>NC_064931.1:115944436-118444436 GCF_023897955.1 Schistocerca gregaria | reverse complement strand
GTTCTTGGCACACACAGACAACACTCCAGACATCACACTAAGTGACTTTCATTTGCTTCCAATTGTTTCCAAAGTTAAAGGACTGCGTTGATGAAAAACCTTTTCCGGATGTCGATGTGGTTCGAGAGTTTCTGACAAATATCGGAGACAACAGACAGAACTCTTGAAACGGCTGAGTATAGGCCAACCTTAGAACCCAGTGTATTGATACACGAACAGCCCAACAGGAATCTGGAGTAACATGTTTTCGTTGCACTATGATCAAATAATGTCAGTGCGCTGAACACGGTGTAGAAATATGGAATAACCAATTAGGAGTAAAGCCGCATTGTTTACTAGAAGTAGCGAACAGGGGGACTAGGCTCATCATGTTCTTACAGTCGGCTATAACAGAGATAATTTATAGGATAATGGGTATAATCCATGACTCACACGACCACCAAGAAACTGCTAGAGTTAGCTTTATTTTTACATGAAAGCCTGTACCTTAATCTACGCACTGACGCCATAGCGAGAAAGGGTGACCGAATCCAGTTCCCTCTGAGCAGCTACAGCGTACGGATCTCCGTGCCGGCACGTTCACAGGAGCTGAGTCCGTCAGTTCACTTGATGATGGCGAGATGTATGATCGCCGAAATATTGTGCCCGGTGGACACTGTAGACCGGTAGTACACTCGTTGATATTTTGATTATCAAATACACCGGGAGAAACTCAAGAATCATATCAATAGAATAGACAGGGTGATTCAAAAGTAACTGTACACAGTTCGTGGTGACGTATGGATCAAAATAAAAGTGAAACTTTTAAATAAAATTTTGACTGAAACTGTTTTATTTCCGAGTTATAATGCACAGCGTCATTTGTGGTCTGCAGTACATCATGGGCCAGTGCAGGCTTTACATATGTCGTATCCATCTACACATCGACTGATGTTGCTTTTCAGTGGTGGCCCTGCACATTTCAATCGGGGGTCAAGAGACTACTTCAAAGTTGCTTAACCCGATAAGTGCAGGATCTCCGGATCTTAACCCATCGACTTCTACCTTTGGTGCCGTCTCGAGTAGCTTGTGTATGTTGTTACAATTCAGAACGTAGAATAACTACAGCAGTGAACTGAAAAACGCTCTCCAGTCGTGCAGAATGAGATCAACGGAGCCTGTAACATTCCGAGAGCGATAACACGACGAGCACGTCACTGTCTTCGTCTACACGGACATCATTTCGTTCATGTCCTGAGGTAAATCTGTAGTACGTAATTGTGCTGAATTTCAGCTCCCTTCGTGTCGTTGCATTCTAAGAAGAATTAATTTTGTGTTGATTGTGTTGCACTTTTGGTCCCTACTGTATTAACTCTGAATTCGAGCAAATTCAGAAAAAAATATTTAACCCTTTATGTTTATTTTGATAAATACGTTACATCAACGAAGTGTGTACAGTTACTTCTGAATCACCAATAATTAAATTTGGGCTGTTTGTGGTTCACTTGTGATCCGTACTCTACTGCGTATTTCGGAAATAAATCAGTTTCAGACAAAAGTTCATTTAACATTTTTCTACGAGGCGTGTTTTTTAAGTAAGTACCGTTTTGAAATTAAAAAAAGACGTGATAAGATACCTCAATAATTTAATTTTTACATGAAAGCCAGTACCTTAATCTAATGTTCTACATAATTTCCATCAATATTGAGGCACTTGTCATAACGTTGTACCAGTTTTTGAATACCGTCCTCATAGAAGTCTGCCGCCTGACTTGTTAACCACTGCATCACCACTGTTTTGATTTCGTCACGAAGACGCTGACCGCCCAGGTGTTTCTTCAAGTGTAGGAACAAATGGTAGTCACTGGGCGCAAGATCGGGGCTGTACGGAGGATGATCTAGAGTTTCCCATAGAAAAGATGTGACGAGATCTTTGGTCTGATTCGCCACATGTGGACGGACATTGTATTGCAGCAAAAAAATGCTCTTGCTCAACTTCCATGGACTGTTACTTTGATTATGGTGTGACGTAGGCTACTCATGTTTCATCGCCCGTAACAATTTGGCTTAAGAAATCATCACCGCCGTTGCCTTATCGCTCAAGGAAAGTCAATGAGCTGTTTAAACGTTTGGTTTTGTGCGCATCCGTCAAAATTTTCGGTACCCAACGTATGCACAATTTTCGGTAATTCAATTGCTCGGTCACTTTGCCATACAAAACACTACGAGAAACATTAGGAAAGTCATCCCGCAAGTAAGAAATCGTAAAGCGTCTGTTTTCTCTCACCTTATTGTCCATTTCCTGCACCGAAACGCCCACTCCGTTGTTCATCATGCACATTTGTGCGGCCATCTTTAAATGCTCTCACCCACTTTCTTACCATTCCATCACTCATAATGTTTTCTCCGCAAACTGCACAGATCTCACGATGAATATCGATCGCTTTTAGGCCTTTAGCACTGTGTTATAACAGCCCGTACTTCACAGTCGGCGGGACTCACGATTATGGGAGGCATCTTAAACACTCAGTACACAAGGTAAGAAAGTAAGAATCAGACTGTAATGGAGTCAGTGCGTAGATTTAGGTACAGGCTTTCATGTAAAAATAAAATTATTGAGATATCTTAACACGTCTTTTTTTAATTTCAAAACGGTACGTACTTAAAAAACACGCCTCGTATAAGAGGGGCGTTCAATAAGCAATGCTACATATTTCTCTGCTCGGCCAGTTTAGGTTGAAAAAAGGGTAGTTTGTTGTGGGACATCATGGAGTATTTCCGATTCAGTCCCTATTGCTTCATGAAGTTCCGATGGGAGGCAGTGCTACACTTAGCCTTCAAAGTGGCGGTTGTAAGGGAGGTGCGTTCCTAACAGAGAGTTGTCATTCAGTTTCTTTTGGCCGAAAATCAGAGCATCGCAGATATTCATAAGCGCTTGCAGAATATCTACGGAGATCTGACAGCGAACAAAAGTACGGTGATTTGTTGGGCGAGGCGTCTGTCATCACCTCAAGTTGCTCAGACCTGTCCGATTTCCCGCGTGCCGGCCGCCGCACGCAGCTGTAACACAATGTATTCGTAGCCACAAAAATACAAACGAACCTTTCCTTCTCTATGACAACACAAGGTCTCACGCAAGTCTACACACCTGAGAGAAGCTCACAGAACTTAATTGGACTATTGTTCCTACAACCCTATCTCGCATCTCCGATTTCCATCTGTTTGGCTCAATGAAGGATCTACTCCGCGGGAAGCAGTACGTGAATAATGGGGAGGTTATTGATGTAGCAAGACGTTTACTTGGACGTCGACCATTAGAGTGGTTACATGCAGGCATACAGGACCTCCCAATAAGGTGGCGTCAGGACGTCGCACTGAACGAAGATTATGTTGAAAAATAGAGCTGTAACGAGAAAAGGAGGAGATGGAAGGAACATGTAGACCGTATGACTGAAATAAGGTGCGCGGTAGAGGCTTTAAATTACAAATGCACTGTAAGAAGAAATGTGGGAACACTACAGGGTGAAAAGTATTTAAACCGGCAAACTCTGGAAGGTTGTAGGGGACATCAAAACAAATATTTTTCCCTAACGTCATTTTTTTCCTATGAGGAGCATTTAAACCGGTAGAGGAAGATTTCTCTGGCGGCAAATTAATTAAACCAACAAACACTTTTCCATTTTTTATGACCAAGAGACAGCAACTAGGTAGCAGATATGGCCCAATTAAACAGTCTCCAACAACACCGACCCACACATTAACGAAGAACCGCACTCAGTGAGCGCTAGTAACTGTGGCGTGTGGGTTATCCTCACTCCAAACATGCGAATTGTGCATGTTGAAGACTCCATCACGCACGATAGTTGCTTCATCGGTAAACAACACAGAGGATGCAAATTTAGGATGCATTTCACAGTGTTCCAGGTACCACTGCGAAAACTGTGCTCTGGGTGGATAATCAACTGGTTCCAGGTTATGGGCACACTGTAAGTGAAATGGACGTAATAATTGCTCTCGAAGGACTGTTCTTACATTCGTCTGATTCGTTCCCATGTGACGTGCAATTGCACGAGTGCTGATTGAAGGATCCCGCTCCACATGCTGCAAGACAGCTTCCTCAAATTGCAGCGTTCTTACCGTGCGACGGCGTCCCTGTCCAGGTAATCTACTAAATGACCTGGTCTCCGCAGACGTTGGTACACAGCATCAAAGGTCGTATCATGCGGATACGGCGATTAGGATATTGTTGTTGATAAACCCGCTGTGCAGCTCGTCCGTTGTCGTGCGCTATGTAGTACTCACCAACCATATCAGTCCGCAGCTCGTGCTCGTGCGGTAGCGTTCTCGCTTCCCACGCCCGGGTTCCCGGGTTCTATTCCCGGCGGGGTCAGGGATTTTCTCTTCCTCGTGATGACTGGGTGTTGTGTGATGTCCTTAGAATAGTTAGGTTTAAGTAGTTCTAAGTTCTAGGGGACTGATGACCATAGATGTTAAGTCCCATAGTGCTCAGAGCCATTTTGCACCAACCATATCAGTGTACTCACTCCAGGCGTATCGCTCCATTAGTAAACAGAGACAATGCACTACTACATTGGTGGACAGCAGTTGCCTACAACTACTGCCTCTAACTACTGAAGATCGTAATACGGCCTCCAACGGTTTAAATAATCCTCGTAGGAAAAAATGACATTAGGGGAAAATATTTGTTTTGATGTCCCCTACAACCTTCCAGAGTTTGTCGGTTTAAATACTTTTCTTCCTGTATGTAAGAGATGGGTACCGTAACAGGCAAGCCGGCCGCGGTGGCCGTGCGGTTCTAGACGCTTCAGTCCGGAACCGCGTGACCGCTACGGTCGCAGGTTCGAATCCTGCCTCGGGCACGGATGTGTGTGATGTGCTTAGCTTAGTTAGGTTTAATTAGTTCTACGTTCTTGGGGACTGATGACCTTAGATGTTAAGTCCCATAGTGCTCAGAGCCATTTTGTAACAGGCAATTTGCCTAATACGCGAAGTGAAGAAGTAGAACCACCAGATGAGTGGGGAATCCTGAATAAAACGAAATTGCTTTCAGAAAAAAAATGTGTTGCATTACTTATTGAATGGCCCCCCGCATTTTAGAAGTCTACATCTCCATCTACATCTACATGATTACTCTGCAATTCGCATTTAAGGGCTTGGAAGAGGGTTCATCGAACCACAATCATACTATCTCTCTACCATTCCACTCCCGAACACCGCGCGGGAAAAATGAACACCTAAACTTTTCTGTTCGAGCTCCGATTCCTCTTATTTTATTTTGATGATCATTCCTACCTATGTAGGTTGGGCTCAACAAAATATTTTCGCATTCGGAAAAGAAAGTTGTTGACTGAAATTTCGTAAATAGATCTCGCCGGGACGAAAAACGTCTTTGCTTTAATGACTTCCATCCCAACTCGCGTATCATATCTGCCACACTCTCTCCCCTATTACGTGATAATACAAAACGAGCTGCCCTTTTTTGCACCCTTTCGATGTCCTCCGTCAATCCCACCTGGTAAGGATCCCACACCGCGCAGCAATATTCTAACAGAGGACGAACGAGTGTAGTGTAAGCTGCCTCTTTAGTGGACTTGTTGCATCTTCCAAGTGTCCTGCGAATGAAACGCAACCTTTGGCTCGCCTTCCCCACAATATTATCTATGTGGCCTTTCCAACTGAAGTTGTTCGTAATTTTAACTCCCAGGTACTTAGTTGAATTGATAGCCTTGAGAATTGTACTATTTATCGCGTAATCGAATTCCAACGGAAAAGAGACAGCCAAACATGTGGATGTGTAAAACAAAACAGTGACAGCTCGCTCAGAAGAATACAGGCATTTGTTTAGGTTGTATTCCATTCGTGAATGGAGCGGTGAGACATCTTAATACCCCATAGAGTAAAAATACTCTCAGTGGCGTACTTTATAGTGATTTGCAGAATGTAGAAGTAATTTTCGACGAATGGGGTAAAGAAGAGGACTGTCAGTGGCAGTACGGAGAGAAGCCTACAGCAGTGGATGAAAAATGAATGACGCCGATGACGTTTGGACAGCGCACAGAGGCTAATAATGGCGGCGTGTATTTTGCGGCACTGCAAAGAAGCGGGCTGTGGCCGATTAGCATGTGCGCGGGCTGCAAGAAGTGGGCAGCGGCGGCTGTGTCGGCTAATTGCAGCCATCATCCGACGGCGTATTGTTGGAGCGCTCCCCTAATTAGCGCTAACCTTGTTTCCAAGACGGGCGCCCCGGGCCCGCCTCCTAACAGCATTAGCCGCTGACGAGCCGGGACTCCGGGGAGCGCAGCGGCCGCTGTTTGCTTTGCGCTCCTTCCCTCCCGGCTTGCACACCCAATAACGGCCTCTCTTTTTCGCTCATCACGCCGGCATAAATGGCCGCCGACATTTAATTCAATCGCGACGCTCCGGAAACAATTTTTTAAATGTGTTTTAATTTTTCGAAATAAGAGCTCGCGGCGAGGTGTGTTTTTGCGCGCGAGCGTACGAGTTCCGGCGTTCCCGGCGAAGGCGAACGCGCTCACGTGTGCGCCTGTGTGCGTGTGTGTTTGTGCGGGCAGGGGCGAGCGAACGGTTGTGCGGAAATTAATAAATAAACAGAGCCGAAACTTTCTTCTTAAGTGTGTGCGTGCGCGCCAGCGCTGGCGGGTGACGTGGAGTGTCGGAGGGTGGGTTGGGGCTGTCAGAGCACGGCTCTGCGCGCTGTTTCCCCAGCCAGGCGTACCATCTGCCGCTTCTCTCGCGTCTTACCGCCGTGCCCAAAATTATACAACTGTCTCAGAATTTGCAGTCGGACCGGATTTTTAAAGAGCGCTTTATTTTCTTCTATCCCTTACGCGATATACGCTGTTTATCGAGACTCAGAACAGGCATTATACACCACCCGTCAAACGCAGTAAGCGTAGCGCCATACCAACTGATGAATTACTGTTCTGAATACAAAAACCATTACCACACTTAACACGTGTATCTATTTACAGAGACTGCCAGTTGCACATGTGTTGGATCAATGACATTTGGTCTGTGGTAGTTTTTGTGCAGTTATAATAAAGGGTTTATATTGTAGCACACAGGAGTGATATTTTTGGATGCTGCACCACCCATCTACCACAATTTATGGCTTCTATTTATAAGAAAGAAAAAGTTCCTGTCTTGTCAACAGTAAACAACTTTTCTTTATATTAGAAACATCTCCATGCAATTGAACTTCATGAAGTACTAGGCATGAAGAACTTGTGTGACAGGAGCCAAAATGAGATTATGGATAAAAATGCACCATGTCACCGGAACACAGTTGTTCGTGATTGGATTGAAGAACATTCTGAACAATTCGAGCGAATGGTTTGGCCACCCAGATTGCCCAACCTGAATCCCATCGAACACTTGCGGGACATAATCGAAATCCAGAATGAGATTTTCACTCTGCAGCGGATTGTGTGCTGATATGAAACTTCCTGGCAGATTAAAACTGTGTGCCCGACACAGTTTTAATCTGCCAGGAAGTTTCATATCAGCGCACACTCCGCTGCAGAGTGAAAATCTCATTCTGGAAACATCCTCCAGGATGTGGCTATGCCATGTCTCCACAGTATCCTTTCTTTTAGGAGTGCTAGTTGTGCAAGGTTCGCAGAAGAGCTTCTGTAAAGTTTGGAAGGTAGGAGACGAGATACTGGCAGAAGTAAGGCTGTGAGTAGCGGGTGTGAGTCGTCCTTCGGTAGCTCAGATGGTAGAGCACTTGCCCGCGAAAGGCAAAGGTCCCGAGTTCGAGTCTCGGTCGGACACACAGTTTTAATCTTCCAGGAAGTTTCATAATCGAAATGTTTGTTCGCTGACAAAATTCTGCACCGACAATACTTTCGCAACTATGGACAGCTGGAGAGGCAGCATAACTCAATATTTCTGCAGGGAACTTCCAAAAACTTGCGTCCACGCCACATCTAGTTGATGCACTACGCTGGGAAAGAGACGGTCCGACACGATATTAGGCGATAACCCATGACGTTTGTCACCACAGTGTATGTGCACTTTAAGACGCCTCTCGGTGAGGCGATTGATGGAGTTGCAGAATCGAAAGAAGTTATATGACAAGTTACTGCTGACCTTAGCCAACACATGACCTTTGTGTTTACTGCATCTACGACTATGATAGTAGACTTGGCACTTAGAGTTAACTAACCTGCTAAGCGTTACCTATGGTTGGGAAAATTTTCCAAAGCTATCGATATACAGGGTGATTCAAAAATAGTTGTGCAGACTTCATGGTCACTCTGCATCAAAATATCACGAGGCGTGTTTTTTTTTTTAAGTAAAATTTTTTATGTAAGAGCGATAACACGTCGAGCACGTCACTGTCTTCGTCTACACGAGAATTATTTTGTTCATGTTCTGGGGTAAATGTGCAGTACGTAATTGTGCTGAATTTCGACTCCCAACGTGTCGTTGCTTTCTAAGAAGAATTAATTTTGTGTTGGTTGTGTTGCACTTTTGATCCCTAGTGTATTACGTAACTCTGAAATAAAGCAATTTCAGAAAAAAAATAATTTAACATTTTATGTTTATTTTGATACATACGTTACATCAATGAAGTGTTTACAGTTACTTCTGAATCACCAAGAATTAAATTTAGGTTGTTTGTAGTGCACTTGTGATCCCTACTTTACTGCGTATCTCGGAAATAAAGCAGTTTCAGACAAAAGTTCATTTAACATTTTTCTACGAGGTGTGTTTTTTAAGTAAATAACGTTCTGAAATTTAAAGAAAAAGACGTGCTAAGATATCTCAATAATTTTATTTTTACATGAAAGCCTGTACCTTAATCTACATTTCTACATAATTTCCGTCAATACTGAGGCACTTGTCATAACATTGTACCAGTTTTCGAATACCCACCTCATAAAAGTCTGTTGCCTGACTTGTTAACCACTGCATCACCACTGTTTTGACTCCGTCATCGTCTTGAAGACGCTGAGCGCCCAGGTGTTCCTTCAAGATGAAATATGGGTGGCCTACGTCACACTAGTATTAAAGCAACAGTCCATGGAATGGCGGCATTCAGAAAAGTGAAGTTTAAGCAAACAATTTCTGCCCGGAAAATCACGTGCACAGTTTTTTGGGACAGAAAAGGAGTATTGCTTGTGGAATTTCTGCCTCGTAATGCGACAATAAATGCAGCAGCTTACTGTAAGACATGGCACAATCTGCGCCGTTCTATTCAGGACAAAAGACGTGGCAAGTTGAGCAAGGTCATCGTTCTGCTGCAAGACAATGCCCATCTTCATGTGGCGAATCAGACCAAAGATCTCATCACATCTTTTCGATGGGAAACTCTTGATCATCCTCCGTACAGCCCCGATCTTGCGCCCAATGACTACCATCTGTTCCTGCCCTTGAAGAAACACCTGGACGATGACGAATTCAAAACAGTGGTGATGCAGTGGTCAACAAGTCAGGCGGCAGACTTCTATGAGGACGGTATTCAAAAACTGGTACAACGTTATGACAAGTGCCTCAATATTGACGGAAATTATGTAGAACATTAGATTAAGGTACAGGCTTTCATGTAAAAATTAAATTATTGAGATATCTTATCACGTCTTTTCTTAATTTCAAAACGGTACTTACTTAAAAAACACGCCTCGTAGAAAAATGTTAAATGAACTTTTGTCTGAAACTGATTTATTTCCGAAATACGCAGTAGAGTACGGATCACAAGTGAACCACAAACAGCCCAAATTTAATTACTGGTGATTCAGAAGTAACTGTACACACTTCGTTGATGTAACGTATTTATCAAAATAAACATAAAGTGTTAAATATTTTTTTCTGAATTTGCTCGAATTCAGAGTTACGTAATACAGTAGGGATCAAAAGTGCAACACAATCAACACAAAATTAATTCTTCTTAGAAAGCAACGACACGAAGGGAGCCGAAATTCAACACAATTACGTACTGCACATTTACCCTAGGACATGAACAAAATAATGCTCGTGTAGAGGAAGACAGTGACGTGCTCAACGTGTTATCGCTCTCAGAATGTTACAGGCTCCGTTGCTCTCATTCTGCACGACTGGAGAGCGTTTTTCAGTTCACTGCTAGTTATTCTACGTTCTGAATTGTAACAACATACACAAGCTCCTCGAGACGGCATCAAAGGTAGAAGTCAATGGGTTAAGATCCGGAGATCTGGGGGGCCAAGCAACTGGCCCTGCACGACCTGTCCAGTTATCGGGATAAGCAACTTTGAGGTATACTCTTGACCCCCGATTGAAATGTGCAGGGCCACAATTGAAAAGCGATATCAGTCGATGTGTAGATGAATACGACATATCAGAAGCCTGCAATGGCCCATGATGTACTGCAGACCACAAATGACATTATGCATTATACCTCGGAAATAAAGCAGTTTCAGACAAAACTTTATTTAACGTTTCACTTTTATTTTGATCCATTCGTCACCACGAAGTGTGTAAAGTTACTTCTGAATCACCCTATCTATTCTATATATAGTTACAAAAGACATCGATTTTAACGAGGATAAAATATCGATATCTAGGTACATCGATATCTTTGGTCCAACCCTACTCGTAAAAGATCTCTGGAGTGAAACACATCTGATATGTGGTCTGCAGATGAGATATTTTACTTACCATAAACATTTCAGACTACGAGTGCAGAAATGCGTGTGACTTTTTTGCCGAGGCTACGTTAGTTTTACATAGTGGCTATCTTTTCTTGATCCAGGCGCATAGGTAAGATAAGCGCGCATCCTACCTCAGACTTGGGAGAAGGGGCTGCTAGTTTTCACCATTGTCAAACAGTACTGTCACCAAACGTGTTCGTTTTGCATCTCATACATAGCATTTGCAATGGCAGAAACGATACATAGGAGTAACAAACTTTCATGAATATACTGTACAGATAGAGTCATGTTCAAATCTGGTGCTCATCTTTAGTATTGAATATAAAATTAAATTAAGCTCGTTGTAAGACATTTACTGTTAGATTACCAAGACTGGTAGTATCTGGAATGGACAGGACATCTGCCGATGAGAATTATCGTGCCTATGAGCCAAAAAGACAGATAATAAAAATTATCATTTTCGCTACTCGTTACTTAATATCGATTAATCGATGTAATGATAACTTAGATATCGGAGGTATACAACGATATTATTATGAAAAAGTCCGCCCCTGGTAGCTGAGTGGTCAGCGCAACGGGATGTCGTACCTAACGGCCCGAGTTCGATTCGGCTGGGTTGGAGATTTTCTCCACTAAGGGACTGGGTGTTGTGTTGTCTTTATCATCATTTCATCCCCAACGACACGCAAGTCGCCGAAGTGGCATCAACTCGAAAAACTTGCACCAGGCGAACGGTCTACCCGACGGGAGGCCCTAGCCGCACGGCATTTAGATTTTGAAAAATATCGATATGTGGACATATCGATATTTTTTGCCCATCCCTTGCGTTACCTACGTAGTCATCGGTCGTAATATAATTGTTAATGAGCTTCCAGAGGTAGAAAAGCATAAAGTAGCGATACACCGATTGAATTACGTATAACAGGAAGCTGAAAATATCTGTCTTTACAAGTGAAAGACTGTGTTAACCCTCGACCAGCCTATTCCTTGCTCCGATATCTGTTTCTATCCGTGTAATTATCCCAATGTCTCGTGGAACTTTGTTGCGGCGTGACGTAATCTGACACATTTAGGTGCATTTTTCTCAAGTCAGGCGATCGCTGCGATTGTAACATGTCAACAGGTCGAAGCTTTTGGCAGCAAGAATGTGTGCTATGAAAATAAGCACGACACAACTGATTGTGACAGTCTCGTGAAGCTTTCTACTGGAGGAACAAACGCATTCACAAGACTTTTAGGAAAATAGATGTTTCATGAATTTCTTGCCTCGAGTAATACGTCTCAAAATCGGGTTTCTCCACTATGCCATGTAGGAATAACATTGCGAACAAAGAATCGAAAGCTCAGTTATCGGTTGGTACCCATCTGTGCACACCCTATCATTGTTTTAGTGTACCCACACGTGAAATTACAAACTGTTAAGAACATTTATTCTTCTCATTAATTGTTGTTGTTTACAGCCTCTCGTCAAAATCGAATGTGAAAATATAAAGGGCACCCTTGCCGTTGTTGTAAAACTGTAAATACAGTTTGCAGAGCCTCCCGAATGTTGCCAACTGCGAGCCCGAGCGCCATTCACCGAGCACGCAGAGCTGCGCCGCAAAGCAGCCCGAAATCAGTTCTTGAGCACGGCCGAGGCATTACACTCAAATTGCATTTCTATAGGTTGCAGCACTTTCTTCAGTGTCTTTCCAGTGAATAGATCGCATAACCGAGGTGCTATAATTGAGAATCTATACTGTATCTGTATTGAGTACCGTAGTCTTTCATGGGACACAGTACTTTTCCAGCTGCAGATGCCCACATGTGTGGAAGTAGATGTAGGAGTGCAAACCGAATCTCGCGAACGGAGTGGACGATTGGACGATGCAACAACTTTTACCACTTGTCAAAACATGTTTGTAGTCATGAGCATTGTCGTGATGAAGCATAACATTCTGTTTTGCAAACCAAAATTGTTTCTTACGTATTTAGCAAAACTGTTGGTCTAGAATAATTGACCTTTAGTCACCAGCTATTATTTTGTCCTTTGCTAGGTAATCATTAACAAGAATCCCCTTGCTCTGCAGAAAACACTGAGATAGCATTTCAGGCACATGAAACTGAACGCGCATATTTTTCGTGCAAAGCGACCGGCTTCCACCCATTGCTTTGATAATTGTATCATTTATGATGCGAAATGGCGGACCCGCGTCTCATCCACAACAACAAATAAGTGCATGAAAACAATTTGATCCATTTCATAAAGTTCCAGACGTTGCTGAGGAATAGTTTTCCAAATGAGGCACTCACTTTGCTCAGTCCTTTGGCATCATCAGTTCGTCAACCAAAATATACCGTACGCTTCCAATTTATATCCTTTCGATGTCAAATAATTCATACACGTTTACCTACCGATAGTCCAATAGTTAAATCGCCCATCTGTGATGATAGATTTTGTACACCCTTTAAGTGCACCAACTTCAAGAGGAAAACCACCATATTTAAATTCAGTCTCCACTTCTTATTTGTCAGATATAAATGAGATTCCATATACAAACTTGCAGACTTTCGATAAATTATCTTTAGGGACAAGCCACCAAATAAAAAAAAAAGAATTAGGACGGGTCGGAAATTTTCTTCGTCCTTTCAAACGGAACGCATGCAACTAGATTACCATAAAAAGTAACACAAACAAAACAATTCCGCATGTCAAGCTGACACGTAACTTACATTATTCAACAACAATTACAGAAAACAATATTTCATTATATCACCGCCCTATGCGTTCCTATCAGAGATATTTTCATCTTTGCCTTTGTAAATCATAAAAGTTCTAGTATTCTTTCATTTATTGATGGTATCGAAATGAGGGTATTGAGAAATGATAGTAGGCAAAGGCAGATATTTTTTTTTTTTTTGCAGGTGGTTAATGCCGCTTACTTTTTTGTCATGTGAGATACAAAATCTACTATTAATTTTTGTGAATGAGTATATGTACAGCTTCCACAATTTTCCAGACGTTCAAGTTTTTGGTGAAACTTTTAGAAAATGGCGGAAAATGTAAAGGCACTAAATTGTCGGCTAAGTGCTGTTTCGTCGGCATTACCATGTAAACGACGCACGCGGTGTCGTGGTAGCAGCCGTTGGTATCACTAGTATCACGTTTACCTTTCTTTTCTGTAAGAAGAGTCACAAACAAGGTTAAGAAGGTTCTTATCATGATATTTTTCCTTTCAAGGGCTCTGACAT
The DNA here is from genome assembly GCF_023897955.1 of Schistocerca gregaria. Lineage (NCBI taxonomy): Eukaryota > Metazoa > Arthropoda > Insecta > Orthoptera > Acrididae > Schistocerca > Schistocerca gregaria. The sequence continues at coordinate 118,430,553 of NC_064931.1, read as the reverse complement.
GTTATCAGGAAAAGTATATCATTTTCTTGAAGAAAACAATAGTTTCTTTAATATCTCGGTAAATGTCAACTTAGGACTATTGACCAAACGGAAAACAGTGTTCACCGCTTTGCATACTATTGTATTCCAAAGACCTAGCTTCGATGTATTGATGCGTTTATAAAATCTTATGAGTGTCTATGCATTTAACTTAGTGTCATAGCGCTGAGACTATAGATCCAATGTTTCCACTTACTGTAGGTTTCCATTTCAATTACTGGTTTCATTATCAAGAGGTTTCGGCAGTCTTCAGTCTATATTATACTGGAAATAAAGAAGTAATTGGCTGGTCTGTAGCGTAATTTTGTTATTAGTGAGCAGGTAGGGAAACTAAGATAATCGAGAGTGAGTGCTGAAAGTAATTTTTGCATTTATGTTTCTTCCACACAACTATAAGGAATGTGGGCCAATCAACTGTGAAGGTGACTGAAAACCTATTTTATGGGACTAAATGTTACTACTTAGGTAAATACTCAATGAAAGAAACTGACTGGTTGCAACTATTCTGGTTTTTACCAGCAGATTACCCCGCAATGCCCACGTAAGATTTTATTCCAGTCTACTATTATTCCATCTCCTTCCCCCTTCCTCTGTCCATCGCCCGCTCCCCCCTCTCTTTCCATCTCACTCCTCTCCTCATTCTCCCCCCCCCCCCCCCCCCCACGCCCCTGCTTACTCTCTACCCATCTCTCCTGCCCTTCTTTCTCTCGATATGCTCCTCCCTCTCTCCCTTCTCTTTCCATCTCCTCTTCCCACTCTCTTTTTCAGTCTCCCCTCCGCCATATCTCTGTTCTGTCCTCCTCCTCCTACACCCTCTCACTTCCCATCTTCTCCTTTTCCTTTCTCCCCCCATTTCTCTACTCTCATCTCTGTCTGTCTGTCTCCTCCTCCCCCTTCTCCCCCCATGTTAACACCGCCATCCAGATGGGAGACTGCGGGTTCTTACCCCCAAATTATTTATTTTCAGATAGTAAGTAATATGTGTACTAAATTTAGTTCAAATCTATCCAGGGGATTAGGAGGACATTTTTAGCTGTGGTTTTGCCCATGTATGCACATGTCACATATATTTCACGTACATGTATGTTACATTTGTATACGTATTTCGCCTGTTATCTCCAGCGAATTTCGCCCTACAGTTTCGAATTCACGCAACTCGGTGTTTGTGACGTCATATTCCCTGTACTACAGGTCGTATAATAATATAATTTTGCAAGTACATCGAGTGGTATATGTGGACACTGTCTGCGAAACGAGTTCCGAATAGAGTTAGTGGTAAAGATGTAATACATTAAAACGTCATGCATGATGCGGCAGCTTTTTACAAATTTCAGTGTTCATGACGTTAAATCTCATGAGCTACGTGTCGTACAATGGTTCGTTTTTGCAAGTATTTAAAGTGAATACTGTGTACAAAAATGTTGCAGAAAAAGTTAATAGTAAAGAAGTAATAAATTAAAAGGTTATGCCTGACGTGGCAGTTTTAGTGCATGACCAGTGAAAATGTAGTAAGCGATACACTTTTCTCTTTTCATCATTTTGTGGGGGGGAGGGGTCAAGTGAGCAAGAAAAAGTGTCGGAAAAGTTTGAAATTATACGAGGGTTGGAACATTAATAGTGGCAACTATTTATTTACAGCTCGTACAAAATAGATACGTGTTTCAAAGTTTTACTGACCTTCAAATTGGTCACCAGCATTGTGTATAACCCGTCGCCAGGGATGTGGAAGTCGTAGGATACTATTAGCAGTGCCAATTGTGCTGACAGTTCGAGCGGCACGGTCTATTGCCAGACGAATTTGTAGCAGTCATGATGCGAATGCCGTGAAGTATTTCCTTCAGTTTCGAAGTCGAGTTGAACTCACGAGAGCTTAAGTCAGGGGAGTGCAGTAGGTGGTATAGCACTTAGCAGCCCCATCAGTCAAACAAAGCCGGCCATAGTGGCCGAGCGGTTCTAGGCGCTACAGTCTGGAACCGCGCAACCGCTACGGTCGCAGGTTCGAATCCTGACTCGGGCATGGATGTGTGTGATGTCCTTAGGTTAGTTAAGTACGAGCTGTAAATAAATAGTTGCCACTATTAAAGTTCCAACCCTCGTATGGTTTGAAAGTCACTAACTGCTCTCAATCTCAAACACTGGATGAATATACACTAGCTATTTGGGCATCGCGAAATACGCTTCTTTTTAACCTTCCTCCCGTTTGAGAGGTAGGTGATCCCTACCTCTATAGTGATCATTCGAGACTGTAAGTGATATATGTGCCAAGTTTGTTTAAAATCGATCCCGTCGTTTAGGAGGAAGTATGGAACGTACATACACACATCCACTATTATAATATGTATAGATAAATAATAATAACTTCCTATATACATACTCCACAAGCCACCGTATGGTGCGCTGACGGAGGGTATCTTGTACCACCACAAGCCATTTCCTTTCCTGTTCCACTCGCAAATAGTGAGGAAGAAACGACTGTCTATATGCCCCAGTACGAGCACTAATTTCTCTTATTTTCGTAGTTATTACAGGAAACATACGTTAGCGGCAGAACAATCGTTTTGCATTTGACTTCAAATACGAGTTCTCTTAATTTTCTTAATAATGTTCCTATAAAATAGCGTCGCCTTCCCTTCAGGGATTCCCACTTGACTTCCCGAAACATCTCCGTAAAACTTATGTTTGAACATTCCGGCATCAAACCACGCAGCCTGCCTGTGAATTGCTTCGATGTCTTCCTTTAATCCGGCCCGGTGGGGATCAAAATAATGGTTCAAATGGCTCTGAGCACTATGGGACTCAACATCTGAGGTCATAAGTCTCCTAGAACTTAGAACTACTTAAACGTAACTAACCTAAGGACATCACACACATCCATGCCCGAGGCAGGATTCGAACCTGCCACCGTAGCCGGTGGGGATCCCAAACACTCAAGCACTATTGAAGAATGAGTCGCACTACTGTTCTATAAACGGTCTCCATTTCAGATGGAGCGCACTTTCCTAAATTTCTCCCAATAAACAGAAGTTGACCGTTCGTCTTTCCTACTACACTCCTTACTCGTTCCATTTCATATCGCCCTGCAACGTTTTGCCTGGGTATTTAATCGACGTTACTGCGTCAAGGAGTGCACTGCTCGTGCTATCTTCGAATATTACGGGAATTATTTTCCTACTCATCTGCATTATCTTCCATTTTTTTTCACATTTTGTGCTAGCTACAATTCATTACACTAAACAGGAATTGCGTATAATTCAGCCTGTTTCCTCCTACAATCACTCAACGACGACCTCTTCCTTTACACCACAACATCATCAGCAAACAGCCGTAGATCGCTGCTCACTTTGCCCGTCAGATCGTGTATGTAGGTTACATAAAGAATGACAGCAGTGTTATTACACTTCAATGGGACACCCCTGACTATACCCGTCTATGATTAACACTCGCCGTCGAGGACAACGTACGTTCCATTAAATCAACAGAAAAGCAATTAAATATTTCAGTACTTCTCAGATTTAAGATATTTACATATATTGTATCTGACAGTTCGGTTTGTCGACTGAATAACACACTGCACGAACATATTTGAAAAATAGTACCAGGAGTAAGAATACTTTACAGAACAACGTCAACCAACTTACATTGGGTGAAACGCGTGTCCATTATTAACGAATACACATTTTCTTCAGTTTGCTACAAAAAAAAAGTTTAGCTACAAATAAAGCACCTATTAAGACAACCGTGAAGGACATATCGGTGGTGGCCAACTCTTCTACACCGTAAAATTTCGGAGAATAATGAACTGATGTGTACATTACTAATAATATAATATAATGTGATGTCAATGATATTTAATATTCGACTTCTGCGTCTGTGCAGTGGTATGATCAGTTTAAGTAAAAAGTGTAAATTATTTTCGTTGATGAAGTTTGGTTATAATAGCCTACGAATTATTTCTATACTTCACCATTTTTAAATTTACAAGACTGTGATAACGCTTAAATTAATTTTTAAATGGAAATAAATTTTAAACTTTTTACTTCGAATACATAATGTTTTACGCAGAATCTTTTGAGTCACCTTGAGGTCTAACAATACTAATCTTACATAAAATATACCGGGTGATTGATATGTAAGGTATTGAAACAGGCGAATAAATTCTATATTTACAGTGCTAATCTATTGACGTTACTATCATGCATGCATTGTTATACTGGGTGTAACAACAACGTACGGTACAAATTGCAGGACACATTCTTCACACGTAGAAGAAAAAGTTATGTTTCCAGAATGAGATTTTCACTCTGCAGCGGAGTGTGAGATGATATGAAACTTCCTGGTAGGTTAAAACTATGTGTGGACCGAGACTCGAACTCACGACCTTTGCCTTTCGCAGGCAAGTGCTCTGCCATCTGAGCTACCCAAGCACGACTCACGCCCCCTCCTCAAAGCTTTACTTCTACCTGTATCTTGTCTCCTACCTTACTACCTTCGAGTCTCTATCCGGCACACAGTTTTAATCTGCCAGGAAGTTTCATCTCAGCGCACACTCCGCTGCAGAGTGAAAATCTCATTCTGGAGACATCCCAAAGGCTGTGGCTAAGCCATGTCTCCGCACTATCCTTTCTTTCAGGAGTGCTAGTTCTGCAAGGTTCGCAGGAGAGCTTCTGTAAAGTTTTGAAGGTAGGAGACAAGATACTGGCAAAAGTAAAGCTGTGAGGACGGGGCGTGAGTCATGCTTGGGTAGCTCAGATGGTAGAGCACTTGCCCGCGAAAGGCAAAGGTCCGGAGTTAGAGTCTCCGTCCAGCACACAGTTTTAATCTGCCAGGAAGTTTAAAAAATTATGTTATATGAACATGGGCCTGGAAACGCTTTGCTTCCATGTGACAACTCATTCTCCAACTCATTAATCATGGGAAGCACACAGGAACAGAACGCACTCTCATACTACATGCAACTCTTTCTCACAGAAGATGTTCAGTATTCCCTCCGTAGGCATTGATACATGCATCAATACGCCAGACAGCCACGTGGTCAACATTCAGTGTTGCAGCTACATGTCTTGTACTGACACTAGGTTCGTCAACTGCATGAAGAATTGCCGCCTTCCGCTGCGGTGTCATCGTCGTACTAGGACTTACCCGGTCGCGCGTGTCAGGTTTAAATGCTCCATGTTCCCTAAGTCGACGATCTATGGCTTCAGACGTTTCCCTGTTGGAGCATCTTGGTCCTGGGAATCTGTCCCGGTATGAACGCTGAGTGCGAGCTCCATTTCCGGCAGCTAATCCATCAAATCTTGCATAAAAATAATGTCTTCGATATTTTCCCATGCAGATACTGTGGGGCAGACGTAATTTTCAAGCATCTGCAAAAAGTGGTTCAAATGGCTCTAAGCACTATGGAACTTGACATCTGAGGTCATCAGCCACCTAGATTTAGAACTACTTAAACCTAACTAACTTAAGGACATCACACACATCCGTTCCCGAGGTTAGGATTCGAATCTGCGACCGTTGCAGCAGCGAGATTCCGAACTGAAACGCCGAGAACCGCTCGGCCACAGCGGCCGGCTAAGCATCTGCAGGTTGCGTTCTGCATCCATTGTGTCACGCAGGGTAAATGACCCAATAACATTTGTGGTAGTCATTCCACACCACGTGGTTACGTTTGAGCGAGACTGCATCTGCTCGACCGTAGCATCAGGATCTTTTCCCGCACAGAAATGGCCGCTGTGTCGATTGATAAAGTCTCCCAGGTGTACTACGGCCTCGTATCTCCAGAAGATGTTAAACAGCCGAGGCCAATCTTCGTGCCCACTCAGCATCGATTCACCATAATCCATTCTACACCCGCCGTGTTCCGGTGTCAGCTATAGCACACTATGAGCTTTCCATGTTCGATAGTTAAGTTCTTTATGCAACATCTGTCATACCGGGCACGTTGTGAGACCTCTTTCACGTGTTGTCTCGTGTGTTGATTTCGAATGACTGCGTACAAACATTTCCTGCACAGGCGCAATTTTATCATCAGATCGGGAAAGGATGGACGATCAGTTTTTCTTGCAACCAGTTTTTCTTGCATAATTTGAGATGCGATCTATAACTTCCTATGACAATTCTTTATTGTGTCTAGAAGAAGTGTGACATTTACTCCATTCACAGAACGGCACCATCTCTGCATCAGGACGAGGGAATTCGACACTTCATAGAGTGTGGCAACATGTGCTCGCTGTCGAACGATCAGGCGATCGGCAATATTTTCAATTACTGTTTGCAACTTCTCTCAAGGCAACCCTCTGAACGCTCTGCGTTGCAGAAAATGTAAATGCGGGCTTTCGGGGAGGAATGGCGGGGGGAGGGGGGGGGGGGGGGGGAGCCAGGGGCGGTTGGTGGGGGGGGGGGGGGGAAGTGGAGGGTGGTGGCAGATTAAGAGGGGTATTGAGGGGGCGGCCCGTCCCGGGCCTCTGGTCCTGGGGAGGGGGGAGAGGTCTCGGGGGTCTAGAGATCTAGAGGCCCCTCACAGGATCAGACCATTTTGAATGAAATCCCAAACGGTGTCCAAATATGTACAGTAAATAAGAGGCACTTCGAGGCCCCATACTATGCAAAATATAAACATATGTACCTACTTATCTATTATCACGCTATGGCAATTGTCAAAGGATGTGTTCAGAATTTTTAGAATTATTGTAAAACCTTGTATGAAACTTAGAAACGGTTGAATGATAACCAGGTGCCTGTTAGACGTCATTATTCTACATGAGACTTTTTTTGGTACCTAGACCAAACACATAGGTGTACTACCAGTAGCGGCGGCCGTGCGGTTCTAGGCGCTGCAGTCCAGAACAGCGGGACTGCTATGGTCGCAGGTTCGAATCCTGCCTCGGGCATGGATGTGTGTGATATCCTTAGGTTAGTTAGGTTTAAGTAGTTCTAAGTTCTAGGGGAGTGATGACCTAAGATGTTAAGTCCCATAGTTGTCAGAGCCATTTGAACCATTTTTTTCTACTACCAGTGCAGTTAAAAATACGTGCTTAAGTGCAGTGAAGTGTTTACCAGTGATTTATTAATATTTAACCAGAGTATTACGCTCTAAAAATTACTTTTTCAAACGTTATGCGTAATTATTATGCAGTCTGTTATATGAATATGAAAATCCAACTAGACGTTCTAGAGGATACGCCAAAAGACAGCAGCTAGAATAAGATGGGCTGCACATTGCGTTGCTTAAGGGTCGAGGTTATGATGATACAGCGTCAGTGTCGGGCATACATGGAGGAGTACAACGAAAAATCGAGAAATCAGTCCGAAAGCTCTGTTCAGTACTTGTGTTAATCTTTCGATAAATATTTGAGAAGTTTGTGTGTTGCGTCACCTGTTTTGGAACTGTAGAGCAGGTACGTCCATTCTTATCGTCTTCTATGTATAGGTGCGAATAGCTTGTAGAAAAAACAGTCAAAAGTTTGAAACGGCTACCTGATACTCGCAGGACTGATCATTACAATTAGGCTGAAGTGATAAAAGAAAACGTGGAAATAATTGCGAGCACTTCGAAAGATATGCAAGTTCCATCCAAGGGAGACCTTGATACTAGATCTGCAGCGAGCTGGCTCCTTTCAGCTATATGTAATTTTATCTTTTTGACCTACATCAACTTTTGGCACAGGATACTAGAGGAAACAAATTTAATCCAACAATATCTACCATATCAGATTTTCACTCTGCAGCGAGACCTTTGCCTTTCTCGGGTAAGTACTTTACCATCTGAGCTACCCAAACACGATTCACCACTCCTCCTACCAGCTTCAATTCTGCCAGTACCTCGTCTCCTACTTTCCAAACTTCACAGAAGCTCTTCTTCTATGAGTGCTAGTTTTGTTAGGTTCGCAGAAGAGCTTCTGTGAAGTTTTGAAAGTAGGAGACGAGATAATGTCAGAACTGAAGCTGTGAGGACGGTTCATGAGTCGTGCTTGGGTAGCACAGATGGTAGAGCACTTGCCCGCGAAAGGCAAAGGTCCCGAGTTCGAGTCTCGGTCCGGCACACAGTTTTAATCCGCTAGGAAGTTTCAATATCTACAGTATAAAAAATGACTTTGCATAAATCACTCGCCAAATTACAAACCCTGAATGAGATTTTAGTGACGGAACGAACTACAATTATAGACTGTGCTGTAATTGATGAAAAAAGAATTGTGCTTGAAGCTTCAGATGCAGCTCTGGCGGTAGCACTGGCAGAAATTTGTGATGAGTTTGACAAGGAGCAGGTGCTGCGAGAAATAAAAAGGTATCACAGGTATCTACGTGCAAACGACACGAGTGTGGACGTTGCTGCTAGAATCACAGCCCGAAAAATCTTTCAGTTTATAATTCAGTTGGACATTTGTGATTCATTACCGTATACATCAATTATAATCCTCAGTACTGGCATCACGTACTCTTCACCAATGAATGTCGTATATGCCTTCAACCAGACAACAGTCAGAGACGTGTTTGGAGGCAACCCGGTCACACTGAACGCCTTAGACACACTATCCAGGGAGTGCAGGAAGGTGGAAGTTTCCTGATGTTTCGGGGTGGCATTATTTGGGGCCGACATAACGCCGCTGGTGGTCATGCAAGACGCCGTAACGACTGCACGATACTTGAATGCCATCCTCCGACAGCTAGAGAAACCATATCGGAAGCATATTGGAGCGGCATTCGTCTTCATGGACGACAATTCGCGCCCCCATCGTGCACATCTTGTGAATGACTTCCTTCAGGATAACGACATCGCTAGTGTCCAGCCATGAACCCTATCGAACATGCCTGGGATGGGTTGAAAGGAGCTGTTTATGAACGACGTGGCCCACCAACCACTTTGAGGGATCTAGGTCGAATCGCCGTTGAGGAGTGGGACAATCTGGACCAAGACTGTCTTGATGAACCTGTGGATAGCATCCCACGACGAATACAGGCATGCATCAGTGTAAGAGGACGTGCTGCTGGGTATTAGAGGTACCGGTGTGTACAGCAATCTGGACCACCACCTCTGAAGGTCTCGCTATATTTTGGTGGTACAACATGGAATGTGTGGTTTTCATGAACAATAAAAAGTGTAGAAATGATGTTTATGTTTATCTCTATTCCAGTTTTCTGTATAGATTCCGTAACTCTCGGAACCGAGGTGACGTTTGTATGTGTATTGTGTAACTGACTTAGGAGGCTTCAAGAAATCTAGAAATAAATCTAGAATAAGATCTGATGCCAGTCACACATGACTTGGTAATATTCAGTGAATTTATCCATAACGGATGCTATTGAGCTCCGTGACTGTTCCTTTACAGGGGAAACTGATAGCGGATCTTATTCTGCATCCTGTAAAACAAATGTCATTGAGTTCAGCGTCAGGCATTATGGATAAAATTTACTTAAAACTATAAACGTTTGCCTCTTAAATTGTAGAATGACTGTTGTAACATCTGCTTTCTCTTCACACAAGGAAGATGGTAGTTACGATAAAAGAGCTACAGCATCTTCACAAACTACATATCATTACATTAACAAGCGTAGTCCATGTTTCTATAATGTGACCATACTCTACGGAAGAGGAAATTAACCAGATGTTGTAGCATTTTACTACAGCTTTCTGGTGTTGCGGCTGTTCTGTAGACTACAGTATCATCCGGAGACACTCTCGAGGAACGTTTCACGTTATCCACCACACCATTTATAGACCAGATATCATAATTAATGGCATAAATGCATTCATTTGAAAGTGCGTAATGCTAGAAGCAAAAAAATCTCTGTAACGAGGGCTCTAAAACGCATACCTTAAGAGCTATGAGCACTTCCTCATCTTCGATACCGTGAAACAAATCTCTTCTACTACAGGTAGTATGGCTCAAAACATGAAGAAATGTCAAACAAACATGGGCTCGAATGGGCGTGCCTTAACAGCTATGAGCAGTCGTTGAGGGGAATAGACGTATTTCACGGTAGCGAAGATGAGGACATGCTCAGAGCTCTTCAGAAGGTCATGTTTACTAAAGTGTTTCTGCTTCTAGCATCGTGTACTTTCAATTTTATGCGTCTACGACATTAATTGTGATACACCCTGTATACATGGTGAATAGCAACAACCTGTAACTCTCCTTTGGGGTGCATCTGACTACAGTAGAGCATCAGTTGGCCGAATATCGGTGAACCGAAAAATCGATTAAGCGGAAGGGTCCCTGTAAGCAAATTTAAATTTGCACGCCGTCCACTTCTGCTACAGGCGTCTATTTTTTTGGCGCTGCAGCTCCCTTCCTCACTGTGCCAGCAACGAGCAACCACGTGCTAGGCCGGCCAATGTGCCCGAGCGGTTCTAGCCGCTACAGTCTGGAACCGCGCGACCGCTACGGTCACAGGTTCGAATCCTGCCGCGGGCATGGATGTGGGTGATGTCCTTAGGTTAGTTAGGTTTAAGTAGTTCTAAGTTGTAGGAGACTGATGACCTCAGATGTGAAGTCCCTTAGTGCTCAGAGCTATTTCAGCCATTTGAACCAACCACGTGCTTCACCTCGAGCCTCTAGTCGTGACGCGTCAGCTGCGTGTGTGTCTTCACTATTTACATCGTGCTCTAGTTGTACCGTTCGCAATACTGAATAAACATAAATGCTTTATTATCAGTGTTTTCGATAAACTTAAAGTTATAGACCAATTGAAGAACGTTGCTAGTGGCTCAAGTTTAGCTATAAAATACACTACTGGTCATTAAAATTGCTACGCCACGAAGATGACGTGCTACAGACGCGAAATTTAACCGACAGGAAGAAGATGCTGTGATATGCAAATGATTAGCTTTTCAGAGCATTCACACAAGGTTGGCGCCGGTGGCGACACCTACAACGTGCTGACATGAGGAAAGTTTCCAACGGATTTCTCATACACAACCAGTAGTTGGCTGGCGTTGCCTGGTGAATCGTTGTTGTGATTCCTCGTGTAAGGAGGAGAAATGCATACCATCACGTTTCCGACTTTGATAAAGGTCGGATTGTAGCCTATCGCGATTGCGGTTTATCGTATCGCGACATTGCTGCTCGCGTTGGTCGAGATCCAATGACTATTAGCAGAATATGGAATCGGTGGGTTTAGGAGGGTAATACGGAACGCCGTGCTGGATCCTAACGGCCTCGTATCACTAGCAGTCGAAGTGACAGGCATCTTATCCGCATGGCTGTAACGGTTCGTGCAGCCACGTCTCGGTTCCTGAGTCAACAGATGGGGACGTTTGCAAGACAACAGCCATCTACACGAACGGTTCGATGACGTTTGCAGCAGCATGGACTATCAGCTCGGAGACCATGGCTGCGGTTACGTTTGACGCTGCATCACAGACCGGAGCGGGGTAATGATGATTTGACGGCTACTACCAGCTGGCTTTGCGTTTCGGATCCAGGCATGGAGTTACGGAATTTGGCATTCAAGGTAAAACTGGCAGCTAAAACTGAAGCAGCTAAACATTCTAAAGAGTCTTAAAACTGATTGGGAAGGAGGGCTATAACAGAACCACTGTGAATAATGTAGGCGAAACGGGTATGTATTGGAAGAAAATGTCAAAAAAATCCCTAGTTTCCAAGAAAGAAATGTCAACACCTGGTTATAAGGCAAGCAAATCTCGTATCACTGCTAAAGGTATGTGGAAATGTTACCAAACCGGCCGAAGTGGCCGTGCGGTTCTAGGTTCTGCAGTCAGGAACCGCGAGGCCGCTACGTTCGCAGGTTCGAATCCTGCCTCGGGCATGGATGTGTGTGATGCCCTTAGGTTAGTTAGGTTTAACTAGTTCTAAGTAGCGGTCGCGCGGTTCCACACTGAAGCGCCTAGAACCGCTCGGCCACTCCGGCCGGCCTTGTAACACCAGTATCGATTGTGAGTAGGTTATACTATGTATCTATATGTATGTGACTATGAAGTGGTTGTTTTTTTACTAATTAAGTTCATTGGTTTGTGAGAGGAAATTTAAATTTGTTACTCATATATTGTAAAAGCTAAAGGATGTTTAAAATTAATGAAATTTTATAATATATGTCTATTCACAAAGGAAAATCTATCTATTGGAAGCTTGTTCATGCTAAGGGAATTTGTATTGTAAAGTATAAAAGCTGTAGCGAACCCCCCTCCGCTACGGAAGTGCCTTGGCGCACGGTAAAAGGTGGTTGTGGTGGCCGATCTGGGCTGCTACTTGGTGGGAACGCTACGCAGTCAGTGGCTAGCCGTCGTAGTGTAAACATCGAGGGTGCCAAGTGAGGCATTTGGAAGCCATTTGTATGGAAATTTGCCGCGGATGTGGTTTCGGCTGTTGCATGGTGCTCTTGGTATTATGGAAAAGCTCTAAAACGAGAAAAATCCGTCGCCAAGAGTGGGAGACCAGCTAGCCGCCACGTTGCTTGTCACCAGTATTTCGCCACTGCTCCGCCAATTTCAAGAACACAGATATGTATTATAGCATAGACCATTTATTTGTGTGATGTTTTTTCAATAATAATTCAAGTGCTATAAACCTATGTTTGAACCTTGAAGTTATCCTAATCATGAACCGATGCAGGATCCCTTCCTAAATGCGCAGGAACCAATTATCCTGTTTCTAACTAAATAATGATTTGGTTTCGTAATAAATGTGCAAAAGTTCAGTGTCAAAGGATGTAAATGTTTGTATGTAAAATACCTGCTTCTCAGGTGAAAAAGGCACATAAATTGAACTTATATTAACCGTAAATTTTTATTGATTGATACCATGAACTACTTTCTGAGGTTTATTGAGCTCTGTGTTTGAGTAATTTGATTTAAAGGATGAAAATATAAACTATTTCAATTGGGGTTAGGAATCAATAATAGTGAATTGTACTTTGGTTTTGAAATAACCACAATGTTGCCTGGAGAGACAGTATCAATTTATGGGCCCATTGTAGTTTTTCTCATATTAGATAAATAATTGGGATATTTGTTGTTACTAACGAAATCTGATGCATTCCCACAAATGAGAGTATAAAAAGTGTCTATGCAGTATTATTTAATATCAGTTGTGGTATTTATATGATAGTAAGTCAGAACCCTTTTCATGTCTAACTTTAGTCCAGTGTTTTATATACTAATATCGCAGTGCTGTGTTGATTAATTATTGCAATAGTAACTATTATTATTAAGAGGGAAATACCATTTATCTTCATATGAATACTGATTTGTGCAAATGATAACTACTGCTACCTTCAACTTAGTTCGCCCTGTAGTCGCGGGTATCCAGTGCACTGTTCAAAGGCTACTCATATTCAGTTTCCTTAAACATAATGTTTCAAATTATTATGCCTAATTAGGCTGGCGACGGTTTGTTATTTCATTTGCATGCACTTCTCTACTTTTATTACCCCCAAAGTAAAGCCTGTTAAGTTTTTATTAAATGCCAATGGTACGAAATTACTGTCCGACACCATCTATCCATTAAGAAAACACACTGTCAAAACATCAAATGTCCTCCCAAAGGGTAACGCTAGTTTGTGTTTGTGTCATATCTGACGCAAACTAGCAGAAGAGCGTCAGAGCCTCAAGAATCAAATGAATTCATGGATGGATACAAACATTTTTACACAATGGTATGACACTGTATTCATCTCTGAAGTCAAAAAGGATCAACATTCAATTGGTAATCCTGGAAATATTTCGTTGTTGCTTGATAACACGCAAGTCATCCCTCAAATATCTCGATGGAAAGAGAAAATGACAAGGTTAAAGTTGTTTGTTTGCTCCTAAATTTACTTCAGTCCACCAACCGACAGATCATAAGACCACTAAAATCTTCAAACGGTATTATAGAAAGGCGTTGGTGCATATAGTTCTGGTTGGGGAAGGACGTAAAGCCGGCCGTTGTGGCCGAGCGGTTCTAGGTGCTTCGGTCCGGAACCGCGCTGCTGCTACGGTCGCAGTTTCGAATCCTGCCTGGGCATGGATGTGTGTGATGTCCTTAGCTTAGTTAGGTTTAAGTAGTTCTAAGTCTACGGGACTGATGACCTCAGATGTTAAGTCCCATAGTGCTCAGAGTCATTTGAACCAAGGACGTGGAAAAACAATTCAGGAAGTATACACCGGAATTAATTTGAAGTGCGCTGTGAAAAAGGCAGCAGAAGTTTGAGATACTGTGAAGGGCACTACTTCGACAGAAGGTTGGAACATTCCCCTTCCATCGGATGAGCTTATCACTACAACTGAAGACTCATCAAATACACAATTTATATCGCAACTGCCTGGGCTGATTAAAGAATCTTCACGATTTGAAGGTTGTGGCCAGGAAAACATTCAAGACTGAAATGTGATGCCAATGACCCTGATTAATCAATTATAGACGGATGACGAAGTCATTGCTGTTACGATCGACGACCAAGACCCTTGCGACGAAGAAGATCTTAGCGTCAACCATACTGTAAAGAAACCATACACCGTGCAAGATGTTCACTGTCTTGAGACGGCTATTAAGCGGTCTGAAAAATAAGGAGGTTACGCTGTTGTCCAATTGCTGTGTTTAAGACGTGAACGAGCTTTAGCGGTAGAAAAAGCACGTCCCAGATCAGAAGCAAACAGCAATTTTGGACTTCTTTTCGTACACTACAGTCCTACTTTAGTAGTAAAATGGCTCTGAGCACTATGGGACTTAACATCTGTGGTCATCAGTCCCCTATAACTTAGAGCTACTTAAACCTAACTAACCTAAGGACATCACACACATCCATGCCCGAGGCATGCAGTCGCGCGGTTCCGAACTGAGCGTCTAGAACCGCTAGACCACCGCGGCCGGCCTTTAGTAGTAAATGGCTACTTTATGTAAGGTATGCACAATATCTGTAATACATATAAAATGCATGCAACATTGTTTTTAATACACGTATCCATTTCTTTGTTTCACATTGCTTCCATGACAGAGGCATCGTTTCTTTCTTACATGACAGGTTATCCGAAAAAACAATTATTCGAAGACCCCTGGTGCCGAGATGTTTTCGATAATCGATGTTCTACTGTATTTCGTCCATTTAAGAACGGCGTGGCGATTCCTATCACCTAGAAAGCTGTGAAAAGAGCCACAGAGATGATTTCAAATTCTGACCAGATATTGTACCAAAAGGTCCAGCGCTAACAGTTTAGTTCGTAATGATTCAGTAATTTTTATCAGATATTTTCAGTGTAGTAGCTAAGGAGGTATTATAAATTATGACACTGAAAAATATTACTGGGTGCCAGCGAATTGTGAACCTTGTACTCCCTCCATCTTTTTGTCGCGTTTAACATACCGTTGACAGCGGACTGGTTCGTGCACGGATAAGAACAGATTTGGAACTATTTCAGGAAAGCTATGTTGGGGTTGTTAGACCGGAATTGAAGCATATTTTTCCATAAAGGATTCCCTCATAGTCGGCCATTGTCGCCGAGCGGTTCTAGGCGCTTCAGTCCGGAACCGCGCTGCTACTACGGTCGCAGGTTCGAATCCTGCCTCGGGCATGGATGTGTGTGATGTTCTTAGGTTAGTTAGGTTTAAGTAGTTTTAAGTATAGGGGACTGATGACCTCAGATATTAAGTCCGAAAGTGCTTAGAGCCATTTGAACCATTTGGTTCCGTCATGCCACCACTTAACTCCGTGCATACGCGACAACATTCACGGAACCAGTTGACTACAAGTCAGTGCAGTAAACGGAAATACTTTGCATCACGATGAATGCAAATTTGACAAATTTACTATAGTCCAAATTACTCTATGGATGATTTACCAAATGGTAAATCATTAACCGAGCAATTTCAGTTGTCAGAGAAACAGAGCATTAATTCACAGTATAATTTCAGTTAAAATATATTGACGTCGGTTTATTTTGTTTCATGCTGTACTTACTGATCTTCATTTGGTTTCATCACTACCAATGTGTTTATTTTATGATTTTGAGGATATTACTATTTCCGTATTTCATACTTCCTATTGTACGAGCCTCAGCCAGTTGATGATTTATTTTCTTTTCCTCATCTCTCTGCCGCACTCTTCTTTCCGTCTTACATGTTTTATTCCTCGCAATGTCATTTGCGAGTCACGTATGACCGTTAACCACACCGATCTAGAACTACTCATTACATTTAAGACATGTTATGTGCGTTAAAGTATTTCTAGACTGAGAGATACGACTTTGTCTGTAGCATTCCTTTTCGTGACTGCCCTTCATCGTTACTAGATTGTTTTTAAATTATGGTCTTGTTCTTTCGGTTTGTTCCCGTCAGTCATATTATTAGACTGACCCTTAGTTGATGGAACCCTTTTGCCACATGCCTCTTCCGCCGACACAGTCTTGGACACTGTAGTTCGAAATAACAAATCTTACATTTCATTTTTCTTCTTTTCCTCAAATCATTAGTGATCTTAATAACCTTGCTATTTGGTTTTAGTAACAGCAGGAAAAGTACGTGATAATGATGGTGCACGATGGAGAACTCTTGGCAGTTTCAACTGGATTCAGTGAAAGGGGCCCAAAAATCGTCACCCAGTTCTCACAAGCAAGAATACTCGTGCATTAGCTGTCCGCATGTTATATTCCTTGTTCATCACATGTTGTTGCAATTCTTGAAAATATAAAAATGTGTGTGAAATCTTATGGGACTTAACAGCTAAGGTCATGAGTCCCTAAGCTTACACACTACTTAACCTAAATTATCCTAAGGACAAATACACACATCCATGCCCGAGGGAGAATTCGAACCTCCACCGGGACCAGCCGCACAGTCCATGATTGCAGCGCCCTAGACCGCTCGGCTAATCTCCCGCGGCTCCGATTTTCACCGTTTCCAAAACTTTTTCATCGAAATTATGTGGAACTACCCAATTGACAGGGTATGTATACGCGTTTAGAGTTAACAATAAGACTATCTTCAAAGAAGAAAAGTGCTGACAAATGTGAACATTACCAATCTCTCCATGACTGCAGCACCTTGAAAATATAAATGAAGTCTTGCTTGTAAGTGTCTCAGCATGCAGCTGGACTG
The DNA here is from genome assembly GCF_023897955.1 of Schistocerca gregaria. Classification (NCBI taxonomy): domain Eukaryota; kingdom Metazoa; phylum Arthropoda; class Insecta; order Orthoptera; family Acrididae; genus Schistocerca; species Schistocerca gregaria. The sequence continues at coordinate 118,413,490 of NC_064931.1, read as the reverse complement.
GCTAGTCGTTATGGAAGGAATTTTCGCGGCGTAATGTGCCATTAACATGCTACTGCTTTTCCACAACGGCAAATGGGTCCACCTGAAAGCCATAAAGCCTTTCAAGAACTATATTCGCCGAGAATATCTGCTAACACATAAAGCCACATTCGTTTGATATCGAACGATAACTACTGTATGGCGGAAAATACTTGACGTACTCTTGAAGCTGCCCGCCGAAGCAAACATGTTAAGTAATAATCAACCGGAAACAGAAAAGGATATGGTAGTGCTGACGGTTGTGAAGTGGTCCGTCGCATATTCGGAAGCAAGCATCGCACGTAGTGGCCTGGTGCGTGCAGTTTTCGCTGCTGCTAGCAGATGGCTCCAGCAGTCGCCTGTGCAATACTCCGCCTACAGAGCAAACAGTAATTGATCCACCACGATCCGTCCGTAATTTGGTTATTAGTCTTTCACCTGAACCATCTATGCTATATTTCATTTTTTCTCTTAGATGTGTATGATCGTATGGCATATGGTTTAACTTCGCAACATTATTGGTGAAGTACTTTGAGGCAGAAGAAGTGCAACGGGAAGTCGACAATCAGCGGACGGGGAGGAGATGGGGACTTGTTTAGAAAATTGTTTTTCAAATGATATAAAAAGTTTCTAGTCTTTTTCTATGTTTAGTATCTCTGTAATCCCTTTTTCTCAGCATATTTATGTCAATGCATTATGCAAGCGATTGTCACTTTAAATGGAGTAATTCCAATGTTCTGAAAGACAGCATTACCATTGAAAGACTTTAGTTGATATACAGGCATATAGAACAATCGAAGGTGGAGTACAGTAGTGTACCACATTTAAATCACACTTAAGACAAGAACGAAGAGATTCGGTATTAGTAGCTCAGACGATATGTCAGTACCAACCAAAGCAGGACTGCGTAAAATCAGATGTGATACATAGAAGGGCTGTCCAAGGGAAATGAACTTGAAAACAATATTATAGAAAGGGAACAGTAATTAGACAAAGATGAGATAGGAGATAGATACTGCGAGAAGAACTTGGCGGAACACTGAAAGGCCCAAGTCGAAACAAGGTACCTGCAACAGACAACATTTTTGCCGAATTATTAAGATCTTCGGTATAACATACCACGATGAAACTATTCCACCTTGTATGCGAGATATATGAAAAGATGAAATGCCCTCATACTTCAAGAAGAATATAAGACTATCTTCAAAGAAGAAAAGTGCTGACAAATGTGAACATTATCAATCTCTCAGTCTAACAAGTCATGGTTGCAAAATAATGAGACGAATTATTTGTAAAGGAATGAAAAAAAAAAACTGGCGGGTGCCGATTTCGAGGAATATCAGTTCGAGATGCGGACAAATGTACGGCAAACGATCGTTTATATCGTTTGTAGATTTGTGGACTGGTTTTAACTAGAATACACACAGTTGAACGGCATGGATAGTGTCTTGAAGAGAGGTTATAAGACGAATATCGACAAAAGCAAGAGTAATGGAATGTGCAGAAATAAATTGTTCGGTGTTGAGGGAATTATATCAGGAAATGAGACACTGAAAGTAGTATATGAATTTTAATTTTTGGGCAGCGACATTGCTGATGATGGGTGACGTAGAGAAGACGTAAAATACAGACTGGTAATAGTAAGAAAAGCATTTCTCGAAAAGATAAGTTTGTTAATATGAGATATAAATTTGAAGCTTAGGAAGTATTTTTTGAAGGTTTTTATCTGGAATGTAGCCTTGTATGGAAGTGAAAAGTGGACGATAAGCAATTCAGACAAGAAGAGAACAGAAGCTTTTGAAATGAGATTCTGAATGCTGAAGGATGGATGGGTACATCAAATAACTAATGTGGGGGTACTGAAACGAAATGAGTAAACCGTAAGGAGTGGAAGGATGTGTGGGGACAAAAAATTGCAGTGAGAGCCCAGGGTACAAATACAGCAAGCAGGTTCAAATGGATGTTGGTTGCAGTACTTATGTAGAGATGAATAAGCTTGCACAGGACAGACTAGTGTAGACAGCTGCATCAAACAAGTCTTCGAACTGAAGACCACATAAAAAACAACACCATTTTCCTTTGGAGTTCAGTAGTTTCTAGCAGCTCAGGAAGGAGAGTGAATGCCATAATTTACTAAGGATATCATGCATATTTGCTACATTGCTGTCACTGGTGTCAAAGTTTATATTGATTTTTGTAAACTATTTAGTGGACCATACATAAACGTTACGTTATAACTTGTGACGGGTAGCTTTACTCTTACGTTACTGTACCAAGATAAACGTAAATAAACATATCTAGACGTTCGTGAACAAGGAGGAAATGTAAGGAAGATATAATGCGATACACAATCAACACTGTGTCCGTGAGGGTGTACAGTATATACTGCTTAGCTACAGAATACGATGTTCTAATCTCATAATTCTTATTCGTTATAACGTATACAAAATTTCATTGGGCCATGTAGTATTACATATTGATAATATATGTATTAATAAGAATATGCATGAACGAGATCCGTTAGCTGGCTGTACGATTGTTCAACAAATGACCGTTAAATAATAGAAATATTCACACAGCAAACACAGGCATCGCCTGCAGGGGACAATTCGATCGTTGTAATTAATGAACAGGTAAGTGACCAGAGGTTTACTAGCTGGAGTACTGAGGTATGTATTTATTCCAATCTTCTGTTAGTCCATCTCCTCCTTCAACCTCTCGCTGTCCATCTCCCCTTCCTTCCATCTCCTACTCTTTCCTTTTTCTCACCATCTCCTCCTCTCCCCTCTCTCTATCCATGTCCTCATCTTTTCTTTCCCTGACAATTTCCTCCAGCCCCCGCTTTGTTCGTCTTCTCCCCCTCCCTCTCTTTCCATCTCCTCCTCCCGGCTTTCAGTCAATCGCCTTCTTTCCCTCTACCTTGTGATGTACCTTTCGCATTTATTGCTTTTATGTTTTTATTTTCTTTAAAGGCAAAGAGAAAAGATGAAGTGGTAGCCCAGCGTAGAGTCTGCGCCTACCGTCAGGTATTTTTGATTTTCAAATGTTAAAAAACATAAGATCTTTTTCCTGTGACTCGGTAAGAGGAATGATTTGCTCTCTGCTAATAAACGATGTTGGACACACGTTATTTTAGAGCGTAATCGGCGGTAGCCATTTTGATTATGGGAATAAGTGCAAAGCCAATTTTTTTGTGTGCCAAGAAATAATACATTCGTATTTAATTAGTGAAAAATTGAATTGTTATTAGAAGTAGTACTGTAATAAGAAGAACTGAAGCCCACGTGTGTACTTTGGAGTTATCACGAAGATCCGATTACCATATCATGGACATTGTCAAGATTTTGTAGGAGGATACGGCGATCGGACGTAGTATTATTAATTGGTAAGCATAAATGTACAGCAATAGAAAGACTATTTGGTCCATGCAGAACTAATATGAATTAATATGAGCTCATTTACAGGCATAGCCCAGCTTATTGTGCTTGTTCGGGCGCCAAAACATTAATCTCATTAATTCCATATATCTAAACATACTTTTTAATATACAGGGCGAGTCAAAAGTCCTTGGACACCTTCATAACTTGGAAGATTAAAGGGAAAATTGAAATGTGATGATGGTAGGTTCGAAGTGGGGCTGCAACTTTTCGTGTGAATGTCATTCATGGCCGCCATATTGGAATCCGCCATTTTGGATACAAGATAGACAAAAACAAATTACACCACTCAATACCAGAGCTCAAGCGAGTGTTATTTGATGTGTAATGCACCCCCCCCTTTTCCCATTTAAGAAAAGACTTGAATCCAAAATGACGGATTTCAATATGGCGACCAGAATGACATTCACACGAAAAGTTGCAGCCCCACTTCGAACCTATGTTCCCATCATCACATTTCAATTTTCCCTCTAATCTTACAACTTATGAAGGTGTCCAAGGACTTCTGACTCGCCCTGTATTTTTGTATTATACACTCCTGGAAATTGAAATAAGAACACCGTGAATTCATTGTCCCAGGAAGGGGAAACTTTATTGACACATTCCTGGTGTCAGATACATCACATGATCACACTGACAGAACCACAGGCACATAGACACAGGCAACAGAGCATGCACAATGTCGGCAGTAGTACAGTGTATATCCACCTTTCGCAGCAATGCAGGCTGCTATTCTCCCATGGAGACGATCGTAGAGATGCTGGATGTAGTCCTGTGGAACGGCTTGCCATGCCATTTCCACCTGGCGCCACAGTTGGACCAGCGTTCGTGCTGGACGTGCAGACCGCGTGAGACGACGCTTCATCCAGTCCCCAACATGCTCAATGAGGGACAGATCCGGAGATCTTGCTGGCCAGGGTTGTTGACGTACACCTTCTAGAGCACGTTGGGTGGCACGGGATACATGCGGACGTGCATTGTCCTGTTGTAACAGCAAGTTCCCTTGCCGGTCTAGGAATGGTAGAACGATGGGTTCGATGACGGTTTGGATGTACCGTGCACTATTCAGTGTCCCCTCGACTATCACCAGAGGTGTACGGCCAGTGTAGGAGGTCGCTCCCCACACCATGATGCCGGGTGTTGGCCCTGTGTGCCTCGGTCGTATGCAGTCCTGATTGTGGCGCTCACCTGCACGGCGCCAAACACGCATACGACCATCATTGGCACCAAGGCAGAAGCGACTCTCATCGCTGAAGACGACACGTCTCCATTCGTCCCTCCATTCACTCCTGTCGCGACACCACTGGAGGCGGGCTGCACGATGTTGGGGCGTGAGCGGAAGACGGCCTAACGGTGTGCGGGACCGTAGCCCAGCTTCATGGAGACGGTTGCGAATGGTCCTCGCCGATACCCCAGGAGCAACAGTGTCCCTAATTTGCTGGGAAGTGGCGGTGCGGTCCCCTACGGCACTGCGTAGGATCCTACGGTCTTGGCGTGCATCCGTGCGTCGCTGCGGTCCGGTCCCAGGTCGACGGGCACGTGCACCTTCCGCCGACCACTGGCGACAACATCGATGTACTGTGGAGACCTCGTGCGTCACGTGTTGAGGAATTCGGTGGTACGTCCACCCGGCCTCCCGCATGCCCACTATACGCCCTCGCTCAAAGTCCGTCAACTGCACATACGGTTCACGTCCACGCTGTCGCGGCATGCTACCAGTGTTAAAGACTGCGATGGAGCTCCGTATGCCACGGCAAACTGGCTGACACTGCCGGCGGCGGTGCACAAATGCTGCGCAGCTAGCGCCATTCGACGGCCAACACCGCGGTTCCTGGTGTGTCCGCTGTGCCGTGCGTGTGATCATTGCTTGTACAGCCCTCTCGCAGTGTCCGGAGCAAGTATGGTGGGTCTGACACACCGGTGTCAATATGTTCTTTTTTCCATTTCCAGGAGTGTATTATAACCTCCACCTCAGTCTCACTAAGTACATCTCTTCTTTTCCTCTCTCTATTCACCTCCTCCTCCCCCTCTCCAACCACGTCCTCCTTCCCCTCTGTCCGCAGATCATGGTCTAGTGGCTAGCGTTGCTGCCCCAGGATCATGGGGTCCCGAGTTCGATTCCTGGCCGTTTGGGGATTTTATCTGCCTGGGCATTGGGTGTTTGTGTTGTCCTTATCATTTCGCCATCATCATCACCATTCGTGATAGTGGCTAGATTGGACTGCGTGAAAAATTGGAGTGTGAAAAAGTGGTGACTTTGTACGGGCGCTAATGACTGCGCAGTTGAGCGCCCCACGAACCAAACATCATCATCCTTCCCCTCTCTCTTTTCATCTCCTACTCTTTTCTTTCTCTGCCCATTTCCCTCTCCACCTTTCTTGTCCACCTCGTCTTCTCCTCAATCTGTGCCCACCATCTCCTTCCTCCTTTCTGTCTGTCCTTTCCCTCCTTCCCCTTCTCTCAGCACGTTATCACCCCAAACCCAATGGAAGGTTGCCCGTTCTTATTTCCTGATAGTAAGTAATATGTGTACCAGGTTTGGTTGAAATCGTTCCAGGGGCTTAAGAGGAACTTTTTATCCGTGGCTTTGCCCACCTGCGCTCTTGTCACATGCATGACATATATTTAACATTTGAAGCCATTTTAACTATTTTTCGACCGCTACTGTTTCAAGAAATATGTAAAGGTTTTTTTTTTTTTAAATTACTGCTTCCAAAGTGACATCGCCTCTTACTAAGTTTTCTCTTCTTCCACAGGGTGACCACAGCATTTACCAAAAGACTATGTAACATCAGTATGACCTTATTGTAAAGTTGTTTTTGTAATGCCATTTAGCCCGAAGATGATGGATTCCCTCGAAACATGTCGCTAAATAAATAAGTAATACAATAGTTGACAAAGTCTGTGACTGGTAGCGGTAATTTAAAAAAAACCTTTACATATATATTTAACATGTTTCACACATATTTGTACACATACTTTACCTGTATCACTTACGAATTTCGCCCTACAGTTTCGTTTTTATGTACACTTTTATGTTTATGACGTTATATCTCCCGAACAATGGGCCATATTATGATTTAATTTTGTAGGTACATCGAATGGTATATGTTGATACTGTCTGCATCGTGAGTTGCGAACATAGTTAGTAGTAAAGAAGTTATAAACTTAAACGTCAAGCATGATGCGTCAAACTTTCAGGCATCTCAGTGTTTGTGGCGTTATATCTCCTGAACTCTGTGTCGTACAATGATGTATTTTTGCTAGTACATGCAGTGATATATGTGAACACTGTCTGCAAAGGTGTTGCAAATATATTTGGTAGTAAAGAAGTAATAAATTAAAAAGTCATACCTGATGCGGCACTTTCACAGCATGAACATTTTGTGGGAGTATGAGCAAGAAAAAGTCTTGTACAGGTATGAAATACGTGTAAAGTTGGTTCAAAATCATTAAGTGCTCTCATTATTAAATACTGGATGGAGATGGTCTGGCTATTTGTGCGTTGTGAGCTACACTTATTTTTCACCCCGATCCCTTTGAGCGGCAAGCGATTCCTATCCCTACAGTGGTCATTCCAGATTGTAAGTCATAGGTGTACCAGGTTTGATTGAAATCGATCCGATGGTTTAGCAGGACTTGTGGAACATACAACGGTTTTTATAGCATGTATAGATTTCTGTGTTTTCCATTGTCAGACCCGAGCTTCTTCAAATTTTCGTTGGCCTGTTGGTGGCAACAGTTAAAAGGTTGCAAGAGCCGCTCTGCACTATAATGGTATACACTCAACCACATACTTGAATTGTAATGTATGTTAACCGGGAGCCTAGAAACGACTGAGAGGCTCCGTCTCCGCCGCAGCGGTTCACAACCCCACGACGACTACCGCAGTCCACTTCACCCCTCCGCCGCCCCACACCGAACCATTCTTTCAGGGTTATTGTGCAGTTTGGCCACCGGTGGATCCCCCCAGGAAACGTCTCACATCAGACGGGTGTAACCCATATGTTTGCGTGGTAGAGTAATGGTGGTGTACGCGTGTACGCGTACGTGGATACCTTGTTTGAGCAGCAATCGCCGACGTAAGTGTAGCTGAGGCAGAATAAAGGGAACCAGCCCGCATCCGCTGAGGCAGTTGGAAAACCGCCTAAAAACCATCCACAGACTGGCCGGGTCACCGGACCTCGACACAAGTCCGCCGGGCGGATTCGTGCCGGGGACCAGGCGCTCCTTCCCAATCTGGAAAGCCGTGCATTAGACCGTACGGCTAACCGGGCGGGCAGCCACATACTTACTCCATGACTCGACATTGTTACCTCCAAAAGAAGTGCTGAGTCATGCCGGCACCGTAATTCAGCATGTTCGGTCAGAATGCTAGCTGCCCTCTGGGAAAAAAAAATTAAAAAAATAAAAATTAAAATTAAAAAATTGGGACGTCCGCCCCGAACAAATAGAACGAACAGTACCGAATAAAATGAGATCAACAAAAATAAGTCGTCAGCGTAGATGGGTGCCATGCGAAGGACCAAGGCTCGATACCCGGTACTAGGAAGGATTTTTTCGTTGATGGAAGGATTTGTACGGGGCGCACTTTGCATCCTGTTGCCAATGGAAGAGCTACTTGCCCAAGTACTAGCGGCTCCACGGTTTGGAAGGTCTGCAAAACGCTGTAAGGCAGAGGATAAGACAGCGGCCAATAGACATCCATTGGGCCTTCATGGCATGAACGAGAATCTCTTTAAATGGAGAGCTACAGCACTAGCGTATATTGATAACCTTACTGCTAAGTCTGGTGCGAATAATTAGCTACTAGTTATTTCACCTCTATCAAATTTTCTGTTGTTTTCAAGTCTAGAATACGGGAGTTTCGAAAGAAATGTTAGAATTATCTGGTCGGTACCACTGCCTTCAGGTTCGTCACAATGAAACTATGAATTTCTGTTTATAACTCTTCCTCGAACAGCCATCTATTTGACTCTTCCATCAATATATTGCGGCTAAAGTTGAAATTGAAGCTTCCGTTCTGCTGGTGTTGAATCTCGTCGTTCTTCCTATATAGCTGGGCGAAGCTGACTGAGTGGAACGCAGGAAGACAGGTTCAATGAAGTTCTGTTCTCATCTGCAGTTAAAAAAATGTTCTAGTTCTTTTATAGGTTACTATATCCATTAGCGCTATTCCTACCGTATTAATTGATAGATGCTTTCTTCTTATGTTGGGTCATAGGACACTGGTATGTCATGGTTGTTCTTATAAAACTCCGCAAGTTGGAAAATTCTGAGCTGAATCGTAGGATGGTACCAATTTTAGATAACAATGCTGGAACATCAAAGACAGTGGTAGTGTAGAAATGTATAGAACGAATGTCCCTGAGCTAATGCAGCCACGGCCAATCAAAAACGTCATGAAGATGAACGAATCCTTGCAACGACAGAAATATTGAGGTTTCTTTCATTTGGCATTTTTTTATAATTGTGGCATGTTTCTCCCTGTTGGATTCAGCTTTTATTCCGCTTTTCACCTTTTCCATGGACTTGTCGTATTTTTCGATACATGTATAGCTCGATAATAGCCACAAACAGTTTCAGCGTTGCCTGTAATTATGTGGTTCTCTCTTTTCTGTTTTTTCTCGAGGTGATTATATTAGACCAACCCCACCATTTCACCAGGAAATTATTTCACAGTAGGGAGGAGAGCAATTGAGTATTGTGTGGGGACACGTTATCGATCCCTGACGAGGGGAAGAGGTGGGCTGGAGTCAGATAACGTGGCATCCACATGATATTTCGTACCGCTGAAGGCAGCTCTCCTTGCACCGAGACTGCGTGCCCTGCTGGAGATCCCCATACGCGTCACCTGAAAGATATGTGACGTCACTGCCAGGGTATGGAGCAAACAATGTCCACCGAACAGTAACACTGCCGTTGCGGCAACAGTACCTCCCTCTGGCGGGAAACGGATGGTATGGATGAAATGTCCCCTACTATAGGAGCCATAACACTGCGGGATGTAGGTTCATTACCCCTCTTATGTATTTATTTGACACCGCGTACAAAGTTTATGCAGGAATAGTCAACAAAAGGTTAAAGGTATATCTGAGAGTTTATTAGGCGAAGAACGAATGGGATTTCGGAGGGGAACGTCGACAACAAAAGCAGTATTTATAATACAATAAATAATAGAGAAACAGAGAGAGTATAATAGGGAAACCTATTTAGTGTTCATTGATTTTATTAAGGCATTCGATAATGTTGATAGAGAGAAACTGTGGAGAATTATGAGGGAAAGAGGATATCCAAACATCTAATAAACTTTTTAAACAATCTGCACAAGCACACGGCTGTAAATTTGGATATAAATGGCACTCTAACACAGCGTATAGCCACAAACAAAGGAGTAAGACTAGGTTTAGCATTTCGCCCACTTTTTTGACATTTGTTTACATGATGCAACTCGGAAATGGAAGAAGATTTTTACGGTACACTTAAGATTAACACTAATCGCCGCTTGATTGTCTTTTATATGCAGAGAACGCCACACTGCTGGCGGGTAATGAAGATTACCTACGAAGGGAAATACATTTATTAGATAAGGTTTGTGAAGAGTATCATTTGACGAATTTAGAAAAGAAGACAAAATCAATGGCTTTCAAAGGAAAATATACTGTGCGAACAAACATTGTGATCAATAACAGAACACTAGAAGAGGTCAAACATTTCAATAACTTAGGTTGTGACGTCACATATGAGTATGACGAAGATATGGAGAAGAAATTAGCTAAGTTTGGGAACATATGTGGAACAGTGAGCAGATATCTATAAAATAAAACGAGGAAAGAAACAAGATTGAAATTTCATAATACACTGGTACGTCTAATGTTTGTTTACGGAAGTGAATCGTGGGTTATAAACGTAAAAAAAGGATCATACAAGAAACGGAGATGAGACTTCTGAGAGCAGTAAAGGGATGCACAATAGCTGACAAATATCTAAATTTCGAAATTAGGGAAGAGCTGAATATAACTAACATCTTCAATAAAATACAAGAAAATAGAAGAAACTGGACTGAACATCTCGGAGCAATGAGTGGAGAAAGATTACCACTCCAGATAAGATTTACGCCAGTTGGGGGAAAAAGTCAACGAAGACCGAGGAACCGATGGGTGCCATATCAGGAAAAGCAAAAAAATAAAAGCCTGACGCTTAAAGTGATGGTGGTGATGATGTCTTTTTCTCAAAGGGATCAGTTGCCAATTTCTCTCTCTATTGATCACCCTTATGTACAAAAGTAAATTTAGCTGAGCTCAGTTCTCTACATGTTCTATAGGTCATATTTGCGACCTTTTGCTTTGGAAGCACACTCATTGCGAATGGAAGATTTGGGTCTCAATAAATGAGCATCTCGTACTGATTTGATCTTTTTATGGATTCCGCGGACATACAAGATGATTTTGAACAATGGGGCATGCTGCGATACATGTTTTCTGGGAGATAAGGGCTACACAGCGTCACAGAACCTACGCCTAGCAATGTATAAAAATGGTTCAAATGGCTCTGAGCACTATGAGACTTAACGTCTTAGGTCATCAGTCCCCTAGAACTTAGAACTACTTAAACCTAACTAACCTAAGGACATCACACACATCCATGCCCGAGGCAGGATTCGAACCTGCGATCGTAGCAGTCCCGCGGTTCCGGACTGCAGCGCCTAGAACCGCAAGACCACCGCGGCCGGCTAGCAATGTATAGTTCCGATGCTAGAGAACACTGCAGGGGACGACACACTGTCCTGGTACCCTGCCTAAGGATTATTATTACAGTTATTATTATCAGCATTAATAGCAATATCAGATCGCCATGCACAACGGCGTCACTCAAGGCTAATTTAGACTAAATTATGAGCTACGAATTATTTTGAAAGGAAGTGACAAATGTCATTGGAAAGGGGCATCTTCTGTGTCACCTCAAACGGTGTAAACATTTATGGGCCTTAATTAAAGAATTGTTGTAGCCACGCTGGATATGCCGTACAGTCTGGTGTAGCCTTTCATCTGTGCGCCGAAATAGTAACGGCGGAAACAATATCGCAGATGAGGGCAGCATATCACCGTGTGACCATATGTGTCCCTAGATAAACGACTGGCGGAAAAAATGGCGCCATTCTTCTCTGATGCAGACAGGTTGTATCTCTTTTTTAATTAACGGCGAAGTGAGCTTGCAGATGATTTAATCAGCAACATTCAGATTTAGACTAGAATTACGGGCAATCTAATAAGAGCAGGATTGAGTGACAGGGAGAGCCTAGGCGTGCGCCGCTGACGAGCCGTAATGAAAGCCGTTATCAGCTGGACGGCCAGCACGGCCGGTCCCGCTGTATGATGAGCTACCAACTGTTTTTAAAGCAAACATCAATTTCATTAAGTTACGGTTTCGAGTGCTTTTGCGAAATGTTGCCTTTTGGCGCAGGGATTATTTTGTGTATCCGCGACAGGTCCACAGCAGATCCAGCACAGATACTGAGTCAATCGTAAACTGGAGAGTCAGAAGAGATGGCACAAGTGTAAAGCGATGGACTGTTAACCTGCTGAGCCGTAGTTTGAATGCGATACTGTGCCCTCTTGTTAAGTTCATAGAGTTAAAGACTTGTTCCTGTTATAGATTTCTAGTTGTAGCCGTATTAGAGGAGATTTAATAGTTACAGAAACATACAGTGTGTTGGGGGTATAAGTACAGATGACTGTTGATGACTGCGGATGGTGTACTGAGCAACATTGTATCAGTATTGAATTTCAGAATGAGATTTTCACTCTGCAGCGGAGTGTGCGCTGATATGAAGCTTCTTGGCAGATTAAAACTGTGTGCCGGAAAGGGACTTTCAGGAGTGCTGGTTCTGCAAGGTTCGCAGGAGAGCTTCTGTAAAGTTTGGAAGGTAGGAGACGAGGTACTGGCAGAAGTAAAGCTGTGAGTACCAGGCGTGAGTCGTGCTTGGGTAGCTCAGCTAGTAGAGCACTTGCCCCGCGAAAGTCAGAGGTCCCGAGTTCGAGTCTCGTTCAGGCACACAGTTTTAATCTGCCAGGAAGTTTCAGTATTGAATTTATTTGCAGACTAATAACTGTAGCTATTACCAGTAGTATGTTTATATGTTGGTTAGTATCTCCAAAAACCTGTGGCATAACTAAACCATTAATGTTTCTTTTCCCCTGGGCAGCTGGTCTGGTGTTGAAGCGTGGATGCATGGTAGCAAAACGAATTGTCTATACTGATAGGAGTAGTCCACTTAGCTGCGCAGTTACGACCGTGTAGAAAACACCAGGTAGTAAAGTAAGTGCTGTGTTTGCGAGAAGACTGTTAAGCGCAGCGAAAAAGAACTAGCGACGCTGAAGTGTGTACATGTTAAGGTAGCAATTATCAAAATATTTGTATCTATACCCTTAACACCCCATCCGTCGAGAAATGTTTCCTTCTTATATTGCAGGAGGAGTAAGTTGATGCATCTGTCACAGTAAACTACAAAAACTACTCAATATAGCGATAACCATGTTCGTTTCTGGACATATGTCTCTGTGTTAAACATTACCCACCAAAATTCTCTACAACTTCTAAGCGTTTAATAGAAAATGTGAAAACATCTGAAGGTGTAAAAGTCTTCCCTTGTAGTCTCGGCACAGTCTGGCTTCAAAGCCTCGCAAAGCATGAATGGATGGAGCGGACATGCTACAAGATTCCGTACTTGGCCCGTTCCTTTTCAATAAGTATCAGTTATTTACAATAGCATATAACAGAAGAAGCTCGGTATATGTAGCAAAATTTAGTTAAGACTTTAAGAATGAACAATGCGTTACGCTATAGTATTTTATTTAGTTGTGTACGGACTACATCAAAAAGTACAGTCATGCTCAAAAGTATCCGAACACTGCTCTGTATCGCAATAACTCAAGATGTAAAGTAATACTACGATACTACAAATATCAGGGAACACCTTATCAAGACTGTCCTTAAGGTTTATAAGCTCACATTTATTACAATAAATGACATACCTGAAATTTATCACTCTCATTATTACGTCAGATAAGTAATGCACGTAGTAAGTTCGTCGTATTCATGATTTCCTCTTCAAAGTAACATACCGTACTTATTATTTAACACAAAATGACATACAAAATTTAAGTTATTCACGAGCAGCTAGTTGAGAATATGTATGAACCTCAAATGACGCGACGAGCCGTCTCGTTCAGCATTTGGATTCAAACCCAGGTCATGCAGAGTAAGCAAAGATTTCGTGACTGACGGAAACTAACAGTCATTCCTGATTAGGTATACAGAGAGCGATATACCTCGATTTTAGACAGTGTCAATTAGCAAATACGAACTTTAAATTAACGCAAACATTTTAACGGGCGCGAATTCCTACCCATCACCTATTGTCCCTGTTAACGAACTGCGAGGGATGTTAAATATTACTTCTTAACAAGTAACTAATTTGAAATGCCGTGAGGTAAAGCTTTGTGTTTGACAGGGATTCGAACCCAGAACCTAATCGGATAGATATCGAAGCACAATCAACTACGACATATCGCATTTTCTCGGCAGTAGCTAGAAGTTTTAACTGAAATGACGAGACGAAACATCAATTTTTTCCTTCCAGGACTCCAACCTAGCACCTATCGCTGTTTTATTCTAGAGAAAACGAACGTTAAATATGGGTTTGTTGCACCAGCAGCGACATGTGAGCATGTTTGAATTAGAAATAATATGACGAAGAGTTCAGTGCTGACTGGGAATAGAGCCCCACCCATCTCGTTGTTGACTACACACAAAGAGACGTCAGCTACCAAATTTTTCTGCACCAGCAGCTCGATATAACATCTTGAACTTACAGAGATCTTTCAAATAGTTCTGTGTCTCACTGGGAGTCAAAAACGTCAAATATTGTTAGTGTTGACAACGAATGGAAATACATTAAACATCGAAATTATTATCCACCGGCAGAGAGGTGTTCTCATGGTAGATCTTGATAATACGTAATGAAATCTTTAGTGCCGGGCCAGGATTCGAACCCATTTACGCGCAATATGTGGAGATGTTGAGGAATCTGCAGTTTTGAACAAACAATAAATTGTAGCCTAGCTGTATTGTCACGAAGGGATCAAATTCCGCGTTAAGGGCGGTCTGAGTTGCATTACCAGTTCAGAACCAATTTTATTGACATACAGAAGCTCAGATAAAAGATTGAATAAGTGTCCTGTGAGAATACATAGCGTTTGTTTCGTCACTTGAAATAAATAACTAGTCTAAGAAAGGTTACTGGCGATAGAGTTTCTTCATGTCGCCACTCCAGACTTTATTGTGATTCAACCTAACGTCTACTTTGTTGACAAGGATTATCATTTTTAAAGTGCATCTCTCTAGCGGTTCTAGGCGCTCAATCCGGAACCGCGCGACTGCTACGGTCGCAGGTTCGAATCCTGCCTCGGGGATGGATGTGTGTGATGTCCTTAGGTTAGTTAGGTTTAAGTAGTTCTAAGCTCTAGGGGACTGATGACCACAGCAGTTAAGTCCCATAGTGCTCAGAGCCATTGGAACCATTTGAACCAAAGTGCATTTCAGACCACAATGCCATTATACCTTCTTCACTTGGTGTAGCATGAAGAGAATGGAATCTCTCTCCCTATCTAAAATCACTGACAGAAGTTGGAATCGAACCCAGACCATATATATATATATATATATATATATATATATATATATATATATATATATATATATGAACCTATCATAAGCCCAAAAGACCACCAATTCCCCTCCTCAGTTGCTCATTTTTCTATCATAACGCCGTTGTGCCACAATGCATCACAATTCTTTCACACAGACTCCCTGTATCAATTTGCAGCATGTTCAGTAACTTCATTTACTTGGTTGACCGAATCACCATGAACTAGATGCCTTTCCACTTAAGCTTCTCTGTTGCGCTATCTGTTTGTTTAAAACGTCGTGCAGTGCAAAAGAAAAGGTATAACTGTTTGTCTCTCATAAGTATTGATCTGGCCATATGCATTATCCCACAGCGCTGCGGAATGCAGAAGCTCTGGAGGAATTGTTGTTGACTTCTGGAGCTGTTATAGCTATGTGTCAGCTAGTAGCGTAATGCTAGGTATCACGTGCAGTAGATAAGATGTCTCGAGTTTGAGTACATTCGCTGCTATATTTTTTAAAACGCAACTCTACTGTCTGCTAAAGTTATCAATCTAATGGAACTTGTAACAGAATTCTCTTTACTTCTCAATCCAAAATAGTCGCATGTGGGAAAAGGGCTAACTTCTGTGACATTTCATTCCTTTCAGGTTTAATAGACAACCAGGCAGCAGTCGCATCTCGAAACTTTTGTATGGGGAGAGCGCAGCGTGCCAAAATACGTCGGAAAAGTATTTTCTGCATTATCTGTCGTCTGGTAGTGGCATTTTATTCTTCTTCAAACCTTGTTTGACAGCTTTAACTCAGAACAAGTTTTCTACATGCATGTTATCAATAAACCGCATGTGCATTTTCAGACTGTTGCAGATAACATCAGAGAATTCGCACCTATCGTTGATGATTAATTTCTCTCTCACGTTTACTATTGTTTTAACAACACTAAAGGAAACCTTACGAAAATTGTTCACTGTTTTATAAGAAATGTAATAAAACTACCCACAATAACCTTACGACGAAAGTCTGTTTTAAAAAACTGAGTATCTGTACACGGACATGCCTCTATCGACACGAATTGGTAAAATACTACTCACTTAGATTTTGATTGGGTCTGTGTTTAATTGGTATGCTGTGTCATACTCAAGAGGTATGCAAATGTGGCATTTCATAAATAAAGTTATGTATTCCTAGAAACCCAGAATTTGCTTGTTAGCCGCAGAAAGAGGCGTTACCTGTTGTGCAACATTGTAAGTTTTTCACCATTGCACTATGAGCCGAGAGTATTTTCTTGCGATTTCCTTATCGATGTTTGAGCTGACTGTTTGTAGCTCTTTCACAGAAAGAATAAAAACGCTACACTCAGTGAGATTAGAACTGCGAACCATAATATCCGCTTTTTCACATGTCAGCACGTTACCATAGGGCTGGCAGAGAAGTACCTGTCTTAGCTTCCTCTTACGAGACGAATAGTGGCTAGAACTCGTAAATCGCTATTAGAAGGATGAGATTAGTTGCGATTTCCACGTGCAACCACTTTCCTGGGCTGAAAAACGTAAATTTACAATCTTTTGTAACACCTCTAGCGATAAATGACAGGTAAAATCAAGTGAACTTTGAGGCTTAATTCTGTGCACACCAGGAAGTAACTCGTCGATCACAGAGTTGCCAAACATACATTGCCTTGTTGCCAAATCTCAGTTACAATACCAGCAGGAAGAAGACGAACCGATGTGACCTTACAGCGAGCTGGGAAGTGACCATAGCTGGTGTCTCCAAGTCGCGGCTGCTACGGCCTGGAATACGTAATGAGTCTGATTCGCATTTCTGAAACTAGGTTTAGGAACTGGAGCGTAGTTACTAATAATACTCAGAACTGACTGCAAACCAAGCATCATAAATCAGTAACTCTCATAGTTGTTTTTATACTTCTTTCGTAAGAGTACTCAAAAGTAAGAAACTCATTCATAGTCGTTTTCGTGCCTCGCCGATAGTCTAGCACAACAAATATAAAAAAAAGAATGTGTGTGTTTGTGTGTGTGTGTGTGTGTGTGTGTGTGTGTGACAGAGAGAGAGAGAGAGAGAGAGAGAGAGAGTAAAAAATTGTAAAGAAATTGAATCATGGTATGTAAAGAAATCATTCATTAAAATGACACGTTCCAAATCATTACGAAATATCGTATTCATGATCTATGAAACAAGAATTAATCTAATGTAATCTGATCTAATCATATCATATTGAAGACTAGCCATGAAGAGTCATGCATTACAAAAATGTTTGCTAATACCAGTAACCGAATCTAAAGTTGAAAACAAAAGACGACAGTTTTTGTAATAAACCGGGACTTCTATCAAGGCCCTTTCGTCCTTGTTAATTAACCGCGAAAGATGTTTGATATACCTCTATTCTGAAGTAACAACGTGTGCATACATTTAAAGATGAAGTGCATGATGTGAAGTTGTGTGACAGAGATACGAACCCAACAAGTAATCGGTTTGTCAACTAAGTAAAATCATATGTTTCGTATCGGTTTTTCTTACCAGCTACTAGGTGTTTGAATCTAAAATAAGGATACAAACTTTTGTGCCTAAGCGACAATCGAACTGCACACCTACCGTGCATCCACGAATATAGCTTAAGTATCAGTTGCTTATTCACCAATAGTAAGACGTGTGCGTGTTTGACTAGAAATAACGACACGTATTGCGATTGTTGGCAACACATGAACAGACATTAAAAATGTACGTTAATTTTCACTAACAGGCCGGTGTGCACGTAATAGGGCTTGACATGAAATTATGAATATTTTTGTACTGGAACAGGATTCGGGCCCATATACTTCCATTTGGAGTAGAGAAGATTGCAGTCTTGAGAAAAGGAACGAAATGATTGAACTATACTGTTCCGAGAGATTCAGATCCTCGAAAAAGAAGATACGAATTCGAATCACAGTCCAGCACCAAATTTTTCAACGTATCTAGTTCAATCAAGTACAAGTAAAGTAAGAGCCTTGTTACTTTAAATGGCTATCGGTTCATCAAATAAAACAAAAGTTTCTAATGTAAGTAAGTTTACTGGCGACTGTATTTCTGTTTACCATGACTTCCGCTATGTCTTCTTCCAACGTAAACCGGCTCTGCCCAGTTGGTAATGAAGGAACGTGATGTTTAATGTGGATTCTGGGTTATAACGTCTTTCTCTTTATGTTACCAGGGGTAAAGTAAATCTGTTTGTGCCTCTTAAAAGTCGATGCCTGAACCCACGCATTGCACCTGTGATAGTTCGTTCCGCCAGACCATTGTGGCCACATTTCCCAGCCCCAGGAGTGTGCTGTAACAGATGACGTGCTTAGTTTAGAAAATTAGTCACGGTGGAGGAAACAAGAGTCTATTAGATGGTTAAGTAGAAGCAAACTTCTGAAACGGAGATTATGCTATTCTCATGTCAGCAGGATGTAAAGACTCTTCAAGGCATCATAGGCTCGTTGTGAAGCCATTTAGAAATTTTCACAAAAAGCTGAGACACATACCTTCCCGCCAGCCCTGTGGTAACGTGCTGACATGTGAAAAAGCGTCTGTTATGGGTCGCAGTTCTAGTCTCACTGAGTGTAGCGTTTTTATTCTTTCTGTGAAAGAGCTACAAACAGTCAGATCAATCATCTATAAGGAAATCGCAAGAAAATACTTTCGGCTCATAGTGCAATGGTGAAAAACTTACAATGTTGCACAACAGGTAACGCCTCTTTCTGCGGCTAACAAGCAAATTCTGGGTTTCTAGGAATACATAACTTTATTTATGAAATGCCACATTTGCATACCTCTTGAGTATGACACAGCATACCAATTAAACACAGACCCAATCAAAATCTAAGTGAGTAGTATTTTACCAATTCGTGTCGATAGAGGCATGTCCGTGTACAGATACTCAGTTTTTTAAAACAGACTTTCGTCGTAAGGTTATTGTGGGTAGTTTTATTACATTTCTTATAAAACAGTGAACAATTTTCGTAAGGTTTCCTTTAGTGTTGTTAAAACAATAGTAAACGTGAGAGAGAAATTAATCATCAACGATAGGTGCGAATTCTCTGATGTTATCTGCAACAGTCTGAAAATGCACATGCGGTTTATTGATAACATGCATGTAGAAAACTTATTCTGAGTTAAAGCTGTCAAACAAGGTTTGAAGAATAAAATGCCACTACCAGACGACAGCTAATGTAGAAAATACTTTTCCGACGTATTTTGGCACGATGTTCTCTCCCCATACATAATACAAAAGTTTCGAGATGCGTCTGCTACCTTGTTGTCTATTAAATCTGAAAAGAATAAAATGTCACATGCGACTATTTTGGGTTGAGAAGTGAAAAGAATTCTGTTGCAAGTTCCATTAGACTGATAACTTTAGCAGACAGTAGAATTGCGTTTAAAAAAATATAGCAGTGAATGTACTCGAACTCGAGACATCTTATCTGGTGCACGTGATACTTAGCATTAAGCTACTAGCTGACACATAGCTATAACAGCTCCAGAAGTCAACAACAATTCCTCCAGAGCTTCTGCATTCCACAGCGCTGTGGGATAATGCATGTGGCCAGATCAATACTTATGAGAGACAAACAGTTATACCTTTTCTTTTGCACTGCACGACGTTTTCAACAAACAGATAGCGCAACAGAGTAGCTCAAGCGGAAAGGAACACTTCGTATTTAAATTTCTGCATCCTACACTGTTGGCAGTTCTGTGTAGGTGGCAGTTACATGATTTTATTTTGGTGATTACAAAATAAAGTTGAATGTATGCACTGGGTAGACGAGGCATCCAGTTCATGGTGATTCGGTCAACCAAGTAAATTAATTTACTGAACATGCTGCAAATTGATACAGAGAACCTGTGTGTCAGAATTCTCATGCAGTGTGGCACAACGGCGTTATGATAGAAAAATGAGCCACTGAAGAGGGGATTTTGTGGTCTTTTGGGCTGATGATAGGTTCATATGGTCTTCTACAGCCACTCGCTTACAACGGTGATAGCTCAAATCACATTTTCACTCTATTGGTATATTGGCTGATTTCGACCGTGACTGTTAGTTATAAACTTTTTTAGAGCTGCTACCCGTCAAGATTTGTTCACATATTACTTAAATGTTCAGAGGTTTCAATACTTATATTTCCTCAATGCCACGTGTTTGGAGGCAACATGTTCTTCCGATAATCTATGCCGTAATGAATGTCTACCGCAAGTGGACAAACAATGATTAAACTGCTCTTAGACGGTAAAACGTTCGATGTTGGTGCCCCTTCCAAGATTTTTGACGACGAAACCTTCCTCGTTTGGTAAAACAAAATAAAGGACATCTTGTAACTCAACTCAACATGAGGTATACATAATTATTTCGGAGCAAGTCGTTCGTCACACGTTGACGCAAATATCTTCACAGCAAAAGTTCAGTAGTTGTACCCTTAAAGACCCATCAGATACGACTGCAGTTGACACAAACCGAGCGAGGTGCTGCAGTATAAGGCACATTGGACCCCAATCGCGTTCAGTCGTTCAGATTTAGATTATCAGTGGCTTCCCTAAATACACTCCTGGAAATTGAAATAAGAACACCGTGAATTCATTGTCCCAGGAAGGGGAAACTTTATTGACACATTCCTGGGGTCAGATACATCACATGATCACACTGACAGAACCACAGGCACATAGACACAGGCAACAGAGCATGCACAATGTCGGCACTAGTACAGTGTATATCCACCTTTCGCAGCAATGCAGGCTGCTATTCTCCCATGGATACGATCGTAGAGATGCTGGATGTAGTCCTGTGGAACGGCTTGCCATGCCATTTCCACCTGGCGCCTCAGTTGGACCAGTGTTCGTGCTGGACGTGCAGACCGCGTGAGACGACGCTTCATCCAGTCCCAAACATGCTCAATGGGGGACAGATCCGGAGATCTTGCTGGCCAGGGTAGTTGACTTACACCTTCTAGAGCACGTTGGGTGGCACGGGATACATGCGGACGTGCATTGTCCTGTTGGAACAGCAAGTTCCCTTGCCGGTCTAGGAATGGTAGAACGATGGGTTCGATGACGGTTTGGATGTACCGTGCACTATTCAGTGTTCCCTCGACGATCACCAGAGGTGTACGGCCAGTGTAGGAGATCGCTCCCCACACCATGATGCCGGGTGTTGGCCCTGTGTGCCTCGGTCGTATGCAGTCCTGATTGTGGCGCTCACCTGCACGGCGCCAAACACGCATACGACCATCATTGGCACCAAGGCAGAAGCGACTCTCATCGCTGAAGACGACACGTCTCCATTCGTCCCTCCATTCACGCCTGTCGCGACACCACTGGAGGCGGGCTGCACGATGTTGGGGCGTGAGCGGAAGACGGCCTACCGGTGTGCGGGATCGTAGCCCAGCTTCATGGAGACGGTTGCGAATGGTCCTCGCCGATACCCCAGGAGCAACAGTGTCCCTAATTTGCTGGGAAGTGGCGGTGCGGTCCCCTACGGCACTGCGTAGGATCCTACGGTCTTGGCGTGCATCCGTGCGTCGCTGCGGTCCGGTCCCAGCTCGACGGGCACGTGCACCTTCCGCCGACCACTGGCGACAACATCGATGTACTGTGGAGACCTCACGCCCCACGTGTTGAGCAATTCGGCGGTACGTCCACCCGGCCTCCCGCATGCCCACTATACGCCCTCGCTCAAAGTCCGTCAACTGCACATACGGTTCACGTCCACGCTGTCGCGGCATGCTACCAGTGTTAAAGACTGCGATGGAGCTCCGTATGCCACGGCAAACTGGCTGACACTGACGGCGGCGGCGCACAAATGCTGCGCAGCTAGCGCCATTCGACGGCCAACACCGCGGTTTCTGATGTGTCCGCTGTGCCGTGCGTGTGATCATTGCTTGACAAGCCCTCTCGCAGTGTCCGGAGAAAGTATGGTGGGTCTGACACACCGGTGTCAATGTGTTCTTTTTTCCATTTCCAGGAGTGTAGTTCAGGCACATGCCAGGAGGGTTCTCATGAGAGGGAGACGGTCAGTTTCCTGCTCTGTACTCAGAGCCCACATAGTGATCCATCTCTAAGGATTTCGATCTCGACTAAACGTAAAACCTTTATCTTCCTTTGCGGTAGACCCGGATCCTTTAGCCGAAATCCTTAACGCATTCGAGAGTCAAGCTGCTCGACTCTTGAGGTACTCTATGTGATCAAAAGTATCCGGACACCTGGCTGAAAATGACTTGCAAATTCGTGGCACCCTCCATAGGTATTGCTAGAATTCAATATGGTGTTGACCCACCCTTAGCCTTGATGACAGCTTGCACTCTCGCAGGCATACGTTCAATCAAGTTCTGGAAGGTTTCTTGGGGAACGGCAGCCATTCTTCGCGGAATGCCGCACTGAGGAGAGGTATCGATGTCGGTCGGTGAGGCCTGACTCGAAGTCGGCGTCCCAAAACATCCCAAATGTGTTGTGTAGGATTCAGGTAAGGACTCTGAGCAGACCAGTCTATTACAGGGTTGTTACTGTCGTGTAACCACTCCACCACAGGTCGTGCATTATGAACAGGACCTCGATCTTGTTGAAAGATGATCGCCATCCCCGAATTGCTCTTCAACAATGGGAAACAAGAAGGTGCTTAAAACATTAAAACATCAATGTAGGCCGGTGCTGTGATAGTGCCATGCAAAACAACAAGGGGTGCAAGCCATCTCCATGAAAAACACGACCACACCATAACACCACCGCCTCCGAATTTTACTGTTGGCACTGCACACGCTGACAGATGACATTCACCGGGCATTCGCCATACCCACACCCTACCATCGGATCGCCACATTGCGTACCGTGATTCGTCACTCCACAGAACGTTTTTACCACATTTCAGTCGTCCAATGTTTACGCTCCTTACACCAAGCGAGGTGTCGTTTAGCATTTACCGGCGTGATGTGTGGCTTAAGAGCAGCCACTCAACCATGAAATCCAAGTTTTCTGAACTTCTGCCTAACTGTCATAGTACTTGCAGTGGATCCTGATGCAGTTTAGAATTCCTGTGTGATGGTCTGGGTAGATATCTGCCTATTACACATTAGGAACCTCTTCAAGTGTCGGCGGTCTCTGTTAGTCCACAAACGAGGTCGGCCTGTACGCTTTTGTGCTGTAGTGTCTCTTCACGTTTCCACTTCACTGTCATATCGGAAACAGTGGAGCTAGGGATGTTTAGTAGTGTAGAAATCTCACGTGCAGACGTGTGACACAAGTGACACCCAATCACCTGACCACGATCGAAGTCCGTGAGTCCCGCGGAGCGTTCTATTCTGCTCTCACACAATGTCTAAAGACTATTGAGGTCGCTAATATGGAGTACCTAGCAGCAAAATGCACCTCATATGAGAAACTTATGTTTTTGATGGTTTCCAGATACTTTTGATCACATAATGTATATAGTTGGAAATCTGTTGCTACAGGTTACCTTCATCATGAGTATTTGACCAGAAAGACCTGGAGTCGTAATATTAATATTCTGATCAGCAGTGTAATAGGCTAAACCCGTAAAAGTTTTTTTCAGAGCCTCATAGAGGGAGGACAAACGACATTGTTGATGGTGATCCACCTGTCTGATAGAAAAGCTAATCTCGACACTCACCTTGGTGCTATTCGCTGGTGGTGGCACGTGACGACACTGTGTTTCAATCTTTCCCTTATTCTAAATAACTTTGATTCCGTAAGGAGCCATTGTACACAGCGACAGTAGACTATTACAAGAAAGGATAGGAACATAGTAATCGGTCGCAATCCCAAGCAGATGGGATTGCTGTGTTTCTGTCTTTCCTTTCCCTTCTCCGTCTTCTTGCCATAAATGACGTAGATACGACACTACACTGAAACGCACTCATCACATATACGTTCATGACAAACTGTTGTTAAGAAAAAATACCAACTGTTGTGGTTGGCAGGAGAGCCAACACCGTGTTACTAAAGGAGGCCGAAATGCACGCGTTTTAGCTCACGCAGGCTGGCGTGAGGTCTGGAACATGATAAGGGAATTAGAATTGAGAAAAACGGACGTAGCTGGTGGAATACTTAACTTTAATCCATTAATGAAGAACGTCGCTCGTGACAGTACATGATTCACAATATCAATGGTAACTGAATATGGCTCCTTACTAGGTCGTAGCAAATAATGTAGCCGAAGGCTATGCTAACTATCGTCTCGGCGCTCGGTCTGCAATCACTGATAGTGGCGACACGCGGGTCCGACGTATACTACCGGACCGCGGCCGATTTAAAGGCTACCACCTAGCAAGTGTGGTGTCTGGCGGTGACACCACACCAACATTCCGCTACAGAAAGACGCTCTCCCGATAATAATGTAGAAAGCAGATTTCAGTTTGAAATACTGAACCTCAAGGAACATCCCAGCCTAAGATGCCATACGACATTTATATTTACGGTCGCCAAAGAAACGCCTAACTGGAGCACGTAATAATATATATATAAGATCATGTGCACAGTGCATCACGATCGCTGTTACTTAGCTTCCATGGTTGTCTCGGAAGCAACTGTCTACTAGGAAAACAAGCACTCGAAACTTGCGCTACAGGACGTACCTACATCAGTGTTCACAGTACAATATCGTATTAAGCATTCCCATAGGCGTCCCTGGGACTCAAGGTCGGTATAGAAGACACCAGCAAACTTTGGACTATCTAAATACACTGAGGTGACAAAAGTCACGGGGTACCTCCTAATATCATGTCGGAACCCCTTTTGCCTGGCGTAGTGCAGCAGCGGAATGTAGCATGGACTCAACAGTTCGTTGTAAGCCCTTGCAGACATAAAGAGCCACGCTATAGCGTGGCTGTAGGCTATAGTAGTCTATAATTGCGAACATGTTGCCGGTGTAGGGTTTTCTGCACGAACTGACCTCTCGATTATATACAATAAATGTGCTATGGGTGGCCAAATCGTCCGCTCGAACCGTTCCGAAATGTTCTTCAAACCAATCGTGAACACTTGTGGCCCGATGACATGGCGCATTGTCATCCACAAAAATTACATCCATGCCCGAGGCAAGATTCGAACCTGCGACCGTAGCGGTCGCGCGGTTCCAGACTGAAGAGCCTAGAACCGTTCAGCCACAGCGGCCGGCGCTGATACGCTGAAAGTGAGGGTGTCTCTTCTGGAATGTCTCCCATTAGGTGTTGCGGATTGTAGCGAGCCCTCGCTAATGTTATGGGTATCAATTCTCGTTTTCGATTTTGGTATGCCATCGCGCTCTCTGAACGATACCACAGGAAGAGTCACTGCCACAACGCCAGAATAATGCTACAGTGGCTTGAGGAGCTTGCTATTGAATTGTATTTGATATTATGGTCTCCATATTTGTTGGATATAAGCTTTGTTGTCTTACTTGAGATGTTGACAAGTGCCAATATAGAGTCCTCTTAACATGCTACAGTCATACTTGGAAAGAGCGGGATTCAAATCCTCATGTACCCATTCTTATTTGCGCTTTCCGCAGTTTCCGTTAACACATCCAGTCTAATGCTGAATTGCACGAAACTGAAGGAACATTACACATGCTGGACATTACAGTAAACAGACTCTAATTCTGCACAGTACTACTTAGACACCAATCACAAATACTACATATATATCGAAGTATTGCACTCAGGAGCGAAAGAACAGATACTTTCCGTGTTAGAAATTGCCAGAGCCACTCAGAACTGCTACTGAAAGACCAAAAGGATTCCTCACCCCTCCTGATCCTGCTAGAATAGCTACAGGAAAAATGGATTGATCTCACCCACTGTGCCACAAGCTCTCAGTTGTTCATTTATATGTATAACGTGTACCGCAAAATTCAACATTAAATACTATGAAAATTACTGAAACCACTGTCAGCTTCTGATGTGTAATAAACACATTGCTGGCCTTTAAAAATACAACACCATGTAAGGAAACCGACACAAATCTCAAATTGCCGCGAAGTGTACTGCGCACTTAGATACGCCGATTATTAGCATTCAGCGCAATAGCACAAATTAGACAGGGGTAATGACATCTGCGTTCTTCATACAAGGAAAAAAATGAAATTAAATGTCGTGTGGCTATAGCCTCCCGTCGGGTAGACCGTTCGCCTGGTGCGAGTCTTTTGAGATGACGCCACTTCGGCGACTTGCGTGTCGATTTATACAAGGAATGACTACACAGAGAAGTTCTGATTCAGAAATCTAATTGGAATGCTGGGTATTAAAGATAAAATCGTGTTATGCCATGTATAAAACAAGTAAACGAAACTTCTGGCAGGAAATTTTGTATTGGAAGTGTTACGTAATAGGGATAAGTTAATCTTAAAGAACGATCAACAGTTTTGTAAAACCATCAATGGTTCTAGACGCTTCAGTCTGAAACCGCGCGACCGCTGCGATCGCAGGTTCGAATCCTGCCTCGGGCATGGATGTGTGTGATGTCCTTAGGTTAATTATAAGTAGTTCTAAGTTCTAGGGGACTGATGACCTCAGATGTTAAGTCCCATAGTGCTCAGAGCCATCTGAACCAACCATGAATGGTCAAAAATTTTTACTAATTACGAGGGGAGTTCAATAAGTAACGCAACACGTTTTTTTCTCAGCCAGTTTCTGTTGAAAAGATGCAGAATCTTTAATGGGAAGTCTTTAAATGTTCCCTCTTCAGCCCCTATAGTTTCATGAAATTCCGGTAAATGGCGGTGCTATACGTAGCCTTCAAAATGGCGTCTGTAACGGAGGTGCATTTCAAGCAGAGAGCTGTCACTGAGAGGAAATCAAAGCATCGCCAGCACAGTCGTTGGGCGAGGCGTATGCAATCATTGCAACAAGGTCGCGCAAACATGTCCGATCTCCCGCGTGCCGGCCGACTGTGGCTCCTGCAGTGTTGGAACGTGCGGACACTCTCATTCGAGATGATCGACGAATCACAATCAAACACCTCGCTGCTCAACTGGACGTCTTTGTTGCTAGTGCTGATGCACACGAGAAGAGCTCACAAAACTTCACTGGACTATTCTTCCCCATCCATCCTACAGCCCAGATTTCGCACGTTATATCTTCCATCTGTTTGTCGCAATGAAGTATGCACTCCGTGGGAAGAAGTACAAGGATGATGGAGAGGTTATTGATGCAGAAAGATGTTGGCTCCGACATCGACCAGTAGACTTGTAGCATGCGGGCATGTTTTCACTCCCAGTAAGGTGCCGTAAGGCTGTCACTTATGTTAAAAAACAGGGTTTTGTGGCCAAAAGGGTGGGGAATAATATGATTATTGGAGAATAAAACCAACCTGCTTTCAGAGAAAAATGTGTTGCATTACTTTCTGAACGCCCTTCGTATTAATAGTTCACACATAAATATATAACACGTAATTTGATATTCAACAGATGTCCACTATGGATTGTTTTCGCTGACATTTTGTTGTCCGTCTTTGCCTTCTCTTCAAATGCTTCCACAAAATGAGTAGAGGAACATAAATTAAATACTATATAAACAATAAAATATGCGAGCTGTATAGTGATTTTATGAATGTGTTGAACAGCCAAACCGGGCTACCGCTACGGTCGCAGGTTCGAATCCTGCCTGGGGCATGGATGTGTGTGATGTCCTTAGGTTAGTTAGGTTTAATTAGTTCTAAGTTCTAGGCGACTGATGTCCTCAGAAGTTAAGTCGCATAGTGCTCAGAGCCATTTGAACCATTTTTTTGAACAGCCAATTGTACGCTGTTTGATGATGTCGTAATAATGCTGCACTTGCACTGGAGACAGCGGCATTGAAAAGTGGGAGGATGAATGAAGTGTACTGATTATAGCGTCTACCTCGTACACTCTTTTAGATACGCTGTTGTGATTCAAACTTTGCTTAAAAGACGCTGGGAAACGAGAATTTACCTACGTAGCGTAGGCCGTGCATGCTGCATAGAGCACGGCAACTCGGCCTGCTGGTCGCGCGAGGCGTGTTTATAGTCTGCAGTCGCTTCCGACCGCCTCGACCTTCAATCGTACAACATTTCCCAGCGTCTTTTAAGCGAAGTTTGAATCACAATAGCAACATGCGTTACATCACTATACGCATCTTTTCCAGAGCGTTCGAATCATGGTAAAAAAAGTACAGCGTCCCATTTATAAAACATGTACCTGCTTCATTACCTCGGTCAATATAAACGTTGTGATTATTGTGCATGTACCAATGTATGTGCCCCATAGTCCGCTATGATTCGCCGAAAACCGCTTGCTGATATGTGCAATCGCCCCCGGAATAAAGGGGTGTTACGTCTTACGCGACTCATATAGTGCTATAACAATTACATTTGTACTGGGCTATCTCCTACCTTGAACGAAAGTACTCCTGCATACCTTGCGGGACTAGCGCTACTGGAAGAAAGGAGATTTAGGATCATTTTATCGTCTTATGGACCTTCCTACGAGAAGAAACGCTTATCAACACGCGTCGGAATTCGACAGCGGCGGGAGGGTGGCCTATCATCGAAACTGTGGTTCATGATCATTCCGTGATATTGCTGCTCACGTTGGTCGGCATTCCACGAGTGCCATGCGAATATGGAATAGATGGGTGCAGTAGGGCCGTATTAAGAATTATCCAATATTATAATAATGGATGACATATTATCCGACAGATTCGGTAAGTGTTCAAATTTTTTTTTAATGTTCGCTATTACAGTCTCGGCAGCAAATATTCACTAGTTTCTATCGCAAGCACTGCTCATCTTCAGAGCTAAAAAAAATTTAAATAAAAAATTAATAAGTAACTATACGATTTGTTGACATAAATTACATATGTAGACATTACTTAAAACATGAAATAGTACCTGAATAATTACTAGTAGTGAAAACATTTCAACAGCCACATGCGTCGGATAAAAATACAACACTAAAATCACAACATATTACCATATCTAATGCGAGACAGGAAAATCGTTGGCATCCGAAACAGCTTCCAGTCGTCTAGGAATACATAAATATGTGTCCTATAAGGTTTGCAGTGGAATCTTACACCATTCTTCCTGCAAAATTGTGGCAAGTTCAGGTAACGACAATGGAGGTGGACAGCGATCACACACCTTTCTGTCTTAAGTAGATCAAAAAGACTCAATAATGTTGACATCTGATGACTGTAGGGGCCAGGGTAGATGCGATAAAACCTGTCCTGGAATATCACGATATGACTGCCGCCATATTCCACACCAGGGACCTAAACTCATCCGCAAGTTGGAAACAGTGTGTAACAAGACTCATCCGACCAAATGACATTCTTTCATTGCCCCGTAGTTCAGTCTTCACGGCTTCGGCACCACGTTTGCCTGTTACAGGCATTTGCAACAATGGTGAGTGGATTTGGAATTCCAGCTCAGCCTGAAATTCCCTGTTATTTTGGTGCTGACCGGATTCGCGAGTACGCCATTCAGATCTGCAGTCAGTTTTGCAGCTGTCATCCTCTTAATTTTCGTGACAGTCCTCTGCTGTGATTTTCCGTTTCGATCACTCAATACAAACTCTCGTCCGCTCTGAAACTTTGCGGATGATGTTTTTCCGCTTTTCCTGTGTGCAATATAAATCATGCCGCTTGAAACACCAAAAATTTCGGTTCTATTGGTCACAGAATCACCCACCATACGAGCGCCAATAATTTGCCCACCTTCGAATGCACTGAGCTTCTACGTAATGGCTGGCCGCTGTAGCCGAGCGGTTCTAGGCGAATCAATGGTGAGTGGATTTGGATTTCCAGCTCATCCTGAAATTCCCTGTTATTTTAGTGCTGACCGGATTCGCGAGTACGCCATTCAGATCTGCAGTCAGTTTTGCAGCTGTCATCCTCTTAATATTCGTGACAGTCCTCTGCTGTGATTTTCCGTTTCGATCACTCAATACAAACTCTCGTCCGCTCTGAAACTTTGCGGATGATGTTTTTTCCGCTTTTCCTGTGTGCAATATAAATCATGCCGCTTGAAACACCAAAAATTTCGGTTCTATTGGTCACAGAATCACCCACCATACGAGCGCCAATAATTTGCCCACCTTCGAATGCACTGAGCTTCTACGTAATGGCTGGCCGCTGTAGCCGAGCGGTTCTAGGCGATTCAGTCCGGAACCGCGCTGCTGCTACGGTCGCAGGTTCGAATCCTGCCTCGAGCATGGATGTGTGTGATGTCCTTAGGTTAGTTAGGTTTAAGTAGTTCTAAGTCAAGGGCACTGATGACCTCAGATGTTATGTCCCATAGTGGTTAGAGTTATTTGAACCATTTTCCTATGTAATGCGCTCACAACTACGCAGAACACTGTTCTGACCACGACGTATTGATGACATTGCATTGGTGCTGATCGTAGTTAAATACAAAAGCGCAACCCTAAAGCTGTATACAGGGTGATTCAAAAGTGATGGTCAATATTCAAGGCTATGACAGGAGTGATCATTCGAAACAAAGACGTCAAGTAAACATGGGCTTTAAAACGCATACCTTAAGAGCTTATGAGCAAATCCTGTTCTTCAATAATGTGAAACAAACGTCTTCTAGTGCAAGCCCTTTGCTTTCCATATTTTGAGAAGTGGTAGTTGGGCCAAAACAAGACGTAATGTCCAGTAAATATGTGCTCGAAATTGCATACCTTAAAAGTTATCAGCACTTGTTCATTACAAGAGAAGTTTTTCATAATAGTGAAGATGAACAACTGCTCATAGCTCTTAAGGTATGTATTTTAGAGCACATGTTTATTACACATTTTTTCTTGTTTCGATCCATACTACCACTTCCTAAAATATGGAAAGCAAAGTGGTTGCAGTAGAAGAGATTTGTTTCACAGTTTCGAAAATCAAGAATTGCTCACAGCTCTTAAGGTATGCATTTTAGAGTCTATGTTTACTTGAATTTTTTGTTTGGAATGGTCATTCCTATATTGAGCATCACTTCTGAAACACCCTGTATATTACTCGCGGTGTTTCCATGTCTCTGTCCAACCACTGCATTGCTCGCTCGGCTGTGCAACAACTTACAGCCACGTCACGTACGTTGAGTGAGCAAATGTTCGTCTTTCCAGAAAGCTAAGTATCCACTCGTACAGTGGAAAGACATTTGAAACACCACGAAATTTCAGCACGGTGACCATTGTTGCCGGTTTCCTTGACGCTGCAACAGAGAGAGCCGACAGTGGCGTGTCTAACGACGATAGGTCAGAAGCGGCACCACATTATACAGGTAACTAAAAATGGCCCGGACGAGTGGATGCAATTGGACATTTGCTCACAGCTCTTAAGGTATGCGTTTTAGACTCTATGTTTACTTGAATTTTTTGTTTGGAATGGTCATTCCTGTCATATCCCCGTATATTGAGCATCACTTCTGAAACACCCTGTATATTACTCACGGTGTTTCCATGGCTCTGTCCAACCACTACATTGCTCGCTCGGCTGTGCATTGTATTGCATACATACATACATACATAGAATGGACATACATAGAATGCATACATACATTTATGTATGCATACAACCACAATACAAGACGCGCACACCACGGGTACTCCGCCAAGTGATCCACACCGGTTGAGAACGTAGTGCGGGCTGTCTCAGTACGAGTGGAGCAGTGCATAGGGGACGATGGTACTCACAGTGGAGCAGTGGTTGTTCGTTGTGGAAAGTTGTGTTTGCGGGACAGGGCCCAGAAGGGTGCGGGCTCGAGTCCCATCCTGTCCTTGGAGCAGCGGTTGCCCGAGGGGCAAGGGTGACCAGCACACCCACCTTCGTCCCATGGTCGGACAGTCAGGCCAAAACGGGGTGGAGAGCGGCGAGGACAAGGGACTGTAGCAGTCTCCTGAATCGCGGGCGGCAGCGCTGCACAAGACGCGACGACGCATCGGTGGGCGGCGACCAGGGAGAGCGTGGCCGACTTCTAGCAGAGTGGCCTTGATGACGGAGCAGCGGCGTCGGCATGCCAGGAGTCTGCTGAGCCTGCTGGACTCGCGGTACAGCGCGCGGGCGGTACGCCGACACTACGCTCCACCCAACGAAGAACTGTAAATTATGTGAATAAAGAAATGATACCGAATACCGCTGTATCACTCCGTATTGCCCCTTGACGCTCTTCAACTTGCTCCGCCTCCTGACGAAATATGGCGCGGTGGGTCCCGGCTTCAGGTCAGTCATCTGGAGTGCCAGGTTCGAACACCGACCCCTGCAACAGTGGTGTCAGAGGTGGTGCCGGTTACAACGCTGGTACCGGTTTTCACTACCACATCGTATGCTGAGCAAGTAGCGTTGAGGTGTGCCTGTGTAGAGGGGCAGTCGAAGTGTTTGGTTGTGACTGGTGGTCGTGCACTTCTTGTTACGTCTTATTGTTCTGAAGGGGTTCATCCGTACCAGTACAGGGAGGAGAGCAGGAATGTTCACCTGCACACGAGCACGATGTGGAGGGGTGAGTGACGTTTGATTTATAGTTTATGTGTCATTATTTTGTTAATTAGAATGGACTTCTTGAAGGGTCCTTTTGTAAGGCCAGAGAGCCCATAGATTTATTTGGATTCAGGGGAAATGTGGGCTATGATAACATAGCACATAGCGCATAAGCGATGTAATTTTTGTAGCCTGTCAGGCCACGGATTACCATGTACAAAGTGGGTGCCAAAGAATTATTTTATTTGTAAGAGATTTGGTCATTTGGCGCACAATTGTTCAGAATGTAGATGAGCGATGATTCGCCGCAAGAACTAAGTTTAAGGAGTATCAGAGTGAAATTAATGGCAAGAGTGGAGCTATAAGTAAGAATGGTGGAAACATGGCAAACACCGGAGGCTGCGGCAATGACTACATCGGAAGCTGTAGCCGCTCTAACAGAGTAAATTCGGGTATTGTAGAGGCGAGGAAAAGTGACAAAGAAAAATATAAAGAATTAGCAGGGAGATTTGAGGCATTGCGAGTAGGGGAAGGTATGTCGGGTGAAAGTAAATTACAGGTCATGGAGTGTCATAGCCTGTTTGACCCGGCTGTCGCGGCATTGATTAACCCCTTTTTGGGTAAAGCAACGGTGAATGTGTCGGTATTCCTTAATGACATTATCACAATGGCTGCAGCCAATTGGTGGTCGAATGTTGTAATGTTGAGAGTGACGAAGTTACACTTGATGGGAGATGCCAAGTCGTACATATTGTACCATGAAACGTCGAACAATGTGGGAACGTTTTCAGAGCTTGAGGCTGGGTTACGCCAGAGGTACCAAAAGCAGCATAGTACCAGGTTTTTTCGTGAAAAATTAAGTGGATTGGTTATAAGGAGAAATGAGACTGTGAAGGTTTTCTCAGACATGATTCTAAAACTGAATGCACAAACGTTCGACTGTCACAGAATTGGGAGACTAATACAGTGCTGTTACGAGAGGTCGAGAACAGGATGCTGGATGTGTTTTTGCGTGGAGTACCGCCGGAGATGTCACGTCGGGTGAGAATGGAGAATCCCAGTGATCTTGCGGCGGCTTTAAGGATTGCCACATACTTGGAGGAGGTAGATTATGCGACAAAGCAAAGGGTGGAGCATAGAGTCCTGGCAGCGGAAACTAAGTGGTTTGGTTGTGGCCAGGTAGGGCACATTAGGAGGCAATGTCAGCGTCAGTTGCGGTCTTACTCATGTAGGAAAATGGATCACCAGGCAGTGAACTGCAGGAGTAAAAGTAGTGGGGAACCTCGGTGGCAGCTACCATTGAACGAGAACGGGATTGATTCAACCGTCAGAGAGTAGTCTCAAGCACCGCTTGTAGGTGCACAGACTGAAACCGCTTATTACGCTTGCTGAACGGAAGGGAACAAAGATTTCTGGTTGACACTGGAGTACACGTGTCTGTTATTAGTCTAGACCTGGTTAGCAGGAGAAGGCTTGAGCCACCACGTTATAGGTTACGTGGGGTGGGACATAATAAAAGTGGAGTCATTGGGTATGGCGGTACTTCAATTCGTCGTCGCAGGAACTAAGTTTAGTGAGCAGTAGAGGTGTTACCATGTGTGGGTGAGTGGTATTCTCGGACTGGACTACCTTGACAAACATCGTGCAAAGATACATCTTTGGCAACAAACAGTGGAACTCGGTGGAACAATGTTTCGCATGGGGGAAACGGTTGCAAATTGACGAATGTCGCATGGCGCACTTAATATGGAGGTGACAACAGCTAAACTGCGAACGGATTCATTAAACGTCGATCAGCAGGATAAATTACCGGCAGGTACAGGGAGGGTAGTCTGGGTTTCGATAAATACGTACTTACCAAAGGAGATGTTGTACATGGTGGAGCCACTCTCGAGTACTGAGGAGTTGGATAATGCGCACTATTTTGTGCGGAGGAGTTTAGCTCACGCAAGTTATGTGAAAGGAGATTATAGAGTTACTGTAAGTATAGATAACTTTGGCAGAGCGGATTTTAGCTTGTCGAAAGGGTTTTTATTGGTCATATTGTGTTTTTTTGATGAGGATGACCTCGATAGGGAGGATTTAGAGGCGAGCCATAAGCAAAACGTCGATGCAGCGCAATTAAGGGGAAAGTTACAGAATTTGCATAGAGACGACAGAGTCGCGTTGGAGGAATTGTTATTGACATATAGCGATCTATTCGGAACGGAGGGTAGGTTACCGGCAACACCGATTACGAAGCATCACATACCAACGGAAGATAATACACAAGTGTTTAGGAAACCATATAGGATAGCACGTCATATACAACGGCTACTAGAGGAGTTTATAGAACAACAACTACGGGATGGAATCATAGAGAATAGCAATAGTCCATATTCAAGCAATGTAGTTCTCGTACCTAAGAAGCCGGTGGATGGTACAAGGATATATAGATTTTGGTGTGATTGTAGGTTTCTGAATGCGTAAACCATTTCTGATGCATATCCGATTCCGAATATCACGGACACATTGGACAATCTGGGACAAAAAAAATGGCTCTGAGCACTATGGGACTCAACTGCTGTGGTCATTAGTCCCCTAGAACTTAGAACTACTTAAACCTAACTAACCTACGGACATCACACACATCCATGCCCGAGGCAGGATTCGAACCTGCGACCGTAGCAGTCGCACGGTTCCGGACTGCGCGCCTAGAACCGCGAGACCACCGCAGCCGGCCAATCTGGGACAATGTAAGTATTTTATGACGATGGATTTACGAAGTGGATACCATCAGTTGGAAGTAGCGCCAGAGGATAGGGCAAAGACAGCTTTTACTGTTCCTGGGGACACTATTAGCATATACATATATACCGTTTGGGTTGAAGAATGCTCCGGCAACTTTTCAACGATTACCTACTTGACATTATAGTATTTTCGAAGGCTATACTAGAACGTGTATCGCGTTTAAGAGCAGTCTTTAGAAGATTGCTGTTTGCACGGTTAACATTAAGTTAAGAAAAACGTAATTTTGCGCAGACGCAGGTCAAATATTTAGGTTTTGTAATCAGTGAGCAAGGGGTTCAAACCGATCCTCGGTTAACAGAGGCAGTTCAAAATTTTCCGACACCACGTACAACGAAGCAATTACAATCGTATATTGGGTTCTGTTCATATTATCGCAAATTTGTAAAAGATTTTGCTAAAATAGCAGAGCCGTTAACAAAGCTTTTAAAGGAAGGGGCTAAATTTCAATGGACGGAGGAATGCAGGAAGCTTTCGATGAATTACAGATGAGATTAGTTTCTGGTCCAGTGTTGGTGTTTCCGAATTTTGAAGAAGACTTCATCTTATCATGAGACGTTTCAAATGGCGCAGTAGGATGTGATTTGGGGGAAATGGTGAATGGACAGGAGCATCCGGTGGCGTATGCTTCTAGACAGTTAAACAGGGCAGAGTGGATTTATTCCACAACGGAATAGGAGACGCTGGCAGTAATATATGGAGTAACGTATTTTCGTTGTTACCTTTATGGTAAGAAATTTAAGGTCGTGACGGGTCATGCAGCGTTCAGATGGTTTCTGGGACTCAAGGGTCCTTCTAGTCGATTAACACGGTGGACTCTAAAAGTAAGCGAGTTTGACTTTGAAGTAATTCATAAGCCAGGGAACAAACACGGGAATGCAGATGCATTAAGTAGCAAATTAGACGCATTAGAAGTTTGAGAGAGGAAGTCTTAAAGAAGGCCCATGATCATGTGCTCTCGGGGCATGGTGGTCGTCCAGCAACAGGAAGACAAGTAGCAGAACGAGTTTGGTGGCGCACTCGGAGAAGGGATGTGGAACAATACGTAGCAAATTGTGTACCGTGTGCACAGCGAGCGGATGTGACGCGCGCAAGAATTCCATTGCAACGGTTGCCAGAGGCTTCGAAACCATTCGAGTTTATCGGGCTAGATATCTGCGGGCCATACAACAAAATACCGGCAAGGAATCGTTACGTTTTAACAATAATTGATCACTTTTCGCGGTTTCTCGTTGTGGTCGCAATACCAGACCAACAGACTAGTACGGTAGCACAAGTTTTAGTCAATAACTGGTTCCGGAAGTTCGGGGTGCCTGATGCCATAATTACGGATCAGGGAACGAACTTCAAGTCCGAATTAATATCACAGTTATGTCGTTTACTGAGAATTAAAAAATTACGGAGCAGTCTATTTCATCCACAGGCGAATTGGAGAACAGAGCGAGTATATAGGACATTTCGAAAATGCTAAGCTATTATGTGAATGGAAACCATGATAACTGGGACGTTTATCTTCCATACGTGGTATCGAGTTATAACACTAAAAAACATTCGGGGCGCGGAAAGTCACCGTTCCAGGTGGTCTATGGAAGAAAGATGTCATCACCATTTGATGTTCTATGTCCAAAATCGGGAGCTAAAGGGGATGCAGTGCGGGAATTTGAACGAACCATATGGGAAGTCTGGAAGAGGGTACAGAAGGTCAATATGAAAGCTTTAGAGAGGCAGGAAGAACCAAGTAAGCGGTTGGTACCTTTACCACAGTATAGGGTAGGTCAATGGGTATTAATCACGAATCCATATACACCTAAGGGAAAGACGAAAAAATTCTTGATGAAGTACCATACCAGGCTGTACTTTGACTGTGTATGTTAAAGTGCAGCTGCCAACAAAAACATTCATTATCCACGTGAGTAGAGTAAGGCCTTTTAAAAAAAATGGTGGACGGATTACCTCAATTACAAGGAAGTGACCAGATTGCAGAGGCTAGGCAAATCAAACGGAAGAAGAAGGTCTCGGTGGAAGGACAACAGCGGACGCTTAACGTTTCTGTATAGGTTACGGTCACAGAGGGAGTAAATTATTGTATGTGTAATATTGCATGGCATGTTTACATTTTGTGTTTTTGTATCAAGGGATAATTTGCGTTTGTGTGTGTGTGTGTGTGTGTGTGTGTGTGTGTGCGTGTGTGCTTTTTTTCTCTCTCTCTTTTTCTCACGTTTTGGTGGGTCCGATAATAGTTGCGTTTTCCTTGTTTGTTGTTTTAGTTTTTTGTCATTGTATGGGGGAGACTTTTTTTTTTATTCAGAGAATTCGAAAGGGGCAGAGTGAACGGTCGGGAATTTTTGAGGATGTCGTACGATGTTGTAGTAACTTGTAGTGGAAAGGGGTGGTACAGGCATGATTCATTCCTTTTCTTCGCAGAGACGAGTGATCATTTGCCCTAATCGAACAGCTTTTGCGGGTAGTACTACATGCGAAGTTGGATTGTTCTTGTGGATTACTAACAGTTCAGATTGTGAGAAAGAGGTGTTATCGACACATTCATACTTCCAAAAGGTAGTGAGGCATTCATTACATTCAGTATTTTCGCCGATATGGGCGATGGTCACTTGTTACACCAATCAGAGAGCGGATAAAATAAGGAGGTTGCAACTGCGGGAAAGTGGAATAATTATAAATGGTATGGTTTGTGAGATTTTGGGGGAGAACTTCCGTTTTCCAGCATCACGTATGGGTGAAACAGCCTTAACTTTGTCACAGGGAACGTTGTTTTATCCGTAAGGGGTTCTAGAGATGTTACCAGTGCAGACATATTTGAACTCCACCTTAAATCCAGAGTTTTTGGAAATGTTGCATTCCTTTATTAATGCACAGGAAGGATCTCTCAAGGTTAATAAAGTATTGGAACAAGTTCGAATGTTACAACAGCATCGGAGCAACAGGATAATGACAGTGAGCAGTTCAGCCACAGGATGAGCCGTTTTTCTATTTTCCTTGAGTATAGCTTTGTGGAGAACGTGGAAACGTGCACCAGTGGAGGAGGTGCCAACACATCAGTTGCCTGCGGCGTGGGTAGCACGTGAAAACTGTGTATAGGTGTAGCGTTACTGTTTTGATGTTCTCGTTAGTTTTAGTCTGTAGAATGTAACTTTTGTGAACAAGGTATGTTTACGCAGCCATAGGCCATGTCCGTTTTCTTGAAAGGAGGAAGGTGTGCTGTGCTAGTGTCAGTCCCAGTCGAAGGAAAGGGAAATTTTATCAAAATTCAATGAAGGCGCGGTTGGGCGATGAAATCTGAGGCCGCTGGCAGAGAGTGGTAACAGACGACAGCCAGCAGGCCAGGCAAGGTAAATATGGCACTCGCGGGCGCGGAGCTGCGACAGCGGTATTGCACGCACCATTTGTTTTGGGTGGAGCAGCAACGAGGCAGCAAATCGCAGTGTTGCTTGAAGTTATTGCGATGTATGAGGCGGGGCAATAGGACAGAGCCCGGAGGGCGATTTGTAAGTGGCTGACGGGTGGGATTTTATCCCCGCCATAGTTTTTGTCCCTCTCTGACACTACGTCAGAAGCGAGGGGAAAACCAGTATTAGGAGACGGTCAATTTTACCTAGAGAGAGAGTGGGCCACGTTGGTCGAGCATCGGCATGGACCTGTGCTGGTCTACGTTTATAGGGGCCAGTCTGGCAGCAATATCATAAGTATTCTACATAAACTAGTACTTTGTTTCTATGTACTTGTTCGGGCTATATTTCGCCCCCAGGGACACAACACTGGGGCAGGGCGGAACGGCAGCCTGGAGCTTGGAGATCACACAGTGTGCCTGAAAGAGGGCAGTGACAGCAGTCTGCAGCAGGTCCAGGAGGGGCTCGGTTCCACTCCAGTCTACGGGCCACGTTCGCTTCCCACCTAGCAGGAGGCGCCGCAGTGCTGGAGGAGCGTCAGAGACGGCGGCGGGTGTTGCCATCTGGCAAGCACCACTAGCGGCAAGTTGCGGCACACGGTCCAGAAGGGTGCGGGCTCGAGTCCTATCCTGTCCTAGGAGCAGCGGTGGCCCGAGGGCCAAGGGTGACCAGCACACCCACCTTCGTCGCATGGTCGGACAGAGTAAGCCAAACGGGGTGGAGGGAAGCGAGGACCAGAGACTGTAGCAGTCTCTTGAATCGCGGGCGCCAGCGCGGCACAAGACGCGACGCATCGGTGGGCGGCGACCAGGGAGAGCGTGGCCGACTTCTAGCAGAGTGGCCTTGATGACGGAGCAGCGGCGTCGGCATGCCAGGAGTCTGCTGAGCCTGCTGGACTCGCGATACAGCGCGCGGGCGGTACGCCGACACTACTCTCCACCCATCGAAGCACTGTAAATTATGTGAATAAAGAAATGATACCGAATACCGCTGTATCACTCCGCACTGCCCCTTGACGCTCTTCAACTTGCTCCGCCTCCTGACGAAATATAGCGCGGTGGGTCCCGGTTTCAGCTCGGCCATCTGGAGTCCCAGGTTCTACCACCGACCCACACAACAAATCGATAATGTTCGTTTCCCTATGAAAATTATCAGAGTCGTTTACAAACATGCCAACTGCTAAATTAAAATGGACTTTGATTTTATCGAAAGTAATGATTTTCGGCATCTGTGCTACAACAGAGTTTACTGCGAGCTCCACAGTTTGATTCTCCGTAAAGCCCAGCAACCGCCTGATAGTGTACTCTCGATCAAAATACAGCTTGTGGCGTGTGCTTTGAATTTCGACTCTTTTGAGCATCTGATTTGGCTTGACATTTAAATTACGAGCACTGAATGGCTGCTGGCTCTGTATATATTCCTATAAATTATCTAGATGGTACTGGCCTGTGGGAATGGTTAATGTGTTAATGACACCGTCTTTCTCAAAGTACAGTAAGTTGTTTTCACATGTAATATTTGGAGCTAAAATGTCGAGTAAAAAAAAACCAGTCCTACTTTTGTAAATGCACCTCGTATAGGTACATTCATTTTCGTTTCTTAAGTCGAAACTTACCATTTAGTCAAAAATTTCCATTCATTTATTATTATTATTATAAATGGAGACTGATTAGGAGCCAAAAATCAGAATTCGTAAAAAGAGAAAGAGACGTGGTGATGTTTTACCTAATTCTATTCGATGTGCAATAATAGGCCCAAGTGGCTGTGGGAAAAAAACGTTAATATTTGACAATTATATGTTAGTGCCAGGATGGTTGAACTGGGAAAAAATTAGCCACCTGTATGTTTATAAGTTTATTTCAGCATGCAAAAAAGTGAAGATATTCAAAACGAAAGAATTACTACTTTTGTCAGGAACACCGATGAAATTATTTCACTAGATGAATGTATAGATAACTCCGTTGTTGTTTTTGACGACTTCATTCTTGAAAATCAAGATATAGTCAGAGAGTACTCTACCAGAGGGCGACATAACGACATTGACCGCTTCTATTTAGCACAAAAATGGTTCAAATGGCTCTGAGCAGTATGGGACTTAACATCTATGGTCATCAGTCCCCTAGAACGTAGAACTACTTAAACCTAGCTAACCTAAGGACATCACACACATCCATGCGACCGTAGCAGTCCCGCGGTTCCGGACTGTAGCGCCTAGAACCGCAAGACCACCGCGGCCGGCCTATTTAGCACAAACGTATTCAAAAATTCCCAAGCAGTTGGTGAGAGATAACCTTAATTTTCACAACATTTTTAGGCAAGATGACACAAATTTAAAGCACATCTACGACTAATTTGTGGGCGGAACGATTTTAGAGAAATTTGCTGTAAATCTTGGAACGAACATTTTGGCTTTATAACTATCGATATGACTCGGAAAGCGAACTCGGGCAGATACAGGGATAAAATTAAAACGTTTATCAAATTTTAATGGATCAAGATCCATTAAAAGTAACACTGCTTTTATTCACCCAGCTGTTGTGTGAGCTATCAAAACTTAGCCACTTCACATAAACTTTATCGTCTTTCTTTTTCAGCACTTTTTCCAATAGATAAACATGTGGGCATTTCGTCTTCTGTAATTCCTGCTCATAGAAGCTTCCTTTAATTTCGTTACCACTGGTGTGTTTCAGCTTATATGTAGGCGGATTTTGGTTGCTGACATCAACGACTTCAAATAATTCACAAGACCAATTTGCTGTATAGCCTTTCTCGAACAAACCCTTCATTTTGCTGATTCTCACTTTAGCACTTGGTGCATACTTGGGTGATCTACCTCTGAGTTCCACTGCTTTTTGCCACAGCAAATCAGTCACATCTACAGGTTTCATTCCTATTGGGCTATGCACACTGTTGTTGTGATTGTGTGTCAAATTTGTCAGTAGGTGGACCCACCTGTAATTATCTTGAAGTGCAAACCGTTTCCACATTTTTTCCTTGAGTGTTTTGTTAAACCGTTCGACGACTGACGCCTTAATCTCTGGAAAAGTAGAGTAGTGATTTATGTTTTCAAGCTTCACCAACTCTCTAACGTGTTTGTTGTAGAATTCTTTACCGTTATCTCTCTGAAAATTTTTCGGCCTCCTTTCTGCCAATACATGTTTGAAAGCGCTAGTAACGTTTTTACCAGATTTATCTTTAACAGGAATCGCCCAAGCATATTTTGAGGACACGTCTATCACAGTCAGCAAATACCGCATATTTTTACTGATTTTAGCTACGTTATTTACGTTACCAGAATCCCTCTCAACCAAGTCAACTTGCCACAAATCGTCTATACCAAGTGCTGTAGCAGCTCTCCTTGGGCAATACTTTCTCACCGGTTTGTGCAGCTCGTTCACAATTTCTTCACGAATATTCAGTCGACCACTTCAGATTTTTGTTGTTTTTTTTTTTCAAACTTGTTCTTCTTACTCTTACATTCTGCACAATTGCCCTCGAATGTGGCTCGACCATTTTTTGTGGTAACTGTCTGATGGTGAACTGTAGCTGTAAATCTTTTGCACCTCAAGCACCAAATATGCTTCTCGTCGTCTTTCATTTATTATTAACTTTGCATCTCCCTCTCTAGCGCATCAATCCTGCCTTTCATGTTATTTATCTCTAAGTCATTTTTGCTGTAGCGTTCGCCGAGGTCAGCTTTGCTCGCGTAGTTATTGAACAGCGTAAGAATACTTGTGTATTCAGCTTTGCTCGCGTACTTATTTAATTGCTTTTCTAGATATCTCTCGGTTACTACATTATGGCCATCTGCAGGGTCTTTTACATTTACTAATCTCTTACCTTTGAAGTCAATATAACGTTCTTGTTATTTTAAAATCGCTATTTAATTCCTTTCGAAACTGTTCAGCCTCTCCTTAGATTTTTGAAGTTAATTCTCTCAAGTGAGCTTTACAAGCAGCCGATTGTAGTTGCTTATAAAACTGTTTGATTTTTGAAGGTAAGCCTCCCAAGCCAGCTTTACTAGCAGTCGATTCTGGTTGTTCCTTCTTTCCTAATATATCCATTTATTATATGGAGAATAGTACTAAACGACCACCTTCTGCAAACAGTTTCAAGACCAGCAAACATAGGTGGCCACATATAAACTGATCAAAATTTTGAACTCTCTCTGCGTTGTAAAACAAGTCATCAAGACCTAGATAGTTCACTAACCCTTGTAGAACATTGCCACCAAATGAGTGAAACACAAATTTTTCACCGCCGTCCTTGACGTAACATATCCAGTGAGTGCCTACGTGATCAGACGTGTCTACGTTAACAATTCATGCTGCAACTGTTCTGCTTTTACGGCAGTTCGTCGATCTTAAAGACGCCTCTATAATTTGCAATTTTCAGTTGCTTTACTAATTTTTCTGTATCAAAGTTGGTTAGCGGATGGCTATAGTTTTGCATCATTTCTTTGACTTCTTCTTTTTAAGGCATGATTTCTTAGGCGAACTTGCCCCTACTGTTCTTTTCTCCATTTCTAGGTTATGTGTCTTCTGTTTTGCCAACTCTACATCTGCCTTCTGTTTTTTATGGATAGCACTCGTAATTGCTGCAGCACCACCGGCCAACGATCCAATTGCGCCTAATGCAGCTAGAATCAGCGGTAAGAACCCGCCTTCGTGTTTGGCTTCTGCTTTTGCTGTACGATATTCAAGCAATTTTTTCACAACAGGAATAGATAAAGTTAGGACTAAAGTACCCCTTTTTTAACTTTGCTGGCTTTATGTTTCATCTGTGATTCAGTAAGAAAATTATCATGGAAGACGTGACTTTTCAGTTCGTCGTTGCAGAGCTTTAGCTTTATAGCTTTGGCCCTTGTCTTGCCGCTAGATTTTACATAAAAAATTAATACTAAATCCTTTCATTTATTATCAGGAGAGAAAAAATTATTAAGTCCAACCATTATCGTCTACTAAGCCCATGCCTAATTTTCTCTTTCCACACTTCATCTCCGCAAGTCCATTTTACACTACTGGCCATTAAAATTGCTACACCACGAAGATGA
Source organism: Schistocerca gregaria (assembly GCF_023897955.1). Taxonomy (NCBI): domain Eukaryota; kingdom Metazoa; phylum Arthropoda; class Insecta; order Orthoptera; family Acrididae; genus Schistocerca; species Schistocerca gregaria. The sequence continues at coordinate 118,369,656 of NC_064931.1, read as the reverse complement.
CGTGCTACAGACGCGAAATTTAACCGACAGGAAGAAGATGCTGTAATATGCAAATGATTAGCTTTTGAGAGCATTCACACAAGGCTGGCGCTGGTGACGACACCTACAACGTGCTGACATGAGGAAAGTTTCCAACCGATTTCTCATACACAAACAGCGGTTGACCGGCCTTGCCTGGTGAAACGTTGTTATGATGCCTCGTGTAAGGAGGAGAAATGCGTACCATCACGTTTCCGACTTTGATAAAGGTCGGATTCTAGCCTATCACGATTGCGGTTTATCGTATCGCGACCTTAGTGCTCGCGTTGGTCGAGATCCAATGACTGTTAGCAGAATATGGAATCGGTGGGTTCAGGAGGGTAATACGGAACGCCGTGCTGGATCCCAACTGCCTCGTATCACTAGCAGTCGAGATGTCAGGCATGTTATCCGCATAGCTGTAACGGATCGTGCAGCCACGTCTCGACCCCTGAGTCAACAGATGGCGACGTTTGCAAGACGACAACCACCTGCACGAACAGTTCGGCGACGTTTGCAGCAGCATGGACTATCAGCTTGGAGACCACGGCTGTGGTTAACCTTGACGCTGCATCACAGACAGGAGCGCCTGCGATGGTGTACTCAACGACGAATCTGGGTGCGCGAATGACAAAACGACATTTCTGCGGATGAATCCAGGTTCTGTTTACAGCATCGTGATGGTCGCATCGATGTTTTGTGACATAGCGATGAACGGACATTGGAAGGGTTTATTCGTCATCGCCACACTGGCGTATCACCTGGTGTGATGGTATGGGGTGTCATTGGTTACACGTCTCGGTCACCTCTTGTTCGCATTGACGGCACTTTGAACAGTGGACGTTACATTTCATATGTGTTACGACCCGTGGCTCTACCCTTCATTCGATCCCTGCGAAACCCTACATTTCAGCAGGATAATGTACGAACGCATGTTGTAGGTCCTGTACGGGCCTTTCTGGATACAGAAAATGTTCGACTGCTTACATGGCCAGCACATTCTCCAGATCTCTCACCAATTGAAAACGTCTGGTCAACGGTGGCCGAGCAACTGTCTCGTCACAATATGCCAGTCACTACTCTTGATGAACTGTGGTATCGTGTTGAAGCTGCATGGGCAGCTGTACGTTTACACGCCATCGAAGCTCTGTTTGACTCAATGGCCAGGCGTATGAAGGCCGTTTGGTAGTTCTGGGTACTGATTTCTCAGGATCTATGCACCCAAATTGCGTGAAAATGTAATCACGTCTCAGTTCTAGTATAATATATTTGTCCCGTGAATACCCGTCCATCATCTGCATTTCTTCTTGGTGTAGCAATTTTAATGGCCAGTAGTGTATATTCTTCTTGTTCCACTTGTAGATGTTTGTAGTAAAGTTCAATACGTTATCTTCCACGCTACATCTTGGTTTCTCCATTAAAGTTTCGTCAGTCAGTTCGAAATTAGCTACTAGATTATTTTTATGCTGAAATAACGTAAGCGGCTCTTTGAACGCTTAGTCACTCATTTTAGAAAGCTGATTTTCTTCTCCCTGGGCAGCCAAATATCCAAAGATGTGTAAGTACTTTATTGCTGCTTCATCAAGAGTAGGTACTAATAAGGGTAAAAAGATTGATTATTCCGTTCACAGAAATTTTATTACTATTACTTTTCACGCAATTCAATTTTTTCTTCGATGTCTGCATCTTGGTAGCGTCGTTTCGGCGTCTGTAGAATTTGCATACTCAAGCGGTGCCACCAACATTTTCTGTACATCGTATAATAAAATGGAAGCAGTTACAGATCAGCCACGACAAGCAAGTGGTCGCGGTGCTAGATAAACAGAATAATCCTTGGTTCAAGGTCAAGGATGTACGCGATATTCTTGAATATGCAAATTCTAGAGACGCCTTGAAAGATAATTTTAGAGAAAAAGATATCAAAAAATGCAAAAAGTTGAAGTGTAGCTGCGAGCTACACTTGCATTCAGACACAAATTTTATCAGTGAACCAAAACTTTACATGTTTGTGCTAATGCCTCTCACTGTTAAATTTAGAGATTGTGTGTGTGATGAAGTCTTGCCTTGTATCAGAAAACACGGTGACTACAGAATTAAAGAGATGTATCAAGGGCAAATAAGTCACTTACGTGAGTTATTACCTCATGTTGTCCCTCAAACAGTCAGTGAAAATTTGTGACACATGTTTGTACTCTTGAAATTATTTGAGAGAAGAAATCTGCAAGATCATTTGTACGGTAACATGGACAGACATCCAAATAGTGAAGAAATGCTGAGGCTCGAGTACGATCCTAATTCGGTAATTTGTACCAAAGAATCTAGGAAAACTTGAGCATCGACTACCATATGAACTATTTCAATATCAAGGATGATGACTACACGCAAGATGAACTGATTCACGATATCAAATATCTCCATGAGGCTAAGTTATCAACATAATTTTTTAATGGATCGAGATCCATTAAAGAAAAGTGCAAAACCTTCGCCGCCACATGAAGGAAATCCCAGATGGAATTTTTCCTTCCAATTTCTCTCTCATATTTTACCCTCCAGGGTTTTTTCTCTTGATGTCAGAGTGCATTGCCAGGTCTGATGATGATCCGCGACGAGATGGAAGCTGCTCTTCCTCGTATGTGTCACCCGTCGTCCTTAATTGAGGAGGCAGAGCACAAGAACAGCAGTAACTTGATGATGATTCTCAATGCATTGGGTGGCCAGCCCAGCTCCCTAGCGTGATGCAAACCAGGGAGCAAGTTCACGCTTTTGCAACATATATTTATAGTTCGTGTGGCAGTGATAAAATACTTTCTAAAAGCACCTACTATCACCAGCTTATTTGTCGTATGAAATGTGTGGTTTTCGCCAAATAGTTGTAGCTCATTTGAAGAGACTAAACGTACTAAATGTACTTGCAGTAGAAATGGTACTAAAAAATTTAAAAAATGCACTGATACAGAACAAGATACAAGCGTACACACGCCAAACTTTGTGGCTGTGCACGATTTCAAAGGAAACAGATACGAGTATAGAAATAACTACGAATTTTTTAAATGGTTGATATCACACAGTAACAGGGGGTACACGTGTATAGCGTACAGTGCAAAGGCTTGTAATACGTATTTGATTTTGCACAAACGGAATTAAGATTAAAACCATTTACCAAGGGACGAAGCTTATGGAGCTGAAAATACCTACCTTAAACCTCAGAATGATTGACAGCAAAAACTTTATCCAAGGCGGCCTGGCATCGTTTCCAAAGACATTTGGTTTGAAAGCGCTGAAAAAAGGTTACTTTCCGCACTTCTTCAATAAGCGTGAAAATCAAAATTACGTAGGGCAAATTCCACCGACCAAGTACTATAATGTTGACACTATGAAACCTGAAGCGAGAAAAGCTTTCTTAGAATGGCACACTCAGAAGATGAAGGAAAACTACGTGTTTGACTTCCAGAAGGAACTTGCCGAGTACTGCCATTCTGATGTCATATTGCACCGCGGCCACTTTGAATTTAGGAGAAATTTCCTGGAAATAGCAAATATTGATCCATTTTGGTACGTAACATCTGCTAGTTTTTGTATGGCTATTTGCAGGTCAGAATACCTTGAACTTAACGCTATTGCTCTGCTCAAAGATCAAAAGAAAGAATTGTTCACCAAAGAGTCAGTTGCGTGGTTAAACTCATTCCCTGAAGTACAATATGCATTGAACGGCGGGGAAATTACAATATGTGGCGCAAAAGTTGAAGGCTACGACGCAAGCACGAAAACCGTGTATCAATATCACAGTTACTTTTGGCGCGGCTGTCCATTGTTATTCGCCCGATACTATCAACAGTGTGAATAACGAAACCATGGGTGATCTCTTTTCAATGACGGCAGAGCGACCACAAGCGTTGAGGAATCCTGTTTATGACGTTGTCAAGATGTGGAGTTGTAAGTGGAAAAATTTTAAGGCTTACAAAGACAACGTAAATAAAGCAATAAATGTAAAACCACTGAATCCTAGAGACGCGTTTTTCGGTGGAAGAATACGCTGCCAAATTGAAAGTTTCAGGCAAGAAGCTGCGATACATAGACATCTGCAGTCTATATACAACAGCGATGTTTTACGACGATTATCTTCTTGGTCATCCCGTACAGATACTGAGAGCAGAAAAATACGACGAAGAATGGTTAGGTTTTGTTAATTGCAAAGTGCTTGCGACTCGAGGCTTGTATTATCCTGTGCTTCCAGTTCAGCAGGGAAAGCTTTTGTTCGCTCTATGCGCAAAATGTGTAGAAGAAAAGCCTCATGGTTGTTGCAACCATAGTGACGATTAACTTGCCTTTGTAATAACATGGACAACGACAGAGCTCAACAAGGCCATCGAAAAAGGCTACAAAATACAGGAAATTTACGAGGTGTGGCATTTTGATAGAATAAGTAATGAGATGTTCAGAGAGTGCGTTAAAACCTTCATGAAAGTCAACCTGGAAACTAGTCCTTGGGAAGATGATTACACTTCGAAAGAACAATACGTTCCAGTTATCAAGGAAAAGCAAGATGTTGAGCTCGACATTAGCAATATTGAAACGAATGCCGACAAGCGAGCTGTTGCCAAAATATGCCTCAATTTTCTATGGGGGAAATTCGGTCAAAGGCTGGACTTGTCAAAAACAGAATTTATAGACGACGTTAACCGATGATACGAGCGCTTGCTCGACGACAAAATAGAGATAACTAATGTGATACCAATCAACGAGGAAATAATGGAGATGACATATCACTACGATGATTTCTATGTCGAAGATAGCACACCATCTCCAACGCTAGAATGAGGTTGTATGATATGTTCGATAGATTAGGCAATAAAGTTGTATACTACGACACAGAAACTATTCTTTTCATTGACGATGTCACAAATACAGTGCAAACAGGTTGCATGGTCGGTGAATGGACAAATGAATTTGGCAAAGACGATTTTGGAATTTAATGGATACGCACAGGCGCAAAAAGCTATGCTTATTGAACATATAAAGGCAAACAGACTAACAAAATTAAAGGCTTCACTCTAAACTACGAAAATTCCGTGAAACTCAACATTAAGACGATTGGTGGACTGCTACGGCCTGTGAACTAGTGAGGGATACTACTGAGGGATACGGTGGGATGAGGCCTCTCCGTCGTTTCTAGGTCCCCGGTTCACTACACAATTCACAATACAACGTCCTGTGATATATAGAGGTGCTAGTACTATCATGTGAACATATACACTTGTTAGACATGTTGATGTCAATTTCAATTTAGATTCTGATAGTATAATTTTAACCAGATGTGTGCTTTGAATATCACTGCAATTTCAAGTCAGCTATTTGCAAGGTTGGCGGAAGTGGGAGGAGGAGGAGATTAATGTTAAATGTGCCAAGGAACAATCATGGCATTTGCCTGTAGTGATATAGGGAAATCAGGTTGGCCAGATGCTGATCTGAACTGCCATCCTCCCAAATACGTGTCCAGTGTGTTAACCACTCCATCACCTCGCTCAGTGTGGTGGAAGTGAGATTTAGTGTTGTTAACATCTTCCTCAATGTAGATGTATTGACAATTGTTATGTTAAAATAATAGTAATTCATCCGCACACTGTAGTGTCGAAGTATCTCACATTAATATTTGCCACATTTTTTTGCTGATTATGTAATGATGCCATTACAGTAAACACACTGTAATGCCAAAGCATCATATGTCATATTTACATCCAGTATTTTGCCACTAATTGTGTTAACTCTGATATGAGGAACTGACATGTCAAATCATACCCTGGTTTTTACAAACGAACCTGATCTCACTACAAAATACATGTGTGTGTGTGTGTGTGTGTGTGTGTGTGTGTGTGTGTGTGTGTGTGTGTGTGTGTGTATACCAAAGTCTAGATGGCCCATATTATTTTGTCAAAGTACTCATCTTCGCTCTATTTCAGTAATTGGAGACATGCAATAAAAAATATTTATAGTAAAAATGAGTATACAGATGAACCTTTGTATTACAATTAATAGCGAACGCAGTCCATATTATTGCATTCCAATAGGTGTTTTTGCTTAGATGGTGTATGGGACATAAAGTGACTTTACATATGGGATGATGAATCTTAAAAGTGTATTGTGCCATCATAAGAAGCTGACAGTGTGTATCAACTACTAGATCACAAATAACATTCTGTGGTTCTGCCATCCTAGCTGTTACGGAAATCTCATAGCCTTAGATTGCATATGCGAAGCTTTTTCAGCCAAAAAACTAGTCTACATTGAGGAGTAATGATTTTTAGTGCAGTCACCATGAACAATTTCTGCAGGGTTAACAAGACATCATTTTTTTCCTCACAGGGGTGCTAGTGGTAAAACATTTGGGTTTTGTGTCATCTTTTAACTATAAGCTCATGGGCATGATACAGACACAGGGCAGCAACATTTATCTATTTTTTAAAGTCATTTATCACAATATTACTTTTTTTATTGGTTTTACTATATGCACATTATTTTCTTTGAATGTGAAAGACGTAGAAGATACACACTCACACTTTGTTTAAGATGTCTAAAGCTGTGCTCCACAAGAATACCGTTCATATTACATTGCTGTGTGGATGGCCAGGGAGACCTTTACCTGGCAATGTTATCTACAGCAGTCAGTGAGCGCTTCATGAACAAATAAACTCTTGCTACAAAGTGGAGCTGGTCAACGTTAAACATGAGTGTTCTTATGAAATACTGTAACAACTTTGAGCAGACATTACACGTATTATCTGCAAACACTGGATATGACTGTCATTCAGTAATTTTGTCTACTGTCTGCCTATAGTTTTTTTTAATTTTATACTTAAAGCTAAGAGGAGGAGAGTGTTAAGAAGCACATCAAATATACAATATTGTATATTTTTGTTATGACTTGCAATTTCACATGTCAAACGCCGCTGCTATGCTTTTATGTTTCCTTCTGAGAGGCATTCTCCGTTACTAACGATTAATTTAGATAGGACTCATGTGGGCATAGCATAATTTCTGAAGCATGATCAGATGTGAACAGTGGACACTATACATCTCTGGAAAGCTATACTGTGCATGTATCACACAGAATCGATATTTTAAAGATGTAGTTTTTCATTTTATGGTTTGTTAGCATAGTTTATTAGCATAGTTAGGATAGTAGAGAAACCGCTAAGAAGGATGTATGTCATGCGCTGAAAATATATTTCTTACACCAGAATATTAACAGTGTTGTATTCCATATGTCTAACAGGTTGGAAATTGGAGTGATCTAACATTATAGCCTGTTTTAAGTGTGGAAGCTTGTAGCCTTAGGAATGCATGTCTTTATGTTCTCTTTTACCAAAGCCTTCCAGTTTCTGATCCCAGACTCTAGAACATTACTGTAGAGTTGATAGTGTGGTTGATTTATGTAAACATGCTTTGAGCTCCAACATGCACAGAAACCAACCATTTCTTTTTCTTCTTAACAGTGTGCTATTACATCACAGCACATCGAAGTATGTTACTATACACCGATAAGGGGTGCTAACCTCCTGACCATGGGTCCATCTGGAGAAATCTTCTGTACTTGTATGGGCGAGGACTTGGCTAATTCTGTTCATTCATGAGACGTGGAATGTAGCAGTCTACTTCTGGTCAGCTGCAGACTAATTCGGTATCGGTGCTGCAGGGTCAGTCTCTAATTTTATCCTAAGATTGCGAGAATGCTCTCTGACTCCCATCTGCATAGAGATGAATCATAAATTATGCACTATGCTCGAGGTGGTAGAAAGATGTGGAGTGCTGTCTGGTATACTTTGATGATGTATGTGTTCAATAATTGACAATGAATGAACGTACTGCACAGTCATCTATCTACATTCGCAATGATACAAAGTAGAGAAGCGACAGTTTAGATATGATACTGAAATTGGGGAAATATGGTGTTGCATCATTGGTCTCGCTGTGGAAACTTCTGTAAAGTTGCTAAAATTGTTCGCACTATCAACTGTGATGCTTATTATTACAGTATATTGATGGTGTCTTTTCCTTCCCGTCCGTCCACTGGTATGCTGTTGGTTATTACATAATGATTGACTGACATTGTTTGTTTGAGATGGATAAAGAGTTTTGGTGGAGGGGTAACACCTTCTGGCTAAGGCTAGCACCGAAACAGTGATCGTGTACATGACTGCAATATTAGGAATCAGTCGAAACGGAACGCAGAGCCATCAGCTATCCTGACACCGTGACAGATAAGTTTAAATGTAGAGGTCGTCAGTCACCTTCGGACAGCAGTTTCAGAACTCTCCACAACACTGTCAAACTTTTCCAGTTTCCTTATGTTGTAACTGTCTTTTATTTAAAACCATCCAGCGTGTGTGGTGTGTTATGGTAGCAGCAGGAACAACATGACATATCATGTGATGTCTAGCATTTTATGAGAGAAAATGGATCAGAACGAGTTAATGTCAGTTTAGAACCTGACATAGACCTCGAAGTCGTGGCAGAAAAAAACAAAATGTGTGGCAGTGTACAAAGTGTGTTACAGTAGCAAAAAAAAAAAGTTTCAAACAATGATATAGGGTCACAGGGAGGGTCTCTTCAACTTATAGTATAACTTGTGGGATACGGTCATCCTTCTACAGTACAGGTGATGCACTTTACACTGGTCCGCGCAGTGGATCAATAGCTGTGAATTTAATAGGATTGTCAGATGTGCTAGATGCCGGCATGCAGACAGTATTTGTTCTCGATATATGGGAGGAGAGAGATTCGCTAAAAATCTGATCGAGTTCTCTATTGGATGAAGTTAGTGGAGCTTTCATAGTTTGTAATTTTTCTCTGTTGAATGGTATAGAATAACTAAGATAGCATGTTGGGCTGATAGACGTAATTGGGCCCTGAGGGATTCGGATCTGCTTTGGACACCAGTACTTGTATGTAGTTTGGGGATGCACCACAATGCAGTAGCAAAATCCACATCCTTCCCCCAGTTCTCGTACTGTCTTTTTGCAGGAGCAGGTTTCATTTGGCGTTGACATTACACATCATAAACTGTTGGCAGATCTACAACAACATGTTCCCATTTCCACTGAATGGTCAAAACACAGTCCTGTCACACTAATTCAAGTCACTCTGTTTCTACACAGGCTGCAGAATGTGGTGGATATAGCTCTCTCCGACTTCTGTTCAGTTCTGTCTTTTGCTGGTAGATTTGTCGGGCTGCTAGATTTGTTACTGGTAGGTTTGATCATCACGCGAGTGTTACGGATATGCTTCAGGAACTCGGGTGGGAGTCTCTAGAGGAAAGGAGGTGTTCTTTTCGTGAATCGCTACTGAGGAAATTTAGAGAACCAGCATTTGAGGCTGACTGCAGTACAATTTTACTGCCACCAACTTAAATTTCGCGGAAAGACCACAAAGATAAGAGAGATTATGGCTCGTACAGAGGCATATAGGCAGTCATTTTTCCCTCGTTCTGTTTGAGAGTGGAGCAGGGAGAGAAGATGCTAGTTGTGGTACGAGGTACCTTCCGCCACGCACCTTATGGTGGATTGCGGAGTATGTATGTAGATGTAGAAATTGGGACGATCATATGTGCAAAGCTGCAAAAATGACAGCAGTTGCAGGAGGCATAGGGACTATCAGAAATTTTACTGTATCAGATGGTTCGAAAAAGGTGAGTCGTTTTAGGATATGAGAGTGCCGGAAATATGATTCACTAGTGTCTGTAATCATTAAAGGACTTCTCCATAGGATCCAAACAGTTATGTGGTTGAATGGAAAGACTTGATTCCAAATCCTAGACCACATTTCTACCAGAGAACGTGACACTAGAGATCTGAAAATTTAGTGTACATTTCTTACGACCTCAATCAGCGTACCATCTACTGTTTGTGATCCCTCTCAATCAATCATCACCTATAACCCAATCGATATATCACCAAACCTCTGATGTGGCATCAAGACAGGATGCGTTACAAATACTGGAGAAATATCTAGTAGCAACGTGAGGGAGTTGCAAATGCCAGATTCATACCACCTTCCTAAGCCGAGTCACTTTCCAAATTTTGTGATTTTATCACGAGGTTCCACCGTCGGCGACGTGAAACTGCACTGTTGATCTGATAATATACACTCCGGCGATCACCGTCCATATTCAGTGTCGCGGTATTTGTCAGAAAAAAACCACTTCATTTGGAGGTAATGTGATGACTTGAATTATAGAGCCGGTATAGCTTTTAACATGGATACTTGTGTGCACCTGTAGAACCAAGACCGACTGTGAAAGTAATATGGTCGTTGCAATCATGTGTTGTTTAACATATGGTGGTTTTTAAGACGATTACGCCTCCCTTTCTAAGACAAATGGTAGTACTCACAACAAAGACTTATGAGACATGTTCATCCATCGCTGATTTCTGGTCAGTATTATTTCGTATCGCCAGCAATCAGTTATGGCCCAGGTATTAACTTAGTAGTAGGGGATGTGTGATAGGTATGCCTTGAGTATCAGGCTTACAAAGTATGTGTATGTGTTGCAACATGTATAAAGGAAATGACTATGTCCTATTGTAAGGAAGGTATGGATCTGACGTGGACTACTATGACAGCAAAGGGAAGAGTATGTCAAGTCATATGGTACAGATATTTCTATTTCTAGATCCACAGTCATCAGCAATGAGTATTTCCGATACTTCGCTCACTGTCTAATGTCATACAGTTGAGACCGCGATCGTAATATTTAATTGTAAGTACAGTGATAAAATATATATGTGGGTGGATCCTCAGATGATTCTGTCTATGTGTGTTTGGTGTGCAGCACAGGTGGCCTGTGGCGGGAATGATTCACGTTTCTGGCTAATGGTTAGAGCTATCTGAACAGAGAGGCCTATTGAGAAGCAGGAATGTAGCTGACTTAACCGTGTCGTCCTCTAGACAGCCGATTAGCAAACTAATACTTAGTATGTGTTGGACAGATTTTGTGATCGCGTGGAAATTTGAGAAGATTCAATATGGACATTTGTTTGCGCTGGACCATTATTCCCTCCCATGTAAATTGCCCGGTTGACTGCTTCTACACATTTCGTGCATTTTTTTAGTTAAGGGGACATCGATTGTGGTGTGAGCATCTAGAAAGTGAAAGACGAGTGGAAGACATGTGTGCTGGTTGTCTAGACATGAGAAACAGCTTAGTTGCCTTAGTAAATTATAAGAATGATTTGGAATCTGTTACATCACTGACATCGATACTCACAAGTGGAAATATCAGTTTGCTCTTTTCTCATGTAAAGGTCTTTGCAGACAGGATACCTTTCTAGTTACTCAGTAGTTTACAGCACACTACACCTCGCTAAAGTTTCCGGTTTCTAGAGAAATAATTTCCTGTCTACGTATTCAGAATTATACTGTACAAGCGATACAACTACTATGCAAGTGATATTGCCGTGAGCTTGATTTCGAGAAGTATCGCGTAAATTGTATGATATTGTGGCAAACCATGTGAAATTACATGTGTTCTTGTAATCTCAGCATCTGGAGATGGGTGTAGAATGCAAGCAAGCATGCAGGTCAGAGCCAGAAACAGTAACGCCTTTGCGCCATGGGGAAACGAGCCCGCCTTTATACAACAGTTTGGAGAGTGACTTTGGTCTGCTGAAGGCGCTCTGGTCACACATCGGGAGTGGATGACTTGTGATCGTTGGCTGTGGAAAAATACCTAGTGCTGCGAGGAGTATATATGGTACTGTCTGTCTTCGTGGTATAGGTACGAGTGTCCTGAGGGGGGAGGGGTGTGGGAGGGGGTGGGGGAACAATAGGTTAAGCATCTTTCAATCAAAAGGAAGGATCCTTTTAGCAGAACAATAGGTTAAGGAAATGTCAATCAAAGGAAAACAATGGTTTAATGACCTGTGAATTAAAGGAGAACAATAGAATTACCCCTGAGTGCATACCTGCCCCTGATGTAGGCAACTGGCACTAACAAAATGCGCCAGCTCTCTCTTTGCCCTACTACTCACTGGGCATACACCATATTCACACTGTGGCATCGGATCGCCACATTGTGTACCGTGATTCGTCACTCCACACAATGTTTTTCCACTGTTCAATCGCGCAATGTTTACACTCCTTACACTAAGCGAACTGTCGTTTGGCATTTACCGATGTGATGTGTGGCTTATGAGCAGCTGCTCGACCATGAAATCGAACTTTTCTCACCTTCTGCCTAACTGTCATAGTACTTGCAGTGGATCCTGACGCAGTTCGGAATTCCTATGCGATGATCTCGACAGATGTCTGTGCCGGCCGCGGTGGTCTCGTGGTTAAGGCACTCAGTCCGGAACCGCGTGACTGCTACGGTCGCAGGTTCGAATCCTGCCTCGGGCATGGATGTGTGTGAAGTCCTTAGGTTAGTTAGGTTTAAGTAGTTCTAAGTTCTAGGGGACTTATGACCACAGCAGTTGAGTCCCATAGTGCTCAGAGCCATTTGAACCATTTTGAACAGATGTCTGCCTATTACACATTATGACCCTCCTCAATGGTTGGCGGTCTCTGTCAGTCAACAGACAAGGTCGGCATGTACGCTTTTGTGCTGTGCGTGTCCCTTCACGTTTCCACTTCACTATCACATCGGAAACAGTGGTCCTAGGGATGTGTGCTGGCAGTGTGGAACTCTTGCGTACAGATGTATAACACAAGTGATATGCTATCACCTGACCACGTTCGAAGTCCGTAAGTTCTGTGGAGCGCCCCATTTTGCTCTCTTCCGCTGTGTAATGACTACTGAGGTCGCTGATATGGAGTATCTGGCAGTAAGTAGCAGCACAATGACCTAATATGAAAAATGTATGTTTTTGGGGGAGTCCGGATACTTTTGACCACATTGTGCACTTGAATGATATGTTCTTGTGCATAACCATGCTCGGTTGGCTAATGAATTGATACATTTGGTTACATTTGGCATTTTCATCAATATCTAACATCTGCAGTGATTACTCTGTAATTAGCAATTAAGTGCCTGGGAGAGGGCTCATCGAACCAGCTTTAAGCCACGTCTCTGCCGTTCCACTCTCGAACAGCACGCGGGAAAAACGAATAGTTAAATCTTCCCGTGCAAGCTCTGATTTCTCTTATTTTATTATGATAATTATGTCTCCCTATATAGGTTGTCACCATCAAACTATTTTTACACTCTGAGGAGAAAGTCGGTGATTGAATGTTCATAAGAAGATCCTGCCACAGCGAAAAACGCCTTTGTTTTAATGACTGACAATCCAATTCGTGTATGATATCCGTGGCACGTTCTCCCCTATTTCGCGGTAGTACGAAACGAGCTAGCCCTTTTTTGAACCTTTTCCGATGTTCTCCGTCAATCCTGAGTGATACGGATCCCACACTACACAACAGTACTCCAGAAGAGTGTGGACAAGCGTAGTGTAAGCGTTCTCTATAACAGACCTGTTATATTTTCTAAGTATTGTGTCAATAAAACGCAGTCATTGGTTTTCTTTCCCTACAAAATTATCTATGTGATTCCCATTTAAGTTATTCGTAATTGTAATCTGTAAGGATTTAGCTGAATTGACAACCTTTAGATTTGTATGATTTATTGAATAACCGAAATTTAGTGCATTCCTTTTAGATTCGTGCGGATGAGCTGACACTTTTCATGATTTAGAGTCACTTACTACTTTTTGCGCCACAGAGATATCTTATCTAAATCAATTTTGTAATTCGTTTTAATCATCTGATGACTTTACATGACGGTAAACGACATCATCTGCAGACAATCTAAGACGATTGCTCAGATTGTCTCCTAAGTCGTTTACGTTGGTCAGGAACAACAGGGGGCTTATGACACTTCCTTGGGGAGCGCCCAGATATTATTTCTGTTTTACTCGATGACTTTCTGTCAATTATTACAAACATTGACCTTTCTTATAGGAAATCACGAATACACTCACACGGCTGAGACGATACTCCATACGCACGGAATTTAATTAGAAGTCACGTGTGAGGAATGGTGTCAGAAGTCCTCTGGAAATCTAAAAATATGGAGTCAATCTGACGTCCACTGTCGACAGCACTCATTTCTTTATGAGAATAAAGAGTTAGTTTTATTTCACAAGAACGATATTTCCTGAATCCATGTTGGCTATTTGTCAATAACTCGTATTCTTCGAGGTGATTCATAATGTTTGAGCACAGTATGTTCCAACATCCTACTGCAAACTGATGTTAGAGATATGAGTCTGTAATTTAGTGGATTAATCCTATTATCGTTTTTGGGTATTGATGTGACTTTCTCAACTTTCCAGTCTTTGGGTAAGGATTTTTATACGAGTGAGCGGTTGTACATGATTACTAAGTATGGAACATACTCTGGAAGGAACCTGATGGGTATACGATTTGGACCGAAAGCCTTGACTTCCTAAGTGTTTTAAGCTGCTTCGCTACACCGAGGATATCTACTTCTAAGTTACTCATGTTGGCAGTTGTTCTTGATTAGAATTCTGGAGTATTTACTTCGTCTTGTTTTGTGAAGGAATTTCGGAAAAGTATGTTTAGTAACTCTGCTTTACTGGCGCTGTCGTCCATAACATCACCATTGTTACTGCGCAGTGAAGGTATTGACTGTGTCTTGCCACTGGTGTACTTTGAATGCAACCAGAATCTCTTGCGGTTTTCTGTCAGATTTCGAGACAGAGTTTCGTTTTGGAAACTATTAAAAGCGTCTCACGTTGATGCTCGCTCGAAATTTCGAGCTTCTGTAAAAGTTCGTCAATGTTGGGGTTTTTGCCAACCTATTTGGCATGTTTTTTTCGTTGCTTCTGCAATAGCGTTCTGTACTGTTTTGTGTACCATGGGGGACCAGTAGCATATCTTATTCATTTATTTGGTACATATCTCTAAATTGTCGTCTATACTATTTCTCTGAATTTAAACCACATTTGGTCTCCGGTAACATCGTCAGATTGAAAGGAGTAGAGACTGTCTCTTAGCAAGGTGTCACGCGAATTTGTATCTGCTTTTTTTTTTAAATAGAAGTTGTCGTATTTTGCGTTTATTTTTGGTGTATTTGGATATTACGGTATTCATTCTAGCTAGCTACAATGAATGACCTTGTGGTCACTAATCCTTGTATCTGTCATGATGCTCCATATTTGCTCAGGTTAAGTATCGCATACATTTACACTTCTAGTAGGCTCCTCAACTAGTTGTTCAAAATAAATTTTTGAGAAAGAATTCATTACGATTTCGGACTATGTTTTAGGATAGAGTGAAGTCACCACCGACTATAATTGTTTGAGTGGTGTACCTATTTGAAATGACATTCAAGTTTTCATTGAAGTGTTCAGCGACTGTATCATCTCAGTTGAGGGGTCGGTAAAAGGGTAAAAGGAACCTGTGTTAGTTTATTCTGGTTGTCAAGCATAAAAGCATAACCTTTACCTATGCTAACACAGAGGAACTATCTACCTCAATTTCGCTACAAGATAAACTATTGACTATAATTGTTTGAGTAAGGCATCTATTTGAAATGACACTCAGGTTTTCTTTGAAGTGTTCAGCGACTGTATCATCTGAGTTGACGGGTCGGTAAAAGGGTAAAAGGAAGCTGTTATTAATTTATTCTGGCTGCCAAGTATAACCTCTACCTATACTAACACAGAGGAACCATCTATACCAATTTTACAACAAGATAAACTATTACTGGTAGCAATAAACATTCCACCAAGTGTCTAATCTGTCCCTTATGAACATCGTTAGATCCTTTGTAAAAATTTCGGCTGAATTTATTTCCGGCTCTAGCCAGATTTGTGAACCTATAGCGATTTGAGGTTCAGTGCTTTCTGTTATCACTTGGAGCTCTGGTTCCAACACAGCTACGCCAGCTTACAACTATAATATTGATTGTTGCTTTGTCTACCCTCTTCCTGTTTTCGTCCTGCACCCTTTTAGATTGAAGCTCTTCCTGCACTTTCCCGAGACCATCTAACCTGAAGGATGACCCATTCCTCTCCATACAGCCTCAACTTCCTGGGTAGCCGCTTCCTGCGTGTAGCAGACTTCTGAACTATCTAGCAGAACCTGGAAACCCACCACCCTATGGCACAAGTCGAGGAATTTGCAACCTACACGGTCGCAGAACTTGCGAGGTGCCGGGGCTAGCAGTGTATTTAACACTAAATTCTTCTAGAATCTTGATATGGAAATGATGTTGTAAGCCCCCCCCCCCTTTTCTAACTCCGAATTTTGCTGTTGCACATGAATTAAGAAGAAACGCGAAGTGACTGTAATCGACCCTGCAAGTGGAGTAGAAAAGAGATTGGCACTGCAATAAATTAATTTGATAGAAATTAATTTGATAGTTTCATTAACGTAGTGAGAAATGAAAGGGTTGCTCTACCGATCAAGAGAATGAAAGTTCTGTCCAAACTAACAATTTGATTTATTATGACTAAACTCAAAATAATAAACAAAACACATGAAACATTTACAGTACATACAATTGGATACTCAGATAAATGCTGTGAAGGGGAAGTTGTCCATAAACTAGATTGTGACATTTATGACCAAGTGGTATGTGGGGCCAACTCCTTGCAACTTAAATCTTAAGAGAAATACCCAGCCAATCCAACATTAATTCCTGCTACAGTAGTGAGAACTCAGACAATAAACACCCAATACAGAACCACGTTAGAAAAGACGGGAACAGGCGCCATCTGCTGAGTTCTGATTGTCATATAGCATAATTCCCTAATCTGCCGGTGCTGCAGACATACATTACCAAGCTGTCTTCTTAACTGCATGGACACGATCTGGCATACCGGAGGCGCTGGCTGGTTGCTTCGACGTGCCGTCGAGGTGATGATAATGTCGCGAGTATAGCTCCAAACAAATTATCCTGGTCTGGTAGATCCAGACTAAAGACTTCCTAGCAATACGAATGCGCCTCTGAGGGAGACGAATAAGGCTGGCTACACAATCACTGACGGTACAGTCATTGATTTTAACAAGCGAAGTCACACAGTAACTGCGATACAGTCAACTTTAGCCAAAACTGCTCAATACGGACAACATAGGCCGCTTGTACGCAGAACACTCAATTGCCAACTGTACTCGGAAAGTTACGTTGAGGTCGAAACTTCAGCAGCTTCGTCAAACAGTTACAATTAAATGAAAGTATATTAGACAGCCAACGGAAGACAGGTTGCCCAGAGCAGCGAGAGCTCAGTCTTGTAACCTACTCCGACCGAAAGGCGAGAGCCGACTCACTCAAGAGTACCCGTACATGCCGAACACAGAACATTCCCGCCCCACGACAGTGGCCGTAGTTAAACTTCCAATCAGCAACTCGAAAACCGGCGGAAAATTCCACTCTATTGCCGAAGCACTACTATTCCACCAATGGAGATACTTGGAGCCAATTTCTGCTCCGATTTTGCTACGTCACAGAGCTATCCCCTTAGCAAGCCAATCACAGTTATGATTTTGCAGAAAACGCGGGAATTTGCCCGCCAAGAGTGCCTGGGAACACAAGTCATTCCCAGGCCTCGCTGGTAGCCCATCAGAAAGTGTTTTCACTAAGTTTCTGCGAAGCAACGGAAACTCTAGCCCCAGCCGCTCCTTCAGGCCCTTATGGGCGTGTCGCCCCCGCTCTTATGACTATGTCGGCGTCTGGACAGCATCCACTCGACTCCCTCACACCCGTCGGTATAACCCTTTCAAGATCAGCAGCACCCGCCAGTCACTGGACCACCCGGGTGACGAGAGACGCTGCGTGGGAATTTCTTCCATGGCGTAACAGCAAACCTGACCTTAACAGTATTGGTTAAAAACAGTCTTTATTGCAATTTTTATTTTTTTTTATTTTTATTTTTTTTTATTTTTAGATTTTTTACTTCGTCAAAATTTTAGGATAAGTTAAGCACAGGTGTTGACCCTAGTAATTCCATCTTATCAATGTTTTATGTGCATTACATTTATGAAGTTTTAGTGGGTATGTATGTCCAGTTTACGATCTCTCACTTTTAATCACTGCTGTGTCGCAGCGCCACCTCTTGAGGTGATTCTGTATTAGGCTTCAGTACTGACACACAACGCTGTGGCGCATCATGTTTACTACCTGAGCCCCCAACTTACTGTTTCTCGCTCCTGTGAATGGGAACGTGTTATGCAGATCTTGGTGCCTCTCACGTCCATCTAGAAAAGGTAATGATTTTACTATTTTATACACTCCTGGAAATTGAAATAAGAAAACCGTGAATTCATTGTCCCAGGAAGGGGAAACTTTATTGACACATTCCTGGGGTCAGATACATCACATGATCACACTGACAGAACCACGGGCTCATAGACACAGGCAACAGAGCATGCACAATGTCGGCACTAGTACAGTGTATATCCACCTTTCGCAGCAATGCAGGCAGCTATTCTCTCATGGAGACGATCGTAGAGATGCTAGATGTAGTCCTGTGGAACGGCTTGCCATGCCATTTCCACCTGGCGCCTCAGTTGGACCAGCGTTCGTGCTGGACGTGCAGACCGCGTGAGACGACGCTTCATCCTGTCCCAAACATGCTCAATGGGGGACAGATCCTGAGATCTTGCTGGCCAGGGTAGTTGACTTACACCTTCTAGAGCACGTTGGGTGGCACGGGATACATGCGGACGTGCATTGTCCTGTTGGAACAGCAAGTTCCCTTGCCGGTCTAGGAATGGTAGAACTATGGGTTCGATGACGGTTTGGATGTACCGTGCACTATTCAGTGTCCCCTCGGCGATCACCAGAGGTGTACGGCCAGTGTAGGAGATCGCTCCCCACACCATGATGCCGGGTGTTGGCCCTGTGTGCCTCGGTCGTATGCAGTCCTGATTGTGGCGCTCACCTGCACGGCGCCAAACACGCATACGACCATCATTGGCACCAAGGCAGAAGTGACTCTCATCGCTGAAGACGACACGTCTCCATTCGTCCCTCCATTCACGCCTGTCGCGACACCACTGGAGGCGGGCTACACGATGTTGGGGCGTGAGCGGAAGACGGCCTAACGGTGTGCGGGACCGTAGCCCAGCTTCATGGAGACGGTTGCGAATGGTCCTCGCCGATACCCCAGGAGCAACAGTGTCCCTAATTTGCTGGGAAGTGGCGGTGCGGTCCCCTACGGCACTGCGTAGGATCCTACGGTCTTGGCGTGCATCCGTGCGTCGCTGCGGTCCGGTCCCAGGTCGACGGGCACGTGCACCTTCCGCCGACCACTGGCGACAACATCGATGTACTGTGGAGACCTCACGCCCCACGTGTTGAGCAATTCGGCGGTACGTCCACCCGGCCTCCCGCATGCCCACTATACGCCCTCGCTCAAAGTCCGTCAACTGCACATACGGTTCACGTCCACGCTGTCGCGGCATGCTACCAGTGTTAAAGACTGCGATGGAGCTCCGTATGCCACGGCAAACTGGCTGACACTGACGGCGGCGGTGCACAAATGCTGCGCAGCTAGCGCCATTCGACGGCCAACACCGCGGTTCCTGGTGTGTCCGCTGTGCCGTGCGTGTGATCATTGCTTGTACAGTCCTCTCGCAGTGTCCGGAGCAAGTATGGTGGGTCTGACACACCGGTGTCAATGTGTTCTTTTTTCCATTTCTAGTAGTGTATTTCTAGTTTTTACTGAGTTTAACGAAGGCGATGTTGGCCTCTTATATTCGACGATGCCCTTTGGCTACAATGACTGAGGGATTCTTAAGATATACCAAATTAAGTTATTTACTCTTTCAATAGATAATCTGTTTATATTTTCAATAGGTGATCTGTTTATACATGATTGTAGGTTATCCAAGTCTGCACAACGCGATCGTGATTCTTAAATAGATGTATTTGTTCTCTGTTTTTTATTTAGATAACGTGAAGTTGCCTAGGTAAGGCGAAACGCGTCGTTGAAAAATAAAAAAAATTTGCAACCAAGACTGTTTTTAACCAATGCTGCGTGGGAAGTCTTCGTGTGAAGCAATAGCAACTTTTCACCACATGCAATTAGAGAGGGAAATATTTATATCTTCTGAGTTCTCAATACTAGCCTTGTAATGACAATACTCGGCCCTATTTCTCCAAATCGAATTACTCAGAGTAAGATATAAATATGAGAGGGGGCAAGTCACTGTGTGCATCGTAAAGGCATGCCACCTCTCAAACCATTAGAGATTCTGAGTCAGAACCCCCACTCGGCTGTGTACCAAAGGACCAGAGTTTCTTCTGTCGACGATGTTACAGTTGGTGAGCTCCATCTTCATCTCGAAAGCAAGACTGGAAGTCTTTATTACTTCAGCTAGCCTCCCAAAACCAGAGGCACTTCGTTAGCCACAGATAGAGCCCAAAACCTGTTCGTCAGACGAACCGTAGAGGCCCTCTGAGTGGCCTCTTGGAAAGGGGCTACACCTTCGAACAACCTCCCACTCGACCACAGGTAAGGGATCAACCTCAGTGCTGGCGGTACCCTGGGCGTTCACAGTAGTGGACCAATCGGGAGACACTTGAGTCGTGGTGGAAAATCTCCAGATTGCCCTGTCCGGGCTTCCACAATGATGCCCATTGGCAATAGCCTCAAGCTGTGTGACCAAAGCCAAAGCCGCTTGGAACTGTGACGGAGAGTCACCATCTCGTCTCGCATCTGAACGCGACAATCACAGTTCCTGTTTATACTAGCGACGACTTGATAAATATACAGACACGCACAAAATATAGGAGTTGAAGCTAAAGAAAACTGTTGAAATTTAAAATAAGACTGTTCTTATGAGAAACTGTGTTAGCTCGTAGTACTCTGATGCGCTGCTGCTGTTACTGATAGCTGTCATTCGACTGGGCGATCTAACTACTACAAGTGGCTGTTGAAACACAAAAACAAATGCCTGGTGCGATGCAAAAAATGGTTCTATGCACTACACTGTTATTAAAGCGCAAAGTGTGGCTGACAAATAAATTAACAAATACACACGAAGAAGAGGAGTAGAAGCTAAAGAAAACTGACGAAATTTAAAATAAGTCTCTCTGATGTGCTACTGCTGCTGCTGCTGCTAGTACAGCTGTCACTGACAAGAATTAGAAAATGTCACACTAGCAGTTATCAGTAAATATTTGTCCCTTTATAAAGTGACCAGTATAAATGCTGAGCTGCATATTCCACTCAGCTTTGGTCTACCCATATGTTCACTCGT
Source organism: Schistocerca gregaria (assembly GCF_023897955.1). Lineage (NCBI taxonomy): Eukaryota > Metazoa > Arthropoda > Insecta > Orthoptera > Acrididae > Schistocerca > Schistocerca gregaria. The sequence continues at coordinate 118,348,419 of NC_064931.1, read as the reverse complement.
TCGTGCACGATGCATCATGACGTTAACATCTTTGAAGTCAGTGAAACGTTAAATAATAACCTTTCCTCACTAATACCTGTTCTCGAATTCACAAGTATTTCAGTGTCAAATTGTGGTATTTAAAACATTTGCACCAAAAATATTGCAGCTCGTTGTCTAGCCTAGTTTCAATCAAATGGTTCAAATGGCTCTGAGCAGTATGGGACTTAACTTCAGAGGTCATCAATCCCCTATAACTTAGAACTACTTGAACGGAACTAACCTAAGGACATCACCCACATCCATGCTCGAGGCAGGATTCGAACCTGCGACCGAAGCGGTCGCGCGGTTCCAAACTGTAGCACCTAGAACCGCTCGGCCACCACGGCCGGTAGTTTCAATCCTTGAGACTAACTAAGCGATGGTACACAAAGCCAGTAATCATTACGAGTAATCCACAAATACCAAACAAAGTTTCTAAGTGGTAATTGGGTAGAAAACAAACAATCGTATGGCACTGCTGGGAGCTATATCCGTTAGCTGTTTTTTAACTACCGAATTGTGCAGGTCTTCACAATAAAGTCACCAGAAATGAAGAATTCCTCACATCGTAGGGAGAGGGTCTAAGTCGGCTTCGTCGAGAGTCCCTCTAGACAGACGATAGACTGTGACGAAGATGACGAGTCTGGCTGAATGACGAGCCTTGCTGAAGTGTGGACAGCAACGCACACCACCTCCAGCAAAACCAGGGCTACCAGCTGCATCCGACGGTGACGCAGCGATCTCTTGGCATGGATTGCGGTAACGCCATCAGCTGTTCGCCTGTGATTGTGGTACCTGGTGTAATTCATTAACGCACGGTGAGCCCCCGTTGGAGATGTGTCACGCAGATGAGGGAGACAATAACGGCTTCTCTTAGAAGAAAGTGACTGAATTTGACAGCCTCGGTAGGGAGGCCTTTCAAATTCCAAGCATAAACAGTGAGTCCACAAATATGGTCGTTAGCTATGTTTCTTGTGGTTTCGTCTGAAGAGAGAGTTGCCAAAGCAAGGTTGGTAGCTGGCAACGAAAACACATCTTTGGTGTGACGTCACGTGTGCTGGACTGCTTGTCAAATAGCTCGCCAATATTTTATAAAATTTTAGACTTCACATACTTATTTTATAGTTTATTTGTATTAATATTTTCTGTGAAAGTAACTTATTAGTGGATTTTCATTCATCTCAGTCTTTCCTTCTGTGTATTGATTCGAGTGGTCTGTTACTCGTGATTATGCTTAATGTCGGTCATCCAAGTCTCAGGCCTCAACAATGTGTTTACATTTCGTGGCGTGCGGTTGCAGCTGTAATGGTTCTAAAGCTAAGAACTGTTAAAGTTGTTTGTGCACTGTATTCGAATATTAAATTTAGCAGTTTTCAATCGTTCATCCAAATATTAGCACCGTGTTTACATTTCGCGGAATGCAGATGCAGCTGTAGTGGTTCTTAAGTGAAGTTTTGACAAAGTTGTTTGTGTACTGTTATATAGTTATTAAATTTAGTAGTTTTCAACGGTACCTCGTGCTGTTTCTGGTGAAATAGAGGTTTAATAAACTTTTAGAAACTTTCACCCACTGTGTTTTTTAGAGTGTTTGTACGTTGAAGTCGTTTAGTATATTTCGTGTTGTAATTTTCTGCTGACGTTTCTTATTGTTTCTAGTGAAATATTTCAGTAAAATTTTCATTCACTGTTATAATTTCGTAGTGTGTGCCAAGGACCAATTGAATTTTTGGTTTTAGCTTAGAAATTGTGTGAAGTTTGTGTGGTACTAGTATTAGTAAAGAGAGAATTTTGAGATCACTATTTTAGTTCTTTAAATAGTTCTACTGTTGTAATTTAACTTAGGTAACGTAAACGTTTAGGTTTTTCAGTAACTGTTAAAATTTTACCGTCAATGAGGAGTGTGGGCTTTGTCGTAGAGCTGTGAGTAGTGAGTTACGATGTGGGATTCGTTCAAAGAATTTTCATTGGGGGGGGGGGGGGGTGAAGTGGGGAAGCCTATGAGAATTCTAGCGAGATCCTCTCCTCGAAATGCACTATCTGTAGCAGAAATAAGTTGATAGAGGACCAGGAGCGTAAGATGTGTGCCCTTCAAGTGCAGTTACAAGACCCAAAGGAGGGACTAGATAGGGTGAGGAGGGTGAAGGGCGGTGGGGAATGGGAACTGGCAGTTGGTAAGAAGGCAGCTAGGAGGAGGAGATATTCAGACAGTTGTACTTTGCGTCTCAGTTGTGTGACTGGATTCGTGATTTCCTCGCAGAGAGGTCACAGTTCTTAGTGACAGACGGCAAATCATCGAGCAGAACAGAAGTGATATCTGACGTCCCGCAAGGTAGTGTCATAGGATCTCTGCTGTTCCTGATTTACATAAATGAGACAGGTGATAATCTGAGCAGGCCCCTTAAATTGTTTGCAGATGATGCTGTAATTTACCGTCTAGTAAAATCATCACATGATCAATTCCAATTACAAAATGATCTAGAGAGAATTTCTGTATGGTGCGAAAAGTGACAATCGGTACTAAACAAAGAAAAGTGCGAGGTCATCCACATGCGTACTAAAAGAAATCCGATAAATTTCGGGTATACGATAAATCGCACAAATCTAAGTGCTGTCAATTCGACTAAATACCTAGGAATTACAATTACGAGCAACTTAAATTGGAAAGACCACATAGATAATGTTGTGGGGAAGGCGAAACAAAGACTGCGATTTGTTGGCAGAACACTTAGAAGATACGACAAACCCACTCACTAAGGAGGCAGCCTACATTACACTTGTCCGTCCTCTGCTAGAATATTGGTGCGCGGTGTGGGATCCTTACCAGGTAGGATTGACAGAGAACATCGAAAAAGTGCAAAGAAAGGCAGCTTGTTTCGTGTTAGCGCGCAATAGGTGTGAGAGTGTCGCTGATATGATACGCAAGTTGGGGTGGCAGTCACTGAAGCAAAGGCGGTTTTCTTTGCGGAGAGATCTATTTACGAAATTTCAATCACCAACTTTCTCTTCCGAATGCGAAAATATTTTGCTGACACCCACCTACGTAGGGAGAAATGATCATCATAATAAAATAAGAGAAATCAGAGCTCGAATGGAAAGATTTAGGTGTTCCTTTTTCCGACGCGCCATTTGAGAGTGGAATGGTAGAGAAGTAGTATGAAAATAATTCGATGAACCCTTTGCCAGGCACTTAAGTGTGAATTGCCGAGTGACCAGGTAGAATGTAGACGTAGATGTATAAGCAATAGATTTTACCAACTGTCATGGTTGAGTGGAGAGGAGCCTGTAGCTGTAGGTGTAGGAAACATGCAGCTGTCTTCAGCAGTTAGGAAGTCTAAGTCAGTTGGAAATTGTAACCGAAAGAATAAGGTTCTGCTGCTAGGTAGCTCGCACGGTAGGTGTGTGGGCCACCATTTTCAGTAAGTGTTGTGGAGTGAGTACCAGGTCACCAGCATCGTGAAGCCTAGTGCAGGGTTGGCTCAGCTGACTGACAGCATAGTGGAGTTATGGAGGAATTTTACGAAAGTGGACCAGGTAGTGATTGTGGGTGGAGCAGGGAATAGTCTTTATACGGACGGGGAATATTATGTAGGTGGTGACCTGGTAAACATAGCTGTTCAAACTGGTGGCACTAACGTGCACATTATACAATTGTTTCAGCGTCATGATCGGGTATATCTTAATACTGCTGTTAGGCGTGTTAACATGGGGCTGGAGAAGGCACTGATGGCAGAGAGCATGGCTCATATTGCAGTGGTGCCAGTTGAGTCTATCAGTAGATCGGTTTCACTAGGTAGGGCCTGCACCTCAATAGGTATGGGAAGGGGAGGCTGGCAAGGCTTATTGGTGACAGTGCAGTGGGTGGTGGTGGGATCACTCATGGGAAAGTTCCTGTAGTAGTTGGTGTTAGAGCTGCCCCTTTTTTGGATTGAAGTCAGTTAGTAGGTATACCTGCTTAAAGGAAGTCCCTCTAACAAAGGAATCACCTTTAGAGGAGGTCAGGTATACAAATGGAGATGGAATTGGCATATTTCATCAAAATATAAGAGGTATTAGAGATAAAGTTAGTGATATTCTTATAGATGTTGACTCTGACGTTACTGGTATATCGAAGCACCACTACAATAAATTGAGAAGTCTGAGGTTTCTTTACCAGGATACAGATTATCTGGCTGTTTCTCAAGGAGTTCTTTGCGGAGTGGGGGAGTGGCCATGTATGTAAAAAAACAGTATTCCATCTGAGTCTGTAGACGTATCACGGGACTGCGCTGAACAGATATTTGAATGCTGTGCAGGAAAGTTGAATTTAGTGAAACTAAAAAAGTTGTTTATAGATCCCCTAACTCTGACTTCAGAGCATTTTTGCTCAAACTAGAGAAGGTTCTTGGTTCACTTTATAGGAAGTACTAGAAATTATTTATATGTGGTGACTTCAATATTAATTTTGTATATGATGGTTCAAGGAAAAGGATATTGGTAGATCTCGTAAATTCATAAGATCTGATGCAGCTGTGTTTCTTCCAACTAGGGTGCAGGGGAACAGCAGCAAAGCCATAGAAAATATTTTTATTCGTTCTTCATCACTAGATGGGCATTCTGTTAGTAAAAGAGTGAACGGCTTTTCAGGCCATGATGCACAAATTTTAACACTAAAAGGCTTTTCTACTTAGACAAATGTCACATATTATTACAAACTGTGTAGGAAAGTTAACCCAACAGCAATAGAGAGTTTTTTAAACCTCGTTAAGCAACAAGAGTGACAGGATGTTCATAGTGTTGATAACATAGATGACAAATATAATGCTTCCCTTAACACATTTTGACCGATGACCTCGCTGTCTAGTCTCCTTCCCCAAAAAACAACCCAACCCAACCCAACCCTTAACACATTTGTCATGCTCTTTGAGTGTTGCTTTCCATTAGAATTTTCTACAAAAGGGACTAGCAGTGAAAGGCAGCCTCGGCAGTTGACTAGTGGGATAAGGATATCATATAGGACAAAGTGGGAGTTATATCAAAATGTTAGATATATTCACAATAAAGCTACTGTAGCACATAACAAACAATATTGTAAGGACCTCCAAAATGTTATTAGGAAAACAAACAGTATCTGGTACGCAAATAGAATAGCTAATTCACAGGATAAAACTAAAACCGTATGGTCAGTTGTGAAGAAAGTGTCTGGTCAGCAGCACAAGGTCGACGATATAAAGTTAGTTCGTAGTAAAAATATTTCTGTTAGTGATAAGTCAGTTATATGTACAGTATTAAACAATTATTTTCTGAGCATTGCTGGTGAATTAAATAAAGACTTAGTTTCTTCATGGAATCATATAAATCTCTAGGAAAATGCCTTGCCGAGATTGATCTCTGAAATACTCGTCTGTGATATTGACAAGGAGGAGATTGAGTCAACAATTAAATCACTGAAGACTAAGGACTCTCATGGATATGATGGAGTGCCTAGAATAATAATAAAGTACTGTGCTGCACATGTTAGCCCTGTACTTAGCCATATTTGTAATTTTTCATTGTATATCACATAATTTGCTATCAAATGTACAGTTCGGATTTAGAAGTCGTTTAACAATTGAAAATGCCACATTCTCTTTTATCTGCGAGGTACTGGTTGGATCAAACAGAAGGTTTCGAACGATAGGCATCTTTTTTTCATTTAGCTTAGGCGCTTGATCAGAAAATTATTGCTCCAAAAGTTGGAACATTGTGGAATACGGGGAGAAGTTCACAGTTGGTTCACCTCTTACTTTAAAAACAGACAGCGAAAGGTCATTATTAACAGTGTTGAGAATGGCTGTGTTGTGGGCTCTGAGTGGGGGACAGTCAAATGCGAAAGGTGTGGAGGGGGGAGGGGTGTCCCAGGGATCAGTGTTGGAGCCGCTCCTGTTCCTTATTTGCATAAATGATGTGACCACTAGTATTTCAGGTAATTCTAAAACATTCCTGTTTGCTGATGACACTAGATTGGTAGTAAAGGATATTGTATGCAACATTGGCTCTGTTTAAAATAGTGTAGTTCATGACATGAGTTCATGTCTTCTAGAAAATAAACTAACGCTAATCCACAGTAACACTCAGTTTTCACAGTTTCTAACACACAATTCAAGAAAAGTCGACGTTTTAATTTAACAGAATGGGCATATGATTAGTGAAACTGTAAAGTTCAGATTTCTAGGTGTTTAGATAGATAGTAAACTGTCGTGGAAAGCCTACGTTCAGGATCTTGTTCAAATACTTAATAGTGCCATTTTTACTACCCGAACCGTATCTAAAATAAGTGATAGTTTGACACGAGAGGTAGTGCGCTTTGAATATTTTCATTCGCTTATGTCATGTGGTACTATATTTTGGTGTAACTCTTCCCATTTTCAAAGGATATTTTTGGCTCAGAAACGAGCAGTTCAGGCAATACGTGGTGTAAGTTCGCGAATCTCTCGTCGACCCCTGGTCACTAGTCTGGGTATTCTGACATTGGCCTCTCAGCATATATACAGGGTGGTACAAAAAGGTACGGCCAAACTTTCAGGGAACATTCCTCACACAAAGAAAGAAAATATGTTATGTGGACAAGTGTCCGGAAACGCTTACTTTCCATGTTAGAGCTCATTTTATTACTTCTCTTCAAATCACATTAATCATGGAATGGAAACACACAGCAACAGAACGTACCAGCGTGACTTCAAACACTTTGTTACAGGAAATGTTCAAAACGTCCTCCGTTAGCGAGGATACATGCATCCACCCTCCGTCGCATGGAATCCCTGATGCGCTGATGCAGCCCTGGAGAATGGCGTATTGTATCACAGCCGTCCACAATACGAGCACGAAGAGTCTCGACATTTGGTACCGGGGTTGCGTAGACAAGAGCTTTCAAATGCCCCCATAAATGAAAGTCAAGAGGGGTGACGTCAGAGAGCGTGGAGGCCATGGAATTGGTCCGCCTCTACCAATCCATCGGTCACCGGATCTGTTGTTGAGAAGCGTAGGAACACTTCGACTGAAATGTGCAGGAGCTCCATCGTGCATGAACCACATGTTGTGTCGTACTTGTAAAGGCACATGCTCTAGCAGCACAGGTAGAGTGTCCCGTATGAAGTCATGACGGTGAATCGAGGAAGTACAGTACATACTGACGAAACTAAAATGAGCTCTAACATGGAAATTAAGCGTTTCCGGACACATGTCCACATAACATCTTTTCTTTATTTGTGTGTGAGAAATGTTTCCTGAAAGTTTGGCCGTACCTTTTTGTGACACCCTGTATTCTTTAGTGACGTTTCTTGTTGACAATATCAGCTTATTCCCAAGAATTAGAGGTTTTCACTCGGTTAATACTAGGCAGAAATTCAGTCTGCATTTTGATCGCACTTCCTTAACTCTTGTGCAGAAAGTTGTGCAGTATACTGCTGCATCCATTTTCAATAAGCTACCACAAGAATTCAAAAATCTTAGCAGCAATTCACGCGCTTTCAAATCGAAACTGAAGAGTTTCTTCATGGGTCACTTCTTCTATTCTGCAGAGGAGTTCCTTGAAAAATTAAGCTGATTCCTATGTTATATTGTTGAGTGGATTTCATTAAACTTATAACTTGTCTTCTTTTGGGTACATAAACATTTTACACTCCTGGAAATTGAAATAAGAACACCGTGAATTCATTGTCCCAGGAAGGGGAAACTTTATTGACACATTCCTGGGGTCAGATACATCACATGATCACACTGACAGAACCACAGGCACATAGACACAGGCAACAGAGCATGCACAATGTCGGCACTAGTACAGTGTATATCCACCTTTCGCAGCAATGCAGGCTGCTATTCTCCCATGGAGACGATCGTAGAGATGCTGGATGTAGTCCTGTGGAGCGGCTTGCCATGCCATTTCCACCTGGCGCCTCAGTTGGACCAGCGTTCGTGCTGGACGTGCAGACCGCGTGAGACGACGCTTCATCCAGTCCCAAACATGCTCAATGGGGGACAGATCCGGAGATCTTGCTGGCCAGGGTAGTGGACTTAGACCTTCTAGAGCACGTTGGGTGGCACGGGATACATGCGGACGTGCATTGTCCTGTTGGAACAGCAAGTTCCCTTGCCGGTCTAGGAATGGTAGAACGATGGGTTCGATGACGGTTTGGATGTACCGTGCACTATTCACTGTCCCCTCGACGATCACCAGAGGTGTACGGCCAGTGTAGGAGATCGCTCCCCACACCATGATGCCGGGTGTTGGCCCTGTGTGCCTCGATCGTATGCAGTCCTGATTGTGGCGCTCACCTGCACGGCGCCAAACACGCATACGACCATCATTGGCACCAAGGCAGAAGCGACTCTCGTCGCTGAAGACGACACGTCTCCATTCGTCCCTCCACTCACGCCTGTCGCGACACCACTGGAGGCGGGCTGCACGATGTTGGGGCGTGAGCGGAAGACGGCCTAACGATGTGCGGGACCGTAGCCCAGCTTCATGGAGACGGTTGCGAATGGTCCTCGCCGATACCCCAGGAGCAACAGTGTCCCTAATTTGCTGGGAAGTGGCGGTGCGGTCCCCTACGGCACTGCGTAGGATCCTACGGTCTTGGCGTGCATCCGTGCGTCGCTGCGGTCCGGTCCCAGGTCGACGGGCACGAGCACCTTCCGCCGACCACTGGCGACAACATCGATGTACTGTGGAAACCTCACGCCCCACGTGTTGAGCAATTCGGCGGTACGTCCACCCGGCCTCCCGCATGCCCACTATACGCCCTCGCCCAAAGTCCGTCAACTGCACATACGGTTCACGTCCACGCTGTCGCGGCATGCTACCAGTGTTAAAGACTGCGATGGAGCTCCGTATGCCACGGCAAACTGGCTGACACTGACGGCGGCGGTGCACAAATGCTGCGCAGCTAGCGCCATTCGACGGCCAACACCGCGGTTCCTGGTGTGTCCGCTGTGCCGTGCGTGTGATCATTGCTTGTACAGTCCTCTCGCAGTGTCCGGAGCAAGTATGGTGGGTCTGACACACCGGTGTCAATGTGTTCTTTTTTCCATTTCCAGGAGTGTAGATGTAGGTTTCCGTGATTTCTCTAAATCGCTCCAGACAAATGCCGGGATGGTTCCTGTGAAAGGGCACGGCCGACTTCCTTACCCGTCCTTCTCTAATCCGATGAGACCGATGACCTCGCTGTCTGGTCTCCTCCCCCAAACAAACCAACCCAACCCACTTAACAAATCAGTGGCGAATCGTACAGCTTTTCTTTGATGTTTGTTGTCTCTTCCGTTAATCAACTTAGTAAGGGTCTCGGACTGAAAAACAATACGCAAGAAACACTGGTCTCTTTCGTGAGTGTATTGAGATCTTTCCAGTAAACCTGTGTATGGCTACCGTCTTCCCCACGTCCAGATCTACGTGGTCGTTCCCCTTAAAATCGCTCCAGACAGGAACTGCTAGGCACGTGAAAGTTGTGACTGATTCGACTGAACTTTTTCTAATTACATAGTCAAATGATGTCAGATATTTTAGTCTCGTAAGTGCATGGTATTATATTTATTTATGTTTAGAGAAATCTGCCAATCTTTATATCAGGCACTGACCATCTGAAAGTCTCTCTGTATTTTGTAAGACGCTTCCGACGATTTCCCTGTGTAAGCCTGCCATTCCTTTTTAAACTGAACCTGAGTGTTCATAAAAGTTTGTGAATCCGGTCTCTGGCCCAAAAAGAAGGACCTGTGTCGCCGAGCGGTTCTAGGCGCTACAGTCTGGAGCCGCGATGCTGCTACGGTCGCAGGTTCGAATCCTGCCTCCTGCATGGATGTATGTTATGTCCTTATGTTAGTGAGGTTTCAGTAGTTCTAAGTTCTAGGGGACGGATGACCTCAGAAGTTAAGTCCCATAGTGCTCAAAGCCATTTGAACCATTTTCTGGTCCAAAATATACCATCAAATACCGAACATGAGCCATCAAGAACGCTGTGTGGCTACAAATACTAAGTTTTGGAAATGGCAAAAGTTATTGAAATTGCAACTATAGACGGGTTTGCTATGGCCCACGCCGGGTCAGACGTGGGGAAAATGGGTTGCCAGGTAGGCTGTGAGTAACAGGTCTAATGATGAAGACATAAAACCTTCTCTTCTCCTTTTTTGAACTTAATTACACAAACAACAAGTTGTTCTCAATCAAGTCTCTGTCCTGAAGTGGTTGAGATCCGGTAAGTCTGGTGGACTGTCAGCCGCGGAATACTTAATCACAATCATGAAAGCCACAGCTAATGGCTTACATATTGCACTAACTGTATCTGACTCCATGACGATTACGACGCGCCACTAATTCTAGAGGTCCGCCGGCCGCTGTCGCCGAGAGGTTCTAGGCGCTTAGTCCAGAACCGCGCTACTGCTACGCTCGCAGGTTCGAATCGTGGCTCGGGCATGGATGTGTGTCATGACTTTATATTACTTAGGTTTAAGTAGTTCTAGGGGACTGATGACCTCACACGTTAAGTCACATGGTGCTTAGAGCTAATTGAACCAATCTAGAGGTCCGCTATAGTAGAGACCAAGATTTGGTGTAGCGTGACAACGATGCCTGGGAACTCGACATAGCATCAGAGGCGAAGATCTGAGGTCTGTAGACTGCCTGGTGTCGAAGAGCAGGCCGCTGGAAGTTTCAGGAGAGACTCTGATAGATGAACCACAATAGCGATCGGCATAAAGCCCAGAGAACCTGTTCATGGAGAGCTCGATGTGAACTGTCGTTACGTGATTGTGCGCTTTTATAAATATGGTCGCAGCGTATGGATACGGTGTGACCTACTTACAGGCGCATGACTTTCGGAAGTGAAACAGTGCCTGGTATGGCAACACTGAGGTCGTGGATGCGCTTGCTGCTGTCGGCGACCCTGGCGCCTCTCGTGATGGCTGTTGACTATTTGTGTACAACAAACCAGCCTGTTTGCTTGTTGTCGGGATATTTAGTAACACATGAGGCAAGCCCTGGTCGCTGATAGGCTTCCCGGTGTTAAAGATGGCTGCAGAGAATGACGCCTGATTCGTGGCCACCGGTGGGATATGGTTGTCTGACTGGTTGCTATCTTGTAGGCGCGTAGCTGCAGATACAGCAGATGGGTTACTCAGAAGTAACACAGCTGAGATCTGAATTAGAACTTGGACTGCAAACACCATACAATACTGCCTCAAAGTGTGATAAATTCTGCATTATAGGCTAAATTTGTGCAGGATAAATCTGTTTGCCATTTGTGGCCTAATCTGAAAACTGAGGGTTTTTATGGTGGAAGCAATAATTTATTTTGAGACTGTCTCTGCTGCCACATGTCTCGAAGTACTGCATTTGTGTCACCTTACTTGAATAGCTGAAATTTTTTTACATAAAATAATTGCAAGTGCTCCTTATGAATATATCATAGCCGCTAATCAAGTTGAAGTGTAAATGAATGGAGCACGCTGTGTGTGAAACAGATCTTAAACATGCACACAGGGAGGTAAGATACACGTGGTGAAATTTGTGAGCAATGGAAAAGGTGTAAGATAGTAAATTTGCGGAGACCAAATGTATGAGAAACCTAGTATAATGTTTGAGTACACAAGGTACACACAGTTAATCTTTATGAACAAGCACAAACACCGTATTAAACCGTGTAACATCGCCCCCAAACAACTTGGCACGAGAATACCACAAAATTAATTTATGAACTTCTGAAAAATGGCTTTGCGAATGAAAGAAGCTGTTTATAAGCTTGAAATTGCGGATGATTAACTCAGGAACAGATAAAGATCATCATGTATTCTGATGGGATCAAAAAGCAAAAACAAACACCTAACTTTTTCAATGACAAGTCCAAATGCAAAATTTTAAGCGAAAAGGATACGATCTTACATAACCAAAATACACTCGTGACTTCAATTCACGTGAATGAATACTCGCAGCTTGTTGCAATCTCACACTTGTGCTTAGATTTGCTGGTCGAATGCGCCCACATCAAACACACAAGATAAGTGTCTAAGTCACTTCTGCTCGATTTGCTGCCTTCGAAGAGACTGATCTGAGCTTAAAGCACACGAGGCGTCCAGTCGAAAAATATACGTCCACCGCTCTGATTGGCCGTCACCGGTCAAAACTTCAGCGTCTCCACCAGAGATACCCGCTCTATCCTGTTGAAAAGATGTACCATTCGACCTGACAGAGTTGGCTGGTAATGGATCGTCTGCGAGTTGACTAACGATTAACATGTGGCACTCTGGTGCGCAGTTTATGAAAGATGCTCGCGCTACAGTGGCTACCTTTCAACTTCCCTGTTCACAAATTCATCGGCCAGGAATAGCGTCATAGAGCTACATATGTAATCAGCCAAGTCATCTCTGTGTATCCAAAACAACATCTGTCCTATCGCTTTGTCTTAAGGGGGCCAGGGAAGCTACATTGGCTTCCATAATGATAGTGTGACAGAAGTCATGCGATAGCGATATACACATATACCACATATAAAGATATGGATAGTATCGCGTCCATAAAGTACAAAAGGCCAGTGCATTGGCGGATCTGTCATTTGCACTCAGGTCATTCATGTGAAGTGGTTTCCAACGTGACTAAGGGCTCACGATGGGAATTAATAGACTTTGAACGCTGAATGGTAGTTGGAGCTAAACACTTGGGACATTCCGTTTCGTACTTCGTTAGGGAATTCAATATTCTGAGATCATCAGCGCCAAGACTGTGCCGAGAATACCAAATTTATCAGCACGGCCTTCACTTAAAGACTGAGAGCAGAGGCGTTTGCATAAAGTTGTCAGTGCTAAAAGACAAGCAACACTGCGTGAAATAGCCGCAGGGACCAATGTCCGTTATGAAAGTACGGCGCAGCTTCCGTTAATGGGCTATAGCAGCAGATGACCGACTTGAGGGCCTTTGTTAACAGCACGACATCATCTGCAGCGCCTCTCCTGGCTCGTGGCCATATCGGTTGGATCCTGGACGACTGATAAACCGTGATCTGCTCAGATGAGTCCCGATTTCAGCTGGTAAGAGTGATGGTAGGGTTCGAGCGTGGAGTAGACCCCACAAAGCCATGGATTCAAGCTATCAACAAGGCACTGTGCAAGCTGGTGGTGGCACCATCATGGTGTGGGCCGTGTATACATGGAATGACAGGATCCTCAGTTATGGTGGACTACCTAAGGACCATTTGCAGCCATTCATGGTCTTGATGTTCCCAAACAAAGACTGTTTTTTTACGTATGGCAATGTCTCTAGACCTCAATTGGTCGCCATTGGTTTGAATAATATTTTGGACAGTACGAGCGAATGATTTGGCCAACCAGATCGCCCAACATGTATCCCATCGAACACATATGGAACATAATTGAGAGGCCAGTTCGTGTCCCAAATCTTGCATCTGCAACTCTTTAACAACAACGGACGGCTATAGTGGCAGCATGGCTAAGTATTTCTGCAGGGACTTTCAGCGACTTGTTGAGTTCAGGCCACGTCGAGTTTCTGCACTACGCCGGGCAAAAAAAGGTCCGACACAAGATTAGGAGGTATCCAATGTCTTTTGTCACTATAGTGTAAAAGCAATACACTGAATTTAAATTGTGGGGAGTATTTTTGCTAGTAATTACATTTCTATTCGGATATTCCGTTTGTGATGGTGCAGAATTGTATTGAAGGCATCCCGGAAGTCAAAAAACACCACACCAAGCTGAGCTCCACTACATACCGCCTTCTGCAACTCATCAACGAACAGAACAAAATAGGTTTCTTGTGGTCGGTGCTTGTGATCCCTACATCTTACTTCTTTGATCTACAGGAATGTCATCGAACGCGAACACAATATAATTTGTTACATAATGAAATCGACGTCAGTGAGGGAGGACTATATTTCTGGGATTTTTCTTATAGATACGAACAACTTGTACCTTCGCATGGTAAACTGCCGGTAGAAGAGGGGCCAGTTTCTCCGCATATTAAATATAAAATTGAACGGGAAGCTGATCAGATCTTGTGCCTTCTTCTCTGTCGATCGATTAGAGCTGTTTTTTAGTTCGGCGCTCACTTGTTTCTATATCTGCCATTTTCACACCCGTGCGACAGTTGAGCGTAGAATACGCGCTGTGATCTTCTTCGGAGAAGTAGTTTCGAAAGACGGAATTTAGAATTCGTGGCCGCACGATCCGTTACAGCCATGCGGATAAGATGCCTGTCATCTCGACTGCTAGTGATACAAGGCCGTTGGGATCCAGCACGGCGTGCCGTATTACCCTGCTGAACCCACCGATTCCATATTCTGCTAATAGTCATTGGCTCTCAACCAACGTGAGCAGCAATGTCGCGATACGATGAACTGCAATCGCGATAGGCTACGATCCGACCTTTATCAAAGTCGGAAACGTGATGTTACGCATTTCTACTCCTTACACGAGGCATCACAACAACGTTTCACCAGGCAAGGCCGGTCAACTGCTGTTTGTGTATGACAAATCGGTTGTGCACTTTCCTCATGTCAGCACGTTGTAGGTGTCACCACCGGCGCCAACCTTGTGTGAATGCTATGAAAAGCTAATCGTTTGCATATCACAGCATCTTCTTGCTGTCGGTTAAATTTCGCGTCTGTAGCACGTCATCTTCGTGGTGTAGCAGTTTTAATGGCAAATAGTGTAATACTGGACAGGAGTACGGAGAGCGATGTTACAGACAAGCAGTAAATCGATTCAGTAACTATACACTCCCGGGGAAATAATTAGTACACCTAGAAAGACGAAGTCGATTTTGATCCGATGGTGACATAGACCACTTGGGCGATGGTAGATATACTGATAATAGTCTCAACATCACCCGTCAACAGATGACGAAATGGTATAGCTAACAGAGCGCCAAATGTGTCTACCATTTAATAAGGAATGCTTACAGCCAGAAGGCCCAGTGTGGAGCAAATGCGTGAAGCAAACAGACAAGTGTGCCATGGAGACGCACTCGTGCTTCCACAGCCAAAAGAACCAATCTGAAAGTGGTCACATTGTGGCCTTCTAAGTAGCGGGATAATCCTTTCGGAGAATTTGCCACGTATGTTGGATGTGCTGCGTCAGTTCACACCCGTAGGCGAGAATCTGGATGTCCACGCAGCAAAGACGCCCGCCAGGATCGTCGCAATGCAAGGGCAGTAGTGGCAGATCGTACAGCTACCGCAGCACAGATAAGAGGGCTTGTGAGCCAAGACGTGCCAACACGCACTGTTGCCACCCAGTTATTAGCTGTGGCACTACGGGCACGCACACACCTCTACCCCGTCTTCCACTCGACGTGTGCGGCTCGACTAATGCCGTCAGAGGATCAATCGGAATGTGGAATGGCGCACCATGGTCTACAGCGATAACCTACACGCAGATGACGGTTGTTTGTGCGTGCGACGTAGAAGACCTGGTGAACGACATCCCGTAGAGTGCATTCGTCCCACACGCACTGGTCCCGTCCCAGGCCTTATGGCTTGGATGCGATGAGCTGCAACTCTTGTTCACCTCTGGCGTTAGTAGAGGACGTTAACCGGCGCTCGGTACGTGCAAAATGTTTTTAGACCGATTCTTTTGGCGTTCTTGAAACACCAAGGTGATGTGTCGTTCCAACAGGATAATGTTAGCCCACACACTGTCCGTGCAACTCACAGTGCTCTGTAAGACGTGCAGCAACTTCCTTGGCCAGCACGACTTCCGGACTTGTCTCCAGTCGAGCACGTGTGAGATATGATGGGGCGAAATGTGACCCGTGCGACTCGTCAACCAACAACTCTTACATAACCACGTGAACAGCTCGAGCAGGCCCGACAGCGTATCCCGGGACAGTATTCGCCATGTGTACGATCGACTGGATTCCAGAGCCAGCGCCTGCATTGCCACTCGTGGAGGCACACCGCGTACTAATATGGGTGTTTCAGCACGGGTCGATACATGATATCTCAGAACCACATGTGCTCTTGATCTGTAAATGTAATCATTTCTTGTACTCTATATGCACTGATGCAATAATAAATCTTGAGTGCATTGGAATCCTCTAAAATGGTGTTCTACTTTTGTTTCCAGCAGTGTATATTGCCGATTTAAAAACACATTGGAATGTGAGTGGCCTTGTTACAGCATGGGACGATGTCAATTCACAATTCCAACTTGCACCTCGAATAGCCAGTCCTATACAGGAATTAAAAGAAAAGAACAATCCAACAAGAAATAAACGTTTGTACAGCCGATAGAGAGATCTAACTAATGAAACGTGGGAGATCTCAATAAGAAACTCACAGGAGAGATAAGAGATCTGAATACAAAATGTGGTAAGGACAGAAATTCTGACCCCATCAACACTGGTGAGCAGTGTGCAGATAGCTCACAAAGAAACCTGTGTGTGTGCATTCACTACTGGCCATTAAAATTGCTACACCAAGAAGACATGCAGGTGATAAACGGGTATTCATTAGACAAATATATTATACTAGAACTGACATGTGATTAGATTTTCACGTAATTTGGCTGCATATATCCTGAGAAATCAGTACACAGAACAACCACCTGTGACCATAATAACGGCCTTGATACGCCTGGGCATCAAACAGAGCTTGGATGGCATGTACAGTTACAGTTGCCCATGCAGCTTCAACACGATAGCACAGTTCATCAAGAGTAGTGACTGAGCCAGTTGCTCGGCCACCATTGACCGTACTTTTTCAATTGGTGAGAGATCTGGAGAATGTGCTGGCCAGGACAGTAGTCGAACATTTTCTGTATCCAGAAAGGCCCGTACAGGACCTGCAACATGCAGTCGTGCATTATACTGCTGAAATGTAAGGTTTCGCAGCGATCGAATGAAGGGTAGAGCCACGGGTCGTAATACATCTGAAATGTAACGTCCACTGTTCAAAGTGCCGTCAATGCGAACAAGAGGTGACCGAGACGTGTAACCAATGGCACCCCATACCATCACGCAGGGCGATACGCCAGTATGGCGATGACGAATACACGCTTCCAATGTGCGTTCACTGCTATGTCGACAAACACGGATGCGACCATCACGATGCTATAAACAGAACCTGGATTCTTCCGAGAAAATGACGTTTTGCCATTCGTGTAGCCAGCTTCGTCGTTGAGTACACCATCGCAGGCGCTCCTGTCTCTGATGCAGCATCAAGGGTAACCGCAGCCATGGTCTCCGAGCTGATAGTCCATGCTGGTGCAAACGTCGTCGAACTGTTCGTGCACATGCTTTCTGTCTTACAAACGTCCCCATCTGTTGACTCAGGTATCGAGACGTGGCTGCACGATCCGTTACAGCCATGCGGATAAGATGCCTGTCATCTCGACTGCTAGTGATACGAGGCCGTTGGGATCCGGCACGGCGTTCCGTGTTACCCTCCTGAACCCACCGATTCCATATTCTGCTAACAGTCATTGGATCTCGACCAACGCGAACAGCAATGTCACGATACGATTAACCGCAATCGCGATGGGCTACAATACGACTTTTATCAAAGTCGGAAACTTGGTGGTACGCATTTCTCCTCCTTACACGAGGCATCACAACAACGTTTCACCAGGCAACGCCGGTCAACTGCTGTTTGTGTATGAGAAATCGGTTGGAAACTTTCCTCATGTCAGTACGTTCTAGGTGTCGCCAACGGCGCCAACCTTGTGTGAATCCTCTGAAAAGCTAATCGTTTGCATATCACACCATCTTCTTTCTGTCGGTTAAATTTCGCGTTTGTAGCACGTCATCTTCGTGGTGTAGCAATTTTAAAGGCCAGTAGTGTAATTCCTGTGGTCGAGATAAGTGGGAGTGGATTTCTACCAATGTAATTTTACACACGACTGATTCCAAGGTAATGGAAACCAATAAATGTTAACTAAAGATGGCGGCGACTTCTACACTAAGGATTTAACATCGTCGCGAACCAACATCAGAATGGGCTCCATCTGAAATCTGCAACCGAATGGGCCTGGACAGCAGTTCTCCAAGGGTCGATTGCCTCGGAGGAGGCACAGTGAGGTACATGCTACGACAACAGATAGTTCCTATAGCTAATAATATCAGGTGCGAAGGGAGGGGAGGAGCAGCCCTCACCATTCACGTGGCTTTTCGGAGGGAAGGGCCTGAACGACTCCCGGGTTTTGGTCATTCTGCAGCGGAGTCAGGAGGGAGACTCCTGCGGAACGAAGGTCAGCTTTTATGCTGACGTGTCCGTGCCTCCAATTTGAGCGCAACGGCTCCATTCTTCACCAATTTACGCCATCTTATGACTTTCTTAAAGTATCTACACAGATCATAGGCGTGTCCAGAAAACTGAGAAAAATTAATGTTTTGATAGAAATTCGCGTACATCTACATCTACATCTACATCTAAATCCACATGGTTACTCTGAAATTCACACTTACGTGCCTGGCAGAGGGTTCATCGAACCATTTTCATACTACTTCTCTACCATTTCACTATCGAATGGCGCGTGGGAAAAAGGAACACCTAAATCTTTCCGTTTGAGCTCTAATTTCTCTTATTTTATTATGATGATCATTTCTCCCTACGTAGGTGGGTGTCAACAAAACATTTTCGCATTCGAAAGAAAAAGTTGGCGATTGAAATTTCGTAAACAGATCTTGCCGCAAAGAAAACCACCTTTATTTCAGTGACTGCCACCCCAACTCACGTATATATCAGTGACACTCTCACTCCTATTGCGCGATAACACGAAACGAGCTGCCCTTCTTTGCACTTTATCGTTATCCTCCGTCAATCCTACCTGGTAAGGATCCCATACCACACAGCAATATTCCAGCAGAGGACGGACAAATGTAATATAGGCTGTCTCTTTAGTGAGTTTGCCGCATCTTCTAAGTGTTCTGCCAACAAAGCGCAGTCTTTGTTTCGCCTTCTCCACAATATTATCTACATTGTCTTTCCAATTTAAGTTGCTCGTAATTGTAATTCCTAGGTATTTAGTCGAACTGACAGCCCTTAGCTATGTGCGACTTATCGTATACCCAAAATTTATAGGATTTATTTTAGTACCCATGCGGATGACCTCTCACGTTTCTTCGTTTAGTGCCAATTGCCACTTTTCGCGCCATACAGAAATTCTTTCTATATCATTTCGTAATTGGAACTGATCGTCTGATGATTTTACTGGACGGTAAATTACAGCGTCGTCTGCAAACAATCTAAGGGGGCTGCTCAGATTATCACCTACATCATTGCTGTACATCAGGAACAGCAGAGCGTCTATGACACTACCTCTCGGAACGCCAGATATTACTTCTGTTCTACTCGATGGTTTACCGTCTATCACTACGAACTGTGTCCTCTCTGAGGGGAAATCACGAATCCAGCCACACAACTGAGAAGATACTCCATATGCACGCAATTTGATTAATAGTGGTTTTGAGGAACGGTATCAAAAGCCTTCTGGAAATCTAGGAATATGGAATCGATCTGAGATCCCTTGTCGACAGCACTCATTACTTCATGGGAATAAAGAACGATATTTTCTGAATCCGTGTTGGTTATGTATCAATAAGTCTTTTTCTTCAAGGTGATTCATGATGTTCGAGTACAGTATATGCTCCAGATCCTACTGCAAATTGAGGTCAGTGATATGGATCTGTAATTCAATGGGTTACTCCTATTTCCTTTCTTGAACGAAACAAACGTGGAAAATGAATGTCCTTCTTGTGTTCATCGAAATCAAAACAACTAGAAACGGCTATAAGGAAAGGGCAGTACGAGCTCCGAAGAAGATCCTGAAGAAAAATTGACGCAGATACCAAGGGTACAGAAGCCCGATAACGTTCCAGCAATACAAAGTGGATCCAATATTGGGATAGAAACTGACGTGGACACAGATACTCTTCAGTTCCGACAACCATACGTGGCGAGCCCCTTGAGCCGTCCACAGCAGGAAAGTAAACGCCAACCACTGCAGGAAACAACACGCGAGGCAGCAACACAGGACCGGTTGAGTCAAACCACAGCAGCTGTGACTGGAGCGTGTAAACGGGAAAGTAAAGTACTAACTTCTGCGGAAACTGCTTTCCGTGTCACCACACGGTCTGTAAAGCACACAAAAAAGGCGACAGAGGGAAGTATTAGAAACCAGACGCTACCAAATCTCATAGTGTTGACAAGGCACCGAGAGTTAAAACCAAACCAAATCTAAATGCAGCACGTCCGAAAAATAAGAAACAGGCGGAAAGATAATACCAGTATGACGAGGAAGGAGAAGAAAAGTGAACTTCCTCGAAACAAATTCCGACAAGACAACTGGGTAGGGGAATATGAATGAACATGACAACTGATAAATAGCTTCCAATGGACCAACAGCAATATAGTGCGTACAACAATGTCGGCTCTAGCGGGAGGAGTTACTGCATTTAAATGAGAATGGGATTAGAATTAGAGAACTTAGAAAAGCAACCAGATGGACGTGTTACCAAAGCCAAACTAAATGAAATAACAATATTAAACGTTTATGCTTCATCAGCAACAAATAATAGAGCTAGTAGAGAAAAAGATTTTAGTGAAACTATACCATATTTTATGAGACACGCAAAAAGGGACATTATAAAGGGGTGAGATTTTATGTGTTGTAAGAACGTCAGACACAACAGCATCAATCCCTAATTGCAGCCACTTAAATAACATGATCGAAGGACTAAAACCAATAGCTGTCATAGATCGATTAGCCATCAAGCGACCCTACAATACGTACGAATCTCGACTGTCGGCCTCGAGACTGGGCAGATTTTATACCACAACAGGAGAAGATGTACAAGACTATGAAGTAATACCCGTCAGCTTCTCGGACGACCATGCAGTCGTCGTTAAAATAAAAGTTTTACCCCCACCCACCGTAGTGGGAAAGGGGTATTGGAAGTTAAACTGCAATCTGCTCAAGGTTGTGTGAGCAAAAACAGAATTCTGCGGCTGTTATCGAGCATGGGTTTATCGGAAGCGGTTCTTTAATAGCGTACTTGAAAGGTGAGATAAACTGGTGAAACCTGGAATTTATATACTGCTCAGGAACGTAGTGTATAAGATCAGTGACAGTAGAAGGAAAAAACATCGAATTCTACTATGTGATTGTTCGAGAACTTCAAGAAAAAGTCGATAACTGATAAGACCGATCCCGCGAACTGAACAAATTCAGAACGAAGATCCTACAACACAGGAAAAAGAGCTCGAAGGCAAAATAATCACTTACAAAGAGAAGGGATACATTCCAGACGAACAATGGAGCATCTACCATCTCTGCAGAGAACGGAAACGGTGCAGACATAGATTTGTCTGAAATCTAACGCCTTCCGACGGGAACGAACGGCTAATATGGAAGATATTATGGACTATTTCCAGAGGGCGTTCGGAGAACAGTCGCCAGATCCCACCAAGACGGCAAGTTTGCTACAACACTGCACGACTTCCCTCACAAACGAAAATGTCACTGTGTTGATTGAGCCCTCATTCGAAGAAGAAATTGAAGACAGTACAATGCACTTACGAGGAAATAGGAGTCCGGGCATTGACGGCGTACCGTATCCATTTTATAAAGCCATCTGGTCAGGTACCAAAGCAGAATTCACAGAGCTCATGAATGAGAAACAAAGAGAGGGTCAAATATATACAGCAAATGAACCAGGAATTATAGTCTTTGTACCTAAAACTTCGAAACCATGAAGAATAACTGATTATAGGCCAATAACTTTTTTGTGCCGATTCAAAAACAATGGAGCGTATAATAGTCTCAAGACTAAAAGAGACTTTTCCAGAGACAATCTGGCCTCGTTACATGTGTAGTGTTCGCAACAGGAAGATCATTGATGGGCTTTGCTCTGTGAGGGACACAACCATCTCAGAGACGTACCAAACCGGAACAATAGGATTGTTGAACGTAGACCTATAGCATTCCTTTGATAAAGACAGTGACCAGTATCTAACGAATATGTTGCAAAACTATAAGGTCCCACAGGGCACAACAGATTTGCTACTACCAGACCGGAATCTAATGGCTTCCAAAATAGAAATAAACGGCCACTTCATGGGAGAATTCTCAGTTCAACACTCGGTCCAGCAGGGGTTCCCGTTATCCATCATATTATTTATAATTTCCTTGGAACCAGTGATTCGCTCTAATCACCAACCAGATCTCTGGATAAATGTTGGTGCACAAAGGTTTACCGTTAACGCTTATGCCGACGATGTAACAATTTGCTCAAGCGGCATCAAGACATTGGGAGGATATTAGAAATAATGGTTTCTTATAAGAAAGCAGCAGAACAAAAACCCGGCTCGCATGGTTGAACAAAACTTCAAAACTCACGCCACACCCCTCCGCAGAATGCGAGTAAATGGAAGTTTTCGGGGTTAAACTGAAGAAAAACTTGAACGAAATGGTTGAGAATAATTCCAAATCGACAGTGGAGAAAGTAGGAGGTGCCTTAATAGCGAACAGGTCTGTACTAGGAACTTAAATATTATTCAAAGTATACAACATGTCAATATGCTGGCTCTTTCAAAAATGTGGTACACTGCTCAAATACACTGAAGCGCCAAAGAAACTGGTATAGGCATGCGTATTCAAACACAGAGAGCCTGCATCTCGTGGTCGTGCGGTAGCGTTCTCGCTTCCCACGCTCGGGTTCCTGGGTTCGATTCCCGGCGGGGTCAGGGATTTTCTCTGCCTCGTGATGGCTGGGTGTTGTGTGCTGTCCTTAGGTTAGTTAGGTTTAAGTAGTTCTAAGTTCTAGGGGACTGATGACCATAGATGTTAAGTCCCATAGTGCTCAGAGCCAAACACAGAGATACGTAAACAGGCAGAGTACGGCGCTGCGGTCGGCAACGCCTATATAAGTCAACAAGTGTCTGGCGCAGTTGTTAGATCGGTTACTCTTGCTACAATGTCAGGTTATCAAGATTTAAGTGAGTTTGAACGTCGTGTTGTAGTCGGCGCACGAGCAATGAGACACAGCATCTCCGAGATAGCGATGAAGTGGGGATTTTCCTGTACGACCATTTCACGAGTGCACCATGAATATCAGGAATCCGGCAAAACATTAAATCACCGACATCAATGCGGCCGGAAGAAGATCCTGCAAGAACGGGACCAACGACCCTTTCGCATATTGCTGCAGATTTCAATGATGGGCCATCAACAAGTGTCAGCGTTCGAACCATACAATGAAAAATCATCGATATGGGCTTTCGGAGCCAAAGGTCCACTCGTGTACCCTTGATGACTGCACGACATAATGCTTTATGCCTCGCCTGGGCCCGTCAACACCGACATTGAACTCTTAATGACTGGAAACATGTTGCCTGGTCGGACGAGTCTCGTTTCAAATTGTATCGAGCGGATGGACGTGTACGGGTATGGAGACAGCCTCATGAATCCATGGATCCAGCATGTTAGCAGGGGACTGTTCAAGTTGGTGTGCAGTTGGAGTGATATGGGGCCCCTGATACGTCTAGATACTACTCTGACAGGTGACACATACGAAGCCATCCTGTCTGATCACCTGCATCTATTCATGTCCATTCTGCGTTCAGACGGACTTGGGCAATTCCAGCAGGACAATGTGAGACACCACACGTTCATAATTGCTACAGAGTGGCTCCAGGAACGCTCTTCTGAGTTTAAACACTTCCGCTGGCCACCAAACTCCCCCAGACATAATCATTATTGAGCAAATCTGGGATGCCTTGCAACGTGCTGTTCAGAAGAGATCTCCACCCCGTCGTACTGTTACGGATATATTGACAGCCCTGCTGGATTCATGGTGTCAGTTCCCTCCAGCACTACTTCAGACATTAGTCGAGTCCATGCCACGTCCTGTTGCGGTACTTCTGCGTGCTCGCGGGACCCATACGCGACTGGAGCAGGAAAGGGAGGTAATGACAGTGGCACGTAAAGTGCCCTCCGCCACACACCGTTGGGTGGCTTGTGGAGTATAAATGTAGATGTAGATATTATGTAGGTGTACCAGATTCTTTGGCTCCTAAGTGTAATACCCTTAGGGAGACAATATATTGCTGAAATGAAGAGGTATATACGATGGTTCATCTGGAATGGGATGCTACTCCGTGTAGCCAAAGACCAGTTATCAAAACCTTCAAACAAAGTGGATTAGTCTTAATAGATCGTGACAAAAACTGTACAGCGCTCATTGTTAAAAATCTTACAAAATCCTTTAAACAAGCTGCAAGTCTGTCGAATTTACTGAGGATCGCAAGGAGAATTACCACGAGAAGCAGAACTCAACGAAGGACGCTCACATTTGGTACTCGCACTTTTAAAATCACAAGTTGAATTGTAGAAATACTCCCAAATGAAAAGAACTTCACCATGGAAAAGATTATGGGGAACTACAGAAAGCAATAGTCCACTCACCAATCACACAAATGAAACACAAAAATCTTAACTGGAAGCTAGTCTGATCTAACTTTCCGGATGCGACTGCTACGAGTTCAACGCAGCGCTCGGGCGCTTACATAGCTTACTGTGAACATTGTGGTGTAATATCTCTTTATATTTTACTAATTATCCCTGCACAATTCTATGAGTGAATTACGTTTACTACTTGACCATTTATATACTCGCAGAATCGATGCGCAAAGTAATACAGTACTATTACTATTCCATGAGCGCATAATTACTCTTTGTAATATTCTCTCTGGTGTGTTGAGGGGACTTCTAGGATCTTCTCCGTGCCGAATAGCCGCATTGAATAATTGTAATTTTGCTACCGAGTTTACTGGAAGAAAGAGACTGGAAATATATTGTAGGCTACTCAAGAAAATATATACTGAGCATTTACATCAAAGGTGTGTAAGGAATTTCATTATATATGTAATCTCTAATTGGAAATTTGCACGGAGGTGTCGTTTCGTTCGTAATCAGAAGGGAACTTCCGATGAATTGGAAACGAACGTGCAGTTATTAGATCCAAGAGCTCCATTATTTCATCGGAGAATTAAACTCTATCAAAGTAAACTTTCCACGTGATCTAAGGTTTACCGACTGACTACGCAACACAAGAAAACCAAGACATTTTATTTACACAGGACTGCCGATCGCTTCGAATCATCGTGACTGCGGACAAGGAGAGTCATCGTCCGATTCTGATTAAACAAGTAAAGCTTAATTACAACTTTCTTGAACGACTGTGATGATTGTCATATGGCTGCTTATGAATGAGATCATTAACAAAATAGTAGTAACTAACTTCCCTCGTCACCAGCAACCAGTATAGACACAATACTAATTAAAATTATAGTGGCTTGACTGACATAGCGCTGCACTGAACAGTAGGTTGTTCACGAATACGAGGCTCATGGGGGTGTATTAAATTTAAATACGCAATGCTATTAACGACAACAGCTGAAATTAGCACCAAGAAGATAACGTACACGGATTTAAAAACGTTCCCGGCTTCAAAGACGAGAACAATCACGTGGTTTATATATTCGTATATAAACTACTTCATCAACGATGAGTTTAAGGAGGGTATATAGTAGTGGGTAGAGGCCAAAGTTAAAAAAAAGAACAGATCTTGTATCTTGGAGCCGCTTATTAAGTTTATTCAGCAACAGCTACCCTACCCAGTACTTGGAGATCCGCTAGTGACGCGGTACGGCCCCGACTCTGCGGACTAACTGAAACTTCCTGGAACACCAAAATCGCTTTAGTCCATAGCTCACTCTATTTCATGTGCCAGGGTAAGTGTAGACAGATGATGAGTGCATCGCACCATTTTCAGTGATGAATCTATGTTCTGCACTACCTTGGCGCTGATGAGAGATGACACACCACGACAATGTTTTGGGGAGACATTCTGGTGTTGTCTCTGGCGTCATGGTATGGAGAGCCATAGGCATGCCTGCACGTAACTTCTGATAGTAATTCAGAGAACTCTGACAGACTGCAATGTGTAACAAACATCCTGCATCCTCATGTGTTGCTTCTCATGAGACAGTATCCTAGTAACATTTCTCAACACATAACCATATGCAACTTTGCAACTTGCGACACGTGGCTCTAGGAATTGCCTGGATTTTTGGAGATTCTCTTGGCCAGCAAGATCCTTCGATCAGTCTCCAATAGATAATGTCATGGACCAACCTGGACACCTAGTCCAACCCAGCGCTAATATACAGGACATCGAGGGGCGGTCTTAACAGTTACGGATCAGTTTATCTCAAAGAGGATACAATGGCTTCCTTCCCTACTGAATCGGTGCATATGTCCAGAGCCAAGTGGCTGCAACATCCCACACATATGGACCAGGGTGTATTCGTTGCTCTTGAAATGAAACCTAATGGACTATGTAGCTGTTTTCATGAACAAAAGTTGCAGACTGGTTTGTGAATTCTTAAGGGACCAAGCAGCTGAGGTCATCGGTCCCTAGACTTACACACTACTTAAACTAACTTATAGTAAGAACAACACACACACCCATGCCAGAGGAAGGACTCGAACCTCCGGCGGGAGGGACCGCGCAGTCTGTGACATGGCGCCTCAAACCGCACGTTGTCGGTTTCATCCTTTTGATCTTTGTCTGATTTCTTATGCACTTCATTTGTTGTTGGTCTCTTATTTAAGTATGGGAATTCCTCTTCAACTAAACTAGAGGATTGGTCAGTGGATCCCATGTGAGTATTCTCGGTGTTGCCCGTTGCCGTACTTGAAGGAATAAGTTATTGTGCTTCCAATCTTGTCCGCTGCTGCAGATTATTTAATAGAATAAACATGAGCCGTGGGCAGGCTTCTCGAAGATGCCCCGGTACACTGGGAGTTTCTTATTACGTGCACCGTGCAACCGCCTACAAGAATGTGGGACGGATATCGAGTGTAACAAACATTCGTGCAGATCCAATCCCGTAGTAGCAGTGACTCTTGTATCTAGTAGACCACTTTTCGAATAAGGTGCTTTTTACCTGTCCGTAACTAGAAAGTATCTGCATCAAGTCCTTGTTGTCTAGTTCTGGGGAAGATTTAGCACCCTGATAATTTTTAGTACGCTTTAGCGTTACTTATGTCAATGGTACTCACTGAATCATCACGATGATGTAATTCAAATTTGCTCTAGGTTTTCAGTAATATTCTATGTAACATAACGGAACTATGAAATTTATCAAAAACACGGTATTTCTTATTGTCCATTTGAATGAACTCACCATTATCATTAGAAATACCGAAATTTTCGTGCAGCCAATCATGAATTTCCAAAGCTGTATATTGCACGTGTCTTGTATTCTTGTCAAAGGAGTACCTCAAAGTATTTTTCCTAATCGAATCGATGTTACGGGTACGAAGCGAAACCGCTGCTTCACGAACAGTGCACAAATACTATGAAAACGATGAACAAGAAGATTCACTGCCTACAAGTTCGGTGGCTACACAAGGAATGCAACATACACGTACCGTAACACTTGTTTACGTAACCTGTCAGCTGCAACACGGAGCACCGCACCGCACGTCCACACAGGTTGAGCACTAGGTCGCGGCTGGTAAACGAGGCTGTCGTTTGAGACGTGTTGCCATTTGTGATCCTAGTTCAAATTCAAATGTGTGTGAAATGTTATGGGACTTAACTGCTAAGGTCATCAGTCCCTAAGCTTACACACTACTTAACCTAAATTATCCCAAGGACAAACACACACACCCATGCCCGAGGGAGGACTCGAACCTCCGCCGGGACCAGCCGCACAGCCCATGACTGCAGCACCCTAGACCGCTCGGCTAATCTCTCGCGGCTGTGATCCTAGTATCGGAGGTCTCGCGGCCACAATGAAGCCCCTTGGCAGACCGCATAGTGATTACCCAAAGCGCTGTCCTGGGCCATTCAGTCCATCATTTGAGATTAACGGGTATTGTCGGAAGCATAAGACGTGCGACAGATGTTCACCTCAACATCCTCAGCAGCCATTCGTCAATCTCAGTGAGATAAACTTCGCTAACGTGACATGTCATGATGGATGTTGTCTTCTATATCTTAGGCGGTTCTTACGCGACAAGAGATAACGCTGGGACTGTCATTTGATGTGTCAAGCCACATACTGCATGGTACTCACTAGAATCTGAGGTCCTTCGGGGTCACGAAGAACACTCTAGGCAGACCGCACCGTGTTTACCCATTAAACTATCAAAAAATACCCAATCCCTGGTTTTGCATTCTGAGGATATTGTGCTTTTCTCGGGCAGTATGAGATATGAGCGGTAGAGATCACGCGTAACCGTCCCGGACAGAAACTCGTTAAATATGGTGAGAGAAATCTCGTCAATGGGAGTACCAAGGGCAGGTATTACCGCTTCTGGGCTGTAAGGGGTATTTCGCTGGGGCATTCGACTGAGCTATGCAGTCATGTCCCTTTTCCCGTAAATAAAAAAAGCCATGGTTTTAATTATTGTTTATGTGTTCTTAAATGGTTCAAATGGCTCTGAGCACTATGGGACTCAACTGCTGAGGTCATAAGTCTCCTAGAACTTAGAACTACTTAAACCTAACTAACTTAAGGACATCACACACATCCATGCCCGAGGCAGGATCGAACCTGCGACCGTAGCGGTGGCGCGGCTCCAGACTGTAGCGCCTAGAACCGCTCGGCCACTCCGGCCGGCTTACGTATTCTTACGTATTTTAATTTAATGATGGCACCTGCTATTATTGGTGCTATTAATGTACTAATGATCTCAAGTACTTAATGAAATAATAAATGATGGCGCAAGTTTGCTTTTGTTCTACAGTATTAATGTATTGTGTTAAGCGGTTTTCGGTTTACAAGGCCATCATCTGACACTTAATGACTTCTTTGTGTAAGCCAACAACCGGTTAACACATCAAATTAATTCTGTGGAACGAAAGCGAACTAGCGCTTTTCATTTATTATAATGTTGTTCTACCAAGAACCGACGGAAGATTTAGCTAAATTATTGGAATACTGTTTCCACTATCACTATAATGACCTAACATAATGCGAACAACTAATTTAGCGCATGAACAGGATGCGGTAAACAAGAAAGAACGCACAAATTTTTGGGTGTAAATATTGATAAAAACTTGAACTGCAAGGGCATATTACAGAGTTGCTCAAGCAGTTAAGTTCAGTTACTTTTTCTCTTCGTGTGATTGCAAGTACTGGCAACGAAAGAATCAACCTCCAGAGCCGGCCGATGTGGCCGAGCGGCTCTAGGCGCTTCAGTCTGCAACCGCGCGACCGCTACTTTCGCAGGTTCGAATCCTGCCTCGGACATGGATGTGTGTGATGTCCTTAGGTTAGTTAGGTTTAAGTAGTTCTAAGTTCTAGGGGACTGATGACCTCAAATGTTAAGTCCTATAGTGCTCAGAGCCATTTGAACCAACCTCCAGATATATTTAGCATATTTCCACATCATAAAGTCTTATGAAATGATTTTATGGGGTACCTCGTCACTTAGAAAGAAAGTATTGATTACACAAAAGCACAATATGTGGTGTGCACGGGTGGGCGACATGTAGCATCTCTTCAAGAGGCTAGACAGTTTAACTGTACCATTGCAGTACATACAGGATGTTTGAAAATTCCCGTTACAATCTTCTAGGACTTGTAGAGTGGAGTGAGTAGATAATATTTTGAACTGGAACCCATGCCGCGAGGTGTAGCCGATCGGTCGCGGGCGCATTGCCACGGTTCGCGCGGCTACCCCCGTCGGGGGTCCGAGACCTCCCTAGGGCATGGGTGTGTGTGTTGTCCTTAGCGTAAGTCAGTTTAAGTAGTGTGTAAGCCGATGACCTCGGCAGTTTGGTCCCATAGGAACTTAGCACCAGGAATCCATGTCCAGAAAAACACCGTTTCCGTGGTACAGTCATTTCAAAACATGTTGGTTACACGACCACTTTTACAGGTAAATGATTGGGCGTGACCCAGTGCACCACTTGTTTTATATTTCCACCCATTAATAAACAAAGAAACGAAAAGGACTCTTAGTTTTCACAAATACTGTTGTTTACAGTTAAACTTCCAATTCTCCTTGGCGCACCGCAGTCACGCCTGCTGACAGTGAAGGTACCCATTCCTCGAAGCCGTTGCGTGTATATGCGATGGAGTCGGACGTTGTGGGTAACGATCTAGATAAAGGCGACGAACAGCTCTTCCATTACCGTGAGCTTCGCCATAGAGAAGGATCATGCCCGTGTATTCTGCAAACGTCTACTCAACAATGTTGAGGCTCGAACCAGGTCAAAGAGATAAGACAGACGTCAAATGACACCTAGCAAACATGCTTTCAAACTGCTGTAGCACGGAAACGGTACGTTTTCGGGCATAGGTTCCTATTCAAAATATTATGTACTTACCCCCATCTGCAAGTCCTGGAAGTTTGTAACGGGAATTACCGAACACCCTGCATATTCCCTAACAAAATTCATCATACATATTCCATCACAATTTCAGAAGAATAGTGACGGCCATACCTACATCAAGGAAAAAAATATGGCCTTTAGAAAGCTGTCATTCGTTTAGATGAGATTTCAATATGCAGGAACAAAAATTGTTGGTTATACCAAATAATGTCTGACAGATAACAAAGCAAGTTTTAAATTTAACCTACAGTCATTTCTCCTGGGCAACTCCTTCCATCCTGTGGACGAATTTTCACTTAAAAACTGCTAACCTAATAAAAATCTAGTTTTTAAGAGCAATTGCATGATTAATACTAAAAAAATGTATGTTCATTATTGTTAACTCTAAACGCCTATACATATGCTGTAAATTGAGTAGTTCCAAATAATTTCGATAAAAAAGTGTTGAAATCGTCTACGAAACATGTAACTAACTATTACCACCTTGATGTTGCTACATCGTCGACGACTACCAATACTTATGCTGCTTCTACTACTATTACTACTACTACTAGCTGCTAAACTACTACAACGGTAGTTTTTACCTAATTAGCGTTTGTCCTAATTTTTATATTGGCTTTGTCACTTACTCTGATGATAGTCTTGGGTGACAGCATTCGTTTTTTATTCAGTTTGATTTAAGGAAGACACATCCGCTATGCTGTTGTAAGATTGTGAAGGTGCTTCAGTACATTCTGCGTCAGAACAGACATGCTATGTATTGTAGCAATATTTTGCAACGTCACTTCACTTTTCAAAAAAATGGTGCAAATGGCTCTGAGCACTAAGACACTGGTCATCAGTCCCCTAGAACTTAAACCTAACTAACCTAAGGACATTACACAACACCCAGTCATCACGGGGCAGAGAAAATCCCTGACCCCGCCGGGAATCGAACCCGTGAACCCAGGCGTGGGAAGCGAGAACGCTACCGCACGACCACGAGCTGCGGACTTCACTTTTCATCGAGTAACACCAATTTCTCTCATACCTCGTTGAGTCCGCTTTCCTTTCCTGTTCCGTTGCTGGTATAAGTGATATTAGAGTTATTTAACTTGTTTTCGTTCGCTGGGCTCATGTCATCTGTTGGTATCCTCCATTCAAATAAGTAGGATATGACCCACGTAGGGCAAGATAGTGGAGTAGTCTTGTAAGTGGCTCAAAATGTGTTAACTGATGCTTCTCGTTTACGTGTAGTGTTCTTCTTCCTGTGTCTGAGGAGTTCCACCTTTGCAATCTTTCTTCCTAGACACCACACACAAATTGATCAGAAGTGGGAATTGACAATGGTACAGGAAAAACGTTCCACCACACAACCTAATGTAGCATAAAACTGTGTAAAGGTCCCATCACGGAAGAGGATACACAGTATACGAATACCACTTTGCTCTCTTTCTACTGCATTCGCGAATTGTGCAAATTCGTATTAGCCGGAATTTTTCTAAAACATTGAAGATATCCTGACTTCGTTCAGTAAAACTGTGGACGCTTCTAATTTCAGTAAACGGCTTTGCAGTAGAAAACCTCCATAACCTAAAAGGCTGATCTGCTAAGAATGCAGGCACTGAAACCAGTACGAGAATTTTAAAGCACCGACTTAAAGTGAAATTCAAGAAGTGCTATTTAAATTGTGCTTATAGCCTGTAAAAGTGTGTTACTGCGATAATTACTTTGATCGATATCGACGGAAGTTATAAGAAAGTACTATATCTGCAGAACATCTACCATTAACGGATAGTCTCCGGCAACTTTTATCTTCTTAGGAGTGCACTTTGTATTTCATTACCTGCCTCGAGCGCTGGAAGTGCACTTTAAAGAGGGAGTGATTCGTATTTCAGTGTTATTTGTGTAGTGAAAGATAAGTCGACGTTCAAACAGCCGGACTCTGTGAAGAGACCGCCAGTATCGTGAGTCGGCTTCTATTTATCTTATCGAGCATATCGCCCGGTAAGACGTTTTTCAAGCAGAACGTCGCATGGGTCGGATATCACCGAGGCACTTCAGCAAAAACTTTCATGTGGAGAGAAATTTAAGAAAGGACTCAGTAGGACATTATTGACTTAGATTTCTGTCAGATATACAGTACTGTATTAACTGTTTCAATTTTCCTTACGCTGAGAATCAGGAATACCTCGCACTGCAGCACGTTAGTGTAGTCTGCTGCCAGCAAGGCCACTGACTTGAAATAGTTGCGGAAACTCTTCTGCGTAAGTGTGAAGATGGACTCCGACTTCAGAATCATCTTTTCTGTTTACTGTTGTAAATTAGACGATTGACGTATCACCAAAACGTATACACTTCGAGCTAAAGAGGGTGTCATTGCTTACAGAAATGGCATAATACTGAGTTGTGTTTGATACACATCAACTCGTTCACATCACTGCATGTACTTCAAATTTGGCCGGAGCTGGAGTGGGACTATGGCTGTAAGTTTTCAAACAGCAATTCCTATTCGGTCCAAAGACGTCACATCTGTCAACAACTAGCAGGGTGTTATTCTGGAAGTTTCCTCGGAGTGCTGAGTATTCAGCGATGTTTCGAGTTTGTAGCTGCATGACGTCGCCATCTTGCCACGATATTTCAGCTGAAAACCATTCAACAATCCTCAGATGGTACGATATTGCAGTGCCTGTGTTGTTAAGAAGATTTATGCGATGTTCCTTCTGGTATGCGTGTATGTCCGAAGGAACAGCCACTACGGCGACTACAGCCGTTATGAAATACACGAAATATATTCGCAGATGCCAATACGAACAACCACCAACTGTATAAGGGAATGACCGCAACGAAAATTTGTGCCGGGCTGGGACTCGATTCCGATTTCCCGCTAAACTTTCAGGCAGTGACTTTCAATTAAAATGTGCTCCCCAACACGGTGATTACATAATGTGTGTACGAGTACACCTTGTGACGCAGAAACGATGGCATATGGAAGTTTGAGTGTGGCCGGGACTGGTGCACGGCTAGCCAAAGCGGTTAATGCGACCGCGCGCGTAAAGCAGGAAATCCGAGTTCGAATCCGGTCCGGCACAAATTTTCCCTGCCGTCTTTCCGTTATACAGCTGCGAATGTATTCCATGTATCTTCAAATGACTTTAACACTTATTGGGCAAACTGACAATGTTCACCATACAATTTTCAATGGAATGCAGTTTATTGTTTTGAGCAGACCAGCCCAGCAATTTTGCATGTTACCCTCGAACTACGATGCGATGATCCTCACTTTCTGGACATATGCATTATCAAGCTGATACAGAAAAGATCCAAAGTTCAAAATGTATCCAACGTTAGTGTTAAATTGTTTCGCAGTACTGCGTTCATTTTTTTCTACTGACGTAAAATCTGAGCTCAAACCAGTGAACCAAAGCTAGACTGTCACATCACTTGCCCTGACTTTTACAGTCGCCACAAACTACCCAGGTAAATACTGTTCATAAGGCAACGTAAGGACATCTATGTGTTCATCATGTACCGTGACTCATATCTCCATAAAGTTACTTCCGGCGCCCTTACCACTAACGACAACGTAGCTTTCACTACTTTTAAGCGACATCGCACTTAATTCTTGTGATCGGTGGCTTATAGCCCATCTCTCGACGGACAATTGCCGCTGATATCCGAAACTAAATTAGAATTAAAGGTCATGCGGTATTTAACCAGGATGACCGACGGATGGGTAGTAAAGAACGCTTTGGAGTTTTCAGCCTCCGACAATTAATTTCCCGGCTGGTCCCGGTGGAGGTTCGAGTCCTCCCTCGGGCACGAGTTTGTGTTTGTCCTTAGGATAATTTAGGTTAAGTAGTGTGTAAGCTTAGAGACTGGTGACCTTAGCAGTTAAGTCCCATAAGATTTTACACACAATTAATTTCCTTGGCTTGCCAGAGCCCTGATAGGGTTTGTTGGTTCCTTGACGTTTGCAGTTCACAACAACTTCTATAACAATAAGCGTAGGTAAAAGTTCCTTCTATGTATGTAGATCGCCATTTAACGTCCCAGTGGCGACGAAGGCATTAGAGATGGATCAGAGGTTGAGATACAACAACAATGAGAAAGAAAAATGGCTACGGTTTTCTCTCCCTCTCTCTCTTTGTCAAAGGACCTATTCTAACATTCACGGTGAACGATTTAGAGAAAACAGGAAAAACCCAAATGTGGTTGGTGACATGAAACTCGCTCCTCCCGAAATCGAATTCGTTGTTTTAACCGCTGCGCCATCTTCGACAAGTAACTTCTGCGACATCTTACTTACAGAATGCTCACATTAGTAGTCCCTGTAATTATGGTCTATTCGAACTCATTCAGCGTTCTTCTGATTGGCGTATACACTCAGAAAACATGTCTCTGATATTGATGTAGTTTGCCTTTATTTACAAATCTTCTACGATCTCGGATGCATAGCCTAATATCGCGTTGAGCGTCTTCAGTGCAGCGTACGGAGACTCCTGACGAGATATTTTACAGAACATGGCGTTTTTCCCTTTTCAGTTGCCCCCCGCTCTTAGAGCATAATGCAGAGTGGTGGTTAACTGAAGAACAGATCAGGAAGTAGCGGAGGACACTTAGCGGAGGACACTTTATGGTGGCTTCGTCAGAATAGCTGGCATGATTACGGAATGCCTGAATACTACTCTATTGAATAAAATATTTTGATAGTGTGCAAGGTGTGATGCCAGTTCAGTATCGTCTCTCTATACACTAGCAGAAATGCTATGGCTATACATCTGAGTTCACTGGCGAGAACTGGACATCACTCCACTAATACAGATCGTAATTGTTTCGTCCTATGATATTTGGCTTCTCCTTCTCATTCTTAATCTTTTTCTTTCGTATATTTTGCCAAGTTGAGTGGAGAAAGCCTCGTCTGAAAATACCAACTCTCCAAAGACACTAAATACGTATTCTGTTGCGTGTGTACCCCTCGTTTCCCACGGGCTGGTTGCAGGTAGTGGCTTTTCATCATGGTGTAAATGGTCACTCCCTTCTTTGTACCAACCCAACCAAGAGCCTCTGGGAATGGTCTGATTTGCGCTTAGACATGCTGAAGCTCAGCTTGTTAAAAGTACTCTCGATTCTTAGATTCAAATAAGATTCGGCATATTGTCCAGCAGACTAATAAAAAGTATAGACAAATGAAAAGTGGTATGGTCTGCTTTTCGCTGATGAGAGCTTATTTTAGAATTTAGCTCTCGGTAGCGAAGTTACTATACATCCAGTCACATAGATGTAATGACAACAAAAAGCTCACACACAGACTCTCCTATCAGGGAACTCATTGGACTCATTCTAGAGAAATGAATTTCAAATCGTAACATAACCTTCACTAAGAAGATTGCACCCGTACCCTTTCTGCCTATATCACTTCAACCAATGGTCACGACATTTCATTTACCAAGGTCACCTGTCTTCTTATGTGAAGTCTTCAGAACCTCAAAGTAAAAATTAAAAGCGTTATTAAAATTTAAACACATTATTTATCGTGGGACATTTGATGAATGTGTAAATTTCATCGTGTCTTTGTTGTATTGCTCCCTTGAATGACATTCTAATTACTACGTAATAGATCCACACATTATCTAAGGCCTTTCTTTGGTTAAAAAAGTAAAAAACACGGAAATACATTGTTAATTCGGAGCTCATATTATTTTGGAACTGTAGAGAATTTATACTCTCCTCTGCAGACGAGGCCGTCAACGCACGTTAATAGATTTGCACTGCAGATAGCAGAATCGTATCACGGTGGTGGGAGAAATCTGGTCAGAAGCGGATGAGATGTGACGGAGTAAAGTTCCTGATAACCAGGCTATGCGCCATGTTCTTGGATTAAATTTTAAATATCTTCGCCTCGTATTATATGGTAAGGCTGTCTGAAACTGTAATTAGTCCATTGCATTGCAATCGACTTGCTGCTGCTGTAACTTGGGCAGAGGCACGGGGTTTCAACATTCTTAACAACATGCCACGGTATATGTTCACGTCATAGTCATCCATACTAGAGCATAGTCATCCATACTAGAGACAGTTAACAGCTGACGGTTCATAAAAAGTCAGAGGAAAGCAAAATGAAACCAGCGCCACTGGGATACTTGTTAAGAAAGAATTTGGCCTGAAACAAGAATCTGCGGTATCTCTAGCATATCTTAGCACGGACAAATGTGGAACCATGGAAAGGATATCTACTTTTCTCCAAATTGTGTGCTTCTGATCCGCATAAGAAGTATTCGGAAACCAGGAGATCATCTTCCTATTATTTCGCTAAACGGCTAGATCACAAAAAATACGGAGGAACTGGCTTAACCACTTTTGTGAGTTTTTTTCACAAGACGGCCTTAACAAACAGTCCTTTATCCGCCCTTCTACGCCTTACAGCAGGTGCAAACACACTCGTTTACACAAATGCTCGCACAAGCGTATGCTCCCCCAATGCTGAAAACATTAGCCCACTGGCAAATGGAAGCTCCCTTTGGGCTTACAGAGTAAGTGCTTAGAAACAGAGGACAAACTGTGATTGAACATACACTGAGAAGGAAGACGGCTGAGTCTTAGTCACAGGAATCGTCCCGGTATTCACATTAAGCTAACGAAACAACGGAAAGCCTAAACTTTAGTAGGCGGCTGGGAATTTTAACTAAATAATGCTACTACCTTCATTAGGATGACGAGCGTGTGTACAGCCTGATGCGACAGTTTTGTTTCGAGAGCGGTCACCTCAATCAGAAGACGTATTTTTGCATAGTTAAAGCACCAACAGACCACTGAACCCACTCCATGTTCTACCAACTCTTTCATTAACCATTTCTGGAGACCTTACTGAATCTATGATGAACACAGCAAGTCACATCACTCACACACTGGAAAAACATGTCATTTGGCTATATAACACGTTTGTGGGCCTGAGACTTTCCCTACTGGAGTTTCTTCGTGTACTGTAATCGGGAAACGTAGCCTGTAATTTGCTAGTAAGACGGGCATCTACACTGCTGATCTGCTACAAATGTTCAAACAATGTAATTCTCTAAGAATTTTTCGTTCCGGAACGGTTCGGGAAAGACTACAGTCGACCTCCCGCTGCAGTACTTGCCTCATAGAGAACAGACTTCCAGCCACGACCCCGGAGATACCTCGACCTTCTCACAGACGGACAGCGCCTAATCGTCATCACCGTTTTCGTCCAGATAAATTGTATATGCAGGTCTTGGCCAGGGATGACAGTGACTGAGACAGGAGCTTTAGATGGCCGAGCATTTAAAAAAATTGCAGTTAAGACGTAGGCCGGGTGAGACATGAGTCATTTATGTTAGCGCAGTTCCCAGACAGCAGGTGGTGCAGAGGAAGAAGTACATAACGGTAAAGGGAGGGCTGGGGAGCCGAATAACTATGTGGAAACTTCTCTTCTTTATTTTCAATTTTTACGTTACTTGAACTGCAAATAATCTGTGACAATGCTTAGTGTATTGTATTTATTAACACTTTCACCAGAGGCCTGGAAAGGAAAGCCAAAGGAAAATTGCGGATTATAAATAAATTTCGAGGAAGGGATTGTCAGACGTACACAAGAACTTCCTACAAAGTATTAGATAACTTTATTATTTTACAGTTGATGGTTTACACGTGCTGGAATGTCATTGATCTTAAAAACAGGAGAAGCAATAGTTTTCTCGGTATCTTGCACACGTTGTAGAGGACGCCTTCTTGCAATTACATGGTTGTTTTAACGTCTCTAATAAAAACAAATTTGACTGACATTCATAAAAGGTTATGTCTCTTCACACAGTTTGGCAGTAAACCATACATAACACATCATTTCACCAGATATCGTTGAGGATGGCTTGCCATTTACAGCTGAATGTATTTTCAAGCGATCGTCTGGGGATGTGATTTCTTTGTGCCTCGAGCAGTTTTGCACATATGGCTTAATCACATCAGGTTCAATATATTGAGCATTATCTAGGTTTATCTGCAGTGCAAATAACATAAAAATGAAAATGTCTTCTCATTGGAATTCAAACCATAGCCCCTTGGACGATAGTTCCGTGCACTTCCCGCTCCGCCAAGCGCTGCCTGAAATCCACGCTAACATTGCTTCACCCGACCCGAGGCAAAAATTCTATTCATCCCAAGCGTATGGCCATCTGGAGGTCCCACTTCAGTCAGTTTCATTTCTGGGCATGGCCTGGATATCCCATAAATTTGGACGAAATCGGTGATCATAAGTAGGCACGGTCTCCTTGTCAAACCGTCAAGATTTGGATCGCAATTTTGACATGCATGTATTCCTTAGAGACTGGGGTGTATGGTACTGCTGGCAAACACCAAGTAATGAAATACTGCCACTTAATTCACAGAAGAATATTTGGTACGGTAAGAGGTAACCACCCGTCTTTTCCTTTCTGCCTTTCCGCCCCATGATATACACGGTGAACAAGACGGGCACTGTTCTGTACAACTTTCATTGTCTTCCAACTCACCTTGTTCCATGGCATCTACATTCGCCTGAAAGTGATGCGAGGTAGGTCTGAAAGTTTCTGGACTTCGCCCATAGATTGCAGCACTAGATGAGTGATTCCCTTGCCACTCCCCACCCCTGGGCCGCCTCGACCTGAGAGGTTGGTACAGCTTTCAAAAAATTCCATGTGAAATTACTTCATCCAATAGTTGACTACCGACAGGTGTCTGAACAAGGAGCGGTGCATGAATTCTCAGAAATGGAGAAATCAAATATCGTGCAGTGATAAAGTTTTTGTAAAGGAAAGTTTTGAAACCAACCGAAATTCATTCCAGGTTGTCATATTTGCATGTTGACTGGTGACTGTTCTCGATCAACTTCCACCTTCAAGAAATGTGCTACTGAATTTAAACGAGGTCATGGAAGTGTCCAAGGTGATCCAGGCGAAGGCCGCGCGAAAAATGAAACCACAATATTAACCGTGGAAAAAGTGCAAAATATGAGCTTGTAAGATAGTCATACGAACGTATCTGAGCCTGCCAAGGTTGCAAAGATTTCAAAAGAAAGTGTCGGCAGTGTTTTGTATGACGAACTGCACAAGTAGTTGCTTAGTGCAAGACGAGTTCGGCATCTGCTCACGGCAAGTCAGAAACAATTTCACACAGCAGTTAATGACGTGTTTTCCTAAAAACTAAACAGATGTTATTCTGCGTGATGTGTGACAACGAATGAAACAGGGATTCGCACTACAAACCAAAATCAAAACAGCGATCGAAACAGTAGACAGAAACCTGTTCGTTAGCTCCAAAGAAGTCGTTAGTGATACAGACAATGAAGTCAGTGTTTTGAGATACGAAAGGAATTCTATTGGTTGGATTTCTCCAAAAATATAAAAAAATAACCGCAGGACATTCTTTTAACCTTCTAAGGGATGGGGATGCACAAACTGGAGAAAAGCACTTCATTTGCGGAAGAAAGAAAATCATCTTTAATCAAGACAATGTAACTGCCCATGAATGTGACTTGAAAACGGGAAATTGAGGGATCTGCACGGTGAACTGTTGAAACATCCACCCAGTTCCACAAATTTTACTCCCTCATACTTCCATTTGTACCCAAAGCTCAAAATATTCCTTGCTTACTATCTTTCTCGGTTCACCCAAGAAGTGACTACAGCTGTGGTCGAATATTTTGCAGTATTGGCAAAAGAACACCGCGGGATACAGCATACTGATGTTAAAGTAGAGTGTGTTCGAAAATAAAATGTTTTTGACAACATTAATTCTCATAATCATTCGCAAGCAGAGAACTTTTCAAGCCACCCTCACGTTAGCTCCGACAACTCATTTGACTGATCTCTTGGTTGGTGAGTTTATCCTAAATATGTTGCCTTATTCCCATAATCAATGTCCATTGCCCCAATTATACGTACAGATTTCGTAGTTGAATTCACTAAGAGAATTGGCACGACGAATCGAAACAGTTACCCTTGTATGAAAGACATCTCTATCCGACTAGCCTGACAAATGTTTTCTTCGGTTTTCCTTTATGATTTCTTTCATATGGAGATATATTTATTTCGAGAAAGTTACGGCTAGTACTGCCCCATCTATGGCCGATTCCATTAAGGCTTTGTTTTTAATAATGCCGCTTTCAAACTTTAATTGAACCTCCGAGCAAATAATGAAGAATGCAGAAACAGCACATCTGCCCCTTGCGAAGGGAAAATGCTACGGCTATAAATAAATCCCTGAAATACGGCGAAATCCAGTATAATTCCCTCCGCACCACAAGCGACTGTGTCTTTACTCGGAAGCTGCCGACGTGTGGATATCAGGAAAATTTCGCAGTCTTCGGCCGTTCGTCCCGTCAGGAAGTGGCGCATGCGCGCGATGTATGACGGCGCAGGCGGTCCGACAGCGAAACAGCAGCGACGGGAGCGGCGCGGTCGATGTAGGCTCCTTGAGAGATATATTTGTGGATCGTGCCCGAGAGTCGCATTCCTGGCGGACAAACACAGCGCCTCCCCGAACCCCGCAGTTCTCGGCGGCGCGGGACACCTCGGCCGCTCCATTTGTCTGCTGCAGAACGATGTGGTTGTCTGTACCAGCGCGCCCAAAATTACTCCCGCCTCGTGTTACAAATGGTGGCCCTTCGCCCGAACCGAGTGTCGAACGTGCTACAGGAGGGAATGTGCGACCCCTTTCTGTCAACAATATAACTGCCGACAGAAAAAGGAAGAGCACATTTTGCAGTCTTTCTTCAAACAGGAAAAGATAGGAAAAACATGTTTACTACGGAAAATAGGAAGGAAGGATAGTATGTTGTCGATACTGGAATCATAAAATACGGAGCATTAGTTTAAGAGAACGCGGCGAACGAATGATCCAGTAGCAAACGAGCGCAAGAAAAAACTTGATGTCTGTAGTGCTCTCTCGCTTTATTTTTGTGGTCCTTCGACAAGATATACAACATTAGCAGTAAAATCGATCTACCGTTTGAATATTTAATCTACAATCTTTGTTTAAGAAAAAGGTCTTTTTTCTACGATCATGGTCTAAAATCTCTGTGAATTATCGTAACACTCCGGAACTGCATGAATCGGCCTGTTCGAAACGTAGTGGCACTGAATGGCTTGAAACTCTTCTTTGTATCCAAAACATTCGAAAACTACACAAGAGGAATCCATAAATTCGTTTTGTTTGCGGTTTGCTTCGAAATTGCACAATACTTTCTCGGAGTTCTACCAAATATCTAAGTCGTTCATTTGCTTCAGATGAACCTGATTCTGTGTCTGCCTTTCGCTTAAGAACTCTACTCTCAGTCAGTCAATCGACGAGACTAACCCCACTGCGTACTACGTTCTAAAGCTCTTCTCAAAAGGTAAAACAGCTTTCCTCCTACAGTTACATTTATAAATTCCTTTAAAAAGCAGCAGGCAATTAAATATGCAAATAAAACATTTGTATTAGAACTAGCGCTGACTGACTCATCTTTTGTACAGGAGCGCGACGTCTGCTGGCAGACTTTCGGAGCTGAGGAACCTGTGGTCTCGAAAGGTTCCTTACTCACTAATTCTTTCCAGTTGGTAACACAGTTGTCATTGTAAGCGTATTGACTGAAAATACCTACGCAATATTGGACAATATATTAGATTAGATTAGCCGTAGTTTTTGCTGCATATATCCATAATGAGGAGATCCTCAAGTACGTATAACATGTCATAAAAATACACAATACAAATTTACAAAGAAAAAAAGATATGCTAATGGCCCTTCCACAGATATCAAGTGAAATGATCCTTATGGATGTGGAATAAGTACAAAAGTCTTAAACATGCTTTCATTTAAAAGATTTCACTTGACACAAAATACGCAAATCAACAATACCCTGAGATGCCTATTATAAATCTTACGCTATCTTATCCATGCTTCATCACAGAGAAAATCAGATTACAGCACTTAATAACATTGATCACGTTACCTCACTGAATATGAACAGACGTCAGATTTAAAAATTTTGGAAATTTGTCTTAAGGTCTTATGGGACCAAGCCTCTGAGGTCATCTGTCCCCAAGCTTGCGCACTCACTACTTAATCGTAATCTACTTAATCTAATTAAACTAACTTATGCTCGGGACAACGCACACACATGCCCGATGGGGGACTCAAACCTCCGACGAGGGGAGCCGCGCGGACCGTGACAAGGCGCCAAGACTGTGCGGTTTCCCCACGCGGCTCAGATTTAAAGTAATATTCAAATTATTAGATATTATTAATAACATATAAACATCTGTCAGTTCTACAAAAATCCATAAGTGGAGTAGAAGTTGGCCACCAATACATCATTTAGGCTTCTCTTAAAATGAAATACCTTTCTGGACCAAAGTAACTGACTTTAAATCTTCGTGGAGGTTATTTCTATTTCTATAAGTCATTACATGTACTGAAAAAAGTATTATTTATGAAACACTTCGTTGACAGATAAATACACTCCTGGAAATTGAAATAAGAACACCGTGAATTCATTGTCCCAGGAAGGGGAAACTTTATTGACACATTCCTGGGGTCAGATACATCACATGATCACACTGACAGAACCACAGGCACATAGACACAGGCAACAGAGCATGCACAATGTCGGCACTAGTACAGTGTATATCCACCTTTCGCAGCAATGCAGGCTGCTATTCTCCCATGGAGACGATCGTAGAGATGCTGGATGTAGTCCTGTGGAACGGCTTGCCACGGCATTTCCACCTGGCGCCTCAGTTGGACCAGCGTTCGTGCTGGACGTGCAGAGCGCGTGAGACGACGCTTCATCCAGTCCCAAACATGCTCAATGGGGGACAGATTCGGAGATCTTGCTGGCCAGGGTAGTTGACTTACACCTTCTAGGGCACGTTGGGTGGCACGGGATACGTGCGGACGTGCATTGTCCTGTTGGAACAGCAAGTTCCCTTGCCGGTCTAGGAATGGTAGAACGATGGGTTCGATGACGGTTTGGATGTACCGTACACTATTCAGTGTCCCCTCGATGATCACCAGAGGTGTACGGCCAGTGTAGGAGATCGCTCCCCACACCATGATGCCGGGTGTTGGCGCTGTGTGCTCGGTCGTATGCAGTCCTGATTGTGGCGCTCACCTGCACGGCGCCAAACACGCATACGACCATCATTGGCACCAAGGCAGAAGCGACTCTCATCGCTGAAGACGGCACGTCTCCATTCGTCC
The DNA here is from genome assembly GCF_023897955.1 of Schistocerca gregaria. NCBI lineage: Eukaryota > Metazoa > Arthropoda > Insecta > Orthoptera > Acrididae > Schistocerca > Schistocerca gregaria. The sequence goes on along the minus strand of NC_064931.1, from coordinate 118,304,819 downwards.
CTCCATTCACGCCTATCGCGACACCACTGGAGGCGGGCTGCACGATGTTGGGGCGTGAGCGGAAGACGGCCTAACGGTGTGCGGGACCGTAGCCCAGCTTCATGGAGACGGTTGCGAATGGTCCTCGCCGATACCCCAGGAGCAACAGTGTCCCTAATTTGCTGGGAAGTGGCGGTGCGGTCCCCTACGGCACTGCGTAGGATCCTACGGTCTTGGCGTGCATCCGTGCGTCGCTGCGGTGCGGTCCCAGGTCGACGGGCACGCGCACCTTCCGCCGACCACTGGCGACAACATCGATCTACTGTGGAGACGTCACGCCCCACGTGTTGAGCAATTCGGCGGTACGTCCACCCGGCCTCCCACATGCCCACTATACGCCCTCGCTCAAAGTCCGTCAACTGCACATACGGCTCACGTCCACGCTGTCGCGGCATGCTACCAGCGTTAAAGACTGCGATGGAGCTCCGTATGCCACGGCAAACTGACTGACACTGACGGCGGCGGTGCACAAATGCTGCGCAGCTAGCGCCATTCGACGGCCAACACCGCGGTTCCTGGTGTGTCCGCTGTGCCGTGCGTGTGATCATTGCTTGTACAGCCCTCTCGCAGTGTCCGGAGCAAGTATGGTGGGTCTGACACACCGGTGTCAATGTGTTCTTTTCTCCATTTCCAGGAGTGTATATTGGGAAACAGTAGATAGTATCCCCAGTTTCTTGAAGTGGCCTTTGCAGGACTTTCCCGAGTTCACACAACAAATAATTTGTATAACACGATCGGCTCGATGAGGTATCCCCAAAAATAATCCCGTGCGTCATTACGGAATGAAAGTAAGTGAAGTATGCAAGCTTTTTGGTTTTGATATCTCCTACGTCTGATGACATGTCTCATACGTAAGTTTGTTAAGGAACGGGAAGTTTGCTGAGCGATATGTGGCTGGTGAGTTGCGGTGTAGCGAGCCAGTAAGTGTGTAAGCCATCCGGGGGTAGGTACTTAGCGAGCCAGTAAGAGGAAGCCGCCTGTATTTCCACGCGGGGCAATGGCAGATACTGAGTCACTGCGTGGTTATCGATGCTATGCAGCATGGCGAGATTATGACTGTGACAAAGAAAGCTTCATATATTCATGAAAAACACTATAATTTCTACCAGACAAGTTACAGAAAATCTGATAACAGCATGGAAACTAGAATAGAGAGACGAGTTCAGTAAAATAAGTGACGTGTTTTTAGAACAAATATTATGAAAGCTTTTACGTTTTTATGTACAATTATTCTTACTAAGTAATACGTATATATTAAATATGCACATGGTACAGCGTTGAATAGGAACTAAAATCAGATATAAAATGAGCACATTTGGCATACCGATAAATAGACCTATATTCGTTATAAATAAAATAACGCATTATTATTAGTGAGAGACAAAAAAAAGAGTTCACGGTTGCACCAGAAGGGTTCGATTCCTCCTCCAGCACTTTTTTCCCCTTCTGTTTCATTTTCTTTTGTTATTACACCAATTATTCAAAATATTTTAGCTCAAGATCGTATAGTTTTTCATTTACTGAAAAATATTCGTGCTCGTTGTTCTATTTCGTTTTATACGGTTTCAAGGTTTAAAGGGGCTCTGTAAGCGTCCCCATGGGATTATAAGGGTCATCTGCGCGTAGGACTGTGCGCGAGCCGTGAGAAGTAAACGGCAGTTTGTTTTTCGATTTCGTCGTGATCAGACGTGCCTGTTTCAAATTTCAACGTGTTATTCCGATCCGAGGTTAAACATATCGACTGAAGAAGTTGCTGGCTCATCTGGAATAGGAGTAGAAATTCTTGAAGAATGCATTCATAGTGATCTATCAAAATTACGATTGAAACATTTTCGTAAATGTTAATGGGGCATGTATTTGTACAGATTTATTGCAAACGCCCTGTGATTGTAAAAAAAGCCGCTTTTATATGGTGCGCAAGATTTCGCAAAAATTATTGCTTTGTTTGTTTTTACGATAATTACCACTGCGGTTCTTCTTTATAATTATTATATGTATAAAAGTTGAATGTTTCCCAATCGACTTTGTTATTCTGATGAAAAACCCTACGTTTCACTTCATATACTTTACAATGAAAAATGGAAAACCCACCGCTATGAATTGTGTTGTTGGACAAAAAGAAAATAATTTTTTCAATAGTGTAACTAATTTATTAAAGATAATGTAGGTTTGGGAAACTTTCTGAATAATTGGTGGAATAACAAAAGAAAAGGAAACAGAAGAAAAAAATGCCAGATGAGGGATCGAACGCGAGACCTTCAGCGTTAAGAGTTCGAGCCCTACCCATCTATACTAGACGGTTGCTCGGCAATGGACTAACATTTTATATTCATAAGGCTCGTAAGAAACTTTGGATAGCTTTTTCTCGGGATTTTCCGAGTAGTGCGTGCTAATATTTCAACGGCGTGAGGTGTTAGAGGTGCTCTTTCAAGACACAAAATTTTGGAAAAATGCCCGACCCTACGGTCGTGCCATCTGCTTGTAAGAGTCCCAATCAGTTCACTGATCTAAATGCCAGGCTAATTGCTACAAACCGATCAAAACGTGCTACATTCCAGAAAGAGAGATGATATGCTCACCAAACAAAATGCTAGTCATCAAAAGAAAAGAACACACTGGTCTTTATGAGCGCCGTGAACGGTGTAGAACTAGTTGCAGGCGGTCGTGCGACCTTCCAATGCGGCAATGGTGTGCTACCTGTGTGCAGCCTGTAGTATGGGGTCAGCATCGTAAGGTGGGTTGACGCAGAGACGTGACGGAATGGGAGAGAGTGTATATCGTGTTTAGACGTGGCCATAACGACATTGTGAAAGAAATTGTCCGATTCGTTTGTGTATTAACGTGGACTGTTAAGTGGTCTACAGGGAATGGTGTACCACTAGCCGCAGTGTAACATGGAGCAGGAATAATGGTTTGTAAAAAGATACAAACAGGGAGCTACAGGAGACGAGTGATTCCTCTTATCAATTACAATCGGTTACAAACCTAACAGGAATTTACGAATGCATAGCTTCGCGGGGATGTTTACTGATAAAATTCTCTCGAGCTCCCAGCCGCGTCAGGTGCTATAAAGTCCACGTGCTTTCGATCGAGTGCTCCTCAGCCACTGTCAAGTGGTGACTATCACTTGGTTACTGCTATTGTCCTCATGCACGATAATTTTTTCCACCGTGGACAAACTCTAGGAACTGATCGATGAGAGGATATGGAATAAAAAAGGTCTAATGAACTTATGTCCGGAAATTCATGGTTTCCATTCTAGAAACCATGAACTCAATCGTACTTTGTTATATATACTGCGGTCTAATACGCGCTGTACTATGCAGCCACAGTTACAGTATGCATGGTTTCCTTCTACAGGATGGTACTGTTCCTCATATGGTGCCGGCCGCGGTGGTCTCGCGGTTCTGGGCGCGCAGTCCGGAACCGTGCGACTGCTACGGTCGCAGGTTCGAATCCTGCCTCGGGCATGGATGTGTGTGATGTCCTTAGGTTAGTTAGGTTTAAGTAGTTCTAAGTCCTAGGGGACTGATGATCTAAGCAGTTGAGTCCCATAGTGCTCAGAGCCATTTGAACCATTTGAACCTCATATGGCATGCCCCTAGCGCCCTTGCCTACCAACCTGCCATAGTAATTGGTAATGTTGTGTCCGATTCACTTCTCTTGTTGCCTCACTTTGAAGTGGAAGTGATACAGCGATACACACAGTGGTTGCGTATCCGAATCGACAGCTTGCCGGCATGGCGTTTACTTACGGAAGGGCAAATGGCAACGGGCGGCGGGCAGCAAGGTTATATCCGGAGCCCCATCCCCATCGACAAGAACCACAGCTTTCAATGTTTGCAACAGTGTTTCTCCGTTTGTCTTGGACAAGGTCATTTCAGGAAGCAGGAATCATGGAGGACGTACCCGAAATGTCCGGACACCAGAAGAAAATGTGATAAACACTGGGTCACTACCAGGCAGTTGGTCTGCCAGTACAAGGTAAGCCAGACGACCGTGTGGAACATTCTCCATGACAACTGTTGCTACACTTATCACTTACAGCGTGTGCAAGTCTTACTAGCTACAGACTTTTCACATCGAGAGCAGTTTTCTCACTGGTTTCTTCACCAGGCAACTACGATCCCGGGATTTGTGTTATCCATCCTATTCACAGATGAGGCCACCTTTACGCGCCGTGATATCTTCGGTTTTCATAATAGTCATCTGTGGGATAGTATCCAGAACTCTCGTGGTATGGTGACAGCGAATCATCAGCATCGGTGCAGCCGAAATGTGCGGGCCAGGATAATTGCCGACCGTATTTTGAGACCAGTCTTCCTTCCACATCGCCTAACAGGCCGGAACTTTTGGCATTTCTTGCGGATGATTCCCTGGTGGAAGAAATGCCATTGATGATTTGAAGAGTTACGTGGCTGCTACAAGATGGTGCTCCAGCATACTTCTCCGTTAACATCTGGACGCATCTCAATCGTGCCTTCCCTGGTCGATGGATCGGACGAGGGGGTCCAGTTACGTGGCGTGCTCGTTCACCGGAACCCAAACCGAGCGATTTCTTGTTGTGGGGCCATCTCAAAAGTATCGTGTATGCAGAGCCCATTCCAGATGTGAAGACACTGGAGCAGCGTATTCATGCTGCCTTTGACACTGTTCGGATGCAGCCTGGCCGATGGGAACGCGTGAGACAGAACATGCTACGGCGCGTACACGCAAGCGTTGAGGCACATGGAAGCAATTTGCAACACGTACTATGGCTGCATGGTACAGCGCGTACTAGACCACAGTCGCTGTAACAATGTATGATTGAACAAATGGCCTCTAGCATGGAAACCATGCATTTCCGGGCATAAGTTCAAATGACTCTAAGCACTATGAGACTAAAACCTCTGAGGTCATCAGTAAAAAAAAAATGTTAAAATGGCTCTGAGCACTATGGAACTTAACATCTAAGGTCACCAGTCCCCTAGAACTTAGAACTACTTAAACCTAACTAACCTAACGACATTACACACATCCATGCCCGAGGCAGGATTCGAAACCGCGACCGTAGCAGCAGCACGGTTCCGGACTGAAGCGCCTAGAACCGCTGGGCCACAGCGGCCGGCCCGGACATAAGTTCATTAGACCTGTTTTGTTCCGTATCCTCTCATTGATCTGTTCCAAGAGTTTGTACACGCTGTATATCCGCACTGCCTCCTGTGACGTTACTTGTGCTCGCTTCAACGCCATGTACGGTAATGTTTTCTTTGCTCAACCGCTGCCCCCCTTCCGATGGTCGCGTCCCAAGCCGTGCTTAGCTGTAGGCCGTCTTCTTTATTGAGGGTGTTATCACAAATTTTGATCTCGATCGCTTCTTTTATTACGCTGTTATTCCGTGTAATAACAGACGGCTCGTCGATTTCAGTGGGATGTTTGTTTTCTAGAGTATGCTCTGCTATCGCTAATTTCTCAGGACCTGAAAGCGAAAACATGTCTCGTATTCTACACAGCGCTGTTTAGTAGTACTCACCGTTTGTCCGACATAAAACTGTCCATATCCACACGATATTTTATATACACGCGACGATCAAAAGTCTTCATCGTCTCTCACAGGCCTCATGAGTTGTCGAATTTCTGCTGGAGCCCTAAAAAGCGAATCGATTTTATGCCTCTTTAGGAGCCGTCTAATCTTTCCCTTAACTGAGCTACAGAACGGAAGACACGCAAGCTTCTTCGAGTACTTCCCGGAGTCTTTCTGCTTTGTGTTTTGGGAAAGTTTGATTGCGAAATCTGGCCATTCTTGTAGCCGTTTTTCTTGAATACTTTCCGAAAGACGATCGGTTTTCAGCGTCTGACACGGTCTCCGCTCGATGCATCGAGATCCTCTGAACACAATATTTCTCCGACGCTCTTAGCGTGCAGATATCGGTCCGTGTAGGTGGATTTCTGGTAAACATTGTAGCTGAGACTCCCATTTGCTTTACGGCAGACGAGGACTCGAAGGAACAGCAAGGCATCATCTATCTCTACCTCCATCACGAATTTGAGGTTGTCATGAATATTGTTGATGTGGTCCAAGAGTTATCCAGGACAAAATTCGTTAAGTCGTGAGACGTGTGAAAGACGATGAAGGCCTTAGAACGCCAGGACTACATACAATACCTTGTGCGCGTGCAGAGTTTTATGTCAGATAGACTACGCGTACTATTGAACAGCGCTGTGTAGAACATGAGAGATGTTTTCACCTTCACCCTGAAAAATCAGCGGTAGCAGAGCATGTTCTACAAACGGACATCGTATTGCATTCGGCGAGACATCTGTTATTGTTGTTCTTCTGGTCTTCAGTCCTGAGACTGGTTTGATGCAACGCTCCACGCTACTCTATCCCGTGCAAGCTTCTTCATCTCTGAGTAATCACTGCAACCTACATCCTTCTGAATCTGCTTAGTGTATTCATCTCTTGGTCTCCCTCCACGATTTTTACCTTCCACTCTGCCCTCCCATACTAAATTGGTGATCTCTTGATGCCTCAGAACATGTCCTACCAACCGATCCCTTATTCTAGTCAAGTTGTGCCACAAACTCCTCTTCTCCCCAATTCTATTAAATACCTCCTCATTAGTTATGTAATCTACCCATATAATCTTCAGCATTCTTCTGTAACACCACATTTCGAAAGCTTCTATTCTCTTCTTGTCCAAACTATTTATCATCCATGTTTCACTTCCATACATGGCTACACTCCATACAAATTCTTTCAGAAACGACTTCCAGACACTTAAATCTATACTCCATGTCAAAAATTTCTCTTCTTCAGAAACGCTTTCCTTGCCATTGCCAGTCTACATTTTATATCCTCTCTACTTCGACCATCATCAGTTATTTTGCTCCCCAAATATTAAAACTCCTTTACTACTTCAAGTGTCTCATTTTCTAATATAATTCCCTCAGCATCACCCGACTTAATTCGACTACATTCCATTATCCTCGTTTTGCTTTTGTTGATGTTCATCTTATATCCTCCTTTCAAGACACTGTCCATTCCGTTTAACTGATCTTCCAAGTTCTTTGCTGTCTCTGACAGAAATACAATGTCATCGGCGAAACTTAAAGTTTTTATTTCTTCTCCATGGATTTCAATACCTACTCCGAATTTTTCTTTTGTTTCCTTTACTGATTGCTCAATATACAGATCGATTAACATCGGGAAGAGACTACAACCCTGTCTCACTCTCTTCCCATCCACTGCTTCCCTTTCGTGCCCCTCGACTCTTATAACTGCCATCTAGTTTCTGTACAAATTGTAAATAGCCTTTCGCTCCCTGTATTTTACCCCTGCTAACTTTAGAAGTTGAAAGAGGGTATTCCAGTCAACATTGTCAAAAGCTTTCTCTAAGTCCACAAATACTAGGAACGTAGGTTTGCCTATCCTTAATCTTTCTTCTAAAATAAGTCTTGGGGTCAGTATTGCCTCACGTGTTCCAATATTTCTACGGAACCAAACTGATCTTCCCCGAGGTCGGCTTCTGCCAGTTTTCCATTCGTCTGTAAAGAATTCGCGTTAGTATTTTGCAGCTGTGAGTTATTAAACTGATAGTTCGGTAATTTTCACATATGTCAACACCTGCTTTCTTTGGGATTGGAATTATTATATTCTTCTTGAAGTCTGAAGGTATTTCGCCTGTCTCATACATCTTGCTCACCAGAAGGTAGAGTTTTGTCAGGACTGGTTCTCCCAAGGCTGTCAGTAGCTGTAATGGAATGTTGTCTACTCCCGGAGCCTTGTTTCGACTCAGATCTTTCAGCGCTCTGTCAAACCCTTCACACATTATCATATCTCCCACTTCATCTTCATCTACATCCTATTCCATTTCTATAATATTGTCCTCAAGTACATCGTCCTTGTATAGACCCTCTATATACTCCTTCCACTTTTCTACTTTCCCTTCTTTGCTGAGAACTGGGTTTCCATCTGAGCTCTTGATATTCATACAAGTGGTACTCTTTTCTCCAAAGCTCTCTTTAATTTTCCTGTAGGCAGTATCTATCTTATCCCTAGTGAGATAAGCCTCTACATCCTTACATTTGTCCTCTAGCCATCCCTGATTAGCCATTTTGCACTTCCTGTCGATCTCATTTTTGAGACGTTTTTATTCCTTTTTACCTGTTTCATCTACTGCATTTCTATATTTTCTCCTTTCATCAATTAAATTCAATATTTCTTCTGTTACCCAAGGATTTCTACTAGCCCTCGATTTTTTATCTACTTGTTATTACAAGGATTAATAGTCTACGGGATGGCGTAATAAAAGAAGCAATCAAGATAAAAATTATGTGACACCGCTTGACCACGGCCGAGGAGTTCTCGGCCGAAAGCTCGTGGATTTTAAACCACTTGGCACGACTGGAAGCTCGAGAGCATTTTGCCATCACGAACTGCTGCTCTCTGTGAATGTAGGTCCATCCCAAGCTCTTTCCGAGCTAACATTTGCGAAATGAACGGCATACAATAGACATTTGGAGTCTAGTACCTCGCAAAAGGGCATCCCTCAACGAGGCGCATATAGCTGCACGTCTTCAATGCTCTCAAGAACACAAACATCGGACAATAAATGATAGAAAGCCTGTAGTATGATCCAATGAGTCGCAATTTTGACTCCCCTAACTTCTGAAAGCAGTCGAGTGCACTGACGCCCATGAGACGTTTAATTTGCAGTGCACGCTGGGTGTAGTTCAGGTCTGAGGTGTTCTGTCTTGTATTGGGGTATTTTTCATACCATGACTTTTGAGACACTCATTCAGGTAACTGTGAATATGACCAACATTTCCAGAATGAGATTTTCACTCTGCAGCGGAGTGTGCGCTGATATGAAACTTCCTGGCAGATTAAAACTGTGTGCCGGACCGAGACTCGAACTCGGGAACTTTGCCTTTCGCAGGCAAGTGCTCTACCAGGGGAGCTTCTGTAAAGTTCGGAAGGTAGGAGACGAGGTACTGGCAGAAGTAAAGCTGTGAGGATGGAGCGTGAGTCGTGCTTGGGTAGCTCAGTTGGTAGAGCACTTGCCCGCGAAAGGCAAAGGTCCCCAGGTCGAGTTTCGGTCCGGCACACAGTTTAAATCTGCCAGGAAGTTTCATGACCAACATTCTCAGTGACCAAGTCTTGGCGTATCTTTTGTTTTTCATGTTGATTACATTATGAACACTGCAATCTTACAAAACGACATTCAGTCCGGAACCGCGTGACTGCTACGGTAGCAGGTTCAAATCCTGCCTCGGACATGGATGTGTGTGATGTCCTTAGATTAGTTAGGTTTAAGTAGTTCTAAGTTCTAGAGCACCGATGACCGCAGATGTTAAGTCCCATAGTGCCCATAGCCATTTGAGCCAAAACAACAACAGCCATGTGTACAGAGCTGCGAGCACACGTTCCTTGTTTGACGAACTCAGACACCTTATAGCACCTCCACCGGACTGTTAAATCACCCGATCTTAACCCTACAGGAAATGTCTGGGACTTTTTGTAACAGCGGGTAAAACATAACAATCAACATCGCCGCAATTCGGCTTGTTTATGTTACACAGGGTGTTACAGAAAGCTACGGTCAAACTTTCAGGAAACATTCCTCACACACAAAGAAAGAAAATATGTTAAGTGGACATGTGTCCGGAAACGCTTACTTTCCATGTTAGAGCTCATTTTATTACTTCTCTTCAGATCACATTAATCATGGAATGGAAACACACTGCAACAGAACGTACCAGCGTGGCTTCAAACACTTTGTTACAGGAAATGTTCAAAATGTCCTCCGTTAGCGAGGATACATGCATCCACCCTCGTTCGCATGGAATCCCTGATACGCTGATGCAGCCCTGGAGAATGGTGTATTGTATCACAGCCGTCCACAATACGAGCACGAAGAGTCTCTACATTCGGTACCGGGGTTGCGTAGACAAGAGCTTTCGAATGCTCCCATAAACGAAAGTCAAGAGGGTTGAGGTCAGGAGAGCGTGGAGGCCATGGAATTGGTCCGCCTCTACCAATCCATCGGTCACCGAATCTGTTGTTGAGAAGCGTAGGAACACTTCGACTGAAATGTGCAGGAGCTCCATCGTGCATGAACCACATGTTGTGTCGTACTTACCATCCTTCAATTGGGCCAACTGGTGGTGAATCGAGGAAGTACAGTACATACTGACGAAACTAAAATGAGCTCTAACATGGAAATTAAGCGTTTCCGGACACATGTCCACATAACATCTTTTCTTTATTTGTGTGTGAGGAATGTTTCCTGAAAGTTTGCCGTACCTTTTTGTAACACCCTGTATAAAGTACAGTGTCTTCATTTGTACATATCATAGCTGAAGAAACTTATGGACTCATTTCTTTGTCAAAGTGAGGCCATTATCAACACTAGAAATGGTGCCACACATTAGTAGCGTCACATCTCATGGGGGTGATTAATTTTTAATGCGCTCTGCTTAGGGATGTGATACGGAAGTATGGGGCATTGAACAGTGATACACTGACGTTGAAAGTACAGGGGGTTGAGAAAATTATGAAAATGCTAAAATCATAACACATTACCATGCTCAATATCATGTAGGAGTACCTTTGTGATTCAAAACAGCTTCCAGTAGTCTCGGAATGTATAAATACAGGCACTGTATGGTTTTCAAGGCAATCTGAACCTTTTCTTCCTGCAAAATAGTAGCCAATTCAGGGTTCAAAATGGTTCAAATGGCTCTGAGCACTATGAGACTTAAAATCTGAGGTCATCATTCCCATAAAACTTAGACCTACTTAAACCTACCTAACCTAAGCACATCACACACATCCATGCCCGAGGTAGGAATCGAACCGGCGACCGTAGCGGTCGCGCGGTTCCAGACTGAAGCACCTACAACCGCTCGGCCACAGCGGCCGGCCCAATTCGGGGAACGACGATGGAGGTGGATAGCGATCACGCAAACTTCTCTGGAAAGTAGACCACAAAGGCACAATAATATTGAGTCTGGTGACTGTAGGTGGCAGTTCATCCTCGTGCTCACAAAACCAGTTCTGGGCGATGCGAGCTGTGTGAAGAGGGGCCCGGTCGTCTTGGAACACAGCATCACCATTGATGTGCAAACACTGCTCCATGGGATGGACCAGATCACATCAGCCAAGGTGCTTAGATAATCCTTGGCTCTAATGTGACTTTACAGAGTAGCCATGGGGCCTAAGGAATATCATGAAACATCACGATTTTTTATTCTATTCTATCGCTTGCGCCTTGTCCCGCGGTTACGCAGGGTTGGCCTACGTTAATCGGATTTGGCATGTTAGTTGTACGGGGTGGCCGGATGCCCTTCTTGCCGCCACCCTGTACCTCCAAGACGAAATGAGTGGACCCCAACTGTCTGTGTGTAGTGGAATCCATGGAATAGTGCGAATGTGTTCAGATGTCTGTGAGCTGTGTAACTGAGGCGGAACGTGCGGGCCAGCCCGGTATTCACCTAGTGGGATGTGGAAAACCGCCTAAAAACCACATCCAGGCTGGCCGGCACACCAGCTCTCGTCGTCAATCCGCCGGGCGGATTCGATCCGGGGCCGGCACGCCTACCCGAATCCAGGAAGCAGCGCGTTAGCGCTCTCAGCTACCGTGGTGGGTACCATGAAATATCACGTTATGGTTGCGCAAATCATCACCGAATACCCACCGTGTTTTACTCTTGGACAAGGCTTATCTGATAAAATTACATTCTTCCATTGCTCCACATTTTATGATATGTGTCTTTGGCACAATTTTTAGCTGTTACGGGCATTTGCGTCAGTGATGAGGAGTTTTGGAATTCCAGTTCGTCCCGCAATTCCCACCTTATAGAGCTACATTCGTTTCTCTTCTCTTTTTGGTAGTGGGGGAGGGGGAGGTATTGTCAGGGTTCCAGAATGCAACATTTTGTTCTGTAGTGACATTTGCAGCTGTCTTCGTATTAGTTTCCGACAGAATCTAGTCAATCACCGCCCATCACGATCACACAACGCATATTTTGTCCATGTCGTGACATACGCAAATTGTTGCAGATTTCAATGCTGGGCCATCAACAAGTGTCAGCGGCTAACCATTCAACGAAATATCATATACATGGGCTTTCGGAACCGAAGGCCCACTCCTGTGTCCTTGTTGACTGCACAACACAAAGCTTTATGCCTTGCCTGGGCCCGTCGACATCGATATTGTACTGTTGACGACTGGAAACATGTTGCCTGGTCGGACGAGTCTCGTTTCAAATTGTATCGAGCGGATGGACGTGCACGGGTACGGAGACGACCTCATGAACCTATGGACCCTGCATGTCAGCAGGGGACTGGTGAAGATGGTGGAGGCTCTGTAATAATGTGGTGCATGTGCAGTTGGAGTGATATGGGACCCCTGATAATCTAGGTACGACTCTCACACGTGACACGTACGTAAGCATCGTGTCTGATCACGTGCATCCATTCACGTCCATTCTGCATTCCGACCGACTTGGGCAATTCCAGCGGGACAATGCGACACCCCACACGTCCAGAATTGCGACGCCGCCACCAAACTCCCCAGACATGAACATTATTGAGCGTATCTGGGATGCCTTGCAACTTGCTGATTAGAATAGACCTCCACGCCGTCGTAACGTAACGGATTTATGGACAGCCCTGCAGGATTTATGGAGTCAATTCCCTCCAGCACTACTTCAGACATTATTCGAGTCCATGCCGCGCGGCACTTCTGCCTGCTCTCCAGAGTCCTACACGATATTAGGCAGACGTACCAGTTTCTTTGGCAGAAGTGTCAATATTCACTTAATAAACTGAAAATAAATCCACTATATAAACACAAATTCAGTGAAGTTCTTTTGTCTACTTATATAAGAGAAATGGTTGGGAAAAGCTGTATATAGTCTGTCTGTGTACTGGGAAGCGAGGAAGTCACCTTTCCCGTGGGAAGCGAGGAAGTCACCTTTCCCGGTAGAATAGTGTACAGGATGACTAAGAAACAATTTCCCCTGTACCAATTGAGAAAAGTGCAGAGAATTACGTGGAATCTGTCCATATGGTTTTCCTGCGTTTGTACTAGTATAAATCATATCTGCGTTCATTGTAGTGTTATCAATCACTGTACCAGCCTGTTGCACCCCAGCACACAGCTTATCCCGTCATCCTTTCAGATCTGAATTTTCTCTGGAGAAAGGAAAATTTTCATTCCTTTGTTAATGCTTTTCTGTGAACTTTTAATGATTTTCAATGCAAGATTAATACAGAATATGTATCGGTTTTCAAAACATACTCTGTATACTTGGCTACATTTTATGGCCTAAAATAACTAATTACGAAATATTCTCCATTGTAATAAACGGTAGAATGATCATTTAATAATTACCATGCAAAATAAGATTAACAACATTCAATTATTACAGTGGAATTTAGTGAATCAACCACATCCGCGTATTCTGCCGGTCACGGGCTACTGCACAGAAAATCTACACAACTGAAGACAGAGGGTCTGAAAAGGTTAATACTGTTCTACAGCCAGTAGATAGGGTAGACACATTTAATACTTGTTCTTAATCCACTTCATATCAATAAACATCGATTTTATACCATTAAAAAACTATTTTTAACAATCCGCTGTTTTTCAATCCACTGCTGTGCGGAAACTATTAGTTTAGAGAAAACAATGAATAGAACCCTTTTTTGCAGGAGATTTAATGTACTTTAATCTTGTATTTTTCGCTATGTGCCGCGGGTGTAGAGAAATATAAGTCAAACCTAAGAAAGTTATTACGACACGCCGCTGCCCCCCCCCCCCCTATCCCCCCCCCCCCCCCAAGCTCACACCGCACCGGACAGGATTTTTAATATACACCGTTATACATGATACTACTCCTACTATTGTACAAAAATTTATCAACACAAATGTTTTTCCCCTAGTCGACATTGTTTGGTCTTCATTGACTGGGCTAATTAGCCCACTATCATATTCGCAAATATTTCCTAGATATCTTTGGTGGTTCCATAAATATGCGATGCTAACAGCCAATGGGACTCATATACACTCCTGGAAATTGAAATAAGAACACCGTTAATTCATTGTCCCAGGAAGGGGAAACTTTATTGACACATTCCTGGGCTCAGATACATCACATGATCACACTGACAGAACCACAGGCACATAGACACAGGCAACAGAGCATGCACAATGTCGGCACTAGTACAGTGTATATCCACCTTTCGCAGCAATGCAGGCTGCTATTCTCCCATGGAGACGATCGCAGAGATGCTGGATGTAGTCCTGTGGAACGGCTTGCCATGCCATTTCCACCTGGCGCCTCACTTGGACCAGCGTTCGTGCTGGACGTGCAGACCGCGTGAGACGACCCTTCATCCAGTCCCAAACATGCTCAATGGGGGACAGATCCGGAGATCTTGCTGGCTAGGGTAGTTGACTTACACCTTCTAGAGCACGTTGGGTGGCACGGTATACATGCGGACGTGCATTGTCCTGTTGGAACAGCAAGTTCCCTTGCCGGCCTAGGAACGGTAGAACGATGGGTTCGATGACGGTTTGGATGTACCGTGCACTATTCAGTGTCCCCTCGATGATCACCAGAGGTGTACGGCCAGTGTAGGAGATCACTCTCCACACCATGATGCCGGGTGTTGGCCCTGTGTGCCTCGGTCGTATGCAGTCCTGATTGTGGCGCTCACCTGCACGGCGCCAAACACGCATACGACCATCATTGGCACCAAGGCAGAAGCGACTCTCATCGATGAAGACGACACGTCTCCATTCGTCCCTCCATTCACGCCTGTCGCGGCACCACTGGAGGCGGGCTGCACGATGTTGGGGCGTGAGCGGATAACGGCCTAACGGTGTGCGGGACCGTAGCCCAGCTTCATGGAGACGGTTGCGAATGGTCCTCGCCGATACCCCAGGAGCAACAGTGTCCCTAATTTGCTGGGAAGTGGCGGTGCGGTCCCCTACGGCACTGCGTAGGATCCTACGGTCTTGGCGTGCATCCGTGCTTCGCTGCGGTCCGGTCCCAGGTCGACGGGCACGTGCACCTTCCGCCGACCACTGGCGACAACATCGATGTACTGTGGAGACCTCACGCCCCACGTGTTGAGCAATTCGGCGGTACGTCCACCCGGCCTCCCGCATGCCCACTATACGTTCTCGCTCAAAGTCCGTCAACTGCACATACGGTTCACGTCCTCGCTGTCGCGGCATGCTACCAGTGTTAAAGACTGCGATGGAGCTCCGTATGCCACGGCAAACTGGCTGACACTGACTGCGGCGGTGCACAAATGCTGCGCAGCTAGCGCCATTCGACGGCCAACACCGCGGTTCCTGGTGTGTCCGCTGTGCCGTGCGTGTGATCATTGCTTGTACAGCCCTCTCGCAGTGTCCGGAGCAAGTATGGTGGGTCTGACACACCGGTGTCAATGTGTTCTTTTTTCCATTTCCAGGAGTATATCATGTTATTATCTGTTTTTATATATAAAGGTACCCGCACATTTTTCTGTCTGTGTGTTATCGTTAATCTCAGGAACCTCTTTAGCGATTTTGATATGGTTTTATCTAATATATATGGAATGATTCACGAAGATGGATTATGTATATAATTTATTGTTCATGATAATGGTGATTGTGCTGTAAATTTATTACTGTCTGTTCCACTTTTAATTAGCATTTGGAATGACATCTCATGGCAATGGTTGGAGCTAAGAGCTGTCAGCTAGACAGAAGGGGATATCTGCCAGGAAAAACAATACATTAACAGCCGCAGCCTCGTCAGCAGCCAAGTTTGAACAGAAGATCTATCGGGCATGTTGATGTTGCGTTAATACATGAGCCTGGAATCCGACAGCTTGTAGGGTCGAATCCTAATCAGATTATGGATTTTTCACTCTATTTTTTAACCTAGCATTCATTTCTCAACAATATACAGTGTCGCCAGAAATGACACTTAGTTCGTATTCCACATTAAACTGCAGGTCTCCTTTCCTCGGTTCGGTAACTCGGGTTGGCTAGGGACACACAAATTGCCAAAGAGTGTCCAATTGATAGGCTTGCACCAGGCTACTGAGCCACACAAAACGATCACTATCAGAAACTATAAATCTATACATATCTTCTCCTTCTATGCATATTATAAATTTATGTTCGCCATGAAAACGATCACTATCAGAAACTATAAATCTATACATATCTTCTCCTTCTATGCATATTATAAATTTATGTTCGCCATGTTTTTCTGTCGGTGTGTTACGTCTAATTTCAGGAAGTACTACAGGGATTCTGGTACGCTTTTCACTAAGAGATAGCATGGTTAACGTGGAAAATTTGTGGATATAATTCATTAACGCTACGCCTGACAAGTCGTTCGATCGTAGATACTTTATGCTTCCCGTGCGAAGCCTAATCAGGGCCGGCCAGGTTGGCCGAGCGGTTATAGGCGCTACAGTCTGGAACCGCACGACCGCTACGGTCGTAGGTTCGAATCCTGCCTTGGGCATGGATGTGTGTGATGTCCTTAGGTTAGTTTGATTTAAGTAGTGCTAAGTTATAGGGGACTGATGACCTCAGAAGTTAAGTCCCATAGTGCTCAGAGCCATTTTGAACCTAACCAGGATGATAGTTCTCTATATTTTAAATAAAAATGTTGCCATGTACATCCGAGATGTGGTGCCTGACTGGAGTCTTATTACACTACCGGCTGCTGTTAAAATAATAATATACCAATAGCGATACCCGTGTGAAAGGATGTATTATGGAAAGGTGTCGGACTAAATTTGTTTCCCCAAAGATTTATATTGAATGTAAAGGAGTAGCAAGGTAAACGAGAATCGACGCAAGGTTCTATTAGTGATCAAGTAAACTGTAATTATGTAAAAAGAAATGGTCGCCAGCCTAATTAGGCAAAATTGTACCCAGCAATAGCATGGTTAATAAAGGAAGTCAACTATTTGGGTTGGCTTTACTTGATACTAAACTTCTGTTTCGCTGGTAATCTGCAAGGAAGTAGCACAATTTCGGAAATAATATACCAGTGATTTGACGTGAACTACACCAGAGGAACATTATTGTGTTTAGGCAACAACTGGCTCTCAATAACACTTAATATCTGTACATTGCAGTAGGAAGATAATGAAAACTATACGTAAAATGCGTAATAATTGTGGAGCACTACTGACTTTGACAAGAGGTTCTTTTGTTAGTTTAATTATAGGATCTACTTGTTCTATTCCCGCCTTCCAGTTCCGTTGCGGAGGGACTTCCCTTCAAGTTTTACATGATTACAAACCTACTTTTCCTATGCATGAACCAGTAAAATACGACAGTTTTATTCTTTTACAGAACATTAGTTTTGACATAACGTTCATAGACTAGTTAAAATTAAACGAATTATCATAAATAATCAATAAAACATTTACATGGATGTTACATGAAAGATCATAGTTATTCAGAAATCAAGTAAAAACAGAGAAAGAGGTTAGATAAGACCACTAAAGGTAATGGAGATAACTGTGTTACAAGTTGAACGCAAAACTTTACCGAGGGAGGTGACACATTAGCACACTGGACTCGCATTCTTGAGAACGACGATTCAAACCGTTTCCCGTGATTTCCCTAAATCACTTCAGGCAAATGCCGGGATAGTTGCTTTCAAAGAGCACAGCCGACTTCCTTCCCCATCCTTCCCTAATCCGATGGGATGGATGACCCCGCTGTTTGGTCCCCTCCCCCAAATCAACCAACCAACCCAAAACTTTAGTTTCTCAGACAACACTTCTCCCAGTCACTTCGTATTGCCTTATTCGAAGGTAGATAACTGTATGCATTCAGATATCAGCCAGGCACACCGTTGTAATTTACTAGCAAGGCCCATTTAAGCACTCATTCAATATATCAGAATAATAATATGTTTCATAAATTGTCTGCTTCCAGGCTTCAACTTTGTACTGCAGTTTCCTCTTAATTAGGCAGGTAGTTCATTATTAATTAGCTGAGTTACTGACAGGTCTCTCGTAGTGAATCGATTCGTGTGTATTTGCTGATTTATTTGTAATGACTCTCCCCGTGTACGCTGCCGGATGAATCGTACTCCAACATTTAAAATTTTGTCAAAACACATGTGAACTCTACGTTCTGGTCTCTGGTCGTTCCGTATGATCCACATGAAGTTCATCGATCTGTCGTAAATTCCCACAAAACCCATAAAACATACCTAGCTAATAGTGCAAGAGCTATTGTTTCTCTCCACCTAAACGTGTTACATTTCATGAGATTTAATTAATTAAAAACATTAATCTCTACTAATAAAAGGATAAGCAACCTTATTATACTACCCAAGACACTTGCAGTTCGCTGTGCCATGGGTACCACTAGACATTGGTTTGTGATTGGAGGTCTAGTTGTTACGGATAGGTTACACACACCCTAAACTTTATGATGAATTGAGTTACAAGCGGTGAGCTGGAATCGAGAAGATCTCAAATGTGTTCCAAACAGTTAACGCTGTAGACGACATTTGGAGGTCAGGCTATCATCTGGAATTCGTTAGCATAATTCCAAAATCACTGCCACATGATTAAGGTGTAGAAGATATTCTGATGAAAAATAATTCACCACGTGAGGAAGATATCACCCTAGAAGGAAAAACAGTTGTCAGTAATATTATGTACATGATTGATAGTTATTATGGTACCTTCTGTAAAACTACAATTCCGAGCGAGGTTAAGGTGGAAGTCTTCGCAGCATAATACCTGTCCGCCAGTCTGCAACGCACGTGTCGAGCAGGCGTTCTCATAGAAAATGTCATATATTAAGACTACCATTGATGTGATGCAGCAAAAAAATGAGAGTCCTCTGGCCAGTGAACACTTTTGCATAGCACAACTATTCAGCCACCACCTTCCCGTGCTAGTATCATAGCAGCTGACAATACTGTTAATTCAGCGAGGGAAAGCGTACGCGTCGTCCATTGCAGATCCCATTTTGCGGAAACATGAGATGAATGGAATGAAAATAAATACTAGTTCGTTACCCAGCATGTCACTACGGTCACAACTACACCTTATACTGCCACCTGTTCAATTTTACAGGGTGAACAAGCTTCGGACCTCAGACGCGTAGACTACCCAGGATCGCTCGATACCGTCTTGTCTAGTAGTTATAATAGTAGTTTCTCATTTATTCGCTCACTTCCACGATACACTCGTGCCCATAAAGTATCTGATCTTACCAAGAGAGACTGCGCAGTGGTTAAGAGCCTGGATGTGTATTTGTCACGAGAAGGGCTGGTGACATTCTCATGTGGCCATTCGGATTTAAGGCTGCTCCCTGTCTTCCCTAAATCGATTGATGTGAATGCTAGAATGGTTCCTTTGTTGTATCCAAGCTTGTAATATGTTTCTGGTGACCCCGTCAACGTAATGTTAGACGTCAATATTAGTTCTTCAACTGATTTTCGAGACACACCAGAGAAAAGAGAAAGAACATTGCATCAAAGCGACACCGAAAGGACTAAACCGTGGTGAGACGAGATGTACAGACGTTACATATGTGACACAACCCGCCAGGTTCGCTGAGAGCGCTAATGCGCTGCTTCCTGGACTCGGATAGGCGCGCCGGTCCCCGGATCGAGTCCGCCTGGCAGATTACCGACGTCGGCCGGTGTGCCGGCCAGCCTGGATGTTGTTTGTAGGCGGTTTTCCGCATCCCGGTAGGTGAATACCGGCCTGGTCCTCCCGTTCCGCGTCAGTTACACGACTCGCAGACATCTGAACACGTTCGCACTATTCCATGGATTACACTAGATGGAGACAGCTGGGGTACACTAATGCTGTCCCGGGGGTACGGGGTGGCGGCAGGAAGGGCATCCGGCCACCGCTTAAAATTCACCTTGCCAATTTCGTCCTAACTATGCTAACCCTGCGAAACCGCGGGACAAGGCACCAGCAAAAGAAGAACAAGAAGTTATAAGTAGCACAAGTGATTTGGTAATGATGCAGACTGTGCCCATATGCCAAGGCCCACCACTGTCTTGGATTTTGATATCACAGGGCTGTTATGACAGGTGACCTGGCAACCATGCAGACTGTTCTCGTACCCGCTTAGGCCATACTGTTGTGACATTGTCTATTTTGCTAGGTCACATAACAGAGCATTTTGAGCAAAGAAAGGTCCCTATTTTCCAAAAATATTTAAATACATCTCTTCGTTTCTGACCCGCAAAGCCCGACAAACATTCCTTGTTGCAGTTGTAATGTTTAACATTCATTTTAGAGTAATGTAGACTTATCTATTGCTGTTATGCCTAAGATGTACTTTTTACGGTAAACGCTCTCAAACACAAGACACTCTAAACTATTCAATAAAAAGAAAACGAGGAAATGAGAAACACTTGCCTGGAATGCATAGCTCTAAATGCGATGGTAAGTATACATCGCTGAACCTATCAACAAAAATAAATAAAGTAAATAAAGTAAAAAGAATTGGTTCCCTGATGCTGTCCTCACCGCTAGAACGCATCAAGATTCACATTGAAGACACTCTGTGAATTCTGTATTTCACATCTTTCACACTGTTGGGCATTGTTCATATACAATATCTTTCATCCGTCCTCAAAAGAAATAATCAAGGGGAGTTACATTTTGCGAGCATAGAGGACATTCACAAGCCCACCTCTGCCAATCCAGTGACTGGAAAAAATTAAAATACGCTTAACTGCTGCAGAAAAATGTGCTGAACACCGAACTTGCTGCAATAATATTAACAACTGTCTTGCTAGTGCAACGTCCTCTAACAAATTTGCCGCTGAGTAATTGGAGATATTCAGACTACCGGTCACCATTTATTTTATTTCGAAGAAAGAGGGTCCGATAACTTTATCGCTGATGAGTCGAAACCAAGCACTTATGTTCCAGAGGTACTGGGTGTTTAGTTGACACAATCAGTGAAAAATTTATTCTTACCAACATTGAGCATTGTGGACATTTATCTCACCATTAGATTTGAAAGTTGCTTCATCAGTATACAGTATGACAGGCCTGGAGTTCAAATTTTGGTTTAGAAAGCAAGTTCAGCATGTGAGCCTTGTCTGGAAATAATCTTCGTGTAATGCCTGATGGACAAGGATGTGATACAAACGTAGAATGCTCCAGACGGTACCACTGCTCACATTGAAATCCAGTGCTTTCTTCTTGCAGAAGATGTTAGTTGAGATTTAATACGGCAACAACATCTGCGCTTACGTCGCTTATTACATGTTTTCTAACTTGTTTGTTATGATTGTGGGACGGTTGCATCCGGCCACTACCGAAACTCCGTGCCTCCAGTCGCCAAAAACCCGGCATAGATGATTTTGACATCTGCATGTAGGTAATTAAGGTGGTACCCTGGGAGCTCCGAAAGCATAATAAATTATTCTTCATTGGAATATGTCATTACTGAACAAACAACACAGATAAACTGAAATTGTTGACCACGTATCGTCAAAACGCCAACACACATTTCGCGTAGGGACCACTAAGATAAGATACGAGAAATATGTCTCATACGGAGGCGTGTAGACAGTCGTTTCTCCCTCGCTCTATCTGATAGTGGAACGGAAAAGGAAAGGAAACGATTAATTGTGGTACAGTGTACGCTCCGCCACGCCCTGTACGGTGGCTTGCGGTGTATGTACACTACTGGCCATTAAAACTGCTACACCAAGAGGAAATGCAGATGATAAATGGGTATTCATTGGACAAATACATTATACTAGAACTGATATGTGATTACATTTTCACGCAGTTTGGGTGCATAGATTCTAAGAAATCAGTACCCAGAACATCCACCTCTGGCCGTAATAACGGCCTTGATACGCATGCGCATTCAGTCAAACAGAGTTGGCCGGCTGCGGTGGTCTCGCGGTTCTAGGCGCGCAGTCCGGAACCGTGCGACTGCTACGATCGCACGTTCGAATCCTGCCTCGGGCATGGATGTGTGTGATGTCCTTAGGTTAGTTAGGTTTAAGTAGTTCTAAGTTCAGGGGACTGATGACCACAGCTGTTAAGTCCCATAGTGCTGAGAGCCATTTGAACCATTTTCAAACAGAGCTTGGATGGCGTGTACAGGTACAGCTGCCCACAGCTGGCGCAGGCGCAGGCGCTCCTGTCTGTGATGCAGCGTCAAGGGTAACCGCAGCCATGGTCTCCGAGCTGATAGCCCATGCTGCTGCAAACGTCGTCGAACTGTTCGTGTAGATGGTTTTTGTCTTGCAAATGTCCCCATATGGTGACTCAGGGATCAAGACGTGGCTGCACGATCCGTTACAGCGATGCGGATAAGATGCCTGTCATCTCGACTGCTAGTGATACGAGGTCGTAGGGATACAGCACGGCGTTCCGTATTACCTTTCCTGAACCCACCAATTCCATATTCTGCTAACAGTCATTGGATCTCGACCAACGCGAGCAGCAATGTCGAGATACGATAAACAGCAATCGTGATAGGCTACAATCCGACGATTATCAAAGTCAGAAACGTGATGGCACGCATTTCTCCTCCTTACACGAGGCATCACAACAACGTTTCACCAGGCAACGCCGGTGAACTGCTGTTTGTGTATGAGAAATCGGTGGGAAACTTTCCTCATGCCAACACGTTGCAGG
Source organism: Schistocerca gregaria (assembly GCF_023897955.1). Taxonomy (NCBI): domain Eukaryota; kingdom Metazoa; phylum Arthropoda; class Insecta; order Orthoptera; family Acrididae; genus Schistocerca; species Schistocerca gregaria. The sequence goes on along the minus strand of NC_064931.1, from coordinate 118,282,114 downwards.
TGTCGCCACCGGCGCCAACCTTGTGTGAATGCTCTGAAAAGCTAATCATTTTCATACCACAGCATCTTCTTCCTGTCGGTTAAATTTCGAGTCTGTAGCACGTCATCTTCGTGGTGTAGCAAATTTAATGGCCAGTAGTGTAGATGTTAGACGCGAGCGATCCCATTAGCAGTGAGGAAGTTATTAGCCTCGACAGTTCCCGTTCACTTCGGTTGAGTGGCGTAGCGTTATGTGGTACGTTGCCAGGACGAATTTAGCTATAATCTCAGTGAAACAGCACAAAACACACAATAATTTTGTTGACAAAAAGTTTCAGTTTTGAGAGTTCTTCTCAGTGGTAGTCCGCAGCTCGTCGTCTCACGGTAGTGTTCTCGTTTACTTGGTGGTGGTGTGTCGTCATCATCATCATCATTCATCCCCATTATGGTCGGTGGAAGGCAATGGCTAACCACCTCCACCAGGACCTTGCCTAGGACGGCTGTGCAGGTCTCCTGCATCGTTACCCTACGCTCTGTCAAGGAGTATGGGACTTCATCATCATCATCTCAGAGGTAATATCTTTCCCCTCATGTTCCTAGTAGAAATGTAGTAGTTGGGTTCATTATGTTTATTTTCCAGCAGCTTTCAGGCAATGTGAGGTCCACCATTCTCTTTTTTTATTACTGATATTCGTATTATGCATCTCGAAAGAGACATGGTTCTCCGGTTGGAGATAAAAGTTCTTGTATGGTAGGTCTTAGCTTTCTTATCAGTTCACCCAACTTCTAGTTGAACTAGGCACGCTCTTTCCTAGGGTAAACAGTGACCTTACAATCGTTTGGTCATAATGTTAAAGTTGAATGATATATGCCTCTGCAGAAAATACTGTGGTGTGCAAAACTTTAGTACGAAAGTAACTTTCGCATGATGAGTAACTGCCAAGTAACATAGCTCGATGAAACTTGCACCATGCATAGAAAGAACTGCTACAGTATGTTGCAGGAAAGAAATATGAAATGAAACGAACAGAAAAGACACTTTTACTATTTAAAGACAATAATGCCGCCGCGATTCATGATGGTCCCCTTAATGTAATCTCATGTGGCAAGGGGTAGAGACACGTAATGCACGCAGGAATATTGTTGAACATGATCGCATCGACTAGTGCAGATGGGGGAGCTCTTGGAACGAGATGATATTCAGCGAATAGACTGGCCTGCCCGTCAACCAAACCCCCCTCCTTCTCCCCTCCTCCCCTCCTCGCGACTTAAATACACTACCGTCCGTGGTTATAACACATCCTGTTATGAACCATGTCCTGCCTTGTGTAATGTCCTGGGGACCATAATGAATCGTGGTAAGTTCAGTGTAATTATTGTCTTTGAATAAAACTATCATTTCTGTTCGTCTCATTCCGCATTTTCTTTTTATCAGTTACGTTCTGTACAGTACTACAGCAGTTATTCCTACCTGTAGGCAAAGTTTCATCGAGCTATGTTACTTAGCAATGGCATATCAAGCAAAAGTTAAATTCGCCCTTAAGTTTTGTACCCCACAGTATGCAACTGTTAAACCTCTTTATAAGAAAGTTGACAAGAAAAACTTAAATAATTATCGTCCACTTTTCTTACCCACGTTTTTTTCCAAAATATTCCAAAAAGTAAGGTACTCAAGAGTACTCTCACGTTTAAGTAGAAACAGTTTACTTACAAGGTTATGTCATAACGTTGGGGTGACAGATTTACTTCAAACTTTGCACACCTTTAGTAGGCCATTAAAATAACATAAGGTGCAAGTAGTAAGGTGCACTACTCTGGCAATTCCGAGAAAATCGTAAGAAAAATGTCAAATGTGTGGGAAACCTTATGGGACTTAACTGCTAGGGTCATCAGTCCCTAAGCTTACACACTACTTAACCTAAATTATCCTAAGGACAAACACACACACCCATGCCCGTGGAAGGACTCGAACCTCCGCCGGGATCAGCCGCACAGTCCATGACTAGCGCCCAAGACCGCTCGGCTAATCCAGCGCGGCAGAAAATCGTAAGAGAAGTCTGTTATGTAACAGATGTACACTCCTGGAAATTGAAATAAGAACACCGTGAATTCATTGTCCCAGGAAGGGGAAACTTTATTGACACATTCCTGGGGTCAGATACATCACATGATCACACTGACAGAACCACAGGCACATAGACACAGGCAACAGAGCATGCACAATGTCGGCACTAGTACAGTGTATATCCACCTTTCGCAGCAATGCAGGCTGCTATTCTCCCATGGAGACGATCGTAGAGATGCTGGATGTAGTCCTGTGGAACGGCTTGCCATGCCATTTCCACCTGGCGCCTCATTTGGACCAGCGTTCGTGCTGGACGTGCAGACCGCGTAAGACGACGCTTCATCCGGTCCCAAACATGCTCAATGGGGGACAGATCCGGAGATCTTGCTGGCCAGGGTAGTTGACTTACACCTTCTAGAGCACGTTGGGTGGCACGGGATACATGCGGACGTGCATTGTCCTGTTAGAACAGCAAGTTCCCTTGCCGGTCTAGGAATGGTAGAACGATGGGTTCGATGACGGTTTGGATGTACCGTGCACTATTCAGTGTCTCCTCGACGATCACCAGAGGTGTACGGCCAGTGTAGGAGATCGCTCCCCACACCATGATGCCGGGTGTTGGCCCTGTGTGCCTCGGTCGTATGCAGTCCTGATTGTGGCGCTCATCTGCACGGCGCCAAACACGCATACGACCATCATTGGCACCAAGGCAGAAGCGACTCTCATCGCTGAAGACGACACGTCTCCATTCGTCCCTCCATTCACGCCTGTCGCGACACCACTGGAGGCGGGCTGCACGATGTTGGGGCGTGAGCGGAAGACGGCCTAACGGTGTGCGGGACCGTAGCCCAGCTTCATGGAGACGGTTGCGAATGGTCCTCGCCGATACCCCAGGAGCAACAGTGTCCCTAATTTGCTGGGAAGTGGCGGTGCGGTCCCCTACGGCACTGCGTAGGATCCTACGGTCTTGGCGTGCATCCGTGCGTCGCTGCGGTCCGGTCCCAGGTCGACGGGCACGTGCACCTTCCGCCGACCACTGGCGACAACATCGATGTACTGTGGAGACCTCACGCCCCACGTGTTGAGCAATTCGGCGGTACGTCCACCTTCCCTTCCGCATGACCACTATACACCCTCGCTCAAAGTCCGTAAACTGCAAATACGGTTCACGTCCACGCTGTCGCGGCATGCTACCAGTGTTAAAGACTGCGATGGAGCTCCGTATGCCACGGCAAACTGGCTGACACTGACGGCGGCGGTGCACAAATTCTGCGCCTAGACCGGCAAGGGAACTTGCTGTTCCAACAGGACAGTGCACGTCCGCATGTATCCCGTGCCACCCAACGTGCTCTAGAAGGTGTAAGTCAACTACCCTGGCCAGCAAGATCTCCGGATCTGTCCCCCATTGAGCATGTTTGGGACTGGATGAAGCGTCGTCTCACGCGGTCTGCACGTCCAGCACGAACGCTGGTCCAACTGAGGCGCCAGGTGGAAATGGCATGGCAAGCCGTTCCACAGGACTACACCCAGCATTTCTACGATCGTCTCCATGGGAGAATAGCAGCCTGCATTGCTGCGAAAGGTGGATATACACTGTACTAGTGCCGACATTGTGCATGCTCTGTTGCCTGTGTCTATGTGCCTGTGGTTCTGTCAGTGTGATCATGTGATGTATCTGACCCCAGGAATGTGTCAATAAAGTTTCCTCTTCCTGGGACGATGAATTTACAGTGTTCTTATTTCAATTTCCAGGAGTGTATATGCCTGTCGTGATTTGCGAAATCGCTTATACATGCAATCTTTTAAGGTACCCGGAACTACTTTGTACCTCGACACTTCGAGCTACGGACAGAGGCAGGACCCATGGGGCAGTTAACCTGCCTAGCGGTGAAATGTTATGTAGCGAGACCGAATAGTGCAGCTGCAAATTTATTGAGTATCACAGAATTTACAATTGTACTACAAAAATGAAAGGAATTGCCAGAGTAGTGCACCTCTACTTGCACTTTATGTTGTTTTAATGGCCTACTAAAGGTGTACAAAGATTGAAGTAAATCCGTAACTCCAACGTCGTGGCCTCCCCTTGTTAGTACATCACAGTTAATTTTCCAGAAGCGTTGCTATTTGCACATTCACTGACCAAATATTACAAGTCTTAAATAAGGAAATACTGGCAGTTGGTATTTTTGGTGTTCTTTCCAAGGTGTTTAATTGTGTAGATCATGTTATTTTCTTGGAAAAACTTAAGTTTTATGAAACCGATGGAGTAACACACGACTGGTCTGAATAACGTTTAACAAAAGGAATGCAAGACATCGTGCTAAAAAATTCAAACATTGTTGAAAGAAGAGAAAATTTCAGAGACTGGGGAGAAATCACGTTTCATGTTTGGGTCCACTTCTACACTTCTATTCCTTATGTTTGTGTGTGACCTCCCACTTAACATTCATCAAGCACAAGTGATACTTTTTATAGACAATGCTAGTGATATAATAAATCCCATTAGAGAAGAAGGAACAGAGGAATTTTTTAGCCGGCTGGAGTGACCGAGCGGGGCGCTACAGTCTGGAACCGCGCGACCGCTACGGTCGCAGGTTCGAATCCTGCCTCGAGCATGGATGTGTGTGAAGTCCTTAGTTTAGTTAGGTTTAAGTAGTTCTATGTTCTATGGTACTGATGACCTCAGCAGTTCCATAGTGCTAAGAGCCATTTTTTAATTTTTTAATGATTTTTTTCAAAGAATTATTAAGTGATTTTCTCAAAATGGACACTCCATCAATTTTGAGAAAACGCATTGTATTCAGTTCTGCACACCATTTAGAGACATACAAACAGTTGATGTACCACTTGAACAGGAGTCAGTAAATAGGGTAGAATGCTCCAAATTTTTTGGTGTTCATAGTGACGGAAACTTGAACTCAAAGGAACATATTACTGAATTGCTTAGACAGTTAAGTTCAGATATTTTTTCTTTTTGTATTATTCCTGGTCTTGGAAACAAACGATGAACCTCCTGACATATTTTATATATTTCCACTCAATAATGTGTAAAGGGATAATTTTCTGAGGTAACTCACCATTTAAAGAGTACTGATTGCACAAAAGCGAGCAGTGCGAAGAATATGTGTTGTTCACCCACGGCAGGCATGCAGGCACCTCCTCTAGGAGCCAGGCGTTTTAACTACATCACAATAAATATAGTCACAAGTTGAGAAGAATAGTGACGCCCATACCTACAATACTAGAGCAAAAGACTAACTTTTGTTAGTAAATATTAAAGCTGTCAGTGACTGAAAATAGTTCAGTATGCAGCAACAAAAATTTTTGGTCTTTTTTCCCAATACCGTAAAAACCTGACAGGCAGGGAAGTAAGTTTTAAAAATACCCTAAAATCATTTGTTCTGAACAACTCCTTCTATTCCATGGAAAATTTTTACTTAAAAACTGGAAGCCTATAAAAATTGGTTTTTGAATTTACTTGTATGATTAGGAGAAAAAAAAATTATATGGTCATTAATGTTAACACTAATCACGTATAATATATTCTGCAAACTGATTAGTCCCAAATCGTTTCGGAAAGCTCTGTCGAAAGGTGAATAGATAGTCTTCGTGCCATGCTAGAGACTTGCAGCTCGCATAATGATATATAATGTGAAAGACTTTCAAACTGATACAGAATTTGCTTCAGGCATGCCAAGAAGCTATTCATCATGACATTTGGAGATTGTTTGCTATCATACCACTAAGAATACAAGAGCGTATTCGCGCCTGTGGGGGTCATATCTCGTACTGGTGTACCACATGAACAGGAGTCAATAAACAGGGTTGAATGCTCCAAATTTTTGGGTGTTCATACTGATGGAAAATTGAACTGGAAGACGCATATTACTGAGCTGCTCAGACGATTAAGTTATTTTTGCTCATCGTATTACTGCTAGTCTAGGAAACAAACGAGTCAGCCTCCCGAGATATTTTGCATATATCCATGCATTAATGCCTAATTGGATAATTTTCTGAAGAAACTCATCGCGTAGATCTTTTGATGATAGATATCAGTTCCAAACGGAATAAAAGTTTAATTATCTAATACCGGTTGTGCGATGAATAGTTTGATACATATCGGACAGCCGCTTCATGCAGTAACACTTTTCATTAACATCAGTGTACTACAGAAGCAATTATAGAGTGTATGGCGAGGGATAGTTCATATCAGTACTAACCACGTCCGTCGTTCTATCCCATTCAGGTGCGCATCGAGGGGAAAAGAGTTATCTATATGGCTAGCTGCAATCTTTCCAAAATTAATTCAACAAGGCCTCACAGAAGATAAATCAGCTTTCTTTCTACGATTCCAATTTTAATTATCTTAGAATCTAGATAAGGGAATACGCTGGTCCATTAGGACCGTAGCGCCGGTCTTTGAAACTCCTTTTTTGTCTTTCTTCAGGAATACTTGGTACGGATCCCAAACTCTGGTGCAGTGCTCCTGAAAGTCGTACAAAAATAGTTTCTTTTACAGAAACACCGTAATTTACCAATATCTCCACATCAAATATGTCTTCCATTCGCCTTCTTCTCTACTGCATTTACCAATGTGCTCTGTTTCATGGCACATCGTTGAGCTACACACAGATATTTTACATTATGAATTGATCCATGAGTTTACAAATAATGCTTTATGGTTCCAAGTTCTAGGGGACTGATGACCTCAGAAGTTAAGTCCCATAGTGCTCAGAGCCATTTGAACCAATGCTTTATGCGATTCTATCATCTGATTTCTGTCGTTAATGCTCACTGGTTTGCATCCATTTGCATTAAGGAGAGCTGCAATTCAGTCAACTAAATAGAAGCACTGTCTTCAGTTTTGATGCATTTCGTTATGGCTATCTAGTGGTGATACATTCCGGTAGATAAGAGCAACGTCAGTGAACAGTATCAAAGTGTTATCTCGTAAATCGATCATGTAAATACACCAGGCAAAAACTCACAACCAAGGGACATGACGTTATTACAGTGTAACAACACTGCAGCCTTGGTAATGGCTTAAATGCAGCGAGGAAGGGTCCGGTAGTTACTTCAGGCATGCCATATGTAGCTGAAGCCATTCTCTAATGATTACATTGCGTAGAGCTAACTAACTGCGAGGATGTTGACTGCTACGTTTCACCTGGTGTTCCAAAAACTCCCACTTAATTTTTATAAGATTAAGAACCGATAATTTAGCACATCAGTCGAGATGCAGTATGAGATCTAGGCGTTCGCCATACTCCCTGAATTTAGTCACCTCTGCTCAATGTAATCATCAAAGAGTGGCTACAGCTGAATATTGCATACCTGAAGTAATTACTGGACTCTTACTCGCTGCATTGAAGCCGTTATCAAGGCTACAGGCGTTGTTACACTGTAATAGTGTCATGTCTCTTGGTTGTGACTTTTTGCCCGATATATATACACAGTAGAACCAAAGAAACTGGTACACCTGCCTAATATCGTGTAGGACCCCCGCAAGCACCTAGAAGTGCCGCAACACGACGTGGCATGGACTCGACTAATATCTGAAGTAGTACTGGAGGGAATTGACACCAAGAATCCTGCAAGGATGTCCATAAATCCATAAGAGTAAGAGGGTGTGGAGATCTCTTCTGATCAGTGCGTTACAAGACATCACAGATAAGCTCAATAATGTTAATGTCTGGGGAGTTTGGTGGCCAGAGGAAGTGTTTAAACACAGAAGAGTGTTTCTGGAGCCACTCTATAGCAATTTTAGACATGTGGGGAGTCGCATGATCCTGCTGGAATTGGAATTGCCCAAGTCCGTCGGAATGCAGAATGGAAGTGAATGGATGCTTGTGATCAGACAGGATGCTTACGCACGTATCACCTGTCTTCGTCGTATACAGACGTATCAGGGATCCCATATCACTCCAACTGCACACGCACCACACCATTACAGAGCGTCCATGAGCTTGCTGCCGTACATGGTCTATGGATTCATGAGGTTGTCTGCATACCCGGACACGTCCATCTGCTCGATAGAATTTGAAACAAGACTCGTCCGACCAGGCAACATGTTTCCAGTCATCAATAGTCCAATCTCGATGTTAACGGGCACAGGTGAGGAGTAAAGCTTTGTGTCGTGCAGTCATCAAGGGTACAGGAGTGGACATTCGGCTCCGAAAGCCCATACCGATGATGTTTCGTAGAATGGTTCGCACGCTGACATTTGTTGATGGCTCAGCACTACAATCTGCAGCAATTTGCGGAAGGGTTGCACTTCTGTCACGCTGAACGATTCTCTTCAGTAGTCATTGGTCCCATTCTTGCAGGATCTTTTTCCGCCGCAGCGATGTCGGAGACTGGTTTTTTTTTTTTTTTTTTTTTTTTTTATTTACCAGATTCCTGATGTTCACGGTATACTCGTGAAATGGTCGTACAGGAAAATTCCCACTCAATCGCTACATGGGAGACGCTGTGTCCTATCGCTCGTGCGCCGTCTATAACACCACGATCAAACTGACTTAAATCTTGATAACATGCCATTGTAGCAGCAGTAACCGATCTAACAACTTCTCCAAATACTTGTTGTCTTATGTAGGCGTTGCCGACCACAGCGCCGTATTCTGCCTGTTTATATATCTTTGTACTTGAATACGCATGTCTATATCAGTTTCTTTGTCGCTTCAGTGTATAGGGTCCGCAGCTCGTGGTAGTGCGGTAGCGTTCTCGCTTCCCGCGCCCGGGTTCGATCCCCGGCGGGGTCAGGGATTTTCTCTGCCTCGTGATGACTGGGTGTTGTGTGCTGTCGTTAGGTTTAAGTAGTTCTAAGTTCTATGGGACTGATGACCATAGATGTTAAATCCCATAGTGCTCAGAGCTATTTAAATCCATTTTCAATCAGTGTATAGGTATGATGTTTAACGACCGTATGCGGGTTGAATTCCCACTCACCTTGCACTGTTCATACCGCGTTCGCTGCTTCCCTCGTAGTACTGCGTTGCAACGATACCGGAATGTCCCTGCAATGTTCAAACAAGTACATAGGGGAATGGTTGGGGGCGGGAGGATTCTTCACTACCGAGTGACGTCACACGAGTCTGGCAGAACTTTTATTATTGTTAATATCTGTGCCCTTTACAGGGCTGCACTGCTCACACTGGCATGGTGCGGCGCGGGAGATGTGCAGGAACATCAAATCGTATTTCTCGCTTTTTGATACAGTTCACTCATTTCGCAAAATTCTGCTGCCTTCGGGTGATGCTCACGAACGATTTCACAACAATTTTTGCGACCCAAGGTCTCCGCGGTTTCGTCGCGTTAGACAACTAACCACACACTATTCATCACTTAGCGCTAACCGTAAACAAAACACACCAAACAAATGCAAACCAATAGCGCCACCGCACTATCGATACCAGCGATGGTAGTGAATATAACTTTACAGCCATACCAGAAACGTATGCGTCCAGCCCTATGAACACGATTTTATCTTCTCGGAAGACGGAAGTGTCCACAGTGTACGTATCATGAAGATGCAGAAGGAACTACAACGTTGGATCACCAAGAGTGTTGAAATGAACACGGAATCCTGAATGAGTTGGTCCAAACATCACAGACTCACTCGAGCTGGAACTACGCACACCAGACTTAGTGGTGTAGGTGTAGACAGTGGTCCTTAGGTGCACTCGACCTCTTGTGTCATTTGAAAGAAACAAAATGGCTACTCGTTGGACGACACTGTATGATTACATTCAGCTACTGACCAGTTTGTGTGCTGTTTGGCCCATGGAAGACGTGCGGTTTTTGTATGTCACTTTGAGTAAGAGCAGTTCTCAATTAACCCTATTCCTCGTGTACACTTCATGCAATTTCCTTAGCAATGTTCGCTCGGTAACCGGTTTAGATCCCCCACAATAACAACTCCTATCCGATTTGAAATCGATTGTCATTGACAAACGGTGACGTTCTCTGCCGGTCTTTGTCAATTAGGATCTTTGTACGACCACTGTTCTTACGCCACGTTGGACAGTCTGCGTTGACAGTCCGATAAATCGAGCTTCTTTATTCATGGTGTAGTCATGGACTTGTGCCTACACTATAGCTTGTTTCTGCCATCCTGTCACGTCTCCACCCAACCCATCTTACTGCGCCGATTAGATACTACTGATTAGCGCATACACACTACTTCATTGCCATGATTTACGTCAGAGTTGGAGGATCACATGACCCTCTGGTATCATTGTCTACTACTTGTAAGATTTCGTGTTCAGGAAGAGCGAGCAGCGTTTCACACTAGAGATATTTCCTGAACTCGTGTCCACTTTTTGAGAAGTTTCTTTTAGGAAATGACTGAGTTGCTGTTTAGAATATGCTCCAGACTCCTGCAGCATAAAGACTTTAGGGATATGTTTTTGATTTGGATTTTTTTAAATTCCGCCTTATGGAAAACACAACGTCTTTGTTTTTATTCACACACATATGTTTCTACACGTATGTATTAGCTTCTGTTGCTTACCAATTTATATACACTCCTGGAAATTGAAATAAGAACACCGTGAATTTATTGTCCCAGGAAGGGGAAACTTTATTGACACATTCCTGGGGTCAGATACATCACATGATCACACTGACAGAACCACAGGCACATAGACACAGGCAACAGAGCATGCACAATGTCGGCACTAGTACAGTGTATATCCACCTTTCGCAGCAATGCAGGCTGCTATTCTCCCATGGAGACGATCGTAGAGATGCTGGATGAAGTCCTGTGGAACGGCTTGCCATGCCATTTCCACCTGGCGCCTCAGTTGGACCAGCGTTCGTGCTGGACGTGCAGACCGCGTGAGACGACGCTTCATCCAGTCCCAAACATGCTCAATGGGGGACAGATCCGGAGATCTTGCTGGCCAGGGTAGTTGACTGACACCTTCTAGAGCACGTTGGGTGGCACAAGATACATGCGGACGTGCATTGTCCTGTTGGAACAGCAAGTTCCCTTGCCGGTCTAGGAATGGTAGAACGATGGGTTCGATGACGGTTTGGATGTACCGTGCACTATTCAGTGTCCCCTCGACGATCACCAGAGGTGTACGGCCAGTGTAGGAGATCGCTCCCCACACCATGTTGCCGGGTGTTGGCCTTGTGTGCCTCGGTCGTATGCAGTCCTGATTGTGGCGCTCACCTGCACGGCGCCAAACACGCATACAAGCATCATTGGCACCAAGGCAGAAGCGACTCTCATCGCTGAAGACGACACGTCTCCATTCGTCCCTTCATACACGCCTGTCGCGACACCACTGGAGGCGGGCTGCACGATGTTGGGGCGTGAGCAGAAGACGGCCTAACGGTGTGCGGGACCGTAGCCCAGCTTCATGGAGACGGTTGCGAATGGTCCTCGCCGATACCCCAGGAGCAACAGTGTCCCTAATTTGCTGGGAAGTGGCGGTGCGGTCCCCTACGGCACTGCGTAGGATCCTACGGTCTTGGCGTGCATCCGTGCTTCGCTGCGTTCCGGTCCCAGGTCGACGGGCACGTGCAACTTCCGCCGACCACTGGCGACAACATCGATGTACTGTGGAGACGTCACGCCCCACGTGTTGAGCAATTCGGCGGTACGTCCACCCGGCCTCCCACATGCCCACTATACGCCCTCGCTCAAAGTCCGTCAACTGCACATACGGTTCACGTCCACGCTGTCGCGGCATGCTACCAGTGTTAAAGTCTGCGATGGAGCTCCGTATGCCACGGCAGACTGGGTGACACTGATGGCGGCGGTGCACAAATGCTGCGCAGCTAGCGCCATTCGACGGCCAACACCGCGGTTCCTGGTGTGTCCGCTGTGCCGTGCGTGTGATCATTGCTTGTACAGCCCTCTCGCAGTGTCCGGAGCAAGTATGGTGGGTCTGACACACCGGTGTCAATGTGTTCTTTTTTCCATTTCCAGGAGTGTATAATACAAAGTTCATGGTCGTTTATCTATTTGGGCCCTAAAATTATAACATGAGTATTTTGTTTGGTTTTCTTCAACTGAAAAATATACTACTAACTTAGTGAAAATACACTTCTACAAATCGGCTTTTTGTGCCCCTATTTTTCCTTTTGACAGCATGTCACCGGCAAAGTAGTCATGAATTAGTGCCTTTCTGAAATACATTTCCGTGGATAGTGGTTGTATATGTTACTGTACTTATATCTTCCGTCATGTTATGTATTTCTGCTAGGTATGTCTTTCTACTGCTATTGTGCACACTTTTTTCCAATATTTTTTTAAATAATTTCAGCCTCGCCTTTACTTTACACATATTTCCCCAAAATGTCATTTGAGCAGGCACCTATGTCCCCATACACATTGAGTGGTGCTGTGTTGTTATTGCCATTGTTCATATGTTAACCATTTTCCTTAAGTTTAGTGTGGCGCTAATTTTGAATTTTTCGTAAGAAATATTGTAGTGTGTGCTGTGGGAAAACTTATGTGATGTGTGAGTGTGTAAAATTTGAGGGGAGAGCTGCAAAGACGTAAGTGGGTTGGGTGGGGAGGAAGGGAAGAGAATTGAGAGACAGATGTGTTTTGATGTTTGAAAGTGTAACATGTGCAGATGGCGGAAGTATTGCGTGCACATGGTACAGAACGGAAGTGCTTTGGCGGACCTGTCATTTGTACTCGGGTAATTGATGTGAAAAGCTTTCTGACGTGGTTATGGTTTCACGACGGGAAACAAGACTTCGAAGCGGAGTTGTAGTTGGAGCTAGACGCATGCGACATTCCATTTCTGAAATCGTTAAGAAATTCAATATTCCGTGCTCGACAGTGTCAAGAGTGTGCCAAGAATAGCAAATTTCAGGCATTGCCTCTGACCACGTACGAAGCAGTGGCCGATGGCCTTCACTTAACCACCAAGAGCAGCGGCGTTACGTATAGTTATCAGTGCTAACAGACAAGCGTGAAATAACCGCAGAAATCAATGTGGAACGTACGACTAACGTATCCGTTGGAACAGTGCTACGCAATTTGGCGTTAACGGGCCATGGGAGCCGACGACCGCCGCGAGTGCCTTTGCTAACAGCGCGCCATTGCCTGCAGCACCTCTCCTGGTCTCATGACCGTATCGGTTGAACCCTTGACGACTGGAAAGCAGTGGCCTCGGCAGATGAGTACCGATTTCAGTTGGTAAGAGCTGGCTGTAGGGTTAGAGTGTGGCGGAGATTCCACGAAGCTATGGACCCAAGTTGTCGACAAGCACTGTGCAAGCAAGTGGTGGTTCCATAATGGTCTGGGCTGTGCTCGCATGGAATGGACTGGCTCCTCTGGTCCCACTTGATTGATAAATGACTGTAAGTGGTTATCTTCGGCTACTTTCATACCATTTGCAGCCATTCGTGGGCTTCGTGTTCCCAAACAACGATGTCATGTCACTGGTGCGCAAACGTTCGTGGTTGATTTGAAGAACATCCTGGACATTTTGAGCGAATGGTTTGACCACCCAGATCGCCCAACATGAATCCCATCCAACATTTTATGGGACATAATCGAGAGGTCAGTTCGTGCACAATATGCTGCACCGGCAATACTGTCGCAATTAAGGACGACTATAGAGGGAGCATGGCTCAGTATTACTGTAGGTGACGTCAAACGACTAGTTGAGCCTATGCCACGTCGGGTTGCTGCACTACGCCGGGCAGAAGGAGGGTCGAGACGATATTAAGAGGTTTCCCATGACTTTTTCCACCTCAGCGTATTGTTCACTGAGAGCTCCAAACAGTGTTTTATTGCATAGTGTTGTATTTTCATTCAAGAAAGTTTTTCCTTGTATCATTGCCTTTTGTATGCTGTAGTTCTCCTCTGTTGTGAGTTTTTGATAGAGACTATTTATGACTTTCTCTAAGGATCTTATGCTCAGTCTCAGTGTTTTTGGGTGGTGGCTTTCATGCAAGCGATGATCCGTGAAAGTGGTGTGTGTACTGTAACTTTTTAAGGCTCTGAGATGTTCAGAATTTCTCGTTTTAGAATTTTTGCATGTTTGACCTATGTAGACAGATTGGCATGAACTACAGGTTAGCTGATAGATTCGAAACTGTATAATTTATGGACGTGTTCTTAGATTTTAGATTTTCCTGTACTGTTTTGTTGTATTGTATTGTATGTAACTGGGGACCTTGAAACGATGGAGAAGCTTCGTCCCAGCCGTAGCCCTCAGTGGTTCACAACCCCAAAACAGGCTACAGCAGTCCACTCACCCCATCGCCGCCCCACACAAAACCCAGGGCCGGCCGAGGTAGCCGAGCGGTTCTAGGCGCTACAGTCAGGAACCGCGCGACCGCTACGATCGCAGGTTCGAATCCTGCCTCGGGCATGGGTGTGTGTGATGTCCTTAGGTTAGTTAGGTTTAAGTAGTTCTAAGTTCTAGGGCACTGATGACCTCAGAAATTAAGTCCCATAGTGCTCAGAACCATCTGAACCGAACCCAGGGTTATTGTGCGGTTCGGCCCCCAGTGGAGCTCCCCGGGAACGTCTCACATCAGACGAGTGTAGCCTCAATGTTGACGTGGTTAGTAATTATGATGTAGGCGTACGTGGAGAAAGTGTTTGCGCAGCAATCGCAGATATAGTGTAACTGAGGCAGAATTAGGGGAACCAGCCGCATTTGCCTAGGCGGATGGAAAACCGCCTTAAAAGCCATCCACAGACTGGCCGGCACGCCGGACCTCGACACTAATCCACCGGGCGGATTCGTGCCGGGGACAGGCACGCCTTAACGCCCAGAAATCAGGGCGTTAGCCCGCACGGCTAACAGGGCGGACTATCTGGTTAGTGCGGAATCACATTTATAGTCCTAGCTTCTACAGAATGTTCTAAACCTTGTGTGCGTTTTTATTGCTGTATGTTAGGACGTGACACACTGTGTTCTTAGTAAGTTGTTCCTGGTTTACTGTGTTGAAGTTATTAATTTGTAATTTTGTGCATCCGACAAGAATTATAAGCTACTTATTTCAGGAATGAACTTTCTGTAGAAAATTATATTCGAAACATACAATCTCCCAAATCCTATAAAGTCTCGAAAGCGGTTCATCGTAATACGAGTCAACGCATGATCTGTAGACTAGATGCCAATTCATAAAGAACATTTTATACAATCGTTAGTGTCGCATTACACGTGATTGCGGCCGATAAAGTAAAAGATAAATTATTTGTTAGACCACTTCAGCTGCGAAAGAAGTCGTTTTATCATTTATAATTTTTACAGCGCGAAGAGAAGTACGTGTAACTGCCTTGTACAGTTGTAGCAGTTGCTATGTGAGTCGACGAACGAAGGTCACCCAGAAAGTGACGGACGTTTCATCGTACATCGATGTTTGTTATTAATACACTGGTGTGCAAAGCTTAAGGACGGATGTAATGTGTCACTGCCAAGTAACATAGCTCAATGGAACTTGGACCATACACAGGAAAAACCGTTACAGTACAGTTCAGAAGGTTTCTCGGCAGAAATACATTATGAGACGAACAGAGAATACCCTTTTATCCAAAGACAATATTTAATCTGAACTCACCGCGATTCATTATCGTCCCCTGCAGATTAGAAACGGCGGGACATCACTACTGATGAGGTTTTCTGTGACCAGCACGGACGGTTGTCCGTCTTCCTCAACGTTCTCCCTTGCCGGCGACAAGGTTGGTAAGGAGTTCTTGTGCTTGGGCTGCCCATTCCTCCACCAGTGCGGTTGACGACTGCTGGAAGGCCATTGGTGCACGTGAACGTGCTATATTACTTCTCTACAATGCATCCCACATGTTCTCGATGAGATTTAAGGAGGAAAGGGCACACCAGTCAATTCGCCGAATATCTTCTCATTCCAAGAGCTTCTGTACCTGCGCTGTTCGTTTATAAAAATGAAGTCTGGGTCGAATGCACCCGTCGAAAGGTTCAGATGGGAAAGCAACACAGCGACACAATAGCGTTGACCGCGGAGTGTATCGTGTTCAAGGCTGAAGGTCAATACACACTTGTAACATTATAAAATTCTGTACATATCGTTTTGAGGTCGTGCTGGTATCAGAACAGTATTAGTGATTTCATGATGTGTGAAGAACGTAAACATTGAACTGACGCCTTCTTATTCTACACGGGAAATTGCACACGTGGTATTTAGCTGCGGTTTAGCTAACGGCCGTAAGCGACAGGCACTCGTCATTTAATCCAAACGATGCCACATTCGAACTGAAAAGAAAATGTTCAGCGGGTTGTTCCACTGGCTGTCCTGTTAACTTCGCCCAGTGAAATTTGCGCCCACAAAATGTCGAGGGAAGGATCACTAATCTCCCAGGCCGAACTCAGTAACTTGCCTAGCAGGTAGGAGAGTCGAAGGCTCAGACGTGTGTTTGTTTCATTTTTTGAAGTATTGAAGTCTGCATGAATAGCTCACATTTGAAAAAATTGCTTGCGGCAATTTGAAGGTCGCGTTTACTCCTTCGGGCCTCCATTCCTGCTGTTCCACGCTTTGCCATTTAGCCTATTCAAATATTTGGAAGTCAGGACGCCCATGCAACATTATGCCCCCCCCCCCTACCCTCCTCTCCCACATTACCGCCACCACCCCTCCACACACAGACACAGACACAGACACACACACACACACACACACACACAAACACACACACACACACACACACAACGTAACACCTGGACCACCAAAGGGATCAGGTTCGAGAACGTGTGTGTATTATGTGTTCCAATCTCACGCCAAATGACGCTACGTATTGCACCGGGAATACAGCCCATTTCAATTGTGATCCAGCTCATAGCTCTTATCTACTACTACATTCCATTTCACCACGGTAAAATACACTATGAAAAATTTAAAAATCGATGAATCACAGAGGAATTATCCGAATTTGGTGAGCACGAAGACATACAGTAGAAGCTCTTGCCGTATCCAGGCGGGTATTATCTTGCTGAAATGTAAGCCCAGGGCGGGTTGCCATGAAGGGCAACAAAACGGGGCGTAGAATATTGTCGACCGCTGTGCTGTAAGCATTCGGCGGATAACAACCTAAGGGGTCCTGCTGTGAATGAAATGGCATCCCAGACCATCACTCCTGGTTTTCGGGCCGTGTGGCTTGCGACAGTGGGGTTGGTAATCACACCGCTGTTTGGGGCGTCTCCAGACATGTTTTCACTAGTCATCGGGGCTCAGTTCGAAGAGCGACTCGTCACTGAAGACAGTCAGTGATATTTCAGGATGAAGACATTCTCCTATTCACCAGTACGTGCTTTGTCGGACTGTTTATGTCGGAACTAATACGCCCTTATGTGGTTTTATGTGATAAATCTGTTTTTAAAAGACGTTCTAGCTCGTTAAAGCTCGATATGACTAACAGTAGCGTTCCATCTGATATCATAAGTAATTTACTGGTGATGTGTCGCCTTGAGATAGCAAGCAACAGAGTCGCCGAAAATGTGTGTAAACAGAAAGATATGTTTCGGTTTCAGAGCTGGCAACATATGGAACCGTTTAGTACTGATCTCTTCTCAAGTAGTCCAGCGACACATGCTGTGTGTTTCCTGCCGCACATTAATAGCTGACAGGCGCCTGATATATAAAATCTACTCCAAAAATCTGTAGAGCATCTGGCGTCTTCCACCTTGACGTCAATGTTGGGAAACTAATTTCAATGACATTAAACCACTCAGAGATAACAACTTCTCTCATATCGATAGCGACATACATATCAGTAAATGCGTCAACAGTCTTCTCCAAGAGTGTTTTAATAAATTACAATGCTGACGCAAGTTTCACGTAGATAATTTTGAAGCCCACGTACGGAAATAGGCAATTGTACGATACCAATGTGTGCGATTTTCCTTTTCCGAGCTAGTTCATTTATGTCCGAGCAACTGAATAACAGACAACCATCTACTAGCTTACAGCACGCCTTTTCGCCCTGGTGATGGCGGTGATGCGTCGACGGATGAACTCCACGAGACATCGGATGTAATGAAGAGCCACTAATACCTCTACACGTATACTGGCCGAGCTAGCCCAAAGCGACCACGTCTCTTTCGATAGCGTCCCAAAAGTTCGCAGAAGATATGAAGTCAAGTGAACAGGTAGGGAGGGAAGGCGGAGCACAGAAGCATCTTCGTGTCCATGGAGTCTTCCTAAAACAATTCTGATACATTACGTAAGCTAGTGGCTGGTGTGCTTTCTTGCTGAAGGCATAATGGATCTATATAGTGTTGTAGACAACAGAATTCTGCTCATATGTAAAGACTTTTAGTGACACCAAAGTTAGTGTCTAGATACTAATGAACGAGATGGGGACTGGAATTGAGGGTGGCAAAGCTTAATAAGAAACGCTTAACTTCGTTTCCAGATGTTTCTTTACAGATGTAACTCCAGGATTCCGCAGATGATACAGTTGTCTGTAATAAAGTGCTTTCAGAAAAAACTATGCAGATATTCGGCTGGATCTTGGTAAGATTTCAGAGTAGTGCAAAGATTGGCAACTTGCTTTCGTTGTTCAGGAATGCAGGAATGTAAAATTGTGCAACTCACAAAATAACCATAATATCCTATGACTACAGTATCAGCGAGCCACATGGCGGAACAACCACATAGGCTCACTCGTTGGTGAAGTAGAGGGCAGACTAAGGTTCACCGGTAAAATACCACGGAAATGCAATCCATCAACAAAGAAGATTGCTTACAAATCACTCCCGCGACCCAGCCTCGAATATTGCTCATGTGTATGGGACACGTAGAAAATAGAACTAACAGGGGATATTGAACATACACAGAGAAGGGTGGAATGAACCCGCCAGGATAGCCGAGAGTGCTAACGCGCTGCTTCCTGGACTCGGGTAGGCGCGCCGGCCCCGGATCGAATCCACCCGGCGGATTAACGACGAGGGCCAGTGTGCCGTCCTGCCTGGATGCGGCGGTATTTAGGCGGTTTTCCACATCCCGCTAGGTGAATACCGGGTTGTTCCCCACGTTCCGCCTCAGTTACACGACTCGCCGACATCTGAACATGTTCGCACTATTCCATGAATTACACTAGATGCAGACAGCTGGGGTACACTGATTCCATCCCGGGGGTATGGGGTGGCGGCAGGAAGGGCATCCAGCCACCCCTTCATCCTAACCTTGCCACATCCGTTCCTAACAATGCCGACCCTTACGTCAGTACGGGACATGGCACCAGTGAAAGAAAGAAAGAACAGAGAAGGGTGGAATGAATGGTCACTGATTTGTTTGACCTGTGAGAGAGAGTCGCAGAGATGCTGAAGAACCTGAAGGGGCAGAAATTTGAAGACAAGTGCAAAATATCCCGAGGAAAAAGACTGCTTACAAAGTTTCAAGAAGCGAATTCAAGTGATGAATCTAGCAATGTACTACAAACCTCTACGAATCACTCCTGCAGGAATCGGAAGGACAACATTAGATTAATTACAGGATGCACGGAGTCATTTAAACAGTCTGTTGCACAACAGATCCAATTCCCAGATGCACATATAATTTTTTTTAAATTATTACTTGGCGCAGACGGTAGAAAATTAGCTCTGTCTTATACCGTGTGTCACAATCGGTATCTGGAGCACGCAAAGTGTACCAGTGTTGCACAAGACAGGGTGCTGCTCGTAGCCGAGTCATAATCAAGGTGTTCAAACGGCTCATTATGACAGCACCCAATACCCAACTACAATCCGAGCTCAGACGCTCTACTGATTCCTAGCACTGGCGGAAAGTGCGAAGGCAAGGGAACTGACAGTAACTGAGATACCACGGTGAGGACAGGTCTGCTGACACCTCCAGATAAAGAGGGCAAATTATCACATCACCAGCCTCGATGACTTCAGGTCCAGCTTAAACCAGGAGTATCATTCCCGCTGTTTGGCTATCGCATCTGCATCTCTGATTCCGACGGAATAACAATCTCGCTATTTGCAGAATAACTTTGTTTGCGAATAATGATGTGCTACCTAGTGCCTAAGTTAAGATTTTGCTTCCGAAACCTCAGCTATCCGGCTGCAGTGGATCTTAGCCGCTGCGAGCTGCCACTGCTGTTTGGTCACCACTGTGACTGACAGAAGATGTGAACGAGCCTGGGCCTTCCACTGGTGAACGAGCATAATAAATGACTGCAAATTACCTGTTGGGCGAGGCATCCGCGTACTGCCCCTCTGGCTGTACATAGTACCGCCTTCCTGGCTGTACACTGTGTTGCTGATTAGAGTTCTGGGTTTCTGCCTTCTGCCTATCCGTGTTATGCTGTTGTCACCTGCTTAAGCAAGCATCCGTCTTCAAGAGCGCTGGAGCAGGCCGTTTTAGTAGGCTTGCACATAGAGACTCCTGTTCCAGCTACCTGCACGACGTCGCTCTTGAGTCCTAACTAGGGCTGTTTGTAACATATCGATATATCGATGCTTTTGCAAAGATAACAACGAATATCGCCGATATTTACTTAGCCCACCAGCAAACTTCGATATATCGATATGTAAATCGCAATAACGAGTGCCGATATTTTTATTTTATATTTTTTTCGCAATTTTCGGTAAATATATGATACTATTATTTTGAAATTGTAGCAGTATATAATTTTACTTTCATTGTCTGAAGGAGTCTTACTGCTTTTGGAGCTCTCATCACGTCCAGTCATACTCTTAGACTGTGTGAAGCAAGTATAGGAGGCACAAAGAAGAAGACCGGTTGCACTGGGGGAGGGGGGGGGGGGGCGGGATAACAAGATTTCTTATGTGGAAGAAATACCACAACAGTTGCGTTGGAAAACAACTAGTGTGCTATTTCTTAACATCTGCATTCTTCAAGAACAGTTCCTGAAAAAGATGACCATAATCTAAATGACAAGATTGGTTTTCCCGGTGAGCGCAGACGTGTGAGGGGAAATGCTGACGTAATCGGCGCCCGCCGCTGCCAGCAGAAACTGCAAGGTTTAACTTCAACACGCAATTTTGACGCTAGAACTGCAAGGTCACTGACGTTTGCAGAAATGAAAAAATAGGGAAGCCGGTATGAAACGTTCCAGACAAATCCGATATGTGACGAAACCGAACGATGGATCCACCGGACACCATTTATTGTGCCACTTACATGAAGTTACCATTGTTAACAAAGTAGTTATCGCCAACGTGCATCGTTTTCCTTTCAATTCTTGCTATAAGAGGGATAAGCAGCTAGCTAGCTCGTTGATGTACAGAATATCTAATAATAAATCAATACTTAAATATACAGATCTAAAACTGGCAGTATGTCTACAATGTGCAGCCAATATTTTTATAACCTGGTAATTCGTTATTTTTTCGTCGATATGTCGATACTTTTCTTCGATATAATTTACCTGCTAATGATATTTTTTAAACATCGATATATCGGATTCCCGATATTTTTAATAATCTCGACAGTTCTAGTCCTAACCTACACCCTGGCCATAGCCGACAAAGTGTTGTGTCCACATTCCTTGTTCCATTCGATTGCGCCATCACCAGCTCCCGAGCTTGGCTTTCTGCATCTGTAGCGTCACCACCTCAGCTGCTCAGCTTCCACACCCACTAAAAACGTCATTCGTCCTGTGTTGCACTCGTGAATGGAACGGGAAGAAGGTTTGCATGATATGGATGTAGATGTGCGTAAGAGTACTGTATAATGGCCAAAGTTGTCTCGAATTACGAATGGACTTCAAAAAGTGAGCTACACATGTGTATGACCATTGCGAAACACAAGTGGCGCGCTGTCAGAATAGGGTACATGCTCTAGGTTTCCTATATGCGCAATTCTTCGGCTTCGCTGCATCACAGAGTGGGAGTGAAATGGCGTGACAAATGGATAAATACTCCAAAATTATAGTTCGCTGGACAATACGTATCTTGGAAGAGAAACTGCCTACAAATTCAGCGTGAAAATTCTGGTAGAATATGGACCTAATCCAATGTCGCTTCCAGCCTTAATGAAATGGTGTCAACAATTTGCCCGAGGCCACTCAGACGTGGATGATGGTGATCTGGAAGTAAGGCCATCGACATCGACCACAGAGGAGAACGTGCAGATAATCGAGGAACTGATTCGCAGGAATTTCTGATTTTACGACGGTGAGTATGTTTACACAGTGGTTCCCGAATAGCTCAGTGACCAAGAAGCGGATTCCTATCGCCGAGGAACTGAACAATTGGTAGAACGTTCCGACTGTTGTTAACAGAGTCTGGTCACTATATTGAATAATAATGCCATGCATATGTCGGTACCTCGAATTGTATTGCAGCATTCAGTAAAGTTTAATTGGCTTGCCACAATAATGTTCAACTCACTGTTTGAAGTCCCCTCGTACCCACTGGTGCATTGACCTACGTTCAGTTGTGGTGTCAATCCGCCCCCAAACCATCTCTATTTGTTTATGATCCCTTCTGGATCACCCCCCTCCCTCCCACTCATACCAGTGGAAAATGAAAGAAAGAGAGCCCTATTCGTAGGTTTCCATTCGCCCTCTCACCATATAACTTCGGGATTTGCAGCTTGCTAAGTTTCGTATTTTTCGGAACCTTTCAATAACTTCCGTAAGTTACAATGGCAGACATACTTTCCCCCGCCCTCTCCCTTCGTACGCACACAAGAGCGGATGTATCACTGACGTATTAAGGGTTTGTGTCCTGATAACCGAAATTTTTGATATTGTTGTAATTTTTCTATTACTTCTACACTTACGCAGGTGTTGTGTTGAGATTTTTGCGTCTCCAGGATGCTAGGTTCGATATGTAATGAGGGCATTTTGTTGGCTTATTAACATAAGTCGTGAGTTCGACCTCCAGTGGTGGACGTCTTTCTCCAAAGCCAAAGACCATACGTCATTATACCTCATAGAGAGTATTTTCGTACCGACATTAAGACATTTTGTACAGGTGTTGCTCAGTTCACGTTGCCCATAATGGATGCACTACTGTCTACCTCTGTGGACAAACTAAATGCCAGCAAATGTTTTTTTGCCAGGTTACTCCGGTAGTCAACTGTCGAAAATCCTTACTTCGCTGACAGTAGAATAGTGACTGGAGTGACAAGTCAATGCACACTGCCACATTGTTTAATGTTGTTCCTCAGTCACCTAGTGTTATGTGGACAAAGATTCTGTCTTATGCAGAAAATTGGATCAACAACAAGCACAATAGAAATTAAGTGCATCTAATGCGTAGTGTATAATAAACGTACTGCGCGAAGTAAACAAAAGTTGGTAGGCGTGTTTCTACATCTGAAAGATAATATCTATTCAGATTTCACGCCAGTCACATGAGAGTGCCGCTAGTAGCGCCCCTATGAGGATGCAAATCAGGTTTGCATTAAATACACGCTGTAACGAACATGAGCGTTGGTTACCTATGAGATTGGACATGGGGAGATGATGTTCGTGAAGAATGCCTTCGAGGCGACAAAAACGCCACTATAAACACCTCATTGACTTGAGCTAGGTCATGTAGTTGCGCTACGAGAAGCTGGAATTCCTCCTGTGATACAGTAGGACTTGTCAGGAACGTAGTCACTGTACATGATTGCTGGCAGCGGTAGTCACGAGAATGTAGGCTCGCAAGGAAACCGTGCTCCGGACGGCCACGTGGCACTACCGAGAAGGAAGACCATCGTTTTCGATGTTTCGCTCTGGCGCATCGTACTGCATCTACAGCAGCAATTGGCACCACACTAACACAACGAACTGTTACAAATCGCTTGCTTTAAGGACAGCTGTTGTGTTTTCTGATGAAAGCTGGTTCTACCTCGGTGACAGTGATGGCCGTTAATTGATTAGAATGAGGTTAGCTGAGGGCCTACCACCAACCTGTCTGTGTGCTACATACAATACTGGCCATTACAATTGTTACACCACGAGGATGACGTGATACAGACGCGAAATTTAACCGACAGGAAGCAGACGCTGTGACATGCAAATGATTAGCTTTTCAGAGCATTCACACAAGGTTGGCGCCGGTGGCGACACCTATAACGTGCTGACGCGAAGAAAGTTTCCAACCGATTTCTCATACACAAACAGCAGTTGACCGGCGTTGCCTGGTGAAACGTTGTTGTGATGCCTCGTGTAAGGAGCAGAAATGCGTACCATCACGTTTCTGACTTCGATAAAGGTCGGATTGTAGCGTATCGCGATTGCGGTTTATCGTATCGCGACATTGCTGCACGCGCTGGTCGAGATCCAATGACTGCTAGCAGAATATGGAATCTGTGGGTTCAGGAGGGCAATACGGAACGCCGTGCAGGATTCCCACCGGCCTCGGATCACTAACAGTGACAGGCATCTTATAAGCATGGCTGTAACGGATCGTGCAGCCACGCCTCGATCCCTGAGTCAACAGACGGGGACGTTTGCAAGACAACAACTGTGGTGTCACCGCCAGACACCACACTTGCTAGGTGGTAGCCTTTATATCGGCCGCGGTCCGTTAGTATACGTCGGACCCGCGTGTCGCCACTATCAGTGATTGCAGACCGAGTGCCGCCACACGGCAGGTCTAGAGAGACTTCCTAGCACTCGCCCCAGTTGTACAGCCGACTTTGCTAGCGATGGTTCACTGACAAATTACGCTGTCATTTGCCGAGACGATAGTTAGCATAGCCTTCAGCTACGTTATTTGCTACGACCTAGCAAGGCGCCATGATCAGTTTCTATTGATATTGTAAATCATGTAATGTCCAGAGCGACGTTCGTCATTAATGGATTAAAGTTAAGTATTCCACCAGCTTCGTCCGTTTTTCTCAATTCTAATTCTCTTGTCATGTTCCAGACCTCACGCCAGCCTGCGTGAGCTTAGACGCGTGCATTTCGGCCTCCTTTAGTTCCATAGTGTTGGCTCTCCTGCCAACCACAACATTGGCGACGAGAGTAAAAGTGTTCTTATCTAAATTGCCCTGATTTACTTGTGTAATGGCTTCGCCACAATCTCCAGATATACTGTCCGAATTTTATCGCTTACAGAATCAGCAGACGCAGGCCTTACTGGATGCCCTTGGACAGCTCGTCCAGGGTCAACGTGCAATGAACAACGATGCGGCAGCAGCCGCTTCACCGCTAACGCAGCCACAACACGCTGTTGCACCAACTTTTCGACCTTTTGATGCTGCACTGGAAAGTTGGACGGAGTGCTCACGCCAATTTGGATTCCATCTCGATGCCTACAGAATTCGAGGTACCGAGCGGCAGCCGTTTTTGTTGTCTTCTGTTGGCGTGAATACGCACCTTGTGATAGTCAAATTATTTCCCCGCCGCGACGTAGCAACTCTGTCCTACGAAGAAATTTTGTCTGCATTAGATGCATATTTCAAGGAATCAGTCAATGTAGTTGCGAAAAGGTATACCTTCTTTCGTACAAAACGTACGGCAGGTCAGACTAATCGGGAGTGGATTGCAACCTTGCAAGGCCTTACTAGGGATTGTGCTTTTGAGTGTCAAAGTGGACTCCCTTATTCAGATGCTATGGTACGTGATGCAATTGCTCAGAACGTTTCTGATGTTCGTATACAGGAACAGATTTTGAAACTAATCAGTCCCTCCCTCCAACAAGTGATGGACATATTGGATCGGCAGGACACACTTGACTTTGCTCGGGAATCATTTGTAACTTCGCCAGCAGTGTGTCAGGTTAACCGGCCCGCCGGGCGAGCTGCACGGAGGAGTAAACAGTCCTCGCTCCCGGTCGCGCCGCTGCCGCCAGGCTCTCAGTCACGTGTGCCATGCAGGCAAGCAAATGCAGTGATCAAATCATGCCCGCGGTGTGCTACTAAACATTCGCGTGAGAATTGCCCGTCACGCCAAGCTATTTGCTTTTATTGTAATAAAAAAGGACATGTTCAGAGTGTTTGTCAGACAAATCTCAGATCGGAAGCTCAAAACCGTTCCAGGCCCTTTGCTTCGCGCCGGAATCGGAATCGAACCAAGGACACTCAGGCTCGCGAAACTTCGCCCATGGAAATTCATGTCGTTCATTCCACTCCGCCCAGTGCCACTATCTCTAGCAGCGACTGTGTTCGTCCCAAAAATAGTGTGCGTCGACATCGCCGGAACTCCCGTCAAGTCGCAAGTGATTATGTACGAGAGTTAGTTCACGCTGCACGAGACAGTCTCTCTTGTCGTCAGCAGGACAATAAACTTTTTGTAGACTTGGACATTAACGGCAAAGTGATACCATTCCAGCTCGATACAGGAGCTGCAGTTTCACTGATCAATCAAGACACTTACAAACTGCTGGGCACACCTCCGTTGCGTGCCGCAAATGTTAAGTTAAGTAGCTATTTAGGACAAGAGATCCCTGTGTTAGGACAGTGCAGCCTTCTTGCAACATACAAAGGACAAACAAAACTTGTGTCATTTTACGTCCTTCGTTCTTCTTCTGCAGTGAACTTGTTTGGTTTCGATTTATTTCAGTTGTTTAACTTGTCTATAGTGAATCAGGTCTTATCAGTGAACCAGACGGTGCCGTCAGACAGTGTTTCTCGTCTATGTGAAAAATTTGCAGACAGTTTTCCACAGAGCCTCGGTTGCGCTAATAACTATAAAGCACATTTGGAACTGAAAGTAAACGCGCAATAGAAATTTTTCAGACCGCGCAATGTTCCCCACGCATTGCGTGATGAGGTCGCAAAAACATTACACGATTTGGAATCACAAGGTGTAATTGAACGTGTGCAGGCTTCTCTCTGGGCATCACCCTTAGTAATTTCGCCAAAACCTTCCGGAAAGTTGAGACTTTATGTGGACTTCAAGGCAGCAGTGAATCCACAACTAGAGGTTGCAACTTTTCCTTTACCCCGCCCGGAAGATCTTTTTGACAAACTGTGCCCGGGTAAATATTTTTCGAAGTTGGACCTCGCAGATGCGTACTTGCAAATACCGGTGGACGAAGAATCCCAGCGCGATTAAAGTTAAGTATTCCACCAGCTACATCCGTTTTTCTCAATTCTAATTCCCTTGTCATGTTCCAGACCTCACGCCAGCCTGCGTGAGCTTAGACGCGTGCATTTCGGCCTCCTTTAGTTACATAGTGTGGGGTCTCCTGCCAACCACAACAACAACCATCTGCACGAACAGTTCGACGACGTTTGCAGCAGCATGGAGACCATGGCTGCGGTTACTCTTGACGCTGTATCACAGACAGGGGCGCCTGCGATGGTGTACTCAACGACGAACCTGGGTGCACGAATGGCAAAACGTAATTTTATCGGATGTGTATTCGTCATCGCCATACTGGCGTATCACCCGGCGTGTTGGTATAGGATGCCATTCGTTACACGTCTCGGTCACCTCTCTTATTCACATTGACGGTAATTTGAACAGTGGACGTTACATTTCAGATGTGTTACGACCCGTGGCTCTACCTTTCATTCGATCCCTGCGAAACTGTACATTTCAGCAGGATAATGCACGACCGCATGTTGCAGGTCCTGTACGGGCCTTACTGGATACAGAAAATGTTCGACTGCTGCCCTGGCCAGCACATTCTCCAGATCTCTCACCAACTGAAAACGTCTGGCTCGTCACAATACGCAGTCACTACTCTTGTAGTGGTATCGTGTTGAAGTTTCATGGGTAGCTGTACCTGCACACGCCATCCAAGCTCTGTTTGACTCAATGCCCCGGCGTATGAAGGCCGTTATTACGGCCAGAGTTCGTTGTTCTGGGTACTGATTTCTCAGGATCTATGCACCCAAATTGCGTGAAAATGTAATCACATGTCAGTTCTAGTATAATATATTTGTCGAATGAATACCTGTTTATCATCTGCATTTCTTCTTGGTGTAGCAATTTTAATGGCCAGTAGTGTACATTGGACCCACACCTGGAGTTATGGCCTTGGCTGCGATTTCATATGACAGAAGGAAAACTCTCGTGGTTATACCACGCACCGTGACTGCAAGTTTGTACGTCAATCTGGTGACTCGAACCAGTTGGCCAGCCATTCATGAACAGCAGTCCAGGGGATGTTTTCTAGCAGGATAACTCTCGCCCATATGCCGCTGTTGTAACCCAACAACGTGTCGACATATTGCCTTGGCCTGCTTGATAACCAGGCCTGTCTCCAATCTAGCATGTACGGGACATCATCGGATGATAACTCCAGTGTCATGCATAAACAGCATTATGCGTTTCTATATTGACCGACCAAGTGCAATAGGCAGGCAACTCCATCCCACAAACAGAAATCCAGCGCCTGTACCATAAAATGCATACACCTTTAGAAGCTTGCATTCAGCATTCTGGGGCTACACCAGTTAGCAGCGTACCAACTTTTCACATTTGCACTTAAGATGACCTGTGATCTTGCAATGTTAATAACTTAAATATATTACATCGAAGGTTAGTGTCTTCCTCCCACAGCTGTGCCCTAATGAAAAACAATATGTATTTCGAGAGATGCAGCTGATGTTGGAAGTACCAGGCATTCTCTGTGCCCCACAATGACCAAATGGTGTATTTCTAAAGATAGGAGCTGTGTCGAATTTTACAGCCAAATGCAGTCGCTTGCCAGCAAACAAAGGATGTTTTTGAAAGTTCCCTCTATCTGTCTGGCCCAGAATTTTTTCCCCTCTTATAGTAGCGTTCTGCCCCGTAGCCACCTGCACCAAGCCTGCTTGAACAAAACCAAGTTAAATTATAACTTGCTGGTATGGCGTTCTGAGTTCCTATTGGTCCTCTGCAAAACAGAGCGTGGAATCTGAAGGAATGTAAAGTCCAACCTCCACCACAAGCATAATCAGTCTTTGACAATGACTAGATGTGTCTGAGTGATTCTCGCAATATGATGATGGGAAACAGCCAAACTTGGGGCAACTGCCATGTAAGTGTTTTTAAAAAAAACTATTAATTGAAATCGCGACCGTTATAAAATTTCATAGCAAAGTATCCCAATTTTTCGATATTGTGATACATTTTCTTAACAAGTGCAGCGGAATGTACTGGCAGAAGTAAAGCTGTGAGGAAGGGGCGTGAGTCGTGCCCGGGTAGCTCAGTTGGACCTTTGCCTGCGAAAGGCAGAGGTCCAGAGATCGAGTCTCGATCCGGCATACACTTTTAATCTGCCAATAAGTTTAATATTAGAGCTCACTCCGCTGCAGAGTAAAAATCTCACTCTGGAGGATAATGCTTGTTTTACATGGTCAATTCTGGCTAAAAAAAAAATTAAACAGAATCGAGAGCGCACATTCCGATATGGATTAGGTCTTAACATTTGTGGATGTTATAACTTTGATGGTATCGAGCTCCCCGTAAAGATTCCGGACATATTAAAATTTGAGGCACACAATCCCGGAATATTGGTCTGAAGAAGCAGAAAAGCAAGCCAGAAGAGCAGGACAAACATATCGTATTTGGACCACTCTATTTTACGAAATATGCAGGTGAGCATGATCTTCGTGTTAACATGCTGCTGTTCTCTGAGGGTGATAATCAGCATTACGTATGGATCAAAGACACGTCCCGCCTCCTTTACAGCCAAATGTCGAAAAAAGAACATGAAAAACGCATTTACTTCAGGTGTCTAAATATATATTCAAAAAGACATCTGAAGGACTGTGAATCCAATGAACCGGTATGTGTTCTTATGTCTGCAGAAGAAAACATGTTCGTTAAATGCAGAAGTGCTCACCAAAATGAATGATGTCTATTTGTTGTATGCGCTGACTTCGAATGTCTCCTTGCTCCTATCACCCGCAGTGATTGGAACCCCTTAGACTCACATACCACCTTCACGCAACAACACGTACCGTATGCAGCAGCGTACCAACTTGCATGCTCATGTGACACAAGTCTTAATTGCTATGAATCTTATGTCGGGATAATCCTGCGGTTTGGTTGCTCACTTAGTCTGAAAAACTCTCACGGGATGCTTACAGGCTTTACAGCCTTCAAATGACCAGATTGGAGGAGGATAAAAAAATATACAACGATGCAGTTAACTGTCATATTAGTTGGCTGTCATTAGACAGAAAAGCTGGAACTTCCAATAGAGATCATTCTCATTTTACGGGAAGTTCCGTGGTGCAGCTCACAATGCATGCAATTTGAACTATAAGTTACCATGACACATACTCATCTTCTTCCATAATTTAAGTGGCTGTGATGCTCACTTTCTGATTGATTTCGGTGTGAAGAAAGATCAAATCAGTGTCCTGCCGGACACGTAGAGAAGTATGTTTCTTTCTCGAAACGACTGACGCCAAAAGTTAAGATCCACGTCCTTGACTCTTAACATTTCAAACAGACTTCACTCCAGAAACGTGTTGACAGTCTACCTCAGGAGGATGTGCACATCACCCAATCTACATCCCCGATGGGGAAAAGTTTCAGTTTGTGACTAGGAAAAGAGTTTTCCCTTATGATTATCTTGATAATAAGGCAAAACTCGACGAAACCAGGCTACAGGACATACCTGCATTTACCACTACTCTCACAGGTGATGCAATAATTAGTGCAGATTATGAGCTTGCTGTGAATGTCTGGCCGGAATTCAACGTTCCAAATTTGGGTGAATATGCAACATTATGCATGAACACCGACGAGCGCCCCGCCTTTCATTACATGGCACCTCAGTTGTCCTGGGATGCGATGCTCAAGAAAACGAGGCGCAGCATCGAACTTTTGACTTATGCTTTGAGCGCGGGATCCGTGGAGGACGTTGCCAGAATGTCCATAGACAAGCCAAAACAAAAAATCCACATATGGGTGCGGGGTTCAACACATCCCTCGATTCAAGCTATAGTCTATATTTGGATGTGAATAACTTACACAGGTACGCCATGATGCAGCTACCGCCGGTTGCTGGGTTTCAGTTGGTGCGCAAAAACGAACTAGAGGTGTAACACTTCTGTCACTAAATGTAACTGGGTTTTCTCTTTTGATGCTAGTCAATTCTCAGGATGAGCATTACTGCAATTGGCATTAGCATTATGTCAGGATGAAAAACACTAAATAAATTACATTTCTCTCTTAACTACACGTGGGCAGGGTGGGTTCTTCCTTGGCTCGGTTATGAGGTAGAATGAAACAGCATTTTTACGTAAGATAACTTTTACTGAAGATTTGGACAACGGTTTTCTTACTGGACTGTTCTGGCTGGGAGAACGGCAGCCGTGTCGTTTGCGAAGCCTTCTGCTGCGGCAGCGGCGGCGTCTGATTACGCCTGGCGGTGTGTATCTCGTGTCGCCGTCTCGCTGTTGAGTGGAGACGCACATTGTGCTGTGGCCCGTTTAATTATTGACAACGGAGTCGTGAATCGGATGGTGATACCTAGGATGTGGCGTCCCAGTGTTTCTCTTCTCTAAGCGGCCGCGTGTGTCAGTGTTGTGCGTCGGCCAGAGGAGCGGCGCGGCGGGGGAAGGCCAGTGTCCCGGACTCGAACAACGGACTTCTGCTTGCCAGTCTTCGACTGTCAGATCTTCATCCCAGGTCACAGGTGACTGCTGATGTGACGCCGTCCCCTTCCCGTCCCAACGAGTCACCCGGGTACGTAAAAATCAGTCTTCAAATACCTTTTAACTTCTGTCTTCTGGCGCCGAGGCTGCTGCTTGCTATTCCATTACAGCGGCGGACTTGGTGCGTCTGTGGATGATGTAGTCTCTTCTTGCATGACGGTCTTCAGCACCAAACTGACTGAAAACTACTGCTACTCTTCATGTCGGGCCCACTGCGTTTCGCATATTTATTCACTTCAGTTCACTGGAAGTGAACGACTTCACGGTCATTGCCTCTTCTGTCACGTTGAAAAGCTTCTCGAAGAATATTCTTAACGTCGGTCATTGGCTCTTGGAATGTAGGCGAGGGCCTTTGCTCACATGTGACAACTGAGAAATACGTGAGCCGGTTTGGCGATGCCCTGACGGCTGAATCGACAGCGTCCGCTAATGTGGGGAGGGCGATGGCTTCTCCTGAAATTTGCTGACTTCACGGTCATTGTCTCTTCTGCTCTGCCCGCTGTTTGCCAGTATGTAACTCTCTAAACTAAACCAAGTTTTTCATTTATTTTTTAATTTCTACTTCACTTTGCTTTCACTACTTTATTTACTTATCTTAAGTACCACTCAACATTCCTCCACCCTTCCGAGAAATTCGCCCTCGAATTTACCACTCAACAGAGGGATTAGGTGGAAAAATAATGAATGGGTCTGGCAGCTGATGTAGGGTATGTGGGTGGAGGCAGATCTCATATACTCTGTTGGTATGCGTGAAATGACAAGCGATCTGCCATTATGTCCAGAACAGCAAGTCCTGTGAAGAAGCAATACCCCTCAACTGATGACCACTCTTGGACACAAGCAGAGGCACATAATTCATTGTTGTAATCTCTAGCAGAGTCTCAGCTTAGGGATGGAGCTAGATCGAATCACACAGGCTATCTCCTTCAATCAGTCCACCGGGTTGAAGAAGTACATTGAATTAAATGCCTTAAAGATGGTGTGTGTGACTAGTGACTTCGGAAAATATTTTTATAAGTTAATGACTAATTCCATTTTCGGTAAAAATATGCAGAATATAAGAAATGTACGTGATATTTTGATTAGGACAAAATGGGGTGGGCGTTGGGGCATAAGAAAGTGCTCACTGCCAGACCAAATTTTGAGCGGATCGCTATTTTCAATGAGAACTTTGTTGCTGTGGAGATGTCGAAGGTTTCAGTAGAGTTTACAGAACCTATCTATTTGAGTATGTACACATTGGACATCTCTAAACTCCACATGTACCGCTTCCACTATGAGTTTGTTGGAACCAAAGTTACTTTGTATGGATACAGATAGCGTCAGCTATTGTGTGAACAGCTGTGATCCATATGAAGTAAGTAGGTGCCACAGTTATGAATTCGACACATCGGGATATGCAGCCGATAGTCATCATGGTATTGTCCCGCAGAACAAGAAGGTTATCGGCTAAATGAAAGATGAGGTGGATCAATTTCAGATTGTGGAATTTGTGAGTCTAAGATCCAAAATACACTCCTGGAAATGGAAAAAAGAACACATTGACACCGGTGTGTCAGACCCACCATACTTGCTCCGGACACTTCGAGAGGGCTGTACAAGCAATGATCACACGCACGGCACAGCGGACACACCAGGAACCGCGGTGTTTGTTGGCCGTCGAATGGCGCTAGCTGCGCAGCATTTGTGCACCGCCGCCGTCAGTGTCAGCCAGTTTGCCGTGGCATACGGAGCTCCATCGCAGTCTTTAACACTGGTAGCATGCCGCGACAGCGAGGACGTGAACCGTATGTGCAGTTGACAGACTTTGAGCGAGAGCGTGTAGTGGGCATGCGGGAAGCCGGGTGGACGTACCGCCGAATTGCTCAACACGTGGGGCGTGAGGTCTCCACAGTACATCGATGTTGTCGCCAGTGGTCGGCGGAAGGTGCACGTGCCCGTCGACCTGCGACCGGACCGCAGCGACGCACGGATGCACGCCAAGACCGTAGGATCCTATGCAGTGCCGTAGGGGACCGCACCGCCACTTCCCAGCAAATTAGGGACACTGTTGCTCCTGGGGTATCGGCGAGGACCATTCGCAACCGTCTCCATGAAGCTGGGCTACGGTCCCGTACACCGTTAGGCCGTCTTCCGCTCACGCCCCAACATCGTGCAGCCCGCCTCCAGTGGTGTCGTGACAGGCGTGAATGGAGGGACGAATGGAGACGTGTCGTCTTCAGCGATGAGAGTCGCTTCTGCCTTGGTGCCAATGATGGTCGTATGCGTGTTTGGTGCCGTGCAGGTGAGCGCCACAATCAGGACTGCATACGACCGAGGCACACAGGGCCAACACCCGGCATCATGGTGTGGGGAGCGATCTCCTACACTGGCCGTACACCTCTGGTGATCGTCGAGGGGACACTGAATAGTGCACGGTACATCCAAACCGTCATCGAACCCATCGTTCTACCGTTCCTAGACCGGCAAGGGAACTTGCTGTTCCAACAGGACAATGCACGTCCGCATGTATCCTGTGCCACCCAGCGTGCTCTAGAAGGTGTAAGTCAACTACCCTGGCCAGCAAGATCTCCGGGTCTGTCCCCCATTGAGCATGTTTGGGACTGGATGAAGCGTCGTCTCACGCGGTCTGCACATCCAGCACGAACGCTGGTCCAACTGAGGCGCCAGGTGGAAATGGCATGGCAAGCCGTTCCACAGGACTACATCCAGCATCTCTACGATCGTCTCCATGGGAGAATAGCAGCCTGCATTGCTGCGAAAGGTGGATATACACTGTACTAGTGCCGACATTGTGCATGCTCTGTTGCCTGTGTCTATGTGCCTGTGGTTCTGCCAGTGTGATCATGTGATGTATCTGACCCCAGGAATGTGTCAATGAAGTTTCCCCTTCCTGGGACAATGAATTCACGGTGTTCTTATTTCAATTTCCAGGAGTGTAGTACTAGTGTAAGAAAAACTGTACCTCTGCAATAGCTGTAATCAGTACTGCAACGTTAAGTCAAAATTTTTTTCAACCAGCACTATTATTTGTAAAACCAAGAACTGTGAATAAAAATGTCAAACAGTAACAAGAACTGTGAATTTGAAAGCAGTATTACGTTCTGTATTGTAAAATTGTGAATTTAAAGCTGTGTTACTACTGTGAAAATTTTATATCTAAATAAAAAATTGTTATTTGTTACGATACGTCTTTGTTGTTATTTCACAAATCCCTACCCTTACAAATGTATATAAATGCTGTGCAAGATGTACAAGATATTAGTTTGAAGCATGAGAGAGGTAGCGTTTGAGATGGAGGAAAACAAAATATATGTAATCATTGCATAGGATTTTGCTTATTGTACTGCACTTATAGATTTTTGGGGACAGACGGTGCCTGATCGTGTCTGTTTCCAAAGACATGTGGCAAAAAGTCTGAAATTATATCATCTGTGCTTGAACCAAGCCACAGACGTAGAATGTGGGCACATATACCTACTATCTAAATGGGAGCTATGTACAAAGAAAGAAAAACACTGACTATGAGGTGAAAAATTCATTTATTTTCATTAATCCAACTTAAAAGTAATTTTACATTTTCATATGCAGACACAACGCTATTTTCACACATCTTTTTGTTGGGCTGATGGATAGCAGGTCATCCATAGAATTCCAGGTCTTGAATACATGCAAACGTGAAGATTCGTTGCATCCATGTGATCTTCACCTTGCCTTTGACGCAGCTGATGGCATCAGGATGATCTAATATTCGAAGTGATGTCATCATATCTTTATAAGGTATACTACGATCCTCCCAGTGGAGCTCACAGAAAAAACGTGTTAGCCACTTTGCACTACTCCGTGTTCTAGCACAATTCACATCCTGGCCGGCCCGGGTGGCCGAGCGGTCCTAGGCGCTGCAGTCTGGCACTGCGCGAACGCTACAGTCGCAGGGTCGAATCCTACCTCGGGCATGGATGTGTGTGATGTCTTTAGGTTAGTTAGGTTTAAGTAGTTCTAAGTTCTTGCGACTGCTACGGTCGCAGGTTCGAATCCTGCCTCGGGCATGGATGTGTGTGATGTCCTTAGGTTAGTTAGGTTTAAGTAGTTCTAAGTTCTAGGGGACTAATGACCATAGCAGTTGAGTCCCATAGTGCTCAGAGCCATTTGAACCATTTTTTTCTAAGTTCTAGGGGACTGATGACCATAGAAGTTAAGTCCCATAGTGCTCCGAGCCATTTGAATTCACATCCTTTAAAGGGCTCGGTGGTGCCATGCTTGCTGAGAATGTCTCTATTATAACAGTATCTTCTGCGTATGCTATGAATGCAACAAATTTAAATCTGAATTTGTGCACTCATCATCATAGAAACCTTGAATGTTAGCAACGA
Source organism: Schistocerca gregaria (assembly GCF_023897955.1). NCBI lineage: Eukaryota > Metazoa > Arthropoda > Insecta > Orthoptera > Acrididae > Schistocerca > Schistocerca gregaria. Next base: position 118,246,226 of record NC_064931.1, on the reverse strand, counting down.
CATGCACACTTCAAGTTGTCACTGTCAAAAGCACTTGCTCATTTATACAGCACGCTGCACAACACCAGTAAGTGGGCAATAGTTAATCACACGGTCATGTAGAACTAGATCATACGCTGCAGTGCGTTAGGGGAAATTTTATCAGGATTCAAATTCGATTCGTCTATTGGTCCTGATTTAATTATCTCATTCCGTTTGCCACAGCCTGTTACGATGGTTGGTGCCAGTTCCTTGAGTTTCCGTGGACTGAGTAGGCATCCTTTCTCTTCAACACCTTCGTAATAAGAATCAAGGAATCTTGCATACATGTCAAATGCTAGACCATGTACATTCTGGTCCCACTGTGGCAGTAAACTGTCATAAGGATAGAATTCTGAATTCAAGTAGATTCTGGCATTAGTTAAATTGCAGTTGTTAAATACGGTGGAATCACTTGCTAAATTCCACCTTCTATGGATCTGAAATGAAAGTATGATGAATCTCGCTGTTTTCAGCTGCAGGAAGTTTTAATAGCCCATGTTTTCCTGTTCACTGTCGGTACCTGTGGATACTAAAAACCTTCCTTGAGCGGAAAATTAATGGCAGATGCGTACCGGTATTCAGAACTATTAAAAGCTTCAAACGCTCCTCGTCTGCCGCAGTGATGTATGGCATTTTCCACATAACTGTATTGATGGTGATCTGATTCTTCTCTTGAGCTCCTTGAATGTATGAGTTGCTATCCGTTGCGCTCCTTACCAGAATAACTTTCTGTTTAACATTCATAATAATTCGCTGCATGTCCTCAAAGTGCCCCATAAGCATTTTTAGAGGCACGCTGGCAGCAAATTGGCGATACTCTTCTGCTGTTCTGCACATAGGCTAGTCTATGAACCATCCTACTTTTCTAAACTATTTATATCGGAGGGTGACGATGAGACATACGTTTTAAGGGTTGATCCTATACCAACATCACGTGTACGATCAATCTGTACCCCATTAAGTTCATATCGTATTTCCTGGAACAGGAATGCCAAAGCATTACGTATAAGCTTTTATCCCAATGTATGACTTCCATCCTATTTCTTAAATGATCCATCCAGATATGTGAAACTCTTGCCTGGAAGAGTTAAAGAGTCTTAGTGCTGAATGACAGTCCTAATTTCGATTAAAACAACTGTCGAGATCACAATTTAAGTATACTGATGATTGCACGGAGCTCAGTTCCGTTTCCAAACTGTTTTAAAACTTCATTTAAAACGTCGGTGTCGTATGGCTGGTGCTGGCGGCTCCTCAGTTCTTCACGTGATACCACGATCGTATCACATCACTAACCGCAGAGCCGCCAGCATCAGCCACAGGGGGCCTAAAAAATCTGAAGATGGGTTCAACATAAGCCAAAATCGGTCAAAATAAGCCAATGCTATGCTATCTCGACTGTTGTTTCAATCAAAGTTAGCACCAAATCGCTGTGTTCCGTAGACAGTAATATATTAATTGTGAATCGTAATTTCATCGCTGTTGTTAAATGTCGTTTAAGCATAATTCTTACAGGAGAAGTATTTCTGGAGTATGATTCGCTCGTCATATTCCATTGGGTGAGATATACTGAGTGACGACGTCATTGCGAGGTTTCAAGCCTACTGATTTAAGAAACTCGTACTTCGCATGTGTTATCACCTTACGGTTCTGCTACAAAGTGCTGTGCTATGCGCTGTGTGCGCTGGTGCTATATCTTATGCCCATCCTGTCTTAGATGTAGTCGTACAATGATTTCGTCACCACAAAAGTCAACAAGTTAGTTATTCTAGTCACAACACGCACCTCCAAGTAGTCCAGCTCTGAACTGTCACTGGCAGCAATCTCATCAATCTGATACCCTGGTCCAAACGATGGGAAGAATCCGGTCATTGAATGACTCAGTCTATCCTTGAGATATGAGATCGTTGCAATGTTACACTCGACATGGATTGTACTGGCAGGAAGATTATCCACGGACTGATCAGATTTTTAACATTTACTGGGATCCGTCTTCAAAACATGTTCCTTTGTGAAACCTAGTAGTGGCCCTATTGAACCTTTCTGCTTATGCATTCACCGTCCTTATTTCAGATTCAAGTGTACTGATGTCTGGACGGAGCTCAATCTCTTTTCCAGATTGTTTTAAAACTTCGTTTAAATCGTCAATATCGTATGCGCCAGGTTCAGTTTCCCCAATTTCATATTTACCATTAATTTTCCAGATGCAGTTTGTTGTTAGCCTCTGCGATATTTGGGGTGCTGTTGTACGTCTCCAGTCCAATCAGAGCGATCCTCCAATCTCCAATGCTCAAATCAATTCGTGGGAAGTAATTCGCACGTAATACAGACAATTGTTCTTTTAAAGTCAAAGTGTACGACATTGCACGTAAACGTCAACCGGTGAATGGATGCTTAATGCCAGTCGTTATATGTCATTAGTAAATGTCAGGAGGACCATGATTCTTACCTGACCACACAGAAATGTATTAATCTATTCGTCTCCTCGAAAATTGTAGAACACATGTCTTCTACCTGTGAAGCATCGTTTTAGTACTTCTGGAGGTTGCACGTCGCCGAATGAGTCAAAATAGTAGACGTTATTTGTATTTCTTTTTTTCACATATGCTACCCAGTGAGCCCAGGTCCTTCTGCTACATCTAGATTCACAATTCCGCATTATCCTGATTTCCACATGTTCTCTGACAATGTATTCCGCATAAACACACCTTGGAATCTCGGAATATTGAATTTCTTCATAACGAACTCAAGCAGATATGTATTTGTAAGCGCCCTGTCTGGTAGAACTGCTAGGGTTTTTTTTATTTATGAAGAGGCCTAGTCCTTTCTTGAATGGCTTCAAGTATAGTCCTTTTCCGATGGCTGCTGCCTCCATCATGCGGTTATGTCTTTGTGCCTCCTGCAATGGCTTCTGAGAGTTTTGTGCAATCTTGACTGTCCTAGCAATAGCCGCAACGCCCCCAGCCAGTGAATCCACCGCCGAGAGACTGGCTAGGGCAGGAATGAGGAAGGGAATAATTCCACCCGACGTCTTAAGTACTGGTGGAACCCTGAGTGGTTTAAGCGATCTTCTTTTTCTCATTCCTTTCTGCTTCAGGACGCTCTTAGCTCCATACATCGCTGTTAGGAAGCAGTTTTTCATACACCCTTCGGCTGTCATTTTCTTCCTTTGCGCCCGACGTGCAGCGCTCGTAACTTGGTTAAACTTCTTCATACTAAAGCCCAACTTAACTTTACCACTTATAGTTTTTTCAACTGAAAATGCTGAAATGCGTTGTTGTATACCAATATCCCTTCTCGCACGTATTGCCTTAGCTTTATCAGCTAAAATTCGATCACCGGTGTGAAGATCTTTATTTGCTGCATATGCGATGTCGTGTTCCACACAGTCTGTTTCGTTGAGCAAATTTATCTCCTTTACACCACGTGCCAATCTTTTTTGAAGTTTTGTTCCGGGTCCACAGTAGTTATATCCAGGAAGGTGTATTTCGACTGGTAGTTTATCGAGAACACCACCTCCTCCTCTAATGTGTCTCCTATCACTCATGTTGTGCTATTCATGTGGTCGTCGTCTGCTTTCACTGTTCTGTTCAGACATTCCTCAATACTCGCCTTCAGGTGGGTGAATATTGAGTAGTGATGTAATCCATACCGCTCCATCACAGTCTTGAAATATCTATTGTAAAACTCGCCGCCGTGATATGTTTGAAGGTTTTCTGGGCTTCGGTTCGTCCCCATCTGCAGAAATCGCTCAGACACATGCGCGACATCCTTCCCTGTTTTCATCTTCATGAGTAATGCCGAGGAAAATTTTGAATATGTATCTTTTACCATTAAAACTTTTTAAGTGAATATTCCCTCATGTCGACAAAATCCACCTGTTTTTATTCTGCCTATTGCCGGCCGGAATGGCCGTGCGGTTCTAGGCGCTACAGTCTGGAGCCGAGTGACCGCTCCGGTCACAGGTTCGAATCCTGCCTCGGGCATGGATGTGTGTGATGTCCTTAGGTTAGTTAGGTTTAATTAGTTCTAAGTTCTAGACAACTCATGACCTCAGAAGTTAGGTCGCATAGTGCTCAGAGCCATTTGAACCATTTGATTCTGCCTACTGTTTCATTCATTTTGCAGAGGAACCTCACGAACATTTTTAAGTGCGGTAGTGGGAAAACTATGAGTAACACAATCTAATGCTTTCACCGTCCTAAAAAAACGTGGCACGTACAGCTTCCAAATACAATTGGAACACCGCATTCCTATTCGCGCCGAGAGACTGCCATTGTTAGTTTAAACATAATCCACCAGTCGTGCGAGTTTTTAATGCTGGAGTTCAGAATCAAGCATTTCCTGATTCCCATCATCTGTGTTATTCTGTACTTTAGCCTGCCACACCTTCTCCAGATACACAGAGCAAATTTCTTTCGTCCCACTCTAGACTTTATTCATATTATTGAATGGTAACTGCTCTTGCTGCTTCTTAACAGAGTCGACAAAAAGTCAATAACGTGGTGCCAGTGTGATGGCTGCGGGTCCCGTGTTCTTAAACACAAAAGGGCGGTTTGGCGTCCTGTATCACTCCACTTCAGAGATCGTATCTTTGAATGGCTTCGGTCTTGGTGCTTCCCAAAATATCGGCTTCCTGCGGAAGGCGGTGGGCCGCAGTACTGCTCTCCCGCACTGTATGCTTGCGGTGCGTCCTCTTGGAGGCAGTTTACTACACATGTTAAAAACCCAATACAACAGCCTTCCTTCGTCTAGGACAGAAAACAGTCGTTGCCACTTTGGCAGAGTTAAGTCTGCACACAATATACTTTTCTTCCTTCCCCTGAAGGCGTGTGTCCTTTGACAATACCTTCAGTCCCTCTCAATGGCCCGACACTGGCTGTCCCCCCTACTCGGCTGGCCTCTGCCCAACCTGTACTCAGTAACTCTCACCTACATTCAGACAGTCCTCCTGAAGAAGAATGTAATTAGCTACGTCAGGCACTGACGTAAACTGTAATCACACTTGTACTGTCATTTCTAGCCTGGGGTTAATTTAGATTGGCTGTTTTCACTAATATATAGTGCACGGCAGTTGTGACAAAACGATCGCATAACTGGTACGCCAAAAGTTGCAACAGACCCATTGGTCAATTTATCTCTTGTGTGTTGATTTCCCACGGGGATTACAAAAAATTACAACACTGACATTTACAAATATTACGTCGTCAGGTGGAGCGACTACATGGTCCGATGTGTGGTGGAATGGCGAGAGGTCAGGTGACGGAATGGACGAAGACGTAGGCGAGGCGAAAGCTGGCGCTCAAGTTACTGGTAGGGCGATCAGCGTGGGTGGCACGGACGCTTCTGACAACGGGAGCTAGGTGACATTTCTCTGGACGCAGTCAGACCGTAAATGGCCCTCGTGCTCGCAACAGGAATAAGTGCACTGTATGCTTGCGGTGCGTCCTCTTGGAGGCAGTTTACTACACATGTTAAAAACCCAATACAACAGCCTTCCTTCGTTTAGGACAGAAAACAGTCGTTGCCACTTTGGCAGAGTTAAGTCTGCACACAATATACTTTTCTTCCTTCCCCTGAAGGCGTGTGTCCTTTGACAATACCTTCAGTCCCTCTCAATGGCCCGACACTGGCTGTCCCCCCTACTCGGCTGGCCTCTGCCCAACCTGTACTCAGTAACTCTCACCTACATTCAGACAGTCCTCCTGAAGAAGAATGTAATTAGCTACGACAGGCACTAATGTTAACTGTAATCACACTTGTACTGTCATTTCTAGCCTGAGGTTAATTTAGATTGGCTGTTTTCACTAATATATAGTACACGGCAGTTGTGACAAAACGATCGCATAACTGGTACGCCAAAAGCTGCAACAGACCCATTGGTCAATTTATCTCTTGTGTGTTGATTGCCCACGGGGATTACAAAAAATTACAACACTGACATTTACAAATATTACGTGGTTATAATTAAAGTATAGCTACTAAGGAAGGTCTACGGCAGCGAAACTTGCTACATATGCCAACGCGTTAATGCGAGACCAATTTATCCTGAAAAAAATAGTTACAATTTTGGCCACTAGTTGTAATTCTGGCGCCTTACAGCATCTCATCGACGTCTTCGGTGCTCTTCTGTTTTCTTCTTCTTTTAGTGTTCAACCCTGAGGTTGGTTCTGCAGCAAAGCGACATTCCTCTCTCATCCCTCTCTTCTGTCTGCCTTCCTCTTCATTTCCAACGTCATTCATGATTTGTTGCATGTATGATATCCTTGGTCGCCCCCGCAGATTCCTTCCCTCAATAGCTCCTTCTGCTACTGTTCCAATGATGTTGTCGTGTCGCAGGATGTGCGCTTCAAGTTTGTCTCTTCGTGTTTGCATGTGCCTCCACAGAAATCTGGTTTCCTGTACTCTTCTAAGCACCTCTTCATTTGTTACTTTGTCTCTCCAGCTGATCTTCATCATCCTTCTATAGCACCACATCTCCAGGGCCTCTAGCCGTTTTCTCTCTTCTCTTCCAATTGTACAAGTTTCACATCCGTATAGGGCGACACTCCAAACGAAAGCTTTTGTGATACGTTGCCTTATTTTCAGACTGATGTTCTTACTGGTGAGTAAGTTTCTCCTCCGATTAAATTCAATTTTGGCCTTTTGTATTCCGCTCACAATTTCTTTCCGGCTTCTACCATCCCTTGTGATTTTGCTTCTCAGGTAAATAAATTCCTCTATCACTTCCAGCTCCTCTCTTCCAATTCTCTTTCTCAGGGGTTCATATTCTAATCCTGTACTGCATACCATCACTTTAGTATTTTCCTTGTTTATTCTCATTTCGTACTGATTGCATAGAATCCTTTCCATTGTTCTTGGGACTTCCTCTAGATCTTCTTTTGTCTCCGTGACTATAGCAAAGTCATCTGCATAACGTAGCATGTCTATCTTCTGCCCATTAATTTTGATCCCCACCTCATAATGAACATATTGTAAAAGTGGTGCTTAATAATAAAATGAATATTATGCCTTTCTCACTTGTTTGACCTTTTCTGACCACGTCCCATTCCTAATCCATTACATATGGGAAACATTTCTATACGTCTTTCTTGTATTAACAGCGCCAGATTTTGACCTGGTGAGCAGAACTGGAACTAATTTTTTTCAACGTAAATCGTTTCTGCCTATATACATTAGAATATGTATCATGTTTCACTGGCATACGATAGTTACAGCCAACACTGGACCTCTGTGGTTAGCTGCACTTTGATTATAGCCACCGAGCACAAGTACATTAACAGCTATTAGACATTCACAATAGATCTCTTATGCATCTGAAACCAAGGTCGTAAAGATGTATAAGTGCCAATGTGGTGTCTGCGTCACAGTAAGCCTTATCTTGGCCGCTTCCGAGAATGCCCTCTATGGTTTCAACATTTGCTGTCATGCTGAAACACACTGGGGAGTGTTGGTATAGCCGCAAATGGCGTGGAAGGAATTTCATCAGCTCTGAAAAATATCATAATCTTCTTTGAAATCACAGTACCCTGACTCTAAGAGGCTCAACTATCGAAAACTGTCATTACATGAAAGCGGCAACTGTACATACTAGACGTAGTCATAAAGTCTTAATTATCATCTCGAAAAAGTAAAGTTACCTAATTTTTTTTCTTTACAGAACCACGTCAGCAGCCTTCATAAACTTTGTAGTCCCCGTGCCAGAGTACCGTAGCACGCCACTACAGGAGACGAAACGAAATGGCGCAGCCCGTTGAGAAAGCAAGACCTTATCTGCATCTGAAGGGGAACAACGTTGCAACAATGCATGCTGAGTTGATGGAAGTGTACGTCAACGAGGCACCATCACATACCACAGTTATTAAGCGGCGCAAACTCTTTCAGTGTGGTCAGACTAGTCTTAATGACGAAGAACGAAGTGAGGAACCTTCTTTCTGTGAAGAACCGAGAATCGCAGGAGATTCTTGATTCTCACAGTGCGGAGTATTACAATAGAATTGATAGCGTAAAAAGTGAAAATCAGTCATGGATCACTTTCAAACATTTTGCACACATTTTTAACATGACAGAGGTCGCTGCCATCTGGGTTCCGCGACTGCTCACAATCATTCAAAAACCTCCCCGAACAGAGATAGCAACGGAAATTTTGTAGCTGTGTCAGGCAAATCCAGATTATTTCTTCAGCCGCCTAATCGTCGTGGACAAGAGCTGCGTGCAGAGGAACCGTGTGGATTCAGCACCACCGGAAAACACGAAGACCCTACCGTCGCCGGACAAGGACATACTAAACTGTTTTTGGGACTACCATAATGCGAAGCTATCATTTTATCCTCGTAAAGGCGAAACCGTCATTGGAGTAAGGGTAGTTTTCCTCCACGACAATGCGCCAACTCATTCTGCACAGGATATAATCATACATGCCGCTCCTTTCGACTAGCAAAATTTGCCTCAACTCAGTATTCTCCTGACATGGCACCCGGCGCCATCTTTCTTCTCCTCGGATGAAGGAACCATTTCGTAGCCAGCGAATTCAGAACGATTACGAGGTGATTTACGAGATAGAATGGTTTCTGACCGCTAAAGAAGCAAATTTCTATAACTACTGTCTCAGCTAATTCATCCATCGTTGGGAAAATGTGTCACAGTGAAGGGCGAACACTCAGAGGACTAACGTCATCGTCAATTTTCATGGCCACAGTTTGAATCCATAGAGGTGATAATTAATACTTTATGAAAAACTATGGTCCTTTTTCATCTTCTCTCAAAGAACAACATTCATCTACGAAGCTGAAAATTTCTGATAGAAGTGCATGTCCTATTACCTGTCTTTTTCTCTCCTCCTAAGTGGGAGGGGCTTACCAGTTCCTGTACATGACTTACAACCAAGGGAAAACTCCCGAAAACCCAGCTCAGAAACGGGGAATTGCAACCATATAACTTTACTTCTGGGACATCATCCGCTGTTGAGGATGTTGCCCCCGCCAAAAATTAAATTTTTATGTATGTGTGACGAGTGTAAGTGTTGTATGCGTGTGTATGTAGCACTGAACACAGTGAAGTGTTGATGAGAGAATGATCGCCTGTAAAAGGTCTAAGATAGAAACTTTTGCAGAGAGAAGAAACAAAATATCGATGTAATAGAGCCAAAAACGCACATATTTCAATGTCGCGACTTATTGCTGTAGTCCCCTCTGACTAAAATAATTAGGCTATGATACTGAACAACAAACTTTTGCTACTGACCTGACACTGTCGCACAGCTAAAAAAATTGTTCAAATGGCTCTGGGCACTATGGGACTTAACATCTGAGGTCATCAGTCCCCTAGAACTTAGAACTACTTAAACCTAACTAACCTAAGGACATCACACACATCCATGCCCGAGGTAGAATTCGAACCTGTGAACGTAGCGGTGGCGCGGTTCCAGACTGAAGCGCCTAGAACCGCTCGGTCACACCGTACAGCTATTCAATCATCAAAAGTGCAGGTGTGGGATTTCAATGAAGTAATCAAAGTAAAGTGGAACAGCACAATATTCACATATGACTTAAGCCGTTTCTTCACATTCATGATCACTTCTGCATTCAAGTAGTCCAATGGAGATGAGAGTTCTTGACTGTTGGACGAGCCAGCCTCGGATACGTGCTGTTCCTGTTCTTAAAAATCATCATACTTGTCCAGCACATCTTCATGCACACTTACGTGAATTATTCAGCTACATAATATATTCGCGAATTCCACAATCTCGACAACGTTTACACATTCGAATCTTTTTTCCTAAGAAGATTCATAGGATTAGTTTGCCTCTCGATACCGAAGTACACGCTTTTAAGTACTCGTCTGCCTCCGTAGCTGAGTGGTCAGCGTAGATAGCTCCCATGCGGAGGAGGACCCGGGCTCGATTCCCAATCCTGCCAAGGCCTTTTCTCCTTGGTGGGAGGGTTGCTACGGTATTTACTAAGCTTCGAGTCTCCAATGCTCGTTTGTACTGTCGCGAAATAGGGGAGATAGTGCCACAGACATGATACGTGAACTGGAGTGGAAATCATTAAAACAAAGGCGTTTTTCGTTTCGACGGGATCTTCTCATGAAATTTCAATCACCAGTTTTCTCCTCCGATTGCGAAAACATTCTGTTGGCACCCATCTACATAGGGAGAAATGATCATCACGATAAAATAAGAAAAATCAGGGCTCGCTCAGAAAAATTTAAGTGCTCCTTTTTCCCACGCGCCGTTGGAGAGTGGAACGGTAGAGAGACAGCTTGACGGCCGTTCATTGAACCCTCTTTCAGGCACTTTATTGTGAATAGCAGAGCAATCACGTAAACGGAGCTGTAGATACTAGGCAGCAGGACACATGCTGAACCGAGGTGACTGAAATGCTAATCACTTCTGCAAAACATACCAATGTACATGTTGTATGAGTATGAACGTGCTAACTCTAGTCGTTCGAGGTGTTCTGTTTTTTCTGAACAGTGTGATATTCCTGGCTGTGGCCGCCAGTATTTTATCTTGATAGAAGCTGGCCTTGATGCAGCTTGATACACGTGACGTAGCACATGGTACAAAAGTGGAGTGAGGTACAAGCAGCAGATGGTACAGTATGCGACGGGTCAGGCTCTTATCGCGCAGTTTCCTTTCCCTGAAAGAAAATCCACCTACCTCGTTTCTTAGGTAGTTGCTGCACTCGCCTCTCCTGATAGCAGCTACTGGAAAAATTGCAGAAAAGCAGTGTTGAAGAAACTGCAATTTAATAGCCGCTCACCGGAGGCCGCGATACATGTTTGCGGAAATACAATCTATGAGCAATCTTCCTAAATAAATTGAGTTATTGGAATGGTAGTAATTGTTTACTCAAACGAGAACGCGAAGTTGGTAATTCTATTTAAGCTCTTTATTGTCTTTAAGCCTGATCATCAGCCCGCTAATCTACGTTTGAAGAAAGTTCAGTTCACAATTCTATCCACACTCAAACCCCGCCAGAATTAGCTTTCGAAGTTACGGAATTTACTTAACTGCAACACAGACGATTTTCTAACATACACGTTTGCAGTCGATGTTCAATAATAGTTCGTTTTTTAACGTTAATGCTCGCCATAAGCACTTAGTAAAAGTTTACGAAGTACCGCCACGCTTTTAATTATTAAAGTTACTCGCGTCTTTCGCGGAACGAAAAGTCACAACTCGCTCAAACTCACACTACGCGTTACTGGACTCTTCCAGTCTCAAATCGCACAGTACCGAACCGATGAAGCCGTTTTATGACTTCATTTTACACATTATTCGCGAGGACACATCAAGCATGTCTCTTCTCGATCACAGTTCCTTCGCGACTTCTCATCCACTCGCGACTCACTCTCCTAGTCTGCTAACCGTCCTCGCATCTCATTGGCTCACACATCACACAGCCAATCAGAATTAACTCTTTGGGTGCGCCTCGCGCCAAAATCTAGCACGCACCAGTCATGACTTCTGAATCATTTACGTCATGATTTCTTGTTACACAAAATTTACTGTATAATTTAACAAACCGAAAGGAAAACTAGACTTTACTTTATTTCCAGAAATTATTTAAATACTCGCGAACGTTCTGGCTGCTTGTACAATACCATACACTCTTGGACATCCGACATTCACTAAGATGGGGAACCACTGGCGACTCTGTTCCCACAGTTACATCGTCTGAACACTTGCGAGTTCCAACCTAGATTTTATACACTTGCAAAGAATGGCGAATGTCCCTCTTTCATTCACTCAGGCACACTCATTCACTCTCACCTACTCATATAAAATAACTGTTCACAAAAATTCAAAACATTTATGGTTTTAACAAAGTTATAGGTGAATTTCTAAAAGTAAAATTCTCAAAATAAATACAAAAGCACGGAAGGTGATTTTGTTTCATAGTTGGATGGTCACTGAAGGTGATCTATACATAATGGTATTTATTTAGACTCGAAAATTGTAGAAATTTGCGTTTTCTGTAAGATTTTTCTAATTTCCAAAATATGCAGGTTTCAAAGCTCAAATTTGGATGACTTATTTTTATTCATAACAGAAACTAGTATATTAACTTTTAATTTCCTCAGGTTCCTCAGTTAGAAGTTATTAAAGATGAAAGTTCCACGTTATACACGCGGCTAGTTAGCGCACAGGTCTTACATTCTCACGGTACAGACATGCCATATGGTCGTGACGTCAGACGAACGGACACCGGTAATCTGCCCGCTACAGCACATATGCTAATCTGATGGCTACTTTACAGTCTGTCTACATTTCACAGTAAATATTTGATAGAAAACTGTGCGCTCGCACTAGTTGCGACGCCACACACCTCCTGAGGAAACTAAATTTTTTCATTCATGACAAACTTTTAGTTTTCTAAAAAAATTTCTATTAAAGATTTACTCAAACAGCTATTTAACATTTATAGTTCCTGTACATCAATCATCCACTTATACCTAGGGCTGACGACCTACAAAACATCTTATATCTAAACATGCACTTTTATCATCATTCAAAAAAAAATTTTTCAGATTACAAAATTCTATTTACAAATTCCTGAAAGAGAAAACAAACCTAAATACTATCTTGATGTACGTCACACGCACACTAACACTACTATCGCTATGGTGAGCGTCACTTTTTTACCACTTACACTTAAGATTTTGATAGCACTCGTAGTTCGACCGGGTCCTGCTTGGGAGGTCCATTTCAAGTCTCGTGCTACCACCTCTGTTTACTTCGGCGCACCTGAAACATCAGCTGGCCTCAGTTCCCTTTCTAACTGCTACGTCTTAACCTACAGCAGCGATAAATGGCGCTATCTGCTTGACTCTAAAGTCTCATATTTTTGATAAAATTTACTTTACAGTATGTACAATTTTCAATTTTTTTTTTTTTTTTTTTTTTTTTAAGTGAAAAGTGAATTGACTTTCCTAATGCAGTACCGAAGTGGCACATTTACTCTTTAATTACTTCTTCATCTCATAATCAAACAAGTTATGGTTACATAAGAAATACTAAGAAAAACAATTCCTACAAATAGTTCACAAATACATAATAAATCTCCGCCAGCACTGGTGACTCTCCAGTTCCTGCACAATACACAACAATATAAAATATACACAAAATTATCAATATTACAATTCTGTCTCCAGGCAATCTCCTGTAGTCCTGTATCATAAATTAAACACTGAAAAATACATATTTACTTATTCATTTATCAACACTACAATCCTTATACTAATCTCTACGACAAACTTGGGGAGCTTTGTGTGTCTCTGGTCAAAAATGGAATCGATGTCATGGGTACTTTCCTCATCTCACATATCTGGAGTTACTTCAATTTCTTGTCAACATCAGGTTTTCTCTAGTCACATTCGGGTTTAATTTACAACTCTCATACTCATACTTCACACACTCAGGTTAGTATTTGTTAAAGCGTTTCCTACTAATCTGCGAAACCTCGTTACCCATACTTTCTAACATACATCCACCTCCTGAGTTACCAACGTCGCCTCAGCTCTGTTTACATTCGTAGCCTCACTTCCTTTTGTTTACAAACATCTCCTCTGTTTACCAACAAACGCCACCTCTGGTTACCAACATTAAGCTTTTTATTTACTCACCTTCGTAGCCTCACTTTTTCCTAATATCGAGCTAGCCAAACACTATGCTCATTCTTTCTCCTTTTCTCACATATTTCTCTTCATTTGACAGTCAATCCTGCTGCACTGTCCCTTTAACTTAACTTCCTTTACCCCTTTGACAGTCAACCTTGTTGCACTGTACCTTTACTCATTTTACCACTAAATCACCTCCTGAGGCTCTGACTTCATTGAACAGACAGTTTTGCTGTACTGCTCCATTTCCTTTCCTAAACATTAGCTTAATGCTACGTCTTAACATATCGTTCTGTTACTTAACAAACAGCTTCAATGTTCGTCACCATATTTTCTGAGGCTCTTACATTTCTTAGTTATTTTACCTTTCTAAGGGCATTACTCACACCTTAGGCCAAACATTTACTTTACTGAGACTTATTACTTATCTGAGGTATCTTAATCCTTTTTGATTTTCTCTTACACTCATTCCTTACGCTTAACCTATACTGCACTGAGGTTCTTTCCTACTCATTACTTAAACACTTTATCACTTAAAAACTACGATAGAGAAGAAGGAAAGACGATAGAATTTTAGTTCTGAATGAAAGAAGAGGTAGGTTGACAATACGGAAAAGAAAGTGGAAGAAATATTGTCAAACGACTCGAGACCTAGTGCTCGTCACGCACTTAGCTCTGCAAAGAGTGCAAAGCTCTCTGAGGTATTTTAATCCTTTTTGATTTTCTCTTACACTCATTCCTTACGCTTAACCTATACTGCACTGAGGTTCTTTCCTACTCATTACTTAAACACTTTATCACTTAAAAACTACGATAGAGAAGAAGGAAAGACGATAGAATTTTAGTTCTGAATGAAAGAAGAGGTAGGTTGACAATACGGAAAAGAAAGTGGAAGAAATATTGTCAAACGACTCGAGACCTAGTGTTCGTCACGCACTTAGCTCTGCAAAGAGTGCAAAGCTCTCTGAGGTATCTCATCAATATCAATTAATTCTAGTAATTTCTCCTCGATCCTATTTCTGACACTCACAAGCTCAGACGGATCCTCTACTTTTTTTGCCACCGTACTCATTATAGCCCTCCAAGAATTTCTCTGTTTTACAAATACATATAGGAAAATCATTCTGCTCAGGATCCTCACATAGCTGCTTACCGATGAAAGGTATAGTAATTAGTTTACCCTTAATTTTTACCATAACATCATTGGTAGAAAAATTCACCCATCCTTCATATTTATTCAAAAAGTCAGCCCCCACCAACATGTCTACACTCAGTCCATTTATAACTAAGAAGTTCTGTCTTATTTCTACTTCCTTAAATGCTATGGGTAGAAACACTTCCTGTTTTACTGTCTTCTTAGTCTTACCGGTTGCTACTACAATGTTCAAGCCACTTACTGGCATCTTAACAATCTGTTTACTGTTAGGGAGTTCATTTACCAAGTTCTGGGATACTGCACAGACTTCCGATCCAGTATCTATCAAACATTTAACTGGTTCATTTAATACTCTTAGCTCTACTATCGGTTGCCCTAAGTACTCTTTATTTATTTTGGGTTCTACTTCCTCCAATAAATCTTGCACAATTTCTCTCCTTTCGAAGCCTGTCTTTTGGGTGGCAATCACATTCACACTTACAGGGTTTATTTCATGCTTATTATCACCCTCAATTCTAGTGGCAGCTCCTATTAGCCTATCCACTATTGCTAAGTCAAAACATTTTTCCAATGTTTCCCCCTCTTTCTCATTAACCTCCTTTTCTACGACCCTATCCAAGGCGTCGTCATTAACCTCTACCTCCTCCTCTAATCTATCCTCTTCTTCGTAACTATCTACAACATCAATTATCTTATCAAGCACAGTCACAACCCTGCCATTATTACTGTTCTCACCCCTATCCGACAGCTCTTCATTAGTTTTACTGTGCATAATGTCTTTCTGATTATTACCCTTATAACTAGTACTTAGTTCTTCAATAAGTGGCTTCTTATGATTATTCTTACAGTTAATTGGTTCATTAACCTCCACTTGACTTAAAGCTACTATCTCTGTCTGTTTTACGTTATCCTCCCTAAATTTTGTAGCAACAACATTTATGTTAGGTGGTCGTTCAGGCTGCTTTCTTATGAATGGTTTTGCCAGCGGATTTAACTTTAAACGCTGTTGCCTACGATCGCCAGCACACTCGTAGACAATTAATGGTTTTCCGAGCGCGGGGCGTCATCACTATGCCTCCAGCTGACCGCCTCACCTCCTGACATCTGTCGGCCGCTGTCATACTGCTCGCGTTCATTGAACCTGTTAACATATGTTCTTCCTCTACCACGTGAACTGCCACGGTATCCGCCGCCTCTCTGAACACCCATCCTATTAATGTTTACATCCGCGCGATTGTCATTCTGCCTAGCAGGCGGGCGATGCTCCCTCCTCATGTTTTCTTCTTCTTTTTGGACGGATTCAACCCTTTCTAAATACTGTACGAACTTGTCAATGTTATCTCGGGGCGCAGATATGATCTTAGTTTTCCAGTTCCACGGTAGCTTATTTTCTACCCCTAATATGATCTGTTCTGTTTCTAACTTATTACTAAGGTAGGACAGAGTTGTTACCCACCTTTGAACAAATCGTTTGATGCCCTCTCTCTTGGGGTCATACTTCTCTCCCGACCAGAACCGATTAAGAACATCCATCTGCTTTCTCTTTCCCCAGTATTCCTCAAAGAACGCTAATTTAAATTCTGACAATTTCGCGTATTTTTCAGAGGCTAAATTCCCCCATACTCTGGCCTCTCCCATCAAATTTGAAGTGATAAAGCCTATCTTTTGTTTATCGCTCCATACTTTCGGCAAAACGTCTTCAAAATCGTTCCAAAATTCTCTGGGGTGCATGTTCTTACTTGGGTCAAATTTTAAAAACTGTCTGTGGGTAACATACGCAACCTCGGTAGATTCAATTATTCCACTGGAAATTATACTACCACTATGGTTAGAAACACACTGTTCTACTTTGGTTAGTCTGCATTCATGCCCACAAAGTTGCTCATTCACACTTTCACTGAAATGGCTTATGTGAGTCTCTAAATTATTGACCTTATTTACAACTTGCTCTCCAAGTTTCTCACACCGAATTTTGGTATCATTTACTTTACATTCTAAGGCGGCATGATTAATTTCATTGGAATTCTCTACCACTTTTATGTGCTCACATACTTTATCTAATTCTGCATCAACATGGGATTTAAATTGCTGTTGATCCTCAGTAACCTGTTCGATTCGTGTCGTCAATTCACTTTGCACTTGAACAATATTTTCTGTACATTCTAGTTTAACCTGCTGTATTTCAACATTTACTTTACTACTGAGCACTGCTAAATCTTGCTTCCAACAGTCTCTGAGATCGGATATTTTGGAATCTAAATCAGCGCCCATTTTAGTCATCTCATTACTTAAATCAGATCCTAATTTAGACATATTAGTTTCCATTTGTGACATATTAGTTTCCAATTTTGATATACTGGAATCCATTTTTGACATACTGGAATCCATCTTACTTGACATATTGGAATCCAACACGTTCATCTTAGTTAATAGATTCATCAGCATACTGGCGACATTATCCTTCGCCCCCTCATTTGCTGATACAATGTCCCTATTAACATTAACTACCGGCATGGGTAACTGTAACTCACTGGGCACTGACATATTTGGATCTGACTCTAAACTATAATTAACATAGGATGAATCAGTCAAACTACTACTGAAATTGGGTTGAGACACGTCTAAACTAAAATTCATGGGGTCATTTTCCCCTGTCTCCATCCCACTATCACAACTTAGTTCCGCCTTTTTGTCACTTGGTTGAAACTCAGCCATTTTTCTCAGTTTGACTCCACAAACACACAAAGTTTTCAAAAGCACTGTACTTAACTTTGTGCTTCGGCGTGCTGCGTTGCTGCTAGATGAAACTGCGGGTCCGTTCACCATACACTGCAATGCTGTACCAGTTTCCGGGCCCCCGCTCGAATCAGCGCTGCCACTGCCACAGCTGTCGTCGCCTCTGCGTAGTCTCCGTAGCTCGTCGTCTGCCAGACGCCGTCGTAGACTGCTATTCCAATCGGCGCGTAGTCACCGAAAAATTCTTCCGTTCCGTACAACACATTACAGTTCACGGACACTTTCACTGTCCTTCCTATTCACGTGGCGATATCAATTTGTACGCTACACAGTTCCTACACATAGCGAGCACTTCTGTATTGTCCGGTAATTGTCACTACTGCTTTTTTTTTTGAAATTCACTGGAATTTACTATTTTTATTTCCCGGCCGATGCACCACTTGCGACGGGTCAGGCTCTTATCGCGCAGTTTCCTTTCCCTGAAAGAAAATCCACCTACCTCGTTTCTTAGGTAGTTGCTGCACTCGCCTCTCCTGATAGCAGCTACTGGAAAAATTGCAGAAAAGCAGTGTTGAAGAAACTGCAATTTAATAGCCGCTCACCGGAGGCCGCGATACATGTTTGCGGAAATACAATCTATGAGCAATCTTCCTAAATAAATTGAGTTATTGGAATGGTAGTAATTGTTTACTCAAACGAGAACGCGAAGTTGGTAATTCTATTTAAGCTCTTTATTGTCTTTAAGCCTGATCATCAGCCCGCTAATCTACGTTTGAAGAAAGTTCAGTTCACAATTCTATCCACACTCAAACCCCGCCAGAATTAGCTTTCGAAGTTACGGAATTTACTTAACTGCAACACAGACGATTTTCTAACATACACGTTTGCAGTCGATGTTCAATAATAGTTCGTTTTTTAACGTTAATGCTCGCCATAAGCACTTAGTAAAAGTTTACGAAGTACCGCCACGCTTTTAATTATTAAAGTTACTCGCGTCTTTCGCGGAACGAAAAGTCACAACTCGCTCAAACTCACACTACGCGTTACTGGACTCTTCCAGTCTCAAATCGCACAGTACCGAACCGATGAAGCCGTTTTATGACTTCATTTTACACATTATTCGCGAGGACACATCAAGCATGTCTCTTCTCGATCACAGTTCCTTCGCGACTTCTCATCCACTCGCGACTCACTCTCCTAGTCTGCTAACCGTCCTCGCATCTCATTGGCTCACACATCACACAGCCAATCAGAATTAACTCTTTGGGTGCGCCTCGCGCCAAAATCTAGCACGCACCAGTCATGACTTCTGAATCATTTACGTCATGATTTCTTGTTACACAAAATTTACTGTATAATTTAACAAACCGAAAGGAAAACTAGACTTTACTTTATTTCCAGAAATTATTTAAATACTCGCGAACGTTCTGGCTGCTTGTACAATACCATACACTCTTGGACATCCGACATTCACTAAGATGGGGAACCACTGGCGACTCTGTTCCCACGGTTACATCGTCTGAACACTTGCGAGTTCCAACCTAGATTTTATACACTTGCAAAGAATGGCGAATGTCCCTCTTTCATTCACTCAGGCACACTCATTCACTCTCACCTACTCATATAAAATAACTGTTCACAAAAATTCAAAACATTTATGGTTTTAACAAAGTTATAGGTGAATTTCTAAAAGTAAAATTCTCAAAATAAATACAAAAGCACGGAAGGTGATTTTGTTTCATAGTTGGATGGTCACTGAAGGTGATCTATACATAATGGTATTTATTTAGACTCGAAAATTGTAGAAATTTGCGTTTTCTGTAAGATTTTTCTAATTTCCAAAATATGCAGGTTTCAAAGCTCAAATTTGGATGACTTATTTTTATTCATAACAGAAACTAGTATATTAACTTTTAATTTCCTCAGGTTCCTCAGTTAGAAGTTATTAAAGATGAAAGTTCCACGTTATACACGCGGCTAGTTAGCGCACAGGTCTTACATTCTCACGGTACAGACATGCCATATGGTCGTGACGTCAGACGAACGTACACCGGTAATCTGCCCGCTACAGCACATATGCTAATCTGATGGCTACTTTACAGTCTGTCTACATTTCACAGTAAATATTTGATAGAAAACTGTGCGCTCGCACTAGTTGCGACGCCACAAGTATGTACCATTTCCGTGAGAGAGTCCGCCAATTGTACTGAATTTGCTTCTGATTGGTCGGAACATTCGGGTGTTAGGCACTAAAACGCCTAACTTCTCTTATTAATTATTTATATACTTTTCATTGTATTTTACCCTGTTTTCAGAATGACAGTCTCTCATGTTACCTTGCGAGTCAACCGTTTTCCTTCATTAAATTTCACTAGTTTTGAGAAACATAAGAGTAATGATATTACAACCGAAGTGCTTAGGACACCTTTGGGTCGCTTTGGCGCGCCTGAGAGACGAAGTACATCGGCTGCTCTAGTCACTCAATTTCGGGTGTTCTTCAGAGCCGGACGAGTATCTCTGTTTCGGACGGACATGTCGTACTCTATATCGAAAGTTGTCAGAAAAGTTACCGTACTATTAAGAAAGCTATGTCGAGTGTGGTAGAAGACAATGTAAAAAGTGATGTTTTAAAATATAATCAAACAGGATACATTAATTGAGAGGTGTCGCCTACCATCATTGTCAGAACTGATGGTCTTGCCCTCTGTAGATACAGAGACTAACCTGGGCAAGTGGCATCCCACAAAAAAAGCACGAACACAGGTTCAAGTTCGAGATGAGAGCATAGCAGCCTCCGCCGAAGAACATCCCACGACCGACGAGCTGTCTTCTGCGCTGGGGGCGCAACTTTAGAAGACGACAGGTTGGTGGAAAGAACGGTTAGGGACTATTATTCAATCTCTGCAGATCTCTCCAGCTTCCAGATCTGACTTCCAGCTCGACAACGTATAATTTGTAACATGAGTGTATATTACTAAATCTACCCGCAAAATTATATCATTGTACGATACACAGTCGGGAGATATGACGTCTATGTTTATGGACCTGAGACAGAATGTGACCTGGACCAATATCGAAAGGACTAAATTTTACCAGGTCGGCGACAGGATCCAGAGCGCCGCTTCAAAACATCCAACCAAGGCGGTTTCCGCGGAAGTCTGTTTCTTCGTCTTTTATTTTACGTGCGGATGGAGGGTTGTCTCCTAGCTTATCGCGAGAAAGAGTGGGGCGCACTCTGATACGTAAGGAAGCAGCTTTGCTAGATCTCTGGTGAAAGCTGTCGATATCAGTACTGCACTGCTCAGAGCACACTAGAAAGTCTCTGCTTCGCTTACTGGCAGATTTACAGACGTACTTCCATAGATCCATACTTTACAGAGATTATCCAGAGAAACGGATACGGAGAGGGTGCGGGTTGACATACAAAATAAATGGTCACATCCTGTATATTCTGAACAGCCTCCAATCCACCTCAGCAGCTTGTGCCATCCACGACTCCACAAGGCTATGACCCAGTGTCTGTACTACGCCAATCATTCTGGTAAGCCCATCTGCATTACCATGTTTTTTCGTTGATTTGTGTATCACTTCAAAGTCAAATTCACTAGTAAAAGCCATCGCCCAATTTCCGAGGAACTTCTTTCATTGGAAGAGGAGTCAAAATAAGGGAACATATGTGTTGGCTTGCCCAGATATACTCGACCATTTCTGAAGGAAAGGGTGACGCAGTAGTTCGCGTTGCTGTTTCTTAATTTTGTACCCCATGTTCGAAATCCAATTATTACTTTTATCTTTGTTTTTCATGTATAAACCCAGATCTGTAGAAGATAACTACACGAATGTTTTCTGGTGTATATTGATATAATGTTGTCACTGTTCATCTATTAATTTTATGTCAGATGAGGGAACTTTTTAAAAAGAGGAGAAAATATTTTGAAATTATTTTTGATGAAATTACTGTAGTGTATCTTGATTCATCATCAACTGTAAACGCCACTTTTCGGAAAAGTGATCCATTATCCGTAATTTGCCATGAAATTATTCTAATGCAAGAAATATTCAACGATTTAACGACATTTCCTTCCCACGTGAGATTCATATGAAGAAATGTCACAGTGGCAAACCTGTCTTCAAGGGAAGCTTGTAATTTTTGGAGCATCTGTTTCAAATGTTTCTATGATTGGTACATCCAAGGTAATCCATGAAATCTCCCTGATGAATAACCATATGAATAAGATATAAGAACTAATATAAGACTTCCTGTGAGAATGAAATTTCAGACTATTAGCATTTAAAAATATTGTAACCCCGTAAAATACCATAAATGTATCACACTTATCGTGAAATCCAGCCTCAATTTTATAGTTAATACACTCCTGGAAATTGAAATAAGAACACCGTGAATTCATTGTCCCAGGAAGGGGAAACTTTATTGACACATTCCTGGGGTCAGATACATCACATGACCACACTGACAGAACCACAGGCACATAGACACAGGCAACAGAGCATGCACAATGTCGGCACTAGTACAGTGTATATCCACCTTTCGCAGCAATGCAGGCTGCTATTCTCCCATGGAGACGATCGTAGAGGTGCTGGATGTAGTCCTGTGGAACGGCTTGCCATGCCATTTCCACCTGGCGCCTCAGTTGGACCAGCGTTCGTGCTGGACGTGCAGACCGCGTGAGACGACGCTTCATCCAGTCCCAAACATGCTCAATCGGGGACAGATCCGGAGATCTTGCTGGCCAGGGTAGTTGACTTACACCTTCTAGAGCACATTGGGTGGCACGGGATACATGCGGACGTCCATTGTCCTGTTGGAACAGCAAGTTCCCTTGCCGGTCTAGGAATGGTAGAACGATGGGTTCGATGACGGTTTGGATGTACCGTGCACTATTCAGTGTCCCCTCGACGATCACCAGAGGTGTACGGCCAGTGTAGGAGACCGCTCCCCACACCATGATGCCGGGTGTTGGCCCTGTGTGCCTCGGTCGTATGCAGTCCTGATTGTGGCGCTCACCTGCACGGCCCCAAACAGGCATACGACCATCATTGGCACCAAGGCAGAAGCGACTCTCATCGCTGAAGACGACACGTCTCGATTCGCCCCTCCATTCACGCCTGTCGCGACACCACTGGAGGCGGACTGCACGATGTTGGGGCGTGAGCGGAAGACGGCCTAACGGTGTGCGGGACCGTAGCCCAGCTTCATGGTGACGGTTGCGAATGGTCCTCGCCGATACCCCAGGAGCAACAGTGTCCCTAATTTGCTGGGAAGTGGCGGTGCGGTCCCCTACGGCACTGCGTAGGATCCTACGGTCTTGGCGTGCATCCGTGCGTCGCTGCGGTCCGGTCCCAGGTCGACGGGCACGTGCACCTTCCGCCGACCACTGGCGACAACATCGATGTACTGTGGAGACCTCACGCCCCACGTGTTGAGCAATTCGGTGGTACGTCCACCCGGCCTCCCGCATGCCCACTATACGCCGTCGCTCAAAGTCCGTCAACTGCACATACGGTTCACGTCCACGCTGTCGCGGCATGCTACCAGTGTTAAAGACTGCGATGGAGCTCCGTATGCCACGGCAAACTGGCTGACACTGACGGCGGCGGTGCACAAATGCTGCGCAGCTAGCGCTATTCATTCCACTCCGCCCAGTGCCACTATCTCTAGCAGCGACTGTGTTCGTTCCAAAAATAGTGTGCGTCGACATCGCCGGAACTCCCGTCAAGTCGCAAGTGATTATGTACGAGAGTTAGTTCACGCTGCACGAGACAGTCGCTCTTGTCGTCAGCAGGACAATAAATTTTTTGTAGACTTGGACATTAACGGCAAAGTGATACCATTCCAGCTCGATACAGGAGCTGCAGTTTCACTGATCAATCAAGACACTTACAAACTGCTGGGCACACCTCCGTTGCGTGCCGCAAATGTTAAGTTAAGTAGCTATTTAGGACAAGAGATCCCTGTGTTAGGACAGTGCAGCCTTCTTGCAACATACAAAGGACAAACAAAACTTGTGTCATTTTACGTCCTTCGTTCTTCTTCTGCAGTGAACTTGTTTGGTTTCGATTTATTTCAGTTGTTTAACTTGTCTATAGTGAATCAGGTCTTATCAGTGAACCAGACGGTGCCGTCAGACAGTGTTTCTCGTCTATGTGAAAAATTTGCAGACAGTTTTCCACCGGGCCTCGGTTGCGCTATATAACTATAAAGCACATTTGGAACGGAAAGTAAACGCGCAACCGAAATTTTTCAGACCGCGCAATGTTCCCCACGCATTGCGTGATGAGGTCGCAGAAACATTACACGATTTGGAATCACAAGGTGTAATTGAACGTGTGCAGGCTTCTCTCTGGGCATCACCCTTAGTAATTTCGCCAAAACCTTCCGGAAAGTTGAGACTTTATGTGGACTTCAAGGCAGCAGTGAATCCACAACTAGAGGTTGCAACTTTTCCTTTACCCCGCCCGGAAGATCTTTTTGACAAACTGTGCCCGGGTAAATATTTTTCGAAGTTGGACCTCGCAGATGCGTACTTGCAAATACCGGTGGACGAAGAATCCTAGCGCGATTAAAGTTAAGTATTCCACCAGCTACGTCCGTTTTTCTCAATTCTAATTCCCTTGTCATGTTCCAGACCTCACGCCAGCCTGCGTGAGCTTAGACGCGTGCATTTCGGCCTCCTTTAGTTACATAGTGTGGGGTCTCCTGCCAACCACAACAACCACCATCTGCACGAACAGTTCGACAACGTTTGCAGCAGCATGGAGACCATGGCTGCGGTTACTCTTGACGCTGTATCACAGACAGGGGCGCCTGCGATGGTGTACTCAACGACGAACCTGGGTGCACGAATGGCAAAACGTAATTTTATCGGATGTGTATTCGTCATCGCCATACTGGCGTATCACCCGGCGTGTTGGTATGGGATGCCATTCGTTACACGTCTCGGTCACTTCTCTTATTCACATTGACGGTAATTTGAACAGTGGACGTTACATTTCAGATGTATTAAGACCCGTGGCTCTACCTTTCATTCGATCCCTGCGAAACTGTACATTTCAGCAGGATAATGCACGACCGCATGTTGCAAGTCCTGTACGGGCCTTACTGGATACAGAAAATGTTCGACTGCTGCCCTGGCCAGCACATTCTCCAGATCTCTCACCAACTGAAAACGTCTGGTCAATGGTGGCCGAGCAACTGGCTCGTCACAATACGCAGTCACTACTCTTGTAGTGGTATCGTGTTGAAGTTGCATGGGTAGCTGTACCTGCACACGCCATCCAAGCTCTGTTTGACTCAATGCCCCGGCGTATGAAGGCCGTTATTACGGCCAGAGTTCGTTGTTCTGGGTACTGATTTCTCAGGATCTATGCGCCCAAATTGCGTGAAAATGTAATCACATGTCAGTTCCAGTATAATATATTTGTCCAATGAATACCTGTTTATCATCTGCATTTCTTCTTGGTGTAGCAATTTTAATGGCCAGTAGTGTACATTGGACCCACACCTGGAGTTATGGCCTTGGCTGCGATTTCATATGACAGAAGGAAAACTCTCGTGGTTATACCACGCACCGTGACTGCAAGTTTGTACGTCAATCTGATGACTCGAACCAGTTGGCCAGCCATTCATGAACAGCAGTCCAGGGGATGTTTTCTAGCAGGATAACTCTCGCCCATATGCCGCTGTTGTAACCCAACAATGTGTCGACATATTGCCTTGGCCTGCTTGATAACCAGGCCTGTCTCCAATCTAGCATGTACGGGACATCATCGGATGATAACTCCAGTGTCATGCATAAACAGCATTATGCGTTTCTATATTGACCGACCAAGTGCAATAGGCAGGCAACTCCATCCCACAAACAGAAATCCAGCGCCTGTACCATAAAATGCATGCACCTTTAGAAGCTTGCATTCAGCATTCTGGGGCTACACCAGTTAGCAGCGTACCAACTTTTCACATTTGCACTTAAGATGACCTGTGATCTTGCAATGTTAATCACTTAAATATATTACTTCGAAGGTTAGCGTCTTCCTCCCACAGCTGTGCCCTAATGAAAAACAATATGTATTTCGAGAGATGCAGCTGATGTCGGAAGTACCAGGCATTCTCTGTGCCCCACAATGACCAAATGGTGTATTTCTAAAGATAGGAGCTGTGTCGAATTTTACAGCCAAATGCAGTCGCTTGCCAGCAAACAAAGGATGTTTTTGAAAGTTCCCTCTATCTGTCTGGCCCATAATTTTTTCCCCTCGTATAGTAGCGTTCTGCCCCGTAGCCACCTGCACCAAGCCTGCTTGAACAAAAACAAGGTAAATTATAACTTGCTGGTATGGCGTTCTGAGTTCCTATTGGTCCTCTGCAAAACAGAGCGTGGAATCTGAAGGAATGTAAAGTCCAACTTCCACCACAAGTATAATCAGTCTTTGACAATGACTAGATGTGTCTGAGTGATTTTCGCAATATGAAACGGCCAGCCAATGGCGATGCCAGTAGCACTGGTGATGGGAAACAGCCAAACTTGGGGCAACTGTCATGTAAGTGTTTTTAAAAAAAACTATTAATTGAAATCGCGACCGTTATAAAATTTCATAGCAAAGTATCCCAATTTTTCGATATTGTGATACATTTTCTTAACAAGTGCAGCGGAATGTACTGGCAGAAGTAAAGCTGTGAGGAAGGGGCGTGAGTCGTGCCCGGGTAGCTCAGTTGGACCTTTGCCTGCGAAAGGCAGAGGTCCAGAGTTCGAGTCTCGATCCGGCATACAGTTTTAATCTGCCAATAAGTTTAATATTAGAGCTCACTCCGCTGTAGAGTAAAAATCTCACTCTGGAGGATAATGCTTGTTATACATGGTCAATCCTGGCTTGAAAAAAAAATTAAACAGAATCGAGAGCGCACATTCCGATATGGATTAGGTCTTAACATTTGTGGATGTTATAACTTTGATGGTATCGAGCTCCCCGTAAAGATTCCGGACGTATTAAAATTTGAGGCACAAAATCCCGGAATATTGGTCTGAAGAAGCAGAAAAGCAAGCCAGAAGAGCAGGACAAACATATCGTATTTGGACCACTCTGTTTTACGAAATATGCAGGTGAGCGTGATCTTCGTGTTAACATGCTGCTGTTCTCTGATGGTGATAATCAGC
This sequence comes from Schistocerca gregaria, assembly GCF_023897955.1. Taxonomy (NCBI): domain Eukaryota; kingdom Metazoa; phylum Arthropoda; class Insecta; order Orthoptera; family Acrididae; genus Schistocerca; species Schistocerca gregaria. Next base: position 118,219,520 of record NC_064931.1, on the reverse strand, counting down.
ATTACGTATGGATCAAAGACACGTCCCGCCTCCTTTACAGCCAAATGTCGAAAAAAGAACATGAAAAACGCATTTACTTCAGGTGTCTAAATATATATTCAAAAAGACATCTGAAGCACTGTGAATCCAATGAACCGGTGTGTGTTCTTATGTCTGCAGAAGAAAACATATTCGTTAAATGCAGAAGTGCTCACCAAAATGAATGATGTCCATTTGTTGTATACGCTGACTTCGAATGTCTCCTTGCCCCTATCACCCGCAGTGATCGGAACCCCTTAGACTCACGCAACAACACGTACCGTATGCAGCAGCGTACCAACTTGCATGCTCATGTGACACAAGTCTTAATTGCTATGAATCTTATGTCGGGATAATCCTGCGGTTTGGTTGCTCACTTAGTCTGAAAAACTCTCACGGGATGCTTACAGGCTTTACAGCCTTCAAATGACCAAATTGGAGGAGGATAAAAAAATATACAACGATGCAGTTAACTGTCATATTAGTTGGCTGTCATTAGACAGAAAAGCTGGAACTTCCAATAGAGATCATTCTCATTTTACGGGAAGTTCCGTGGTGCAGCTCACAATGCATGCAATTTGAACTATAAGTTACCATGACACATACTCATCTTCTTCCATAATTTAAGTGACTGTGATGCTCACTTTCTGATTGATTTCGGTGTGAAGAAAGATCAAATCAGTGTCCTGCCGGACACGTAGAGAAGTATGTTTCTTTCTCGAAACGACTGACGCCAAAAGTTAAGATCCACGTCCTTGACTCTTAACATTTCAAACAGACTTCACTCCAGAAACGTGTTGACAGTCTACCTCAGGAGGATGTGCACATCACCCAATCTACATCCCCGATGGGGAAAAGTTTCAGTTTGTGACTAGGAAAAGAGTTTTCCCTTATGATTATCTTGATAATAAGGCAAAACTCGACGAAACCAGGCTACAGGACATACCTGCATTTACCACTACTCTCACAGGTGATGCAATAATTAGTGCAGATTATGAGCTTGCTGTGAATGTCTGGCCGGAATTCAACGTTCCAAATTTGGGTGAATATGCAACACTATGCATGAACACCGACGAGCGCCCCGCCTTTCATTACATGGCACCTCAGTTGTCCTGGGATGCGATGCTCAAGAAAACGAGGCGCAGCATCGAACTTTTGACTTATGCTTTGAGCGCGGGATCCGTGGATGACGTTGCCAGAATGTCCATAGACAAGCCAAGGCAAAAAATCCACACATGGGTGCGGGGTTCAACACATCCCTCGATTCAAGCTATAGTCTATATTTGGATGTGAATAACTTACACAGGTACGCCATGATGCAGCTACCGCCAGTTGCTGGGTTTCAGTTGGTGCGCAAAAACGAACTAGAGGTGTAACACTTCTGTCACTAAATGTAACTGGGTTTTCTCTTTTGATGCTAGTCAATTCTCAGGATGAGCATTACTGCAATTGGCATTAGCATTATGTCAGGATGAAAAACACTAAATAAATTACATTTCTCTCTTAACTACACGTGGGCAGGGTGGGTTCTTCCTTGGCTCGGTTATGAGGTAGAATGAAACAGCATTTTTACGTAAGATAACTTTTACTGAAGATTTGGACAACGGTTTTCTTACTGGACTGTTCTGGCTGGGAGAACGGCAGCCGTGTCGTTTGCGAAGCCTTCTGCTGCGGCAGCGGCGGCGTCTGATTACGCCTGGCGGTGTGTATCTCGTGTCGCCGTCTCGCTGTTGAGTGGAGACGCACATTGTGCTGTGGCCCGTTTAATTATTGACAACGGAGTCGTGAATCGGATGGTGATACCTCGGATGTGGCGTCCCATTGTTTCTCTTCTCTAAGCGGCCGCGTGTGTCAGTGTTGTGCGTCGGCCAGAGGAGCGGCGCGGCGGGGGAAGGCCAGTGTCCCGGACTCGAACAACGGACTTCTGCTTGCCAGTCTTCGACTGTCAGATCTTCATCCCAGCTCACAGGTGACTGCTGATGGGAGGCCGTCTCCTTCCCGTCCTCACGAGTCACCCGGGTACGTAAAAATCAGTCTTCAAATACCTTTTAACTTCTGTCTTCTGGCGCCGAGGCTGCTGCTTGCTATTCCATTACAGCGGCGGACTTGGTGTGTCTGTGGATGATGTAGTCTCTTCTTGCATGACGGTCTTCAGCACCAAACTGACTGAAAACTACTGCTACTCTTCATGTCGGGCCCACTGCGTCTCGCATATTTATTCACTTCAGTTCACTGGAGGTGAACGACTTCACGGTCATTGCCTCTTCTGTCAAGTTGAAAAGCTTCTCGAAGAATATTCTTAACGTCGGTCATTGGCTCTTGGAATGTAGGCGAGGGCCTTTGCTCACATGTGACAACTGAGAAACACGTGAGCCGGTTTGGCGATGCCCTGACGGCTGAATCGACAGCGTCCGCTAATGTGGGGAGGGCGATGGCTTCTTCTGAACTTGCTGACTTCACGGTCATTGTCTCTTCTGCTCTGCCCGCTGTTTGCCAGTATGTAACTCTCTAAACTAAACCAAGTTTTTCATTTATTTTTTAATTTCTACTTCACTTTGCTTTCACTACTTTATTTACTTATCTTAAGTACCACTCAACATTCCTCCACCCTTCGGAGAAATTCGCCCTCGAATTTACCACTCAACAGAGGGATTAGGTGGAAAAATAATGAATGGGTCTGGCAGCTGATGTAGGGTATGTGGGTGGAGGCAGATCTCATATACTCTGTTGGCATGCGTGAAATGACAAGCGATCTGCCAATATGTCCAGAACAACAAGTCCTGTGAAGAAGCAATACCCCTAAACTGATGACCACTCTTGGACACAAGCAGAGGCACATAATTCATTGTTGTAATCTCTAGCAGTGTCTCAGCTTAGGGATGGAGCTAGGTCGAATCACACAGGCTATCTCCTTCAATCAGTCCACCAGGTTGAAGAAGTACATTGAATTAAATGCCTTAAAGATGGTGTGTGTGACTAGTGACTTCGGAAAATATTTTTATAAGTTAATGACTAATTCCATTTTCGGTAAAAATATGCAGAATATAAGAAATGAACGTGATATTTTGATTAGGACAAAATGGGGTGGGCGTTGGGGCATAAGAAAGTGCTCACTGCCAGACCAAATTTTGAGCGGATCGCTATTTTCAATGAGAACTTTGTTGCTGTGGAGATGTCGAAGGTTTCAGTAGAGTTTACAGAACCTATCTATTTGAGTATGTACACATTGGACATCTCTAAACTCCACATGTAGCGCTTCCACTATGAGTTTGTTGGAACCAAAGTTACTTTATATGGATACAGATAGCGTCAGCTATTGCGTGAACAGCTGTGATCCATATGAAGTAACTAGGTGCCACAGTAATGAATTCGACCCATCGGGATATGCAGCCGATAGTCATCATGGTATTGTTCCTCAGAACAAGAAGGTTATCGGCTTAATGAAAGATGAGGAGGATCAATTGCCGATTGTGTAATTTGTGAGTCTAAGATCCAAAATATATGCATATCTTACAATAGGTGGGGTCGCCCAGAGGCGGGGTAAGGGTGTTTGACGTCCGGCATCACGTGTCCTCATGGTCGAAGACTACTTACAGTTCCTTACAGTGGCGTTCGTGGTGCTCGGCCGCAAACCTGTGCATGTGGTTCAGCAAACTAGTATTCGATCTTGACGCCATGAGGTGTAGACTGTCCTGCAATCTATAGTCGGATTGTCACCTCATGACGATAAGAGCTATTTGTGATGATGGGATCGAAACCCTGTACTCACACTGTTTACTTGAAGCGTGAGAGGGGTTGGGGACTCTGCGGTGTGATTGAGAAAGATGGAGTGACTGGCTGAGTGAGAGTTTATACCGAATAGTATTGCTCTTTAATCATAGTGTAAATATGGTAGATGCTTGATATATGGTGTGACTGCATGTGTGATTGCTTTTGTGTCTGTGTGGATGCTTGTGAGTGCGTCTGAGTGTGGATGTCTTTGTAAATACGTATGCCTGTGGGTAATTGCATTCGGTTTTTTTTCTTCATAAGTAGCATACTATGTACGCATGAATTTATAACCACCATGTGCTGGAAAAAATATAAAAATGATAAAAAAGTTAAAAATATGCAATGTACACATAAGAGAGTTTAAAAATTTGGAATAAAATCATCAAAAAAGTTAAAAAATTGTAAATGGAGAAAAGAATAGTTTAACCCTATTTTTTCTCTTTTGCGCTTCATGTACATGTGTGATTGTGTGAGCGCATCAGTAAATAGAATAGTTTTTAAGTTTCATCTACGCTAGCCGTCCAAGTCGTACTAGTTTTAAGTGTCCGTTCCACATAGATCATTTTAGTGCAGTTGTTTGGAATGAACGTTTTAGAGCCATCCGTTTCACTGTATTATTCAATTATTTCAGTTGCTTGAGGTGGAAAATCTTTAGAGGCACCCAGTTCAACTTAAAAATTAAGTCTTCAGTTTGGGTAGAATTTCACTAGTAATAGTAATACACTCCTGGAAATGGAAAAAAGAACACATTGACACCGGTGTGTCAGACCCACCATACTTGCTCCGGACACTGCGAGAGGGCTGTACAAGCAATGATCACACGCACGGCACAGCGGACACACCAGGAACCGCGGTGTTGGCCGTCGAATGGCGCTAGCTGCGCAGCATTTGTGCACCGCCGCCGTTAGTGTCAGCCAGTTTGCCGTGGCATACGGAGCTCCATCGCAGTCTTTAACACTGGTAGCATGCCGCGACAGCGTGGACGTGAACCGTATGTGCAGTTGACGGACTTTGAACGACGGCGTATAGTGGGCATGTAGGAGGCCGGGTGGACGTACCGCCGAATTGCTCAACACGTGGGGCGTTAGGTCTCCACAGTAGATCGATGTTGTTGCCAGTGGTCGGCGGAAGGTGCACGTGCCCGTCGACCTGGGACCGGACCACAGCGACGCACGGATGCACGCCAATACCGTAGGATCCTACGCAGTGCCGTAGGGGACCGCACCGCCACTTCCCAGCAAATTAGGGACACTGTTGCTCCTGGGGTATCGGCGAGGACCATTCGCAACCTTCTCCATGAAGCTGGGCTACGGTCCCGCACACCGTTAGGCCGTCTTCCGCTCACGCCCCAACATCGTGCAGCCCGCCTCCAGTGGTGTCGCGACAGGCGTGAATGGAGGGACGAATGGAGACGTGTCGTCTTCAGCGATGAGAGTCGCTTCTGCCTTGGTGCCAATGATGGTCGCATGCGTGTTTGGCGCCGTGCAGGTGAGCGCCACAATCAGGACTGCATACGACCGAGGCACACAGGGCCAACACCCGGCATCATGGTGTGGGGAGCGATCTCCTACACTGGCCGTACACCTCTGAATAATGCACGGTACATCCCAACCGTCATCGAACCCATCGTTCTACCATTCCTAGACCGGCAAGGGAACTTGCTGTTCCAACAGGACAATGCACGTCCGCATGTATCCCGTGCCACCCAACGTGCTCTAGAAGGTGTAAGTCAAATACCCTGGCCAGCAACATCTCCGGACCTGTCCCCCATTGAGCATGTTTGGGACTGGATGAAGCGTCGTCTCACGCGGTGTGCACGTCCAGCACGAACTCTGGTCCAACTGAGGCGCCAGGTGGAAATGGCATGGCAAGCTGTTCCACAGGACTACATCCAGCATCTCTACGATCGTCTCCATGGGAGAATAGCAGCCTGCATTGCTGCGAAAGGTGGATATACACTGTACTAGTGCCGACATTGTGCATGCTCTGTTGCCTGTGTCTATGTGCCTGTGATTCTGTCAGTGTGATCATGTGATGTATCTGACCCCAGGAATGTGTCAATAAAGTTTCCCCTTCCTGGGACAATAAATTCACGGTGTTCTTATTTCAATTTCCAGGAGTGTAGTACTAGTGTAAGAAAAACTGTACCTCTGCAATAGCTGTAATTAGTACTGCAATGTTAAGTCAAATTTTTTTTCAACCAGCACTATTATTTGTAAAACCAAGAACTGTGAATAAAAAATGTCAAACAGTAACAAGAACTGTGAATTTGAAAGCAGCATTAAGTTCTGTATTGTAAAATTGCGAATTTAAAGCTGTGTTACTACTGTGAAAATTTTATATCTAAATAAAAAATTGTTATTTGTTACGATACGTCTTTTTGTTATTTCACAAATCCCTACCCTTACAAATGTATATAAATGCTGTGCAAGATGTACAAGATATTAGTTTGAAGCATGAGAGAGGTAGCGTTTGAAATGGAGGAAAACAAAATATATGTAATCATTGCATAGGATTTTGCTTATTGTACTGCACCTATAGATTTTTGGGGACAGACGGTGCCTGATCGTGTCTGTTTCCAAAGACATGTGGCAAAAAGTCTGAAATTACATCATCTGTGCTTGAACCAAGCCACAGACGTAGAATGTGGGCACATATACCTACTATCTAAATGGGAGCTATGTACAAAGAAAGAAAAACACTGACTATGAGGTGAAAAATTCATTTATTTTCATTAATCCAACTTAAAAGTAATTTTACATTTTCATATGCAGATACAACGCTATTTCACACATCTTCTTGTTGGGCTGATGGATAGCAGGTCATCCATAGAATTCCAGGTCTTCAATAGATGCAAACGTGAAGATTCGTTGCATCCATGTGATCTTCACCTTGCCTTTGACGCAGATGATGGCATCAGGATGATCTAATATTCGAAGTGATGTCATCATATCTTTATAAGGTATACCACGATCCTCCCAGTGGAGCTCACGGAAAAAACGTGTTAGCCACTTTGCACTCCTCCGTGTTCTAGCACAATTCACATCCTGGCCGGCCCGGGTAGCCGAGCGGTTCTAGGAGCTGCAGTCTGGCACTGCGCGAACGCTACAGTCGCAGGGTCGAATCCTGCCTCGGGCATGGATGTGTGTGATGTCTTTAGGTTAGTTAGGTTTAAGTAGTTTTAAGTTCTAGGGGACTGATGACCATAGAAGTTAAGTCCCATAGTGGTCCGAGCCATTTGAATTCACATCCTTTTAAGGGCTCGGTGGCGCCATGCTTGCTGAGAATGTCTCTATGATAACAGTATCTTCTGCGTATGCTATGAATGCAACAACTTTAAATCTGAATTTGTGCACTCATCATCATAGAAACCTTGAATGTTAGCAACGACATGCACACTTCAAGTTGTCACTGTCAAAAGCACTTGCTCATTTATACAGCACGCTGCACAACACCAGTAAGTGGGCAATAGTTAATCACACGGTCATGTAGAACTAGATCATACGCTGCAGTGCGTTAGGGGAAATTTTATCAGGATTCAAATTCGATTCGTCTATTGGTCCTGATTTAATTATCTCATTCCGTTTACCACAGCCTGTTACGATGGTTGGTGCCAGTTCCTTGAGTTTCCGTGGACTGAGTAGGCATCCTTTCTCTTAAACACCTTCTTAATAAGAATCAAGGAATCTTGCATACATGTCAAATGCTAGACCATGTACATTCTGATCCCACTGTGGCAGTAAACTGTCATAAGGATAGAATTCTGAATTCAAGTAGATTCTGGCATTAATTAAATTGCAGTTGTTAAATACGGTGGAATCACTTGCTAAATTCCACCTTCTATCGATCTGAAATGAAAGTATGATGAATCTCGCTGTTTTCAGCTGCAGGAAGTTTTAATAGCCCATGTTTTCCTGTTCACTGTCGGTACCTGTGGATACTAAAAACCTTCCTTGAGCGGAAAATTAATGGCAGATGCGTACCGGTATTCAGAACTATTAAAAGCTTCAAACGCTCCTCGTCTGCCGCAGTGATGTATGGCATTTTCCACATAACTGTATTGATGGTGATCTGATTCTTCTCTTGAGCTCCTTGAATGTATGAGTTGCTATCCGTTGCGCTCCTTACCAGAATAACTTCCTGTTTAACATTCATAATAATTCGCTGCATGTCCTCAAAGTGCCCCATAAGCATTTTTAGAGGCACGCTGGCAGCAAATTGGCGATACTCTTCTGCTGTTCTGCACATAGGCTAGTCTATGAACCATCCTACTTTTCTAAACTATTTATATCGGAGGGTGACGATGAGACATACGTTTTAAGGGTTGATCCTATACCAACATCACGTGTACGATCAATCTGTACCCCATTAAGTTCATATCGTATTTCCTGGAACAGGAATGCCAAAGCATTACGTATAAGCTTTTATCCCAATGTATGACTTCCATCCTATTTCTTAAATGATCCATCCAGATATGTGAAACTCTTGCCTGGAAGAGTTAAAGAGTCTTAGTGCTGAACGACAGTCCTAATTTCGATTAAAACAACTGTCGAGATCACAATTTAAGTATACTGATGATTGCACGGAGCTCAGTTCCGTTTCCAAACTGTTTTAAAACTTCATTTAAAACGTCGGTGTCGTATGGCTGGTGCTGGTGGCTCCTCAGTTCTTCACGTGATACCACGATCGTATCACATCACTAACCGCAGAGCCGCCAGCATCAGCCACAGGGGGCCTAAAAAATCTGAAGATGGGTTCAACATAAGCCAAAATCGGTCAAAATAAGCCAATGCTATGCTATCTCGACTGTTGTTTCAATCAAAGTTAGCACCAAATCGCTGTGTTCCGTAGACAGTAATATATTAATTGTGAATCGTAATTTCATCGCTGTTGTTAAATGTCGTTTAAGCATAATTCTTACAGGAGAAGTATTTCTGGAGTATGATTCGCTCGTCATATTCCATTGGGTGAGATATACTGAGTGACGACGTCATTGCGAGGTTTCAAGCCTACTGATTTAAGAAACTCGTACTTCGCATGTGTTATCACCTTACGGTTCTTCTACGAAGTGCTGTGCTATGCGCTGTGTGCGCTGGTGCTATATCTTATGCCCATCCTGTCTTAGATGTAGTCGTACAATGATTTCGTCACCACGAAAGTCAACAAGTTAGTTATTCTAGTCACAACACGCACCTCCAAGTAGTCCAGCTCTGAACTGTCACTGGAAAGTATATAGCAATGGCAGCAATCTCATCAATCTTATACCCTGTTCCAAACGATGGGAAGAATCCGGTCATAGAATGACTCAGTCTATCCTTGAGATATGAGATCGATGCAATGTTACACTCGACATGGATTGTACTGACAGGAAGATTATCCACGGACTGATCAGATTTTTAACATTTTCAGGAATCCGTCTTCAAAACCTGTTCCTTTGTGAAACCTAGTAGTGGCCCTATTGAACCTTTCTGCTTATACATTCACCGTCCTTATTTCAGATTCAAGTGTACTGATGTCTGGACGGAGCTCAATCTCTTTTCCAGGTTGTTTTAAAGCTTCGTTTAAATCGCCAATATCGTATGCGCCAGGTTCAGTTTCCCCAATTTCATATTTACCATTAATTTTCCAGATGCAGTTTGTTGTTAGCCTCTGTGATATTTGGGGTGCTGTTGTACGTCTCCAGTCCAATCAGAGCGATCCTCCAATCTCCAATGCTCAAATCAATTCGTGGGAAGTAATTCGCACGTAATACAGACAATTGTTCTTTTAAAGTCAAAGTGTACGACATTGCACGTAAACGTCAACCGGTGAATGGATGCTTAATGCCAGTCGTTATATGTCATTAGTAAATGTCAGGCGGGCCATGATTCTTACCTGACCACACAGAAATGTATTAATCTATTCGTCTCCTCGAAAATTGTAGAACACATGTCTTCTACCTGTGAAGCATCGTTTTAGTACTTCTGGAGGTTGCACGTCGCCGAATGAGACAAAATAGTAGACGTTATTTGTATTTCTTTTTTTCACATATGCTACCCAGTGAGCCCAGGTCCTTCTGCTACATCTAGATTCACAATTCCGCATTATCCTGATTTCCACATGTTCTCTGACAATGTATTCCGCATAAACACACCTTGGAATCTCGGAATATTAAATTTCTTCGTAACGAACTCAAGCAGATATGTATTTGTAAGCGCCCTGTCTGGTAGAACTGCTAGGGTATTTTTTTATTTATGAAGAGGCCTAGTCCTTTCTTGAATGGCTTCAAGTATAGTCCTTTTCCGATGGCTGCTGCCTCCATCATGCTGTTATGTCTTTGTGCCTCCTGCAATCGCTCCTGAGAGTTTTGTGCAATCTTGACTGTCCTAGCAATAGCCGCAACGCCCCCAGCCAGTGAACCCACCGCCGAGAGACTGGCTAGGGCAGGAATGAGGAAGGGAATAATTCCACCCGACGTCTTAAGTACTGGTGGAACCCTGAGCGGTTTAATCGATCTTCTTTTTCTCATTCCTTTCTGCTTCAGGACGCTCTTAGCTCCGTACATCGCTGTTGGGAAGCAGTTTTTCATGCACCCTTCGGCTGTCATTTTCTTCCTTTGCGCCCAACGTGTAGCGCTCGTAACTTGGTTAAACTTCTTCATACTAAACCCCAACTTAACTTTACCACTTATAGTTTTTTCAACTGAAAATGCTGAAATGCGTTGTTGTATACCAATATCCCTTCTCGCACGTATTGCCTTAGCTTTATCAGCTAAAATTCGATCGCCGGTGTGAAGATCTTTATTTGCTGCATATGCGATGTCGTGTTCCACACAGTCTGTTTCGTTGAGGAAATTTATCTCCTTTACACTACGTGCCAATCTTTTTTGAAGTTTTGTTCCGGGTCCACAGTAGTTATATCCAGGAAGGTGTAATTCGACTGGTAGTTTATCGAGAACACCACCTCCTCCTCTAATGTGTCTCCTATCACTCATGTTGTGCTATTCATGTGGTCGTCGTCTGCTTTCACTGTTCTGTTCAGACATTCCTCAATACTCGCCTTCAGGTGGGTGAATATTGAGTAGTGATGTAATCCATACCGCTCCATCACAGTCTTGAAATATCTATTGTAAAACTCGCCGCCGTGATATGTTTGAAGGTTTTCTGGGCTTCGGTTCGTCCCCATCTGCAGAAATCGCTCAGACACATGCGCGACATCCTTCCCTGTTTTCATCTTCATGAGTAATGCCGAGGAAAATTTTGAATATGTATCTTTTACCATTAAAACTTTTTAAGTGAATATTCCCTCATGTCGACAAAATCCACCTGTTTTGATTCTGCCTATTGCCGGCCGGAGTGGCCGTGCGGTTCTAGGCGCTACAGTCTGGAGCCGAGTGACCGCTCCGGTCGCAGGTTCGAATCCTGCCTCGGGCATGGATGTGTGTGATGTCCTTAGGTTAGTTAGGTTTAATTAGTTCTAAGTTCTAGGCGACTCATGACCTCAGAAGTTAGGTCGCATAGTGCTCAGAGCCATTTGAACCATTTGATTCTGCCTACTGTTTCATTCATTTTGCAGAGGGACCTCACGCACATTTTTAAGTGCGGTAGTGGGAAAACTATGAGTAACACAATCTAATGCTTTCACCGTCCTAAAAAACGTGGCACGTAAAGCTTCCAAATACAATTGGAACACCGCATTCCTATTCGCGCCGAGAGACTGCCATTGTTAGTTTAAACATAATCCACCAGTCGTGCGAGTTTTTAATGCTGGAGTTCAGAATCAAGCATTTCGTGATTCCCATCATCTGTGCTATTCTGTACTTTAGCCTGCCACACCTCCTCCAGATACACAGAGCAATTTCTTTTGTCCCACTCTAGACTTTATTCATATTATCGAATGGTAACTGCTCTTGCTGCTTCTTAACAGAGTCCACAAAAGGTCAATAACGTGGTGCCAGTGTGATGGCTGCGGGTCCCGTGTTCTTAAACACAAAACGGCGGTTTGGCGTCCTGTATCACTCCACTTCAGAGATCGTATCTTTGAATGGCTTCGGTCTTGGCGCTTCCCAAAATATCGGTTTCCTGCGGAGGCGGTGGGCCGCAGTACTGCTCTCCCGCACTGTATGCTTGCGGTGCGTCCTCTTGGAGGCAGTTTACTACACATGTTAAAAACCCTATACAACAGCCTTCCTTCGTTTAGGACAGAAAACAGTCGTTGCCACTTTGGCAGAGTTAAGTCTGCACACAATATACTTTTCTTCCTTCCCCTGAAGGCGTGTGTCCTTTGACAATACCTTCAGTCCCTCTCAATGGCCCGACACTGGCTGTCCCCCCTACTCGGCTGGCCTCTGCCCAACCTGTACTCAGTAACTCTCACCTACATTCAGACAGTCCTCCTGAAGAAGAATGTAATTAGCTACGTCAGGCACTGACGTTAACTGTAATCACACTTGTACTGTCATTTCTAGCCTGGGGTTAATTTAGACTGGCTGTTTTCACTAATATATAGTGCACGGCAGTTGTGACAAAACGATCGCATAACTGGTACGCCAAAAGTTGCAACAGACCCATTGGTCAATTTATCTCTTGTGTGTTGATTTTCCACGGGGATTACAAAAAATTACAACACTGACATTTACAAATATTACGTGGTTATAATTAAAGTATAGCTACTAAGGAAGGTCTACGGCAGCGAAACTTGCTACATATGCCAACGCGTTAATGCGAGACCAATTTATCCTGAAAAAAATAGTTACAATTTTGGCCACTAGTTGTAATTCTGGCGCCTTACAGCATCTCATCGACGTCTTCGGTGCTCTTCTGTTTTCTTCTTCTTTTAGTGTTCAACTCTGAGGTTGGTTCTGCAGCAAAGCGACATTCCTCTCTCATCCCTCTCTTCTGTCTGCCTTCCTCTTCATTTCCAACGTCATTCATGATTTGTTGCATGTATGATATCCTTGGTCGCCCCCGCAGATTCCTTCCCTCAATAGCTCCTTCTGCTACTGTTCCAATGATGTTGTCGTGTCGCAGGATGTGCGCTTCAAGTTTGTCTCTTCGTGTTTGCATGTGCCTCCACAGAAATCTGGTTTCCTGTACTCTTCTAAGCACCTCTTCATTTGTTACTTTGTCTCTCCAGCTGATCTTCATCATCCTTCTATAGCACCACATCTCCAGCGCCTCTAGCCGTTTTTTCTCTTCTCTTCCAATTGTACAAGTTTCACATCCGTATAGGGCCACACTCCAAACGAAAGCTTTTGTGATACGTTTCCTTATTTTCAGACTGATTTTCTTACTGGTGAGTAAGTTTCTCCTCCGATTAAATGCAATTTTGGCCTTATGTATTCCGCTCACAATTTCTTTCCGGCTTCTACCATCCCTTGTGATTTTGCTTCCCAAGTAAATAAATTCCTTTATCACTTCCAGCTCCTCTCTTCCCATTCTCTTTCTCGGGGGTTCATATTCTGATCCTGTACTGCATACCATCACTTTAGTTTGTTTCTTGTTTATTCTCATTCCGTACTGATTGCATAGAATCCTTTCCATTGTTCTTAGGACTTCCTCTAGATCTTCTTTTTCTCCGTGACTATAGCAAAGTCATCTGCATAACGTAGCATGTCTATCTTCTGCCCATTAATTTTGATCCCCACCTCATAATGAACATATTGTAAAAGTGGTGCTTAATAATAAAATCAATATTATGCCTTTCTCACTTGTTTGACCTTTTCTGACCACGTCCCATTCCTAATCCATTACATATGGGAAACATTTCTATACGTCTTTCTTGTATTAACAGCACCAGATTTTGACCTGGTGAGCAGAACTGGAACTAATTTTTTTCAACGTAAATCGCTTCTACGTCTGTACGTTAGAATATATATCATGTTTCACTGGCATACGATAGTTACAGCCAACACTGGACCTCTGTGGTTAGCTGCACTTTGATTATAGCCACCGAGCACAAGTACATTAACAGCTATTAGACATTCACAATAGATCTCTTATGCATCTGAAACCAAGGTCGTAAAGATGTATAAGTGCCAATGTGGTGTCTGCGTCACAGTAAGCCTTATCTTGGCCGCTTCCGAGAATGCCCTCTATGATTGCAACATTTGCTGTCATGCTGAAACACATTGGGGAGTGTTGGTATAGCCGAAAATGGCGTGGAAGGAATTTCATCAGCTCTGAAAAATATTATACACTTCTTTGAAATCACAGTACCCTGACTCTAAGAGGCTCAACTATCGAAAACAATCATTACATGAAAGCGGCAACTCTACATACTAGACGTAGTCATAAAGTCTTAATTATCATCTCAAAAAATAAAGTTACCTAATTTTTTTTTCTTTACAGAACCACGTCAGCCGCCTTCATAAACTTTGTAGTCCCCGTGCCAGAGTACCGTACCACACCACTACAGGAGCTGAAACGAAATGGCGCAGCCCGTTGAGAAAGCAAGACGTTATCTGCATCTGAAGGGGAACAACGCTGCAACAATGTATGCTGAGTTGATGGAAGTGTACGTCAACGAGGCACCATCACATACCACAGTTATTAAGCGGCGCAAACTCTTTCAGTGTGGTCAGACTAGTCTTAATGACGAAGAACGAAGTGAGGAACCTTCTTTCTGTGAAGAACCGAGAATCGCAGGAGATTCTCGATTCTCAAAGTGCGGCATATTACAATAGAATTGATAGTGTAAAAAGTGAAAATCAGTCATGGATCACTTTCAAACATATTGCACGACATTTTTAACATGACAGAGGTCGCTGCCATCTGGGTTCCGCGACTGCTCACAATCATTCAAAAACCTCCCCGAACAGAGATAGCAACGGAAATTTTGTAGCTGTGTCAGGCAAATCCAGATTATTTCTTCAGCCGCCTAATCGCCGTGGACAAGAGCTGCGTGCAGAGGAACCATGTGGATTCAGCACCACCGGAAAACACGAAGACCCTACCGTCGCCGGACAAGGACATACTAAACTGTTTTTGGGACTACCATAATGCGAAGCTAACATTTTATCCTCGTAAAGGCGAAACCGTCATTGGAGTAAGGGTAGTTTTCCTCCACGACAATGCACCAACTCATTCTGCACAGGATATAGTCATACATGCTGCTCCTTTCGACTAGCAAAATTTTCCTCAACCCAGTATTCTCCTGACATGGCACCCGGCGCCATCTTTCTTCTCCTCGGATGAAGGAACCATTTCGTAGCCAGCGAATTCAGAACGATTACGAGGTGATTTACGAGATAGAATGGTTTCTGACCACTAAAAAAGCAAATTTCTACAACTACTGTCTCAGCTAATTCATCCATGGTTGGGAAAATGTGTCACAGTGAAGGGCGAACACTCAGAGGACTAACGTCATCGTCAATTTTCATGGCCACAGTTTGAATCCATCGAGGTGATAATTAATACTTTATGACAAACTCTGGTCCTTTTTCATCTTCTCTCAAAGAACAACATTCATCTACGAAGCTGAAAATTTCTGATAGAACTGCGTGTCCTATTACCTGTCTTTTTCTCTCCTCCTAAGTGGGAGGTGCTTACCAGTTCCTGTACACGACTTACAACCAAGGGAAAACTCCCGAAAACCCAGCTCAGAAACGGGGACTTGCAACCATATAACTTTATTTCTGGGACATCATCCGCTGTTGAGGATGTTGCCCCCGCCAAAAATTAAATTGTTGTGTATGTGTGACGAGTGTAAGTGTTGTATGTGTGTGTATGTAGCACTGAACACAGTGAAGTGTTGATGAGAGAATGATCGCCTGTAAAAGGTCTAAGATAGAAACTTTTGCAGAGAGAAGAAACAAAATATCGGTGTAATAGAGCCAAAAACGCACATATTTCAATGTCGCGACTTATTGCTGTAGTCCCCTCTGACTAAAATAATTAGGCTATGATACTGAACAACAAACTTTTGCTACTGACCTGACACTGTCGCACAGCTAAGAAAATTGTTCAAATGGCTCTGGGCACTATGGGACTTAACATCTGAGGTCATCAGTCCCATAGAACTTAGAACTACTTAAACCTAACTAACCTAAGGACATCACACACATCCATGCCCGAGGTAGAATTCGAACCTGTGAACGTAGCGGTCGCGCGGTTCCAGACTGAAGCGCCTAGAACCGCTCGGTCACACTGCACAGCTATTCAATCCTCAAAAGTGCAGGTGTGGGATTTCAATGAAGTAATCAAAGTAAAGTGGAACAGAACAATATTCACATATGACTTAAGCCGTTTCTTCACATTCACGATCACTTCTGCATTCAAGTAGCCCAATGGAGATGAGAGTTCTTGACTGTTGGACGAGCCAGCTTCGGATACGTGCTCTTCCTGTTCTTAAAAACCATCATACGTGTCCAGCACATCTTCATAAACACTTACGTGAATTATTCAGCTACATAATATATTCGCGAATTCCACAACCTCGACAACGTTTACACATTCGAATCTTTTTTCCTAAGAAGATTCATAGGATTAGTTTGCCTCTCGATACCGAAGTACACGCTTTTAAGTACTCGTCTGCCTCCGTAGCTGCGTGGTCAGCGTAGATAGCTCCCATGCGGAGGAGGACCCGGGCTCGATTCCCAATCCTGCCAAGGCCTTTTTTCCTTGGTGGGACGGTTGCTACGGTATTTACTAAGCTTCGAGTCTCCAATGCTCGTTTGTACTGTCGCGAAATAGGGGAGATAGTGCCACAGACATGATACGTGAACTGGAGTGGAAATCATTAAAACAAAGGCGTTTTTCGTTTCGACGGGATCTTCTCATGAAATTTCAATCACCAGTTTTCTCCTCCGATTGCGAAAACATTCTGTTGGCACCCACCTACATAGGGAGAAATGATGATCACAATAAAATAAGAAAAATCTGGGCTCGCTCAGAAAAATTTAAGTGCTCGTTTTTCCCGCGCGCCGTTGGAGAGTGGAACGGTAGAGAGACAGCTTGACGGCCGTTCATTGAACCCTCTTTCAGGCACTTTATTGTGAATAGCAGAGCAATCACGTAAACGGAGCTGTAGATACTAGGCAGCAGGACACATGCTGAACCGAGGTGACTGAAATGCTAATCACTTCTGCAAAACATACCAATGTACATGTTGTATGAGTATGAACGTGCTAACTCTAGTCGTTCGAGGTGTTCTGTTTTTTCTGAACAGTGTGATATTCCTGGCTGTGGCCGCCAGTATTTTATCTTGATAGAAGTTGGCCTTGATGCAGCTTGATACACGTGACGTAGCACATGGTACAAAAGTGGAGTGAGGTACAAGCAGCAGATGGTACAGTATGTACCATTTCCGTGAGAGAGTCCGCCAGTTGTACTGAATTTGCTTCTGATTGGTCGGAACATTCGGGTGTTAGGCACTAAAACGCCTAACTTCTCTTATTAATTATTTATATACTTTTCATTGTATTTTACCCTGTTTTCAGAATGACAGTCTCTCATGTTACCTTGCGAGTCAACCGTTTTCCTTCATTAAAAGTCTGTTTTTTCGTCTTTTTTTACGTGCGGAGGGAGGGTTGTCTCCTAGCTTATGGCGAGAAAGAGTGGGGCGCACTCTGATACGTAAAGAAGAAGCTTTACCTCTGGTGAAAGCTGTCGATATCAGTACTGCACTGCTCAGAGCACACTAGAAAGTCTCTGCTTCGCTTACTGGCAGATTTACAGACGTACTTCCATAGATCCATACTTTACAGAGATTATCCAGAGAAACGGATAAGGAGAGGGTGCGGGTTGACATACAAAATAAATGGTCACATCCTGTATAATCTGAACAGCCTCCAATCCACCTCAGCAGCTTGTGCCATCCACCACTCCACAAGGCTATGACCCAGTGTCTGTACTATGCCAATCATTCTGGTAAGCCCATCTGCATTACCACGTTTCTTCGTTGATTTGTGTATCACTTCAAAGTCAAATTCACTCGTAAGAGCCATCGCCCAATTTCCGAGGAACTTCTCTCAGTGGAAGAGGAGTCAAAATAAGGGACCATATGTGTTGGCTTGCCCAGATATACTCGACCATTTCTGAAGGAAACGGTGACACAGTAGTTCGCGTTGCTGTTTCTTAATTTTGTACCCCATGTTCGAAACCCAACTATTACTTTTATCTTTGTTTTTCATGTATATACCCAGATCTGTAGAAGACAACTACACGAATGTTTCCCGGTGTATATTGATATAATGTTGTCACTGTTCATTGTTGTTGTTGTGGTCTTCACTCCAGAGACTAGTTTGATGCAGCTCTCCATGCTACTCTATCCTGTGCAAGCTTCTTCATCTCCCAGTACTTGCTGCAACCTACATCCTTCTGAATCTGCTTAGTGTATTCATCTCTTGGTCTCCCTCTACGATTTTTACCCTCCACGCTGCCCTCCAATGCTAAATTTGTGATCCCTTGATGCCTCAAAACATGTCCTACCAACCGGTCCCTTCTTTTTGTCAAGTTGTGCCACAAACTCCTCTTCTCCCCAATTCTATTCAATATCTCCTCATTAGTTATGTGATCTACCCATCTAATCTTCAGCATTCTTCTGTAGCACCACATTTCGAAAGCTTCTATTCTCTTCTTGTCCAAACTAGTTATTGTCCATGTTTCACTTCCATACATGGCTACACTCCATACAAATACTTTCAGAAACGACTTCCTGACCATTAAATCTATACTCGATGTTAACAAATTTCTCTTCTTCAGAAACGCTTTCCTTTCCATTGCCAGTCTACATTTTATATCCTCTCTACTTCGACCATCATCAGTTATTTTACTCCCTAAATAGCAAAACTCCTTTACTACTTTAAGTGTCTCATTCCCTAATCTAATTCCCTCAGCATCACCCGATTTAATTTGACTACATTCCATTATCCTCGTTTTGCTTTTGTTGATGTTCATCTTATATCCTCCTTTTAAGACACTGTCCATTCCGTTCAGCTGCTCTTCCAAGTCCTTTGCTGTCTCTGACAGAATTACAATGTCATCGGCGAACCTCAAAGTTATAATTTCTTCTCCGTGAATTTTAATACCTACTCCAAATTTTTCTTTTGTTTCCCTTACTGCTTGCTCAATATACAGATTGAATAACATCGGGGAGAGGCTACAACCCTGTCTCACTCCCTTCCCAACCACTGCTTCCCTTTCCTGTCCCTCGACTCTTATAACTGCCATCTGGTTTCTGTACAATTTGTAAATAGCCTTACGCTCCCTGTATTTTACCCCTGCCACCTTTATAATTTGAAAGAGAGTATTCCAGTCAACATTGTCAAAAGCTTTCTCTAAGTCTACAAATGCTAGAAACGTAGGTTTGACTTTTCTTAATCATTCTTCTAAGATAAGTCGTAAGGTTAGTATTGCCTCCGCTTCTACCAGTTTTTCCATTCGTCTGTAAAGAATTCGTGTTAGTATTTTGCAGCTGTGACTTATTAAACTGATAGTTCGGTAATTTTCACATATGTCAACACCTGCTTTCTTTGGGATTGGAATTATTATATTCTTCTTGAAGTCTGAGGGTATTTCGCCTGTCTCATACATCTTGCTCACCAGATGGTAGAGTTTTGTCATGACTGGCTCTCCCAAGGCCGTCAGTAGTTCTAATGGAATGTTGTCTACTCCCGGGGCCTTGTTTCGACTCAGGTCTTTCAGTGCTCTGTCAAACTCCTCCCGCAGTATTGTATTTCCCATTTCATCTTCATCTGCATCCTCTTCCATTTCCAGTACATCGCCCTTGTATAAACCTTCTATATACTCCTTCCACCTTTCCGCCTTCACTTCTTTGCTTAGAACTGGTTTTCCATCTGAGCTCTTGATATTCATACAAGTGGCTCTCTTATCTCCAAAGGTCTCTTTAATTATCCTGTAGGCAGTATCTATCTTACCCCTAGTGAGATAAGCCTCTACATCCTTACATTTGTCCTCTAGCCATCCGTGCTTAGCCATTTTGCACTTCCTGTCGATCTCATTTTTGAGACGTTTGTATTCCTTTTTGCCTGCTTCATTTACTGCATTTTTATATTTTCTCCTTTCATCAATTAAATTCAATATTTCTTCTGTTACCCAAGGATTTCTAGCAGCCCTCGTCTTTGTACCTACTTTATCCTCTGCTGCCTTCACTACTTCATCCCTCAGAGCTACCCATTCTTCTTCTACTGTATTTCTTTCCCCTATTCCTGTCAATTGTTCCCTTATGCTCTCCCTGAAACTCTGTACAACCTCTGGTTCTTTCAGTTTATCCAGGTCCCATCTCCTTAATTTCCCACATTTTTGCAGTTTCTTCAGTTTTAATCTACAGGTCATAACAAATAGATTGTGGTCAGAGTCCACATCTGCCCCTGGAAATGTCTTACAACTTAAAACCTGGTTCCTAAATCTCTGTCTTACCATTATATAATCTATCTGATACCTTTTAGTATCTCCAGGGTTCTTCCACGTATACAACCTTCTTTCATGATTCTTAAACCAAGTGTTACCTATGATTAAGTTGTGCTCTGTACAAAATTCTACTAGGCGGCTTCCTCTTTCATTTCTTAGCCCCAATCCATATTCACCTACTATGTTTCCTCCTCTCCCTTTTCCTACACTCGAATTCCAGTCACCCATTACTATTAAATTTTCGTCTCCCTTCACTACCTGAATAATTTCTTTAATCTCATCATAGATTTCCTCAGTTTCTTCATCATCTGCAGAGCTATTTGGCATATAAACTTGTACTACTGTAGTAGGCGTGGGCTTTGTGTCTATCTTGGCCACAATAATGCTTTCACTATGCTGTTTGTAGTAGCTTACCCGCACTCCTATTTTTTTTATTCATTGTTAAACCTACTCCTGCATTACCCCTATTTGATTTTGTATTTATAACCTTGTATTCACCTGACCAAAAGTCTTGTTCCTCCTGCCACCGAACTTCACTAATTCCCACTATATCTAACTTTAATCTATCCATTTCCCTTTTTAAATTTTCTAACCTACCTGCCCGATTAAGGGATCTGACATTCCACGCTCCGATCCGTAGAACGCCAGTTTTCTTTCTCCTGATAACGACGTCCTCTTGGGTAGTCCCCGCCCGGAGATCCGAATGGGGGACTATTTTACCTCCGGAATATTTTACCCAAGAGGACGACATCATCATTTAATCATACAGTAAAGCTGCATGCCCTTGGGAAAGATTACGGCTGTAGTTTCCCCTTGCTTTCAGCCGTTCGCAGTACCAGCACAGCAAGGCCGTTTTGGTTAATGTTACAAGGCCAGATCAGTCAATCATCCAGACTGTTGCCCCTGCAACTACTGAAAAGGCTGCTGCCCCTCTTCAGGAACCACACATTTGTCTGGCCTCTCAACAGATACCCCTCCGTTGTGGTTGCACCTACGGTACGGCCATCTGTATCGCTGAGGCACGCAAGCCTGCCCACCAACGGCAAGGTCCATGGTTCATGGGGGGAGGGTCACTGTTCATCTGTTAATTTTATGTCAGATGAGGGAACTTTTTAAAAAAAGGAGAAAATATTTTGAAATTATTTTTGATGAAATTACTGTAGAGTATCTTGATTCATCATCAACTGCAAACGCCACTTTTCGGAAAAGTGATCCATTATCCATAATTTGCCATGAAATTATTCTAATGCAAGAAATATTCAACGATTTAACGACATTTCCTTCCCACGTGAGATTCATATGAAGAAATGTCACAGTGGCAAACCTGTCTTCAAGCGATGCTTGTAATTTTTGGAGTATCTGTTTCAAATGTTTCTATGATTGGTACATCCAAGGTAATCCATGAAATCTTCCTGATGAATAACCATATGAATAAGATATAAAAACTAATATAAGACTTCCTGTGAGAATGAAATTTCAGACTATTAGAATTTAAAAATATTGTAACCCCTTAAAACACCATAAATACATATATTATACGCTAAATATATCACACTTATCGTGTAATCCAGCCTCAATTTTATAGTTAATATAAAGCCCTTCTATCCCCTAATTTGATAAGAAACATTCGTGTTGTCATCTTCTGTTGACGTTTAGATAAATGGAAACAATAAAATATAATAAATAAAGACAATAATTGGGTTTTGAACACAGGGCACAAAATTATGAAGCCACAACACTAACCACTGTGCCACCATTTCATGGTAAAAGCCACATAAAATTCCCCAAAAATACCTCAAACACTTTGACTGTCATTTTTTCAGCAACAGCCAAGTATCTATGGATAAGACGAGATGTGTTCGCTTATTTTGACTCCTCTTCCAGTGCGCAAAGTTCCTGGGAAATCAGGTGATGACAGATACCGTGTTCTCCTCGTAAGGTTTAATGGCCACCATGTAAGTCTGTTCGATGGATCATTTAAATTTGACTACAGGTATAATGCCATATTATCTGTCATTACCTTGAACTTCTTACCATACAGGTAAAATCAGAAGTATATAGAGCTATATATCGAGCTCCTTCTCACTGGTAGAGTAATTTTTCTCAGCTTTGTCCAATAGCCATGAAGAGTAAGCAGCTGGGTGCTCCTTAAAATTCGGCGTTACAATCTGTAAAGTCCACAAACCGGTTGCCGTCCTTGGACAAGCATTACTGTCGAACACATTCGAGTGGTTCGAGACATATCTGAAGGCGATCGATGGTAGAGAGTATCAGAAATTGCAGAACAGGTTGGAATTAATTATAGGGGCTGTCAAGAGATCAAGAGATCATCACAAATAACCTAAAGCTCCTTAAAGGGTGTTCCAGATGGGTCCCTCGCCTTTTGACCGAAAATCAGACTTTGGGAGGTGAGTGCTGCATATTGCCTCAAAAGACGAGACCAACCGATTCGACAGGTTCTCTTCCTATACGACAATGCTAGGCCCAATACTGCACCTCTAATGGTCTCCAAGCTGCAAGAAACGCACTGGACTCAACTTGATCATCCTCCTTACAACCTGGACCTATCGCCCTGCGATTCACATTTGTCTGGACCGCTTAAGGAATCTCTAGCAGAGCACCGATTTGAATATAATGATGGCATGTTTCGTGTCGTCTCGTTGTCAATAGAGGCTTCTACCATGGGAAGCAAAGAGAGGGTGTTGTTTGGTGGCCGGTATCCTCTTTCTGTAACACAAAGAGCCAAAGAAACAGGTACAACCACATAATATCATGTAGGGCCCTCACGAGCATGCAGAAACGCCGCAACACGACGTGGCATGGACTCGGCTAATGTCTGAAGTAGTGATGGAGGGAATTGACACCATGAATCATGCAGGGCTGTCCATAAATCCATAACAGTAAGAGGGGGTGGAGATCTCTTATGAGCAGCACGTTGCAAGGCAACACAGATGTGCTCCATAACGTTAATGTCTGGGGAATTTGGTGGCCCGCGGAATGTTTTAAACTCAGAAGAGTGTTCCTGGAGCCACTCTGTAGCAATTCTGGACGCGTGGGGTGTCGCATTGCGCTGCTGGAATTGCCCAACTGCGTCAGAATTCACAATGGACATGAATCGATGCAGGTGATCGAACAGGGTGCTTAAGTACGTGTCACCTGTCAGAGTCGTATCTAGACCTATCAGGGGCCCGGTATCAATCCAACTGCACACGCCCCACACCATTACAGAGACACGATCAGCTTTAATAATCCCCTGCTGACATGCAGGGTCCATGTATTCATGAGGTTGTCTCCATACCCGTACACGTCCATCCGCTCGATACAATTTGAAACGAGACTCGTCCGACCAGGCAACATGTTTCCAGCCATCAACCGTCCAATATCGGTGTTGACGGGCCCAGGCGAGGCGTAAAGCTTTGTGTCGTGCATTCATCAAGGGTACACAAGTTTGCCTTCGGCTTCGAAAGCTCATATCGATGATGTTTCGTTGAATGATTCGCACACTGACACTTGTCGATGGCCCAGCACTGAAATCTGCAGCAAATTGCGGAAGGGTTGCACTTCTTTCACGTCGAACGAATCTCTTCAGTCGTCATTGGTCCCATTCTTGCAGGATCTTTTTCCGCCGCAGCGATGTCGGAGACTGATGTTTTTTTTAACCGATTCCTGATGTTCACGGTACACTCGTGAAATGGTCGTATGGAAAAATCTCCACTTCATCACTACCTCGGCGATTTTGTGTCCCAACGCTCGTGCGCCGACTATTACCGATCTAACAACTACGCCAGACACTATTTTTTCATATGTAGGCGCTGCCGACCGCAGCGCCGTATTCTGCCTGTTTACATATCTCTGTATTTAAATATGCATGCCTATACCACTTCTTTGGCGATTCAGTGTATATGGAAAAGTAAACTGAAATTGCGTTTTGTGTTTCAATAAATGTTTTTTTTTCAAAATAAAGTAACGTTTATATTTGCCTCCCCATCGTAACAACTTTTCCATGGCATTGTGAAAAATTATTTGCAATATCCTTAGTTACCCAGTGACTAGCACTTTCCTCAGCTGTAGCATGTATCAACTGCTAGTAAATAAATTCTTCCATTATTCATTGTAAGCGATGAGGTACCCTACATTTTTTCCGATACAAAGGATGTTTATCTCCAGTCGGAACCCTGTGCAGTGTTAAGGGAATTTAATTGTCAAGATCATCCTTGTGTAGAACATCTAAATTCACAACTAATTATCTTTTTGCTGAACTTACGTTGTGGGCGCCAGAATTACCCACACTGATGGCAATCACTCATGACATCCACTTCATGTACACTTATGACACTCCTGCGTATACGACATCATGATGCATCAATTCACCATTCTCCCCTAGTGGTTCTACCACATACAGTACTTCGATTGGCAATTCATTCCCACATTTACCCGAAGTAAGTGCCCTATGCGTTACAGCAGTTTATCATGCAAATAACTTTGCGCAAAAGCAATTGGTTCATGCTGCATGATGGATGAACCTTGAGCAGCATGTCATTGACAACAGATTCCCCAGTTGTAACAATGCCCCATCGAGTTCTACCACGTATTACCGAAGATCAACTTTTGTGTGATCTTCACATAGGAAAACCCGACCCAAGGACCACACAGCACCCTTCACCTAGTTGTAAAAAACTTCCAGAGGCTCTTGGAACTTTTTTGCTCCATCCTGAAAGCCTAATATCGCTGAACCAAGTCATTCTAGGGTTTAACCACCCATTCCTCATGCGGTCCCCAGAGTTGCCACCAAACCGTGTGCCCCTGTGTCTAACTATAATCTATGCTCTCTGCTATGTGCTCCTCCAGTTTGGCAACACTCTGCCTCAGCGTACATCTTCGTACCATCAAAAGTTACCAGGGAAAATCATCAGGTGGATGTGGAATTCCCATTGGTATATAACAATCGATTACCAGTACTCCGTTCTTTCTCGCTTTGCTTCTTACTATTACAAAGCTGCTTTTGGTGCCCCACCACTCCGCTTTCTCTTTTATACTGTGGTTGGCAAAACTACATCTGAATGGGACTCGGACGTCCACATCGATAACACCTTAAATTAGAAGAGAATAAACCCCAATAATACCAGAATCTTGTCAGTATATCTATCTCTTCGAGATCTCTGTCCACCATGTTGGCTCCAGCCAGGTCTTTCGACGTTTCTGCATGTACCCTTCGTGACACATCGGACATCAGCAGCCTTGGAAAAGCATCCAGTGCCCTATGTTCCGATCCCTACCAAATAACTTTGTGCACCCCGTCATTCCCTGTCAACTCATAGGTACTGGCTTTAATCTTTTTTATTACATCCACAAAACTTGCTTCTGCCTCACTGAGCCTCTGTGATACCCAATTGTCTGTTCTCGAAACAGTGTAGAGCTTTTCTGATTCTTACACCACTATAACAGCCCTTGTTCAAGTTGCTCGAATGAAAATGTGCATTTTTCAAGTCTTCGTGATACAAAATGTATATCTTTGCTTTCATCTGCAGTGACTGCTCATACTCCCAGAAACCCAGCCTTTCAGCTCCCAATACGTCGTCTATAAATACCAACACATCCTCCGCTGCCTTGCCCAAAAGGAGACTAACCAAACTAGCGGCAGCTGAATCTAGTGAGGAAGCAGTCAAAGTGGACGAGGCTGTCTTCTTTTACTGCAGGTTGCCTGACTGATTATGCATTTTCGTGTTATCTGCTCTCAGCTGAGCTACCCAATTTAACGGAGATTCAGCCACTCCTTGTATGGTAACACCTGTCTGTCTCAGACTCAGACATTGTGAAACTCTATCCAACGCACCAAAATACAACAGAAAAAGAATGCAGGCAACTGTAATATTAACACACTACATCTAATCCTTATGTACAGTCATGAGACACCTAAAGCGTGTGTGACATTTACCTGGTACTGACGCTACACATGCCTACACTGTGGTCTAACAGGTTACACTGGACGCATCTTGCTGGGTGCCTGCCAGCATAAACTTTCCCAGTGTTCCTACGCAATAGTGGAAGGTCTATAGGTTCCTCAGGCCTAAAAATCTCCACCCTCCAGTTCCTATGGCAGTCTCGTCTCCCAGTTATAACCTTTGCGAGAGGGAGAGAAGAAAACAGTCTGTTCACTCAGCCCATTGCATCCTTGATGCTGCTGTGATTTCCGGTGTCGTTCTTGATGCACGTGTGTGAGGCAGGAACATTTCTGGCACCACTTGTAGAGGCCAGTGTTGGGTGATCTCTAGGGTAGGTCTTGGAGTTAGTTTTCCAATCGTCAGGACGGCCGTCAGCTATACAATCGGGACATGGTTGCAGCTGTGTGGTGGGTAGGTAACAGTTGGATGTCGGACCTCCAGTCTTGAAAACAGTAATTCCATATATCTCTTCATTTCGCAACAGAATACATCACTCGTGAGGGCTTAGGTGGCAGTCAGTGCCCGCAAAGCAGTTTCTGGTCTCGGATGATGAAGCGTGCTCTTCAGCAAAGGCCTCCTGTCTTGGCCCGTATGCGCCATTGTCTCCATCCAGTAGGCGGCAGGTGAAGCAGCACTCAAGCGTTATAGCTTCCAGGCTGTCAGTCGGTACTCCGTAACGACAGACGCCACAAATACATTAAATGTATTCGCAGTTGTGAAAATGAACAGACACCAGCTGTTGAATGGAATCACAATAATGAAAATTTTCGCTGGACCGGGACTCGAACCCAGATGTCCTACTTTACACGAGCGGTCACCGTAACCTCTTTGGGTACCCGTGCACGACTCACTGCCAGATCCAAACTTCCGTATGTCGTCGTTCATGCGACACAATCTGCATCCGTACACATTATGTAATCCCCGCCTAGAACGAAGAAATTTTAATTGAAAGTCGCTGTCTGGTATCGGTGGATAAATACGATATTGCAGCGACAGCGATGCAATTTTCCTAAAACATACACACTGCAATATCGCATCATCCACCAGGTGAAGAGGAAAACGCGTCATGATCACGTAGTCTCCCTATGAAAATGAACTCAATGCAACGAAAGCATCTTTTCGGTGTGTGTGTGTGTGTGAGAATGAAACGCCTTGTCTTCTTTGCTAAGAGACTTACCCGCCAACAAGAAAATCATATGATTACTCAATTACTTGAAGCATTTAAAGTGTGAGAAGCGGACCCATTAAGATTGCATACGATGGACTGAAGATGACTTGCGTGAGTATCGGTGTTTCCCGTGCCTCAGACGGAAAATACTGCATTATCCGTTTTTGCCCCACTGAGTAGCTGCTTTTACCCTGAAGTATGGGATATAACTGTATGTCGTACAGTGTTGCGTTATATTAAATATAATTTAAACCACAAAAAATATGGTTTCATAGCTCCTACGTGTTGCCCGTGCCTTGTTAGTCTTTCACTGCAATAATATTGAAGTCCCAACAATGAAAATTGTCATTGTTATCTAGCTTTCTCCTTAGCTACCCGATTATATCCAAACTTACCCTACTGTGATTTATTGCGTCAGCTTGCGATGATGTCTCGTGCTAAGTCGATCACAGGATGTTTCTGCTGGGAGAGGCGAAGCTGTGGTGCAAGTCTTCGATATGGTGAAGCAGCGCAGGGTGACAGGGTATGACCGCGCATAGGTGAAATGTCGTGTCATAACTACTCTAAGATATCTACGAGTATCTATACTGAGCAGTCTTAAGTCGAATGATCATATAAAACAAATATTAGGAAAAGCAGTTGCCACACATAGAGTAATAGGAAGAAACTTAAGGAAATGTAATTCATTTACGAAAGACGCGACGTTTGTTCGACCGATTCTTGATATAACTAATAGCCATAAAGTTAACTGTAAATCTTATTCCAGGGCCTTCCATCTTACTTGTCATATTAATACCTAGGGCAGTTGAGAACGTGCATCCGCTACCGTATTAACCCTTTGATGTGATATATTTGTAATCTGAATTAACGTAAGAATAAGATACACCTCATGAATTGACTATGAAATATCCTATTTTCCGTTAAACGTGGTAGGACTTGATGGTCTGTGTATATTATTATTTTCAATCGCCATACCAGAGTTTGACATTTCTGTAAACTCCAAACAATGGCCAACAATATGTTTTCTTTACCTGTGTAATTTAATTCGTGTTTATTAAGGCTTCTACTTGCAAGGCTATCATATTATGTTCTCCTTTTTCAGGATCCCATTTACCTTGAAAGAATTCACAACCTAGGCCACATTTCAATTAAAAACCTTGATTAATTTTTGGACGACTGAAAATCTTGGTTTCCAGAAGAGCTCACTTAATATTATTAAATGCTTGTGCAGCACCATAGAACCAAAATCACTTCAGTCATTGTTTTAATAGACATAGGCATAGGCATAAAGACTCATTCATGGACTGTTATTTAGAAAACTCCTGGCTAATCCTAAAAATTAAGGCAATTGTTAACATTTCGTGGTTCCAGGCGGTCTTTTTATCACTCGAATACCTTTCGGATCAAGTTGTATCCTCTTAACATTCACTATATCACCAAAAACTTCTAAGGCGTTGCAGTCATGGACTGTGTGGCTGGTCCTGACGGAGTTACGAATCCCCCCTCGGGCATGGATGTGCGTGTTTGTCCTTAGGATAATTTAGGTTGAGTAGTTTGTAAGCTTAGGGACTGATGACATTAGCAGCTAAGTCCCATAAGATTTCACACACATTTTGAACTTTTTTGAACCAAAAACCTCCGTGCATCCCTTCCAGAACGGAGCTTAGCGATTTTTATTGTTATGCTTTTTCCTGTAACATTTTTGTAAGTTTTAAATAAGAACATAAATTTTCTCCCCCATCTTTTGGAAATAAGTGGCAAATCACCTATGAACATACACTACTGACCATTAAAACTGCTACACCAAGAAGAAATGCAGATGATAAACGGGTATTCATTGGACAAATATATATTATACTAGAACTGACATGTGATTACATTTTCACGCAATTTGATTGCGTAGATCCTGAGAAATCAGTACCCAGAACAACCACTTCTGGCTGTAATAACAGTCTTGATACGCCTGGGCATTGAGTCAAACAAGGCTTGGATGGGGTGTACAGGTACAGCTGCCCATTCAGCTTCAACACGATTCCATAGTTCAGCAAGATTAGCCACTGGCCTATTGTGACGAGCCAGTTGCTCGGCCACCATTGACCAGACGTTTTCAATTGGTGACAGATCTGGAGAATATGCTGGTCAGGCCAGCAGTCGAACATTTTCTGTATCCAGAAAGGCCCGTACAGGACATGCAACATGCGGTCGTGCATTGTACTGCTGAAATGTAGGGTTTCACAGGGATCGAATGAAGGGTAGAGCCACGGGTCGTAATACATCTAAAATGTAGCGCCAACTGTTCAAAGCACCGTCAATACGAACAAGAGGTGACCGAGACGTGTAACCATTGGCACCCGATAGCATCACGCAGGGTGATACGCCAGTATGGCGATGACAACCACACGCTTTCAATGTGCGTTCACCGCGATGTCGCCAAACACGGATGCGACCATCATGATGCAGTAAACCGAACCTGGATTCATCCGAAAAAATGACGTTTTACCATACGTGCACCCAGGTTCGTCGTTGAGTACACCATCGCAGGCGGTCCTGTCTGTGATGCAGCGTCAAGGGTAACAGCTGCCATGGTCTCCGAGCTGACAGTCCATGGTGCTGCAAACGTCGTCGAACTGTTCGTGCAGATGGTTGTTGTCTTGCAAACTTCCCCATCTGTTGACTCAAGGATCGAGACGTTGCTGCACGATCCGTTACAGCCACGCGGTTAAGATGCCTGTCATCCCGACTGCTAGTGATCTGAGGCCGTTGGGATCCAACACGGCGTTCCATGTTACCATCCTGAACCCACCGATTCCATATTCTGCTAACAGTCATTGGATCTCGACCAACGCGACCAGCAATGTCGCGATACGATAAACCGCAATCGCGATAGGCTACAGTCCGACCTTTATCAAAGTCGGTAACGTTATAGTACGCATTTCTCCTCCTTACACGAGGCATCACAACAACGTTTCACCAGGCAACGCCGGTCAACTGCTATTTGTGTATGAGAAATCGGCTGGAAACTTTCCTCATGCCAGTACGTTGTAGGTGTCGCCACAGGTGTCAACCTTGTGTGAATGCTCTGGAAAGCTAATCATTTGCGTATCACAGCATCTTCTTCCTGTCGGTTAAAGTTCGCTTCTGTAGCACGTCATCTTCGTGGTGTAGCAATTTTAATGGTCAGTAGAGTAATTAACTCT
Source organism: Schistocerca gregaria (assembly GCF_023897955.1). Lineage (NCBI taxonomy): Eukaryota > Metazoa > Arthropoda > Insecta > Orthoptera > Acrididae > Schistocerca > Schistocerca gregaria. The sequence continues at coordinate 118,189,075 of NC_064931.1, read as the reverse complement.
TATACTAATTCAATACCTGAGGATCTGTCTGTTAAACATATGAAAACAGCTATAGATATATTCAACTGAAAAGGTAGTACTGGAAACTAATAAAATTTCTTTCCGACAGGAATGCTGTATAATGTATACAGTCTTCATGTAAGTGCACCTTTAAATCGATGGAGCTCATCTATAACAATAATTCCTCTATGCTTATACTTTTCTTGAGTACTGGATGATCAGTACTTCTTAAAGTTGTCTATGAAATCATTTCAAGAATTCCATTGTGAATGAGCTATTCCCCATTCAGCAACATCCCCTTCCAAGTAACTCAGGGCAAAATCAATCCCCTTGCAGTCGTCTCACCACTTCGGTAACAACTGCAAAAATGCTGTTAAAAAGTACATATGAACTTGAGTACTGTTCATCAATCTGGGGCACCTACCAGGTAAGACTGATAGAAGAGAGAGAGAGGCCACAACGAAGAGCGGTGCGTTTCATCACGGGATCTGTTAGACCGCGCAAGGGCGTTATAGAGATATTCAACAAACTCTAGCGCCAGGCGCTGCCAGAGAGGCCCTGTGCATCACGGAGAGGTTTAGTACTGAAACTGCGAGAGAGTACTTTCCGGGAAGACACGGACAACTTATTACTTCCTCCCACATACATCTCGCTAAATTACCACAACGAGAAAATTCGAGAGGCTGGAGCTAATACTGAGGCATACCGACAACCATTCTTCCCACACGCTATTCACGAACGGAACAGCGAAGGGATGAACAGGCAATGGTAGCAGAAGTACCCTCCGCCACACACCGTCACGTGGCTTATGGAGTACTCATGTGGATGTAGATGTAGGCGCGCCTATGTTACTGCATAAAGGGAAAAGACGTGAGTCCTCGTTAAAACCCAATTGCATCAGACTTCTTTTCGACGACCAGAGCCTAGGAACCACCTTTAATTATTTCGTCATCGACGGGGCTTTAATCACTGATCTTCCTTCCTTCCTTCTGCCGTTGTGACATTGATATAATTATTTTCTTTTGATGTTTATCTATGTCACAACAAAGGAAGGACGGGAGATTAAGGTTTAGCGGCCCATCGAAGACGAGGTCCTTAGAGGAAGAGCACTAGCAGGGATTATGGAACTTATAGGGACGGATATTGGCAGTGTCCTTTCAAAGGAACTATCTCGGCCTTCGCTTTAAGTAATGACAGAAAACGTATATCTGAATGGCCAGATGGGAATTCGAACCGCCGTCAATTCGGATGTAAGTTGGCTGTCTTACAACTGAGCCACCTTGCCCGGTATGTACCTAGATAAAAGTAAATTACATGCTAGTAAGTAAACAGCAACTGAATGATAAATTATTGCAGGCAACAGCTATTTTTCATTTTCGCTCAAACCCATGTATTTTCCGTGTATTTATTATAATGTTTATTTCTAATCATTGTACGTAAAATAAATGGTCGCAGGTTCGAATCCTGCCTCGGTCATTGATGTGTGTGATGTCCTTAGGTTAGTTAGGTTTAAGTAGCTCTAAGTTCTAGGGGACTGATGACCTCAGCAGTTAAGCCCCATAGTGCTCAGAGCCATTTGAACCATCGTTTTTTAATTTTATTGAGATTGTTATCATCTAAGAAGCCTGTCGCTGAGCATGTAATGGCTGTGAAGAATATAAAAGCTCTTGACACAGGTCTCTCCGTTTCCAATGGATCCGTCAAGAGAATGGCGTTGTGGCGCAATGCTATGAACACAGCCAGTAACAATATTAACAATATTGACTAGATAACGCGTTCCCTGAGAGCCCTAAATCAGCCTGTAAACACTGTAGCTGCCAAGACAAATCGATTAAATTTCGTTTACAAAATGGACTGAGATAATAAGTTAGCTACAGTCAAGTAACAAGGAAATTTGTTACTGGAGAGCATCCACTGTAGTACCAAGAGATAGCTAAGTGACGACGTAAAGATGTTTCCATTCAAACTAATTCTCTGCAAGATACAGAAGATCGACACTGAAAGGCAGACTAAAACAGTAACAACAGTGACAAGTGTCGTAGCAAATATCTGTGCACCCGAATACCTTATAAAACGAACGATCGCAAAGCGGACAGAGAATTATCAGCAAGCAAAACGAAGCAGCTGTCAGCGTCAGAACTGCGTATCCAGTCAATGTCTACAGACTTTGAACTGAGGTCGACACCTGGAGTGAGAGCGAAACGGAGACTGGAGTATTCTCATTTTAACTGACACTGAGTGATCAGCACTATGTGTTTTTTTAAGTGAACGTCGGAGATAAAATCCACTAACCTCGGATACCATTGGACAATTCTGCCGATGGTAGCTTCAACAAGACAACGGCCTTGCCACAGTGGATACACCGGTTCCCGTCAGATCACCGAAGTTAAGCGCTGTCGGGCGTGGCCGGCACTTGGATGGGTGACCATCCAGCCCGCCGCGCGCTGTTGCCATTTTTCGGGCTGCACTCAGCCTCTTGGTGTCAACTGAGGAGCTACTCGACCGAATAGTAGCGGCTCCGGTCAAAGAAAACCTTCACAACGAGCGGGAGTGCGCTGTGCTGACCACACGCCCCTCCTATCCGCATCCTCATTGGGGATGCCACGGCGGTCGGATGGTCCCTATGGGCCAATTGTGGCCTGAAGATGGAGTGCTTTGCTTTAGCTTCAACAAGTCAGCTATTGCACCCTAACTGGTGAACGAATGTGTCAGTACTGTCAACAGAGAGGTCCAATTGAGGAGCGGTCATCTCGAATGGGAGTATCCGCATGTTCCACTGTTACAGGAGTCACATCTCGGTGCGGCGTGCCGGCACGCGGCGAATCTGACAGGTCTGCGCGACTTTGTTGCGATGATGATAGACGCTTCATCCAACCTCTCACTGTGGTTTTGTTCCCTATCAGGTCTCTTTAAACATTCTGAAAGCGCCAATGAATATCTACGATGCTCTGGATTTCCGCCAAAAGAAACTCCATCACAGCTCTTGCCTGGACCGCACTTCCGCACAGAAAACAGTGTTGTGGTCCATTGGTGCCTAGTCCACAAAGAGTGGTTTCGTGCCCATGAAACTATAGGGACTGACGCGAGAATATTCAACGATGTCCCGTAGCAAATTCCGCATTTTTTCAACCGAAACTGGCCGAGAAAAATGTGTTACATTATTTATTGAACGCAACTCGTAAATCAAAAGCCGAGCAAATTCCCTATTCCCATTCATCTCTTGAGATTCCACAGGAAAACGTAACAGGAGAGCTCCAACTGCCCAATCTTATTCTTGTTAAAACGTTGCGAATCTACTGCATCACGATATATAAACATAGATTCATAGCAATATCTGTAGTACACAGAAGCAGTTTGTAAAAATAGCTTCTTCGCACTACTATACTTATTGAATCATTCATCATCCACAAGAGTTTCGTTTCATTTTGTGATCTACAGCACTTGTATGAGTGAAGGAATAAAATGGAAGTTACAAGAGAAAAAGAGAAAAGGAGATTTCCCAACAGCAGTTCAAAAATGGTTCAAATGGCTCTGAGCACTATGGGGCTTGACTTCTGAGGGCATCAGTCCCCTAGAACTTAGAACTACTTAAAGCTAACTAACCTAAGGACATCACACACATCTATCCCCAAGGCAGGATTCGAACCTGCGTCCGTAGCGGTCACTCGGTTTCAGACTGTAGCGCCTAGAACCGCTCGGCCACTCTGGCCGGCCTCAACATCAGTTGGTCTTTAGTGTAACTATTATTTTGTAAAAAGCTATGTGCTGTGTGGTTTACTGAGTTTGTACTGCCATTCACTCGTTACTGCGAGCAGCATTTCCGATTTACAAGGTGGTCTCGTGACTAAGTTAAGCGGCGTTCAAATTCGTTGTAGTGTGCTGCCATCTGGCGATATACGCGCGGAACGTAGTCGTGAAAAATTTTTCGAAGACAGGCACGACATCTTGCTATCAACGCCTCTCAGTTTATGACGCCCAGAAGGATATTGCAACAGACATCGAGAAAATTGTGTAAAGTTCTGGCGAAATGTTAGAATTGAGTAACTCTACGGAGTGTAAATTACGGAAAGAGCAGCATGGGGCCAAAGTGTGTGCGCATCAAAGATCGGCTAAAATAAAAAAAAAAATAAAAAAAAAGCAAACTTTTCACGTGCCAGAATAAGTATTGTGTTTGCGATATGGTGAACTCTGCTAAACAAGTCGCTTCGTTCGTCCATGAGACCCACAGCGCGACAGATAACGGCGGTGTGATTTACGCCGAGCTCCTCAACTTCCGGAAAGTATACATTTCGGAATCGCCATATAGTGAACAAAATACAGTGGTCAAAATGCACGTTGAATTTTGCTGAAACTTTCATATTGAACGCTGCAATCCAGTACTATGTTCTAATGTCAGTACAGTAGTTTGTTACCGGCCGGGGTGGCCGAGCAGTTCTAGGCGCTACAGTCAGGAATCGCTAGACCGCTACGGTCGCAGGTTCGAATCCTGCTTCGGGCATGGATGTGTGTGATGTCCTTAGGTTATTTAGGATTAAGTAGTTCTAAGCTCTAGCGGACTGATGACCTTAGAAGTTAAGTCCCATAGTTCTCAGAGCCATTTTTTTAAGTAGTTTGTTTGTAATGTAGTTCTAGCGGAAACAGTCCATGTTTCTACCGTGATGGTCAGCATGTGTAGTATATGGCAACTGTGACTCGTGTAAACGTTGCAGTACTTGTATCGTATGCCATTATGAGAGTTGTGTTGCCTGAGGATGTTTAAATGTTACAGGATTTTACTTCTGTAGAGAAAATATTGAGGAATGAAGTGTTCCCACACTCGTCAGAAACTGTTTTGATTTCAAGACTGTAGACATTAATAAATTTTGTTCAGAGAATCACTTAGAAGCGTGTGCAACAGAAGCAGTATTTCACAATAAGTCCTTTATAGTAGTGGTATACATGGTGCACCTTCAGGGAACTTCAACCTCTTCATAAAAAAACTGGAAGCTCTGTTGTCCCATCTCACAGTAGAAAATTTGGAAATATTGGTACTGGTGGTCTTAATGTGGATTTATTGAAAAGCTCTGTCAGGAAACGATTATTGCCATCACTAACCCTGTCATTCAATTTAATTCCTACTGTGAACTTTACAAGTAGGGCATGTAAATGCCCTGAGACTGATATTGATAATATCACAGTAGACAAATCTAAGGAAAAAAAGTCATATCACAAAACCAACAGTAAATAGGTTACCTGGCCATGACATGTAGCATCTTATGTTAAATGTTGAAACTTGTCAGGATATAAAATCTACTACATCTGAGTACAAGAGAGTGAGAAATCAGTAACAAATTTAGAAATTTTAGTAGGCTACTCAAAGACATGAACTGGGTATACGTTTCAATACTTCTGACTCTAATCGAAAATACGAAGTATTCATTAATAAAGTTACTTCCTCATTTGAAAACTGTTTTCTTCTAAAGGTAGCTCAACTCGAAAAGATGTCTAAAAATAAATCATGTTTTATACAAGTGTTAAAGATACCATGTGGGACAAAAAGGAAACTGTATCTACTATCTAGGAACAGCTCTGATGTCAGCATAGTAATGCATTACAAAGAATACTGCAAGATACCGAAGCAAGTAATCCAGAAATCTAAGCAGCTTTATTATGGAAAAAGATAATTACATCACGCAACAAATTAAAGCTACATGGGATATAGTGAATACAGAGACAAGTGGAGCCAGAAAGGAAAAGGAACATATAGCTCTAAAAACAAATGAGACATTCGTAACAAGAGCATGTAGTGTTGCAAACGTCTTAAATAAATACTTTGGTTTTACACTGAAGAGGCAAAGAAACTGATACACCTGCCTAACATCATGTAGGGCCCACGTGAGCACGCAGAAGTCCGCAACACGCCGTGGCATGGACTCGACTAACGTCTGTAGTAGTGCTGGAGAGAACTGACACCATGAACCCTGCAGGGCTGTCCATAAGTCAGTAACAGTACGAGGGGGTGGAGATCTCTCCTGAAAAGCACGTTGCAAGGTATCCCAGATATGCTCAATAATATTGATGTCTGAGGAATGTGGTGGCCAGTGGAAGTGTTTAAACTCAGAAGAGAGCCACTCTGCAGCAATTCTGGACGTGTGGGTTGTCACATTGTCCATGGATTCATGAGTTTGTCTCCATACCCCTACATTAATCATGGATTCATGAGTTTGTCTCCATATCCCTACACGTCCATCCGCTCGATGCAATTTGAAACGAGACTCGTCCGACCAGGCAACATGTTTCCAGTCATCAACAGTCCAATTGTAAGTAGGCTGTTTAGGTTTTTTTTATTGGTAACGCCGCCGCCACGTAGCGCTCTGTATAAAAATCACTGGCTGTGCTGTGTGCAGTCTGTGGCTGGTTTGCATTGTTGTCTGCCATTGTAGTGTTGGGCAACGGCAGCTGGATGCTAACAGCGCGTAGCGTTGCACAGTTGGAGGTGAGCCGCCAGCAGTGGTGGACGTGGGTAGAGAGATGGCGGAGTTTTGAAATTTGTAAGAATTGGTGTCATAAAGTGACATATATATTCTGTCTACTAAGGTAAATACATTGTTTGTTCTCCATTAAAATCTTTCATTTGCTAACTATACCTATCAGTAGTTAGTGCCTTCCGTAGTTTGAATATTTTATTTAGCTGCCAGTAGTGGCGCTCCCGGTATTGCAGTAGTTCGAGTAACGAAGATTTTTTGTGAGGTAAGTGATTTGTGAAAGGTATAGGTTAATGTTAGTCAGGGCCATTCTTTTGTAGGGATTATTGAAAGTCAGATTGCGTTGCGCTAAAAACTATTGTGTGTCAGTTTAAGCACAGTCTTGTACAAATTTTTCTAAGGGGACGTATCATACATGGATTCATGAGTTTGTCTCCATATCCCTACACGTCCATCCGCCCGATACAATTTGAAACGAGACTCGTCCGACCAGGCAACATGTTTCCAGTCATCAACAGTCCAATGTCGGTGTTGACGGGCCCAGGCGAGGCGTAAAGCTTTGTGTCGTGCATTCATCAAGGGTACACAAGTTTTCCTTCGGCTCCGAAAGCCCACATCGATGATGTTTCGTTGAATGGTTCGCACACTGACACTTGTCGATGGCCGAGCATTGAAATGTGCAGCAATTTGCGGAAAGGTTGAACGATTCTCTTCAGTCGTCATTGGTCCCGTTCTTGCAGGATCTTTTTCCGGCCACAGCGATGTCAGAGATTTGATGTTTTACCGGGTTCCTGACGTTCACGGTGCACTCGTGAAATGGTCGTATGGAAAAATCCCCATTTCATCGCCACCTTGGAGATTTTGTGTCCCATCACTCATGCGACGTCTATAACACTACGTTGAAACTCATTTAAAACTTGATAACCTGCCATTGTAACAGTAGTAACCGATCTAAAAACTACGCCAGACACTTTTTGTCCTATATAGGAGCTGCCGACAGCAGGGCCGTTTTCTGCCTGTTTACATATATCTGTGTTTGAATACGCATGTCTAGACCAGTTTCTTTAGCGCTTCAGTGTCTTACGGACAGCCTGGGGTTATCAATCTCAGTAAACAGTGCATTGGAATATCGGAGACCAGTCTCTATAAATAACTTCAGTAAAATGGAAGTGACACACACTTCTCCCAAAGAAGTAGCATCCATCATAAAATCCTTAAAATCAAAGTATTCTAGTGGTTATGATAACATATCAACGAAGTTAATCAAAGAGTGTTCATGTGAGTTGAGCTATATCTTAAGTTATATGTGTAATCAATTTCTTAGCAGCGGAATATTTCCAGACTGACTAAAATATGTTGAGGTTAAAGAGAGATAAAGAGATACTGTAAACTATCGACCAATTTCACTTTTGAAGGCTTTTCCAAACGTATTTAAAAAGGTTATGTTCAAGCTCCTTCTTAAGCATCTGACTGCAAATAACATATTGTCCAAGTCACAGTTTGGATTCCTTAAGTGTTCCGATGTAGAAAAAGTTATTTATACATACATTGAGTGTGTACTTAATTCATTAGATAACAAATTAGAAGCCACTGGTATTTTCTGTGATCTGTCAAAAGTTCTTGACTGTGTGAGTCAAAGCATTCTCTTGAGTAAATTAGAATATCATGGTGTCACTGGTAGTGCTGCAAAACGATTCGAGTCTTAGCTAAATAACAGGAAACAAAGAGTGTCGTTGCGATATCACTGTGGAATAAGCAATCAGTCTTCGTATGATTGGGAATTAATAACATGCGGTGTTCCTCAAGGTTCCATCTTGGGTCCATTGCTTTTTCTTGTGTGGATTAATGCCCTCTCATCTGTTACATTACCAAATCCTAAGTTTTTTTCCAGATGATACAAATATTGCAATAAATAGCAAGTCAAGTACAGATTTAGAAATGGCTGCTACTAAAATATTATAAAATATTCACTGACATTAATAAATGGTTTAAAACTAATTCACTGTCATTAAACTTTGAAAAGACCCACTATATGCAGTTAAGAAACTGTAAGATATTTCCTTCCAGCATCTGTATAACATTTGAAGACATGCCGACAGAAGAGGTTGACAGTGTTATGTTTCTAGGATTACAACTCGATAATAAATTCAGTTTGGAAGGGCATACCTCAGAATTGCAGAAGCAAGTAAACAAGTCTGTATTTGCAATGCGAATGATGTCAGATGCAGGATATATAAATATAAATAAACTTACATACTTTGCTTACTTCAATTCTGTTATGTCATATGAGATCATATTCTAGGGTAGAGTTTTTAGAATGCTAAAGTGTGTAATAAGACTCATTTGTGGCATAAATTCAAGAACATCATATAGAAATCTGTTCAAGCGACTGGATATTCCTTAATGAAATTTGTTCCAAATAACATGTCTCTATTTTCACCCAATATTTCAATATATAGTATCAATACTAGGAATAAGAACAATCTACATAAAGACCTAAAATAACATACCTTGGTATAAAAAGGGGTCTAGTATTTAAGGACACACATTTCCTGTAACAATTAAAAGCTTGGTTTCAGATAAAGCACAGTTTAAACAGAGTTTGAAAGGCTTTTAGTAGGTAACTCCTTCTACTCAATAGATGAATACCTTAACAGGGACTATTATACTAACTTTAGTAAAACTGTCTGATAGATTTTAGTTTTGACAGCGCTCGGTGGTAACAGTCAAGATTAGGTATTTTGTGTATGATAAATTTATTAAAAGAGCATAACCATGTTTCATTCTGTCAGTGTATTAATTCTGGAAGTAATGTTACACTCACACGAAAATCAACTCATTTTTGGGTGTATGAAAGAAAACTGAATTTGGTCTTATCTAATTTATCTTATTTGTAACGTGGGGTCGGAGGCTCCGTATAGTCAGTCTAATGGAGCACGGAATGAGACAGGCGGACATCGCAACGAATGTCACTGTGAGTCCTACTAATGTCTTTAGCATCTGGAACAAGTTAGTAGCTGCAGGATCTGTGGTGTCAACATTAGACACCACTCTCGAGATTGCGATAATCGATAGCGGTCCAGCACTTGCAACCTCTCTGGACACACAGGCGCTTGCAGCGCCGCAGCGTGGCACGGACAGACTTGCAGATCAAACCGGTCGAGTCAGCTACAGGTCGTGAGAGAAGTCAGATTAGAATATTCTTGAGCTCGCGAGGTTCGCAGCCTGTAGTTAGCGCATGTATTACGCACGTAATACCAGAAATGTGTTATCTTACTTATTGTATAATCCTGTTAATGTTTGTTAATGAGTCTTTTGTATTCAAGAAAGATAGTTATTATGTTTTTGGAGTGCAGTAGCAGGGCAAAGTTAAGTAAAAGTTATTTACTAAAGTATTCTAGTACTAATTATTATAGAATTTTCCAGATTCCTACAACCACCCCACTCGTGCTACCCTCTATCATCCCACTGCAAATCCCAGGGGTACCAATCGAAAGCATCCTGCATTTGTGTGAGGTCATGACATGCTGCCATCGACCTTCACATCAGGATCAGTCTGCGATCGTCACAGAAGTGGCCGTAGAAGGAAAACAACAAGTCTTCATGGCCGATATCAGTGCATAGCAGCAAGCAGATCCCTCAACACAGTGCTGCACGTCTACGATGGCAGCTGTCCGCCCGGTGGCTCAGCGGTCAGCGCAGCGGATCGTTAAGCGAAGGGGCCCAGCTTCTATTCCCGGCCAGATCGCAGATTTTCTCATCTCGCGGAATGAAAGTTGTTTTGTCCTCACGTTCGTATCGTCATAACTGACATTCACCTATTGAGGTGGCTGTATGGACACGTCACAAAAGCCAATAAAAATACTGTGGCAATTCCAAACAGCTACAGGAGTGAAAGTGTTAACACGCGTGATAAGAAATAGGCTCCATGAGCAGGGATTACGTATCAGAAGACCTCTCAAGACTCCTCCTCTAAACTGGGTTCGGAGAGAGGCTTGTGCCTCATGGAAACGAATCCATTCGTTGTAGATTAAGCACCAGTGGAAGACAACGTTCTTTTCTGATGAGACCCGTATCACTTTCCACGATGAAAACACTGACATTTGTGTGTGGAGGCAATGATGATGACGGTTACACACTAACTCTTTTGTAGACCGCCACTCTTATCAAAGCGGTTCAGCCACATTTTCGGGTAGAATAATGAATGGCAGCAGGTTACTCCTCGAGCCAATATGTCGTAGGATGACTGCTGTGAAGTATCGGAACGACATCCTTTTACGCGTAATGGCTCCATTTGGTTACCATACCGGAGCAAGATTCAAGCTCATGGACGACAATTCACGTCCCCATCGTTATAATCATGTGAATACCTTCCTAGCGGAGCACAGAATCACTGGAATGGAATGGCCTCCATAATCTCCAGATCTCAGCTGCATTAAGAATGCATGGGCTATACTAAAACGAGCGGTTTCCGATAGTCCTGTCGAAGCAGAAACCTTACTGGGCATCATGGAGGCTGTTGTGGATGATTGAGACAATATCCCACAGGAGTATGCATAACCACATTCAGATGTATCTCCAATTACGAGGAAGACCAGTTGGTTCATAAGCAATGTGTTATGTAAGATGACACTGAGACGAATCTGTAGTGTTTGCAGTGGAATATTTTGTAAAGTTTTGTTTTTTTTTCTTTGTGTTTATCACATGTAAATGTGTTTATCTTCTTCGTATTTGGTTTCTTATGACTGTACCAGACAGAACAAGCTCAGATTTGTTCTCTATTACGTCCAGTATTGACAGTAAAGCAATATGCAACATTTACTTTGGCCACTGTAAGCTTTGCATCACCCTGGTTCCCAGAACTCCTAAAGATAGACGTTGACTGTGGATATTGTATCACAGACACAGTCCTTTTGACTGTTCAGAGATGTCGCTAAACCCGCTCAAAGATGTAAACTACCATGCACGAAAAAAAAAATGGCTCTGAGCACTACGGGACTTAACATCTGAAGTCATCAGTCCCCTAGAACTTCAAACTACTTAATCCTAACTATCCTAAGGACATCACACAAATCCATGCCCGAGGCAGGATTCGAAGCTGCGACCGTAGCGGTCGCGCGAATCCAGACTGAAGAGCCTAGAACCGCTCGGCCACACTGGCCGGCTACTATGCATGAGGAGCGCCTACTACACAGAGGGTGTTCCACAACCGATCAGTTCCAGTCATTCCACCAGGAAGGAGGTAAACGGCTCTTGTTGTCTGTAGTTCAACCATGCCTAGACGGTCAATATCGCGGTTCGATCGCGTCCGCATTGTTACTTTGTGCCAGGAAGGGTTCTCAACAAAGGAAGTGTCCAGGCGTCTCGGAGTGAACCAAAGCGATGTTGTTCGGACATGGAGGAGATACAGAGAGAGAGACAGGAAGTGTCGATGACATGCTCCGCTCAGGATGCCCAAAGGCTACTAGTGCAGTGGATGACCGCTGCCTACGGATTATGGCTCGGAGGAACCCTGACAGCAGCGCCACCATGTTGCTTTTCGTGCAGCCACCGAAGGTCGTGTTACGACTCAAACTGTCCGCAGTAGGCTGTATGATGCGCAACTTCACTCCCGACGTCCACGCCGAGGGCCATCTTTGCAATCATTTTGCAGCACGGTACAGATGGGCCCAACAATATGCCGAATGGACCGCTAAGATTGGCATCACGTTCTCTTCACCGATGAGTGTCGCATATACCTTCAACCAGACAATCGTCGGAGACGTGTTTGGAGGCAATCCGGCCAGACTAAACGCCTCATACACACTGTACAGCGAGTGCAGTAAGATGGAGGCTCCCTGCTGTTTTGGGGTGGCATTATGTGGGGCCGACGTTCGCCGCTGGTGGTCATGGAAAGTGCCGTAACGGCTGTCCGATACGTGAATACCATCCTCCGACCGATAATGCAACCATATCGCCAGCATATTGGCAAAGCATTCATCTTCATGGACGACAATTCGCGCCCCAATCGTGCACATCTTGTGAATGACTTCCTTCAGGATAACGACATCGCACGACTAGAGTGACCAGCATGTTCTCTAGACATGAACGCTATCGAACATGCCTGAGATAGATTGAAAAGGGCTGTTTATGGACCACATGACCCACCAACCGGTCTGAGGGATCTACGCCGAATCGCTGCTGAGGAGTGGAACAATCTGGACCAACAATGCCTTGATGAACTTGTGGATAGTATGCCACGATAAATAAAGGCCTGCATCAATGCAAGAGGACGTGATACTGGGTATTAGAGGTACCGGTGAGTACAGCAATCTGGACCACCACCTCTGGAGGTCTGGTACAACATGAAATGTGTGGTTTTGATGAGCAATAGAAAGAGTGGAAATGATGTTTATGTTGATCTCTGTTACAGTTTCCTGTACAGGTTACAGATCTATCTGAACCGAGGTGATGAAAAACTTTATTTTTGACGAATGTAGATTAAGAAACATTGATTCAATTTCGTGCGCGGATTCAGAATTTCCTATCAGGGAGAATTCAATATGTCTTTATTAACGGTGCAAAATCGTCGCATGTACCACGATGCATACTGGTGTACAAAACTTAAAAACGGAATTAACTTTTCCATGATGTGTCACTGTCAAGCAACATAGCCCGACGAATCTTGGATCGTGCGTAGAAACAACTGCTACAGTATAGTACAGAACATAAACGAAAGAAATACGCAATGAGACGAACAGAAATGACACTTTTATTCGAAGAAAAGAATTACGCTGAAGTCACCGCGATTGATGACGGTTTTCTGGACATTGCAAAAGGTGGGACATGGTTCTTAATAGGGTGTGAAATGTGTGTTTGTGTGTGTGTGTGAAATCTTATGGGACTTAACTGCTAAGGTCATCAGTCCCTAAGCTTACACACTACTTAACCTAAATTATCCTAAGAACAAACACACATACCCATGCCCGAGGGAGGACTCGAACCTCCGCCGGTACCAGCCGCACAGTCCATGACTGCAGCGCCGGAGACCGCTCGGCTAATCCCGCGCGGCTTAGTAGGGTGTTTCATCACAATGCACGCATTGTAACGTGCTCCCATTGTGGTCACAAGGTTAGTAAGAAGTTATTGTCGTCGGGCGTTCCATTCCACCACCATCAATGTTGACAGCTGTTGGATGGTCGTTATAATGCATGTGGACGTATTGCAGTACGTCTCCCCACTTTTGCTCGACAGGGTTTACGGCGGGAGAACGAACAGGCCAGCCCGTTCACCGGATATCCTTTCGTTAAAAGTGCTCCGCCACTTGGGCTGTTCGATGCGGTAACGCATTATCACCCATAAAAATAAAGTCAGGCCGAATGCTCACCTGGAAAGACGCACGTGGGCAAAGGATACAGTGTCACAATAACACTGACCAGTGGGTATACCGTATTCGAAGATTTGAAGGCATCAAGGTCTACAATGGAATGAGAGTTTCACTCTGCAGCGGAGTGTGCGCTGATATGAAACTTCCTGGCAGATTAAAACTGTGTGCCGGAACGAGACTTCTGCCAGTACCTCGTCTCCTACCTTCCAAACTTTATAGAAGCTCTCCTGAGAAGTAAAGCTGTGGGGACGGGGCGTGAGTAGTGCTTGGGTAGCTCAGCTGGTAGAGCACTTGCCCGCGAAAGGCAAAGGTCCCGAGTTCGAGTCTCGGTCCGGCACACAGTTTTAATCTGCCATGAAGTTTCAAGGTCTACAATGGTTCTTGGTGCATTACGTGTCGCCACCTCACGCCACATGAGGGTGCGTCGAGCCGATTGTGAGACGTCGAGATTTCATCAAACTAGCAGGGTCTACTAGAAAGATGTGCTGTATACTGTCTACCCCAGTAAAATGACAAAGTGGTTTTCTAGATGAAAACTTTAAGTATGAGTGCCTCTAAACAGAGAAAGATGTTTTGAAAGTGAATCAGAAAGTTTCAGTTTGCTGGGCCTACCCTGTTTTATACGAAGCAGGTGAATGGATTACAAGCAACACACCAGGCATACGCCCACTGCAGTGTGACTACGCTCTGCAGCCTTTCAGGGACATAACCAACACAAAAGTGCGTTTAGCGTCGCAGGGAAGCGTCAGTGAACAATTCGTCTCTAACAAAAGTTAGAATAATATATTAATACCTTCAGCTGCTGACGGGCGTTAATATATACCAACGGGGACAGGAGAAAATGTGTGCCCCGACGGAATTCGAACCCGGTATCTCCTGCTTACGTGGCAGACGCCCTATCAATATATTTTTTTTAATTTGTGGTACAACCAGGACCTGAACGTTGGTCTCCTTGATTTTCTTATCTCATTTTGTTCTATATTGTTGGTTGAATTTGTTGTGGCGGACGTCCGATGACACCCGTTCAGGTTATTCGTTGATCCCTCCACTCACTTTTTTTTTATTACAGAGGGTAGCTAAACCCTCTGACCGAACATGTTGAGCTACCGTGCCGGCGTCCATCTGAGCCACCGAGGGCACAGAGGATAGTGTGACTTCAGGGACTATATCGCGCACGCCTCCCGCGTACCCACATTCTCACCTTATATGTCCACACATTACATTCGTAATGTCCCTACCTAACACACTCACTACTCGTGGAAGACATTCTTACCAACTTCCGTAAGAGTTCGGGTAATATGTGTGCATCTGCACAGAAGAAGAAGGTCATGGCCGATATTGCCAGAACTATATAGTTAGTCTATATGGATAGTGTGTCTGTTCTTTCGGACATGTCCGAAAGAACAGACACCATATTCATATAACTAACAAAAGTTGTTCCCCATGATGAAACCTGTCACCCCTGGAAATCTGATGCAAAAACTTTGATTGGCTATAAATATTCGGAAACAGTAACAACTAGCCTGTATCTAAAAGGGCGGGCTGAAACATAATGACACTGAATTTTTATGTCAAAACTCTTAAAGCACTTTAAATAAAACAACCGTTATTAACGTTCTGTATCTTTAGTATTCATGTCCACATATCTATTTCTCAACACAGTCTGCCTGACGACGAACACATTTCTCCCAACGAGAGACCAGTTTGTTGATACCTTCACTGTAGAACGTCTGCCTTTGTTGACGGAGCCACAACCTCACCTTTCTTTGCACTGCTTCATCACTATCGAAGTAAACTGAAGTCGTATTGTATGAATGGCTGGGAGACCCCGAAGGCAGGCGCTACTACTAGAGCATCAAACATTAGGTAGTGAGGCTTTGTTTGTTATAAAATAACTTCCACTGCTAGTCACGAGTTTTCTTTATTTGTTATGTGCCCAACGCGTATCGGGAAATAATTCATATTTTCAAGTGCGTTTTCGTATTTTATGAGATTTTTTGCAGCGATGTTTGCTATGTGTGAGCTGCTGCATTATCTTGGTACCTTTACTCTGATATAATCACAATCAACTACACAAGAAACGCACCTGACAGTGGGATTACTCCCGAAAAACATTCTGTAGAAAATAAATAAAGGAAAACGTGACTAGCAGAAGCAAATGTAATTTTGTAACAAACGAAACCGTTGTTTTCACAATCTCAGGCTTTCACCAAAAATGGATACAATGACGTTAGATTGTGATTTACTGTTAAAATTCCGCAAATGTTCTAAGACTTAACCATTGGTTATTTTAACTGGCGTTATTTAAACAGTACATTGAGCAAACAACAAAGGAAACTAAAAATATTTGAAGTAGGAACTAAAGTCCAGGGAGAAGAAATTAAAACTTTTAAACTCGCCGATGATGTTGTGATTCCGTCAGAGAAAGCAAAGGACGTGGAACAGCACCTGAACTGAATGAATAGTCTTGAAAGGAGGATATAAGATGAAGACCAACATGAGCAAAATAAGGATAGTGGAGTGTACTGGAATTAAATATGGTGATGCTCACGGAATTAGGTTAGGAAACGAGACACGTAAGTAAAGTAAAGTGGTAGATGAGTTTTGCTTTTGGAGAAAAATAACTGATAATGGCCGAAGTAGAGAGAATATAAAATGTAGACTGGCAATGGAAAGAAAAGCGTATCTGAAGAAAAGAAATTTGTTACCGTCGGATATAGATTTTAAGTGTCAGGAAGTCTTTTGTAAATGTATTTCTAAGAAGAGTAGCCATGTATGGAAGTGAAACACGGACGATAAACAGTTTAGACAAGAAGAGAAGAGAAGCTTTTGAAATGTAGTGCTATAGAAGAATGCTCAAGATTAGATGGGAAGATCACGTAACTACCGAGGAGGTACTAAACAGTACTGGAAAGAAAAGAAATTGTCCCGCAACCTGACTGGAAGAATGGTTCGGTTGATAGAAGACATTCTGCGACACCAAGGGATCACCAGTTTAGTAGTGGAGGGTAGTGTGAGGAGTAAAAATCGTACCGGGATACCAAGGGATGAATGCAGTAAGCAGATTCAGAAGGATGTATGTTGCAGTAGTTACTCAGAAATGAGAAAGCTTGCACAGTATAAACTAACATGGAATTGCATCAAGCCAGTTTCGGACTGAAGATCACAAAAACATCAACTATAAAAAATAACCTACACATAATAATTTCATAGTTTTCTGGCACAGAACAGATTACTAGCTTCACAGCAAACTGTATTGAAAAATTGCCCTTTGTAGGAGATTCGGGTTCAAAAGTGCCAGCCCAACCGAATGATCATGTATGAACGACGAAATATAATTTGCAAAGAGGGAATAGAAACGATAGATTTTTACGAAAAAGTTAAATGAATGAGAACGGTCAGTCGTTTATTTTGATAAGACGCTGACTCACACACCGTGTGCATTGAAGCCAGTCTTCGAGGAGTATTGTCGAACAAACGTGCCGATCAAAATTCAGTATTGTTGTTATACTTTTCGCCCGTGATAGGGCTGCTCTTGTGAGAACACAGAAGCGTGAGCTGTTGCTTTTTGTAGTGAAGAGAAGGTCGAGCGCATAGTTCGCGACAACTGGTCCTCTGAACGTGCGTTTTCGACGCACATAGCCGTGGTATGCCTCTTGTACGAGGCGGACTACAAGGTGGGGCTGATCCCGCTGATGAAATGCGTGTTATTCCCATCCATTAAGCCCATTTTAACGGCCAAACTGACTCTTATACGCATTCCCGAACTTCTACCGAATTTGTAAATGTACCACCGGTCTCTTCTCTTTGATCGGTAGCCAAATGCGTACAGTGGCTAATCGATTAACGACACTGCTCCCGCGTACAAAACTTGTGCGTTACTCAGTTTTTAATGACCGCCGATAACCGTTAAAAACGAGAAATAGTCGCGGGGAGGATAATATGACAGCTGTCGTCGGAATTTCAAATGAGTTTTTCACGTTTTATTTTAGAGTTTCTAGTCAGCGAGTTCGTCGTACCTCTGTCAGACGAGCGAATTACAATTTGAGAACTCGCCCGGAAAGTTTGACTCTAATTGAAATAACGAGCGCATTTTCTTTCTGTCCCAGCCGTGTCCTTTTCAGTGCTTCCCCGTACGTATGAAAACATCGCGTTAAGAGCGAACTGCTGCGAGTCGAAAGAAAACGGATTAATTCCCGGCTCCGTCAGCGCCTCCGTATCGTATCCGGCGCTCCTTCTCCAACTACGTTCCCAGAATAAGTGAGCCCACTTCCCCAACAAAACAGTTCCTCGGCGTTACAATGAATTAAATCAGAAACAAAGCGAAACGTTCCGTAAGTGTATTGTAATTACCTGTTAGGCGAGACAGATGTTGACGGGGGCGTGGCCGGGAGCCACGCCCCGCCGGAGGGGAGGGTAGGGGCGGAGTCAGCCAATGGGGAGCGAGCGGTGGGTCCGCGTGGCGGCGCGCCCGGCGGCGGCGCTCAGTCAGCCGCATGTCGCCGCCGCTGTCGCCGCCTGGTGAGTCCGCGGCTTCGCCATTGCCAGCGCGCGCCGCACATAACTGACAATCACACCTGGGCCAGTTATTTCAAAACCGGCGCGCTATTCAAATAATACAATGGCTGCAAATACAGAGCACGCGCTGTAAAATATTTCAAAGTTTTACCGCACGTACCGGATAATTGTTTACAATATCAGTCAGCTGTTCCGTTGAGAAGCTAAGTTTGTGTTGCTACAAATTAAAGAAATATCGCGCTTCTTCTTTTTGATGGCGGATAGCTAATACAACACTTTTCTTTATTCCCGTTCTCTCTCAGTAGCTGCAAGCTTCTATTAATAAGAAAGGCATGAATGAATACATGTTCATTTGTAACTGGAGTCGTGCCACTTTCCATTCTTTCTCTGTGCTTTAGCAACTGGTAACAGATCCTAAATTTAGTAGCACTGTCGATGTAGAGCAATATTTGTCGCCTCCTTCTGTAGAAATTATATGATTACCTAAATTTTAATACTGAAGGGTCTTGTTAACTACATAAACAGTGGTAGTACTCACTAAAAACACCTCTTTCTGCGATATGTGAACAAGTGTTGCGTTTTGATAAATATCACTAGTGTCACGTAGATATTAAGCTACAACGGAAATGACTAACAAAATTGTGGAATCACCAGCTTTTTGTGAAGTATCCGCTTCACTGTTATTTTTAATACGTTAAATTCAGCTCTAATAAGTACAAATAGTTTGACAGAATGAAAATTCCACTCTGCAGTGGAATTTTTGTCGCTGGTGACAGATCACAGCTGCTGGAAATTTACTTGGAGCCTTACTTTCCGCGCGCAGCGCTCATACTAAGTTACACAGGCATCCACGGCGCACTTTGCAGCTTCCATCTGGCAATACCTCAGCTCAGAAGCGCTCCTTAATACTTCTCGGTACTATGGCTCTCGGGAGGAAGCATACTGCAGAGTACGGCGTATCCCACGGCCTGGAGCTACGGAGTGAACGCTGTTGCGCACTATCCTTCGTCCCAGAGGTGCTAGAGCAGCAAGGCCTGGAATGTAAGGGTGAGGTATTGCCAGACCGAAATTGTGAAGTCGTGTTTCGGTTACAACATTACTCGTAGAAGTCGAGGAGCTAAATTCGACTCCAAGTTCAGCACACAATTTAATTTATGCCAGAGTTTCAGTCCATTTATAGCAGTTAAACGATGGTTAATTATTAATGCGGACTAGTATATAGGTTGTTACAAAAAGGTACGGCCAAACTTTCAGGAAACATTCCTCGCACACAAATAAAGAAAAGATGTTATGTGGACATGTGTCCGGAAACGCTTCATTTCCATGTTAGAGATCATTTTAGTTTCGTCAGTATGTACTGTACTTCCTCGATTCACAGTCATGACTTCATACGGGACACTCTACCTGTGCTGCTAGAACATGTGCCTTTACAAGTACAACACAATATGTGGTTCATGCACGATGGAGCTACTGCACATTTCAGTCGAAGTGTTCGTACGCTTCTCAACAACAGATTCGGTGACCGATGGATTGGTAGAGGCGGGCCAATTCCGTGGCCTCCACGCTCTCCTGACTCAACACTCTCGACTTTCATTTATGGGGGCGATTGAAAGCTCTCGTCTACGCAACCCCGGCACCAAATGTAGAGACTCTTCGTGCTCGTATTGTGGACGGCTGTGATACAATACGTCATTCTCCAGGGCTGCATCAGCGCATCAGGGTTTCCGTGCGACGGAGGGTGGATGCGTGTATCCTCACTAACATTTTGAACATTTCCTGTAACAAAGTGTTTGAAGTCACGCTGGTACGTTCTGTTGCTGTGTGTTTCCATTCCACGATTAATGTGATTTGAAGGGAAGTAATCAAATTAGCTCTAACATGGAAAGTAAGAGTTTCCGGACACATGTCGACATATATTTTCTTTCTTTGTGTGTGAGGAATGCTTTCTGAAAGTTTGGTCGTACCTTTTTGTAACACACTGTATACTTGTGTTTATTAATGTTTATAGGAAGGTTCAAGGGAATGAGTGGGCGTATGAGAATTTCGTGAGATAAATTGTATGTTTATATCGCAGAAGCAAAAATTCCGATCGACGGATATTAGTGAAACTTTCGTTTGCGATTGTTTCAGAAGGCCGTCAGAGTGAAGTAAATAGCTGTTACAGTTCAGTGGCCGCTGTGGAGGCTCGTCCGGCATCGGTCAGAACGGAAAGAGGACGGTGATCCGTAGACGAAGCCGGCGGAAGAAAACTTAGGCGAAGATCCGGCGAGGAAGACGTCGCACCGAATCGGTTTCCGGCGACGGGCCGGGAGAAGCGCTACGCGGGACTGTGTTATAAGAGGTCGGGACGGAGTGTGAAGTGTGGGCGGCAGTGAGTGTGGAGCGGCAGGGCTCGGGTGCGGGCGTATGGCGCGCTGAGCAGCGGGCGCGCGCCGGCAAGCTGGAGGTGCGCTCCGAGCCCGGCCGCGACGGCCCGCCGGCGAGCCGCGGCCGCACCAGCTTCTGCATCGAGTCGCTGCTGGCGCGCGGAGACTCGGACAGCGGCGGCACCAGCCCGCCCCCGCCGCCCCCGCAGCCGCAGCCGGCCGCCGCCGCCGCCGCGGCCGCCGCGCTCGTGCCGCGGCCCGGCCTGCTGTTCTCGCCGCCGCCGGCGCCGCAGCCGCCGCCGCTGCTCTACACCGTGTCCGGCTCCGCCTTCCGGCCGCCGCGCCAGGACGCGCCGCAGCCGCAGCCGCCCCCGCCGCCCCCGGGCTCCGCCTCCGCCTCGGCCGCCGCCTCCGTGTCGGCCGCCGTGGCCGCCGCCGCCGCCGCCGCCGCTGCCGCCGCCAGCGTGCCGCCCGCGCAGCATGTCCACATGGAGTGGCTGGCGCGAGCTTCGCTGCTCTACCCGCGCATCCCCGACCTCACAGGTCAGTAACCTACACTGCAACGGCTTATATACCGTCAACATCTACGTACGCACTACTGTCAGTGGCTGGGAGTACCTAGTACTACTCTCTCTCTGCTTTCGTACGATCCCTGGTAACTTATCTTCGCTGTCCGTACGCACTATGTACGTTGGCGACCGTAGCATCGTTGTGGCGTCTTCCCCTTACGCCTGTTCTCTTAACTTTCGCAGTAGTGTTTCACGGAAAAAAGTCGTCTGCCCTCCAGGGGTTACCAACAAAGTTTGCGTGACATTTACTTCATACTCGAGTGTTGACGGAACCTACAGATAAAAATCTAGTAGCACGTCTGTGAATCGCTTCGATGTCTTCCTGTAATCCGATCTGGTGGGAATCCCAAACACCAGAGCAGTACTCAAGATTGGATCCCAAACGTGTTCTGTACACGGCCACGTTTATGAAAGAACTACAGTTTCCTAGAATTTTCCCAATAAACCGAAGTCCACACAATCCTTTCCTACAACCGACTTCACGTGCCTACTCCATTTAATGTCAACGCTACATATTTAATAAACGTGACTGTGTGAAGCTGATGAATATTTGGTTCGTAAGGGACGGCATTATGAGGGATGCGACTGTTGACAAATACAACTAAAACAGTTTCTGCGTCAGTCACTTGTTTATTTGGCCACTACTCGTTTCGATGCTTCACACCATCATGTTCAAATGTTAAAATGTGTGTGAAATCTTATGAGACTTAACCGCTAAGGTCATCAGTCCCCTAAGCTTACACACTACTTAACCTAAATTATACTAAGGACAAACACACACACCCATGCCCAAGGGAGGACTCGAACCTCCGCCGGGACCAACCGCACAGTGCATGACCACACCATCATCTTCAGGTGGAGAACTGTTTATTTACATAGCTGGTGTTGATGATCAGTGCAGACGTCACTTCGCAGTAGCAGACCAAGGGTACGTTGCGGCTTTTGCAAATGACAAAAATTGTCTGTTTAGAAAAGGCACTTTTGAGCTTAAAAGTCATCAATTTCTGACAGTGAATTGTATTTACAGGAGCGGTAGAGTTGTAAAATGTGTGCGTAACTGCTGCCTGATGCAAGTTCTCAGTACTTATACTGATGTTTTACGACTCTACCCCTCCTGTCAATACAGTTCACTGTCAGAAATTCATGTTTTTAATCTCAAAATTGTCTCTTCTAAATGTTTCTAAATGTACAGTTTTTGTCATTTGCAAAAGGTGCTACATAACCTACATCATCCTTGGTCTGCTACTGTGAAACGACGTCTGCACTCTTCACCTACACCAGCTATGTAATAAACAATTCTCCATCTGACGATGATGGCGTGAAACATCGAAAGGCATATTGGAAAAGTAACCAAGTGACTGACGCAGAAACTGTTTTATTTATTTGTATCAAGTAACACAACACTAATACTGTTTTAGAACATTATAGAACTGTTTTCCCCCATTCATCTGCATTAAATTTCATTTTTCCACAATTAGACAGCTGCTATTCAGCACAACAAATAGAAATTCTGTCTGAGTCATCTGTACCCTCCTACATTCACTCAACGACGACATACTCCCGTACCCAGCAACATCAGCAAACAGTCGTAGGTTACTGGTCACCCTGTCCGAGAGATCACTTGCGTTTATGGGAAGAGATTTGCGCTGACAAACGAATTCGCATCCACACCGCATCAGCAAGTCTTTTACCTGCATCCACAGACATTAACATTTTGTAAGTCGTTTTAACTCGTTGTAGCTTTGACGGTCTTTGTCTTAAATATTCGTCTGCAAATTCAGACCTCGTAATTTACATACCATTGACCAAGAATGTGGAGGTCGATGATGGCCATATTTTAATACAGCATAGCATGTCGTTATATAAGGTATTTTAAATCCGTCTGTACAGCTACAAGAAGGTGCGTATTTTTGTGACCAAACGCGTTTGGCGTGCTAGCTAAATCAAAAGACACTTAACCACAATAAATAATGAGATTTATTATATTTGCGACATTTTATGTCAGATTTTCTCTCACATCGGGAAGTGTCACACACGGCTGTAAGCGAAATTCGGACAAAAAAATTCCGCAAGAAAAGTCAAACTTCAATATTTTTTGTAGCGAACTGCTTTTAGGTCTAAAAAGCAAGCTAAGTTGTAAA
Source organism: Schistocerca gregaria (assembly GCF_023897955.1). Lineage (NCBI taxonomy): Eukaryota > Metazoa > Arthropoda > Insecta > Orthoptera > Acrididae > Schistocerca > Schistocerca gregaria. Next base: position 118,165,651 of record NC_064931.1, on the reverse strand, counting down.
TATATTTCATTAAAAACCACTGAGGATGTTTCATATCAATAAAACGAAACGCGTTTGGTGACAAAAATACCTACCTTCGTGTAGTTGCACAGACGGGTTTCAAAATACCTTTATAGCTCTAAAGTAACGACGGACACTACGGCCACAAAAATGAAGAACAACCTGTCATATTCTTGATTTATTCCTAAAGTTCCAACGTCCTATCGTAATTATTGAAACAGATTTGTGAAATTATCTGCGAAAAACTTGGAAGTCAAATGAACTCGTGTTACAAGTTGGTGTCACACATTGCATATTGTTTAAAAGTAATTACACAGTTCGTTGATCAAATGTGCGGAATGTGGTGCTACAGAAGAAAGGAGGAAATCAGATGAGTAGATCGAATAACTTATGAGGAGGGAATTAATCGAATTGGGGGGAAAAGAAACTAATGTCACAATCTGACTAAAAGAAAAAGGTCATATCTCGAGGCACGAGTGAGTCGCCAATTTGGTAAAGAATTGAGGGACCAAGCAACGAATACAGTAAGCAAGTTCAAACGGATGTAGGATGCAGTAGTTATACTGAGATAAGCACACTTACACAGGATAGACTAGCATGGAGAGCTGAATCAAACCAGTCTTCCGATAAAAATCACAACAACGCGTTAATTCATTATAATGTTGAGTCTTTTAAATTGCTACACTTCTCAGTGTATTATTTGTGATGTATGTGTACACAAACATGAGTCAGCACATGAAGCGAAGATTACAGTGGATGGAGTATCCTAGACAAACCTTCACATAGGTTTGTTGCTGCTTTTGATAACTGCGTAAGTGACCTCTGTTACCGTAGACGAAGCAGGAATGAATCAGACGTAAGGCAGACGGAAAAAGAATGCACGTGTAATTGTCCTGAAACAACAATGAAGGACATAATGCTATATATAGCCTTTTAGATGCCAACAACAAATCTACCCTTTCCAGGACACTGCACAGCGAAGCGAATGTATTCGCGCTCCGTCACAAATGGGAAATAATATTGACTTAAAACAATAATCAATATTTTCGTCATTTGCATGCGATAAAAATAGATGAAAATTGTAGTATTGACACTGTCCTATTTTGAACAACAAAGTAATTTTCACTGTGGATAGCAGTGGATACACACGCACGGGCGTAGGCATTTACCCGCGAAGTTAATATTAATACGTATATTCGCGGAAAGCCGTGTGCACGCAGACCTCCACCCACGTGTTATCTATCTGTGTGAAATAAGGCGCTCAATAATGTATTTCGGCTACAGCCAAATCGAGAGCTGTACTATGAAAGCCACCGTACAGTTGGCGCCGAGGCGTACGTAGTCCACCAAAATAATATCCGTCCTTCCTTTTCCATTTGAGAAGAAAGCTTGCCTGTATAAGCTAGAATGTCTCTTTATTTATCAATGTGATAATTATGTGACATGTGTGTTGATGGAAGTAATAGATTTTTTGAATCATATCGGAACACGTGCACTCCGAATTCTGAGAGTGGGTTCTTTTCGCACCTCTCTTGCTGACTCCCCCCTCGCATTTTGTTGAACAGTTCTGTGACGCTCCGCTGCGCACGAAACCGAGGCATAGCGCAAAGCTTTCCTCTGATCCTTCTCCGTCTTATCCGTTAATCTAACTTGGCAAAGGTCCCAATTAGACGAACAGTACTCCAGAACGCACATTTCTTAAGCGGACTCCTTCGTGGGCAAATTACGCTTTCGTAGGATTATTCCCGTAAATTTCAGCTTGTTACTGCCTTCCCCACGAACAGATTGACGTGGTCGTTCAAGTTTAAATTTCTGCTAGGAGATACGCCAAGACACTTGACGACTGTGACTAAATCATCCGACGAATTGTGACCAGTTTAGCTAAATCGAACCTTCCTGTCTATTTACGCGCATCAAACAAATGATCATTTCCAAGTGTTCCCCTAATTCGTAACACTTTTGTAATTACATTAGCTGCTAGTATCTTTCGGCATCGTTTGCGAAAAGCATTAGAGAGCTATACATGTTATTTTTTAGGTCATGCACTACTTTCGTTTCTTATAATGTTTGTTTTTAAACAACGGACTGAGTTCTGTTTCCTTGGATGTCCAATCAGATGTCTTTTCCTATATCCGTAAGCGTGTATGATATTAACTAGGCGACGGTGCGGAACGAGGAACACGGAATAAATCCGAATTTTGCTATCGATACCCTTCTGAATCTTGCGAGGAAACGGGGAAAAGTTTCACACTGTCGGTCCTTGTGGAACTCAAGTTGATTCCTCTAGAGGAGACTCTCTCTCTCTCTCCATGAACTTTATCATACTCGAGCAAAAAATGTATTCCGTAATTACCACCAAGACGGGACATCTAAAATTACATTTTTATTCCGCATGACACTGTAAGCTGTGTGGCGGAGCATACACTGTGCCCTAGTGTGAATGTCGGTGCGTTTGTGGGAATGAAGACGTGGACACATCGCTACCGAAACACTGAGAAATAATATTCACTTGGAATGTTTTCAGACCGTAAACTTACACGCTCTACTGTTAAATGACATGGTAGCTACGTGTAACATTTCTTTAAATAAAATTTGTAACGGGCCCCATCTGAACTGAACGTCCGTGAGATATATCTGTATTTGTGCGCAGCGAATGTGTCGAACGTTGCACCCAAATGCATAGATTTCCAACTAAATGGAGTAATCTGGTATCACCATGCGCCAGTACAAGTAGGTGATTTATTTAAATATGAATCGAACAGCAACATAGACAGGACTGAGCCTTGTGCTATCCCCTTGCCCGTTTTCCTTGATCCGATGACCAACGAGATATTTTTATCAGTATTTGTCTATAAGATACTATTTGTAGTGGGTTGTTGACTAAAGCTTTGGGTAGGCCAAGAGCAGTCAGTTTGTTTGATGATACATGTAAGCACATATTATTATATACACTTGACAGAAATGTAAATGCAGCAGGTATTCTTTCCGTTAGAGCATTTCTCAAATAGGCCTGTATCAGGATTTCGCTGGTGCTGTCGGCAGCTGCTTTCATTTACCATACACGCAGCATTTAGCACATTTACTAGACTTTTCTTTTCCTATAGCGGTAGATGGGGGAGTATTTGTTAATGTATGCTGCTCAGTCTAGTGCAGTGCTTCCGTACAGCAATGCTCTTTCTAATTCTAGCAACAGGAGAGGTTGTAATTTCTCTTGTCTGCTTTCTACGCTGTGTATTTCAACATCGGGATCTGTTGACGGGAGTGTCAACTTCGTGAAAATGATCTGCCGTATTCGCTTGCTGATTCTTCATTCATTGGTTGCTAGGGCGTTCGTTTTTTGCTTTTCCTTATGTAATTTTCTGTTCTATTTCTCTAGCTAGAATGTCTTTGTCTACTGCAGCTCAAAAGTCTTCCCACTTGCATTTTCTTTTTTTCTTTTACAGCCGTTCTTTCGCTGTGACCCCTTTGCGCTTCGGGTGCATGTAGTAGATATGTAAGCAGGAAGCTTTCTTATGACTAATCATAGCTTACTGATATTCTGTATGACGTCAAGTAAAAGGGGAGGGAGGGCTTCCATGGTGTATTCTTCTCAGCTGCACTTCCAGAAACCCTCGCAAGATTGTGATAATTGTCTTTGGCCACTATAAAAGAAATTTAACATATACCAGAGCATAGTATGTTCTTTCGGTTTCTGTTATTATCTAGTTGGCCTGCAAAACTAGGGCAATCTATAGAGGAATCCGTGAACGTATCACGTGTGAAATACCTAGGCAGTTTACATTAATATATTGTTATACGGTATCGTAGTTGTGCGTTGCAGAATAACAACAACGGTTGCATCTAACGGTTTCATCTTCTTTTGGTAATACCTGGAAATATGACAGCACTAGAACATAATATGTCTGCATATAAATTTGTAGTCCCCAGCCACCGTACGATTTGTGAGAGTGTGCCAGAGAGTCAGGGGAACCAGTAAACATTTCCTACTTTCGTATTTTATTCGCGACAGAATAATTGTCATATAAGCTCAAAGTGTGTCGTCGTAGCTATTACGCGGAATGTGTGTGTTGCTAAGTAACACATGTCTTGATCCTAGGTAGAGCCGAGGAAATATATTTCATGTGAAATGCGGAGAGCAATATTTAAACGGGTATTTTGTTTTCTATTTTGAGGTTCTTTTACGCGTCCTATTCTTCCATGGCGTCATAGACGCGTTTGATAGAAAGAAAAGTAAGGCAAGCGCCGTACGAATCTTTAGAGTTCTGTGATTAGCGAGGACTGCGTTACTACAACTATCTAGAGATGCGGTTGTTTACTTATTGAAAGGAAAATAGAGAAATTTCTTCGTATATTCAGCCAGTTCTATTTGTTGACCTTAATAAGCGACATGCCATCCACCTATCCAGAGCATCGATATCTAGGCGCATAGGACTAAATCACTTTAGATTCTGCAACGTCCTGCTGAACTGCAACCCTAATTATTAGACTAAATTTGCTGACGTCGACACCAAACGGTACAAATGTCACTTGCCTTTGAAATCTCCGCCGGGTGAGCGCAGTTCTTTCAACATCCTCTAACATAATCGTAAAACTTGTGTACGATATACCCTTGCGTCTCTTAACAAATCATTTATATGGATTGATCTGTTGGGAACTAAAATTTTTTGGAAGTTTTGCACAGAGGAAAGCTGGAGACTCGGTTCATAGTATTTTAAAAAGTCCTAGTGGCTTCATATAGACTGTCCGACAGAAAATTTCTCTTAGATCAATGTTCCGTGTTAGCTGTGCCTTTGTATCGTAGCTTGCGAAGGTCAGACGTTACAGGCCACTTCACTGACGTGGGTATTGTTGAAATATACCGTGTGCGGCTCACACACACCTGCATTCAAAGGAGCACAGGTTTCATATATTCAATGAATCATTTTTATTGAGTTGGTATTCTGGGTCATCTATGACACAGAATGCGCCATAACTAACATAAAACAAACTGAAATAACACAAAACAGAATCACAAAATATGGAGCTATGAAATACCAGAATTGAAATATCATTGAAAATAATAGTAATACTTTACAATCATGTATTTGATTTTGTAAATTTAATAATGAGAGGGAAAGTGGAGGTCGTCCACTCTAGGAGGAATGAAATGCTTTAGGGAAATCGTGTGAAATACAATTCCGAGGTGCTGTTCCAAGTGACGATACTGAATATTCTTAACATGATCCAAAATCACACTTGGTAATGCGTTTATCATTTTACTTTTGCAATAAAAACCAAGAAAGTCTTAAACACTTACAAATAGATAGTATTGTCTGTTATTCCATTCATTACAGCAAATTAAAGCCCCATTGCACAGAAAATTGGAACTAAGGTATCCATTTAGCAAACAGAATCTGTGTTAATGAAATCACAAAGACGTCTTTCGTAAAAAGAAATGACGACCACAGATAACGAAGCGCAGGATCGCGCTGAGTTACTAAGGAAACAAATTCTGTGCCTAGGCGAATTTGTACAAGTGTTCACTCACGTCGCCTAATTTAAGACTGAAAATAGAACAAATACTGTTATTATAATTTTCAGTTAAATTCCGGACTATGTACCGAGCTATTCCTGGATCGAAGCACTATTCAAGTGTGGAATTTTTGAGTTAACGTTGTTAATGGATCTGTTTGCCATTACCTGTGTCTGACAGCGTTAGGAAAGGACTGCATCTCCGGCGTTTATGAAACTATAAGTGCATAATTTAACAAGAGCTATAGCCAGGCGACGCCTAGAGCGGGTAAATTCTGTAGTCAGGATATTCTTTTCGCGGTTTTTAATTCACTGGGTTCCATCCTGCAGGATAACCTTTTGTTGTTACTTACTGTGTGAGGCAAATACGGAGCTTTTTTCATAATATTTCGCGTAATTTCCTGCTTCTGTTGTGTGTCTGGCTTACTAACTCTCCAATGTGTTGCACTCGGTTGAAGGTGGTATTCCTTATTATGGCCGGTAGTATCTCATTAGGAAGACGGAATTCTCAAGCGTAGCAGGGCACTGCAAATCGCTCTAATTTCTGCTGCTGCGTCTGACCAGTCCGCGATGCGAGGGGCGGTCCTGATATGTTTGCGCACGCGCCGCATGTTGTATCATGGCCGACGAAGGGAGCTGTTTATAATCTTCCACGCTGTTTCTCCGTTGTATCTCTTCCCGGATTATACGTATGAAGCTCACACTTGCATCCACTAGCCTACTGTTTGCACTGATTGTACGCATCAATGACGGAGTGCTACCACCACAACAAGAGACGCACTTCCTTTGAATTATCGCTCCGCTGGCATACTAGCGACACAGGAACACTGTCTCCCTGTCTCATGGCATGCTTTCGTGGCCGGTTGTTCTTTTGCAGGTCTAATTTAAAACGCCCGATTCCATTATTTGTGTTGTATATGCACTAAGACATCGACAGAACTAAAAAAACTTAAAGAGACTGAATAGCATAAAAATGTTCTTGTACGTAATTATAGCAATGTATCTCACAAGCTAGATAAAAGAAAATCATAGAAAATACTTCTTGCGCAAAACGACTTCCCGGGAATTAAGATTTTTGAAACCAGGATTTTAGTTACCACCTAGATAATTCATCGTTTGTCTGGCGATGCTGCTTTTCGCAAAGTAGTAGCACTTTCTGCCGGTGACCTCATTCAAGCAACTTTATGCACTTAAAGGAGTACTTACAGGACGTAGACTCGTACGAACTAACAGCAAACAAGAGTATACTGCTATAGTTAAAAACGATGGATATCCAGTCACTCGTTCTTTCTTAATAGCCAGCGGATTTGCTTTATTTTGTCTGGTATAGTTTACAGGCAAAAAAATAGCACCACATTGATTTTGGACAGTAGCTGCCAAGGTAAAGCAAGGTAATTTTTTAACCAAATATTTGATTCATATTTATCAAAGTTATTTCACCAAACTGAAAGCTATATTAGGCGACTCAAAGCACCACCAGTATTCCCTGTACTGTTATTTGCAAAGAGAACGCCAAGAAGGACGTCTAATCATATATTAAAAGTATCTGGCAGACACTAATGGCTCCAGCTGAAGAAAAAGAAATGAAATTGTGTGTCATCTGAAAATTAGGAGACCTGAAATTTTGGTAGCAATGGTACATAACATTAACTTCTCGATGGTAACTTTTTATTTATCGAACAGAAATGACGGGTAACCTACCAAGCCAGACAGGGAACGTTCAAAATCAAGTAAGTCAGAGAATGATACTAAAGAAATCCTGCAAGTCTTATGGAAAGAGAAAATTGCCCTGGTCGAATCTCAGTTACATTAAATATTTTAAGCCGCACTGACAATTCACGAAACGACTGTAGACGAGTGCAAACTTTATTGATTCATCATACTCAAGGTAGATAGTATTGATGTGCACATAAACGTCCTAAATTGGATTCCGCAAGCGATGCCTTCAAATTAAGATTGAAACAGCGAGATTGGGTTAGCTTCGAGGGTATATTGTCATAATAACCATGACTAGACTTTTTAAAAGTTTTTGAATATGTCTCTCTGAACTTCAAAGGATGCATTAAAATATCTCGTTAGATTCCGCAAACTAATTCATCAGCAAAATGTGTGTGGAATATCATAAAGTATTATAAATATCCATCGTAATACACGTAACCATACAGTGTCCCTTTCTTCGGTTCATTTTTCAAGAAATCGTCATCCATGATCTCGAATTTCGTTGCCTTCCACGTATAGTGAAAATCACTGGTTCGAAACCCCTATCACACATGATTGCGGATTTTAAATGTACCGTTAGTGTGACCATCGCGAACACAATAACAAAGGAAATAAATGGGAAGAGTTAACAATAATGTGTCATGCGTGACCACAGAAATTGACAGAACTCAAGGTAACAAGTGCGCATGGCTTATTGCACGAATAACAGTAGGAAAAAATGGGTCAGGAACTTACTTGTTCTCCCGGCGCAATGCTAATTGTCAATATTTCAATATACGGTACATGGTTTCAATCTAAGAATCAGACTAAACAACGTAATTTCAGTTTTACTAGCGTTGTGCTGTAATTCAGGAAAATATTGCGTTCTTTCTCAATTCGTTACATACGGAACGCTAAATTTTAATAAAATGTAACAGAAAAAAACCGACGTTTCTGACGAATGCCACGATTATGGTTACTACGTGAACCACATAATAGCAGGAAACGAAAAGAAAGTAATCAACTTTAAATATTTTCTTTATAATTTCGTACAGTATTATAAAGATGTGATTCGTCATAACTCCCAGACGCGAGTTATTCTCTAGAAATACAGCAGTGTCTGATCTAAAGGAGGCCAGTAAAATATGGGTGTTCTCTAATTGATATTTCCCATAGTTTTTAGAAACATTTCAACTTGTCGTTAGATCCTTCAGAAGCAAACTGCGCAAAAATATCAAGCCAGTACCAACTTGCGTTAAATATTTATTACTGACCTCTTAACAAATGTCATGACTGCGCTTGCGAAAGCAGGTTAATTACATTGACAGGTGACAGTTCGATATATTATTTTGCTCCACGTCTTTTACTTTAAACATTTCGAACTCTCGGGAAGTTATCTTCAAGCACTGCATACTTTAAGTGTATGTAGCGCTTGGAGACTCGCTCCCAATATGTGTTAAATAAATTAACCAAAACAATGTTAATTATATGTAGCTGTAGAATGAATGGAATTACTTTTTAAATACGTAATATATCTGTATAACCACTTACGCTGCTAGGAATGTTATTTTTATTTGAACTATATATCGAGAACGTGTTGGAATAAGTGACAACAACCCAGACACCTTTTTCTGCCACATGAAAAATGAACGACACACAGCAGACCGATTGGAAAATACTGTCGATATATTACGCACAATACCAAAAGGACCTACAGTGAATATATTGGAAAAAATTGAGATATATTGACTCACAAGAAATTATCCGCATTTAATCTTCAGTCAACGAACTGACCTAAAATGTAAACAATTTTTCGAAAATTTTGTTGAAATTATCCGCCAAGGTCCAGGATAAACCATAACACAACCAAGGACAAAATTTAACTTAATAACACAACACCACAGATACCAATTCAATATAACCCAGCAATATCGCTGGCAGAATTCTCAACAAGCAGATGTGACCATACAATATCGCTGATCATCTAACACAATTGCTGTCACGAAATTTCAACTGGAAATTAAGTTTATTTCTGACTGTTATTAAAGAAATGCCAGACTAGAACTTACAACTGATTACTACTTGAATAATGACTAAAGAATATAATCAGCAAACAAATAGCAACAGAAATAACAAAATCGCTGGTCATCTGTCAGCTAAAGACTAAAATTTATTTTAACCACTACTACAAAAAAAGTCAGAATATACTACAAAAGTGATTATTACTGCTACAACAACATAAAATAGAATAAGTAATAGACAGTGTCAGAAACAACGATACTGCATGGAAGTCAGGACTGGGAAACCTATGTAAAAACCATAATATTCATAAGCAACTTACATGTAATACAACAAATGTACCAAAATTTACACGATGATCTGTTACAGTTAAGCAGATGATGGCTGTATGGCCGAAATAGGCTCATAGTTCGAATAAAAATAATGTTCATAGCAGCGTAACTGGTTATATAAGTATATTATGTCCTTAAAAGACATTTACTACGCAGCAAGCTCAGAAGATTAAGAATAGAAATACATCATCAACAGTAACGGGTTCGCTGTCGGCTGGATTTTAATCCTCATGTAATACAGAGAAATAGATACACAAACTATGAATGCTATGAGTAGAGCGGGATGAAGATCATTTTTGTAAATTTGTGCACTATTTAGCAATTTTTCACTAGTAGAGATTGCAATTATAAGCTGTTGGAATAGTGCTACTATTATGTTCAAAATTCTGGTGGTGTAAACGTTCTTGGCTTTGTTGTATGCAAAAGTAGATATTCACGCGTTGGCAGCTGGGCTCCGAGCGACCACGATTGCTTTAGTGTCAGTGAAACAGTGGACATTGAGTGAAGCAGGCGCTCTTCTGACGAAACCAGTAAAACTGCTCAGTTTACGACGCCACAGGCAGTGCACTGCCGGTAACTACTGTAGTTCTCTTCCTTATTTGTCGCACTATCGGTGGTAAAGTGGACAGCTGGTAGCTCTCTATCCTCTAGGTCAGTGGCAGTCAACCTGGTGCGTACCACCGACTAGTGGGCGTTCCAGCTTTCGTAGTGGGCCGTATGTGGTAGGGGTTTTAAAAACACTTTCATTAGATTTTTGTAAAATCTGACAAAGTGTTTGGTTAGTAATTATTATCATAAAATGCTTTAACTTTCTGTGGCCCTGCCCTATAAGTTTTATAAAGTTACTTATCTATTGTGGAACCGGGGGGGAGGGGGGGTAGGTGGTGAAAAAGGTTCACTACCCCTGCTGTAGGCTATGTCTTGAAACTATATCCGGCTAGCAAAAAGCTCCGGAGGCACACAAAGAGCGCTGTGTAAGCAACAGATGGCTGAACACCAGTATCAGACTCGCATGTACGATTCAGGACGATAAATAAAAAGTGTCAAGCATAATAACTGTATAATGTACACGTAGACATGATCTGAGCTGTAGTACACACGACAAAGATTGCTTTTTAAGTACAATTTAATTCATTTGTTGATAGGGAAATGATTACGGACGTGCTTCCTGAGGTCGTACCGGGGCTATTATTCTAGAAACCACTGAGGCAGTGGCTTGCTACGATGTAGGGGAAGAACAGAGAATTCAAATTTGTACAGACAACAGCTCCGTGCCGCATCAGAACCCGAAGCCATATCTCCTGCTGGTGAGACGTTGAATATCAGTGACATGAAGGAAGGAGGGAGGGTCAACTAGATGTCCTCATAGCTCATTTGGTAGCGCACTGACAGCGAAGGAGGGCGGTCAAGATTCGACTCCGCGACTGGCTCACAGTTTCAACTTCGCAAATGTTTATGGGGGCGTGAAGAACGCTAAAATATAAAAAACATTAGGTTTCATCAACCACACAACATTTACATCTGGATGAAAAACATTAATTTTAACCACTCTGCTTCTGAATACTGGTGTCATTTGAAAAATAACGTGGCTTTAACGAAACGTTTTAAAAACAAGTGGTATTGCGGGCCGATAGAGTAATCTAATAAATTGTTTTGGAACGAAACGGAAAGTCTGAAACCCTGTGTACGTTGAGCGTGCAGTTTTACGGTCATCAAGATCAACAATATAAGTTAAAAACGCCCAATGGAGAGGGAGAATTTTCGATGCTTGTTAGCTTCTTGAAATGTTAAGTCATGAGAAACATCTACATAGTTACTCCGTTTGCCACCAGATGGTTTATGGTGAAGGTTATCTTCTACCATTGCCAGTCATTCTCTTTCCCCTTCCACTCGAAAATGGAGCGAGGGGAAACTACTGTCTACACGTCTCAACATGAACCCTAGTTCCCCTTGTCTTGTCTTCGTGCTCCTTACGCGAAATGTACGTTACCAGTGATGTGGATATCTCTCTAAAATAAAGCCGATAGTGTCAAACACACCAGTAACATGTATCTCTCCAGACACTTACCGAATCATGCCACACATATTTCAGGACGAACAGTGGTAACTTCCCATTAAATTTGCTAGTGTCTTGTTGAGATATACTAGGTTTGTTGACTCCAAAAAACAGGTTCACTAATTAAAAAATGATTCAAATGGCTTTGAGCACTATGGGACTTAACTTCTGAGGTCATCAGTCTCCTAGAACTTAGAACTACTTAAACCTAACTAACCTAAGGACATCACACACATCCATGCCCGAGGCAGGATTCGAACTTGCGACCGTAGCGGTCGCGCGGTTCCAGACTGAAGCGCCTAGAACCGCTCGTCCATAGCGGCCGGCTCACCAATTAAAGCTTCTACTTCTATAACTTAAGTGGTTCTTTTGTTTCTTCACTTACAATTCCTCTTTCTGTATGGAGAATAATACTGAAATTACACCACACGCTTTATTTGACCTTGCCTCCATTTTTTCAATACAATGAAAGGAACTGAGATGTACTGTGTTTGTTGACTCCTGAAAACAGGTTCACCAATTAAAGCTTCTTCTTCTATAACTTCTGTGGCTCTTTTGTTTCTTCAATTACGATTCCTCTTTCTGTATGGGAAATAATACTGAAATTACATCACACGTTTTATTCAACCTTGCCTCCAATTTTTCAACACAATGAATGGAACTTAAGCACATTTCAGTTGGTGTACCCGCAATGTTTACGTGATTCTGGCTTCAGAGTATCTTTACTTCTCTGTACTGTTCAAGAACTACAGTTTAGAAGTATAAATATTTACATTAGGAGGACACAGCATTTGTCCTTTTATCTACTCGTACGTTTTGCTTAAAAAAAAGCCAAGAACGGTTACATCCCAAGGATTATTGACAAAAGTAGTTGCAGTTTTCCAACAACGCTCACCGAAAGAATGCAACAACAGGATCACCTTTAAAAAATATCTTACTGTTGAAAGTCATTAGTCAATTCAGATTCATGACTCAAATAAGACATTAGTCATTAAGAATATGCCAACAGATTTCAAAGATTAAATTAATTGGCCACCGAAAATAAAGCTGTACTCAAGTAATTTCATATATTTAATGGAAGTAAAAAGGTGCAGAAAGAACTGGTTGTTTCATCTAGGCTATAGAAAAATACAGTAGGAGATCATTCTTTAGAAAGAATCAGGAGAGACATGCAGTCACATAGCCGATGAGGCTCTTAACTTCATTGACTTTATTACAAATGGAGTGGTCCTGAATGATTTGTCAACAAGGTGAAATTGGGTCGCACTGTGGAATAAACGAACCCTAGATATATTTGCTTGAAACGTGGTAGGAAAATTCTGGAAAATTGAAACAAGTGTGACCGCATCGGGAACCGAAACCCAAATAGCGTAGCAGCAGCTATGTGCCGCGCCACCTCATCAAACAATGGTCCGTGTTATTATTGCGGTCATTTAGCGGATCGCAAATATTTTGAAACAATTTTGCATGCTCTGCTGCAGCAATATCGTGACTCTGAGCTATAAACGGGAAATGAATGTTTTGTACTTTACAAAAGCACATTAATTTTATAATTCTTCAGTGGTGATTTTTAAAAACTGCAGATACTTTTCCATTAAAAGTTTGTGCTTACCAAAGTAAAATAGAATTTAAGAGTGAGAAGCTAATAAATTTCATTTTGTTCCACTGATATTCATTAATTAAAAACCAGATTTTGGCTTAGGCAGTAATCAGTTTCCCAGACGATGGAAAATAAAACATCTTAGAAAATCGTCAAGCTACCCTCCAAAGATCTAATAAGCTGTAAATTGATTTATAATAAATAACTAGTTATGGATCAGATAGCAGTGTGTATGCTTTTCACCCTTTTAGATGAAATTATTGTACTACAAAGTGACCTTCAAAACCATTATTTTAAAATAATATTCACTATTAAGAACATTTATTTGTAAAGCTTGAAGGACTTACAGGTAAATATCGCGATTATAAACTGAATATTCTACTTATTACAAATCATTCATTAAATCATGACGATTTTTCTGCTGGATGGACATAAATGTTTTTTTAAGTCCGTAAAATTTATTTTTGCTTATAATAGACTCGTTGTCGTTTTAGTAGTACCAAGTCATTTATTGTACAATAATTTTAACTCAAGACATTTCGAAAGTAACAGCGCCGTATCAGGGGATTTGAAAACTTTACATTTAATATTTTTTTCGATATTATACTCATGTTGGATGAGTACAACTACAACCTTAAATCGTTCAGTTAGAAATTTTTATGCTACAAACTTCGTCCTATGTAGACAGCTTTTTTTTTTTTTTTTTTTTTTTTTTTTTTTTTTTTTTTTTTTTTTTAGTAAAGCAGTTCATAGAGCCACATACAACTACCGAACATCGGTGTAACAAACCCGTGAATTGCAAATAAAAAGGGAAGTATGTCTCCAACACTAAGAGCTAACGCTTGAAACACTTTATGCCATAATATTTTTCTAATAAATGTGATTGGTGCAGAATGCAAGTTTTTTCTAATAAACGTTGAGAATATGCCGGATGTTGAAGTCCTGTTTCAAGTCATTCTTACATACACTTTTCTAGAGACAGAGCTCACATTTTTTAAGCTGTATCTTTTCCAGAACCGGTTCAACAGTACGCTATTAGCTGCAGTGAAATGCTGTAAATAAGACCTCAGAAGTGATTTCCCGTAAGAGCTACTGACACAGAAGCACCTTTTCTAACTAAAGCCACGCGGCTAAAATCAATGTTTCTTTGTGTTCTTCTTCGCATTTAAATGCCAGTGGCTGTGATGAAGGATGCAAGTTCTTTGTATGACCATACTCATTTGTATAAATTTTTACATTATTTCATATCAAATTCGTAAACATATTCGTTAATAAATAAAAGCGTAATGGTACATGTGACAGGTTGCCACCGTGCGAATAGTGGTAAAAACTTTTTCCTTCTCGTGCGAAAGTGCAGGCACGGTTAACTTTCGTGCTTTATTTGTGTGCCAATCCATCCGGGTATCAGGTTAGCCGCAAAGATTTGAGCCAGTATCGAGAAGTCCGACTTATCTTACTGAAGTCCTATCTGCCGAGATAGGGCAAGTTCCTGGTACAGCTGCGCGCCAGAGTTGTGTTTTCTCAAATAAAAAAAAGTCGCTCTTGGATTACCAAATACTGTCTTTAGATCATGATCAGCACAAAATTACTCAAATATTTTAATATTACGCCTGTCAATGGATCGTCTCCATCTTGTTTACATTATTGTCCCTACATTTCCGCCAGCCTGTACTTCAAGAAATACAGGTATTCTTAGCATTCTGCAACATCGAGTCAGCTCTTTACAATCTCTCCGTAAATTTCACGTGCATACAGATTCACCGTTGCACGATCTGTAAAACCGTGCCACAGTCTTGGCTTTAAAATGCTCATACCAGTTGTTTGTTGTATGTCTTCACTAATTCAGTGACACCTATTCGATTCTGTTGTCTGATACCATGACTCTCTATTTTGCGACTGAAGACAGTTAAAATAAATTCGTTGTAGCATGGTTTCCAGCTTTAAACGAATATTTCCGCCCTCCAAAATTCCATGTCAAAAGTTATCTCATACGAAATTCATTTATTTCATTATTCGTTTAGTATCTTTAGCGGGGATCTTTCTCGTAGCAGAATATTGCTGTAATCTCAACTGCAATCTGTGTTGAAGCAATTTCTGGACTTTCGTAATACTGAATAACTCCTCAGAAGTACATCAATCTAAACTCACTACTGAGCAGACACTTCTCTCCGTTTTTCCTTTCAACATTCATGTTTGTGAACAGATCGTTATGTTTCCTAGCATCAATGCACCAATGTGTGCAGTAGTAATAACACATATATTGTGACCTTACTTGTAGAACTAAGCGAGTGTTTTAAAGATATGACATCAAATTTTCGCAAATTTTGTATCCATCGCAACGGAAGAAAAATTTACGTAGGAATGAATACACCTAAAACAAACACGGACACACGTAGAGTAAATTCACAAATTCCACAACTTCCCCTTAGGAAATATTAACAGAAGCCTTCGTCATCAACACAGCCCCTGATTCATATTTTTTTCTTCATGTGTATTATTTCAGTCGCAGTTACGTAGGACAATATCGTGGCATTTTTATTTCAACATTGGAGTAAAATGAGGAAAAAGCACCAGCAACCCCTGAACACCAGCTTCTTGGCGCAAAGAAACTGATTCGTCCAAGGAGGTTATAGCGCCATACTCACATGCGGGAAGAGGGTTATTTAATCTCCTTCGATCATCCACATATAGATCAGTTTATTTAAATTCTCTGAAATGAAACGAATGGGGTGTATGTGGATTAAATCAATGAAGACTTAATGACATGAAATGACATCAGTAAAAACAGTTCAGGAATGCTGAACCTACGGAGTAATGAATATGTTCAAATATGCCAGGCTGAAAATCAAACTCGAATCTGTTGCTTGTTACAAGCAACGCCGTTTACGTTTTAAGTGTTTTTTTTTCCCTAAATAGATTACGGTGAACACAGGGGTGGTAGCTTTCAAAGGGTCGCAGACAATTTCCTATCCCATCTTTGTCCAGTCAGTCCAATAACGTTGTCATGGACGGGACGTTAAAGCAAAACATGCCTTTTTTCCTTCGGCACAGACTGATTCACTGCAGGCGTCATAGGTCGACTGCTTGCGTCTTGTGTTTTATACCGGTTTACGGTAATTCACGGCCATTCGTTTCTCTCAGAGGTGTCGCATCTGATTATCACGTCGTCAGTAGTTAAAACCATAGAGTAGGAATATCTATAGAGTGAGCATAATACTATACTACGCATGTCGCCAACATAAACTGATACTGTTACGTGACTTTCGTAGAACGCTGTTTGTTTATATTTTCGATGAGACCGAAACCATAACATGGCAGGCAATTGCTATTTTTTACACATTTCTCTACTAGTAACGGCAATGGTGAAAAATTGCTGCTACTACGGATGCGAATCGAAATATGTCAGAGGAGAGAAAGTTGCTCTGCATAGATAAGTACCACAAAATTCTAATTGTGGTTATCATATTAGTACATGGGGCTTTATGTGTTAAAAAATATCTAGACACATTGTAATAAAGTGCTGACATTGTAGAGCTAATTTATGTGCCTTTACGGTCACATATTTACGAGACAAGTGACAGATAACACTGGAAGAGTGGGATTCAATCTGCAGAATGTATACTCATTTCGAGCAAAGTTCACCTGAAGATAAGCTTTAAATATGACAGTGTCAGTTATTTCCTCGAGATTATAAAGATCTCCAAGCCACTTCACTTATTTTAAAGCAGTCGCAGTATGAAAGTTTTCTACATGAACCTATGACGCGATGAACGATTAATATTTACATTTCGCTAAGCATGAACGAAGACTAAATGTATGGTACAAGAAAGTGGAAACGATATACTTTCATTGCTATGTATCAGAAAGACAATTGCGCAATGCCACCGCAGTGCAATTTATTAAAACAGAGATATGATACGGTGCCGTACAAAACCTATTAAATAGAGAAGGATATCCCTTCTTTTCCCATAACAAAAAACAGCAACATCTGAGCTGTGACACTTACCAAATACAAGCGAAATGCCTTTGCGTTTATCTCTTCAAAGTTTCAAGCCGAGCTCGTTCCAGATAACGAATGGATATTGTTAACATGTCTAAGAATGGCGTGTACAGCAGCCTTGATACTTCGTAAAAAGATTTGTTTATACTGGCTCTGTACTGACATTCAAAATCTGCAAGGCTGCTCCAGGAAAGTCTTACATCGTACCAACGACATGTGACTTTGGAGGCATTGCATGTTGGTGGAAAAATTCCATTCTTCAAATCTGAATGTTTACTCTACAGATATTCTTGCTCTGTGGTTAAAACAAACCTGCAGAGTCTCAATACAACACATTAATTGCGTGTTATACTTAAGGAACAGTATTTACGTCCAGTGAACTGCGATAGCGAGCTATTTTAACAACTTGTATGTGTAGAATGTTTTCTCTATTATTGCGTTCATGAAAGGCAGCCTTTCGTAATATTACCATTCTTCGATATTGCGCGAAATCAGTAGGTACTTTATAATTAGAAAACCGGATAACTGCGAGTAGGACACGCGCTCTGACGCTTCCTTACAGACTTTATTGTGTATGTATATGATACTAATAATAATAATAATAATAATAATAATAATTTCATGTGGCTCAATGGCTTGGCGTAAGTCTTTCTATTGGACGCCACTTCGGCGACGTGGGTGCCCCTAACCTACACCAGTTATTCAAGAGGGAAAAGGGGACTTACCACGTGTTTGTTTCTGGCGACTTCTCACATCCTTGAATGGAGAGGGGTAGGTTAAAACGAAGAGTGAAAAACCTTAGATCCGATCGAGATTCGATTCCGCAACCTTTCGGTTTCCAGGCATGGGCTTTACTGCGTTTTTTTTCTCTCCGTCATTCTTCTGCCTGTGGATGTCCCACGACGCCTCTTCAGTTTGATCGTTGAATACATCACTGAGTATTTTTTTATTTATTACGGAGGGCAGACAGATATCTGATCGAACACGCTGAGCTACCGTGCCGGCACTTACAGACCACCATGCCCAACGTGTTTTGATGAGTGAGTTTGCTACTATCGAAATATGTGACATAGATGGCCGTATCTTTGAACTGCATTAATTTAGAAGTTTAAATACTTTACACCACCAAGGGACCGTAACCGTTAGTATTTGACCCAAATTTCAACTTCACACCTCTACCTATTCCTGAGAAAAAAAAAAGGTCTTAACGTTCCGACAGACAGACGGAAAACAAATGGCACGCATATACAAATGTATAAATATAGTTATATACATTAGAAATTAACGATTTTGGACGTTTTCTTTTACTTGTGCTACGAAACCTTGATTCTTGCCGCATGTTATGATTTTAGGTCAACGGGAAGAACCTTACAGGTTTTGATGAATGAGTTAACGATTAGCAAAGTATGTGACATAATTTTTATTGCATTGATCTAGATGCTTAAATGTTTTACAGCGCCAGGGGACCGTAAAACTTCAGTACCTGACGTAAATTTCCATTTGATACATCTACCCGTTCCTGAGAAAAAGGGGTTAAGAGTCGGATAGACAGACAGAAAGACTGGTAGAAAAACAGACCAAAAAGGGACATTATAAGGATTCCCTTTTTACCGATTGAGGTGCAGAATCCTAAAAATGATTGTGTTCTAGATTTCCATAATAATAAGTGGTTCATATCACGCATTTCACTCTGGAAAAACGCTGTACTGAAAATAGCTTGGCAGAAACCATCAGCTGTTGCTTAAATATATAGCTTTCAAATCTTTATACAACACAATACCGCGCATGTATCCGAACGCAACAGTAGACGAGTGAATTTAGGATCTTATGTGGCTGTCTCTGTACAGATTTCCGTACCAGTTAATGAGTACTACTTTTTTTCACTTAGGTTATAAAATCTCAAGGTCATGGGCGTACTCTTCTCCCACCCATCTTAGATCTCGCTGTATTTTTCATTTTTGCGACATAAAAATGGTTAGTTTAATATGAAAGTCCACCTTTTATATTGTGCTTCCAAGGAAATTTCCAGAGTAATCGTTCTATTTTCCTTCCGGATGAAAAATACTGTATTAGCTTCAATGGCCGTCTTTCACCCACACCATTTTTAACAACTGAACTCTCAGTGGTTTTCAGGCTTTGTAGTAAGACATGAGAAGTTTTTCAGCTCTGAACGTTGACCAAGAAATTTCCTTTCCTATAGTTTTGGGCATATAAAAATCTTTTACGAACAATTTCTGAAATTACTAAATCTCTGTAAACTTACATCAACCTATCGGTAAACCTACTGACACTTATCTTAAGGGAAAGGCTGTATAAACAGCAATATTCCCTCTTCTTCATTTATTTTTACCGTAACATATTGTTATGTTATGCTTCTTTTTATATTTTTGAAGAATAAGGTAATCACACCTTTCTTAACTGTCTACTGACGAAACGAGATGGAGAGAATTAATTAATATATATTAGTTCAACAGCGATGCGTGAGCAATTATTTTTCAGCGTCTCGAAGTTTTTCGCAACAATAATCGTTTCATTGTTTTGATGAAGCTTTTTATTAAAGCAAAGGCTTAATTAACTTCATTTATTAAATTTGTTGCGAATTATTTACTGGCAGGGATTCTTCGAGAACTGCAAATCACATCTGCTGTTTATCTAAAAAAAAGGACAATATCTTCTGTTTGCTTAAATGCAAAGAACCCCTAGAAAAAAAGAAACAAAGATATTTTTCAAACTGTAAATAATTTTTGTTTAAGACCAATATAGAATTATGTGTAAAACAAATGAAATATGTAATATATTCCAGACAGTAGACAGTCTATACGATAGCTGCCCACACAATATACAGTTTTATATTTTCTGTGTGTTGGGTACTTTTAAGGGGGAAAATCACATTAAGAGGCTGTTTGACACTAATTTTTTGGGAAGAATTAATTACAATTTAATCAAATTTTGACGTAATTTCATTCATATATCGAAGAGTTTTTGTGAATTTTTTTAAATAATTTCAGCCAAAAATAACTAGCTACGCTGTGATGTCCGCTGAAGATTGTGAATATAGCTCTCCAATTGCGTGCAGTGTAGCCATTCCAATTATCATCTGAAATCAAAAAGGTTTTCATTTTACATTAATAACTTATTTTCTAAGAATATGAACATCAATGCAGATGAGAATAGTGAAAATTAAAAATTTTGTAGCCGCTGGAACAATTTACTACGATTTTCACAATTTTTTCTCTAATTATGCAAAGGAAAATACCCTTAAAATCATGATATCATCTCACAAGTTAGTTCGTATAATTCCTAATTTTAAAAGTTTCATACTATCAATTTTCATAATGTTCAGTTCTATACTTTTTGAGTTAGACTGCACGTAAATGTGAAAAAAGGTCATTTCGAGATAAACGCGTTTGAAAAATAAATTCTCAGAAACTAGAAATCCTTGGAAGTTAACACTAATGTAAAATGCTTACAGATTAATCTGCGATTCCAGCACCATAGAGTAATCCTTCTTCTTCCTCGTAGGCTTCGTTTTGCTCTTGCAGCAGTGCTTTCCGAGCTTTCCGACCATCCTTCGGTTTCAATGAACTACGTTGATTCTGCCGGATCACGCGCTGGTTATCCATTTGTTCGGCATGATTGAAGCTTTACTTGCCTACTACAATGCCTCTTTCATGACCATCAGAAGGGATGAATTTCCTTCATTGAACAAACCCGCTGCAAAATACGACGCTAATTCAACGACTTTTAGTCCGGAGTTCAAGTGTTTAGGAGCTAATTGCCAAATAGTGAAATTAAAACTTTCATTCGCATTTTGTGTGTGGCCACCTAAACATCTCTCCAGTAATTCATCCCTTGATAAATCTTCATATATTGGAAGACTTTCCTTCTGTACGTCGGTGTGCAATGGAGTAGGCTGCGGTTCATGTTCCATTCCAAGGACTGTTCGTTTCTGCCACTCACACCAGCTGCCTTCTACCTCTGGGCAATACTCGTGTCGAGGATTTTCATCCGTGGAAATCATACGATAGTATGTCACCTGTACCCGATGTGCACTCGGTTCTATGCTTATAAAATCCAAACGAATGCGAATTTCACTTTGAAATTTTGGCACTTATTCTTGGACAGTTAGCTAACGATTTATGCAATAAAAAAGTCGGATTTTTTGAACCTCCTAATGTGCTTTCCCCCCTTAAAATGTAAAGCTTCCTTCACCTCATGTACCAGCTTTGAAAGTTCAAATCCCCTTCCGACCATCCAGATTTAGGTTTCCTGTGATTTACCTGTATCACTTAAGGTGAATGCTGGGATGGTTCTTTTCAAAAGGATACCGCCAGTTGCCTCCCCTGTCTTTACCCATTCTGAGGTCCTGCTGCCTCTCAGATCTTGTCTTCGACAGGATCTCAAACCTAAACTTTCTTCTTTCCGACTGTAAAAACTGGGAAACATCATGCTAATTTCGTCTCTCCTGCAGAGTCTTCCACTGGAGATTATCTATCATCTCCGTAACGCTTTTGCGATTACTAAATGATCCTGTAACGAAGCGCGCTGCTCTCCGTTGGATCTTCTCTATCTCTTCTATCAACCCTATCTGGTACGGATCCCACACTGGTGAGCAATATACAAGCAGTGGGCGAACAAGTGTACTGTAACCTACTTCCTTTGTTTTCGGATTGCATTTCCTTAGGATTCTTCCAATGAATCTCAGTCTGGCGTCTGCTTTACCGATAATCAACTTTATATGATCATACCATTTTAAATCATTCCTTATGCCTACTCCCAGATAATTTACGGAATTAATTGCTTCCAGTTGCTGACCTGCTATATTGTAGCTAAATGATAAAGGATCAGAGTTTAAACATCTGTAATTGGAAATCCGCTCATATTCAACAATTACAATTGTTGTAAAGAGCTATTTTGAGAATTTTACAGTGTTAAAAATTGAACTTTTAAAAAATGGATTTAAAAATAAGGTTTCCGTTGTGAGTCACACTAAACTTTTAGTATGGAGTGAGTCTATTTCGAATTTCTAATTTCAAAAGGAATAGTGTAGATTAATCATAGTACGTAAGGTAAGGTATAGTTCCGAGTTCAGACACTGACGGAACAATCGGGCGCGACCACCGGCCGTGTCATCCCCTGCCAATAGCGTCATCGGATGCGGTACCGGAATGGAGACGCATGTGGTCAGTCAAGCGTTGTCCCAGTCGTTGTTGGGTCTCTTGACCTTGAAATCGCTACGAAACGGTCGAGAAGTTCCTCAGGCTGAATGCACTCCATACCGTTCCTCCCACTTAGGACATCTCCCTGACAGTACTGGGAATCGAACCCGGGACGCCCTGCATGGCAGGCGGACAAATCACAAAATGTTAATTCCCAGTTAACAAGGAATACAATAGTAAGATATTGTAAAAAATATTCCAGAGCATAAAGTAAAAAGAATGAGGAAAAGCAAGGAATGTTTAGAAAATTACCTAAGTGTACAAATAATATCAAAGGAAGTTGCAAATGGAAGTCTGTTCTCTCTCGATCATCTCCGTTGAATATATGAGAACAGATTAAGCAAAGAAATACTGAAATATTTTAGGAAAAGAGACGCTAACAATAGCTCCGATAACAGACATGAAAAAAAGTGGAAAGAGTCAATATTCCAGGATAAAGTGCTGTGTTGAGAAGGATATTATACCAGAAGTAAGAAAGCTGATACGGTGTGGAGAGACGGAAGGAGACGGCAGAATGAGAAAAATGTGAAAAACGGCAGAAAACAAAAACGGAGGAAGTGGAAGTGAAGATGGGGAAAAAATGTTCAAATGTGTGTGAAATCCTAGGGGACTTAACTGCTAAGGTTATCAGTCCCCAATCTTACACACTCTTTAACCTAAATTATCCTAAGGATAAACACAAACGCCCATGCCCGAGGGAGGACTCGAACCTCCGCCGGGACCCGCAAAGTACCCAACAGAAAACTAAAAAGTATGTAAAAAAACTGCTGTAATAAAGAAGAATTAATATTATATTTAACGTGCCATTGTTCATAAAGTCCTTAGATAATGAGCACTAGGAAGGAATTCGGCTGTATCTTTTTCAAAGAAATTATTCCAGCACACCACCTGAATTGATTGACAGAAACCACGGAATCCTAACTCACAATGTCCAGTCAAGAATTTGATCTCAGCTCCTCCTAAATATGAGTCCAACTCCTTAACCACTGCACCATCTCGCATTATCGGACGTCACTCGATTGGGAAACAGCGGCTCAGACTTACCTGTGTTATCTTCCTTTCGTAAGTTTTACGAACCGGTGTTATCTTAACACTCCTACAATAAAC
The DNA here is from genome assembly GCF_023897955.1 of Schistocerca gregaria. Taxonomy (NCBI): domain Eukaryota; kingdom Metazoa; phylum Arthropoda; class Insecta; order Orthoptera; family Acrididae; genus Schistocerca; species Schistocerca gregaria. Next base: position 118,142,109 of record NC_064931.1, on the reverse strand, counting down.
CACAAATAATTCGGCTTTAGTGGATGTACTATATGAACTGTGAGAGACAATACTGAAGTCACTTGTTCCTTTTACTGTCCAGTCCAATAACTGCTTCAGATGGGACAATCAATTCACCATTTTATTCTGCTAATTCACTTGACAGCTTTTTGCAATAGCGTTGCAACGAAAAATCACAATGTTTTAAAAATGTAAGCTGTTGTCAAAAAATAGATGTTAGAAAACTGAGAGTGAATTCGTGCGAATAAATACGTTCAGTGCAGCTTATTATCTGCCACGATATTGATTTCCAATGATTGGTGGTTGATACGAATGCTGCTGGTTGTATTTCACATTTTATGTTATCACATCGTCAAGTGACGATGACACGTGTTACAACCCTTGCAAACTTTTCAGCTCCTAGTTTGCCGGAGCGCTGGAGGCTTTAAATGAGATGCATTGAGCGAACTGCGGACTGCCATGTATCAATGTCATTTTCCATTGGCCACTTATCGATCTGTGCTTATCAGAACTTATCCATCGTGATTTACCGGCAATGCGCGCGGCAAATACGCACTCTGTACGTGCGCGCACGCAAAAAGGATTGCAGACCCGACACTAATACGGCCGTGGTCAGCCATAATATATTGCTGCAGATTCTTGCCACATTTTCCATGTTATTTCACGTGTCCAAATATAATCATAAACCCTGCGGAAACGCTAGCCTCACTTTTTGCGGTTTCACAGCGCAGCTGCGCCGATTCAGCTTTTCAGGGACTTTCCTGCATCCGTGCAAACGCACATTGACATAGCTCGGCGCTAAAGCATACAATGCGACCCCCTCGCGTGCATCCTGGAACAACTGTATGTGGCTACTCCGTTACCATTCCTAGCCTTCTTTGGTTTCACCTCACTGGCTCGAAATCTAAATTTGAAGTTTCTGGACAGATTTATGTTTTGACGTATTTATTTTATCGTCTCTTGTCCAAACAAAATTTACAATATTTGTTTACTCGGTATACGTCTCACATTTTACTTCAACAGGCATTATAAGTGAGTTGCAATATGAAGTAAGAAAATAACTACAGAAAGCCGTGGACAAATACAATATAGTTTCAGTCTACCAATAGTGCAACTGAAAATATTGAACTAAACTGCTACAGTATAAGTAAACATCGGAAACCACACCTGTACAAAAGACGATAATGTAAACTCAACGAATTATATGACATTTCAAAAGGAAGACAATAATTAAGACTTTTTAAACCGCAATATTCCTTCACTCTTTAATTGAAACAAAACTACCGAGAACATTAACATAATCTTCATATTAGAATTTCAGAAAATATGCACAGTAGACAATTTTTAATTGTTTTTAGTTTTTTGTTGGGTAACGCGGATCATTTTCCAACTTTAATTCTACTTCTTTCGTTGTTGTTTCCCGCAATTTTTCGTCTTTTTTCATTCTGCTGTCTCCTTCCGTCTTCTATACTGTACCAGATTTCTCCCTTCTGCCATCGTATCCTTCTAAGGCAGTACTTTATTCTTGACTATTTCATTTCTTTTGTCCAAGCTATTGTTACTTTCTCTTCTCCTGAAGTACTATAATATTTCTCTGCTTACTCTGTTTTCATGCATTCTACAAAGACGAACGAAAAAGAAAAGTCTCCACTTGCCCATTTCATTTGATATTATTTGTAGACTTAAGATAAATTTCCTCATCATTCCTTGTTTTCCATCATTATTTTTTCTTCATATTCCGAAATATTTTTGTATTATCACGTGAGTGTTTTCCCTGTTAACTGTGAATTAACGTATTCTAATTTACGTACGCCATTATTTTTGTATACTCAGTGTTTAAAATTAGATGTTGGAAATTGAGATACTCCGTACCAAAAACTTATTCTCATTACTATAATTAAAGCCATTAGCAGAATTTTAGATTAATAGCGCAAATTGCAATTTTTAAATTTGTAAGATTCTCAAAACTTGTTCTTTACAGTAATTATTGTTAAAGAGTATGAATGGTGTTTCCATTACTGATATTTAAACTCTGATTGTTCCAAGTTAAGTAAAGAATGTACCTTGCACCTCGAAGAAAATGAAGACATTAGGGAGAGGATAATTACAGAGGTCAAGCAACGATTAACAGAAGAGTCAACTTTCTTAAAGAACAGTCCCGACCGTCAGCGGGTCTGTGTTAAAGAAACGAATGTAACGCTCAGCCTCACAGCTAATGTACAGGGGTTGGATAAAAATATGGAAACACCGCGGAAAATGCGTGCTTGACCATAAAAACAGATGATAGCCAACCCTGCAGTTTGCGCTGTTATATTTGACCGCCGGCCGATGTGGCCGAGCGGTTCTAGGCGCTACAGTTTGGAACCGCGCGACCGCTACGGTCGCAGGTTCGAATTCTGCCTCGGGCATGGATGTGTGTGATGTCCTTAGGTTAGTTTGGTTTAAGTAGTTCTAAGTTCTAGGGGACTGATGACCTCACATGTTAAGTCCCATAGTGTTCAGAGGCATTTGAACCATTTTTTTTTTTTTTATTTGACCACGAATGTTGCCTGATTAATGTTCTCAGTACGTTGCAAGTGTCAGCTGTGGTCAGAACAATGTTCTGCGTAGTCGTGAGTACATTATGTCGGAGCTAAATGAATACAAACGTGGGCAAACTGGTGGTGGTCGTATGATGTGAGCTTCCGTAACCAAAGGAGCTGCAGTGTTTAGTGTTTGAAACGCATCACATCGAAGGTTTATACCGCATACAGGTATAGCGAAGAATCGTCATCCGCTACGCCACAACGCGGACGCATGTGTGTGTTGAGTGATGGTAGCGGACGGTCATAGAAGAGAATTTTGGCAAAAAATTAGAGGATGACAGCTGCCAGACTGACTGAAGAAATTGAAACGTCCCCTTTGAACAATTATACATGACTGTGCTTAAACTGACACACAATATTTTTAGCGCAAAGCAATCTGAATTTCAATAATCCCTACAAATAATAGCCCTGACTAACATTAACCTATACGTTTCACAAATCACTTACCTCACAAAAATCTTGGTTACTCGAACTACTGCAATACAGCGACCGCTACTACTGCCAGCTAAATAAAAGATTCAAACTACCGAAGGCACAAACTACTGATAGGCATAGTTAGCAAAAGAAAGATTTTGATAGAGAACAAGCAATGTATTTACCTAAATAGTGTTCAAAAGTCATAATACATATAGCAGTTCATGACATCCATTCTTACAAATGTACTTTTTCTGATGGACACCCGTCCAGATCACCCGCTCTCAAAACTCAGCCATTTCTCTCCCCACATCCACCACTGCTGGCGGCTCACCTCCAACTGCATAACGCTACACGCTGTTAACAGCCAACTGCCCAACACTACAATGCAGACAACACTGCAAACTAGCCACAGACTGCACACAGTACAACCAGTGATTTTCATACAGAGCGCTACGTGGCGTTACCAATAAGAAAACCTGTACAGCCTACTTACAAAATGAATGTTGCACTCGTGGACCCTACCAGCACCGAAACAACACGGATGGAGCTCCATAAGCTGGGAATTCCATGAAGAGCTGGAATTTCAAACACACTCATCAGTGATACAGATGCTCGTAACAAGAAAACGTAGTCCCGAATCTATAAAAACTGAACTATGGGCCAATGGAAGAACGTTATTTGATAGAATGAATCTTGTTTCACACTGTTTCCAACTTCTGACCGAGTTTATAACGCATGAGTGAAACATGGCTGGTGTTTGGTGACCATTTGGGCAACTATATGATGATATTCAACGGGGTCCATGGTTACTGTGCAAGGTCGCATTACTGTCAAGGATTATGTAACATTTTGGCCCATGCCATGATATATTTGTTCCCCAATGGTGATGTTGTGTTTCAAGACAAGCTCCCGTTCACACAGTTTGCAAAACCCAGGTCTGATTTTGTGACCACGAGGAGGAATTGTGGCATCTCGCCTTGCCACCACAGTAATCAGATCTCAATATTTTTAAATATTTGTGGTCTGCTTTGGAAGGAAAGGTGAGAGATCCCTATCCACCTATGGCATCGTTACCTGAGATTTCCATCATTTTGTAGGAAGAGTGGTGTAAGATTCATTCCGAAAGGACTGTAAGGTGTTTTGAATGCCAACCGTTTTCTTACGCCATATTTGGAATGGTAATTTTTTGCATTTGTGGTGTTTCCATATTAGTATCCACCCCTTGCACGTTTGGTAAGTCTGCGTTTCTTCACTGTGCTATCTTTTACTTACGTTTTATGTAGTTGTCTTTTTCGCGACTTTTGCTCGACATGTGCCATATGGATCATTTTGAAGAGTGATTTCAGAAAGTAATCTTATCAGAAGAGTGTTAGAAAGCCAGTATGACTGCTGCCCATTTGTCATTCGTACTAGCGCGTTGATTATGTTAGCTATGGTATTTAACATTAACTCCGTGTTTTGTCACCCTCGCTTAAGTTCGGACAAACAGCATGCGACGTGCTTCTGTCCAAGTTACTGTTAATTTGTTTTGATTTGTTGTCAATCATAATTGGATAAATTTTGTCTCTTCATCACACATTGATTTCGCAACTAAATAATTGTTGACTATTTGATATGTTCCGGTTTCCTAAACCTATCAGTTACATTCTCAGATGACTTAATTCTTCAGTGAAGCATTTCTTTGGCTTGTTTATTTTTTGGTTAGCTTATTTATCTGTCTCAAAGCGAAAGGTACATAGGTTCTCTTAAGTATATTGATTTAGGATCTTCTACTTTCCGAAGAAACTTGTGGTGGTTAAAGAATGATCTTGAGTATGTTAATGCCACTTCCTAATATATTTGTATTTCATTGCTCCTCTCCCAGTACAACTTTCTTCTAAATTTACGGGCATGCTTGATGCGTTTAGAGATGATGTCTTACAATCCGTGTACAGTTTAACGTCCTTGCTGTTGCTTTTTTCGGTTACGTTCCACACTACTTATTGTGAATATTTTTGGCTAGATCTACAGTGTATACTTTCAAACACGTTTAAAAGGTTTAACTAATTTCCTGTTAACAGTCATAATTATCACATGACGAGTTTGTGATTCAGTAAAACCTTCTTGGGCTTCCAGCCGATCTGTTAAATACGTACTAGATTTCAAAGTATTAGACACATATAAAGACGAGAAAATGTTTGAGAAACGTATGTACCTGAAGATGATTACTGATACATCAAAATATCTCGTACGACTGCATAAATACATCTTTATTCCTAACAGGAAGTGAAATACACGTAATTCATCCCAGTCAACTATAATCGTGATTCATGGAAACCTCAACCAGAAACAGAACTTTGTATTTTGAGTGTACACCGAGCGTCTTAACGTTGTCTCCTTGTCGTATCATACAGCTAAGGTTTTATTTCATAACCGTGCAACGCACGAATATTTTCCTTTCTTTCTCAGCACCAAACGGTTACATTACTCACGGATGTATGCCTTGGAGATGGGAAATGTGGTGGCTGAATCCGTGCGCTGGCTAAAAAGCTAATCTTTTCCATGTTGCAGCTCTGCCTCTTAGTTTATAGCAATATACATAGTGTATCAGTAATACGTTTACAAACTTTGGGCCGGCCGGAGTGGCCGTGCGGTTCTAGGCGCTACAGTCTGGAACCATGCGACCTAATCCTGCCTCGGGCATGGATGTGTGTGACGTCCTTATGTTAGTTACGTTTAAGTAGTTCTAAGTTCTAGGGGACTGATGACCACAGATGTTAAGTCCCATAGTGCTCAGAGCCATTTGAACCATTTATAATTATCTGGTTTCAAGTTTAAGTATTGATTTCATACGTCATATAGACTTTCGGACATTTTTGCAGCTTTTCTCACAATTATAGGCGATTTTCTTGCTATTTCTACATTTATGCCTCAACAAACAAAAATGAAGTAGTTAAGAAGTACAGAACAGTCACAAACCGTACTTGGAATTAATCGCTTACACTGAGGTGACGTCAAGATCATTCAGCTACAGATACACAATGAACAAATACTCTTCATGTTCAATCCGTGCAAAGCAAGACAATTTTGCAAAAAAATCTGAACGTAACATAATTGTCCTCTTAGGAACATACGTTTTGTCTCAATGAGACGTAATTCCTTCCCCTGTCGTCACCTTAATTTTGTATTCTTCGATGAAGGAAAATAGCTCTAAATAAATAGTTACGGCAAGTTAAAACTATGTGGGTGCCCATGACTCGAACCCAGATCTGAAAAGTTGAAGCATTAGGTTGGTCCTTTTGTTGTGCTTACAAAACGCAACTGATGGCGCACTGCCAGTGGAATACACGCGGATTCGGATTTAGATACTCGCCCAACTTACAGCCTTAACTTGTGGCACATGTTAATTGCAATTCATGATCTTATAAACTAAAACTGTCAGCCCGAAGGTTGATCTGGACATCATTGTGCTTTACTGGGCATGGTCCTATTAGGCCTACGAATCGAGCTATCCAGTCTGTTCTAGTGGCACCAACAATATTACGTGCACACAGAATGACGGTGCAGCTAGACATCTTTTTCACAATAACAGTCGTTGACAGATATGAAAGAACTGGTAAGTCGCAGATAAAAATCCAAGGATTGACTGTGATGCGTAGTCTTACACGTTAGGGATGGGAAAAAGTGACCGGTTAAATTCAATATCTGTAACTTAGTTCTGAATGACCAGTGTTTTTCAGCATTTGTTTTGTCTCGGTATTTTTGGCTAAAAGAAAGAAAAGAAAAATCAGTTAGCCACAGCAGCAGTCCCGAAACTGTTCGTTTTTAAATATGCCTTTTTTTAACAACATTTAATTTTTATTTGTAAAATTTGCATTGCTTTGAAGTACTGTATTACTATAGAAAACGGGAAAAGCGATCGGTGCTGGTTTAATAACAATGCCGACAGAAACGAGCAACAAACACGTAGCACAGGAACTGGTATAGCATTGCTGAGATAATTTTTGTACCTGTTACCATGTGGCGGGCACAACTGTTAGATGGTACGCGTGTAAACGCGGTGTGCGAGGCTTGCCCCATCTTGTCTATATGGCAGTTTGTCACCGTCGTCGTGGTACATCAGTTGTACTACAGAATGACACCATCCCTAGTCTGGAAGTATTTTACAACGTGCGGTATCAGTGATGTACAATGCTCCATTCTCTTAAAACATTAAAAACGGGAGGGCTCACAATAAACTTCTGACATAATGTAAGGAGAAAACTTAAAACTTAACAATTCATTCATAGTTTACAATAAAATAGAAATCAACTGATCTACTGCCTGCATCTACATGTCGTGTCCATGTCTACTTGTAGCTCTTGAAAACGGACAAATTAACACAAAAAAAAGAGTTCTTCAGCCCTTGTCTTCACCCAACGCTAACTATGCATAGTGTCCAAATAGTGCTATGATCCTCGATTATGACACGATTTTTGAGCATAGCTTAAAAAATATATAATCAGTATTAGAATTCTTGTCATTTTTTTGTAATAGTCAAGGAGTTATCACCTTTCGAGAAAAACAGTGAACAGTGGACGGGCTAAGTTTTCTTTCCATCTACATCTACATCTACGTGAATTCTCTGCTATTCACAATAAAGTGCCTGGCCTGGCATAGGGTTCAATGAACCGCCTTCAAGCTGTCACTCTACCGTTCCACTTTCGAACGGCACGCGGGAAAAACGAGCAAATAAATTTTCCTGTGCGAGCCCTGATTTCTCTTATTTTATCGTTATGGTCATTTCTCCCTATGTAGGTGGGTACCAACAAAATGTTTTTGCAATCGGAGGAGAAAACTGGTGATTTAAATTTCAAGAGAAGATCCCGTCGCAACGAAAAACGCTTTGTTTTAATGAGAATGAGATTTTCACTCTGCAGCGGAGTGTGCGCTGATACGAAACTGCCTGGCAGATCAAAACTGTGTGCCCGACCGAGACTCGAACTCGGGACCTTTGCCTTTCGCGGGCAAGTGCTCTACCATCTTTTTTTTCTTTTTTTTTTTGTAATCTCATTTTGTTCGTTATTGTTCGTTTCAATTGTTCGTGGCGGACGTCACCTGACGCCCATTGAAGTTCGTTACTGATCCAGTCACTCAGTTTTTTTATTACAGAGGGCAGCTAACCCTCTGACCGAACACGCTGAGCTACCGTGCCGGCACCATCTGAGCTACCGAAGCACGACCCACGCCCGGTCTCACAGCAGATGCTGGCAGAAGTAAAGCTGTGGGCGGTTTGCTCTACCACAACAATATCTATACGATCGTTCCAATTTAGGTTATTTGTAATTGTAATACCTAAGTACTTAGTTTAATTTGCAGCCTTAAGAATTGTGTGACTTATCGCGTAATCGAAATTTAGCGGATTTCTTTTAATACTCGTATGAATAACTTCGCACTTTTGTTTATTCAGGGTCAATTGCCACTTTTTGCTCCAAACAGATATCTAATCAAAATCATTTTGCAATTCGTTTTGGTCATCTGATGACTTTACAAGAGGGTAAATGACAGTATCATCTGCTAACAATCTAAGACGGCTACTCATATTATCTCCTATGTCATTCATATAGATCAGGAACAATAGGGGGGCCATAACACTTCCTTGTGGAACGCCGGATATTACTTCTGTTTTACTCGACGACTTTCCGTTATTACTACGAACTGTGACCTTTCTGACAGGAAATCACAAATCCAGTCGTAGAACTGAGGCGATATTCCATAGGCACGCAGTTTGGTTAGAAGACGCTTGTGAAGAGCGGCTTCGAAAGCCTTCTGGAAATCTAAAAATTTGGAATCAATTTCACATCCTCTTTCGATAGCACCCATTACTTCATCAGTATAAAGAGCTAATCGTGTTTCACAAGAACGATGTTTTCTGAATCCGTGCTGACTATGTGTCAATAAATCGTTTTCTTGGAGGTAATTCATAATGTTCGAACACAGTATATGTTCCAAAACCCTACAGCAAACCGACGTTAATGATATGAGCCTGTAATTCAGCGGATTACTCCTATTTCCCTTTTTGGGTATTGGTGTAACTTGAACGATTTTTCAGTCTTTAGGTATGGAATTTTCTGTGAGCGGGCGTTTTGTATATAACTGCTATTGTATTAGCGTGCTCTGACAGGAACCTGACTGGTATACAAACTGGACCGGAGGCCTTGCCTTTATTAAGTGATTTAAGCTGCTTTGCTACCCCGAGGATATCTACTTCTATGTTTCTCATCTTAGCAATTGTTTTTGACTGGAATTCAGGAATATTTACTTCATCTTCTTAGGTGAAGGTGTTTCGGAAAACTGTGTTTAATAACTCTGCATTAGTGGCACTGCCATCAGTGACTTCACCGTTGTTATCGCGCAGTGAAGGTATTGATTGCGTCTTGCCATTGGTGTGCATTGTGTATGACCACAATGTCTTTGGGTTTTCTGCCACATTTCCCTACTTCAAAAAATGGCTCTGAGCACTATGGAACTTAACATCTGAGGTCATCAGTCCCCTAGAACTTAGAACTACTTAAACCTAACTAACCTAAGGACATCACACACATCCATGCCCGAGGCAGGATTCGAACCTGCGACCGTAGCGGTCTCGCGGTTCCAGACTCAAGCGCCTAGAACCGCGCGGCCAGATTTCCCTACTTAATTTAATAATTTGAATCCTTGTGTCTTGAAACTGAGAGCGTAAAATTTTTCAGTCTTTGTTCGATTTCTACGTTTATTACAGGAAATAATAGTAATAAAAAAAACAAAAATAGGTTATTTCTGAAACCGGTTATTTTGAGTGGTTTTAGCAGGCCGGTTAAACTGGTGTTGGAAAAAAAACAATACAGCCGAAAACCAGTTGTTTCAGCGATAACCGCATCCCTATGACACGTAATCACTGAGCCATCGAGAGCAAAAATTCTGTTTGAATAGTAACACGATCTCTTACAGAGGACTCCTTTCGGAGAGCTGTAGCTGGTACGTTAAAGTGCGTAGGTCACCGACTGTGTACTGTCTCAGGTTCTCTCCGAGATTTCCCTACCGAGAGGATTTCTTGGCCGTTTGCTCACTGGTACAGGAGAGTTATATGTATCAGGCGACACCCCCGTGTAGCGCTACACCGCGAACTGTTTTATTCATAGCTGCTCGGCCGAAGTGATTCGAGCGTGTCGCGCACAATTTTATTAGGGCGTTTGCTCGCGCCGCCGGCGTATGATGCATCGGCGGTGTGTGAAGTGCTTTGTATTCATGACAGGCGGCCCTAATCTGCACGCCCCTCCCGCGGGGGCCACAGACATGCCTGCAACCGCTTTGCTAAGCTCCTCACTGATTCTTCCGCCTGCCATTACGGTAGCACTCCGTCTCAGAATCTGTAAGTGGAGCCGACGATAAGTGGGATCCTGTCAGCCATTTGCTCGCCTCGAGGGCAGTTTGGGTATCAGTCAGCGTTCCCAGCTCCCAGCCCCTCACGTGCGGCCTTTGCCCCTGGCACCGGAATTATGAGCCCATCGTTGTTCTGCGACACGGTTGTGGTTGAATTTACAGTTCAGAAAACAAAGGAAATAATACATTTGCCAACTAGTCAATTGTCCCGCCTAATGCGGATAAACTAGTGATTCCCATCTGCGGGTAATTACCTCCAGGGCAGAAAACATATTCTAATGTGATGTACCCACTTTCCATCTGGTAGTCTCATCCATGTTGTTCCTGCACACTTTCAGTGTGACCTACGCACCTCCCAACCATCATACTTATTATCTATGCTGTTCCTGAACACTGTACGATTTGATCCTCGTACCTTCCATCAGGATGTGTGTTATGTCCTTAGGTTAGTTAGGTTTAAGTATTTATAAGTTCTATGGGACTGATGACCTCGGATGTTAAGTCCCATAGTGCTCAGAGCCATTTGAACCTTCCATCAGGTATTCAACCATATTTCTCCTTCACATTATCTAAAGTGGTCTACCCAATTTCCATGAGGTATACGTATATAAATTGTTCTTGCACATTTTATGATGTGAGCTACCCACCTTTCAACATGTATACTCATTCGTGTTACTCAAAAATATATTGTAACCATGCTACTCCTCCATATTTTCTATCGTGGTCTACCCACTGTCCAACGAGCATACTCATACGTGGTGTTCCTGGATATATTCCAACATGATTTATCCACCTTGCATCATATATACTCTTCCATGTTGCTCCTACATATTTTATAACTTCATCTACCCACGTCGGCCGAGGTGGCCGAGTGGTTATAGGCACTACAGTCTGGAACCGCGCGACCGCTACGGTCGCAGGTTCGAATCCTGCCTCGGACATGGATGTGTGTGGTGTCCTTAGGTTAGTTAGCTTTAAGTAGTTCTAAGTTCTAGGTGACTGATGACCTCAGAAGTTAAGTCCCATAGTGCTCAGAGCCATTTGAACCATATACCCACCTCCCATCCTGTCTCCACACCGATGTTACGTCTCCATATTTTCTAATGTGATCTATCCACCTTCATTCCTGTATCCTTATCCATGTTGCTCCTGCATATTATTTTTACAATGTATTCTACTCTTCTTCCACCAAGTATCTCCAATCATGTTGCTTCTGAATACTTTGTAATGTGATTTACCCAATTCCCTTGAGGCATATTCATCTACGTTGTTCTTGCACATTTTAAGATGTGATCTATCCACTTTCTATCATTTATACTCATTCATGTTGCTCTTTCATATATTCTAATGTGATTTAACCACTGTCCATCAGGGATACTCATCCATGGTGCTCCTGCATATATTTAAAGTGATTTACCCACGTTCCATCAGGCACCCTCATTCATATTGATCTCACATATTTTCTAATGTGATTTTCCGACATTCATTCAGGTGTCCTCAGCTGAATCACTCATCCACATTTTCCAATCTGATCTGTCCCCCTTCCATTTGGTCAACACGTTCTTTACTTATTTCGTGGAACCATTAAAGACTTCATCTGGCCGTCTGCATGGCTTCATGCAGAGTCCACGTTTTTTATTCCCATTACAGTCATAATTACGCCTTCCAGTCTAGTGCCTTCCCTGATCCATTTGTTCGTTTCCCTGTCTATGCTAGTAATTTGCAGCATACATCTCACATCAGTCGCTAGAAAATTGTCAATTTCTGAATAGTTGCCACATTACAAATGTATGTCTCACTGCTATAAATCGAAGCTAGTAGTACACCTGGATTCACAATAGAAGCATCGTTTTGGAATTTTCTTTAGTACACCAAAATCCCTTAAGACTACATATACTCTTCCGAGTATTTTCTTTTTTTTTTGCTGTCCATCGAGTAATCATAGTCATTATTTGTCAATATTAATAAACTGTAATATCATCTATTTTCCTGATTTCAAAGATCGACAACTAAATATCTAGATTCTAAGGTCATTTTCAGTTAATGGAGGCATATTTCAGATACTGAAACTCGAGAGGAAGTACATTTTCTTGGATTCTGCAGAGACAACACAGGTAGGAGAAAAGTAGCATTATTTTAGCCAAAGGTCGGTAGCTAGCATTCATTATTATCGCAATGACTCTCAAGAATATTGATTTCCTTCGCCATGACTTACAAGTATGAAATTAGAATTTCAACAGCGGTAACAATGAAAATAAAAGCGAATACCTGAATGATCTTGTAGAATGATCTCAGATGTTCATTGGTCTACACCAGACCAAATACAAAAAAAAAAAATGTATTGTTAGAAAGAAGCTCTGCTAACCCCGTTATTGGCTTATAGTTAATTTATTTTGTAAAAAAATTTACAAAAGCACATTTGTTTGAAAGCTAAGAAAGTACTGTTTAGCTTCGTGGGTTGTGAGTGTATGTGATGTTATTGCAATGATTACCTAATTGGTCAGATTTACAAAGAAGTTGGCAATATGAGACCGCTTATAAGCATGGCGCTCCACATCTTCTGGCCTGGATGGGTGCACTGATTCCGTTGGTAAGGATTTCCAATCCTCTCCTGAGGCAAGATATCCGATAACTGTTGTAACTGAATATCCTGGATATTGACACCGGGACGGTGGTGAACTCCGATGAGTTCCCATACGTGCACTATCGGGGGCAGATCTGAATATATTGTTGGTTACTAGAGTTTCTCAACATCACGCAGACACTTCATAGAGACACAAGCTACGTGTGGACGAACATTGTTCCGTTGACAAATGGCATCACGGTACTGACACACGAGAAGTAACTCGTGAGGACTCAGGATGCACGTGACGTACCGTTGTGCCGTCAGCGTTCCCTCAGTCACTACCAGCTGTGACCTGAAGTTATCCCCATGCCACGTGTAACACAGCTGTTCCTTTCCAAAATATTGGGCGAATGTAACCTCTCCGCAGGTCGCTGCCATACCGCCAACGACGTTCGTACTAGGACTGTCGATATTTTTAAAAATGTCGGGTATACGATGTATCGATATTTCACTATAATAATTATCGACGCTCAGTATATCGAAAAATATTTCGATATGTAGACGGAAGAAACATTGACGTACCAGCTAAAATAAAGAAAAAAATCGGCTTCACGTTGTAGATATACTGCCACTTTTAGAACTGCCTGCTTAAGTATTGATTTATTATTATATATGCTGTGTATCAACAAGCTAGCAGCCTGCTTATCCCCCTCAGAGCAAGAATTGAAAGGAAAATGATGCACGTTCGCGCTTGGCGATAACCACTTTGCTAAAAATGGTAACTGCAGGTAAGTGGCACAATAAAAGTTGTCCGATTGATCCGTCGTTCGGTTTCGTCACATATCGAATTTGTCTGGAACACTTCATTTAACTGCGTGGTGAAGTTAAACGTTGCAGTTTCTGTTGGTAGCGCCGAGGGCTGAACACGTCAGCATTTCACTTCACACGTCTCCGCCCACCGGAAAAAGCAATCTTGTCATTTAGATTTTTGTTCATCAGTTTCAGCAACTGTTTTCGAAGAATGCTGATGTGAAGAAATAACACACTAGCTGCTTGAAAAATGGTTTTTCTATTGCTTCACATCGGATATCTTGTTATTCCAATCACACCGCCACCCCCACCCCTTCTGCCCCCAGTGCAATCGGACTTCCATTTTGTGCCATCTGTTCTTGCTTCACACAGTCAAAGAGAAAGACTGGACGTCATGAACGCTCAAAAAGTAGTAAGACTCCTTCACACAGTGAAAATAAAATTATACTCTACTGCAATATCAAAAGAACAACTTCAAATATTTATAGACAAATTTCGAAAAAAAATAATATAAAATAAAAATATCGGCATTCGATATAGCCATTTTGATATCGGTATATCGATATATCCGCGAGAAAGGTATCGCCGACTACTTTTCGGAAAAATATCGATTTATCAATATCTCATCAACAGCCTTAGTTTATACGGGATAGTGTAGAACTGAGATCCATCGCTGAACACATTGCGACGCCATTCATCGGCAGTCCACGCTTCCCGGGTGCGGCACCTCTCCAATTGCAGCCAGTGGTGTTGTGGTGTTAACGGCCGCCTCTGCCTGAGACGGCAATTCTCTACTCAGGTTGCTTCTTTACTCCTACCAATGGTGCAGGTTGCCACACGATGTTGCAAGGAGTCCATTACTTGCGGGCGCAGATGTCAAGGGGTTATGATGTGCTTCAGTGCAGAATATGGTGATCCCCGCTTGTGGTGGAACCTTGAAGACGAGTATACCTATCTTCGCAATCCCATGCATCCCAATATCGGGTTCCTGTCACATCCGAATGCCTCACAAATCTGGATATTGCACGATTCCTTCAGCCAGTCACATGGAGACCCTCAATGAGGCCCCTTTCAAACTCTTTCCGATGTTGATAACGCTGTCTCACAAGACTACGTGGCGTCTCCGTGTCCTTCACAGTGATCACTCGACGTCTAACGCTGTTGACTACCTTTATAAATCCCACCAGGCCCGGTAACAACGCTCAACACAAAAACGCTGGTGGGCTCTGGAACAGTTCTATTTGTCAAAGAGAAATGTTATTCCAATCATTTACATACCCGCTGATGCTTATGTCTACGAAGTTATATTGAAATTGGATCATAGAAGGACGCTACCGTTGCCTATGTAAGTAATTATCCCAGCATTCTCCTACATGGTTAACGAAAAACACAGATATTCTAAATCATGATAGCTAGAGTGTGGTATGAGCTCCGCGATGCCTCGAAGTGCCACGAAACTAAAAAGTAACTTTGGTAGTCCGTTACCAAGCACTCTATTCTCGTACCTTAAACGGGGTGGTCTTCGAGACACTCCCCAACGTTAGGTGGCGAGACAGGAGTCTTAAGTGAGTATCGACCAGGCACTGTTATTCGACCTAAACCTTATTCATATTGTCTTTAATATTTAGCTTGACGCCTGTCCTTTGGACTGCCTGCGCTCCCTACACTCTCAGTGAAAATTGACTAGATGTTACCACTGGCGGAGCTTCTTGAGCCGTGCGAGCTGGCGCCAGTGTTATTTTGTTCATGTATCGTTGAGATCGATTGTGGTTGAGCTATCCTATCTTTGCTTTTCGCATGTCTTTATCTTCCGGGTTGACGGGCGGAACCATTGCGTTGTTAGCCTTCGACGGGTAAACCTCGAGATCTCGGGACATGCGCTGGGAGACGAGTGTCAACGGCTGCCGAACGAGCATGATGGGCGTTATATGTTGTGGTGTGAAATTAGTCGGGCGTTTTGGCGGCGTGGGCAGCTTCGACATAGAAGTTGTGTGACCTCGCTGGGAACAAAATTTGAAGTGAAGTGGTGAAGCGGTGGAACCCGCTCCTTCGTATTGTGCACCTGACATGAAGTAACTGTGTTTTGTTGACCGACGCACCCAGAGGCAATTAAATTTTATTATTATGGTGGGACCTTCATAGTCGAACTTTAAGATGGTGTGGAAGGGTTCAGTTGGCCTAGTTAAATGGTGGCCATTATTTGAAAGTTTTCTCAGAAGTTTTACTAGGGCTCTGTGTTTCTTGTAACCAAATGGTTTTATGTTGGCGGTTTCAAAGGCTGCACTCTATTAATACAGTTGTCCATGTGTAAAAAGCTTAAGGTCAAAGTTGCGAATATGTCAATAGTGTAACGTGTTCCTTGACACACTTACCCACATATCGAGCCAAAGGTTCTGCCGATTGTTTCTATGTTTCAGAGTTATTGGAATGTGTTTGTGATACGCGGAAAAACCTTTGATTGTGCTAGTGCATTGGCGGGGAGTGGAATGTCATCCGAGGTCTAGGCCTGGCAGTGTTTAAGAAACTGGCCACTACCGGGAGTTGTTCACATACCGCCTTCCAAAGTTTGGTATTTATCTTCCCAAGGCGGGTTAAGCTGGTAGATATATAAATATATATTGTATGTAAACTATTCTTACACGAACTTGTTTCCTTAAATATTAGCCACTGGCAACTGGCTAAACTTTAAATTGGATAACATCTGCTGAGTTCCTTGCGCAGCTCTTTCTAGTAGTCTTTTATTAACACGTCTGAGCACATGAACATTCATTTTTAAAGTACAGTGTTTCTGTTGTAGTGTTTTATGTAAGTGGTTCTATCATGTTATGTAATTGGATCTTAGGTTGGCACTAGTGTTGAAGTGTCAGTAAGTCACCCTTTATTGGTAACTGTTTTCATTATATATATTTTGAGGGAAATCCTGTATGTGAGTTTGAATTTCTAAAGTTTGTCAGTTATTCTGTTTTCTTAATTGGGGAAAATAAAGCGAGGGGTATTAGTGTCCGGCAACGATACGTCTGTAATTGACCCTTTAACAAGTGCTTCTTTAACGGATTGAAATAGTAAGTTTATAAGGGTATTTTAGTGAAGAATATTTTAAGTGTGCCCATCTTAATGTAATAAGTGGTTTTAAGGAGTCTGATTAAGTGGCTGTGTGAAGTAATTGATAATTGCTGTGCTTAAGGTTTCTATAAATGCCTGGTACATTAAGTTTTTTATAACTTTCTTTTAAGGGACTGTTTATTTGAGTACTGAGTACGTTGGGTTTCTAACTCTATTTGCAAAGCTTTATCTAGTGGCTCGTCCACAATCTGTAATTGTAAAATTCCTTAAAAGGCATACTGTCAATAAACTGTCTTAATTATAAATTGTGCTACCAACCATGATTGCAGCCCTCTTTCTCTTTTAAGGTATCTAAGATATGGTGGGTAAGTGTGGTACGAATAGCGAACCACGTACCACTCATTACTATCGAAGTGTGGGATGGCCGGCTTCAACCTCGTAAAAGATGGAGGAACGTTCTTACCGGATTCTACTCTTGGTTTCACGCAAAAAGGATTGTGGATTGCAGTCGATAATTTGGTTATCCTACCTGTAGCAGTCATAACTACGAGGGTGATCATAAAGTTTTAATTGCCATTTCGACAAACAGAAGTTGTGTAATTAATTATTTCCTTCCAGAATGAGATTTTCACTCTGCAGCGGAGTGTGCGCTGATATGAAACTTCCTGGCAGATTAAAACTGTGTGTCCGACCGAGACTCGAACTCGGGACCTTTGCCTTTCGCGGGCAAGTGCTCTACCACCTGAACTACCGAAGCACGACTCACGTCCGGTACTCACAGCTTTATTTCTGCCAGTATCCGTCTCCTACCTTCCAAACTTTACAGAAGCTCTTCTGCAAAGGTCCCGAGTTCGAGTCTCGGTCGGGCACACAGTTTTAATCTGCCAGGAAGTTTCAATTATTTCTCTGTTAGGAGATACATGTCTGCAGTTCTAGTACACACTGAAATCTCCCACCTCAGTACCGTAGCACGCCACTGGAGGAGCCAAAACAAGAGCGCGCTGTCCATTGGTAAAGGATGTCCCGTGTAGTAATTCGTTTTCCGCATTTGAAGGGCAATAACATTGCAACAGTCCTAGCTGAATAATGACTACAAGCCAAAGCAATGAATCAAAATCTGTAGTGAGACCGGGATTCGAACCCGGGCCTCCTCACTAGGCAGATGTGCTAACCACAGCGCTATCCTGGCACTGCTGCCAACACAGCTGCGTGGGTTATCCTACTTCTCCCGCCCTAACACAAATTCCAATTGTCGCCTCAGCCCATACCAGCCATGGTAAAAATTAAGTTCCGTTTTGAAATAAAAAAAGACGTGCTAAGATATCTCGATAATTTTATTTTTACATGAAAGCCTGTACCATAATCTACGCACTGACGCCATTACAGTCTGATTCTTCCTTGTGTACTGAGTGTTTAAGACGCTTCCGATAATCGTGAGTCTCGCCGACTGTGAAGTACGGGCAGTTATAAGATTTCTTAGAGCTAAAGTCCTAAAAGCAATCGATATTCATCATGAGATTTGTGCAGTTTACGGAGAAAACATTATGAGTAATGGAATGGTAAGAAAGTGGGTGAGAGCATTTCAAAATGGCCGCACAAATGTGCATGATGAACAACGGAGTGGGCATCCTTCGGTCGTTAATGAAAGTTTGGTGCAGGAAGTGGACAAAAGGTGAAAGAAAACAGACGATTTACGATTTCCTCCTTGCGGGATGACTTTCCTAATGTTTCTCATAGTGTTTTATATGGCATTGTGACCACTTGAATTACCGAAAATTGTGCACACGTTGGGTACCGAAAATGTTGACGCATGTGCACAAAACCAAACGTTTAGACAGTGCATTGACTTTCCTTGAGCGGTACCACAACGACGGTGATGATTTCTTAAGCCAAATTGTTACGGGCCATAAGACATGGGTGGCCTACGTCACACCAGAATCAAAACAACAGTCCATGGAAGTTGAGCAAGACAATGCCCGTCCGCATGTGGGGAATCAGACCAAAGGTCTCATCACATCGTTTCGATGGGAAACTCTAGATCATCCTCGGTACAGGCCCGATCTTGCGCCCAATGGCTACCATCTGTTCCTGCACTTGAAGAAACACCTGGGCGGTCAGCGTCTTCACGACGATGACAAAGTCAAAACAGTGATGATGCAGTGGTTAACAAGTCAGGCGGCAGACTTTTATGAGGAGGGTATTCAAAAACTGGTACAACGTTATGACAAGTGCCTCAATGTTGACGGAAATTATGTAGAAAAGTAGATTAAGGTACAGGCGTTCATGTAAAAATAAAATTGTTAAGATATCTTAGCATGACTTTTTAATTTCAAAACGGTACTTACTTAAAAAAAACACGCCTCGTAATTTCATATGATCAATAATCCTAGTTGAGTTGGTGGAAGTGTACGGAAGCGTCATACGACACAGTGTTTATATGGCACACGCTTCTATTGTGATCAGACGAGTCTGAATGACGAAGAATGATCTGGGAGACCATCTCTCGGCGATGAACTGGGAATCACAAGCGAAGTGGATGCCCTGGCGCTCGAAGACCGACAACTGACAATCGAAGTGATGGCACAAAAAGTGAAAGCCAGTTATGGATCTGATTTCCACACGCTGCATAACTTTGAAACATGAAAAATACCGCCGCTGGCCAGGGGTCACTGACTGCTCACACCCTGTCGTAATGCCTGCCAACACTCCTCTATAGCCGAGATCGCTAAGGCACACCTGTGCAGTGGTGTTCGACTTAGAAGTAAGCCGGATCGAATTCTGGTGGTTAATTAAATTTTCACAGCCAGTATTTGGCCGACAAGTGGAGGAGATGTGGTGGCATTAACTTCTTGATCACCGGTCTGTCCTGGATCAAGTTCCAAACCTCTCCGCAGCGTCTCTCTAAGTGGACGCATGTGACACTTGATGGTGATCCGTTCATCGACTGGGAACGTTAAGGTCATTGGCCTCCTTGGTGCTATTCAGGACGAGTAGGCTGTGGGCTGGGTTTCACCCTGTCCCTTCTCTCATCATCATCATTATAGAACAAAAACTTAATACACTATACACGCGTCCATCACACTCAGCCACACTCCACAAATAGACATTCGACACAACTCTCACATATCCACAAGGAAACGGGCCAGTGTGCGAGCACGGTGCAGAACACACCCCGTGTTATAGTCCATCTAACAATGGTATGAGCAGATGCAACACTCTGATGGTCCACAGATTACAGAACGCCTCCACATGAACTTCGGAAACTGCTACTGGTCTTCCAGGGAACGATCAAAGCAAAGACAGTATGAGACATTACTCCCATGGAGAAAAGTCGTCATGGTGCCTGTTGTATTTAATCCCGATGCAATTTCTGTGTTTCATCAACACTCTGAAGGTCGACAGATTACAGAATGCCTCCAGATGTAATTCGGAAACTACTACTGGTCTTCCAGGGAACGATCAAAGCGTAGACTGTTTGAGACATTACTCCCATGGATAAAAGAACGAATGTTGCCTGTTGTATTCAATCCAGATGCAATTTCTGTGTTTCATCAACACTCTGAAGATCCACAGATTACAGAATGCCTCCAGATGTGATTGGGAATTACTACTGGTCTTCCAGGGAACGATCAAAGCGTAGACAGTTTGAGACATTACTCCCATGGAGAAAAGTCCGAATGGTGCCTGTTATATTCAATCACAATGAAATTTCTGTGTTTCATCAACACTCTGAATGTCCACAAATTACAGAATGCCTCCTGATGTGCTTCGGAAACTACTACTGGGCTTCCAGGGAACGATCAACGCGTAGACTGTTTGAGACATTACTCCCATGGAGAAAAGTCCGCATGGTGCCTGTTGTATTCAATCCCGATGCAATTTCTATGTTTGATCAATAGTCTGAAGGTCCACAGATTACAGAACGCCTCCACATGTGCTTCGGAAACTGCTACTGGTCTTCCAGGGAAGGATCAAAGCGAAGACAGTTTGAGACATTACTCCAATGGGGAAAAGTCCGCATGGTGCCTGTTGTATTCAATCCCGATGCAATTTCTGTGCTTCATCAAGACTCTGAAGGTCGACAGATTACAGAATGCCTCCAGATGTCCGTCGAAACTACTTGTGGCATTCCAGGGAACGATCAAAGCGTTGACAGTTTGAGACATTAATCCCATGGAGAAAAGAGCGCATGGTGCCTGTTGTATTCAATCCCGATGTAATTTCTGTGTTTCATCAACACTCTGAAGGTCCACAAATTACAGAATGCCTCCAGATGTGCTTCGGAAACTACTACTGGTATTCGAGGGAACGATCAAAGCGTAGACAGTTTGAGACATTACTCTAAAGGAAAAGACAGCATGGTGCCTGTTGTATTCAATCCGTATGCAATTTCTCTGTTTGATCAACACTCGGAAGGTCCACAGATTACAGAATGCCTCCAGATGTGCTTCGGAAACTACTATTGGTCTTCCAGGGATCGATCAAAGCGTAGACAGTTTGAGACATTACTCCCAGTGAAACAAGTCCACAAGGTGCATGTTGTATTCATTCCCGATGCAATTTCTGCGTTTCATCAACACTCTGAAGGTCCACAGATTACAGAATGCCTCCAGATGTGCTTCGGAAACTGCTACTAGTCTTCCAGGAAACAATCAAAGCGAAGACAATTTTAGACATTACTCCCATGGAGAAAAGTCGGAATGGTGCCTGTTGTATCCAATCCCGATGCAATATCTGTGTTACATCAACACTCTGAAGGTCCACAGATTACAGAATGCCTCCAGATGTGCTTCGGAAACTACTACTGGTCTTCCATGAAACGATCACAGCGTAGACAGTTTGAGACAATACTCCCGTGGAGAAAAGTCCGCATGGTGCCTGTTGTATTGAATCCCGATGCAACTGCTGTGTTTTATCAACAGTCTGAAGGTCCACAGATTACAGAATGCCTCCAGATGTACTACGGAAAGAAATTGCAGTTCTGTCAGGCCACTTCACGTGAGTTCTTTAGCGGCCTAATCATTGTGGCCGAGTGCTGGATGTATCACTATGACCTCAAGACAATAGAGCAAAGTAAGCAGCGGAAACTTGTGGATTGCCAAAAAGGGGGAAGACCCTACCACCACAGGGCATGCGATGCTGAGTGGCTGGCAGCAGTGGCCGAGCGGTTCTAGGGACTTCAGTCTGGAACCGCGTGACCGCTACGGTCGCAGGTTCAAATTCAGCCTCAGGCATTGATGTGTGTGCTGTCCTTAGGTTAGTCAGGTTTAAGTAGTTCTACGTTCTAGGGGACTGATGACCTCAGATGTTAAGTCCCATAGTGCTCAGAGCCATTTGAACCATTTGGATGCTGAGTGTTTTCTGGGACTTCTATTGGAGGAGGAGGAGGAGGAGGAGATTAGAGTTTAACGTCCTGTCGACAGCGATGTCATTAGAGACGGAGCACAGGCTCGGGTTAGGGAACGACGGGGAATAAAATCGCCCGTGCCTTTTCAAAGGAACCATTCCGGAATTTGCCTGAAGTGATTTAGGGAAATCACGGAAAACCTAAATTAGGAAACCTGGACGCGGGTTTGAACCGTCGTCCTCCAGAATGCGAGCCCAATGTGCTAACCACAGTGCCACCTCGCTCTGTCGGGACTTCTGTTGTGGGGTTCTAACGAATTATACTCGCAAGGAGAAATCCGTCACAGTATTATACTACTGAAATATGCCGATGTGGTTACAGGAGTCTGTCAAGACGATGCAATGCAGTAATCTGTCAAAGGGCGTGTTTTTGCTCCGTGACAACGCTCCTGGTCATCCTGTTGTATCTCGTCTTTCTCTTTCCTCGGACGAAGAGACCATTACGTGGCAGAGATTTCCACAATGACAACGAGGTGAATTTCGAGGTGGAACGTTTCCTGGACAACCAAAATGTAGACTTCTGCAACCAAAGTCACCGCCATGTCATCCATCCTTGGGAAAAAATGTGTCGCTTTAACATGAATATGGAGGGAAGGACTAACACCTTACCGAGTTTTATCGTCGCAGCTTAATTTTTTTCAAGGTGATAATTAAAATCTTATGTGTATGTACCGTACAAGAAATGAGTGATACTATGTGATTTCCATTCATAAACACCGCAGCCAATCGAGATATGAGCACGGATGACACAAACATGCAGTATGCACCTTCAATGGCTCCTTCACTTAGTATGACAATACGTAGAACGTTACCAAGCAAACTGATGCTGTCGTTTCGGCACTGGACGTAAGTTTAGAAGAGAAGATGTCAAATACCCATCTGTATATGAAGATTTAGGTTTTCTGTGCTCTCTCTGAACTGCTTAAGATGAATTCTGAGATGATTATTTGAAAAAATCACGCCCTATTTCCCCACCAGCCTTGGCCAGTTAGGCGTTGTGCTCCGCCTTTAATGACCTCGTTGTCGACGGGATCGTTATCCCGAATGTATATATTTTTAATGCAAAATGATTTGTAATGGCGATGGACAGGATGTCCCAAATTGCACAGTGTAGTTGTAACGTGGACCGGGAAAAGGCTCAGCCACAGAAGTTTTCTACGTGTCGGCGCAATCTAAACCTGCTCGTCAACCGTGAGAATTTGAAGTAACAAGAAAGGTAAAGACTAGTTCGTCAGTTCATCGATAGAGCTCCTATTTCCACAGTTTCGTAAAATGACTTGTATGATGCTGTAATGTACACTACGTAATAATTGTGTCGGACATGTTCTGTACTGTCTGTCACTGGGTGGCCTCGAACTTTATCAGTAGATCGTGCTGACTAATACCAGATATAGGAGGAGTCGATTAACTGCTAATGGAGATGCCATTAATTGCTAATTATAGCATTTTGAGTACATGAAATGAGAAGGCCAGTACTTAGAATTACGAGATAAGAGAGTACAAATTCGAAACTAGATAGTAATCAAGAACGAATCGCCATACTTGACAACTGGCAGCCTTCGTACATTGGCTAAACCACTGGGTAGTCCCGAAACAAAGATCAGCACTTTTATCGAAACACATATTTCTTTTAATATCAAGTAAAAGTTATGCACAAATGTTCAGTAACTGTCGAAATTGTGTTTTTCAGTATAATACATTACTCGCCGCATTCTGTTTCAATCCTGGTAAATAAACTGCATAGGTTTACTTAGCACTGCAAATGCAGGACAAACTAGTTACATTTATAGCAGAAGTAGAGAACTAAATCATATACTACGTTAAATGATATCGAAAACAGAAAATAAGAAGAAACTTCCTTTGTGCTGTACACTGCAGCAAACTTTCCGTTCCAGGTTAAATTAAGGTCTTTCGAAATTATTTAGTTTGCAACGTCAAATGAAAGATTTAGGTTGTCCTTCTAGTGGTTCATTATTTCTATGGGGTACCAACTACATTTACAAATGAGTGATCATGGAACATTAAGACTGATAGTTTCCAACATCAGGATGAATAATAACTGTTTTAGATCGTAAAACTAAACCGTAGCTTCGATGAGCAATAATAGTGCATGTACTATCATGTTCAAAAGTATCCGAGGGATATGAATTGAGTTCTGCCTAATTTTCATGCTGCCTACATTACGTAACTGTCTTAGAAGTTCTCTACAAACTTTTCGGTACAGTCTTTTGACTATGCAAAATGGTTACAAGTGACCAGTAGAGAAAAGTGCTCTGTACGGCAATAACTAATGATGTAAATAAGTACCAAGAAACAACAAATTCAAAAAACACCTTCTTACAGATGAGATAGTCCTTAAGGCTTTGAAACTTTTTTTTTTTTTTTTTTTTTGGAGTAAGTGTAGTTTCTAAAATGTTGCCACTCTCTCATTTGCATCAGGGACAACTAATGTCCGTAACTCTACACACATAAATCATTTCGTAGTCTTTACTCAGACACAAATTCAGTAGCAAATGAGAGGTTTTTTAAGAATATCTGATAACGTCTATGAAAATTCGAAGTTTTCTTGCTCTCTAAAAGGTTTTCCAAACGCCAATTAACTGTCATTCGCTTGAAGAGTGGTTCTGCATAAGCTGGTTAATGACCTAAATGGTTATAGAAACCATTATTAACAGAACAAGTGGTCTATCATCACCATCAACAACGTATCGCTAATAATTTCACTACATTCGTGATGGCACGTGGAAATATTTGCAATTAGGAAGTTACATGTCGTCTTTGTTATCTGACTCCAAGTGGCAATAAGAATTTAAGTTATTCATGAGCAACTAGTTGTGCATTTGTTTGAATTTTAAAGAATATGACGAGCTGTTTTATACTGGATCTGGATTGAAACCCAGCACCTACAGGAAATGCAACTAAACAAAGTTATTATACCTGAGCGAGAGTCAAGCATATGACTGACTATGCATAAAAAGATGTGATATATCTCACTTTTAATTAGTATCAGCTAGTAAATCTGAGCTTGAAATTGCATACTGAAAGTCATTATACTGGACCAGGACATCTATCCAGAGACTATTACTGTCCCTGTTAACTAACCACGAAAGATGTTAAATATGGCCGGCCGGGGTGGCCAAGCGGTTAAAGGCGCTACAGTCTGGAACCGCGCGACCACTACGGTCGCAGGTTCGAATCCTGCCTCGGGCATGGATGTGTGTGATGTCCTTAGTTAATTACGTTTAAGTAGTTCTAAGTTCTAGGGGATTGATGACCTTAGAAGTTAAGTCCCATAGGGCTCAGAGCCATTTTTTGTTGTTAAATATGATATCATTCATAAGTAACGTAAAGTGACGTTAAAATCTGTGATGGATGGGGATTCAAACCCAGCACCCAACCGAATTGTTAAGAAATGGCAATACCATGTAAGATATCGAATTTTCTCAACACTAGCGAGATATTTGAAACCGAAATGGCGAGACTAATGAATAATTTCTGCCTTCACAGAATTCAAGTCCAGCACCTATCGTCGTTATTTTCTAGCCACGAACGGACATAAAATATAGTTTTCTTCCAACAGTAGCGAGATGTAAGCATGTTTACACTAGGAATAACGTGACGTAGAGGTCACTGTTGACTGGGAATCGAGCCCCTCATATATTACCTTCGACAGAACGTTAACTGTCGAATTCCTTATCACCTTCAGGTAGGAGAGGTATATTTGAACTTGAAGTTATGTGACAAAACACTCTATGACTCAATGGTAGTCGAAACTGTCACATATCTTTATTGCTGTCAACCGATGGAGAGACATTAAAGGTAAAATTTATTTGCCATCAACAGTTAGATGTGCTCATGCTAGAGCTTGAAAAGACACGATTAAAACTTTTGTACTGCACAAGGATTTTAACCCAGACACCCACCTACGTGGGGGCACTTCCGTTTCTGTCGTGGCCACGTCGTCGGTAACAATAGCATTCTGTTGGAAGCTAGGCAATGATTTACTTCATCTACTAACCCGCCATAATAGATATACCTTGGAAAAACATTTCCGAAAAAGAGCTCGTTGTTGTCTGTCTCTAGTCTGTAGCAAAGGGACATCATATTTAACGTGAGTCTTGGGAAACACGGTGGAGTTGTAAACTCTTCTCTTTGCGGAACCACTGGTGATTAGGAATTGTTGTGCCTCTTAAAAACCACCACCTGAAGTTGGAATCGAACTCGGACCTTAGGTATACCAACCTAGCATCAATCCACGGGACCGCAGAGCTACACACGTGGCGAGGCCATGATTTCGTCGTAACGCAGGTGCTCCAACTGGATGAGAATTTTGATTTCTTGACTACCTGGAGTGGATTAAAGTCTGTTCGGTAGATTCATTTCCTTATTCGATCGAATCGCTGTTAACCAGCTGCCTTGGATACGTAATGCTTACATTCGATCTGATTTTGTAATCACTGAAATAAAATCACATAACGGTCACCTACAGAAGCTGCAAACACTGAAGAATGCGGAAGTTCCTACGGGATGTATTTCTTTCCATTGAGCTCTCTGCTAAACAAACCCCTCGTGGTGAATGTCGCACCCTGCAAAAGAAAAGCTGAGTGACTCAGCCCGATTTTTCCACAATTCAATAAACCACATGTCGTCGGTAACAATATCATTCTGTTGGAAACTAGGCAATGATTTACTTCATCTACTAACCCGCCATAATAGATATACCTTGGAAAAACATTTCCGAAAAAGAGCTCGTTGTTGTCTGTCCTGAACAGAACAATTTCTACTCGACCTGCCAACAGCCGTCTGTGCTAGCCAGGGTCAGCCGAGGGGATCTTGACGCATTGAGAATTGAGTCCATGATCTACAGCGGACGCTTTTGCTCTCACATTGGAAAGCATAAGATTATTTAAGATTGTAGTTTGGTTTTGAGCGTAAAATATTTTCGGTAAACTAAGTGTATATCATGCACTAACAACAACATTGTAATCAGTGCTCACGCACCTTGTGGCGTTGGGCGTTTGGCGCGTTGGTTCACAGGTTCCTGTAAGTGTATTTATCTATCGTCACTTTTTATTTGATACTGTAATATTTTTCTTGCGATGAGACCTGGACCGCTGCATATTTCAGGGTTATAAGTAGCATTGTTTATGGGTTCGAAAATGGAACGCTAAACGGAAAAAGTTTAACTTTTGTGACATTTTGTTGACTTTGGGTTTAATAGAGGGATGAAGAAAGTGGGGGAAACTCAAACATTTGTCCCGTGTGTAGAATTAGTTTTATCAAAGAAATCACGTCAGAAAATGGTTTTCTGGCTTCATATAGGATCGTTTTGCTATGAATTATTCGCCACATTCAGAAAGCCCAACTACTGTAGCCCTGTCATGTAAGTGTAAAACACTGGTTTCCCACGAGACTAGTGTTACAATAAGTACTACTATAACATTATTATTACTATTGCTATTTATTCAGTCTTGGAAAGTTTTATGTCGGTTCTTTCCACTACTTTTTTGAAAGGTGGGTTGGAAAGATGGAAAGATTGATGTTCGTCACACACAATACTCTCTTCTATTTTCGCTGTTAACTTACTTTTAACAGTAAAAGAACACCCAGCCATAATAACTTATAACAAGGAGCCGGTACTCCAGGTGTAAATCTACAACAGTTGCTGATGATTTCTCGTTGTGACGGCAAAGTAATTCACGTCGGAACATGTTCCCCAACATTAGAATGAGTAAACGCACGACAAATAGCAGAAAGCCACTGGCTCCGCAAAGTGAAGAACATACGACTGCACCGTGTTTCCCAAAATTCACATTAAACATTATGTCCCTTCTCTATCGACTAGAGGTTAGGTTGGGCCACAAGAGAGGAATAAGTCCCGGCATGCAGAAAGCATGTCACTAGTAGTCGTTTTACTCTAGTAATTTTATTTTAGTAATGGACGAAACACCATGACTGTCCTAGGGCACTTACTTCGCCTTTTATTTGAGTTTGAGATGTGGAGTATATTGATTCTGCACTGGTATTCGTACTCGGATCATCCCATTCGCAGTGTAGGGCCCCTTCTTGACGATAAAGTTCCATCAATTCGTTGTTTACTCAAGATATCAAACTCGTCAACGTTTCCACGTATTTGCATGTTTTGGTTAGAATCCTTGTCCTGCCCCGAAGTCTTCATTATCTATTTTGAAGGTCTAGCATCAGAACACCTAACTGCTGGTGGAAATTAATTTTTATTTTTAACATCTCTCCATTTACTGGCAACAATAAAGATATGCGACAGTTACAACTACCACTGAGGCACAGAATGTCTCTTCACATCATTTCAAGTCAAAATATGCCACTCCTAGCTAAAGGTAATAAGAAATTCGACACTTAACGTCCCTTCATGTGTAGTCGAAGACAATATGTGAGGGATTCGATTCCCAATCAGCACTGAACCCTTCCTCACGTTATTTCTAGTTCAAACATGAGCACGTCTCACTGCTGATGAAAGAAACCTACATTTAACGTCCATTAGTGGCTACATCTACATCTACATCTACATCCATACTCCGCAAGCCACCTGACGGTGTGTGGCGGAGGGTACCCTGAGTACCTCTATCGGTTCTCCCTTCTATTCCAGTCTCGTATTGTACGTGGAAAGAAGGATTGTCGGTATGCTTCTGTGTGGGCTCTAATCTCTCTGATTTTATCCTCATGGTCTCTTCGCGAGATATACGTAGGAGGGAGCAATATACTGCTTGACTCTTCGGTGAAGGTATGTTCTCGAAACTTTAACAAAAGCCCGTACCGAGCTACTGAGCGTCTCTCCTGCAGAGTCTTCCACTGGAGTTTATCTATCATCTCCGTAACGCTTTCGCAATTAAACATTGGCGATGCATGGTATGCTTGAATCCCGAGAAGGGATAAATTATTTATTAGTCTCGCCATTCTAGCTGCAAACATCTCACTGCTGCTAAGATATTCCAGAACTAGTACAAAACAGTTCGTCATGTTCGTTAAAGTTCAAACAAATGCACAACTAGCTGCTCGTGAATAAATTAGATTTTTATTTTCACTTGGTATCGGATACCAAGGGCGACAGGTGACGTTCTGACTGCACATATATCCATGTGCCGTCATGAATATAGTGAAATTACTGGTGATACATTGATGATGGTGATGCTAGACGCTTGTGCTGTTAATCATGGTTAATCATGGTTAACCAACTTGTACATTACCACTCGCCAAGTGAATGATGGTTAGTAGGTGTTTGGAAAAATTTAGAGAGCAAGAATACTTAGTATTACCATGGACGTTTTCTTCAGACATTCTTGAAAATCTCTGATTCCAAATGAATTCAGGTTTAAGGAAGGATTATGGAATGACTTTTGCGGTACAGTTACGAGCATTTGTTGTCTCAGATATTAATGAGACTCGAAACATATCAGAAATGTCACTTATTGCAAAAAAAAAATGAGTTCACAAGAGTTAAAACTGTCTCGTCTTTAATAAGGTGTTTCTTGATATTTGTAGTACCGCGATATTTGGTTACATCTGTAGTTATTGCCATACCGAGACTTGTTCTCTAGTGGTCACGTGTGGTAACCATTTTGTTTAGTCAGACGACTGTACCCAACGTGATTAGTGGACGTGCGAGACAACTACGTTATGTGGACTACATACAAATCTGGCGGAACCGATTTATGTCGTTCGCATACTTTTGAGCATGATAGTAGTACATGGGTGACTGGCCTTAAGTTTGCAAATCATAATTCTCTTATTCTTCTTTCGTCACAAGTCATCTACAGACCGAAATGAAGCTTTATGCATTCTCAAATGCTCCTTCGTCTATCGAGTTTTTGCTTTGTCCTTTTCAGTTGTTCAATTTCTTGTACTTTTATGCCATTTTCTTCCATATCTTTGTGGATTTCCTCAAGTTAACTCGGTCTATCCTCTTGGTTTTCCAAAATTACGTGCAAGTTTTCTGATGAGTCTGCTGAGACTCGTTCTTGCACCGAGCCAGGTGGCGTAGTGGTCTGGACACTGTACTCGCATTCTGGGGGACGACGGTTCAAACCCGCGTCCTGCCATTCTGCTTTAGGTTTTTCCTGATTTCCGTAAATAACTTCAGGCAAATGCTGGGACTGTTCTCTTGACAGGGCACGGCCGATTTTCTGCCCCATCCTTCTCTGATGCAAGCTTGTGTCTCTAAAAAGTGGTTCAAATGGCTCTAAACACTATGGGATTTAACATCTGAGGTCATCAGTCCCCTAGACTTAGAACTACTTAAACCTAACTAACCTAAGGACATCACACACATCCATGCCCGTAGCAGCAGCGCAGTTCCGAATTGAAGCGCTCGGCCACAATGGCCGTCTCTCCGTCTCTAATGACCTCGTAATCAACTGGGCGTTAAACACTAATCCCCTCCACTCATTCTTTGAATGCATCCTTAGAACACTAGTCTTTTTTTTTTAATTCATTTGTAAACTTTCTGCAACTACGTCTGTATTAGTTCTTAGTTTAAATGTTTCTACTTATGAGCCTTATGCTCATATCTTCCTTTCCTTTTTCCTGATTTTTTCATCTTCTTATATTGGTTCCTTAATTATTTATTCTGTCGCGTATGTGAATCTTAGTGGTATGAATCACCTGTAATGACGAATTTAGGCATTTATAGAGAGTGATTTCTATAGCTTCTTTTTTTCCCTCTTTGCCGTCCGGGGTGGCCGAGCGGTTCTAGACGCTACAGTCTGGAACCGCGCGACCGCTACGGTCGCAGGTTGGAATCCTGCCTCGGGCATGGATGTGTGTGATGTCCTTAGGTTAGTTGGTTTAATTAGTTCTAAGTTCTAGGAGACTGATGACTTCAGAAGTCAAGTCCCATGGTGTTCAGAACCATTTGAACCATTTTTTTCCCTCTTTTAGGCGTGGTGATTTCAGCTAGATACTTCAATTTACCTGTTCTAATGGTAGTTCCTTACTTTGTGCTTGGTATTGAAAGCTGATTCTCGTTGTCTGTCATTGTCTTTGTTTCTTTCGAAGGAGATATGTTGTCCTGCTGTCACAGCTGTTCGTTTAAATATTTTCAATACACTCTACGCCAGAATTCCTTAGTCATCTGCCAATGCTAAACAGGCCACTGTGATATTATCCCATCGCCTCCCACATGGAATACCACTTTTGATATTCGATTATTTTAATTTTTTCTCCATTTTCTGATGTGCTTTTCAAATACACAATTCAACAAGACTGGGAATAGGACATCACCTTGTCGAACTTACAACCTAGTTTCAATTGTGTCTGATATTGCTTCCATGAATTTTACATTATATTTCGTATTTGTTAGTGTTTCTCTTCGTTATATCCGTCTGCATTTTTTACGAATTACATGGGAAAATTTCTTGAACCTATCTCAAAACTTATTATTCGTTCTTTCCACATTCTGCTGACATCACATATTATATTTGTTATTTGTGCGGAGGAGAATTGCGTCATGATAATCGAACATTACAAAGAATTTCCCTTACGTAAACGCGTGAGTGACGTGAACCTTGTCACTTTAGTTGCAAATAGTACACGGGTGTACCAAATTCCCTGCTACACACTTTTCAAAGTTGTATATGAAGTTTTGTGAGGGGACATATGTTTGGAACAGTCCGTTTTCTTGTTACAAACACAACAAAATAGTTTCACGTTTTAATTGTAGTGCAAATGCCAATTATTCTTACGTAGTTAATTAAATACATGTTCAACATTACTACCATTATATTTGCTAAACCAATTTCATATGTTTAGTAAGTTATGACACTCTGTCAAAAATACATTGTGTACATCGCATCATTTCTGCATCTTTCGTAACAAGTACAATCACCACTTCCTCTTTCCGTACAGGGACCTTGCAAGAAAATTGCCAGGTAGCCTCACAAGGAATAATTTAACGAAGTGAAATCCGTGAATTCGAGACCAAACGTGTGATCCACCTCAGTCTGTCAAACTTACCAAGAATGTAGGGTCGAGACAATCTCCAATGCGAGCTTTAAAATGTGACCGCGTCATACATACACTCAGTGTGTGTAGAACTATCACTACATAGAAAAAGTACGTAAGAAAAACCCACATAATTGCAAGATGTAAAAATGTGAGTTGAGTTTGTTATTCCTGATAACTGGAAGAGGGCCATTTTTGAATACGTGTTCCCATGTAAAAATGTATCCTTTAAATCGTCCTGCAACGTGTAGACCTGTCTAGCAGGAATTGTAGAACCCACTGAGATGTGTATACTAGTATGCTGATCGGCAATGGATACATATCTTTCACAGCTTATGTGTACTTTATTTTGTAGTGTTATGCAAATGTGTGCCATCCAAAAACTCCAGACGTCTTCAACGAATCTTTGCTTACACAATTATTACTCATAATCAGCTATCAGAATGGACGTGAAAGAGAAAATACTGTGGTTATTTGTACGTTCTCTGTAAAGACATCTGCATTCCGAAAATCATTTTGCTCTGCCGCGCGGGATTAGCCGAGCGGTCTCAGGCGCTGTAGTCATGGACTGTGCGACTGGTCCCGGCGGAGGTTCGAGTCCTCTCTAGGGCATGGGTGTGTGTGTTTGTCCTTAGGATAAATTAGGTTAAGTAGTGTGTAAGCTTAGTGACTGATGACCTTAGCAGTTAAGTCCCATACGATTTTATACACATTGGAACATTTTGCTCTATGTGACGGGCAAAGATTGCTGTAAATACTATTTGTCTTTCACTCCACTTCAATGTGTGGGAAATAACTGCCCGCACAATTTTGTACACGCCCTGATATCTTTTATCTTGTATCTGTGTTTCTTACGTGAAAGATATGAGACATGTGTCATGATACCAGTTTGATACAGGCTATCAGATTATTTTGAGCATTCTTTTGCAAAATGTACCTGGTCTCTCTTTCACAGTTGCTCATAACAAGACATTGGTCTTCTACGTCACATTTTTGTACATAGCGGACGGGTTGTTTATAAATCGCGTAGATCACGTATGGAATCCTATAAATTGTATGCCACTCTTGAGCCGTTGTCGATCCTTAAACACTGCTCGAGAAAAAACTGCTATTATATTTGTTCGACAGATCGTTTTACAAATGAGCTATGGTTTTTCTGAAATTTTGGTGGTGGACTGATATCTCAATTTTGCAGCTGTTCGGTTTGTCGGCATATTTTTTGCCTGTTCACAGTTCCGTGCCCTATAAATTAGGAATGAAGTACCAATCGCTACACTAAGAAAATTTTTTGTGGTCATGAGAAATAGCATTACGAATAGCAAAAGATGGCATTTCTATATGTGCAGTAGCATTGCTAATAACAATTCTACAGTGCTACTTTATGCGTTCTTTCTGGAGCAACATTAATTTCCGACGTTTTTATTTATTGCTTAGTTTCACTTTGTTTGTTTATAAATCTGAATACGACTGTAGATCATAGTTTAAACCGGCAACCTTGTGAATTAAACCTGTAAATGTTGTCTGTTAAATAAAAAAGAAAATAGAAAAATTACAGAATTACTTTTTACTTCATGATTTACAGTACAGAATGGCTAAAACGGCATTAAATGCAAACGACGTTTGATCTGAAATTGGAATTTGGTTGTCTCAGGAAGCGGAGCAGAATTTACTATCGCTACGAGTTCTTTTTCTCTATTGATTTATAGGTATTGTTGTCTGTTCTTTGCTCTTTGTAAATCAGGAAATACAAAGCAAATATTAGCTAGCTACACAGGCTAGGCAAAGCGCCTTAGCGAAATACAGTTACCGTCATGTAATTTATTTTATTAAATATTTCAGCCTCAGATCATTCAAATGATATCATTGTGGATATTCATCAGGTTGCCTTCCATTCGGAAAGTGGGTGGACTGAGCGACTGTTATGTGGCTTATAAATTATAGAGGTTAGACCAGTCGTCCTTTTTTAGATTTTATTACGCAAATGCAGATTTCGACCAATGGCTAGCTATTCACAATGCACTGTTTTCTATTCTCGTTGCATGTAAGTCCCTGTTGCTCTGGTGTCAGTCACATTTCCTTGAATACTACTGTATTGTTGTTGTTGGTCCTCAGAGACTGCTTTAATGCAGCTCTCCACGCTACTCTATCCTGTGCAAGCTTCTTCAACTCCCAGTACCTAGTGCAACCTACATCCTTCTGAGTCTGCTTAGTGTATTCATCTCTTGGTCTCTGTCTACGATTTTTACCCTCCACGCTTCCCTCCAACACTAAATTGGTGATCCCTTGATGCCTCAGAACATGTCCTACCAACCGATCCCTTCTTCTAGTCAAGTTGTGCCACAAATTTCTCTTCTCACCAATTCTGTTCAATACCTCTTCATTAGTTATGTCATCTACCCATCTAATCTTCTGCATTCTTCTGTAGCACCACATTTCGAAAGCTTCTATTCTCTTCTTGCCCAAACTATTTATCGGCCATGTTTCATTTCCATACATGGCTACAGTCCATACAAATACTTTCAGAAACGACTTCCTGACACTTAAATCTATAGTCGATGTTAACAAATTTCTCTTCCTCAGAAACGCTTTCCTTGCCATTGACAGTCTACATTTTATATCCTTCCTACATCGACCATCATCAGTTATTTTGCTCCCCAAATAGCAAAACTCATCTACTACTTTAAGTGTATCATTTCCTAATCTAATTCCCTCAGCATCACCCGACTAAATTCGACTACATTCCATTATCCTCGTTTTGCTTTTGTTGATGTTAATCTTATATCCTCCTTTAAAGACACTGTTCATTCCGTTCAACTGATCTTCCAGGTCCTTTGCTGTCTCTGACAGAATTACAATGTCATCGGCAAACCTCAAAGTTTTTATTCCTTACTCCGAATTTTTCTTTCGTTTCCTTTACTGCTTGCCCAGTATACAGATTGAATAACATCGGGGAGAGGCTACAACCCTGTCTCACTCCCTTCCTAGCCGCTGCTTCCTTTCATGTCCCTCGATTCTTATAACTGCCGTCTGGTTTCTGTACAAATTGTAAATAGCCTTTCGCTCCCTGTATTTGACCCCTGCCACCTTTAGAATTAGAAAGACAGTATTCCAGTCAACATTTACAAAAGCTTTCTCTAAGTCTACAAATGCTAGAAACGTAGGTTTGCCTTTCCTTAACCTTATCTTCTAAGATAAGTCCTAGGCTCAGTATTGCCTCACGTGTTCCAACATTTCTACGGAATCCAAACTGGTCTTCCCCGAGGTCGGCTTCTACCAGTTTTTACATTCGTCTGTAAAGAATTCACGTTATTATTTTGCGGCCGTGACTTATTAAACTGATATAGTTTGGTAATTTTCACATCTGTCAACACCTGCTTTCGTTGTGATTGGAATTATTATATTCTTCTTGAAGTCTGAGGGTATTTCACCTGTCTGACACATCTTGCTCACCATATGGTAGAGTTCTGTCAGGGCTGGCTCTCCCAAGGCTGTCAGTAGTTCTAATGGAATGTTGTCTACTCCCGGAGCCTTGTTTCGGCTCAGGTCTTTCAGTGCTCTGACAAACTCTTCACGCAGTATCATATCTAGTTAGTGATGATAGGTGCTGCAGTCTGGAGTGAAGTCGACATTCTATCCATAACCAAGGTGTTACA
The DNA here is from genome assembly GCF_023897955.1 of Schistocerca gregaria. Taxonomy (NCBI): domain Eukaryota; kingdom Metazoa; phylum Arthropoda; class Insecta; order Orthoptera; family Acrididae; genus Schistocerca; species Schistocerca gregaria. Next base: position 118,106,254 of record NC_064931.1, on the reverse strand, counting down.
TTGGGTTCAGGTCTGGACTCTGAGCAGACCAGTCCACTTCTGGAGCGTTTTTGTCCACAAAGTATTGCCTCACAAAAGCAGTATCATGTTGATGCTTAAGATCATCGTCACCGAGCTGTTCCTCTATTGTAAGCGGTGCAAATTGCTATAAAATGTGCTGATATTCGTTTCTCAAGCACAATAAGGGGATCATATCTTAGCCACGAAAAGCACACCCTTGCCGTAGCACCATCTTCTCCGAACTTCACTGTTGGCAGTACACATGATGGCAGGCAACGCACTCCAGGCACTCACAAGAGCCCAAACACATCCATCGGATTGCCACAAGGTATAGTGTGATTCATCACTCCAAATAACTCGTTTCAAGTCATCCTCTGGCCAGTCGCTTAGCACTAGCTTCAGAAATCTGTGGCTTATGAGAAGCTGCTCGACGTTTTACTCCATTCTTTTTGGCTCCTTAAACACAGGCGTCGAGCTAACTGAACTGCTGGTAGCACTTTGGAGCTGATGAGTGATTCCTTCCGCTGATTTCATGGGATTTTCTACAACCACCCTCCACAATGCACGACTGCCGCTGTGCGTCAGTAGATGATGTATGACTGGTTCTGGTTTGGCTGTGGCTGATCATTCGCGTTTCCTCTACGCAGTCACGTGACGCGCAGTTGACTTGGGTAGCTTTAGAAGGGCTGAAATCTGCCTGATGGATCTGTTACTCAGGTGAGATCCAATGTCTAGTTCATGCTTTCGTAACCGACCGTTCTGGTGCTCCTGCTTCTCTACTGACAACACGACACTCCTCGCCTCCTTTAATACTGGCGGGTCTGCCTCTCGTGACACCTAGTGGTCAGTTCAGCGTTAAATAGCGTATCCGGATGCTTTCAATCAGATACACTAATGGCCATTAACATTGGTACACCAGGGAATTCATTGGACAAATATATAATACTAGAACTGACATGTGATTACATTTTCACGCAATTTGGGTGCATAGATCCTGAGAAATCGTACCTTGAACAACCACCTCTGGCCGTAATAACGGCCTTGATACGTCTGGGCATTGAGACAAACAGAGCTTGGATGGCGTGTACAGGTACAGCTGCCCTTGCAGCTTGAACACGATACCACAGTTCATCAAGAGTAGTAACTGGCGTATTGTGACGAGCCACTTCCTCGGCCACCATTGACCAGACGTTTTCAATTGTTAAGAGATCTGGAGAATGTGGTGGCCAGGGCAGCCGTCGAACATTTACTGTATCCAAAAAGCCCCGTACAGGACCTGCAACATGCCGTCGTGCATTATCCTGCTGAAATGTAGGGTTTTGAAGGGATCGAATGAAGGGTAGAGCCACGTGTCGTAACAAATCTGAAATGTAACGTCCACTGTTCAGAGTGCTGTCAATGCGAACAAGAGGTGACCGAGACGTGTAACCAGTGACACCGCATACCACCTAGCCGGGTGATACGCCAGTATGGCGATGACGAACACACGCTTCCAATGTGCGTTCACCGCGATGTCGCCAAACACGGATGTGACCATCATGATTCTGTAAACAGAACCTGGATTCATCCCAAAAAATGACGATTTGCCATTCGTGCACCCGGGTTCGTCGTTGAGTACACCATCGCAGACGATCCTGTCTGTGATGCAGCGTCAAGGGTAACCGCAGCCATGGTCTCCGAGCTGATAGTCCATGCTGCTGCAAACGTCGTCGAACTGGTCGTGCAGAAGGTTGGTGTCTTGAAAACGTCCCCATCTGTTGACTCAGGGATCGAGACGTGGCTGCACGATCCGTTACAGCCATGCAGATAAGATGCAGCAATGTCACGATACGATAAACCGCAATCGCGATAGGCTACAATCCGACCTTTATCAAAGTCGGAAACGTGATGGTACTCATTTCTCCACCTTACACGAGGCATCACAACAACGTTTCAAGAGGCAACGCCGGTCAACTGCTGTTTGTGTATGAGAAATCGGTTGGAAACTTTCGGCATGTCAGCATGTTGTAGGTGTCGCCACCGGCGCCAACCTTGTGTGAATGCTCTCAAAAGCTAATCATTTGCATATCACAGCATCTTCTTCCAGTCGGTTAAATTTCGCGGCTGTAGCACGTCATCTTCATGGTGTAGCAATTTAATGGCCAGTAGTGTATCATAACATACGTTGTTTACTTTTTAAAAATACACTTAAAACACATACCTCGTGATAAGGCCGGTATCGACACCTTTTTTGTGCTGTTTTCAAGGTATCGATAATAAAATTTGGTATTGGCATCATGAACAAATATCGTATAGAATGTGGTACTGGAACTTCCATACGCTTATTAACTACACCCAAGTCGAGCCAGTAAAATCTAGGGCACAGTTTCTATCAGAGTTTGTTCCAACTCCTTATCCTACACTACTGGCCATTAAAATTGCTACCTCACGAAGACGACGTGCTACAGACGCTAAATTTAACTGACAAGAAGAAGATGCTGTGATCTGCAAGTGATTAGCTTTTCAGAGCATTCACACAAGGTTGGCGCCGGTGGCGACACCTACAACGTGATGACATGAGGAATGTTTCCAATCGATTTCTCATACACAAACAGCAGTTGACCGGATTTGCCTGGTGAAACGTTGTTGTGATGCCGCGTGTAAGGAGGAGAAGTGCGTACCATCACGTTTCCGACTTTGATAAAGGTTGGATTGCAGCCTATCGCGATTGCGGTTTATCGTATCGAGACAGAGCTGCTCGCGTTGGTCGAGATCCAATGACTGTTAGCAGAATATCGAATCGGTGGGTTCAGGAGGGTAATACGGAAAGCCGTGCTGGATCCCAACGGCCTCGCATCTTATCCGCATGGCTGTAACGGATCGTGCAGCCACGTCTCGATCCTTGAGTCAACAGATGGGGACATTTGCAAGACAACAACCTTCTGCACGACCAGTTCGACGACGGAGACAGGATCGCCGATCGTGTACGCAACGACGAACCTGGGTGCACGAATGGCAAAACGTCATTTTTTGGGATGATTCCAGGTTCTGTTTGCAGCATAACGATGGTCGCATCCGTGTTTGGCGACATCGCGGTGAACGCACATTGGAAGCGTGTGTTCGTCATCGCCATACTGGCGTATCACCCGGCGTGATGGTATGGGATGGCATTGGTTACACGTCTCTGTCACCTCTTGTTCGCACTGGCGACACTTTGAACAGTGGACGTTACATTTCAGATGTGTTAAGACCCGTGGCTCTACCCTTCATTCGATCCCTGGGAAACGCTACATTTCAGCAGGATAATGCACGACCTCATGTTGCAGGTCCTGTACGGGCCTTTCTGTATACAGAAAATGTTCGACTGCTGCCCTGGCCAGCACATTCTCCAGATCTCTCACCAATTGAAAACATCTGGTCAATGGTGGCCGAGCAACTGGCTCGTCACAATACGCCAGTCACTGCTCTTGATGAACTGTGGTATCGTGTTGAAGCTGCATGGGCTCCTTTACACGCCATCCAAGCTCTGTTTGACTCAATGGCCAGGCGTATGAAGGCCGTTATTACGGCCAGAGGTGGTTGTTCTGGGTACTGATTTCTCAAGATCTATGCACCCAAATTGCGTGAAAATGTAATCACATGTCAGTTCTAGCATTATATATTTGTGCAATGAATACCCGTTTATCATCTGCATTTCTTCTTGGTGTAGCAATTTTACTGGCCAGTAGTGTATGTCTGGTAAGGGAGCGCACTGCATGTTAATGTATACGAAGTGATCATTGGAACGAATCATCAAATTATGAAAATTTCTAAAGGTGTGCAAGCGTTTATATAATGAAGTTAGGTTGGAAGAAATGCTGTTGCCATTTGTTGTTAACTATAATGATTCTACGATTACTGGCTGGACGTCGGACAGTGACACACGTCCCTCCGCTTACTGACGCTCGATTGTTACTTCATCGGTCTGGCTGAAAGACGTCAGGAACCTCGAAGGTTATCTTCTGTGCTTTACTGAAGAAGATTATATTAAATACAGTTTTCCATTGCCTCCCTTCATCTTATTTTTTGCCGTACGCTGGAAGGGTGAAAAACCCTACAGCTTAATGTTTAATGGCGCTTTTTAAAACGGTCTGTAAAAGTGGAGGTTAACATTCTAATCCTTTCAGCGCTAACGTTATACGAAGATTACAGGGGAAGCACTTATTTTTTTAATGATCTCTCTTGCGTTCTTATCGTAACACATAAATCCCAAATACAGTCGCAGAAGAAACGACGTGAACTTCTCTCAGCTATCTGATTTGCACGGTGAGTTATGTGGAAAGTTAGAGTAATTTCACTTTTAAGTTTACATTGTTCATTAACTTAGCTGCCCCATTCTCTGCACCGGAATCATGAATTTTGCATATTTCCATTTATTTACCTTATTTTTCTCGTCTCGAAAACGCAAAATAATCATAAAAGTGAATATACTGCGTTTTAATGAGAACTTTACAGGGAAACCTTATGTGGCTTTTCGAAGGAAGCATCCAAGCATCCCTCTTATGTGATTTAAGGAAACCACAGAAAAGCTAAGTAGGGGCTGCCCGATGGCAATTCAAGCGTTGCCCCTCCAGAATGCAAGCCCATTGCCACATAGCTCAGTTTGCTACGAATGGGTTTGGAATGGAAGTAAAACATAGGATGAAACGCAGACCCAGTACTTTTTTTTACAGAGCCTAATGCCAACTCCTTCAAGGGAATCGTATCAACAGCATCGCGTGAATCCACTCCTTCAGACACTGCAGAAGGAAGAAAAGATTTTACGGTTCTGTTCAGCCTACCAATCAGATCGTTTACGTATATCGAGAACAAGAGTCGTTCTATCGCACTTCCCTGGGGCACTCCTGACGATACCTTTGTCTCTGATGAACGCTCGCGACCAGGAATCATACTAGGTTCTATTACCCAAAAACCGGTTACCGGTAAGTTCGATAAACACACGAGCATTACGGAAATGCTCTGTGAATTCAAATGAAAGTCCCCGAAGCGGAGAAGACGTTTTCATTCAACAGTATTGAGAAAGTTCAGGGAACTAACATTTGCGACAGACTGCAGAAAGATTCTATTGCCACCAGTCTACATCTCGAGTAAGGATTGCGAAGAGGAGATAGGCCTAAGAGAAAGTAGGACTCTTACGGAGGGATATAGATAGTCATTTTTCCGTCTATCTTTCTGTAAGCGGAAAAGGAAAGGGAATTACGTTCTAAAAAGTTCTAGATTTGGTCATCGAACAGTTACTTTGTGCGTTTTTGTGTGTGTATTGTGCTCATAGTACATCAAAACCAATCAAACTTATGAAAAAAACAGTAGCTGATGCTCCTCTTACCTTCGACAGTGTTGTTAGCATTTACCTTAACACGGGGACGGTTTGTTTCAAGACAATCCAGTTGCATGAAGACAGAAAATCAAAAACCCACTCGTGACAATGTAAAAACTTTGAAACTAGTTACAATTCCACCGAATGAGGATTTGTCTGTCTGTAACTAGCTCAGGATCTAATTCTTTTTCCAAGCGATGACGTACATGATTGTGCAGTTTGAATGTTATATAAGAAATACAAGACACTGACTGGACAATGACGGAGAAAAACCTTTAAATGGACGAAATTGTAACAGCTGCTAGGAATTTTTACACTAATCTTCGCATTTTTTGTGCTTTTTATTGCTTTCATGGATTTCCGGTCGCAGAATAACCCCTATGTGTTTAAATAATTATTTCCTAGAGATAGTGTGTCCATTCAGTTTAATGATGTGTTTAGTGTACTTTGATACCTATCGTTGTAGCAAGATGTAACAGTCCTTTGAGCTGTTCCTAAAAGTTTTTTCTCAGGTGTATATCAAATACATTCTTATATCTATGGCCAGATAACTATTTCGTTTGCACTGCAAACAGAAACATGTAAATCTCGTTTTGTAATAAAAATGTTCAGTCGCCATTAAATCCTGCTGAAAGATAAGTTTTTGTTCGTTGAAAGAAATAAGTTTTCATTCAAATAAGAAGACTGGCGATACCCTGCTTAGTCATTTAATCATAATGCAAAATATTTGGTGAAGTCAGGACTTTTGTCTAGACATATCTCCTCGATAACAACGAGCTGATTAAATGTTAGTTTATTCAACATTCCGAGGATTTTATGCTATTTTATAATAGCATACAATCGAAGGCCACTTGAGGTATCAGACTATCGGCTTTCTTTGCTACATTCAAGTACTTAATAACAATAGCGGCTTGGTTAGTACTGAAAAGGAGTCAGAGGGATGAATATTTCTTCTTTTTAACGTATTTATAAGTTCTGTATTGCTACGAGTGATCGTGTATATCATCCACGGAACAGCAAATAATTTCATCTATAACAGACAAGTCACGGTCTAGTACATAGTGGAAGATATCTAATACCAAAAATATTCAGTCGCCTTCCATTGCATCAGCGAATGCTGTAGGTCATAAAAGTAAGCATTCGTGTATAAGAGCTGACATCTTAGTATGAAGGTCATCTGGCTGTAGTAGAACAGCGCAGCCGTTTTCGGGAACACTGGCACTCGAAATTTTGTTTTGCAGCCTTCTCCAGGAGGGACGCTGTCTCCCTGAAAAAAATAAAATAAAATAAAAATGCCGGCCAGAGTGGCCGAGCAGTTCTAGGTGCTACAGTCTGGAGCCGCGCGACCGCTACGGTCGCAGGTTCGAATCCTGTCTCGGTCATGGATGTGTGTGATGTCCTTAGGTTAGTTAGGTTTAAGTAGTTCTAAGTTCTAGGGTACTGATGAGCACAGCAGTTGAGTCCCATAGTGCTCAGAGCCATTTGAACCATTTTTGAACCTGCCTCCGGCATGGATGTGTGTGATGTCCTTAGGTTAGTTAGGTTTAAGTAGTTCTAAGTTTAGCGGACTGATGACCTCAGATGTTAAGTCCAATAGTGCTTAGAGCAATTTGAACCATTTCATGATTCGAGTCATGACCCTTTCTAAACAGTCAGAATATATAGAAGGTAGACGTCCATTATGACTCGTCTAAAAAACACTGGTCGTTTAGCTTTTTTAGTTAAAACAAATGTGCCCATGATATTAAGACGCATACTATTAGTCTCCCAGTTCTCGTTTACGCCACTCAGACATCATGACACATCAAAATTCCGATGAATAACATACAGGTCTTCCACAGAAGGATCATTTAGAGATTATTTATAAGCGTTATACATCTAAACTAAGAGACGCCCAGAGCGAGTTTGGAGCCAGAACGTGGAGCTGGGCGGAACATATGGTAAGGCTGGACGGTATCAGGTGCACGTAGGAGGTAGATAAGTAGTACCCGAGATCAGAACATGAGCCACGTGGCCCGATATGAAGAAATAACATTGCTCAGAGGCGCGCATATCGGATCACCGCGTGGATCAACGGTGGGGACCTTTGATCGTGCCATAATATCTCCGATGAACGCGATGATGGTAATGATAATGACGTGACATTAGAGTGGTCAGTTCCTACTGACTCCGAACAAGTAAATCAAGAAAAAGAGAAACGAGATACTCGAGTGTCGCTCGTAATCGCACCTTTAGACTTAAGAAATCAGAAACCATTCATGTGGCCTCCATTAATGTGACAGCACTCTTCAAATTCTGGAAATTCCTTTCACCACCAGTATTTCTACTACGTACCTCCTGGTCTTACCGCTTCATCAGGATTTTATAACATGTACCAAGCATGTGTTGCCAGATGACAAGTAGTACAAAAATAACTGGTTCAAATGGTTCAAATGGCTTTGAGCACTACGGGACTTAACGTCTCCTAGAACTTAGAACTACTTAAACCAAACTAAACTAAAGACATGACACACGGCAATGCCTGAGGCAGGATTCGAACCTGCGACCGCAGCGGTCGCGTGGTTCCAGACTGATGCGCCTAGAAACGCTCGGCCACACCGGCCGGCCAAAAATAATTCTCGAGAAAAGTGTCTTCCAGGCAATGTTACATATATATTAGTCACTAAGAGCACTAATGCATTAAATTTGCAATATTGCTCTCAGTCATCCATTGACTAAGCCTACCTTTGGAATGTGGTATTTTTGACGAGTTGGGACAAATACGGCGTGTTGCACGAGACCTGAGAGGCACCGGACCACACTGCCCTGTTTCATTATTATTTGTTACTTTTGTCGCTAACCATGGAAGACTCTCATGCGGACTTCGTCTGTTCACTATCATAAAAGATATATAGGTACACTATGTGATCAAAAGTATCCGTACACTCTCGCAGGGATACGTTCAATCAGGTGCTGGAAGGTTTCTTGAGGAATGGCAGCCCATTCTTCACGGAGAGCTGCACTGAGGAGAGGTGTCGATGTCGGTCGGTGACGCCTGGCACGAAGTCGGCGTTACACAACATCCCAAAGGTTTTCTGTAGGATTCAAGTCAAGACTCTGTACAGGCCAGTCCATTACGGGGATGTCATTGTCGTGTAACCACACAGCCACAGGCAATGCATTATGAACAGGTGCTCGATCGTGTTGAAAGATGCAATTGGCATCCCCTAATTGCTTTTCAACAATGGGAAGCAAGAAGGTGATTAAAACATCAATGTAGGCCTGTGCTGTGATAGTGCCACGCAAAACAACAAAGGGTGCCAACCACCTCCATGAAAAACACGACCACACCATAACACCATCGCCTCCGAAATTTACTGTTGCCACTACACATGCTGGTAGATGAGGTTCACTGGGCATTCGTCATACCCACATCCTGTCATCGGATAACCACATGTTTACGCTCCTTACACCAAGCGAGGCGTCGTTTGGCATTTAGCGGCGTGATGTGTGGCTTATGGACAGCCGCTGGACCATGTAATCCAAGTTTTCTCAACTCCCGCCTAACTGTCATAGTACTTGCAGTGGATCTTGATGCAGTTTGGACTTCCTGTGTGGTGGTCTGGGTAGACGTCTGCCTATAACTCATTAGGACCCTCTTCAAATGTCGGCGGTCTCTGTCAGTCAACAGACGAGGTCGGCCTGTACGCTTTTGTGAAGCCGCAGCTGCAAAATACTAACACGAATTCTTTACAGATGAATGGAAAAACTAGTAGAAGCCGACTTCGGGGAAGATCAGTTTGGATTCCGTAGAAATACTGGAACACGTGAGGCAATACTGACCTTACGACTTATCTTAGAAGAAAGATTAAGGAAAGGCAAACCTACGTTTTAGCATTTGTAGACTTAGAGAAAGCTTTTGACAATGTTGACTGGAATACTCTCTTTCTAATTCTAAAGGTGGCAGGAGTAAAATACAGGGAGCGAAAGGCTATTTACAATTTGTACAGAAACCAGATGGCAGTTAGTTATAAGACTCGAGGGACATGAAAGGGAAGCAGTTGTTGGGAAGGGAGTAAGACAGGGTTGTAGCCTCTCCCCGATGTTATTCAATCTGTATATTGAGCAAGCAGTAAAGGAAACAAAAGAAAAATTCGGAGTATGTATTAAAATCCATGGAGAAGAAATAAAAACCTTGAGGTTCGCCGATGACATTGTAATTCTGTCAGAGACAGCAAAGGACCTGGAAGAGCAGTTGAATGGAATGGATAGCGTCTTGAAAGGAGGGTATAAGATGAACATCAACGAAAGCAAAACGAGGATAATGGAATGAAGTTGAATTAAGTCGGGTGATGCTGAGGGAATTAGATTAGGAAATGAGACACTTAAAGTAGTAAAGAAGTTTGCTATTTGGGGAGCAAACTAACTGATGATGGTCGATGTAGAGAGGATATAAATGTAGACTGTCAATGGCAAGGAAAGCGTTTCTGAAGAAGAGAAATCTGTTAACATCGAGTATAGGATTAAGTGTCAGGAAGTCAGTTCTGAAAGTATTTGTATGGAGTGTAGCCATGTATGGAAGTGAAACATGGACCGTAAATAGTTTGGACAAGAAGAGAATAGAAGCTTTCGAAATGTGGTGCTACAGAAGAATGCTGAAGATTAGATGGATAGATCACGTAACTAATGAGGAGGTATTGAATAGGATTGGGGAGAAGAGAAGTTTGTGGCACAACTTGACTAGAAGAAGGGATCGGTTGGTAGGACATGTTCTGAGGCATCAAGGGATCACCAATTTAGTATTGGAGGGCAGCGTGGAAGGTGAACATCGTAGAGGGAGACCGACGAGATGAATACACTAAGCAGATTCAGAAGGATGTAGGCTGCAGTAGGTACTGGGAGATGAAGAAGCTTGCACAGGATAGAATAGCATGGAGAGCTGCATCAAACCAGTCTCAGGACTGAAGACCACAACAGCAACAACAGTGTCTCTTCACGTTTCCACTTCACTATCACATCGGAAACAGTGGACCTAGAGATGTTTAGGAGTGTGGAAATCTCGCGTATAGACGTATGACGCAAGTGATACCCAGTCACCTGTCCACGTTCGAGATCCGTGAGTTCCGCGGGGCGCCCCATTCTGCTTTCTCGCAATGTGTAATGACTACTGAGGTCGCTGATATAGAGTACCTGACACTAGGTGACAGCACAATGAACCTAATATGAAAAACATATGTTTTTGGAGTAGCCCGGATACTTTTGATCACATAGTATATTTTTGCGTTGATTTACATAAAAATTAAATAAGATTTTAGGCACTGGAATGGTTTCGTTACTTACAAGCAACATCGTACATTTTAAGAGAGATGAAAATAAAAGATTATAGAGACTGAATTAGATGAAAAAACACAGTTATCTTTAAAAAACACTAAAATAACTTTTTCTTGAAATTTTAAAACAGTTCCGTATGAAGAGTTAACACGTTGGGATTCGAAAGCAGCGGCTTCTCATAAGCCACACATTTCTGAAATCAGTGCTAAGCGACGCTTTATGTGTAAAGAGCAACAGGCGCCACTGGACAGTGAATGACTGGAAACGTGCGATTTGGACTGATGAAGTATGCTTTACCCCGGCGCAATCCGATGGAAGTGTTTGGTTTTGGCGATTGCCTGGAGAACGTTACCTGCCATCACGAGTGGTGCCAACAGTGAGGTACGGATAAGGTTGTGTTACGGAATGGATTTGTTTTTCGTGATTAAGATGTGCTACCCCCACTGCGCTAAAAAAACGCTAAATTTCAAAGGATATGAGCGCATTTTACAGCTTTGTGTACTGCGTACAGTAGAGGAACAGTTCTTAGATGATGGCTGTTCGTTTCAGCACGAAATTTGGAAATTTGTGGTAAGGACTATGGGACCAAACTGCCGAGGTTATCGGTCCCTAGGCTTACACACTAATTGATCTAACTTAACCTAACTTACGCTAAGGACAACACACACACTCATGCCCAAGGAAGGACTCGAAGACGAAGTAAATATTCCTGAATTCCAATCAAGAACAACTGCCAAGATGAGAAACACACAAGTAGATATCACCGGAGTAACGAAGCAACTTAAATCACTTAATAAAGGCAAGGCCTCCAGTCCAGATTGTATACAAGTCAGGTTCCTCTCAGAGTATGCTGATAAAATAGCTCCATATTTAGCAGTTATATATAACCACTCGCTCACAGAAAGATCCGTACCTAAAGACCGGAAAATTGCTCAAGTCACACCAAAACCCAAAAAGGGCAGTACGAGTAATCCGCTGAATTACAGGCCTATATCACTAACGTCGATTTGCAGTAGGGTTTTGGAACATATACTGTATTCGAACTTTATGAAGTACCTCGAAGAAAACGAAAGTCAGCAAGGATTCAGAAAATATCGTTCTTGTGAAGCACAACTAGCTCTGTATACTCATGAAGTAATAAGCGCTATCGACAGGGGATGTCAAATTGATTCCATATTTTTAGATTTCCAGAAAGTTTCGACACCGTTCCTCACAAGCGTTTTCTACCCAAACTGCGTGCCTACGGAATATCGCCTCAGTTGAGCGACTGGATTCGTGAGTTCCTGTCGGGAAGGTCACAGTTCGTAGTAATAGACGGAAAGTTTTCGTGTAAAACAGAAGTAATATCCGAAGTCCCCCAAGGAAGTGTTATAGGCCTGTTCCTGATCTATAACAACGACATTGGAGACAATCTGAGTAGCCGTCTTTGATTGTTTGCAGATGATGATGTCATTTACCGTCTTGTAATGTCATCAGATGATCAAAACTACTTGCAAAATGATTTAGATAAAATATCTGTATGGTGCAGCGCGAACTCTCCAGTGTCCTTTCGCTCTCACGCGCCACCAGCTTAGTCGGCTATTTCGTATGGATTATTACCTCAAATTTTTGCCGTGTGGGTAATGAAACAAAAGAAAAGAATTTTGTAAACGTTATACAATAGCTGATAACATTTACAATTCGATCTAAACTCTTACATATGATATTTCAGTGCCTGTGTTATTCCGAATTACGATACAAAGTTTCTTTGGACACTACGAATATGGACAACTATTAGGTGTATCATGGAAGCGATAAGCGGGAAATCCGGCTTCGAGTCCTGGTCCAGCACAAATTCTCATTGTCATCATTCCATTCTACAGCTTACGGTTGACCATATTTGTAACTGCGAATACACTGATTGTATTTAATAACGGATGTAGTCATCGCAGTGCCTGTTCCTTTGAGGACGCATCTCTGCTCAAAGGAACTTTGCATCGTAATTCAGGACAACACAGGCCGTGCAATGTCGTACTTGTCCGCAGTCACCGGATAAGCAACTTTTAAGTAAATTGTCTCACCTGTACGGGAATATACATAATGGATGTACGAGTACAGGCTGTAGACGCATGGTTGACGATATATGGAGGTTTGCGCATGGCCGCGAGTCGTGAACGGATATCCAAATAGTAGCCGGCACGGTAGCTCCGCGTGTTCGGTCAGAGAGCCGGTGGCCCTCTGTAATTAAATTTAAAAAAAAAAAACTGATTAGAGGAATCAACGATCAAATTGAACGGATGTCATGTGACGTCCGCCCAGACGAAACGCAACGTACAATAGCGAAAAAAAAAGGAAAGGTAAGGCAAACGCTCACGACAAGAGGAAAATCCGGGTTCGAGTCCCTGCCCGGCACAGATTTTCATTGGTTGTCATTCTATTCTACAGCTGGTGGTTGTCCATATTCGCAATTGCGAATATATTTAATGTATTAACTCTTGAAAGCTCAGTAGTTTCGTACTAAGAAGGCCAGAGAAACAAAACGAATTCATCGTTAATTTTATGCTGTTAAAAACTACAATGATTTGAGGTAAAAGTTACACAATCGGCAATTTTAAGTTTTGTAAGTGCGAGAGAAAGGGGACTTTAATATTCGAGGACAATGTACGGTACTCCTCGTCCGTCCCGGTGCCTTGCACGAACTCCACTGAACCTATGGGTGCCCAAGTGAATGTTCCCCAGAGCCTAATGGAGCCGCCGCCAAGGAAGTGTGGGTGTCAAGGAGCTGTTCCCCTGGAAGACGACGGATTTGCGCACCTGTCCCCCCTCCCCGTTAGCATGATGAAGAAGGTATTGGGATTCATGAGACCGTACAACACTCTGCCACTGTGCCGACGTTCAGTGCCGATGGTCACGTGTGCATTTCAGCCGTAGTTAGTGGTGTTAACATTTGCACATGCATGGATCGTTGGCAGCGAAGGCCCATCGTTAGGACTGTTCGGTGTACTGTGTGTTCAGACACACGTGTACCCCGCCCAGCATTAAAGTCTGATGTTAGTTCGCCACAGTTTGCCGCCTGTCCTTTTTTACTAGTCTACCGAGCGTACGACGTCCGACATCTGTAATGAGGGGTGTACGCCCAACCCCAAGACGCCTGGGCGTGGTTTCACCTTGGTTTCACCACGTATTGACTACATTCATCACAGCACTCCTAGAACACCCGATAAGTCGTCTATCTTCTGAAATGTTCGTGCCGAGTCCCCGTGCACCAGAATCTGCCCTCGGTCAAACTCAGATAGAGGGCGCCCTTCCCTGCTCTACACATGGACACCACGCTCACTGATGCTACATGCACCTTGCATGTTTCTGACTAGCAGTCATTCCTCGTTAGTTGATGCTTCTACCCCCTAAACGGGTTTATATCGATACTAGGTCGGTAGTCATTATGTTCAGTGTATGGGAATCTGGCCCGCGGATCACCAGAGGTTGCGCATGACTGTTTTACACCCCGTATAATATATTGTTAATATTTTTGGAATCTTAGACATCCGTGGCTCGTTGAATGTGAGCTTGATGGCTGGTTGATTTGGGAGAGGGGACCAAGCAGCGAGGACATCGGTCTCATCAGATTAGCGAAGGGTGGGGAAGGAAATCGACCTTGTTGGCAAAGGGACCATCCCAGCATTCCCCTGAAGCGATTTAGTGAGCTTTATGGCACGTTATATGTGGAGGGAGAGAGAGCTGAATCAAACTTTGCATCCCGTCCCTTCCCAGAACCGAACCGTAGATCCGTGCCTGCATGATGCGGTCGCCCACCGAGAAGAATATTATTTAAACTGAGTCACGCTGCGGAAGTCTGTACTGTTGTAGCTAAATCAGAAAGCCTAGGTGGAGATGTGAAACCCTCTCGCCCATGATCCCCCATTTATGTGCACCGTCATAAATCTTGTAAGGGTACATGTATCTATTCTACACCGGAAGAATCGAGTCTACCCTTACGCTTCTTAGCTATAGCACAGTGGCATCGCTGATGGGTACTTCCCATAGTTCTAGAAGGGAGGCATTGGCAACTGGAGATCGTTGGCGCGAAGGAATGAATCAGTCGCGCCTAAGCAAACCTACAATGTAGGTCCCGGGAGCTATTGCTCCGCGTATCGCGCATAAAAGCGAAGTATTTTCAGGAAAGATTGTACAGAAAGTCGAATCAGAGTTAAAATACAAGTAGAGCACGTATGAGTGTGATCAATGTGAGATTTTTAAGCTCAGATTTTAAGTTCATATCGAGGGAATTGTTACGTAATGAAAAGGCAATCGTACAGTAACGAACCGGCAATGGTAAAGCAATACAAACGCGTGATAAATAAGTGACTCCATTTATAGAGTGAGTGTAATCATAACCAGTAAGGACGTGTTATACGAATTTGAAGTGTAATAAAAATAACTATATCGTGCGAATGTGTTCATATATTACAACTTCTTCACTGTTAATAAAAACATTTTGGTAGAGACAGATCATAGAAAAGTGTGGGAGAATAGACAGGCCATGGGTCGTAGTCTCACAGTCAGAACTTTGAGTTACAGGTGCATACGAGGTTTGTCCGGAAAATACGTATAAACATTGAATAATGTCTTTATGTTACAAGTTGCAGTCACCGCCAGGTGGGACTTCTGCTGTAATCAATCCCAACAATGCTCAGTTCGAATCAGAGCACTCTGTGTGAAGGTGGGAGTGTGCTGCTACGGTCGCAGGTTCGAATCCTGCCTCGGGGATGCGTGTGTGTGTGATGTCCTTAGGTTAGGTTTAAGTAGTTCTAAGTTCTAGGGGACTTATGACCTACCTAAGATGTTGAGTCCAATAGTGCTCAGAGCCATTTGAAACTCCTTTTTTTTTTTTTTTTTTTTTTTTGAGTGTGCGGCAGCTTGTTGACAGTTACCCTATTTCACCTGCCATCGGCATGGAGCTCTCTCTGATTGAGGAACAGCGCGTCAACATCAAGTTTCTTGCAAAGGTAGCAAGAATGGCCGTGAGATTTTTGAGTGTTTGAAACAGGTTTACGGAGACAATTCTCTGAAGGAACGAACCGTGAACAAGTGGTTAAAAAGGTTCCGGGATGGCCGAGAAGAAGTGAACGCTGACCCTCGCCCAGCACGCCCGTCGACATCGAGTTCCGATGCAAATGTTGAACGAATTCGGGCTTGTGTTCTTAAAGACCGTAGATTGACAGTCAGAATGATTGCTGACGAGCTGTCAATTCCCAAAACAATCGTTCACGAAATCCTGACACAAAAACTTGAAACGAAGAAATTGTGTGCGACAGTTGTACTGAAGCTCTTGACGCCAGAACAGAAAGCAAAGAGGGGTTGAGTGCTGTGAGGATTGGTTGGAAGCAGAGGAACGAGGGGACTTTCTCAACCGAGTCATCACTGGTTTTACGAATTCGATGTGGAGCTCAAATCTCAAAGCAAGGAATGGAAACTAGCAGGAGAACCGAGAACAAAAAAGTCGCGAAAATCAAGGTCCAATGTGAAGACAATGTTGGTTGTTTTCTTTGATTCTAGGGGCATTGTTCCAGCCAGAGAGTGAACGGAAATTTTTACGTTGAAGTTCTGACACGTCTCAGAGCTCTTGTGGCCCGAGTTCGACCGGAGTTGGCAAAAGGGGGCAGGTGGATCCTTCATCACGACAATGCGCCCGCTCACACGTCGCTCGTTGTGCGCGAGTTTTTGGCCCGAAGCTCAGTCACCGTGACAGACCACCCGCCTTATTCACCCGGTTTAGTCCCGTGCGACTTCTTCATGTTGCCGAAATGCAAAATGGTGCTTCGGGGGCGGCACTTGGGAGATGTGGAAACCATCAAGGCGGAAACGACACGGCAACTGAACAACATCACAACTGAAGACTTTCAGCAATGTTATCAACAGTGGAAACGGCGTTGGCACAAGTGTATCGCATCTCAGGGCGAGTACTTTGAAGGAGGCCATATTGTAATACCTGAATAATTGTAAAATAATGTTATTATTCAAATTTTATACGTATTTTCCGGACAAACCTCGTATACCTAGGGAGTAAGTACGCCCTCTATATGTGGCTATTTATTAATGTCCGATGCCTAATTTTTCCCAACAGCCAAACAACAACAAGTATCTAGTCTCGGTACGGCACACAGCTTTAATCTGCCAGGAAGTTTCATATCAGCGCACACTCCACTGTAGAGTGAAAATTTCATTCTAGAAACATCCCCCAGGCTGTCGCAAAGCCATGTCTCCCCAATATCCTTTATTTCGGGAGTGCTAGTTCTGCAAGGTTCGCAGGAGAGCTTCTGTTAAGTTTGGAAGGTAGGAGACGAGTTACTGGCAGAAGTAAAGCTGTGAGGACGGGGCGTGAGTCGTGCTTGGGTAGCTCAGTCGGTAGAGCACCTGCCCGCGAACGGTAAAGGTCCCGAGTTCGAGTATCGGTCCGGCACACAGTTTTAATCTGCCAGGAAGTTTCATATCAGGGCACACTCCGCTGTAGAGTGAAAATTTATTCTAGAAACAACAAGTATCAATCATCTATAAAACGCAATAAAATATAAGGGCTACTTAGTCTCCACAATAAGAGGGGACGTTTAGGTTACGTTACATAGGTGGAATAAGACTCTGGAATCTAGTCAGTGCCGGCACACGCATCGGATTTTGAACGCGGCAGGAGGCAGAAAACCGCCGGTCGGTAGCGAGTGATGAGGAATGGTGCCTTGGCAACGGGGTTGGCAGCGTTGCCGCGGTTCTGCCTGGGGGGTCCCGTGTCCGAAAGTAGTCGGCCAGCCAGCGTGATTGCCGCGGATTATTTCATCAGGCGGCGTAAGATCGCGTCCCCATTTGGCGTCAAATTAACGGCCGGAGCCGGCGGAGGGTGGGGGCGGCAGCGGCAGCGGCCGCGGGCACCAGCCCTTTGTTTAGCGGCCGGCTCCACACAGAAAGAAGGGCCGCGCAGCCAATCAGCGACTCAGGTCGCCAGGAGGGCCCCGCCTAAAAGGATTACGCATTTGTCATTATTTCGCAGTCAAAGATCGGCCATCTCGACACAGGAAGTGTAAATAGGCAATCAGCTAATTCTGTTATTGCCTACTCTCCTTGGCGCTCCGTCCTCCTGGACAAAAAGCCGAACGGCCTTACACGCTCGCATTAACAATTTGCTCTTTGCAATCGCCGAATCCGTTTCACACTTACCGCACTTGCCGGTTGCTCCCGAGAATCCGCACCGCAGTCCGAGCACCGCCCGCTGTTTACCCAGTTCGTATTTATTTCGCCGGACAATCAGGACGGGAACTGGAAAGGATCATATCTGGCTTTGCTTCACAAGCAAATCGATTCCCGTGGAAGACGGACTGAGTTAGGTGAATATCGAGCCCCTAGCTTAACCCTAGACGCGCGGCAGCGCACTGATTCTGGGGTACTGTTAGAAACCTGTAAATGTTTTCCTGCATGTAACTGTTCTCCTGCATCCTACAAGAGTTCGAATATCCACCGCAATTCTCCAGTTTCTTTTACCTTGGTATTCGGCCCATGCAGAGACCCTGTCAGCTTGGAACAAAAGCTGCGAGAGTAGCGTGGTTTGCAGATTTCGGTTTGGGGGTGAGAAAGGGTGTTTCAAAGGGTGCAGCAGAATGAATCATTTGCATACCGAAGCACTCTACTGGCCATGCCACGAATAAGGTGGTAGGAAAGGTATACAACATTTCTCTGACGAGTAGCTAAAACTCAAAAATGTGAATGTTACGTAGTGTTTTTGATTGAGACATGCCCCAACGGTTCACTCGGCTACGTTCACGGCATTTTGAAAGTTATGCTCTAAGAAAAATAAAACCTAAAAATCATCAGTACAGGGAGGCCGACGAGAAACAGTACATTTCAATTTGCCACACCGCTAAGTTGTAGATGTGCTCTCGCCATCTACCGCAACTTAGCTCTAAATATGGAAAAATGTAAGTTAATGTGGATGAGTACGAGAAACAAACTCGCAATGTTCGGATGGAGCATTAGTAGTGTCCTGCTTGGCACAGTCAGCTGCACGGGAATAGCCGAGCGGTCTATGGCGGTGCACTCATGGACTGTGCGGCTGATCCCGGCGGCGGTCCGAGACCTCCCTCGGGCATTGGTGTGTGTGCCTGTCCTTACGATAATTTAGGTTAAGTAGTGTGTAAGCTTAGGGACTGATGACCTTAGCAGCTAAGTCCCATAAGATTTCACACACATTTGATTCTGATCAACACTAAACTGACACACAATATTTTTAGCGCAACGCAATCTGACTTTCAATAATCCCTACAAAAGAATGGCCCTGACTAACAATAACCTATACCTTTCATGAATCACTTACCTCACAAAAATCTTCGTTACTCGAACTACTGCAATACAGCGAGCGCCAATACTGCCAGCTAAATAAAAGATTCTAACTACTGACTACTGAAGACACTAACTATTGATAGGCATAGTTAGCAAATGAAAGATTTTGATAGGGAACAAACAATGTATTTACCTTTATAGTGTTCAAAAGTCATTATATAAATCAGTTCATGACATCTAGTCTTACAAATTTCCTTTTTCTGACGGACACACGTCCAGATCGTCCGCTCTCAAAATTCTGCCATCTCTCTCCCCACA
Source organism: Schistocerca gregaria (assembly GCF_023897955.1). NCBI lineage: Eukaryota > Metazoa > Arthropoda > Insecta > Orthoptera > Acrididae > Schistocerca > Schistocerca gregaria. The sequence continues at coordinate 118,086,990 of NC_064931.1, read as the reverse complement.
TCCACCACTGCTGGCGGCTCACCTCCAACTGCGGGACCCTACGCGCTGTCCAACTGCCCAACACTACAATAGCGAAAATTCAAACAATGCCAACCAGCCACAGATTGCACACAGCACAGTCAGTGATTTTCATACAGACGCTACGCGGCGTTACCAACACAAAAACCTAAACAGCCTACTTACAGGTTTATTGGGAGAATTCTAGGAAAGTGTGGTTCAACTGTAAAGCAGACTGCAAAATGGCTCTGAGCGCTATGGGACTTAACTTCTGTGGTCATCAGTCCCCTAGAACTTAGAACTACTTAAACCTAACTAACCTAAGGACATCACACACATCCATGCCCGAGGCAGGATTCGAACCTGCGACCATAGCAAAAGCAGACTGCATATAGGACGCCAGTGCGACCTATTCTTTAGTACTGTTCGAGTGTTTGAGATCAGTACCAGGTCGAACTGAAGGAAGACATCGCAGCCGTTTATAGGCGGGCTGCTAGATTTGTTTCTGGTAGATTCGAACAAGACGCAAGTGTTACGGAGGTACTTTGGAAACTCAAATGGGAATCCGTGGAGGGGAGGAGACATTCCTTTCGAGGAACACTACTGAGAAAATTTAGAGAACCGGCATTGGAAGCTGACTGCAGAACGATTCTGTTGCCTCCATCATACACTGCGCGTAAAGACCACGAAGATAAGATACGAGATATCAGGGATCACACGGAGGCATATAGACAGGATGACGAGAGTGGAACAGGAAATGAAATGACTCGTAGCTGTACGGGGTACCTTCCGCCATGCGTCGTAAGGTGGACTTGGGAGTATTGAAGTAACTGGATTGGATTGTTTGGGGGAAGAGACCAAACAGCGAGGTCATCGGTCTCATCGGATTAGGGAAGGACGGGGAAGGAAGTCGGCCGTGCCCTTTCAGAGGAACCATGCCGGCATTTGCCTGGAGTGATTTAGGGAAATCACGGAAAACCTAAATCAGGATAGCCGGACGCGAGATTTAACCGTCGTCCTCCCGAATGCGAGTCCAGTGTGCTAACCACTGCGCCACCTCCTTCGGTATTGAAGTAAATTTAGATGTAATTGTAGATGTAATCGGACCCACATAGTGGGCTGTTCAGTTGAGTATGGAACGTTGGCCGGTGAAGGTGCGTATTGAAGCAGTGGATGAGTTCTGTTTTGTGCAAAGACTTGTGGCTGTCTAGTCCACAAGGCACCGTTGATGAGACCGTTATTTATGTGTTCCACACAGAAGGACAATATCCAAGTGGACAAAACAATGGAGTGATATAGGTTCTGTAACCAAAGTGAAACATAAAGAATCTGAGCTGACAGTTCGGACGCCGGAAAATATCCGACAAGTTCGTGCAGCCCTCCCAACGAAGCACACAGCGACCTGTCCGTCGTCATTCCAGAATATTACAAGCCCATTGCCGCTCTTTGTAGAGGACTGTGAAAACAGGATTTAGAGTTTCGTCCTTATAAGCTGCAAGTGACTCAACAGTTACAGCCGTGAGATAAAGTGAATAGGAGTGATTTGTGCACAATATTACCGGACAGAACTGCTCAGCACGCCGAATTTCTGACAAATCTCTTGTTGTCTGACGTGGTAACCTTTCACGAGAATGGGTATGTCAATAAATGAAAATTACGGTATTAGCTGGAAAAATCCCGTAGCTCATTGATTCGTTGATGAAAAGACCTATAGAAATCCGAAGTTCGTCGTCGTCGTCGTCTGGTGTGCTACTGGATAATCGATTAGAATTGTTGGACCACAGGTTAGACGGGAACAATGACACCCATGAACACTTTTCTCTCTTTCCGTTCTTCTTTTCCGGTTACACGACAGTGAAAATTGTACATAATACACTTAGGACCCTACTTTGCACAATTCCATACGTTCAAGATGGCTTGTATGATGTATGCAAGTCGTATTTAACAATATGTTACAAACGAAGAAAATAGATCTATGCCCCGGGTCTGGGGATCATATTAAACATCAGAACATCACACCAACATATCAGTAATTTAAATACAAAACGTTATAACACAAGAAAACACATTATATGATGATTATTATTATTATTATTATTATTATTATTAGGCCTTTTCTTGATACCTTTTCTGCAGTTTTTTTGGTACAGTCTGTATTCCGATTTCGTTTTCAGTATAAACTCTATGGAGCAGAAAATTATATTTAGATTGCAAAGTTTCCAAAATACTGAACAAGAGTTTCATTTCTGCTTTACTGAACTCCATTATCCTCCAGATACTGATTTTCCACTGTTGCTTCAAACGTAAATTATGACGAGAGACGAACGAGCGATCCCAGCCTACTCTTGCCATTTGCGTTTCTTTAGAAAACGGTTGGTTTACGCCATTACTTACGACAAACTGATATGTTAAATGTCGGAATTGTTTAAACATAAGTACTTAGAACATATACTCCAGATTGATACAGTGCTCCACCAATTCAGTTTTCTCTGTCTCAGAAAGTACTCCCTTGGAACGCTCCAATGATGCCACAAGATAGCGAGCTTTAAGTCTGTTAAGTAATGTGGTTTCATTACAGCCAAGCGTTTTAGCTGCATGGAGGACGTTTTCTCCCGTAGTTTTGGTAATATGAAGCTGAACTAGTTTAATTAATACTGAATCACTCGATGTGAAATAGTGAACTATAAATTAAGCTCCATTAAATACGTTAAATAAACCTAAGTGTTCAGTATTAAAACCGAAAAAAGGGAAGACAAACGTTTTGGGGCAAAGGTGTGTATGCGGACAGTTACCCCAGCTAATTCGTATGATCTTTGCTCCTTGCGCTGATTTGTGAACTTCTGATATCAGCTGATATAAATGCAACTTGTTAAACTAATAAGTTGAAGGCGTGAGTTAGGTTATGTACTTACCTACGAGTTATTCGTAAATGGCTCTGAGCACTATGGGACTTAACAGCTGAGGTCATCAGTCCACCAGAACTTACAACTACTTAAACCTAACTAACCCAAGGACATCACACACATCCATGCCCGAGGCAGGATTCTAACCTGCGACCGTAGCGGTGGCACGGTTCCAGACTGAAGCGCCTAGAACCGCTCGGCCACACCGGCCGGCTATTCGTAAATCTTCGAGATTATGTTAGAGAACAGCCATCAATCACAGGGTAAATTCTTAGATAGAAAGTTCCAAAAAACTAACTCGCCTCATATCTCAAAAGCTTCAAAGCGCAAACCAGCAACACAACACACCTGACTCTTCCACGATAAAAGCTCTCAACTGTAGGTGCTAGGCTTCCACACTACACTCATAAGTAGGAAGAACTCTAGATTCGAATTTTAACCCCATGAGCACATTGGCCCCCTCTTGCCCTATGTTTTTGACGACAACTGCGGGCGCCAGTGATTGTCAATCTCTAACGGTATGCAGCCACTATTAACAATTTCTTTATTCCACAGCTGCATAGTCATTGCCTTATAAAGCGCTACGTTTACAGCGAGATGAGGCTACAGCCCATCTGGTCCGCAATTCAATGACCGAGGCACCATTTTCCACATCGATTACTCTCACGAATCGGCCATATCCTGGGTTCCGTGAGGTCACCCGATGTTTCAGCCTCTAATTCTTTAACTGTGGGGTCATTTCAAGAGTGAAGAAATATTTTCACGGTTACTCCACAATAATGCTGAGTTGAAAGCCGCAATCGGGGTAGAGATAGAGGCCATTGCTCAAGAAGTGATTTAGACCGTAATGAGGAGATTCCACGAACGTCTTCAGCAACGCAGTATCACTAAGTATGGAAACCATTTGCTTTGTGTACTTCTTAAGAAATAAACTTGCTTTGGCTTTTAAGTAATGGCAGTGTTTGGAGAACAATTATCAATAAGTTATATTGATGTAAATAGCCCTTATGCTGAACCTCATAATAACGAAATGAATATGTACTTCTTCCCGTGGACTACCCTGTAAAATATTCTGTTGGACTTTTTCAAATTACCAGTCCTGACAAAACTCTACCATCTGGTGAGCAAGATGTATGAGACAGGCGAAATACCCTCAGACTTCATGGAGAATATAATAATTCCAATCCCAAGGAAGCAGGTGTTGACAGATGTGAAAATTACCGAACTATCAGTTTAATAAGTCACAGCTGCAAAATACTAACGCGAATTCTTTGCAGACGAATGGAAAAACTAGTAGAAGCCGACCTCGGGGAAGATCAGTTTGGATTCCGTAGAAATGTTGGAACACGTGACGCAATACTGACCCTACGACTTATCTTAGAAGCAAGATTAAGGAGGGGCAAACCAACGTTTCTAGCATTTGTAGACTTAGAGAAAGCTTTTGACAATGTTGACTGGAATACTGTCTTTAAAATTCTAAAGGTGGCAGGGGTAAAATACAGGGAGCGAAAGGCTATTTACAATTTGTACAGAAACCAGATGGCAGTTATAAGAGTCGAGGGACATGAAAGGGAAGCAGTGGTTGGGAAGGGAGTGAGACAGGGTTGTAGCCTATACCCGATGTTATTCAATCTGTATATTGAGCAAGCAGTAAAGGAAACAAAAGAAAAATTTGGAGTAGGTATTAAAATGCATGGAGAAGAAATAAAAACTTTGAGGTTCGCCGATGACATCGTAATTCTGTCAGAGACAGCAAAGGACTTGGAAGAGCAGTTGAACGGAATGGATAGTGTCTTGAAAGAAGGGTATAAGATGAACATCAACAAAAGCAAAACGAGGATAATGGAATGTATTCTAATTAACTCGGGTGATGCTGAGGGAATTAGATTAGGAAATAAGACACTTAAAGTAGTAAAGGAGTTTTGCTATTTGGGGAGCAAAATAACTGATGATGGTCGAAGTAGAGAGGATATAAAATGTAGACTGTCAATGGCAAGGAAAGTGTTTCTGAAGAAGAGAAATTTGTTAACATCGAGTATAGATTTAAGTGTCAGGAAGTCATTTCTGAACGTATTTGTTTGGAGTGTAGCCATGTATGGAAGTGAAACATGGACGATAAATAGTTTGGACAAGAAGAGAATAGAAGCTTTCGTAATGTGGTGCTACAGAAGAATGCTGAAGATTAGATGGATAGATCACGTAACTAATGAGGAGGTATTGAATAGGATTGGGGAGAAGAGAAGCTTGTGGCACAACTTGACCGGAAGAAGGGATCGGTTGGTAGGACATGTTCTGAGGCATCAAGGGATCACCAATTTAGTATTGGAGGGCAGCGTAGAGGGTAAAAATCGTGGAGGGAGACCAAGAGATGAATACACTAAGCAGATTCAGAAGGATGTGGGTTGCAGTGGGTTCTGGGAGATGAAGAAGCTTGCACAGGATAGAGTAGCATGGAGAGCCACATCAAACCAGTCTCAGGACTGAAGACCACAACAACAACAACAACACATATTTCAGCCTCGGGTCGCATAAGTGGTATCGTTATCTGTTTTGCCTTAACAACAAGTTGTCATCAGTTGATTTGGATACGTCATATAGTAATACATCAATTTTTGAAGACGGTTACTCTACTTCCCTAACGCAGTAAGCGTTGTCAGTGTATTCTGTTAGGAGCAGACTCTCGCAATTGCTCATAATCACCCTGTCTGCTTATCACGGGGAGCTTGTTGACAGCAGTTTTTATAACGACACTTTATTCTGACACGCGGGTTACGCCTGTAACCGCTGGCGAACATTCGCCCGTACCTGCAGGCTAGTACTGCGCCCGCCGTTCCAGACCACTTAAGTGGATTGCTGCACTTACACGTAAACGGTCTCCAAATGTGCGGGGAATGTGTCGCTGCTAACTCGCCCGGGACGAAATATGTTGTAGCCTTTGATAGGGGCCATTCTGAAGATAAAAGCTGACGGTATTGATTTACGGAAGGCGAACGGTGAGACTAATAGTAGCAGCTGGGGGCTAATGGACCAACTGTCGCTAATGCGATGTTTGCGCACTTGTTCAGTGGAGTGGAGCATACACTTGTTCCCCGGCTGATAACGCTGCACGCGCGTTGCAGGCAGCCGCTCGCAGTGCCCCGTGAGGGGATTCCGAGTTGTCATGCTGTCTTTCTTAATAACTCTAACCTATTACGTGTGTCGTTACTCTTACACTTTCTAGTCGAAACACACTCTGCTGGCACCATCTTGAGAATAAAATTTCTCCAGAGGTTAAAACTTTGAGCCGGACTGGGTCTCGGACCCAGGCCCTTTCCTTTCGCGGGGATATGCTCCTTCCGACAGAGCCGTTCAACGACTCGTTGCCCTTCAACAACTTCAGCTCTGCCTAGGTTCCGAACTCACCATGGCTGAAACTTTTTGTCAGATTAAAACCGTGTACCGGACCGTCTTTGGACCTGAGATCTTTGTCTTCTGTGTGCAGTTGCCCTACAAGCTGAGCTATCCAAATACACCTAACGACCCGTACTCACATCTGTATTTCCCTCAGTACGTCATCTCCTACCTTCCAAACTTCACAGAAGTTCTCCCGCATACCCTGTGCAGCTACGGTCTCAGGTTCTAATCCTGCCTCGGGCATAGATGCGTGTGACGTCCTTAGGTTAGTTAGGTTTAAGTAGTTCTAAGTTCTAGGGGACTGATTACCTCCGATGTTAAGTCCCATAGTGCTCAGAGCCATTTGAAGCCATACCTTGTGTGATTAACACTCCTGTCTCCGAAATATCCTTCCAGGAATTCTAGTTCAAAAATGGCTCTGAGCACTATGGGACTTAACATCTGAGGTCATCAGTCCCCTAGACTTAGAACTACTTAAACCTAACTAACCTAAGGACATCACACACATTCATGCCCAAGGCAGGATTCGAACCTTCCACCGTAGCAGTAGCGCGGTTCCCGACTGAAGCGCCTAGAACCGCTCGGTCACACCGGCCGGTGGAATTCTAGCCCTTAGAGGTATGCAGGAGAACTTCTGTGAAGTTTGGAAAGTAGAAGCTGAGGTACTGGCTGAAGAAGAGCTGTGAGGAGGGTGTTCTGAGTTGTGCTTGGATAGTGCAGTAGATTGAGCACTTGCCCGGGAAAGGAAAGGGCCGTCAGTTCAAGTCTCGGGCCGGCACATACAGATGTAGTCTTCCAGGAAGTTTCTAAGCTGTCTACACTGGCCCGCAGAGTCAAAATTAATTCAGGTCACCTAGCGCTCCCCACCTGGCGAAAGCTTTACTCTGTCAAGAAATTTCATTACAGCGCACATTCGAACTGCAGAGCGAAGTATTCATTCTGGAATCATTCCCCACGCTGCAGCTTATCCATTTCTCCTCCACATCCTTTCTCCCAGAAGTGAAGCCTAACGTAAGTACGTGGAGGGTGAATAGTGAGACAGAGGTACTGATAGATATGAACCTACGAAGGCGTTTCATGAGGCTAGCTTGGGTTTGGCTTATCCGCCGTTTTCCTCAATAACATAAGGGTTGGTGGTCAATTGAAAAGACTCCGGCCTGTTATCTATTACAAAACAGCCAAATCAGAGCTTGTATTTCACCTCTAGTGTTCTTGTCATCATCATGTCGTAAGATTCTAATCTTGTTCCCTTTCTACACGGGGACGACGGCGGCTCAAGTCACCGTTCCTCCGTACACATGCCGGGATGGTTGCTTCGACAGCGCACGGCCGACTTCCTTCCTCATCCTTCCACATTCAGAGATTGAGCTCCGCCTCTAATGACCTTGCATCGAGGGGCGTAAACCCTAACCTTTCTTTCCTTTCTTTTTCGAAACTTCTTGGTTGCTATAAATTCTGCGGTTGTTCCGAGTAATTTTATAACAACTGAGATTGCCACAGGAGGTCGGACGTATTTGTGCATCCTAACTGAAGAAGGTGGATCCATTGCCCAGCTAGGTCCATAGAATTATATGAAGGTATGGTGTCTGTTCTTTCTCTGACATAATGGCTGAAAGGAGCTATCGTGTTTGGAGGTGCCCGTAACCAGACCATGAATGAAATTGTCGAATTTGTTGGTGTATCAACACGGACTGTCCACGTGTCTACGAGGAATGGTGTACCAATCGCAGCCACGTATCACGGCGTAAGGGCAGTGGTCGTAAAAAGATCCTACCCGACTGGGGTCAAAAAGAGGAGCGTCTCCCTTGTCAAAGACTACTGGTTTTGTATCCAACAGGAATTGCTGCTGTCTGTGAGCGCAAGTCCATCTCAACCAGTTTCTGGCGAAACTTTGTGAAGGGAACTATATGCGATGGATCTTTGATGCTGAGTACCTTGCAAAAGGCCGTTGTTCACGACATTGTTCACAGCTCCACGTCTTCAATTGATCAAATAACACCGAAAATGGTCTGCAGCTGACTGGAGGTGTGTAGTGTGGTCCGCCAAATCGCGATTTTGTCTTTTCTCGAATTATGTAAAGCGTCAAGCACACCGATGGCCTAATGAGAAATTCGATCCACAGAGTGAGGAGGATGTATTTCCGGCCAGATGTGGTTCAGTAATGTTTTGGGGGTACTTTTCTCATCATGTCTTAGCTCCGTTCATTTAGGTTCCTGGGAACATGAGCGGGGATTAATAAGATATTCTCTGGCTTCCAGTCACGTCAGGTGGTTAAAATGCCACGACCTTTCGACCGAGCTCTCCACTTTCATGTCAAGTGGCCAAACAGTACGTACTGTGGAGCAACGCTGGACGAAACACGAGAGGCGCTTACATCTACGCTATCGGGGAAAATCACCAGTGGCAGAACAGAAAATCGACACCGAATTCTATTGGACTAAACGATTGTCATAATTAGGACGAAGGGATTTTGGGATAAAGTTATGGGTGGATCCCCAGAAATAAAAATATCTGAGAATACCATCAATAAGGAAGGCGGTTTGCAGCTCAGCACAGACTGGGACCTTGCCATAGCGCGTTTGAAGCGGGGCCGCGGAGGACGATGGACGAAAACATTACCATGTTTGGCAAGGAAAAGAGCATCAGTGATGTCACAGCCAGCAGAGCGGCTATATATCGCTGATGCCACGGCGACAAGGCTGTCATTTACCACTTGACAATGGCGAGGAGAGCTCGATCGAAAGCTAGTGGGATTTTAACCACCTGCGCGACTGGAAGCCCGAGGAGATTTTATTAAGTCATGTCGCCAGGAGACCATGCATTTATACATGAACCGGAATGTTTAGTTCAACATTTTCGGTGACCAAATGTTGCCCTTTCTTCTACATCTTCATTATGAGTATGCTGTGGGCACGTTCGTCTCATAGGATGACAACAACCACGTTCATAGGGCTGCACGCATAGCTTTCTGGTTTGACGAGAACTCTGAAACATTATGGCTCCTCGAATGGCTCGTTGAAGCACCCGATTTTAATCACACAGAAAAGTCTTCAAATTATTTGGATCATCTTATCAGTCAATTTCCATAATTTACTAGCTCTACGGGAACTAATCAACAATGAGTGAGTTCAGGTGGATGCGACATATCTCGAGAAACTTGGGAACTAACTTCCTCGCTGAACTGAGGCCATTATGGAGGTTAGACGTGCTGTTTCACCGCATCAGTGGGATGTCTCCGGCGGTTAATAATTGTCCAGCGTAGTTATCAAGCATAAAAAATAACAAATAAAATTAAAACCTTAACCAATTAATATTGTTAAGTAGTGTGGAGTAGTTTTTATTTCTGAGCTGTGCACTTGCAACAAACCAACATTCTGAGAATTTCACTTGCTTTGATCTCTATTTCCAAGATCTTCTGTCGCGTCGATAAAACCATAAAAATATCTGTAAGGAAATCATGTACATAATTCATATTTCTGATTAACGCGATCTTGAGAGGCACCACATGTTGTACTACGTATCAAGAACTGATCCTATGTAAAACAGCTAATAGGGTCTAGAGCTTCCTTTCAGTCTCTTGTTGACCAGTCTGTTGTGGCAGTTAAAGATAGCAAAACGAAAGCCGAAGTTTTAAATTTCACATTCAACAAATCGTTCACACACGATAATGGTACAAACATACCGTCATTTGACCATCGAACAGACTTGCATATGAACGATATAGTAATACGCACTCCTGGCGTAAAGAAACAACTGAAATATTTGAAAGCAAATAAATCAGCAGGTAGGGATGGAATCCCAGTTCGGTTTTACAAAGAGTACTCTACGGCACTGGCCAATTACCTAACTTGCATTTATTGTGGATCCCTCGCCCAGCTCAAAATTCCAGGCGACTTGGAGAAAGCGCAGGTGACTCCAGTATATAAGAAGTGTAAAAGAAGGGACCGGCAAAATTACGAATCAGTGTTCGATTTGCTGCAGAAACCTTAAACATATTCTCAGATCGACTATAATAAACCTTATTGAGACTGGGAAGCTTATGTTCACGAATCAGCATGGCTTTAAAAAGCATCGCTCGTTAGAAACTCAGACTGCCCTTTTCTCACATGGTATATTGCTAACTATGGATGAATGGTAATAGGCAGATTCATATTTCTAGATTGCCGGCAAGCATATGATACGTTGCCCTATTTCGGGCTGTTAACGAAGTTACGAGCATATGGAATACGTTCACAAATATGTGAGTGGCTCGAAGACTTCTTAAGTAATAGAACCCAATATGTTGCGCTTGACAGCGAATGTTCATCAGAGACGAGGGCATCGTCTGTAGTGCCCAGCGAAGTGTGACAGGTCAGCTGTTGTTCCCTATACAAATAAATGATTTGGAGGAGAGGGTGGGCATCAATCTGCGGTGTACGGTAAGATGTCGAAGTTAAGTAACTGTAGGAAGGTACAACACGACTTAGGCGAAATTTCCAGTTGGTGTGATGAATGGCAGCTAGCGCTAAATGTGTAAAAAAATGTAAGTTAATGTGGATGAGTAGGAAGAGCAAATATTTAATGTATTGCATCGCTAGCGTCCTGCTTAACTCAGTCTACATCTACATCTATACTCCGCAAGCCATCCAACGGTGTGTGGCGGAGGGCACTTTACGTGCCACTGTCATTACCTCCCTTTCCTGTTCCAGTCGCATATGGTTCGCGGGAAGAACGACGGCCGGAAAGACTCCGTGCACGCTCAAATCTCTCTAATTTTACATTCGTGATCTCCTCGGGAGGTATAAGTAGGGGGAAGCAATATATTCGATGCCTCATCCAGAAACGCACCGTCTCGAAACCTAGACAGCAAGCTACACCGCGATGCAGAGCGCCTCTCTTTCAGAGTCTGCCACTTGAGTTTGCTAAACATCTCCGTAACGCTATCACGCTTACCAAATAACCCTGTGACGAAAAGCGCCGCTCTTCTTTGGATCTTCTTTATCTCCTCAGTCAACCCGACCTGGTACGGATCCCACACTGATGAGCAGTACTCAAGTATAAGTCGAACGAGTGTTTTGTAAGCCACCTCCTTTGTTCAAAAATGTTCAACTGTGTGTGAAATCTTATTAGACTTAACTGCTAAGGTCATCAGTCCCTACGCATACACACTACTTAACCTAAACTATACTAAGGACAAACACACACACCCATGCCCGAGGGAGGACTCAAACCTCAGCCGGGACCAGCCGCACAGTCCATGACTGCAGCGCCTTAGACCGCTCGGCTACCTCCTATGTTGAAGGACTCTCCCAATGAATCTCAACCTTGCACCCGCCTTACCAACAATTAATTTTATATGATCATTCCACTTCAAATCGTTTCGTACGCATACTCCCAGATATTTTGCAGAAGTAACTGCTAGCAGTGTTTGTTCCGCTATCATATAATCATAAAATAAAGGCTCCTTCTTTCTATGTATTCGCAATACATTAAATTTTTCTATGTTAAGGGTCAGTTGCCACTCCCTGCACCAAATGCCTATCCGCTGCAGATCTTCCTGCATTTCGTTGCAATTTTCTAATCCTGCAACTTCTCTGTATACTACAGTATCTCTGTATACTACAGCATCATCCGCGAAAAGCCGTATGGAACTTATGGAACTTCCGACACTATCTACTAGCTCATATATATAGGGTGAGTCACCTAATGTTACCGCTGAATATATTTCGTAAACCACATCAAATACTGACGAATCGATTCCACAGACCGAACGTGAGGAGAGGGGCTAGTGTAATTGGTTCATACAAACCATAAAAAAATGCACGGAAGTATGTTTTTTAACACAAACCAACGTTTTTTTTAATGGAACCCCGTTAGCTTTGTTAGCACATCTGAACATATAAACAAATACGTAATCAGTGCCGTTTGTTGCATTGTAAAATGTTAATTACATCCGGAGATATTGTAACCTAAAGTTGACGCTTGAGTACCACTCCTCGGCTGTTCGATCGTGTGTGTCGTAGAGCACCGATCCAAATGGAACCGTGGTGGACCTTAGGTAGAGAAGAGACTGGAACAGCACATTAAGTCCACATGCTAACATCTTTTTATTGGTCTTTTTCACTGACGCACATGTACATTACCATGAGGGGTGAGGTACACGTACACAAGTGGTTTCCGTTTTCAATTACGGAGTGGAATAGAGTGTGTCCCGACATGTTAGGCCAATAGATGTTCAATGTGGTGGCCATCATTTGCTGCACACAATTGCAATGTCTGGCGTAATGAATGTCGTACACGCCGCAGTACATCTGGTGTAATGTCGCCGCAGGCTGCCACAATACGTTGTTTCATATCCTCTGGGGTTGTAGGCACATCACGGCACACATTCTCCTTTAACGTACCCCACAGAAAGAAGTCCAGAGGTGTAAGATCAGGAGAACGGGCTGACCAATTTATGCGTCCTCCACGTCCTATGAAACGCCCGTCGAACGTGTACCTCACCCCTCAAGGTAATGTACATGTGCGTCAGTGAAAAAGACCAATAAAAAGGTGTTAGCATGTGGACTTAATGTGCTGTTCCAGTCTCTTCTGTACCTAAGATCCATCACCGTTCCTTTTGGATCCCTACGTAATTCGGTGCTCTCCGATACACACGATCGAACAGCGGAGGAGTGTTACTCAAGCGTCAACTTTAGGTTACAATATCTCCGGATGTAATTAACATTTTACAATGCAACAAACGGCACTGATTACGTATTTGTTTATATGTTCAGATGTGCTAACAAAACTAACGGGATTCCATTTTTAAAAAAACGTAGGTTTGTGTTAAAAAACATACTACCGTGCCTTTTTTATGGTTTGTATTAACCAATTACACTAGCCCCTCTCCTCACGTTCGGTCTGTGGAATCAATTCGTCAGTATTTGATGTAGTTTACGAAATATATCCAGCGGTAATGTTAGGTGACTCACCCTGTATATATATATATATATATATATAACGTTGCAAAGCTATATGAAATGGAACGAGCAGGTGAAAACTGTGGGGAAGGCGAATGGTCGCCTTCGGTTTATTGGGATAATTTTAGGTTCAAATGGTTCAAATGGCTCTGAGCACTATGGGACTCAACTGCTGTGGTCATTAGTCCCCTAGAACTTAGAACTACTTAAACCTAACTAACCTCAGGACATCACACACATCCATGCCCGAGGCAGGATTCGAACGTGCGACCGTAGCAGTCGCACGGTTCCGGACTGCGCGCCTAGAACTGCGAGACCACCGCGGCCGGCATAATTTTAGGAAAGAGTTGTTCACCTGCAAAGGAAACCGCATATAGGACGCTGTTGCGACCTATTCTTGAGTACTGCTCGAGTGTTTGAGATCCGTACCAGATCGGATTGAAAGAAGGCATCGAAGCAATTTTGACGCGTGTTGCTAGATTTGTTACCGGTAGGTTCGAGCAACTCGTAAGTGACGCGGAGGTACTTCGGGAACTCAAATGGGAGTTCCTGGAGGAAAGGCGGCATTCTTTTCGAGAACCATTATTGACAAAGTTTAGAGAACCGGGATTTGAAGCTGACGGACGAGCGATTCCACTGCCGCCAACATACAATGCGCCGAAAGACCGTGAAGATAAGATTCGAGAAATTAGGGCTCATGCAGGGGCATACAGATAGTCGTTTTTCCCTCTCTCTATTTGCGAGAGGAACAGAAAAGGAAATGGCTAGTAGTGCTACAGGGTAATCCTCGCCACGCTCCGTACGGTGACTTGCGGTGCATCTATGTAGATGTAGATCTAGGTGTAGAATACGGAAAAGTGCGATGTGTCATTTTCTTTGGTTATCTTGACATGTCAACAGTTCTCTATGATGCAATTATGCATCTTCTTTGGTCCTGCTACTTCACCTTTTTTAATGGTACTCATAACTATACTACCAAGAAATTAGGCTGTTTCAAATGAAGTTGGACGCACAAAGAATAAATGATACTAGCGTACGTGCTGTCACGCTAGTATCGGTTAAAATATTTACAGGTTCACGGCAGATAACGTTATCATGAACTCTTGCGCCATCGAGGTTGTTTGTCTACAGCTTAATTGAATTTATCGCAACGCGGCTCGAAACAAAGAAATCGCAGGGAAACACGATCACATCGACTCTTGTATCAGCAATCATTTCCTACTCAGACATCACTTAAGGCAGATAATATCATAAGAACGAGGTGTGTAAACGCTTAATCACAGATGTCACTTGTTACCAGTGCTCTGATGGCAGTATAATGGATATCGTAGTGGGATACACACATTCCATATTAAGCCTCTGGTTGGGATGACGATTCAAGAACTTAACAGTCCTTCCCTGCCAATCTCATATTGCAACAATTTTCCGATGCATGCCTCGGACTGACTAATTTGGTGTTCTCACAGGGAATCGAACACGGGATGGTCAGTTGTAAAGCAGGAATTTTCTCATCAGAATTTGTATTTGTGTGTTTTTCCAAGGATTTCATTTACTCTACTATGAGGGATTATTGAATAAATTCTATATGATATGAAGAGAATAAACAGACTGGAACCTATGTAAGAAAGTGGCACAATATTAAGCTGAAATGATTCACAGAAAAAGTGGAAACGCAAAGTTACAAATACGAGATCGAAATATGAATGACTGTCCTCCAAACTTTGAGTTACGAAGGCGGGAAACATTTCCTCGTCCGAATTATGCTGGAAAGGGGTATAAATGATCTAAAGATCATTGTTTTTTTGCAGCCCTTTGGTGTCTTCAATCAAATTCCAAACCTGTTTGCAGTATCTTTAGAAGTGAAGATGTATGACTGCATTTGTGGTGCCGTGTCTCTGAGTTAGTCTCGTTACCTTTCGCAGTTCCCGGATTGATTTTTCATCGTCAATTTGATAGCAGCGTGCTGTACTCCAGCTTTTCCTTTCATCTCTATACCCATCTGTAACAAACCAAACACATTGCAGGGAACGCAGTATGTTCATCATTTCCTTTTAAAGTACACGGCTACATACACACCATTCATACCAGTCGAAGATATAATCATTAGTGCCTTGGCTATGAAATAAAGTAGGAGAGAGTCTATGAAGTTCTATGCAATGTTCCTTCGGAAATGCGTGAATGTCCGAAGGAACAGACACTGCTGAGAATTTATAGAGTATTAAACGATGAAATGTATTCGCAAACTGCGAATACGTCACCATCACAGCTATACAATATACTGGAAACAAATCGAAATTTTGGCCAGACTGGACTTGAACCCAGATTTTCCGTTTTACGCAAGCGGTCGCCGTAACAGCTTCGGCTATCCAATCACGCTTCACGGACAGACTCATACTTTCGTATGTCTCAGTGTCACCTTCCCATAGTGCTCACACAATTATGTGATTACCGCATAGGGAGAGACTTTTTTAGTTTTCTCGTTATACATGCATGCAGGCACTGGGAGTTATAGAAGCTTGGTAATGTCCGTGAAGCGTGCTCCGTTAGCTAAAGTGGTTAAGGCAACCACTGACATAAATCGGGAGATCCGGTTTCGAGTCCCAGACTGGCGCAAATTTTCATTTGTTTCCAGTACATTGTATGACTGTGGTGGTAGACTATTCGCAGTTTGTGAATACATTTCATGGCTTATATTACCCACTTACCGCATTTTTTCTCTCTCTACTTTTTTAAGGCTATGTTTCCACGCACTAGTGGCTCAGTACAGTGTTTAGGTGAACTCAGACATTGATATAGAGGAATGGTGGATCGATTTTCCTTTCAGCGCGTGTTAACATCCCGAGAGGAATTCAGTTGCGTACTTCTGCCACATACACAAAATTAAAATTGTTAAAAACACGCAGAATATTTCTAACACCACACGTGGGCTCTTGAGGCAAATGTTGTTAACTATCTCTCCACCGCTCCTTCCCTTGCTTCGCAGTCAACTTACACTCCTGGAAATTGAAATAAGAACACCGTGAATTCATTGTCCCAGGAAGGGGAAACTTTATTGACACATTCCTGGGGTCAGATACATCACATGATCACACTGACAGAACCACAGGCACATAGACACAGGCAACAGAGCATGCACAATGTCGGCACTAGAACAGTGTATATCCACCTTTCGCAGCAATGCAGGCTGCTATTCTCCCATGTAGACGATCGTACAGATGCTGGATGTAGTCCTGTGGAACGGCTTGCCATGCCATTTCCACCTGGCGCCTCAGTTGGACCAGCGTTCGTGCTGGACTTGCAGAGCGCGTGAGACGACGCTTCATCCAGTCCCAAACATGCTCAATGGGGGACAGATCCGGAGATCTTGCTGGCCAGGGTAGTTGACTTACACCTTCTAGAGCACGTTGGGTGGCACGGGATACATGCGGACGTGCATTGTCCTGTTGGAACAGCAAGTTCCCTTGCCGGTCTAGGAATGGTAGAACGATGGGTTCGATGACGGTTTGGATGTACCGTGCACTATTCAGTGTCCCCTCGACGATCACCAGAGTTGTACGGCCAATGTAGGAGATCGCTCCCCACACCATGATGCCGGGTGTTGGCCCTGTGTGCCTCGGTCGTATGCAGTCTGATTGTGGCGCTCACCTGCACGGCGCCAAAGACGCATACGACCATCATTGGCACCAAGGCAGAAGCGACTCTCATCGCCGAAGACGACACGTCTCCATTCGTCCCTCCATTCACGCCTGTCGCGACACCACTGGAGGCGGGCTGCACGATGTTGGGGCGTGAGCGGAAGACGGCCTAACAGTGTGCGGGACCGTAGCCCAGCTTCATGGAGACGGTTGCGAATGGTCCTCGCCGATACCACAGGAGCAACAGTGTCCCTAATTTGCTGGGAAGTGGTGGTGCGGTCCCCTACGGCACTGCGTAGGATCCTACGGTCTTGGCGTGCATCCGTGCGTCGCTGCGGTCCGGTCCCAGGTCGACGGGCACGTGCACCTTCCGCCGACCACTGGCGACAACATCGATGTACTGTGGAGACCTCACGCCCCACGTGTTGAGCAATTCGGCGGTACGTCCACCCGACCTCCCGCATGTCCACTATACGCCCTCGCTCAAAGTCCGTCAACTGCACATATGGTTCACGTCCACGCTGTCGCGGCACGCTACCAGTGTTAAAGACTGCGATGGAGCTCCGTATGCCACGGCAAACTGGCTGACACTGACGGCGGCGGTGCACAAATGCTGCGCAGCTAGCGCCATTCGACGGCCAACACCGCGGTTCCTGGTGTGTCCGCTGTGCCGTGCGTGTGATCATTCATTGCTTGTACAGCCCTCTCGCAGTGTCCGGAGCAAGTATGGTGGGTCTGACACACCGGTGTCAATGTGTTCCTTTTTCCATTTCCAGGAGTGTATAACGAAGCCAGTTCCATGCGAAAATAATTTCGAAACGCATATGATAAATAGCCAAGTCGTATGGCGATATGACTAAGGTCATAGACAATGTGTAGCCTTCACCATAAGCCAATAAAACTTCACTAATGTGGATAATTATTAGGAGTAGTTATTTTTACAGTTTCAGCTAATATCGCCTTTGGTGTAATCGAACAGAAATGGATCTCTCCCTCCATTTATAGATGCTAGATATCATACTGGGAGGCAGTGTTCCACTCTACTTAACCTTGTCGCCTCTTCTAGTAAAAAGATGTGGTCTAGATGCCATTTCATAATTACCCACAGATGCTTCATGTGGACGAGTCTAGTGGTGTTGCTGATAAGAAAAGTTGTCGTACTTCTTGTCGAGCGCTTTGCATAAAGAAAGGAGTTTGTGAGCAGATATTGTCTTGCTAGCAAATCACATTTTCCTGGCGTTGTAAGGACAGCAATACAGCGTTCAGGAAGATGTTGAGTATGTTTCTTGTAATGTTCTTTATACATTCAACAAACAGGAAAGGTGCAAAATCACACTGAGCTGCAGTTCAAACTTGATTACGTCAAAACGAGTGATGTGTGTATTTGCCTAATATATTCAAGCAATTATCGCTATCCTGGTCGACGCTGGACTCGTAAACAATCATAACTGACGCCAAAGCAGAATCTGTTTTCACCGCAAGCCATTGGTAATGAGCTGCACGGTTATGGCATTTGACAGAAAAATTGGCGAGTGGCATACTTGATCGTAGCCCAACTTCCTGACAGTCTTACCGTGCGACGTGGAGCTGTGGTCAGCACACTGCACTTGTCGCATTCGGGAAAACAGTTGTTCAAATTCCCGTCTGGCCTTTCATATTTACATTTTCCTCGATTTCCTTAAATTTTGTTACGCTCTTGTTTCTTTAAAAATGAATACGGCCGATTTCTTTTTCCACCCCTCCACCATCCGAGCTTGTGCGCAGTCTACAATTATCTTTTGTCGACAGGATGTGAAACCTAATCTTCCTTGCTCATAGTCATTGCTAACATTGTCAGTGGAATATTGATTCTAATTTGTGCTACAGTCACCGGGCCTTCTCAAGGCCAACTATATGGAAATACTGAGATGTTGAAATAGCACAATAATAGAAACAATAGACCGTTCTTTCAGCAAGTCACACGTAACTGTTAAAAACTAGCGTGCAGTATGTGGTGTTTACTTCGCCAACAACTCGGTGCTGTGAATCATCTCCCGTGGTGCTCTCCATCGCTGTCCCATGAGAATATGTCGCCTTTTTCGAATCCACTTCTGGGTATCAAGACGAGAGAAAAAATAAAATTCGTATGCCATTGCGCAAGAGCAGTTTTGGCAGATAAGTGTGGGTTTTTTTCCGGTATACTTGCCGTTTCTTAACGGAAATGACCTCATCGATCAACGTCAATTTCTTAGTGATTAGAGACAGGGCTCTTGTCAACTGGACAAGGTTGCACAAGAAAATATACTGTGGCTGGTCAGGGAGAATCGTTCTGGAATTCGTCTCAAGTAAAGTATGGAAACACTTACATCGTCAGATCCAGACAGGATTTGAATGCCACCGCTCTCGTACTGTAACTCCACCAATTAATCCAATGCGCCACCCCAATCGATTGTCGTATTAGCAGTCGTTGATACGTGAGACACTTCATACAGAAGACATCTTGTTTACTGCGTAGAAAAGCACATCCGTTAAGACAATGGACTCGCATTCAAGAGGACGACTGTTTAAATCATCAACTGGCCACTCAGATTTGGATTTTACAATGGTATCCTAAATCACTTAACCCAAATTCTGGGTTGGTTCCTTTGAAACGTGCACGCCCGATTTTCTCCTCGTCCTTCCACCATCCGAGCTCGTGCTCGACCTCTAACGACATCGTCGTGCACTAAACACTATCTAATCAAAAGCATCTCGACAGCTATTATGGACATTAAAACTGGATCTGTCCACCCTTCGCCTTTATAATACCTTGAATTCTGCTGAGGACCGCTCAGTGAGGTGCCTGAATATCTGTAGCGGAATGACTGCATTCTTCCTCAAGATCCGAAATCCGAGAAGGTACTGGTAGTGTCGCTGATTTCCGAATAACCTCGACGTTGTGACCCATCTCGAAGACGTTCCATTAGGTGGCCACAGGGTATAGCGTGAGTCACCAATCTAAATCACTCGGCTCCGATCATGCTTTACCCAGTGGCGTAGCCCTTTACCCCACTTCAAGTGTAGCGTTAACTATGGAAATGTGTAGCTTATGAGCAGCTGGTTAACCATTGTATCGCACACGAAACAATGCCCAGGGAGTAGACAACATTCCATTACAACTACTGACGGCCTTGGGAGAGTCAGTCCTGACAAAACTCTTCCATCTGGTGAGCAAGATGTATGAGACAGGCGAAATACCCTCAGACTTCAAGAAGAGTATAATAATTCCAATCCCAAAGAAAGCAGGTGTTGACAGATGTGAAAATTACCGAACTATCAGTTTAATAAGTCACAGCTGCGAAATACTAACGCGAATTCTTTACAGACGAATGGAAAAACTGGTAGAAGCCGACCTCGGGAAAGATCAGTTTGGAATCCGTAGAAATGTTGGAACACGTGAAGCAATACTGGCCTTACGACTTATCTTAGAAGAAAGATTAAGGAAAGGCAAACCTACGTTTCTAGCATTTGTAGGCTTAGAGAAAGCTTTTGACAATGTTGACTGGAATACTCTCTTTCAAATTCTAAAGGTGGCAGGGGTAAAATACAGGGAGCGAAAGGCTATTTACAATTTGTGCAGAAACCAGATCGCAGGTATAACAGTCGAGGGGCATGAAAGGGAAGCAGTGGTTGGGAAGCAAGTGAGACAGGGTTGTAGCCTCTCCCCGATGTTATTCAATCTGTATATTGAGCAAGCAGTAAAGGACACAAAAGAAAAATTCGGAGTAGGTATTAAAATGCATGGAGAAGAAATAAAAACTTTGAGGTTCGCCGATGACACTGTAATTCTGTTAGAGACAGCAAAGGACTTGGAAGAGCAGTTGAACGGAATGGACACTGTCTTGAAGGTGGATGTAAGATGAACATCAACAAAAGCAAAACGAGGATAATGGAATGTAGTCGAATTAAGTCAGGTGATGCTGAGGGAATTAGATTAGGAAACGAGACACTTAAAATAGTAAAGGAGTTTTGGTATTTGGGGAGCAAAATAACTGATGATGGTCGAATTAGAGAGGATATAAAATGTAGACTGGCAATGGCAAGGAAAGCGTTTCTGAAGAAGAGAAATTTGTTAACATAGAGAATAGATTTAAGTGTCAAGAAATCGTTTCTGAAAGTATTCGTATGGAAGTGAAACATGGACGATAAATAGTTTGGACAAGAAGAGAATAGAAGCTATCGAAATGTGGTGCTACAGAAGAAGGCTGAAGATTAAATGGGTAGATCACATAACTAATGAGGAGGTATTGAATAGAATTGCTGAGAAGAGGAGTTTGTGGCACAACTTGACAAGAAGAATGAATCGGTTGGTAGAACATGCTGTGAGGCCTCAAGGGATCACAAATTTAGCATTGGAGGGCAGCGTGGAGAGTAAAAATCGTAGAGGGAGACCAAGAGATGAATACACCAAGCAGATTCAGAAGGATGTAGGTTGCAGTAGGTACTGGGAGATGAAGAAGCTTGCACAGGATAGAGTAGCACGGAGAGCTGCATCAAACCAGTCTCAGGACTGAAGACCACAAC
Source organism: Schistocerca gregaria (assembly GCF_023897955.1). Lineage (NCBI taxonomy): Eukaryota > Metazoa > Arthropoda > Insecta > Orthoptera > Acrididae > Schistocerca > Schistocerca gregaria. The sequence goes on along the minus strand of NC_064931.1, from coordinate 118,065,579 downwards.
AAGAACAACAACAACAACAACAACATTTTTAATTTCTTAGGCACCGTCCTTATGTAGCTGGACTTTGGAACTACAAGTGATTCCTTCCGCTGATTTCAAGCGATTTTCAGAGCGATCCTCAGCAATAACCGAAGGACCCTGTCTATCAGTACATGACAGACCCTACTCTTGGTTTAGCTGTATTTGCTCCTTCGCATTTCCACTTCACAATCACATCACCAACAGTCGACTTGGACACCTGTAGAAAGACTGAAATGTCCTTGATGAATGTGTTACCCAGGTGACAGCCAGCGGCCAGTCCAGGTTCGAAATCACTGAGTTCTCATGACCAATCTATTCTGCTATTACTGATTCTCTACTGAAAACACAATACTCCCCGCCTTCGCTTATACAGGTAGGTCTGATCTGGTGACATCTAATAGACAATTTTGCATGATAAAGTGGTGTTCGAATACTTTTGATCAGATAGTGTACGTAATCTTCTTCCCTTAGTTTGAAATGTTAATTTTTCCACAAAAATAATGTTCGACATTTACATCTGAAGCAACATGTAGGTCACCACCAGCGTCACAGCTAGCCCTGCTTAAAATAGGTATGTGCAAATGAAACTTGCTATTGAAAAAAAATAGGGAAAACCGTTGCTTGGGTTGTAACGTATTGTAAATGACACCAATAGGTGATAGGCCGGAGTACAACTTAGAGGCTAGCCTCTGAGAAAATAAAGACCTCGAGAGAATAAGTCACACCTGTTTGCTCAGTCTGTTAAATCCTGGCCGGCCGGAGTGGCCGTGCGGTTCTAGGCGCTACAGTCTGGAGCCGAGCGACCGCTACGGTCGCAGGTTCGAATCCTGCCTCGGGCATGGATGTGTGTAATGTCCTTAGGTTAGTTAGGTTTAATTAGTTCTAAGTTCTAGGCTACTGATGACCTCAGAAGTTAAGTCGCATAGTGCTCTGAGCCATTTGAACCATTTTTTGTTAAATCCTGTACTTCAGGCCACCCCAGGCAACGTGTCCGTCAGGGTGATATGAGTCTGTAACTCAGCGGATTAATTTTATTTCCTATATTAGGGATCGGAATGACCTGTGCAATTTACAGTTTCCAGACTTTAGGTGCGCATCTTTCATCGAGCGAGCGGCTGTATATTATTGCAAAAAATGGAGACAATCTAGACCGTAGTACTTGACTCTACTGAATGACCAAGTTGCTTCGCGGAATCGAGGAACCTATTTCTAAACAGCTGTTCTTGATTGGAGTTCTGGAATATTTTCTGACGTTCTATGGCGAAGAAATTCCGGAAAATCTTGTCCAGTAACGTCACGTTAGTGACGTTGTCATTGGTAACATTACTGTTATCGCTCAGTGAAGGTATTGGTTATGTCTTACCACGTGTGTATTTTACATACGACTAGAATATCTTTGGATTTTCTGCGGATTTCCAAACAAAGTTTCGTTGTGGAAACTGTTAAAAGCATTTCGCCCAGAAGTCCACACTACCGCACTATGTATAGAGCTTCTGTAAAACACTGACAATCTTGGAGATTTTGAGTCTTTTAAATCTGGCATGCTTTTTTCTTTTCTTCTGTAACAGTGTCCTGGCCTGTTTTGTGTGAAATGGCGGATCTGTTACGTCTCTTATTAATTGGTATGAATCTCTCAAGTGCCCTCGACATTATTTCTTTGTATTTAAGCCACAGCTGATCGACGCTAGCATAATTAGTTTAGGAGGAATGGAGACTGCCTCATAGGAATGCCTCAAACAAATTTCTCTCAGATTTTTTAAATAAATATTTTCTGCGTTTATTTGTAGCTGATTTTGAATTAAAAGTATGTAATCTCGCTACAACGAGCTTGTAGTAACTAATCCCTGTGTCCATCATGACGCTTTGTATTTGCTCAGGGTTGTTTCTTGTTAGGAGGTGAAGTATGTCATATCAATCATTTACACTTCGTATGGGCACACGAACTAATTGCTCAAAATAATTTTCAGGCAAAGCATTTAGTACAATTTGGGACGATGTTTTATGCCTACCACTGACTTTAAATATGTACTTTTCACCAACATGTCGAGGGTAGATTGAAGTCACCACTAACTGCAATGGTATGATTAGGATACCTACTAGTATTTGAAATAAAACTCAAATTTTCCTTGAGGACGTAGAAGCAAAATACAGTGACAGACTGTACCTTCGTGTGGTGCCATGGTTTAGTGAAGATAAAGTTTTCGCCGTGTCCTGCTTTTTAATTAGTGAGAAATACTACTTTTCAAAGAAGTAAAATTCTTTCATATTTTGCCTTAGTTCGATGTTTTTAAACGCAGCTAGTTATAGTAACGTTTATGTAAGAATCAGATGGTATCACTGTGCACAAAACCTCAACTACATACAGGAATACAGCCGCCAGCGAGAACTTGAGCCGTCTGCTCTAGTAACAACGCCTTCACAACCTTTAGTGATGTCCACAGAGTAGAAGATATATGTAAAGGAAGCTCGCAATTCGTATATCAAGCGGTGAGATAAGATTTTATGTTATTTCAGTTTAACTTGGTGGTCTGATTAAATGAGCGTGTTGTTAATTCAGAACTCCAACTCTTTGTTAGGCGTGCGATTCGGTCAAGTAGTTCTTTCAGCACATGTTCTTTGAAGTGACCTCTAGTGTGATATACGTAACAGAACTGTTTTTACTGCAGTATAATGACACTCTCTTCTCCTCTCTCTCTCTCTCTCTCTCTCTCTCTCTATCTCTTTCTCTTGATCAGCCCATCAACTAGATATTCGAGTCAACAGTTATGCGCTAGATTATTTAAGTCTGTAAATTTGCGGGACAGCTTGCGGTATCGTGGTATCACAGGCCTTGTTTGTGAACTCGCTAATCATGTCGCATACCGATAATAACTGCTGATGGCAACAAAATTATTTTAAATTGCTCTTATTTCTTATCTCTCGTTGAAGTAAGCCGACGCCTTTGTAGATTGCATCACCTCTTTCTCTCGTATCAAGCGAGATGTCTCATTATCAGTTGACGCTGTACTGACAATTTAAGTTTTCCACTTCGTAACATTTAAATATTGACAAACGTCATCTCCTTGCTCCGGAATGGTTTACGAGTAGTAAAATTTTCGATAAACTAAGAGATAGTGGTTCTGCGCTAGAATGTAGTTTTGTATCATGCACTACTTATAAAATTGTGAGATGATATCTTCTGTAAGAGCTTTATAAGACACATCTGCCTATAACTTTTCACTTCGCAGCGTACCATGCGAGTCGCGTCTTTCGGACTGTAGATTTTATAAAGAAGTACGGAAGAATCAGGAACATTAGCTCGGGCTGGATTATGATGGGGCTAGAAATCAGCCCTGTCCTTTTCAGTGAAGACATCCCGACATTCACAAGTCTACATGAGCGATTGGGGACTTGAAATGCGGTCCCTCCGAGTGAGAATTCAATGTCTTAACAGCTGCTGTAAATTGTGGTGTGTTTTAAGAATAGAGACTGAGTGTGTCACTCAGTGAGTCACCATAAGACTTGATTGAATTGTTTGGACAATGGGCGTATATATTTCTACTGTTACTGCAAATCACTTGACATGCATACCCGAATACTTACACGAGGCCATGGGGAATTGCTTTCTCAGAGCTCGTCGAAGCTCACAAGCCGCTGAATCTTTATTCATCGCTCTGTCGACGCGACATCGGACTCGACAGAAAAGTTATTGATTTATTTGATGTTTACAATATTACTGAAAAATTGTCCATAATGATGAAGTTTCTCGTGCCTATTACAAACGGTGTTTCATCAAATCTATAGTCGTTTTACGGAACTTTTCTTTAAGCAAATCACAGTTCAAACAGTGCCTTCTGATTGCCATTATCTATCAGGCTAATAACACAGATCTGCCTGGCAGATACTGTCGTTTATACATTGGTCGTAGTGGCTGGCAGATATTGGATGTATCGTCTCTCATCAGCCAGTAACGCCAATGTATAAACCACATTGTCTATATTACTTCGTCCAATCAGTTCCTGGTTAAATTTTTGTTTCTGTGTTATTACTCCATCCCCATAGGTGAGAGTGGGGCGTCAGGGACCCTTATCTTCCATCACTCTCACTTGTGATGCTTGAAGGAGGAGAAAAAAATGACAGTTTCCATGCTTTTAACGAAAAATAAACATTGACTGCTTCTACTAAATTTTATTTAGGGCCAATAATTTGCAGAATTCAAGAACTTTAACTTGAGTTAGTCGAATTTAAAGAGGAATTGTATTAGATCAAATTCGATGCAGTAAGGTTATGTTAGTGGAATTGGAAGAGGAATTGTATTAGATTCGATGCAGTAAGATTATCAGGTTCAAATGGTTCAAATGGCTCTGAGCACTATGGGACTCAACTGCTGTGGTCATTAGTCCCCTAGAACTTAGAACTACTTAAACCTAACTAACCTAAGGACATCACACACATCCATGCCCGAGGCAGGATTCGAACCTGCGACCGTAGCTGTCGCACGGTTCCGGACTGCGCGCCTAGAACCGCGAGGTCACCGCGGCCGGCAAGGTTATCAGGAATGAAGCGAAAAATGGTGACTGAATAGAAGTAAAATCAGAATACACGTTTTACGAGAGAGAATCGTAGCAGGAAGGAAATATATGTGTAGGTCTTTGTTGTAAATAATAAAACTGAAGTCAATCTAGCAGATATTACAGGAAACTAAGACAAAATACCAAGACTAATTGATCAGTTATTACTTACAAAATCTGATAAATAACAGCAAAACAACACTACGAAATGATAATAGAGGATGTAATGCGAAAGCAGAACAAAAACTAACGAACGATTGTTCAGTAGGGAAATTCAGATGTGGTTACCAGATGGCAGAAGTCATACGCTAGTACTAATTGCCGATAACAGCAACACGTTTGTCCTTCACACATTCGTGCAGAACAAAAGAAACAGCGAACTGACTTGTCAATGACCAAATGGAACTAAAAACGCAATAACAATATTTTATTAAATAATAAAGAATTTTCACATTATGTAACGATTCTAAAGCTCTATAGAATTTCAAGTGATCGTACACTATCAGACTGCAGAGTAAAAGTAGATATAAAGCTGCAAAGATATAAATTCATCAAGGAGAAAGGCACAAATGTACATTGTAAGAAGAATATGTATACCAGATAAAATTAAGAAGAAAGTTCAGCATCTTAGAATATGACAATGGAACAGGCTAAGACAAATGTGACATTATTTAACAGAAGTAGTAAGATGAGAGACGACACAATAACTAACAGCAGAAAGAAAGTGATTCAAACATTCCAAGACTCTTCCAGATGTTTGCGTAGCAAAAGTAATGAGACAGAAATACCGGCAGTCAGTGGTAATAAGACTGACATCCCATGAAATAAAATGATCGTATGGCATTGTTGGCCGGGAGACCCCATGCGGGGTGTTCGGCCGCCGAAATTGCATGTCATTTTTAGCTGACACCACGTCGGCGACTTGAGAGTCAATGATGATGAAAGACGCACAACACCCAGTCATCTCAAGGCAGAAAAAATAGCTGACTCCGCCGGGAATCGATAACGCTACCGCAAGACCCTGAGCTGCATACTAACATGTGATTATTTGGCGATTCAAGGTATGTAGAAACGATCAGCGCACGTGACGAAAAAATTGTAAAAATTGCAGGACAAGAGTAATAAAGAAGTAATTGCAAACTTGTTTAAAGAATATCCGCGAAAGAAGATAATTCTTTCACCAACTGCGACATAATCGCGTGTACAAACAGAGATCCAATACTGTAAAATGCTTTTTTATATTCCAGTCTCTGATCACAAATGAATTCTTTAGAGTTTAGACGATGACCGGTTTTAGGCTGTAATGACCATCTTCAGATCTTTTTTTTTTTTTACGGGACGATGCTACTATGCTGATTATATTTATATGTTTTCACGATGACATTATGGCCGAATCACTTTAGAACATTTTAAGAAGATAATTCAACAAAACTGGAACAATATTGTAAATATTCTACTTCACAAATCATGAGTCAATGAAGACATAAAAAGCTTATAACTGCTGGCCTCCTCTCTGTAATGTATGAGATATCTCTTAAGCTATTATCAACAGCATGGAGAAAAAAATTAAATTTCAAACAATCAAAGGAAGAAGTATGGCTTAGAAATGAGTGCGGTACAAAAGGTTATTATCAAATGGTGAACGAAATAATGGAACGGTTCAGAGAGTGTGAATTAACACTTTGTATGGGATAGACTCTGAGGAAGTTTGTCACACTGTTTCATCGAAACCACTGAGAAACAAGGCACTGATTCAAAATATGTTAATATACTAAAGTATATTTTAATAATTGGAACATGTTTCCCTAAATTTCCTCGAGGGAAGGGAAATTCGAGACCTGAAAGAAGATTCATGCAAGTAGCTGCATATCAGTAAACTATTCTATAAAGCACTATAGGAAGTTTTTGGGTACCTTAACTGGGAGAAAAACGTGTTGGTGGGAGGTATCTGACGGGTCTTCGTTTTGCTGATGCCATATTGTTCACCGATAGTGTAGGTAAACTTCAACAAGGAATGAAGTACGTGGTGGAGCTGGCCTCGAAAATCAGTTGAGTAAAGATTTAGAGGTATAATCAACACATCAAAAGGAGAACGACAAAGGGTTCTAATTTGAACGAGGGCGTGCTGAGAAGTAATGCCTCTGAATTTTTTATTCTGTTCTCTGTACGTGTCATGCATGCTTCTCGCTCGACATTCTCGTTTCGCTGGGGTAAGTTGCAAACCTTTGGCGCTAGAGGGCTAAGAATTGTAACGTGTGAGATGGCGGTGTGTAACGTAACTATGTCGGTGCGTGAGAAACAGCGTGCTGTAATCGTGTTTCTAATTGCGGAAGAGCTCGTCCACACGTGGAGCGCCTGCTCCTTCATCACGAAAATGACAGACGACACACAAGCGCCGCAACATCTGCAGCAATCCGATGCCTTGGGATCACTGTCATCGATCATGTATACAGTCCCGACTTGACCCCATCCCGTTTTCATCTGCTCCCAAAACTTAAAGAACACCTTCGAGGACTTCACTTTGATAGTGATGAAGCGGTGCAAGTAGAGGTGAGGTTGTGGCACCGTCAACTGTATCAAGCATTCTACAACGACGGTATCAGCATCCTGGTCTCTCGTTATGAGAAACGTGTTCGTCATCAGTGTGGCTATTTTGAGAAACAAATATGTTGACATAAAGAATAAAGATGTAGAATGTTAATAACGTTTGTTTAATTTAAAATGCTTTAAGAGTTTTCACATAAAATATTCGAGGGTATTATTTTCCAACACGCCCTCGTAATTACTTATCAAGCGGCGTTACCCAACTAGCGCGTATTACGATAAACTACTGGCCATTAAAATTGCTACACCAAGAAGAAATGCAGATGATAAACGGGTATTCATTGGACAAATACACTCCTGGAAATGGAAAAAAGAACACATTGACACCGGTGTGTCAGACCCACCATACTTGCTCCGGACACTGCGAGAGGGCTGTACAAGCAATGATCACACGCACGGCACAGCGGACACACCAGGAACCGCGGTGTTGGCCGTCGAATGGCGCTAGCTGCGCAGCATTTGTGCACCGCCGCCGTCAGTGTCAGCCAGTTTGCCGTGGCATACGGAGCTCCATCGCAGTCTTTAACACTGGTAGCATGCCGCGACAGCGTGGACGTGAACCGTATGTGCAGTTGACGGACTTTGAGCGAGGGCGTATAGTGGGCATGCGGGAGGCCGGGTGGACGTACCGCCGAATTTCTCAACACGTGGGGCGTGAGGTCTCCACTGTACATCGATGTTGTCGCCAGTGGTCGGCGGAAGGTGCACGTGCCCGTCGACCTGGGACCGGACCGCAGCAATGCACGGATGCACGCCAAGACCGTAGGATACTACGCAGTGCCGTAGGGGACTGCACCGCCACTTCCCAGCAAATTAGGGACACTGTTGCTCCTGTGGTATCGGCGAGGACCATTCGCAACCGTCTCCATGAAGCTGGGCTACGGTCCCGCACACCGTTAGGCCGTCTTCCGCTCACGCCCCAACATCGTGCAGCCCGCCTCCAGTGGTGTCGCGACAGGCGTGAATGGAGGGACGAATGGAGACGTGTCGTCTTCAGCGATGAGAGTCGCTTCTGCCTTGGTGCCAATGATGGTCATATGCGTGTTTAGGGCCGTGCAGGTGAGCGCCACAATCAGGACTGCATACGACCGAGGCACACAGGGCCAACACCCGGCATCATGGTGTGGGGAGCGATCTCCTACACTGGCCGTACACCTCTGGTGATCGTCGAGGGGACACTGAATAGTGCACGGTACATCCAAACCGTCATCGAACCCATCGTTCTACCATTCCTAGACCGGCAAGGGAACTTGCTGTTCCAACAGGACAATGCACGTCCGCATGTATCCCGTGCCACCCAACGTGCTCTAGAAGGTGTAAGTCAACTACCCTGGCCAGCAGGTACAGCTACCCATGCAACTTCTATGCAATACCACACTTCATCAAGAATAGTGACTGGCGTACTGTGACGAGCCAGTTGCTCTGCCACCATTGACCAGACGTTTTCAGTTGGTGAGAGATCTGGACAATGTGCTGGCCAGGACAGCAGTCGAACATTTTCTGTATCCAGAAAGGCCCGTTCAGGACTTGCAACATTACATGCGTCGTGTATTATCCTGCTGAAATGTATGGTTCTCAGGGATCGAATGAAGGGTAGAGCCGCGGGTCGTAACACATCTGAAATGTAATGTCCACCGTTTAAAGTGCCGTCAATGCAGACAAGAGGTGACCGAGACGTGTAAGCAATGCCGCCCCATACCATCAGGCCGGGTGATACGCCAGTATGGCGGTGACGAACACACCCTTCCAAAGCGCGTTCACCGCGATGTCGCCAAACACGGATGTGACCATCATGATGCTGTAAACAGAACCTGGATTCATCCGAAAAAATGACGTTTTGCCATTTGTGCACTCAGGTTCGTCGTTGAGTACACCATCGTAGGCGATCCTGTCTGTGATGCAGCGTCAAGGGTAACCGCAGCCATGGTCTCCGAGCTGACAGTCCATGCTGCTGCAAACGTCGTCGAACTCTTCATGTAAATGGTTGTTGTCTTGCAAACGTCCCCATCTGTTGACTCAGGGATCGAGACGTGGCTGCACGATCCGTTACAGCCATGCAGATAAGATGCAGCAATGTCGCGATACGATAAACCGCAATCGCGATAGTCTACAATCCGACCTTTGTCAAAGTCGGAAACGTGATGGTGCGCATTTCTCCTCCTTACACGAGGCACCACAATAACGTTTCACCAGGCAACGCAGGTCAATTACTGTTTGTGTATGAGAAATCGGTTGGAAACTTTCCTCGTGTCAGTACGTCGTAGGTTTCGCCACCGGCGCCAACCTTGTGTGAATGCTCTGAAAAGCTAATCATTTGCATATTACAGCATCTTCTTCCTGTCGGATAAATTTCTCGTCTGTTGCACATGATGTTCGTGGTGTAGCAATTTTAATGGCCATTAATGTACTTATATGGAGCAGCTGGATGAAAATAAGTGAAATTTAGTCTGGATTTCAAAAGGTAGAAACAAAATCTTTCCTCAGTGCTTACCCAGAGAGGTGTTTTGTCAGTGGGAAAACTGAAGGATATGAGGCACGAACTGTTGAAATATATGTCATATTCGTCAAATCTGGTGTCGCCTGGGCCCACAGCTAAATAAATTTGTGACAGCAATACGCTTCGATCACCCGAACATGTGTTCCGTTAGAAATCTCTCGGAATCACGTTTCAGGTATGACATGTACTCACTGGATGGACAAGTACATAAATGTAAAAGGTGTAAACGTCGAAAAATAAGTGAAATCTTTATCTAAAAATTTTGGGGAGAGGTGTTTCCACCTTCCCTTCACATTAACCTAACTAACATGTTCTTGACTGCGAGATCGCCTCTAAAGTAAGCAGTATCATATAGCCAATGTCACTATACAGTAGCGATCCATTCCATTTCCTAAGAAGTGCAGTGGTATGTTTACATCGACATTCCTTTTCGCCATTATGTGCAGTATGTTTACTACGGTGAGCTGTGCATGCTCGGGGTGCGACATAATGTGCTGCACGCGAAAGCCGGCTGTCGCGTCTGAGGTGGCGTGCGGGGCTAACCGTGTTAACGTCCGCATCACGCTTCACGCGCCTGCATAAACAAAAAACTCAACTGCAGCCCAGGCCGCAGTAATTGGCAGCCACACGCCTCTTTTTATTCTCTGCACAGCAAACGTATCGCTAAACCAGAATGTATTAATCTGTCCAGTCAATATTGGATTTTGAGTTTGTGGCGAAGATTTGTGCCAAACAAACATAATGATTTATTACTGCCGGGCCAAAACTTAGGAAGCAAATATCCTGCATTGTAGCTCTGAATTTTAGCAACACGTTTCGTATGAATGACCAAAATATAACGTCGCTCGGTTATTCCTTAAGCGTTCTGTGCAGGGAAATTTATCTTTTAGCTAGATTAGTGCTAGAAATAGTACGAGTAGAATGTGGAGAGGAAGCTATGTTTCGTTATGACAAAAACGCTGACACAAGCAACATTTAATTCCAGCACGTATTAAGGCTTCAATTATAAGCCAGGTAGCCGTAAGGTCTGGGGCGCCTTGCCACAGTTCGTGCGGCTCCTCCCGTCGGAGGTTCGAGTCCTCTCTTTGGCTTGGGTGTGTGTGTTGTCCTTAGCGTAAATTAGTTTAAGTTAGATTAAGTAGTGTGTAAGCCTAGGGACCGATGACCAAAGCAGTTTGCTCCCATAGAACTTACCACGAATTTCCAATTCCAAATTATAAGCCGAGGGTTGTGGTGTTCTGTACGAGCGGCTCAAAAATGGCACTGAGAACTATGGGACTTAACATCTGTGGTCATCAGTCCCCTAGAACTTAGAACTACTTAAACCTAACTAACCTAAGGACATCACACACATCCCTTCCCGACGCAGGATTCGAACCTGCGACCGTAGCAGCAGCGCGGTTCCTAACTGAAACACCTACAGGCGCTCGGCCACAGCGGTCGGCACGTTTTTCCTCCTCCAACAGAGTATGACTTCGACCAAAACGACCTGCGGCATTTCACTAGTTTAACTGGTGTACTGGTATGATCGCACTTACTAGATCTCGGTTTTCTCCTGACGTAAACATACATCATCCATCTCTAACTATCTGAAAAAATATGATCGAGATAACTATAGCGGGTAGCTCTTAACCACTTACAGTGGGTCTCACTGCGTCAGAAAAGAATTGGGTCTCAGTGAACGTAAAACATGCGGTAGCCTACTCTATCAGTTACCGCATTGTATAAAACAGTTCGTCAGACAAAGGAAGGTGCGATAGTTCCTATACTCTCCAAATTTTGTATTCAAATGGAAGATGTTTTTCTGTTACTCCTGTATTACATGTAGCTTATGAACCGTGATTTCCTATTCGTCGTCAGCCGTGATCTGTCAAACAACTATAAATCATGGTTGCCATCTTTGTCATATACGTTTCACTAAACATGAAGCGTGCTACTTTATTATTATTATTATTATTATTAGTTATTAGTTATAACAGGTTGTAATCTTATCCTCCCACGCATCACCATTAAAGTTCTCATTCTTTGCGCAGATTTCGAAGACTTCGAGAGGAGTAAGATTACAAAAGAAGAACCTTTTTTTAAATTATCTTGATTATCTCATTATCGTTGTTTTTGGTGGCTAAAAGCCTTGTTGTTTCTAGGAGTACATTCTTCCTACTGAAAATTTTGATTTGACGTTGTGGGTTCTTGTAGACGAAATAATTGATGAAGAGTTGCCTGTTGCAATGAATATCTTTGTGTTTTATACCATTCTTCTAAATCACACCATCTTTATAATTTCCACATTCAAAAAACCTATAATTACATTGTTGTTCACAAACTTATAAAAACGTATACTTCCATCTGAGGCTGCCCCTTACTACTTACATTCTGCAGTACTCACAATTTCCAAAGAGTTTACGAAGCAAAAGAGTTTACAAACTTTCTCGACAGGAGAGGAATCTTTACCAAATTATATCATTATTTCATAAATAAATCTAGAAATGTTTGCACAATTAATAATATGAATTTTAAGTATGCCAAAACTTTCGTAATTTCAATTATTCTTAAGAGAGGAGTAACATTAACTGTTAGTATGTAACGATTGCATAAGATTAATTTCTTTTTTATACATTTTAGCCTGAAATATAATACATGGTATACAAAATAACATGAATTCTTTTAATGAAACAACTGAGATAATATAAACCTATGCAAGAATCGAGAATATACATGGTATCGGTTATCTCTATTTAAAAAAAGGTAATGTTAGATGAGGATGATTCATTATAAGGTCTTTACAACACATTATGACAACTATTTCATTGAAAAATTCGTCTTATAATACGACGTTTCGTACTTCATTGAACGCTTTACTACACCTCAGTACTGTTCCCAGTTGCATCATCTGCTCCTATAGGACAGTGGGCCCCCCCCCCCCCCCCCTTATCGGATCCTCGCGCAGCTTGAGTGCTCACTGGTGTGGTGCACTAGCCAGTCCGAGTGCGGTTTTCTCCGTTTCCCACACTATCCCGATAAACATGAAAACACACAGACTTTTAGACAATTAAGGTCATATGTCGTATTTTACTCCTCTTCTTATTGGAGTTTCAGTGACGATGAGCTGACACAAATGACATACAACCATAGAAGTGATATACACTATGTGCTCAAAAGAGTCCGGACACCAGGCTGAAAATGACTTACAAGTTCGTGGTGCCCTCCATCGGTAGTGCTGGAATTCAATGTAGTGTTGGCCCCCCCTTAGCCTTGTTGACCGCTTCCACTCTCGCAGGCATACGTTCAATCAGGTGCTGCAAGGTTTCTTGGCGAATGGCAGCCCATTCTTCACGGAGAGCTGCACTGAGGAGAAGTATAGATGTCGGTCGGTGAGGTCTGGCACGAAGTTGGCGTTCCAAAACATCCCAAAGGTGTTCTATAGGATTCAGGACACGACTCTGTGCAGGCGAGTCCATTACAGGGACGTTATTGTCGTTTAACCACTCCGCCACAGTCCGTGCATTATGAATAGGTGCTCGATCGTGTTGAAAGATGCAAACGCCATCCCCGAATTGCTCTTCAACAGTGGGAAGCAAAAAGATGCTTAAAACATCAATGTAGGCCTGTGCTGTGATACTGCCACGCAAAAAAAGGGGTACAAGCCCCCTCCATGAAAAACAAGACCACACCATTAGACCACCGCCTCCAAATTTTACTGTTGGTACTACACACGCTGGCAGATGAGGTTCACTGGGCATTCGCCATACCCACATCCTGCCACCGGATAACCGCATTGTGTACCGTGATTCGTCACTCCACACAACGTTTTTCCACTGTTCAGTAGTCCAATGTTTGCGCTTCTTACATCAAGCGGGGCATCGTTTGGTATTTACTGGCGTGATGTATGACTTACGTGCAGCCGCTCGGCCATGAAATCCAAGTTTTCTCACCTCCCGCCTAACTGTCATAGTACTTGCAGTGGATCCTGATGCAGTCTGGAATTCCTGTGTGACGGTCTGGATAGATGTTTGGCTATTATATATTACGGCCGTCTTCAATTGTCGGCGGTCTCTGTCAGTCAACAGACAAGGTCGGCCTTTACGCTTTTGTGCTGTATTTGTCCCTTCACGTTTCCACTTCACTATCACGTCGTAAACAGTGGAACTAGGGATGTTTAGGGGCATGGAAATCTCGCGTACAGACATATGACACAAGTGACACCAAATCACGTGACCACGTTTGAAGTACGTGAGTCCCGCGGAGCGCCCCATTCTGCTCTCTTACGATGTCTAAAAACTACTGAGGTCGCTGATATGGAGTACCTGACAGTAGGTGGCAGCACAATGCACCTAATATGCAAAACGTATGTTTCTGGAGGTGTTCGGATACCTTTGACCACATAGTGTATTTACCAAATACAGAAGGAGATCATGAAAACGAAATTGAAAACAATGAAAAGAGTGAGAGGGGGGAGGCGGGGATGGGACTGTCTCTAATGAACACGACGTTGATGAGACGCCAAATTCCAGTTTTTCTTAACTTTACTTCCATAGGTTCGTAACTGACTATCTGCTACGGCCTTGGTTGCACTTTCTTATTGTCCGCTAAATGATGCCCTACATTCTTACTACGTTAGTTCTATATTCTTCTACATTAGATGATTGGTAAAAATTATCTGATGTTGAGTTAACCGAAAGAAAGGATGTTCAACATGCAAGAACTGTCAAGCACATAAACTCTAAATTAAATTTCCACTTCCTCGTGAGTGTAAAATTCATACTGTGTCAAAAGAACTTAGCTAAAGGAGTTGCTAGACTAGGCAGACCAATGCATTACTGCGACACCTCAACACCGGAAAAAATGAGGAGGGTAGAAATACAGTCATAGGTTGAAAACAGCCCCCTTTGTTTCCAGTGCTCATGCTAACGCTAGAATGAAGGCACTATATTAGTACATCGATCGAAATAAGTCCATCGTATTGTTTATAGAGCACAATATAAACAAAGCTTTTCGTGTAAATCATAGCGCATTACAACTGAAAATGAAAACTTCCAAGGACCTGAGCCTGAAAGTTCATTTATTTGTGCGAGGAATAGAGACGAAATTCTGTACATAATTGTTGATATTGATTATACTAACATAATAATGATGGCTCAAGGCTCAAGATAAACTGAAAAGAAATTACTTTTATTAAATGACCACAAGGAGAAAATCAAAGAACAGTATATAAACATGCAGTAAACGTGTCTGAATTAAGTAGGAATTAGACAATACAAAACAAGAAGGAATAGCACTATATTAAACTACACAATCAATGGTATTGAACCTGTAACGTGTCACATCTACAACGTTTTAGTTGCTAACGAGGGTTCACTTTTAGTACACGCTGAGATCCACTGAGCACACTGGAACGTATCAGAGGTAGTCTCTCCTTCACACTCACAAAAGAATGAATCTATAGAAAAATCTGTTTGGTCTTCCAAACATCTAAGCAGAATACGACAGCTGGCAATAAGGTGGAACAGAGACTATCTAGAAGCTGCTGCTTGATTCCTCACTCGAGGAAGTCGATGAGCAGGGAGTGGATGAAATCGATGTATATCAATCTTGGCTCATTCCTTCTAGACAATATTTTCAGTATTTCTGAAGAGGAGTGCCACCGAGAAAGCTTATGAAATATTTGCGACTCAACTAACTAATAGATAGACTAAAGAGTTGATGACTGCGGGAAACGTAAAAACATTTCAAGCAAATTGGCAAATGGAATAAGCTCTTTCAATTCAATATCGGTATGCATGTGACAGTATCCGTACCTGATTCGTTTCAAAACGTCGCAGAGAAAAACGCGATTTTCCGGTGCTCATACCTCGGATTCTATTGGTGATAGAGAGGTAGGGGCAAATGCATTGCTTAGCCCTTTGCCTGGGGACCACTTGTATATCCAACAGAACGTCTTAGTGTCACTATCCCCTAGAACGCAAAGTCAAAGCATGAATATTACACACTTCCTCCTGTTTATGGAAATGGTCCTTTTTGCGTTTGGCGTGGTCAATCGTGGGCTTGCTAGGACTTATGGAGGCACCGTTAATGCATGAACGATTCCTCGGGAAACCCCCAAAGAAGTTTTTTACCGTATTTTCGCCGTCACCAAAGGGCTAAAAGCCAGCCGAGGATTCCAAGACAGCTATGCACAGAAGATATCTGAAACTTTTACAATATATTCCTAAGATCCGGATCTGTAACGAACTTGAAATTTCTCTTGATATCTTTATCCGTTTCCAAGATACAGAGGTTCAAAGTTACTCTACTTCTAGACGTAAAATCCGGTATGAGGCGACATCTAAATAACAAAGAACCGCAGAAAATTGCTAAAATTTAGCGGTGTATTCTCTAGGCAGTTATGTGGAAGAGCCATCTGCCCATTTTCAAAAACCTTTATCTGATATTGAGAAAGACCTCGAAAACTTGTTTTTTGGGCACAGAAACCCAGCAACAGATTCCGAGACGGCTAAGCACAGCAAATGGCTCTGATTTTAGCGATGTATTCCTCAGATCTGATCTCGAATAACCTTCAAAATTTTCTTAATGCCTTTATCCGTTTCCAAGACACAGAGGGTTTATGTCAGCTTACTTGCAAACGTAAAATCCAGTGTGAGGGGAGAATGTAGTTTATAAAGTGACGCAGCATGGAGAAATATGCTATTAACTGTCTCCGTTTTCATCAGGGAAATCCTTGTTGTACTACTGAAACACATGCATTTTTTTTACTCTAAAATCAAGTCTGAAATTTAAAATTAATTTTGCGTTACTTCGATTTCATATAGATAAACTGTATAAAGTCCCCCCCGGCTATCCGTGCGGCCTAACTCGCTGCTTCCGGAGCGAGAACGTGTGCCGGTCCCCGGCACGAATCCGCCCGGCGGATTAGTGTCGAGGTCCGGTGTGCCGGCCAGCCTGCGGATGGTTTTTAAGGCGGTTTTCCATCTGCCTCGGTGAACGCGGGCTGGTTCCCCTTATTCCGCCTCAGTTACACTATGTCGCCGATTGCTGCGCAAACACTGTCTCTACGTACGCAAATGTTTGCCTGGTAGACTAGTTATGGTACACCATAACTACTCTACCACACAAACATTTGGGGTTACACTCGTCCGGTTTGAGACGTTCCCGGGAGGGTCCACTGGGGACCGAACCGCACAGTAACCTTGGGATCGGTGTGGAGCGGCGGTGGGGCAGGTGGACTGCTGTGGCCTGTTTTGAGACTATGAACCACTGAGGGCTACGGCGGGACGAAGCCTCTCCGTCGTTTCTAGGTCCCCGGTTCAATAAACACACAAACTGCATAAATTTTAATGACCAATACGTTTCTTTTCATATGAGTTACATCGAAAAATGCCCTTATTGGAGCACAAAAATGCGAATATGTCCATGTTTATTCAAAAGACTCTGACTGGAAATTGGAGTACCAGCTGTCTCAATCTACCTTTCTCAGCACCTTTAAAAAATTCCCAAAAATTTTAGCGTGCGAACCTATTCACCCTATTTGTGATGAGAGAGAAGACAGTGCAGTGGCAAAGAGACGGAAAAGTAATAAATACTGGAAGATAGTAGAAAGTGGTTGTGTTATAGAAAGAGCGAAGGAGAACAGTGTGTGTGAGAGAGAGAGGAGCACAGTGGCAATGAAACGTAGTTGACAGTGACAGAACAGTGATAGGAAAAAATTGAAAGAGAAAGTGCCAGGGGTGGGGGTGGGGGAGGGGGGGATGGGAGAATAAAGACATAGTGGAAGTGGATGAGAGACAGTGATAACGAGAGACAGAGTGTAGGGCAATGACAACGAGAAAGAGCGAGAGAGTGACTGTGAAGAGAGAGAGTAGCAGTAGGAAGAAGGAATGAGATATTAACAGTAAGAAAGAACAAGAAGGAGACCGTAACAACGAGATGAGGCTGTAATAGTAGGATAGAACGAAGGGGACTGTGGCTGTGACAGAGGAGACAGTGACAAAGAGACACAAAGGGCTAACTGTTGTGACTAGCTTTGCATGCTGTGTGGTTTTTTAGAGGATGCAGGAGTGAGGAACAGATGCCGCTCATGAACATAGAATTGTGATATTAATTTATTCTGCAAGTAATATCAAACAGTAAAAATAATTCATAACTGTGTCGCAGGGTCAACTGCTAACAATAGATTTGAGTGTAGAAATATATACAGATACAAAAGAGTTCTAAATCTGTTACTCTTCAATACGTTGTCTATTCAGAAGATGTCGAGCCCTGACCACTATGAAAGTCTATAAGTGTTATTCAACTGACAAACCCACAACATCGGATCAGTGCATGGATGTTCGGACTCTGATCGCCGGTGGAGATTCGTGGAGGCGATGCTTGCATCTCTTTCGCAGCGGCGGCGGCTGTTGGAAACGCGGCGGCGTAACTGGCGGCATATTTGAAAGTGCAGCACACTGGGTACTGGCCGATATCGCAATAATGTCAGTAAGTTGGACTGAATCACTGAGTGAGAAATGACACCTGGGAGAGGATAGGTATGAACGACTTACAGCGAATGAAGTGAGCTACAAAAGCACGAACATGTTCTTATCTTAAGAGTTTTGGTAAAAATTTTAATATTGGTGAGAAAGGCAGAATGAGACAGCTGGTAACCCACTTTTCACTAAGATTCTCTTTTAAGTAAACACCAATATTTTCGCATTTTTTTGTGCTCAGATAGGAGCATTTTTCCGCTGGTGTCCGTATGACTTTTTGTGCTCTTTATTCCTCCAGGGTTCGTTTCGTGCAGTTTTTCCCTATTCAGCAAAATCACGCTGTGTCTGTGACGCTCTGACGCTGACTACAAAAACGTGTAACCAAAGACACAGCTGTTCACTGAATTCTTTCTATCTCCTCGATTACCCCAAACTACACTACTGTCCATTATATTGCTACACCACGAAGATGACGTGCTACAGACACGAAATTTAACCGACAAGAAGAAGATGCTGCGATATGCAAATGATTAGCTTTTCAGAGCATTCACACAAGGTTGGCGCCGGTGGCGACAACTACAACTCGCTGACACGAGGAAAGTTTCCAACCGATTTCTCACACACAAACAGCAGTTGACCGGCGTTGCCTGGTGAAACGTTGCTGTGATGCCTCGTGTAAGGAGGAGAAATGCGTACCATCACGTTTCCGAGTTTGATAAAGGTCGGATTGTAGACTATCGCGATTGCGGTTTATCGAATCGCGACATTGCTGCTCGCGTTGGTCGAGATAAAATAACTGCTAGCAGAATATGGAATCGGTGGGTTCAGAAGGGTAATACGGAACGCCGTGCTGGATCCCAACGGCCACGTATCACTAGCAGTCGAGATGACAGGCATCTTACCGCATGGCTGTAACGCATGGTGCAGCCACGTCTCGATCCCTGAATCAACAGATGGGGACGTTTACAAGACAACAACCATCTGCACGAACAGTTCGACGACGTTTGCAGCAGCATGGACTATCAGCTCGGAGACCATGGCTGCGGTTACCCTTGGCGCTGCATCACAGACAAGAGCGTCTGCGATGGTGTACTCAACGACGAACCTGTGTGCACGAATGGCAAAACGTCATTTTTTTCGGATGAATCCAGGTTCTGTTTACAGCATCATGATGGTCGCATCTTTGTTTGTGCGACATCGTGGTGAACACACATTGGAAGCGTGTATTGGTCATCGCCATACTGGCATATCACCCGGCGTGATGGTATGGGGTGCCATTGGTTACACGTCTCGGTCACCTCTTGTTCGCATTGACGGCCCTTTGAACAGTGGACGTTACATTTCATATGTGTTACGACCCGTGGCTCTACCCTTCATTCGATCCCTGCGAAACCCTACATTTCAGCAGGATAATGCACTACCGCATGTTGCAAGTCCCGTACGAGACTTTCTGGATACAGAAAATGTTCGACTGCTGTCCTGGCCAGCACATTGTCCAGATCTCTCACCAACTGAAAACGTCTGGTCAATGGTGGCAGAGCAACTGGCTCGTCACAGTACGCCAGTCACTATTCTTGATGAACTGTGGTATTGCATAGAAGTTGCATGGGTAGCTGTACCTGTAAACGCCATTCAATCTCTGTTTGACTCAATGCCCAGGCGTATGAAGGCCGTTATTACGGCCAAAGGTGGTTGTTGTGGGTACTGTTTTCTCAGGATCCATGCACCCAAATTACGTGAAAATGTAATCACGTGTCAGTTCTAGTATAATATATTTGTCCAATGAATACTCGTTTTTCATCTGCATTTCTTCTTGGTGTAGCAATTTTAATGACCTGTAGGGTAGTAACGGTCCCAGACTGACAAGCAATACTCAGGAATCTATCAAACGAGGGTTTTGTAAATTATCTCCTTTGTAGGCGATTTTTTTTTAGAATTCTCTGTTTGCCGTCTGCTTGACTAGATTTACGTGATCGCGACACTTTAAATCGCTCCGGACACATACTCCTAAGTGTTTTAAGGTTGAAGTTTTTCTTCGTAGCCACCGCGACACTTGAGATACGGGCCTGGGCTCCGGAGCACCTTTAACTCAATAGCTCGCAGGTGTGGTCCGTAATGAGCTCGGTATTGCGCCAATTAAAAGTTGCGCGAGCTGTGGCCACATTAGTGATGATGCATTGCCGCTTATGCCCCCCTTACACTTAGCCGTATTTACTGGGATTAGCCGCCGGCGCGCGCCGCCGCGTTCAACTGTGTCGAGGTTGCTGCAGGTCAGTGCTGTTGACTGAGGATTTCCGCGACCACCCCAAGCACCTCGTACCAGATTCATTTGTAAATGGGATTGTGGATTACTCATCTCCTGGCAAAGCTACAATGGCAGACCACAGCCGACAGGAATGATTCCCTTAAGGAAAGGAAAATTCTAATACCGTATTTAATTCCCAAATATACTGTAGCTTTACTATAAGATACGGAATGTTAGTGGCATACATGTGCAAGCAGACAAACCGCACCCGCGCTTCAAAAGTGACACAGCTCAAAAATTTTCATTTTTGAGTTTTTAATTCTACGGAATTGAAGGAACGATACCAGACCAGTCATCAAATGTGCGTTTCTATAATTTCGTAATTTGACCGCTAGAGAACAGTTATGTCACTTTAATTGTCTGGAGCGGGAGTGTACTCATAACAAGAAGAGCGTTGCATTGTTTATTGAGTAGTGAATTCCATAACGAACGAATAGTGGTAAAGAAGTTCAAAACAGTGTTATTTAGAGTTGTGTCGTTCTTTTGGATTGAAGTTGCACACTGTAACCCTTGTGGCAGAGTAAACATAGGGCCAATAGAATACCACGATGTGGTTGCCCAAATCATCACCGAACACCCGTCACGTTTCACTATTAGGACGTCAACTCAGCCACAAGTTGAAACACTGTGAAAGAAGACTTACCAAATTAATTTCTTACATTGCCCCATAGTCCGGCAACGGCCTTGCCACAGTAGATACACTGGTTTCCGTGAGATAACCGAAGTTAAGCGCTGTCGCGTGTGGTCGGCACTTGAATGGGTGACCATCCGGGCCGCCATGCGCTGTTGCCATTTTTCGGGGTGCACTCAGCCTCGTGATGCCAATTGAGGAGCTACTCGACCGAATAGTAGTGGTTTCGGTCAAGAATACCATCATAACGGCCGGGAGAGCGGTGTGCTGACCCAACGCCCCTCCTATCACTATCCGCCACTGAGGATGACACGGCGGTCGGATTTTCCCGGTGGGCCACTCGTGGCCTGAAGATGGAGTGCCCCATAGTCCAAATTTTTTTGCTACGACACCACGTTTTTTCTGCTACGGGGATTTGAATCACTGATGAGTGGTTTTCGAATTCCACCCCACTCTGCGATTCCCTGCTTATGGAGCTCCCTTCGTGTTGTTTTGGTACTGACAGGATTCACTAGCGCGACATTCAGTTCTGTAGTGACTTTTGCGCCTGTCGGCCTCTTATTTTTCGTTACAATTCTCTTCAATGATCGTTCGTCACGATCACTCACCACACACTTTCGTCAGCGTTGTGACTTAGAGGACGGTGTTTTCCTGCTTTCACTGTATGCGGTATAAATCTTCGATATGGTGCCTCTAGAAACAGCAAACCTCTGGTGCGTCGGTGGTGGACAAGTCCCACCATTTGCCCATGTTCGAATTCACTTAGCTCCGACATAATGCGCGCACAATTACACAGTACACTGTTCTGAACACGACTGAGAGTTGTAACGTACTGAGGACATTGCATACGGACCGTTCGAGGTCGAATACAACATCGCAACTTGCAGCCTTGGCTAACATCTGCATTCGTATTCAAGCATGCATTTCTCGCAGTGTTGCCAAATTTTTGTCTGACCCCTGTATCCCACTGAATGCGCCTGCAAAATTACATCTTTGTACGTCACATGATTCAAGAGATATAACGTCACAGACATTTAGGTCGAGGCCTACGAGAAAGACAGGCCGCGGCGCGTACGTCACGAAGGTAGTCCTGCGCTCGTTCGCTCGCTCAAATCAACAGACAGACTACGTTTCTACACCTGTTAACTCGTAACTAGGCGTGTCCGTACAAACTAAAACAATCTTCTGCTGGAATCCGCTGTTATGTAGTCTTACTGTTGTTAGTCCTATAATGATGGGGAGTCCATGTGCCTACTTATAATTTGTTACGGCTGTACTGGCGTACAATATAATAAAATCATGCTAAAATGATAATCAGTTGTATAAGGTGAGGAAGGAGACGAAGGAATTACTGATGTCAACTGCAGCGGGACATTACGCGGAATCAGGGGTGATGAGTGAAAATGAGCGCTGGACCGAGTATTGAACCCGGGATCTCTTCCTTACCAGACAGGTGCGTTGACCACTGCGCCATCCAGGACACAGCGTTATCTCAACTGCGCGGACCCACATTTCTACCGATCGCCACCTTTTCGCAGTCCCTGTCTATTTCCTACATGCCCGCTACTCTGAGATTCCTGCAGAAGGTCGGACGTACTTGTTTATCTGCACTACGCATTAATATAAAAGCAAATTCTCCAGTCTTCATTACACCAAAGCTGATTAGACGGACGTAGTGTTGTGACATCCTGACGTTCGCATTGAGCTAGTAAGTTGCGTGTAATGAGTACTGTTAAGTAGAAGAGACTAAATGCTATAAAAACTCCGTTATACCATTTATTTCGAGTATTGATCTAAAATTAAATTTTGCTGTAGTATTGTTTATCAGTGAGACTTTACAATAGCAGACTCCAGTGGAAGATGCAATTCTCGTTAGTACTTACACGCCCAGCTGCGAGTTAACAGGTTTAGAAAAGCATTTTGTCTTCTGAGCTGAGCGAGCGAGCGAGCGAGTTCAGGACTACCTCCGTGACGTACGCTCCACGGCCTGTCTTTCTCTTGGGCCTCACATTTAGACGCAGGAAAAACCATCTTTCACGTAGCGTAGAACGGAGCGCAGTAAAACTTCAACTTCGGACATGACGCTTCAATTCATTATTTCTTTACTATAAACTCTATACTAGGAACAAATTTTACAGACAGTCTGCAAAATTATATCATGGTAAGACACATAGTTTAAGAGATATGCACTTCGACACACTACAGCACACCACAGCATCGTCAGCAAGCAAGCGCAAACTACTGCAGCCCTGTCCGCCAGATCATTTATGTATACTGATCAGTCATAACATTATGATCACTTACGTAATGGTTGGTGCGTTCACCTCTGGCACGGATGACAGCGGCGGCACGTCGTGTCATAGAAACAACGAGGCCTTAGTAGGTCGTTGGAGGGAGATGGCACCACATCTGCACACACAAGTCACCTAATCCCCTTAAATTCTGGGAAGGGGGACGATGAGCTCTGACGCTACGTTCAGTCACATCGCCGGCCGCGGTGGTCTCGCGGTTCTAGGCGCGCAGTCCGGAACCGTGAGACTGCTACGGTCGCAGGTTCGAATCCTGCCTCGGGCATGGATGTGTGTGATGTCCTTAGGTTAGTTAGGTTTAAGTAGTTCTAAGTTCTAGGGGACTGATGACCACAGCAGTTAAGTTCCATAGTGCTCAGAGCCATTTGAACCATTTTCAGTCACATCCCACATCTGTTCGATCGTGCTCAGATCTGCTGAGTTGGAAAGGGGGGGGGGGTGGCAGTCGGGTCTCACCACTGTGTTCCTAGAACCCCTCCATCACACTCCTGGCATTATATTGCTGAAAAATGCTACTGCCGTCGGGAAACATGATCGTCATGAAGGGGTGTACGTGACTGCAAACCTGTGCTCGTTACGACTTGGCCATCATGGTGCCTTGCACGAACTCCACTGGACCCATAGATACCCACGTGAATGGTCCCCAGAGCATAATGGAGCCGCCGCCAAACTCCGTTCCGCAGTGCAGGTGTCAGGGAGCTGTTCCCAAGGAAGACGACGGGTTCGCGCCCTCCCATCGGCATGGTGAAGAAGGTATCGGGGTTCATAAGGCCGTGGAACGCTCTGCCACTGCGCCAATGTCCAGTGCCCATGGTCATGTGCCCATTTCAGTCGTAGTTGCCGATGTATGTCGTGGGTCGTCGCCTGCGATGGCTCATCGTTAGAAGCTGTAATTTTTCCTCCTATCTATGTAATTATGTAGTTATGTAGTTCTCAATTCGTTCGCGCAATCAATCGATCATAATAGGAAACACAGTCATAACTCAGTCACTCAAAATGATTCAGAAATTTTACTTGTTAGAGTGAAATCAGGCGACGATTGTTCTTCTCTGCAAGCTCGTGCTTTGCGGCAGTCTGCTAATCTGTACAAATAAAATGCCTCGTATTTTTGGGAGCATTGTATAATCAGTCGGGAAACCTCAGATCAAGCGGATATTTGGCTTTGATGAAGTTTAACCTTCCGAAGAAGTAATGGAGCTCTTGGATTATTAAATGCAGGTTCGTATCCAGTCTTTCAGAAGTTCCCTTTTGATTAACAACTACGCAATATATCGATGAATATCATTAATTCTCAAATGTCAAATAATGTAAATTGTTAAACACCTTTTGTATGAAGCAGCAATATATATATATATATCCCTTTTAATCGTACAATTTCGTATCAGTTATCTTTTGTCATAAATCTCAGTATTCAGATTACAGTTCTCCAAACAATGCTCAGGCTAATCGGCACGAAGACACTCTCGGAAGCTTTTTTTCCCAACAACCACCAGAGAGAGTACTACAAAGAATAATTATGCGCTCATGGCATAGCTACTGTATGAAACTACTTTGCGCATGGATTCTGCGAGTATGAAGATAGAAAATTAGTAAACGTCATTCAAGGGTAGAATTGTATCAGAATAATTCATCGAATATAAAGACATATTACAAAGCGTTCGGTGCTCTGAGTGTTCAGATACACTTGTTCTCTGCCCAGCATTAAAGTCTGATGTTAGTTCGGCCCCAATTCGCCCCTGTCCCGTTTTATCAGTCTGCCCAGCCTACGCCACCTGACATCTGTAATGAAGGGTGGCCGCCCTGACCCACGACGCCTGGACGTGGTTTCGCCTTGGTTTCACCATTTGTTGAGTTCACGCACCACAGCACTCCTCGAGTACCCGACAATTTCTGAAATGGTGATGCCGAGCCTCCGGACCATCACAATCTGCCCTCGGTGAAACTCAGAAAGATCGCGCGCCTTCCCCATGATACCCTCGGACTGCGCGCTCACTGATACTACATGCTCCGTGCGTGTGTCTGACTAGCAGTCATTCCTCACCAAGTGACGCTACTGTTGCCTAGACGGGTTTATATCGATAGTAGGTCGGTGGTCATAATGTTTGGCTGTTAAAAATCAAATGTGTGTGAAATCTTATGGGACTTAACTGTTAAGGTCATCAGTCCCTAAGCTTACACACTACTTAATCTAAATTATCCTGAGGACGAACACACACACCCATGCCCGAGGGAGGACTCGAACCTCCGCCGGGACCAGCTGCACAGTCTATGACTGTAGCGCTTCAGACCGCACGGCTAATCCCGCGCCGCGGCTGTTAAATGTATATAGAGAACAACAGCGGTCCTATCACACTCCTCTGGAGCGCTCCTTGCGATACACATGTGTCTGATGAACACTTGCCTTCGAAGACAACATATTCGGTTCTATAAGTTAAGAAGTCTTGGCACCTTTCACGTATCTGTGAACCTGTTCCGTATGCTCGTAAAAGCCTGCAATGGGTCACCGTGTCAAATAATTTCCAGAAGTCTAGAAATATGGATTCTACCTATTGCCCTTCATCCATTGTTCGCAGCATATCATGTGAGAAAAGGGCAAGCTGAGTTTCGCAAGAGCGACGTTGTGTGAAACCGTGCAGATTCGTGGAGATAACCTTCTCGGTCTCAAGAAAATTTATTGTATTCGAACCGAGAATATATTCAAGAATTCTGCAGCAAACCGAAGATAGGAATATTGGTTGTAGTTTTGCGGATCCGTTTTTTTACCCCTCTTATGTAGAGGAGCCACTCGTGCTTTTTTCTAGTTGCCTGGGACTTTGCGTGAACGCGAGAGAAAAATTTATGGTACTGTTTGACTAAAAGAAGTAATCGGTTGAAAGTATACTTCCAGACTAACCAAGGAATCGTCAATTTGGTAATTGAGGGTTAATTGGTTGGTTGGTTTGATTTGGGAAGAGGACCAAACAACGAGGTCATCGGTCCCATCGGATTAAGGAAGGATGGGGAAGGAAGTCGGACGTACCCTTTCAAAGGAACCATATACATCTACATCTACATTTACATCTACATCCATACTCCGTAAGCCACCTGACGGTGTGTGGCGGAGGGTACCTTGAGTACCTCTATCGGTTCTCCCTTCTAATCCAGTCTCGTATTGTTCGTGGAAAGAAGGATTGTCGGTATGCCTCTGTGTGGGCTCTAATCTCTCTGATTTTATCCTCATGGTCTCTTCGCGAGATATACGCAGGAGGGAGCAATATACTGCTTGACTCGTCGGTGAAGGTATGTTCTCGAAACTTCAACAAAAACCCGTACCGAGCTACTGAGTGTCTCTCTTGCAGAATCTTCCACTGGAGTTTATCTATCATCTCCGTACCGCTTTCGAGATTACTAAATGATCCTGTAACGAAGTGCGCTGCTCTCCGTTGTATCTTCTCTACCTCTTCTATCAACCCTATCTGGTACGGATCCCACACTGGTGAGAAGTATTCAAGCAGTGAGCGAACAAGTGTACTGTAACCTACTTCCTTTGTTTTCGGATTGCATTTCCTTAGGATTCTTCTCCTACGGTCGCAGGTTCGAATCCTGCCTCGGGCATGGATGTGTGTGATGTCCTTAGGTTAGTTAGGTTTAAGTAGTTCTAAGTTCTAGGGGACTGATGATCACAGCAGTTGAGTCCCATAGTGCTCAGAGCCATTTGAACCTTAGGATTCTTCCAATGAATCTCAGTCTGGCACATGCTTTACCATCCCGGTATTTGCGTAAAGCAATTTAGGTAAATTACGGAAAACCTAATTCAGGATGGCCGGACATGGGTTTGCACCGTCATCCTCACGAATGCGAGTCCAGTGTGCTAACGACTGCACCACCTCGCTCGGTCGTAATGGAGGGAAGTGGGGGTGGGGGTTAAAATA
The DNA here is from genome assembly GCF_023897955.1 of Schistocerca gregaria. NCBI lineage: Eukaryota > Metazoa > Arthropoda > Insecta > Orthoptera > Acrididae > Schistocerca > Schistocerca gregaria. Next base: position 118,038,289 of record NC_064931.1, on the reverse strand, counting down.
GTGGAGGGGGACCAAGGGTTGACTACTACAAGCAGGTTCAAATGGTTGGAAGTTGCAGTAGCTGCGTAAAGGTGCGGAGACTTGCACAGGTTAGACTGGCGTGGAGAGCTACACCAATCTAGTCTTCCGATTGTAGACGACAAGAAGAACCAATCATGGCAATGTACATCTTAATGTCTCCTATAGGGAGTCTTACGTTGACGCCGTATAACGAATGTATATATGAACTACTTGACGATCAGAGTTAATTTCTCGAAATGTACAGATGTTAATATAACATTATGATTGGCTACTGATGTCTATTTGTTTTTCACACTGTATTATATCTTTTCTTTCAGACAGAACCATTAACTAATTGTGTTTATAGCACGTGTGAAAGATGACGTTCATCTTACAAGTTTCGAGAAGAGCGGTGGTGCGGCAGGAGAGCGTCTTTTCTCGAAGTGTCCACGAGGTCGTGGGCGGCCGGTGCGCGTTTTATAGCCGGTTGCAGGAGTACCCCTTTACCAGACCCTGTTGGCCAATGCTGGTAAGTGGTCTCCCGCCCAAACTGCTGTGTATTTATGAGCCTTCCAGCCTACACCAGCGGACACTTACTGAGTAGTTCCAGGTGGCCGTGACATTCCGTGCTGCCAGGAAGCTGTAGTGCCTACTTTCTTTCTTTTCTGCAAGTTTAATGTTGCCTGTTGACGGCGAGCGAGTTCATCAGTGTTAGTACAGCAGCTCAGAACATCCGTGCGTAGGAGGGAATCAGCTTCCTCATTGTATAAGGAAATGTTGCAGTGTTTTCCTTCACTGTTTGAGGAGACCTGTGAAGAATGTACAGTCAGGAGGCGGGACAACTTGGCAGCGCAGTAGGTGGACACGTCCTAGTGACACGTGCGAAGACCACAGCCCCGCGGATACAGTCACGTTTGGTTTCGATGATATTCGTGTACAAAAACAGGCTCGTATCTTCTGTGGTAGATTCCTTAGAAACTCAAGATCATTAGGTATCGGCCATTTTATGTTAAGTACATCTACATATACAGGGTTTATTAGAATTAGCAGCGAAGACTAAATGGACGAAAGTGAAAAATGGCAAAAACAAAAATGTTCTAGTAAAAATGGGTTCCGAAACGAAACGTTAACGCAATAATTGCGAATGTATGATTGCGATCCGCCTCTGGTGTCACTATGAAAAATTGCCTAATTTAGTATAAATGTATTTGGAATGTACTTTTAAATTAAACTGGCATCTAAATGGGCATTCATGAATCTTTGTGGTTGTTCTCCTTTCGCAACATTGCGGAATTTGGTATATGCATATCGAGGCAATGTTACGTAAAGATTATCTCCACTGCTACTCCGTGAGATGTTCTTGGTTGACTGTAAGATAAATTCGTTTGTTAAACAAGTAAATATTCATTCATTCACTTTAAGCGAGTGGAACTTCATGATCGTGGAATGTTAAGGATGAAAACTGTGGCTCTAAATTTATTTGACTAGTATATTTCGATCAGCATGAATGGCAGAATGGTTTTTAATATCCAAAGAAATATACCAACATTTGCCGACGCATTCGTATGGGACAATAGGTTATTGTCTGGCAAGTATGGCAGGGAAATATCAAATATGTGTCCTGGCTCAATTCCTGGAAGCTGTTAGCTATCTGGAACATTGTAGTGTACATTTCAGCCCGGCGCAAATCAAGCGCACACATTGTCACTAACGTTGCACTTTGCTTTCCGTCAAGCAGCCGATAAGAGCTGTAGCCGTCAAAATCTATCGCAACAATCTTCGCGACTGCTATCTCGACGAGGCGTGCCTGTAATCTGTCTTGACATAAGTGGCTTTCAGCTTGAAAAGTCGTTCGATGCTTGTGGACTAAGCATCTAGTTTCCCAAATATCGTGGAAGTTTGTCAGTTTATAAACCCGTTTTGTGCTTCTGTTTAAAGCCAAAGATGAAATTAACATGGATAATAGAGACGTTATTTACCAAATAAGTATCCTCAGTAAAGGGCATCGATAACCATAAGCAACGCATAGGTGCATGTTGACATGAAAGTGGTCAATACTATAGCTTGTAATGTGCACGTTTTAAATATGAATAGACACTTCGCTAATCCAAGACCCGAAGCTTAAAAGCTGCATCGTGATCTATGAAAATTTACTCGAGGCTCTTTTGAGAATGTACTGAATTTATTTATCTCTTAGTACCTTTTACATAAGTTCAAACAGTAACTGTATTTCATTAAACTTATATTGACCAAATGATTAGTGTCAGTTGTATCCCTTATGACAAACTGTTAAATTACTGTTTGAGATTTTACCTCTTGAACCTGTACTACGGTTAGCTTTCCTGCTTCAAAGTTTAACCACTGTTTAATATATTCATTCCATTGTTTCCAGTAAAATTCTCGGTGCAACTCTCTTTCTTCACCAGATAGTCTCATCTTAATTACTGATGACACACTTGCATCACCATATGACATGACTGTGTAAGATTTCGAAAACACAATACAACATCACCAGCACTGTGCTATGTATAAAATAGCAGAAATGCAAGATAGTTTGCTCATTAAAAATAATTACTGCTATGTTTTAGTGCATTATAACTTTTTAGCGTTTTAAATCATGACTGAGGAACTTGTTATTCACAATTACGTATGTCTTATGTTTTACTGCTATGTCTGGCTCACTTTATACACAGAAAAAATAAACAAAGTACACTCTTGCTATATGACAGTCTCATTGTGGAAGAGCAAGGTTCATTTAACACACTCTCGGTATGTAACAACAACAGTGTGGAGGTGCGTGAACAAATTACACTAGCAGCCGATGGCTTCATGTCTAACAATTACCACAGGTTTTCTTATGCGGTTACACCGTACCACCCAGTGCAGTAGGAAGGGAAGGGGCACTTACATTTTTGCTTAAAACAAAGAAAAAGAGGGAAGACATCTCCAGCAGTCCACATGTACATAGCCCCCTCTGGTGGCATATTCGTAAGTGCTATTCCTATGAAAATTCTTCTCTATCAGGTTCAACCTAGTTTTACTGTAACCTTTAAAAGCTACAGTCGCAGGTTCGAATCCTGCCTTGGGCATGGATGTGTGTGATGTCCTTAGGTTAGTTAGGTTTAAGTAGTTCTAAGTTCTAGGGGACTGATGGCCTCAGCAGTTAAGTTCCATAGTGCTCAGAGCCATTTGAACCATTTTGAACCTTAAAAAGGATGAAACTCTTGTACAATAACCACATAAGGGCTGCAATTACCACATACCTTCCGATATTTTATCGATCTCTGGAATATATATATATATATATATATATATATAGAGAGAGAGAGAGAGAGAGAGAGAGAGAGAGAGAGAGAGAGAGAGAGAGAGAGAGGGGGGGGGGGGGGGGGGGGGGAACATTCCACGTGGGAAAAATATATATAAAAACAAAGATGCTGTAACTTACCAAACGAGAAAGCGTTTTTATGTTGATATAGACAGTAAAAAACACACAAACACACACACAAATTTCAAGCTTTCGCAACCCAAGGCTGCTTCATCAGGAAAGAGGGAAGGAGAGAACAAATTCTCATATATATATATATATATATATATATATATATATATATATATATATATATATATATATATATAATCCTAGAATTTGTTCTCTATTAAAGTGCTGTATGTACAGCGTGACTGTGTGATGATGTTACAAACTTTCACGGAAGATGGAGAAGAGTAAAAGTATCAATCTGATGGATGGGATCCTGGTCTGAAGACGACCGAGTCGAAATTCATAAGTGAAAATCGTTCTGATAAATCTGATAGTGGAATAAAAGGCAACTATCAACGTACACTAAACATGTGTTGTAAAATACATAACCGAAGAGCTATGAACAGTTGTTCATCTCCGATACTGTAAAACACATCTCTTCTACTGCAAGCTCTTGGTTTCCATATTTTTGGAAGAGGCAGTTTGGACCAAAATGAGAAAAAAATGAGCCGTAAATATGTGCTCTAAGAGGCTTCCTTTAAGAGTTATGGACCCTTGTTCATTAAAAGAGACGTATTTCACAGTAGTGACGGTGAGAAACTTCCCATAGCTCATAAGGTATGCATTTCGGAACTCATATTTACTGGACTTTTTTGTGGATTGTAAGGTAACTTCCATCTCTTATGTCAGTAATAATTACATGTTTATATAGCGTCTTTACATAAACAGATCCAGCGAACTATCATAATCATCGTCTACAACAGTGTTTATATCGTGTGGAAGGGTGAACCGAATAATGCGTTTTATTACCAGAAGACAGCATATGCAGCAAATCTGTGTTAAAAGAGATTGCTGACACTATGCCTTTCAGTCTCCTTTTGTAGTACTGCTGTGCAGTATAGGATCCTTACCAGAGAGAACTGATTGTTCCTTAGAGAGAAGGACCGACCTATTCATCTCCCCATCCTTACCTAGCGCGCACATAGGAACACACTACTGTTTACAGTAGACTACATTGTATGCACTATCGGTAAAGCTTTTCACAAACGATTCTATCGTCTTTGTAGAGATTGTACCGAAAATCAGATGCCTAACATCTGCTTGCCACCTTTCGATGTGTAGTTGAGGGTACTTCCATCATTTAAGTCCTCTCCCTGCTAGTCGAGAGTAGAATGGTCGATATGGCTGACTTTAGTATCAGTTTATGACTACTAGTAGTGTATACCTCATGCCATTCTGGCAGTGCACATGAGCGAAATTGCTCCCCTATTAGTTGCTTGTAGTGTGCTGTGAGGTCTATATTATGCATATGCTGTGTGATCAGAAGTATCTAGACATTGATTTGGGGTGTGTTTACTGGTATAAATGCACACTTATTTTGAAAGAAAATTGTGATTGGCAGTAGAAAAACGTGGTTTTATAAATAAAGCTATTTCTTACATTTCGTTCTGGAGATGGAACCAAGTCTCGCTGGTTAACGAATTGCAGGTTAGAGCTTTTTGGATGAGTCCAAGGTCTAATTAAATCATCATGCAGTACGTTTAACACAGATTTCTCCATTTCCTTGCTCCAGTAGAGCTTTTGTCAAAGGATTTTATTGTCTATACAAAGGCTGTGTAGAAAATCAGATGTTTAGCACAAGTATATCATCTAAGGGTGCGTACTGGAGAGGACTTCTGGTACATTCATCATTTAGTCCCAGTCCCATTTCCATTGTCAGTAAATGATTGTCAGTAAACCCCTGTATTAGCTCTAATTTCCCGAATTTTTTCCTTGAGGCCATTTTGTGTGCCGTATGTGGGATGAAGTAAATTGCCACACAACTCTTCCTGGAATGTGTTCTCTCAGATTTTCATCACGACCTTCCAAGTAATAACTCTGCGAGGAAAGAAGGAGTGACTGACGGATTTCTTTTTTACAGTCACGCATCTCATATTGCTATATAGTCCATATTTAAAAAAGAAAATCGTGAGTTGCAGTAGATAAAAGTTAGTTGATAAACACATTAGTTACTTACATTTCGCTCCGAAGATGTAATTTCTGTTATTTTTATCTCCTGTTTCTGTTCCACTTGCGAATGGTGCATGGAAAGAATGATTATCAATAAATCTCAATCTTAGTTCTAAGTCCATGGTCATTTTTCGATACGTATGAGGGTGGAAGTGATATGTTAACCAACTCTTCCCAGAACGTACTCTCTCGGATTCTTTTTTTTCTCCCAACAGTAAACCTCCTCGTGACGAACAGTGCTTCTATTGAAGTGCCTACCACTGGAGATTGTTCCGATAAGCAGTACTCAGAAATCTCCCGTATAAGTGTTTCTAAGCCACTTCTTTCATGGATTGGTTATATTTCCTTCAGATGTCTCCAGTGAATCTGAGCCTGCCAGCTACGTTTCCTACATTCTGTTTTATGTAGTCACTCCACTTTACGTTGCTCTGGATGGTTACTTCCAGGTATTTTACGATTCTTGCTGTTATCAGTGAGTTTTCATCAACAGTGCAATCATACAGTATTGCATGTCTTGGCCTATTTGGTGAACTACATCACATTTACTTACATTCAGTATGAATTCCTAGTGCCTATAACGATCATGAATCCACTGCAGGACTTCCTGCAATTCGCTACAGTCTTCTGGAAAATCTGTTTTCTTATACAGGGTGGGGCAAATAAAAGTGGCCCAGTGAACGTAGTTCCAAACTACAAAGAAACACAGCAGAGGAAAGGAACTACAGTACTAACCTGGCTGTAGAAGATGTTGAAAGTGACCACCACTCATTTCTTGCCACTTTTGGACACTGGTCAACAAGTTCCTGAAGGAGGCTCAAAGCTGAATAGACATGAGGGCTTCCCCCACAAACTAATCGTACACTTACAAGTAAATGCGCTCCAAGATTCGGACGGCTGTATGGGCAATTTCTCCATTCTGTTGGAACTAGCTGTAGGTCTTTTCCTTGGTACTGCCACAAATTGTTTCAAAATGTTGTCAGTGTAACGTGCCGAAGTCAGTGTCTGATGAAAGGAGATGGGACGAGTAATGCAGCGTGCAGACATTGCACACCAAACCCCAACCTTTTGATCATGCAGTTGTGTTTCTCCGCTGCCCAGAATTAGTGATTCTGTGACTTTACAAAGCCACTCAGGTGAAATCAGGCTTTATCAAACATATAGACATATCCATTGTTATCTCAGTGAACAGACTGGAACAGTCTCAGAGAGACTGGAATAAAAGGGTAACCGATAGAGGTACTCAAAGTACCCTTCGCCACACACCGTCAGGTGGTTTTCGGAGTATGGATGTAGATGTAGATATAGAACAGCCACCCTCAAAACTGGAGCCGCTGAGGAGTATCTGCTGGATTTAATGCATGAACAACAGACACTTGGTAGGGATGCATCTGCAGGTCCAGCTGGAGTATTCGTCTGCATGATGGACGTGATATGATGCCCAGGTGTCGGGTTGATTTAATAGGACTCTGAACCATTTTCTGGTTAACTGCAGCCACATTTTCTGGTATGGGGGCACGTTATGAATGTTTTTTGACTTTTTCAAAACCAATCTTGTCTGACACCATTTTCGGACTCAGCGTTGCGCGGCACTCTTTGCTGGCACTTTGACGTCATTAAACTTCTCAGCAAACAACTGACCACATCCGTTTCCGTGACTTTGTTGTCACGTAACTTTCCACAACGAACGTCCGCTTCTCCACTGTGAGTACCATCGTCCCCTGTGCACTGCTCCACTCACACTGACACAGCCCATACTACACTCTGAACCAGCGTGGATCACGCGGTGTGCGATTTATGGGCTGTGGTTATATGAATACATTCACGCCGTATCGTATACACTCGTCCACCTTTTATTTGCCCCACTCTGTGGATAACCATATGAACTGTGCCCAGCCTCATGGAGCTACTGACATTTTTCGCAGGCTCATTTATATTGGTGCAGCCACTGGACTGGCACAACCAATCGATCACACAACTTGATTTTATCAGTAGTGCCGATATGTAAATTTGTTTATCACTGCCACAGAACTATTAAGTAATGGCAGCAGTGTCTGGTTTGTTTTATGCCTAAAATATTATATGTTTTGCTGAATAATAATACAGTCTGTTTTATTTTGACACAGGATCGATTTTTTCATTCACCATAAGAGATCTGTGATCATACTTGCGTATTATTATAAAGAACTTCTATGCATTTTGTACATATACCTCTGTATTGTTTGTTTTAAATAAAGATTAATTGTTCTCTTCCTTCCTACTGCAACGGGTGGTACAGTGCAACCACAAAAAAAATGTCTGTGGTAGTTGTTATATGTGGAAACATTGAACACTGCTGCTCCATAACATGGTTGTTACGTAGGAAGAATATACTTCCTTTATATATAATTAAACTAATATAATTTTAAATAATGAGTTATTGATTAATGATTACCGAAGCTGAAAGGCTAGAACGCACTAAACACATCAATAATTGTGTTTAACAAGCAAACTGTCTTGGGTTTTGTATTTTCATACTTAGCACTGTGCTGGTGTGTTTTTAACGCCCAGAAGGATATGTTTGTTCTGATGTCATGGCAATTCATAAAAAAACATTTATTAAGATAATACTATCTTGGAAAAAAATGTTGGCAGTCATTTTGGGTTGTAAGTTATAGTGATATAGATAAATATGCCATAAATATAGTGGCAGCCACCCTGAGTGATAAACTATAGCGATAAGCTTCCTGAACATACATAAGAAATCTGGCAGCTATGCAAGCAGCGCTTGTATGCTTCAGGCACTAGAGCGCACCATATCTTCAATTTTTGAATTTCCCGCGATTTTTCATTCAAGTGATAGATATCATGCGATAGCGATATGCACAGATACAGATAGCGGTAGTATTGGATACGCAAGGTATCGAAGGGCAATACATTGGCGGAGCTGTTATTTGCACTCAGGTGGTTCATGTGAAAAAGGGTCCAACACTGAACCGATCATTGACTGGAAATGGTTATTTTCAGCTACTAGAAGACCAATTTCACCCATTCATCGACTTCATGTACCCAAATATGTTACTGGGCCATGATTGTTCGCAACTGATTTGAATAATATTATGGACAATTTGAGAGAATGATTTGTCACTCAGATTGCCTGACATGAATCCCATCAACTATTTATGGGACATAATCGAGAGGTCAATTTTTTCACAAAATCATGCATCAGCGACACTTTCGCAATTATGGACGACTATAGAGGCAGCATGGCTCAGTATTTCTACAGGTCACTTCTAACGACTTCCTGAGTCCATGCCACATCGACTTGCTGCACTATGGTGGGCAAAATGATGTCCGACACGATATCAGGAAGTATCTCATGACTTTTGTCACCTCAGTGTACTAAGGCAGCTGGCCTATAGGAGTGGGGGAAGGAGGCGGGTAGATGGTTGGAGGGAGGAGGGGTGGAGATCTGGTAACAGTGCAGGCTGTGCTGATACTCTCTTTGCTCCATTGCTTTGGTTGCGTTTCACAGCACATGCACATTATTAGGTTGATTTATGTACTGATATGTTTTTAATTTTCGTTACCTAGGACCCTGGAGGCGCAATGTGGGCAAGCACGATCTACACCACTGTCCATATTTGGCTTTTCGTAGTTTCCGTAAAAATAGTAATGCAATTTTGGCGGATTTTTCCTTTCAAAAAGTCGCGGTCGAATTTCATCTCTATTCTTGCTCAGTCTTAACTTGTGCTCCGCCTCTAATGGAATGATCGTCACATCCAGTCTTCCTTTTCTGTATGTTTTGGCTTTATTTGAATTAATACTGTTTTACCAGCCATTATCTCTTACATATACATTATAGACATCTTTGATACATATTGTTTTCTGATAATACAGCGTTTGATCACTAAGCACCACACATTTACTTCGGAGGTCTTCTGGGAGAATCTGTACCTGATTCTTTGCTGTAAATCAGTGACAGATGCTCGACAGTACTCAGGTCAACTGACTGGAAAGAACTCGAGAGATGGCAATGTTGCGAACGTTCTTCAAACGACGGCTCAAAAGCGGTACCGATCGGTATCGGGTCATTTTCATTTCGTGAAAAGCGTGCTTATCAGGAAAAATAAACATGTACAATAGGATACATTTATCTGCCACAGTGCGTGCGTTATCTACAAAGCTGATTATTTCGGCTACAATGAGCAGAACTGCATTGGCATTTTAAACTACGAGGATCTAAACTTATTTTGAAAGATAGTCACAGATGTCCCTTAACAGCTGATAATACAGCTAGACGCAGTGTAACTGCTTAAATGCAATGATGGTGAAACTTCACTTCGAAGTTCGAAGTTTAGATTCCGAATCTTCGTGAAAGCAAGTTAAATTGGCTGATCTTGATCATCAAGTACTTCTGATTCGGATTTTATATACGCTGAAGAGAAATGTGAAAGCTTTTATATTTAGAAAAGAACACAATTAAAGTACAGAAACTTATCCTTACTTACAATAGCAGACATATAAATTGGATCCGATCGTGATCATATTCCAGACCTGTGGGTCATCATTAATTTGCTGAACACTTAACACACTGTCGAACAGAGGTATCAACATTGATTTTCTACCTATGTGGATCATTACCTTAATTATCAGAACAATTTTCTGAAATATAAAATGAAATTGGAATTCATGTTTCACTGTGGGACTCAGGAGTGTGTGGTCGATTACTCACATCCCCTAATGTTTTCAGCTGACACAACATACACGAGTTCGATTTAAGTACGAGAATATGTCAATATAAACCAAATAATTTTCTTCTTGAACATTATGACAATTGTCTATTTACTTTTACCTTATCAAAGTCATCTTTCAGTAATTCGTGGCTTATGAGGTATTTAGCTTATGAGGTATTTCATTCCATAGATACAGAAACATATAAATGTTTATCTGTACTTTTTGCAAGTTTCTTCAACTGGATGTCGTAAGAGTTAATTTTAGATATTGGAACCTTTCTCGATAATATAAGGGCTAATCGAATGAAAACGAGACAGATCGAAAGCAAGTCAGTAGTTTAATGACTTACATTATTTCAAAAGCAATCCCCGTAACTGTTAATACATTTATCACACTGCGAGACAAGAAGGTCAATGCCTACATGGAAAAATGTTTGCGATATAAAATAATGTATAGTTCGTACCTGTATGATGCTGTGACAAATAACTCTGGCAACTGGCACTAGAAACCCACGTTGAATGTGTGAATAGTATGACATTCCTTAGTCAGGCTAGTGGTGAGTCACTGAAACTAGTTTTAGAGCAGAGTATAGAAAAATATTTCTGATTAAAAACTTGACGGGCTGAGAGGGTATGGTATGTTACTTAGGTGATTACAAAATCTAGCAACATTTACAAAGAACTTGGCAGTATGGCCCCATTTATCATGTCCAGCCCCGGCACAGGTGCTATCACCAGCTTGAGTGAAGATGTGGCCTACGTAGCGCATTCAGGACGTTAATAACAACATTTTTATCGTGGAGTGAGATCCAGTATGTCACTTTTAAAGGCGTGAGAGGGAGAAACTCTCCTAGCTTTCTTGGTACAGGTGATTCTGGAACGGAGAGGAGAAGCTGTGATTCGTAGGAAGTGATAGAGAGTGCAAACACTTAAATGTTCAGTTCAGAAACAATTTATTTTCCCAGTAGCTTAACTTTACTCGGAGTGGTGTCTTAGAGCGGCTGAACATCTTTACAAAACAATGAAAACACCCTACCATACATGTGTTAGACCTATCCGGTAACAACTGGTTCCTGAGTTCTACCTTCTGGTATTAGAGACGAGCGCTCTGCTTGTACTCTTTTCAACAATACACAATCAAATACATTAACTACAACAGGAGACAAGCGCGAGACTGTGCTTGTTCCTCCCTATGTTATTGAAGATAGAAAATATCACTGGTGACTATATGTTATCGTATACTTTATTCACTATTGGAAACAAGTCCAAGACAGCACTTATTCCTCCCTACATTCTGACAAACAGAAAATATCAAATACTACTCGTTGCAACTAGAGACAGACCTTTTCTTCTCTAACAGGCAGAAAACTTATGATATAAACTATTGCTGGATACTTATCGGAAACTCAATTGTCATCCTCGACTGTGTAAGGATATCTCGGTGCAGCAGCATCTGTAGTGACTTCGAGGCTCAGCTGTGGTACTGATCCAGACGACAGCTTCCTGGTAATGACTGCTTCTAACTCATGACCAACTCTGCTCTCTTTACTGAACACTTATGTACTGGTTTTTAGGGCTCTCGAAAAAGTTTCTCTGGTAACTCGTAAATAGTAGGTACATCAGTTCAATACTCTAAATCATATACTCTGTGCCCCATTTGCACTGTTTTTGACCACTGTAAAGCACCTGGAGTGTCTTTCAAGCATGCTAAGTCTTTCTGAGAATTACAGGAAGAGAGACAGGCTGTTTGTTTCAAATTCATCGAAGAATGGCTAAATTCTATAATTTTTACAAGGCGCCAAATGATATGGAGCAGTGATGAATACTCGAATTTAGGAGGAGAAAGATTCAAAAGCCACCTTTGACCATGCTAATTTATATTTCCAAAGATTTATACAAATCGGTCAGGTGCAACCTGTGATATTTTATCGAACAGTAGTGGTTCATTATCTCTTCCAGTCACGTCCACCTTAGATACTGCTTCGTGTATAACAGTGCGACCTGCAATTTCTGATCGTCATTTCGTCTAATTAATCTTCTCAAAAGCTGAGCATAAGTGTGTCATTACAGGTCAGTTCCTGCTGTTACGTTAAAGATATCGTCTCCACTTCTGTAATATAAATTTGTCGATACATATCATGACAGCCGTCATCCAGAATCTGGCGACAAATTTCTGGTAAAGAGTATTCAGACTTTAGTAAGGAAGTTACATTTATTATTATGACGTGTGTAATCTAGACACTTCTGCGCAAAAATTGCAGCGTGTAGCTGGGGTAATGGTCGCATGTTTGTTACGGGGAACGTTTAGTTTCGCGTCAAGCGAGCGAGGTGTCGGGCCAGTATCAGTGTGACGTGCCACGTGTCCTAAGTGGCAGAATGCGAGAACACATGGCGTTTAATTTTACTGTGATGGGATTATGTTTATGTGTGGAGTTAATACGTCGATAAATACGGCCGCGTAGATTAAACGAGGGGGCGCAGGGCGTGCGGTGTAGGCCGTAGGGTCGCGCAGGGGTGTCCAGGGCGCTCGCCCGCACAGGCCACGCCTGGCCCGCTTTGCAAACAAGGGGTCCAGCCAGCAGCTATGCCGCAGTGTCACTCTTACGCGATAACTTCGAAACTCATACATCACCTACATTCTATTCGCAGCAGTGTTACTCACTGGCAGAATTTTCCCCCATTCTCCATACTTCGATGGTTAGAGCTGCTTTTTTATCAAGGAAAATAAATGCTCATTCGTTCTTATAGAGTGAAGGCAGATATACATGTATTACAGAAACATACGTACACGCCAAGGTCTCGCCATGAAACCTCACTTCACCCGACAAACAGCCAGCCACAGTCTTCTACAATGCTATTTTCGCATGTTTATTATGTTCAAGAAATAGCCACAAAGACGGATTTGCGTCGGATAATGAAGTCAGTCGATGAACCTGAAACAAAAAACAGTTCAAGGTGTCTGCTGTTAACATGAGTGTTGTACAATGCGGCTACGACCTAAGAGAGGGGTGTAACTGTTTTTGATCCTCTGCATGTACTGCATAATAATAAACTATGTTGGTTTTCGTCATAACACGTCGTTTCAGCACATTTATTTATACTTTTGCAAGACACTAAAGTAGTTTGACTTTCGCGTCACACGTATCATCATTCAGAATTTTTCTGTAGCCTCAAATATGGCGAAATCGTTTGTGTTGTACAGAGAGTTAGTTGCATTTTAATCTGGCTGAAGTTGCTGGAAACTGGAAGGTACAATAATCGTTAAGAGAGACACATTGCACCAGTTTGCTGCACATTACACTAAGCTCCATGATTTGTGCACAAGCAAGAGGTCGGTTAGCAGTTAGGCTTTCAGCAAGCTGGTGTTCATCAAAAATATCCATATTCAAGCGTTAATGCTGATTATGCTAAATTCATCATGGGTGGATTACTTTTTAACCAAATGTGGAAAATATATTTAAATATTTTAACTCTTTTTGGTAACGGTAAATGTATTAGCTGAAATGACATGATATATCAGTTTACGTAGGTCCATTTATGTAATTCTTCCCGAAAAAGCAGTAGTTATAACGCAACAGTAAACTTCATTATTTTGAATGATCGTAAACTTGCTTGTGCATTGCACAAATCAGTGTGTTGTATCGATTAGACTTTTCAAAAACTAAGTAGCAAAAATAAAATTTCACGGAAAAAATTGTAACATTAGAAGGTAAGTTTAATTCATGTATATATATTACGAAACCTCGGAGCTAAGCATGAAACACTAACGTGCCTTCTTGAAAACAGCGTTTACGATTCCACGTTTTGTGTATAATAGCAGTGACGTTACAACGAATCCTGTCACTGTGTATTCGAAATAACGCACTTGTCGCCTTAGGCATTTGAAATTAATTTCCCCTATCTAAATGTATTTGTTCCCACTTCAGAAAACACTTTGGTTCACATTAGGAAATCATCTGTTGAAATATTTCCATTGTTATTTTGCGCTGAACGTTACAAAGTACAAAATATAAGAAAAGAAAGCTAAAATAAAACATGCATCCTAAATACAACACACAGAGAATCTATCTAGAAAGTGGCTACAACACATCTCTCTTCAATGTCTCGGGCCAAATCATTTGTTGTGATTCCGACAAGGAAAAGTTGAAACTAATACAAATCTTGGTTACTTGTCTATTCGTCCAAAGATCATATTGTAGTGACATTAGACGTGTCACCTTAATGCAAAGAGAAATATAATTAAAACATGGCTAATACATACAAATCTCCTACAGGTCTAGATTAACATGGGCGACGTGCAGAGGGTGGACAGAAATATGGAAACATCAAAAACACATGCCTGATACCGTGTAAGAAAAGCGTTGCTATTCAGAACAGACTCAAGTGGTCTCGGAATGCATAAATACAGGTCGTGCATGGTTTACAAGGAAATCTTGTACTATTCTTCCTGCATAATAGAGTTAAACTCATGTAACGAAGATGGAGGTGGATAGCGGTCACACATCCTTCTCTAGAAAGTAGACCACAAAGACCTAACAATATTGAGAACTGGTGACAGTGGTGGCCGGGGGAGATGGAACAATTCATCCTCGTTCTCAGAAAACCAGTCATGGATGATGCAAACTGTGTAAACAGGGTCCCTGTCGACTTGCAACGCAGCATCACCATTGAGTAACAAACATTGTACCATGGGACGGACCTAATTAATCGAAATGGTCACACAATTCGTGGCAGTAATATGAGCTTGCAGAGTAACCATGGGGCCCTTGGAATACCACGATATTGCTGCCCAGACCATCACCGAATCACCGCCATCTTTCACTCTTGAGACCTAAACTCGGCCAGTTGGAAACAGTGTGAAACAAGACTCATCCGACAAAATTACTTTCCTCCATTGCCACATAGTCCAGGTTTCATGGCTTTGGCACCACGATTCCCCGATGCGGGCATCACTGATGAGTGATTTTTTGAACTGCAGCTCGTCCTGTTATTCGTTGCATCTGGCGCTCTCTTGGCATGTCCTGTGTTGCTTTGGTGCTGACGGCGTTGCGAGTGCGACATTCCGTTCTGCAGTGACTTTTGCATCTGTCGTCCTCTTTATTTATCGTCACAGTCCTCTTCAGTGAACGTCTCTCACGATCACGCAAAACATACTTCCGTTAGCGTTGTGACTTAGCATATGATGTTTTTCAGCTTTCTATGTCTTCTTCTTCTTCTTTTGCTTGTGTCTTTCTCCCGCGGTTTCGCAGGGTCGGCATGGTTAGGGGCGGATTTGGCAAGGTTCATGTTAAGGGGTGGCCAGATGCTCTTCATGTCCCCCCCCCCCCCCCCGTCCCGCCCCCCCTAGATGGAATTAGTGTACCCAGCTGTCTGCACCTAGTGTAATCCATGGATTAGTGCGAACGTCTTCAGATGTCTGCGAGTCGTGGAACTGAAGCGGGATGTGGGGACCAGCCCTGTATTCACCTAGTGGTATGTGGAAAACTGCCTAAAAACCACATCCAGGCCAGCCGGCACACCGGCCTTCGTCGGCGCACCGACGAGAATCCAGGAAGCAGTGCATTAGTGCTCTCGGCTAACCTGGCGGGTTTTTTCGGCTTTCTGTGTATACGGTATGAATCTTTGATACTGAGCCTATTGAAACACCCAACATCTCAGCCATCTGGGTTATGGCAGCACCCACCATACAGGCAACAACGATTTGCCCACGTTCGAATCCACTTAGCACCGTCATGATGCACTCACAACTACACAGTACGCAGTTCTGACCGTGACTGGCACTTGCAATGTGTTGAGGACATTGCACAGGTGCCAATCATGGCCAAATACAACAACGCAACCTGCAGGTTTGGCTAGCTTCTGCATTTATATTCAAGCATGCCTTTCTCGTGTTGAGTCCATATTTTTGTCCAAACCCTGTAGGAAGTTATTGCTGCGTGGGTAATCCTTTAGTACGTCGCATTTGTTAGTTTGTAACACTGAATTAAAACACCTCCATAATGAATGATAATTATTTTCGATGTGTGTGGTACTTTGTAGTTCATCGCAGTCACGACAGTACGATTGGTTTCCCAGCTAGCTCCAGTTCTAGGGATTGTCCTTTGTTCTGCCTTCAGTTAACATTCTCGGGATGGAGATTTATGGCAAAACTTCAACTATCCAGAAGTGTTGAAGCATTCCACAAGATTGTCACTCTCAAAAAAATGTAAAGAGCTTTAATGGCTGTAATATTGTAGGAGATGGCTACGAGAAACATTCTGATCATGCTAGTTTTCATTACAATAAGAGCCGTGGAAGGCTGAGAAAGTAACCTAAGTTCTGCCATCCCTTAAACATAATAATAATAGTAATAATCGCCATCATCATAATAATCATAATAATGATAGTGGAAGTTACGTCCTTAGTATGCAACCACCTTTAATTTCTGCATCTTTTGAGATACTCTTCAGGAGGGAAGAGTTACACCATGCGAAGTGCTGCGTAGTTATCGAGAATGATGCTGTTGCCACCATTGTATTTATTTTCTAAAGTCTGCTAGTAACTCTCGTTTCAGAACTCCGCTGAAACACTCACTAATCATTTATTTCGCCAGTTCCTCATACCTGTAATGGAATCAAACGATGGAGCGTTGAAACTAATCTTGATTTATTATCTACCATTAGTGGGTAGCTCATTAGCATGAATTTCCAGAAGCTGTCAAAAGGCAACGCGAGATCACATACTGTAAATGTTCAGTCATAGTGAACGGTCAATCACGGAATAAGCAATCTGACATACTGCTCAGTCGCTTCAGACATTCTGCGTAATATGTCGCTGGCATTAGTCCTATCGGAATACAGCGATAGGAAAGTGTTGGAGGAGTAGAATGCATTCGGCTCCTGCAGCTGTTGGGAAAACCTGGAAACGCATGTTCGGATGTGGCGCTCACCACTCATCATTGCGAATATATACAATGACAACCGAATTAGTAAGTAGTTACCTTTCTAAAGGAGTCCTGTTTTAACCTGTATTGTGATGATGGTGACGTACTGTACGTATTAGTCCACAAACAGTGAACGACGTTCTGTTTCGTTTCATTTCGAATCTGTTACATTCAAAACAGAAGTATGTATGACTCGTCACATTTTACATTTTTAAATTTTATTTCAGTCATTTCAGCTACACTAATCACTTCTTACGGTGTATAAGCGCCAGGACATGTTTCCCACATTACCTTAACAGTCCTGTGTCATTTGTTTCAGATGCTGTACAGACTTGAGTGTATGTGGTGGGGCTAGAACATGAGGATGCATACGGGTATTCCCCATGTCATATGACGCGCGATGTGAAACATTTTCTTACGAGAGTCCCACGGCAAGAGACAAACTAAAAATAGCTAACTTAACACACTGTACAGAAAATTATTCAACCCCCAGCATCACTCTAATACCGTGTAACAACGCTCCCAGCCTACATAATGCTCTCAGTTCTCCTAGGTAAGCCACACCCAGCTGAAGACATTCACTGACGTTTAGACACCGTAGGGGCAGTAGAGTGCATATATGTTCGTCAAAACAGGGTCGTATGCGTACAGCCCTATGCACAGAGCTATTTTCATCTTTGAAGACGGAAGTGTCCACAGTATATTCATCATGAAGTAGAATAGGTAGGGCAAGACGTGCACCGCGAATGTTGGTTCATGTACTCGGTAACGTGAATGATTGATCACAAGTCATGGTGCGAAAAACACTCCATAACATCATAGAACCACCTCAGTCCTGAAATACACCCTCCACTCACTGCGGGCTAAGTGCCCTGGGCGCCGGTGAAGTCGAAGCCTTTCCTAAAAGAGACAAAATTGCGACTCATCCCATCCATACTCCAGTACGTAATGCTGCACAGCCCCATTGAGTATCATCGAGTATCTCGACTTTTACGATTTGCAGATAACTTCGACAACTTTTTTGTAGGAGAACTTTAGAAACTGCAGTACTACTCTTCCTTTCGTGTACTATTATTCTAAGAAAACGCCACAGAAAGCATTGATGAAAAATTCCATACCCTTTTACCCAGCTTCCTCTACACAAGGTGTGTAGCTCTTCAGCACACTGTAACTGTTCCACTGAAATTCTCACCTCTCACTCCAATCCCCCTGCCCCACTACCCTCCGACTAGATATGCGGTTAAGATCAACCTGTAGGTTACACATTTCTCTGGTTCACTTTCATCTGGGTTAGTATTAGTAGCCTCACAAAGTACTGATGTTCTGGTAACTGATAACTGTTTAAGGTTATGGTTGTTCTTCGCTGTTACTCAGAGTGGATTTTTTTTCCCCTTGCGATTCCCGTATGTTGTCATGATTTTCGTAAGAGTGGGTGTATCGTTAAATCCTACAGACGGTATAATTTGCAGATAGGTTCGATTGGTTTTCCAGATAGCAACAATGTTTGGATTATCATTTGTTCTAACTTCCTCCCACCTCCCTACCTGTGGATGAAATGTTTATATAGAAATGAAGGAAGCAAGAAATGTTGAGTTTATCGTCCCATCGACGTCGGAGGAGGCGCCCTATATTGGTTCGAGAAGTATGACAGAGGGTCTTGCGCATGGTCATTCTAGAAAGTTCATACTGGTATGTGTCTAAAGTGATTCAAGATAACTTAAATCTGAATGGCCCACAAGGGACTTGGACCCAACTGCTCCCGAATAGCAGTCCAATGTCTGAAGGACTGTGCTGCTTCATTCTATATGTCAGGAAGGAAGCGAGATAATCGTAGGAGACTTCTAGTTAGTCCTGTTTTAAAGGTTTCATACTGAATGTTTGAAACCAAATGGCCGGCTCATTATAAACCCACAGTCACTACTGTGTCACTGAGCAATCAACAGCTAGATGAGTCAAGGATGTACGTCACGTTGACTAGTCCTACTTATCTTCCTGTCTACATGAAAGATTTTAACGGAACATACAAACAATGGAAAACAGTACCAGCAATCTGTGGTGGCTTTACTTCATCTGCAGGTTTTCACTAAAATCATTCCTTCTAAATGAGACTGTGGTATGGGCCAGGATTCTGGTGCTGTCTTTCATTATTTTGGTGCTCCCCCCATCCCTTTTCTACTAGTCTCTTAGTCGTGCTATTTGCTTCATTAGTGGAATGTAAGTCGGAATCCATCACAGGAGTTCTGAAACACTGACTTTGTTTATGGATTGGTGTGTGTGATAATTACATAGCCGGAAGCTGTGGCCGAGCGGTTCTAGGCGCTTCAGTCCAGAACTGCGCTGCTGCTACGGTCGCAGGTTCAAACCCTGCCTCGGACATGGATGTGTGTGATGACCTTAGGTTAGTTAGGTTTAAGTAGTTCTAAGTCTAGGGGATTGATGAACTCAGGTGTTGTCCCATAGTTCTTAGAGCCATTTGAACCATAGTTACATAACACAGCATTCGTAGATGAACGCCACTTACTTCATAAACCAGGTGGCGTATTTTAAGATTGCGCCAGTCATACTTATCAGTCACGTCTGGTATTGGCTGACCATACGAAAACGTCAAAAGAATATGACGATCTGTTATGAAATTGCTTCTGGTTGGTAGAAATACAGACGGAGCCTACTCTACAGCACGACAGTACTCATGTCCATACAGTTCACAACCGTGATTTGGCTCTATGATATGTTAAATCCATTTTTTCATCCTGTGGGTCCAGCGGAGTAATCATATATTCCTTGATATGTGAACAACTCGGTTGTACTCACAGCTGAAGAAACGTTTGGGACATGAAGAGACCTCGGTCAGTCGCCATCAATAGAGCGGATGTCTCTGTGCACCTGTTTATGCTGCTAAAAAAGCTTTGTACGATGAATTTCAGAACAAAGCTTACGATCTCTGTGCTAAAATTCCCGATCACATCGTTTCATGGGCAATTGAGAATTCGTCCTTTGTAAATTTCAGACAAAGTTTGTTTTACCTAAACAAAAATTACTCTTCTTTGTCATGTGACCTAACGGCTGTGTTCAATTAGTACTGTTTCTAATGCACAACTCAGCAATTTTCAGGGACGTACGAGGAGTTCATGGCCACAGTCCTTCCTTGTTGTTTCTCTGTACACTCCGAGGCAACCTCGTTTGCGCAGTAGCACGAGGCATCGTTCCTAGCACGGCTGCTTTATTAGCAAAGGTAGAGCAGATATACCAATATGGCCTCTTTAATTAATATGTTCATTTGTTTAGTCTGGATGTGTTTTCAGTTATAAATTAATTTCAGTTATCAAATTAGTTATCAGAGTACAAAAAATTCGTTTCACTTCGCGTAATAAAGTTTGAATCAGTAATACTTTCACTCTTACGAACGATGTTAGCTAAATAAGTGCAACAGCTTCGTAATAGAATTGTAATATGACCTGAGGAAATTTTGAACTAATGCACTTAAAGTCTATTTTATATGTGGGGTGTTTCAAAAAGTATTCAAAGTGTTGAAACGGAAATAAGCTCTCTGTTTGAAGGACATACTAACTTGTTTCTAGTCCATTCTTGAACCGCTACAGGCAGGAGGAAGTAGATCGCTTACTGAGGAGCTTCCGTAGCATGATAAAAGGAGTCACGAAAAGAGTAATCAGTTTGTGTGTTTATCATGGAGGTACGCCAAATGATACGAGTGGGTCACTGAAACTAGACCGGATGGAGCTATGTTTCCATTCGCGTAATCTCAGATGTCACACAGCATTCGCCCCTTTTTTTTTTTTTTTTTAAAAAAAAAAAAAGCAGTTAATACGGCTCTTGGTCAATACAGCATGATTGACAGTTTCGATCAGTGGTAGTCAACCTTGTCTCTACCTTGCAGGCAGTATGGGGTTTTAAAAACATCTTCATTAGAATTTCATAAAACTTGGACATAAAGTGTTTGGGAGGTAATTATTATTATAAGCTTTAACATGATGTAATTCTGCTTCATAAATTTTGTAGAGCAAAGTTACTTTCCTACTTTATAAATGACGATTACTGTGGAACCTGTGAGTGGTTAGAAATTTTTTCCACTAACAGAGATACAAAAGTATGCTGTAAGTAACGGAGGTTGACTACCCTGGTTTAGATGATCTTCCGGCGATTGTGAATTTCTGGCGATGATGATAATCTTTCCATCATCTTCCGAAACTTAGCTTGTTTGATTGCCGAGGTACTAAGCACCTCCATTAGTGTACAAGCACACATCTGTTAACGGATGTGCCCAGTGGTCCCTAGAGCACACCGATCAACGCAGTCGTTAAAGTCAAATGCAATTTCGGGATTGCCGCAGTGCTTTTGCACAGACAGGAAAGGTTCGTGCTGAGGAAAGGAAGTGCGAGATTATAGAGGGCGGTGAGTCACCAGTAGGAGCTCAGCGGAAACGGAGCACAGTTCGACAACAGCGTTAATTTGCAGTTCTCTCTTAAAAAGTACATTGATGAAGGGACAAATTACCTCATATTCTCTTCATCTCTTTTGGCAAGATTGAACTGCTTAACGTATACGCAAAATGCCGTTAAATACAATTTCTTATTAATTGAGCCGATGAACAAGTATTGACTATGTATTCTCGAGCATAATGTTTAGACGGTAACTCATCACTGAAAATGTTTGTTCTAAAATGGATGTGCTTCATTTTGTTTTTTTGCTAAGATGTATATGAAGAAAATGCGGACAATAAAATAACTCCTTGTACGCGATGTTCTAAGAGCCATGGATAGAGTCAGTAAGTCAAAACTTGTAGTGGTGGGTTTAATACGTTCCTCTAACATCGATTTTTAAAATGCCGAGTGCAATGGTTGTGCGCGTCTTCATAGGTACCTCAACAATCAATCCCACGGAAATTTCTAACACAATCACTAAAAAGTGGCCTCTTCATAAAACTTTTTTTTAAAAAAAGTCCGTCGAAATACGCTGCAAAGCGAGAACGACGAAACTGCACCAGACGAAACTGATGAGGGGTAAGACGCTGTTGAAACCGCTAGACCAACTTTTTATTTATTTTCTAGAGCAGATTCAGTTTTTTATCGCATTTCTCCAATAATGAATCACCTAAAATCATTGGAGGGAATGAAGATTTCAGCTTAGGGACTTAACCATAGAATCATTGTAAACAGAACAGCAGTTCAGTTGGAGAACGGAGGCGTGCCTGCGAGACACAATCTCGGAATTCGCCTGTAATAATTTAGCGAAACCGTGCCAGTCGTTAAATAGGTTGGACGAACGTGGTTTTGAACCATGCTGCTGCCGAATACGTGTTCAGTGTCTTAACCACTATGTTCGTATAATTGGCTCCATATACCAAATTTCTCAGTCAGTAATACACTGCCCATGAAAAATTCTTTAATTTTACCGTAGAGATAACGTCAGTACTGTAACGGAAAAACTAGTTGAGTACTTCTGTAAACTCCGATAGCTCCACACCAGATGTCAATTTCCATCGTTTTATGACTGAGTGAAACAGAATAAACATTTTTTGAAGACGATTACCAACAGTTGTTAAGTATTTTACGAAATACGTGATACGCACTGTCTGTGTCATTTATTATTTACTATGAATTTGTTCTTTTGCTCTTCTACAGTTCAGATGGGTCAATATTAATAACACTGCCACATTAATACGGCATCATACGTAAATAATAGAATAAGTCATATACTGGGATGATGGTGATAAACCGTAGCCAGTAATGATAATGAAGTACACATATAAAACTGTCTGTCGGCCTCGTATCACTAGCAGTCGAAATGACAGGCATCTTACCCGCATGGCTGTAACGGATCGTGCAGCCACGTCTCGATCCCTGAATGAACAAATGATAACGTTTGCAAGACAACAATCATCTGCACGAACAGTTCGACGACGTTTGCAGCAGCATGGACTATCAGCTCGGAGACCATAGCTGCGGTTACCCTTGACGCTGCATCACAGACAGGAGCGCCTGCGATTGTGTACTCAACAACGAACCTAGGTGCACGAATGGCAAAACGTCATTTTTTCGGATGAATCCAGGTTCTGTTCATCATGATGGTCACATCCGTGTTTGGCGACATCGCGGTGAACGCACATTGGAAGCGTGTATTTGTCATCGCCATACTGGCGTATCACCCGGCGTGATGGTATGGGGTGCCATTGGTTACACGTCTCGGTCACCTCTTGTTCGCATTGACGGCCCTTTGAACAGTGGACGTCACATTTCATATGTGTTACGACCCGTGGCTCTACCCTTCATTCGATGCCCATAAAACCCTACATTTTCAGCACGATAATGCATGACCGCATCTTGCAGGTCCCGTACGGGCCTTTCTGGATACAGAAAATGTTCTACTGCTGCCCTGGCCAGCATATTCTCCAGATCTCTCACCAACTGAAAACGTCTGGTCAACGGTGACCGAGCAACTGGCTCGTCACAAAACGCCAGTCACTACTCTTGATGAATTGTGGTATCGTGCTGGAGCTTCATGGGCAGCTGTACGTGTATACGCCATCCAAGCTCTGTTTGACTCAATGCCCAGGCGCATCAAGGCCGTTATTACGGCCAGAGGTGGTTATTGTGGCTACTGATTTCTCAGGATCTATGCACCCAAATTGTGTGAAAATGTAATCACACGTCAGTTCTAGTATAATATATTTGTCCAATGAATACCCGTTTATCATCCGCATTTCTTGTTGGTGTAGCAATTTTAATGGCCAGTTGTGTATTTCGACTACTGGGATACAGCAGGTATTCGTCTTACTGGTTACTTTGCAAAAAGCAAAAACTAAATAAAAAAGTGAAATGTGAGGGAGTTGCTAAGCTGCTAGACCGGTCGTCAGAGGTGTTCCGATAGAGGGAGCATTAAGAGATTTCCAGTATAAATTGTTGAAACACCCACACTATTCACCAGTTTTGGCACTCTATGTCTGTTCTTATTTCTATAGTTAAAAAATTTGTGGCTGAAAATTATTCTTAGCCCTATGATCATGGAATCCTTATATCGAATATTTTTTACCCAAAACGTCGGACTCACTCCGATTTGCACAAATCGTCTCAAAATGCGCAGTCAACTGTGCGGAGCGACCTTAACGTCTATTTTGACAGAAGGTGTCAGGAGTGAAAGCGATATTTCTCGCGGCGGCAGTTAGGGCCATATTGTCGCTAAACGGGAGCTGTCGTCGCTAACACATTTGTAATGAGGAACGGCGGGGGGCGGAGCCACCCGCGGGGCGCTGTTTGCGGCTGCCGGCCGGCCCCCTTCGGGGGGGCTCCACCCCTCGCCTTGACAATATAATCAGCCGTTGATTGTGAAACCCGAGGAGATTTAACGCCTCGATTGGCGTGTACACAGCGTGCGGACAAATCTGTTATTCACACAAGCGAGTTTTTCTTTATCGCTGGCGGAGGAAAAATGCACAGAAATGGGTGGCGGGCGTCGCGAAATTGGCTTAGCGCCGGCAGGCCATCTGGCAGCCAGCGATACCCGCCTTGCCACCTGACGCGACCCGCCTTCCCAGTTGCAGTATCAGACAGGAGTGCCAGCCGGGCTAGGACGATGTGGGCGCCGGTAGACTTACGTACAACTTTCGTCCGAGTGTGATGCACAGACGACGCTCGCACCCTGGATGACCCAGCTAACGAAAGGTGCGATTCGCTATTGGGCACGGTCCTTGTTCCACCCACCTACACCAGACAGGGAAGGAGGCAGTAGCTCTCTTGTGACTCCCAAGAGGAATAGGGGCGCATGACCATGTTGTGCTCATTTGTGACACAAAGGTAGTGATTCATCCCAGCTTCGCACAAGTAGCATTAAATACAAGGGGTGTTCAATAAGTAATGGAACACATTTTTTCTCGCCCAATTTCTGTTGAAACAATGCGGATTTTCTTGTGTGACATCATGGAATATTCCCGCTCCAGCCTCTATACATCTACATCTACATTTATACTCCGCAAGCCACCTAACGGTGTGTGGCGGAGGGCACTTTACGTGCCACTGTCATTACCTCCCTTTCCTGTCTCAGTCGCATATGGTTCGCGGGAAGAACGACTGCCGGAAAGCCTCCGTGCGCGCTCGAATCTCTCTAATTTTACATTGGTGATCTCCTCGGGAGGTATAAGTAGGGGGAAGCAATATATTAGATACTTCATCCAGAAACGCACTCTCTCGAAACCTGGACATCAAGCTACACCGCGATGCACAGCGCCTCTCTTGCAGTGTCTGCCACTTGAGTTTGCTAAACATCTCCGTAACGCTATGACGCTTACCAAATAACCCTGTGACGCAACGCGCCGCTTTTCTTCGGATCTTCTCTATCTCCTCTGTCAACCCGACCTGGTACGGATCCCACACTGATGAGCAATACTCAAGTATAGGTCGAACGAGTGTTTTGTTAGCCACCTCCTTTGTTGAGGGACTACATTTCTAAGGACTTTCCCAATGAATCTCAACCTGGCACCCGTCTTACCAACAATTAATTTTATATGATCATTCCACTTCAAATCGTTCCGTACGCATACTCCCAGATATTTTACAGAAGTAACTGCCACAAGTGTTTGTTCCGCTATCATGTAATCATACAATAAAGGATCCTTCTTTGTATTTATTAGCAATACATTACATTTGTCTAAGTTAAGGGTCAGTTGCCACTCCCTGCACCAAGTGCCTATCCGGTGCAGATGTTCCTGCATTTCGCTGCAATTTTCTAATGCTGCAACTTCTTTGTATACTACAGCATCATCCGCGAAAAGCCGCATGGAACTTCCGACACTATCTACTAGGTTATTTATATATATTGTGGAAAGCAATGGTCCCATAACACTCCCCTGTGGCACGCCAGAGGTTACTTTAACGTCAGTAGACATCTCATGGAGCTCCAATAGGTGCGGCGCTATACCCAGCCTTCAATATGGTGTTTTTAACAGAGAGCTGCGTTTCAAGCAGAGAGTTGTCATTGACTTTCTTTTGACGGAAAACCAGGGCATCACAGATATATTCATAGGCGCTTGCAGAATATCGACGGAGACCTGCCAGTGAACAAAAGCACGGTGAGTTGTTGGGCGAGGCGTCTGTCGTCACCGCCACAAAGTCGAGCAAACCTGCCCGATCTCCCAAGTGCTGGCCGGCTGCACACAGCTGTGACTCCTGCCGGGTTGTAACGTGCGGATACTCTCATTTGAGATGATCGACAGATCACAATCAAGCACCTCGCCGTTCAGTTGGGCATTGCTGACACACTCGTCCCCCGTTTGGGGGACTCCAAGGTGCTTGCCCGTTGGGGTGCTCGCTGCCTCCGTATGGTATGGGCGAGCTGTTCTAGGCGCTACAGTCTGGAACCGCGCGACCGCATCGGTCGCAAATTCGAATCTTGCCTCTGGCATGGATGTGTGTGACGTCCTTAGGTCAGTTAGGTTTAAGTAGCTCTGTGTTCTAGGGGACTGATGACCTAAGAAGTTAAGTCCCATAGTGCTCAGAGCCATTTGAACCATTACTCACCGCCTAACGGAAGGCCATAAAAAGCAACAGAGGACCAGCTGCGCGGAATTGCTTACACGCTACGAGGCTGATAGTGACACATTTTTTTCTAGCGTCGTTACAGATGATGAAACATAGGTTCATCATTTCGAACCGGGAAAAAACGGCAATCAATCGAGTGGCCACACCACCTCCTCTCTGAAGAAAAAATTCAAAGCCGTACTCTCAGACAGTAAAGTTTCGGCGACGGTCTTCTGAATGGGTTATTCTGTTTGATGTCCACTTTCATGGTTCAACGATCCACTCTAAAGTGCATTGTGCTGCCCTCTGGAAACTGAAAAAACGACTTCAGCGTGTTCGTCACCACAAAAATGCAAACGAGCTTCTCCTTCTCCATGACAAAGTAAGGCCTCACACAAGTGTGAGCACCCGAGAGCAGCTCCTAAAACTTCACTGGACTGCTCTTGCTCATCCATCCTGCAGCCCGGATCTCCCACCTACCGACTTCCATCTGTTTGGCACAATGAAGGACGCACTCCGGTGAAGTAATATGCGGATGATTGGGAGCTTATTGAGGCAGCAAGACGTTGGCTCCGTCGTCGACCAGTACATTGGTACCATGCAAGCATTTAGGCCCTCCATGTAAGGTAGAGTAAGACTCTCACATTTAACGGAGATTATGTTGAAAAATACCGTTTTGTAGCAAACAAGAGTCGGAAATAATATGTTTATTGGAATCCTGAATAAAACCAACCTCCTCTCTCTCAAAAAAAAAAAAAAGTTTTGCGTTACTTATTGAACACCCCTCGTATCTGCGGGCGGACAACGTGGCTGGCCTAACGGTAAATTTGTTTACGAGCCATTTTGTAGAGTTATACAAATGATTCGGAGAACAATGTTAGGTAATTTAATATCATCAGTTTCATCCAACTGAAATGATTTAAGCAGCAGACACCAGTAAACGTGAACAGTAAACATGAATGATATCCGTAATTGACGTTTGGAGTGACATCTCGAGGTAGTGAACGGAGCACATATTGATTTATGTAATATGTGTACAACCAATGTAAATATTCTACGAGAATCATAGGTGTGTGTGTGTGTGTGTGTGTGTGTGTGTGTGTGTGTGCGCGCGCGTTTTGTGTGATTGGATATGTTTTCGAATTTGTAGCATATCGAGTATCTAAGACTGGCTGAGTGGGTCAAGTCCGAAGATCACAAATTAAAGAAAAAGAAATAGAAAGAAAAGTGCATGATGTAGATATGTAACTCGTGTCAGCACTCTTCTTGTGAACCTTAGTACTCACTGATTCATTTTTCAGACTCATTGCCGAAATAATTTACCGCAGACTCTTTGTGACAGACTTATTCGTCTTGCCGCGCAAACAATCGCGTCCTCGTCTATGTTTGATTGAAGGGAAGCAGTAAGCTGAAAGTTGAGTCATCTGTTTCGCTTCTGAAACAAACTTCCTTTATGTAAACGAATGAAAGGTGGATACCTTGCTGAAGCAGTTTCTGGGAATTTTTTTTTTTACTTTTTGCATACAAAATTAAAAACCACAGATTTTGCAGTCGCATGTTTCTTCGCTTTGCAATTATTCTCAAATCATTGTTTCGATATTTCAAAGTTAAGTAGCTCACTGCTGGTTGTTTGAAGAACGTGCAGTGAATTACCAGATCAAATCGCGACTGGAAATGTGAGCGAAGCAGAAAATGTCATCCTCTAGGAGTTTCTCATTCACAGTCCATCTTCTATTTTTAAGGTGACAGGAAGTTGATGCCCATGTCTGTTTCCTTCTTTCAGAACCTGACAAATCCACCAACGTTTATGGGGAATCCCCTTCTGCACACGAAATACTGCTTAATTTTAAAGTTTCCAAAAAAATAATATCTGAATAAGTCAAGTTGCAAACACATTGACCGCGCCGCGCGAAACACGTTCCTTTTGTTATCGGTACATCAAAAGAAGGAAGGCGTTCGCTCGCACTCCGTATGGCCGTGTCTACATCGCACTGTGCAGAACCGTGGATCAGATGAGTTCTGCAGTTCACCGCTAAAGGGCAATGACCAATGACCTCGTTTTCATAGCGGCAGTCTACCTATTAGTAAAAGCCGTATCAAAATAGAGAGAGAGAGAGAGAGAGAGAGAGAGAGAGAGAGAGAGTGAGAGAGAGAGAGAGAGAGAGAGAGAGAGAGAAGAAGAAGAAGAAGAAGAGGAGGAACGGGTAGAAGAGATTGAATGGGAGAAGGAACTTGAAAAATCCATCCTGGACAGGATTGGTCAAGATACAGAAGGATGGGAGTTATTTAACATTGCTACCAATGGAATATCAGAAGACTGCAGCAGTAGTTTTATCATAGGGAACACAGAGTTGTCGATGGTGAGGTACGGGGTAATCTACATGGTAACCAATGGAACAAGATTAAAGAGGTTCGGAGTGAATGCGTACAAGGTGAATCGTAGCAGCGGAATTACCCTGAGAATGAGTACAATAATGAAAGGATGAGGTGGAAAGCTCATCGGACATTCTCAGTTCGGATAAATATGATGCTGATGGGTCCGAATGTGATACTCATGACAGGTGTGCCAATTACTGCGATAATATGTTCGAGTTCACAGTTACTTAACTCTGTTTCATCTGTAGCGAACCAGTAATTTAGCCACTGCAGGGATTCAGAGATACTATTGTTTGGAGGAGAATATACTAAAGTGCGTTTTGAGGTAGCGCATAAACAAAATTTTAACCATATGAACCCAAATGATAAATCGAAGGCTCGAGTACTGCTGCCGCATGCATTGTTCATTTGGTTGTAGTTTACTCTAGTGCTACAAGCAGATATTGAGAACTTGAAGATCAAACATCTTGGGCAATTGCAAGATTGCTGACTACAATTGCAACGGAATAGTGACAGACGGTCTTTTGGTGGAGGGTTTTTCTTTAACATGTACTTCCTTCATTTCTCTTTCTATTATTTTTACGTTTTTCTGTTAATACAGCTGTAGACTATAGCCTTACTTGACCCTACATCTGTTGTCAAAACAGATTAGCGAATTGTCTCACAGTCTTCCTGCAATATCAGTTAGCTAAATTTCTCCAACAGGGATTTATGCGAACTAAATCCGACTGTGTTCCCAGGGTTACACTTTCGAAAAGGCTATTCCGACCTGTTACGATCGTAGCAGCGGGTCTCTACTTTCGTACGAGAGCTCCTGTCATTCCTGGTTAATAGAGACTCCAAACATTGCAGCACTGCGCTCTAATCAATCGAACTAACGTCTTGTATGGGATTTCTGCTACAGATGCGCTGACCTTTCCCACAACTCCTTCAACACATCTGCTTAGATTTTACATGTTCTTCTCACTTCATATCGCTTCTTAATCTTAGCCTTAAGTTGTTAAACTAAGTGATGGCTCCCAGAAGTTTAGTACTATTCTTGTAATCGGAGACTATAGATATCTTCTCCTTACTGTGAGAATTATGTTGCATATACCCACACTCAAAGTGAGCTGATGACACTTTTACCAAGCAAGAATTCCCTCCAGTTCATTCATGATTTCTTTACCATTACTCAACGATGATACTTTCCTGCTGAAAACAGAATTCTCAATGAAAATTATGATAACGCTGCTTATCCAATGTGATAAATCGTTTATGTATAATGAGAACATTAGTAGTCCTATAAATTTTCGTTGCGGCACACCCCGATAACATTAATTTCATTTCTTTTGAATATTTACCGCCCAATATAACGTACTGGAGCCTTTTAGTGTAAAATAGTCAGTATAAATTTGAAAACTGAATAAATCAGGGAATAATGTAGATAGAGCGGCACAAATTGACACATATGCTTGGAATGACATGGGGTTTTATTAGAACCAAAAAAATACAAAAGTTCAAAAAATTCCTCAACAATAGCTGTAGTCGAGGAATAATGTTGTAAAACGTGTCCGGAGTTATGGTGATGCATTGGCGTCGCATGTTGTCACTCAGCATCCATAGAGATGTCGGTCGATCACGATACACTTGCGACTTCAGGTAACCCCAAGGCCAATAATCGCACGGACTGAGTGAGGTCTGGGGACCTGGGAGGCCAAGCATGACGAAAGTGGCGGCTGAGCACACGATCATCACCAAACGACGCGCGCAAGAGATCTTTCACGCGTCTAGCAATATGGGGTGGATCGCCATCCTGCATAAACATCGTACGTTCCAGCAGGTGTTTATCAGTCAGGCTGGAGATGCGATTCTGTAACATATCGGCGTACCTCTCACCCGTCACGGTAGCAGTTTTGCTGTCCAGCGCCATCTGCCGGACATTTTATGAGCTTTGTTTTCTTTTGATTCTAATAAAACCCCATGTCAATCGAAGCATGTGTGTCAATTTTTACCTCTCTATCTACATTATTCTTCCGTGGTTTATTAAGTTTTCAAATTTATACTGACTTTTTGATCACCCAGTACTTCGAGGCAATCACATGTCTGTGGAGACACTCCTTGATCCTGTCTTGGGTATCAGTCGAAAATGTTGAACAGCCTATAGAATAAGGTTCACATGTAAGAAGGGAATAACCTCTCTGTCGCCTTCTGGTAACGGCCTCTTTGTACATTAGTATGGAAGGTCATGTATTTAGTATACATCCCTTCCAAAAGTTATTTCCAACCTGAAACCGCTACTTCTCCTACAAACTCTTCTTTATTTATACTCATAAGATTGAAAACACGCTTTTAGGCAACTCTCACCAAGGTAAATCCTTCCCAGTATTGTCAGCCGAACCAGCGTCTTATGCGTGGCAATCACGCACGCTGATTACCGGGAAAACCAGAATTTGATGCCTGTGTAGCTCACCACTGGCGATTTCCATGGTGTAAGAAAGTAGGATAAAAAGGAAAGAAATGAACCATTGTGCGGTAACTATAAAGTGAAAAAGGTATTAACGTGTTGTGTCGTTCCTGTAAAAAGTTTTTGTTCCCCTCGGTTGTCCTTTCCGATATTTCGCTCCAGTACGCATTCACACACATTTGCTGTCCGTGGGTACCTGCCGATCACCGGCGACGAGACAGTGAGAAAAACAACGTTAAATTTTCGAAACGCATTGAATCACTGCAAAATTAAATAAAAGCCACAATTCATCCCACTGGACCAAAATAAACAGGTTACCTGTCAAGAATTATTGAATGAAGAATTAATTATATTGTTATGGATTATTCGGGCTCAATTCTGCAAAAGTCGGCAACAATTGCGTGATGCAGTGTTTGAATTACAGTAATCCATTTTTCTGTCACGTTGCGTGTATTGATATTTGCGTAGTGGAGAGCGACACTACAAGCGCTGCTGTGGCGGACATTTTAGCTCTGGCTTTGTACTGTAGCCGCGTACTTGCAGTCACGGAATAGCTGATAGCCGCGTTATTTCTTTGAAGTTAGAGACGTCTTTACTGTCTGACGGCTTCGTCTGCAGCATTTCGTGGCTGGCACTGAAGAAACTGTGTTACGAGAGACTTGAAGCAATGAGGACCGCTCAAAAAGTTCAATGCGCGGGAGGGGATACGCTCGCAGCTAATTGGATCGACCCGGAGAGTGAAGTACAATCAGCAGACAGCGCACGGTTGGCTGTGACGCGGGGGGAAGCACAAGTGCGCCCTTCCTATTTATTTAATGCTACCATATTTCTGCTGTAATGTTTCGCCGGCTTGAAGCCATCCGACAAATTTTATCGCTCGTGATTTGGTGTTATGCCCGACTTTTCAATACTAAAAAGAATTAATGCATCGGATCGGATGTCGGGGAGGAAAATACTTGATTTATGGGAGTTTGCGTAGGCGGGCGCGGCGCTGCCAGGCGCGTGTCAGACCCTAACAAGGAAACCGGCCGCGATTTATCGCCCGCCACAGACAAATCTTCGTCCCGCCTCTAATATTTCCCGGATTTTTACGTCGTCCGCGTAACGAGTGTTCCTCTCCAGGGTATCACACGTAGCCCCGACGTTAAATAAAGAGCCACTGACGTTTACAGTGATAGTAAACACTGCGAAAGCCGACGCTGCTTCTGCTCTATTCCAAGGTACGGCTGTCGTACTCTAGTTGCACAACGTATCCTGCGAGTAAAGAATTTTATTTGTACTTGTGATATGTCCTTTCTGGTCTGAAAACAATGAGGCACCTGATAACTCACGTCCGCTGAGCGTGTTACTGATCATATCTGGCTTTCACTTATTTCATTTATTAGCCCTGTACCTTGTACCCTGCAACTAACTAATTCTAGAGATAGTTTATACAAATTTCAGAAATTGTCACAGATCATTATTGTTAAGACGTTTCTTACACACACAGACACTGTCAAATACTGTACTTAAATTTATCTTTAAATAATGATTATTATTACAATAATAATAAGAAGAAGAGGAAGAAGAAGAAGAAGAAGAAGAAAAGTAATAATAATAACAGTAATAAAAATACAACACTGTCGTACTTTCGGAGGCGCTGTATGCATCTGGAACAACACAAATAATTGGGCAAACTAAAATCAAAGAAATAGAGAAACAAGAAAGGAAAATTCTCAGGAAAATTTTTGGCCCGATACAAGAGCAAGGAATCTGGAAGAATAGACCAACATCAGAATTATATGAATACACAGACATGATTACGGATACAATAAGGAAAAGAATAATGCAGTTCTACGGAAATATCCACAGGATGAATGAAAACAGAATTTCAAAGCGAATTCTTAAAGTCATCAACTGAGGCAGGGGAAAAAACAAAATGGATAAAAGAAGTGGAAGAAGACCGCAGACAAGCACACATAACAGTAAACGATGCAGAAAATAGAACTGAATTCAGGAACATCATCAAAAAACATAAATTTGACACCACAACACAGAAGAGACTAGGATGCAAATGGACAACGGAGAGAAAAAAAACAACACAGTGAACACATGAAGAAAATTTGGGCTCAGAAAAAACATAAACAATCATCATAAAGGAATTAAAGTTCAAACGCTCTCTTTAAATGGGAATAATCGAAAATAATAATAATAATAATAATAATAATAATAATAATAAACGCGCAGTTCATGAATTTACTTTATTTTCCAAGTCTTAATAATCAACTTGGGAAGGAGAAGGTGTCGGCCATTCCCTATTACCTGGAACTATACCAGTATTTACCTGGAATTACCTTGAAAAACATGGAAAATCCTAATTACAACGACTTGATCAGTTAAACAAACCTGAACCCTCTGCAAATAAACAGATTGCGTACTTCTCAATGAATTAGAGTGAGTTATGAATTACAAGAACACAGTAACACAGACCTAAAGCACAACAGTATTGTCAACTATTACACTCATTTCAATGCAATATATCATAAAAACAGAACAGATATATTATCCGTGGACTACTCAAATCATACATCTCGACAACATAGAGAAAAAGTGCTGTACAATGTATTATTCCGTATGTTGGCTATAAAATGTTGTTAGTACCGGTATAGATGTCTGTGTCTCTGAATAATACATCGGAAAAATTGTGATTTGTTGCTAATACAGCTGTCATACATTTTGCAACTGATAACCAAACTTCTTGGCTGGAATACTCTCTTTCAAATTCTGAAGGTGGCAGGGGTAAAACACAGGGAGCGAAAGGCTATTTACAATTTGTACAGAAACCAGATGGCAGTTAGTTATCAGAGTCGAGGGACATGAAAGGGAAGCAGTGGTTGGGAAGGGAGTGAGACAGGGTTGTAGCCTATCCCCGATGTTATTCAATCTGTATATTGAGCAAGCAGTAAAGGAAATAAAAGAAAAATTCGGAGTAGGAATTAAAATCCATGGAGAAGAAATAAAAACTTTGAGGTTCGCCCATGACATTGTCATTCTGTCAGAGACAGCAAAGGTCCTGAGAGAGCAGCTGAACGGAATGGACAATGTCTTGAAAGGAGGATATAAGATGAACATCAACAAAAGCAAAACGAGTATAATGGAATGTAGTTGAATTAAATCGGGTGATATTGAGGATATTAGATTTGGAAATGAGACGCTTAAAGCAGTAAATGAGTGTTGCTATTTGGGGAGCAAAGTAACTGATGATGGTCGAAGTAGAGAGGATATAAAATGTAGACTGGCAATGGCAAGGGAAGCGTTTCTGAAGAAGAGAAATTTGTTAACATCGAGTATAGATTTAAGTATCAGAAAGTCGTTTCTGAAAGTATTTGTATGGAGTGTGGCCATGTATGGAAGTGAAACGTGGACGATAAATAGTTTGGACAAGAAGGAAATGGCTCTGAGCACTATGAGACTTAACATCTGAGGGCATCAGTCCCCTTGAACTTAGAACTACTTAAACCTAACCAACCTAAGGACATTACACACATCCATGCCCGAGGCAGGATTCGAACCTGCGACAGTAGCAGTCGCGTGGTCCCGGACTGAAGCGCCTAGAACCGCTCGGACACCGCAGCCGGCTGGACAAGAAGAGAATAGAAGCTTTCGAAATGTGGTGCTACAGATGAATGCTGAAGATTAGATGGGTAGATCACATAACTAATGAGGAGGTGTTGAAGAGAATTAGGGAGAAGAGAGTTTTGTGGCACACCTTGACCAGAAGAAGGGATCGGTTGGTAGGACATGTTCTGAGGCATCAAGGGATCACCAATTTAGTATTGGAGGGCAGCGTGTAGGGCAAAAATCATAGAGGGAGACCAAGAAATGAATACACTAAGCAGATTCAGAAGGATGTAGGTTGCAGTAGGTACTGGGAGATGAAGAAGCTTGCACAGGATAGAGTAGCATGGAGAGCTGCATCAAACCAGTCTCAGGGCTGAAGACCACAACAACAACAACAGTTCCACATTTGCTTCCGTCAGTCACAGCAGTGGAGAACTATAAAGATAAGTGTATTTCAGCATGAAATAAAGAGCTGTTCTGTTTGACTATGAGTGGTACTTCAAGAGACAGTTCTTTTTGTCCACCTGCGTGTGCAAAAGGAGAACACAAAAAGAATGGAAGCAGTTAACACTAAATTAACGGATGTTTGCACATGCGCAAAATCTTCCCAACACGTTTTTCATTCTCATTTCCTATTGATTTTACATGTTCACTTGATTTAAGATAGCTTCGTAGTATTGCCCCTAGGTACTAATACGATCCAATAGAACCAGCAAGGTTAGCACCAAATTTTTAATCGGGTGCTGTAGGGTTCGTTCTTTTATTTGTCAGCGTTATCTTGCATTTATTCATGTTCAGTGATAACTAACATGCAGTACAAGAAATGAAGGAAACCACTATAGCAAATGAACGAGAGCAAAGAACAAACACACAAACACATACCGTTATTGTTGTAGAAAACTATATTCAACTATCAGCTCGAGGACAGGTTGGAATACTATTGATATAAGTTAAGTACGATAATGATCGTTAAAATCGCGGCACCAAGGAGGATAGCAAATAGCGCAATTTTACTTATTATAAGTAAACAGTATAGAGTAGGAAGAATACATGACTAAGTTTGTGGGGAATATGGGGGTATACAAGGTGTAAAATTTAATACAGAGCTCCCATCTATGGTAGCAACATTTGCGTGTCGTCCGATCAAGACACAGCGAGGGCAAAAGAACCACAGGCGCAAAGATGCGAGCTGGTATCAGTGCCATAGAGACTCGCCGCCTGCGCGAATTCCACCAGCGCCACGGGCGCGGCTAAGGATGAAGATATCGACTTCGCCTCGGCCAATTGCCGGCCGAGTACAATCCGCCACTGACCGGACGGCAACGGACAGAAGCCTACTCGCAAGAGCAGCTCTCACCCACTTGCTTATAGATCATCGTCCATGGCTGACTTAGGAAACGTCGTTTAGTGAACTCTTAGAAGGGATAAGACAGTTGTAAATTTACCATGTACTGTGAAGCTGACCTACGATTATTTGCACTTAGCCACTGAGGGCCTTTCTTTGTCTTTGTCTTTTTTGAGTTAAAAACTCATTTGTGTGACTTCGTTACTAATTTTTTGGAGTCTTGTATAACCTTCGTTCCCCCATCCTGTTACCTGACCCTTGGGCATAGCTGTACAATAGTGGCAGAAAGAAATTGTCTTAACGGTGTAATGCACCAGAAGCCGTTTCACGAACCCACAAACTCGCCTCCACAGCAGTAGGGACGAAACCTTTACAAAACTGGCGACGAGGGTTTCCAAAATCTTTGGCTCCATTCATGCTGCGCTTTTGAGTCGAACTGATCTTGGATTACAAATGTGGATACGTCATGCACTCTCCTTGAGCTCTATGCCAGAGTTTGTCAATCGTGCTAAGTGGCGAATGCTGGCATGCCTACCTTTCGCCAAACCATGTCGATGAGTTACCAAGAGGCTAGAGATCAAGAGAACGTTCTTGACTGGGCAACATTCAGATCTCCTCTGTATCGACGTACGTCAGGACATCACGGGCAATATACGGTATTGCGTTATTTTCCTGAAAAATATCTTCGTAGATAGAGCACAACCACCGGCATTATCAACTCAGAAATGTAACTAATGGCATCCAAATAAACAGTCACTGAAACCGGAAGTGAAGCGAACAGTCTGTCTGTCCTCTCAGGCGCCAGTCGCGTGAGGCTGCTGAGGTAGTGCATCGGGTTGATTATAGTCTCTCCTTAATTCATCGACTTCATGTTCGCATGACAGTCGTGGGAATGCAACCAACACGAGCAGCAATATCGCAGAACGATAAATCACAGTGTCAGTAGGCCACGATCCTACTGCTGTCGAATTCCGACCCGTACTGGTAAGCGATCCACTTTCTTACACAAGGCAAACACGACCTCCCCCCCCCCCCTCCTCCCCCACAAAAAAGACGATTTCTCAATGAGAAATTAGCTGAGTCCAGTACAGGTGTCCCTACCATAGGGCACAAGCCAACCTTCATTTTCAGCGTTAACCTTACAGCAGAGAGGTGTAGACTGCTCACAACGCCTGAAGATGACACATAAATCTTCTGGTCACAACAACCTGTGATGTATTTCTGAAAGCTTCCTGTGAGGCATAAGTAGACGTGGTACTTGAGGTGCTAAGTATCAGATGTACAGCACTTGGAGAAAACAGTGGAAACACCGCAAGAAATGTATGCTTGAACATAAATGCAGATTCTGTCCAAACTATCCAAGTTAGCGTTGTTGCATTTGACCGCGAAGAGCACCTGTCCAATGTCTTCAGTACATTGCAAGTATCAGCCGTGGTCAGTACAAATGTCCTGTGTGGCTGTAAGTGAATTCGAACGCGGGGATATTGTTGGTAATCGTATGTTCTGTGGTTCCATAACCAAGGTAGTCGAAATGTTTGGTCTTTCAAGAGACACCCTATCGAAGATTTATATCACGTACAGGGAAAGCAGACAAACATCATCCGCTAACTCGCAACGCGGACAACTGTGTGTTGAGTGATTGTGACAGACGCTAACTGAAGAGGATTGACACAAAAAATAGAAGGACGGCAGCTGTAAAACGTATTCCCGAACTGAATGTCGCACTCGCGAACCCTGTCACCACAAAAACAACACGAAGGGAGCTCCAGAAGCAGGGAACAGCCGAGCTCACGCCCAAAAGTGAGACATGGCGCGGGTTCATCGATGATTTCGGCAGACGAATCTTGGTATTCCATAGATCCCATGGTTATGCTGCTAACCAATATGTTACCATTTTGGCTGATCAGGTCCATCTCATGGTACAATGTTTGCTCCCTGACGGTGATGCAGTATTCGAAGATGACAGGAAAAATTTTGGAAATTGTGGTAAGGTCTTGTGGGACCAAAATGCTGAGGTCATCGGTGCTTAGGCTTACACACTACTTAATCTAACTTAAACTAACTTACGCTAAGGAAAACTAACACTCATGCCCGACGGTGGACTCGAATCTCCGGCGGGAGGGACCGCGCAATCCGCATGTCGCCTGAGACCGCCTGGACACTCCGCGCGGCTGAACCCAGGTCTCTTGCTTCACTACGCAGATGCCCTAGCCAACGACGAATGAAACTGTGTAGCAAGGCCAGGATTCGAAACCGGATCTCCTTATTGATTCATCGCGGTCTACTTTGAAGAGTTATTGTTGTTGAGGTCTTCAGCCCAGAGACTGGTTTGATGCTCTCAATGCTACTCTATCCTGTGCAAGCTTCCTCATCTCCGAGTAACTACTGCAACCTACATCCTTTTGAATCTGTTCAGTGTATTCATGCCTTGGTCTTCCTCTACGATTTTTACCCTCCGCGCTTCCCTCCACTACTAAACTGATGGTACCTTGATACCTCAGAACGTGACCTACCGACAGATTCCTTCTTCTAATCAAGTTCTGCCACAAATTCTTCTTCTCCCCAATTCCATTAGATACTTCCTCATTAGTTAGGTGATCTACCCATCTAGTCTTCAGCATTCATCTGTAGCACCGCATTTTGAAAGCTTGTATTTCCTTCTTGTCTAAACTATTTATTGTCCAAGTTTCACTTCCATACATGGCTGCACTCCATACAAATACTTTCAGAAAAGACTTCCTGGCACTTAAATCTATACTCGATGTTAACAACTTTCTGTTCTTCAGAAACGCCTTCCTTGCCTTTGCCAGTCTACATTTTATATCCTCTCTACTTCGACCATCATCAGTTATTTTGCTGCTCAAATAGCTAAACTCATCTACTACCTTAAGTGTCTCATTTCCTAAAACAATTCCCTCAGCATCACCTGATTTGATTCGACTACATTCCAGTATCCTCGTTTTGTTTTTGTTGATGTTCATATTATATCCTCCTTTCAAGACACTGTCCATTCCATTCAACTGTTCTTCCAAGTCCTTTGCTGTCTCTGACAGAATTACAATGTCGTCGGCAAATCTCAAGGTTTTTAATTCTTCTCCATGGATTTTAATTCCTACTCCGAATTTTTCTTTTGTTTCCTTTACTGCTTGCTCAATATACAGACTGAATAACACCTGGGATAGACTACAACCCTGTGACTCCCTTCTCAACCACTGCTTCCCTTTCATGCCCCTCGACTCTTATAACTGCCATCTGGTTTCTGTACAAATTGTAAATAGCCTTTCTCTCCCTGTATTTGCCACTGCCACCTTCAAAATTTGAAAGAGAGTATTTCAATCAACATTGTCAAAAGCTTTCTCTAAGTCTACAATTGCTAGAAACGTAGGTTTACCTTTCCTTAACCTGTCTTCTAAGAAAAGTCGGAGGGTCAGTATTGCCTCGCGTGTTCCAACATTTCTACGGAATCCAAACTGATCTTCCCCGAGGTCGGCTTCTACCAGTTTTTCCATTCGTCTGTAAAGAATTATTCGTGTTAGTATGTTGCAGCCGTGACTTATTAAATTGACAGTGCGGTAATTTTCACACCTTCAACCCTTGATTTCTTTGTGATTGGAATTACTATATTCTTCTTGAAGTCTGAGGGTATTTCGCCTGCCTCATACATCTTGCTCACCAGATGGTAGACTTTTATCTCCCACTGCTATCAGCATTTCTAATGGAATGTTGTCTACTCCCGGGGCCTTGTTTCGTCTCAGGTCTTTCAGTGCTCTGTCAAACTCTTCACGCAGTATCATATCTTCCATTACATCTTCATCTACGTCCTCTTCCATTTCAATAATATTGCCCTCAAGTAAATCACTCTTGTATAGACCCTCTATATACTTCTTCAACCTTTCTGCCTTCCCTTCTTTGGTTAGAAATAGTTTTCTCTTTTCTCCAAAGATCTCTTTAATTTTCCTGTAGGCAGTATCTAACTTATCCCTAATGATATATGCCTCTATATCCTTACACTTGTCCTATAGCTATCCGTGCTTAGTCTTTTTGCACTTCCTGTCGATCTCATTTTTGAGACGTTTGTATTCCTTTTCGCTTCCTTCATTTACAGCATTTTTCTCTTTTCATGTTAAATTCAATATCTCTTCTGTTACCCAAGGATTTCTATTAGCCCTTGTGTTTTTACCTACTTGATCCTCTGCTGCCTTCATCATGTCATCTCTCAGAGCTTCAGAGCTACCCATTCTTCTTCTACTGTATTTCTTTCCCCCGTTCTTCCCAATAGTTCCCTAATGCTCTCCCTGAAACTCTCTACAACCTCTGATTCTTTCAGTTTATCCAGGTCCATCTCGTTAAATTTCCACCTTTTTAAAGTTTCTGCAGTTTTAATCTACACGACATAACAGTTAGATTGTGGTCAGAGTCCACATCAGCTCTTAGAAATGTCACACAATTTAAAACCTGGTTCCTAATTATCTGTCTTACCATTATATAATTTATCTGTAACCTTCTAGTGTTTCCAGGCCTCTTCCACATATACAACCTTCTTTCCTGGTTCTTAAACCAAGTTTTAGCTATGATTACGTTGTGCTCTTTGCAAACTCCCTTACCCCCATTCCATATTCACCTACTACTTTTCCTTCTCTTCCTTTTCCTACTATCGAATTCCATTCACCCATGACTATTACGTTTTCGTCTCCCTTCACTATCTGAATCGTTTCTTTTATCTGATCATACATTTCTTCAACCTCTTCGTCATCTGCGAAGCTAGTTGGCATATAAACTTGTACTACTGTGGTAGGCATCGGCTTCGTGTCTATCTTGGCCACAATAATTAGTCCACTATGCTGATTGTAGTAGCTTACCTGCATTACTATTTTTTTTTATTCATTATTAAACCTACTTCTGCATTACCCCTATTTGATTTTGTATTTATAACCCTGTATTCACCTGACCAGAAGCCTTCCCCCTCCAACCGAACTTCACAAATTCCCGCTACATCTAGCTTTAATCTATCCATTTCCCTTTATAAAGTTTTTAACCTACCTGCCCATTCATGGGATCTGACATTCCACGCTCCGATCCGTAGAACGCCAGTTTTCTTCCTCCTGATAACGACGTCCTTCTGAGTAGTCTCCACCCGGAGATCCGAATGGAGGACTATTTTACTCCGGAATATTTTAACCTACAGGACGCCAGCATCACTTAACCATACAGTAAAGCTGCATGTCCTCGGGAAAAATTACGGCTGTAGTTTCCCCTTGCTTTGAGCCGTTCGCAGTACAAGCACAGCAAGGCCGTTTTGGTTAATGTTACAAGGCCAGATCAGTCAAAAATGGTTCCAATGGCTCTAAACACTCTGAGACTTAACATCTGAGGTCATCAGTCCTCTAGACTTAGAACTACTTAAACCTAACTAACCTAAGGACATCACACACATCCAGGCCCGGGGCAGGATTAGAACCTGCGACCGTAGCAGCAGCGCGGTTCCGGACTGAACCGCTTAGAGTCGCTCGCTACGGCAGCCGTCTGCAGATCAGTCAATTATCCGGACTGTTGCTCCTGCAACTACTGAAAAGGCTGCTACCTTTCTTCATTAACCAGACGTTTGTCTGGGCTTCCTACAGATACCCCTCCGTTGTGGTTGCACCTACGCTACGGTTATCTGTACCGCTGAGGCACGCAAGCCTCCCCACCAACGCCAAGGTCCATGGTTCACTGGAGGAGGCTTCAAAGAGTAGGATGCTTGATCGATATTGACCTCCATCCTCGTCACCCGCACTTCCACTATTTTGCAGGAGGAATGGTATTACATCCTTCCAAAATTATACAGCACCTGTATTCGTCCACTCCAAGCTGTTTAAAATGTCAGTGATTTTCCTATGCCTCGTTGTAAACTGTAATGTGTTATGGTGGAAGTATTTCAGTATTTTTGTGCATCCCTTGCACGTCGATGTTTGGCTTTCTGATGACGCGAAAGAAATTTCAGTTCGCGCGACAGGTATCTGAACACTTGAAATGACAGACAACGCAAGTTCGTTTTTTTTCCCCTCAACCTCAGAGGATGAACCATTGTGGGAAAAAAACTGACATTGTCGGATGGAGAGCAATGATTTAATTCCAAAATGTAAAGAAAGTTTCTGATATGAAGTTTCCTTTGTCGAGTGTATATACACTGTATTACTAGTTTCGACAGGACTAAGTTGCTATCTTCAGATCGGCAGAGTACAGGCTATGAAATCATGTTGCGCGGTAACCTGCACGTTTGTTTTCGTACTATCATAACGGACTTGTAATAGAGAGAGAGAGAGAGAGAGAGAGTAGAACATTAAAAAATAGAACTGTTTGTTCATGGCAAGACAGAGTCATACAAGTGTGGCACATCAATAAGTGTCTGGGTTGGTTGCCGGCCACAAAGGTAAGAAAAAAAAATGGTTGAAATGGCTCTGAGCACTATGGGACTTAACATCTATGGTTATCAGTCCCCTATAACTTAGAACTACTTAAACCTAACTAACCTAAGGACAACACACAACACCCAGCCATCACGAGGCAGAGAAAATCCCTGACCCCTCCGGGAATCGAACCCGGGAACCCGGGCGCGGGAAGCGAGAACGCTACCGCACGAGCACGAGATGCGGGCCACAAAGATCACACCAATATTCAAGAAAGGCTACAGGAGTAATTCACTACATAACAGGACCATATAATTAACGTCGATATGCAGCACGAACCTGGAACATATACTGCGTTCGAACATTATGAATTACGTCAAAGAGAACAACGGTCTATCGACACACAGTCAACATGGATTTAAAGAACATCGTTCTTTAAATTACACAACAAACTCTTTACTCACACGAAGTGTTGAGTGCTATCGACAAGGGATTTCAAATTCATTCCTTTTTTCTAGATTCCCAGAAGGCTTTTGACATCATACCTGACAAGTGGCTTATAATCAAATTGCGTGCTTATGGAATATGGTCTCAATTACGCTACTGGATTCGTGATTTTCTGTCAGAGTGGTCACAGTTCGTAGTAAATGACGGGAAGTCATCGAGTGAAACAGAAATAATTTCTGGAGTCCCCCAAGGTAGTGTTATAGACCCTCTGCTGTTCCTTATCTATATAAAAGATTTAGGAGAAAATTTGAGCAGCAGACTTATGTTGTTTGCAGATGATGCTGTCGTTTATCGTCTTGTAAACGCAACAGAAGATCAAAACAAACTGGAAAACGATTTAGGAGAGATATTTGTATGTTGCGAAAATTGTCAATTGACCCTAAATAATGAAAAGTGTGAGTACATCCACATGAGTGATAAAAGGAGTCCGTTAAACTTCAGTTACACGATAAATCAGTCTGAGATCAGGCCGTAAATTCAATTAAATACCTAGTGATTACAATTGCGAACAGCTTAAATTGGAAAGAACATATAGAAAATGTTGTGCGGAACACGAAACACAGACTGCGTTATGTTGGTAGAACGCTTAGAAGATGCAACAGGACTGTGTACTACTCTTGCCCGTCCCCTTTTGGAGTACTGCTGTGAGGATAGGATTAACGTAATGCATCGAGTGAGTTCAAAGAAGAGCAGCGAGCGCGTTTTGTATTATCAAGAAATAAGGGAGAGAGTGTTGCGGACATAATACAGGATTTGAGGTGGACATCATTAAAAAGAAAGGCGTATCTCGTTGCGGCGGGATTTTCTCACGAAATTTCGAGCACAAACTGTCTCCTTCGAATGCGAAAATATTTTGTTGACGCCGATCTACAGAGAGGGAAACGATTATCATAATAAAATAAGGGAAATCAGAGCTTTCGGGAAGTTATAGGTATTCGCTTTCTCCTCGCGCTGTTCGAGAGTGGAACAATAGTGAATTATTGTATAGGTTGTACGATGAACGCTCTGCAATGCACTCAAGCGTGATTTGCAGAGTATCCACGTACACTACTAGACATTAAAATTGCTACACCAAGAAGAAATGCAGATGATAAACGGGTATTCATTGGACAAATATATTATACTAGAACTGACATGTGATTACATTTTC
This sequence comes from Schistocerca gregaria, assembly GCF_023897955.1. Taxonomy (NCBI): domain Eukaryota; kingdom Metazoa; phylum Arthropoda; class Insecta; order Orthoptera; family Acrididae; genus Schistocerca; species Schistocerca gregaria. Next base: position 117,993,830 of record NC_064931.1, on the reverse strand, counting down.
ACGCAATGTGGGTGCATAGATTCTGTGAAATCAGTACCCAGAACAACCACATCTGGCCCTAACAACGGCCTTGATACGCCTGGTCATTGAGTCAAACAAACCTTGGATGGCGTGTGCAGCTTCAACACGACACCACAGTTCATCAAGAGTAGTGACTGACGTATTGTGACGAGCCACTTGCTTGGCCATCATTGACCACACGTTTTCAATTGGTGAGAGATCTGGAGAATGTGCTGGCCTGGGCAGCAGTCGAACATTTCCTGTATCCAGAAAGGCCCATACAGGACCTGCAACATACGGTCGTGCATTATCCCGCTGAAATGTAGGGTTTCGCAGGCATCGAATGAAGGGTAGAGCAACGGATCGTAACACATCTGAAATGTAGCGTCCACTGTTCAAAGTGCCGTCAATGTGAACAAGAGGTGACCGAGACGTGTAACCAATGCCATCCCATACCATCACGCCGGGTGATACGCCAGTATGGCGATGACGAGTACACGCTTCCAATGCGCGTTCACCGCGATGTCACCAAACACGGATGCGACCACACTGATACTGTATACAGAACCTGGATTCATCCGAAAAAAATGACGTTTTGCCATTCGTGCACCCAGGTTCGTCGTTGAGTACACCATCGCTGGCGCTCCTGTCTGTGATGCAGCGTCAAGGGTAACCGCAGCCACGGTCTCCTAGCTGATAGTCCATGCTGCTGCAAACGTCGTCGAACTGTTCGTGCAGATGGTTGTTGTCTCGCAAACGTCCCCATCTGTTGACTCAGGGATCGAGACGTGGCTGCACGATCCGTTACAGCCATGCGGATAAGATGCCTGTATTCTCGACTGCTAGTGATACGAGGCCGTTGGGATCCAGCACGGCGTTCCGTATTACCCTCCTGAACCCTCCGATTCCATATTCTGCTAACAGTCATTGGATCTCGACCAACGCGAGCAGCAATGTCGCGATACGTAAACCGCAATCGCGATAGGCTACATTCCGACCTTTATCAAAGTCGGAAACGTGATGGTACGCATTTCTCCTCCTTGCACGAGGCATCACAGCAACGTTTCACCAGGCAACGCAGGTCAACTGCTGTTTGTGCATGAGAAATCGGTTGGAAACTTTCGTCATGTCAGCACGTTGTAGGTGTCGCCACCGGCGCCATCCTTGTGTGAATTTTCTGAAAAGCTAATGATTTGCATATCACAGCATCTTCTTCCTGTCGGTTAAATTTCGCGCCTGTAGCACGTCATCTTCGTAGTGTAGCAATTTTAATGGCCAGTAGTGTAGATATAGCTGTATATGGAGATGTAGTTGTAGCAGGCAGCCAACCCAGACTCATGCGGCACTTGATTTGCCGCACTTGTATGATTCCGTCTTGCCATGAAGAAACAGCTATTTTTTTTAATGTTTCTACTCTCTTTTTTATTAAGAGTCCGTTACGATGGTACGGTTTGTGGCAAAGAATGATTTCATAACTTGTACTCTGTGGATCTGAACTTAGTCCTGTTTAAACTAGTTATCCAGTGTACATATATGCGATTAAAGCAATAAAAAGATTCACATCAGAAGCTTTCTTTACATTACATTGTGAAAATTCTAGCGAGCGGAATAATGTGGTGATAGGCTGGTGGACAGTGGGCACAGCCGGGATAAAGAAGTGAAAGGGGTGGAGGACGGGGCGGCGCCGGGCGCTGGGTGCTGGGGTGGCCGCTAATTATTTGCGGAGTGACGCGCCGGCGCCGGGGGGAGCGGCCGCTGTTTGGCGCGCCATTAGCCGCCAAGTTGCCGACAGAAGGCGCACACTTGCCTATTCATCGGCGCACCCTCAATACCAGATATTAAATTATCATGACAATCGTGACTGGCGGTCGAGTTTTATTTATTAGCTTGAACAGTGTAACGCAGTCGGTGTTTGCCCGCACACGGCCGTGAAATATTGCAGGGACAGTCGGTGGCTGCGGGCGCGCATCTGCCCGGCCATGCATTATTCAGGCAGATTTCACATTACACTAACGCGGCCTTATTTCCCTGGAAGGAGCCCGCCGGGCCCACTCGTGAAGCCCGCCATTTGGCTGCCGGGAGCTCCTCTCGGTCCGCCTCCGCGGCTCCCGGCTGGCTCGGCTCTCGTCATTCGACGTGGACGTCGTCGATGAATTATTTGGCTCACTTTGCGCTAAACAGTGTGTCACGTTCACGAAAGATGCGGCAGATACATAAAGTCGTGTCTCATAATACCACGTTATTCTGGATGTCTCAGGCATTTTGTGCCAACACTTTTTGAGTAGCGGATTATTGTCAAATTGTATCACGAATTGGGACATGGTTGCAGCAAAATTCACAGCGATCCAGGAAACCGCATATGTACGGGGGGCGTCCGGTACGTAATGCAACACATTTTTTCTCAGCTCGATTCAAAAAGTGCGGAATTTCTTGTGCGACATCGTGGAATATTGCCGCTTCAGTCCCTGTAATTCCATGAAGTTCCGATAGCCTTCAAAGAGGGGTCTGTAACGGAGATGCGTTCCAAGCACAAAACTTTCTGTTGGAGGAAAACCAGAGCACACGAGTAGTCATAGGCACTTGCAGAATATCTGCACTACTGGCCACTAAAATTGCTACACTAAGAAGAAATGCAGATGATATTGGACAAATATATTATACTAGAACTGACATGTGATTACATTTTCACGCGATTTGGGTGCATAGATCCTGAGAAATCAGTACCGATGGCGTGTACAGGTACAGCTGCCCATGCAGCTTCAACACGATACCACAGCTCATCAAGAGTAGTGACTGGAGTATTGTGATGAGCCAGTTGCTCGGCCACCATTGACTAGACGTTTTTAATTGGTGAGAGATCTGGAGAATGTGCTGGCCAGGGTAGCAGTCGAACATTTTCTGTATCCAGCATGGCCCATACAGGACCTGCAACATGCGGTCGTGCATTATCCTGCTGAAATGTAGAGTTTAGCGGGGTTCGAATGAATGGTAGAGCCACGGGTCGTAACACATCTGAAATGTAACGTCCACTGTTCAAAGTGCCGTCAATGCGAACAAGAGGTGACCGAGACGTGTAACCAGTGGCACCCCATACCATCACGCCGGGTGATACGCCAGTATGGCGATGACGAATGCACGCTTCCAATGCGCGTTAACCGCGATGTCGCCAAATACGGATGCGATCATCATGATGCTGTAAACAGAACCTGGATTCTTCCGAAAAAATAACGTTTAGCCATTCGTACACCCAGGTTCGTCTTTGAGTACACCATCGCAGGCGCTCCTATCTGTGATGCAGCGTCAAGGGTAATCGCAACCATGGTCTCCGAGCTGATAGTCCATGCTGCTGCAAACGTCGTCGAACTGTTCGTGCAGATGGTTGTTGTCTTGCAAACGTCAGCATCTGTTGACTCAGGGATCGAGACATGGCTGTACGATCCGTTACAGCTATGCGGATAAGATGCCTGTCATCTCGACAGCTAGTGATTCGAGGCCGTTGGAATCCAGCATGGCCGGCCGCGGTGGTCTCGCGGTTCTAGGCGCTCAGTCCGGAGCCGCGCGACTCCGCCGGTCGCAGGTTCGAATCCTGCCTCGGGCATGGATGTGTGTGATGTCCTTAGGTTAGTTAGGTTTAATTAGTTCTAATTCTAGGCGACTGATGACCACAGATGTTAAGTCGCATAGTGCTCAGAGCCATTTGATCCAGCATGGCGGTCCGTTTTACCCTCCTGAACCCACCAATTCCATATTCTGCTAACAGACATTGGATCTCGACCAACGCGAGCAGCAATGTCGGGTTCGATAAACCGCAGTCGCGGTAGGCTGCAATCCGACCTTTATCAAAGTCGGAAACGTGATGTTACGCATTCATCCTTCTTAAACGAGGCAATACAACAACGTTTCACCAGGCAACGCCGGTCAACTGCTGTTAGTGTATGAGAAATCGGAAACTTTCGTCATGTCAACACGTTGTAGGTGTCGCCACCGGCGCCAACCTTATGTGAATGCTCTGAAAAGCTAATCATGTGCATATCACAGCATCTTCCTCCTGTCGGTTAAATTTCGCGTCTGTAGCATGTCATCTTCGTGGTGTAGCAATTTTAATGGCCAGTAGTGTACTTTGACCTGGCAGTGAACAAAAGCACTGTGAATCGTTGGGCAAGGCATCTGTCGTCATCGCAATGAGGTCTCGCGAACCTGACCGGTCGCACGCAACTGTGACTCCTGTAGCTTTTGAACGTGCTGACACTCTCATTCGAGGTGATTGACGGATCAAAATCAAACTCCTCGCTGTTCAACTGGACATTTCTCTTCGGTTGTGCTGACCTACTCGTCCACCAGTTGGGGTATTCAGTCACGTGAGCCCGCTGAGTTCCTCGCCGCTTAACTGAGGATCTTACAGAGCAACAAAGAACCACATGTGCGGAATTGGTTGCGCGTTTTGAGTCAGATCATGAAAATTTTTTGTGGAACATCATCCCAGGGGAAGAAACAAAGGTTGATCACTTCGAAACGGAAACAAAATGGCAATCCATCGAGTGGCGCCACAGCAACTCTCTTACGAAGAAAGTCATGGCAACAGTCTTCCGGGACTCTGAAGAGTTTATTCTGTTCGATGTCCTCTCTCTCGGTGCAACGATCAACTCTAAAGTGCATTGTGCTATTCTCAGGAAATTGAAGAAACGAGTTCAGCGTGTTCATCGCCACAGAAAGGCAACTTCTTTTTCTCTACGACAAAGTAAGGCCTCGCACAAGTATACGCATCTGAGAGAATTGGACTGTTCTTCCGCATTCACCGTACATCCCGGATCTCGCATCTTCCAACTTCCATGTGTTTGGCCCAATGAAGTATGCAACCCGCGAGAAGCAGTGCGTGAATGATCGGGAGGTTATTGAGGCACCAAGACGTTGGCTCCCACGTCGACCGCTAGAGTGGTACCGCGAAGGCATACAGGCCCTCCCACTATCGAAGATTATCTTGAAAAACAGGATTTTGTAGCCAAAATGGCGGGGAATAATATAGTGTATTGGAATCCCCAATAAAATCAGCCTGCTTTCACAAAAAAGTGTTGCATTACTTACTGAACGCCCCTCAAATCTATTCCAGTTTCGGACTACAATCTTATAATCTTACACGATAGGTAACTAATTTCGGTCTATGATCGGCATCTTCAAGACTTAAAAAATAAAATAGAAGCATTCTCCCTTGAATATGGCTAAATTCAAAGCGGACGAAAGCTACAAAACAGAGTACTCACAAATAGTAATTTATATGTAAATTGCATGTTCTCATACCTGAGCATAAACCCTTATTCTACTTCATCGAGTCAACACATGTAAGTATGATACAGTCAGGAAATAATAATCCCGAAAATCTTCGTCTTTTCAAGTAAAATTGTAAGAGTAGTCAGTTACATGCAGATGAATCCATTCATTGATGATTACATTCCGCAGAGCTACAGAATTGAGGGTATGTTGATTGCTACGTTTCATTTTCCATTTCTGATAGGCCAGACATTTTTCACGTGATTAATAACGATTTCTAGTATGGGACAGTCGATGTGTGACAGGGGATCGTCCAACCGGGAACATACGTGTTCAGACCTGTGCACATGGTTGCTGTAATCTCGGGAGAAGGGAGCATTCAAAGCATACTCATCAGAATATGTAATGTGCACAGTCAGACAGTTGATCTGCAGCACTACTCATGAAATGACGCCCGTTGTGTAGCTGAACACTGAGGGCAGCGCTTCGCGAGTGGTGCTGTCGAGTCCCTGGTTTGAGAGGACAGTTGACGACAGCAAGGCGTGGTCCTAATACAAACATACCATACGTCGATTTGATGTATAAGTTTTAGGTGCATCTGAAGATTAGGCTAGAAGCCTCGAAATCCATCGTCTATACATGTATATACAGCCCTGCGCCGCGTTTTTATGTCTGTATGTTCGGGATAATTCCATAAACTACTGTAGACAATTTGATACTGGTTTCGCTAATAGATAGATTGTTTCGCCAGGAAGGTTTATCTATACAGTTCACAACCTCAACACCAGACATGTCGTCCGACCGTAGACAATTAGCGCTACCGATGCGAAGCCAGGAGCGGGTCGCTAGTGTTAATGTAAAATGGAAGTTAATTTAACTGCAGTCTGAGGAAAATTCATTCTTACTCTCAAACAGATTAATAAATACTAATGATGATGCACGTACTGATATTCGAACAGCACCCTTCAGAGGTCACACCGGGCGAGTCAGCTTACTTTGACGTACACGGAGACGGGATATCCGAAGTCACGAGACATAACGGTGTCGACACACGGGACGTGCTGATTAACGTGTTTCTGCGCTCTCAGAGTTCTCCAGTGGCAGTTGTCGGCTTTATGTAGCTTGCAAGCCACACAGTTTGTTCAAAAAAATAGACAGGCTCAATTTTCCTACTTTACCTCTACTAAACACACATTTCCTCCATTGTCTCTGGAATCTCGCAACTGCTACTGTCGCAGGTTCCACTCTTGCCTCGGGCATGGATGTGTGTGATGTCCTTAGGTTAGTTAGGTTTAAGTAGTTCTAAGTTCTAGGAGACTGAAGACCTCAGAAGTTAAATCCTATAGTGCTCAGAGCCATTTTGAACCTCCATTCTCCATATGCTAGCCGTGTTGTTCTATCTGTCGTATACGTAAATAAAAACTTCATTATTCCTGAACATGTAATATGACAAAATGGAAGGATACATGTCCAGTCAGTAAGGAAATCGGCATATAAAAGTTCATAAATTCAAAGAAACTCACTCTGGAGAACGAGCGCGCTTATATTTACATAACTTCAATTATCGCAGAAGTTAGTTCTGTTAGTTTTATAAGAAAGTCCCACGTCGTTTTATGAAACTCATAAGTGAGAAAAAAACATTGGATACAGTGGGACGTGAAATATTCTACGTTCGCACCATGCTATTTCATACCATGCTCTCCCCCCCCCCCCCTCCCCCCTCCGTTAAGTACCCGATACTCGCCCTTGTATTCTATGTTATTGTCTTCCGACAGTGTTAATCACCGATATGTTATTAATTGACATTTAATTATAACACATCCTAAAAAGAGTGACATGTTTTTCATGAATCTTCAGTGTGCTGTTGTCTTAAAGCAGCTTATTTTAATAACTTGCGAGTTACAACGCGAAAATAACTAAAAACGAAAATTCTTTAACCACCAATATGGCGTTTATCGTCATTGTATTACACTAAATCGTAGCAGCAACGACGCTTTCACGAGACATTCAGTGTGCTGGTCCTTAGAAACAAAAATTCAAATGGCTCTGTGCACTATGGGACTTCACTTCTGAGGTCATCAGTCCCCTAGAACTTAGAACTACTTAAACCTAACTAACCTAAGGACATCACACACATCCATGCCCGAGGCAGGATTCGAACCTACGACCGTAGCAGTCGCGCTGTTCCAGACTGTGGCGCCTAGAACCGCTCGGCCACCCCGGCCAGCACTTAGAAACAGCATACATTCATAGTGTTTAAGGTATGACATAAAACCCATCTAATATGGGCTTCTAATGAGCACTACAAATACAATATGCCGTTTCTCATGTTCTGCTTGTGATGTAGGGAGCGTTGTAGCTTCTTATAAGTTCATACTTTAAGTGACACTTTGCCGAAATCTCACAGGACTTATTTTGTGGCTCATGTGTCTAAAAGGCGGCTCGACATGAAACAACAGGGAGTGACGTCACCAAACTCGTGGAGCGCCGCGTTAACGTTAGCTAACTCAACGGCTTGGGGCAGTGCGTGAACCACGCAGCTCGGTCGGGCGGCAGAAGGCGAGCAAATGCGCTGAAGTGGCGTTGCGGGCTGGGGGACTAGAACTATAGAACTAGCTGCTAAGCGCCGTCCCGTCCGCGCCCTCGCCCTCTGCGCTGCCTTAATGGAGTCCTTTCAATTAGCAGCATATTGCGGGGCTAAGCGGCCGGCACGCGCCGCAGATGGCCCCAGCTTTTTATGGCCTTCTCTCACCGCAGCGCACTTTCACACCGCCAGCAGAGAGCTCCCTGATGGTGGGACAACACAACTGCTGACGGTAAACTCCGCTCTAAGTGCCGAAGCAAGGTCACGGGAGACTCGCGCGCGCTTTAGTCGTTTCGGATTTCCAGATCCAAGTCGCAGTTATATAAGAACTTTAATAAAACCTCTAGTATCTGTGGTGGTTCAGTATGACTGGAAGAGGACGGAGGTCGCTCTACATCTACACCTACATCTACATGGATACTCTGCAAATCACATTTAAGTGCCTGGCAGACGGTTCATCGAACCACCTTCACAATTCTCTATTCTTCCAATCTCGTATAGCGCGCGGAAAGAACGAACACCTATATCTTTCCGTATGAGCTCTGATTTCCCTTATTTTATCGTGGTGATCGTTTCTCTCTATGTAGGTCGCTATCAACAAAATATTTTCGCATTCGAAGGAGAAAGTTTGTGATTGGAATGTCGTGAAAAGATTCCGTCGTAACGAAAAAAGCCTTTCTTTTAATGATGTCCAGCCCAAATCCTGTATCATTTCTGTGACACTCTCTCCCATATTTCGTGATAGTACAAAACGTGCTACCCTTCTTTGTACTTTTTCAATGTACTCCGTCAGTCCCACATCGCGCAGTAGTATTCTAAAAGAGGACAGACAAGCATAGTGTAGGCAGTCTCCTTAGTAGATCTGTTTTATTTTCGAAGTGTCCTGCCAATAAAACACAGTCTTTGGTTAGCCTTCCCCACAACATTTTCTATGTTTCCTTCCAATTTTAGTTGTTCGTAATTTTAATACCTAGGTATTTAGTTGGATTTACGGATTTTAAACTCGACTGATTGATCATGTAAACGAAGTTTAACGAATTCCTTTTAGCACTCATGTGGATGACCTCACACTTTTCGTTATTAAGGGTCAACTACCAATTTTCGCACCATTCAGATATCTTTTCTAAAGCCTCTTTCAATTTGTTTTGATATTCTGATGACTTTATTAGTCAATAAACGACAGCGTCATCTGCAAACAACCGAAGACGGCTGCTCAGATTGTCTCCCAAATCGTTTATATAGATAAGGAACAGCAAAGGGCCTATAACACTACCTTGGGGGACTCCAGAAATTATTTCTGTTTTGCTCGATGACTTTCCGTCAATTACTACGAACTGTGACCTCTCTGACAGGAAATCGCAGATCCAGTCACATAACTGAGACGATATTCCATAAGCACGCAATTATACTACGAGCCGCTTGTGTGGTACAGTGTCAAAAGCCTTCCGGAAATCCAGGAACACTAGACAGACGTTGTGTGTCACGGACAATATGACTTTTAAAACTCCGGTAATCTTACGCTTGAAGATCAGTCAGTCGGCGCATTGTTTCCTCACACACGCGTCTTAAGAAATCTTCACGACGAGGAAGTCAGAGAAAGTAGAGTGCATACAGAGTCTTATTGACAATCGTTCTTAACGCGCATCATTCGAGAAATCAACAGGAAAGGAGGGATCTTAGACAGGCACTAGAAGCAATCTCTGGCGCACACCTTAAGGTGGCTTCCTGAATATATATGTAGGCACAGAAACTCAAACAGTTAGCTCTGATTCAGAAAACACTACCCGTATGTAACAGCTGTGGCCGAGCGGTTCTAGGCGCTTCAGTCCGGAACCACGCTTGTGCTACGATCGCAGGTTCGAATCCTGCCTCGGACATTGATGTGTACGATGTCCTTAGGTTATTTAGGTAGTTCTAAGTCTAGGCGACTGATGACGTCAGACGTTGAGTCCCATAGTGATTAGAGTGATTTGAACCATTTCGTGTATAACAAAACTCACTTTTCTCAAACGCTACATGTTGCATATACACTATATGATCAAAAGTATCGGGACACCCCAGCGTGATGCGGAATTGATCACTGCATGTCACGTGAGACGGATGCGCCAGGATAAAAGAAGGCGAGGAGTATAACGCTGTCAGTAGGTAAGCAGTAACAGCAAGGTTGGTCGGTCAAGAGAGATAGAGGATTTGGAACGTGTAGAAGTCACTCGATGTCACCTGAGTAAAAAATCCATCAGGGACATTTGAACCCTTCTAAAATCTTGGACTGGATGTTTGTGTTGCCCCAATCATCATCATTCGTGACAGTGGCTCGAGTGGTCTGTGTAAAAATTGGGACTTTGTACGGGCGCTGATGACCGCGCAGTAGAGTGCCATATATACCAAACATCATCATAATCAACCCTTCTAAATCAACTCAAATCGACTATTGGTGAGACCTCATGTACTGACGGACATGGATCGTCGAGCATTGTGGAGAGTGGTTGTAAGCAGGAGATCAGCGGAAGGATCCACTCGTCAGTTTCAGATTGCTACCAGCAGTCCAGCTACCAAAATGACTGTTCGTAGGTAACTAAAAAGAATGGGGGGGGGGGGGGGTAATGGTCGAGAAGCTTCTCATCAATGCAGTCAATGCTAAGCGACGTTTGACGTGATGTAGAGCCACTGGAAGGAGTTAGAGCTTATTTCCACTTGGAGTACTGAAAGGCAAACAATGAATACAAACACCGTCTGAACAGGCCTTGAAGCCCCAAGGGTTCCGACCGGCCGCCGTGTCATCCTCAGGCCTTAGATGCCCTCGGAGGCAGATGCAGTAGGGCATGTCGTCAGCACACCGCTCTGCCGGCCGTTCTCAGTTTTCGTGAAGGGTGCCACTACTTCTGAATGAAGTAGTTCCTCAATTTGCCTTACAAGTGTTGTGTGCACCCCGCTTGTCAACAGCACTCGGCAGACCCGGACAGTGTTCTGTGCAAGTGCTAGCTAAGCCCTACAATACTTAACTTCAAAGATTTGACGGGAACCGGTGTTACTATTGCGGTAAGGCCGTTGGCACAGTACTGAAAGGCAGCTCTATAAATGTGGAGAAACTCAAGATAATGCGATAAACAAAACTAAGACAATGGGAATACTCGCTTAAAAGATTGTTGGTTAACTCCTAGAGGATGGCACAGTCCCGAAGCCAATAGAGGTAAAGCTACGAAACAATATGAAACTTACTGAATACGAGACATTAGTAGGAGGGAAGGCCTATAGAAGATTTAGATATGTTGAGAGGGTTCTGGCACAGTGCAGAGTGTAAAACGCCTACAGAACGCTAGTGACTGTTCCAGTATTTAGGTCATATCAAACAGACCTGACAGGATATATCTAAAGAATTCAGCGATGTGCTGCTACTATCGTAACAGGTCTCTAAAGTCTTTAGAAAAGTGTAACGGAGATGCTTGGAGAACTTAAATTGGAATCTTCGGAATACAGATGTTGTAAATTGGTGCTTGAAGTGCACTCTGAGACAGTTCTGCTGCCTACATCGTTTATCTCGGGCAGGGATCGCGATAATAAGATAACACTGATCAAGACGCATGCTTTCAGTTTTTCGAGGTGCAGTGTGCGAATATTACAGAAAGAAGACTGACATCTACGAGGGCGTGCTGAAAACTAGCGCTTCCGAATTCTTTATGTGAAAACTCTTAAATCTTTATAAATAAAACGAACTTTATTAACAATCTAAATATTAATTTTTCGTGTCTACATATTTATTTCTCACTGTAGTCTCCATGGCAACGAACACATTTCTCCCAACGACAGACCAGTTTGTTCATACCGTCACTGTAGAATGTTTCACATTGTTGACGGAGCCACAGCCTCATCTCTGTTTGCACAGCTTCATCGCCATCAAGGTGAAGTCCTCTAAGGTGTTCTTTAAGTTTTGGAAACAGATGAAAATCGGATGGGGCCAAGTCGGGACTGTACCGAGAATGATCGACTACAGTGAACCCAAGATGTCGAATTGTGAAAGATGTCGCAGCGATCGTGTGTGGTCTGGCATTATCATGCTGAAATAGATGGTGCTCTATGTGTGGACGAACTCTGTGAATTCGAAACTCGATTATAAGCACGCTGTTTCTCGCGCACCGACATATTTACGTTTACACTGACATGTTACAAGCTACAATTCGGAGCCCTCTAGTGGCAGAAGGGTGTTAATATACGTGTAGAATGTTAATAACGTTTGTTTTATTTAAGAAGCTTTAAGAGTTGTCGCATAAAATGGCATTTCTTTTCAGCACACCCGCGTGTATTACAGATTACCCTCCGCTGCGGACTGTGCAGTAACTTGCGGAATACATATGCGGAGATAGACTCAGAGGCATTTGCCTCCATCTCTGACAAGGCATAAAGTCTAACTTTCCTTCTATTAATAGTAGGAACTTCTTCTGTTCCCTGGCTGCTAGAAAGAACAGTTAAATGTAATCACATCAGAGGCACGGAAAACAAATACTAGGATTATTTATGTGAGATAGGAAAGTTGAACGCCCTGCTCGGTAGGCGGAGCACTAGCTATTTTGTATAATATAATATTTAGGACCGAAGTCGGCAATGGCCTTGTTTAAGGACCAATTACCCATTAACCTGAACACATTCTGGGAAAAACGGAAAACATAATTTAGAATGGCTGGTTGTTGATTTGAACCTCGCTGCGGCCGAACAATGTCGTAACTACTGCATCACTTTGTTCCGTAACGTGAAACAATATTGTAGGTAGTATCAAGAACAGGAGCGTGATTTTGCTGCTTGTAAGTCATATATGGGAAGAGGAAGCTGGAGACCACCGAAACGCGTGCATTCAGACAGTCGCTAGGAAAATACAGAAAAGAGAAAGTATGTAACGAAGAGGTTCGATAACGAATGGATGTAGGAGGGTCGCTAACAACTGACATCGAACAGAAACAGTTGGTATGGTGTGGTCATGTACAACGGATGGATGAATCCACGTTACCTAAGAATACTGAGCCGTGGATACCACCCAACTGCAGAAAACGTGGATATAAAAAGTTATTTCCATATGCTTTCAAGCTCAGTGGCGGAGGGGAGTCTGAGTTGAAGCTTTGGAAATGTTTATGTGCTTCTGAGGAGAAGTTGTGACGTATGAGGAGTCATTGAAAGACTGGGAATATAATTCGTGATAGCTGCAGAGCTGCAACTATCACTGGTATCAGACGTAAAAGTCGGCTGAGACGATTCGTGGAGGCCAAAAGGTGTTACATTCTGGGAAATGTTTTTGCGGCATTCTTTAGGACCATTAATATATGCAGGGACTACTGTCGAGCAATCGGATAAAAAATTCGTGCTTGGATATCACGTTCACGCGTGCACTGTGAGTGTCTTTTCTAAGAAGAGCAGGATCCTTCAGTAAGATAATACGCCTCAAGTTGCTACTAGAGATGCCGACGGGTGTTTCGGACAGTACGGTCAAAAGACTTCATACTACTTCTGTGACCCAGCTGAACGACTATAGGAACGTGTCGGTCATCGTTTTCGATGCGTGAATACTCGAACATACATCGGTCAACAGCGGTGGAAAACACTGCAGGAAGCATTCCATGGCTCCAGATAGCCCTGGGATCCTATCGTCAACAAAACCCGACACTGTCAGTTTATCTAGCTTTTGTGTGTGCTACAAAGGAACTCTGCTCCGGATACTTCCAAAATTGTCGTAATATCGTGACTTGACAACTAGTTGTCAACATAAATCTTAGATTTTGTTTGTGGACAGAAGAAAGGGAAACAATTCAGAGAAGCCGCCTTAAGAAGGAAGATAGAATTTTAATGTTCTCTCGGTGACGAGGTCATTAGAGATGGAGCAAAAGCTGGACTGAGTAAGAATAAAGAATGAAATCGTTCATGACATTTTCAATGTAATCATCCTCGCATTTGCCATGAGCGGTTTAGGGGAACCAAGGAAAACTTAAATCTGGATGGCCGGATGGGATACTGAACACGCGTTCTGCCAAATGCAAGTCTGGTGTCTTAAGAACTACGCACCTCATGCGATCAGAATCACTTTAATACCTGCACAGTTGAGAGTGCAGAAGTTTCTCAGAATCTGCCTCTAGGTGACTGGCTCTTTGATAACTTATTGAGGCTAGGTGTCGGACTAGAGTCGTTCTTCTGCACGTTCCGATCTATGGGAGCAGTCGGCACTCAGTAATTCACGGCGAGTCTGCCGAGTTGTACATTCGCAATGCAGAAGAGATGAAATAGCTCCGTATGCGTTAGTGGGAAACGCAGCTGCTGTTAATGTAGATGTTGATCTTTCTTACACTCTGAAGGTGTTTAATTTTTCCTGTCAAGCTATAATGTTGCGCAAATATTTTCACAATCCTACTAAAGTTGTCGAGTAGGCGCGCTGCCAGCAGCCATTACTTTGCGTCGGTAGGAGGTGACGCGTGCAAATATGACACTAAACAAGCATTCCTGGTGCTGCCTACGCAGTTCATCTCCGAAAAATAACGTAATTATTAGCATATTTAGTTGGAAGGATGTCTCACTTCTGCACTCTCGATAGTGAAACACGTTTTTTCCTGTTCTATGAGTGGGATGAATCACTGCCGGCAAGCGTCTGAATAAGCCTCGAATTTTTCTGATTTTATTGTGATGGTCATATCGCGAGATATGAAATAATATGTTGCTTGACTCTTCCTAGACGCGGAAGCTTACTAATAAGCCTGTCCGAAGTGCACAACGTGACAAACCGGGATAGTCGCGCGCGTTACTACACCTCTTTCGGGATTCGGGGAGACGTGCCGGACTCCGACCAATGCCACCGTGCGGATTAACGATGAGGGCCGCTATGTCGGCCAGTCTAGATGTGCTTTTTAGGAGGTTTCCCAAGTCTGCTTAGGTGAATACCGGGTTGGTACCATGTCCCACCTCAGTTACACGATTCACAAAATATCTCCATAACATTCTCACACTTTCACACGGGATAACACTACACGCTAATAGATAGGGTACACAAATTTCTGTCCCGAGGGGAGGTGGTGGCGACAGATAGGGCATCCGGCCACTCTCTACCACTAACACTGCCAGATCAAGATTGACATGCCGACTCCCTGAAGATACGGGTTAGCCGACCGCGGTGGCCAAGTGGTTCTAGGCGCTGGAGTCCGGAACCGCGCGACTGCTACGGACGCAGCTCCGAATCCTGCCTCGGGCATGGATGTGTGAGATGTCCTTAGGTTAGTTAGGTTTAAGTAGTTCTAAGTTCTAGGGCACTGATGACCTCAGATGTTAAGTCCCATAGTGCTCAGAGCAATTTGAACCATTCAAGATACGGGTTAAAACCAGGAAAAGTGCAACTTTCGTCATCGAAGCGGGAAAGTCGACCGACAAATATGCATGAGACATAATACCTCAACTAATATTGAGAACAGAATTAAAAAGTTCGGGGGTATTACTTTACACATATCGATGTAAATTATAATGACAGTGCATTACGACTGTTGTGTTGACTCACTGTCCAGAGAAATAAAACCCTAGACAGAAAAAAATGCAGCACCACCGAAATATCCCCAGTAAAGCAACAAATATATGCCACACATGCGTTTTCTGAAAACAAATAAACGATTTAAAAGTAAGAAAAATACATCCATACTTTTTCCAAACAAAGTATATTTTATGGGAACCTAACCATTTTCAGCCGGCCGCGGTGGTCTCGCGGTTCTAGGCGCGCAGTCAGGAACCGTACGACTGCTACGGTCGCAGGTTCGAATCCTGCGTCGGGCATGGATGTGTGTGATGTCCTTAGGTTAGTTAGGTTGAAGTAGTTCTAAGTTCTAGGGGACTAATGACCACAGCAGTTTAGTCCCATAGTGCTCAGAGCCATTTGAACCTAACCATTTTCTCTTTCCATCAGACTTCAAACTGCGCAATCACCAACGTCTTAAAACTACTTTTAGGTCAATTATCAAGTGACCTTAACTCTCAAATTAGCCTTGGAGAAGTCTATATGTGAGAACTAGTGAATGAGTTTCAAAAGTTTGCGTATGGAGTTGTCGCGTTGACACATACACCATAGAATGTGTTGAAATAAGGATGTAAATTAGAGCTCTACAACTTCCTAGGCGTAGTAGTTGCTGGTAAGTTCAAAAAATGGTTCAAATTGCCCTGAGCACTATGGGACTTAACTTCTGAGGTCATCAGTCCCCTAGAACTTAGAACTAGTTAAACCTAACTAACCTAAGGACAACACACACATCCATGCCCGAGGCAGGATTCGAACCTGCGACAGTAGCGGTCGCGCGGTTGCAGATTGAAGCGCCTAGAACCGCTCGGCCACTCCGGCCGGCTTGCTGTTAAGTCTCTGGCAGTTATTCTAATTATTACGATTTTTGATAGTCAGTGCACACCACACCATCACGACTTTCATTCGTTGTTAAGACCCGAAGTGCAATTAGAATGTAGAAGACACACTTTGTACAAAACTTTAACCAAAAGTAAGTAAGTCATATATGACGACATTTTCTGAAACAGACTTTCACGGCGTATTCGTGGATTTTCTGTAACAAAACACTTCGTTTTTTTAGAGCGATAGTAAAGCAGATTGTTCGAGTTCTACTTCATAAACAATGATGATGATACGAGAAAAAAGAGGAGATTAGTGTTAAAAGTCCCATCGACGACAATGTTATTAGAGGTAGATCATATTCTCGTACTGTGGAAAGATGGTAAAGCGAGTCGACCCTTCCTAAAGGCGTATACCGACATTTGCGACAAGCGATTTAGGAAAATCACGGAGAACCCAATGCTAGGACAGACGGGGATTTGAACCACCGTGCTCCCGAATGTGCTTCCAGCGTCTGACCAATGCACCACCTTAGTCAGTTTGATATTAGAAAGAGCCATGAGCTTTCATAGACGTGAACAACTGTGCAAATTTCCGGTACTGTAGTCAGTCACTTCTATTTAAACAATGCCATCGTTTTCCTTCATCACGCAATCCACCAGTGCAAGTCCCAAAAACATGCCGAACTGAAGTCTGTAATGATACAGACGTCGGTATATTTCCTACATATCGAATCTTGCCCTGACCCGTCTCTGCCGTTGCAGCCCACAGGTGGCGCGGAATGCCCCATCATCAGAGTGTAGGAGCCTCTCGACTAGGCGCGCCCTAGTTGGTCTGACGAAGTCTGCTGAGTTAGCCGCAGGCGAGCGTGGTGTACACAGTCACGAATCGGAGTGCGGAAAGTTTGCACGAACACTAATAACTGTTGATCACGTTAGTTTTGGATGAAATAATACACTGCAACATACGACCCGCCAGCGTAGCCGAGAGCGCTAATGCGCTACTTCCAGGGCTCGGGTAGGCGGGCCGGCCACGGATCAAATCCGCCCGGCAGATTAATGACGAAGGCCGGTGTGCCGGCCAGCCTAGATGTAGTTTTTAGGCGGTTTTCTACATACCTCTAGGTGAATACTGGGATGGTCCCCACGTCCCGCCTGAGTTACACGACTCGCAGACATTTGAAACACGTTCGCATTATTTCATGATTTACACTAGACGCAGACAGCTGGGGCACAATGTTTCCGTCCCTGGGGTGGCGGCAGGAAGGGCATCCGGTCACCCCTTGAAACTGACCCTGCCAATACTGCGGGATAAAGACACAAGTAAAAGAAGAAGAACAGGCTAAAACATTTACGGCGACTGGAAACGCGTAAATGCTACTGCGACCGCTACGGTCGCAGGCTCGAATCCTGCCTCGGGCATGAATGTATGTGATGTCCTTAGGGTAGTTACGTTTAAGTAGTTCTAAGTTCTAGGGAACTGATGACCTCAGGTGTTAAGTCCCATAGTGCTCAGAGCCAAATGCTACTGCAATGTAAACAACACCATAAGGCCTTTCCTATGAATTTGAAGTATAATAATTAACAGGAACTGTTCTGATTGCAAAAGACTATTCTCATCATGTTTTTGTTTGTTACTGACTTAATTACATAGAGAAGTAAGAGTAGGAGTTTTATAGGGAACATGTCACTGTGGCATACGGCAAGGAACTTTATTACCGTGATATGTGTACCTTCACAGTAACGATTTCTACCAATTCTGTCAAGATCAAGGGTCCGATGACAAACCAATGCGACAGAAAACTATAGAACACAGGATTCAAGAAGCAATATTAATCTAAAACCGTTGTGGCGCTTACGTCTTATTTACAGTGCAACAGGAAAAGCTTACAGTTGTTGCGCAATTCATAGCTCAGGCTCGACATCGCTTTACAGTTGTGCAGCTGTTAGCCTATCAGTACTCCCGATTAACTCGAGGAAAGGAATAAAATCTGTAAGCCTAGTAAAATTACGTTTTGTAGTCTATGCTATTTTGTCGAAAACTGACATTTTGAGGTCGTGGCTGTATACAAAATGCAGGTTTATTCTTACAAAGAAGAAAACAGCAACCAGTCACTATTGTAAATGCTATTTATTTACAAAAATGTCACCGTTACCGGTTCAGAACCAGCACGTTAGTCTTCAGACGGCTTTTCATGTATAAATACACATTCTTTTATGTTTACCTAAGTTCCTGTTCTTTATTACCCCTTGTAGTGAAGGTTTCTAGGTGTGGTGGTGCCCTATAGCAAAAAACGATGTTAGAAACGATATATTTGAATGCAACCATTTGACAGAATACATTGACAACCAATATTAAGGTAAAGTTATTGTAATTATATTTACTTACGTCGAAAATACCGCTTCATTCATTTTGTTTGCCTGTGTGCAGGTTATATAAAGCACTTATTTGCTGCATATATAGCCACATGGTGTAAAGCACCACACACGCGCACCTAAAAGTTTTTGCACATGGGAAACTTATACAGAGATGGCGATATCGCAAATACAAGAGTGTCAAAGAATTTCTCTCACACAGATATTGCAATATTTTACATGATGAGGCAGTGGAATTTTACAAAGTGAAAGCGTTTCATGACATGTAATTTGCATTCAGAGAACATTTATTACATATAACGTGTTTTTGGAATACTGCCTGCGACCAACTTAGAGCACGAAACGGTAAAATTTCCTTCAGAAACCACCCATAATTCTGCAGGACAATGCTCGGGTGCATATGGCGCAAGTTGTGACTGATTTGTTCGATAGATGGGGCTGGGAAGTGCTGTACCATCCACCACACTCCCCGGATTTAAGCCCTCGTGAGTGCACTTGATGCCTAAGATGAAGGAAGCTCCTCATGGCATTCGCTTTAGAACTGTTACAGAGATTCGCTGAGCAATAGGCCGCTCCATTCGTAACTATCAACACAACAGGCGCTTATAAGGGTATTCTACGACTTCCACATCGCTAACAACGGGTTATATACTTTCAATTCCGGCCAGTGTGGCCGAGCGGCTCTAGGTGCTTCAGTCCGGAACCGCGCGACCGCTACGGTCGCAGGTTCGAATCCTGCGTTGGGCATGGATGTGTGTGATGTCCTTAGGTTAGTTAGGTTGAAGTAGTTCTAAGTTCTACTGGACTGATGACCTCAGCTGTTAAGTCCGATATTGCTCAGTGCCAAGAGCCATTTGAACCATTTTTATACTTTCAAGAAGAGTAGAACTTTGAAATATGTGGCTATTTTGTATACGTTGTAAAAAAAACAGTTGCCACTACTATAGCTTCAAACCTCGTATTTCTCATACAACATACCTGTGATACAACATAGCGCACTCCCGAGTGCTGCTGGCTCGCCAAACAGAAGGAGGAGAAAATATTTTTGGTTATTTTAAAGCTCTTTTAAATTTTTTATAATAATATCCTCATCTACATTTCATTTGTTACATATAGGAACGTCTTTTACGTATTATGTCAGTCAACAGAGTGTACTTCCGAGTGCTACAAACTTTACACTACTTAGGATCGCTATGAAATAATTATTTAAAAATTTTTGATAATTGTTCTATAAAATTCTTTTAAAATATTTTAATGTTATTAAATTCGATGTCAGTGATTTATGTTACACTTATCATCATTTATTATGAATTGCTGAGGAAGAGATTTGTATTATAAGTAAATTCTTAAGGATCTTGAAGCTTTATAAACTTATTTTTTAAACCATTTGTAATTTGAACCCATTTTGATCATTATATAATATTTCGCAATAGATTTGAAGATGGTCCAGCGGTTCTAAGGGGCTCAGTCCGGAACCGCGCGACTGCAACGGTCGCAGGTTCGAATCCTGCCTCGGGCATGGATGTGTGTGATGTCCTTAGGTTAGTTAGGTTTAAGTAGTACTAAGTTCTAGGGGACTAATGACCACAGATGTTAAGTCCCATAGTGCTCAGAGCCATTTGAACTTTTTTTTTTTTTTTTTTAATAAGGGCAACTGGCCCGACAACAGTCATATGGGAATAAAGGCAAGGGATCTGGAGACTTATTCGGGGACACTTTTTTATGAGTAACGATTGCAGTAACTCCATCAAGACGAGTATGTACAATTTTGATAAAAATTAAAACTTTACGATTATCCCCGTGTAATACCAATGGGACTGTAATTACATGATATGCCTTTATGTTAGTTTGCCGAGGGTGTAAAGCATGTGCCAGTTTGCGAGGCGGTGGCGGCGGCTGAGCGAGTGCGTGTGTGTTGGTGTGCGTAGGATGCGGCGGGCCGCAGCACGCACTGCTGGGGAAGACGCGCCGGCCGCGCACCGCCTTCACGTCGCAGCAGCTGCTGGAGCTGGAGAAGCAGTTCCGCCAGAACAAGTACCTGTCCAGGCCGAAGCGCTTCGAGGTCGCGACCAACCTCATGCTCACCGAGACGCAGGTCAGTCCACTCACCAGCCTGCCTCAGCACACAGAGCATCGATTATCCGAAACAAATGGATGTGGGGTGTACTGATGTTAGATTATTAGGAAAACCCATCACTTCAATCATAGGAATATAAAACGAAGAAACACTGAACCAAACATACATATGTCTTACAAATAACAAAGTCAACTGACTACACAGTCCTGCTCGAAAAGTTCAGTTTGGCTTTTAAATCAGGGCTTCAGCTTACATTACAAATGTAATGTATTGCGAATACATAGAAAGAAGGATCCTTTATTGTATGATCATATGATAGCGGGACAAACAATGGTAGCAGTTACTTCTGTAAAATATATGGGAGTATGCGTAAGGAACGATTTGAAGTGGAATGATCAAATAAAATTAATTTTTGGTAAGGCTGGTGCCTGGTTGAGATTCATTGGGAGAGTCCTTAGAAAATGTAGTCCATCAACAAAGGAGGTGGCTTACAAAACACTCGTTCGACCTATACTTGAGTATTGCTCATCAGTGTGGGATCCATATCAGGTCGGGTTGACAGACGAGATAGAGAAGATCTGAAGAAGAGCGGCGCGTTTCGTCACAGGGTGATAGCGTTACGGAGATGTTTAGCAAACTCAAGTGGCTGACTCTGCAAGAGAGGCGCTCTGCATCGCGGTGTAGCTTGCTGCCCAGGTTTCGAGAGGGTGCGTTTCTAGATGAGGTATCGAATATATTGCTTCCCCCTACTTATACCTCCCGAGGAGATCACGAATGTAAAATTAGAGAGATTCGAGCGTGCACGGAGGCTTTCCGGCAGTCGTTCTTCCCGCGAACCGTACGCGACTGGAACAGGAAAGAGAGGTAATGACAGTGGCACGTAAAGTGCCCACCGCCACACACAGTTGGGTGGCTTGCGGAGTATAAATGAAGATGTAGATGTTGACGAAAGAAAATACAAAATTTGTCAGAGCAGAAATCCGTTTTTTGGTGCTAAATCTCGTAGTTGTTTTAAAGACAGCGAGTGGACAGCATCCTATTCTTGTTGTAGTTGTAAGCACTTCATAGGCGCCCTCATCGCAGTGGAAAGCGTCATCACTAGATGCTATTTTTTCAAAATGGTCGTTGTCTCTAGGCACTTCCTCCTACCGTAGTGGTCTTGGTGCAGTTATTTCATCGTCTGTCAATATTTTATAGCTACGCCCATCATTGTGACATTAGAACCATCCTTGAACATTTTCATGATCACATTCTTCTAATCTTTAAGATTCTTTAATTGACCCAGCCAGTTGAGATACAAACTGGCTACTCGTTGGGTCGTCAGGTGTTGTGATAGAATCGTCTGAAGAGAGGAGCTCATCGCAAGACTTTGTTAGCTCGGAGTCCATGTCAGTAGCCGAAGCTTCATCTGTCGTATGCACAGCGTTCTTCTAGTCAGTTACTTTGTACACTTACTCAACTGTTTGTTTATATTCTTCCATGATCAGTACCATACGCTGCAATGCCTTTCTCTAATAACGCTTGAAGCTTTCAAGACCGTCGTGGTACATTGGTTGGAGTACCGGAGTAATATTAGGAGGAAAAAGCAACTTCAAAACTTCCGTTTGCACTTTCAAGTTGAAGAATGTCTTGGGGAGTTAACAATCAACAGCAAAATATTTACAGAAATATCAGTTTCAGGCTGATGCTTTTTGAGTTCAGAGATAAGTTCAGTGTCGTACCATTCTGCAAAACTTATTGTTTCTATCCGTGACTTCTTTTGGTTGTTGCAGGTAACTAACAATTTTTATTCTCTTAAAGCGTCGCGGAATTGTAGACTCCTTTTGGATTATCAAATGCAGCCAGTGTGTTTCAGTGTTTCAGTTTACCGACTGTAATGCTTTCGGCTCACCGATATTTCGGTTGGTCGGTACTCGGATAATCGATGCTCTACTGTACATTACTTATAATGTAATAACTAACTGTACAAAGGTGCCAAGTATCATGTCTGTGCAATTTGAGACATTACAATAAAAAGATGCAATGTGATTAGGACCAATACACGCCACAAAGTCTACGTGTAGTGATGCTTGTGAACCAGATGGGTGGAGGTCATTCCCCGTGACTGGCACCTGAGAAATGTTCAGTGTGCCCTTCACTTGTCTGTCAGTTTTTCTTTCTGGTGTGTGCTGATTAAGATAATGTCATTTTTCTTTATGAATTATTAGAAAGAAAGACACGATATCTTGTCGCTGGCGATAGCTTTCTCTCTCATGACTCTGATATTGTCTTGCAGCGAGAAGGAATACCGCCAGGAAAAGCATTTATACTGATCGACTTGTCTAAAATGGAGGTGGACTCTGCCGGTGCGAGTGGCCGAGCGGTTCTAGGCGCTACAGTCTGGAACTGCGCGACCGCTACGGTCGCAGGTTCGAGTCCTGCCTCGGGCATGGATGTGTGTGATGTCCTTAGGTTAGTTAGGTTTAAGTAGTTCTAAGTTCTAGGGGACTGATGACCTCAGAGCCATTTGAACCATTTTTTGAGGTGGAGTCTAAAGTTGTTAAACCACTTAATGTAATCCATATAGACGGTAATTTTGTTCAATTTCGAGTTTTGGCTGGTGAGATATGCAAAGAATAATAACATTTCCATACCTCCCACTGTCGTTTACGATTCATTGGATTTTTTTGGTGCAGTAGTCAAACAATCGCATAGACAGACAGAGACTGGTAGTAAGAGAAGCGTACTCAAGAGAGAAAAACTTGTAAGATATATGAGATTCGCAACCTTGGATGTTTGTTCCTCACTGAAGTTACGCAAACAATAAAAAGGATTTGATTGCCATGATTCCGTATTTGTACACGAAGAAACAATTAATTTCACTCATAGACCAATGGAAAATAATTTGGACATATCACACACTACAGTATATGGGACAATTTGCACCTTTTAATATTCGGCTTCTTCTCAGCACTGTGGCATTCCTTACGTAACTTATCTCCATCAGGAGTAGTGATGTAAATTTTGTCTCCCACCTGACGATGATGGTATAATGAATAAATGAAATTCTTGTGACTCACGGAGAAAGTAATAGTTTCGTCTGACTTTATAAATAAACCGGTAATATAACGTAATTGTAAAATAAATTGTGAAAACACTAAAGTAATTACATATGATGTTTTTATTGTTACGACTGTAGGTAAATTTGGCACTCTTCATCTTTATACTACAAGGTATCTAATAGCATCTAATGCTAATGAACAATCATCTTTTATGCTGCAGTGTTAGTAGTATAGTGTACCAGGAGATAAAAGAGACCATAAGAACCTCTAGGGAATATGTAGACTTAGCCTACGCGATGCTACAGGAATTCCCCACCGTGAACGGACACAGAACAACGTGAAACAGAGAGCGACCTTCGGAACTACACCGTGTAATCTTACCCTCCCACACATCACCATTAAAGTTCTCATTATTTACACAAATTTTTGAAAATTACGAGAGGAGTAAGATTACAAAAGAAGAACTTTTTACTTATCTTGATTATCTCGTTGTTGTTGTCGATGACTTAAAAGTCTTGTCGAGGAGTACTTTGTTGCAGCTGAAAATTTCGATTTCTTAGGTTCGTGATGACAAAATAACTGTTGAAGAGTTGCCTGTTGCTATGAATATCTTATTTTACACCATTCTTCTAAATCACATTGACTTTACAATTTCTACGTTCAAAAAACCAATAATTACATTGTTGTTGACAAGTTTAGAAAAATACGTGTGTTTCCATCAGAGGCATGCCCACCGCTACTTACATTATGCGCTACTCACATTATTTCCAAGAGTTTACAAAGCAAAAGAGTTTACAAAACTAAAGATGAATCATCTCTAAAATATATCAATGTTTTATAAATTAATCCAGAAATGAATTTAATAATTAGTGTTAGATTGTGCAATTAATAACATGAATTTTAAGAATGTCACAGATTTTGTAATTTCAAATATTTTTAAAAGAAGAGTAACAGATTAATTTATTTTTTATACATTTTAGTCTGAAATATAATACGTCGTATACAAAATCATATGAATACTTTTAATGAAACAGCTGACATACTTTTAACCTATGCGATATTCGAGATTATACATGGTATCGGTTATCTCTATAAAAAAAAAGGTAATGTTAGAGGAGGATGATTCATTACAACTGCCTGACAAAAAAGTCAAACATCCAGAAGGGAGGATGAAATGAAATGAAACATCACTGGTTGAAAGGGTATTTGCTGTTATATCAGTGATTACAAAATCGATCCAAATTTAAAAAGAACTTGGCAGTATGAGCCCACATATCAGTATGACGCAGCAACCTCTCTGGCCTGGAAGCAACACCGATTCCTTTTGGAAGGCTGTCATAAAAGAAGATGTATCCTGTCTCGAGGCAAATTGTTGTACCTGGTCCTTGATATTCTGGCGCTGGACAGAGTTCACGTCACAGCCGGTCCCACACCTGTCCTATTGGAGACAGATCTAGAGATCTTACTGGCCACGGGAGTACCTGGAGCAACCAGCTCACAGATACACGTGCCATGTGTTGACGAACATCGTCTTGTTGAAAAATGGCACCACGGTACTTTCGAATGAGTCGTAACACACGAGGACGCAGGGTGTTGGTGACGCACCGATGTGCCATTGTGTCCTCAGACTCCTCTCAGTCACTACTGGTCGTGACCTGATGTCATTTCCGATGGCTCTACACACCGTGACGCCAGGAGTAACAAATCTGTGCCTCTAAAAAAAAAACAAGAGTTGGAACTCGCTACAGGTCGCCACCATGACTGACGATGGTCATGCGGGATAGCGCACAGCCGCGATTCATCGCCGAGTACAATGTGGCGCCATTCGTGAGCACTCGAAGATTCCCAATCACGGCACCACTCCAAATGCAGACTTTTCTGTTGTGATTTTAACGATAATGGTAGCCGACGCATGGGACGGTAATTCCCTGCTGCTAGTCTCCTACCAATGGTGCGGGGTGACACACGATGTTGTTCTCGGATAACAGGCCCAGTTGTGAAGGGTTTACAGTGTGCTCGGTGCACAAGCGGCGATCCTCTTGTGATGGTCAGATGAGGTCGACCGGAACCTTGACGAGAAGTATGGCTGTTCTCAGGTTCCCATGCAGTCCAACTTGCGGCATATGTCACATCCGAATGCCCCACAGTTCAGGATCTTATACGATTTAACCAGCTGGCCATGTGGAGACCCAAACTGAGGCTCTTTTTGCACTCTGTCAGCTGCTGATTTCGCTGTCTCATGAGAGTACGCCGCATCTCCATGTCCTTCATAGCGATCACACTGCTGTTGAATATGATCACTTTCCTCATGTACCATACTAGGCGTGGAAACAACACTAAACATGAAAAAACACTAATTCGCTTTTGGTGGCCATTCTGTCTGTGACAGAGAACTGAATCTTTTTTCATTTACATTGACAATCGACCATGTCTTCTGGGTGCTTCCCCCCCCCCTTTTTTTTTTTTTTTTTTTTTTTTTTTTGTAGACAGAGTATGCAGTGTGATGACAAGAGGCACGATTTCCCATGTATGCTGACATAACAAATAGAAGAATATCCGTCACCAATAGAAAGGCATGGGACATTTTTCATAACACTGAGTACTAGTTCTGTGTACTTCTCCCTATACATCCCCGAATGCGATTAGCAATCCCAAAGAATCCGAAACGACTGAGGACGGGCAGTGGTAAGTCTACTACTCTCGCATTGGCCAGGAGAAGGTTTCCAATAATTTACTGTCCATTTTCAGGTTTTCCGTGGCGTTCCTTAGTAACTTTAGGAGCATGTGTGAATAGTTTGCTGAAGTAGATTAGGGCCAATCCCTTTCCCCATCTTTGTTCGATTCGAGCTATCCCTCATATCTTATCGTCCCGTTGTACACAGTTCATTAAAATAGGCGCTTCCTTCCTTCCTTCCTGAGTAGTCCAAGGTGATTGCAGTCTTTCCAAACTTGTCTCTCTAAAACGTCACATGAATATCACATGGTAGCCATATCCTGCGAATCAGCGAAATCACTACATGCGTGCGATGTGCTTAAGTCTGTGTCGCAGAAGCTTTGGGTCTCTATTTGGATGAGCGTTGTCCATCAAAATAAAGTAAAGGCTCATCGCGCCATAGAAATATCGATCACATGTCCACACTATCAGTCTCATCACCGTTCCCTTCTGATAGGCACTGCTGCAAAGATGTGCATACAGTGGCCCTCCGTGAACGAACGTCGTATCTACGCAGGTCATAACGCCACGTTCAGAATAATTCTCACGTCCCTATATAGAGGGCACGGAAACGCATTCTCGTTTTCTCCGCCGGCCGGTGTGGCCGAGCGGTTCTAGGCGCTTCAGTCTGGAACCGCGCGACCGCTACGGTCGCAGGTTCGAATCCTGCCTCGGGCATGGAGGTGTGTGATGTCCTTAGGTTAGTTAGGTTTAAGTAGTTCTAAGTTCTGATGACCTCAGATGTTAAGTCCCATAGTGCTCAGAGCCATTTGAACCATGAAACTTCCTGGCAGATTAAAACTGTGTGCCGAACTGATACTCGAACTCGGGACCTTTGCCTTTCGCTGGCAAGTACTCTACCATCTGAGCTACCCAAGCTTGGGTAACTCAGATGGTAGAGAACCTGCCTGCGAAAGGCAAAGGTCCCGAGTTCGAGTCTCGGTCTGGCACACAGTTTTAATCTGCCAGGAAGTTTCGTATGCGCACACTCCGTTGCAGAGTAGAAATCTCATTCAAGATATCTAAACATGTTTGCCACACTGTCAGGAACATTTTGACACGTACAATGCAGCATATCTTCCTGGATGGGCACTGTACATTCTACTTCAGAGACACGAAGAATGTACTGTGTGCCATGGACAAATGCCACGGATCCGTTCCTGTTCATGTTATACATTATAGTCTAAGCGGATAATATTAATAAAAATTGCAGATATTTGACATATTATGCCGTTATCTAAGAGGAAGCATTGTCCTACGAACACTGCAGAAATAACCAGTCATGTCTTGATAAAATATCACCGACGTGCAAAGGTAGGAAATTAGCTTTTAATGTAGCGATGTATGAAGCTGAGGACTAAACTAAAGGAAAGGCTGCAGCAGCCTTATGCTACATATGGATGACTCGTAATTCGAATCAGTAATCTGATATCAAAACTCTGAGTAAAATTTACATGAAAATATGAAACAGCAAGGCCATCAAAGATTAAACTTCGTGAAAAGTAGGTAATCGGATTCGGTATAATGGTAGGGTACTGAAAATAGAAATGCAGATTGCTTATAGATCACTTGTGCGACATTCAATGGAATACCATACAAGTGTATCGAGTCCATTACAAGTGAGAGTAACAGAGATAATCTATAAAATGCAAAGAAGTATTATATTGATACAGAACAGCGTTCATATCCTGTTTAGCCACTCTGATTTAATTTTCCTAAAACATGGTAAGCCGTTGCTAGGATGGTTGTTTCTTCCTCCCCATACTTGTCCAATTAAGGTCTCTAATGCCTTCAACGTCTGCGACCCTTTACAGTCGACCGTTTCTTCCGTTTTTCTCTAGTGATAGCTTTCTCGATGAGTCTCGAGTCCCACTTGCCTTGACACACTGTAACAACAAAGTATGCGTGCCATCCGAAGAAACAGCCGAATCGAGCGAAGCGGCACTCATATGTCAGATTTTGTGGTCTCTCCATAACACTGCAGAGGGCTTCTGAAATACGAACATGCTGACTGCTCCATCATTCTCGTTAAAACTGAGATAGTGCAATCAAAGTTGTATATAATTCAAATATTCTGCGCAATGTATGAACTAACTCAGGGTTGGGTTTATTAGTAACGTTCTACAAGTCGATTTTCACCTAGCTGCTATAATTTAGCTTAGCTTACTTACACATCAAGATGTAAATTTGCATATGACTGAAACCATACGTTTCATTATAGTATGGATGCACAGCACGTTGGCTGAAGATAAGACGACTTAATAATAACACTGTAGAAGAGCTGTTAGCTTCACAACGGAAATATGAGGAGAAACATTCATTTATTTCGATTGTGACCAGGTGAACAATCCAGAGACACTACATCTTTATGGCACACGAGTTTACTTAGTTCTCGCGATAAGGCACCTAAAGAGCAATTAACGTTTCTTTGCAGTACATTTTTTTTTATTCAAACCCTGCTTACGACGACTCAGCAGGAACAGTCATTAACGTCAGGTCGTGACGAGCAGAAACTGTGATGATATAGAGCTATATTAAACTTGAATGCCTCATGCAACGTGTTGCACTATTAGTAGGTACATACGCACTCGGATTACCATTCAGCGACCCACATTACGCATACGACATGGGAATGTACACAATCGAGATTTAGGTGCTTAAATTATGCAAATGATTCGTTTCATTGCACGGCAGTTAGAGGGCATGCGTGGGGTAGTACCGCACGAATTTGCATCTCACTAACCAGAACACGTCTTTACGTGGAATATCATAACTGCAATATGTTCCTTCACGCATATTAGCACTTGCTGTGTGGGATACTAGAATACTACTCGGACATATTGTATCTTCTCTTGAATTAAATGAATTTCGCAACATGTTACAAGTCTCATTTAGCGTAACCCAACGGTGCAACTTCCGAGGCTGGACTCCTCTGAATCCGATAACTTTCTGCTTTTGTGATGAATCGTTTTGGACAAAATACGAGGGAGTGATGAAAAGTAATGCCTTCGAATTTTTAATGTGAAAATTCAATTTTTCAAATAAAACACACGTCATTAACAGTCTACATTTTTCTTCTTCATGGCTACATATGTACTTCCCAACATAGTCCCCTTCCACACACATTTCTCCCAAAGAGTTACCATTTTGTTGATACCGTCACTGTAGAATGTTCGACTTTCTTGAGGGAGCCATAAACTCACCTATACTTGCACCGCTTCATCAGTATCAAAGTGGATCCCTCGAAAGTGTTGTTTAAGCATTGGAAACAGATGAAAACTGGATGGTACCAAGTCGGGATTGTATGGAGGACGATCGAAGACAGTGAATTCAGAGCGTCGGATTGTCACAGAGGTCGCAGCGCTCGTCTGTGATCTGACATAGTCATGCTGAAGGGCCGGCCGCGAGCGGTTCTAAGCGTTTCAGTCCGGAACCACGCGACTGCTCCGGTCGCAGGTTCGAATCCTGCCTCGGGCATGGATGTGTGTGATGTACTTAGGTTAGTTAGGTTTAAGTAGTTCTAAGTCTAGGGGGCTGATGACCTCAGATGTTAAGTCCCATAGTGCTCAGAGACATTTTAACCATGCTGAAGGAGAGGTTGCTGCATGTGCGGAATAACTCTACACACTGCCATGTCACACGCTGCTATTTGAAGCCGTCTTGCGACAGAGGGCTGAAAATGTGTAGACATGAAGAATAAAGATGTAAAATGATAATAACGTTTTATTATTTAAAAAACTTTAAGAGTTTTAACATAAAAAAATTCGGAGGTACTACATTACAGCACGCCCTAAAACACCGGTGTTGTACCAATAATCAAAGGGAAATATTTTCTTGAAAGCTCATGATGAGCTTATAAAATAGACCAAATCTCATACTGATAGATTTAAAAGATTTGTACCAGTTTCCGAGCCAGGAAATGGAACATCACCCGCCATTTCATTCTACGTTTTAGACTTTCTTTGTAGTTTCATCAGTCTGACGATTAAAAGACGAATAAAAGCTTCCTTTAGTATCAATTCTATTTTATTGTGGGCGCACTGATTTTATCTTAAGATCCTGCTTGCAGTCATAATATTGGATTTTGGTCATTTCCTCGTTTTTCCCGGAAATATTCAACATTACTACATTAAAACTTTGAACATAACTGCAAAGGTTTAGTGACGGTGTCAGAATTACACTACTGGAATTGGAAAAAAGAACACATTGACACCGGTGTGTCAGACCCACCATACTTGCTCCGGACACTGCGAGAGGGCTGTACAAGCAATGATCACACGCACGGCACAGCGGACACACCAGGAACCGCGGTGTTGGCCGTCGAATGGCGCTAGCTGCGCAGCATTTGTGCACCGCCGCCGTCAGAGTCAGCCAGTTTGCCGTGGCATACGGAGCTCCATCGCAGTCTTTAACACTGGTAGCATGCCGCGACAGCGTGGACGTGAACCGTATGTGCAGCTGACGGACTTTGAGCGAGGGCGTATAGTGGGCATGCGGGAGGCCGGGTGGACGTACCCCCGAATTGCTCAACACGTGGGGCGTGAGGTCTCCACAGTACATCGATGTTGTCGCCAGTGGTCGGCGGAAGGTGCACGTGCCCGTCGACCTGGGACCGGACCGCAGCGACGCACGGATGCACGCCAAGACCGTAGGATCCTACGCAGTGCCGTAGGGGACCGCACCGCCACTTCCCAGCAAATTAGGGACACTGTTGCTCCTGGGGTATCGGCGAGGACCATTCGTAACCGTCTCCATGAAGCTGGGCTACGGTCCCGCACACCGTTAGGCCGTCTTCCGCTCACGCCTCAACATCGTGCAGCCCGCCTCCAGTGGTGTCGCGACAGGCGTGAATGGAGGGACGAATGGAGATGTGTCGTCTTCAGCGATGAGAGTTGCTTCTGCCTTGGTGCCAATGATGGTCGTATGCGTGTTTGGCGCCGTGCAGGTGAGCGCCACAATCAGGACTGCATACGACCGAGACACACAGTGCCAACACCCGGCAATATGGTGTGGGGAGCGATCTCCTACACTGGCCGTACACCTCTGGTGATCGTCGAGGGGACACTGAATAGTGCACGATACATCCAAACCGTCATAGAACCCATCGTTCTACCATTCCTAGACCGGCAAGGGAACTTGCTGTTCCAACAGGACAATGCACGTCCGCATGTATCCCGTGCCACCCAACGTGCTCTAGAAGGTGTAAGTCAACTACCCTGGCCAGCAAGATCTCCGGATCTGTCCCCCATTGAGCATGTTTGGAACTGGATGAAGCGTCGTCTCACGCGGTCTGCACGTCCAGCACGAACGCTGGTCCAACTGAGGCGCCAGGTGGAAATGGCATGGTACGCCGTTCCACAGGACTACATCCAGCATCTCTACGATCGTCTCCATGGGAGAATAGCAGCCTGCATTGCTGCGAAAGGTGGATATACACTGTACTAGTGCCGACATTGTGCATGCTCTGTTGCCTGTGTCTATGTGCCTGTGGTTCTGTCAGTGTGATGTATCTGACCCCAGGAATGTGTCAATAAAGTTTCCCCTTCCTGGGACAATGAATTCACGGTGTTCTTATTTCAATTTCCAGCAGTGTATATTGTAACAAATAAACCCTCGGTCACAATTGTTAAGTCAAAATTGACCTGGTTTCGACGCTACTATGAGCATCTTCTTTAGAATTAGACTAACTGTACTAAAACATTAGGTATATAGTGCATTAATAAAATTAAAGTTTGTACTGACTCGAAACGATGCAGTACTTACAAGTCCGGCCGAGATCTTTTTTAATATGTGGCTTGTAAGTACTGCATCGTTTCGAGTCAGTACAAACTTTAATTTTATTAATGTACTATATACCTAATGTTTTAGTACAGTTAGTCTAATTCTGAAGACGACGCTCATAGTAGCGTCGAAACCAGGTCAATTCTGACTTAACATTTGTGACCGAGAGTCTATTTGTTACAATATAATTACTACATTATTCACATCCCTTTAAAAGATACTTCGGGAGTCTTCAAAGCTTCCCATTGCAGTCTCTCAATCGCTGGACGTCGTCTTTCGTATTCCGGTGTGAATGACTAACGGCCTTGGCAAAAGAAGTGTGACATTTGCGTTCTTATGAACCCATATGACAATGGATTAAAACAAAACTTTCTGTCTAGACACGTTCTTCTTCTCTCGAAATGCGCCGTCCAGTAGGGATTCCCTTACCATCGTGTAAAACTAAGCTGGGGCGTTACTCGTACCATGGATCAGGGTGTCACGGGAGAGATCGTCAACCACTACAACTGTTTCGCGTCCCAGTACCAAACACTTTCAGTACGAGACGTCGTCCTTCTTTCCTACTGTCGTTGATGGGCTTGCCGCTCCTTTCCAGCTTACGAGTCAAATTTGACAAAGAACAGCCTCTCAAGCTTTATCTGTAATATGACCGGCAATTAAGTACTTAATTCATCATGGTCACGTTCAAGGGGCTTCAAGAAGTGACGAATGTTGTGCGATGCTAAGATTATTTGCGCAACAAGAGTGGAATATTGCCAGAAGAGAAAATTTGTCCTGGGCTTCGTGCAGACATAGTTCTGCTGCAGTGCGGTTAACAAGTGCTTCACAGTACTGGAGAGTAATAACTCCGCAACTGGAAACGTGCTCCGGAGATGAAATACGTAGGACAGTACGATTCCTGTGGAGATAACATCTAAATTTCGGACAGATTCACCGTGAAGTTCTGAAAGTGTATGGACTAAATATAGTGTCGAGTCCAGCCACAGTGACCAAGCTCACACACACGTGAGTGATGCTGGTCGGGAAGGAAGGCTATCAACATCGACTACAGATTTCCCGACGATGAGGACGTTCCCATGGCAGTTGACGAATAGTTCCGTGACCAATGACTATTTCCAGCGTCGGGATAACTGAACGATCGTTAGAACGTTCCGACCGTTGTTAACAGACACTTAGTGACTGTGTTGAGAAATAATGTCATGCATCTGTGTCACGCCGGCCGCGGTGGTCTCGCGGTTCTAGGCGCGCAGTCCGGAACCGTGCGACTGCTACGGTCGCAGGTTCGAATCCTGCCTCGGGCATGGATGTGTGTGATGTCCTTAGGTTAGTTAGGTTTATGTAGTTCTAAGTTCTAGGGGACTAATGACCACAGCAGTTGAGTTCCA
This sequence comes from Schistocerca gregaria, assembly GCF_023897955.1. NCBI lineage: Eukaryota > Metazoa > Arthropoda > Insecta > Orthoptera > Acrididae > Schistocerca > Schistocerca gregaria. The sequence continues at coordinate 117,960,262 of NC_064931.1, read as the reverse complement.
TAGTGCTCAGAGCCATTTGAACCATCTGTGTCACTTGGAACTGTAGTGCAGCATTCAATAAAAGTATTTAGCCAGCCGTAAAAAGATGTCCTCTCGTAGTTAATGTTGATTGTGGGTAAATTAAAAACGATAATAGGAAAGACTAACAATTTTTCACCCTCGTAAAGTAATTATATGAAACTAGTTTCTTAACATCAACATTCCTGTGGAGTTACAGAGCCTCTCCATATATCAGAAGCACTTACGGTTTAACATTGCTGAAGAAGTTTTAGATTCATGAACTTTGGAGACAAGCAACTCAAAGTCCTAACATAACATCAGTCCCGGAGAAATCACGAGTCCACTAACAAAAATTTATCTGTGCTCTACAACATCAGCGTCTGGGTAACTGCAGAATGTAGAACTTCAGGACTCGTACATAGTGTATGTCCTTTATCCTCTATGGAATGACTTATTTTGCATGTGATTCATGGAGATACTGCTAACCTTCGGCACCAGAGGAAGTTAGTTACGTAAAATTGACTGGCATCATCAAGTTCCATGCTTCGGAGTCATATATCCAAAGGTCGATAAAAATCTTCCCGGCTTGACAAAAAGAAAACAAGGTTTGAAAAAAACTGTTTTATTATTTTTATTTATTACTATATTTTGAAAATCAACAAGTTTAGTAAAATCAATTCCAAGCATTTTAATATCACAGTCAAATAAGATTTGTAAAACTGTGCAAAATAAGTTCCTGTCCCCACGTCAACCTCATCACTTGAATGTGAATTTCATCCACCCATTAATTTCGTCAGGTTCCGAGACAAGATGTTATCACGGGGCATGAAATCCAGAGAATGTGGACGATGCTGAAGCATTTCTGAGCGGAGGGCACACGGTTTTTCAGAAACGATTCGAGACTTGTGTGGGGGCTATTTTTCGAGATTTTAAGTACTTTTCCCACAAGTTTTCACTCGTGATTGTTAATACCATAAACAAGTAAGAAACTCACAGCTCTGAAACCTAACTGAAAAGTGAGTACCATAAACAAGTAAGAAACTCACAGCTCTGAAACCTAACTAAAAAGTTATTGTTTCCAAAGTTTAAAATACTTTGACCTTATTCGAGCCATATCTGTCTTAGGCCTATATTCTTTCCACAGTAATAAAAAAAAAACATAGTTTTGTCCAGTGTCTATCCTCTACACAGCACTAACAAATTCAGTGGTGACCGATATGTAATTAGCTGAGGTTACTTTTCGTCCCGTACGCAAAAATGGCTCACTTTTTTTGTAAACTGTATAAAGTATGGTAATATTTGAGTGGTGACAGCTGATAGCTGTTATCGCATTTTTATTATTAGCAGCTGAACTCTGGTCAGTTTATTGATGGTTATTCTACAGGTAGTGTACAAATGACTATATAGAAGTTGTAAGAATACAATCTTAACTATACTGACTCACTATGCTCTTGTCATGAACCTGCTTCAACATGTGGGAAAAGTTTTTCTAAAGTTTCTTGAAGTGTATAAAACCATGTAAATGTATCGTGATTTAAATGTGTTTCTCCTACGAGTCGAGAATGTGAAACGGAGTAGCTAGTTTCAGCCTTCCATAAAAATCCAACTTAGTAGACGGGCAGAATAAGGGAAGCTACTAACTCGGATTTTTCTCATTTTCCTATAATGTTACCAATCATATCCCTCTGTTTGATCTAGCGGAACATTTGCCTAGTCCAGGCGGCCTGAAGCAGCCTTATAGAACTGCAGTTTCTAAGAAGCTTTTCCTCTGATTCATGCTACTTATTGTCTTGAGTAAGTGCGACTGCTTCGCAAATCGAGCGTAATTTGATATAGATAATTTACTGCAGTAAGAATGGTAAAGTAGGTAAACTGGTTAAGTGAGAGCCTTTCTATCGATGACTTGTGTAGGAACGGTTCTATAAAGCATACTGTCAAATATCTCTAAAACATTTGTTCGTTAATACTATAGTTAGGTTAAATGTACAGCCGTGTCAAATTAACCCCTTAATACCTGAATAAATATCTCGATGAAAGATAAAGATCAAAAATCGTGGTGCTTTAGAGGTACGCGAAACACTGAGGAGAACGCACCACTTGTCAGAGGCGTTGGAACTATCATGCAGAATCAGCACCTACCGGCACTACTGCTCAAAAACAGGTAACCTTCCAGTTATTAAAATTACATGCCCGAGCGAATCTGAATCGCGGCCTTCTATTGGTATCTCATGGAATGTTGAAAGCTTTAACTTGCCACTAGTTTCCTCTCCATCTTCCCAAAGTAGACAAAAGGTCTCTCTCTATTTTGAGCAGCTAGCAACTCTAGGTACCTCAAATGAGCTTGTCACAAATCTCCACCGGCATACATTCCGCTACAGGGTAAGGCAGAGTGTTCTACACTTTTAACAATTTCGCCTCTAGCGTACAATACAGTTGTTAAAATAATTTCTTATTCTCCATTTTCAATGACAGTATTCACTTTATGTGTGCGGCAGTCTTTTTCTGAAACTACAAAAATTACACAGAAAGAGAAAGATTTCTCCAAATGTGAAAAGTTGTTTCAAGGTACAACATGGTCGTGTACTTAAAAACAACAGTTCTTGCCAGATTTAAAATTGTTGCAAACGAGAAAATCTTCACAATACTGTATCTTATAGTACATGTGTTACATTATTAATCAGTGGGACATATTATCAACAACGAGCTACAAATTAAAAACAGTTTGAAATGGAAGCTACTGGCATCAAATATAAAGTTCAATTTTCAAGGGAGGTAAAATTGTCAAGATATTAAGGAAAGTAATTTTATTTGGAAATCACCATATGTTACATGGTACAAGACCTTCAGTTTCGAAGTACAAGAAGATGCATAACTTACGAATTATGCCTTAACCGTTCATACGCTATTTAATTACAGGATTTCAGTCTCCATTAAACTCAGTAACCAAAGAATTAAAGATATCCTCCTCACAGCTTTGATGTATTATACACCACTTAAATATGCAGAACTCTTAATATTTACCAACCCTGCAGGAAATGCATGAAACTGCTTCCCCTTTCTACTCACTAAAAGTTCTATAATAATTTCTAGTTGATTGACAGGAAATCTGTGGTGTGCAGCTAATCAGGAAGAGTCTAATACTGGGGAATAGAGTTTACTCTGTTGTTGTGAGCGCAAGGTGTTTAACGAAGTCCTAAGTTTATAATCGTAAAACGTTGAAGTAGTTACTGGGAAACGAAGCTGGGATCTCCGCAACAGTAAATAGTAACGCTGACCACGATACTGCGGAAATAATGTATCCTATTTCCTTTTCTGTCCTTCTGTCTCATATTCTGGGCGTTATTTCAGGGACCTGTGAGTTCCACCTGTCCAAAATTTATCTACGAAGTGTTGGTTACCTACCAGTGGGTTTTACAATGTCATGTTGTGTGGGCGTGGTTTATGGTGGACATGGGAAACGGAAAAATATGGAAGCCTATTATTTTCGACAAGCACCAAGAGGGCCGCCGAAAGTAAGGTTTAAACCTGGTAACCGAGTAGTTAAAGGAGAAAGACAGAAGAAAGTGAGAAGGACTTGATCAAAGTAGTCTGACTTTGGACTTCATCATCAGTCGATCATTTCATCATCTACATCTGAATTTTAACAAAGATTCCGTCTCCCTCCCTCCTCAGCCCCCCCCTCTCTCTCTCTCTCTCTCTCTCTCTCTCTCTCTCTCTCTCTCTCTCTCTTTCTGTGATAGCGAGAGGGAACAACTTTATTAAAATTGATATGTAGATGATGAAAGTAAATGGACAGACGAGGAAGTGAAAAAGATTCCTTTCAATAACAGCAATAACAACGTTGTATAGTAGCATTTTACAATAAATTTTCATCGATAACAAAGGTAAGCAACGTGCTGCATGTTGGCTTTCGTCTTAAGAACTATGGCCGATATTTGTGTCATGATTTTCCTGTTGTTTGTAGAGTAGCTGCCATTGTCAGAAATTCGCCCTCCATTGCTTGTCGTGGACTGGACACTGAAGTATGACAATGCCAGCCACTCGTGCTGGCGAAACGTCTGAAAAATCAATAAGCATACGTCGGCGAAGATGGCGAGACGGAAACCAGCTGGCAACACATCGAAAAGTGGCCACGGAAGACTCAACAATTTTCTAAAAATGAATAGTTTGGTGGTCAGAACCACGTATCTCCAACTCTCCTCCCCTTACAGTTTAATTTGCCGAACAAAACTTCTTTTATCACTATTGTTCCTGTAGACCTGCACTACTGTAAATGGTAACAGTTTGGGTCACAAAGTTGTATCAAATATCGTGCTTTAGCAAAAGCGTGTCTTTGCATTCCACGTTTTGCCTGTATTCTAAAAAAAAATAGTAGTCGGCCGGTGTGGCCGAGCGCTACGGTCGCAGGTTCGAATGCTGTCTCGGGCCTGGATGTGTGTGATGTCCTTAGGTTAGTTAGGTTTAAGTAGTTCTAAGTTCTAGGGGACTGATAACCTCCGATGTCCCATAGCGCTCACAGCCATTTGAACCATTTGAACCAAAAAATAGTAAATATTATCAGAAGAACACTTAAAACAGTTATCATTATATAATTTTATCGTGAGTAAAATTTATATGAATCTCTGCCTTCCTCTACAGTTTTTTCCCTCTGAAGCTCCCTCTAGTACCATGATAGTCATTCCCTCATGTCTTAGCAGATGTCCTATCATTCTGCGTAGAACCTCCTCATTCCTTACCTTATCAGTCCACCTAATTTTCAACATTCGTCTATAGCACCACATCTCAAAGGCTTCGATTCTCTTCTGTTCCGGTTTCCCACAGTCCACGTTTCACTACCATACAATGCCGTACTCCAGACGTACATCCTCAGAAATTTCTTCCTCAAATTAAGGCCGGTATTTGACATTAGTAGACTTCTCTTGGCCAGAAATGCCTTTTTTGCCACAGCGAGTCTGCTTTTGATGTCCTCCTTGCTCCGTCCGTCATTGGTTATTTTACTGCCTAGGTAGCAGAATTCATTAACTTCATTGACTTCGTGACCATCAATCCTGATGTTCTCATTTCTACTACTTCTCATTACCTTCGTCTTTCTCCGATTTACTCTCAAACCATACTGTGTACTCATTAGACTGTTCATTCCGTTCAGCAGATCATTTAATTGTTCTTCACTTTCACTCAGGATAGCAATGTCATCGGCGAATCGTATCATTGATATCCTTTCACCTTGTATTTTAATTCCACCCCTGAACCTTTCTTTTATTTCCATCATTGCTTCCTCGATGTACAGATTGAAGAGTAGGGGCGAAAGGCTACAGCCTTGTCTTACTCCCTTCTTAATACGAGCACTTCGTTCTTGATCGTCCACTCTTATTATTCCCTCCTGGTTGTTGTACATATTGTATATGACCCGTCTCTCTCTATAGCTTACCCTACTGTTTTCAGAATCTTGAACAGCTTGCACCATTTTATATTGTCGAACGCTTTTACCAGGTCGACAAATCCTATGAACGTGTCTTGATTTTTCTTTAGCCTTGCTCCCATTATTAGCCGTAACGTCAGAATTGCCTCTCTCGTGCCTTTACTTTTCCTAAAGCCAAACTGGTCGTCACCTAGCGCATTCTCAATTTTCGGTCAGTTATTTTAAAATTTAATTTAATTGTGCCATCACAAGTTTCGAGCAAAGCTCATTACCAGGTATAGTGCGCTTCTGATTTGTGTTTACAGGTATGATGATGCACTTTTCTCGAAATCGTTAGTGACATAAGCAAATTTTTTTCTAAGCTTACTGCTGCACAAATACATTAATATATTTTTCATTGTCTTCTTTGGATGAAAAGTCAGTTTCATGATAGATTTTAGAACCTCATTTTATATTTCATTTCGAGCGACAAGAGCTCCGCGCAATTACTAGACTGTAATCTGCTGTTTATCATTTCTTAATAGTAAGTCTCTAGTAACAGAGGTACAAGACTGCAGACTGATACAGTTTAATGTGTAATTTTCGTCAACTCTAAAGCCTCTTGCTCTTCCTCGTTGGCAGAGAGATTGTGGTGATGCTTCCCCTTGGCACAGTCATCTGTGACGCCGTTAACACAGAGATGAATCACAGCGTCCTTAACCTGTTAATACGTGTTGATCCTGACGAAGGAATGGCGTCGCAAAAATTTAGGGGTGCACAGGTGTTCAAGCAGAGCGGAACGCGTAAAAAGCAAATTGGAGATTGAGCAGCTTTGCTAAATCCCGTTATCAAATCTGAATAATGTTCCATTTGGAGCGCGCTGCCATCCATCTGCGTAACGAGCGGGCAGCTGGCGTCTCAGCGAGAGCAAACAGCGCGCACATCGTCCCTCATTTGTCCCTGCTCGTTTCTTCCCTGGCTGTCCACGTTAGCTGCTGTCGTCTCCACATCGCGCTGCTGCATTAACGCGGCATGAGTTCAACGCCCTGCGAGAGCGCCTGACTGCCGTAGTTCACTGTACACTGCAGTCAGCCAGTGAGGTACCGCAGTCATTTAAACGCTGCTCTCGTATTCTGCACACCTCCTGGCTGTCCTGATGTTAGCTTTCTGTGCTTTCCCTTCTATGGATTTACTTTCGGCAAATATCGGCATGGGTCCATAATCAATCCACGACCGCTCCCATCACCATCACCGACGGCTCTGCCTCTAATAACCTCCACGTTAACAGATCGATTAATAACCATCGTTCCTGCAAACTACCTACGAAAGTACTAGCGTAAAAATTCGATAACTTCTTACTTTCCAACGGATATCAGTACTTTCAGTGTGGACTAAAAAGAACACTGATGATGCCGCAGTAGTGGGTGAACATGTTATGATTAAATCTTTGTTTTGCGTAAGACGGATCTAACATTAACAAAAAATGGTTCCAATGGTTCTGAGTACTATCGGACTTAACTTCTGCGGTGATCAGTCTCCTAGAACTTAGAACTACTTAAACCTAACTAACCTAAGGACATCACACACATTCATGCACGAGGCAGGATTCGAACCTGCGACCGTAGCGGTCGAGCCGTTCCAGACTGTAGCGCCTAGAACCGCTCGGCCACTGCGGCAAGCTCTAACATTAACACACAATTATGTACACACGTAGAGACAAAACACTGCATCGATTATTAAGTTAAGCACCGCCTTTCTGGTCACAGGGACAGACTGACCGCAGTGTCATCCTTCACCAATGGCATCATGTGGTTGCAGTGTGGAGGGGTGAGGTCGGCACAACTCCCGACCGTCGTTTTTTTTATGAAACCTGGAGCCGATATTGCTTTTTGCTTAGCACCTCAGAAGGTATGATGATGCTGAGTGCGCCCCATTCCATACCACCCAACGAAAAAAAATTCCCAGCAGTACCGAGAATCGAACCCGACTCTCTCGTATGGCAGCCAGTCAGGCGGACGATGACGGGTTCAAATATCGCTACTTCAAATATATAGCTTACGGGTAGGTCCGCCAGATGTCAACTGCTGTCTTAAATATTTCCCAAGAGAATGAATGAATTATTTTTGCTGCACTGTGGAGGCTGAATATTAGGGTTTCACACCATTCTATTACACATAAGATATAAATCTCCTTGGATACTACCAAACAAAGTGAACACTTAGTATCTGCAATTACTGTGCTACATAAATTTCTAGTATACAACAAAAGACAGTGGCTGGAAAACACTGTTCGTGACATGTACGCCAGAAACGCACAAGCCTACCTGAGAGTTACATCGTCACGTACTGTAGCCCATCACTCCGTAAAGCCTTCCCCATTGTTACGCAGACTAGCGATGTGGCAATATGCACTACTCTCAAGCAACGCCACCCATTCATTACTTGAAGAAATACAGTTACCAACCACTTTCTGTGTAGCTTTATTTATGCCAAGACGAGTTTAGCACTTTCCAACAACTTCAGTTGAGCTAATACATAAATGTCAATTGAGCTGAAGCTCCGTGGCATAAATGAGGCCTCAGAAAAAATGGATAGCTGCTGTGTTTCTTCAAGTCAATCAGTGCATAGTCACGGAGCTCAAACACTATTCACATGGCTAAGCTGATGTAGCCGTGGCTTCTAGTCCGCAGATTAACTCGAAACCCGAACCACAATAACTCTTGATTCATCGTTATATCTTGTACATCTATACTTCAACTGGAAAGAAAATCCTCTGCAGTATTTGACAAGGACATCAGACAGCAGATCCATAAAGCACTCGTTAGATACCTATTAATTTCTTAGACCTCACTGGAGAACAGGTCACAGGAATTTCGGGTGTGCAGTCTCCTTAGCAGATGAGCAACGACTCTTTGCTATAGATCGAAATGTCCATTTACCCTCTCAATGGCCGATGTCACATCTTTATGGCCGTAAATACTCGTGTAACTCAACAGCGTTACTCGTACGTAATCGGTCGATATGACAAATTCTATATATTTACTTCTCTTACTTTCATTTGTGTCTATGACACTTTTATCTTCATTTTATGTACGTTTATGTACGTGAGCTAGATAATATCGACATTTAAAGCAAGCTATAGTCAAACACACCAAGTGGAAATTCCTTCCAGGCCCTGCAGGAATCGCTTATAATTAGTGAGCAATCATGGTTTTCCATAGACAACTAAATCGTTCGCGAAGGCTGTAAGAGGAAGCGGAATTTGCATGTCCTTCTCTGTTTGCAAAATGTCACACAGAAGAGACTGAGCTGCATTTCGAATCAATGATGCTCCCCTACCTATGCTATAATTTCTTCCAATCCTTGAAGAGCGTTTTAGGCACTTTCACCTTGTCGCCAGATTAAGATACAGAGAGTAACGTTTTACAATTTCGACGTTACCTTTAACGATATAAATTTCAAAAGGGTGATAGGTTCCATCCATATCTCTTCCCGCCTGCAAAAAAATTACGACTTTACTTTAAGTACTAAGATTTCGTAGCATGTTACCACAAATATGATTCCTAAAAATGGTTCAAGTGGTTCTGAGCACTATGGGACTTAACTTCTGAGGTCATCAGTCCCCTAGAACTTAGAACTATTTAAACCTAACCAACCTAAGGACAGCACACACATCCATGCCCGAGGCAGGATTCGAACCTGCGACCATAGCAGACGTGTGGTTTCAGACTGTAGCGCCTAGAACCGCTTGGCCACTGCTGCCGCCATAGGTTTCCAAGCTCAATGAAAATTACTGATAGCCACAATGTTCGTAGAGTGTTAAATCTCAGGCTATTATTTTAATCTGATCTGTCTCGCTTGAGTGTGTGCCAGAAGAAGAAATAAAAAGGTCACAAAAATAACAATGACTCAAAAGGTTATCTGTCATATGTGATGAAAGGTAGCCAATACACAGAACAAATTAAAAGAACATAAGCAGAACAAAAGAGCACAGCTTCAGAAAATGATTTATTTTTTTCGAGCTGAGATCATATTGATCTATACTAAGTGGATGTCAGTCTGATACGACACATGTGAAAGTAGGGAAACTTAAAGGTATGCCTGTACAGTTCCACACGCAGACGCTGCCTCGCCCTACGGCATTTCTTTCAGAAATGTGTATGGATCTGTTTCCGGCTTGATCCTATTTCAAAACAATTCTTCAGTCATTCTATTTAAGCTGTAAGTCATTTGTGGAGAGAAGGGTTCCTCGTTGGGCTACAGTCCCGTGTAAATTTTGACGTATTCCATACGAAAGCTACCTCCTACGTCAAGTATTAGATGTATGAAATATTTAACTGTTATGACTAAAAAGAGCCATCCAGCGGGAAAGTAATTATAGAGTTTGTAACTGTAGAAACACAAATACTGAATATGCCGTACACTGCGCGCCAAATACTTGAAAGCATGGGTGACGTCACGAAGAGAACGGCCGCGGAGCTCGGCACAAGCGTATATACACTGAACAGAAAACATTGACCCCCTCAGTACTCGCCTTCAGTTACTGTCAGGCAGCACAGTTACTGCTTCAAGTTCTTCATCATATTCAGGGTGAGAATCACAGTAATTGCTTTCGCTATCACTATCTGCGCCACCGAAATGTATTATTATCGTATCTATTTCACCGTCGAATAAGATTTTTTGAAGTATGTATCCTCTCTCAATTTTTTAACGTGTTCGACCAACATAATCCAATATTCTTTAGCCATCGAATTACATTTCTTCTCGCACGAATGCTTGACATATATTACGTTAGACAGAACGTTCCCAGAAATAACCCAACCTTTCAAATAGGCCAAAAATTCTCTGTTGCATTTAATTCCAGGTGGTAATGAGGAAGATGTAAAGTAATGTGACCAGCAGCTTCTGGAATCTTATCGACGGAATACTTGGCGGTACTTGCCTTGGTTCTTTGAACATGTTCATATACAACAGCTTTCAGTATGTCATTTGAGAATTGGATATGTTTCTTTATTAGCCGCTTTCTGATATCGTCTTTAGTAATATTAGACGTTGAAGCTTTGTTTTATTTTAACATTGTGAAATGGAGCATTTTCGAGAATTAGTAGAGAGCTAAGTTTTAAACTGGGCTATATGAATTTTAAATATGAATTTTAAGCATGCCAGATATTTCTAAAAGAAAAATAATTTCAGCTGTATCGATTGCAGCAACTTAATTTCTTTTTATACAGTCTTGTCTGAAACACAATACATCGTATACAAAATCAAATGAAATTCCTTCAGTGAAACATCCGAGAATCTTCACCTATACAAGAACCGATAGTATACATGATATCGTTTATTTCTATAAAAAAAGGTAGTGTTAGAGGATGGTGTCCCATTACAATGTCATGATAAAAATGAAAGTCTCATCAACGTAAAAAATGTCTTTGTTTTCCTCCCTACATTTTTTTCATTGCTTAAGATACGGAATTCTTTTTCCTCGGATGTTGCTTCTCTCTAACAATATAAGCCTGATTGATTTTTTTCCTCCAGTGGAAACCTAATTTCTTTCATAACCGGCTTGCACTAGTGTTGCTATCTTGGAAGTCTATAACTTCTTTCAACTTCTAGTTAATTCGTTCCATTGTAGATACTCGTTTTTTGGTCGGATAAAAGCTGTAAACAATTCTCCTGACAACTGCCTCATCAAAACTATCAATGCCTAATGCTGTTTTGTATTTACTTTTTTTATCTGGAATTGTAAATTTTCTTCCTTCTCCACATTTCAATAGCCTGCCTTCCCTTTTAATTTTCTGTACAGTGCTACGCGGAATGCCCTTGGCCACTTTGGATCTCAGCTGAGCTTGCTGCACCGAAACGTTCCTTCCCTGAGAGGACTCATCTCCCACAACATTAAAACGTTGTGTTCAATCTCCCGAGACCGACTATTCAGTTTCCTACCTTTCAATTTTGAAGTACTTTTGGAAATTTGTGGGGTAAGTTCCTGTGGGACCAAACTGCTGAGGTCATCGGTCCCTAGACGTACACACTACTTAACCCAACTTAAACTAACTTACGCTAAGGACAACACAAGGACCAATGACCGAGGAAGGATTCGAACATCTGACGGGGGGAGCCGCGGCTTTGAAGTACTAATAGGCGTCATAATTTCAATCTAAAGGCACTGCTCACTAGAAATACAAATCTGGACAAAGAAAAATGACAATCTAACTTATACTGTACACACAATGTACACACGCGCAAACTGAATGCAGCCAGTTGCATTAGCGCTGAATAGTAGCTCCCAGTACATGCACAATTGTCACCCGGCAATTATATTGTTAACAGTCGCTTACCTTTTAAATACTTGGACCGAAGTGCAATGTGAGGCTGATCATACGTCTTTATTGAAATACCATAGCAACAAGGTAATATGGAAGCAATGCCCTTGCAGCAACACTTTAAAAAAAAGAAATTATGACACTAAAGACATCTGATACATAAAGGAAAGAATGATAAGATACTTTTATCAAAAATGCAAGACACTGATAAGTAATACATCTTCAAGTCTAAAAATAGCCGACATTAATAAGACCATATACTGATGTTTGTGCGCTAAGATTAATCTGACATCACTAATTTCTCACTTTCTCATGTTAGCTTTTGAATTTTGTTGGCTGTGGAATAATACAACATTTGCGATTCAAAATAAGATTTCAAGCCTTAATCTCGCAAACAGTAAACATTAACAACATACGAGAAAAAATAATATATGAATATGCAACGTTGTTTTTAAAAAAATAAAATAAGTTTTGATTCTCCCTTTAGAAACTGTACAGTTCTTGGAGTGAGCTGTAGAAAGATAGATAACAACTCATTTTCTTCCTAATGCAATAGAGCGAGTTGCACTCAGTAGCAAAAAATTGGACTCGCACTCCAGAGGACAGTGATCAATTCGGCCACCAGACTCAGATTTTCCGCTGTTTCCCTGAATCACTTGAGGCAAATGCCAGGATGGTTCCTTTGAGAAGAATACGGCCAATCTGCTTCTCCATTCTTTCTCAAACCTAACTTGTGCTCCGTGCCTGACGACCTCGTCGTCGACGGGACTTTAAGCCCCAGTGTCCCTTCTTTGTTTCTTAGCTCAAATGGCTCTGAGCTCTATGGGACTTAACAGCAGAGGTCATCAGTCCCCTAGAACTTAGAACTACTTAAACCTAACTAACCTAAGGACATCACATACATCCATACCCGAGACAGGATTCGAACCTGCGACCGTAGTGGTCGCGCGGTTCCAGACTGAAGCGCCTAGAACCGCTCGGCCACTTCGGCCGGCCTCTTTGTTTCTTCTTCCTAACTCTGTCCACATGGACTACCTACCTCGCAAATGCCATTAAGGGGGCGAGGCTGAGCCAGATCGCTGGTCGATCCACTGATACGAGTTGTGTTTCATTCATCTAAGAACAGTTTGCATGTAACTTCCTTTAACACTTCGTTTTTATAGACTTATATAAAACGAAAAATGTACACCTTCAGCAACAGTCTCACGTTGTTCAAGTTTATTCACCTATTGGCATACATGCTCGTAATCTGAGGGTTATATACTTTTGGATAGGTTGTCTGTGCCATCAGTTTGAGTATCGTGTATAGCCTCAATTATCTACAGTGAACGACGGCCTCAAGAACCGTGTGGTGACAGCTCCCCGATATCGGCCTGCGCGGCGTTAGCGCCCTTAAATGAAATGCATTTACTTCTCAACTACGGCAAACGTCGATGCTATTCCAGTTGCAACTGTTTTATCAGAATGTTAAATACACTTTATCCACGACAATGTGTGCTTACAGTAATATCAAAATTGGGGACCAGATAAACAGGGTGATTTTTTTCTACCGTGTACAGACTCTATGGGTTGATTGACGAGAAGCCCCGCAACCAGAAATCGCAAGGATTGGGATCCGGTGAACGAGCAGGCCATGCAACTGGACACACTCGTACGACCCATCGATCATGGAAGACACGATTGAGATGCATCCGGACGTTAACGGTGAAGTGGGCTGGAGCACCATCATGTAGCCGCTAAAGCATGACATCTGAGGAACAGTATAACCCTCTGTAACTGTGATTGCATGGTAGAGCGCGAATTAGACTGCAGTCTCTGTAACAAAGTATGATTGAAAAAATGGTCTCTAGCATGGAAACCATGCATTTCCGGACATTTGTTCATTAGACCTTTTTGTTCCGTATCCTCTCATCGATCAAACCCTAGAGTTTGTACACGGTAGAAAAATCACCATGAAGACAAACTGAAGGAAATCTGATACCTTGGAAGCAAAATAATGCATGTCGGGCGAAGCAACAAGGATATAGAAGCCGACTAGCACAGGCAAAGATGGAATTCCTCACTGAAGGACACCTAGTAGTATTAAATATACGCCTAAATCTTAGGAAGAAAATTCTGAGAATGTGCATGTGGGACACATGTTAGTGAAACATTGGCTGTGGGAAACCCGGAAAAGAAAAGAATCGAAGAGTTTGAGATGAGGTCTTACTGAATGACACTGAAAATTATGTGGGCTGATAAGAAAGTAAATAAAGCCGTCCTCCGCAGAATCGGCATGTAAACAAGTATGTACCGACTAGATCAAGGTTAAAAAAAATGGCTCTGAGCACTATGGGACTTAACATCTGTCATCAGTCCCCTAGAACTTTGCACTACTAAAACCCAACAACCTAAGGACATCACACATATCCATGCCCGAGGTAGGATTCGAGCCTGCGACCGTAACGGTCGCTCTGTTCCAATCTGTAGAGCCTAGAACCGCTCGGCCACTCCGGGGGCCTAGATCAAGGGATATGGTGATAAGATATGTGGTGATGCATAAAGGAATAGAGGGAGCCACAGAGAGCAATAATTGTAGGGGAGGAAAAAGATTGGAATATATACAACAAGTACTGTAGGACGATGTGTGTACATGTTACTCTGAAATGGTTAGATTAATACGGGAGAGGAAGTCATGGTGGACCGAATCAAACGAGTTAGGAGACTGACGACCAAAAATCAGTTACACAAAAAGTGTACGCCGTTATCTGTATGAAATAAGACACTATTATAAATATATGTTTTCATGAAAACACATGTTATTATTAATTGCACAATTACCTAATAGTTAATCCAATCATCGCCATTAACGGTTATAGCTTGGCACCTTAGCCCTTTCTCCGGTAAATCGTCCACGTCTCCAACTTCTGAATATCGTTTGATCCACTTCGCAACGAATTCTAGCAGAGCTCCATATGAAAACTTTGGTCTCTTTGGATGATTTACAAGGAACACTGCCTCGTGAAGCTTCAGACATTTTGCACACATTTTAAACTGCAACCGACAAAACAAACCATCCAACTCTCACACTGTTTATCTATACACTGTGCAAGAGCACATTGATTACAGATTCGAGACCACTCCCAGAGATGTCGCTGCGGATGTTATGACGTACACTTTCTTGTGGAATTCACTGTATGCATCAACACGCGTCAGACGTAAAGTAGGCAGCACTGACATATTTTGAAGTGATATCTGTGCACCATGAGCTCACGCTTTAATCAGTACCGAAATTCCCAAATAACCATGTCGGTGATTATAACGTAGCCTACTAATTTTGTTTCAAAAGCTGAGACATTACACTAATATATATATATATATATATATATATATATATATATATATATATATATATAATTTTGACTCATTTTATCAAAATAATTGAGAAATAGTGCAGTAATTTTTCATCACACGAGATGAGAAGAGTGGTTTTTTTCACGTAAAAAGAGGGAATAACTATAAACTAGCTTTCGAAAGTGATGTAGCTTTGTTTAATTTACATACATGTCATTCTACTGAACTGAAATCAGAAAATTCTTGTTTTCATGTATTGTTACCAGCTGCACACCGTAGGCGCTTCACGTGAATCGCTCGTAATTGCGCCCGCCGTGGACACGAGACACACTTCGATAATCGCAGCCGCCAGCCACATTATAGGAATTGTACAGGGGATAGGCAAAATATTGTGAACAGTGGTAGTAATGGGATGACGGTCAACAACGCAGATAATGCACGTGTCGCGCTGGACTGTATGTTCAGTACGGACTAGGCATCAGTGCATGTTTACGAGTAGTGCACACTTCTTATTTGCATTCAGAGGGCGAGGTCGACTTGCAATGAAAGAGGGCAGGTTCCAAAGAGGGCAGATTGTAGGGGGCCGATTAGCTGGAGCATCAGTAACCAAGACGGCCAACTTATTAAATGTTTCAAGAGCAACTCTTTCAATAGTCATGACAGCCTACACAAAACATGGATAGACATCATCGTGTAAACGTAATAGCGGGCGCAAATCTAAATTAAATGACAGAGATCGTCTTACGCTAACACGAATTGTGTCAAAACAACACAGAACTACGGCGGCTAAGGCGACTGCAGAGCTCAATAGCCCTCTTCGAGACGCCATATCTATCGACACTGTCCGCCGAGAACTCCATAAAGCGAATATTCATGGACAAGCTGCTGTACCGAAACCATTAGTGACGACAACCAATCCAAGGACGCGAAAACATGGTGTCAGGAGCATAAATCCTGGATGGCTGACCAGTGGAAGCACGTCACATGGTCTGACGAGTCAACGTTTTCGTTATTTCCAACATCGTGCCGAGTTTACGGCTGGAGAACGCCAAAAGAAGCCTACAATCCGGATTGCTTGATTCCATCGGTTAAGCATGGAGGTGGAAGTATGGTGGTGTGGTCAGCCGTATCATGGTATTCTGCTGGCCCATCATTACTCTCAAACGCCATGTTACAGCTTACGATTATGTGAACATTTTAGGTGATCAGGTGCACCCCATGATTCAAATGTTGTTCCCCAACAATGGTACCATATTTCAGGGCGATAATGCACTCATTCACACAACCTGGACAGTACAATCGTCGTATGAGCAGCATGCAACTAAACTGCAGAGTTTTCCCTGGCCAGCACAGTCCCCGGACTTGAACGTTATAGAACACTTGTGGGCGGTATTGGAGCACAGACTCCGGAACAGATTTCCGCCTGCAACAGTTATTAATAAGCCATTCCCAAGAAAGTATAGGTATTCACATTATTTTTCCTATCCCGTGTAACTTAATGTAGAGTGGAAATTATGGTTACGCAGTTTGGCCTGCAATAGTTCAATATTAGGCACAACTGATGATGTGCTGGTCTAGGGGGTTCATTAACATCCAAGAAAGTGTGTTGATTAACATGATATCTGTGTGCAAAGTCATTGTCCTCGTGGAAAGGGAACGTTAAACCTTCATCTTCTTTTTTTAAAATACTTTATATTTGGCTTATTCATACATTAAATTCTGAAGTTATATGTATGATGCAATGTAACTTTTACACTGATGTTGCATAATTGTTCTAGTTCACTGAATCGTTCCACATCGCCTTCTGTCTTCCTCGGGATCAAAATGGTTCAAATGGCTCTGAGCACTATGGGACTTAACTTCTGAGGTCATCAATCCCCTAGAAATTAGAACTACTTCAACATAACTAACCTAAGGACATCACACATCCATGCCCGAGGCAGGATTCGAACCTGCGACCGTAGCGGTCGCGCGGTTCCAGACTGTAGCGCCTAGAACCGCTCGACCACCGCGGCCGGCCCTCGGGATCATTATACTCGCTCTAGTCCCGTTTTAGATGAAACAGGCGCATTTCTAAATAACACTGATCACGTAAAAATTGAATGTGAACGATAGGGGAACAAGGACGGTTACAAATTCGCTATTGGCACGAAAAGACAGGATTAAAGTACGAGGTTGAGTCAAATGAAAACCTTAAGTTTGTAACAACAAATCGAAATTTAGCGCCGTTATCCTGTAAGTTGGTAAGCGTGCTACAAACAGCGTGCAGAATGGCCTGTAGGTGGCAGCATATTGCAGATGCCCATATACCATCGCAGTATCAGTATAAAAATGGCCGCCCCACTTGGAACTTGCACCAGGGAAAAACAGTGTTCTGTTATTTGGTTTTTGCGAGGTGAAGGTGTGAAACCTATTGAAATTCATCGACGAATGAAGGTTCAGTACGGTGATGCATGTTTGTCACAGCAGCAAGTCTACAAACGGAGTAGGAAGTTCGCAAATGGTGTGACTTCAGTGGAAGATACTCCTCGCCCAGGTCGGGCAAAACGAGTTGTAACCACAGAACATTGCAGCAGTTGAAGCCATAGTGAAGGAAAACCGCCGAGTGACACTGAATGACATTGCAGCATATTTACAGATTAGTCATGGGTCAGCACACCGCATAGCTCGTGATGTGCTCCAGTCTCACAAAGTGTCTGCAAGATGCGTGCCACGGCAGCTGACTCCTGAAATGAGAGAACGAGGTGTTTATGCTTGTGAAGAACTTCTTCGGCCCTTTGAACGAGAAGGTGATGGCTTCCTTGCAAGAATCGTTCCTAGGGACTAAACCTAGGTTCATTTCCACCGACCGGAAACGAAGAGAGCGAGCAACCCAGACCTTGCCCCCAAGTGATTTCCATGTGTTTGGACCACTCAAAGACTCAATGGGAGGAAACAAGTTCCGTTCTGATGAAGGGGTACTTCACGCGGTGCATGAGTGGTTGCGCGGACTACCAAAAGAATTTTTTTTCTAAAGGAATTTATGCACTTTGTAAGCGCTGGAGGACTTGCAGTGAGCGCGGGGGAGATTATGTTGAAAAGTGATGCAGCTCTGTACTACTTCTGCACAGTAAATAATACTTAAAAATATTTAAGGTTTTCATTTGACTCACCCTCGTATCTTCGTTGAACTAAATATCGACATCATTAGTGATTAGCTGTACGTCGAATGCCGACATTATTTCATTACCCTCATCTATCACACCCCTTGGAGTCACTAAGAAACTATAGAAGCACTGGGTTATAAGAAATAATTGAAGTGATTTAATTTTATCGTTTAGGTCTGTTTTCTTTTTGACAGATATTGCGGAACTTTACAGAGACACCAAGAAACATTAAAAATGTATTATTTTTCTTTTCTTTGCAGCAACTTCTGCTTACTTCCATCAGTACGCAGTAGTTAACTGCTAGCGCAGATGGCGACAAATGCAATCACTGTGTTCGATTAGTACAACGATACTGACAATGGGATTTCACAAGTGAAAACTGCTTTCGGCGGCAATATGGTGCCCACTCCAATTCAAACTCGTTGTTCATGAATTGTTAAGCATAGCACTGAGAGCAATGAAAGCATAACACAGAGCAATGACAAGAGACTCCTTGCACTGACTGTGGAATGAACCTGATTACAGACTCAATACTTGTAAAATGCGGAACCAGTAAATGTTCTCTTGAACGGCGAGCAGCGATTCACGCTAAATGCTCGAACAAACAGACGATACTGTTTGTCGTCTCATGTTCCTTTGCTGTGCAAACAGCAGCCGCTTGGACAGTTGACTATCTGGAAGGCAGTGCATTTTTATCTCGTTTGCTTTTGATAACGTCGCGCTTGCTACAACTAAAGCACACTTTCAACCTGTTAAAAACCGCTATCTGTATCAACCTGTCTGACGCTTGACTAAAGCCCGACCTTACGTGTTTCCTCATAGGATTACAGCTTACCGTCATGATTTTGTTCTACAAAAGACTCGAAATCAACAAGTTCTCAGAGTTGCTCCATCTATTCAAATATAAAAATAAGTGCCCTTGTCATACTCATGACTGATTGCCTTTTTAATCTTGAACAATCAGATAGCAAACGTAGTACAAAGCTATAAGTGATGTCTGTTCTGTTGGGTGTGTCCAACAGAACGGACATGTCCGACAGACAGGCACCGCTCGTATCTGTAATTCTGTAGGCGCTACAGCAATGTGATGAAAAATTTTCACTACAGATGCACAACCAACGTCCGAACTCAATCGGAAATCGGCGAATAGGGGGTTAACTGGAGGGGTCGTGGCTGTCGACAAGCGAGAAGTTGGGAATTTTGATCTGACGGGAAGTGCTTCCTTATGGCCTAGGCGGTTAAGGCATCAATTCTAGAGAATCAGAGCATTCGGATTCGTGTCCCAGTCCGGCACAAATTTCCAGCTCTCGGCGTTGCGGAACAAAATCGACAGATGCAGAGGTAATATCCGGAGTACCATAGGGAAGTGTGGTAGGACCGTTGGTGTTTACAATATATATATATGATCTAGTAGAAAGCGTCGGATGCTCTTTAAGGCTATTCGCAAATGATGCAGTTGTATATACCGAAGTAACAACGCCAGAAAATAAAAAGAATTTGCAGAACGACCTGCAGGGAATTGATTAATTGTGCAGGCTCTGGCAGTTGACCCTGAACGTAAATAAATGTAACATGCTGCGCATATATAGAAAAAGAAATACGCTGCTGTACAGCTACACTATTGATGACAAACAGCTGGAGACAGCGTCTGCCGTAAAATATCTAGGCTTAACTATCCAGAGCAACCTTAATTGGAATGACCACATGAAACAGATAGTGGGAAAAGTAGATACCGGACTCCGATTCATCGGAAGAATCTTAAGGAATTGTAACTCATCAACGAAATAAGTGCCTTATAAGGCGCTTATTCACCCGATTCTTGAGTATTGGTTCAAATGGCTCTGAGCACTATGGGACTTAACTGCTGTGGTCATCAGTCCCCTAGAACTTAGAACTACTTAAACCTAACTAACCTAAGGACATCACACACATCCATGCCCGAGGCAGGATTCGAACCTGCGACCGTAGCAGTCACGCGGTTCCGGACTGAGGGCCTTAACCGCTAGACCACCGCGGCCGGCTTCTTGAGTATTGTTCATCTATCTGAGATCCCTATCAGGTAGGACTGATAGAGGAGACAGAGATAGGACAGATCCAACGAAGAGTGGCGCTTGTCGTTTAGCTGGTGAGAGAGCGTTACGGAGATGCTAAACAAACTCCACTGGCAGCCGTTACAAGAAAGGCGTTGTGCATCACGGAAAGACTTACTATTGAAATTTCGGGACAACACTTTTCAGGAGGAGCGGACAATATGTTACTTCTCCCCACATACATCTCGCGTATTGACCACGAAAAGAAAGTTCGAAAGATCTATGGACCTGTCTCCAATAAGATTGAAGGCAAGTGGGAAAGAAGAAGGAAAGAAGACCTATAACAGAGGTTTGGAAAGCCACACATTGGACGAATATTGGGACAGAGGTGACTACAATGGTTTTGGCCACATCTTAGGAGCAGACGGATCTCTTCCTGAGAGAGTCTTCCACTCTCAAACCACGGGAAAACGTCCGAGAGGACGCCCAAGAACGCGACGGAATGATCGAGTGACGACGATCCTTCAAGAAGTGGAATCGACGGCCTTGGAGGATGATGCTAGAGATCGGAAAAGATCTGCAGCAAATACCTCCTCTCTTGTAGATGACAGACATTCCTTTTATTGTTGTTTTCTGTTTGTATGAGTATTTATTGCTGTCAGAAGTAGTTTGCCTTGTAATGAAATTGAAGTAGATAGTTCCTGCGAAATACACTCCGGGAAATGGAAAAAAGAACACATTGACACCGGTGTGTCAGACCCACCATACTTGCTCCGGACACTGCGAGAGGGCTGTACAAGCAATGATCACACGCACGGCACAGAGGACACACCAGGAACCGCGGTGTTGTCTGTCGAATGGCGCTAGCTGCGCAGCATTTGTGCACCGCCGCCGTCAGTGTCAGCCAGTTTGCCGTGGCATACGGAGCTCCATCGCAGTCTAACACTGGTAGCATGCCGCAACAGCGTGGACGTGAACCGTATGTGCAGTTGACGGACTTTGAGCGAGAGCGTATAGTGGGCATGCGGGAGGCCGGGTGGACGTACCGCCGAATTGCTCAACACGTGGGTCGTGAGGTCTCCACAGTACATCGATGTTGTCGCCAGTGCACGTGCCCATCGACCTGGGACCGGACCGCAGCGACGCACGGATGCACGCCAAGAACGCAGGATCCTACGCAGTGCCGTAGGGGACCGCACCGCCACTTCCCAGCAAATTAGGGACACTGTTGCTCCTAGGGTATCGGCGAGGACCATTCGCAACCGTCTTCATGAACCTGGGCTACGGTCCCGCACACCGTTAGGCCGTCTTCCGCTCACGCCCGAACATCGTGCAGCCCGCCTCCAGTGGTGTCGCGACAGGCGTGAATGGAGGGACGAATGGAGACGTGTCGTCTTCAGCGATGAGAGTCGCTTCTGCCTTGGTGCCAATGATGGTCGTATGCGTGTTTGGCTCCGTGCAGGTGAGCGCCACAATCAGGACTGCATACGACCGAGGCACACAGGGCCAACACCCGGCATCATGGTGTGGGGAGCGATCTCCTACACTGGCCGTACACCTCTGGTGATCGTCGAGGGGACACTGAATAGTGCACGGTACATCCAAACCGTCATCGAACCCATCGTTCTACCATTCCTAGACCGGCAAGGGAACTTGCTGTTCCAACAGGACAATGCACGTCCGCATGTATCCCGTGCCACCCAACGTGCTCTAGAAGGTGTAAGTCAACTACCCTGTCCAGCAAGATCTCCGGATCTGTCCCCCATTGAGCATGTTTGGGACTAGATGAAGAGTCGTCTCACGCGGTCTGCACGTCCAGCACGAACGCTGGTCCAACTGAGGCGCCAGGTGGAAATGGCATGGCAAGCCGTTGCACAGGACTACATCCAGCATCTCTATGATCGTCTCCATGGAAGAATAGCAGCCTGCATTGCTGCGAAATGTGGATATACACTGAAGTAGTGCCGACATTGTGCATGCTCTGTTGCCTGTGTCTATGTGCCTGTGGTTCTGTCAGTGTGATCATGTGATGTATCTGACCCCAGGAATGTGTCAATAAAGTTTCCCCTTCCTGGGACAATGAATTCACGGTGTTCTTATTTCAATTTCCAGGAGTGTAGTATGTGTACAGGTTATACTTGACAATCGGACTAAACTATTAATTGGATCGTTTTACCGACCCCCCGACTAAGAAGATATAGTTGCTGAACAGTTCAAAGAAAACTTCAGTCTCATTTCAAATAGGTACCCCACTCATGAAGTTATAGTCGGTGGTGACTTCAATCTACCCTCGATATGCTGGAAAAATTATACTTTGAAAGCCGGCGGTAGGCATAAAACGTCATCCGAAATTGTACTGAATGCTTCCTCAGAAAATTATTTTGAACAATCAGTTCATGTGCCCACTCGAAGCGTAAATGGTTGCGAAAGCATACTTGACCTTTTAGCAACAAATAATCCTGGACAAATAGTGAGTATTGTGACGAATACGGGGATTAGCGACCACAAGGCAGTTGCTGCTAGTCTGAATAACGTAACACCTACAACCATCAAAAAGAAACGCAAAGTATATCTATTTAAAACAGCTGATAAAAATGATCTCAACGCCTTTTTAAGAGACAGTCTTCACTCCTTCCGACCTAATCATGTAAGTGTAGAAAAGTTGTGGAATGTTTTCAAAGAGATAGTATCGACAGAAATTGAGAGATATATACCACATAAATTAATAAGTGATGGTACTGATCCCCCATGGTACACAGAATGGGTCAGATCACTGTTGCAGAAGAAACGAAAAAAAGCATGCCAAATTTAAAAGAACACAAAATCCCCAAGACTGGCAAAGTTTTACAGAAGTTAGAAATATGGCGAGATGCTTCAATGCGAGATGCTTTTAATAATTTCCACAACGAAATTCTGCCTCTAAATGTGGCAGAAAACCCAAAGAGATTCTGGTCATAGATAAAGCACACCAGTGGCAAGACGCAATGAATACCTTCACTGCGCAATAACAACGGTGAAGTCACTGATGACAATGCCACTAAAGCAGGGTTATTAAACACTGTTTTCCATAAATCCTTCACCTAAGAAGTGAATATTCCTGAATTCCAATCAAGAACAACTACCAAGAAGAGAAACATAGAAGTAGATACCCTCGGTGTCCCAAAGCAGCTTAAATCACTTAATAAAGACAAGGCCTCTAGTCCAGATTGTATACCAGTCAGGTTCCTCTCAGAATATGCTGATACAATAGCTCCATATTTATCAATTACATACAACCGCTCACCCACAGAAAGATACGTACCTAAAGACTGGAAAATTGCTCAAGTCACACCAATATCGAAAAGGGACGTAGGAGTAATCAGTTGAATTACAAGGCCAAATCCACGTCGATTTGCAGTAGGGTTTCAGAACATATACTGTGTTCGAACATTATGAAGTACCTCCAAGAAAACGATTTATTGATACATAGTCAGCACGGATTCAGAAAATAACGTTCTTGTGAAACACAACTAGCTCTTTATACTCATGAAGTAATGGGTGCTATCGACAGGGACGTCAAATTGATTACATATTTTTAGACTTCCAAAAGGCTTTCCACACGGTTCCTCACAAGCGTCTTCTAACCAAACTGCGTGCCTATGGAATATCGCCTCAGTTGTGCGACTGGATTCGTGATTTCCTGTCAGAAAGGTCACAGTTCGTAGTAATAGACCGAAAGTTATCGAGTAAAACATAGGTAATATCAGCCGTTCCCCAAGGAAGTGTTATAGGCCCTCTGTTGTTCCTGGTCTTTATTAACGATGTAGGAGACAATCTTAGTAGCCGTCTTAGATTGTTTGCACATGATGCTGTCATTTACCGTCTTGTAAAGTCATCAGATGACCAAAACGAAATGCAATATGGTTTAGATAAGATACATGTATGGTGCGAAAAGTGGCAATTGACCCTGAATAAAGAAAAGTGTGAAGTTATTCACATGAGTACTAAAAGAAATTCCCTAAATTTCGATCACACGATAAGTCACAGAAATCTGAATACTGTAAATTCAACTAAATACTTAGGGATTGCAATTGCAAATAACCTAAATTCGAACTATCACATAGGTAATGTTGTAGGTAGAGCAAACCAAAGACTGCGATTCATTGGCAGAACACTTAGAAGGTGCAACATGTCTACTAAAGAGACTGGTTACACCACACTGAACTATTGCTGCGCGCTGTGTGATCCGCATCAGGTGGGACTCACGGATGACGTCGAAAAAGTACAAAGAAGGGCGGCTCTTTTTGTATTATCGTGAAATAGAGGAGATAGTGCCACAGACATGATACGTGAAATGGAGTGGCAATCATTAAAACAAAGGCATTTTTCCTTGCGACAGGATCTTCTCATGAAATTTCAATCACCAATTTTCTTCTTCGATTGCGAAAACATTCTGTTGGCACCCACCTACAGAGGGAGAAATGATCATCACGATAAAATAAGAGAAATCAGGGCTTGCACAGAAAATTTAAGTGCTCGTTTTTCCCGCGCGCCGTTCGAGAGTGGAACAGTAGAGAAATAGCTTGAAGGCGGTTCATTGAACCCTCTGCCAGGTACTTTATTGTGAATATCAGATTTAGCATGTAGATGTAGATGTAATTTTTTTTCCTATTGTTCTTGTGCTGTAGGCCTCAAAGGCACGTTAATGCAATAAATGATGATGATGATGACCGGATCCTGTGGGACCATACCTGCCATAGCTGCTCGTTCATGGAAGAAGTAGGTATCTATTTGAATAAAATAATTTTGAGTGGCAGGCCGCGTCATTAGAAACACAAAAGGAACTAAACTGACAACGTTTCGACCGACTCACTGCGGTTCTCTTCAGGGCGGTTAGATCAAAAAACTTTTTTTTTTCAAAATTACACTGGCCGTGTAAGCCTACGTGCTTATAAGTCAGTAAAGTCACTACATAGTTTACAGAATGGTGATTAACAGTTTTATCAACCAAAGAACTACAGATTTCATAAAACACAAAAAATATGATAAACAAATAAATAACACATTATAAAGAAAAGTTGTCAACCTGCGAAGAACTCACGTACGGAATAGTAATGAGCCACAACAAAACATTTCGACTTTAATTTGAATACTTCTGGTTTTTCGCTCAGGTTTCTTTCCCCAGTTCTACTGGAAGTCTATTGAAAATGAAACCTACTGACTAGTGCACCGCTTAAGAAACTGTTGTTCAAGTGCATGGCGATTTCCCGTTTAGTGTTTACTGAATGAATGTTTCAGCTTCTTGCGAAAGTGTCAATATTGTCAACACCAAATCCTTTGGTGAGGTATATGTGCAGAGATAGCTGAGTCAGCATTCCGAGGCACCAGACTAACGACTCACACGAAGTTCGTGAACCGACTCCGCAGTACAGTGTGACATCTCTTTTATAGGCTAAGAATATTATAGGTGATAGCAAAGGGTTCCCCAAAATATAGCACTGTACGAGGTAATAGAATGAAAATAAGCAAAGTTTCAGTATCAGAGACAGTGAAGATCATTTTTATACTAAAGATATCAGCATTCCGTTTCTGCACAAGGCACTGAACTGTTTTGTCGGAAAAGCCATCCATCCACCCACAGTCTTAAGAATTTAAAATGGTTGAATCACTGACTGCTTGACCAATTTGTAAAGGTAAAATTTCTCTTTTACTAGAGTTCTTTGTCATAAATTGTATGCTTTGCGTTTAGTTGCAGTTAAGCGATAATCTTTTCTCTGAAGCCGGCCACGGTGGCCGAGTGGTTCTAGGCGCTTCCGTCCGGAACCGCGCTGCTGCTACGGTCGCAGGTTCGAATCCTTCCTCGGGCATGGATGTATGTGATGTCCTTAGGTTAGTTAGGTTTAAGTAGTTCTAAGTCTAGGGGACTGATGACCTCAGATGTTAAGTCCCATAGTGCTCAGAACCATTTTTTTTCTCTCTGAAAGACACGTGCTGCTCATGCTACATCGTTTGTATTACGTTCCACCTCTTTCACAGTAACACTTGAGTCATCTGTAAAGAGAAAAATTATTGATTCATCTTTCATGATTACTGGAATATCACTATTTCATAGTGTTCCAAAATTATCTTTACAACTTTGATTTTTAGAATTTTGATCACGCATACTTCAGAAAGACACGGTTTGCGATATAATGTTCCCACACAGCTAAATCTGTAGTAGCCGTTTAACAGCGTGCAGTATGTACGTCAGCTGTTGCACACAGGATGTTCCAGTTCCTCCCATCTAGTATGTCCTCATTAAATCGTGCAATTTAGAAATTTGGAAATTTGTGGTAAGGTCTTATGGGACCAAACTGCTGAGGTCATCGGTCCTTAAGCTTACACACGCTACTTAATCTAACTTAAACTAACTTACGCTGAGGAGAAAACACACACCCATGCCCGAGGGAGGACTCGAACCTCCGACGGGGGGAGCCGCGCTGACCGCGACAACACGCCTTAGACCGCCGGCTACCCCGCGCGGCTCGTGCAGTTGCTGCTCTGATGCGAGCTCGCACTTTCTGGAGGTCCCACACAGGGGTCTGGCAGACTGCATCCTTCATAAATCTATAAACCAAAAGAATCTAATCTGATTACGGTCTCTATGAACCATTCAATACACTGTGCCATTTCGGGGAGGGGGTGGGGGAAGGGGGGGGCGAGAGATGGGAGGCACTGTTATCAAAACCTAAGCTAAAGGAAATTTTAAGTGTGTGTGAACATTATGCTGAAAGTCACACCTTCCTATGTATCCCCATTTCTAAAATGTTATGACCAGACGAAACTACAATTATCCAGCCATAACTGTGATTTCTTCGACTGTTTTGGGAGATGGCTCACCTGAACTACAACATATGAAACATTAGTTCTCCTTATTATACGAATGACAGGAAGATCAACTTAACTTGGTACACTACTTTGCCACAGAAGTACTTAATAATTTATAAATGTCACTGACTATTAAAGCATCACTTGATGCACTAAGTAACGGACTGTTATCTAGAAGTACAATGTTCAACCTTTACAAAAGTACATTTCCATCTGAGCATTGAATAACTCTATTCCTACTGCTTCATCTGAGGTCACGATCAGGGGCAGAGCGATTCAATGCTCGGCTCTGTATTGACCTCCGTGCGAGGACACCGTTGCGCTGAGCGAGAGGACGTGTCTTCTTCAGCATTTCGCATTCTTCGTTGTGGGTAGCAGCGATACATCGTTAATGTATGTGTTATTGATGCACATATCCGACTCTGGTGTGGCTACGCGACCTTTAGACGATAACTCATAAAATACAGCGATGAGCCAAAACATTATGACCACCTGCTTAATACCTTGTTTGCCCGTCTGTGGAATGAAATACATCACTGATTCCGCGTATCAGGGATCCGACAGTTTGTTAGTAGATTTGTGGAGGTATGTGACCTTAGATGTCTACGCACAGATCACGTAATTCGCGAAAATAACTGGCTATGAGCACTATGGTACTTAACATCTTGACGTCATTATTCCCCTAGCCTTAGAACTACTTAAACTTAACGAACCTAAGGACATCACACACATCCATTCCCGAGGCAGGATTCGAACCTGCGACCGTAGCGGTCGCACGGTTCCGGACTGAAGCGCCTAGAACCGCTCGACCACAGCGGCCGGCGAAAATAACTGGCCTCTGATCTGCGTACATGGTGATGGCGTTCGATAGCGACTCAGATGGTTTCCATAGGATTTACATCAGGCGAATCTGGTGGCCGAAACATCAACATAAGTTCACTATAATGCTCCTCAAACCACTGTCAAGGTTCTGCCTCCGATACACGGACAGTTATACAGCTGAAAGATGACATCGCCGTCGAGGAAGATATTAAGCATGAAGGGGTGCATGTGGTTCGCAGATGTAAGCGTGTCTTTGATTAGTACCACAGGTTCCATACAAGCGCAGGAGAATGTCTCCCATAGCAGAGGACTGGTCCCACCCAGCCTGCGTTCGTGTCGCGCTTCACGTTTCGAGCCGCCGTTCACCTCGATGACGACGTTTGCGGAGACGACCATAGACATAGTCTAGCAAAAATGTGATTCACCCGAAGAGCCTACTCTTTTACATTGATCGATGGTCAAATTCCGATAGTCCCGTGCCCATTTCAATCATAATTGACGATGTCGTTTGGTCAACATGTGAACACGTAAGACTGGTCTGCTGTTCGTGTTCAACAGTGTACGATGAATGGTGTGCTCCGAAACGTCTTCACGTTCCTTGCAGAGTCGTGGACGTTCAACCGTTTGGTGCCTAGTGGTTGTTTCACTGCCCTGGTATGTCCTTCCGGAGAAATTCGCGACAGTAGCACGTGAAGATCCGACCAGATTCACCGTTTTCGAGTTACGTGTTCACAGGTTTTGCGTAATAATAATCTGCCCTTTGGTCAAAGTCGCTTACCTCTGTGGATTTCCCGACTTGTAGCCCATAGGGTGATCTCTCGTCCGCGCTTGCTCCGCTTACATACGTTTCTTACCGCATCCAACCAGGCAGCATCCAATGTCGCGATGGCCAGTGGCCATAATGTTTTGGCTCATCAGTGTATATTTGATCGAAGTTATAAAGATCCTGAAACTCCCTGCCAGATTAAAACTGTGTGCCGGACCGAGACTCGAACTGGGGACCTTTGCCTTTCGCGGGAAAGTGCTCTACCATCTGAGCTACCCAAGCACGATTCACGCCCCGTCCTCACACCTTTACTTCTGCCAGTACCTCGTCTCCTACCTTCCAAACTTTACAGAAGCTCTCCTGCGAACCTTGCAGAACTAGCAGCCCTGAAAGAAAGGATATTGCGGAGACATGGCTTATCCACAGCCTGGGAGATGTTTCCAGAATGAGAATTTCACCCTGCAGCGGAGTGTGCGCTGATACGCACCTTCCTGGCAGATTAAAACTGTGTGCCGGACCGAGGCTTGAACTCGTGACGTTTGCCTTTCGCGGACAAGAGCTGAAGATCACTTTCGAACACTCTGTATGTCAAGAGAAGAAAATGCACAGAACAGAGCCCTGTGGCGGCCCCTAGTTCACACGACCCCTGTCAGATTCAAAACCTTTTTTTTTTTGTTGATACATGTGGTGTGCGTACTGTAAGACCTTCGGTACACACACCATCAGATTATTTGACTCGTCGCTCTAACGAAGTAGGCGAGTGTCAGCAATATGTCTCGTGGTCTTATCGTGGCGTGTTTATCTTCTGCCGTTTGGTCAGACGATAGAAATGCCACTTGCACGCTTAGAGTAGCAGATTGACGGTGACCAACTTTAAACAGAACTTGATTAATTTTCACACACATTTATTAAATTAATAACAAGTATAAACCTTACTTAACTTGATTCTACATGCTATTTACAATCGACAATCTGAAGTTCCTTTGGTCTTGGTACGTTAATCTTATTCTCACATATCTCTTATACTTGACAAAGTGTATATACATTTATCTTCATGGCTATGTACAGGAATATGGTAATCTTATCAGGCACAGACTGAAACTTGACTATGGACTGGTGCAGACTAATGCAGACTGACTAATCGGAGGTCTGTACACTCGTTATAATACCTCGAGCGTTCAGGTATCACTGTGCGAGTGTGATCCGCGAGGAGAAAAGGTTCTACGTTAGCAGCAATCTCATTGGCTGCGTTACATATTAATACGAGGATCGGCGGAAGAAGAATTTGGTCCGTCCCTAAGACAGCGCCATCTCGTAGTGCGGAGACTTACGCGCGCTGCGCCTGCGCTGTTGTGCTTAGCGGGGCGCGCTCTAGTGGGAAAGTTGTGTACGCGGAACTATGTACACAACAATAGAGGAGCACAACCTTCTGCTTTCTACTTATCAGTTACGAAATTAACCATTGTTGAGCTAATCCAATGATATTCCAACTCACGCAAAAAAATTGCATGATCAACACTGAAACGTTTAGTGAACGCAAATAGAAAGCGAATGGCGAGTGAAACTCTAACGGCAGTGGCGCTATTATCACTGCCTAAGCGTGCTGCCGATGTTTTACGTGTTAACGGAATTAAAGCAATGAGGAGGCGGTCATTTGAGAAACTCTGTCTGTTCGCAGGTGAAGATCTGGTTCCAAAACCGGCGCATGAAGTGGAAGCGCAGCAAGAAGGCGCAGCAGGAGGCGAAGCTGAAGGAAGAGTGCGAGAAGCGGAAGGCGGAGCCCGAGGGTGGTGGTGGCGGCGGCGGCGGCGGCGGAGGTGGTGGGGGCGGCGGCGGCGCGGCGGGGGCGGCGGGGGCGGGTGCGGGGGCGGGCGGCGCGACGGCGGACGCGCTGCTGCAGCGCCACCAGCGCCGGCTGGCGCTGCAGGACGGCGCGGAGCCGCTGTACCGGCCGTACGTGGTCTGACCGGCGGGCCCCAGCGGACGGGGCTCCGCGCACACGGCCGCTCGTATCTCCGTGTGATCTCCCTCCTTACGCTGACCGACAGCTTAGGGCTATTAACTCTAATGGTTCGTAGATATTTGCCTCAACTGCTCAGTTACCGGTTCGTCATATATAATTAGCATTTTTGGTATTTATTTATATCGTATTTATATTATATAGCAATTTTAAGAGTCTGTAGAATACCTGAAAGTCGTGTTACTTGATCTTCAATAAAGCAATCTATAACATAAAAGTGTCGTTCTCTACTTCCTGCTCTCATCCGCACCTCTAGACTCACGTCTCTAATAAACTATAAATAATATTAGTAGTACTAACAACACAGAGCTCTCTTAAACATTTCATACACAGTGTGATTCTGAATAGTGAGTAGAAACTGCAGGAATACCTGTGAAGGCAAATAAGGTCTAACTGTAATCTGTTCATTACATCCGTTTAAAGATTTATAATTTAAGCAACATCTAGTCACAACTATGTTTTTAAGATGTTTATTTAATTCGCTCCCCTTGCCGGGGTTCCCGGGTTCGATTCCCGGCGGGGTCAGGGATTTTCTCTGCCTCGTGATGACTGGGTGTTGTGTGATGTCCTTAGGTTAGTTAGGTATAAGTAGTTCTAAGTTCTAGAGGACTGATGACCACAGATGTTAAGTCCCTTAGTGCTCAGAGCCATTTGAACCATTTGAATTTTTTAACTCAAACCATTATCGTTCCGGATCGATTAAAAATCCATCTTCAGATGACTCTTACAAATTTAATTTTAATTTTAATATTCAACAGCCTCAGTTGCACCGTTTACCTTGAAACTAGATTTCAGTCGGGATAACACAACCTTCTTCAGAATAGCTGTAACTATCGTTTGTCCATAGTGGACATAGTCAAGCTAAAACTACAAATCCATAAAGTATCGTCAGACTGTAAAAACCTATCTGAAACTGCCTCGGTCCCACTTCGCGACCGCGATGCGGCAGCCACGAGTGCTGTACTTGAGTTCCAGTACAGAACTCGTGGCTGCCGCTTCGCGGTCGCGAAGTGGAACCGAGGCAGTTTCAAATAAGTTTTTCCAGTCTGACGATAATTTATGGCTGATGGTTCAGATGCCTCTGAGCACTATGGGACTTAACTTCTGAGGTCATCAGTCCACTAGAACTTAGAACTACTTACACCTAACTTACTTGATGACATCACACACATCCATGCCCGAGGCAGGATTCGAACCTGCGACCGTAGCGGTCGCGTGGTTCCAGACTGAAGCGCCTAGAACCGCTCGGCCACTCCGGCCGGCGATAATTTATGGATTTGTAGTTTTAGCTTACCGATGTCCACTATGGACAAACGACAGTTACTGTTATTCTGAAAAAGGTTGGGTTATCCCGACTGAAACCTAGGTAAATTCTAGGTAAACGGTGCAACTGAGGCTGTTGATTATTAAAATTAAAATTAATATTTATACAGTTGCTGATAGGGCTGCGAAATGTTGAAGATATTTAAGTTCTTGCAGATTTTCTTTCTTTCTTTCCCTCTGGGTCTCGGTTTTGTATCCATTACTAGTGTCGTGCAGCGGTGAATGTTTCAGTACGGCGAATTCGTCCCGTATCCGTGTTATTCATTATAAAGTTTACATATTTTTGTACATGTAATATGTAAGTGTTTTATTCACAGCGAACCCCTATAACACAAACTACTCTATGTTTTATGGCAGCACACACGCTCAACGCTTACAAAACGTGGCCTAGCTTCACATGAGTAACAAAAACAATAGTTTCACAGAAATCAGAATAAGAATAAATCATTTAAGCTATTGTTTTTGTCATTCGCGTAGAGTCAGGCCGCGATTTGTAAATATTGAGTGTGTGTGCTGACATAAAACATGAAATGATGTAAGTTAAAGCAGTTTGCAGTGAATGAAACAGCACCTAAATAGAGCATTTGAAAAAGTATGTTACTTTTATAATTAATAACATAAATACGGGATGAATTCGACGTACTGAAACATTCACCGCTATACGACACCAGTAATGAATGCAAAATGATGCTCCAGCAGGAAAGAAGGGAAAGCGATAAGAGCCATCTGAAGATGGATTTGTAATAAATCCGAAACCACTCACGTTTTGAGTTAAATAAACTCTTTTAAACCAAATTTGTGGCTGGTTGCTGCTTAAATTATAGAACTTGTAACTGTACTGCAGCCACGTTTATCGATATGTCTACGTTGACAAGACAGCATTTTGTTTTTATTTGACACTTGTGCCTAACTACATATTAGACCAATTTGTGGTAACTGTAGTTCAATACAGCCCACGTGAAGGTTGATACAGGGTAAACCAGAACATCACCGACAAAATTTTAGAGGTTTATCAGGTACATTTTCTGAGTACTTCAGTATAACTGACCCGTGGTCTCCAGTGGCTCGTTACGGAGTAATTTCGCTTCATATGAGCTCTTACCTTCACTTGTGATGCACTGGAAACATCTTCACATCAGCGCGAATATCGACGATGTGCGCTGTGTGTCTTGTTTTGAAACAAACCTGTCCCACTCACTCACAGTACTACCCGACCATGATGTTATTAAACTTCGCCTCCCGCAAACGTTATGAAAAACACAAGGTGACGAAATAGTAAAAAAGTACAGTGGTGATTAAGGAAATCGCGTCGCACCGTGAATGAGTTCAAGACAGTTGTGCATATGGTATCAAGTGGTTCAGCGTGTACTCGTGAAATATCAGGATAAAAACTGACGACAATCCGACCGAAGAGACCTCACTTCAGGTGCAATAATACTGTGGTCGAGTAATACTTGTTATTATTGACAACAATACTCTCCACATTCAAGCTTGCATGCTCGGACTTGATTTCCCGGCAGAGTATAATGTGCGTTAACAGTGATGCACAGCAGAACGGATAGGTATACTGGCGAAGAATCAGCCAACGTGCATCTCGTGTATGGATTCACTGAATGCAATGGAGAAGTGGCGCAACTGCACTATGCCGAGTTGTTCCCTCAGAGACGGTAGCCACATCACAGGCCTTTAGCAGACGGCGGTTGTCACATTGCTGTATGTTTTGTATTCTTCGTTCTAGTGATTACATATCAAAGGCTTTTTTTACTGTTGTGAAGGTATTTTCATAGAAGCAAATGTAAATGTGGTAACAAACTGAATAAATCACAATCACATTACTACTCTATAACGAGTTTTCGGTGACTCCCCTACCGAGCGAGTTGGCGCAGTGATTAGCACACTGGACCCGCATTCGAGAGGATGACAATTCAATCCCGCGTCTGGTCATCCTGATTTAGGTTTTTCGTGATTTTCCTAAAGCGCTTCAGGCAACTGCCGGGATGGTTCCTTTGAAAGGGAACGGCCTACGTCCTTCCTCATCCTTCCCTAATCCGATGAGACCGTTGATCTCGCTGTTTGATCTCCTCCCCCCAGATCAATCGGAGACTCCCTTATATCAAAATACTCAGAAGATACTCCTGAACAAACACCGAAAATTTTTTGTTGGGGTTCTGTTTCACCCTGTTTCGCACTCTCTCTCTCTCTCTCGGATGGCTCACTGACTTTAACAGTGCATACAGAGATAAAATAACGATAATGTAATATAGTCGCCGTTGTACCAAGGTAGAACAGATCAAATTATCTGACAACTCACCACCTACAGAACTTTATGCAGCTTCACAACATCAGGTACTGAAGAATTAACTACGCTGTGCAAGCAGGCGCTGCAGTCTCATTAAAGAGTAATTCATTTACAGTCAAGTTAAAGCAACATGTAACACTAATGCATCAGGAAACATTTTTCTGGAGTACTAGGCAGATATCATGTCTTAGTGCAAAGGTCTCCCCGTGATGCGTGAATTACTTGGCTACATGTACCGACAAAACGTCGTAGACTGACTTCACATAAGGTCCATCACAGGTGTGATCTGGCATTCCAGCGTCTCTGGGTCACTTTTGGACTGAAGCTTCCTTATGGTATAGCTTCTACCAGCAGGGTAGAAACATCTATGGAACAAGCAGCCACATATGCACAACATGTTGTTAGTCCACATACATTGCATTCCAATTCACGTCTGCAGCTAATAAATAAAAGAGATAAAACGGGAAAGATGTTTGCGGTATTAAAGTTTCAGTCTTAGTGCAATAGGTAAACAAGCGGCGTTAAGCTGCATGCACTTGATAATTCCGATTTGATGCTAGCGACATGCGGAGTACACTATAGTCTCTTCACAGATATTGCCACTCTCTGCTTCTATAAAACTTAATTTTTCAACGAAGTTAAAGTACCACAGCCACCATTGCCGTTATAGCTCCTTTGGATACACAACCGTTACATCGCTAATGAGAAGTAAATATCTTTACAAAAGCCACATAGAAATTAGCTCCCCCCCTCCCCTACCCCCCATGGGTTTTGAGCACAAATCTATGTAGGGCCAACTTAAACGTTAGGTTTCCCAAGAAGCGGCATTCCGACAGTGTATCATTTTCTGTAGCAGGTAAGTTGTCCTACATCCAGTTAAATTTCTATCCAGTGTTAACATTAGAGATGGTGCTGAGAAATTTAGTGGCCGTCTCAAATACGTGGTAACACAAACAAAAAAGATAATGCATTTTACATTCAACAATCTGTACAGTATATTCCAGTGAATGAAATCAATCTCCACGGCATCCATATGTCGGCTGCACAAAACACTCATGGCATGGTGGGCATGAAACACTAATTTCAGATCGCCCTCAACCTGTAGACAGAAACCACTGCCCACCGTTTCGTAGGGTCGGCTCTCCCTCCGCGACCCTCACAAGCAAGGCGTGGCTGCACTTTCTGCAGGACAAGCTGTCTCCCCGGCCTTTTTTTTCTTTTTTTAACAAAAAAAAATTGTAGACGTAGGAGGGGTCGTGTTGCTGCTACACAATAGACCTCCAGCGCACTTCCGTGTTCCGGTAGAGAGGATCCTCCACGTCTCGTTCGATGTAGCAACCAGACGAGGTAGTCAATTGGCATTGTCCAACGGGTCAAACTTCGGATTTCTACTTGTAGGACCAAGCTAAAGTCGTAACGTCTGCGGAGCACTTTACGTAAGCGAAGATACTGGAACAGCGCATTCTTGATGTCTATGATGCCAATCAAATGCGAGCTTGTGATTTAAAAGAATGTAGTGGCCCAATTTCCTCAAAAAGGAAAGGAAGTTTAGGATTTACCAACCATTCGACGACGGGATCATTAGAGATAGGACGCAAGCTCCGAAGATATGGGGAAGAAAATAACTCGTTTCATTTTCAAAAGAGTCATCCTGATCCTTGTCTTACTTACTTAGGAAACTCACGAAAAACCAAATATCTCCCGACTATGAGCTCATTGTCTTAATCACTGAGCCACACCGCTCGGCTCCATGTTACAGGATGTGAGAGATCCGTGGTGGCTACTTCGAACACGGTCTCTGAGCGTAATATAATGAATTGTACAGTTTTCGTGGTGTGAAGAAAAAGATATCTGTCGTGTAAACAAGGTATTTCGATACAAATGTTTATTAGACGTAATAGACTACAGAATAGCATTCTGCAGTCCTCCGCTGTTCAGTCTTCCTATACACCTCTACACATAAAATTTATTTGAAAAAGTAATCAGATCCTGGAAATAGAACAATACTCTCTTTCTTTTATAGAACACACTATATTTAGAAGGTCATCTTCGAAATCTGCTGCAGCATACACTTTTCAGAGAAAAAAATCGCTAACTTATAAATGCTGGGTGCAGCACACTTGGAGCGCAGGAGCCATCACAGAGCCAAGGTAAGATAGCGATATTCCGGTAAAAATGAACACTAGAGAAAAATGGAGCTTAACTGTCAATTTTATTGAAATCTAACAACTGAAATTCACGTACATTGAAGGTTGGTTACGATAAGATGTTATACGAGTAATTGGTGTAACTAAAGGGAAAAAATTCTCAATTCAATCACGAAAATACGCTGCCTGAAAAAAAAAAAAAAAAAAAAAAAAAAAAAAAAACAGAAGGGGATCACGAAATGAAATGTAACTTTATGGGTTGAGAGGATATGTGATGGCATTGCTGTTATTACAAATTCGAGTCAAATTTACACAGAATTTGGCAGTATTATCCTAACTATCAGTATGACATAGTACCCTCTATATCCTGAATATCTGAACTGAGTCGGCTCGGTAGTTAGTCACAGAGCCGTTGTATCCCCTGAGGCAAGTTGGCCAACACTGTTGAAAGTGGGTCTTTAGATCCTGTATACTGGCAATGGGACAAAGTTCACATCCAATCCTGTCTTACACATGTTCTACGGGGGACATATCTCGCTATGGGAGTACCTCAGCATCACACAGGAAGGTCATAGAGATACGAGCACTGCCTGTTGAATAATGGAACCACGATACTGTCGCATTAGAGGCAACACATGAAGAAGCAGGATGTCCGTGATAGGCGTACCACTGTGCCACGAGAGTTCCCTCTGTCACTACCACTCATGACTAAAGTGATATCCTACAACTCTGCACGCCATGACACCAAGTCTATCACCACTAGGACTCTCCAAAATATTGAAGTAATGGGACTCCATCTCAGGTCACTACCATACCTGCCAGTGATAGTGATCCAGGGTAAAGCAGAACCGTGATAATGGTAGAACAGTACCAGTGTGTGCCCACTTTGCATTGTTGCCAAAGTGAGAGAGTACAGAGGGGAGTGATGGAGATCTGGCAACAGAGTACCATAGGTTATATTTGCTGGGAGAATAAGGTCAGTCTACATGCTTGCAACATTTACTCCCTTCCTCCACTACTCGAAGCCTTCTATTGGCTGAAGCCTGGACCTTACACACTGCCTACACACACAAAACCCCGTGTGTAACATATCAAGTACACAACAGATCACAAACAACACATCACTAAAATTACGCAGATAGCCCCTAGTTACGTGTTACAGGCGCTTCCTATCCAGTAGCTCTGCACGTAGGGTGTCGTAGATAGGAAGTAATAAGTTAGAGACGGCGATGAGAATGTTCCCAGGCATAACAGAGTTTTCACATTCATGTTTGCTTACAATAAATAAGTAACGAGGGACGGTCTCATCGGCTGTGTCCATAGGTGTGACCACAACACCGAACGCCATAGAGCACACACCATACTGCACGGTGCCTCGCACTGCTGTGGCTGCAGTCTAACTACTAAGAGCTCCCAGAGACAACTCCCTCCTACCCACACAGCCTCCACAATCCCCCATCCCACCCCGTCACTCGACAAATGCTGCATTTTTTCTTTTTGTTTCATAATTTTACACACATACCATCTGCATATGCCGCCCCCAGTCATAAGCCAAAGTCAACAAAAACTGCTGCTCCTAAAACGAAAGTACAATGCACAGTGCCCTGCAGTGGTTGTGATCGAGTTGTATTGTACCATTGGACGTTACATTTCAGATGTGTTACGACTCGTGGTTCTACCCTTCACTCGATGTCTGCGAAACCCTATATTTCAGCAGGATAATGCACGACCGCATGTTTGCAAGTCCTGTACGGGCCTTTCTGGATACAGAAAATGTTTGACTGCTGACCTGGCCAGCACATTCTCCAGATCTCTCACCAATTGAAAACGTCTGGTCAATGGTGGCCGAGCAACTGGCTCGTCACAATACGTCAGTCACTACTCTTGATGAAATGTGGTATCGTGTTGAAGCTGCTTGGGTAGCTGTACCTGTACACGCCATCCAAGCTCTGTTTAACTCAATGCCCAGGCGTATCAAGGCCGTTATTACGGCCAGAGGTGGCTGTTCTGGATTCTGATTTCTCAGAATCTATGCACCCAAATTGCGTGAAAATGTAATCACATGTCAGTTGTAGTATAACATATTTGTCCAATGAATACCCGTTTATCATCTGGATTTCCTCTTGGTGTAGCAATTTTAATGACCAGTAGTGTATATTACTGCCAGAAGTCTCATTGTTGTATGTCTGTTAGTTATTGTTCACTGATGAATTGAGTATGACGATTTGTCGCAGTCTGAGAATTTCGAGATGGCATTAAATTTTGCGTGGAACTCAAGAAAATCTTTAGATAGACACACCAAATGACGCAGAAAGCGTACGATGATGCGTGTACTCGGTATTACGAATGGTTCACACTGTTTAAAAATGGCCGGACGTAAGTTAAAGATGACCATCGTTGAAGACGTCCTTCGACGCCTACCGACCACGCTCGTGCCAGGAACGTCCACGAAACTGTGCGTGCCAATCGAAGAAGGACTATCGGAGGGATTGCCGAAGAATGTAAAATTTCAGTTGGATCATGTCATGAAATCCTGACACAGCACCTTCGAATGCATCGTGTTACCACCAAGCTCGTCCCACGGTTCATGAGTCAAGACCAGAAAGACTTCGCCTCGCAATCTGTGAAGAGCTTTTGGATCCGCAATTGTGAACGAGGCGTTCCTTAAGAGGATCATAACTTTTTTTTTTATTTCCAAAGCTGAAAACCCCGTTGAAAGTGCGAAAATTTTCACTGATAGACGAGATAAAAGAAAATTCGCAGACAGCGTTTCGCGCGATGCAGAAAGAGGCGTACCAAGACCGCTTCCGGAAGTGGAAACGGCGTTGGGAGCGATGTATAAGTTGTGGAGGAGAGTATTTCGAAGGAAACCATGCACAATAAGTGAAAGGAAAGCGTAGAAAAATTTTGTGGATAAAACAAATCTCGTATCTGCATTAATTTCCCTTATTTTGTCAATAAAACTTTCCACTAGGCAGAGAAATGATCCACTTCACGTGTTCTTTGGCTAAGTGCACTGCTGGCCATGAAAATTACAATACCTAGAAGATGTATAGCAATAGAGTAAAGTAGGAATAATGCATTATTTTTAATTGTAGGTGATTCGAGGGTAATGCATCACTTTTATTTTTAGGTGATTGGAGGGTACAGATGTGTGAACATACACTATACAGTGTGTATCACCTAACTCTGCCACCTCATATATTAGCGAAATGAAACAAACGATGAAAAATGTAGTTGATCAGGGATACATCTACGAGTGTGTCAGGGACTCATAAAATGGACAGGAGTGCATGTACCCTAAAGCTGAACGAAATCACTTTTGACACACAGTTAGGGTTTTTTTTAAATGAAACATGTGTGTTTTCTCTACAGAAACTAGAAGTACAAATCGTGATGAGAGACTTGGTTTCACTGTTATAGCCCTCATACATTATAAAATATCAGATTTTAAAGATGACAACGGCGCTGTGGTTTCTGCCGTAATGCGCAGGGCAGTCGCTGCCTGCACTGTCTCGTAGCCTGCTGTCATGACTGTCACACAATGGGCACAAATGCAGTCTATAAAAGTAAAAGAACATCACTTTCAACACAAAGTTACGTTTATTTAATTGGTACATGTACGTTTCTTTCTACAGAAATGAAAACCATAGGTACACTCAGTTCGTATTCACTTACTATGTTTCCTTCTCTTCCTTTTCCTAATATCGAATTCCAGTCGCCCATCACTATTAAACTGTCGTCCTCCTTAACTATCTGAATAATTTCTTTTATCTCATCATACATTTCTTCATTCTCTTCATCATCTACCGTGCTAGTTGGCATATCAACTTGTACGGCTGTCGTGGGTGCGGGATTCATGTCTGTTTTGGCTACAATAATGTGCTCACTATGCTGTTCATAGGGGCTTGCTGAATCTCTATTTTCTTATTCATTATTAAAGCTACTCATGCATTACTTGTATTTGATTTTGCATTTATAACCTTGTCTTGTTCCACCTGCCCGCGAACTTCACTGTTTTCCACTACATCTAACTTTAGCCTTTTATTTTCCTTTTTAAATTTTCTACCCTACCTGCCCCATTAAGGGATCTAACGTTCCACGAACCGATCCGTGGAACGCATGTTTTGTTTCTCCTGATGACGAAACCCTCCTGAGTGTTCCTCACCCGAAGATCCAAACAGGGAACTATTTTACCTCCGGAATATTTAACCCACGAGGATTCCATCGTCATTGTACCCCACAGTAGAGCTGTAGGCCCTCAGGAAAAATTATGGCTGTATTTTCCCACTGCTTTTAGCCGTTCGCAGTACCAACGCAGCAGTACCATTTTGGTTGATGTTACAAGGTCAGCTCAGTCAATTATCAAGACTGTTGCCCCTGCAATTACTGAAAAGGCTGCTACCCCTCCTCAGGAATCATACGTGTTATGTCTGACCTCTCAACAGATCCTCCTCCGTTGCAGTTGCACCTACGGTATGGCTATATGTATCATTGAGACACGTAAGCCACCACATCAACGGCAATGTCCGTAGTTCATCCAGAGGAATTACTTACTATGACTGAAAATACTTAAATGCAGTTATACATTTTGCATGTCCATACTATTAGCCGATACCGAATTTATTATTTCACAAATGCTCTTGCTGTAACATAACCAGCAACATGCCTGCATGAAATGAAGAGCACTCCCATCTCTTGCTGGAAGTAGATTTTACACAGATGAGCGTTGTCTCTCTATCCAAACAAAAACTGACAAGATTACCAACATTATGCCTCTAAACATAGTTGCAGTTTCTCAGGGTGATCCATCTCTGTTAGATGCAGGCTAGGGTCTGGGGGCTCCTACCACAATGGCACACATACACAAAATAACGCAATTGGGATAGGTGTTTCCAACTGACTTACATCTACAAGCAAATATAGAAGGCATTATGGATGTGACATCGTGACCATGTGACTGGAAATGTCACTATCCTGGATCTTTAGAGTATATAAAAAGGTTTGAAAGTAAATCTCTCTCCCTAACATAGTGGATGTCTGGGGTGTTGAGGAGGTGAACCTGAGAAATTGGGTCTATGATGAGATGAACTGTTTGTTGTATGATACTTGTAGTCTGTACAGAATAATTCTGTGTTCATCTCCTGAATCAGTATACCTCATGATATGCAAAGCAGCTTGCCCTAAATATAGTACATATGAGGTGGGGTTAGCATCCTTCAATGGTAGGCGATTAGTTATTGAACAATACCCAGACATACTATGTGAAGCTCGACTCTTTTGTACCAGTAACAGAGATCAAATCATGTGTTTCTATTGTGCTGGAGGATTGAGAATTTGGAAAGAAATACACTATCGTTAGGCTGAATATGGCGTGAGGGTTTCCAAATGATTGTTTCTGATTCTTGCATAAAGGCAAAGATTATGTAGATGATATTTATCAGTTCAAAGACGCAAA
Organism: Schistocerca gregaria; assembly: GCF_023897955.1. NCBI lineage: Eukaryota > Metazoa > Arthropoda > Insecta > Orthoptera > Acrididae > Schistocerca > Schistocerca gregaria. Next base: position 117,918,352 of record NC_064931.1, on the reverse strand, counting down.
TATTACTGCAAATGATCCAACATGTATTATCCTTCTACCAAATCTTCATAAAGCTGGCAATATTGTTCAGAATACCATGTGACAGAGAGCTTTCATCACTGCTTGCCTGAGTACAATTTACTTCCAGGAAAAGGTGGGAGCGCTATTTCTAATATGCAGACATCCTGTTGCTTGAACCAAATAGATACCTGCCCTCTCTTCGTGTGCTGTCTATTGGAAATCTGTTTTAGCTACAGTAAGAGTATTCTTTACATAATAAATTCGGTATCAGCTAATAATTTTGCCATATAAAATCTTTAACTCTAAGATTTTTATTTTCATTCAGAGTGACTAATATTTGTGTTTTTGCATACAATGGGAACTCCACAGTTTGTAATAGCAATTTTCTGTATTACTTAAACTGACTGTGTGTGTTAGAGACTATCAGATATATATAACGAAATAATAAGCAATCAGTTCCGTGAAAGAAATTTTATTTCTTTATCAGCTTCAGGCATTTAGTGCCCTTCTTCAGAAGGTTGTACAAGAAAAAAAAACACACAAATAAGTAGATGTCACATAAGAATATTAAAATTAGGGACGAAAAGCTTAAATATTTTAAAAATTAAAAGATAAAAAATGGCACATACTTATATCCATCCCAATATTTGTTAGTGTCAACAATAAGATTCACACACCAGAATTCCATAATCCTATACAACCACAGTTGCTGAGGATGGAAAAATTCTAAACCTAACATCAAGCCAGATGCAAAGAGCCATCTACGTGTACCAGAAATAAAAATTGAAGATTGTGAAGATCTTCAACCATATTAATTTTAATAAAGGAAGTATCGTTAATTATGTAACATCTAAATATGTTTCTGATTACGTGAGAGTGTCTACAAATGCTCATTATGGCAGGTGGCCTTGGATACTTGTGAAGTTTGTCATGAGCAATTCGATAAAATGTTTATTCACAATAAAAGACAAATTAAATATTAATGCTTACAGTTTATACGATGACATAACTAGTGTTTTACATAATCTACACTTAGACAGTGTTTGTTTCCATACTGATGAATGCCTACAGAAACTAAAAGAGTTGACCCAAAAAGAGTATGATAAAAAGTTAGAGTGCCTTCTGTCTGAGCAAGTTAAATCAAGTCGTGCTTATGTATCTACTTCAATCTTTGAATTTTATAGTAAAGCTATTAATAAAATTTACATTTTATTTTCATCATAGAGAATCTGATTGCTTGATAAAGGATTAAAATATAATATAAAACCTACAATCAATCAAAAGAATGTTGTATAACTAATTTTTATTCTTAAATTAGGGCTAGATTCACTTAAAATAGATACAAAAGAACAAACTAAAATGGCATGCAAAATGACTGATACTGTTGATATGAATGTGAATTCTAGAAGTAAGAATATCTCTACTGACCAGAATATTTTGAATGACATCAGTAAGAAACTTAAAATAATGATGCACTGGTAATCAAAGCAGACAAGGGCAACACAACAGTGATTATGTATAAAAAGGACTGTAACAAAAACAGACGAATTTTTTAATGCTACCAACATTAAGCTAGCTAACAATAATTTGGTGGATGCTTGTAACAAAGAAATTATGGAAGCAATTAATGCTAGTGAGCATCTATTTCACCCTAAAGATAAGCATAAACTTATATACATGAGTCCTAGAACTCCTTCACTCATAGGGAAAGCCAAGATTAAAAAACAACATTGACCCATTAGACCAATAGTCGATTCTATTGACTCTACTGCCAATCGGCTATGTAAAATCTAAATGTTTTGGTACACAGATTTGATAAAAACGAAAATACTTGTACAACCAAAAGTTGTAAAGAATTTATCGATTCTCTCAGCAACATTAAACAGCCCAACAACTCTATCTGAGTATAATTTGATATTAAAACTTGTATACCTATGTACGTGTTGAGGAAAGCATCCAATCCAAACTCTCTAAAATGATGAAACAGATTAATTTATTGGTGTATTTCACACTGCACCTAAAGAAAATATTTTCTCCTTTAATACAAAACTACATCAACAACAAGAGAGATTACCTATGCACAACTGCCAAGCTGGATGTATAGGCAATATCTTCACTAAAATCTTGGAAAATAAATTTTTTTGCAGTTCCCTAACATGGGTAATAATATAATCTTCTACAAACGATATCTTGATGATATCGTTCTTATATACCAAGGGCTAGCAGAAGATATTCCACACATTCAGAAAACTTTAAATAGCCTGCATAATATCAATTTCTCTTATGAATTACAAGATTTTACAGACAGTGTTAATTAGTTAGATTTGTCCATCAAAATCAAAGACAATAACATATTCTTTGATATATTTAGGGAACCTACTACTACCAATAGCATTGTTCACAGTACCTCTTGTCATCCAGAAAGTCACAAAATTAGCTATTTCAACCCTATGATAAATAGAATTATTCAGAGCCCACTCTCTGTTGATGCTGTTCAGAAAGTGTTGCATAATTTAGAATATCTGCCAGCTAACAATGTTTATGATCCCAGATTAATGTTGAAATTATTTAAACAAAGAACATGTACATCTATACCTGGTACTTCACTCCAGAATATAGAGAAACCAAATTATATAGCTATTGCTTCTCTTGGGAGTATTTCTTATCAAATCGCCAACCTGCTTAGAAAATACGGTATCACAGCAGCCTTTTGCACGAAGAATAATATCAGTCAGTTACTTATTCATAACGAGCAACCAATAAGTAATGCATTAATAAATCTGGAATTTACCAAATGAACTGTGAAAGTTGTCCAGCGAGGTATATCGGCCAATCTGGAAGATCATTTAAAACTAGATTCCATGATTACCTTCCAATAAATAAGGAGAATATCTGTATAGATCAACTTTTACTCAGCACTTCATAGCTGAAAAACATAGAGCTCCAACTATTGATAACTTGGACATTTTACACTTTGTTAATAAAAGAGCAAAATTGAACTTGCTAGAAGAAACAGAAATATACAAGCAATCCAAGCTACAAGAATGTCATTTGTTAAATGAACAAACTCTTTTAAAAACATGTTTTAAGAGTGTATATCTGTACTCCTACGACACTCTTAATTAACTATTTTAAATTTGTAATACTTACTAAACAGTAACATTGGTTGAAACTGCAACCTAATTCATCCTGAGTGTTACTAGTTTTTGTAAAATGCTTCATAAACAACTACACTGGTTGAAACTGAAACTTGACTACTCCTCATTGTAACTGGTTTTTGTAAACTATTACGTGCAGACCTCAACTGCATTAATGTCACTATTTCTCCTAGCTATTTACATAATGTCACCCATACCACCTGAATGCCCCTACTGTCTACCCCCATCCCTCCCACCCCTCCGTCGTGATGTGATATACTCATGGATTATGCTCATGTAGTCAGGCCATTTCCTTTCTTCTCCATACCCCCCCCCCCCCCTTCCTACCGCCACAACCTCTCTGTCTACTCAAGACCCTCCCCTCCTAACTCCCCTAATTAGTCCCACTACAATGTCCTTCGGTTGTTCTATTATGATTTCAGTGCTTCATAATATATAACTGAATATAATTGATTTTCTTCCTAACATACATATAATTATTTATAAGCAGGATTTACCATTCATGAGAACAATTTGATCATTCAATAAGCCACAATTAGTGGTAATGCGCTTATACTTAGCACGCTATTCTCCATATTTTGCAATTTCTGTAATAGCTTCCAAGTGTGCTCCAATGCTGCAGCAGAGCATTGTATGGCAGTGAAACATGGATTGTTGGAAAACCAGAACAGAAGAGAATCGAAGCATTTGAGATGTGGTGCTACAGACGAATTTTGAAAATCGGATGTACTGGTAAAGTAAGGAATGAGAAGGTTCAGCACAGAATCAGAGAGAAAAGGAGTATGTGAAAAGACTGACAAGGAGAAGGGACAGGATGATAGGACATCTGTTAAGACTAGAGGGAACTGTAGAGGGCAAAAACTGTTGAGGAAGACAGAGATTGCAATACATCCAGAAAATAACTGAGGACGTAGGTCGCAAGTGCTACTCTGAGATGAAGAATAGGTTGTCACAGGAGAGGAATTCGTGGCGCTACGCATTAAACCAGTCAGAAGACTGATGACGCAAAAAAAAAATGATAGCTTCATTAGACTGCTGAATGTTGATATATTTTTAGATAGCAGTCAATTAACCTGATAGCTAACACCCTATCAGTAATAAGAATCTAGCTGTTATTAGCTAATTCTGTTCACTTGTTCTTATTTATCATTTCTCCCCCTTCTGTCCGTTCTGCCCCCACCACTCCAGCAACTTCTCCTCCAGGTTTACCACATTTTTACACTAACTCCCGAACCCTCCTGTTGCCAATGCACACAGCGCCACCTCTTATGGTTTGCTCATGAAGTTTCACATGTTAATTTTGTGTGTTTTCTTTCCTCTGTGTCTTCCCGTAATTAGAGTGCTGTAATTGCAGTGGTTTATTATCAGTTCCTGATTTACAGTCAGCTCCTCTCCTGTGTATAATTAGTTACAGGAGCCTATCAGATCTCATAGGTGGAATGTAATTACTTAGTAAGCTACAATTAGTGTCACAATTATAATCACCTGAATCCACTCCATTTATTACCATTACTACTGAAGTTTCCAGAATGTTGGAACAATCATTAGCAACCAATTATCATGACTGCTACACCTTATCAGTTGTAAGAATTCGGCTGTGATAAGCATATTTTGTTCCTATGTGTCACATTCCCTCATCTCTCCTTCCCAACCCCATACCCAATCCAACAATCATTTCCCATATGGTTTATCACCTTATCACATCTCTCCCTTCCCCCCCCCCCCCCCCCCCCCGCCAAAGTCCCTCCCCCGCACAAATGTTATGTTAGCTCACACAGTTTTGCATATATAGTTTATCTTCTCCATTTCTACCTCCCTTTTGTGTATATTTGAAACTACTTTCCCCCTTCCAACCCAATTCCCCCCAACCCTCAAAATGACCCAGCTTCCGCCTTATCTGGTACATAATTGGATTCTCTAGTTAATTATGTGAGCCTATTACTTTTCATAGCCAAATTTTGGCAGATATAATTTACAGTCGCTACTACAGCTACTTGCGGTAGTCACATCCAGTAAGTTGCAGTCAGAGGGTTCTGATCAGAACGCTAGTTTGATAATTTTCAGCAGTGGCTATATGCAGATAGTCACTAATATTCTATTTACAACCAGTAAATTTTTAGTAGTAATTTAGACACTGTAGCTTGGCCATAGACAGTTGCAGTTACTTGCTGTTAGTCAGCTATATACAGTCACATTTAAACAGCTGCTCACAGCTACAATTAGTCCACCTTTTACTGTTGCTACATTTTTTACAGGTAGTTAATATTTCAACTTTTTTACACAGATGCTTAGTGTGTTCATCATCTGTAGCTACTGATTATTAGGCGTCAACAGTTCTAAGTAGTGAAGCATTTCCAGTTCTAATTGGTTAGCCACTTAAATTGCCAGGTAGTTAACCATTTATTATTGCAGGTACTAAATCAGCTACAACCTACATGTGGTGATTTATTTTGCTACAGATGGTTATCTGTATGTAAGCAATGGCCTATAGATAATCTGTTCTTAAAGTTTCAGATGCATTACTATACATTTACAAGTAATTTTTACAGCTAATAAGCATGTTCATTCACTCACAATCAGGTAGATACGCCATGGTTTACTAGCCGTGTTATAAAAGCGCTACGTAAACAAAGAGCACTTCATCTCAGACTCAAGAGAAGTAAAAACGTAGCTGACAAACAAAAGCTGAACGAAGCGAAAATGAGCGTTAGGAGAGCAAAGAGAGATGCGTTCAATGATTTTGAAAGAGAAAACCGTTCAATGAGATTAAAAGTAAGATGTTGTCAACCGACCTGAATAATAACCCTAAGAAATTTTGGTCGTATGTAAAATCAGTAAGTGGGTCATTCTCTCAGCGACCACACCGGCACCGAAACGGAAGATAACAGAGAGAAGGCCGAAATACTGAATTCGGTCTTCCAAAGTTGTTTCACCGCGGAAGATTGTAACACTGTCCCTCCTTTCAATCGTCGTAGGAACGTCTAAATGTCTGAAATTGAGATAGCCCATCGCGGAACTGAAAAGTAGCTACAATGGTGTAGTAGTGGAAAGTCATCAGGACCAGATGAGATAACTATAAGATTGTATAAAGATTATGTGAAAGAACTTGCTCCCCTTCTAGCAGAAATTTATCGTATATCGCTTCAGGAACGAAAGGTACTTAACGACTGAAAAAAGCGCAGTTCATTTCCGTTTTTAAGAAAGCTGTAAGACAGATTCACATAGTTATAGACCCTATCATTGACATCAGTCTGTTGCAGAATTATGGAACATGTTTTATGCTCACCAATTAGGGCGTTTTTGGAAAATGAAGGTCCCCTCTTTAAAAATCAACATGGATTCCGCAAATAGAGATCCTGCGAAACTCAGCTGTCGCTCTGTCCTTTATGAGATCCACAGCGCAATGTACAACGGTTCTCAGGTTGATGCCGTGTTCCTTGATTTCAGTAAGGGTATTGACACCGTCCCGCATTGTCGTTTAATGAAAAAAAATACAAGCTTACCGAGTATCGGCGCAGACTTGCGATTGGAATCAAGACTTTCTTGCAGACAGCACACGACACGTCGTTCTCAATGGAACTAAATCGGTAGATGTAAAGGTAATATACGGAGTACCACAGGGAAGTGTGATGGGATCGTTGCTGTTTACTATATAAATGATCTATTAGAAAGTGTCGGATGCTCTTTAAGGCTATTCGGAGATGATGCAGTTGTCTATATCAAAGTAGCAACGCCAGAAGATAGTAAGAATTTGCAGAACGACCTGCAGGGAATTGATGAATGGTGCAGGGTCTGGTAGTTGATCCTGAACGTAAATAAATGCAACATATTGCGCATACATAGAAAAAGAAATTCACTACTGTACACCTACACTATTGATGACAAACAGCTGGAGACAGCGTCTGCCGTAAAATATCTAGGCGTAACTATCCAGAGCGAGTGGAATAACCACATTAAACCGATGGTGAGAAAAGAAAATACCAGACTCTGATTCATCGGAAGAATCTTAAAGAAATGCCTTATAAGACGCTTGTGCGTCCGATTACTGAGTATTGTTCATCTACCTACGACTCCTGTCAGGTAGAACTGATAGAGGAGACAGAGATAGGGCAGATCCAATGAAGAGTGGCGATTGTCGACAGGGGATCGTTTAGCCGGTGAGAGAGCGTTACGGAGATGCTAAACAAACTCCACTGGCAGCCGTTACAAGAGAGGCGTTGTGTATCACGGAAAGACTTACTATTGAAATTTCGGGACAACACTTTTCAGGAGGAGCGAACAATATGTTACTTCTCCCCACATATACACTCCAGGAAATTGAAATAAGAACACCGTGAATTCATTGTCCCAGGAAGGGGAAACTTTATTGACACATTCCTGGGGTCAGATACATCACATGATCACACTAACAGAACCACAGGCACATAGACACAGGCAACAGAGCATGCACAATGTCGGCACTAGTACAGTGTATATCCACCTTTCGCAGCAATGCAGGCTGCTATTCTTCCATGGAGACGATCGTAGAGATGCTGGATGTAGTCCTGTGGAACGGCTTGCCATGCCATTTCCACCTGGCGCCTCAGTTGGACCAGCGTTCGTGCTGGACGTGCAGACCGCGTGAGACGACGCTTCATCCAGTCCCAAACATGCTCAATGGGGGACAGATCCGGAGATCTTGCTGGCCAGGGTAGTTGACTTACACCTTCTAGAGCACGTTGGGTGGCACGGGATACATGCGGACGTGCATTGTCCTGTTGGAACAGCAAGTTCCCTTGCCGGTCTAGGAATGGTAGAACGATGTGTTCGATGACGGTTTGGATGTACCATGCACTATTCAGTGTCCCCTCGACGATCACCAGAGGTGTACGGCCAGTGTAGGAGATCGCTCCCCACACCATGATGCCGGGTGTTGGCCCTGTGTGCCTCGGTCGTATGCAGTCCTGATTGTGGCGCTCACCTGCACGGCGCCAAACACGCATACGACCATCATTGGCACAAAGGCAGAAGCGACTCTCATCGCTGAAGACGACACGTCTCCATTCGTCCCTCCATTCACGCCTGTCGCGACACCACTGGAGGCGGGCTGCACGATGTTGGGGCGTGAGCGGAAGACGGCCTAACAGTGTGCGGGACCGTAGCCCAGCTTCATGGAGACGGTTGCGAATGGTCCTCGCCGATACCCCAGGAGCAACAGTGTCCCTAATTTGCTGGGAAGTGGCGGTGCGTTCCCCTACGGCACTGCGTAGGATCCTACGGTCTTGGCGTGCATCCGTGGCGTCGCTGCGGTCCGGTCCCAGGTCGACGGGCACGTGCACCTTCCTCCGACCACTGGCGACAACATCGATGTACTGTGGAGACCTCACGCCCCACGTGTTGAGCAATTCGGCGGTACGTCCACCCGGCCTCCCGCATGCCCACTATACGCCCTCGCTCAAAGTCCGTCAACTGCACATACGGTTCACGTCCACGCTGTCGCGGCATGCTGCCAGTGTTAAAGACTGCGATGGAGCTCCGTATGCCACGGCAAACTGGCAGACACTGTCGGCGGCGGTGCACAAATGCTGCGCAGCTAGCGCCATTCGACGGCCAACACCGCGGTTCCTGGTGTGTCCGCTGTGCCGTGCGTGTGATCATTGCTTGTACAGCCCTCTCGCAGTGTCCGGAGCAAGTATGGTGGGTCTGACACACCGGTGTCAATGTGTTCTTTTTTCCATTTCCAGGAGTGTATATATTCATACTGCATGTTAATATGTATTTTGGAATTTTTTAAGTGCGAATAATGAGTCACTACCATTAAAAAACAATGTGTTTCCATTTTTCTGCATCAGTTTTTTTTCAAATAACTGTTTTAAATCATGCTGTGATGGTTTCAGAATATGTGGATCATTCTTTAAAAAATCCATGAAAATATGTGCACTCGCTGTAGCTTAGCCAGTCGGGGTGTATAGTAATGACACTACTCTATTTTTTCGTAAAACCTATTCAGTTTCTTCATTCACTGAGCTACAATAACTGCACATCAGTAGTAGGGCAATGGCAGCATCATCCCACATTGCAGGTTGCCGACAACAGGGACAAACATACATCCACCGCCAAACCTATTGTTCTATTTCGATTAACAGGTCCTTAACCTATTGTTCTGCTAAGAGGATTATGACACACTGGGGATAATCCATACTTCAGAGAAACCCTCACCCCTCCCGCTCCTCTGCCCCTCCCCTCCTCCTCGCCCACCTCCCTGGGAACTCCCCTCGCCGATATAAGCAAATTTTTGGTATCAATTTGATTGAATAATTAATTAAATTCATCAATTAATTAACCCCTTCCCCTCTGGAAAACCTCCAGCCCTCTCCCTCCCCTCCCACCTGAAAATTGGCGGCAAAAAGACTCAGTTGATTGACCATTTGGCGGGAAATCATTTGCAGTGCATGGAATATTGTTTAAACAACTTGGACAATGTATGGAATATTGAAACAATTAATGACATACAAGACAGTGTATGGAATATAGTTTATTTATTTATTTAGAGAATTTGACAGTAAATCGATTGCAGTGTATGGAATATTGTTTAAACAATTAGACAATATGTGGAATATTGTTTGTTTAAACAATTTATGCACTATAAGATAGTATTTGGAATATAGTTTATTCATTTATTTAAAGAACGTGTCAAGAAATTGACTGCAGTGAATGGAATACTGTTTATTTAAACAATTTACTGGATACAAGATGGTATATCGAATAGAGGTTGTTTAAAGAATTTCTCAGAAAATCGACTGCAGTGTGTGAAATATTTAAACAATTGCGGTGCTTTTTTCATTCCAATCACATAAGGGAACACATAATTACACTGTTACAGACCGCTCAAAAACATATATGAAAAATTTTCTCGCTTCTCGCACCCGCGCAGGCTACCCAGAGTCAGGGTGCCGGAGGGACTTAGAAAAACCAGCGGGCTCGCCACACCAGTGTCAGCTGCCGGCCGCTCCACAGGCCACTGAAGTATCACGCTAATCTTCTGGGACAAACGCACACATCCTATCAGCGTCCCCCGCCATCTCAAGTGGTCTGTATGCATGAACCAACCTGTCGGGTACCAGCACATGCGAGAGACGCCTTTCTCCCAAAGCAAATGCCTGACTGGGAATCGATGCTGAAGTTAATACGAGGGTAATCCCAAAAGGAAGGTCTTCCGTTTTTTTTATAAGTACATAGACCTGTTTATTTCTACAATGGCTTACACCAGTTTACAGCTTGAACATTTATTATTTTTCGACATAATCACTATTTCTGTCGATGCATTTTTGCTGCAGTTTTTGTATGCCCATGTTATACCAGCTTGCCGTCATGCAGTTCAGAAAGTTATCAACCTCTTCTTTCACCTCGTCGTCGCGGCTGAATCGCTTTCCTGCCAAATGTTTTTATAACCTAGGGAACAGGTGATACTCACTGGGTGCCAAGTGAAGACTATAGGGTGGGTGGGTGATTATGTTCCACTGAAACTGTTGCAGAGGAGCAACAGTTTGTCGAGCGATGTGTGGGTGAGCTTTGTCATGGAGAATGTGTGCACACTTGCTCAACATTCCTCTTCTCCGGTTCTGAATTGCCCGTTTGAGTTTTTTCAGAGTCTCCAGAGTCTCGCAGTACCTTTCAGCGTTAATTGTTGTCCCAGCGGGCATAAAGTCGACCCACAATACCCCTTTCCGATCTCAAGAAAAGGTTGTCATGACTTTACCGGCAGACTGTGTTTGTTTGAATTTCCGCGGCTTTGGCGAAGAAGGATGCCGCCACTGGCGTGATTGTTGCTTGGTCTCAGGTGTAAAGTAGTATGGCCAGGTTTCGTCACCCGTGACAATTGAGTCCAGAAAGTTGTCCCGTTCGACTGCAAGACGGTGAAGAAATGCGCGGGAAGCATCAACTCGTTGCTGCATGTGATCCTCAGTCAGCACCCATCTTGTGCACACCTTCCGGTAGTTCAATGTTTCCGTTAAAATTCTGTGAGCGCTGCTTCGGGAAACCTCAGAGATCATCCAGGGTGATCCGCCGATCTTCGCGCATGCTTTGCTCAACCTTCAGCTCTGTCTCCTCAGAAATTGACGGTCTCCCGCTCCTTTGTTCGTCGTGAATTTCGGTCCGACCAGCTGCAAACTCTCTACACCACTTACGAACATTTTTGACATCCATGCACGACTCACCATATACTTCTGTCAATTGCCCTTTGCGTTCAAAACCCGAATAACTGAGCGCAATTCACACTTGGCGGTAACATCCTACGGGAGCTCCATTCTCAACGGCGGCCAACCCAAGACAGCGCCTCAGCGCGTCGTGCACATGTTTACACACAGTGCGTGAAACACTCTTCATAACAATGTGAGCAACTGCCACACAAACAGAGTTCTGTACTTATAAAAAAATAAAAGACTTAACTTTTGGGATTACCCTCGTAAATAACTAATTTCCGGTCACATGATCGTGATGTAGGGGATACAAGGCGGACGCAGTAGCAGTTTCACACATACACGAATTGACAACGTCACAAAACTAGTACCAGGCTGACTCGAAATACTCTTCAAAAAAATGTTGCTGTATGCTAAGAGAGAGAGAGAGAGAGTGCTGTAGTTTGCTTGGCAGATGACAAAGAAACTAGCATGGGGTGCTTCAACAATTACACTTTTTCATTCTGCCATGGACTCTAAACTGCCCCAGCCTTCCTGGTGCTCTTTCTTGAGGTACACTTCATGAATTGCTTCACGATTTATTAAATTAGCGTATAATATTATATCTTGAAGATGTAGCAAATGTTGCTTCAGAGGATGTGTCACAGGAAATATTAATTGAACCATTAATACAGATGTTTAAATAATTTGCTTCAAACACACACACACACACACACACACACATACAAACACACACACAAGGTTTAAACCTACTCGAAATGAAATGTCGTGTGGATTAGGGCCTCCCATCGGGTAGATTGGTCACCTCAAGTAAGTCTTTTGAGTTGACGCCACTTCGGCGACTTCCGTGTAGATGGGGATGAAATGATGATGATGAAAACACAATACCCAGTCCCTGAGCGCAGAAAATCTTCGACCCAGCCGGAAATCGAACCTGGGCCTCTTTGCACAGCATTCGGCCGCGCTGACCACTCAGGTATAGAGGCGGACCTACTCGAAATAAAAAGGTGGACTTTACACAGCGGTTTGCATGCGTAAACAATAGTGTTACGTTTTTTCTGAGGAATTTCACTAAATAATCCAAACGACTGGAAGCTGTGATGTACGAAATGATAGGTAGAATTTCAGATTTCGACATGAATTTAGACCATCATGGTTGTGGAATTTCTGACCACTACAGGTTTTTTCTTTTTTAAAAGTACTATAGGATTCCTTAGTTGACTAGTTTTCTCAGTTACACCAGGACGAAGAAGGAGAGAGGAAATGGTATACCACGTGACGATATAGTAACAAAACAACAACAAATACCTCTGCAAGACAGAGTCCACTGTGATGTCTTTAGAAGCACTGAACACAACACACTTAACCTGTGATCCAATCCACAGTAATACTTTTTCCTCATGGATAGATGTCAAACATCGCTGTCAATCGGGAACTTGACCTCGCTATTGGTTTTTTAAAAAACCATAGAAATCCTAAATTTCTTCTCTCTGCTGCATTTGGAAGGAGGAGCAGGAAGGGCGTACTGTGTGATAAGACAGAGAGTAGCAAATACCACTGCAAGACGGAGTCTACTGCGATGTATTGAGAAGGATTAAACACAACAAACTTAAACAGCGATACAGTCCGTAGTAGTACTTGTCATGGCTAGACGCCTGAGATCGCTGAAAACACTCGCACATCCTGCGCGCTCACCTCCCAGGTATCCACATGCAGTGCACCCGTCCCCTCATACACCACTGGCGCGAACGCTCAGAGGTCGGTGAAAACTAACGCCGCGGCCGCAGCCGTAGACACGCTTGTATGAAAGAGTGCACCATCCCCAGCTATAGTGGACAACCGGGGATGATTGGAGTGGTACGAATTCGGTTGTTATCAATAAGTCCAGCGCAAACACCTATCATTTTCAATCTTCTCTCTTATTCTATCGCCGCTCACCCAGCGCACTGGTCACTTATCTAGCCCCGACGCTACCGCAAACAAGAGCGGACAGGCAGGCTCGTTCTTTGTACGTAACCATCCGTCTCACGCTGAGTTAATCGGTTACTACCGGTAGCTTACTCCTCGTGACCACTGTTGTAGCCAGCCGTGGTGCACAGCGAACCAACCAGCAGAAGCTTGGATGTATACAGTTGTTCTAACTCAGTCCACCACGACATAGACACCCCAGTTAAAACAGTTCACTTTGCCAATCTGAGACAGCGATGTTGTTGACCATACACCTCGAATTTCTCACGTGAAATGTAGATTTCTCCCTTTTATACAAATTATTTGTGAAGACAGAATAAATCAGGGCATGCACGCTTTTTCACATCGCTGAAGTGTCGTTATTTGTTCAGAAAATTCTGCAACAGTATCGCATAGTCTACATTTCCTCTAAGTACTTTCTCATCAGATAGAAAAAAAATCTGTTCTATCAGCTTAATATTTGTTACGTCATGCATCACAGGTCTAGAATATTAAACCCATTTTTGGCTTATGACGGAGTGCTAAGATCTGCCTCTGTCACAGGATGCCTCCTCACTTTCAAACTCCCTGAAAGTAACCAAGTGCTCTGCCTCATAAGACGTCTCTTAACCCTATAACGATAAGGTTAGGGTTGGATCCGACCCCAGCGAGTCTGTTTTGTTTATAACTCCCCACTCCCTTTTCTGGTCCCAGCTACCCTACCAGCCAGTCGTCCCGAGAACGCCGAGGAGGCCACGTCAGTCTGGTGAGTGTCCTGCAGCTACCCTCTCTATCCGAAACCTACATTACCCGCTCTCGGATTGGATCCGACCCCACCTTACTGTTTACGTCACACTCATTAGCTTCTTTTGTGGGGAGGGTTCAATCCCCTATTGATGTTTATATTACGTTTAAGTTTTGTTTTCTCTTCTGGTATCTTACTAAAATGGCGCATCAACTCCTTAGAACTCCTGATGAGATATACAACGAGTTTCTCCGACAGAAGGCTGAATCAGAGGATGGCGACATTATCGATGCAGAAAACTGTTCAGAAACCGAGGATGATGTATTATCTAATTCTGATGACGAGGACGACGTATTTCATTGTGCGGCAGGAGCAGTCGAGTTTGATAATTCTCAGTCAGATGTAGATGATAAGAGAAATTTGAGGTTGAATAACACACATCTTCCCCGTGAGCTCCGTTCGTCTACTGGAAAACTTTTAGAAAAAGAAGCAATCGGATTAGACAAGCCTACCCAAGCATAGCCACTAAAGAAAAGAATATGTGATTTTTGTGACAGATCAAAAGATAGGAAGGGGAATGTGTGGGGAGCATAAAGTTATTAAATGCCCTGGCTGTAACGAAACTGAGAAGAGATCAATTGTGCCAAATATGTATTTTCAGGGCTGTATGTGATTGTTTCCAGGATAACATTATACATTTATTATTTGTTCCTATTACATTATGTGTACAAAGACATTTATTATTAAAAACTTTATTTTTTGAAACTCCTAACACTATAATTATTTTCTACAATTAGTAAGAGATGTTTCTCATTTAGTTCCTATCTTTAGAATTTCTAAAGCAGTCAAGTTCCTAGTTGATGACTGAATCTACTAATTTTTACTATGTTTTCAATAATTTTATAGAGAATATTTCTATTAAGGTATTTTTTTCTAACCAAGTTCCTATTTTTTTCCAAAGCACTTTATATTATTACTTATTGACTATAAAAATAAAAAAAACTTGTCGTTATAACAAATATTATATGTGTTTAATTGATAATAAAACTTTTTCCCATTATTCATTTTTTTTATTTTACCCCGAAAAATCGATATTTGGAGGGTGGGGTCTGATCCAACCCCACCTTACCGTTTATGTCAGGAAACTTCACCTTACCGTTAGAGGGTTACGGCAACAGCACAGAGAAGTTGTAAATATCAGATTTATACTATGTATCATTTTATAAATTCAGTAATACATATGATTTTATTACGATGGTCTTCTCTCCCTGTGTAGGCGAGAGATTCAGGTATCGTTAAAAGATATCGCCGTGTCAGTAATCGGAGTACACTGACCGGGTAGTTCAAATGGGAATCCCTGGAGGGAAGACGATGTTCTTTTCGAGAACGCTATTGCGAACCGACATTAGAAGCTGACCACAGAAGGACTCTACCGCCCGCGGCATACATTTTGCATAAGGACAGTGCTATTAAACACTCGATCACTATGACTATGTTACTTTCACCTTTCATAAAAAGCGGTCTTGGTTCTACAGACACACACAACAGTTGCTGATAGTGTTATGCTTTCTACCGTCTGTGATTTTGAATCAAGTCTACCCTCCAGCTTCATACATGCTTTGGAATCTATGGAGATGTCTTTTAATGATTGCAGCCACTGGTGAATAATATTCGTGCTACTCTCACATCTCAAAATGAGTCATCTTTTTCGAACCTATCTGCTAAGGATTCCGTACAGAAAAACTCAAGCGTGGTTTTTTAGACAGTCCCTCGGAATCTTGTAACTGTTCCTCAGTCTCTACCCCGCCCTCACTGCAGCTTTGTCCATGCGATCGTTCCAGTTAAAGTCAGAACCGAAAGGAAGTCAGAGAGTTCTGTATCTAAGACATTATGCATCCCATGCAGAAACAGTGTGAGCTGAGCCAATGCCACAGGCCCATGTTTTGACCGGTCGGTGGAAATGGGAACATGTTGTCATAGCTCAGTCAACCGTGTACAGTGTGTAAGGCCAGCACCAAACTAACCTTTCTCCTAATCTATCATCCAGTTCGTACCGAATATGATTCCAACACTCAAAAACGGAGTAACAAAAACTGCTCAAAATCTTCTCCCAAAACTCATATTTAAACAGAACTTGTTTCTGATTGGCATACTTCAATTCCAAACTGCAGTTATAACTATTAATCCTTTTAGCGGAAAAATAGGCATCTTTACGTGATCATTGTGGTCTTGACATAACGTTTCTGTTTTTTGGATCGACTCCAAACCACAAACCAATAAAATATCAACAACTCCTCAAACTACTGCTGTAAAAATCGGTTTAATGACACCCTTAGAACACTGTACGTCTTCCCTTAATAAGTCGCCCATAAAGTCACTACCAAACTCATTAGAATTTGAGTTAACTAAATCTGTTATATACGTCATTCCAGCAATCTTTAGACAAAAAAAATGGTTCAAATGGCTCTGAGCACTATGGGACTTAACATCTGAGGTCATCAGTCCCCTATAACTTAGAACTACTTAACCTAACTAACCTAAGGACATCACACACATCCATGCCCGAGGGAGGACTGGAACCTCCGCCGGGACGAGCCGCACAGTCCATGACTGCAGTGCCCTAAACCGCTCGACTAATTACACGCGGCCCCACACCTGTGAAACGTCGTTTCTCGTACGAGTGGTTTCTCATAAGCTCGGTGTTGAACTAACCGGTTTAAAGCAACGTGATTAACAGCGGCAAGCGCTCTATGGAAACCTCAAAATTAACATCATATCGCCAGTGATATCTCTGTACTCGTGATTGAGCAATTATTTGTCCACATGCCTGAACTTTAAACGACACGACGAACTATTTTGTTCTGGATCTGGATTGAAATCAAGTACATATAGCCACTGTAGCTAAGCAAAGCTTTCGTGCTTCACCGAGACTAGTTCACAGTAACATTAGTCGCTGGTGACTGAGCATAAAGAGTCGTAAAATAACCAAGTTTTTACCAGTACCAGTTAGAAAATCTAAACTTTGTTTTTTTTTCATCTGCCTGGAATCCTGTTAAGACCCCTAATCTTCCTGTTAGTTAAACGAGAAAAACGCTTAATATAATTTCAAGTAACGAAGTTTGTACTTATTTAAAGCGAAGCGCCATGATTTAAAGTTTTGTGACGGGAGCTCGAAACCAGCACGTAATTAGATTGTTAACTAAGTAAAATCACATGTTATATATTGAATTTTTCCACCAGCAGCGAGATGTTTAAGTTCGAACTTTTCTTCCTGACCATGAATCGAAGCCGGCCCATACCGCCGTTGTTTTCTATCTACGAACTGTTTGCTCACTAGTAGTGAGATGTGTGCATGTTTGATTAGAAATAACGGCACCTATCGGTATTGTTGATAACACGTGAAGAGACATTAAAGAAAAATATTTATCACTAGTAGTTCGGTGTGCATATACTGGGGCTAGAAATGAAGCCATGAATATTTTTGTGCTGGACCAGGATTCAAACCCACATATGTGCCTGTCGTGGAGACCTGGAGGAGCTAACAGTCTTGGGGAAAAACAACCAAACGATCGGACTATATCGTTCCGTGTGAGTCAGCTACCACGAAAGAGGACATCCGAATTCGAATCCCGGTCCAACACCAAATTTTTCAACATCTCAAGTTCAAGTAAAATAAGAGCTCTGTGACTTGAATTGACCATTGGATCATTACATGAAATTGCCGCAACTCCTGCCTATGCTATGGCCCAACCCACGGCCGCCTGTATTATAGGCCGGAGGACTGAAATGTGGCAACGTTACGTTAAGGCCTACCGCATGGCTGTGGCTATAAGGTAGCGAACGGAAGCAGTTGTTTACGTACTTTCGCAGTGTTTGTTTTATCTGACATTACAGTTTAATTATGCTTTACTGGACTCTGCAAAAATTACAGCAAGTAGTCGTGACTACAGTCGAAGATATAACACAATGTAAGTATACAATTCTGTGAAGTTTGTAGTGTTTTTACATGTATACGTGCAAATGTGCTACGTGAACGACTTTCGTCTACACAATTGCAACAAAAGTTCTACTATATTCTAGATACAATTTGAAAAATAAAGTTTTGAATTCATACTTTTAGTATCAGAATCTTCTCCTAAGTAATTTTGTGTTAGTATTATGAATATTTCTACACATTTGATTCTATTTGTAGACTTGTGTTTCGTGATGTCAAAGCAGTAGAAAAAAACCAGTCCACTCAAATTCTCATTTGTTATTTTTACATAATAGTATTTTGATTTAAGATGTTAGCAACTAATGCATCATTCTATCATCATTCTATTTGCAGATGCCAGAAAAATGTTGTGTTCCTGGTTGCAACAGCAACTACAAATCCAGCAAGGAAGAGGGTTACATCTCAGTGTTCAGATTCCCTACTGAAGAGGAAAACAGAAAACGATGGTCAAGAAATATCCCCAGAAAGGACTGGACTCCATCAAATAGAAGTGTTGTTTGCATTAAACATTTTGAAGAAAGTGATGTATCAACAGTGGAGATTTACAAGGATTGTGATGGGAACTGTCACAAGTTTCCTCGTCAAAGGCCATTGCTTTTACCAGAAGCTGTGCCAAAAATATTCCCTGGGTTACCGTCGTATTTAAGTAAGGTGCAGCCTCCTAGAAGGTGTTTGTCATTTATATAGGAAGGAACATGATAATACATTTCAAATAACAGACTGAAATAACTGCAAGTCTGCAAATAATGTTAGTAGGCACCTCACAAACTTGTTTTCTGAACTTGTATCTCCAAATCTCGGTTAAGAAACGTCATAATATACTGCTATGAAGCACATGTGAGTTATTGAAAAGCTGATCATTGCAAGGAAACGAGAATAAAATGCGTAATTCCGACATAATGTCGGCATAATACTGCGAGAAATTAGCTTTTCTAAGTTACTGTGTTTTTTATAGGGACCAAATCTACAAAAAAAAGTGATTGCGTATTTATATCTGACACGTCTCTGCATTTGACGAAATCTAAACTTCAGTCTCGGCCTAGCTGGTCACGCTAGCCGGCCTACTGACGTCACAGGCTACGACGTTGTCAGCTTGACGACTCCGGCCTCTAATACAGGCGGCCGTGCCCAACCTAAACCGGCTCTGCCCCAGTTGGTAGCCAAGGGGTATGATGTCTATTACACGGATGCTGAACTACGATGTAACCTGACACTCTTCACTTGGCATTAGTAGACGAGAAGGAGACGTGCTGGTGTTTGTTTAAAATACATCAAGGAAATGTGAATCAAACCCATACCTGATAACTAAAAACCTAGGAATAATCCACGAGACTAGTGCAGTCCACTGTGCTGCATTCATAATTGTATCACAACGTATGATGCGCTTAACTTACAAATTAGTCACGATGAAAAAACTTCAGTTATCTATTTACTGGTTAATTGGTAGCAGGCTTCTGGAGAGGGAAATTATGATAGTCTCATGTCGGCGGCATTGGAAGACGCTTTCAGCCATCATAGCCTCGGTTCGAAGCAGTTTTGAAATTTTCACTATTTCGAGAAATTTCTTAGATCGAGAAAGACCATTGCAGTGTATAAAGTTACCGAATGCTTAGATTATTACTGTCATTATCGGTATTAACTTCCTCATTCTGCTGCTGCTACACGCGTGATTGAATGAAGCATTTCATTCTTGTTGGTCATTTTCCGAAGCAGTTGCCCAAAAACCGGTAAATATTTAGTTCACAGCAAATGGCTACGGCGTTCTGTGACAATTGGATCGTAACAAGTGGTTATTTAGTTCTTGCCATGTCTAGGGAATACTTTTCAAGTTAATATCGGACATCTCCAATTATTCGTAGATTACATTAAAACCTGACTAGCTGATGAAGACGTTACTTCACAAAAGAAATTGCGTTCCACTACCTTATTTATTTGTGCTTAGCAATAATTCTTGTAAAATACTAAAACTGGCGGTACATGCCACTTTCAAAGCCAGAGGATGTTAATGTCTTCTGTTAAATGCCACGATCAATCTCTCCAGGTAACTTGGTAGACATCATCTATTTCAAGTAGTACAAGGAAGAAAATATTGCAGGAGATCAACTGTTTACCATCGCAATAAACTTATTTTACGTAGTCCAAGTTCACATTTTTGCGAAATTACTCTAACTGTATTTTCCACTTCAACAATGTAGAAAAATGTTTCAACGTTTCAAAACTGACATCCGATTCAGAGGCCTTACACTTAGTCGCCAAGCAGAAATTCTAGCTCTGTGGAACACCAGTTTCACTAAACTGACATGGCGAAAATTGTTCACCACTGCTCTTTCTCACCGGTAAATACGCAGTCAATCTCTCAGGGTCTATAACTATATTGCGACTTCAGAATTTACTATTATCGTGGCTTCCAGTTCTATATATTCCTGATCTAAACTGGCTCAGCATCATTTCAAGCTCCAGGTACTACAACGTCATACTAATACCAACAGTTTGCTCATACTGCCTGTCACAAAGGTCTAGACATTACTGCAAACAATCTTCACAAACAAGCATACAATGTTCATTGAATACATTGTTAGAGCAGTTTGAACGACACTGAGCAATTTTTCTTTCTAATTCTTGTGGACACCAAAAGTATCTTCTTCTGGGCTTTTTTATCTTGTGAATGGCATCCATTTACTGGTTCCTTTAGACTCTACATTTAACAAATGCTTGTAGGACATTTGCAAATTTCGAGTTTTCGTTCTGCATCCCAGGTGTGGACAAATAAGTTCTATGGCCAATTCTTTCAAGAAAATCCTCTTTTTATGCGATTTTACATTATGATATTGTGGAAACTAATCTGTGAATAAACAGAGAGAATTCATAGTTGCAACATCCATTACATTAGCCTATAAAGAAACGGGCATATTCTTGTCTGTCTTTTGTAAGTGTAAGTACGTACTTTTTGGTCAAGAGAATCTACACCTGATTTTGTTTTGTTATAAAATATAATCATTTTTTTCTTCTTTCAGTGAGTCTTATCAACTGTGGTGTCGTGATGCATGGAACTTAGGAGCACACACTTATTCTTCTTCGGTACATAACTCACAATAGTCGAATCATGCCTGAATCCGAACTTTGGAGATAGAACCGCCCGTGTCTTAAATTGTTTCATTTCATGTGGAATTTGCGGTTTGCTGTGGCGAAGAGTATCGATACCGTTGTAATTTTATCCTTCAAGAAATCTTGAAACAGGGAAACACTGGTAAAGTAATTGTCCATCGTGATATTGGTTTAGCTTCCTCTAATCGTCTTTGCCACGGCCTTTACCAAATGAGCTGCAACATTAGCTTGGCGAGAGTGATCTAGATTCTTTCCTGACTACACTAGCCCATCTATAGCGTATGGTGTCAAAGAGGTGCAGAGCCAAAATATCTTTACTCTGTATTTTCCTGGCTTGCTTGAAACAAATTGTAGAAATACGCCCTCTGAAAGACACCAGCTGTTCACCTGCTGTGGAGCTCTCTCTTGGATGAAATTTTTGTCTGCTGTTGTTTACGAATAGTTCCTACACATTGCTGAAAGCTGCCATATGATTATTTTGTTTCCTAGCTTATCAGGTGCATGTATCGTCGAACCTTATGACTCTCCATATTTCTTCAGACATGTTTATAGAAAAAGTTGCCATATAAACAGGGTTGCCACTAGAGTCGTGAAATAATTCTCTTATAGTAACGTACTGGCTCCTGTAACAGCAAGTTAATGGGAGAATTCGAAAAAATGCATTGGTTTCCTTGTTTGTGACATTACGCCATGTACCTTTTATAACTGCTGAGTGTCCCCCCCCCCCCCCCCCCCCCAGATCTGTGCAATGAACTATTCCATACACATATTATTTGTGATGAAGTAGCTCCAAGTGTCTTTTGGCGTTTGTGTATTTATTCCGCTAATAGGTCCTGGAAAAACTTGCATTATACAGGGTATTTGCCTTGCTCACCCAGAATAACTTTTTACTGATGCGTTAAATGTAAAATGGTTTCAGCAAATGATTTTTAACGTCATTGTATAGTTGTTGCTGAGGGTATACGTTTTATGTATCCCTACAGATGCAAGAGATACGGGGCAACATTTTTTAAAGGGAACCATGTACATTACCGTCTCTAAGAGCTATTCGAAAATGTATCACACTGAACCATTTTTGTCAATAAAACGCAGATGCGCAAACGATAAAGAGTACGCAGGTTGTGAAGAAACCGAGCTGTTTACTGCCTTGATTGTACACATTACGTACCCAATGTGGTGCTGTAGTAGAGGCGTGGGTTTTGTTTACGATTTCTGACTCGTTTAAACACAGGTACTCCTGTGCCCCCAGCGCACGTCATTTGTTATTGCTTTAGCTCACAGTACACTTCATAACAGTGTAGTCGTGCATAAGAGTAACTTAGTAATTGCATAGCGGTAGTACACATTGCGAATACAGTTTTGTTATGTAAAGATGTATGATGTACACGCATTGCGCTAAGGTAGAAATGCTGCTGATCTACTTAGAAAGCACATTGACAGGAACTAATTTCGTTACTTGCACTTTATGATTATTATGTTATTGTGTTTTGTGATTATTACGTTATTATGTCTATCTTGTACTCTATTGTATATACTTACACTGTAATTGCTGTAGGCTAGCGAAATTCTATTCAGGCACAACTGCAGTACAGCAGACGAATCCCTGACAAGCCATCGCCCGCTCGCTGGATATGTGGTCGTCTCATTTCTCGTCTACGTGAAACGGGAAGCTTAAATGCAAGACTTCGAAATCGTCGTAGAACGCGAACAGACGAAGCTCGCTGTGCACGCTGCCGTAGCCGTGAATCCTCAAGTTAACAGACACGAATTCAACATGAAGTTAATGTCTCAAAAACAAGTGCACAATGGACGGTGGTCCATTGATAGTGACCGTGCCCAATATCTCACGAAATAATCATCAAACGAAAACACTACAAAGAACGAAACTCGTCTATCTTGAAGGGGGAAACCAGATGGCGCTATGGTTAGCTCGCTAGGTCAAACAGATATCAACAGCGTTTTTTTAAATAGGAACCCTCCTTTTTTATTGCATACTCGTGTAGTACGTAAAGAAATATGAATGTTTTAGTTGGACCACATTTTTCGCATTGTGATAGATGGCGCTGTAATAGTCACGAACGTTTAAGTACGTGGTATCACGTAACATTCCGCCAGTCCGGACGGTATTTGCTTCGTGATACATTACCCGTGTTAAAATGGACCGTTCGACGGATAGTTACGTTGTTTAAGGAAACAGGAAGTGTTCAGCCACATGTGAAATGTCAGCCACGACCTGCAACAAATGATGATGCCCAAGTAGGTGTTTTAGCTGCTGTCGCGGCTAATCCGCACATCAGTAGCAGACAAATTGCACGAGGATCGGGAATCTCAAAAACGTCGGTGTTGAGAATGCTACACGTCGGTGTTGAGAATGCACCCGTACCGTATTTCTATGCTCCAGGAATTGCATGGCGACGACTTTGAACGTCGTGTCCAGTTCTGCCACTGGGCACAAGAGAAATTACGGAACGATGACAGATTTTTTGCACGCGTTCTATTTAGCGACGAAGCGTCATTCACCAACAGCGGTAACGTAAACCGGCATAATATGCACTATTGGGCAACGGAAAATCCACGATGCCTGCGACAAGTGGAACATCAGTGACCTTGGCGGGTTAATGTATGGAGCGGCATTATGCGAGGAAGGATAATTGGTCCCCATTTTATCGATGGCAATCTGAATGGTACAATGTATGCTGATTTCCTACGTAATGTTCTACCGATGTTACCACAAGATGTTTCACTGCATGAAAGGCTATGTACTTCCAACATTATGGATGTCCGGCAGCGCGCGTGCGGTTGAATATATTGAATAGCGTATTTCATGACAGGTGGATTGGTCGTCGAAGCACCATACCATGGCCCGCACGTTCACCGGATCTGGCGTCCCCGTATTTCTTTCTGTGGGGAAAGTTGAAGGATATTTGTTATCGTGATCCACCGACAACGCCTGACAACATGCGTCAGCGCATTGTCAATGTATGTGCCAACATTACATCCTCTGTTAGAATATTGCTGCGCGGTGTGGGATCCTTACCAGGTGGGATTGATGGAGGACATCGAGAGGGTGCAAAGAAGGGCAGCTCGTTTTGTATTATCGCGTTATAGGGGAGAGAGTGTGGCAGATATGATACACGAGTTGGGATGGAAGTCATTACAGCATAGACGTTTTTCGTCGCGGCGAGACCTTTTTACGAAATTTCAGTCACCAACTTTCTCTTCCGAATGCGAAAATATTTTGTTGAGCCCAACCTACATAGGTAGGAATGATCATCAAAATAAAATAAGAGAAATCAGAGCTCGAACAGAAAGGTTTAGGTGTTCGTTTTTCCCGCTCGCTGTTCGGGAGTGGAATAGTAGAGAGATAGTATGATTGTGGTTCGATGAACCCTCTGCCAAGCACTTAAATGCGAATTGCAGAGTAGTCATGTCATGTAGAAGACGAACTACTCGCTGTTGAGAGGAATGTCGTTGCACGTATTGCCAAATACATTGAGGTTGATGGACTTCATTTTGAGTATTTATTGCATTAATGTGGTATTTACAGGTAATCACCCTGTAACAGCATGCGTTCTCAGAAATAATAAGTTCACAAAGATACATGTATCACATTGGAACAACCGAAATAAAATGTTCAAATGTACCTACGTTCTGTATTTTAATTTAAAAAACCTACCTGTTACCAACTGTTCGTCTAAAATTGTGAGCCATATGTTTGTGACTATTCCAGCGCCATCTATCACAAATCGAAAAAAGTGGTCCAACTAAAACATTCATATTTCTTTACGTACTACACGAATATGTAAAACAATGGGGGTTCCTATTTTTAAAAAACGGAGTTGATAATCTTTTGACCTATGACAGCGCCATCTAGCGGGTCAACCATAGCGCCATCTGGTTCCCCCTTCAAGCTAGACAAGTTTCGTTCATTGAATTTTTTTCGTTTGACGCTTATTTCGTGAGATATTTGGCTCGGTCACGATCAGTGGACCACCCTGTACGTATCCTTATCATGTTCATTTGCACCAAGAACTTTATTGAAATGACTTCAACAGTAAGGTTCAATTTTACTAGTAGGCTCAGCAACAGCTTCTGACTAATCCTAATTTCTTCTCAGATGTTCTTATTGCCGACGAGGCGTCATCCTCCAACCAAGGAATTTTTAGTATGAAAAATATGCATTACTGATCCGTCTACAATCCACGATGGCTCCGACAGATAGAGCATCAACGTCCATTGAACGTTAAGACATGGTGCGGAACTATTGGAGATACCATTATTGGATCTTTCTTTGTAAATGGTAAGCAAAATGGAAGACAATATGCGTGCTTTTTAAGGCACACTCTTGGACGCCGTACCTCTGAATCAGAGGACGGTCTTGTGGTATCAGCACGATGGATGCCTCACACATAACGCCTTACGAGCACGACGAATTCTGAACCGTTAATACCCTGGTAGGTGTATTTGACGTGGTGTATTAGTTAGTTTGCGAGCCCGATTTCCGGAACTTACACCGCTCAGTTTTGTTTTCTGTCGCGAGCAGTCAAGGGTAATGTCTACGAAAATGTTTCAACAACACCATAGGACATGAAGCAATGCATTACTGATGCCTGCACAGCCATCACAGAGGAAGTAGTTGCACGATGTAGAGCGTTTTGCATCCACAGATTGACCCTATACACGAATGCCAATGCTCAAAATTTTGAGCATTTGATGTAAACGCTGTTTTTCATGTAGTGGCACTACCACAGCAAAAGTTGCTATAATAGGCTATGTTACTTCTGTGCTGTCATAAGTATTGTAATACGATACTGTAAATAACAAGAGCCAATTAATGTACAGTGCTGTACTGTTGCATTCAATGTTTACTGGTAACTTGTAAAATGTTAAAACGCGATTTGAAGAGGTTAAATGATTTAGTTAATGAAATGCGCTGAAGTGATATGTAAATTAGAGAAGTTATGTATTATTTATCATTTCCATATCTTCTATTTTTGTGGACAAATTGGTAGAGCGTGAAACATTTTTGAATATCTCTTGGAAAGGGTGACAGTATTCTTGAATAAAACGTATATAGTTCCATTTAAAAGATTTAATCTCTACCCGTATCTCCTACATCTGTGGGGTTACATAGAATGTATGATATTAACGAAACATCGATTGAAACAATGTTTCATTTAACGCATCAGAAAAACATTATTTTGGGTGAGCAAGACAAGTGAGAAACCCTGTATTATGAGTAAGCGTTCTACTAGAAGGAGGTGGTGTTCTGCTCCACTGAGTTCCAACGTGTCCGATAAAAAAGTTTGCGGGCTGAGCTGGACTTGCTACATTATGTGTGTTTTCAGGCTTGTTACACTACTTGCATTTGCATTCTGGGGTGTACTTGCTACATTATTTGAATTTGCAGGCTCCGCTGTGTTAGCAGCACACGCTATCCTTGGTAAACCTACATTATTTACATCGAAGGCTACATCACTACTTTTTATGATTCTGAGCTGTCCGAGATAGGTCTATATGTAGGATGAATTTCGTCTTCAGAAGCAATACTAGGATTCACATTCGTCCAACCATTCAACAATAATCGCTGAAGCATTTGGATCATCTACATTTATAGTATAGGTAGATTGTCTTTTTCGAGAAGTACTAGATGTTCCATACTACAAGAAACGAACGTTCCTTGGTTAGAAAGAAAATCTAAATAGTTACTCTGCCAGAGAAATAGAGAAGCAATAAAGACAGAGAGAATAACAAATATTATTACTTACATCGACTATGAGAGCAAGATCTTTCACTTCAGAAGTCAACTTCAAAAATGACCAGGAAGTAATTTATGTTGTTGCTAAAGTATAGCACGTGCGCCACTTGCCAGAATAAAAATATCACAGTTACCAACATTCACAGACTGGAAGAAAATCGTTTGCTAAATCATTATATTTTACAATAGGCCTCAAAAACCCCCTTCATGCATTATGTGCATAGTATTAAAAAAAAGGTTTCGTAAAATCTTTGTTACATTAAACACAATTTTTTCATGTCTCTTAATCCTAGGTGTTCTTTATTTAAGGTTTACATAAAACAGGCAGCAATTATATGCAGCAATTATATATGATTCTAATAAGATTGACAGGATAGTTAATTCACTCTCGAGCCTGAAAGGTCCCCATCAAGCATCCAAGGGTTAACTACAGTATCCACTTCAACAATGCAGAAAAATATTTCATCGTTGTAAAACTGACATTTGACTTAGAGGCCTTACACTTTTTAAACATCAACCAGAAATTCTAAGTCTGTGGAACGCCAGTTTCAGTAAACCGATGTAGCGAAGACCGTTTACCAGTGCTCTTTCTCACCGGGAAATACGCAGTTGGCTTCTTGGGCTCTATTTCGTGTGCAAGCAATGCATACTGACTGCAGAATTTACCAGTTCGTGGCTCCCAGTTCTATATATTCCTGACCTAACATGGCTCAGCATCATTTCAGGTCCCAGGAATTGCAACGTCATACTTAAACAAACAGTGTGCTCGTACTGCCAGGTCCATTGTTCGTTTCAGTTTATTTTGCAGTCACTGAAATGAAAGTCACATGACGTCCGAACATGAGATGTTTCAGTTCCTTCCTCATTTCCTTCTGGGAGATTAGTTTTCTGGTCAGGAAGGTTTTGCTCTTCTATACAGTGAAATGCGGCCCAATGGGGTCAGTAATCGCTTGACAAACCGCTATTTCGTGTTGTTTAGAAGAATTCTTTTAACGTAGTCGTAGGTAAAGGAATTTAGTTTGATCTCAAAATATCTTAAGTACCAACGTTCACAAATTTACCAAATACGGAAAGCTTATTGTCCAGGTAGGGAAAGGTTTAAAAACAAAGCCTACACAGTCTGAGCTAGGTCGATCTTTTCGTCTGATACCACTGCATTTTAGTTTGCATAAGAGGTAACACACGTTGTGTTCCTGTAGCTGTCGAAATCATTAGTTGAAATGGAGTTTAACATTGAAGAGTATGGTACTGCAAAAAATACAAAACGATTAACGTTCAAAGGCTGAGTTCATCCTAAAAACTGAGGTGTATTTATAATAGGCAAACCAGTGGAGACCGTTTATCCTCTACTTACTCCAAATAGCACTGGATGCTACATACACAAATATTTACAATAGTACGAGTAATTTGAACGTTACAATTGACGTTGTGCTCCTAAACTAATATTATTTTGTTTACAACGAATTCAGAAGAAATAACAAACTCACCACTTTACCTACTCCGCTATCCTCACACATGTATGTAGTGCTGTTACAGACTCCTGTGATGTAATTTCTGAGGTAACACAGTCGACTAAAATAAGATAGCCGGAGCAACATGACCTGCATCACAGCGTGAGTCAAAATTTTATGTTTTAGATCTCTGAAAACGGACTCATTATTATTACAACTTATAATGTTTAGAGACAAAATATATTTACACGACACTATAAACAATACTCACAAAGAACTAAATTATTAAATCTTTTTTTTAAAGCGGGTAATCGTGAATGAATCTCACTTCTGAGGCGAAGGAAGTACTCTCCACCTTGTATCGCATTCGCATCCTCCTGCCTTTGTCAGTAGATCCTTACCTGAAAAATGTCAAGGCTCAAGGAATTTGATAAGGCACTCACACTATATTATCACCATTTCCCGTGTCCTAGAATACAGAAAATCTATGATACATCTCTAGATGAAGAGCATCGCTGAGGAAGCCACGGTAACTGCCGTCGTCGTCCTGAACATCCATGGACCTCCACAGACGATCACGACGATAGTATATTCCACTGCAGTGATGAAGACCCTCTCAGGACTAACACAGAAATTACGAACTCCTCCAGATAAGTGTGAACAGGTCGACCATTCGTAGCCTTCTCGGCTGCCAGATCAGACATCACATTGGCGTACTGAAGGAAAGCGCTTTCGTACTAGGATAAAGTTATATTTGCGGTGGAGAAGGCGTTTTCTAGTGTACCAAATACTTCGTCCCCTGTATATTGATCGAGTGGAGCGAGATTCGACGGCAAATATGTCCATCGGAGGCAAGAGTGTGACCGAGTGCACTACATCCTCGGTTACGTACTTATGAATTCTTTAAAATTATGAATACACAGCAATTCTTGTTGTCCTCCTAAACTAATAACACTTACCACGAATTAAAATTCCTGGGAGTGAGGGGATTCGAACCCCCTACCTGCGGAATGTACACTTTTTTTTAATCTCATTTTGTTCGCTTTCGTTCGTTGCATCTGCTCGGGGCGGAAGTCATGACATTCGTTTTAAGTTCGTTGTTGATCTATTAACTCAGTTTTTTTATTGCAGAGGGCAACTAATCCTCTGACCGAACACGCTGAACTACCGTGCCGGCAAACACTGAGCGCCTTACGACTACGCCATTTTACCAATCGCGTACGTTACAATTACAAAATAGTATGATATGTTCTGTGATGTCACTCCTTTTCCATGAAAAAGAAGTGATGTATCCAGTGAAAGCGGCTAATTGCGTCTTCAACGGAATTGCAGACTGTCCATGTGAATATGAATTTCATGAACGGAGTTACGAATAACATGGGCTAATTGAAAGTGACATAGAAGATATTCTGCTAAGTTTTACCAGCTTTTCCTGTTCTAGAGATGGCGTGTGTGACAGAGTATGGGAATGTAATAGCTGTTGACTCAAGTGTCATAAAATTTTGACGCAGTAATGGCAAAGTTACTTACACTATGTGATCAAAAGTATCCGAATACCTGGCTGAAAATGACTTACAAGTTCGTGCCGCCCTCCATCGGTCATGCTGAAATTCAGTATGGTGTTGCCCCACCCTTAGTCTTGATTACAGCTTCCACTCTCGCAGGCATACGTTCAATGAGGTGCTGGAAGGTATCTTGGAGAATGGCAGACCATTCTTCACGGAGAGCTGCACTGAGACGTATCGATGTCGGCCGGTGAGGCCTCGCACGAAGTTGGCGTTCCAAAACATCCCAAAGGTGTTCTATAGGATTCAGGTCAGGACTCTGTGCAACCACTCCATTAGAGGGATGTTTTTGTCGTGTAACCACTCCGCCACAAACCGTGAATTATGCACAGGTGCTCGATCGTGTTAAAAGACGCAATCGCCATCCCCGAATTGCTCTTCAACAGTGTGAAGTAAGAAGGTGCTTAAAACATCAATGTAGGTCTGTGCTGTGATAGTGCCACGCAAAACAACAAGAGATGCAAGCCCCCTCCATGAAAAACACGACCACACCATAACACCACCGTCTCCAAATTTTACTGTTGGCACGACACACGCTGGCACATACCCGCACCCTGCCATCGGATCACCACATTGTGTACTGTAATTCGTCACTCCACACAACGTTTTTCCACCGTTCAGTCGCCCAATGTTTTCGCTCCTTACACCAAGCCGGGCAACATTTGGTATTTACCGGCGTGATGTGTGACTTACCTGCAGCTGCTCGACCATGAAATCCAAGTTTTCTCACCCCCCGCCGAACTGTCATAGTTCTTGCAGGGGATCTTGATGCAGTTTGGAATTCCTATGTGATGGTGTGGATCGATATCTGCCTATTACACATTACGACCCTCTTCAACTGTCGGCTGTCTCTGTCAGTCAACAGACGAGGTCGGCCTGTACGCTTTTGTGCTGTACGTGGTTCTTCACGTTACCACTTCACTATCACATTAGTAACAGTGGACGTAAGGATGTTTAGGAGTGTGGAAATCTCACGTACAGACTTATCACACAAGTGACACCCAATCACCTGACCACGTTCGAAGTCTGTGAGCTCCCCGGAGCGTCCCATTCTGCTCTCTCACAGTGTGATATCGCTGATATGGAGTACTTGACAGTAGGTGGCAGCACAGTGCACCTAATATGAAAAACGTATGGTTTTCGGAGTGTCCGGATACTTTTGATCACGTAGTGTATGTGGCAACTGCATAAAATGGCTTGATAAACTTTGAGACATATATTCTATCACCATGTATCAGAAAATGCAGTTGAATTAGACGCTTAACTATATTATGACGGAAGTTTGATGTAATGAATGAAGACTGTTCGTTTCAGTCGCAGTTGTGAAATGATTCAAGTATATTACACAGCTACAGCTGCATCTACATCTATCTACATCTATCTACATCTACATACACAGTCCGCAGGAAACTGTACGGTTCGTGGCGGAGGGTACCCTGTACCACAACTAGTCATTTCCTTTATTGTTCCACTCGTAGATAGAGCGAGGAAAGAACTACTATCTATGTACCTTTGTAAGGGTCCTAATCTTCGTATCTTGTCTTTGTAGTCCCTACGCGAAATGAATGTTGGCGGCAGCAGGATCGTTCTGCAGTCAGCTTCAGTTGCCAGTTCTCTAAACTTCCACACTAGTGTTCTCCGTAATGAATGTCTTCTTCCCTCCCGGGATTCCCACTTGAGCTCCCGAAGCATATTAGTAACACTTGCATGCTGACTGGACCTACCGGTAACCAATTTAGCAGCTCGCCTCTGAATTGCTTCGATGTGTCCTTTCAATCCGACCTGCTGCGGGACCCGAACACTTGAGCAGTACTCATGAACAGGTCGCACTAGCGTCCTATATGCAGTCTGCTGTACAGAAACTTCTCATCGTTACGACCAGATATTTAAACAACGTGACTATGTCAAACAGGACACTATTAATGCTGTATCCGAACATTACGGGTTTTTTGTTCCTATTCAACCACATTAATTTACATTTTTCTACATTAAGTGCCAGCTGCCATTCACCACACCAACTAGAAATTTTGTCTAGGTTATCTCGTATCAGCCTACAGTCACTAATCTTAGGCAACTTCCTGTACGCCACAGCATCATCAGCGAACAACGGCAGAGTGCTGCCCACCTCATCTACCAGATCATTTATGTATGTGGAAAATAGCAACGGTCCTATTGAACTTCTCTGGGTCCTGATGTTACCCCTGTCTCCGACGTGGACAATATACTTCCTTCTATTACTTAAGCAATCAAAATGTAAATTTACAAGGAAAATGTAACATTTCTGATGCAGATATAAAAAGGCAGATATGAAAAAGCGTGCGATTCTGCTACTGAATACGTTTTTCACCTACAGATTTACTTCAGAAAGTTAATTACTTATGTAAAGTTCGTCTCAGTTGATGATTCCCTAGATGACAAGCAACACACAAATTACTGTCATTAATGGTCTACTTGACCCTTGCTTAGCCTTTCTTGTCAAGTAGCTCAGTATTTCAAAAACACACACTTCTGCTCACTCCTACAACGTATTCAATGGAAGCTGTGAGATGGCTTATGATGGAGAGAATGTCTTATGATTTAGTCACTGAATTTCATTCTGACCGTTTGCGGATCGAATGAAAAAACGAGAAAAGTCTTCCAGACTGAAGCATTTCACCAGCGAGATCCGGACGGACTTGCATGTGAACCACAACGTTAGAAGGCGAGCATGCTACAGCTTTTTTTTTTTTTTTTTTCGTTGGGTTTGGTCGTTGCGGACGTCGCACGACATCCTGTTCAAGTTCGTTTGTTGATCCTTACACTCAGTTTTTTATTACAGAGGCCAACCGGCTCTCTGACTGAACACGCAGAGTTTTTGTTCGTTGTTGTTCGTTGTGTTTGGTCCCTGCAGACATCACATGACATCCGTTAAAGTTCGTTTGTTGATCCTTACACTCAGTTTTTTATTACAGAGGCCAACCAGCTCTCTGACCGAAGATGCTGAGCTACCGTGCCGGTAATTCTTTGTTGATATCATTTTGATCTATTTTGTTCGTTGTATATGTTCGGGGCGGACGTCTCATGACGCCCGTTCAGGTTGTTCGTTGATCCGTTCCCTCAGTTTTTTTTTATTACAGAGGGTATCTAACCCTCTGACCGAACGCTCTGAGCAACCGTGCCGGCGGATCGTCAATTCTGAGCTCAAGCAAATAATTTTACTTACACAGTGTCACATCTTAAATGGAAGCCACTCAGAATATTTGACCGGTGCCGAGACGAAGTCCGAGGCTTTTACTTTCCTCGTAAATTAACGTTTTGGTTACTGTGTGATGTGCTTAAATCATTTCACAGCTGTGACTCAAACGAACAGTTTTTTTTTTTCATTACATCAAACGTTCGTTGTAAGATGGATGAGTCTCTAATTCAACTGCATTTTCTTTTACATTTCAAACATGATAATCGATTATATGCTTCAAAAATTATCAAACCATTTTCTGCGTGAGCAGTTGCCACATGAGTAACTTTACCGTTACTGTGTCGAAATTTTATGACGCTTGGGTCAGCAGCTATTAAGTTCTCACACTCTGCCACACATGGATCTTCACACGAAGCAGAGCTGATAAAACTTAGCAGAATACCTACTGTATCATTTTCAAATAGCTTATGCTCTTCACAACCCCGTTCATGAAATTCATATTCAGATATGGATTCTGTATTTCCGCTGAAGATGCAGTGCGCCGCTTTCACTCGGTACATCACTTCTTTTTCAGGGAAAATGTGTGACATCACAGACTATATCATACTATTTCGTAAAGATGACGTACATGATTGGTAGAATGGTGTAGTCGTGAACGCGGGCAGTGTATAATCCGCAAGGTGGGCGTTCGTGTCCCGTCACTCCCATGAATTTTAATTCGTAGTGTTATTAGTTTAGGAGCACAACAAGAATTATTTATAAAGTACTGATAATTTTATGGAATTCATAAGTACATAACCGATGATGTAGTGGCCTCGGTCACACCTTTGCGTCTGATGGACATATTTGCTGTCGAATCTCGCTCCACTTGTTCGTTATACATGGACTAAGGTATTTTATACAGTAGGAAACACCGTCTAGACCGCGAATATAACTTGAGCCCAGTACGAAAGCGCTTTCCTTCAGTCCGCCAGTGCGAAGTCTGATTTGGCATCCAAGACGACTACGAATGGTGGACCTGCTCACACTTATCTGCAGGATGTTCCTGATTCCTGTGCTAGTCCTCCAAGGGCCTTTATCACCGTAGTGGAATATACTATTGTCTTGATCATCTGTGGAGCTCCGTGAACGACCAGGGGACGACGACGGTTGACGTGGCCTTTCATAGCGATCCTCTTCGCTTATTGATGTATCGTAGAGTTTCTATATCCTAGGGCACGGGAAATGACGCTGACACAGCATCCGTCTTCATAAAGCGTAAAGATGCGGCCTTTATCAAATTGCTTGAGCTTTGCCATTTCTCATGTAAGGACCTACTCACAAGCCAAGGAGGAAATGAAGTGCGATACAAGGTGGAGAGCATTTTTTCGCCTCAGAAGTCAAATTCATTTCCGATTACTTGCTTTAGCAACAGATTTAATAAATTAGTTCCTTGTGAGTATTGTTGAGAGTGTCGTGTATGTGTATTTTGTCTCTAAAAATTATAAGTAGTAGAAATAGTGAATCGGTTTTCAGAGATCAAAGATAAAATTTAGATTCACATTGCGATGCAGGTCATTTTGCTCCGGCTATCGTATTTTAATCAGCTGTGTTGCCGCACATACTACACCACAGAAGTTTGTAACTGCGCTTCATACGAATGGGAGGATAGTGGTGTATTTAAAGCGGTAAGTTTGCAATCTGTTGTTATAGGGGCGAATTCTCCCGCTACTACAAATTTTAATTCGTTGTGAGCATAACTTGTTAGTTTAGGAGGGAAACGTCAGTCCGTTCAAAGTACTCGTAGTACTTTAAATATTTTCGTGTATGGCTTCCAGTGCTGATTGGAGTAAGGCGAGGACAAGTGGTTTGATGATGAACTCATAGTCCAGTCAAACTGTCAGAAAAAAAAAGCCTGTACCTTGCAAAAAATGGGGTAGAAGATTTTATTTCTTTAACTCGTTCATATTGTTGGAACGGATAGAAAACCAAGTTTCGCCAAGAAAATTTCTCTTGGGAAAACTTTCTACAGTCAAAAAAATCCGAAAATTTCGGACTTTTTTCAGTTTTTTCAAAATATCTCAGTTTCGTTTGCTCCTATCGCTTTGACCTCTATTTTCTTTCTTAAAGAGCACAAAATTCTCTACAAATTTGATTCTTACCATTTTTTCTACTCCCAGTATCTAAGACGCTACAGCGCGTCAAAAAATACCAATTTTTCAAATTTCGAGCAAAGTGGCAATTTACCTAATTTTTGAACACTGTTATTTCAGTTTCTATTTGTGTAGTATAAACATATTACTCATCATGTTATTCATTGGAATTGACCATCTCACTCTGCTGCAGGGCCAGGGCAAACAGCATCATATTCAGTAACTACGAACGCATTGACGTCGGATTGTGTGAAGTTTATTTGTGTTACAGTATGTAATACGATTGCATGCAGGTGCCGTACATTTTCTACAGTTGACTGAAGTTAAAGATCAGTTACAAGAAAAAGTATGTAGGAATTGTTCTTTAGCGGACAAAAGCGTATTTATTCTTTGGCGGGCGGAAGGCGATTATCTCTGGTGATTGTTCACAGCGCACTGACAGCTATTAGCATACAACAATAAGGGTCCTACAGTTTGGAGTCGCTTCCATTCAGTATATATTGTGGTGCTGAAAATGAGTATGTCTGACATGAATTTGTGTTTCATTTGCGTAAAAACTGTGGTTAGTGGTGGACGCAATGTGAAAAAGAAAAGACTGTGCACACTTATTGACTGTAGTGTTAAAGGCAGCGAGTCAGCTCACACCCGTTTTTTGAAAACGCTCAGTGAATTGATGGTGCATGAAGCATGGTACAAGAAGTACATTAATGAGACAATGATAGCTAGCCTTAGACATCCTCAGCAACCAACAGGCGTGCTACGTCGGTGGCAGGAAAAAGGTCAGCTCAATTTCAAAGAGAAATGCTTTATGTGCAAAAGGGAATTCTGATGACTTTTTAACCAAGCAGTTAAGATTGCCATATGCCAAACGAAATTTTGTTTAATGAAACAAAGTGAAGAAGAGCTAAAAGCCTTTCTGAAATATGAACTTGCTCCTTACCCAAAGTCCCTATTCTCAAAAAAAGGCATGCGAAAAGGAACCAAATCTTCATTCTACAATGCCTTCGTTCCAGTGGAAGCTGTGTAGTCAGGTGGACCGAGTAAATTTTTTGTGATTGGTGGAGGGTACCTTATCCAAAAAGTGACTTGGACTCGAAATGTTTGCTTCAAGTCAATAGCCGAAAGCTATGTTTCTTATCTGCAACGTCATTTTGGATCTCAATTTGCTATTTTATTTGATGGGTATCCATGTGAGGGAGACAAATGTAGCACAAAGAATGCTGAGAGGATTCATAGGTCCAAGAAACATTCTTCGGTTGATGTTGTGGTTGAATCAGAGATGGTGAACCAAGTTCCTCAGGACAAGTTCTTGTACAACGAACGAAACAAGATGCGTCTGATCACAATTCTTAAAGAGGAATTTCTGGAGTGTAGCATTGAAGTGCACCAGGCATAAGAAGATGCTGACGTTATGATTGTACCATCTGCCATTTCAAGAACCAAAGGTTTTCGATGTGTTGTCATTGTAGGAGAAGATGTTGACGTGCTTGTGCTCATGAATGGTTTGAGGCAAGGCGTTGAAAACTTATTTTTCTTAAAGACAGGAAGAGGAAATGCAGAAGACAAATGGTTTTCCGCTGCATCTTACAAGTTTGACAGTGAATATATTCTGTTCACTCACACCTTTAGCGGATGTGATACAACATCCGCTTTTTTTTGGTAAAGGAAAAATTAAGTGCTGCAATATTGTTGCGAAAAATTAACACCTAACCTCAGCGCGTTGCACGTTCAATAAATCACATACTACCCGTGAAGAGGCGGCCAGAGTGGCCGAGCGGCTCTAGGCGCTACAGCCTGGTACTGCGCGACCGCTATGGTCGCAGGTTCGAATCCTGCCTCGGGCATGGATATGTGTGATGTCCTTAGGTTAGTTGGGTGTAAGTAGTTCTAAGTTCTAGGGGACTGACGGCCTCAGAAGTTAAGTCCCATAGTGCTCAGAGCCATTTGATTTTACCCGTGAAGAAATAATAACAGCAGGAGAACAGGTTACTATCGCATTGTATAGTGGAGGTATCAGCAGTTCCCACACACTAGACCATTTGCGGTACCAGCTATTCGCCAAGTATGCCACAAAAAGCAAACTGAATCTTACACGGTTGCCACCTACACAAATGCTGCACAACATCATTCGTTGCGGACTTGCCAACAAGTCCAAAGTTGGATGGGAAACTGGAAACCTCCTGAGATGTGCGGCTGGAATCACAGTGACCACGGTCCAATACCCATTATAATGAGCCAAGATCCAGCACCTGAAGCACTTCTTCACATTGTTTCATGCTCATGCAAGCTGAACTGTGGCGGAGGGTGCTCCTGCAGAAAAGCGGGTTTGAAATGTTCTTCAATTTGCAAGAAATGTATTGGGGTCAACTGTGAAAACGTGCCAAAATTTTTATATGAAGACAGTGAAGAAGATGTTATGGAGGATGTTGAGGAAACCGCTGACGAAATCAACGAACTGGCTGAGGCTGACTCGCTGTTTAAAGAAGAAGTCAATCTGGGATCAGCTCTATGTACAGACTCTGAATCGGTAACTCAAGGTATTTCTGGTGACACTGAGGAACCTGGCCCATCAAAACGTTGGAAGTGATGCTCATATCTGTCTCAAGTGCGCTAAAGTGCGATATTACAAGTATTACACACCCAGAACTTTCAACATTTTTTAGTAACTGACAATGCATTTTAATTGTAATAAAGCTACTTATTTTTAACGTTAACTGTGTGGCTTTTATACACAAGAATAATTACCTACCTAATTATGTTGCCTATTGCAGCTAATAATAGTTCAGATTACTGAGACAATTTACTGTGTGTGTGTGTGTGTGTGTGTGTGTGTGTGTGTGTGTGTGTGTGTGTGTGTGTATGGCTCTTTATGATGTATTTTTATATTTATAGTTTTACAAATACCAGGGCTGAGCTTGCCCATAGTGAACTTCAGGTAGTGATGTAAGAATCACAATAGTTGGGTGCGCAGCAATCCTCATGTTGCATACAGAGAAATTGAATACCTGAAAGTGAGGTGGTAAAGTCCACAATATAACATGATGTATAATGTATTTATACTACACAAACAGAAACTGAAAAATAGTGTTCAAACATAAGGTATCTTGCCACAATGCTCAAAATTTGAAAATTGGTATTTTTTGAGGCGCTGTAGCGCCTTAGATATTGGTAGTAGACAAAAATGGCACGAATCAAATTTGTAGAGAATTTTGTGCTCTTTAAAAAAGAAGATAGGAGCAAAAAAAGCTGAGATATTTTGAAAAAACTGGCAAAAGGCCGAAATTTTCGAAGTTTTTTGACTGCAGAAAGTTTTCCCAAGCGAAATTTTGTTGGCAAAACTCGGTTTTCTAATCTTTCCAATCATATGAACGAGTTGAAAAAATAAACTCTTCTACCCCACCTTTTGCAAGGTATATCTACTATTTAACTGGACTACTCAGCCTTCGGTTGTTAATCGCTCTGTATTTTTGGCAGCACCATACCCTGAGATGCTAAGCACGGTTTCAACTAATGATTCCCTCAGCTATAGGAACAAAACTTGTGATATCTCTTAGGCAAACGAAAATGCAGTGGTACCAGACGATAAGATCGACCTGATTCATAGTGTGCAAACTTCGTTTTTAAACCTTTTCGTACCTGGACAACAAGCATTTCTTATTTGGTAAATTTGTGAACGTTGCTGCGTAAGATATTTTAAGATTGAACTAAATTCCTTCACCTACGACTACGTTAAAAGAAATCTTCTTTTCTGCACCAAAAGCGATTTGTGAAGCGATTATTGGCCGCACTGTGCCGCATTTCACTAGGCAGAAGGGAAAAACCTTGCTGACTGTAAAACTAAGCTCCCAGAAGGAAGGGAGGAACGAAATGAAACCTCTTATGTTGCGAATCATGTAAGTTACATTTCAGTGACTACAAAATCAAGTGAAACGAACAATGAAGTTGGCAATACGAGCAAATTGTTGGGGTCAGTATGACGTTGCAGTATCCGGGGCTTGAAATGATGCTGAAACAGTCATCGTCAGGAATATGAAGAATTGGTAGCCACGACACTAGTAAGTACTGCAATTCGCAGGAATTGCTGGCACGCGAAATTACTCTTACACTACAGTTATAGAGCGCAAAAGGTCAGCTGCGTATTTCCCGGTGAGAGAGAACAGTGCTGAACAATCTTCGCCATATCGGTTTAGTGAAACTGGTGTTCCAGCGACCTAAAATTTCTTCTGTAAGGCCTCTGAATCCGATGCCAGTTTTGCAACGTTGAACTATTTTCCTACATTGCTGAAGTGAAAAAACAGTTAGAATAATTCAGCGTATATCTTAACTTGGACAATGTAAAATATGTTTATTGCAATAGAAAACAGTTGATCTTCTGCAATATTTTCTTCATTATACTACCTGAAATAGGTGATGTCGACCAAGTTACCTGGAGAGAATGATCGTGACATTTAAAAGAAGACATTAAGAGCCTCGAGCTTCGAAGGTGACGTTTACCGCCAGTTTTACTATTTTACAAGTGTTGTTACTTCACGCAAGTAAATAAAGTAGTGCAACGCAACTGCTGTTATGAAGTAACGTCTTCATCAGCTAATTTAGTTTTAATTTAATCTACGAATAATTGGAGATGTCTGATACTACCTTGAAAAGTATTCCCTAGTAACGGAAAGAACTAAATAACTACTTGTTGCGGTCTACTTGCCATAGAACACCGCAACCATTTGCTGCGAACTGAATATTTGCTTTTTTTTTGGCAACTGCTTCGAAAAACGACCAACAATCATTATTACATGCTTCCTTCAAGCACGCGTGTAGCAGCAGCAGAATGAGGAAATGAATAGCAATAATGACAGTAATAATCGAAGTATTTGGTAACTTCAAAACACTACAGTAGTGTTTCAAGATCTAAGACATTTCTTGAAACGGTAAGAATTTAAAAATAGCTTCGAACCTAGGCTATGATGGCTAAGAGCATTTTTACATCCAGCTGACATGAGACTATCACAATTTCCGCTTCAGAAGCCTGCTGAAAATTAACCAATTAACAGAGAACTGAATTTTTTTCACCGTGTCTAAATAGTCAGCTAAGGGCATCCTACATTACCACACAATCATGAATGCAGCAACGGGGACTGCGGTTGTTCCTAGTTTTTTTGTTGCTTGGTATAGGTTCATTTCCCACTTTCATCATGTATTTTAAACATACACGATCAGATCTTCTTCAAGTCTGATAATGCCAAGTGAAGAGCAATGGAAATATCTTATCCATTGCAGCTACAAATAGGCCGCAGCTTATCGATAATATCAGTATAGAAACGGGAATTAGCGAGCATGATGTCATTATATCAACTATAATTACAAAAGTTAAGAAACCAGTAAAAAAGTCTAGGAGAGTGTTTCTGCTAGACAGAGCAGTATTAGTATCTCACTTAGACGGTGAAATGGCATCACTTAGTTCTAGTAAGATGTGTGTAGAGGAATATGGGCAAAGTTTAAGTAGACTGTAAACTGTCGTCTAGAGAGTTATGTGCATTGTAATTGGATAAAGGATGGAAAAGACCCACCATGGTTTGATAACGAAATTCGGAGGATTCTAAGGAAGGAGAGGCTGTTGCACTCTCGGTTCAAAAGGGAACGCACAAATGATGACAAGCGAAGGTTAGTACAGATTCTGGCGTCTGTGTAAACATCTATGGGCGAAGCATACAGCAACTACCAACGTCACACCTTAGCAAAAAATCTAGCAGAGAAACCGAAGAAATTCTGGTCTTACGTAAAATCGCTAAGTGGGTCTAAGGCTTCCATTTAGTCCCTTGTTGACCAGTCCGGTGTGGCACTTGAAGACATCAAAACGTAAGCCGAAGTTTTAAATTTCACGTTCAAGAAATCGTTCACACAAGAGAATCGTTCAAACATACCGCCATTTGACCATCGGACTTACCCCCGTGTTGAAGACATAGTTGGCGTAGAGAAACAGCTGAAAGATATGAAAGTCAATAAATCCCACTTCGATTTTACAAAGAGCACTCTAAGGCATTGTCCCTTTATCTAACTTGCATTTATCGCGAAACTTTCCCCCAGCACTTAGTCCCGAGTGACTGGAAAAAGACACAGGTAACTCCAGAACATAAGAAGAGTAGAAGAACGGACCCGCAAAATTGCAGACCAATATCTCTAACTTCTGTCTGCTGCAGAATCCTAGAACATATTTTCAGTTCGGAAATAATAAATTTTCTTGAGACTGAGAAGCTCATGTCCACGAATCTGCATCGTTTTACAAAGCATCGCTCGTGTGAAACTCAGCTTTCCCTTTTCTCGCGTGATATATTACGAACTAAGGATGAGCGCAATAGGCAGATGCCATATTTCTAGATTTTCGGGAAGCATTTGACGCGGTGGCCCACTGCACACTGTCAACGAAGGTACGAGCGTGTGGAATAATTTCGCAGAAGTGTGAGGGGGTCGAAGACTTCTTAAAGAACAGAACCCAGTATGCTGTCCTCGGGGGCAAGTGTCCATCAGAGACAAGGATATCGTCACGAGTGCCCTTGGGAAGTGTGATAGGACCCTGCTATTCTCTATATACATAAATGATTTGGCGGAAAGGGTGGGCAGAAATCTGCGGTTGTTTGCTGATGATGCCGTGATGTAACGTAATATATTTAGGGGAGGACATGATCCCGTAATCAAGTTCACCAAACAAAGAAAACATAAAACATAATTTCGCATTATTTCACATACAAACATGGACGTAATAGAAATCTGTCTATATTTTCCATGTATTATTACGTACCTAAAAAGTGTTGTGCCATTAGGTAAAACTCAAAAATAAGCAAGCAACAAACACTTTGCCAGACATACAAGACTGTCCGTTACACATACCTCTCACCGAATTCTGATTATTAACTAATGCCAACTGCCAATCCCTTACCAAAGATTGTAATATGTTGCAGTGTCGTCAATGATACGGCTTTCGACACAGAAAACTTTGAACATTTGTATGTCTATGCCATAGCAAATGTGCATATGTTAAATGCTACAGGATTTAAGTTTAGCCTCTTACTTCTGTGGAGAGAATATGGAGAAAGGAGGAGTACCCACATTTGTCAGAAACTTTTTTAATTTCAAGAATATTGACATTAATAATTTTTTCTCAGAGCAGCAGTGAATAGCTTGTGCACCAGAAGCAGTATTTCATAATAAGTTCTTTATAATAGTAAATATATACAAGGAACCTTGAGGAAACTTTAACCTTTTCTTTAAAAAATTTGGAAGGTCTGTTATCCCATCTTATAGTGAAAAACGAAGAAATAGTAGTTGTTGGTGATTTTAATGTGGATTCATTAAAAAGGTCTGTCAGCGGACAATTATCACAATTAATAACACAGTCGTTCAGTTTAATTCCTGCAGTGAACTTTGCAACTACGGTATTTACATTCTCTGAGACCGCTACTGATAATATCTTTGTAGACAAATCTAGGGTGACTTGTCGTATCACGAAACAGTAAATGGCTTATCTGATCATGACATTCAGCAACTTATGTTAAATGCTGAAACTTGTCAGGATATAAAATGTAATAAATTAGTCAAAAATTGAGAATTTAAGAGATCACTCAAAGACACATGTTGGATAGATGTTTACAATACTTCAGACTCATATGGAAAATGCAAAGCATTCGTCTATAAAGTTACTGTCTCATTTGAAAATTATTAACGCCTAAAGGTAACTCATATCCAACAGAGGTCTAATAATAAACCATAGATTACACTATGAATAAAGGCATCATGTGGGACAAAAAGGAATCTGTATCTACTATCTAGGAACAGCCCTGATGTTAGCATTGTAATGCAATACAAAGAATACTGCAAAATATTGAAGTAAGTAATCCAGAAATCAAAGCAGCATTATTATGAGAACAAGATCATTACGTAAGGCAACAAAATAAAAATTATGTGGGATATAATGAAGACAGAGACATTTGGGCCAAAAGGAAGATGAACAGATGGCTCCAAAAGTAAATAAGACATTTAGTGTTATAAATCTCTTAAACTAGTACTTTGTTTCTGTTACTGACAGTTTGGGGTTATCAAGTTCAGTAAACAGCGCAATGGAGATCTGAGACCAGTCTCTACAAATAACATCAGCAAAATGAAAACGACATTCACTTCTTCCAAAGAAGTAACATCCATCATAAAATCATGAAAATAAAATATTCTAATGGCTATGAAAGCATTTCAACAAAGTTAATTAAAGAGTGTTCATGTGAGTTGAGTTTATC
This sequence comes from Schistocerca gregaria, assembly GCF_023897955.1. Taxonomy (NCBI): domain Eukaryota; kingdom Metazoa; phylum Arthropoda; class Insecta; order Orthoptera; family Acrididae; genus Schistocerca; species Schistocerca gregaria. The sequence continues at coordinate 117,874,866 of NC_064931.1, read as the reverse complement.
TGAAGTTATTTGTATAATCAATCTCTACTCATCGGAATATTTTCAAAATTCCTCAATTATCCTGAAGTTAAGCCTATTTACAAAAAGGGGAATAAAGAGATACCGTAAAACTATCGAACAGTTTCAGTTTTGCCTCATTTTTCGAACATATTTGAAAAGGTTGTGTTCAAGTGCCTATTTAGAAAAGGCTATTTACACATGCAGTGAGAATGTACTTAATTCATTACATAACAAATTAGAGGCTACTGGCATTTTCTGTGACCTGTTAAAGACCTTTGACTGTGTGGGTCACTTCATTCTCTTCAGTAAATTAGAATATTATGATGTCACTGGTAGTGGTTCGAATCTTACCTAACTAGTGGGGAAAAAACGGTGACGTTGCAAAATACCTGTAGAGTAAGCAACCAATATTCGCCTAATTGGAAATTAATTACGTGTGATGTTCCTCAAGGTTCCATCTTGGGTCTGTTGCTTTTTTTGTGTACGTTAATGACCTCTCGTCTGTTACATTCCAGATGCTAAGTTTGTTTCGTTTACATATGATACAAACATTGCAGTAAATAGCATGTCAAATACAGATTTAGAGATGACTCGTAATCACATTTTTACTAACATTAATATATGGTTTGAAGCTAATTCACCGTCGTTAAACTTTGAGGAGACCCACTATATGCAGATCAGGACCTGTAATAATGTGTATAATATATGAAGCCATGCAGATAGAAGAGGTTGACAGAGTTAAATTTCTGGAATTACAAATCGATAAAAAATTCAGATGGGAAGGGTTATAACACAGAATTGCTGAAGCGCCTAAAAAAGGTCTGTTTCTTCAGTGCAACTTATGTCAGATGTAGGAGATATAAATGTTTGAAAAAACTTGCATACATAGCTTACTTTTATTTCGTCATATGAGATCATATTTTGAAGTAATTCGTCAAACAGAGCAAAAATTTTTAGAGGCCAAAAGCGTGTAAAAAGACTCACTTGCGCTGCAAATTCAAGAACATCGCATAGAAACCTGTTCAAAGAACTGGGTATTATAAGCACTGCTTCTCAGTATATTTACTCCTCAATGAAATTTGTTGCAAATCATATGTCCCTATTTCCAACAAACTGTCCAATACATAGTATTAATACTTACATTGGTCCAAAAAGCGGTCCAGTACTCAAGAGCACACATTTTCAATAAATATCCAGTATATATTAAAAACTTAGTTTCAGATAAAGCACAGTTTAAACAGAGTTTGAAAAACTTTTTGGTAGGCAACTCCTTCCACTATATAGATGAGTGTCTTAACAGGGATTGTGGGACCAGCTTAAGTAAAACTGTCTGTTAGATTTGAGTTTTAACAGCACTTGGTCACAACAGTGGAGATTAGATATTTTGTGTACAATAAATTTATTGGAAGTGCATAACTATGTTTCATCCTGGTAGTGTATTAATTCTATAAATATTAGTAGTTCGAGTTTACTGTAATGCATTCGCCTGTTTGACAATCGATCAGGAAAGTGGGTATTATATCCAAATGCTCTATATTATTTGTTACACATGTTCCACACCCACGAGAATCATCTCATTTTTGGGCCTCTGAAAGGAAAACTGAATCGAATCTAATATACTCTAATCTAAAAACAATCTTATCCAAACGTTACATTAATTGCATCTAATGAAATTAGAGAGACCATAATATTCACTGGTACATCATCCAACAATCGCAGCCCTTGCCAACCACCTCCGTACCGATTTCTGGATACAGTTGCTCTATAGCTTCACAACGGATAATAGTCGTGAAACTTGTTAAGTTTAGGACAAGCAAACAATGTGCTTTCCCAACAAAGCGGATAACAATAATCATTGTTCTCAGCTACCTCGGAAACCGAGTTAAAATTCCATAATGGTTACAGCAATAAAAGTAAGAGATATATTAATAATAACACAACGACTCCACGTCGCTCTTTATGAAGTCATCAGAGTCTTCTGCTCTAGACAGCTGCAGTTAAGGTACGAGTTTACTCTTAATTGTTCCTAAAATGTCTCAAATCTTCGTGGGTATGAGTAACTCCATCTGGCGACCGCACAGTGCTTCGAGGTTTCGGAGCAATTAATAGCAATCTAGCCTTAATCTTAACTGCTTCCAAGTACACAAAGTAAAGTAAAAGAAAACCACTCGTCGATTATGCCTTAGGGCTGCTCCGATTGGCCGTTCTGCCACGAGGCAGTAGGACGTGAGGTCAGCATGTCGACAAATCCCTCCAGCCGTTACTGCCAGTAGATGAGCTCTAATGATGCAGCTGCTTTCTTAATAAAGCAGTTCCTCATTTGGCCTCACAAGAGCTGAGAGGACCCCGAACTAGACCTCCCTACTACAGAAAAATAACTGGAGAGGTACCAGGAATCGAACGCGGGTCCTTCCGGACGAATGGCAGTGACGTTAACCGGTCGCCTGTTGCGACCTGTTACAGATGGCTTATCTACTCATTAGCTTGTCTGATTTCCACCGTCCATTTTTTTTGCTGTCTGCGCTGAGCACAAAAGTATTTTCACCGGCGGTGCCAGCCACTAGCAGTTTTCCAAGCGTCGGATACAGGCGACCAGGCAGCAGCGGCGTTGCGCGAATCGCTGAAACGACACGGTTCGGTCGATGACGGCTGCAAGTCTGAAAACTGGTGTTTTCACATCGGCGGGCATTACTACACGCGTAAGAGGATTAGCGACGGATCGCCGTGCTTGTCACTGGCGCTATGAATCACCGACGCCCGTGTACACTCGCCTTCAGTTTTCACATTTCCGTTAATTTCTTTTCGCCCCTACCCGCCTGCGCTGGACTGCACACTACGTCGCCGTCTCGATATTTTCAGCTCTGCGAAATTATGTTTGAGTGCTGCGGAAAGGGGCGCTCCACGTCTGTCACACGGACCTTCAAAAAAGAATAATGCTATGGCTTCGACAATATACTTCTTACTTACTGGCGTTTCCGCTCTGTGGCTAATCCCCTATTATATTGCTTTTGGTGCGACACGGTAACTCGTGGATCACGCGATGCAGAGGAAAGTAACACATTACTCCTTCCTACGTCTGATACCTGTACATCCCAGAAACAGTAAAACAGAACTGTGAATCATGTCGGATCAAATGTAACAAGAAGCAGTCACAACCAAGTTACGTACTAAATCCTTTGTTTGCCCTTTTTATTTTCATTTTCTCTTTACTTGTGATCGACAGCCGCTTCAACCGAGACATGTTAAAACAACCTATTTTCCGCCAGAAAAATAGAACTTTCTGCTGGTGGCAACTGTCGGATTTTTATTTACTTTTGGCGTATTACTTCGTTAGTTAGTTAGCATCATCTTTTCCAATTACGACACATAGGCTCGTTGTTAACTAACCCCACCATTTATGGATGAGTGTACAAAATAATAAAGACACACCATATTTAATAACAGAACACTGTCAGTGTTTTGCATCACTTATTTTACTGATTTCAGACCAAAACACTATGACTGAAAGACGATTAACCAAAAGAGGACAGGCCCAAATCAATAACGTAAACTGTTTTCTTTAGTTTTTCAAAATTTGTATCAATTCTATAACGGTCTGCGAAAGGAAGCAAACCAAGACTTCTATGTTTCGTTGAAGTCGAGATAATTACACATGGACAACTAGTATAGTAGCCATCGAGGTGGCGTATGATTAACATACAGTTTTGGCTGAGATTAAATCTAGATTCAGGATTCCTGTGGGTTTCTTTAATCACTACAGGTAAAAGCTGGTTTGGTTCCTTTCCCCACCCTTGTTTAACACGAAGCTGTTATCCATCTATAATGAGGGATGAAAATACTAATCTTCTATCTTTGTAACTAAATAAGACACAACTGGGAGAGAAAACTGACGATGGTTTTGCTTAAGGGACAAATTTAGCATTCCTACAAAGTGGTGTTAGGACCAAGGGGCTCTGACATTGGTCTATGGATGGAAAAATAGACAGTAGATAGCTGAAAAATTATAAAATTTGTAATGAAGAAACTTCAGTAATAGCTAACGTAAGGTGGCAGGTAATATGGTAATGGCCCATCGACATCGAGGAAACTGAAGACGCATTTAACAAGGATGGGGAAATAAGGATATTGGCTGTCAATTTGTTCAAAAAAATCATCCCGGCAGTCCACTGAAAACTAAAAATAAGGATGGCTGGAGGGGAATTTTTAGATTCGTTCCTTCTTAATACAACTTCGTTGTCTGATCACTACTCCATTTCTTTTACTCTATATGCCATTTCTTTCGATGCTACTAAATGGTTAAAATAGCTCTAAGCACTATGGGACTTAACAGCTGAGGTCATCAGTCCCCTAGACTTAGAACAACTTAAACCTAACTAACCTAAGGACATCACACACATCCATCCCCGAAGCAGGATTCGAACCTGCGACCGTAGCAGCAGCGTGGTTCCAGACTGAAGCGCCTAGAACCGTTCGGCCACAGCGGCCGGCTCGATGTTACTACAACAATGAAAATATTGTTACCTTCATATTCGAAGTTTACGTGTGACAATATTTATTTAAATTTGGGATAAGTTAATAAACAGATGGTAACGTCCAAACGTTTGCTCTGTAGTTTGTCTGAGATAATGGTTTACTCAACATAGGATTTGTAAACAAAATACCAAACTTCAAACAGAAATCCGGCCTTGCTTCCAGACCGAGAAATGGTTGGTTTTTCTTCTCACCTCGGACTCTTGGGACATTCTGTGTGGATTGGACACAGTCCAGAACCACGAGTCTCCCCCTATAAAGCAAATCTCAGTCAATCAGAAGTCGCCCAGACCGAAATGACGAGGAAACTCGCTCAGTTTTACGTTATTCTGACAATTAATCTATGATACCTGCAGCATCTAATGATCAGAGAAGACGATTTCCAGCTTCATGCACTGTGTTTTTTGGAGGAACTTCCTTGTCCTTGTACGGTACCGTTTGCTCCTTTAAACTAATAATTCGAAGGACTGCTTGTAAATCGGCACCATTGGGTCCTGTGACCACTGTAACCTCCGCACAACTTTCCTAGTCTGCTCGAGGCCTCATAAGGTATTCACAAAGCTAGTGTTTAACTAAGCAAACAAATAGAGCTCCTATTTTCTAAATGAATTTTCCCCAAAAAACACAGGAAGCGTGTACGTTCTTGCAGTACATAAAATCACTCCAAAAATCAAAATCGCACCAAATAACTTACTCACTAGGATAGCACAGGGGGTTTTGTAACAGCAAAGGCAGCACTTTCCCTGTCAGGTTACAGCTGAGGCAATTGTTCTTGTTATCTTCAAAGTCAACCCTCCAATGTGCTTTCCCAACTTTTCACCCCCATTTCCTGTCTTCTCCTTCCCCCATCACCTTCCCCTCCCCATCTCCTCCACACCCTGTCCCCAAGTTTGATCTCGGATTATTGAGCGGCTACGTCATCATGCTCTCAATAAACAGGAATTACTCAAGGTCTGTGCTCTTAAGTGAGAGGACGATCATTAATTTGACCGACTGTGTGGCACCAAACCCGGAAATTGGTAGGATAGGTTGTAAAATTGGCAAATTGGTGCGATAGGCCAAAAAAATTGCACACTATCATTTGTTACAAAAAATACATTAATATTATGGTTATTCCAATTACATGAACTTCACCATTCGACGTCTGTACAGTGTAGCTAGAACGGCCACCAGCAACAGAATTATTCTGCTTAAAAATGGCGACAAATATTACCATAATTTATGACATAATATATTTTGACATTACATAAATTAATGACGTCATAGCATATTCAACAAAAAAGCGGTAAATATTAACATAAGATATTCTGAAGTTACCGAGCGAGGTGGCGCAGTGGTTAGACACTGGACTCGAATTCGGGAGGACGACGGTTCAATCCCGCGTCCGGCCATCCTGATTTAGGTTTTCCGTGATTTCCCTAAATCGCTCCAGCAAATGCCGGGATGGTTCCTTTCAAAGGGCACGGCCGACTTCCTTCCCCGTCCTTCCCTAATCTGGTGAGACCGATGACCTCGCTGTCTTGTCTCCTTCCCCCAACAAACCAACCAACCAACCAACCAACTATTATGAAGTTACACTATGTGATTGAGTCACCACTACTATATGACGTCATGGTCTATCCAGAAATTGGTAGGATAGGCCATAATATTTACAAATTGATAGTACAGGCCATAAAATTGGCAGAAAATTAGTAGGGCAAGCCATAAAATCGGCAGAAAACTAGCAGGACAGAGCAAAAAATTGGCACATTTTCAGGATATGTCATGAAATTGACAGTAAATTGGTAGGTTAGGCCACAAAATGGTAGGTTAGGTAAAAATGACGTAAATAACACCTGGGCATCTGGGAAGGACTGTCTGTGGAGGGTTATTGCGTGAGCATCATGTGATGTGTCTGTGGGAGGTACGGCTCACTTCTGAGCTCCACGCACACATCCGAGCCAACCCCGACTTGATCAGTGGCAGCGCCCCCCCCCCCCTCTCCCCCCCCCCCCCCCCCCCCCATCTGACCATCCTCCAGGTAAGATAACACAAGTCTCATCAGGGCTTTTGGTGGCTACAGAGATCTTCCTCTTCTTCATGTAGTGCGCCACCATAGTTATAAAAAGTTATCCAACATTCTGTTTTCTAGGCGCTTCAGTCTGGAACCGCGCGACCGCTACGGTCGCAGGTTCGAATCCTGCCTCGGTCATGGATGTGTGTGATGTCCTTAGGTGAGTTAGGTTTAAGTAGTTCTAAGTTCTAGGCTACTGATGACCTCACATGTTAAGTCCCATACTGCTCAGAGCCATTTGAACCATTTTTGAACAATCTGCTTTCATTCTAGCAATATGCAAACCACATAAGCCGCATATTATCAAAAGTGTCTTGTCATTAATAGAAGATCTGTCTACTAGTGTGTGTAAACCAGTAAATGATGAGCATGAAAGCCAGGGTGCTCTGGCTCTTAAACATAGTACCCTCATTACCATCCCATCTTCTCATTTAATATGGGTTGGATTTAAGTGTCAGGAAGTCGTTTCTGAAAGTATTTGTATGGAGTGTAGCCATGTATGGAAGTGAAACGTGGACGATAAATAGTTAAGACAAGAAGAAAATAGAAGCTTTCGAAATGTGGTGCTACAGAATAATGCTGAAGATTACATGGGTAGATCACATAACTAATGAGGACGTATTGAATAGAAATGGAGAGAGGAGAAATTTGTAGCACAACTTGACTAGAAGAAGGGATCGGTTGGTGGGGCACACTCTGAGGCATCAAGGGATCACCAATTTAGTATTTGAGGGCAGCATGGAGGGTAAAAATCGTAGAGGGAGGCCAAGAGATGAATACACTAAACAGATTCAGAAGGATGTAGGTTGCAGCAGGTACTGGGAGATGAAGAAGCTTGCACAGGATAGAGGTATTCATCTCTTGGTCTCCCTCTACGATTTTTACCCTCCACGCTGCCCTCAAATACTAAATTGGTGATCCCTTGATGCCTCAGAGTGTGTCCCACCAACCGATCCCTTCTTCTAGTCAAGTTGTGGCACAAATGGAGTAGCATGGAAAGCTGCATCAAACCAGTCTCTGGACTGAAGACCACAACAACAACATAGGTTAAGAGATTATTAAGATATGTGCTCAATGTATCTCAGTGTATAACGTAGCTAATCAATAACCACAGACTTATATATACATTGAGCACAATTGTCCTAATCAGCATTATCCCACCGACTGACTGAACTACATTGACCACACACTTTTGTAAGAAAAAACGTGTATATTACAGAATTATTTTATTTGTTACTTATATAGTTCTCACAGTATAGTTTAATAGTAGTACGTCCATGAATTTGACACTGTGCACTTATATGTTAGTGTTTACAGCAACATTCATATTTAGAGATAAGCACATCACTTTTAACCCCAGTTGAAATCTGTGTGAAATGTAATATAATGTTGTTATAAGTTGAGTAGGAAATAAATAATAGTCTACTGCATTCAAACTACAACTTCTTTCAGTAAGTTTTTCATAAATTTTAAGGAGCACTTTACATTCAGCAAATCAAAGAGGTAATAGGCATTAACATGAGCGTCTCCTTCTTCTTTCTCATCTAAACCGTAATTCTGCAGCTGAGTCAGCGGGCGATATTTGGAGATAATTAGTTCCAGAATATCTAGGACATATAGGTTAAGCAGGTTTCTTGAATACACTAATGTTGTGCAGTCAGCATTCTCTTTGAGGAGTGAGTTAATGGACATGTTCAGCGTAGAGGCACATGCGTCAGTGGGCATAACTTTCAGTATATCTTCATTGCCATCACCCAAGTTTACAACGAGAACTGTCACCCTGCATTTATTTGGTTTAGCATCAAGTATTGTAACGGTGTTCATTTTTGATTGAGCGAGAGCTCAGAGTTTTTATTCCTTTATACTGAAACCAAACTGGCCGTAACTTTCTAACACGTTTCAAAGAACACACTACTGATACTGCACGTACCAAATCAATATTTGGTCAACATCTTGAGGGATACAATCATTCTGAGGGTTGCACTTCTAACAATTTGAAAATATTACATATTGTGGCAAAAGGACCACTGCTAAATACTTTAGAAGAAATTGAAATCTTTTCACTTCACAAAAGTAATCCATTATCTGTTTTAAACGAACAACTTCATTTCAAAGACAAACATTTCTTTGAGCTTTTCGATGATCTGCTTTAGAATGTTTACCCTTCTGTCCTTTGTTTTTTTTTAAATTGTTAAGACTTTTAGGAAATATTTTATCTTTACATTGTAATTTTATTTCACCAAACATTATTTTATGACTGACTATCTGTTTTAGAATTTTTGCTTACATGCTTTCAGACTGCATATTGCTAATTCACATCCTTTTATTTTTGACACTATGGCTCATAATATTATAATTTTAAATTCCTTCCCTTTTTATTATTTTTATTTGTTTATAAGACTGGCATATAACTTAAGGAATAACAATGCCTTTTAAAAATTGTCACATGTAACTTACATACCAGCTTCATAGACAATATTTCAAATATATGGACAACTACTTCATATTGTATTTGTACAGCATGTAGTATACATGTCAGATAAAGATTATTGCAGGCTATTCATTGAAAGTCGTTTCAATAAAGACATGTTGCTGCTCAATAATACACCGTCTGACGTGATAGTCTTCGCCATTCCACTTTCGTAACAACTTCGTTGGAAAGAAGCCTGCTGCCTCATCTCTGGAACAGCGTCCAACTTCACCATGGCAACCAGTGGTTCCAAATGGTTCACTAACAGGCCTTGAGAGGGCAACCCATGTACTGCCAAACCGAAGTTCATTTATCCTACAAGTTTAAAATTTTTTAAAGTTTCTTAATTGACAATAGCGTTTAATAAGCTAAGTTTACTGTGTATTTATTTTTAATTCTTGACAATGTTCTTTTAACTAAGAAATTCAAATTGTAATTCGACTTATAACTCATTGGTTAGTAATGAAATCATGCCATCAGAAGTGGGCGGAGCCTCCATTATATATAGTAAGACGTGCACTGGTTTCTCCTGTAGTGATTCTCCGACAGAAAAAGGTTCCTACTCAATGGTAATTCATCGTTTTGTAGCTTTATAACTTTATGTATTTTCTTTAATGTATGTAGCTCTATAATTAAAGATTTGTATACAACTTGTAGGTCTGAAGATGACCACAGTAATGGTCGAAACCGGTCACGTTGATAAATAAATCATGATCAAGATTGTTTTTAATAGTAAATATTTGCAAGACATTGATCACTGCCTCTCCCATAATGTATTAAAAAGTAATACATTTTTTTTAATTTAAAGTTGCATAAACTGCTGCTAAAATGTGTATATAACAACAGATCTAGCTAAATCATTCACCCAGTCGTATGAGAACTCTCAAAGGGTAAAGATGTTGAAGAATACAACAGCACTCCATGTAACAACACAGTCGTCATGTAAGTACGGTATTAGCGCCGATAAAGATGTTGAGTAAATACGTAGTCAGAAAAAATATATACTTAATTCATATTTTTCTCTTTTTTTTCTTACATCATGCGAAACTCATCAAAGCAGTAGCTGCCTGACATACAAATAATATTCTTTAACGTCAGTTACAGTTACATTGTATATAAACCTGTCATGACGCGAATGGTGTCTGATCATGAGTTTTATCCATTAGTGGTATTCGAAAATCCTAGATATATTGATGCCAAAGTAATGTTATTCCTAGATCAGTGGGTTCGTCTATGTTGTGCTTCAATGCAAATTTCTACTTTATTGCACTTCAATGCTCACTCTACTTCCGTGATACTGGGTGATCATACAATCACCGCACGGGACTTTCCATGAACAGTTAAACTGTATACTGAGAGAGAGTGTACTCGTGTACCCGTGCAACTTCCTTCACTTTCCTTTCTTTCCCAAGCAGAGCTCAGGAGAATTTGAATGGTCTATGACCATTACAGTATATTCGATCATGATTATTGTTTCATATCTACGAAATCGGCCTGCCATAAATCATCCATACCTCATATTACAACATGTCTAGTTGAAAACGTTTTGCACACAGGTTTGTGGGGTTTATGAACAACTGTCTCCACAATTATAGATGATACGTCTTCCTCAAAGCTCTGATATGACTGGTATGATTTCATTCTTGTGTGCTGTATTCCCTGTGGCAACTGATTCCGTGAACAGTAATAACCATTTTGTTATTTCATTCAGGGCCTTCGTAGTGCATATCCTCCACAGATAGACTGTTCATTCTTCTAGGGTGAATGTCAATACCTTTAAGTTTTTCATGACATCCACAAGTCAGACCTTTATCAATCCCATCTTGACGAGATAAGCAAGGTATAACAATATTCTTGTATTTCTTACTTTTTGGGCTTTTTATTTGTCTATTTGGGGAGTTATTTCGCATCTGTACGTCACTCAAACAGAATATTTCAGTATATGTTTGTGTTCATATCTCTTTCGGATGATACTTATCTGTGTTCGAAACTTTTAGGAGCATTAAATCCAACAAATCTTGTGTGCTTGGAATCCCTTATTCCCAACCTGTATTCCATGCTTGATTAAACTTATACTGTGCTTACTCAGCATTCACGAGGGTCATTTAATAATTGAAGAGACAAATTGGTCTGGGGAAAAGCTGTTAGTAGGGCGCGTTTGATACTTTTATGGCTTTAAGTTGCCATCACTGGGATGAATCCTGATCAGATAATGTGTCAACATTGTTTTGTTTATAACCTCAAAAATACATTTCAATATGTCGAGTCCCCTTGAAACGTCCACATTAGTTGAACAACGTTCTGTTATTCGTTTTTTACTTGATGAAGGCGAAATGCCAGTGAATATATACTGTAGAACGTCTAATGTTTATGGTGAAGGTTGTAGGCACCGTGCAAATTCTTACAAGTGGGTAGAGCAAATCAAAAATTGTCACGACTCAGTGACAGACGAACACTGTTCTGGCCGACCAGTTGCAGTTTCAACTCCCTCACTTGAAAGTCGAATTGATGACACTATTCGTGCCGACCGCAGTGTGACTGTGGAAATGATAGCTGGTAATGGTTCAAGTTAGTACTGGTGCAGTTCATAACACTATCTGTAACAAGTCGAAGTACCGCGAAACATGTGCAAGCTGGGTCCCAAAGGGGTTGAAGCGGCTACACAAGGAAAAAAGGTTGATAGTGTGCACAGAGCTAAGGGTAGGTTATGAAAGAGAAGGTGAGCACTTCCTCAACAACATTTTAACTTTTGATGAAACTTGAGCCAGAATCAAAAAGACAAAACATGGAGTGTAAGTACACCAACTCACCTGTCAAGAAAAAATTCAGAACCCAAGCATCAGCAGGAAAAGTCATATTGACGGTGTTTTGGAATGCTGAAAGTCCATTTTTCGCTCGAAGAGCAGCGTACAATGAACAGCAAATACTACCTGGATTTGCTTTTAAACAAGGTGAAGCCAGCCATGAGAGAGAGACGTTGTGGATCTCAGAGGAAAGGTGTGATTCTCCACCAAGACTACGCACGTCCTCATATTGCTCAAGTAACCCCTGAAACCATCGACAAAATGGACCTGAAAGTACTGCCTCATCCCCATTACAGTCCTGATTGAGCACCTAGCGATGTCCATTTGTTTGGGGCATTGAAAGAGGCATTACGTGGGAAGAGGTTCCAGGACAACGAGGACGCGAAAAAGTTCTGGGAAATTGGTTCAAACATCAGGATAAGAGTTATTTGCAGCCGGAATATAAAAAAGGTGTAGCCCATTGGAACAAGTACGTAAATGTTCAAGGTGATTATGTTGAAAAATAGAGAAAGTACTGTTTTGTAAAAGTAAACGCTTTTTCTCACCGACCCTCGTATGTTCTGTCTAACTCACTATCACTGTGATCGTTAATGAAATCGATAATAGCGTATTCTCCTTCTTCTGTTTCTGCTTCTTCGCGTATTCTTCCTATATCTGTAGTGTTAGTCTTTTCAGACTTTCAGTTACTTCTTTAACGTTTCTAAGAGAGAATGATCTGAATGCAACTGCATCGATAAGTTTACATTCTGTCGACAGGCTGTTGTATATTAAATAGGTTCTGAAATGGCATACAACTTATTCATACTTTGAAACTTCTGGTAACGATGGTACTCAACTTTAATAGCTTTTGCTTGGACAAACCCAAGCATATCCATCAGTCTCACACTGACTTTGTAAATATTTATATCGACAGATAAGCTCATGTTGGTGAATTCTCTCTTTCAACTGCTCTGACATCTCACTTTTTCTAACTACTGCCTTTATAAGACCAGCAACATCCGTTAATTTAGTGTTAACTGCTTCCATTCTTTTTGTGTTCTCCTTTTGCACACGCAGGTGGACAAAAAGAACTGTCTATTGAAGTACCACTCATAGTCAAACAGAACAGCTCTTTATTTCATGCTGAAATACACTTATCTTTATAGTTCTCCACTGCTGTGACTGACGGAAGCAAATGTGGAACTGTTGTTGTTGTTGTGGTGGTCTTCAGCCCTGAGACTGGTTTGATGCAGCTCTCCATGCTACTCTATCCTGTACATGCTTCTTCATCTCCCAGTACCTGCTGCAACCTACATCCTTCTGAATCTGTTTAGTGTATTCATCTCTTGGTCTCCCACTACGATTTTTACCCTCCACGCTGCACTCCAATACTAAATTGGTGATCCCTCGATGTCTCAGAACATGTCCTACCAATCGATCCCTTCTTCTAGTCAAGTTGTGCCACAAGCTCCTCTTCTCCCCAAGTCTATTCAATACCTCCTCATTAGTTATGTGATCTACCCATCTAATCTTCAGCATTCTTCTGTAGCACCACATTTAAAAAGCTTCTATTGTCTTCTTCTCTAAACTATTAATCGTCCACGTTTCACTTCCATACATGGCTACACTCCATACAAATACTTTCAGAAACGACTTCCTGACACTTAAATCTATACTCGATGTTAACAAATTTTTCTTCTTCAGAAACGCTTTCCTTGCAATTGCCATTCTACATTTTATATTGTCTCTACTTCGACCATCATAAGTTATTTTGCTCCCCAAATAGCAAAACTCCTTTACTACTTTAAGTGTCTCATTTCCTAATCTAATTCCCTCAGCATCACCCGACTTAATTCGACTACATTCCATTATCCTCGTTTTGCTTTTGTTGATGTTTATCTTATACCCTCCTTTCAAGACACTGTCCATTCCGTTCAACTGTTCTTCCAAGTCCTTTGCTGTTCCTGACAGAATTACAATGTCATCGGCGAACCTCAAAGTTTTATTTCTTCTCCATGGATTTTAATACCTACTCCGAACTTTTCTTTTGTTTCCTTTATTGCTTGCTCAATATACAGATTGAATAACATCGGGGATAAGCTGCAACCCTGTCTCACTCCCTTCCCAACCTTTGCTTCCCTTTCATGTCCCTCGAGTCTTACAACTGCCATCTGCTTTCTGTACGAATTGTAAATAGCCTTTCGTTCCCTGTATTTTACCCCTGCAACCTTCAGAATTTGAAAGAGAGTATTCCAGTCAACATTATCAAAAGCTTTATCTAAGTCTACAAATGCTAGAAACGTAGATTTGCCTTTCCTTAATCTATTTTCTAAGATAAGTCGTAGGGTCATTATTGCCTCACGTGTTCTAACATTTCTGCGGAATCCAAACTGATCTTCCCCCAGGTCGGCTTCTACCAGTTTTTCCGTTCGTCTGTAAAGAATTCACGTTAGTATTTTGCAGCTGTGACTTATTAAACTGATAGTTCGGTAATTTTCACATCTGTCAACACCTGCTTTCTTTGGGATTGGAATTATTATATTCTTCTTGAAGTCTGAGGGTATTTCGCCTGTCTCATACATCTTGTTCTCCCAAGGCTGTCAGTAGTTCTAATGGAATGTTGTCTACTCCGGGGGCCTTGTTTCGACTCAGGTCTTTCAGTGTAACTATTAATACAAATATAGCTGTTAATTTCTACAGTAAACAAAGAAGCAACCAAAAACAATGAGCTGCGTGATGAGGCAGATTTGAAGATCTCGCACTCTAAATGTTCTAGGTGTACATACTCTGTCTGTTAGAGACAATTAAACAACACTCTGAATACACAAGTGTGACATAAGCTTGACAGAGCTACGAAGCTCCGACTGTCCACTTAAACCAGAAGCATAACTCGAACTGCACTGCACATTGAACTGCCTTGCTTGTCCCTTGTGGCCACATTTCCTAACCGCTCATGACTCCCGGGAAGTGTGGCTCAAGCCTCGTCTGGATTGGCGCCACTAGTGACGCTGCGTGGATTCGCAGCTCCTTTGCGTTGGTCGACTGCTGGTGTGACATTATCACTGATTGGCGACACCCCCGTTTTTCTCCCACTACTAAAGCAGAACATTACTGCATGTAGCACAAGCTAATTATAGCCCGCTCATCCTCAAGAATACTCTAAAAAACGGATCATACGATCGCACTAACATTACCAACTAGCCCACACTGCCCCAGCCCCCATTTTCCCAACTGACGTTCGGAAATTTATCCTGTCTGCCAGTCCATTATGTCTTAGGAAGTCTCAGTAAGACAGGTATCATTACTAGGCAGTTCACTAGTATATACTCCTATTTCAATCCTTTAATGTCCTACTATTGTGGACAGTGGGCCGGCCGCGGTGGTCTCGCGGTTCTAGGCGCGCAGTCCGGAACCGCGCGACTGCTACGGTCGCAGGTTCGAATCCTGCCTCGGGCATGGATGTGTGTGATGTCCTTAGGTTAGTTAGGTTTAAGTAGTTCTAAGTTGTAGGGGACTAATGACCTCAGATGTTAAGTCCCATAGTGCTCAGAGCCTTTTTTTTCTATACAACGGAGTCTACGTAACTCCTTAGGGATATCATTAAAAAAATAATATATTCTGTTTTAGACTTTGTAGCAAATCTATATAGCACTTTAAGTAACACTAGAGTGTTTTAAAATTTGTAATTACCAGTCAATATCTTGACGTAAAAGGATGTGGGTCACTACACATTTAAGAAGCTCATGATCAGATCAGAGGTGTAATGTAATTTTTGGTCATTCGCTGCTCGGTACAAGATCTGCTGCGTGCAGGGGTGAAAAGGCGACAGGGTCAAGATGAGATTTTTCATGTCTCCATGGTTGGAAACAATACATTATCACTCGGACGTTAGTCAAAGGCAGGGTTGCTCAACCCTCGATCACGATCGACCCTTCGATCGATATGTATTTGAGTCGATATTTTAAAACCTTTGTCTGAAATAAGTTGAAATGAGCTGTTTTTTCTAAGTATCAGTTTGTTGACAGTTCGTGTTTCGCACGGCATTTGTCAGCAACACTGTATCTTCCTCTTTCAGCTTCATCTGCATTCCGCCGCCTTTAACGCTCGCGCCAAACAACAGTGTTTCCTCCAGCATAGTGAAATTACTACTCGCGAACTGTATTTTCTCGCACTGTGAGGGAGGGTCGTGGTGAGTGGGCAGAGAGCTTAGGGTTTGCTGCGAGATGTCGTGCAGTGTGCAGTGCGGGCGGAACAAGCTCTGCCTCCAGTTTGCAACAGTGAGCTGTGTTATTTCGAGCTTCAACGAAACAATAATGTCCACGACGAAGGTAATGATCAGTTAAATGATTAGTGTTATCCAAACTGAGATTGCTGTTTGTATTGACACGTCAAATACCCGTCTAATCACTCATCTGCGAAATATTAGCGATCAAAATAGCGTAACAATACGTACCACAGAGACAGGACAGCTCAGCGACAATGCAGTCAACACCGTCGAATAGTACGCTGGGCAGCTGGCAACGAACACCCCCAAATCACCACTTCTTTGGTGAGCGGGAAGAAGAGGTTTTTGTTATCATGCATAAAGATAGGTGTATGAGTTTGATAGGTAATGCTACTTTAGCCATACCTTAAAACAGCAGTCGTTGTTGTACAGGCTGTACAGAAAAGTCTTTCATCGAACATAGTATCACATTGAATATCAGAAGTACTGATGAAACATGCAAAACCATTTGACTATTGCACAGTTGTTAAGAAGTGCTTTCTGGTAGCTAGGGAGTTCTTGTTTGCCACATTTAAAAACACGCCAGATAATAGCCATCAGACACATGCCTCTGTCAATACCTGCTGAAACAACAAAAATGGAATTAATTGCGGTAAATGGAAAATATAAAAGGTCAACTAATGACAGATTTGCAGTCCTGATTATCTTTCTCATTGCAGTTAGACGAGTCAGTAGATGGAATCGATTCACCTCAAGTTAGGATTACTGTAACATTGATATTTTCGGATTTCAGTTTAAAAGAAAACTTCGAAACAATTTTGACTTTGAAAGACACTACAGGTGAAGAACATTTTTACAATGCATTTAAATGCTTCATTTCTGATTATACTTTGCCAGTTCTGAATCTTGTGTCTATAACTACAGATCGGACGTCTTGCATGGTAGGCAAACACAAAGAATTTGTTACAATGTGTACGAAAGACGAATCTCTAAGTGTCATCGTATCACGTGTCAGCAAGTGCTTTGTGGACATATTTTGAAAATGGCACGTGACTATTGTCACAAAAATTGTGAATTCACTTCGCTCGCAATCAGTACAGAAAAGAGAGGTTAGAGACCTGCTACTGCACACCGACGTTCGCTGACCGAGTAGGAGTATGGGCTCTAAAGAGATTTAGAGCACTTCTGCCAGCGATAAAATCTTTTGTGCCAGAAAGAAAGGAAGATTTCTCACAGCTGTACGATCTGAGGTGATTATTGCATCCGGCGTTTGTAAATGATATGACAATTGAACTAAATGAGTTACACAAGTTTAAGGAAAAAACCAAACCGGCATATTCGTATGTCTTCTATAAAGAGTTTCGTGCAAAACTTAACCTTTTACAGAAATATAATTTGAAATACTTTCCTCAAATAGAGTCAGAACTGTAAACGTAGGCTTTCGCGGCCGTTGTCACACTCAACAAAATTCTTCTGGATTTGTGACCGCACTGTCAAATATGAAATTCCGACGTTTCGGTGACTATTGCAAGACGCCATCTTTAGGTGTATTGCTAACTGCTGAATGGGCGCTGATTTAATTACCTATATACTTACATACTCCCCCATAGTATATAAGTAATTAAACCAGCGCCCATTCAGCAGTTAGTAATACTTCCTGAGGAAGGCGTCTTGCAATAGCGGCCGAAACGTCGGAATTTCATAGTTGACAATGCTGTCACAAACCCAGAAGAATTTTACTGACGATGGTCAGAACTGTTGGATAACAGACATCATTTGATCAAGAAGCTGCAAAGGAGTATAGCGCCAAACTAGCAGCACTGAAGACAGAGTTTACAAACCGATTTTCCGGTTTCAATGCAAGGGAACCCGTCCCAGCTGTCATAGCTCATCCATTCCAAAAAAAATGATGTGGAAGGTATTTCAAGTAAAATAAGTACTCTTTTTCTCTTGTACTCAACTAAACGTGAAGAGGATATAACTCGGTTTCAAAAGTGACATTTCCTTCATGTTTGGAAACCATGAAGATAACTTTTGGAAATTAATGAGTGCAAAAACCTACCTTAACATAATAAAAATGGCATCGTATATTTTAGTGTTTTTGGATCGTCTTATCTATGTGAGGCAGCGTTTACAACGACGAACATAGTGAAATCTAAGAGTAAAAATGAACTGACTGATCCTCATCTTTTGAATTATGTAATTGATAAATTATTAGCCAGATTATAATAAACTTGCCAATTATATTCAAAGCCAAGTCTCTCACTAAACTTTTTTCAACATTAATGATGGCGTATATTTTAATTTTTTCACACGTGTAGTATCTAAAAAAATTGAATAGTATGCCTACATCTATTTATGGCGAGAAAATATCTTTTATGTATTTTGTGTAGTTAAAATGGTTAACTTAGGCTACAGTGTTGTTTCGAGTTTGAACCTTATGAATTTTTGCGTCAGTAGAGCTCTAAATGGACAAATTGCATGTACTAGACCTGAAGCCTAAAATGATTGAGCACTCCTGGGCTCAGGAGATAGATGTGGTGATGATAGGGAAATAAGACCGTGGGTTCCCTTACTGGTCTGATTTATGTTAATTTTTCACGTGTTAGCAAGGAACACGCAGAATAGCACAGACGCTGGTTTATAAAAACATAAATTAGTCTAGATTCTCCAAACAATTACCAGAACCTACCCTGGCCTATAACTTTCACCGTAATGTATGGTACTACAAATCACGCACAGTGTGCGGCGGGGCGGGTTGCTCTCTCACTATCCTTTAAACAATCTGTCCACCTACATGGATAGGCTTCAGGTTATTTGCCCTTTCACTCTAAGACGGTAGATACTGGTTTAGCCGAAAAAAGCAGCTTTGACAAAAATTCGACTAAATACCTAGCAGGCAAAGGCCTCAAACTCCAGTCTATGGTCAGTAGCTGAAAGTTAGACAGTCGAGTGTTCGGGATTCTTGCATACCTCGTTTTAAAAAATGTCTCAACTTTCCTTTTAGTTGATTTATTGTCTCTAAAACAAGGAAAATGGCTATCAAGTCCGTATTTAATATGCCGATATTAATTATACAATGTTACTGTAACAAGTTCACACTCAAAAGCAGCCAGAAGATATTTAGTCCAACCCGATATTTTAAACGTCCTAAGCAGTCACTGACACACGTCTATATGCGAGTTAACACAGTCAGTGGTTCAGTAGCCTTCTTGTACAGGATTGCTTGCCATAATACCTCGTAATTTGCACGAAACACACCATAAGGAGTTAATGTAAGACTCGAAAAGTTCATACGAGAGATCTCCTAAAATAAATCACTCACATGGCTCAAACGTTCTCAAAATACTCAACACGTCACGTTTCATCAATTACACGAGAACCGAACAAACATGCAGATTGCTTCATTTTGGTACAAATTTGATCAGCGCGATTTAACATACGTGTTTGCTAGAAGACGGCTCCCGAGCGATTGTCTCGACTCATAGGGCTGAGGCACAAAGCCCTACTCAAACGTGCGAGAAATGCTGACCACCTCTAATGGTTAAAATGGCTCTGAGCATTATGGGACTTAACATCTGAGGTCATCAGTCCCCTAGAACTTAGAACTATTTAAAGCTAACTAACCTAAGGACATCACACACATCCATGCCCGAGACAGGATTCGATCCTGGGACCGTAGCGGTCGCGCGATTCGAGGCTGAAGCGCCTAGAACCGCTAGGTCACACAGGCCGGCGCTGAACTCCTATTGGCTGCTATGTTAAACAGTCGATCAGATCATCTCGAACAGTACTATACTCGCGGTATTTCTTATGTCAGCCAATCAGATTACCACACATAATTTAAACTAGAAATTTCGTAATTCCGAAACTAGATAAAATTTAATGAAAACAAAATAGATTCCTTTTCAAAAAATAAATTAATAATAGATTTAATACTCAACGCTCCTTCTGCTGCGCTTTACAAAATCAAGCTCACTCGGACATACGTCACAAATTCCCCTATTACACAACTTTCTCACGCTTACATTTACATAGTTTTAATAAAATATCACATTGTCAATTTACGTATGTCCTCCATTCACTATCCTAGTCTCTCCAAAACACTCACACAACCAAAACACAATGAAATAAAAAATTTCTAATTACGTCAGAAATCTGTGGCAATGGAACTAAAGAAATTTCCAGTAAATTAGATTATATCAACCTATTCTCATGCCTGTAGTTTCAATTGATACTATATATGAATACATCACAGTCCCTACTCTGCTTCACAATGCCAGCACAATTATTATGTATTTCAGGTAAAGCTTTTTATCTCCAAAAGTATTAAAGTTATTGATTTGAAATTTTATTAGTATGGTTCTGTTATCCAGCCGGCCAGAGTGGCCGGGCGTTTCTAGGCGCTACACTCTAGAACCGCACAATCGCTACGGTCGCAGGTTCAAATCCTGCCTCGGGCATGGATGTGTGTGATGTCCTTAGGTTAGTTAGGTTTAAGTAGTTCTAAGTTCTAGGGGACTGATGACCTGGGAAGTTAAGTGCCATAGTGCTCAGAGCCATTTGAACCATCTGTTATCCATAGCATTTGGTACACTAAGTATGAAAATATTCATGGAGAGTGTGTGTAACATACTGCACGCAGCATTAGTCAAGGACACCGTTCGCCCGCATAGTAGCCAATGTCAGCTGTGCGAACGTGAGAATCAGCATCTCATCTCTACCCGGCTCCACGGCAAGCTACGATTTCAATGCAAGGTGACAACTCGTAATAATTTGCTAAGTTCAAATGGATGTGTAAGATTCCCTCGTGCTAATCGAGCCCTTAGGTTCAAGTACTCGTCACAACGTAGTGACTTACAACCATAGGTACATGTAGACAAATGTACGCTGCAAAACAATAACCCTAGCCCAGAGGTATGTGCAGACAAGCTTCGCAGGTTCTCCTTAGCGCACAAAGTTAATTGAGTTGCTCACCTATATTGTATTTTCTGTAGCCTTGTCCATCCGACGCCGTCATGGCACGCTGTAACTCCCGAACTCTACCGAGCTCTCCCTTGCTTGGTGTTTCAGGGCCTCCATGTACGCCGTTTGATGCTGTTTGCTATTACGTGACTGAGTCGCTTTTTACGACTAATTCGCAAACGGCGCGAGTGAAATCAGAGTTGTCTCAATGCGTACGCCCCCTTATTGGACTCACGAAAGTGCGCCTCTACCTAAGTTACAAGACTTACTGTTAATATTCATATTTAGATTATTTTTTCTTTTTTTCTGGCCACCTTCCATGATTCGGGCACTACACCTTCGAATCTTAGACACAAAAGTGCGTTTAAAACAAGTTGCGACTTTTGACAGTTCAGTACGCAGCGAGTGGAGGGAAGCGTAGTTGCCAGCGTGTTCAAGGCGCGTCTGCAGGTGGTGACAGCAGTATAACGCCAGGCTTTCTCGGCGTGGCGCTTGACTCTGTAAAGAGCAAGTCGGCCGAACAGCGATCTTTCTCGAACGATTTTAAAGAAACTACTCGGTAATAAACTCTCATTCTCGCACGTCTTATAGTTTATTTAGCTTGATGATAAACCGCTTATCATTTCGTTAACGACCATAGTTATTGTGATATTTCGACAGTAGCAGATCTACTGCAAGAAATTCTTAGTTTGCAGTGAAAAATAGGCATCGCTTTGAATTTGTGTTTGGTGTATGTTAGGCTACGCGCTTCTGCGTTTTAAATTTAGATAATACAATGAATTGTTCGTTTAACTTGGATGAACTCGCGTATTACCGGAAACTAGAGTGAAATTTTCATAAACTCATCGCGTCTCATAAATGGTTTGAGATATCGAAGCACGATTCTGAAAAATGACAGCGCGTAAAGACGAGAGTGTTTTGCCATATGATTAATATGCGAAACTTCCATATCTTCCGCGACATTGAAGCGACTACAGTTTTTTTTCAGTGAAATAATGTATTTATTGAGGGCCATCGATAGCTGATGAAACGAGAACTGCTGTGGGTTTTGTAACAATATAAGCGAGAAGCTACAAGTTTATTTTTATACTGACAATGGACTGTTTCATAAACTACTGACATGCCTTGCCCTTAGTTGTTAGTTTAATATTACACTGTTTCAGGAATCTGTTCAAAAATGTTCAAATGTGTGTGAAATCTTATGGGACTTAACTGATAAGGTCATCAGTCCCTAAGCTTACACACTGCTTAACCTAAATTGTCCTAAGGACAAACACACACACCCATGCCCGAGGGAGGACTCGAACCTCCGCCGGGACCAGCCGCACAGTCCATGAGTGCAGCGCCTTGGACCGCGCGGCTAATCCCGCGCGGTTCAGGATTCTGTCGCAGTTTCAACTGAGTTAGACTGTTACTGAGATGAATATTTCTAAACTCTGCTGTGTTAATCATACAGTGTAGGGTTTCACGGCCGGTAGTGCCTTCACTTAAAATTTCCGGGTTGATAGGCCATGGTCGATGTATAAAACTCTCCCCTGACGTCTCGTCTCCGACTGAGGGAATATGTCTCCCGCAGTTACATATTCGTCAAAACTCGTCACAGTCCTTCATGAATCAGTGTCTCCTTAACTACCTTCTTAGTATGGCTGACAAATCAAGATGGATCCTGTCGTGTAACATTTACAGTGGCTTCTTTTGTCGGAGGAAGCGCGATTAATAAATTTCCTTTACCGTTAGCCAATTCGTCGACCTGGTAGTGTGAAGTTTTGGTTTGTACAGCACTAAAAGTTCCATTAACGTTACCTTATACAGGTTCAACTATTAATGGAACATTTCTTTGTACGCTGAGCAAAATATCCGCTTTCCTCCACCGCCATTGTTGGCGCTTTATGCATCACAAGAGAGTGGTATGGCGTTTTGTCCTTTACTATTGTCGGATTCCGAGGAATGTTTTGCAGCAGAACGTTATCTTCCTAGCTGGCGAACGTGTTCTTGGACGACACTTTCATTCCAGATTTCGTATTCAGCTGTTCTGCACTCTAGTTATTAATGCGACGCCAACACAGAACACTTGTTCACAATGCTTGACGACTACAGAATACTTCAACGCCAGAAAAGACTATTTTAAGAGAGCTGTCGAACGTTGATTCATCTAATGCGTGACACCACGTGGTACTGTTTACTGATGGTGTGGCAGCAGGAGCGCTTAACCGGCAGGAAAGCCGGCTCGCTATTTGTATTACCTGGGCAACGGCGTCACGTCCCCCTCCGGCCAGCCAAACGTCAAAAGCAACTAATTTTAAACGCACTATAATTTTACACTTCTTTCTTGCGCAAGTTACGTTGATGTGTACATCTACATACACAAATACATGAGTTCTCTTTTTTTTACATAAAAATATACATACATAGGTTTTTGCACTGATACAATTAATACATCTTTGAAACACAAATACATACAATAAGTAATCACAACTTCTCTATTCTTCATCTGCGATCTTATGTATCCGCAGACGAAGCACTGGTGTTAGCAATAATTTCAGTTAAATGGTGCATCTCTTGTCTGATTTTTCCATGAGTTGGATCACATTTCACACACACATGGTAGTAACACTTCTCTTCTTTCCATTTTGTGCACTGGATGCAGCGTCTGAGATGTCTAGAGATGCGTTTACACCTGTACGACTTTTCGCATGCATCAGACGCATGCAACCGTTGCACGAAGAGACAAGGAGGCTCATGCGCCGGAGCAAAGTCGCGCATGCCTCTGAATTGTGCGTACAGGGGCATAGCAGAAGGGGAGACACGTGCTTCTACTCGCGTGTGGGGCAAGGACAGCCACACGGAGAGTAGCCCCAAGGCGCATGCACAGGTGTGAACGCACCTTAAGCATCACTCCTATGGTTACGAGGGTGGTGGTGGTGGTGGTAGTCACTAACACATAAACGAAAAGGTGTTTTAAAGTTGGATCTCGCAGTCTCTGCTACTCTTTGATATAACCCTAACTTACTCAATAATTCATGCAAAAACAGTCCTATCCGTTTTGTTTGCTACTGCTGCCAGGGTTAGGCTAACAGAGGCAAAGTGACAGGGGGTCGGCCAGCCTCCGAAGACCGGTCACTGTTTCCCTCGCCTGTACCTTTTGACTTCACATACATAGGCTCTTCTTTAATCAATTTTATGTTATAATTTAGCATATTCTTTCTCCTTTATATTTCAAAATATATCAACTCAACTTTATTACATCCTCAGATGTCTAAAGTGCACAGTTATGAACTTCTTATTAGTTAGTTCGACTATTACATTTAGTCCACGAGTCCTTAAAAGAGGGAAAGGTCCTCTTCTTTGGCTTGTTAACTTATTTGACCACCCCCTTCTCACCCTTTTGTCATGTCACCTGCCTTGAATTGCCAGCCGGTGTGGCAGAGCGGTTCTAGGCGCTACAGTCTGGAACCGCGCGACCACGATCGCAGGTTCGAATCCTGCTCGGGCTTAGGTGTGTGTGATGTCCTTAGGTTAGTTAGGTTTAAGTAGTTCTAAGTTCAAGGGGACTGATGACCACAGATGTTAAGTCCCATAGTGCTCAGAGCCATCTGAACCATGTTTTTTTTACCTGCCTTGAATTTCTTGGAGTTTTGCGTGCGATCATAACGCTCTTTCTTCTCCTCCTTCCTTGTGTGCCGCGCGGGATTAGCCGAGCGGTCTTAGGCGCTGCAGTCATGGATTGTGCGGCTGGTCCCTGCGGAGATTCGAGTCCTCCCTCGGTCATGGGCGTGTGTGCTTCTCCTTAGTATAATTTAGGTTAAGTAGTGTGTAAGCTTAGGGACTGATGATCTTAGCAGTTAAGTCCCATAAGATTTCACGCACATTTCAACATTTTTTTTCTTCCTTGTGACGCATTCATTCCATTATTTCCGTTATGTAACCATCGTAGTTGTATTGTACTTTAGCCGGATCCCTCTTTAGGATCCCAGGCACGTTTCATATTCTCCAGAAAAGTAACTCAACTGGGGCGAAACCATTTGATAAATGTAGTGTGGTATCATACAGTATACAAAAGTGGCAAAACGTATCCATTTATTCCAGTTTTCCTGCTTGATTACCACACAATGGCGTAGATATTTTGTTAGCGCTCGATGCATGCTTTCGAGTGCTACGTTCGTTTGTGGATGGTGTGCATAATATTGAATCTTCTCGATCTTCATTACATGACAAACCCTCTTTAAAATATCAATTGGGAAGCTGGTTCCTTGGTCACTCAGTAGTAATGACAGTTTTTATAATTGCAAATTATTTTCTGTACTACGACTTGCGCTATTGTGTGAGCATGCCGTCGTGCTATAGGCGCTGCTGCAGCGAATTTCATTAGGGCATTCTGAAACATTAGGATGTACCTGTTCCCTTTCTCTGTTGTCTCCAGTGGTCGGTTTACGTCGATATCACAATGAGAGCGTTCCTGGTTGGGTATTTTGGTGGCCACTAAGGGCATCTTCACCTTACTCTGCACAATATTGTCACGTAGAAGAAGGTGTAATTAGATGAATGACGAACACTAATTTAGGTTCATTCAGCATTTGCACATACAAGAGCGCGGAGCGAACTGCCTTCGCCCAGAACACATACGGTATATATACAGTTACAGAACATTCCAGCACAATGATTCTTGACATTTGTGGATACTTCTAGAATGTACTCGAACCGAATATAGAAATTAAAATTTTACAGTGCAGGTGCGTTTTGAACTCACGACCCTCCCTGCAGCAGTCCAGGATCAGAACCGCTACACCACAGTGACTGTGCTATGCAAATTCTTCTGCGACAATATTGTTCTTATTACAACTCTCCAAACTGAATGTGCTCTTCTATGTCTTTCTTCATACGTATTCATGATTTATATCATTTAACATGTCGTATGTGTAGTTCATTCCTTGGAGTCCACCCATTGCTGAATTGTGAAATTGCTTCAGAATGGCTCTTTCTTGTTTTCACTAATCACTGTTTGCTGGTCGTCTTGTTCTTCCTCATCGATCTCTTCTACTTTTCTAATGACTGCAGCTGGATCTTCTGGCATCTGTGACAATTCATCTGCTACTATGTTTTTCGATCCTTTTTTGTATATTATCTCAAAATCGTATTCTGTAAGTGTGATCCTGAATTTCATTAAACTTGACGACGGATCACTTATATCCGCCAACCATTTCAAGGGTTTGTGATCAGTACATACAATGAATCTTCTTCCAGATGCGTGAGGTCGGAAGCGCTTAATTGCCCGCACTATGGCTAAGAGCTCTCGTTCGACCGTACAATATCGTCTCCGGTTCAGCGTTCTGGATGCAAAGGCTACTGCCAAATCCTGTCCTAATTCTCCTTGGATCAGTATGGCGCCAATCGACTGCTTGCAACGTCCTCTGTAATTATGAACAGCTTTTTAAAATCGGGATTCACGAGAATCTACTTCATGATAAATTTGATCGATAATTTTAAGTGATGATTTTGATTCCTATAGTAGAATGTGATCTATAGGCTAGCAGTGAAATGCAAGAGTTGTACCTTGATGAACTATAAATTCCGATATGGTGCCTAGTTTTGCTACTCGTCTTAGGCAAATAGTAATCAATAAAAATCGTTAACTGTATCAATATAAACTGAAATTCATTCTTGGTGGTACTAAATGGTAATGAGATGTAAAATTAAAAACGCTAGAAAGTAACCTTCAAGCGATAGTTTCTTTTTCCTATGGTGGCATGCGCCTAAAGATACACTTCCCTGGCCAAAGTCACAAATGCATGCTACTGCAGAGATTTGCAACTCGTAGGTAGCCGTATACGAACTCTGATGGGAAAAGACTTTTTCAGCAACTACTGAACTCATGACTAAAAGACTGAGTGCCCATGTGTTTGGTTGATTCCGGACTTGTTGTCAGTGTGTTTTGCTCTGGAGACATGTGACATTGTTGTTGGTGATTAGTCCGTTGTATTGGTACATTGCTCTCGGTAGCTCCTTCGTCGTGTTCAAGAGGAATAGACTATATGCCGTCACCGTATTTCACTTTCTCTTTTAATTTCTCTCCTGCTAACATCATTAACAATATAAATGCAGCCACTCATCACGGTTACAAATATAGATTTCACACACTATACTGAGGAAAGAGACACAACGTGAGTATCGCTCTATGCCCCACGAAAATCCATGCTGATAGATCGCAACCTACTGGTTCGTACTAATGGTTACACATCTTTCTACGTCATCAGTAACATTCGATCGGTAATTCTTTACGGGTTCTTATTATTCATTCACAATGTAGTACCAGAAAGTTTTCCCCCCTTGTGTACATTTACTTTGGCAGTTGATTTTTCAGCCAGAATCGATTTTCGCAAACAGAAAGCTATCATTTTAAGGGGAAACAGCCACTGTTCAAAATCAAGTACACTCACTATGCAAGCAATCCTTAGAAAATAACGGTACGCAATTTCAATTTTTACCACAAGCAATAAACTATGTTGAATTACGAAATCATACTTCCGCTTACTATGATATTTCAATTCCACAGACGAGCGAGTTGTGTAAAACCATCAAATATGCCGTTTCCTAGAGGTTAGGAATAATTTCTATGACAGTGTGATTTTTAGTCGTCTACAGACGACAATAATTTTGTCTTGAAACTCTTCCGTCGGTCCAAGTTTACACAAAAAACAACAACATGGGATTGTATGTCTGCCTTGAAGCAAACACTTTTGTTATTTATCTATTTATTCCCAAACAAATTTCAGCGACAGTATCGCCATCATCAGTTTTTTGCAACAAGGCGGACCCACAATCCCATAGTCTTTGTTTTCTATGGACAATTTCTATATGCCAAGAGTAAGCGCTGAAATATACATGTGAAATTGTTGTCGTATGAGAAACAGTTTTACAAATCGTCGTATACTATAGCAAATCACTGAATTAGTGATCAGAGATTTTTGGAAACAAAAGCTATTTACAAGTCTCGAAACCACTTGGTGAAGGTTTCCGTCCTGTGTAGACGTTACTTGCATCACCGGAAGTTAATGGCAGTTATTACTGAAATTCTAAAGATGATGCTTCTCCTATCCTAAAGCTCAGATCATGTAGCAACGTTAACCAAGAGATTACGAATCCAATCATCAATCGGGTGAAACACAAATAAAATAATTTAAGAATCGAACGAAGTCTCAGTTTTTAAATTGATGATTAAGCAGTTAGAGGTATAGCTATGTTATGCAGTCTAATACCTTCATAGCAACAAATATGGGATACATTTTACCTTCAGTATTTGCGTGTCAAGAAGAGTAAAATAAACAACATATCCGTTTAAGCATTGAGCAGTAACAATTTTCAATCTTTTACGCCAGTTGATATCAAGAAACTGTCCCTTCTGTTCAAAGTGTACGAACAGAAATACTGTACACTGGTAGTTAAGTATCGTTGATTCACTCCACTAAAAGGCATTTAAAGATAATCTCTAGCACTTAACTTCACGTTATATAAGTAGGGGGAGGGCTACACTCAAAGATTCGCCCACTTACATTCTGAAAATGTGAACACATTATCTTCGAACAAAACCGTGCAATATGTTTATCAGACCGCCCGTGGGTGACCTGTGTAATTAAGCTGTGTCATATTTGGAGTTTTACGTGATCCTAAAAGGCGATGCACAATTCTTTTCTACATGAGCTAACTGAAAGGTAATCATAGTACTACATACACGTGTGATATGAATACAAAGAAGAAAATCGGAAAGATTTGTATCAGCAAGTGTCAGTGTAGTTATACCTGTAATCGTGGAACGTGATGTGAAACTGAATAGCAAAATAAATATACAGAGTGATTCATAGTGAGAAAACATACGTTATATTCCGGATACAGCCACAAAAAATGGTTCAAATGCCTCTGAGTACTATGGGACTTAACATCTGAGATCATCAGTCGACTAGAACTTAGAACTACTTAAACCTAGCTAACCTAAGGACGTCCACTGGATTCGAACTTGCGACCGTAGCAGTCGCGCGGTTCCGGACTGAAGCGCCTAGAACCGCTCGGCCACCGCGGCCGGCGATACAGCCACAAAGGTTAGGTTACTGTTGTTTTAACGTCCCGTCGACAACGAGGTCATTAGAGACGGAGCACAAGCTCGGATTAGTGAAGGATGGGGAAGGAAATCGGCCGTGCCCTTTCAAAGGAACCATCCCGGCATTTGCCTGAAACGATTTAGGGAAATCAAGGAAAACCTAAATCAGGATGGCTGGAGACGGGATTGAACCGTCGTCCTCCCGAATGCGAGTCCAGTATGCTAACCACTGCGCCACCTCGCTCGGTACAGCCACAAAAACAAACAGAAAAGTCTGCATGGATATGATGCATCCCATCCCACGTTTCTTTAAACTTGTTACGCAACCCATGTTGCTTTCTGACCGAGTCACCACGTGTGTTGAGTGTTGGAACTACTTTGTCACTTCGTCTACATTCTCCGCCAAGACGAAGTTTTCTGTATGCCAGAGGGACGGTAGAGTACAATTTTTTTTTTTATTTCTACATGCTTGCACGCCTATATAGCGATACCATACTCGGTATCACGTCGCGCGAGGTAGCCGAGCGGTCTAGGGGCACCTTGTCACGGTTCGCGCAGCTCTCCCCTTCAGAGGTTCGAATCCTCCCTCTTGTATGTGTGTGTATTGTCCTTAGCGTATGTTAGTTTAAGTTATATTTAGTGGTGTGTAAGCCTAGGGACCGATGACCTCAGCTGTTTGGCCCCATAAGCCCTTACCACAAATTTCCAAATTATTTCCTCGATGTCACACGAACAGATGATTAAGTGTCGTGTTTGTGCCACAGTAATTTCTCTTCTGAACATGATCACTTGGTAGTGTGTCCTGTGCTAGATGCGGAAAGATTATTTATTCAAACCAGGAAACGGCAGATGAGCACTAAACGTATGGCGCTCAGCACTAAACGTATGGCGCTAACGAGCGTAATGCTGCTAATGCAACGTGGCTGCAAGCCGTCTCCTACAGGTAAGAAAACATTCCAACAATTACATGAACAACACAATAGACTACCAGACGGATTGCGTTCGGAAACGTAAGATCAAATAGCGGCTTTTAATGCACGATGCAGAAATTTATGATACTAACATCCGAAAATAGCAGCAGCAAAGGATGTGTCACAAATGACGGCGAGGAGAGTGGAATGACAGGAAAGCTTACGATAACTAATTTTTCATAAGTCAAATTATGCACTATTTTTTTCAGATTTGTGTTTCAGATCCGTATTTTATCAAATGTGCATTGTCTACAGAGTAATACAGTAGATACACCTGAGCTAAGTTCATACACTACTGGCCATAAAAAATTGCTAATCCAAGAAGAAATGCAGATGATAAACGGGTATTCATTGGACAAATATATTATACTAGAACTGACATGTGATTACATTTTCACGCAATTTGGGTGCATAGATCCTGAGGAATCAGTACCCAGAACAACAACCTCTGGCCGTAATAACGGCCTTGATACGCCTGGGCATTGATTCAAACAGAGCTTGGATGGCGTGTATAGGCACAGCTGCCGATGCAGCTTCAACACGATACCACAGTTCATCAAGAGTAGTGACTGGCGTATTGTGACGAGCCAGTTACTCGGCCACCATTGACCAGACGTTTTCAATTGGTGAGAGATATGGAGAATGTGCTGGTCAGGGCAGCAGTCGAACATTTTCTGTATCCAGAAAGGCCCGTGCAGGACCTGCAACGTGCGGTCGTGCATTATCCTGCTGAAATGTAGGGTTTCGCAGGGATCGAATGAAGGGTAGAGCCACGGGTCGTAACACATCTGAAATGCAACGTCCACTGTTCAAAGTGCCGTCAATGCGAAGAAGAGGTAACCGAGAAGTGTAACCAATGGCAGCCCATACCATCACGCTGGGTGATAAGCCAGTATGGCGATGACGAATACACGCTTCCGATGTGCGTTCACCGCAATGTCGCCAAACACGGATGCGAGCATCATCATGCTGTAAACAGAACCTGGATTCATCCGAAAAAATGTCGTTTTGCCAGTCGTGCACCCAGGTTAGTCGCTGTGTACACCATCCCAGGCGCTCCTGTCTGTGATGCAGCGTCAAGGGTAACCGCAGCCATAGTCTCCGAGCTGATAGTCCATGCTGCTGCAAAGGTCGTCGAACTGTTCGTGCAGATGGTTGTTGTCTTGCAAACGTCCCCATCTGTTGATTCAGGGATCGAGACGTGGCTGCACGATCCGTTACAGCCATGCGGATAAGATGCCTGTCATCTCGACTGCTAGTGATACGAGGCCGTTGGGTTCCAGTACCGCGTTCCGTATTACCCTCTTGTACCCACCAATTCCATATTCTGCTAACAGTCATTGTATCTCGACCAACGCGAGCAGCAATGTCGCGATACGATAAACCGCAATCGCGACAGGCTATAATCCGACGTTTTTCAAAGTCGGAATCGTGATGGTACGCATTTCTTCCCCTCACACGAGTCATCACAACTACGTTTCACCAGGCTACGTCGTTCAACTGCTGTTTGTGTATGAGAAATCGGTTGGAAACGTTCGTCATGTCATCTCGTTGTAGGTGTCGCCACCGGCGCCAAACTTGTGTGAATGTTCTGAAAAGCTAATCATTTGCCTATCACAGCATCTTCTTCCTGTCGGTTAAATTTCGTGTTTGTAGCACCTCATCTTTGTGGCGTAGCAATTTTAATGGCCAGTGGTGTCGTTTCCTTAATATTCATATAGGCAGCAGAAAGTTCACATATAACCTATCTACACTCCTGGAAATGGAAAAAGGAACACATTGACACCGGTGTGTCAGACCCACCATACTTGTTCCGGACACTGCGAGAGGGCTGTACAAGCAATGATCACACGCACGGCACAGGGGATACACCAGGAACCGCGGTGTTGGCCGTCGAATGGCGCTAGCTGCGCAGCATTTGTGCACGGCCGCCGTCAGTGTCAGCCAGTTTGCCGTGGCATACGGAGCTCCATCGCAGTCTTTAACACTGGTAGCATGCCGCGACAGCGTGGACGTGAACGGTATGTGCAGTTGACGGACTTTGAGCGAGGGCGTATAGTGGGTATGCGGGAGGCCGGGTGGACGTACCGCCGAATTGCTCAATACGTGGGGCGTGAGGTCTCCACAGTACATCGATGTTGTCGCCAGTGGTCGGCGGAAGGTGCACGTGCCCGTCGACCTGGGACCGGACCGCAGCGACGCACGGGTGCACTCCAAGACAGTAGGATCCTACGCAGTGCCGTAGGGGACCGCACCGCCACTTCCCAGCAAATTAGGGACACTGTTGGTCCTGGGGTATCGGCGAGGACCATTCGCAACCGTCTCCATGAAGCTGGGCTACGGTCCCGCACACCGTTAGGCCGTCTTCCGCTGACGCCCCAACATCGTGCAGCCCGCCTCCAGTGGTGTCGCGACAGGCGTGAATGGAGGGACGAATGGAGACGTGTCGTCTTCACCGATGAGAGTCGCTTCTGCCTTGGTGCCAATGATGGTCGTATGCGTGTTTGGCGCCGTGCAGGTGAGCGCCACAATCAGGACTGCATACGACCGAGGCACACAGGGCCAACACCCAGCATCATGGTGTGGGGAGCGATCTCCTACACTGGCCGTACACCTATGGTGATCGTCGAGGGGACACTGAATAGTGCACGGTACATCCAAACCGTCATCGAACCCATCGTTCTACCATTCCTAGACCGGCAAGGGAACTTGCTGTTCCAACAGGACAATGCACGTCCGCATGTATCCCGTGCCACCCAACGTGCTCTAGAAGGTGTAAGTCAACTACCCTGGCCAGCAAGATCTCCGGATCTGTCCCCCATTGAGCATATTTGGGACTGGATGAAGCGTCGTCTCACGCGGTCTGCACGTCCAGCACGAAAGTTGGTCCAAATGAGGCGCCAGGTGGAAATGGCATGGCAAGCCGTTCCACAGGACTACATCCAGCATCTCTACGATCGTCTCCATGGGAGAATAGCAGCCTGCATTGCTGCTAAAGGTGGATATACACTGTACTAGTGCCGACATTGTGCATGCTCTGTTGCCTGTGTCTATGTGCCTGTGGTTCTGTCAGTGTGATCATGTGATGTATCTGACCCCAGGAATGTGTCAATAAAGTTTCCCCTTCCTGGGGCAATGAATTCACGGTGTTCTTATTTCAATTTCCAGGAGTGTATTATTCGAAAACCGTTGCGTGATATTGTAGATGGAAAATTACTTCCAAAATACAGTGTGTCAAAGGAGTAATGGTCAGTATTCATGGATGTTGCAGGGGAACAAAAAAATCCTGTAAACATGGGCTCTACAATGCTTACCGTAAGAGATATGAGTACTTGTTCAGTAGAACAGATGTGTTTCACAGTAGCGAAGATGAAGAAGTACTCGTAGGTCTGGAGATATCTATGTTACAGTCCACGTTTACTAGAATTTTGTGCTTCGAATCATCGTTGCTGTCACATTCCTAAATACTATTTCTCCTTCGACACCCTCTATAAGTACAGACAGTTCCACATACAGAAATAAACAGAGACCAAGTCGCAAAAGGTCGTCGTCATAAGAGCTCACCTCTGCACTAGAAATGGCCAAGGAGAGTCCAAGTCCGTATCTGCCTGATATTGTCTCTCGCAGGACGTCAGCTCTCCAAATAACATCCAGGATACCCAAAACCATACGAATAATCACAGTTCGAATTAGTCCATGGCGCACGTTAATACAGGGCTGCAAGCCATCTCCTACAGCTAAGAAAACATTCCAGGAATTACATGAACAACACAATAGACTGCCAAACGGACTGCGTGCGGAAGCGTAAGATCGAATAGCGGATTTTAATGCACGATGAAGGAATTTATGGTACTGATACCCAAAAATAGCAGTAGCAAAGAATTTGTCACAAATGACGGCGAGGAGAGTGGAATGACAGGAATTTTGCAGAAGCCAAACTTTGCACTATTTTTTACAGATTTGTGTTTCAGATCCGTATTTTTTCAAATGTGCGTTGTCTACAGAGTAATACAGTAGATTCACCTGTGATAAAATTCATAGTTTCTTTAATATTCATAAAGGCTGCGGAAAGTTCCCGTCACATTATTGGGACCACCTGTTAAAAGCCTGAATAACAACCATTTGCAGCACCGGCCGCTACAAGACGTACAGGAAGAGAGTCATTGAGGTTCTGGAAGGTATCAACAGGGACGTGGAGCCACGCCGACTCTAGTCCGCGGCCGACTGCGCTAGATTTCTCGACTGAGCATCCATGGCGCGAACGGCCTCATAGAGGTGATCCCACAATTCGCGATTGGGTTTAAATTATGGGAGTTTGGTGGCCAGGAGAGTACGGTAAACGCATCCTGGCGTTCTTCTAATAACGTACGTAGACTGCGAACTGTGTGACACGTTTCATTGTGCTGCTGATAGATGCAATCGTGCAGAAGAGAACCCAACTACATGTATGGATTTACATGGTCCCCAAGGATAGATGCATACCTGTGTTGATCCATTCTGCGGTTCAGAATGACGGGGTCACCTACGGAATGCCACGAGAACATTCCCCAGACCATAAAGCTCCCTTATCTGGGGTGGAACCTTTTGATTATTGCTGCAGGGCCTTACACGCCAACAGCTATCAGTCCCATGGAGCATAAGAAGAGATTCATCTAAAGAGGCCACCTGTGGCCACTCAGTAAATGCCTACTTGCGGTACTGGCGTGAACATTCAGACTTCGTTGTTGATGAGCAGCAAAAAATGGTTCAAATGGCTCTGAGCACTATGGGACTTAACTGCTGTGGTCATCAGTCTCCTAGAACTTAGAACTGCTTAAATCTAAGTAACCTAAGGAAATCACACGCATCCACGCCCGAGGCAGGATTCGAACCTGCGACCATAGCGGTCGCGCGGCTCCAGACTGTAGCGTCTAGAACCGCTCGGCCAATCAGGCCGGATGAGCAGCAGTCAGTGTGGGTGTGAACCAGGCGCCTAATGTGGAGGCCCATACGCAGCAACTTTCGCTGAGGAGAGCCTGTTGATAGCACAGTTGCACGAATTTTCAAACATACAATTCTCTGCAGCCATCGTTCACCTTGTCGCCGGTTTTGGATAGTGCCATTATGCTATGGACTGTATACTTTAACCACGGTGGCACAGGAACAGTTTAAAAACTTAACCGTCTCAGAAATGCTTCCACTCTTGGCCCAAAACCCAATGATCACTTTTTCCGCTTGGTGATAGATGTCGCTGTAATAGTCACAAACAAATGGCTCACAATTTTAGACGAACAGTTGGTAACAGGTAGGTTTTTTAAATTAAAATACAGAACGTAGGTACGTTTGAACACTTTATTTCGGTTGTTCCAATGTGACAGATGTGCCTTTGTGAACTTATCATCTCTGAGAACGCATGCTGTTACAGCGTCATTACCTGGAAATATCACAGTAATGCAATAAATGCTCCAAATGATGTCCGTCAACCTCAATGCATTTGCAATACGTGTAACGACATTCCTCTCAACAGCGAGTAGTTCGCCTTCCGTAATGTTCGCACGTGCATTGACAATGCGCTGACGCATGTTGTGAAGCGTTGTCGATGGATCACGATAGCAAATATCCTTCAACTTCCCCCACAGAAAGAAATCCGGGGACGTCAGATCCGGTGAACGTGCGAGCCATGGTATGGTGCTTCGACGACCAATCCACCTGTCATGAAATATGCTATTCAGACCGCTTCAACCGCACGCAATCTATTTGCCGGACATCCATCATTTTGGAAGTACATCGACATTCTGTAATGCAGTGAAACATCTTGTAGTAACATCGGTAGAACATTACGTAGGAAATTAGCATACATTGCAACATTTAGATTGCCATCGATAAAATAGGGGCCAATTATCCTTCCTCCCACAATGCCGCACCATACATTAACCCGCCAAATTCGCTGATGTTCCACTTGTCGCAGCCATGGTGGATTTTCCGTTGCCCAATAGTGCATATTATGCCGGTTTACGTTACCGCTGTTGGTGAATTACACTTCACCGCTAAATAGAACGCGTGCAAAAAGTCTGTCATCGTCCCGTAATTTCTCTTGTTCCCAGTGGCAGAACTGGACACGACGTTCAAAGTCGTCGACCTGCAATTCCTGGTGCACAGAGATATGGTACAGGTGCAATCGGTGTTGATGTAGCATTCTCAACACCAACGTTTTTGAGATTCCCAATTCTCGCTTAATTTGTCTGCTACTGATATGTGGATTAGCCGCAACAGCAGCTAAAACACCTACTTGGCATCATCATTTGTTGCAGATCGTGGTTGACGTTTCAGATGTCGCTGAACACTTCCTGTTTCCTTAAATAACGTAACTACCCGGCGAACGGTCAGCACACTTGGATTATGCCCAGGATACCGAGCAGCATACATAGCACACGATATTGACCTTTTCCGCAATTGGTAAATGGTCCATTTTAACACGGGTAATGTATCACGAAAAAAATACCGTCCGCACTGGCGGAATGTTAAGTGATACCACGTACTTATACGTTTGTGACTATTACAGCGCCATCTATCAGAAAGCGAAAAAAGTGGTCCAACTAAAACATTCATATTTCATTACGAACTACACGAACATGTAATAAAAAATGGGGGTTCCTATTTAAAAAAAAAACGCCGTTGATATCCGTTTGACCTATGGCAGCGTCATCTAGCGGGCCAACCAAGCTAGACGAGTTTAGATCTTTGTAATTTTTTCGTTTGATGCTTATTTCGTGAGATATTTGGCCCGGTCACTATCAATGTACCTTCCTGTATACCTTTCACTGCGAGTGTTACCACCTGCCGTCTGTGAGTGGTTATTGCACGTTGAGCTCGAACGTCGGCGGTGCTCACATCAATGTGACTGATCCTTGTATTACTGCAGCACATACAAAGTTGAGGTCAGCTGATCATCCGTCGTTCTCTAACCCTGCTTTTCTGGTCACTGCCGGTCTCTCGACACGAGGCCTTTTTGGCGTGCTGGTGGAGTGATGCACGGTGGTCGTGGCGTTGGACGGAGCTTATCATCCTGGCTCTGGCGCTCAGTGTCGAGCTGGAATATAACCTTAACATCTTTTCAGTTTCGATGCACGGACGTGTTTTGCTTGAAGGGCATTTCAGAGCGCGAACCTACACAATTTTTAATACTTCCGTGACAGCAACTGTATAAGGCACTAGAGGTCGTCCCACCTGATGTTACTCGACGTAATTTCACTGGAAAAAAATATCAGTCATTCCTTTAAAAGAGCGCCCCGGACGCTTTGGTGTGTAATTGGTACTAGACGTTCATGTGACCATGCATCGCTGACATAAGCCATGTTAGTGATGTGGTGTGTATTTACCGGTCGATTGGAACCAGCCCACTAAGATGCGTAGACGTGGAGGCATGAAAGAACCTCAGAAAGCAGCTGTCGTGTTTAGATATGCCTATGACCACACCGTGAATGAAGCTGCCCGATTTGTAGGTGTATATCGTACAACAAATTGTGTAACACTTGCAGTCATGTAACATGACGTAAGAGCAGTTGTCGTAAAAAAGATCCTAACTGACAGGGATGTGTAAAGAATGTAGCGCCTTGTCAATGACAACTAGTTAAAAATGCGATAGGATTTGCTGCTGTCAGTGAATGCAGGTAAATTTTAACTGGTTTCCGACCGAACATTGAGAAGGGATTTGCACGCAATGGATATTTGGAGTCGGGCATCTCGTAAAAGTCTAGTCTCAGCGGCGTGTAGTGTGGTTCAACGAGTTAGGATTTTGCCTCTTCTACAATGATGGGTAACGCATCGATTGCACTGACAGCCGAGAGAGGAGTTACATCCGCATTGTTTGGAGAGTGTAGTTGAATCCAGAGGGGACTCTGTGATATTTTGGAGTGTCTTTCGTCCTATTGAAACTAATTATGATTTTACTTTTAGTAAAACTGTGTTTGACAAAACCTCTAGCTATCAATGTGAAAGAAAGTACTTTTAAATTCATATTACAACATCTGATCTATAGTCGCCTTTGGTACCCTACTTACATTACTGTGCGAATTATTTTTCATGTATGTTATTCTAATTAATGAAAGCTGCATCTGACTACGTGTAAATGAAGTTGAAAATAAAGAATGGTTACCAATAATACTTAGAATGCCCTTTTCGAGAAATATTCACACACAGTGGTTAACTGTTACGTAAAGAAAACTATGTCCTGCTATAAAAACGCATCTGCTCATCTTACATGAAATTTTGGCAATGAAAACTGTTTTAATATTCTTTCAAAAGTTCGTTTAAGTCCTACAATTGTCTCTTACCTTGGCAGAGGGTAACTCGACTGTGTTCTGTCCACACTGCAGAAATGATGAGCTGAATGATGAGCTGCAATAAATCACTACGCGACTGTTAGCCTTGATATCTTATTAATTAAGCTGCAGCAAATGGCTTTTTTGTCCTCTTTCAAAAATACGAATCAGTGTTTACGCAATGGTGCAAGGAATGACTGTGCTGCGTTCTACCAAACTAATTTTTCATTTAACCAGTGAGGATAAACCTCAGTGAAATATTTATAAGTGAATAGGAAAGTATTCTGAAAGTATATTCGATCATTTTAATGACACAAAGGCAAGCTCGAACCAATATGAACAATTACTTTTTGTCAGCATTGCCTTTCTCAAAGTTGTCTTACACGATAAATTTTGCTTCTACACAATATTTAGATTACGTAAGATTTAACTCTCTACGTTCCTAATGAAACGCCTTTCAACTAATCTTGGTGGGGGAATGTTAATTAGAATACTGAGCACATAAATGATAGTTCATCCTGGATACCAACACGTACATGTTATTAGATACAATGAAATATTTACGCTACAATAATTGCTCGTCTCGTGCTTGCTGAAAAATTATCTCAGTACTATGACCTTTCTCTAAATGAGCCGTCTCTCTTTACAGTCATATTAAATCATTCTCTATCCTCAGTTATGCAACATGGGACATCTCAAATAAAAATCTCTCTGCAGAATATCCGCCATCCAAGCTCCTCACTCTGCCGTGACACAGCACTCTCTCGCTATCTTCCCGACAACGCCTTCCGACTCCTTCGCTCGCCTGAGCTCTACTCAATAACACTACAACCTCTGCTACCAAAGAATACGTATGACTGATGTTTTCGGCATGCAAAGATGCTCAAAGGGATGAGAATTCCAAATAAACTGTCAAATACACCAAACAAATCAACATTTCTCACGATGTATACATCTTTCACAACCATTTCTCCTAATGTTATATACACTTTTCACTACGACTTGGGTCCAGTAGTTCTGGTTGTTGAGAACATGAACTAAGATGTTTATTTCAGCATTCTCGGTGATCAAGAGTTGCCCTGCCCCCTAAACCTTCATGATGAGTGTGTTGTGGACTCTCCCGTCTTCCAAAAATATCAACAGCAGTGTGCACGAGGTTCCACGCATACGTTGGTGGTTTGACGAATTCTTAGGCACTCTATAGCACCTCGAGTGGCATGAAGAGCGGATGAAACGTAGTGTCCAACATTCCCACAGTTTGGTAACTCAGCTTCACCTAATCTTCAATTCGTGGCTTTATCTGGATATGATATCCCTGAAAAAACTTGTGGCACCTCTTACTCGCCGAATTGAGGCCATTATCAAGGCTACATGCGATATCGCACGGTCTCCTGGGGATGAATAATTTTTTTGTCCGTGTAATAATATTGTTGGCTGCTGTGGGTGCATGTGCGTCTGAAGTTACTAACATCTAAAGTGCCACTACTGTTTCAAACACACAACAATTTCATCCTAAAATAACCTCTTCCCTCGATAACCTCACAAATTCATTAGGCCAAGGACCTCCAAATTACACTGATGTAAAAAAGTCACAACACCAAAAAATAATTAACGTAGAGTAATGAAATTTCGGGAATCCATCTGTCTAGGTAACGCATTTAAGTAATTAACATTGCAAGATCACAGCTTAATGAAAGCGAGAGATAAGCCATTGTAAATGTGAAATGCTGCTAGATTAATAAACAGTGTAACTGCCACAATGTTGAATGCAAGCATACATACCTGCATCATCTTTCCGATGTAGAAACACGCCTACCATCTTTCGTTCATATCGCACAACTCCTTATTGGCGCAACGATTTTTTTTTTTTTGTCAGTGTATTATCGTAAAAGACCCAAGATAATCCTCACACAATACTTTGGGAGTGCAACAAATTTTCAGACCACGCAAACAGTGACACTACAACACACATCACACTGAGTCATATTGCTAATCATCTGTAGGACTGTCAGAAATCATGCTGCACAATGCCCATTGCAGCCACCTTTCACAATGTCAAGCGCAGCTAAGCTACCTTGTGCACGGTTTGCCACCTCTGCCCTCACCGCTAATGTGTCATCAGAGTCGTGCAGGTGCATCTTATCCTCTACACCATTCGCACCACAACTATCTCCACTGATTCAATATCGTACCGTTTGCCTCAGCTTACCCAAATTTGTTGTAGTGCATTTACTGTCTTCACATTTCTAGTATTACGCCTTATTTTATTTTAGACTCAAATAAAAAAACACTGACCAGGGTCGAGTAGGACTGGCGCACTGAGGGCTCCGTACAAATTTAATTATGTATATAGACACTTCATCCATTCCGAGAATCGAGAATCTCAATCATTTTTGCCTGTTATCACGTTGATACTGGCAAGATATCGATTACAGGGATTCCAGGAGCTTTAAGGATATTTTAATTTCAATGATATAAATGTGACATAAAGTTAGGGTTGCCAGTAATATCTGTCTGACAAACCGCCACATTTCTCTTACACTTTGTGATCAAAAGTATACGGGCACCTGGCTTAAAATGACTTAAAAGTTCGTGGCACCCTCCGTCGGTAATTCTGGATTTCAGTATGGTGTTGGCTCGCCCTTAGCCTTGATGGCAGATTCCACTCTCGCAGGCATACGTTTAATCAGATTCTGGAAGGTTTCTTGGGGAATGGCAGCCCATTCTTCACGGAGTGCTGTACTGAGGAGAGGTACCGATGTCGGTCGGTGAGGCCTGGCACGAAGTCGCCGTTCCAAACCATCCCAAAGGTGTTCGATAGGATTCAGTTCAGGACTCTTGCAGGTCACTCCATTACAGGCATGTTATTGACGTGTAACCACTCCGCCACAGGCCGTGCGTTATGATTAGTTGCTCGATCGTGTTGAAAGATGCAATCGCCATCCCACAATTCCTCTTCAACAATGGGAAGCAAGAAAGTGCTTAAAACATCAATGTAGGCCTGTGCTGAGATAGTGTCACGCAAAACAACAAGGGGTGCAAGCCTCCTCCATGAAAAACATGCGTTCGATTCCCGGCGGGGTCAGGGATTTTCTCTGCCTCGTGATGACTGGGTGTTGTGTGATGTCCTTAGGTTAGTTAGGTTTAAACAGTTCTAAGTTCTAGGGGACTGATGACCATAGATGTTAAGTCCCATAGTGCTCAGAGCCATTTGACCATTTTTTGAAAAACATGATCACACCATAAAACCACCGCCTCCGAATTTTACTGTTGGCAAATGACGTTCACCGGGCATTCGCCGTACCCACACCCTGCCATTGTCCGCAGCTCGTGGTCGTGTGGTAGCGTTCTCTCTTCCCGCGCCCGGGTTCCCGGGTTCGATTCGCAGCGCGGTCAGGGATTTTCTCTGCCTCGTGATGACTGGGTGTTGTGTGATGTCCTTAGGTTAGTTAGGTTTAAGTAGTTCTAAGTTCTAGGGGACCGATGAGCATAGATGTTAAGTCCCATAGTGCTCCGAACCTATTTATTTAACCCTGCCATCGGATGGCCACATTGTTTACCGTGATTCGTCACTGCACACAACGTTTTTCCATTGTTCAATCGTCCAATGTTTACTCTCCTTACATCAAGCGAGGCGTCGTTTGGCATTTACCGGCGTGATGTGTGGCTTATGAGCAGCCGCTCGACCATGAAATCCAAGTTTTCTCACCTCCCACCTAACTTTCATAGTACTTGTAGTGGATCCTGATGCAGTTTGGTATTCCTGTGTCTCGATAGATGTCTGCCTATTACGTATTACGACCCTCTTCAACTGTCGGCGATCTCTATCAGTTAACAGACGAGGTCGGCCTGTACGCTTCTGTGCTGTACATGTCCCTTCACGTTTCCACTTCACTATCACATCGGAAACAGTGGATCTAGGGATGTTTAGGAGTTTGGAAATCTCGCGTACAGACGTATGACACAAGTGACACCCAATCACCTGACCACGTTCGAAGTCCGTGAATCCGCGGAGCGCCCCATTGTGCTCTCTCACGATGTCTAATGAATACTGAGGTCGCTGATATGCAGTACCTGGCGGCAGATGGCAGCACAATGCACCTAATATGAAAAACGTATGTTTTTGGAGGTGTCCCGATACTTTTGATTACATAGTTTAAACTAACTAAGGCAGAAACCTGGCCAAACCGAGACACTTCTCGTGAGCTTACAAAAAGTGAAAGATGTGAGCAAACTGCGCCTTTTAGTCTGGAGATCGTGAAACGCTGCATCGAGCCACTTACTGTTGGAAAGAAGTGGCAGCACCTTCTCTGCCAGCTCCTCTACCCAGGGACCTCAAATAACAGCTGCCCTCCAGTCAGTGAGCCACACTATGTTCAAGATGGAAGAAGTAGCTGCTGTTGCGGCTGCGGGAGTACTTAAAAAAATTAAAACGATTTTAAAAAAGGAATAGGATGAGAAGAAAATTGCGGAGTCATCACATTACTGTCACAAGACTGTGTTCAAATGTTCAAATGTGTGTGAAATCTTATGGGACTTAACTGCTAAAGTCATTAGTCCCTAAGCTGACACACTACTTAACCTAAATTATGCTAAGGACAAACACACACACACACCCATGCCCCAGGGAGGACTCGAACCTCCGCTGGGACCAGCCGCACAGTCCATGACTCGGCTAATCCCACGCTGCCAAGACTGTGTAGGATGTAGCTAAATAAAAGAGTTAATGGAAAGGTACATTTATGGTTTTGCCCGTCAACTGCACTCGGAAGTTGAAATGGTTCAAATGGCTCTGAGCACTATGGGACTTAACATCTAAGGTCATCAGTCCCTTAGAACTTAGAACTACTTAAACCTAAGGACATCACACACATCCATGCCCGAGGCAGGATTCGAACCTGCGACCGTAGAGATTCGCGGTTCCAGACTGAAGCGCCTGGAACCGCTCGGCCACACTGGCCGGCAACTGATTTAGTGAAATACGTAAATCACAGTTAATATTACGTTTAATTAATTTAATAAAACCAAAAAAAATGGTTCAAATGGCTCTGAGCACTATGGGACTCAACTGCTGTGGTCATTAGTCCCCTAGAACTTAGAACTACTTAAACCTAACTAACCTAAGGACATCACAAACATCCATGCCCGAGGCAGGATTCGAACCTGCGACCGTAGCAGTCGCACGGTTCCGGACTGCGCGCCTAGAACCGCGAGACCACCGCGGCCGGCTAATAAAACCATAAAAATAACATTATAACAGTATAGTAAATCACCCAGCTACTTTCTTAACATCTTTACATCATGAGGCACAAAACTAAATACTTAAATATGTTGAAATGCAAAGTTTCGGTTGTATACAACACAAAACTCCATTTTCAGGTTTCTGCTCTCTACTATATTTGGCATTTATTGGACTTCTGAGCTTTAGAGAAACGATCCTGCCGCTGAATGACGTAATCATAAAAATCAGAGCACCTCTTTTCATAATTAAAAACACATTTTACAATTGTCTCGCCTGTTGATACTTGTAATCTGCGAGGGTAAGTCAATTAATATCAGGAAAGTAATTATAAAATTTTATTGTAATCAAATAGGAAACTTACAAGAACATCATTTTTCGACATAGTCTCCTTGCGTTTCAACGCACCTGCTCCATCGTTGCACAAGCTTTCTGTGCCCTCATAAAAGAATGTTCTCGGTTGAGCTACGACCCAGGAATGCACCACTTCTTTCACAGCTGCGAGACAAATCGACGGCCCCTTAATGCCTGTTTGAATGGACCAAACAAGTGATATTCAGAAGGCGCAAGATCGGTACTATATGGAGGATGCTCCAGTACTTCAAATTTGAGTTTCTGGAGCGTTTCAGCAGTGTGGGCAGCAATATGAGGACGGGCATTGTCGTGCAACAACACAACACTTTTGACAGCAATCCTCGGTGTTTGCTTCGAATTGCATGCTTTAGCCTGGCAGTAAGCATCTCACTGTAACGTACACTGTTTATTGTTTTGCCCCTGTCCCCCTAATGTTCCAGTACTGGACCTTGTACGTCCCATAAACCGTAACCGTAAGCATCAGTTTTCCTGCGG
The DNA here is from genome assembly GCF_023897955.1 of Schistocerca gregaria. Lineage (NCBI taxonomy): Eukaryota > Metazoa > Arthropoda > Insecta > Orthoptera > Acrididae > Schistocerca > Schistocerca gregaria. The sequence goes on along the minus strand of NC_064931.1, from coordinate 117,830,392 downwards.
ACGGTTCGGTCTTTAACTTTTTCTTGCACGGCGAATTTGGATGTTTCCATTCCATACTCTGCCGTTTACTCTCCGGCTCGTAATGATGGATCCATGTTTCGTCACCAGTAATGGCCCTGTTTAAGAAGTTGTCCGCTTTGTTGCCACAGCGATCCAAATGTATTTTCCAGCAACTATGTGAGTTATTTGGGACCTATCTTGCACAAACTTCATAAACCGAAGTGTGTTGTGGATGATTTCGTAGGCAGAGCCATGACTATTTTGCAGCCGATGTGCCACTTCGTCAATAGTTAATCGTCTGTCTAAGAGAATCAATTCATGTGAACGCTCAGTTGTTTCTCCATTTGTGGCGGTAAACGGTCGTCTGGCGCCTTCATCGTGTGTAACACTTGTGCAAGCATTTTGAAATTTTTCAATCCAATCGAAGACACTCCGTTGTGGCGAAACACTGTTCCCGTACTGCACCGAAAGTCTTCTACGCAAATAGACAGCGGAACAGCCATGATTAACAGCACGGCAGCGATAACGAAACTAACCTAGCAGCTTGAAAATTGCAAAGATATAACAGCAAATAAACAAAGCATGCATCATCAACGTAAAAGATAGATAATAATTGACTTACCCTCGTATTTCGTTCCTCAGTCCACTGGAAATTCATGAGAGAGTTGTCCTTCCATGTTAGCACTGTGACATGGAACACTTAAGAAGAATTCGCACAGATGTAAGTGTGAATACTGCTCTACGAGTCCACACTGTTGAAAGAAATTGGTCCATTCCTTCTCACACGAGTTACTAGACCAATTATCGTTATTCCAGATGAGTTGAGTTACATTGAACTGGTTGAGGAAACAAAACTGGTCAAACAATGCCCTATCGTGTATTGGTAATCCTCCATCTTGCAAAAATATTACTGCCCTTGTCTTCCAAACAGACTGAGTCCAGCAACATCCTCTTGAAAATGGAAAATTCTTTCAAGTTCGTTGACCACTTTTTAAAATAATCCGCACATGCTTCGTAAAACTGTTCAACATCAGAATGAAATTTCTCAATATCTCTAGCTGATGCACCCTCTGTTTCCTGCAAGATAGATGTCACTTTGAGTGGAACAAACTTTTCCGCTTTACCCCTTCCTCTCACACCGACGTGCTCCAAAATCGTAGGTATTTATATAATACTGCTATCTGCATATCGAGTTTAAGTGTTGGTCTTTGTAACATACTCCTCTGACAGAGCAGAAACCATAAATGTGGCTCAGTCAGCGGATTCTGAAACAGAGATGTCAGAAATTTAGGTAATTTTTCGTATAAGGGGAAGAATGCCTTAAGAGCTTCATACAATTTCGTTACTCTATCTACTACAAAAATCAAAGATAAACACCTTGTATTTGTATGTGACAGCAATGCATAATACTCTACGTAAGAAAACTCACAAAGTTCTTTAAGATGCTCCATTCATGCTGTCTACATGGAGAAGTAATTGAAAAGTTTAATTACAAATGTTTTCGCATCAAAACTTATCAAACCAGAGGCTGCCTGCGCCGCTATATGTAATATGCGTACGGGGCATCCAACTTCTACAAGATTTTCATTTGCTTCACTTTTCAGTTTCGCGGGCACATTGTTTGTACCAGCTTAGTGTTGGCTTTGCCACCGCAAAACGGTATGCACTTGCTTTTATCAGTTTTGTTCTCCTTTAAGGTTGTAACGATAAACGTTCTTATTACAGAGGCAGTTTCATTTGGCAGAAAAGTTAATTTAAGTATTTCCACTCGACGGGTACTCTTCGGTGTAAAATACTGAACAGTTAATGGAAATATTTTCTCGTATTTGTGATTATTAGAGTCTGCAGCTATACTAACATAACGGACCTTTGAAAGATCATCGCAAATTTGTTTGACAATGTGAGGCGCTAACATTGATTTCACAATTGCTGTTGATTTTGTTCTATCTAGCGTCAGATATTTTACTGTTTACGAATCATTAAAAAGTTTGGAGCTTAGCCTAGAAGTACAGTCCACTGATTTTCGTGATATATGATATTTAACGCTATGATGGCACATTGCTAATTCTGTTGAGCTTGCTAATTTGCCCTGTTTACATGAATTTGAAACAAATTATCTGTCCATTTTCAAGTGTCTGCAGAGTACATGACTGATTTATGCTTGACGCTAGTTAAATTATTCTTAATATCTATTCTTCCCTCGTATGCAATCTGTACATACGAGTATAAAAGGCAGTGTCCTGAGTGACTGAATGACTGATTGACCGACTCATCATCGCTCAGTCCGACCGCTAGGGTGGAAATTTCAAATTTGGAGAGAGGTGTGGATCTTACATTGTAGGCGTCACTTAAGAAGGGTTTTTCGAAATTCCAACTCTAGGGGTATGAAATAGGAAATGATGGTTTTTTTAATAAAAATACCGAAAGCAAGACAATTTTAAAGCTAGACATACGAATACTGATATTTCGTTTCTCGGTCAAAAATAAAGAAATAAAGGGTTTCAGCATTTTTGGAAATTTAACCGTATGGGGTGAAGTAGTGGGTGAAAGTCTTTTTGAGTATATCATAGTTAAAGAACTACTAAAGTATTTTTAAAGCTACATCTATGAACATTGGTATTTAACTCCTCGGTTACAAACAAAAACAAATAGGTGAGCCAGTATTTTTGGAAATTGAACCACTAATGCGTTGAAATAGGTGATGAGATTTTGTTTGAAAATATTTTATTGTGAAGGCATTTTTAAAGTTAAATATATGAAAATTTAAATTCGACTTCCCAGTTAGAAATAAAAGATATTTGTTTCAGTGTTTTTGGATATTCAACCCCTATGGGGCTGAAGCGGGGGATGATAGCTTTCATGGAAATATTTTGTTGTGCAAGCATTTTTGAAGCTAAATCTATGAAAATTTGTATTTGGCTTCTCCAATTCAAACAAAATATACGCATGGAAATTCAACCCCTTAGATGACGATGGTGTAGGCATCGTTTAGGAAGGGATTGCCCAAAATTCCACTCTCAAGGGGAGTGAAAGAGAGGATGAAAGGCTTTTTGAAAGTACATCGCTATTAAGGGAATTTTGAAGCTACAACTACGAAAACTGGTATTGGGTATTTCAGTCAGCAAATAAGAAATACATGTTTCACAATTTTTGGAAACTGAACCAGTAAGGGGTAAAATAGTGGGTGAAAGTTTTTTGTAAATAAATAATTGCTAAATAACTTTAAGATTTTAAGGCTACATCTATGACAACCGGTATTTGACTTCTCGGTTAGAAATTAAAAAAATACGTGTTTCATTGTTTCTGGAAATTTAGACCCTAAGGGAGTGCAATGGGTATTAAAATTTTTAAGAAAAAATTTCGTTACATTAAAAATATTTAAAGTTAAATTTATGAAAAGTGGTATTTCACTTTTCGGTTAGATATAAAGAAATATTTGACAGGGGATGAAGGTTGCTATGGAAGTATCTCCACATGAACGCAAAAGGCTTGAAAAACAAAAACTTTGGACTCCAACTACCAGAATCGCTTTTCGGTCAGAAGTACATTCGGAAAAGACCATGCTTCCATGGTCTTAATTAGAATGAAAAGCTTTGCATGTGTTGCAGTTTGTGAACAACATAAAAATTTGATTAAATAAAAACAAAAAAACTCTGTACCATACAGTCTACGCGAGCGAAGCAGCAGACGCTAAGCCAGTTGAAATATGTATAACATTTATAAATTACACATTCTACTTCATAGTCTCTTCTCCCTCGTTTCATGAAGAACCATTCTTCTAAAAATATTTTTTGTAGTTAACATCTCTTTTTTTGAATTTTGAGTTCACCAGAAATAAACACTTTAAGAACAAATTAATCGCGATACGACTCAGAATGAGAAACAGAAAATGACGTTGCTGCAAAGCTTAAGATGATCTGAGATAAGGGACAATAATTGGAATCTGCAGCGTCACAACGCAATAATACTCCTTATGGGACTCAGTCAGCTGCGCTAATAAAAATTTTCGTTATTTAGCTTATCAGCTGAAGTTGAAATATACGTCCATACAAGAATTTGAAGAAAAGATAGATAGTACGGGAATATTTCTGTGAAACCCGCAATCCGGGACAAACTGTCGTCCCGAATATATTTTTTGGGACACCGATTTCTTTTATCTGAAGTCGGGACTGTCCGAGAAATCCGTGACTATGCCGGAAACCAGCGACATCTGGCAATCCTACATAAAGTCGTGGGGGAGGCAGGATACCATTGTCACAATAATCAGTAATTCTGCATTCAGGTTGACTGGATACCGATGGTAAAAGTTAAACGTCAGGCAAGGAACGCCTGTATAGCTTATATAACGCTTTTGGGAATTCATCATCAGATATCCAGGAGCACTTTTACCATTACGATGTAGTCAGCCTGAATGCAGAAGAACTACTGACGGCTTTAATTTCCAGTTTCACGATGGATAACAAATGACAAAGGAAATATTTTTTTTCGTGTGATATAACTACAGATTTACGGTTTTCGGATTTTTTCCTTTGTTTGTCCTGTTAAATCTTACTTCTTGCCAAATTGCATGATTCTTGGTTAACAGAAAGTACAGTATAGGTTTTGATGAGTGAGTTTGCGCGTATCAAAATATTTGACATAAATGGCCATACCTTTTGATTGCACTGACTTGAAAGCTAACGTACCGGCAAGGGAAAATATGACTTAGTATGAGACATAAATTTCAACTTGATACGTGTACTCATTCTTGAGAAAAAAGAGGGGTCTTGGCAGAAAGGACGGACAAACAGAATGATAACAAATGAAAAAAAAATCGTGTGATATAATCACAAATTTACGGTTTTCGGATTTTTTCCTTTGGTTGTACCGTGAAATCTTGCTTCTTGCCAAACTGCATGATTCTAGGTCAACGGCAAATACCCTTTAGGTTTTGATGAGTGAGTTCTCGAGTGTCAAAATTTGTGACATAAATCGCCCTATTTTTGCACTGCATTGACTTAGAAGCTTCAGTGTTTTACACCGCCAAGGGACCACTGACCTCAGTATGTGACATAAATCTCAACTTTGTACTCATACACGTTCCAGAGAATAAGGGTTTTTAACAGTCGTACATAGAAACAGACAGACAGGCGGGGACGGACGGACAACAAAGCTATACTACGAGTATACCGTTTTTACCGATTGAGGTACGGCACCAAAAGAAGGTTTTTCTTCTCTTCATCGCCTTTATCCAGCCTATATTTCTAGATAATATATGCGCTCTCTTTTGCTTCTGTAAATTTAAGAAAATATTGTTGTTGATTCGGAAAATGTTAGTTTCGCGAGGTTCCATTGCAATGAATCCAAATCACTTGGGCCTTTGAAAGGCACTGTTGACTTTGATATGTAAATAAACTGAAGAGTCCACATTATGGCTACATTTCGATTATGCGGTCAGATAACTTTATATTCGTGTCCTAGCGCCTGTCTTGGCAAACTATCACAAAAAGATGTCACCTGGAGTTAATTTGTTCAAATAAATCAAAATGTGACAAGTTCTGTGAATTCTTCAGTTTAACAATATTGCAGCTTACCTTCGTCCGTTGCTGTCCAACCACCGTGGACTGATTAACGTGTAGAATAACTTTGTATACGCTGTTTTGTGTTTCTAGGTGTTGCGGTTGTAGAGCCGTTGGTGTATATTCCACAGACTACTACTGTACTGTTCCATTTCTGTCACACCGAAAATGACCGATTCGTTGATTTGCAAACTTTGCAGACATAAACTCGTTCCATAATATCGGGTTTATAAATTACGCTCATCTCCGCAACAGTTTTGTAATTCTAATGACGCAGCTAGATCCGATTTAAACGACTGTATAACATCTGCTGTCGCGACATTGTACAATGTGTAATTTGATCCCACGCAATAATGTACGAGCTCAGTACCATGGAAAAATGCAACACGAGGTTAGATTGTGAAGATTATTTAGTGAAAAGTACAGTTTAGCAGTCCGGCGTAGATACGATTTCTGGCTCAAGCACTTAATAACAACAGCACGAGTGCAAATAGCGTTCTGACAGGTTCAGATAAAGTGACATTATCTCATACATTTCAGGGCTTTGACTCACAATCTTGCAACATGTTCTTTTGCCTTTAATCAATAACTCATTTAGCACAAAACAGCATCAAGTATCCGTCAAAAGATATATCAAACCGTGTTCGAAGAACGGATATGTTTTATCGTCTTGTTTCATCCACGAGCGTCGCTTACGATATTGAAATGTCATGATTAATAAACTGGCTCTAATTACACACTGTAATCGTTTATTACCACGCACTTAGCGTTGATTATAGATTGTATCTAACGAGTATACCACACAACTGAATTTTAAAATGTAGTACATCTTTCTTATAACAAATGTTTTACCTTTCTAGATTAATCGTCTAGCATTACGAAACCACATAGCCTTGCATGAACAATATGTACAGTTATTTACGACCTACGCCCACATATTTTATACAATACCGTTAAGAAATAGCCCCTTAAAATAAGAAGTTGATGGAACATTCGACAAACTAAATTAAACTAACTGGTCATTACTAACTGATTTTCATCTCTGTTATGAAAAGTACGAGCGCTAGCCACTTTTCATCATATTTGCATATTGTATATCATTAAACTCATTATTTGGTCACTGTGTACAATGGAAAACCAACAAATAGAAAACATGAACTTACAGTACACCTAGTTACATTTTTAATAAGGATCGCCCAACCATGGCAGAAGTAATAAGAATAGGTTTTACCAATGGAAGTCGATTTCACAATTTCCAGAATTTTATTCAGTTTTAAAAACCAGCATAAAATATTACAGCAATGGTACTCCTAGAAAACAAAAAAAAACAGAAAATTAACATGAAAAATAGAAGCTAATTTTGTGGGACTCTGTCTTAAGTCGTTAGGAAGACGGAAAGAAGAGAGAATAAAACTTGTTCATCGGGTAAACTTGCAATTTCTAATTAACAACAGAAATAACAGAATGAACTTCTCATCCTAGAGCCGGCCGGTGTGGCCTTGCGGTTCTAGGCACTTCAGTCTGGAACCGCGTGACCGCTACGGTCGCAGGTTCGAATCCTGCCTCGGGCATGGATGTGTGTAATGTCCTTAGGTTACTTAGGTTTAAGTAGTTCTAAGTTCTAGGGGACTGATGACCACAGATGTTAAGTCCCATAGTGCGCAGAGCCATTTGAACCGTTTTTCTCATCCTAGATGCACAAATGAATAAGTTACATGCGAACTGCTCAAGATATAAACACTGAAATGTGACTAACAACATGCTATCTGCGATTCTGCAAAAGCAGCCCTTGCATTTTCAAACTCCACGTACACCACGGGATGAAAGCCAATAAGCAAATGCATACTAAATTCCCTGCGCTCCCTACCGAGCAGAACACAATGGGCAAACTCTTTTGGAGGGCCACAACATGCTTGTTGCCAACGTGAAATTGTGAATATGCCTTGGAGCTTAAAACTGAGGAGAACGCAGCAAAAATTACTCTGGCATGGCGTACAAATACGTACTTTTGTACTACCTGATTGGTGCCGAGTCTGAACAATATTTTACAATTGGTGGACATAGTAGGAGGGTCAATACACCGGATATGACAGACAGAAATACTGTGGAGGCGGAACCATTTTCTCACGCTGAAAGGGAAACGAAAAGGCGGAGTTCTTTTTGGCATCGATGCTGAATAGGTACTTCTCACAGCTCACGTGGACAGCTGAGGCTTAGGTGCTCCTGTGGTCGTATACAGTGATTTATGCCAGGAAACAGTCACTTCAAAATACGGAAAGCGTATTACCCCGGCTTGCTGTGGTAGCCTCCCATGTCTGCCATACATGTCTTGAGGAAAGCTGTACTGCCACAGCTGACATTAAACAAAGAGGTACCGACATTCACTTCCCTGTGTGAGAACTTTCAGCCACCTCCCAAGAGTTTGTACTTACAGCTTTTATATAAGAAATAAATATAACTGAACTGATACAGAGTAGTGAAGCGTCATGCACCTGTGATGTTACAAGGGATGCAAATAAACAATTAAACTTTCAAACCAGTACAACCTTAGTGACAACTTAACAGCTACAGATTTCGCGAAGTGGTCGTGATCGGATATGAGAATTTTCCTGTGGTATGGAATATAATCAGATAGACGCTGTATGTATTCATGGAGTGTCTTCAGCTTAACTGCCTTTAACTGTGTCCAATATTTATTGGTTCTGAGTGTATGAGTACCATTTTGTTTTAGGTTCCTGATAAACATACACATTAAGTCTTCAGATGTTGACAAGAATGGGGAAAGAGAACGCCAGAAAACCGTGGTATTCATTGGACCATAAGCAGGGTTTCAGTTTCCTTATGGAATGCAGTGGCGCGTTGTCTTGTTGGAAAATAGGTCCTGGAGTGGGATCTTGTGATAGTTGTTTTGTTAACACATCCAAGACTTATAACATGTGATATAATTGACACTTCTCTACGTTGTCACGCACAATAGCGTCTTTATTTTCTGAGTTTTGATGCTGCAGAATGCATGTTAATATCTGTACGCCGTAGTTTTAGCATGCAGTTCGTACTAAGCCATTGCAGTGCTCCGTTTTAAATCGGGATTCGTTGTGAATATACAGCCAGATATTAGTACCTGACGCTCTGTGGCCTAAAGTAAACCGAACACTTAATAAAGAAAGACAAATCTCTTCCTAGTGAGACGCCGTGGAGTCATGTTGCAGAAAATGACTTGTTTTTAAGCGCATTTTTAGAGACACTTCACAAACATTCATATACACAATTTCCCGGCCATTAGAACCTGCATTTGAAGATAACACAGAAGACGGTAAATTTGAAAAATGAATGAAGGTGCCTGCATAAAATGGAATTTATATGAAACAGTTTTCCTTGCGAACATGGGAACCTAAGTGAGGTACAGATTCAAAGAATGACTGTCATATCAGAGTTATAAGTATTGCGTGAAATAGTGCATGGCACAGCTGCACAGACATGACATGTCTGTCACTGAGTTAAGTCCATATCCTTTCCACCATCGGTAGGTGGAACATCATGTAAACGTTGAAATTCGACGATTCGAATTTTGTCGATAAGAAATTGATAGCTGGTGAGGAAATTCATTCATACAGATCAGAGGTGAAGCTGTGTTGATACGTTCAAAATGGTTCAAATGGCTCTGGGCGCTATGGGACTTAACATCTGAGGTCATCAGTCTTCTAGATTTAGAACTATTTAAACCTAACTAACCTAAGGACATCACACAAATCCATGCCCGAGGCAGGATTCGAAACTGCGACCGTAGCAGTCGCGCGGTTCCAGATTGAAGCGCCTAGAACCGCTCGGCCACACAGGCCGGCGGTTGATACGTGACGGCATCGAAAGGAGCCGTAAATGGCATTGATGTTACGACAGAAATCCAAATATCAGCGTGGGGCCATATTTCAAAGATCATCTCTCTGTAAATGTGCGGTATGGTATGGGACTATCTGAAAAATGAACTTTCATTGTTATTGGAAGAGTTCACCAATAAATTGTTACAGTAGCTTGTTTCAGCGTGAGGGGGCGGGGGACGAAAACTGACGTTTGACGATGCGTGGACAACGTAGACATTACACTGAAATATTGTAAGCTGGGTTTGCGTGAAGTTGAGTAAAAAAGTCACCCATGTTCTCTTCAAACCCTTGCAGCATTACCCTCACCAATTTATGGAGACGACAGAAAATTAAAATCTGGATTGCCCAGAGTTTGAAGTCTGTTCCTCTCAAATATGAATCCAGAACCTAAAATGCTGCCTGTTAGATGGTATGCTAATCAAAATATGTACAGTGCTAGTAATCGAGAGATATTAATTATTCACTCGCATTATTAACTCTCAGTTCCCGCCAATCTGGTGTTGTCAGTACAGAGTGTAAAACAGGACATTTTGTACTTATTTTGCACGTGAGGTGTTGATTTACGGGAGGAGACCAAGCAGTGAGGTCATCGGTCTCATCGGATTAGGGAACGATGGGGAAGGGAGTCGGTGGCACCCTTTCGAAGGAACCATTCTGGCATTTACCTGAAGCGACTTAGGGAAATCACGGAAAGCCTTAATCAGGATTGCCGGACACGGGATTGAACCGTCCTCCTCCCGAATGCAAGTCCAGTGCACTGACCACTGCGCCACCTCGCTCGGTTGCACGTGAGGTATAGTTGGAGATCCTATTATAGTTAACTAGTACTTAAATTGTAAATTATGGTTCAAATAGCTCTGAGCACTATGCGACTTAACTTCTAAGGTCACCAGTCGCCTAGAACTTAGAACTAATGAAACCTAACTAAACTAAGGACATCACACATCCATGCCCGAGGCAGGATTCGAACCTGCGACCGTAGAGGTCGCTCGGCTGCAGACTGTAGCGCCAGGAACCGCACGGCCACTCTGGCCGGCTATAAATTATGACTTTCTTCGAATAAAATATGGAGCAGTAAAATTTAGGATGGTTTAGTAACAATGTAACGCTTTCTCCCTTTAGTATTCTATGTTTAACAGCACTACCCTCATAAAATGCTTCAGAGATATCCTCAGAAGTGCTGCACGTAACGTAACAAAGATAGGTCATCAGTATTTTGAAGCTGAATGTATATTCCTTTATAATTTAATTTGTAACCATTACAGAGTCTTCTTGAATTTTTTGATGGCTAAATTATTTGTGCCCTCTTGACGATTTTTGTGGAATTTCTCTTGTGTCTAACATTCAGACAGTTGTAACATTACAAGAGCTGCAAACTCGACAAATTCAAAAATGCTTCAAAAGGCTCTGAGCACTATGGGACTTAACTGCTGAGGTCATCAGTATCCTAGATCTTAGAACTACTTAAACCTAACTAACCTAAGGACATCACACACATCCACGCCCAAGGCAGGATTCGAACCTGCGATCGTAGCGGACGCGCGGATCCAGACTGTAGCGCCTAGAACCGCTCGGCCACTACGGCCGGCTCGACAAATTGTAACTCAAAAAGTACATATTACTGTACCCTTACGATTCTGTATAACACACATTCCTTGCTCACGTTCCTTCCGACCGTCATGCCACGCGTTAGTGTATTCCACATTTCTGCTTATACGAAAAAACAAAAGCGATAAGGAGAATAAAAAAGGATGGCAGTTAATTCGAAGGCATTCTGTCATTTGTCAGCGGGTCTCTAAACAATGTTTGCACATTACGTCACTAGGTATACGTGCTCTCAGCGTACTTTCGTACAATGACGTAATTCAAGAAATCTGTAAGCCAGCAGATTACTTAGCAGCGTACCATCCCATAACAGAACGCTGTTTCCACAGCATGTAACAAGATAAATATGCACACATTAGCCGGTGCACCTTATAGTCTTCTCAGCAGACCGTAATGTGACTAAACGCCTAAACAAAATGCCACTACCCATCTCACAACACGAGTCCTGTTAGAAAAGAAAGAGGAAGACTGGTCCCTTGCAGGGCGTGTGTTTGTCGAGCAGTAATTAATTCTGGAAAACTGGTGGAGCCGGCGCTGGCGGGCATGTGTTGACAAGGCTGGGCCGCGCAACCAGGTGCGACGGCTGCTGGACACTTACACGCTGTCCAGCGAGCCAACACGCTCTTAATGGGAAAGTGAACTGGCCGCCTATACATGGCACACACGCTTTCCCGTCCCGGGACGAGTGTTGTCTTAACCCGACCTTAAAAGATTTCTCATCTGCACGTAATAGTTCCCGTGTTTGCGCTGGCTAGTTAGTAAGTACACAAATAAACAGGTAAATTAAAAACACTCTAATAGCTCTAAGTGAAACTAAACATCCGTAATATGTTGTTTTGAGGCTAGACAAACAGGAAAGCACAGGTTCGTTAGCGTGAGCTAGCACGCGGCGAGTAAATGAGTCGTCTTGTCGAGGCGGCGCACGTCGCGTAGCGCTGAGCTGTGCCGTGCTGTGTGAACTGCAGCGTTGCCCTGCGTGACATCGCACTTTGCGCCGGCCGTAGGCTTCAGAGTCCCGGCCGTCGGCTCCGCTATCTCGAATGAGATGCGTGACGAGAACTAACGGCAACTGAATATGTGCGGGGTTTTGGTCATTCTAGGAACACCGATGTTTCAAATATTCTTCTGCCGCCCGCTGGTTCGCTTTGTTTCCGGGTCCACTGCCGGTTTCCAGACGTGTTCTACGAGGTGCATTCAAGTTCTAAGGCCTCCCATTTTTACTCTAATTAACTACTCACCCGAAATCGATGAAACTGGCGTTACTTCTCGACGTAATCGCCTTGCAGACGTACACATTTTTCACAATGCTGACGCCATGATTGCATGGCAGCGGCGAAGGCTTCTTTAGGAGTCTGTTTTGACCACTGGAAAATCGCTGAGGGAATAGCAGCACGGCTGGTGAATGTGCGTCCACGGAGAGTGTCTTTCATTGTTGGTAAAAGCCAAAAGTCACTAGGGGCCAGATCAGGTGAGTAGGGAGCATGAGGAATCACTTCAAAGTTGTTATCACGAAGATACTGTTGCGTAACGTTTGCTCGCTGTGCGCGTGCGTTGTCTTGGTGGAACAGCACACGCGCAGCCCTTCCCGGACGTTTTTGTTGCAGTGCAGGAAGGAATTTGTTCTTCAAAACATTTTCGTAGGATGCACCTGTTACCTTTGTCCTTTGGAACGCAATGGGTAAGGATTACGCGCTCGCTGTCCCAAAACATGGACACCATCATTTTTTCAGCACTGGCTGTTACCCGAAATTTTTTTGGTGGCGGTGAATCTATGTGCTTCCATTGAGCTGACTGGCGCTTTGTTTCTGGATTGAAAAATGGCATACACGTCTCATCCATTGTCACAACCAACGAAAAGAAAGTCCCATTCGTGCTGTCGTTTCGCGTCAACATTGCTTGGCAACATGCCACACGGGCAGCCATGTGGTCGTCCATCAGCATTCGTGGCACCCACCTGGATGACACTTTTCGCATTTTCAGGTCGTCATGCAGGATTGTGTGCACAGAAATGCCAACTCTGGAGGCGATGTGTTCAACAGGCGATCCCCCAAAACAATTCTCTCCACTTTCTCTATCATGTCGTCAGGCCGGCTTGTGCGAGCCCGAGGTTGTTTGTTGTCACACAATGTACCGCCTTCATTAAACTGTCGCACCCACTAATGCACTTTCGACACATCCATAACTCCATCACCACATGTCTCCTTCAACTGTCGATGAATTTCAATTGGTTTCACACCACGCAAATTCAGAAAACGAATAATTGCACGCTGTTCAAGTAAGGAAAACGTCGCCATTTTAAGTATTTAAAACAGTTCTCAGTCTCGCCGCTGGCGGTAAAATTCCATCTGCCGTACGCTGTTGCCATCTCTGGGACGCATTGACAATGAACGCGGCCTCATTTTAAAACAATGCGCTTGTTTCTATCTATTTCCAGTCCGGAGTAAAAAAAAAATCGGAGGCCTTAGAACTTGAATGCACCTCGTAATACAGGGTGTCCGAAAAGACTTTCCCTGATTACATAAATTGATAACTCAGGCTAGAAGTAAGATACAAATATGAAACTTGTGTCGAATTGTTTACAACTAACAAAGTTTTTTTTCTGTTTTAGGTTCGCAGTACGTAAGTAATGGATGAGGTGCAGTGCCCAAGAAGCCATGTTAACCAATCAGGAGAAGGCACAGTGTGTCCTGAGACACGATCACCAACCACAGTGCAGAGACACTTCCAGACAACATTTGGAAGGTTCATGTTGTGTTGGCAGGAGATCCAACACCGTGTTAGGAATGGAGGCCGAAATGCACGCTTCGTAGCTCACGCAGGCTGGCGTGAGGATGGAGGAACTATACTGACGTGAGGTCTGGAACATGACAAGGAATGAGTATTCAGAAAGCGGACGTAATTAGTTTCATACTTAACTTTACGCTCTTGACGGTACATGATTCACAATATTATCAGTTCAGACCACAATCTTGAAGAATATGGCGCCTTTTTAGGTCGTAGCAAATGCCGTAGCTGAAGGCTATGCTAAACTGTCGTCTCGGCAAATGAGAGCGTATGTAGACAGTGAACCATCGCTAGCAAAGTCGGCTGTACAACTGGGATGAGTGCTAGGGAGTCTCTCTAGACTAGACCTGCCGTGTGGCGGCGCTCGGTCTGCAATCACTGATAGTTGCGACACAGGGGTCCGACGTATACTAGCGGACCGCGGCCGATTTAAAGGCTACCACCTAGCAAGTGTGGTGTCTGGCGGTGACACCACAGTTCAAATGGTTCAAATGGCTCTGAGCACTATGTGACTTAACTTCTGAGGTCATCGGTCGCCTAGAACTTAGAACTAATTAAACCTAACTAACCTACGGACATCACACACATCCATGCCCGAGGCAGGATTCGAACCTGCGACCATATTGGTCGCTCGGTTCCAGACTGTAACGCCTAGAACCGCACGGCCACTCCGGCCGGCAACATTTGGAAGGAATTCACCTGATGTCAAGAGCATTAAAACCTGGTATGAGAAGTTCAAGAACACAGGATCGGTTGCTGACCTTCCGAGGTCTGGTCGACCAAGAACCTCAGCAGACAGGGTGGAAGCTGTAAGGCAGTCTTTTCTGTGAAGTCTGAAGAAATCGGCGTGCAGGGCCTCACGTGAATTACAGATGCCAGAAAGCTCTCTCCATGACATTTTACACAAACGTTTATTGTTTCGTGCATACAAAGTGCAAATCGTTCAGGCCTTGTTGCCCAATGACAGCACACGTCGATATGTGTTTGCGGTCGAAATGCTATCACGTATTGACGACGATGATGGTTATCTCAGACGAATTGCCTTTTCCGACGAAGCGACCTTTTTTGTCAGTGGAGTAGTGAATCACCATAATGTGCGCATTTGGCGTTCACAACCCCCTAGCGAGGTCATGGAGTGCACCAGAGGCAGTTCAAAGGTGAATGTTTGGTGTGCGCTATTGCACGATCGAATTATCGGGCCATTCTTCTTCTCTGAGGCTACCATCACATCTGCAGTGTATCTGGACATGTTGCAACTGTATGCTGTTCCTCAGCTGCTTCAGTATCACCCCAATGTCTTGTTTCAGCAAGACGGTGCACCGCCTCATTGGGGTTTGGACGTTCGTGCCTATCTCAATATGACATTTCCTGGGCGATGGATTGGTCGTGATGGGCCAACGGTTTGGCCTCCACGCTCTCCTGACATAACCCCATCAGACTTCTTTTTATGGGGTTATGTGAAGGACAAGGTCTACCGAACACGTGTGCCAGATCTTGAAACCCTGCGGCAACGGATAACCACAGTCGTTGAATCGATCCCTCCAGTGATGCTGGCTAAAGTGTGGACGGAAATTGAATATCGCCTAGATGTGCTACGTGCTACCAAGGGTGTTCATGTGGAAGTTTACTGATGTGTGAAAAAAACTTTGATAGTTTGTAAACAATTAGACACCAGCTTCATATATGTATCTTACTTCTAGCCTGAGTTATCAATTTATGTAATCAGGGAAAGACTTTTCGGACACCCTGTATATTCTGTAGTGTGAATAGTTTTATACCATTGAATTGTCTCAGTATAGGTGATAGTGGTGAAAAATTATTGACTAACTGCTGCGCGAAATACATTCTAAGTCACAAAAAGAAAACGACGCACCACGAAGGATTTTAGAATGGGATGAAAATCGGTAGATGTGATGTACATGTACAGACAAACAAATGATTACAATTTCAATAATTTTGATGATTTATTCAAGAGAAAGGGCAACGGCCTTGCCGCAGTGGATCCACCGGTTCCCGTCAGATCACCAAAGATAAGCGCTGTCGGGTGTGGTCGGCACTTGGATGGGTGACCATCCGGAACACTATGCGCTGTTGCCGTTTTTTGGGGTGCACGCAGCCTCTTGATGCCAACTGAGGAGCTACTCGACCGAACAGTAGCGGCTCCGGTCAAAGAAAACCATCGTAACGACCGGGAGAGCGGTGTGCTGACCACACGCCCCTCCTATCTGCATCATCAGCTGAGGATGACACGGCGGTCGGATGGCCCCGATGGGCCACTTGTGGCCTGAAGACGGAGTGCTTATTCAAGAGAAAGGGCTTGCGAAATTGAACAAGTCAATAACGCGGTGGTCTACCTCTGGTCCCTGTGAAAGTAGTTATTCGGCATGACACTGACTGATAAAGTTGTTGGATGTCCTCCTGAGGGCTTTCGTGCTACGTTCTGTCCAATTGGCGCTTCATATCGTCAAAATCCCGAGATGGTTGGAGTGCCCTGACCGTAATGCTCTTAATGTTCTCAAGTGGGGAGAGATCCAGCGACCTTGCTGGCCAAGGTAGGGTTTGGCAAAAACTTGGACAAGCAGTAGAAACCTTGGGCGGACATTATCTTGCTGAAATGTAAGCCCAGGATGGCTTGCCATGAAGGGCAACAAAACGGGGCGTAGAATATCGTCGATGTACCGCTGTGCTGTAAGGGGTGCTGCGAATGACAACCAAAGGGTTCCTACTATGAAATAAAATGGCACCCCAGACCATCACTGCCGTTTGTCGGTCCGTATGGGAGGCAACAGTCAGGTTTGTATCTCACCCCTATCCGGGGAGTGTCCAGACACGTCTGTACTGGTCATCAGGGCTCAGTTCGAAGTGGGACTCTTCACTGAAGACCATTCTACTCCAGTCTAGAAAATCAAAGGCCGAATCTCAACACCCTTTCTGTCAGCAGCCTATTAATGGTCCGTGTGGTTACTGAAACACTAGTTGAACGTTGGATCGATGATAATGACGAATCCGGGACTCTGAGTGCCTCTCTGACGACTGCTCGGCCCTCACGTTCCTTCGTCTCTGTAGACCGACCGCTTCCTTCTTGACTCTGTGTTCGGCCATGGTTCATCCATTCTGCCAACATCGTCGAATAGTGGCGTCGCTCCTATTGAAATGTCGAGCGATTGGCCGATTACTCCAACCTGCTAAACTGTGGCCAGCTACACGTTTCCTCTCAACTGCTGAAACCTGCAGTCGGCAAGGCTTAATTATTGTCAAACTGAATACACGAAATGAAATTCGTTAAGATTTTATGCTCTGGTATCGACAAGTCCCCTGTTTACCATCCTTGCCCACAGGGAATAATGTGCGATCCATCTTCTGGGACATCAGCACTGAGCCATACCTACAGATATGGACGCTGACAATAGTACTGATGGTATAGTGGCCTACGCTGATGATTTACTTGTCGTAATTTCAGCAGAGATAACATTGTAGTTGGAGGAAAGGGCCAGTAGTGCACTGTCCAGTTTTACAATGGTGCAACCAACACAAACTCTCGGCAGCAAAAACCAAACCACATACATTTTAATGAAAAGTTATGCGGAGAGAGACCTTTCCATTAAACTTCTGGACACCAACATCAAAAGAACAACAGTCACACGATACATGGAGGTGCACGTTGATGAACGACATAACTTTAATGAGCGTATCAATATTTTAACAGAAAAAGCAGAATTTTTTTTACACAAACTAGCACGATTTAATACAGAACAATGCAGTCTCACTAAAAACAACAAAAACATATCTCTCTGCTCTCTTTGAGTCGATACAAAGCTTTACAGCCGGCACATGGGCCCATCGTCTGTCCGCTGTCCCGAACAAAACAGCCGTCGCACGCGCTCAAAGGAGTGTTCTACCTGAAGCATTTGGTACCACTTCAGTGGATGTTCTATGTGTGGTGCGAGCTATTTACCTCATAGACATCACAATTAAATTTCGAGCTGCGACGTACTGGCTTAAGATAACTGCAATAACATCTGCACCAGTCGAAGACAAGCACCACCTAAAACGGTGGCGGATTGACTCCTGGAAAACAGAATGGGAATCAACTGACAAGGGGCGACGGGTGTATAGAATATTCCCCAAAATCAGGGAGAGCCTAAGGATGAACCACATATGTCCAAGCCGTGGAAAGTTCATTTCTTATTGGGTATGGTCCGTATCCAACACATCTACAACGCATGAGCCAAAAGCAGACAACATCATGCACATGTGGGCAAGAAGAATCCCCAGAGCATTTGGTTCTACAGTGTAGAAATTACAGGGACACAAGACAGGCGAATGTCATCAACTTACTTGCAAACCAAAGATTATACAATATAGTCAAACACACTGAATATTGACGAACATTAAACACTCTAACAGACATTATCTCAAAGTTGACACTTGAAGATTTTCGACGACGTAGGCCAACAACGAATGACTAGAATAAATACCACAAAATGCAGAATAGTATAAATTGAAAGTTTGTAGTATTATTATTAGAAAGCATTGCAACTCGGCACTATTACTGCAGAAGCTATCTCTATAAACGTTCAGCTACTGAAAAATATAATAATATAAAATAAAAGTTTGTACCATGAAACATTGTAATTCAGTACTGCACACCTACAGAATATATAGTAAGCAGGGAATATTGTAATTTAGCACTACACATCTATAGAATATAATGTATAAGTCTACCACATACATCCCTAAGAAATGTACGTTTTTAGGATAATTATCAAGACTTATTGACAGGAAGCACTATCGCTAACAGTATTTGAAAAGCAAGATGAAATTGTCAGTAAAATACGATAATTATAAAAGTTCGATATAAGACCAAAGCGAGAAGAATTATTTCGATAAAAATTTAAGTTAAACTATTTGTATTTTAGTTCTAGGGGACTGATGACCATAGATGTTAAGTCCCATAGTGCTCAGAGCCATTTGAACCATTTTTGATGAAACGTATTCTTCTTCTTCACGTTATCCCCACCTAATACGGAGTCTGTTATACCAAATATTTATCAAATTTATTTTATTTAACTTTGCGTTCGGATGCTCTTCCTGTCGTCGCTGTCATCAGTTACCTAAGGGCGGCATGCTCTGTGCGCCGCCTCTATGTTAGCTGTGTAAACTTTATTCTGTGTATGATCGTATTTTCACTGTTTGTGTATCGTGTTGTGTGAGGTGCAAATTGGGAACCAGCACAGCATTTCCCTAAATGACTTTGAGAAACTGCCTAAAAACCAAATTGTCCCGCTCACCATCCACGGTAACTGATTCACCACGCCGATTCGACCTTCAGGTCTCGCAAGCTAGTGCGCTCCGCGTTACGCCATACGAGTATGTCTGATGGAGTACGTAATACACTGACTTAATGAACTTCATAACAAACTATAACACTTGTTCAGAGAAGAAATTTTACTCGATTTACTTTCTTTCTCTGAAACATTGCTGTATCGTCGTACCTATTGGTGGCCTAGCAGTCTAAAGCCAGTTGGTTAAATAATACATACTGTAGAATATTACACGAATGTCGTATGTTTTTCATTCATATTAACTGTTATTTGCCATTAACCGAACCGGTATCTAGGATTGGGCGCATCCTCGGAGGTTTGACGGAATACAGCAATACAGACTACGCTCATGGTCTTCACAAATTCATCTTACAGTAAGGAACATGGACGAAGTCTAGTCTGTACCGCATATGTTATAATATATCAATACGATGAGCACCTCCATCTTCTACATTTACAACAACTAGTGTCCAGCAACAACCCCACTACAGCTGACGAATAACCCGAGCGCTCATAGGGTACTAATTTTATTCTGACTTTGCTGCATTTCTAGGTCGTTTTCTACCCAGTGCGGTATCAGAACCGCTGAATTGAACATCTTGTGAACAGTGAACAATGCTGTAAAGATTTTATTGCTACGCGTAAAACAACCATATCATGAATGTTCCTATCCAACGAAGCGTCATATAACAGAATCTGCCCTGTTCCTCCGTATTGTAAAACGCTTCGCACTTCAAGCCATTTGTACAATACTAACTTGTGTTGGAATCGGTGACTGTTACTTCAACGGTAAACTATTGCCACGTCACAACCGCCCTCCATCACTCCGTGAAATCTGTTTCTAAGTAATCAGACGTAGCCTCTTTTTATTACACCAATACTGATTAGAATTTTACTTCACTGGCATTTGACAAGAAGATGAGCTCGCTGAGAAACTGTAGTAACAGAATTCGTCTGCGGCGGTGATATTTAATACGTAATATTTACATATTTGACTCGTCACAATGAAAATAAGCACACATCAGAGATGTGTCAAACGTATAGGAGACCCAGAGCGCATGCTGCTTGAATCAAACGAGACATATATAAGGATATTCTGGTTAATCCATGACATCTTGTCACACAGTTTGTCCACAGCAGTCAGAAATGCTCCCAGAAGATTTGCTTCATCATGCAGAGTAGTACGAAATATTAGGACCTGATTATCTGTCTCTCCTGTGAAACTGAGTTTTCACGAAGAACTGTAAACTATAAATAAAACCGTTAAAAGTGTGTATCACGATGTGGAGAAAGTGTTCGCACTATCCTAGTTTCGCATGTGAAATACGGTTGGATTTATACACTTTCTGACAGTTTTTAGAAGCAGCTGAAAATACGCGAGAACAAGTGCTGCTAACAACTCTTCTGTTATCAAGGATAAATCACGTTTATCGTATTGTAAAGCGCGAGGGCATGCCGGCCTACTGCTACCTCATAGCTTAACTCATAACAATCATTGAAAACAATCACCATAAGATCATAATGAAATTCGAAAATTGACACGGTTTTATGAAACTTCCGCTGGGCATTATTGGTTCCACGAATCATGATTTCCAGGGCCGAGCTATAGCCTTGCAAGCAGTATATTGGTCCAGTTTAACAGAATCCGGACAAACAGCGGCAGATGTTGTGACTCACTGCGCAAACAGAGACAGCGCGAGAGGCAACGAGCGAGAGGCTACCACACACGTAACTTCCAGGGCCGGCACACAGGAAACGCGTCTATCTGAGAGCGTCTGCAGCATCTGAATGGTGCTGCAATTTCCCTGAGAATTCGGAGAAACGTAGACGATTGGTATCCACGGCCAGACCATCTACCCTGCAGCCTACGGGTCAGCACCATAAAATTTTAAAATACGAGAGTGTCCTAAAAATTAACGCCAGCGATTTATCGACGCCAAAAATCTTAAAACTTTTTTGAATATAACAAATTTTATTAACATTCTACATCTATATTCTTTATGGCTACATATTTCCAGCCTTCTACCGCCGGAGGGCTCCGAACTGTATCGGGTAATATGGCGGAGTGTAACGTAATTACACTACTGGACATTAAAATTGCTACACCACGGAGATGACGTGCTACAGACGCGAAATTTAACCGACAGGAAGAAGATGTTGTGATATGCAAATGATTAGCTTTTCAGAGCATTCACACAAAGTTGGCGTCGGCGGCGACACCTAGAACGTGCTGACATGAAGAAAGTTTTCAACCGATTTCTCGTTCCCAAACACCAGTTGACCGGCGTTGCCTGGCGAAATGTTGTTGTGATGCCTCGTGTAAGGAGGAGAAATGCGTACCATCACGTTTCCGAATTTGATAAAGGTCGGATTGTAGCCTATTGCGATTGCGGTTTATCCTATCGGTACAATGCTGCTCGCGTTGGTAGAGATCCAATGACTGTTAGCAGAACAGGAAATCAGTGGGTTCAGTGGGGTAATACGGAACGCCATGCTGGATCCCAACAGCCTCGTATCACTAGCAGTCGAGATGACAGGCATCTTACCCGCATGGCTGTAACGAATCGTGCTGCCACGTCTCGATCCCTGAGTCAACAGATGGTGGCGTTTGCAAGACAATAACCATCTGCACGAAAAGTTCGACGACGTTTGCAGCAGCATGGACTATCAGCTCGGAGACTATGGCTGCGGTTACCCTTGACGCTACATTACAGGCAGGATCGCGTGCGATGGTGTACTCAAAGACGAACCTGGGTTCACCAATTGCAAAACGTCATTTTTTCGGATGAATCCAGGTTCCGTTTACAGCATCATGATGCTCACATTCGTGTTTGGCGAGATCGCGGTGAACGAACATTGGAAGCGAGTGTTCGTCATTGCCATACTGGCGTATCACCCGGCGTGATGGTATTGGGTGCCATTGGTTACATGCCTCGGTCACCTCTTGTTCGCATTGACGGCACTTTGAACAGTGGACGTTACATTTCAGGTGTGTTACGACCCGTGGCTCTACCCTTCATTCGATCCCTGCGAAACCCTACATTTCAGCAGGATAATGTACGACCGCATGTTGCAGGTCCTGTACGGGCCTTCCTGGATACAGAAAATGTTCGACAGCTGCCCTGGCCAGCACATTCTCCAGATCTCTCACCAATTGGGAACGTCTCGTCAATATTGGCCGAGCAATTGGCTCGTCACAATACGCCAGTCACTACTCTTGATGAACTGTGGTATCCAGTTGAAGCTGCATGGCCAGCTGTACCTGTACACGCCATCCAAGCTCTGTTTGATTCAATGCCGTTATTACGGCCAGAGGTTGTTGTTCTGGGTACTTACTTCTCAGGATCTATGCACCCAAATTGCTTCAAAATATAATCACATGTCAGTTCTAGTACAATATATTTTTCCAATGAAAATCTGTTTATCATCTGCATTCCTTCTTGGTGTAGCAATTCTAATGGCTAGTAGTGTACATCGGTACGTGAGAAACAGCGTCCTGTAATCGAGTTTAGAATCCAAAGAGATCTTCCATGCATGGAGCGCCCTCTCCTTCGGCATGACGATGACAGAGAACACAAGAGCACTGCGACATCTCCAGCAATCTGACTCTTTGGAGTCATTGTCATCGATCGTTCTCCATACAGTCCCGACTTGGCCCCATCCGATTTCCGTATGTTCCAAAAACATAAATGACACCTTCGCGGACTTCATTTCGGTTAACGGACCTCTCATTGGGAGAAACGTGTTCGTCGACAGGGTGACTATACGTAGACACGAAGAATAAAGATGTAGAATGTTCATAACGTATTTTTCATTTAAAAAGCCTGAAGAGTTTTCACACAAAACATTCGGACGTCTTACTTTTCAGTACGCCCTCATAAGAAATCTTAGTCTGGAACCGCGTGACCACTAC
This sequence comes from Schistocerca gregaria, assembly GCF_023897955.1. Taxonomy (NCBI): domain Eukaryota; kingdom Metazoa; phylum Arthropoda; class Insecta; order Orthoptera; family Acrididae; genus Schistocerca; species Schistocerca gregaria. The sequence goes on along the minus strand of NC_064931.1, from coordinate 117,807,330 downwards.
AGTCGCAGGTTCGAATCTTGCCTCGGGCATGGATGTGTGTGACGTCGCTGACCACGGTGGCCGAGCGCTTCTAGGCGCTTCAGTCTGGAACCGCGCGACTTCTATGGTCGCAGGTTCAAATCCTGCCCCGGGCATGGATGTGTGAGATGTCCTTAGGTTAGTTAGGTTTAAGTACTTCTAAGTTCTAGGGGACTGATGACCTCAGATGTTAAGTCCCATAGTGCTCAGAGCCATTTGACTCGTAAGAAATCTTTATTTTAATAGTGTGGTGCGGGTACTCTTATAATCGTAAAACATGTAGACGTTATTACTGTGTTTGGGAGTATGGGTTGATTTGGCTGAATTTTTCGTAGCCAGCTGACATACAGTCAGTATTTACCTCTCAAATCCTCACGTTCAGTGCGTCATGTTTCGAGTGGCATTCGGTCAAACGCATGGAACTTCAGTTTGTAATGTAGCTGAGATTAAAAAATGGTTAACGGAATTTTATCAGTTTGTAATAAGTCGATTTCATTGAAAGTCGACTCCTTCCGTACTTCATATCAGCCAGACAGAGACCAATAAAAATATATAGCCCACTTACTGTCGCAAGATGCGGATTCGTCAGTTCTTGAGGCTTGGCAAAATAATTTTCGGATAATTTTATAATTGTATTTCCTAACAAGACATTTCTGGGAACTAACCAAATTTCTTAAGATTTATAGACTCTGACAAGCATCTTACTGAGTAGAGACATCATAGCAAGGTTACGCGACCATTGCATTTCACCGGGAAATTCAGAAGTCAAATTTAAAAATAAAAATTGTTTCAAAATACTAGAGTATTTTTATAGAAAAATACGTATTTTTTAGTAATAATTATACTACTACCAATTGGAAAGAACCCCTAGACTTTGTCAACATTACCATTACAGCATTACTTTTGAAATGGAAGTACTGATTTTTGCGTGGATATGACTTTTTTTTAAAGAAAATAGTTTCTATTGGCCATATTAAGAAATCGTGTTGACTACATTAAATATTACAATTATTTTCTCATCAACTCATAAAATCTTTATACGTATAGTAAAGTTTTACACGTTAAGTAATAAACCTTTGATGCTGTGTTATTGTAATCCAAAAATGCTACTTTTCGTGTTACCCATCAAGAAGTTACCCATCCAAGAAGTTACCCATCAAGAAGTCCCCTAGGTTTAGCCGAGGGGTGTATCTATACATACTCTTAATTAAACTCCTCCCACAGCGTTTTTCTGTCAATATATGAAGGCTAATCCAAGGAAATTCTATAAGAATTTTGATACGGTTTTCACTAATAGATGGATTCTAAGGTTTGTGAATATAATTTACTACTGTTATACCAAACAAGTCGTCTGGATGTAGATACTTGTGTGGGTCGCTAGAACACCCTACATTGGCCCAGTTGGTATCTAGATACGCAGTGTATAAGCTGATCTCGGGTGATAGACAGCACTGGACTCGTTCATAGGGTTCTCTTTAGACAAAATACGTGCAAACACAAAAACAAGTGTAAATGTAGCACGAAGAAATGATCACGGGACCCAGTGAGAAAGATAAGTCAATGTAGGATGTGAGTGGCACGAAAACTACAGTAAAAATATTCTTCTGCGTCCAGTGTGAGAAGTAATACATCATTTGCTTCAATAGACAAGTATATAATGTACCAGCAATACTTCCCAACCCCTCTCATTTTATTCCAATCTAGGAACTACTGTAGGTACATCTATATGTAAGCCTAAATTTCTATAATTTTAACTGTGATAATCAGTACGTTAGATGTTTGCGGGAGACAGTAATCCTACACATGTTGAACGTCTTTCCTGTAGCGTATTCAATTGGAGATCGCTGAGCATTTGTGAAATGCTTACATGCTGACTAAACATGCCTGGGACGAATCTGTACGACTCCTCTTCCAGTCATATGAACATCAGCGAAAGTAAAATAAGAATAATAGAATGTAAGCTAATTAAATTACTCTACACTGAGAGAATTAGATTAGGAAATGCAACACTAAAAGTAATGGATGAATTTTGCTATCTGTTCAGCAAAATAATTATGTTGGTTGGAGTAGGAAGGATATAAAATTCCGACTGGTAATAGCAAGAAAAAAGCATTTATGAAAAAAAGGAGTTTGTTAACAAAATCTTTAAAGTTAGGTAGTCTTTTCTGAAGATCTAGAGTGTAGACCTGTATGGAAGTGAAACGTTCACGATAAGGAGTTCGGACAAGAGAACAGAAGCTTTCGAAACGTGATGGTATGGAAGAATGCTGAAGGTTATAAAGATGAATAGAATAATAAAGAGGCACTTAATTTATTTATTTAACCTGATCAGATTAGGGCCATCAGGCCCTCTCTTACATCGGACCAGTGTTCCACACATGCAGCACTTCACACATCAGAATCACATCATGACAATAGTTTAAATGAGAAAATTAGATTACTCTAGTTACAATATGAATAAAGAATAGTGACTAAGACCTAATAAAGTAAATGCGGCAGTATTTTTACAACAGGTGCTATACATACAGATTATGATAAAAGCAGTAATAATAACAGTAAAAAATAATGACAAACATGAGAAGGATTGGCAATAGTAATGAAGGTTTGTGCAGATGTACATAATATCTTGGTGTGTAAAGTAGATGTTTACTAGTTTAGCGTGTTTTGGGGAATGGAGATTTAAGAAGGGGGAAAGAGGGAAGTAATGAGGTGAAGTGCATTCATGTACAGGGGAAGGCATTACTGTTGCTTAAGTAGATACGTCATTAACTGTTTTTTTGAAGCTGGACATGTTTTTAAGTTCTGTAACATAACGAGGGAGGTTATTCCAGAATCGGGATCCCGCTACTGTAAAGGACTTCGAGAAGGTGACTGAGCGATGCAGTGGAACGGAGAGGATTTTATTATAATGGGAACGTGAGTTTCTGTCATGTTGTTCCGACATGAGCGTTAGGGACGAGGAGAGATATGAGGGACAGTTTACATTTATAAGGCAGTAGATGAGACAGAGTGTATGGAAATCTCTACGTTTGTCTGCACGCAGCCAGAACAATTTTGCATATGCTGGTGAAATGTGATCAAAAAGCCGAACGTCACAGATATATCGGACGCAGGCACTCATGACCAGTTCTAGACGTCGGGAATTTTCCTGAGAGAGGCCTTGTAGGATAATATCGCTGTAGTCAATGATTGGGAGTATAAGCGTTTGTACTAATTTCTTTTTCAGATCGAAAGGGAAGAGTTTTTTATATTTTTGTAGGACATGAAGGGATGTTGATGCTTTTTTGCACACTGCAGTTACGTGCTCTGTCAAATTTAGATTTTCATCTATTACTACTCCCAAACTCTTTGCTCAGGGAGAGAAGTTAATATTTGTTCCATTTAGGATAAGAGGTGATACGGATTCCCGATGTTTTGGGCTAATGAGCTTAGAGTGACCAACAAGTACCGCTTGGGTTTTAGATGGGTTTAGTTTTAGACCTATGTCCTGTGCCCATTTTGACAGTGCATCGAGGTCAGTATTGAAATTTTCAATAGCTTTCTTGAGATTGCTTGGTTTCGCACTTAGATACAACTGAAGGTCATCAGTATACATATGGTATTCGCAATGGGTCAGAACTGATGACACATCGTTGACATACAGAGAGAAGAGTATAGGACCTAATACTGAGCCTTGGGGAACGCCTGACACTACCTGCCGCCATTGTAATTTTGTATTCCCAGATAGGACGCGTTGCTGACGAGATATCATCTATGAGCGAAACCATTGCACTGCACTTGGTGAGAAATTTAGACCGCTAAGTTTGGCCAGTAAGATGTCGAAATCGACAGTATCAAATGCTTTGCTGAAATCTAAGACGCAAATGATAGTCGCTTCTTGTCTGCCCATAGCAAGTTTCAGGTCATCTGTCACCTTTATCAGAGCAGATGTTGTGCTTCGATGTTTATAGAAACCTGATTGGTATCGAATACAGTATAAAGAAATATATGGCCTAGCTTGACTAAAAAAAAGGATCGGTTGACAGGTGAGGCGTCAAGCAATCATCAACTTGGTAATGGAGAGAAACTTGGGAGGTGAAAATCGTAGATGACACCTGGACATGAATACAGTGGATGTAGTAAGCAGGTTCAAATGAATGTGGGTTGCAGTAATGCAGTTGTTATGAAGGGGCACACAATGGTACACCATCTTGCATGATGAAATTGACTGAAGGAGGAATCGTCAGTTTTCTTGGTATTCCATTCCAAATGATAATTGGCTAGAACTATAGGAGGGAAACCAGAAAAAATGTTAATCGGATCATGGAACCAATCTCCTTTGCGCATGTGTTACCAGAACAGATAATATTTTTTTAGAACTAGTGAATTACTTTTTAATTGAAATGAACATCTCATCTACTATCAACAAAAATTATTGCTTATAACTGATTGGTAATCAAAAATAAGGATTCCAGAAAAAAACCAAAAAACAATAAAATAAACTTTTACCCAAATCTATACCATGTTCTCTAATCGGACCAAGGAGGTATATTAAAATGACATTTAAACTGAGATAAAATTAATCATTTATATATTTATTCTAAAAGCTTATATCAACTGAAATATATGGAATTTATAAAAAAAATTTAAAAAGTTTGATAAAATTAGATAGTGTTCAGCTTAGCTAATTTCATTGACAATAGTGATGAAATTACATCATTAGGTGAATGTACAAATAATTCAGTTGTTACATTTGATGATTTAATTCTTGAAATTCAGATAGAGTTAAAGATATGGTAAAACAAAGAAATAAATTGTTTTTTATTTACCTCAACATTTTCAAAAATACCAAGACATTTATTTAGAGATAATCCAAATATTTAAATAAATTTAGACATGATTATACACATTTAAATCATATATAGAATGAGTTTCTTGGTGGCGATTTAAAATGCAGTTACTTTAAATGAATGTGCTGCAAATTTCGATTTATTGCAATAGATGTGACAAGAAAAATTAAGAAAGGTAAGTAGTGAGATCTGAATTAAAGATTTTTTAACTACATAAGATATGAAATTATAAAAAATTAGAAATCCTAAAAATATAAAACACATAAAAACCTAAAACATTAATCTTTAAAAAATGAATTATTATAGTTTTTACTAAAGGTTTGTGACATATAATTCTGAATTTATTAAAAAAGCTAAACAAAATAGATAGATGAAAGAAAAATTAAAATTATATTTTAAAAGTGGAAGAGGCAACCAAGAACAGAATAAGAATAATTTAAAAAAATAAGATGAACCTGTCATTGACACAAAACAAAATGTTAAATGTGGAATTGTAGGTTTAGGTGATGATGTGTTGAATGATATAGAATAAATTAGAGATGCTGAACAACAAATGGTTCCATACACTTCTAATCACATTTGTTTACAAAAATTTAATCACATACCACCACTTAAGAAATATTATTGAGAGTGTACATTAAGTAATTTAGAAATAAATAATTTGTTAAAAATTGTAATAAATAGCTTATAAAGCAGAAATATATTAAAATATGAAGAACTAAATTGTAAAATAATAAACATAAGTCAAATAATGCTAGAATATATTAGTCTTCGTGAAGATCAAGTTTTTGGATTAAGATCTAATGGCACATTTAAATTGTTTGGTAAATTACAAGTAAAATTTGATGGAGATAAATTAACAGTCAGTGAAAGGACATATGAAGATACTGAAGGCTTATTCAATGTTTTAACAAAGCACAGATTATTATGGATGTTATGGGTAAAGACTTTAATGCTGGTGATGTATCAAATTGTGCAGGTGTATTATTTCATTACAAAGCATCATATCCTGAAAAGAATCCAAATAAAATAAAATAAGAGAGTGGCATTAAATATAATAATTTCATAAAAGAAATTGTTGGAATTTATGTTAAATAATAATCAGTAGATTCAGACTCAAGCATAGATAAAAGTAGGTTAAGGCTTGGTAAAAAACCAACTGAATATTTGTGGATGAATGATAGATATTTAATCGACAAATTAACAGTAATCCATAGAGAAAAATTAGTTGGTTTAAAAATTATTATAATGAAAAGTTGAAATAACAAAAATATTAACAAATAAACCTAATGATTGTTTTATAAATAATTCAAAAGGTGTTCATTATTGGAGCAAATTTTTTAACTATTTACCTCACACTTTTTGAAAATCAGAGAGGTATGGTAATGATTTAGTAAATACTTTAATTATTAAGTTATTGTTTGTTTTGCATCTTCCTAGTAATGATTATTGTCATTCAGGAAAAGTATTAGAAGAAAAATTAGTTAGAGATAAACAAGGAATAAACAAATTAGTCAACGCTTGCAAAAAGGATATTATTTTTATAGAGATAGTAAACAATTGGGAAAAAGAACATGAATCAGATGAAGAACATCATTTACCTGCAAAATAAAGAATTCACACTGAAGATGCTTCATTAGGAGAAAAATTAGGCAGCAACAGCAGTAAGAGAATTAATGTTTGCTAAAAGAAAATTAAGTATGAACATCAATTAAAATGGTTTACGATTATCATTTTTTTAAATAATAGTATTTTATAAATTTTGATCCAAAATTTTTTAATCAAAACTAATTTTATAAAATGTAATGAAAATGAATATATGACAAATAGTAATACATTTTTTAGTATTTTACACCACTGTCCTGATTTGTCTAATTTCCATTAACAGATGACATCTAGTTGGAACTTATGACCATATTGCAACTATAGTATTTTTTTATCTCATATCTTGATAGGTATAATGCTTTTTCTAGTTACAAAACAGAAAAATAAACTCTTGTCAGATATTTTGACAGTTCAGTTTTGAGAACTCCTCACTACACTGCTATATGTTTACAGAACTGTCAAAGCTGAACTGCCAAAATATCGCACAAAAGTGTGATTTTATGTTTTGCAACTACAAAAAGTGTTATACTTACCAAGACATTAAAGAAAAATTTACTGTGGCTGGAATTTTATCATCACTTGCAACCAGATGTCACTTGCTAACAGCAATAAACCGAAAAATTGCCTGTCATGTAAAATATTAAAAAACATTAAATTATTGCAACTAGTTCTGGAGCATTCATTTTCGATATACACAGTGGTCCATTAATAGTGGCGAAATCGCTCCACTTTGCTGTTTCTCACAAATAGCGAACAGTCGGGTTTACCCATCCTGTCGGATTTGCCCACCTTACACTACTATTCTATGTACTCAATGGAGTATACAAACATTAATTTATTATCGATTTCTAAAATTTTAATCTACATAATGAATAAATTCAGCATTGATTGCAGATTGCTACCTAATGGCAAAATTAAAGCTAAAGGAATTAAAATTAAACTAAATAATGCGTAATTTTTAAGTACTGATAATTTTTAACTGGTGCTCAAAAAAAAAATGAGATAAGGTACTGTTGGCAATTTACTCATAACATTAGCCCTCCTGTTGTGATAAAAATAATTAAACGTCTTATAAAAGAAGAAAAATTGGTTTCTGGGTGAACAAAATATAAAAGAGGAATTCTTCCTTTATTGTTGATTGCACTTTCATATTTAGCTGTTGCTAGTTAATTCGTCTGGGGTGTGATACAAAATTAGAAGAATAAAGAACAATTTTGCAATGGAGCAGAAGGGAACTGGAGGCAGCATCAAGGCTGTTTCAGCCAGCGCTGGAGTGAAAAAAATACCAACTATTCCAAAAAACAACAAGAAAACATATTATCCCTTCACAAATTTTGATATGGAAAGTTATCTAATCAGTTAGAATTAAACATTAGAATTAAACATTCATTTAAAAAAGAAAAATCAGCTTTTGCATCAAGCATCAATAAACAATTGAAATCGAATTTTTGTAAAGAATTATTTTGAAAAATAGAAAATTTTATTGAATAAATTTGTAATGAAAGGGTGAATTTTTTGTTACTGTTAAGAGCTGTGTTAGTTCTAATGATAAAAAATAGAAGTATGGGCGATGCAATTTATAACAAAGCTGTAGTGTATTAAGGATATCTGGTAAAAGAATTCAGAAACCTTGTTACTGAGGATGAATGTACCAAGATTCTCTCATGTTTAACAATAGAAATATGCTATAGACGATTATCAATAATGGTAAATAATGTCGAATCAGTACTTAATTAAGCTTCAGATGAATTTTATGTATTACAAAATATGGTATATACTAAACAAATAACTGAATTTACTCATATGACTGGATACAGACTGAAACACATAATTCTGAGTGTGTATTCATCCTGTAATATGTTGTTGTAACTGGTGAAAGTATAGATTCGAATTATCATTTGATGACTGATATTTCATTAAGTGAATTTGAAAATCCTCAGAAATAACTATTGTTAACCAATTCATAAGAATATTGTATAAGTCAAATTTCATAACTGTAAAATTAAAAGATGAGGTTAATATTGTTCCAGTAGATGTAAAAATAATTTTAATCTGATAAAAATGAATAACCCTAATTGTACAAAGCTTCTCCTTTCAGATAATACCAAGACACGTGGTGTCTTCAGTGTAAAAAATCTCATAGTACACATCATCCATATAGGACAATAACAATAATGGAAAAAAAGAATTGAAGGTATTCATAAGGTTTGTATAAATAAATAAAGTAATTTTTTTTAAAAAAATTTCAGTGTTGGGTGCCTGAACAATACAAATTGTAAAGAAATTATCAGTGAAATCATGAAAAAATTTTAAAAGAAGAAATATTATTTCATTTGGTATACATGAATTCTGGCAAGCTGATCTAGTAGAAATGCATTCTGACAACTTAAAAGGAATTTCCAAAATAAATGAAGGATACAAAATCTTATTAACTGTTATTGATGTGTTTCCAAAATTTGTTTGGGCCATTCCAGTTAATGATCAAAGAGGAAAAAAATTTAAAGCAAAGATGTACAAGAAATTTAGTAACAGATAATGGTAAAAAATTTTATAATACAGATCTTCAAGAAAAAATATAAAATTAATCACTACACAACTTTTACAGAATTAAAGTGTTAAGTTGTTGAGAGATATAACAGAACATTAAAAGACAATATATGGAAAAAAAATTAGTTCTTCAAGGTAGTTAAAAATAGGCTGATTTAGTTATAATACTAGACGATGAATATAATAACATAAAACATTCAACAAATAAAATGAAACCATAGGAGTTAGTGAAAAAAACTATAAAAAGGTTTGCAATATAGAATAACAAGCCAAAATACAAAATAGGAGAAAAAGTTTGAATCAACAAATGAAAAGGAATTTTTGAAAAAGACTTCACAACGAACTGATTAACAGAAATTTTTGAAATTGTAATATTATGTATTTATATCCAATTAAATATAAATTTAACGATGAAAAAATATTTTTTTATGAACAAGAACTACAAAAAAACAAAATTTCCAGTTATATATCTTGTAAAAAAAAGTTGTAAAAGAGAAAATTGATAAATTTTTCGTTAAATAGATTGGTTTTGATAATTCATATTATAGTTGGGTCCAAAAAAATTTTACAATATAGTTTTCACAAATAAATTGAAAAATTTTTCTTTAGAAATGAAAGACTGGGACCTACCATATTTATCTTTTCCAGTAAATGAGTAAAGTAAAAAGAATTTAAATATTCCTACCAAAAGCACTGAAATATATATATATATATATATATATATATATATATATATATATATATATATATATATATATATATGGCTGGATTGATCCATATCATGCTCAATCATCTATGAGTTTCAAAATTATGAAGCTGAAGAATCAAATTAGTCTACATATGATGGAAAATCTGATAAGAAATAAACTGATAACTATATTACAAAATTATTTGATTTTTAATTATAAAAATGGGGATAATAGCATATCAAGAAAGAAACATCCTTTCATTCCTTCATCATATTTATTAAATTTAACTTCATCTCTATCTGATAAAATTTATATGGAAGGGTGTATACTTAATAATGGTGAAAAGAATAAAGAAACTGATGTACATTGGCATTTAGTAGTATTTGGAGGATTTTTTAAAGATTATATAGAAATGAGGTGGGAAGAAAATTTCACTATACGTTTTTCATGGGTTTCAAGTGCTGAAGATTCAATGCTGAGATGAGCTAATTATAATGAAGAAGGTCTTGAAATAAAAAATGCTCTTCCAGTTTGTTGTAGAGAGCATGGAAATTAGAGTATGTATTGTCAAATATGGACCTGAATGTGAACTTGAATTAGAACACAAAATATTAAAAAATCCTAAAATACCAATATTGTTCTACGAATTACAAACTACAGAAATCTCTAGGTTGAGTGGTAGAAATAATTTCGAGTTCAATACACAAATTATTAAAACTAAACATTGTTTGATGTACCCCACTTTATTTTTTATGTTTCTCAAACAAAACAAAACAAATAAGATTGTTGATTCTTCAGTATTTGAAACAAAAAGCCTCAATGAACTTCCGATGTTCCCAAATTATTTTACATTTCGGATCTCCGTCAATTTCCTTCGACACTATTGCACTTTTTATCGCTATAAATACGCCTCCCCCTTCACTGTCCAGCCTGTCTGCGTGCGTGGACTGTTGCTCTGTGCCGGTGTGATCGTGCCAACCGCCGCACACCGTTGGGTGACTTGCGGAGTATAAATGTAGATGTAGATGTAGAGATGGACTGCAGCGTCCGTACTGTCGTACTCGCTACGTCTGCGTTGGCTGCGTGGCCGCTGCTGTGATGCGATGTAGCCGGGCTACTGCTTGCCAGACTCTTCCCGGAAAGCACTCTCTCGAAATTTCAACAGTAAATCTCTCCGTGATGCATAACGCCTCTCTTGTAACGTCTGACAACGGAACTTGTTGAGCATCTTCGTAACACTTTCGTGCCGACTAAACGATCTCATGACGAAACGTGCCGCTCTTCGTTTGATCTTCTCTATCTCTACTGCCAGTCCTATGTGGTAGGGATCCCAGATAGATAAACATCACTCAAGAAGGGATCGAACAAGCGCCTTATAAGCCACTTCCTCCGACGATAAGTTACATTTCCTTACGATTCTTCCTATGAATCTGAGTCTGGCATCTGCTTTTCCCAATATTTGTTTTATACTAATGGTCACTCCTGATAGTTACTCCTGGATGTTCTACGGCAGATAGTGTTTCCAGTGCTTTATCATCAGTAGTGTAGCTATACAGTAGTGGATTTCCTTTCCTATGTATGTGCAATATGTTACGTTTATTTACATTCAGGGTCATTCTGCAAATCGTCACTGTCTTCTGGCGTTGCTACTTTTTTATAGACAACCGCACCATATGCGAACAGTCTTAGAGAGCATCTGACGCTTTCTACTAGATCATTTATATACACTATGTGATCCAAAGTATCCGGACACCCGCCAAACCATACATATTTCATATTAGGTATATTTTGCTACTACCTAAAGCCAGGTACTTCATATCGGCGACCTCAGTAGCCATTAGAAATCGTGAGAGAGCAGAATGGAGCGCTCCGCGGAGCTCACGGACTTCGAACGTGGTCAGGTGATTGGGTGTCACTCGTGTCGTACTTCTATACGCCAGATTTCCACACTCCTAAACAGCCCTAGCTCCACTGTGTCCGATGTGATGACGAAGACGAAATGTGAAGGAACACGTACAGCACAAAAGCGTACAGGCCGACCTCGTCTGTTGACTGACAGAGACCGCCGACAGTTGAAGAGGGTCTTAATGTGAAATAGGGTAACATCTATCCAGACCATCACACAGGAATTCCAAACTGCATCAGGATCTACTGCAAGTACTATGACAGTTAGGCGGGAGGTGAGAAAATTTGGATTGCATGGTCGAGCGGCTGCTCATAAGCCACGCATCACGCCGGTGAATACCAAACGACCCATCGTTTGATGTAAGGATCGTAGATTTTCGACGACTGAACAGTGGAAATCGTGGTGTGGAGTGACGAATCTCGGTACACAATGTGGCGATCCGGTGGCAGGATGTGGGTGTGGCGAATGTCCGGTGAACGCCTTCTCCCAGCGCGTGCTTTTCACGGAAGGGGGCTTGCGCCCTTTGTTGTTTTGCGTGACACTATCCCAGCACAGGCATACTTGTTTTAAGCACCTTCTTGCTTCCCATTGTTGAAGAGCAATTCGGGGATGGTGATTGCATCTTTCAACACGATCGAGCACCTGTTGATAATGCAAAGCCTGTGGCGGAGTGGTTACACGACAATAACATCCCTGTAATGGACTGGCCTGCACAGAGTCCTGACCTGAATCCTGTAGAACACCTTTGGGATGTTCTGGAACGCCGACTTCGTGCCAGGCGTCACCGACCGACATCGATACCTCTCCTCAGTGCAGCACTCCGTGAAGAACGGGATGTTATTCCCCAAGAAATCTTCCAGCACCTGATTGAACGTATGACTGCGAGAGTGGAAGCTGTGATCAAGGCTAAGGGTGGGCCAACAACATATTGAATTCCAGCATTACCGATGGAGGGCTTCACAAACTTGTAAGGTATTTTTAGCCAGGTTTCCGGATACTTTTGATCGCATAGTGTATATTATAAACAGTAACGGTCCTATCACACTTCCTTGGGGTACACCGAAAATTATCTTTATATCTGTCGATTTTGAGTTAAGTCTATAATGAAGTATTGAATCCAGTCGCAAATCCACTACGATACTAGGCAAGTTCGTATTTTTTTCACTAAACGGGCAGCGCGGGACGATTTCAGATGCCTTCCTGCAGTCAAGGAAGACGGCACGGATGAGGCCCCAGTTTTAACTTGTATGGGCCAACATTTTGAAATAAAAGTTGTTTGTCTCTGCCTCTGCGTTGTCTCAGAGGACGATGACAACCAAACCGGTGTATTTTTTATTAAATAACATAATAAACTTGAAAGGCGCCTACTGGGGCCCACTTGTATGTGGCACCAGAATAAGATAAGAATATTAATAAATTAAAAAGAAACTATTATACTACAAACGATGAATGTCTCTGATAGGCTCGAAAATGCGGATCGCTAACTGTGCGCGACCGCACAGCCAAAGATACTGCTGTTTTGCAGTAAGAGAGTGCTTGGCGTTCACTTGTAGGTAGCTGCCGGCCGCTGTGACCGAGCGGGTTCTAGGCGCTTCAGTCCGGAACTGCGCCTCTTCTACGGTCGCAGGTTCGAATCCTGCCTCGGACATGGAATTGTGTAACGTCCTTCGGTTGTAAGTGTTGTATGTTAACCGGGGACCTAGAAACGACGGGGATATTTCACTTTCGTAATGCTTTTAAGATTTGTTCACAGAGCTATGTGTAATTTGATGATTTGCATTTATTGGATTAATGAAGTTAGATAATACTTTATGTTTAAATCTCACTATTTGTGAATCAATTGTGAGTAATGTAGCTTCAATTATCAGATGTTTTTGAAAAGACTAACTTCACTTGCAATATAATTTTGCTAAAAAACTGAGTGTTAGTAATTCACCATAATCGGTACCGCCTCCCAGTCCAGGTCATATATTTCTTAAAGAAGTTGAATTTTCTTAAATGTTCTCGTTTATCAGCCAAAAGAGTTTCATCTGCATTTTAAGTATTATGACCAGCATTGCACACTGCAGAGTCTGCAGCTAGCATTCATATTTTTTGTGAGAGACCAGAATGTATCGCGTTTATTTGTTATGTGCACAGGGACCAAAGTTTTGAACAGGGTCAAATGATTTAGTGCCAAAGGGGCTGAGTGTATTTTGCAGTGACTTTATTTCTTTATGGGGATTGGGAGTTGCATTGCCCAATCGATTCGTGTAAAGTTTTGCTAACAGTAACACAGAGTAAGCACACCATTTGCGCTTACAACACACAACATGACAATTCGCGTTCAGTACTCATTCCACAGATCAGACATTCATTCAACATAATCGTTAAGTTTTTTTTAAGTACGTTATAAACTGTTCCTTACATATGAATCAGATTAAACCATGTTAGGTTAAATAGGTGCGAAGATCTAAATAACGCTCTCCAACTAAAAGTTTTAAAATTCAATAGTAATAGTTTATTATGCCTTGCCACATACCAAATACAGACTGGTGATTAATCTCATCAGCAAAATTAAGTGGATTAAATATCTCGAGCCTCCAGTATAGGGAACAGTTAACTCACTATACAGGGTGTACCGTCTGAGACGTCATGCGTAGTTTCTCTGGTGTTTCGGCAGATATTTACAATTTAATTTTTGTAGTGTGTAGCTGGAGTCAGCCCAAATAAATACTGCTCATCACATTTTTCATGCGACACCTAGCGGTTTGCTACCCGTTACAAACAAAATGATTTTTAAAGTGGAGTTTTACATTCCCATTCGTTAGAGTGGTCTGAGATTAGTCTAGTAAAATATTTGTTTTATCGAGATCTGTTAACAAGGGCAGTAAAACACGAAGAATAACCATTACTCCAGGAGCGAGATCACCGCCCTGGCCCGCGCTACTCCTATCACCATGGTGCAGGCAATAGAATTCACACCTGTAGAAAGCTATTGGTTTTCAGATAACGATGTAGTCAATCCAAGTTTAAAGTGCATTTTTGTATACAAAGAAATTTTTTTGGTGGTTGTTCGATAAGGAGCGAGAAAGGTAAACGATTGATAGTGCAAGATTAGATGAATAAGTGCGATAGTTATTGCTTTCCAGTCAAGTTGCTGGACAGATTCTTTTTTGAAATCAGTGGAGTGCAGACAGACATTCTCATTCAGTAGCAAAACTTGATGGGGTCTCCTTGGCCGTTATTCTTATATGGCGTCAGCAAGACGTCTCAGTTGTTTGCAAGAGATAGATGCCAGCTGTGCTAGACACACACTTGGGGTGCATTACGTTACACAAAGCACCTCCTTTGTGCCACAGGCACATAACGTTATATTTTGTGGACGCATACCGGTCTTCGCGTCCGATATTTTTGTTAGGGCCAACCATTACTGTCTTTTTGTTAAGACAAGGTGGTTCCAAACCACGTTCTGCCATCCTCATTTAAGTTTTTCATTATTTCCTTAAATATATTCAGTCAAATTCTGGGATCTTTCCGTTGAAAGGGTACAGTTTATTTTCATCCCCATTCTACCCAATCCTTCATTTCTAACGACCTCGTCGTCCACTAGATACTTAAGACTATCATCCTTCCTTTCCTTTTTCCCACTTCATTGCCCACTAAATGGAAGTATCTCAAGAAGGTGAAATGGTCGCAGTTCATCACATTTGAGAATAAACGGCTGTAACATAGTGGTATGCCGTAAAATCGTCCTTCATCAAAGTACATTGCTCTTCCTGAAAGTGATAAATAATTCACGTCGAAACAGTTATAATGAAAAGAGAAAACCTTTTTCTGATAAAATTTCTTCTATGCACTTGCCCCATATACCGCGCAAGTGCTTTCTGCTCCCTTGGCAGCTTGCAACCGGTACCTCTAATACCCAGTAGCACATCCTCTTGCATTGATGCATGCCTGTATTCGTCGTGGCATACTATCCACAAGTTCATCAAGGCACTATAGGTCCAGACTGTGCCGCTCCTCAACGGCGATTCGGTGTAGATTCCTCAGAGTGGTTGGTGGGTCGTGTCGTCCATAAACAGCCCTTCTTAATCTATCCCAGGCATGTTAGATAGGGTTCATGTCTGGATAACATGCTGGCCACTCTATTCGAGCGATGTCGTTATGCTGAAGGAAGTCATTCACAAGATGTGCACGATGGGGGCACGAATTGTCGTCCATGAAGACGAATGCCTCGCCAATATGATGCCGATATGGTTGCACTGTCGGTCTGAGGATGGCTTTCACGTATCGTACACCTGTTATGGCGCCTTCCATGACCACCAGCGGCATACGTCGGCCCACATAATGCCACTCCAAAACATCAAGGAACCTCCACCTTGCCTGTACTCGCTGGACAGTGTGTCTAGGGCGCTCAGCCTGACCTGATTGCTTCAAAACACGTCTCCAACGGTTGTCTGGTTGAAGGTATATGCGACACTCATCGGTGAAGAGAACGTGATGCCAATCCTGAGAGATCAATTTGGCATGTTGTTGGGCCCATCTGTACCGCCTTGCATGGTGTCGTGGTTGCAAAGATGGACCTCGGCATGGACGTCTGGAGTGAAGCTGTGGATCTTGCAGCCTATTGCGCACAGTTTGAATCGTAAAACGACGTCCTATGGCTGCACAAAAGTATTATTCAACATGGTGGCGTTGCTGGCAGGGTTCCTCCGCGCCATACTTCGAAGGCACCGGTCATCCACTGCAGTAGTAGCCCTTGGGCGGCATGAGCGAGGCATGTCATCGACAGTTCGTGTCTCTCTGTATCTCCTCCACGTCCGAACAACATCTCTTTGGTTCACTCCGAGACGCATGGACACTTCCCTTGCTGAGAGCCTTTCCCAGCACAAAGTAACAATGCGGACGCGATCGAACAGCGGTATTGATCGTCTAGGCTTGGCTGAGCCACCGACAATGCGAGCCGTATACCTCCTTCCTAGTGGAATGACTGGAACTGGTTGTTTACATCTTTGGGCGGGTTTGGTGACATCTCTGAAGAGTCAAAGGGACAGTGTCTGTGATACGATATCCACAGTCAACGTCTATCTTCAGGAGTTCTGGCAACTGGGGTGATGCAAGACTTTTTTTCATATGTGTATAAATCGATATACACTGTGCAGCACAATTACAGGACCACTTTTTCGAAAGCCCATAATTGTCTCTCATTGTGACTCATAAGTTTGAAATTTGTCTCAAAGGTGACAACCGTATTCCTCCGTAATAGTGCAAAAGTGTGGGGCCCGGAGACGCTTCAAGCATTAAGGTGTCGTCACATGCGAAGAAAAGGCCAGGTCTCAGATTTTCCTGTGAGGTGTAGGATGAGTTAATGATGTCTCATTGGCACCAAATTTCACCACAATTCTGCCCAACGCCATCGTGAACGTTTCACACCCACTCTTACCCACACTTCATCCCTTCTTTTGGTGCCTTAGCGATGGAGGTCAGAACCGTGACGCCCAGCATCGAAACCACGCGGTTTTTGTATGGGTGGCCGAGAAAAACTTTTCAGACACACGGCCGCTCAGAATCGTCACGAAAAGGCCTCAGGGGGTTGGATAAAGGGCGTCAATAAAATCACCCCGTCCCTTGGGGCATTGATTCCCACATATTTCGCGGACGGAAATGATAGTTTGCAGTGCGATAAGCAACTGGACCATGTTGTTGACAGTCTTTGATACTGCTGACATCACCCTGACGCCTCACCCATTCTCTATCAGCCCTACTGAATGTCATCACGCCCTTTTCAAGTGCAGTACGACAGCAATTTTTGTTCCGGTGTACAGGGTGGAACTACGAGGGACCGTTCAAAAGCATTCGACGAAATTTGTATGTGATCTGAAGCAGCAAAGGGTTCTGATGTTTTTTTCAGTCCTCCTTTCTCTCGCCCTACTGTTGAGTAATCATGAAGGGGTGACACATTGACTCAGGCACGAATAAAATGTCAAAGGTACATTTTAAAAAAAATGTTTGCACGTGACATCGAGGGTGCTGCCGAACAGGGGGGTTCTTAGAGGGGTCCTTTGCAGTTGTATTCACGGGTGGGACACTGTCACAGTCCTCTGTCATCATGTCACAGGAGGGCCCAAAAAGTATAAGCACCCTTCTCTGCTTCGGATTACATTCAAAATTCTTCGAAATATTTTGAAGAGTTTCTAGCGTTTCTATCCTGTACACCAGAGTAAACATTTCCGTCGGACTGCATTCTCCCTAGTTCAATGCGGTTGTTGGCCCACAGTGTCCTCAGAGAAGGGTTGAAGTATCCGGGAGGTATCAGGAGTGTCAAAAATAGTAGACAACATCGTCTCGTTGCTCATCGCGCTGCAAATTGTCGTTTTCGACAGTGAAATGTGTGGGAATCAATGTCACAAAAGAAGGAGTGGTTTCGTTGACGCCGTTTCTGTCACCCCACGAGACGTTTTTGTGTTGATTCCGAGCGGGGGTGCGTCTGAAATGTTTCCCTCGGAAACCCATAATAAAACCGCTTGATATCAACGATTGGCGTCGCAGTTCTGACCTCCATCGCAAAGGTGTCAAAAGAAGAGGTGAAATATGGAAGGGGAGAGGGTGTGTGATGACCTTCCCATCGTGTGAAACGTTCACGGTGGCGCCGGGCAGAATTGTGGTGAAATTTGGTGCCTCTGTCACATCATTAATCCACTTTACACCTCACATGAATTTCTGAGCTTTGGCATTTTCTTCACATGTTTCAGCACTTTGCTTTTTGAACCGTCGCCAAACCCAAGGGTGACGTCGCAGGTCGCCACGCTTTTGAACCGTTACAGAGGAACGTTGCTGGCACCTTTGAGCCAAATTTCAAAGTTAAGGGTCACTATGGGAGACAATTTTGAGGTTTCGAAAAAGTGGTTCTTCAATTGTGTTGCGCAGTTTATAGGAATGTACTTTCTGTCACCAACGTAGAGAGCGAGTGTTGAGCAAAGGAAGTCTCCGTGGGAGTTGATGCCTGTGGCAAAGTTTGGTCGTTCCGTGTTATAGATTTAAGGTTAAAGAAAAACATGTACTGTTTCACGGAGTAATGTGTGCAACAGGAATAAACAACGGATGCTAATAACTGTAATTAATGCCTTTAAGTGCCGCATGGGATTAGCCGAGCGGTCTCGGGCGCTGCAGTCATGGACTGTGCGGCTGGTCCCGGCGAAGGTTCGAGTCCTCCCTCGGGCATGGGTGTGTATGTTTGTCCTTAGGATGATTTAGGTTAAGTAGTGTGTAAGCTTCGGGACTGATGACCTTAGCAGTTAAGTCCCATAAGATTTCACACTCATTTGAACAATGCCTTTAGATTGATCTCATGTTGTAAATAATTCTCTCCACATTCATGCTTTCTTGTTTCGTTTTACATCTTGCCACAGCTACACGACCACTATAATGCTCCAAAATTTCATTAAATGTGTACCATTTGATGATGAATCGCTAGGGGATTTGAAGCCGCTCTTGGTAAATAAAGTTTCAAGAGTCAAAAAAGGCAACTGCTTGCAGTTATTTGTGGAAGTCTTCAATAAAAGAATCGTCAATAATTACTAACTACTCCAAGCAGTATCTCAACTATATATTTGCCATTGTAGGTAATCGCTTTTCATTGTCGTTAATATTTCTTTGTGGTGAAAAAGGATCTAGCTTTTCTCAATATCATTCTCTCCTTGCTCTCTACGTTTCCCTTTAATCTAGTTCACTTTTTTTTCATCAACCCTTTTTCTTTGTTTTCAAGTAATAAAATAGTGCAATGTGTTGTTGAGTGTCAGGGACCTACAGATAACTACGAACGGACTTGAAAAAGTAAGTTATACATTATATGGCAGGCCATATAACTTTTATTGAATGCTACACTACATTTGAAAGTGACACACATACATGACGCTAATTTTCAACGAATTCACTATAGGGTTTAGCCCACTCGTCTCGTATAGGGTGTCTAAGGGATACTGCGTTCTCGGAATGCTATACAACAATTCAAGCAAATGACATTAGTATTTTTATTCCAATAAAGCAGATTGACAATACTTAACTTTGTGATTTACAAGAGTGTCGCAAACGATGGGAGACAGGCAAACAAGCAATGTTCTTCGCTATAGTGCATGTCCAAGCAAGCAATAGATATTGATCACTAATAACTGACATAGTAGCACTCTTTGCTAGGCCGTGCTAATACTCTGCGAATATTGTCCACTAATGTCAGGCAGAGGCTGGCAGGAGCGGCGCTTATATTCACTTCGGCTAGATGCCGCCCCTATCGTGATGACGTTCTGGTCAGCGCGCTATTGGCTGACGTCGTCTCACTGCCTTCTCTGATCTTGTGTTCTTCTTCTTAGTTCCTGCGCTTGTGGTTACACCAGAATATTCACCAAGCCTCTGCAAACGAAGGTCGGAACCTTCTAATAGTCGTTCAGTTCTAGTACGATAGAAATCCGCTCCTTGGTTACAGAGCCACTCGAGAACTGCTGGGTGAATGTCCTCATTGTTGGAAAATCTGCGACTGATGGGAATCTGTTACTCGACTGGCTGGACATTGCCGTCAATATCGTTGGTCTTCCTCCCCATTCAGCATCACCCACATCTGTGCGGTCTTTTGTCAAATTGCTGCCATTTCACTCCAGCTGGACGCGACATTGTGTTTGTTCCATACACCGGCAGAATTTCACGGTGAATCTGTGTCCAAACAGACGTTTTGGTCACAAGAATCGTACTGTCCCTAGTACATCGACTTCGGAGTACGTTCCAGTTGCCACGCCATTTCACCCACACACTGTGATGTACATGTTACCCGTACTGCAGCAGAACTGTGTCTGCAGAAAATCCAGTTAATGTACTCTCTTTCGACAATGCGGACCTCTTGTTGCGAAATGGTCTTAGCGTGGGACGGCATGTGTAATTTACCTCTTGAAACTTCCTGGCAGATTAAAACTGTGCGCCCGACCGAGACTCGAACTCGGGACCTTTGCGTTTCGCGCCCATATTCGTAAGTAAGTTATCCCTGACACTCAACAACACATTGCACTATTTTATTACTTGAAAACAAAGAAAAAGGGTTGATGAAAATAAAGTGAACTAGATTAAAGGGAAACGTAGAGAGCAAGGAGAGAATGATATTGAGAAAAGCTAGATCCTTTTTCACCACAAAGAAATATTAACGACAATGAAAAGCGATTACCTACAATGGCAAATATATTGGTGAGATACTGCTTGGAGTAGTTAGTAATTATTGACGATTCTTTTATTGAAGACTTCCACAAATAACTGCAAGCAGTTGCCTTTTTTGACTCTTGAAACTTTATTTACCAAGAGCGGCTTCAAATCCCCTAGCGATTCATCATCAAATGGTACACATTTAATGAAATTTTGGAGCATTATAGTGGTCGTGTAGCTGTGGCAAGATGTAAAAACGAAACAAGAAAGCATGAATGTGGAGAGAATTATTTACAACATGAGATCAATCTAAAGGCATTGTTCAAATGAGTGTGAAATCTTATGGGACTTAACTGCTAAGGTCATCAGTCCCGAGTTCGAGTCTCGGTCGGGCACACAGTTTTAATCTGCCAGGAAGTTTCATATCAGCGCACACTCCGCTGCAGAGTGAAAATCTCATTCTGGTTTACCTCTTGAAGTTGCCCCGTATTTATAAATGAAGGAAACAATGTTATTAATGTACTGCGGATTGTAACAGTAATATGGGCGCTGATGACCGTGCTGTTTAGCGCCCGCAAACGTCAAACACACACACACACAACAGTAATGACCGTGAATCTCGAATGTTTCTAGGATGCAGGTCATATGTGAAATCAGTATCTAATGGATAAATAAACAAAGAAAGATATAATACACTTTGTATATGTTTTTTCTATTACTGTTTGTTATTCACAATTTTGCAGTAGACATGTTTTCCTAATAATGTAGTGTTACCAATATATGATGACGTAAAGAATATATTCGACGCTTAAAGTATTGAAACACGTGTAGATAAAAATCGTCAAGATCGTTTTTTTTTTTTTTTTTTTAATACCGGTTTCGGCTCACTGAGGAGCCATCTTCAGATCACTCCAAAATGTTGTTCAGCGTGTGACAATCACTAGACATAGACCTATTATTAGAGCTAAGTCACCCTAAAATCGTACCGAGTGTGGTGGTGCAGTGGTTAGCACACTGGAATCGCATTCGGGAGCACGACGGTTCAATTCCGCGTCCGGTCATCCTGATTTAGGTTTTCCGTGATTTCCCTAAATCAGTTCAGGCAAATGCCCTAACCCGGTTGAGACCGATGGCCTCGCTGTTTGGTCTCTTCTACCAAATCATCCACCCAACCCTAAAATCGTAGTTGGCTATGTAAATTGACAACGTAAATCATTAATGACATATTGCTACAGTGTCCGTATTGCCACGTGTGTGTACAAACGGTGGACAGCAATGGCAGTTACTTCGCCCATGACTGGTCTAATCGTTTGTACACATACGAGGTAATACGGCACCTGTAATATTGTTTCTTTATTCATGAACTTGATCAGTTTACATAAACAACTACGATTTTTCGTTTTAGGGTGATTTAGCTCAAAGAATACAACGATGTGCGATGACTGGCACACACTAAACAACATTTTAAATTGCTCTGAAGATGGCTCGTCAGTGAGCGAAAACTGGTAATCAATAAAGAAAATTTGGCATCTTGACGTAGGATATTTTATCGACACGTATTTTAAATTAACAGATAGAGTATCTCTCCAACGACAGTGTCAAAGAATAGTCTAAGATACTGCCCTCAAATTAATGCCGAATAAAGTACAAGACACGATAGCTTGGTAATAACGAATAATTTAAGCCAGTTGAGCAACCTGGATCAAATTTTCCGGTAAAACTGTTACAGTCCTTACGTTGTTTCTCCTCGAACATGAGAGTGTGGAGGTCAGACAAATGACACATCCCAGTTGCGTTATGTTCGCAATCTTTTTTTTTTTTCAGCCCGTAACGACTAAAATCAAAATACATAAACTCGCGCACAGGGCGACGCAAGCTCGGATACAAAGCTGACGAAGCAGAGTAGCAGAACGAAATGCAAAGCTCTGCGCGGAGGGAACGCAGAGTTGCCGGCTCGCACGAATAGAGAAGCGGCCCAGTGTAAGCGCGCCAGACTGTATCGCCATCAGTATGGATGTTATGCTGATATATCGCTCTCAGATTCCGCAACTGCGCTTCGGCGCGCCCGGTCAGATACAAGCTCCGATGGCCAAATAACGAAATGGTAATTAACACAAAATGGCTGCGGGCGGTGTTTTTGGGCGCGCGCCGCCCCTCGCCGCCATTACAACGGCGCCCCACGCCGCCCAGCCGGATAAATCACCCGGCGCACCAGCCACCACCCACCGCGGCTCCCGCGTCTTTACGCGCTCCCTCAGATTAGATTCCGCACCGCACCGCGCCGAGTGTCACTGTCGGATGCAAACCTTTGACGACTGCCGCTCTCCCGGCTCTGTGGAATTACCGTCCACGTTCTGAACTCAGCGCACTTCCCCAAAAGAAGTCAACGCGCTGTGGGGGATAAAAATCTCCAGGTCCACATTGCCTACCAAAAGCTGCTATTGTTCACTTTAAAAGAACCTTCGTTATCGATACGGTAGCTATAGTTAAACTTTCGCTGCTTGAGCCAGTGTACATGGAAAATTATTTACCGTATGGGTACCTAATTTTATAGGAACGATGTTCAAACTGTGAGCTGCAGTATTTGCGCTGTTAGTAATGTTACTGCCATGACTAGCCGTTAGGCGCCGTTACTGGAACGGCGACGTAGCGTCAAAAACAGCGTTGTCAACTTAGCCTTTTGTGGTGTGCGTACTGTAAGACCTTCAGTACACACGCCACCAGATTATTTGACTTGTCGCTCTAACGAAGTACGCGAGTGGCAGCAATATGTCTCGTGGTCTTATCGTGGCGTGTTTGTCTTCTGCCGTTAGGTCAGACGATAGAAATGTCACTTGCACGCTTAGAGTAGCAGATTGACGGTGACCAACTTTAAACAGAACTTGTTTAATTTTCACACACATTTATGAAAATAATAACAAGCATAAAAATTACTTAACTTTGTTCTGGATGCTATTTACAATTGACAATCTGAAGTTCCTTTGGTATTGGTACGTTATTCTCACATATATCTCTGATACTTGACAAAAGTGTCTATACATTTATCGTCATGGCTATGTACAAGAATACGGTAATTTTATTAGTTGCAGACTGAAACTTAACTATAGACTGGTACAGACTGATGCAGACAAATGCAGACTGACTAATCAGAGGTCTGTACACTCGTTATAATACCTCGCGCGTTCATGTATCACTGCGCGAGTGTGATCCGCGAGGAGAAAAAGTTCTACGTTAGCAGCAATCTCATTGGCTGCGTTACATATTAATACGCGGATCGGCGGAAGCAGAATTTGGTCCATCTCTATGGCAGCGCCATCTCGTAGTGCGGAGACGGACGAGCGTTGCGCCTGCGCTGTTGTGCTTAGCGGGGCGCGCTCTAGTGGGAAAGTTGTGTACGCGCTGACTACGCGGAACTATGTACACAACACCTTTTTATGGCTATATCTAGCCTTCTGTAGTGGCAAATAGGCATTGTTTCGGAAAGATGCTACTGCTGGCATCGCTAGTCGCTTTTATGACGTGATCTAGCCATTTTTATTATTCAATAATTTTCACAATAAAAACGCAAAATTAAAACTACTCTCCATTCTATTATGAACAGCATTGGACGCCCATGCACGCTCATACCCACTCGATGACATCATAATATACATCCTATGATCTCTTGTATGATATGTCGTCGAACTTGGTGTTCTTCTGTTTGTAGCAAGGCGGACATCAGAATTATCAGCTGGAGATGAAATGAACTGATCGTATGGCACTGACGGCCAGGAGTCCCTCCGCGTTGAAAGTCTTTTCAGTTGACGCCACACTGGACGACTTACATTTCAGTGACGATGGAATGACGATGAGAACTCAAAACCCAGTCCCAGAGCGGAGAAAATCTCCAACCCGGCCAGGTATCGAATCCGGGCTCGCTGCAGGGGAGGCACACACACTGGCCACTCAGCTAAGAGGCTGCCAGTAATGCAGTTGAACTTGCTTTGGACACGCAGTACGAGTTACAACATTGTTCTGTGAACTTTCTCGTTTATAACGTGCTTGTGAACAGTGAGTGCTGGAAGAATACAGCGTATTTTGTAATAGTGATAGTTATCCCTTCATACCAAAACCGCAATACATACAGGGCGTTCATTTTAACTGAAGACATTGGAATAAATCGAAACTGTACAACGGATCACAAATAATTATAATTACAATTTGTTTGTCTCGGAGGGGGACATTCAACGATACCACACTCGACCCCACACTCTACCCCTTGAGTGGGTGGCAACTTTACAATCTTTAATGGTAGTCCCCGTTTTTTAGTGTAGATTACGATTCTACGGCAAAATCTACATACGTTTTGTCTGAAGCATTTTCTTCTTCCCGCCACAGATGGTGCTGTAATCGGAAGATTAGAAATGGGTACACAATCGTAATTTTCGACATGCTACTAAATGGCCTTTGAATATCCAGTGGCACGTCCAACGCCACCTCAATGCTGCGAGGGTAGGAAAGCCAGTATTTCATAACTTCTAATTTGAAACTCTTTTCACGAAGTTTTATTCCTCCGGAATATCGAACAGTGCTCTACTCGACCCGCTGCCGTGGCCGTGTAGCGAACTACGACGTATCATAAAAGGCAGTACAATGCGACCGGAGCTCATGTGTTGTGCAGACGTAGAACAAATAGTGGCTTTTGCGCAGTGTTTATTGGATGCACCCCTAACTATCATTTGGAGAACAGACGTGCAAGTGGACGATGAATGTTGCAACCACAGAAGAAAAAGTTGAAATGATCCTGATTTACGAGGAATGTAGCAGAAATGTTGAGGCTACTGTTGCCTTGTATGCTGAGCGTTTTCCAGGGAAAGTACGTTCTCGTTCGTTCTTTTACAAGGTTGTGAACGCCTTAGCATTTGATCGCAGCGTACAGAACGCCAAAAGGAAACGAAGGGAACATGTTACAAGAGAAGCTGATGAAATAGCTGTAATAGCGATAGTGCACCACAACCCACGGATAAGCGCCCGGCAATTACATCGCGATTCCGGTGTGTCCGTAGGTAATATTGTCACAACACTGCATCGTCAAAAGTATCATCCACACGACGTGTCACTGCATCAAGAACTCCATGCCGCCGATTTCTATAACCGGGTAGTAATTTGTGAATGGGCATGTCGACAAATGCAAACGACCCCCATGTTCTTTACAGAGGTACTGTTTTCACATGAGTCTACACTCACAAACCATAGTAATATTAACCGACATAACATGTATTACTGACGAGCAGACAACCCGATCTGGTTGCCGTATGGTGTGGAACAAACACGTTGGTCGCTATTTTATAGACGGCACGTTGAATGGACGCGAATATCGAACGTTTTAGGAACGGAAACTACCGGTAATACTGCAGGATGTTGCCATGAACTTCGATAACGTATGTGGTTTCAGCAAGAAGGTTTGGTTCAAATGGTTCAAATGGCTCTGGGCACTATGGGACTTACCATCTGAGGTCATTAGTCCCCTAGAACTTAGAACTACTTCAATCGAACTAACCTAAGGACATCACACGCATCCATGCCCGAGGCAGTATTCGAACTTGCGGCCGTAGCGGTCGCGCGGTTCCAGACTGAAGCGCCTAGAACCATTCGGCCAGGAATGTTTGCACAGCGCATTACGCAACTTAACCACTATAGGTACTAGACCGAGTTTAACACTAATCGGTGGCTCTATTAATTGGCCCGTTAGTTCGCCGGATATGACTTAGCCTGATTTCTTTCTGCGGGATATTTAAAAGGTAAGGTATACCAGCAAGTGCCAACAGGCCATGAAGACATGTTCGATCGCATCAAAAACGCCTCTGCTGACATCCACGCATATATGCTTCTGTCCTGTGAACGGTCATTTGAAAAGCGGATCACTGAATGTACTGAAGTTGATGGTACTACGTTTGAACGCTTAGTCTGATTGGAAGAGTAGAGTAGCGTTCTCCTCGAGCCACGGCCACAGTGACGCGTCGAGTAATCCCCTGTTCGATATGTCGAAGGAACACCCTCGCAGCATGGGGGTGGGCTCCGACGTGCAATTGGATATTCAAGGGCCATTGAGTAGCATGTCGTAAATTACGACTGTGTACTCATCTCTATTCCTCTGGTTTCAGCACCATCTGTGGCGAAACGAAGAAAATGTTTTAGACAAAACGTATGTAGATTTTTGCCGTAGAATCGTAATCTGCAATAAAAAGAGGTTCTCACTAAAGATTTCAAAGTTCCCCCCCCCCCCCTCACATCACCCACACACGGGGTGGGGTGGCGGGTCAAGTGTGGTATCGTTGGATGTCCTCATCCGAGACAAACATATTAAAATTATAACTTTTTGTGATCCGATGTGTTGTTTTAGAGATATTTCAATGTGTTGAGTTAAAATGAACACACTAAATAAACTTACAGAAAGGAGTGGGAGAATGTGTTGGACATAAAGAAATGGATACAACTAGTTGTAACTGACACAGAAAGCATTGTGTAGGTTTTGCAATGGAGAAATAGAGGCAAAATTATATGATTTCAACCATAATTTAAGTACTAAAAATAGACAGTTCAGTGTCTGTTCCATTTAATACCAATAGGACTAAGTGAAGGGGAATCTGACTAAACTCGCCCCACACCTCATTGATCTGTTGGTGACAGATATAGGAGAATAGAAATTCAGTCTTTTTATAGATGAATCGATTGACACTTCAGTTTCCAAATCAGTTGCAGTTCCAGTGCGTCATTATAGCAGACAAATGAACAAAAGAGCGTACACATTTTTGGTCAGATAAATTTCGTGAAAACATACTCACAAAGAAACTTAAAAAGAATATCCTCTCTGCCATTCTGAGTGCAAGGTACAGGACTAAGACGCCATCATTGTTGTGTCTAGGAATCCTGCATACTAGATTCGCTAGACAATCAGTTTTATTACAACAAGACAAGTACAAATACTTAACTTTGATCTGAGAATTCTTGTTGTCCTTTATACATGATCATCCACGTGTGCAGTTACACATATCTGTCCCAAGCAAAGGGCGATATACAAAATAATCAGTCTTCTTCAGATTAGACAACCACAAGTAACACTTCTGAACTTAGCGACCGCTACTAACAACAGTCTATCAACTGAACTGCAGTGACAGCTGATCTCTAACTGTGCTACATAGAGATTGCTAATGTAGAGGCTACGATGCGTCGGCTATCGAAGTAGCTAACGTTGAAGCTGTTCTAGAAGTGGGCCGCCACCAGTCGCATGCGGCGCTTATGTCCTCTTCACATAGGGGCCGCTGCTGTAGCGTTGTCGTCCTGGAGGGAGGGTGGTCAGCGTACGATTGGCTGACCTCTTCTCATAGCCTTCTCTTCTCTGTCATTCCCGACTGGCGTGCCGGCGCTGACTTTACGCTGTAACAATCATAATTATTGTTTTTGATACGAAGTCATAGATCAAATAGCGAAGGTTGTCGGCGCAAATGCTGCACACACAAGGGAGACCAAAGGACTCTACAGCACTAGCAAAGGAAATGACGCAGAGGAGGATGATATTTACTTTTGCTACGTGACTGATTGCTTTCATGTTATTAATTTTTTATGTACACACATCAAAAAAAGTTTTGCATTACCTCGGTTCCAAGAGTTACGGAACCTGTACAGAAAATTGGAACAGAGGTCAACATAAACGACATTTCCGCCCTTTTTATTGCTTCTGTAAATTACACATTGCATGTTGTACCACCACACAGCGGGACCTTCAGAGGTGGTGGTCCAGATTGCTGTACACACTGGCACC
This sequence comes from Schistocerca gregaria, assembly GCF_023897955.1. Lineage (NCBI taxonomy): Eukaryota > Metazoa > Arthropoda > Insecta > Orthoptera > Acrididae > Schistocerca > Schistocerca gregaria. Next base: position 117,778,773 of record NC_064931.1, on the reverse strand, counting down.
TCTAATACCCAGAAGCACGTCCTCTTGCATTGATGTATGCTTGTATTTGTCGTGGCGTACTATCCACAAGTTCATCAAGGCATGGTTGGTCCAGATTGTCCCACCCCTCAACGGCGATTCCGCGTAGATCCCTCAGAGTGCTTTGTGGGTCACCTCGTGTATAATCAGCCCTTTTCAATATATCCCAGGCATGTTAGATAGGGTTTGTGTCTGGATAACATGCTGGCCACTCTAGTCGAGCGATGCCATTATCCTGAAGGAAGTCATTCACAAGTGTGCACGATGGAGGCGCGAATTGTCGTCCATGAAGACGAATGCCTCGCCAAAATGCACTATCGGTCGGAGGATGGCACTCACGTATCATACAGCCGTTATGGTGACTTCCATGTCCACCAGCGGCGTACGTTGGTCCCACATGATGCCCCCCCAAAACAGCAGGGAAGCTCCACCTTGCTGCACTCGCTGGACAGTGTGTCTAAGGCGTTCAGCTTGACCGGTTTCTCTCCAAACACGTCTCCAACGATTGTCTGGTTGAAGGTATATGCGACACTCATCGGTGAAGAGAACGTGATGCCAATCCTGAGCGGTCCATTCGGCATGTTGTTGGGTCCATCTGTACCGCGCTGCATGGTATCGTGGTTGCAAAGATGGACCTCGGCAAGGACGTAGGGAGTGAAGTTGCGCATCGTGCAGCTTATTGCCTACAGTTCGAGTTGAAACAAGACGTCCTGTGGCTACACGAAAAGCATTATTCAACATGGTGGGTTGCTGTCAGGATTCCTCCGTGCCATAATGCGAAGGTAGCAGTCATCCACTGCAGCAGTAGCCCTTGGGCGGCCTGAGCGAGGCATGTCATCGACAGCTCCTGTTTCTCTGTATCTCCTCCATGTCCGAACAACATTGATTTGGTTAACTCCGAGATGCCTGGACATTTCTCTTGTTGAGAGCCCTTCCTGGCACAAAGTAACAATGCGGACGCGATATTGACCGTCTAGGCATGAGTGAACTACAGACAACACAAGCCGTGTACCTCCTTCCTGGTGCAATGATTAGAACTGATTGGCTATCGGACCCCCTCCGTCTAACAGGCGCTGGTCATGCATGGTTGTTTACATCTTTGGACGGGTTTAGCTCAAATGGCTCTTAGCACTATGGGACTTAACATCTGTGGTCATCAGGCCCCTAGAACTTAGAACCACTTAAACCTAACTAACCTAAGGACATGACACACATCCAGGCCCGAGGCAGGATTCGAAGCTGCGACCGTAGGGGGTTTAGTGACATCTCTGAACAGTCAAAGGGACTGTATCTGTGATGCAATATCCACAGTCAACTTCTGTCTTGAAGAGTTCTGGGAACCGGGGTGATGCAAAACTTTTTTTGATGTATTTAACGTAAACATCATAATGTAGTGATCTGGCCATTTTTGCGAGACTGTTTTGCTATTATCAATGAATGATGGTTGGCAACTATGGCTAAAACACAAGCCTCAGTGTCCGTATTAGTTACACAGTCAACGTGAGTTCGGACAAGGTGAGCAGGGCTACACTCGTAAAGCTGTGTTGGCAAAACATTAGGAGTAGTACTGCTACTTTTCGCGAGTATCGGTTCATAAAGAAATACGTAGAGGTCGTCTTCTGCGCCGGGGTTGAAGAATATGATTCGGAAGTACGAATTAATTTTTAGATTTGGTAGTTGCTCCTTGGAGAGGCCGACGGCCATTTCCGACAGAAATTGGTGAAGAAGTTTCTGTAGCCATGACCGAGAATGCTTAGCGCAATGTGCGACCTTCAGAGGGTGCACGAGCTGCGTCACTAGAGCTGAACATTCCATGGTCTACAGTTCAAAGGTGTGGGTTCTTTGATCGCTCTGAGAGATGGCTCATTGGAACTACAACAGATGCAATATTAGTTCACTTTATTACATGAATGAATAAAAAGACTTATTTAACAAGATACAGTCCTTTACCACAGAAGTTCTTGAATATTTACAGTTGCCATTGACTATTAAGGCATCACTTGATGCATGCAGTCACAAACTCTTCTCTTGAAGTACAATGTTCAACATTTACAAAAGCACATTTCCATCTGTAACTTGAATAACTCTTTATGCCTACTTGACGATGTTGACTACTTCAGCTGAGGTCACGAAATGGGGCAGAGCGCTCCAAAGCTCAGCTCTATACTGACCTCTCTGCGAGGACGCTGCTGTGGTGAGAGAGACGACGTACCTTCTTCAGACTCTGCCATCCGTCACTGCAGATCGCAGCAGGACGTCTGTGGTTTCGACGTGCATTGTCGACTTTGGTGTGATACACAGCAGTATGGAAAGGTTTACTGACGAATAGTTGGTCGATATGCAGCTTGTGTATGCGTTCACTGAAAGCAATGAAAGAACAGCACAACGGCGCTGAACTGTTGCCACAGTGTCGGCTTCCACATCACAGTATTTTTTGCAAACGAGGGTTGTTGCCATCCCTGCCTTTTGGAAAGCTCCAGATGTTCAAGAATCCAAGGAAAGACCACTCCCTCTCACAAAATTACCGACCCATCCGCGTGCTGAGCACGCTCAGTAATATTTTGGAGAAGGTGATTCTAAAACGACTCACTAGGCACCGCGTTAACGACACCCTGTGGCCAAAACAATTCGGTTTCAGGAATTATCACTCTACAACGCAAGAGCTCCTCCGCATAGTGAGACACATAAAAGACGGCTACAACAGCAATAAAGCCACCGGCGCTGTGTTCCTGGACATCGAAAAAGCCTTCGATCTTCTCTGCCACAACGGCCTCATCCGCAAAAGCAGCGACGCTGGTTTCCCGTCGGACTCGTACGCCTAATGCACTCATCTCTCACTAAAAGAAAACTCAAAACTGACATTCAGGGCAAATAATCAACACGACATGGTACTAAAGCCGGAGTACGCCAAGGAAGCATCCTGGGTCCCCTCTTCTTTAATCTCTACACTAATGATATTCAATAACACGTAACACGATGGTTGCCATATACGCAGATGACACTATCACCCTAGTGCTGTCATGAAACATTAACTCACGACTACAGACAGCACTCGGAAATGTCGATCCTTGGTTGGAGAGTCACGTGTCAAGGACTAAACGTCGACAAGTGCGAGACAGTTCTGTTTACACGCAAACAGAAACAACTGCACGAATACAATCATTGGAGACAAATAACTCTACACATGCCCAGTACAGTACCGTGAAAAAAGTCAGATACCTCTGTGTCTGTATGGATCGGAAATTCATGTTTGGAACACATACGACTACATGCGTACGTGAGTCTCAAACAACTCAACCCTATACCTAACAGATACAGCACAATGAATTGGAGGGTGTCGAAGTCCATGTACATGACACTTATCAGACGTCTGATGACATACGCAGCCCCCGTCTGGGATTATGCAGTGTCAATACGCCTGCGCCGCCTTCAGGCCATAGAGGACAAGGTGTTATCGTTCATAGGCAATATTCTCGTCGCGGCATTCAAAAAACTCTCCACATGACTGTGCAAGAACCTGAAACACTCGTACAATCCTTTCATTCTTGTGACTCCTAGATTCGAATACTAAGCATTTTTTGCAGAGGTGAAAGTAGAACTTTTTGTGTTGGTCACCATGCAAGTGCAGTTGTGGCGTCCACTTTTCTCTCTTGGTTCACTATGTGTTATGTATTGAAAGTTTTGGTGGTTGCGTATCACAGGCTTTTCCGATGTTTTAAACGTATGCCCCAATGAAACAAAGGTAATTGGGGTAATCAATGTCCGCAAGTGAACCGTTTGAAGATCAGATTGCGGCGTGCCGGGCTTTTTGAGTATGGCCGTGTGCAGGCTGCAGGCCGCAAATACGAAATTCCCCTACCTCAGAAAGGCGTCTGCTCGATGTCCCTTCACTCGGCAACGTAGATACAAACAATATGATGTAAAAGTAGCGTTGATAAAAAAACACCATCTAATATCTACAATTACTGAGGCTGCGCAAATCTTGTAATGAAATAAAGTTCTGTAGAAAAACTGTCAATAAACAATTTATCGGGCGGTAAGATAATGGATTGGCTTCAGGAAAATAATGTCCGAAATTTCCACACAAAAATGTTTATTTGTTCGTATAACCAAAGAAACGGCACAATTTAGTCCACATTTAAACTATTGGTTATTTTCGTCAAGTTCACAATTCATACACTCATTTCACACGCACAGCAACCAGAAATCTGTCCAAATCCGACCCGAGTTAAACAACGTTTCCACAGCCATTAATTCCACCACTAACACGAGTTATTACATTCGGTCCTTCTAGTGGATTTCAAAAAAGAAATTGCTCGCCAAAAATGCTTAGTGGTTGAATACTGAAACATGCCACGAGGATTCTATGAAGGCCAAATTTTCACACGCGAATACATTCAAAATAGTTCCAAAACTATAAAACTTCACCAAACCCTCCGTAACTACATCGGCGTTGGTAACGACACGTATCAAACGCGAGGAACTCCATATTCCTTCATTTTACACATTATTTTGACTCGCACTAGTAACATGACAGTCCGCGTTCAAAGTTAGCGAGAACTCCCTTTCTTGTGGCCTCACTCCCTGCACAACTATCAAGTAACGAGCGGGAACCGTCTCAATTCTGATTGGCTGACCATACTGACTGCCAATCAGAATGCTCGCTCATAATCATACTCGCTCCAAAACTGGTCTGCACCAACCCTTATACACAGACGCATTTACGTCATTCTGACATACAAATATTAAAGTAATGTTTAATAAACGAAAACGAAAAAACAATAAATCTGAAAACATTCTTTAGATACAGATAATACTCCAGCTGACTTACTGGCTGCTCTGTTACAATAGCAATCACACTTAGATATACGTCATCAGCAAAGTGGGTCATTTCCCTATGAACATTTTCCCACGACAGGCTTGCGTAACTCTTCCAGGTTTTTACTCACATACATTCCCGCAACAACATTAGACACAAATAATAATTTTGTCTGACTTTTATAATACGAAAACGAAAAATTAAGTTTTAATATGAAAATCTCAATTAATTAATTCTGTCCACTGAGATTTTTGTTTATGGTTTTAGATAATACCAAAAGATAAACTATTATATTTCCAAACTGAATTTAGTTCCCTAAGTGCTGGTATTTACTTTTTTAGCAATTTTTTCTGAATCTCCAAAACTATAATGTGTATGTCTGTGAAATTTTGTGGAGACCTCCTTCTGAATAACAAAAAGTAGTATACCAAGTCTGAAAACAATTGGTTGATATTTACTATAGTTTATTTATGTTCATAGGTGGCATTAATATAGAGTCGCTCGAAGTGACACGCTGGCGCGTTCACACGTTGCAGTAGCAGCAGGAGCACATGACTCAGTGATAGGTTAGCTTGCCGTTTCTTTCACAGCCTCCAGCTCCAATACTGCGGGCTGTATAGCAACGAATATTATCGCGCATTAACTCGCGATGTTACAAGATCACTTCCAAATCCCCTGCTTCAAGATACGCACACTGCATGGAGAGTAAGCTCCTCCCTCTGTGCTCTACAAGAACCCATGACAAGGACAATGTTTCGATTACTCACTTTCGGGTTTTCTTCTAAGTGGCGAAGGACATCCCCTTCAAAGTCGAGAATGCGGTGGTTCTGAGGAACACTATTCAATTACCCTACCTGCGAACGTATCAGTTTCTCGTCATCGCTGTTGAGGTCAGACGAAAATGGTATGTGATGTCATAACTGCAATAGGGACTGACGATGGATTTCTCTTATCAGTTGGTGTTCGACTGTGAAGCGGCAGATTGGAAGGTGATTTGGTTTTCAAACACATCTATTCAAACGGAAATGTCCAGACATAGGTTTATGATCAAACCTTTATCTGCTAAGTCGCCTGTACAACCCCTAGAAGTCTGCGCCGGCCGCGGTGATCTCGCGGTTCTAGGCGCGCAGTCCGGAGCCGTGCGACTGCTACGGTCGCAGGTTCGAATCCTGCCTCGGGCATGGATGTGTGTGATGTCCTTAGGTTAGTTAGGTTTAAGTAGTTCTAAGTTCTAGGGGACTAATGACCACAGCAGTTGAGTCCCATAGTGCTCAGAGCCATTTGAACCATTTGAACCTAGAAGTCTGCAGTAGGAATTGTGAAATGTCCTACAAAGTCCGCAAGCTACATTATGATGTATGCCGGAGCGAGCTTCGTGTACCACACTCACTTCTCTATTTTTATCTTTCAGTCCCAAATGCCGCCCGGAAGGAAAGACTGTTGTTAAGCTTCTGTGTGAGCTCCAATCTCTTTAACATTATCTTCATCGTTTTTCGGCCGGCCGGAGTGGCCGTGCGGTTCTAGGCGCTACAGTCTGGAGCCGGGCGACCACTACGGTCGCAGGTTCGAATCCTGCCTCGGGCATGGATGTGTGTGATGTCCTTAGGTTAGTTAGGTTTAATTACTTCTAAGTTCAAGGCGACTGATGACCTCAGAAGTTAAGTCGCATAGTGCTCAGAGCCATTTGAACCATGGTCTTTCCGTGAGATACAAGTAGGAGAAAGCAATATGTTAGCTGACTCTTCAGGAAGATAATCTCTTGTAATTCTGACCGTAAAGCACATCGTGATGCACAAGCCTCTTTTGTAACGCATGTTACTGGAGCAGGATGTGCATCTCCATTCCATTTCCCGACTTACTAAACGAACCTATGAAGAAACCTGCTTCTCTTCTTTGGTTTTTCTCATTTTCCTCAGTCTGACTCAGCTAGCAAAGCTCCCACACTAAGCCTAATGCTCAAATATCAGTCTAAGTATGTTTCTATAAGCTACTTTCTTCTTGGGTGAATTACACTTCCTGAGGATTCTTGCAAAAAATCTCCGACTGACATCTGCCTTTCCTACGATTAGCTTTATGGGATCGTTCCGTTTTAAATCTCACCATGTGAATACTTATAGATATTTAATGGATGTGACTGTTTCCATTTATTATGCACAAGTGGACTAATCAAGCTATAACGGGTTTTACCACATACATATGCGCAGTACGTCACATTTATCATGCTCAGAATCAACTACTGATCCCTATACCAAGAATTCAAGCTCTGAAGATCTTCCTGCACTTTCCTACAATTTTCTAGCATTGTGAATCCTCTACCTACAAGAACATAACCCGTAATCAGCTTTATATCGATTTCAACTTTAACCAGCTGGTCATTTACGTACATTGTGAACAGTAATAAGTGGTCTGTCCCTTGCGGCACACACGAAGCTAATTTAGCACCTGAAGATTTCTCTCGGTTAAGAATACTGTGCTGTTTTTAAGAATTCTTCAGGCCATTCACATGCCGGTCACGTATACAGTACGCTCGTATTCTGTTCATTACGCAACAATAAGGGACTGTATACAACGCCTATCGAAAGTCAAGCAACTAAGCGACAACCGACAACCTAGACGCCGGTATCTATTACTCTCTGCGTAGACGATTAACATCACGTTCATAGTGGAAATGACAAGACAGGAGATACGCTCGCAAACCAAAGTATACTATGTGATCAAACCAGACACCTGGATGAAATTGATTAGAAGGTCGTGGTGCCCTCAATCGGTAATGCTGGGATTCAATATGGTGTTGGCCCACCCTTAGCCTTGATTACAGCTCCCACTCTCGCAGGCATACCTTTCAATCAGGTGCTGGAAGGTTTCTTGGGGAATGGCAGCCCATTCTTCACGGAGTGCTGCACTGAGGAGAGGTAACGATGTCGGTCGGTGAGGCCTGATACGAAGTCAGCTTTCCAAAACATCCCAAAGGTGTTCTACAGGATTCAGGTCAGGTTTCTGTGCAGGCCAGTCCATTATAGGGATGTTATTGTCGTGTAACCACTCCGCCACAGGCCGCGGATTATGAACAGGTTCTCGATCGTGTTGAAAAATGCAATCACCATCCCCGAATAGCTCTTCAACAGTGAGAAGCAAGAAAGTGCTTAAAACATAAATGTAGTCCTGTGCTGTGATACTGCCACGCAATACAACAAGGGGTGCAAGCCCCCTCCATGAAAAACACGACCACACCATAACAGCACCGCCACCGAATTTTACTGTTGGTACTACACACGCTGGCACATGACGTTCACTGGGAATTCGCCATACCCACACGCTGCCATCGGATCGCCATACTGTGTACCGTAATTCGTAATTCCACACAACGTTTTTCCACTGTCCAATCGTCCAATGTTTACGCTCCTTACAACAAGCGAGGCGTCGTTCGGCATTTACTGGCGTGATGTTTGGCTTATCTCTCCTCCCGCCTAACTGTTATAGCACTTGCAGTGGATTCTGATGCAATTTGGAATTCCTATGTGATGGTCTAGATAGATGCCAACCTATTACACATTACGACTCTGTTCAACTGGTCTCTGTCAGTCAACAGACAAGGTCGGCCTGTACGCTTTTGTGCTGTACGTTTCCACTTCAATATCACATCGGAAACAGTGGACCTAGGGATGTTCAGGAGTGTGGAAATCTCACGTACAGACGTGTGACTCAAGTGAAGCCCAATCACGTGACCACGTTCGAAGTCCGTGAGTTCCGCAGAGCGCCCCATTCTGCTCTCCAAATATACAAATACCAAACAAAACAACCTGAATCCATCTTAAATGACAAAAATGATAATATTTACAACAGTTTCATCTCTGTTTTCAGCAACTGCCTGCGCTATTAAATTTTCAATGCGCGTGAACACACACACACACACACACACACACACTTCAATATTTACAATAAACATTTAGTTATGTTACTGTGACAGCCCTTAAATGTACAAGGGATTTACCCCATCTACAAATATATCACCACACCAACAGCTTGTACCCCCTGTCAGCTTGAAAAATTATGTACATCAACTACTGGCACAAATTGTACATCCGTCAGCATATTTAAAACATTAAGCAATCTATTACCCCTACCTTTAGGAAGCTATTACATGTAACAGACATAGCCTTAAGAACCCCCTCCTTTGTAAAGTTTGCTCTCATCCACACACTCCTTCCGCTCTCCCTCTCACTTTCTGTTTCTCTTCTGCTCCCTCTGCCTCCAGCCTTTCGTATCTACCCGTGAATCCCAACCAAAATAGTTATTTGTGTATAATTTTACCATTGTAGCCAACACAATTGTTGTAATTAAAGTTTATAACATTTCACCTGATTGTATAAACGAATATGAAGTTTGAGCTATATTAATTTGTCAAAATCAGATTTATATACCACCTGAAGTGTGTATTCGACACCTCGAAACAAACATGTCCAAAATCTTTCAAAAATTTATTCTGTAATAATGCTGTTACGATGTATATTCTTTGTATTTTGTGATAACGTTTCTCCTCTGTTATACGATCCTCTCATCTAATAGTTTCCAGACGCCATATTTGTTTACAAACTATGACAGTACACATATGACGTGTTACGACAGTGAAAGAAACCTGTGACCACTGTAAGTATTCTATTTTACTAATATTATTTTTACCATTGGATATGTGATTAGTTTTTTGTCAAAGGAAATTCAAATCATATTCTGAAATAGCGTTTTGTTTCTCAATTAGACAGTGCCACGAGTTCCTCTAAATAATCGTAACACAACACACACACACAAATGTCATACTAATAAATGTAAATCCACCTGATGATGGATGTTTAAACCTTCGAAACACGTTGTAGAGATAATAAACAGTTACTAGTGACAGTAAACTTATTGTTTCATTTAATGTCAATAACAGTCACGGTAAAGCCTAACCTAGAACGTTCGCAACAAAATTATGTACACTACTGGTCATTACAATTGCTACACCAGCAAGAAATGCAGATGATAAACGGATATTCATTGGACAAAAATATTATACTAGAACTGACATGTGACCACATTTTCACGCAGTTTGGGTGCATAGATCCTGAGAAATCATTACCCAGAACAACCACCTCTGGCCGTAATAACGGCCTTGATACGCCTGGGCATTGAGTCAGAGCTTGGATGGCGTGTACAGGTACAGCTGCCCATGCAGCTTCAACACGATACCACAGATCATCAAGAATAGTGACTGGCTTATTGTGACGATCCAGTTGCTCGGCCACCATTGACCAGACGTTTTCAATTGGTGAGAGATCTGGAGAATGTGCTGGCCAGGGCAGCAGTCGAACATTTTCTGTATCCAGGAAGGCCCGTACAGGACCTGCAACATGCGGTCGTACATTATCCTGCTGAAATGTAGGGTTTCGCAGGGATCGAATGAAGGGTAGAGCAACGGGTAGTAACACATCTTAAATGTAACGTCCACTGTTCAAAGTGCCGTCAATGCGAAAAAGAGGTGACCGAGACGTGTAACCAATGGCACCCCATACCATCACGCCGGGTGATACGCCAGTATGGCAATGACGAAGACAGGCTTCCAATGCGCGTTTTCCGCGATGTCGCCAAACACGGATGGGACCATCATGATGCTGTAAACAGAACGTGGATTCATCCGAAAAAATGACGTTTTGCCATTCGTGCACCTAGGTTCGTCGTTGGGTGCACCATCGCAGGCACTCCTGTGTGACGCAGCGTCAAGGGTAAAAGCAGCCGTGGTTCCGAGCTGATAGTCCATGCTGCTCCAAAAGTAGTCGAACTGTTCGTGCAGATGGTTGTTGTCATGCAAACGTCCCCATGTCAGGGATCGAGACGTGGCTGCACGATCCGTTACAGCCATGAGGATAAGATGCCTGTCATCTCGACTGCTCGTGATACGAGGCCGTTGGGATCCGGCACGGCCGTCCGCATTATCCTCCTGAACCCACCGATTTGGTTTCCTCCTAACAGTCATTGGATCTTGACCAACGCGAGCAGCAATGTCGCGATTCGATAAACCGTACTCGCGATAGGCTACAACCCGACCTTTATCGAAGGCGGAAACGTGATGGTACGTGTTTCTCCTCCTTACACGAGGCATCACCACAACGTTTCACCAGCCAACGCCGGTCCACCGCTGTTAGTGTATGAGAAATCAGGTGGAAACTTTCCTCATGCCAGCACGTTGTAGGTGTCGCCACCGGCGCCAACCTTGTGTGAATGCTCTGAAAAGCTAATCATTTGCATATCACAGCATCATATTTCTGTCGGTTAAATTTCCCGTCTGTAGCACGTCATCTTCGTGTTGTAACAATTTTAATGGCCAGTAGTGTATATAGATAACAACAGCGGTCCTATCGTACTTGCCTAGGGCACTCCTGACGATTCCTTATCTCTGATGAAGACTCGTCGTCGTGGACAACTTACTAGGTTCTATTATTTAAAAAGTCTTCGAGCCACCCAAGTATCTGTGAACTTATTCCATATGCTTGTACCTTAGCTAACAGCCTTCAAAGTGGCACCGTGTCAAATGCTTTCCGGATATCTAGAAATATGGAACCTGCCTGTTGCCCTTCATCCATAGTTCACAGTATATGATGTGAGAAACGGGCAAGCTGAGTTTCGCATAGGTGATGACTTTCTACAATCATGCTGATTCGTGGACATAAGCTTCTTAGCCTCAAATTATTTTATTATATTCGAACTGAGAATGTGTTCTGGGATTCTGCATCAAATAGGAGTTAGTGATATTGGTCTGTAATTTTGCGGGTCCGTTCTTTTTACCTTTCTTACTGAAGTCACCTGCGTTTTTTTCCAGCCGCTTGGGACTTTTTGTTGGGCGAGAGATATACAATAAATGCAAGCTGCGTAAGGTGCCAATGCCGTAGAGTATTCTTTGTAAAATCGAACTGGGATTCCATGCGGACTTGGTGATTTATTTGTTTTCAAATCTTTAAGTTTCTTCTGTACGTCAGGTATGCTTATTTCTATGTCATCCATATGGCAGTCTGTTCGATTGTCAAATGACGATATGTTTGTACGGTTCTTCTGTGTGAACGATTTCTTGAATGCGAATTTTAAAACTTCGGCTTTCGTTTTGCTATCATGAACTGCCACACCAGACTGGTCAACAAGGGACTGAATGGAAGCCTTAGACCCGCTTACAGATTTTACATACGAACAGAATTTTCTCGCGTTCTCTGCCACGTTTCTAGCCGCCTTTCACCTCGATGATTGCGTTTGTGAATATGACTATCGACCTAGTGTAGCGAAAATGTGATTTACCCGAAGAGCTTACACGTTTCCATTGATCTACGGTCGAATCCCGATGGTGCCATGCCCACTGCAATCGTAACCGACAATGTCGTTGAGTCAACATGTGAACACGTAGGGGTGGTCTGTTGTGGAGCTCCATGTTCAACAATGTACGATGAACTGTGCGCTCCGAAACACTTGTGCGTGCGCCAGATTGTGCTCTTTCGGCAGCGTGTCACACCTATCCTTCTTTACAGAGCAGTCAAGCCTTCAATCACCACGTTCTGTAAAGAGCCGTAGGCGTCCAGGCATTTAGCGCCCAGTAGTAGTTTCACTGTCCTACCTCTTTCCGGAGATGCTCATGACAGTAGCACGTGAACGTTCAACCAGCTTCGCCGTTTTCGAGGTACTCGTTCACAGGCTTTGCATAATAATAATATACCCTTTGTCAAAGTCGCTTATCTCAATGGATTTCCCGATTTGCAGCCGCTATCTTCGCCAGGGTAATCCGCTGTCCGAGTCTGCTCGGATCTCGACCAACACGAGCAGCAATGTCGCGATACGATAAACCGCAATCGCGATAGGCTCCAATCCGACCTTTATCAAAGTCGGAAACGTGATTGTACGCATTTCTCCTCCTTACACGAGGCATCAGAACAACGTTTCACCAGTCAACGCCGGTCAACTGCTGTTTGTGTATGAGAAATCGGTTGGAAAATTCCTCATGTTAGTACGTTGCAGGTGTCGCCACCGGAGCCAACCTTGTGTGAATGCTCTGAAAAGCTAATCATTTGCATATCATAGCATCTTCTTCCTGTCGGTTAAATTTCGCGTTTGTAGCCCGTCATCTTCGTGGTGTAGCAATTTTAATGGCCAGTAGTGTAGCTTTATGGTCTGCTACAGACAGGCATAGATCATCCTATACTGTTATCACATTGCACTATCCAATACTCAATGCGTACTCTTATTATAACCAGAAATTTTGGGTTTAATAATTTAATAGACGATGGTTATCAGCCGTTAAATCTTCTTTAGTTTCGTGATTGTATGATTCAGCTGTCCAGACCAAATGATCTTATTTGTTCTTAAATCGACCATCACCAGGTTACCTGGATCAAATTACAAAATAAAATATTCAAAAGCTTACTTGGATGAAAGCGCTAATAAAAGCTGTGTACATGAAATTAAATACCGACTCGTGGAGATATCTGTGCTTACTTTAAGATCCGAAGTACTTAACTGAGCTCTGTAGGTGAATGGTACTCTTAAAAGTCGAAATTGTCGAAAGAATTGATCTGCAAAAAATACCTATCATGAACTGAACATTCATAAGATCAATATAACCTAAACCACTGAAGAGATACGTACTGATGACAAGCCTAAAATTTCACACCAGTCCAAAGATTTACATGTCTTAAGACTATAAATACAATGAAGTACTTAAGGGTGTGTAATTGATATTACACAAAATAAAATTCATATCATATGGCTCTCGCCCTAAATCTAAAAAAAGTAGTTATTATTAAGACCAAAAATAGAAAAATATGATCAAAATAAACTTCGTGGTTATGGACGTCAGTCCTCGTAGAATGAGAAAAAATGTAAATACATAATGAACAACTGCTATACAGTATAGAGCGCTAACAGGATCTGTGAGTTATGTTACATGACAACATATTGTTATTATTTAGGATATATCTGTAATATATAAATTTTGTATAAGAAAGGAATTTATGTGTGTAGGTAGTTTATAATGCAACGTTCCATGGACGTAATTTGAGACGATGCTATCTCAAGTTAGCCGGCCAGAGTGGCCGAGCGGTTCTAGGCGCTTCACTCTGGAACCACGCTTCCATTTACAGTTACCTGTTGTAATCCAAACGGCAAGTTACAATCTGATTTATTGTTTTGTTTCCCTTTACTCAGCCGGCTGTTGTGAACGAGCGGTTCTAGGCGCTTCTGCTGCTACGGTTGGAGGTTGGAATCCTGCCTAGGGCATGGATGTGTGTGATGTCCTTAGGTTAGTTAGGTTTAGGTAGTTCTAAGTTCTAGGGAACTGCTGACCTCAGATGTTAAGTCCCATAGTGCTCAGAGCCATTTAAAGCATTTTGAACCATCTCAAATTTAACAAGAATTTGTAAGGTAATTGGCCAGGTTCTTTTTAAAGTAACCATCCTGAATGTCTTCCGAAGCTGTTGGCGACAAATCACAGCTAATCTGTGTCCACTCCCCTACTCCCTTCCGCCCCCACCCCCTACCTTACCGACCCACAGTGCTCATACCCGAACCTTAGTTGAATGTGGAGAATCGTGACACGCACGTCGCGCTAGTTTAAGAGCCAATTATTGACACGTCTTCCAGTGGCAGTGAAGATGCCTACAAGACCAAAGTTAACAAAACACTTTTCATCAGTTAATATCAGACCACATGACTATGCAGCAAAAATCTAGAATACCGAATGTAGTGTCAGAAAAGCGGAATGATTGGAATGCTACAGCACAGGAATACTCCCACGGAACTCGCAAGCAGTGCAGTGTTGCACAGCTTAATAAACTTTTCACTAATACGAAGAGTCTAATCGAAAAGGAAACCGATCCGAGGGAAACAGGAAATAAACCTAATAAACTTGAAGAGTGGGAAAAGGATTTATTGGTATTCATCACCCTGTCACCATTATCATCCTGTTTTTTATAAAGATTCCAGGAGCTATTTCGTTTGGTGTCAAGCACTTATCAAACGTTGCTAACGATTGCGATGATAATGAAGATCAGAGGGAAATTTCATACTTAGGTATGTGCCCAGTTGTTGCTCCTGCGAGAGCAAAACCGACAACCTCAAACACATTCGGCCTAGAGTGAAAACCCTTGCAGCTTATGAAACTGAAGAAATAAAAGACTTGTCTTTACCGCTACTTCAATGATCAGCATTGTGGAATAATGTTGGTATTACAGAACCTTCAAATATGAAACGAAAAGAAAGAGCTAGAAAAACTGCAGAGGACCAATCTACTCAAACTGTTTATTAGTATGAGACATAAATACTGTACTGTTAAACATTTCGTATTACCATAATCTTTCCATATCTACCTTTATTGTATGCAAGAAATAAATAAAAATACTATTTGTACCTTTTTCTTGCTCTCATATAATTACATTGTTTGTATGTAGCTTATTACATTTTAATTGTACACAGCTAAACCAAGAAAAAACACCTAAATAAATCTGAGTATTTGCTGCCGCTTCTGTTTACCACTAACCTTGCTTCCACTGCTTTCCAGCTCTCTGTCGATAGGCTCGTCTTCGTCAGGACTCTCACTTTCGTCGTCTTCGTAGTCGTCGTCTACTTCTTCTGCATCTTTCCTGTCCTCCAAACGATATTGAAAGTGATCTTCCAGGTGCTTAGAGAGGTTGTGCAGTACAGTACATGTTGCTATTAGTTTGGGGACACTCCCTAAAGAAAGCCTTATACAGTAACTAATGGTCGGAAATTCTTGTTTTAATTGACCAAATGCTCTCTACATTATCGCTCTTTCTCTGGCGTGGACCAAATTGAATCATCGCTGATCAGCATTTCTTGTTGGCTTAAATGAAGTGACTAACCATGAAGATATTCCATACCCTGAATCACCAAGTAAACAACCATCCCGGTTGTACCTCGAAATTACATTTCTAATTGGGCTACATCTCTATATTCTGGCATTATGCATGCTACCGGGCCATTTTGCATTTATGCTAGTAAATTTCTCAGCAATATCTACAGTCGCCTGCACATTAATAAAGGCAGAATCTTTGCGACCAATGTATTCATCTTGATGTAACACTGGTTTTTCTAATTTCTATTTGGGTGCAATCCAACACCCCTATAACAACTGACAGTCGAAATATAATTTTTGCTTTATAGCTTAGCCGTAATAATTTTCTGCATTTTAGACAGGAATTGAATCCAGTCGTGAGTTTTTAGAACTGCTGGGTGGTAACACGCTCACCTCCCATGCAAGCGGACCTGAGTTCGATTCCCGGCCGGGTTGGAGATTTTCTCCACTCATCATATCATCCTCATCCCGGGCTTGCAAGTCGCCCAATGTGGCGTCGAATGAAATAAGACTTGCACTTGGCGGCCGAACTTCCCTGAATAGGGGCCTCCCGGCCAACGATGCCATACGCTCATTTCCATTTTTTTTTAAACTATCTGATGTATAACGTCCTTCGCTATTTTACATACTGCTGTTCGGTCACCTTCAAAATTCTCGGCCAGACCCGTCTGGAATCCAGGATCGCCCACACGACGAAGAAGTATCTCCATCTGTTTTCAGGAAGTCAATGATCCTCCAAGTGTTTCATCACGTGCTGACACAAATTCCGCAAATTAAAAAGTGCACATTTTCAGTCTCGAATCGTAACAGCTCTTTACATCTACTAACATCCCTCCGAATCTGGTAACGTTTCTCATGTCTATCCGACAGAACGTTGCCGTAGCGCAGACAATGCTTAAGAAGTAGCATGTCCCACCACCGTCTTACGAATAACCTAGATGTACCTCAGTATTGAAACTATATTCTACTCTCTACTCATAGCTTAAATCTAGCCCGTCCGCTAAAGCCAAGATATATCTTCTCACATTAGACTCTGAAAAATGGTGCAAATGGCTCTGAGCACTATGGGACTCAACATCTGAGGCCATCAGTCCCCTAGAACTTGGAACTACTTAAACCTAACTAACCTAAGGACATAACACACATCCATGCCCGAGGCAGGATTCGAACCTGCGATCGTAGCGGTCGCGCGGTTCCAGACTGTAGCGCCTAGAACCGCTCGGCCACCCCGGCCGGCATTAGACTCTGCAACGTTTATTTACATACAACTTAGATAGATTTTAAAATCGTTCAAGACTTAACTACATCTCGGTTTTATGCTCATCACTCAATACGTCTTCCCTACGGAACTAAGAGCGGAATTCTCCATCATCCATTGAACAGATCACAAATAAACGTACCCTTTCGATTGTAACAGTACTGGGACGACTAAAATGGAGAAAAAGGTTTTACCAAGATTCATAATGAATGCATATCTCTTAGTATAATACGACAAACGGTCTTTACACTTCAGTCAACAAGATAGGGTGTTTAAGAAGAAAGGATGTGGTGTAATGGGTCATACAAACATGTGTTTCATTCTCAATAGTTGGCAAAATGCAACAATTTAAAAGTTACGCCTTTTGACACTACCCACCAGATTATTATTTGTGGGGCTATCTGTGATTTTTTGTGTTGTTTAAAGACCTAAATCTGCTGCAAAAATCAAACAAGAAAAGTTCAAAGAAGACAGGAGTTGTTTGTTCCAGTTTTAAATGCTTGTGTGTAAACTAAAGTAGGATGCTGATTCCAATTCCGATTAGCAACAGAGCATGTCTACACGAGCTGCGAAATACGCAAAATTTGGAGCCGGTGGTAGTCTTGAACATGCATTGCAAAGGAAAATTGTGAATAAAACGTTACAAGCGACGAGCTGTCAACTTATTATCACCTGTACTGTTATCATTCTTGTCAACTGTATCTCAGAATCCATTGAGAATTTGACTATATGTTATTGTGAGGTTTTCTTTTGGAATGGTTTATACCGTCAGCTCTTAATGTAAGTTCTCTTACACATACTGCCCAAACAAATCGCTTTGCGTCTTCAGAAACAAAGAAGAAACATAAGGCGAAAAGTGTAAGAAAGCGTTCCCTTATTGACAAGGAATGTAACTTTCTGCAGCAGTTCACAAACAGGAGTTCAAAGAGGGTATTCCCAAAGTATCTGTTGAACTACTGACTCTTCTATTCCTGCTATAAGTGCAACGAGTGGTGAATGCGAAACTGATTGAGTAATGAACTTTTAACGTGGAAGAATCGGAGGCTGCAGTTGCAGCACATCAACATTAGGGCAGAGACGTAGCATCAGCTCAGCTGAAGAATACTTGTTGGAGCAATCGGCCATGGGCACATTGTGGGGACAGAATCCGAAACAAAGCACTTCGGAAAAAAAATAAAATGCATGTCCTCTGGAAAAGACTATCAAAAGGCAACACATTAAGTACTTTTGGTCATGTCCAGCAAATGTCGAAAGATCGCCTGCCAAGGTTAATGTGGTAGGTATGGGTAGGTCGCATGAGAAGACGCAGAAGGTCAAGAGTGACACGGGATGAAACAGAAAGGGACACTGTTTGGGAGAGGCAGTAACTCATGTTGCAAACGGACAGGGATGGAGGTGTGAATCTTCAGGTTTTGGCGGCGTAAAGACTGTTTCATTAAGTTCCGGGTGTGATCACTGGTCACAGTATCTTGTATGACAACGTCGAAATTTTGGCAACTACATCATCTTTTGGGACTCGATAGTGGAGGAGGTAATTTAGATTCGCTTGACGACCAATTTAATTAATAGAGTTAGTGGTTTCAACCTCCATAAGTCGTGGAATCCGGCACTTGGTGTAATAAACTCACAAAGACGTCGTCACAGCGCAGCTCACAATGATATATCGACATGCCAACACAGATCGACTGCGGAGTCATAGATGTAACTCGCGGATTGTGCACGTCTTTGCCGCCGACCAACATCTCCGGCGCCATTTGCATCTGTGGCCGCGTGCGCAGTTGCGCGGTACACAAGTATAAACCGACGAAGCGAGCAGTGGAGCGGCAGTCTTGCGGCTCACTCTGAAGATGGCTGAACTGTTATACAGCCGAAATATTAGAAGAAGAAGGCCAATTCTTGCGGCTGCACACCCGAAACTTAATGGAACAGGGATGGAGGTTTTTCGAATCCTGAGAAACGTGCCATAAATGAAGAGCACATTAAGAAACGTAAATAAGTAAGTTGTTCTTATTGTGGTTCTCTTTTTGATCTTAATTATAAGCGTTTTGGCGTAGGACATTTATTCGTCTCAGTTGGGTAGCATGTAGTTTATTACAACATGAGTCTGAATAAAATTAATGACAATCATTTCAATTGTATGCGTCGCGTATATACACTACGTGATCAAAAGTATGCGGACACCTGGTTAAAAATGACTTACAAGTTCGTGGAATTCAGTATGGTGTTGGCTCACCATTAGCCTTGATGACAGTTTTCACTCTCGCAGGCATACGTTCAATCAGGTGCTGGAAGGTTTCTTGGGGAACGGCAGCCCATTTGTAAGTAGGCTGTTTAGGTTTTTATGTTGGTAACGCCACGTAGCGCTCTGTATGAAAATCACTGGCTGTGCTGTGTGCAGTTGAGGCCGGTCGGCATTGTTGAAATAGTCGCTATTGTAGCGTTGGGCAGTTGGCTGTTAACAACGCATAGCGTTGCGCAGTTGGAGGTGAGCCGCCAGCAGTGGTGGATGTGGGGAGAGAAATGGCGGAGTTTTGAGAGCGAATGATCTGGACGTGTGTCCATCAGAGACAGTAAATTTGTAAGACTGGATGTCATGACCATCAAAATCTTTCATTTACTAACTATGCCTATCAGTAGTTAGTGCCTTCACTAGTTTGAATCTTTTATTTAGCTGGCAATAGTGCCGCTCGCTGTATTGCAGTAGTTCGAGTAACGAAGATTTTTGTGAGGTAAGTTATTTGTGAAAGGTACAGGTTAATGTTAGTCAGGACAATTCTTTTGTAGGGATTATTGAAAGTCAGATTGCGTTGCGCTAAAAATATTGTGTGTCAGTTTAATGTTGATCAGAATAGGTAAAGAGCGAAATGTCTGAGTACGTTCAGTTCTGCTCAGCTGTTTGAAAATCAAATAACGTAAGAGGTTTATCAGCACAGTCAATGATAAATTTTTCTAAGGGGACGTTTCACATACTTCATGGAGCGTTGCACTGAGGAGAGGTATCTATGTCGGTCCGTGAGGCCTGGTAAGAAGTCGGGGTTCCAAAACATCCCTAAGGTGTTCTATGGAATACTGGTCAGGAGTCTGTGCAGGCCAATCCATTACAGGGACGTTATTGTCGTGTAAGCACTCCGAAACAGGCCGTGCATTATGAACTGGTGCTCGACCGTGTTGACATATGCAATCGCCATCCCCGAATGTTCTTCAACCTTGGGAAGCCAGAAGATGCTTAAAATATCAAGGTAGGCCTGTGCTGTGATAGTACCACGCAAAACAACAAGCCCCCTTCATAAAAAAAATACGACCACACCACCGCCTCCGAATTTTACTGCTGGCACCACACGCGTTGGCAGATGAAGTTCACCGGACATTCGTGATGCCCACACCCTGCCACATTGTGTACCGTGATTCGTCAATCCACAGAACGTTTTTTCGTTGTGGTCCAACGTTTACGCTCCTTACACAAGCTAGGCGTCGTTTTGACATTTACCGGCGTGATGTGTGGTTTATGAGCAGCCGATCTATCATGAAATCCACGTTGTCTCACCTACCGCCTAACTGTCATAGTACCTGCAGTGGATCCTGATGCAGTTTTGAACTCCTGTGTGATGGTCTGGATAGATGTCTGCCTATTGTACATTACGACCATCTTCAACTGTCGGCGGCCGCTCGGAGTGACCTCGCTGTTTGAGGCGTCACGTCATGAACTGGGCGCCCCCTCCCGCTGGAGGTTGGAGCCCTCCCTCTGGTATGGGTGTGTGTGTTGCTCTTAGAATAAGTTAGTTTAAGTAGTGTGTAAGTTTAGGGACCATGACTTTAGCAGTTTCGTCCCTTAGGAGTTCACACACGTTTGAACATTTGAACTGTCAGCAGTCTCTGTCAGTCAACAGACGAGTTCGGCCGGTACGCTTTTGTGCTGTACGTGTCCCTTCACGTTTCCAATTCACTATCACATCGGAGACAGAGGACCTAGGGATGTTTAGGAGTGTGGAAATCTCGCGTACAGACGTATGACAGAAGTGACTCCCGGTCACCTGCCCAAGTTCGAAATCCGTGGGTTTCGCGGAGCACCCTATTCTGCTCTCTCATAATGTCTAATGACTACTGAAGTCGCCGATATGGAGTACCTGGCAGTAGGTGGCATCACAATGCACCTAATATCAAACACTATGTTTTGGGAAGTGTCCGGATACTTTTGATCACATAGTGTAGTTTGTCGTAAGTATTTACGATTGCTGTCGGCGTTCTTTACTTTGTGCACATCTTACTCACATGAAACCAGCGTGTCAAAAAATAACACATGTCATTTACCAATCTGTAACAGGAACTTCATTTCTTATTTCAGTTACATCATCTTTTCTGTAAAAAAATCAAGGGACTACTTGAGGTGCAATATTCCCAGAACATCTTTATTCCTTATTCATGGTAAAAAAAGTTCCATAGCCAGGATCGCATAAATACTTCTTTATTTTCGACAGCTGGTTTCGACAGACTTTGCTGTCATCTTCTGGTTTCACTAGAAGACCACAGGATGAGATCAAAGTCTGTGGAAACCGGTTGCCGCAAATAAAGAGGCGGTCTTGGCTACAGAAAGTTCTTTACCAAATAAAACAGTTCGCTCCTTCTCATTTCTCAACTTTACAACATTTGTAAGTAGCCTCTTTAGGTTTTTATGTTGGTAACGCCTTGTAGCGCCCTGTATGAAAATCACTGACTGTGCTGTGTGCAGTCTGTGGCTGGTGGGCATTGTTGAAATAGTCGCTATTGTAGTGTTGGGCAGTTGACTGTTAACAGCCCGTAGCGTTGCGCAGTTGGAGGTGAGCCGCCAGCAGTGGTAGATGTGGGGAAAGAGATGGCGGAGTTGTGAGAGCGGATGATCTGGACGTGTGTCCATCAGAGACAGTACATTTGTAAGACTGGATGTAATGAACATATATATATATATATATATATATATATATATATATATATATATATATATATATATATAAAAAATGACTTCTGAACACTATTAAGGTAAATACATTTTTTGTTCTTTATCAAAATTTTTCATTTGCTAACTATGCCTATCAGTAGTTAGTAACTTCGGTAGTAAGAATCTTTTATTTAGCTGACAGTATTGGCGCTCGCTGTATCGCAGTACTTCGAGTAACGAAGATTTTTGTGAGGTAAGTGATTAATGAAAGGTATAGGTTATTTTTAGTCAGGGCCATCCTTGTGTAGGAATTATTAAGTCATATTGCGTTGCGCTAAAAATATTGTGTGTCAGTTTAGTGATGATCAGAATAAGTAAAGAGAGAAATGTCTGAGTACGTTCAGTTTTGCTCAGCTGTTTGAAAATCAAATAACGTCAGGTGTTTACCAGCACAGTAATTCACTAATTTTTCTAAGGGAACGTTTCATATATTCAACATTATTCTTGGATATTCAATCTCAAGAGAGAACAATCATACGCACTATAACGCTTGTGTAAAATGTTCTGCTTCTCACAGATAACTCCTAATATTTTCCATGGAGGCACAAGATGTAACAGGCATATATTTTACTTGGTCGGGCTCTATACTTCCCTTTGGCGAGTTAATTCAGTTCCTTTACTCGTGTTTCAGAACCAGATGTACGATTATGACGTAGTAATTCCTAGCAGTAATTCATTGTGTTTCTACATTATTGTCCTTAGATGTGATTACAGATGTGTCTGCGTTCCGTACTCTTTGTCGAGCAGAGGCCAGCGCCGCATTTTCTCTAGAGAGCTTGTCGAAAAAGCTAGATAACTTTTGTTGCTGTCCGCAGGGGAGCTTTGTGGTGGACGCTGTTTGCCAAGCAGCAATACACTTCTATTCGGGAGCGTTTAAGCTGTGGAGAGGCTGTAACAATGTCGATGATTACAAGCGACTGAGCTGGGACAAATGGCGGTGGCGGGATGCATGTTTCATGAGGCTTTCAGCTGATGAGGCTCCGCCGCCACCATCCGTCACAGCTCCACTTCTTGAGTGCGCCTCGCCGCCCCCATATCCTGCAATACTGGCCTGCACAAACAGCGCGTCACGGCTTCTACACCTCTCTTTCGCCATATTGCTTCATGGCCTGTCTGCTTTCCAATGTCTGAAAGCTGCGACACAATAAACTGGCAACTGATCGTTGTATTTTCCTTATTTGGTGCCCCATAGTTGTTATGAATCATGGCCTAAACTGTGTGTTTCTGGTAATTTACTCAACTTAGAGTGAACTTATTAATTTGCAACTGGTTCCGTTCTCGCTGTATTTTCTCACCATACACTGAAGGAAATTGAAACTATTACACCGTTAAGCACCAGTCCAATATTTGAATGGCGGCTGGAAGAACGTAGTATGACGCATATCGTGGTTTTACAGGAAGCGTGTTTGTTCCGACTTTACATCGCTCGAGCTAGGAAGCGCTTCAATAGCGACATAGCACGTTATCCCACTGCACTCTAGTGGATGTCACCATTTGTAGCAAGAGATAAAGAATCATACCGTAACACAAAACCATTTCAGAATCAGACATATATTATTACAAACTTACTATGCAGAAGAAGAACGACAGATGCTCAGATTATCAAGCTCTGTTGAGATATATACAATTCAGAAATGTTAGGATTTAAATGTACCGTGGTTTTTAAAAGCTTTAATACTTCTGTATATAAATATTTTAGTAACACTAAGCGATGCAGACTTCGCAGGAATCTCCTTTCATTGTGTGGTTACATAGATTTTTACCATTCGTATCTTACCATTCTAATATGTTACAGCCCTTTTCCGCCCATTTACACTCTGCTGACTACCAGCAGTAACATTCAAGCAATTCATGCTGCACGCCATAACGCAGCAGACCTGAGCACTTACTCGTTATCAAACTTGTTTCGGATGCATACCACATTCTTCCATCGGATGCCCGCTACTTCTGCATGCTGCAGCCGTCTAATGGTTCAAAAAATGGATCTGAGCACTATGGGACTTAACTGCTGTGGTCATCAGTCCCCTAGAACTTAAAACTACTTAAACCTAACCTAAGGACATCACACACATCCATGCCCGAGGCAGGATTCGAACCTGCGACCGTAGCGGTCAAACTGTTCCAGACTGCAGCGCCTAGAACCGCTCGGCCACCCCGGCCGGCGAGGCGTCTAATGGTGTCTTATAGAACAACCACAAATTGACACAACGCAGAGGGGATTCATACTTCGCTGTTCCATAAGGAAAGGCGATGTCGGGAAAATGTAACGTACCACATTTTTCCAGTCATGCAGTCATTAATGAAACGATGTGGAGATGTTCATCACATACTTATTCAACTATATGACAACAATGTTCCGCTAAAGACAAGAAAAGTAAGAAGCAAACTTGCACCTTGGCTAACTGAAGAACTTAACGGCTCATGAAACTCAGAGACTCTGCACATTGGGCAAACAAACATCTCTAAATCGTTTCAGGCAAATGCCGGGATGGTTCCTTTGAAAGGGCACGGCCGATTTCCTTCCCAATCCTTCCCCAACCCGAGCTTGCGCTCCGTCTGTAATGACCTCGTTGTCGACGGCACGTTAAACACTAACTAAACAAACACCTGAAAATCATGCAGCTTACAAGCAAAAGCGGAACAGTCGGTTAAGCTGTGATAAATGCAAATCTCAGGCATGCCCGTAGATTAAACGACAACAGAAACAGACTAACTGTCCTATGCAGAAACCTTCGTGGAACTGCTATAGTCAGAGTAAAACCACAGCTGATCCTATTGTCCCAGCTGAAGAACTGAACTGGTACTTCACTTAACCTACAACCACAACTGAACCACAAAAGAAACAGAGACTCATTGATCACATCATGGCAGTAAACGACTGTAGCCACGAAAATTTCTAGATAAAGCATGTTACTTGTAATACCGCAAAGAAAGCCATCAGACGTATCAGATCAGCATCTACTGGACACGACGGCATCACATTCTAAATTATGAAGCTTATTATTAATCCACTACTGCCCACTGAAATATATATCTTCAACCCTCCTTAACCCATGTGTTTTTTCTGAGGCCTGGAAACAGGGACTAGTTAAGCCGCTACCTAAAATGGACGTTGTCACAGTACCCTCTGATTACTGGCCCATTCGCAACCTTCCTGCACTCTTCACGGCCTTAGAATATACAGTCCACGTCTACTTAACAAGCCTCCTAACTACAACCGATCTACCAGACGACTACCAATCAGGTTTCCGTAAATATCGCAGTACATCATCACCCTGAATAACGGTTAGAGAATACCTGAAGTTTCCCATGGATAAACAGGAGGCGACTTCCATGCCTTCCTCGACTTCGGCAAAGCCTTTGACACTGTCGACTTCGACATTTTACTTACCGAGCTTAGCAGCCTGCTTTCATTGTGTGTGAATGATGTGTCATCAGTTTTGTCCTAACTGAAAATACCACATATATACTAATGACCTCCAGTTGCATCTAAGTGCAAAACCAATAAACTTGAAGACAGCTATCGGGAATCTCAATACCGAGCGGTGTGCTCTATCAAAATGGGTGCAGCATAAAAGACTAAAGGTCCAATTACAAAATGATCTAGAGAGAATTTCTGTACGGTGCAAAAAGTGACAATTAGCACTAAACAAAGAAAAGTGCGAGGTCACTGACATGGGAACTAAAAGGAATTCGATAAATTTTGGGTATACGATAAATCCCACAAATCTAAAGGCTGTCAATTCGACTAAATACCTAGGAATTACAATTACGAGCAACTTAAATTGGAAAAACCACATAGATAATACTGTGGGGGAGGCGAAACAAAAACTGTGCTTTGTTGGCAGAACACTTACAAGATGCGACAAACCCACTAAAGAGACAGCCTACATTACACTTGTCCGTCCTCTGATGGAATATTGCTGCACGGAATGGGATCCTTACCAGGTAGGATTGACGGAAGACATCGAAAAAGTGCAAAGAAGGCCCGCTCGTTTCGTGTTGTCGCGCAATAGGGGTGAGAGTGTCACTGATATGATACGCGAGTTGGGATGGAAGTCATTAAAGCAAAGACGTTTTCGATCTATTTACGAAATTTCAGTCGCCAACTTTCTCTTCCGAATGCGTAAATATTTTGTTGACACCCACCTACGTAGGGAGAAATGATTATCATAATAAAATAAGAGAAATCAGAGCTCGAACGGAAAGATTTATCTGTTCCTTTTTCCCACGCGCCATTCGACAGTGAAATGGTAGAGAAGTAGTATGAAAATGCTTCGATAAACCCTGTACCAGGCACTTAAGTGTGAATTGCAGAGTAACCATGTAGATGTAGATGTAGATGTAGGTCAACCCACTCAGAACGCAAACGGTACTGTTCGGTCATTCTACGCTCATTAGCCCGAAATATCCAGAATCCATACTATCTTTAACCCAAAATGGGACAAATATAAACTTCTCTCCCTCAGCAAATAGTCTAGGAGTAATAATAGTGAAAATCAAATTATGCTGGGGACGTCACTGCAATGCGCAAAAAGCATCGGCATCTCTCCGTAACCTACAGAAATCTAAAAAAAGTTCTTACCTCTTGACCTTGTAGAAACACTTATACTTCCAATTATTGATTATAAAAATTTATCCTGAAAGGCCTGTGTTAGGAAAGCTCGCGTTGCCTGGAACTGATTATGAATGCCTGTGTTCGTTATATCTGTGATAAGCGACTCTTTGATCATGTCACATCATCATATGCACAGCTCTCCTGGCTGCGTTCTGACAAGCGCAGAAATTTCTGCACCCCTTGTTTTCTCTAGTGTATTACGAACGAACACTGTACCTCATATCTATCCTCGACCTAGCGATGCCCCACCCAGTTTTATCTTTATTTGGATCAGTTTTCGCATATAAATGACCGTGGTTGGCAATCAAATTCGTAATTATGATGGGCGTAAACGCGTGCAGTAAGACCTCAGTGTTGATTTCACTAATCGCTTTAAGGGTTGCAGAGGTAAGCTCTTACCACACAGTCTTTAACTTTGAATAACTGGAACCGATATAATAACTTGAGAAGCAAATAATGTGGACGAGATTCAAATGGCTCTGAGCACTATGGGACTTAACATCTATGATCATCAGTCCCCTAGAACTTAAAACTACTTAAACCTAACTAACCTAAGGACGTCACACAACACCCAGCCATCACGAGGCAGGGAAAAACCCTGACCGCGCCGGGAATCGAACCGGGGAACCCGGGCGTGGGAAGCAAGAACGCTACCGCACGACCACGAGATGCGGGCTGTGGAGGAGAGCACACAATATAAGTCATAACACTTTGAAATAGCGGCATACACTGAATATGGGCAACATGGATCCAACACATGTATAACTTTCGTTACCGCATCAAAAGACACTTTCATCAGTACAGAATAAATCTGTTTTAAACTTGAAACACAGTTATGTAAAATAATACTGAAATGTTGAGTGGAAAGATCCTGTTAAGCATTGAGGATACATAGCTACTGTGGTGATGTAATTTGTAATTTTTGTAATAATAATAGGTGGCACCAATCCCCTATGATACACAAAACAGACCATAGCACTATTGCAGAAGCAAAGAAAAGCATGCCAAATGTAAAAGTATGGAAAATCTCCAGGATTGGCGATGTGTTACAAAAGGTCAAAATTTTGCGCGAATTTCAGTGCGACATGCTTCTAACAGTTCCCTCAACGAAACTTTGTCGCGCCGGCCGTTGTGGTCGAGCGGTTTTAGGCACTTCAGTTCGGAACCGCGCTGCTACTACGGTCGCAGGTTCGAATCCTGCCTCGGGCATGGATGTGTGTGATGTCCTTAGGTTAGTTAGGTTTAAGTAGTTCTAAGTCTAGGGGACTGATGACCTCAGAGCCATTTCAACGATTTGAAATTTTGTCTCGAAATATGGCAGAAAACCCAAAGAGATTCTGGTCGTGTGTAAAGTACACCATTGGCAAGAAGCAATCAATAACTGCACTGCGCGATAACCATGGTGATGCTGCTGATGACAGCACCATTAAAGCAGAGTTACTAAATACGGTTTCCCGAACTTCTTTCACAAAAGAAGATGGAGAAAATATTCAACAATTCGAATCAAGAACAACTACTCCCTTTAGTAACTTAGATGTAGATATCCTTTGTGTAGCGACGCAGCTCAAAACACTTAAGAAAGGCAAGGCTTCTGGTCCTGATTGTATACCAGTGAGATTCGTTTCAGAGTATGCTTAGCAATCATATACAACGTCTCGCCCGTAGAAAGCTCCGAACCCAAAGACTGGAAAGTTGCACAAGTCACACCAATGTCCAAAAAGGAAAGAGGAGTAGTCCGCTCAATTACAGGCCCATATCACTAATGTTGATTTGCAGTAGGATTCAGGAACATATCCTAAGCTCGAACTTAAAAGTCGCCACGAAGAAAACGATTTATTGACGAATAGCTAACAAGGATACATAAAATATCGTTCTGGTGAAACACAACTACCTCTTTATTCTCACGAAGTAATGAGTGCTATCGACAGGTGACATAAAACTGATTCCATATTTTTAGATTTCCAGAAGCTTTTTGACATCGTTCCTCACAAGTGACTTCTAAATAAATTGCATGCCTCAGTTCTGTGAATGAATTCGTGATTTCCTGCCAGAAAGGTCACAGTTCATAATAACTGATGAAAAGTCATCGAGTAAAACAAAAGTAATGCATGGCATTCCCCAAGGAAGTGTTATAAGCCCTCTGTTGTTCCTGATCTTCCTAAACGATTTACGAGACAATCTGAGCAGTTCTCTTAGATTATTTGCAGATGAAGCTCTCATTTACCGTCATGTAATGTCATCAGATTACAAAAACGAATTGCAAAATGATTTAGACGAGATATCAGTATGATGCGAAAAGTGGCAATTGACTCTAAATAGTAAGAAGTGTGAAGGCATCCACATGAGCATTAAAAAGAATCCGTCAAATTTCAGTAACACGATCAATCACACAAATCTAAAGGCTTTAAATTCAATTAAATACTTAAAGATTACAATTACGAATATTGGAACGATCACTTAGACAATGTTGTGGGGAAACCAAACCAAAGACTGCGATTTATTGGCAGAAAATGTAACAGGTTTACCAAACAGACCGCTTACACTATGCTTGGCCGACCCTTCTGGACTAAAGCCGTTCCGTATAGGATCCGCATCAAATAGGATTGATGAAGGACATCGAAAAAGTTCAAAGAAGGGCAGCTCGTTTTGTATTATCGCGAAATAGGGGGGAGTGTGCCACGGATATGATGCACGAATTGGGGTGGCAATGATTAAAACTAAGGCGTTTTTCGTTGCTGCAGGGATTTCTCATGTGATTTCAATTACCAGCTTTCTTCTCAGAGCCTGAAAATATTTTGTTGGGGCCAGCCTATATAGGGACAAATGATCATCCTAATAAAATAAGAGAAATCAGAGCTCGCACGGAAATATTTAAGTGTTTATTCTTCCCTCGCGCTGTTCGAGAGTGGAACAGTAGAGAAGTAGCTTAAGAGTGGTTTGATGAACCTTCTGCTAGACACTTAATTTTGAATTCCGGAATAATCATGTAGAAGTAGATGTAGACTCCTGTTCGAAAAACATGTTTTTAATATGTACTTAGGGTTTCGAACGCCTAAGTAAGATATTTAGTCACTGCATTGATTCCAAGTATGGACCAGCATATAAAATTTTAGTTAACCGATTTTCACAAAAAAATTCTAATAAAGTCAACGTAAGACCTAATGAGACTGAATGTGTGTCAAAATGTTCAGCGAGAAACACTCCTATTGTCCTACAGTTTTCATCATACTAAAAGTTTTCGTTTTTTGGTTAGAGTCGTGTAATCTTTATGAACATTTTTAGTATTCTTCGACGCGTTTCCGCAGAACTCGCTATTTCAGGAACATCTATTTTGTGCATCTACCTATTCTTTTTATGTTTGTCACTATCATTATTTTATTGTTGTCATTATTATAACTATCATTATTATTATTAGCGTTATCATTATTAGTGGCAGCAGTACCAGCAGTAGTAGAAGTGATGAGGGTATTAACTATATTAGTTCATAATCGTTATTGTTTACTCACATTGTCACTATAGACACTCAAAACATTTTAATACAATTTTTCATATCAAAATTGTTTTTTTCTTGGGTAACTATGATGTTAAAAATGCACTGTACATGTGAAATGTTAGTCAGATGTGAGCGAGGACCTGATAGCACTAATCAGATCAAATTAAATAAATAACAGGTATTAAATGATTAAATTTTCTTTCCATTTGCAACTGATGGCTATCGTCAGAGGTGTGATGCTCATGGAAGAGAATAAACTTTTGTTTTTGTGGTTGCATGGGAGCAAACCGGCTCCAAATGCTATCTAGATGAATTTCTTGTCATGCTTGAAACACAGTCCCAGTCATTTCATGAAGACTATTGGCTAGAACCTGATATTAGAGTATACGTTCCCACTGCTTCCCAGACATGCTGTATGGCTTACAAGTCAGGGAACTGGGCAAGCCAGTACATTCTATACATTTCTTAATGCGTCTGTGATGTGGTCTGTTGTGCAGGGTCTTGCATTATCATGTTGGAATATTCCATTTGGAAACCTGGTCATGAAAGATGTGACAAGAAGGGTTACCATTCTTTCCAGATACTGGAGCGCTTTTAGCCTCCTTTCAACAATTACCAAATCAGTCATTTGGTCATATCCAGTAGCTCCCAACACCATTTTTCCAGGACTTCGGGGACGTCTGAGCCTTGAGAATCGTTGCCCCCTGTGGTCTTTCACCGACTGCTTTACGGACTAGTTGGCGTCGACCTGACCGCCACAAACATTAGTGAGACTCGTCACTGAACATGATATAATGCCCCTAAATGTGGCAGTTGACTTTAGATCTACGTCTACACGACTACTCAGCAATAATCACACTGAAGTTTCTGACATGCGGTAAACAACACATCTTTCAGTCTAGTTCTCAACCGTTCCACTCGCAAACAGCATGTGGGAAAAATGAACGTCTACATCTTTCCGTGTGAACTCACATTTCTCTCATTTCATTGCGACGGTTATTTCTCCCTGTGTAGGTGAGAGTTAACAAAATATTTTCGCAGACGGAGGAGAAAGTTGTTGAGTGAAATTCCCTGAAAAGATCTCACCGCAATGTAAAACTCCTTTGCTGCAATGACTGCAACCCCAACTCACGTATCATATCAATGGCACTCTCCCTCCTATTTCGCGATAATACAAAACGAATTGTCCTCCTTTGAAATGTTTCAGTTTCCTCCGTCAATCCTTTCTCGTAAGGATCCCATATCTTCTACTAATGCTTCAAAAGAAGCCGAACAAGCGTAGTGCAGGCGGTTTTTGGTACATATTTTGCACCTTTTAAGTACCTGCCAATACAACGGACTCTTTGATTCGCCTTCCCCACAACATTTTCTATGTGATGGCTCCAATTTTTGTTGCTCGTAACTATAATCACTAGGTATGTAGTAGAATCGAACACCTGTGAATTTCTATGATTTATCATAATCGAAACTTAACGGAATATTTAGTACTCATATGGAGGACCACACAATTTTTATTGGTTAGGGTCAATTTCCACTTTGAATACCATGCAGATACTCTGTCTGATTCATTTTTTAATTCTTATTTACCTTCTGACGACTTTACGAGAAGGTAAAAGACGGCATCATCTGCAGCCAATCTGAGTAGGCTACTCAGATTGTTTCCCAAATCTTTAATATAGATTAGGAAGAACAGATGCCTATTAAACCTTCTTAAGGGGAGTACGTACATCCTATACCTATAGTGTTAAATTTACAATGGTGATGACCCATTATCTTAGAACCTTTGACCAATAGAGATCTGAAATTTTTGGGAAGTATAGTTTCACTGCTTTTCTGACTACTGAACAAGAATCATAATATACAGACAAATATTTGGTTGCTTATGAATTTTTTGATATTTATGTTCATTTTTCAAAATCCACTTTTGCTTCTGTAAGTACAAAACCATTACAGGTAGAAATGTTTTGGTGGTTTAGCAGCAGCAGTATACTGAGAGGTAACAGTGTAAAATTAGATAACCGTATCTGTAATATTTCCTAAGATAATGGGTCAAATATTTTTAAAAAGTCATTTTCAGGAAATCAAATTTAAATGTTTCATTTGATATTAACTCACATATAGAGGCATGCCAGCTCCTAGAATCAGCCAGGTCCATAACCAGTATTATATGGATCCTGTTCTTCATCATCCTGCAAACTTAAAAGCTTCTTTCTTTTCCCTTGTCTTGCTCCTTTAGTCGTTTCCTGTTGCACACTAGGCTTTAATGATCCTAAGTCGATCCATTCGCAGAAAGTGCTACAGAGTGTTGGCTCCTAGAGTGATACCAAGTTGCTCTAGTACCCTAATTCTTCCCTTACTATCATTAAACGTTATCACAGCGTCACAAACATAGAGTTTTCATTGCTTCAAAGACATTGTTTGCTATGTGGGTCCAAATGACATTATTGAAAGGCTCATTCGGATTTTTCGTTCGACCATGGAGACATTTGGAAAGATGTTCAGAGTGAGCTAACTCACTATATATTGGTTTAATAGCTTCCATCACCGCGTATCATACGCTATTTTTGTGCCTGAATTGCCCCTCTGTACCCGCTGCCTGAGCTTTGCGGTACTTGCACCATGAATGAGCACCAGGTGGACAAAGACCATGTGTGTATCATCAGTGGATAATTTGTGGAAGAATGTAACCCACACTGCTCTTTTCAACCTTTGAAGGTCATGAGTATTGTTCCTTATTGCCATTCCATAATATTGCTATAGTTCATCAATGTTTTGTTTGTAAGTCTTCCTTTATCATTTAGAGTCTCCACAAAATGCATCTGCAATACCACCATTTCTGTTCACACACTGCATCCAACCTCTTAAAGCTAACATTAACATGAATTCAAGGAATAAATAGCTGAAAACCACAGCCATCTAGACTGAACAGTTCCGAAGATATAAATACTTAAGGCAGCCAGTGCAGCATAAGTGGATTTTTTACACTTGCACTATTATCTTTGAAATAATAAAAAATACACTTCCAATTGGAATTAATCGACAAATAATGCATCAAATTATTCAGAAGAGATCAAATATTATTAAGAGGCAATAATTGGGAAAGGTCACTTTTTGACCAATTTCACATTCTATCCCTGTCTGTTTAATTGATAACTTCCTGTCAGTTACGGCGACCTGTGGTCTTTCTGACAGGAAATCACGAATTCAGTCTCACAACTGTCACGATACTCCAAAGGCACACAATTCGTTTAGAAACAGCTTGTAAGGAACGGTGCGAAAAGTCTTCTGTAAATGTAGAGACATGGAATCAACTTGAGATCCTCTGTCTATAGGACTCATTCATTACTTCCTGCGAGTGAACTGTCAGTTGCGTATTACAAGAACGATATTTTCAGAATGGATGCTGGCTGTGTTCCAATACATCATTTTCTTCGAGGAAATTCATAATTTTCGAACTCAGTATATGTTCCAAAATCCAACTGCAAATACACTCCTGGAAATGGAAAAAAGAACACATTGACACCGGTGTGTCAGACCCACCATACTTGCTCCGGACACTGCGAGAGGGCTGTACAAGCAATGATCACACGCACGGCACAGCGGACACACCAGGAACCGCGGTGTTGGCCGTCGAATGGCGCTAGCTGCGCAGCATTTGTGCACCGCCGCCGTCAGTTTCAGCCAGTTTGCCGTGGCATACGGAGCTCCATCGCAGTCTTTAACACTGGTAGCATGCCGCGACAGCGTGGACGTGAACCGTATGTGCAGCTGACGGACTTTGAGCTAGGGCGTATAGTGGGCATGCGGGAGGCCGGGTGGACGTAACGCCGAATTGCTCAACACGTGGGGCGTGAGGTCTCCACAGTACATCGATGTTGTCGCCAGTGGTCGGCGGAAGGTGCACGTGCCCGTCGACCTGGGACCGGACCGCAGCGACGCACGGATGCACGCCAAGACCGTAAGATCCTACGCAGTGCCGTAGGGGACCGCACCGCCACTTCCTAGCAAATTAGGGACACTGTTGCTCCTGGGGTATCGGCGAGGACCATTCGCAACCGTCTCCATGAAGCAGGGTTACGGTCCCGCACACCGTTAGGCCGTCTTTCGCTCACGCCCCAACATCGTGCAGCCCGCCTCCAGTGGTGTCGCGACAGGCGTGAATGGAGGGACGAATGGAGACGTGTCGTCTTCAGCGATGAGAGTCGCTTCTGCCTTGGTGCCAATGATGGTCGTATGCGTGTTTGGCGCCGTGCAGGTGAGCGCCACAATCAGGACTGCATACGACCGAGGCACACAGGGCCAACACCCGGCATCATGGTGTGGGGAGCGATCTCCTACACTGGCCGTACACCCCTGGTGATCGTCGAGGGGACACTGAATAGTGCACGGTACATCCAAACCGTCATCGAACCCATCGTTCTACCATTCCTAGACCGGCAAGGGAACTTGCTGTTCCAACAGGACAATGCACGTCCGCATGTATCCCATGCCACCCAACGTGCTCTAGAAGGTGTAAGTCAACTACCCTGGCCAGCAAGATCTCCGGATCTGTCCCCCATTGAGTATGTTTGGGACTGGATGAAGCGTCGTCTCACGCGGTCTGCACGTCCAGCACGAACGCTGGTCCACCTGAGGCGCCAGGTGGAAATGGCATGGCAAGCCGTTCCACAGGACTACATCCAGCATCTCTACGATCGTCTCCATGGTAGAATAGCAGCCTGCATTGCTGCGAAAGGTGGATATACATTGTACTAGTGCCGACATTGTGCATGAGCTGTTGCCTGTGTCTATGTGCCTGTGGTTCTGTCAGTGTGATCATGTGATGTATCTGACCCCAGGAATGTGTCAATAAAGTTTCCCCTTCCTGGGACAATGAATTCACGGTGTTCTTATTTCAATTTCCAGGAGTGTATATATCAGTCACATGGGTCAATAATTCTACAGATTACTTTTGTCTCCTTTCTTGTGTATTGCTATGACTTGTACAACTTTCCAACCTTTAGGTACAGGTCTTTCGTCGAGAGATCGAATGTATATGACTGCTAAAAATGGAGCTATGTCATTAAAATACTCCGAAAGAAATCTAACTGACATGCAGTCTCATCCAGAAGACTTGCCTTTATTGAGTGACGTAAGTTGCTTCGTTTGATGAAGGATATCTATTTCTAAGCTCATGTTGGAGGCTGCTCTTGATTCGAGTTCTGTAATATTTAATGCATTTTCTTTGGTGAAGGAATTTCGGAAATACGTGTTTAGTACGTCCGCTTGACATTGTGCTGGCACCGGTAACATTACCATTGCTATAACACAGCGGAGGTATTGATTGTGCCTTGCCGGTGAAATACTTTACATAAGACCATATGATCATTAATCCCTACGTTCGCCATTACGCTGTTATATTTTCCAAGGACTATTTGTTGCTAACACAGCAGCACCATCCCATAGTCTGAGCTGTCAGTGGCAAGGTAAAATGGGACTGACGTATTTGGGTAATGGAGTAGATTACAGTTACTTAAATTATCTTTGATTTTATTAAAGTCCCTATCACAGTCAGCGTCCACCCTCATGGAGCATTTTTCTTTAACAATCGTGATAGGTTTGGTGAATTAAGGCTAAATCATCTACGAACGTTTGGTAGAACTCCACCATTCCGAGGTATGATTTCAGTTGCTTGTGATTTCTTGGTTTGGCACACTCCGCTATTGCCTTTATCTTTTCTTCATTGGGTACAAGACCCTCTGGTGACAATACATGTCCTAAAAAATTTATTTCTGCTTTCACAAACTCACACTTTTTTTCAGTTTCAGACTCATCCCCCCATTGCTCAAAGGTGTAAACACATCTTGCAACAAACCATAGTGCTCTCTCCAATTTGATGTAGCAATCAGCATATCATCTACGTAAATAGGAGGAGGAGGAGATTAGTCTACGTAAATTGTCAGTCTTTTCATGAGCTCACTTCCCAGCACATAACTGAGAGCTCTGACGAATACAGCTACAGAGATGCATAGTCCAAAAGGGACTACTTTGTATTGATAGGCTCTGCCTTCAAACAGGAAGGCAGTATACAGAACTTTCTGCTTTCCACTGTTGAAAGCACCTGGCAAAACCCAATTGTTAAATCCATAGTTGTTAATAGTTTTACATTTTTGAACCCTAAAATCAATTCATCCATGTTCTCAGGGTGGTCAGTTTCCCTTATAATTATTTTGTTCAACCACCTAGCATCTAGAACCAAGCTCACCGATTTGTCCTTCTTCTTCACAACTACTACTAGGTTGCAATAGTCACTTCTGCACTATTCTAACATGCATTGTAGTTCTCCTCTAACTGCCTCCCTACCTGCCAGTGCTATAGGATATGGCCTGGCCTTAATAGGTTCATGTGGATTCGCCCTGAGTGAATACTCAAAATCAGTCACCTTCCCTGGTTTTTCAGAAAAAAGTCTTTGTTTTTAATCAATAACTGATATAATCCTGCCTTCCTAACCTCAGAAATCCCCTTTGTACCATTTATTTTACTCCTTATATCTTTCCGAACCTCCATCCCATCCATTAAGGACTGTGCTACATCCAAACTAGCCACCAATTTTTCATCAATGAGTGAATTTTTGAGTTTAACCATTTTTCTTCCCTCAATAGTATTCAGTCTGACCATCTGGTCCTTACAATCTACATGTGCCTTATATTTTCTCAGGAAATTAATCCCCAACACCAGATTCATACTTCAATTTGGGACCACAAAAAGTGATTCACTAAATACTTCACCTCCAATGTTTACATGAAGAACTACCTCCTTTCTCACTGGTTTACTGAAAGTTCGTGTAGCATTTTTAATTCTCATCCCTATGACTGGAAATTCCACTGTTTCCCTGTCAGTTCCACAGACCCCTGCCACACTAACAGTTATGATTGGATGCAACCACTTACACATCCTGTAGGCTCGTGATCTCTGGCTCTATATCATAAAAGTCTCAGTTTTATGTGGTATAGTGTCAGCAGAAAGGACGCGTGGTAACTCAAGATCTGAAGGCAGCTTCCAGTAATCTGTTCCCGGTTCGTGGTGACACATTGTCTGTATCCTCTAGCCGGATTTCAGCTGTTACTATCCGTGTAAAAGTCAGACAGTCGAACAATCCTACGATCTTCTCGTTCTGGAAGGACCCATGCCTACTCTTGTTCCACTCTGTTGCCCTGGGCCCGTCTTGTCTCCAGTCGTTCCGTCTGTACGATCGATCGGTATGATGTTCCCATGTCCCCCATGCCACTGATTCGAGCTTTCTCAAAATGCGACAGATGGCGATAAGTATGGCATGCACGTTCTCGTTCTTCATATGCAGGATTCGATTTCTTCTGCATTTAGAATACTGAGACTAAGCTGCGTAAAGATGAAATTTCAAACAACATATCCCACAGGTGTGGAAATACTGGAGTATCAGTTTGGTTGAGTTCAGTCAAGGAGTTCAGGTCGAACACTTGCCATTTCCGTTTGCAATCAGTGTGGTTGTAATGGCATCGATACTAACAGACGACAAAACAAAAGCTAAAGTAGTAAAAACGGGTAAAAAAACCGCGAAAACCGATGACTGTGGTAACAAAATGACCTTTAACTGGGTACGGCGAATGAAGCCATAGAAAAAGTTGCACAAAGAATATCTTATAGGTAGCCATCAAAATATTACGAGTTCCCTACCTTCTAGTCTTCAAAACATCAGGCTAGTGCTGCGACATAGTTTCACTGCATCCGTACCATGGTATACAGTTTTCGTTTTTGTTTAACTTCCAACGTATCCATTGGTAGTTGTTATTTTACATTTTATGCATTCCATTTACAGTTACCCATTTTAATCCAAACGGCAAGTTACAATCTGATTTATTCTTTTGTTTCCCTGTGCCGGTACTCATTTTTTCTTTCATTTTGTAGTAGTAGGAAACTTTTACATTGTCTTTGAGTGCTGTGAAAACTAAAAGTGTGCCGGCAGCTTACGGAAGGAAAGAAAATCGGAACAAATCAAAAAACTCAAAGCAAAAGGAAATCGAAACAACATCACGTTACACACATGTACGAAATACCACGAGCTTTGTATAAAAAGTATTCGACCTTGTTCTGTAAAAAAAAGTTCTATCCCTAATTGTTGACAACATCAAATTCACTTCAAAGTGGGTGTTTTGTGACACCACTGGCCAAGTTCAACAGCTTTCACTGAAATGATTCTTTTGATGGAAGGAAAGAAATATTAGGAGTTAACATACAGTCGACAACTAGGTTATTAGAGACGGAAAACACTCTCTGATTGGGAAGAATAGGTAATGAAAAAGGTCGTGTTCGTTTGTAAGGAATCGTTTCGGTATTTTCCTTAAGCGATTTAAGGCAAACATGGAAAATCTAAATCTGTATGACCGATCGGGAATTCGAACTGCAGTTGTCCCGAATGTGAGTAAAATGGCTTACCATCATGAGGAGATTACAGGCCAATAACATGTTTTACCATCACGTTCCAGTTAATGATAGACATTATAGCTGACAGAATTAGGTATTTCCGGAAGAATACGGAATCTTACCAGTAGAACAAAAAGAAAAGCATCAAAGAACCAGTGGCACAAAAGACCAGCTCCTGATCGCCAAAATGATTCTGAAGAACTGTAAAAGCTGAAAAACAAGTCTGCACATGAGATGGACTGAGTACAAATCAGCCTCTTTCTCACTGATTCGTATAGTGCATGGAAACTATCGCGATCAGCAAAAACATTACGAAATTTCCGTAGAAAATTCCATAGAGCACTGGAAGACAGAAGTATTTATCGGAAAAGAAAGTTACGGACAAGTCAACATCAATAAAGGCATTTTCCGGGGAACTCGTTGCCCCCACAGCTGTTCATCATCGCCTTGATCCCACTGCAAACCATCTTACAGAAGACAAAAGTGGGCCACCAAACAGCGAGAAATTATCAGGAAATATTCCACTTGCTTTACGTGCATGACCTGAAGCTCTGCTGAAAATCTGAAAATGGAGTTCAATCTCTGATGAACACGGACCTAATCTTCAGTAATACCATTAGCATAGAATTCGGCTTAAACACGTACGCCACACCGGCATTAAGGAAGTGGAAAATCTGGGAAAAAGAAGGAATCGAAATGCCATAAGGACAACCCATCAATTGCCACCAGCCAGAAGTCTGTAAATACCTAGGCATTTTGCAGTTGGAAAAGTGTGGTCAACAAAGGGTACATACATCCAAAGGGAAAGGAAAATAGTGAATTACAAACCAAACGGCGGTAATACCGTCAAGGCAATGAATACCTTTGCCATGCTCGTCATCAGACATACTACAGGCATTGTGAACTGAACACTAAGTATAGCTGGATTATCTGGACAGGAAAATAATCACCCTCACAGTGAGGTCGACAGGCTGTACTTGCCCAAAAAAGCAGGTGGTAGAGGATCGTTGCGGTTGAGGAAGACAGTGGATAGAAGAAATCAATCATGCATCGTCAAACTATGTGAAACGTCAGCTCCGATTGAAGTCGACAACAGAAATGTCTTGAAAGTACAGGATTATTTTTTTGCTGCATAGGAACATTCTGTCAGAATTTAAACTGTCAAAGCGAGAATAGGGAAGTCAGCAGAAGAACGAAAGTACAGATTCTGCAAAGAAATTGGAGAAACAGTTGACTTCCTCTTGAGAGGTTGTAAAAAGATCGCCCAGACTGATTATACGTAGAGGCACAACGCTAAGAGTGACCCACTGGAACTTACGTCAAAATTACCATCTGTCGGTGACAACGAACTGGTGGGAGTACTGGAGCTGTACCACAGCTATTGACACAGTTTTTATCTCGTCTGTATAAGTTTCCTGCGTTCCAGGAGCACTTATAATCCCTCCACCTTCCCCCCTTCCATACTCCCCCATCCATTTTCATCCTGTCAGCCAACTGGGTAACCTATAACTGGTAAGATGTTTTTCCTATTGGATAAGGATCCTGCATTGATGAGGTTCCTCATCTTTATCGCTATAATGTGTTTCCCAATGAAGACCATCCATTTCCTTACTGCTATAATTTATCATCCAGTTCGGACCAGCCTTTTCCTTATTAATATACTTCATCCTCCTTACTGCTGTTATTTATGACACAAGATGGCGTCCATGATAGCAGTACCTCACGTCTCTATAAAACATGGCCATCCAAGATGGCAGACTGTCAAAAGATAGAAGCGCTATGGCGTCACAATGAAATATGGCTGCCCAAGATTTTGGATTCATAAACGACTCCATAGACCTAAATTGTTGTTCCATTTTCCACAGTCCTGCAGTCACCTATCCCCACCACCCATCCGCAATATGTGGGGCACACTGGCCGTCGGGTGGACTCACGGTACTCGAGCTCTGTACAGAATACTGAACGGTTTATCGTGAAGCATCATCAGATATCTGTCACCTCTACGCAGAATTAAAAAAAGCTGGCTTGCGCAATAGAATGTAGCTATCATTAATCCTTTCCTGTCTCGGCAGTCATTACTGTTACTACACTCCTGGAAATTGAAATAAGAACACAGTGAATTCATTGTCCCAGGAAGGGGAAACTTTATTGACACATTCCTGGGGTCAGATACATCACATGATCACACTGACAGAACCACAGGCACATAGACACAGGCAACAGAGCATGCACAATGTCGGCACTAGTACAGTGCATATCCACCTTTCGCAGCAATGCAGGCTGCTATTCTCCCATGGAGACGATCGTAGAGATGCTGGATGTAGTCCTGTGGAACGGCTTGCCATGCCATTTCCATCTGGCGCCTCAGTTGGACCAGCGTTCGTGCTGGACGTGCAGACCGCGTGAGACGACGCTTCATCCAGCCCCAAACATGCTCAATGGGGGACAGATCCGGAGATCTTGCTGGCCAGGGTAGTT
Source organism: Schistocerca gregaria (assembly GCF_023897955.1). Taxonomy (NCBI): domain Eukaryota; kingdom Metazoa; phylum Arthropoda; class Insecta; order Orthoptera; family Acrididae; genus Schistocerca; species Schistocerca gregaria. Next base: position 117,737,796 of record NC_064931.1, on the reverse strand, counting down.
GACTTACACCTTCTAGAGCACGTTGGGTGGCACGGGATACATGCGGACGTGCATTGTCCTGTTGGAACAACAAGTTCCCTTGCCGGTCTAGGAATGGTAGAACGATGGGTTCGATGACGGTTTGGATGTACCGTGCACTATTCAGTGTCCCCTCGACGATCACCAGAGGTGTACGGCCAGTGTAGCAGATCGCTCCCCACACCATGATGCCGGGTGTTGGCCCTGTGTGCCTTGGTCGTATGCAGTCCTGATTGTGGCGCTCACCTGCACGGCGCCAAACACGCATACGACCATCATTGGCACCAAGGCAGAAGCGACTCTCATCGCTGAAGACGACACGTCTCCATTCGTCCCTCCATTCACGCCTGTCGCGACACCACTGGAGGCGGGCTGCACGATGTTGGGGCGTGAGCGGAAGACGGCCTAACGGTGTGCGGGACCGTAGCCCAGCTTAATGGAGACGGTTGCGAATGGTCCTCGCCGATACCCCAGGAGCAACAGTGTCCCTAATTTGCTGGGAAGTGGCGGTGCGGTCCCCTACGGCACTGCGTAGGATCCTACGGTCTTGGCGTGCATCCGTGCGTCGCTGCGGTCCGGTCCCAGGTCGACGGGCACGTGCACCTTCCGCCGACCACTGGCGACAACATCGATGTACTGTGGAGACCTCACGCCCCACGTGTTGAGCAATTCGGCGGTACGTCCACCCGGCCCCCAGCATGCCCACTATACGCCCTCGCTCAAAGTCCGTCAACTGCACATACGGTTCACGTCCACGCTGTCGCGGCATGCTACCAGTGTTAAAGACTGCGATGGAGCTCCGAATGCCACAGCAAACTGGCTGACACTGGCGGCGGCGGTGCACAAATGCTGCGCAGCTAGCGCCATTCGACGGCCAACATCGCGGTTCCTGGTGTGTCCGCTGTGCCGTGCGTGTGATCATTGCTTGTACAGCCCTCTCGCAGTGTTCGGAGCAAGTATGGTGGGTCTGACACACCGGTGTCAATGTGTTCTTTTTTCCATTTCCAGGAGTGTATTACTAATTGTGTATTTGTGTTTTTCATTTATTGTTAGTTCTCCCTCAGCGCAACGGAAGCCGTATGTAATGGAGCAGAAATCAACACTACCCGATCTATCAGAGCAGGACAGCCGGCCGAAGTGGCCAAACGGTTCTAGGCGCTACAGTCTGGAGCCGCTCGACCGCTACGGAGCAGGTTCGAATCCTGCCTCGGGCATGGATGTGTGTGTTGTCCTTAGGTTAGTTAGGTTTAAGTAGTTCTAAGTTCTAGGGGACTGATGACCTCAGCAGTTACGTCCCAGGACACAAACACTCAGATACTGAGTTTCTATATCTGCACCACCACTTGTCGAGCTGCAGCTAAATGGTTTCAGTATACTCGCAGAAGATCTAAATCTGTAAATCCAGGAATAGCACTGCATTGTCACTGCCAAGTACACTGCGCAGCAAAATGAAAGGATCACTTTTTCGAAACACCATAGTTGTCTCCAGTTTCGAAGTGTAAGTTAGAACATTGGCTTAAAGTCTTCCTCTGTAATACAATATTGCAGTGCGTATATTGTTCAGAAATACGATTCTATGTTCCTTTGGACAGGCATGCATGTTCGAAGCAACAAGCGTTGCAGCGACTACAGCCTTATGAAATACACGAAATGTATTCGCAGTTCCAAACATGGACAACCGTAAACTGTGTAATGGAATGACAGCATTTAAAATTTGTGCAGGATCGGGACTCGAACCAGGATTACCCGCTTATCGCGAGTAATTGAATTACCTTCTTTTTTTTTCGCATTCGATCCGGTGTCGGCTCGCCTCTCCGTACATCGGAAGTGGCGCGGTAAAACGTACGTTTCTTTACGAAGTCTCAAAAATCGGCTTTCCAACCGACTTTTTTTGTTTACTTAGACTGTCCTTCTTTTCTCAGCCACTTGTGTCCTTGGAAAAAAACTGAACTGCACGTCTTCAAGCGTTGGCACCTACACTGAAGAACCAAAGAAACTGGTACACCTGCCTAATATCGGGTACGGCCCCCGCGAGCAAGCAGAAGTACTGCAACACGACGTGGTATGGACTCGACTAATCTCTGAAATAGTGCTTGAAGGAACTGACACCATGAGTCCAGGAGTGCTGGCCATAAATTTGTAAGAGTAAGAGGGGGTGGAGATCTCTTCTGAACATCATGTTGCAAGGCATACCAGATATGGTCAGTAATGTTTATTTCTGGGAGTTTGGTGGCTAACGGAAGTGTTTAAACTCAGAAGAGTGTTCCTATAGCCACTCTGTTGTAGAAATTCTGGACGTGTCCTGCTGGATGTGCCCAAATCCGTCGGAATGCACAATGGACATGAATGGTTGCAGGTGATCAGACAGGACGCTTACGTACGTGTTGCCTGTCAGAGTCGTATCTAGACGTATCATGGGTCCCATATCACTCCAGCTGCACGCGTCTCACGCCGTTACAGAGCTTCCACCAGCTTGAACAGTCCCCTGATGACATGAAGGGTCCATGAATTCATGAAATTGTCTCCATGCCCGTACACGTCCATCCGCTCGATACAATTGGAAACGAGACTCGGCCGACCAGGCAACATGTTTCCAGCCATCAACAGTACAATATCGGTGTTGACGAGCCCAATCGTAAAGCCCTGTGTCGTGAAGTTATCACGCTTACACAACTGGGCCTTTGCTTCCGAAAGCCCATATCGAAGATGTTTCGTTGAACGTTTCGCACGCTGACACTTGCTGAGGGCCCAGCTTTGAAATCTGCAGCAATTTGCGGAAGGGTTGCACTTCTTCAGTCGTCGTTGGTCACGTTCTTGCAGGATCTTTTCCGGCCGCAGCAATATCGGAGATTTAATGTTTTACTGGCTTCCTGATATTCACGATACACTCGTGAAATAGTTGTACGGGAAAATCCCCACTTCATCGGTACTTCGGACATGCTGTGTCCCATCGCTCGTGCGCTGACTATAACACCACGCTCAAACTTATTTAAATTTTGATAACCTGCCATTGTAGCTGCAGTAACCGATCTAACAACTGCGCCAGACACTTGTTGTCTTATATTGGCGTTGTCGACCGCAACGCTGTATTCTGCCTGTTTACAGATCTCTGCATTTGAATACGCATGCCTATACCAGTTTCTTTGGCCCTTCAGTGTATATATGCCTATCCTAAAACAACTAACCTATTACTAAGGGGGAGGGGTGGGAAAGGAATAAAGTAGGATAAGAGAACACACAGGCAAATGATGAAAATGAAAGGAAGTGTGTAGGGGCTTCCTTTTTTATCTATCAGAATTCCGGGAATCGCTCACGTTTTCATATGGTGGATCATCCAAACGTGTCTTCTTGAAATTTTTATGAAGCTCCCGTTTGCAGTAGTCTTTAAGCTATCCGAGCACTACTCACGGCCTGACCCAAACTTCCGTATGGCTCAATCGTGTATCTACAGCTTACACTCATGAATTCGTTATGTGCATTCCTGTACAGAAGAGACTTTTAATTTAAAGTCGCTTGCGCACTGTCGGTGGAAAAATACAGTATTGCAGTGCCTGTGTTGTTCCTGACGTACGATTCGATTTCCCTTCGGACATGTCCGGAGGATCAGGCACTGTGGCGACTGCAGCCGTTATGAAATACATTAATTGCATACACTGTTGCGAATACGAACAATCGTTAGCTATATAAGACAATGACGACATTGAAAATTTGTGCAGGACTGGAGCTCGAATCCGGATTTCCCACTTTCCTTGAGCGGTCGCCTTAATCACTTTGGCTATCCGTACACGACTCACGGCCAGACCCAAACTTCCATTTGTCGTCGTTCCTGCATCACAACCTGTACTCATACATACATTAAGTAATTCCCGTACAGGGGAGAACATTTGTAATTAAAAGTCGCTGCCTGGTATCGGCGGATAAATACCCCTACTATATTTCCGGTCCTGTGTTGTTAAGAAAAACGATGCTATGTTCCTTCGGGCATTTACGCATGTCCAAAGGAACGTTGCATCGTTTTTCTTAACAACACAGGTAATTGAATATCGTATTTATCTGCTGATGCCGCATGCACGCATGTCCAAAGGAACATGCATCGTTCTTCTTAATAATCCAGGCACTGCAGTATCGCATTTATCCGCCGATACCAGGCAGCGACTTTCAATTAAAAATGTCCTACTCTGTACGGGAATTACATAGTAATGTTTGTACGAGTGCACGTTGTGACCCAGGCAGGACGACAAATGGAAGTTTGGACCTGCCCGTGAGGGAAAGCGGGAAATCCGGGCTCGAGTCCCGGTCCTGCACAGATTTTCACTGTCGTCATTCCCTTGTACATTTGATTGTTTTTTGTTTTCGCAACTGCGAATATTTCACGAACTGTGAGCTGCTGCTGCTGCCGCAGCCTGTCACTGCAGTAAAAGGTCCACGATCTGTGTTTCCTTTGACATGGCACGCATTGTTGGGTCATTTCTTTGCATTTGTCAGTATATGATCATTATACGAACTTCCTGCATATGTGTTGTAGATGCCGTCTCGAATAAAATCACGCGACAAGTTCGTAGAAATACAATGTTTTCGGTGCATATCAGGCGGAAACAATGTTTGTACTTTCGTTCCTTACTTTGTCGGTTACAGCAGCTCTAGAAAATACTGCAGTGCCAATGCTGTGCTTAGCTATGTCCGGGACGCTAGCTTTGGCCTTGGTGTCAGTGCTGTGAACACTCCATTCATTACGGTTTTCCCAAATGAACACTGAGATCCCAGCCTAAATCTACGGAGCGATAATATGCAAGAGACATCCTTAAAGCCCCAGCTGTGAGACTTGCTAGGAACCATTCGCATGCCGGCCAGTGTGACCGAGCGGTTCTAGGCGCTTCAGTCTGGAACCGCGCTGCTGCTACGGTCGCAAGTTCGAATTCTGTCTCGGGCATGGATGTGTGTGATGCCCTTAGGTTAGTTAGGTTCAAGTATTTCTAAGTCTAGGGGACTGATGACCTCAGATGTTAAGGCCTATAGTGCTCAGAGCCATTTGAACCATTTTTGAACCATTCGTACGTGTTGGCTAGGAAAACTGCACTTTATGTCTATAAGCTTACCAGTAATCTCTTTCGGTACACGTACTTCATGGTGATGGTCTGAACCAAACTTCAAGAATTCTGACGGTAACATAAAAAGTCCACTACCTCTTCCTTTAACTGTCCCTTCCACACTGAACAAGTGCTGCATCTCTAAGTACCTGATCGTCAACGGAAGCTCAAAAGCTCTTTTTTGCTCTTTTCATCTTCGAAGTATCTCATCTGTTTCGGAAGTACAACTAAGAAAACTGAGCTTATGTTAGCAGGTAGAGACAGCGATATATGAGAGTTTGTTTCGTACAAACCAGATTTTATTACAACTGGCGAGCATTTCAGAACTGACGTTCTCTTATCGTAATATATATCCGGTATAGCAGGTCCACCTGGCCAAAGTACTGCTACTGCGGTTGGCATCGGAGAGCTTTAGCATCGACAGAAATTTGCGTCACCATATATCCCGTGTCACCAGAAGCTAATACTGATTCTGAGTTGCATATGATACCTTACCTGGCAGTTGGCAACGTCATATATGATTGTGAGGAGCAGCATCATCCATAGAGGTCACAGATATAATAACTCCTCAACATCAGATGGCACACATCCGTTCGTTGAAGACAAATGTTGATCAGGTCATCGACTTTACTCTTTATATGCATAACCAAATACATAACCCCCCCCCCCCCCCCCCCATACTGATCAGGGTTTTCGGGAAGTTTCCCTTGGATGTAAGACAAATGCCAGAACTAGAAATTCTCTCCCAAATGTTTTCAGTTGGGCCTTCTATGGCCTGTTATTTGGCTGAAAAGTCCCTCACTCGAACAGCCCGCTCTAACTACAAGGGTAAAAAAATAAAGAATTTTAAAAAGTTTGTCTAAAACAAGATTTCTAGATAACAGTTAGGAAGCTTGCAGTTATCGCGTCTCACCATGAACAACGCGCGCCATTTCCTGGCAACACACCAGCGCTCGATACCGCCAACTTCCCGACGTCCGCCTCATTCATTCACATTGGACATCTCCGAAAGAAATGTCAAAATATTCCACAACGTATTTCAAATAACGGCATTCACACAGACCGTCAACAGGACGGGACGGAACATCGCCGCCAAAAATTCTCCGGATGAAAGTTTTGAAGTGGACGCCGGTCGTCTATTTGTGGTCACGACAGTTACGATAGAAAATATGAGCATCCACAGAAAATGTTCTAGGGGAGAGTCAAGAACCTAGAATTGTTATATTTGATATAAATGAGTTAGTCAGTTTCGAGACGTGTACAAGGAAGTAAATTTTATAGCGGACACAAAAAGGAACTCATTAGTTCCCAGAGAACTGATGGTTATCCATTCACTTCTAGAAGTGCATGAGAACTCTGTAATGAATAAAAATTCGTGTCACTAATCTTGCATGAAGAAGCGAGTTCGTGGAGCATCTGCTTTGAACTGATAAAATTAATGCTCTTTTTTTTAATTTAATGCATAAATTTGCCGATCATATGCAATGTAGCCTTTTGCGTATATAATCAAGCAACACGTACGTCGTCATTAAAATTCTATCCGTTTTATGAGGTAATATGTATTCTTCGAAAGTATGTTTTAAATTTTTGGGTCATTTATTCGAAAACATTCACACATTGTCTGGCCGTAGACTCCCTATCATTGGAAATTTGCTTTTTAATATCGTAATTTGTGGCTACTGACATAGCATATACGTTTCTTCAGGGAAACATCGCCTCCTACAATTACGTGTGGAACTGGTATTTTAATTCATGGCAGACAGTTGTCAAAAGTATCTGTTTCCAGTGCTTTACCTAGTTTGGAACGTCCAAAGGTACAATCTCTTTGTCACAATTGCAACACCAAGAAGGAGAGAAGTGATTACAACGAAATTTGTTCACATATACTATGTGATCAAAAGTATCCGGACACCCCCAAAACATACGTTTTTTATATTAGGTGCTTTGTGCTGCCCCTTACTGGCAGGTACTCCATATCAGCGACCTCAGTAGTCACTAGACATCGTGAGAGAGAAGCATGCGGCGCTCCGCGGAACTCACGAATTTCGAACGTGTTCAGGTGATTGGGTGTCACTTGCGTCATACGTCTGTACGCGAGATTTCCACACTCCTAAACATCCCTAGCTCCACTGTTTCCGATGTGATAGTGAAGTGGAAACGTGGAGGGACAAGAACAGCACAGAAGCGTACAGGCCGACCTCGTCTGCTGACCAATAGAGACCGCCGACAGTTGAAGAGGGCAGTAATGTGTAATAGGCAGACATCTATCTAGACCATCACACAGGAATTCCAGACTGCATCAGGGTCCACAGCAACTACTATGACAGTTCGGCAGGAGGTGAGAAAACTTGGATTTCATGGTCGAGCTGCTGTTCATAAGTCACACATCACGCCGGTAAAAGCCAAACGACGCCTCGCTTGGTGTAAGGAGCGTAAACATTGGACGATTGAACAGCGGAAAAACGTTGTATGGAGTGACGATTTCACGGTACACAATGTGGCGATTCGATGTCAGTGTGTGGGTATGGCGAATGCCTGGTTAACGTCATCTGCCAGCGTGCGTAGCGCCAACACTAAAATTCGGAGGTGGTGGTGTTATGGTGTGGTCGTGTTTTTCAGAGAGGGGTCTTGCACCCCTTCTTATTTTACGTGGCACTATCACACCACTGTGGTACGTTATAAATAATTATCGTTCCCATACTGTATAATGCGATAGTTAAAAACATGTAAAATGTTCAAATGTGTGTGAAATGTTATGGGACTTAACTGCTAAGGTCATGAGTCCCTAAGCTTACACACTATTTAACATAAATTATCCTAAGGACAAACACACACACCCATGCCCGAGGGAGGACTGGAACCTCCGCCGGGACCAGAAGCACAGTCCATGACTGCAGCGCCCTAGACCGCTCGGCTAATACCGCGCGACCAAAACATGTACAACAAGACGTTTGAAACCACTTACTTTTTCTAACATGTTTTACCTCTATGTCTGGTGTTAACAATCTCCAAATACGTATCGCAAGATGTCGCTTATGACACCATACAGTGAAGAGCCAAAGAAACTGGTACACCTGCCTAATATCGTGTAAGGCCCCACGAGCACGCAACACGACGTGGCATGGACTCGACTAATGTCTGAAGTAGTGCTAGAGGGAACTGACATCATGAATCCTGCTGTCATTGCAGTAGTAGCAACCGATCTAACAACTGCGCCAGACACCTGTTGTCGTATAATTATAGGCGTAATTATAGGCGTTGCCTCCCTGTTTACATATCTCTGTATTGGAATACGCTTGCCTATACCAGTTTTTTTGGCGCTTCAGTGGACGTCTACGAGGGGAAGGAATGAAGTCTTAACTATTACCTCGAAAAAACAAAGTTACGTACTTATTTATCTTTTGTTTATTTGAACATACATGCTAGTGGTACTGGTTTAACCTGAAATCGCCGCGCCGCATTATCATAGGCTACTGTTAGAGGACCCAAAAGAAAATGGCGAAACCAGTTTGCACTTAATCAGTTGCTGCACAATTATGTTTTGGCTGGTGTACTGGCGTGCTTCAATACCGTGACAGGCAGGGCTTCAGAGTGTACCAGTACTGCAGACAGACAAAGATTAACCAGGTAACTTTATTTTTTCGAGGTGATGATTGACATTACTTGTCAGATTCAGGTTCGAATCCTGCGTAGGGCATGGAAGTGTGTGATGTCCTTAGGTTAGTTATATTTAAGTAGTTCTAAGTTCTAGGGGACTGATGACCTCAGAAGTTAAGCCCCATAGCGCTCAGAGCCATCTGAACCATTTTTTGAGAAGTGATTTAAAAACTTGCCAGCGACACCTTCACGATGTCTGAAAGGGTGTCTGCCAAAATTCAGTATTTTCGGACGAGTTCCGCTACAGTTTATCCTCCAGTGATGGCAACATAGGGATTAAATACTACCGTGGTACCAGGCATCAGGCAGAATGTGTCGTTGAAAGATATGACTTTCAATTGCTAAGAGCAGTGATCTGGCCGCCATTGACTATAACATACGATCTCACCTCATACGTCCTGACGGCAATATGTGCAGCAGTCATTGCATCAGGGACGTCTCAGAGCCCGAGATGATTTCCCACCTGCAGGCATCTGCACTTGTCATGTTTCAGTAGGATAATGCCCAGCCGTATGTGGCGAGGAATGTGCGAGCCTTCTCCGAAAGAACGAAGGCTACCACTGCTTGTCTGGCGTGCTCACTGACCTGACAAGTCACCCATGGAACAAATCCGAGATATGATCAGTCGGCAGCTTGTTAGTTCTGGTACTCCTGTAACCACTATCGGTGCTTTGGGGACACACCTGCAAAACGCATGGCAATGTGTTCAACAGTGGGATATCCAAGCCATCTTTGATTCCATGCCGCGACGTCTAGCGTCTGTGACTGCAGCATGTGGCGGCTTCACTGTGTACTGAATCCTCACGGTCAGAGTGCGCCTACAATTCTGTCATTCTAATTATTTGTGTATCGTCATGTCCTTAATACACTATGTGATCAGAAGTATCCAGACACCTGGATGAAAATGCTTACAAGTTCGTGGCGCCCTCCATCAGTAATGCCGGAATTCAAAATGGTGTTGGCCCACCCTTAGCCTTGATGATAGCTTACACTCTCGCAGGCATACGTTCAATTGGGTGCTGGAAGGTTTCTCGGGGAATGGAAGCCCATTCTTCACGGAGTTCTGCACTGAGGAGAGGTATCGATGTTGGTTGGTGAGGCCTGGCACGAAATCGGCGTTCCAAAACATCCCAAAGGTGTTCTACAGGATTCAGGTCAGGACTCTGTGCAGGCCAGTCCATTAAAGGGATATTATTGTCGTATAAACACCCAGCTACAGTTCGTGCATCTTGTTGAAAGATGCAGTCGCCATCCCCGAAATGCTCTTCAACAGTGGGAAGCAAGAAGGTGCTTAAAACATCAATGTAGTTTATCAGTGAAATATTTCCTGAATGGTTGAAATACGCTGAAGTTAAGCCACTGTTTAACAAGGGAGATCAAGAAAAAGCATCAGATTTCACTTTTGCCAGAATTCTCAAAAATTTTAGAAAAAGTAACTTACAATCGGTTTTATAACCATCTTATCTCAAATAACATACTACCAAAGCCGCAGTTCGGATTTCTAAAGGGTTCTGATATTGAGAAGGCTATCTACACTTACAGTGAAAATGTGCTTAATTCATTAGACAAAAAATTGCAGGCAACTGGTATATTTTGTGATTTGTCGAAGGCATTTGACTCTGTAAATCACAATATCCTTTTAAGTAAATTAGCATATTATGGGTGTAAATCACAATATCCTTTTAAGTAAATTAGCATATTTTGGTGTAACAGGAAATGCTGCAAAATTGTTCAAATCTTATATATCTGGCAGGAAACAAAGGGTATTATTAGGAAAGAGACATGTATTAAGCTATCAGTCATCATCCAACTGGGACCTAATTACATGTGGGGTCCCACAAGATTCCATTTTAGGACCCTTACTTTTTCATGTGTATATCAATGACCTTTCATCAGTAACATTACCAGATGCCAAGTTCGTTTCGTTTGCCGATGATACAAACATTGCAATAAATAGCATCAAGTGTAGTCGTAGAACGATCGGCTATTAAAATATTTGTGGACATTAATCACTGGTTCCGAGCCAATTCTTTGTCACAAAATTTGAAAAAACACACTACATGCAGTTCAGAAGTTGTAACGGGTGTCCCACGAGTATATGCCTAACACACGATGGCAAGCAGATAGAAGAAGCGGACTGTGTTGGGATTACAGCGTGATAATAAATTCAACTGGGAGGAGCACACCACAGAACTGCTGAAGCGTCTTAACAAATCTCTTTTTGCAATGCGAATTGTGTCAGATGTAGAAGATATAAAAATGAAAAAGCTGGCATACTATGCTTACTTTCATTCAATGATGTAATGTTGTTGTGGTCTTCAGTCCAGAGACTGGTTTGATGCAGCTCTCCCTGCTACTCTATCACGTGCAAGCTTCTTCATCTCCCGGTACCTACTGCAACATACATGCTTCTGAATCTATTTAGTGTATTCATCTCTTGGTCTCCCTCTACGATTTTTACCCTCCACGCTGCCCTCCAATACTAAATTGGTGATCCCTTGATGCCTCAGAATATGTCATACCATCCGACCCCTTCGTCTAGTCAAGTTGTGCCTCTAATTTCTCTTCTCCCCAAGTCTGTTCAGTACCTCCTCAAGAGTTATATGATCTACCCATCTAATCTTCAGGATTCTTCTGTAGCACTACATTTCTAAAGCTTCTACTCTCTTCTTGTCTTAACTATTTGTTGTCCACGTTTCATTTCCATACATGGCTACACTCCATACAAGTACTTTCAGAAACGACTTCCTGACTCTTAAATCTATACTCGATGTTAACAAATTTCTCTGCTTCAGAAACGCTTTCCTTGCCATTGCCAGTCTACATTTTATATCCTCTCTACTTCGACCATCAGCAGCTATGTTGGTCCCCAAATAGCAAATCTCCTTTACTACTTTAAGCGTCTCATTTCTTAATCTAATTCCCTCAGCATCACTCGATTTAATTCGACCATTTTCCATTATCCTCGTTTTGCTTTTGTTGATGTTCACCTTATGTCCTCCTTTCAAGACACTGTCCATTCAGTTCAGCTGCTCTTCCAAGTCCTCTGTTGTCTCTGACAGAATTATAATATCATCGGCGAAACTCAAAGCTTTTATTTCTTCTCCATTGATTTTAATTCCTACTACGAATTTTTCTTTTATTTCCTTTATTGCTTGCTCAATACACAGATTGAATAACGTCGGAGATAGACTACAGCCCTGTCTCTCTCCCTTCCCAACCACTGCTTCCCTTTCATGTCCCTCGACTCTTATAACTGCCATCTATTTTCTGTACAAATTGTAAATAGCCTTTCGCTCCCTGTATTTTACCCCTGCCACCTTCAGAATTTGAAAGACAGTATTCCAGTCAACATTGTCAAAAGCTTTCTTTAAGTCAACAAATGCTAGAAACGTAGGTTTGCCTTTCCTTAACCTATTTCCTAAGATAAGTCATAGGGTCAGTGTTGCGTGCCATGTTCCAACATTTCTACGGAACCCAAACTGATCTTCCTCGAGGTCGGCTTCTACCAGATTTTCCATTCATCAGTAAAGAATCCGTGTTATTATTTTGCAGCCGTGGCTTATTAAACTGATAGTTCGGTAATTTTCACATCTGTCAACACCTGCTTTCTTTGGGGTTGGAATTATTATATTGTTCTTGAAGTCTGAGGGTATTTCGCCTGTCTCATACATCTTGCTCACTAGATGGAATGTGTTCTACTCCCGGAGCCTTGTTTCGACTGAGCTTTTTCAGTGCTCTGTCAAACTCTTCACGCAGTATCATATCTCCCATTTCATCTTCTTCTATATCCTCTTCCATTTCCGTAATATTGTCCTCAAGAACATAGCCCTTGTAGAGACATTCTATATACTCCATGCACCTTTTATGCTTTCCCTTCTTTGCTTACAAATGGGTTTCCATCTGAGCTCTTGATATTCATGCAAGTGGTTCTCGTTTCTCCAAAGGTCTCTTTAATTTCCTGTAGGCAGTATCTACCTTACCCCTAGTGATATACGTCTCTACATCCTTACATTTGTCCTCTAGCCATCCCTGCATAGCCATTTTGCACTTCCTGTCGATCTCATTTTTGGGATGTTTGTATTTCTTTTTGGCTGCTTCATTCAGTGCATTTACTGCATAATGTCATATGGTATTTTTTTTTGGGGGGGGGGGGGGGGGGGGGACCGAGAGTAACTCATCAACCCAAGCCAAAGGTTTCCGGGCACAAAAACGTGCAGTAAGACTTATATGTGGTGTGAACTCAAGAACATCCTGCAGAAGCCTGTTTAGGGAACTAGGGATACTAACTACTGCTTCCCAATATATTTATTCATTAATAAAATTTATCATTAAAATATATCACTTTTTCAAACCAAAAACTCAATTCATGGAATTAATACTAGAAATAACAATAACCTTCACAAGGATTTAAAGACACTTACTCTTGTACAAAAAGGTGTGCATTATTCAGGAACGCATATTTTCAATAACTTACCAGCAGCCATAAAAAGTTTAACAACGAATGAAATTCAGTTTAAGAGAATCCTAAAGGATTCCATTGATGAACTTCTCAGTAGAACCAACTGATTTGTGTGTGTGTGTGTGTGTGTGTGTGTGTGTGTGTGTATGTGTGCGTGCGTGTGTATAAGTACAATATAACTACTGCACAATTTCAGTGCAGTAATGTGTTCGTTGTAAATAAGTGTGTGTGTGTGTGTGTGTGTGTGCGTGTAAGTACAATCTAACTTGTGCACCATTTCAGTACAGTAATGTGTTCATTATAAATAAGTATTATAGTAGTTCTATTACATGTTTATTACCTAATAAATAAATAAAAACTTCTTTTTATTTTCAATTCAGTACATTAGTGTTTTTAAAATGATTCTTTAATATCATGTTCATTAAAAAAATGACGATCATTTCACTTCGGACCTGTGGAAGGTACATTAGCTTATTTGTTTCAGTTGTACATATTTTCATGTATTATTGTTTTTCTAACATGTTCTACATCCTGGGGGACCTCCTCACCACGGATCAATTGGAATGAAAGTAAATCTAATCTAATCTACCCAACAGCGAAAGAGTGGTCGGCAGATCACAATGACTAAATCCAGAAGACCAGGCTGGCTATAGTCTCGAAGGTAGTGGTCATCGGGTGAATGGTAGTCAGTACATCACAGGACCTGCCTCAAAGTTGGCTTACTGCAATCTGAAGATAGAAGGGATCGGGCCCGAGTGTTTGTCGCTCTTTGTCACAGGCAATGACGTTCCCACTTGGCGACTTGGCGAGGATGATCGAATGTGACCTCGTTTTGTGGGTTCGTCAGCGTCCTTCACCGCTTCTCGTTGGCTTATCTGTGGGTTTCAACTCTTCAATTTGGCACTTTCTGGTCATCACACTGAAAAACGTCGTTGTGTAAGATTTCAGTGTTGTTATGACACCTAGTAGTGCTGTGAGAATAATACACACATCAAAAAACGTTTTGTATCACCTCGGTTCCGAGAGTTACGGAGCCTGTACAGAAAATTGGAATAGAGATCAGCATAAATATCATTTCTGCCCTTTTTATTGCTCATGAAAACAATATATATTGCATGTTATACGACCATACAAACCTACTCTATCCTTTGCAAACTCCTTCATCTCCAAGTACCTACTGCAAACTTATATCATTCTGAATATGCTTAGTATATTCATCTCTTGGTCTGCCTCTACGATTTATACCCTCCACGCTGCCCTCCAGTACTGAACTGGTGATCCTCTGATGGCTCAGAACATGTCTTACCAATCGATCCCTTCTTCTAGTCAAGTTGCGCCATAAATTCCTCTTCTCCTAAAGTCTATTCAGTACCTCCTTATTTGTTACATGATCTGGTCATCCAATCCTCTGCTTTCTTTTGTAGCGCCACCTTTTGAAAGCTTCTATTGGTTCAAATGAGTCAAATGGCTCTGAGCATTATGGAACTTAACATCTGAGGTCATCAGTCCCCGAAAGCTTCTATCCTGTTCTTGTCTAAACTATTAATTCTCCATGTTTCATTTCCATACATGGCTTCACTCCACAGAAATACTTTCAGAAAATACTTCCTGACACTTAAATCTATAGTCGATGTTAACAAACTTCTCTTCTTCAGAAACGCTTTCCTTGCCATTGACAGTCTACATTTTATATCCTCTCTACTTCGACCGTCATTAGTTATTTTGCTCCCCAAATAGCTAAACTCCTTTACTGCTTTAAGTGTCTCATTTACTAACCTAATTCCCTCAGCATCACCTGATTTAATTCGACTATATTCCATTATCCTCGTTTTGCTTATGTTGGGGTTCATCTTATGTCCTCCTTTCAAGACACTGTCCATTACGTTCAACTGCTCATCCAGGTTCTTTGCTGTCTCTGACAGAATTACACTGTCATTGGCGAACCTCGAAGTTTTTATTTCTTCTCCATGGATTTTTTTAATTCCTACTTCAAATTGTTCTTTTCTTTCCTTTACTGATTGCTCAATATATAGATTGAATGACATCGGGGGTAGGCTACATCTCTGTCTCACTCTCTTCCCAACCACTGCTTCCCTTTCATGACCCTCGACTCTTATTACTGCCATCTGGTTTCTATACAAATTGTAAATAGCCTTTCGCTCCCTTAATTTGACCCTGCCACCTTCAGAATTTGAAAGAAAGTATTCCAGTCAACATTGTCAAAAGCTTTCTCTAAGTCTACAAATGATAGACACTAACAACATTTATGCATTCGACCAGGCAGTTGTTTGCGGGCACTAGTGTTTCAACATTGTTCTGCCACAAACAGCAACGGGGCAACGAACTGAACACCTCTAAATCAAGCCTGACGAATACAACGATACAAATGTTTCATTTATGCTGTTAAAATTCACAAAATCGTTAAGTACAAACGACAATTTTACAATCGGTAAGTGATCTATTAATCCAGTGGCGTAATACGGCCAGTGAGTGAATATCCAGAAAGGGCGAATGTGGGGAAATAATTCGTGCAGTGGAAAAAACTATTTGTACAGTGGTGTGAGGGAGTGCCATGAAAAGTATGCTAGAAATCCTGGCCGATGTGGCCGGCCGGGGTGGCCGAGCGGTTTTAGGCGCTACAGTCTGGAACCGCGAGACGCTACGGTCACAGTTTCGAATCCTACCTCGGGCATGGATGTGTGTGATGTCCTTAGGTTAGTTAGGTTTAAGTAGTTCTAAGTTCTTGGGGACTGATGACCTCACATGTTAAGTCTCATAGTGCTCATAGCCATTTGAACCATTTTTTGGACTGAGTGTGGAAGTGGAGGTGCGTTTGGAAGGTCACTTTTGTATGTTTTTCGTCAATAACTCGAAAACTGTAGTCTCCAGCGAAAACGTATTCGAGTAAAAAATTTAACTACATTAAATTCCTACAAAAGGTCATTTCCATTTTTTCTGTAGGACTAGCAGTTTGGTCGTACTGAGCGAGAGAATATGAAAATCTCGCTCGTGGTTTGGGAGCATCAGCTACTACATTGACGGTTGCATAAAAGACAGCGGTAGGGGCAGCTGAATCACCGTGAATATACTTTCAGTTCAGTGTAACGGGTATTTTAGTAGCGCCAATAGCTCAGATAATTGTAAACTTTATTAATCTGTAAATATGGATGCCCTGCCCTCGTTCTGGGTTCAAATGGCTCTGAGCACTATGGAACTTAACATCTGAGGTCATCAGTCCCCTAGAACTTAGAACTACTTAAACCTAGCTAACCTAAGGACATCACACACATCCATGCCCGAGGCAGGATTCGAACCTGCGACCGTAGCGGTCGCGCGGTTCCAGACTGAAGCCCCTAGAACCGCTCGGCCACAACGACCGGCCCTTGCTCTTCTATCTACTGACTATAATAAATTCATTATCTTGTTTTATAAGTCTACTCATAAATTTATATTTGAAATTTCTCATTCTCAACTCTGATGATGGCTGCAAAGCCGAACCCGGTCATCAATTTTAATACAGTAGCACCGAACAAAGACTTTTGTGTAATAACCCGACAGAAAGGTCACCGATCTCCTCCATCGATTCAGAAGTCTCATTTCGCGATTGATATTTGCGTTTTAACTCGCTAACTCTTGCGTACAGAAAAAAAAATTTACAATCTTTCCCCAATAACAGATCAGACGATGTCATTTATTGTAAATAATTTTATTGCCATTTGATTCAAATAAAAGCATCAGTCGCCAGCTCTACCGTTTCCTTCATGGTGAAAAATATCACCACCACTTCCTTCCACCTAGTGTTTCCACTAATCGTCTCGGTGTCTACATGACATTAAATGTTCCTTCCTTTAAGACTGCTAGTAACGATAGGCTTAGGAAGAGAAACGTGGTTTCAGTATTACAGCAACCTCGTGATGCTGTCGATGTAACAAGGGGAATACGTTGAATGCAGGCTGGTAAATACTAAGCTATACACGTACTGATTGTACACTACTGGCCATTAAAATTGCTACACGAAGAACAAATGCAGATCATAAACGGGTATTCAATGGACAAATATATTATACTAGAACTGAAACATGACTACATTTTCACGCGATTTCGGTGCACACATCCTGAGAAATCAGTACCCAGAGCAACCACCTCTGGCCGTAACAACGGCCTTGATACGCCTGGGCATTGGGTCAAACAGAGCTTGGATGGCGTGTACAGGTACAGCCGCCCATGCAGCTTCAACACGATACCACAGTTCATGAAGAGTAGTGACTGGCGTATTGTGACGAGCCAGTTGCCCGGTCCCCATTGACCAGACGTTTTCAATTGGCGAGAGATCTGGAGAATGTGCTGGCCAGGGCAGCAGTCGAACATTTTTTGTATCCTGAAAAACCCGTGCACGACCTGCAACATGCGGTCGAGCATTATCCTGCTGAAATGTAGGGTTTCGCAGGGACCGAATGAGGGGTAGAGCCACGGGTCGTCACACATCTGAATTGTAACGTCCACTGTTCAAAGTGCCGTCAATGCGAACAAGAGGTGACCGAGACGTGTAACCACTGGCACCCCATACCATCACGCTGGGGGTGATACGCCACTATGGCGATGACTAATACACGCTTCCAATGTGCGTTCACCGCGACGTCGCCTAACACGGATGCGACCATCATGATGCTATAAACAGAACCTGGATTCATCCGAAAAAATGACGTTTTGCCATTCGTGCACCCAGGTTCGTCGTTGAGTACACCATCGCAGGAGCTCCGTTCTGTGATGCAGCCTGAAGGGTAACAGTAGCCATGGTCTCCGAGCTGATATTCCATACTGCTGCAGACGTTGTCGAACTGTTCGTGCAGATGGTTGTTGTCTTGCCAACGTCCCCATCTGTTGACTCAGGGATCGAGACTGCTAGTGATACGAGGTCGTTGGGATCGAGCACGGCGTTCCGTATTCCCCTCCTGAACCCACCGATTCCATATTCTGCTAACAGTCATTGGATCTCGACCAACGCGAGCAGCAATGTCGCGATTCGATAAACCGCAGTCGCGATAGGCTACAATCCGACCTTTATCAAAGTCGGAAACGTGATGGTACGCATTTCTCCTCCTTACACGAGGCATCACATCAACGTTTCACCAGGCAACGCCGGTCAACTGCTGTTTGTGTATGAGAAATCGGTTGGAAACTTTCCTCATGTCAGCAAGTTGTAGGTGTCGCCACCGGCGCCAACTTTCTGTGAATGCTCTGAAAAGCTAATCATTTGCATATCACAGCATCTTCTTCATGTCGGTTAAATTTCGCGTCTGTAGCACGTCATCTTTGTGGTGTAGCAATTTTAATGGCCAGTAATGTAAATAGCTAAATTCGTGTGATTGAACTCCTCATTTACATAGCATTTAAAGAAAAAATGGAACACAAGAACCGACGGCTCTTCTTCTTTCTAAGTTTCCATACGTGAAAACCCGTTGTATATGACCAGTATCTGCGTAATTAACGGTGCAAAATAGACATGCCTCATGCATTATTACTAACTACCGATGAGGGGATATCAGCTTTTGATTGAAAACACGGTACAAAAATGATTCGATTCGCCTGCCGTTAGAAGAAAAACTTTTTCTCTGTCGTCAAAGAGAAACGTTGGCTCGAAACTCTGACCGTGGCGGCGGACGGCAGTGGAAATCTCACGAGCGGCGCTGGCTGTTAGGGGAAGTGGGGGTGAGCAGGCCGCGCGGTGGGGGGAGAGGGGAGGGGAATGGAGGGGCTCGCGTATCGGGCCCCGGGGAGCGAGGCTGCGCGCGACAAATTGTTTCATTAACACACGTCGTTAAAACTAATTATTCCCACCTGGCGTCACGGAGCGCGCTCTGCCCTTCCCGCACGCAATGAAGCGGCGCCAAAAGTAGACGCCACCTGTACACGCGACCAATTTCACTTTTCCTTACATTATCCTACTGGCTCTTTACATCCTCGAGACCGAAGATATAAGGAAAAGATGCTTCCGTCTTCGTAGTTATTTTCAGTCTCTTTTATCCCTCTACTTCGACTTGTTCCTAACATTGTCCTGTGCTTTTTTGCCTCTTTTCCTTTATTCTCTAACTCGCTGCTACTATCTTAGTAGATTTCGTTCCTGTGCAATGATGATGCAAACTGTGCAGAGAAACTTCTGGAAATTTTCCAGGGAGGTGAACTGCGTGTTTTCATTTCAACTGACCTCTATCACTTTTTAGAGAGGAATTTTAAGCTTGTGTAATGCTCTATCCCTCTTGTAACCGTGAAAGCTGCGACACAGACGTTGCCGCTACCATTGTCAACTTGCGCCGGGTGATGCGCTACAAACTAGATTACATTACGCGACAAATTACGCGACTTTACTGGTAAAATAGTTTTGATAAGGGTCGTCATAATGGCTGTGTTCCGCGAGAAAAAGTTATATAGTCACAGCCCCTAAACTGTTGATACGCTGTAGCTACTCTATGTGATCAAAAGTATCCGCACACCACCAAAAACATGCGTTTTTCATATTAGGTGCATTTTGCTGCCACCTACTGCCAGGTACTCCATATCAGCGACCTCAGCAGTCAATAGACATCGTGACAGAGAAGAATGGGGCGGTCCGCGGAGCTCACGGACTTCGAACGTGGTCAGGTGATTGGGTGTCACTTGAATCAAACGTCTGTGCGCGAGTTTGTCCACACTCCTAAACATCCCTAGATCCACTGTTTTCGATGTGATAGTGAAGTGGAAACGTGAAGGGACACGTACAGCACAAAATCGTACAAGCCGACCTAGACTGTTGTCTAACATAGACCGCCGACATTTCAAAAGGGTCGTAATGTGTAATAGGCAGACATCTATCCAGGCTATGACACAGGAATTCCAAACAGCACCAGGACCCCTGCAAGTACTATGACAGTTAGGCGGAAGGTGAGAAAACTTGGAATTCATGGTCGAGCGGCTACTCATAAGCCACACATCACACCGGTAAATGCCAAACGACGCCTCAGGAGCGTAAACATTGTACGATTGAACAGTGGAAAAACGTTGTGTGGAGTGACGAATCACGGTACACAATGTCGCGATCCGATGGTCGAGTGTGGGTATGGCGAATGCCCGATGAACGTCATCTGCCAGCGTGTGTACCGCCAATAGTAAAATTCGGAGGCGGTGGTGTTATGGTGTGGTCGCGTTTTTCATGGAGAGGGCTTGCACCTCTTGTTGTTTTACGTGGAACTATCACAGCACCTTCTTGCTTCCCACTGTTGAAGAGCAATTCGGGGATGGCGATTGCATCTTTCAACATGATCGAGCAACTGTTCATAATGCACGGCCTGTGGCGGAGTGATTACACGACAATAACATCACTGTAATGGACTGGCCTTCATAGAGTCCTGACCTGAATCCTATAGAACACTTTTAGAATAATTTGGAACGCCGAATTCGCGCAACGCCTCACCGACCGACATCGATACCTCTCCTCAGAGCAGCACTCCGCGAAGAATTGGCTGCCATTCCCCAAGAAACCTTCCAGCACCTGATTGAACGTAAGTCTGCGAGATTGGAAGCTGTCATCAATGCTAAGGGCGGCCAACATCATACTGAATTCCAGCATTACCGATGGAGGGCCCCACGAACTTGTAAGTCATTTTCAGCCAGGTGTACGGCTACTTTTGATCACATAGTGTACCTCTTTGCCACCAAATTGACTAATGGCCCCGCCTGCCTTTGTGGCCGAGCGGTTCTAGGCGCTTCAGTCTGGAACCGCGCGACCGCTACAGTCGCTGGTTCGAATCCTGCCTCGGGCATGGATGTGTGTGATGTCCTTAGGTTAGTTAGGTTTAAATAGTTCGAAGTTCTAGAGGACTGATGACCTCAGATGTTGACTCCCATAGTGCTCAGAACCATTTTTTGACTAATGACCTGTCCATTAGATCAGAAACAGTGCACTGTGAATAGTCTTCGTTTAACATCCAGATTGTTTCCTTCCAATGGCTTCGAAGTTCCATTATGATAATTCAAACTTTTGAGTGTTAAAGAACCAAAAAAAAATTCAAGCATTTCCGTTTCCACAGAAACACTACCGTTTTTTTCGACTTTAAAAAGCCTTATTGAAATTGTTTCTTGAATAAACACCTCCTCTGGTGAGCCATCAGCTACATGATCAAAGTCAACGTCGCTACCTGAAAGTCAATTACACTTCTAGTCTAAATCACAACACACTCGCTTTCGAAAATCAGGATATCAGTTACACGCCTGAGTTCCTGAAAGGAAAAATAGCATCCATTTCACCATAACTCTCCGCACTTGAAATATAAATTAACCGATCCAAAAATGTTCTGTCTTAGGAAAATAAACTGCCGAAAACGTATTCAGCGGAATGATAAAAACCTGGGTTCTCCCAATAAATCGGTTCCACCACAAATTTACTTTCATTTTTCTGTAGTTCAGAGCAACTCTATAATGGCGGTAAACAAGAAAATTTGATGGTAACGAGTAGGAAACGTTGTTATTTGGCTGATACTCCGAGAAGACAGTGCTGAGAAAGCTTACGTTTCTCATTTAGAACACACAGCCTACCAGCGTTGGTAGTAGAGATCGATTGACTTGTGCTTCAGTAATAAAGTGTCCTGACAAGATCTCTCTTACTATTATTTACCACGTTCCTGTTCAGATGTGTTTCAGTTTATGTTATAGAAAACCTTTCGACACTTAGATCGTACCATCATACAAGGGCTATTCAGTAACTAAAGAAACAGATTGATCTAGGAAGAAACTATTTATTTTTACAAAATGAGACTTTTATTAATTCAACATAATCCCCACCAGTAATTATACAGTTGTCCCAAAGCAATCTTCGTCTTGGTTGTTGAGCCAATGTTCCACTAATTCATTGACCTCCTCATTGTTGCTAAATTTTGCTCCATGCAATGCCCAAGTTGTATCACATGTTAAAATCTTGTTTAGAAAAGGGTCATCTTCGCTTTCATAGCGTTCTTTCGAGTCTGTACGCACTCTGGATCTTGTTTCCTTGTATTGTTGAGTTAACTCTTTCGGAACCCACCTAGCATTTGTTTTGCTGTACTTCAGCTTGTTACTGATAACATTACGAATTGTCCCACCACTTACTGCAACCGTTTTTGCTATACTGTATGTTCAACTCTAACACGTCAGTCTTCGCGAATAATGTCGTAAGTGGGTTTCAAGCGAAGGAGTTGACATTTCAACTGGCAGGCCAGGACGCTGCTTGTTACTCACTGAGGTACGACCGTTCCTGAACTGTTCTACCACATTATAGAAATTTCTGCCGCTCATACAACTTTCCCCATATTGTAAAATCATTCGACAAAAAGACTGCAACCGGTTTTTCACCTACAGAAAGCGAAAAATGGATCACCGAACGCTGTCTAACTAATATGAAAGCTACAAGCGGACACACCATCGTTAAACGCAATATTGAGGTTATAAACGAAACAGTTCTTATTCGTCATCTGTCCTGAGCTAATCCCAGTGATACCAACCTAAAGTCATGAAAGTACAATACTCCTCCTACAAGCTGTTTCATTTCTACATCAATTTGTCTCTTTAATTATTGATCGTCTCTCATAACAGAAAAATCCAGAAAGGTTACGCTAAGAGCACTTGAAATAAGGAAAGCTCACCTAATGAAAGTCCACCACAAAAGCTAATGGACTCATACAGTAGATTACAGAGCATCGCTTCTGACGCACCAATGACAGTATCTGATGCTGATTCGGACTGAATATCTGACTGATATGACAGCTCGTCCTCCCAGGCTCGGATTACATATCACAACTGATCTCTTACAGCATGTGTTATGTCCCTCATACCTTCATAAAAGTTTCGAGTTCAATGGAAAACTTATGAATGATGGATATTAAAATTTCACATTACTATGTAGAATATTCTATCATAAAATTTCCTCGTAGATTAAAACTGTGTGTCTGGCCAGGACTCAGACATCTACCATTTGCGGACAACGCTCCAGCTACTAAACCATCCCAATGTGCCTTGTACAGGGCAGTGGCCCGGACCAGTGGATTCGATTGCCACCATGTCGTGTGACTAGGGCTTCCACTTGGGTAGACCGTTCGCCAGGTGCAAGTCTTTACATTTGACGCCACTTCGGTAAGTTGCGCGTCGATGGATATGAAATGATGATGATGATTAGGACAACACAACGCCCAGTCCCCTAGCGGAGAAAAATACCGACCCTGCTGGGAATCGAACCCGGCCCTTAGGACTGACAGTTTGTCGCGCTGACCTCTCAGCTACGGGGGGCGGACGTTGGATATGATGGGACGTGAGCATATGCCCATAACCACACCCCGCGATGCGCACACCACGTGTACGCCCGCCAAGTAATCCACACCCGTTCAAAGCGTAGTATGAGCTGCGTTCGTATGAGTGGAGCGGAGCAAAGTGCTCAAAGTGGAACGGCGGATGTGGTTAGTTTTTTGCCGAGAAGTTTGGTTCAAATGGCTCTGAGTACTATGGGACTTAACATCTGAGGTCATCAGTCCTCTAGAACTTAGAACTACTTAAACCTAACTAACCTAAGGACATCACACACACCCATGCCCGAGGCAGGATTCGAACCAGCGACTGAAGCGGTCGCGCGGTTCCAGACTGAAGCGCCTAGCCGGCCGCGGTGGTCTCGCGGTTCTAGGCGCGCAGTCTGGAACCGTGCGACTGCTACGGTCGCAGGTTCGAATCCTGCCTCGGGCATGGATGTGTGTGATGTCCTTAGGTTAGTTAGGTTTAAGTAGTTCTAAGTTCTAGGGGACTAATGACCACAGCAGTTGAGTCCCATAGTGCTCAGAGCCATTTGAACCATTTTTGAAGCGCCTAGAACAGCTCGGCGCCGAGAAGTTTAATGGTGCAAAGTGCCAGCAAAGAGTGCCATGCAAAGCTTACTCCGAAAGCGGCGCCAGACAGGATTGCAGCAATTCCAGCAGTCCAGCTTCTATCCGTCTTCAACAGCTTGCTGACCAGGGCCCAAAAGTGCCAAGAGACGAATGATTGTCACATTCAACACTGTTATAGTCAGTTTGTACTGTATATCCTTTTCTTTGCTGTGTTTCTTTGTACCCCGGTACTCTGTTCTCCGGGCCACTTTTCAATGCCCTACGAAACAGAAAGCACAGAGCTCGAATCCGGGTGCAGCTCATAATTTTTATTCATCAAAATGTTTAATTTATTAATTACTGCTCATTATCTGAAACATGTACTGGAAAATAATGTGTAATAGAATAGTGCTACCATTGAGATGATCAAAACCATGCACATGTGATTAAAAAAACCTGGCGAAGCTTCTACTAGTTTGTACACTAGTGCTTAATATACATTTGCTTATTGTATGTTTAAAGAAACAGTTCAAAATGTCATTTTCTCAACACACTACACAGAGGCGTCTCTTATACTGCTACACATTCTGTAATATCCTAGGAGACCTGTGACTTCTGTAATCTTCTCAAAAACCTTAATAAATGGAGTTTTCCAAAATAAACTTCGTGCACGGCTAAAGAAGTGAAGAGGGCTAATTACTGTCACATCTGATGATTCTGCAACGGAATATAATTATTACGCATCTGATTTGGTTATCAGTTCTATAATGATGTATCAGAATATAGTGAACAAATGACTAACTTTCCTTTCAATTATCCCTACTTAAGTTAACAATTAATGATGAAAGTTGTTTGCAGTACTCTAAGATATGATCACAGATCATTGCACAGATGACTAACTTTTCTTTCTATTATCCCTACTTGGATTAACTATTATTTAAGATATTTCACTTTAACTGTGTGCAATACCTGAAGATAAGCTCCCAGAACTCGATATCCATAATAATTAAATAAATAAATCTTTTGAATGAATACAGTTATGGTTAACAAAGTAAACCAGTTTGGTATTTTTTTAATGACTGAGGCTCAACCGGCCGCGGTGGTCTCGCGGTTCTAGGCGCGCAGTCCGGAACCGTGCGACTGCAACGGTCGCAGGTTCGAATCCTGCCTCGAGCATGGATGTGTGTGATGTCCTTGGGTTAGTTAGGTTTAAGTAGTTCTAAGTTCTAGGGGACTGATGACCACAGCAGTTGAGTCCCATAGTGCTCAGAGCCATTTTTGAACTGAGGCTCACGTTGAAACTGAACGGAAAATCTGTTAAACTGAGGTGAGGAACTCTGGTACAGAACCGAATGAGTCGCAGCTTACCTAAAGAAACCTTTTACCAGCTGAATTTGGCATAGGAATTCGACAACCTACGAATTCATGTTTATATAGTGTAATAAACTGATTAATTATCTACACAGTTTATACAAATGTAGGCTAAGCGAACCTGAGTAACATGTAAGTATATGTCATGGCGTGTGAAGGCAGGAAACTCCATTTATGCACTGTGGACGGCTCTCGTGGGAGAGGGGCCTTCATTCAGCACCCAAGCAGCTGAACGTGAAATGGATTCTGCGCACCGGGACACTAGTTGCATACCAACTACGCACATAAAGTGCAATTTTTAACTCATAACCGAGAAATGTCGGCGGAGATTATTAGGTTACTGCTCTCACGTTCGGCGGGACGGCGGTTCAAATCCACGTCCGGCCATCCTGATTTAGGTTTTCCGTGGTTTCCCTAAATCAACGTAAATACCGGGATGGTTTCTTTGAAAAGAACACGGCCGATTTCTTTTCTCAGTCTTTGTTGAATCCTAAGTTGTGCTCCGTCTCTAATAACGTCGTCATCGAAGGTGCATTAAATACTAAACTCCCTTCCGTCCTTTAGATCCTGATGTCTCAGGACCTCGCGTTGTATATCGCCAATGGGCACTGCAGTGCTGTATCGTCGATCCCGAGTTTGCAGTTTGGCCTATTTTCAGATAAAGCTTTTTTCACCGCAGATGGAATGCTCAACAGTAGCAAAAGTCATGTGTAGACTACTGAGAATACCCAAAGAGCCATCGACCCTGATTTTCAGTGGACTTTTGGGCGGACGTAGTGAGTAATAGACCTTTCGCTGGGTAGTATGTGCTTCCAGCGTGATGGACCCCAACTCACTTTGCACATCTTACCCGGGGACACTTCCCTGGAAGATAAGAAGAGAAAATCCTGTTTCGTGGACAGATCATTCACCTGATCTGAACCCACTTGACTACTTCTAGTGAATTCGGTATTACCATCAAAAGTCCTGTGCAGGAACACATTTCGCAGCTGAAGAGGATTGCCTGGCGAACGCTCTTGTTGCCTGAAATATTTCTGGACGTCCGAAAGAAAAGAGAGCACGCATTCGTGTAACAGTTTCGCCTCTATGGGCTTTAAATCCATCACGTTCATTGTGAATGCACTGTTACTTCCTACTTCTTGCTGGGATCTCACCGTAGCGAGCATGGACGACATGGACAGGGAATGCGGACTGATGGCCTCAGATGGGAATGTGGGTCGGCCGAGAGGGGTACTGAGATAATCTGTGTCTGAGTGGCGCAGCGGTTAACGCAACACCCTACCCAGGTTCGAATCCCGCTCCGGCACACATTTTTCTCTCGTCGCCGTTGATGCCGCAAGAAGTTCTATTGCAGCTGATATCAATAGTCCATTCCCTTTCATTTTCCCCCCTCCTCCTTCAATTTACATTACATGTAACACGGCTGCGGATTACGTGTGGTGTCTGTTGTTTCACACATGTCCGAAAGAAGAGACACCACGCATTCATATAACTAACAGTAAGGGAGTTAAACGAGATTAATATAGGATGTACACTCGTCCACACACATAAAGATGTCGGTTAGTAACAAACCGTAGGTTTTCAAAGCCATGTAGGAAACTTGTTATGGTCATGTAATTCACGGAAATGAATAATATGATATTCATGTGCGAGTGCATTGTGCTTGCATGTCCTAGTTATTACGACTGAAAGTCACAAAAATACATTGGGCAATCTGACAGCTCTTCATTCAAAGAGGATACACGCTTGTTTACCTGATCCTGCCACTTTGATTTCGCTTGTCCGTTGTTTTCGAAAATGAAAAATGTAAATGTCGCGTGACTAGGGCATCCCGTCGGGTAGACCGCTCGGAGGGTGCAAGTCTTTCGATTTGACGCCGCTTCGGCGACTTCCGCGTCGATGAGGATGAAATAATGATCATTAGGCCAACACAACACCCGGTTCCTGAGCGAAGAAAATCTCCGACTCAGCCGGGAATCGAACCCTGGCCCTTAGGAATGACCACCTTTTTTTTCTCATTTTGTTCGGTATTGTTCGTTGTGTTTGGTCTGGGCGGACGTCACAAGACATCTGTTCAAGTTGATCGTTGATTCCTTTACTCAGTTTTTTCATTACAGAGGGTGGTCGTCGAACAGATGCACGGAACTATAGGCCTAGGCGCTACAGTCTGGAACCGCGCGACCGCTACGGTCGCAGGTTCGAATCCTGCCTCGGGCATGGATGTGTGTGATGTCCTTAGGTTAGTTAGGTTCAAGTAATTCTAAGTGCTAGGGGACTGATGACCTAAGAAGTTAAGTCCCATAGTGCTCAGAGCCATTTGAACCATTTTTACAACCATACACGTAAACAAATAAAAAGTGCACTATAGTTAAAGGTGCATGAAATAGATGACTCCCTATCAGTAGAAAGGATACGGAACCTTTACGTGAATAATTAACCACGAAAACACTTTATACATGATCGATGTCTCATTTGTTGAGCCGGCCGTAGTGGCCGTGCGGTTCTAGGCGCTTCAGTCTGGAACCGCGTGATCGCTACGGTCGCAGGTTCGAATCCTGCCTCAGGCATGGATGTGTGTGTTGTTCTTAGGTTAGTTAGGTTTAAGTAGTTCTAAGTTCTAGGGGACTGATGACCACAGATGTAAAGTCCCATAGTGCTCAGAGCCATTTGAACCATCTGAACCATCATTTGTTGAATACTGACAAAAACATATGCGAACCCAAATGTTTGAACAATGATTTAAGTGTTTTAACGGAAACCAAGGGATTTCGTGCATCGATTTATAAGAGGACGGTCTGTTTATTAAAACAGCAATCGACGCACTGATAGACAGCCGATGGCACTGCACAAAGTAAGCGAAAGTCTATTTCACATACCGGAAAGGTCATGGACAGTATATTCTAACGGATTCTTGTTAACGGTGTCTTGCAGTGGGGAAAGTAATACTACCGAATACTACACGAGTCTTTTCGACAAAACTGGTATAAAAAAATTGCGAGAGCAGAAGCGTATTTCAAACAGAACGAAAGAAATAATATTACTTCCGGACATTGTAGACAACCACAAAAGTTTATTTTCAGCAAGGAAACTTATGGAACATCTATCGCATTAAGCAGATTTGACACACTATGACTTCAACCTATGACTTAACCTATGTGAAAATTTTTCGGCTGCAAAACGTTTTGAGTCAAATAAAGAGTTATGGCAGCTATAACTGCATATTTTGCTGACATTCTAGAATGTTACTCCGCAATGGAATCTGTTGACTGCAAGAACTGCGACGAAAATGCATTGGTTATATCGAATACTACGTGTTCTTTTGGCTTAGTAAACAGTCTTTACTGAGAAGCTGAACATTTCTCATCTTGCTTTCCTCTTTTCAATAACAAAGGTATTGCTGGAAGAACGATGCACACAAGCAGTGCAATGATATCTTCTAACCGACTACCGTGATATATGTCATCTAAGGTTAGACGACGGATCTTTTTTAATTAAACCATGTGGAAAAACTTTGTCTCTCACATTCATCGCTTTTGGTTTACTGTAATTTACTATTCTGGAGATTTTGTGACCAATTTTTTATTTTATTAATTTATCAGCTTCTGTGGGACCGTGCAAACCATAACTACTTTCTCAAGGAAAGAGCTAGCACATGGTCTATAGACTGCAATTTCGAAAAATTATAAACAAAAGATAGCGTATGAATAAGTAGAACAGTGAAGAGAAAAGTTCTCAACTACTGCGGCACGAAGAAACGTTTCAATTTAGATTTGAAACGTGGGGATCTGCAGGAAGTCTATTAAAAATCAAAGTTGCTGCATAGCTTGCTATACAATGCTAAAGAAAGGGTAAACAGTGTGCATACCGCTTTTTCCTCTAGTGTTCACTGAAGGAATGTTGTAGATTTTTCCGAATGAGTCAACATTGTCAACAAATGGAGCAGTGGATGAAATAATATGCTAAACGTCTTTGCCGTTCTTTTCTATTACAGTATTCGCTTTTCCTGACGCCGCCGTCGAAGCAGTCACCATTTCTGGGAACTATATCTACGAACTGCAATACGATTTTGCGTTATTTCTTCTCCTGGTGACTTCTTTGTCGCAAATTCATTTCGTGACGGACACAGCTCTTCCGCGCGCACGGCGAGAACTTACATGCAGGGAGGGCACTGCGAGCGGCGTGTGTGTGGCAGCGACGGGCTCAGCCGCGGCCGGGAATAAATTACAAGAAGTGAGCGACGCGGCGCTTTCTAATTGGCGCTCGTAAAGTGGCACGCGATGGCGCCAATTAGGAGCGCCCGCCGGATTGGACAGCTAAACATGCAACAATAGAGCACAGCGGTCGATACGCGACACCCTCGCCAAAAATGGCAGAGGACGCTTGCAGCTGTGCCACTCCCGGCGGAGAATGCAGACTGCCTGCTCTCACGTCACCACATACTGTGTCCTCCGCATGACATACACAGTGCAATGATCATGACCGCTTTGCTATCTGTGGCGCAACTCAGGCTAAAATTCTTATGATTTGTAGAGAGAACGAAGACTAGCTTCGAAACGAGTGGCAGGAAGAACCTCAGTTGGTCCAGAGCCCTCCAGGATTTTTTTCAAGATTATTAAGTTAATTATGTTGTTGTTATAGTCTTCAGTCCGAAGACTGGTTTCATACAGCTCTATCTACACTATGTGATCAAAAGTATCCGGACACCACCAAAAACATACGTTTTTCATATTACGTGCATTGTGTTGCCACCTACTGCCAGGTACTCCATATCAGCGACCTCAGCAGTCATTAGACATCGTCAGATAGCAGAATGGGGCGCTCTTCGAAACTCACGGACTTCGGACGTGGTTAGGTGATTCATACGTCTGTACGCAAGATTTTCACACTCCTAAACATCCCTAGGTCCACTGTTTCCGATGTGATAGTGAAGTGGAAACGTGAAGGGACACATACAGCACAAAAGCGTACAGGCGGACTTCGTCTGTTGACTGACAGAGATCGCCGACAGTTGAAGACGGTCGTAATATGTAATAATGATATTCATTCATATTTATTCATCTTTAAACACCTTACATGTAATCGATGTCATATAATAAAAGTTACAGATACATTGTACACATCTATATACACATATTTGACAAGACAAATTGCCTGCATAATATTATCTTTCTAATTTTGTAATATACACTCCTTTCACAAAATGTACCATCAAAATTCAATATCATTTATTGCACTCTCTTGAAATTCTGGAACTGCCAAAATACTTTACTTTTTATCCATTTTCCTACTTTTACTATAAATTTATCCGTGGCCATAGAACGTGCACTTTCAGGTAATTTGTTAAAAAAATGTGGGAGGTAGATACTTGTAACTGCAGTGAATCTTTGACAGTCTGGTAAACGCGGTGTCAATTGTACGTCCATTTCTTGTATTATGTGAATGCATTGCCATCCTAAGGTCTAAGTTATTTAAATTTGCTTTGGCATATATCAGGCAACTATAAATATGCAATCCAGGGACTGTCACTGTATTTAATTCTTTAAAATGCTGCCGGCATGAGTCTGGGTGGTAGCCCACAAGGCATCTGATTGTTTTTTGTTTTCTTTTGCCATTTAAACACATTCTTTGAAATTGGGCAGCTTCCCCATAGTATAATCCCATAAGCGAGAGGAGAGTGTAAGAAGGCAAAGTATGCACATAGCAGGAGAGTTCTACTAAGAGATCCTCTTAGTTTATGTAACAAGAAGATTACACATGAAAGTTTTTGCATAGCATGCCTGTGTGAGTTTCCCAGTTAAGCTTCTGGTCGATATGGAACCCTAGTAGTTTTACAGATTTGTTTTCATGTTTTGGGGGCATTCAAATTAAATACAATATCTTCTGTCTTACTGTTATTTATATGTAACGAATTTTCCTGAAACAAGCTGGTGCATCTGTCCATTCCTATTGTTACACTATATATATATATATATATATATATATATATATATATATATATATATAAACGATTTAGGAGACAATCTGAGCAGCCGTCTAAGGTTGTTTGCAGGTGATGCTGTTGTTTATCGTCTACTAAAGTCATCAGAAGATCACAACATATATCAAAACGATTTAGAAAAGATATCTGATAATGAAAAGTGTGAGGTCACTCACATGAGTGCTAAAAGGAATCCGTTAAACTTCGGTTACACCATAAATCAGTCTAATCTAAAGGCTGTAAATTCAACGAAATACCTAGGAATTATAATTACGAACAACTTAAATAAGAAAGAACACGTAGGAAATGTGGGGGAAGACGAACCAAAGACTGCGCTTTATTGGCAGAACACTCAGAAGATGCCACAGATCAACTAAAGAGACTGCCTACACTATGATTGTCCGTCTTCTTTTGGATTACTGCAGCGCGGTGTGAGAGCCTTAGCAAATAGGATTAATGGAGTACATCGAGAAAGTTCAAAAAAGAGCAGCACATGTTGTATTATCGAGAAGAACGGCAGGGAGTCTCACGAACATGATGCAGAACATGGGGTGGACATCATTAAAACAAAGGCGTTTCTCGTTGCAGCGTAACCTTCTCTCAAAATTTCAGTCAGGTGTTTCCTCCTCCGAATGCGGAAACATTATTTTGACGCCGACCTACAAAGGGAGAAACGAACATCATAATAAAATAAAGGAAATCAGAGCTCACACGGAAAGATATAGGTATTCGTTTTCTTCGGGCACTGTTCGAGAGTGGAATAATAAAGAATTCTTGTGGAGGTGGTTCGATGAACTATCTGCCAGCCACTTACGTGTGATACGCAGAGTATCAATGTAGATGTAGATGTTCGATTCATCTTAGAAGATTAGACTGAAGAGAGGCAAACCACATTTATATCATTTGTAGACTTAGACAAAGTTTTTGGCAATGATGTCTGGAATACACTGTTTGAAATTCTGCAAGTTAGAATACAGGGAGCGAAAGGTTATGCGCAACTTGTAAAGAAACCAGACAGCAGTTGTAAGAGTAGAAAGACATGAATGGGGAGGGGTGGAACAGAACGGAGTGAGACAGGGTTTTAGTCTATCATCGACGCTATTCAATCTGGGCATTGAGCAAACTGTGAAGCAAATCAGGGAGAAATTTGGAACAATAATTGAAGTTCACGGAGACGCATTAAAAGTTTGATGTTTGCTGATGGCACTGTAAATCTGTCAGAGTCGGCAAAGGGCTTTGAAGAACTGTTGAACGGAATAGATAGCGTCTTGAGAAGTGGTTATAAGGTACACGTAAACAAAAGCAAATCAGTGATAATGGACTGTAGTCGAGAGAAATCTGACGATGCTGAGGAAATTAGATTTGGAAACGAGACAACAAAAGTAGTAGATGAGTTTAGCTATTTGGGCAGCAAAATAAGTGACGATGGCCGAAGTAGAAGAGATACAAAATGCAGACTGGACGTTCTAAGAAAACTGTTTCTTAAAAAGAAGAAAATTGTTAACATCGAATGTAAATTTAAGTGTTCAGCGTTTTCTGGGGTCTATCCCTGTACAGAACAGAATCGTGGACCATAAACAACGCAGAAGAGAAGGAAGTAGACGTTTTTTTTAAATGTTGTACTACATAAGAATTTGAAAGAAGACATAGGTGGATTGGACAGCCAATGAACATATATTGAATCGAATTGGAGACAAAATGAGTAGATGGCCCAATTGACAGGACACATCCTGAGGCATCAAGGAGTAACTAGTTTGGCAACGTAGGGTAAAAATTGTAGAGGGATATCAAGGGTTGAACAGTGAGCAGGTACAAATGGGCGTTAGGAGCAGCATGTACGCAGAGGTGAAGAGGCTTGCAAAGGACAGGCTAGCGTGGTGACCTTCATCAAACCAGTTTACGGATTGAAGAAAGCAACAGACTGGTTACTCCATGTGTTGTGTTGGCTGAAGAGCCAACACCGTGTTACTAGAGGAGGCCGAAATACACGCGTTTTAGCTCACGCAAGCTGGCGTGAGGAGGGAAGGACTATACTGACGTGAGATCTGGAACATGACAAGGAATTAGAATTCAGAAAGCGGACGAAATTAGTTTGATACTTAACTTTAATCCATTAATGATGAACGTCGCTCTTGACGGTACATGATTCACAATAGTATCTGTTCAGAATACATTCTAGTAATTGAATATGGCGCCTTGCGGCCTCGGTGGTCTCGCGGTTCTAGGCGCGCAGTCCGGAACCGGGTGACTGCTACGGTCGCAGGTTCGAATCCTGCCTCGGGCATGGATGTGTGTGATGTCCTTAGGTTAGTTAGGTTTAAGTAGTTCTAAGTTCTAGGGGACTGATGACCACAGCAGTTGAGTCCCATAGTGCTCAGAGCCATTTGAACCATGGCGCCTTGCTAGGTCGTGGCAAATGACGTAGCTGAAGGCATGCTAAACTGTCATCTCTGCAAATCAGAGCATATGTAGCCAGTGAACCATAGCTAGCAAAGTCGGCTGTACAACTGGGACGAGTGCTAGGGAGTCTCTCTAGACTAGACTTGCCGTGTGGCGGCGCTCGGTCTGCAATCACTGATAGTGGCGACGCGCGGGTACGACGTATACTAACGGACCGCGGCCGATTTAAAGGCTACCACCTAGCAAGTGTGGTGTCTGGCGGTGACACCACACCATGCTTGAAAACAATAGCCCTGGAAAATGTCTACTTCTCTGGTAGTCATTCCTCCAACAGATACTCAGCGAAAAATAGCTGTGGGTTGTGAGGGACGCGGCAATGGCTTTGCCGCAGTGGATACACCGGTTCCCGTCAGATAACCGAAGTTAAGCGCTGTCGGCCGTGGCCGTCACTTGGATGGGTGACCGTCAAGATCGCCATGCGCTGTTGCCATTTTTCGGTGTGTGCTCAGCCTCGTGATGCCAACTGAGGAGCTACTCGACCGAATAGTAGCGGCTCCGGTCAAAGAAAACCATCGTGACGTCCGGGAGAGCGGTGTGCTGACCACACGCCCCTCCTATCCGCATCCCATCCAGATGGGCCACTTGTGGTCTGAAGACGGAGTGCTTGTGAGGGATAGAAAGCTGAAAAAAACTGAGTGTATCGTCCCAACGCCTTCGGCCAGAAATACGAAGACTGTAACACACACAGTTTTCTGAACTTACACAAACATTAAATACGCCACTGTATGAAACCAGTTGCGAGAACTGAGCACTTGCAAAACTGGCTGAAACTTCCGGAGCTTTTACCGGAAGGACGTATTCTTGATTGATCCACATAGAAATCTTTGAACAGGCTAAGAGTACATGTGGGCAAATCAAAGGACAATCTCGTTAATTGGAAAACACCAACCGATTCATCACAACGTGATTTCGGAGAATAGATGACATGGAAGTACCTATCTTCCTGCTTCTCGCAGCATTTTCCAAGAACGATAACGCATTCGTCTCTTTTTACTGTTGTTAACACCGGCGCAAGATTACTTATGGTTTCGTCCCCTCTCTTAGAAGGTAAAGTAAGACTTTATGCTTCCACGAAGACAACCACACTGACGCATTGGACGCCAAACTGTAATGCACTGAAAGAGAGGTGACACCAGTATGAGGAATGGGAAAGAATCGCCGTGATTCGACAACCGCATTAGAAAGGTGGTAGGAAAGCAAAGAGAGGTTTAACGCATATTTAAACATAGCCAAAGGCTCACAGACGAACGAAAACTGAATTAAGCCAAAATAAGCGTAATGAGAGCCACGCATGAAGCGTTCAACAATATCGAAAGTAAAATACTATCTACCGATTTGACAGAAAATCCTAACAATTCTATTCTTAATTGAAATCAGAATGCGCGTCGAAGCCATCTGTGTAGACATTGTTTGACCATAGTGGCAACGAAACGAACGATGACACAGAGAAGGTAGAAATATTAAACGTCTTTTTCCAAAACTGTTCCACTGAGGAAGATTGCAGTGTAGTTCCTCCTTTAAAAAGTCGCACCAACGTCAATATGACGGGCTTCTAAATAAGTGGTCACGGAATAGAAAATCAACTCACATTACTCAACAGAGGAGAGGCCTCTAGACCTGACGTGATACCAGTACGATTCTACGATTCTACATAGAACTCACGAAAGAAGCTGCTCCTCTTCCAGTATCAACGTACCGTAAGTAGCTGGAGGAGCAAGGCGTTCCTAGTGATTGTAGGAAAGAGCAGTTCATTCCCATTTTCAATAATGGTCGTCGAACAGATGCACAAAACTATAGCCCTAGGCGCTACAGTCTGGAACCGCGCGGCCACTACGGTCGCAGATTCGAATCCTGCCTCAGGCATGGATGTGTGTGATGTCCTTAGGTTAGTTAGGTTTAAGTAGTTCTAAGTTCTAGGGGACTGATGACCTCAGAAGTTAAGGCCCATAGTGCTCAGAGCCATTTGAAACGTTTATAGACCTATATCTTTGATGTCGGTCTACTGTATAATTCTGGAATTGGTTTTATGCTCATGTATTATAACATTTCTGGAAATCGAAAAATTTCTCTGTAGGAGTCAACTTGAGTTTCAAAGACAACGACCATGTGACACCAAAGCAGTAGATACCGGCACTCAGGTTGACGCCGTTTCCCTTGACTTCCGGAAGGCGTGCGATGCAGTTCCAAACAGCCGTCTAATGAGCAAACTACGAGTGTACGGAAAATCAGACCAACTGTGTGATTGGATTGAAGAGTCTGTAGCAAACACAATGCAGCATATCATACGCGACAGAGAGAAATCTGCAGACTTTCAAGTAACCCAAGGGAGTGTAATGAGACATTAAGGGGGGGGGGGGGGGGGGGGGTAGGACGTCAAACGGGCCGACTTGGAGCAGGAGAGACACCACAGGACATTTTAATTTCCACTGTCTACACTTTTACAAATAAATTCATAAAACTTTGTCAGCACGACCAGGAAGGATTCAGAATTCACGCTCATAGGAGTGGAAGTTCGAAAACATAACGAAATGATTTATTTTTTTTTTACATGTGAAATTTCATCATTTTTTCACTTACTAATGACAGTATTTGTTGCTATAGGTACACTTATCTTCATAAGTAAGAGAGATTCTTCGATGAATTTTGCACAGCATACAAACCATACTTAAAGGTGCATGAAACTCTAGAATTTTCCAAATCTATGAAAAACTGTGGTAAAAATTTAGGTAATTAACTATAAAATTTGTGTTTTTTCCAAACATGAGGTTAAAAATATAACAGTCCATTCGTTTTTTCATAAATTAAATAAATTATAGAGTTTCATACACCTGTGAGTGTGGTATGTATGCAGTGCAAAATTCATCGAAGAATCTCCCTAACTTATGAAGAAATGTGTACCTATAGCAACAAATGCAGCCATTAGTAAGTGAAAAAATGATGAATTTTCGCACGTAAAAAAAATATTTTGTTATGTTTTTGAACTTCCACTGCAATGAGTGTGAATCCAGAATACTTCCTGGTGTTTCTGACAAAGTTTTATGAATTTATTTGTAAAATTATAGACACTGGAAATTAAAATGTCCTGTGATGCCGCTCCTGCTACAAGTCGGCCCGTTTGACGTCCTACCCCCCTTAAATTTCACAGAATATACATTGAGGCGACAAAAGTCATGAGATAACAATATGGACATATACAGAGCATGGTAGCATCGCGTACACAATATGTAAAAAGCCAGTGCATTGGCGAAATTGTCATTTGTCATCAAATGAGTCATGAGAAAAGGTCTCCGGCGTGATTATGGCTGCACGACCGGAATTAACGGCTTTTGAACGTGTAATGGTAGTTGGAGCTAGACGCAAGGGACATTCCATTTCAGAAATCGTTTGGGAATACAATATTACGAGGTCCATAGCGTCAAGAATGTGTCGAGACAACTAAATTTCAGACATTACCTCTCGCTACGGACAACGCAGTGGCCGACGGCCTTCACTTAACGACCGAGAGCAACAGAACTTGAGTAGGGTTGTCGTTGCTAAGAGACAAGCTACACTGCGTGAAATAACCACAGAAATCAATGTGGGACGTACGACGAACGTACGCGTTAGGGCAGTGCTGCGAAATTTGACGTTGACGGACTATGGCAGCGGACGACCGACCCCTTGCTAACAGCACGATATCGCTTGCTGGAGCCTCTCCTGGACTCGTTACCATATCGGTTGAGCCCTAAACGTCTGGAAAATCGTGGTCTGGTTGGATGAGTCCAGATTTCAGTTGGTAAGAGCTGATAGTAGGGCTCGAAAGTGGTGCAGACCGCACGAAGCTATGGACCCAGGTTCTCAATAAGACATTGTGAAAGCCTTGCCGACCAACATAAAAAGAAACGATCATCATAATAAAATAAGGGAAATCAGAGCTTGCACGGAAATATATAGATGTTTGTTTTTTCCGCACGCTGGTCGAGAGTAGAATAATAGAGAATTATTGCGAAGGTCTTCGTTGTCCATTATGGATCGTGGGGCGACGGCTGGCATGAACTTCTTCATGCAATAATTTACCAACAGCCGTATGTACTCAGAATGAGATTTTCACTCTGCAGCGGAGTGTGCGCTGATATGAAACTTCCTGGCGGATTAAAACTGTGTGCCGGACCGAGACTCGAACTCGGGGCCTTTGCCTTTCGCGGGCAAGTGCTCTACCAACTGAACTACCCAAGCACGACTCAGGCCCCGTCCTTACAGCTTTACTTCTGCCAGTACCAAGTCTCCTACCTTCCAAACTTTACAGAAGCTCTCCTGCGAACCTTGCAGAACTAGCACTCCTCA
The DNA here is from genome assembly GCF_023897955.1 of Schistocerca gregaria. Lineage (NCBI taxonomy): Eukaryota > Metazoa > Arthropoda > Insecta > Orthoptera > Acrididae > Schistocerca > Schistocerca gregaria. Next base: position 117,699,585 of record NC_064931.1, on the reverse strand, counting down.
AAGAAAGGATATTGCGGAGACATGGCTTAGCCACAGCCTCGGGGATGTTTCCAGAATGAGATTTTCTCTCTGCAGCGGTTGGTAGAGCACTTGCCCGCGAAAGGCAAAGATCCCGAGTTCGAGTCTCGGTCCGGCAAACAGTTTTAATCTGCCAGGAAGTTTCATATCAGCGCACACTCCGCTGCAGTGTAAAAATCTCATCCTGGAAACATCCCCCAGGCTGTGGCTAAGCCATGTCTCCGCAATATCCTTTCTTTCAGGAGTGCTAGTTCTGCAAGGTTCGCAGGAGAGCTTCTGTAAAGTTTGGAAGGTAGGAGACGAGGTACTGGCAGAAGTAAAGCTGCGAGGACGGGGCGTGAGTCGTGCTTGGGTAGCTCAGTTGGTAGGGCACTTGCCCGCCAAAGGCAAAGGTCCTGAGTTCGAGTCTCGGTCCAGCACACAGTTTTAATCTGCCAGGAAGTTTCAGCCGTATGTATTGTAGAAATTTATTTTATCTTATGAACTTCTATGTGCTACCAGTTTCGGCATTACATTGATGCCATCTTCAGTCCCCTGTACAATGAGTAGAAGAAATGTACTATTATAAAAGATTTTTATAAAAAGTATAGAACTTACATTAACAATTGACAGGTATCATATTAACTATGTAAGTGGCTCAAAGAGATATATTGTATATCAATAAAACTATATGTAACATTAGGGCACAAACGCTTCTGCCTATGTCATGCTGTTGTTAATAGTTTTCCCTGTTTTACTCAAATAACGCATGATATATGAACATATGTGTACGCTATTATTCATAAAACCGTAACACACAGTTGTAATAGGCCATGCGACACATCAGATATACTGCATACACTCGTATGTCCAGTGGAACAGTGGAAGAAATTTTTTTAAGAAAAATTAACTAGTATAAATAACAATAAAATAAATTAAAACTACATGAGGCAGCTACTGCCATTGCATAATCCACTCAGCACAATGTGCGGTTGTCCTACATATGGGTCCTAATGAAGTGTCTACGATGACCAGGTGTTTGATGATTTTATAGTACGATTACATTGGTTTACTTCGAGAATGCAATTGGGTTTTAAGACAAACTCTTTTATGCTTTTTATCGTTAATATTGCGGCATCTGTTTGTCGTACCACACATAATACGACCTAGACCACACATAAGTAACTATGTATTTTGACATGGTTGTCGCATTTTCTTGTATTTTAATTTAGTTTATTGTTATTTATACTAGTTAATTTTTATTTTAAAAAAATTCTTCCACTGTTCCACTGGACATACGAGTGTATGCAGTATATCTGATGTGTCGCATGGCCTATTACAACTGTGTGTTACGGTTTTATGAATAATAACGTACGCATATGTCCATATATCATGCGTTATTTGAGTAAAACAGGGAAAACTATTAACAACAGCATGACATAGGCAGAAGCGTTTGTGCCCTAATGTTACATATAGTTTTATTGATATACAATATATCTCTTTGAGCCACTTACATAGTTAATATGATACCTGTCAATTGTTAATGTAAGTTCTATACTTTTTATAAAAATCTTTTATAATAGTACATTTCTTCTACTTATTGTATAGGGGCCTGAAGATGGCATCAATGTAATGCCGAAAGTGGTAGCACATAGAAGTTCATAAAATGAAATAAATTTCTACAATACATACGGCTATTGATAAATCAAGATATTGTGAAGGTGGTTCGTTGACTCCTCTTCCAGGCACTTCAGTGTGATTTGCAGAGTATCCGTGTATATGGAGATGTAGATATTGATGAATGCGTAATATTAATGCCAGAAATAATGTCACTTACCGATTTCATGTAGTCATCTGTTACGGAATTGGGAATATCGCCGATGATGACAGATTTTTCTGGTGAGATCACATTTTCGGTAGAAACAGAAGATTGTTGTTTTACTGAAGCTGCTGGAGTTTGTTGTGACAACTCAGTCGTGGAAGTTTCAATAGCAGGCTCATTGTCGCAGGCGTTCGTAGCTTCGGTGTCGACAACTTACTGTAGCGCCGCGCTGTAAAAATTTGAGTGGTTCTTGTGAATTAGACGATAACACAACCAAGTTCAAGAACTGTAACAGTTGCAGTGAATCACTATTTGAAAGACTTTCGCGACACATACGCATTTAATTTCGTAACTAGCCAAAGAACTTCCACATCAGTTGGTTCTACTTAAAAATCCATCAGTGGAGTAGAAGGAGCTGGCCACCAAATAAATCCTGTACGTTCCTCTTAAAATGAAACTTTATTAGTGGCTAAACTTTCGGTGGCTGCTGCCAGGCTACAGAAAAATGTGTGTTCCTAAATAATGGACATCTTTCTGGGCAAAAATAAGTGACTTCAAATCTTTGTGTATTATTGATTCCACTAACTAAGCTTTTGGTTTGAAAAAGAGGTTCATTTTAATGACATATTTCATTAAAGAATAAATATATCGGGAAGCAGTAGTTAGTATAGCTAGTTGCATAAACAGGCCCCTGCAGGTCGTTTTTGAGTTACACGACAAATAATTCTTATCATACAGCTTTGGACGTGAAAAACTTTAGCTTGTATTGGTAAGTTAAAACAAAAAATTGTCTCATTACAAAACAAAAATAAGCCCAGTATCCTAGCTGTCTTACATCAACATGTCTGACAACATTCGCATTGAAAATAGAGATTTGTTTAGGCGCTTCATTTGCATCTGGGTTCACGTTCTGCCAACTCTGTCCAAAAAGTTCAGCAACTGTTTCATACGGGTCCATATTGTTCTCACAACGACATATCTATCTCTAAACTTTCGTGTGTGACGCATTTATAGCATTTAATCGATCCCATCTTGATTTATGTACGATATGAGTGTATTAAATATATGCTCATTTTCTCTGTTCGTATCGACCTTTTCATGCCGATACATCGCCATCACCAGCTGTTGTTAATCAAAATAGTTGGAATACTTTCACACCACTGCACATATAGCGCTATTACAGCGACGAAAAGACAGCCATTTGTTTCCAAGGCGAACCAATGAGCTGCATACGTGTCATTTCTTGTTTCTTCAACAAGGGAAAGCAACTCAGCGCTACAAGTGTCCAAATATTAAAAACGACGTATTTTGTCGCCATCTGAACGACAAGAAGAGAAATATTACCCGCATTAGGAAGCCAGGCATTTGGAAACGCTTCCTACATGTAACAATGTTCTTTCAATTTGTCTGTTCATTTTCTGAAATGTGCTACAGAAATGTTGACAGAACAGTGAGGCTGGATATTAAAGAGAGACACTGAAGTTGTGAAGCTTCCAGGCTCAGCACTGCCTCACACACTATGTGGCGACGTCTTTATATCGACCCCAAGAGCAGTGGGCTTCAGACTCCAAGCGAGGGATTCTGATTTAGGTTTCCCTAAATCACTTTGCACGAATGCTGGGATGGTGCCTTAGAAACGTCCACAGCCGATTTCCTGCAGCGTCCTTTTACAACTGTTCTTACGCTCCGTCTCTAATGATCTCGATGACGAAGGAACGATAACTGTACTTAGTCCCTTTTGTTATGAGTCGCTAGAGGACACACACCATCAATCGGCACAGCACCGCATACATCACTTTATCAGTGCGTGGAGGGAAGCCGCGCGGACTGATAACGGTGTTCGCGTCACTGCGCGCGCAATAAATTGATCGCTAATAAAAGGTAATAGCATCTGAAGCCAAATACCCATTATAAATAAAAGTGTGTCTGCCGCTTTAATAAGGACAGATGGGGAAGCAGTCGGATTGATATCAGCTATCGCGTTACTGTCACGTGACTGCCACTAATACTATTTGCGTTTTTCTTCAAGTGACACGCTAGAGTGTATATTGAAAAATTTTATCTGCTATTTCTAGACTTTGACGAACTAATTTGCGACCGTCTCGCATCAGTCTACACGACAACTCCAATGAGACTAGGGAAACCCGGCAGATGTTGCCCTGCTTGTGTATATTTATTTACCCCTGCAAATATAAGAAAATGATAATCTATTTGTAATCTAAAATCTATAATTTGTTGTAGAAAAACAAAAAATATTTCGTACTGATGAGATTCCATTATTGTTATTGGTATAAATCGATGATCAGCTATGCATATATTTTTATTAACAAATGGCGTGAATGAACAATATGTTTGACAATGACATTCGCTACATAATTGATCAATTTAAAATAATTTATAGGAATGCTAGCATTTAGCGTATCACCTGTGGATAAGCAATATTTTTGGTTTCCTGGTTTGGTGTATATACGAGGCATGTCCATAAAGTAAGTTCCGTTTGGTTATATAAAACAAACGTGTACAGATACAGGCAAAATATTTATTGTAGAAAAATCTACAACTGTTAAACTACTTTTCTATATAGCTTCCGAAATTTTGTTGGCACTTGTCATAGCGTGGCACAAGTTTTTGTATGTCTTCTTCATAGAAGGCTGCCGCCTGTGTATTCAACCATGTGGTAACATGTTCTGTCAGTTCGTCATCGTCGTTGAAGTGTTGACCACCAAGGACATATTTTAGGTGTAAGAAGAGATAAAAGGGCACTAAGTGTAAACTTACGGGTGTGGTTCATCTTCTCTTCAATGGTGTGAACCTGTTCATCAGTAACCCCAGACAGGCGTCCACTTCGTTCTTCATAGTGCACTTGATCACGTCCTTCATTGAACAGTCTGATCCATCTTCTAACCACTGAATTACTCGCAGCATTTTGTCCATCAACCTCGCAGATTTGCCGATGAATTTCCTTTGGTTTAAGTTTCTTTGCGTCTAGAAAAAGAATTACAGATCTGATTTCACACGTTGTGACATTTTCAATTACGGCTGACATTATAAAGAAGCACTACAATACACACGTCGGCAGCAGCGATCTGAAAATGGCGTACGTGTCTCCTCCTTGAGTCAGAGTAACTGCCGCGCATGCTCGGAACTGCGATCGTAGCGCTGCCGCGGATATAAATAGAAACGAAACTTACTTTGTGGATGACTCTCGTATGTACAGAGTTTTAGGAGTTCCTAGTTTGGAGCAAGCTGCATATAGATGACCACGAGGAAAACATGGATATTCTAAATTCAATTGGCAACGCGCAGTGGCTGTCCTTGAGATTTGTTGATTTCCATCGGGAAAGAAAGACGCACAGGAAAACGTAGTCGTTTGAATGTGAAGGACAAATCAGTGGGACTCCTTGAAATGGGCGTAATCTGTACATCATCTCCTTTACATCTGCCATTAATTGTTGTCGCTTCAGTCACATTGGGCATCAGTTTTTTCACGGAAAGTCTGGTTCCGTTGCACTACTTTGGCGTGTGGAGATTCCGAGGGAGCAGCATTGATGCGCCAACTTTCCGTCAATGCATGTGGTGGCATTCCAGCAGGCTCAGTGAATTCAGAAGTTCTACTGCTAATTAACAGCTTAATCCTCTTCTGTAACTGTGTCGATTGATTTATGTTTCGTAACCGCGCCGGGAATTTTCAGTTGAATCTTATTATTGATTGGATTGACGTTATCATTATTTGGAGCTAAGTTAGCTCCTCGCATAGGCAATCGTTATTCCTGACGCTGTTCGGAAAAACCTTCTTTTCGAGATATATGTTCAATTTATGACTGAAGCTGACAGAAGTTCGGTAGGAAGGTATCTTCTGTGTTTCAGGAAGTACCGTAAGTTTGCCGTTGTCTGTATCCAAAAGCTGCTTGATAATATTTGTGCAAAACCATTTCAAATATTTATGTATGGCGATCGATTAAACGGTACGGAAGTTGATGTCCTGAAGCGCCATCTAGTGGCGTGGTACAGCAAAGTGAAAAAAATACATATATGTACCAACTTTCACGCTGATCGGTCAGACGGTGTCTAAGTCTGATAATCTCAAAGAGATATACCAACATCAATTTTTATACAGGGCTATTCAAAAAGAAAGAAAATATTTCAAACATTTATGGATTCCAAACTACAAAAGATATAAACACAATACCAAAGTTCCTGGAAAAAGAAAAATTTCAAATTATTGTGCATTCAGTGTGAGCACCATATGTTACACGACAAATATCAAAACGATGGTTCATTTCCTGCCACACACAAAGCAGCTGGTCTCTCGTTATCGAATTCGCAGCTTCAGCACTGCGATGTCGCAGACTTTCAAGAGTGTCAGGCTAAGGGGGATAAAAACCCGGTCTTTTACGTAACCCCACAGACAAAAGTCACAAGGTGTGAGGTCTGGAGGCCTGGGAGGCCACCGGTGATGACGTTCATCTTCTGCTCCTCAAAACTGGTTCAAATGGCTCTGAGCACTATGGGACTTAACATCTGTGGTCATCAGTCCCCTAGACTTAGAACTACTTAAACCTAAGGACAGCACACACATCCATGCCCGTACTGCTCCTCCTCTTCCAATCCGACGTCCTGGAATGGTGTCAGTCAGGTAACGTCGGACGTGCTTAGAGAATATCTCTATCATGACCTCGCTATGGGACTTTTAAACTCTAATGTTCTAAGCGCTACTAGTAAATACAGGGCTTGGACAAAACTATAGAAACACTGTGACACATGCATGCTTGGACATAAATGCTTGCAGATTATGCTGTAGTAGTTGACTACGATTGGCCGATCAGCAAAATATGTGCGCCACGAGAAACCAACACTTTTTCATTCTGAAGCTAGCTGATCCGACAGACGTTACTGTATCCAGATTACAGTAAACTTGATTATGATCGTTTTGTGAATTTCTCAAAAGCTATTTGACACATGTAACCAAAGTAAAAATGAAAAAAAAACGTAATTTTGAGTCAGCATTGTATCTATCAACGATTGTGATTGTTTCAATTCAATTACGTCGATTGCGACACAGTTTGCGATGCGAATGATCACATTTCAGCTGAAAATGGGTAGTTGGCAGACTTTTTTGTTAGTGTTCAAAAAATGGTTCAAAAATGGCTTTGAGCACTATGGGACTTAACATCTGATGTCATCATTTCCCTAGACTTAGAACTACTTAAATCTAACTAACCTAAGGACGTCAGACACATCCATGCCCGAGGCAGGATTCGAACCTGCGACCGTAGCGGTCACGCGGTTCCAGAATGAAGCGCCTAGAACCGCTTGGCCACGCTGTTCGGCAGTTCAAATGGCTCTAAGCACTATGGGACTTAACATATGTGGTCATCAGTCCCCTAGAACTTAGAACTACTTAAACCTAACCAACCTAAGGACATCACACACATCCTTGCCCGAGGCAGAATTGGAACCTGCGACCGTAGCGGTCACACGGTTCCAGACTGGAGCGCCTAGAACCGCACGGCCTGTTGTTAGTGTATAACCGTTTGTCCCTTTAAAACTCACAGTATTTCTTAGGTAAATATGCAAATTTATTTGAGACAAAACAATGAAACTTAATTCATTGTATAAATACGTTGCATGTGTCAGTAACAGTCATTACAGTGTTCTGTGTAATTATCAGTGCATTATGTCAGAGGTAAATGACTTCGAAGGTCGGCAAATTGTTGTTTCTCGTATGGTGGATGCTTGCGTAACCAACGGAGCAGAGGTGATTTGTGTTTCAAGGGGCATCGTATCGAATTTTTATACTTCGTACAGGGAAAGCGGAGGACATCATCCGGTTCAAATGGCTCTGAGCACTATGGAACTTAACATGTGATGTCATCAGTCCCCTAGAACTTAGAACTACTTAAACCTAAATAACCTAAGGACATCGCACACATCCATGCCCGAGGCAGGGTTCGAACCTGTGACCGTAGCGGTCACGCGGTTCCAGACTGAAGCGCTTAGAACCGTTCGGTCACACAGACCGGCAGCATCATCCGCCATGTCACAATGCCGACTAAGTATGTGTTGAGTGATCGTAGCAGACGTTCATAGAAGAGGATTGTGACGAAAAATAAGAGGACGACAACTGCAAAACTGACTGTCGAACTGAATGTCGCACTCGCGGGCCCCGTCAGCACCTTAACAACACTAAGGGGGCTCCATAAGCTGGTAAGTGTAACGCAAGCTGGAATTTGAAAACCACTCATCAGTTTTGCAAATTTCCGTAACAGGAAAACGTGGTGGCGAACCCATAGAATTAAATTATGATGCACTGATGTAAGACGTGTATATTTCTATTGTCTATTGTCAAACCACAATCTATGAAAGATGTTTATATTTGATTAATAGGATTAAGTAGGAATAATTAATATTTGTCATTTTGGAAATAATTGTGGTAGCAGGGAATGTTTGCACCAAAGTATTGTTGATGGGAGAGATCGGACATTGATATAATTTTAAAAAGGGCGGTAGAGACCGCGTATGGATACATTTTAAGAAAAGAGCAGGGAAGATCACGCATTACATTTTGTAAAGGTAGCAGGGATAGTCTGCATCAGAAAGCATTGTTGGCGGGAGAGACCGCACTTTAGCGTACGTATGAAGTTAGTAGTGAGGGAGATATGAAGCGAGTCGGTAGCAGGTCTGAAGCGAGAGGATGAGAGGAGCGGTGAGCCTGCCAGCCACCAGCTATGATTTACAAGAGATTATAAACGGATGTACAGATACATCAGCTAACTATTATCGTAAGAGGAACTAGTATTATTAATTTTTTTGTATGTTTGCGCAATGCTAGTTGTAATATTATTGTAAAAAGTAAGTCACATTTGAACGTTTGTAAAATCATTTCATTACCAACAGTAAATGTTCGAAGAATCGTTTTCAGAATATAATTAATTTTTGCCAGCAATATTGCATTACTGATTATAAACCATCCCAAAAACCATCAACGTAAAACTTTGCAAAATTATATTTTTGTTAAGAAAAAGTTTAACTATTAATTACGGAACTAGTCAAATTAATTAAAGAACAACGTCAGCTTTGGTAATAAATACAGCCACTTATTATGACAGTCCACCAGCAGCTAGTAGAGTATAGTAAAACAGAGTAAGTATATTCATGTGGCAGTTCGATGTAGCAGTCAGATGGCGATCCAGTAACAGTAAAAAAGGTAAGGAACAGTTTTGAGTTATTGACGACACATTCTATGTTTCGTCGAAATACTCAGAAAATCACTTTTAATAAGCAGCATTTAAATTTGTATGCGAAAATTGCACATATTATTATTGAGAAAGAGAATTAATTTCAAAGGGAAGATTTCATTTGTTATTACTGAGCAAGAGATAGAAATCCTAAGGAAAGGTTTCATAGGTTATTATAGCAGGGAAGGTTGCGTAACAGTAGAGATATAGAGGAGTCGGGAAGGTTTCACTGAAAGAAAATCATTTGATCGGACGAGTCCTGTTTCACGCTATTTCCGACTTCTGGCCGAGCGTACGCCCCAAGAGTGAAAATGGTGGAGATTCGGTGATAATTGGGGCAGCGGTCTCGTGGTATTACATGGACTCCTTGGATACTCTGCAAGCTCGCGCTACTGCCAATGATTGTGAGACCATTTATCAGGCCCATCCCATGCTACCTTGTTTGTTCCCAAATGGTGATTCTGTGTTCCAAGACGACAGACTCCCTGTTCACATGGTCCAGGATTAATTTTGTGAGCAAGAGGATGAATTGTCGCATCTCCCCTAGCCACCACAGTCGCCATATCTCAATATCGTTGAGCCTCTGTGGTTTGCTTTAGAGGTAATTGTGGGTGACCGCTGTCCATTTCCGTCATCGTTACCTGAAATTGCCCCAGTTCTGCATGAATAGTGGTACAATATTCCCATAAAAACCATACAGAACCTGTATTCATCCATTACAAGACAACTGAAAGCTGTTTTTAATGCCAACGGTTTTCCTACACCGTATTAGGCATGCTAATGTGTTGTACGAGAGTTGGAACTCAAATAGTAGCAACTATTTATTTACAACCGATACAAAAGAATTACATGTTTGCATTTGTTACTGTCCTTCGAAGTAGTCACCAGCGTTGCGTAGAACCCGTTGTCAGCGATGTGGAAGGCGTAGTATACCGTTAGCAGAGCCTGTTCTGTTGATGGTGAGAGTGGAGCGGTCTACTGCCTGTCGAATCTCTGGAACAGTTCTGAAGCGAATGCCACGAAGTGGTTCCTTCATCTTTGGAATCAAATCAAAGTCACAAGGACTTAAGTCCGGGCAGTATGATGGATGGTACAGTACTTTCCAGTCCCATCGACGGAACAGAGCAGCCACAGCTTGCGCTGTATGCGCCCGCGCATTGTCGTGCAAAATGATGGGTGGGTTGCGCAAAAAGTGTCGCCCCTTCTTTCGCAAAGCTGGTGGCAGGTGATGCTCCAAAAACGAAAAGTAATACTGTGCATTGACTGTCTGCCGTGGAGGAACGTAATGCGTTAGGGTAACACCATCACAGTCGTACACGAGAATCACCATAACTTTCAGCATACTGGGGCTCTGACGCACTTCCGACTTTCGCGGTGACCCATAATGACGCCATTCGTTGGACTGTCGTTTCGGTTTTCACTTCGTGGCATTCGCTTCAGAACTGTTCCAAAGATTCGACAGGCAGTTGACCGCTCCATTCACACCGTCAACAGAACAGGCTTTACTAACGGTATACTACGCCTTCCATAGCGCTGGAAACGGGTTCTACACAATGCTGGTGACCACTTTGAAGAAAAATAACAGGTGCAAACATGTAACTCTTTTGTATCGGTTATGAATAAATAGTTGCGACTATTTAAGTTCCAACCCACGTATTTTTGGTGTTTTCATATTTTGTTAGCCGGCCAGGGTGGGCAAGCGGCTTTAGGCGCTTCAGTCTGGAACCGCGCGACCGCTACGGTCGCAGGTTCGAATCTTGCCTCGGGCATGGATGTGTGTAATGTCCTTAGGTTAGTTAGGTTTAAGTAGTTCTAAGTTCTAGGGGGACTGATGACTTCAGAAGTTAAGTCTCATAGTGCTCAGAGACATTTGAACCATATTTTGTCCACCGCCAGTAACTGTAAAGCAGTAGATGGAGATTTCCACGACAGGAATGTTTGGATACCGAGGTGTATACGGTGCTACACTTAAATTACTTGTGAGACATTCTTAAAATAAAAAAAATCTGCTGATATCTGAGGTTTTCTCGGCGTGGTTTCTTGATAATATTTTCTTGAATCGTCAACAGAGATGGCAATTCCATTTCTTCTTCAGGTTCTGGCAGTCTGCCTATGGTGGTGGGAAAGGGGGAGGGGGTGAATACTTGAATGATCTAAAAATGCCTGAGTAACTTCTCACTTTCCCAAACTGAACGGGAAAAGAATATTAAGCCTAGTCCACGTGCGATAACCAGCAATAGGGGCCTAAAGTAAATCCCCAGTGATTGCGCAATGGTTTGTTAGATGGTGACCCTGACTAATAATCTTATTCATCTGACTGCATAAATTATATTTCGTTCCTACACAAGAATTTATTGTGATCGCTTCTCAGTTTTGGTTATTGATACCTTGATACCAGCGTCTGAGTTTAATTTGTACACCACAGCACTGAAGATGATCACTATGTGATCGAAAATCGATTCTGCTATCAATAAAACATCGATATTACGGCCAACGCTGACCATCCTTTTAATTTTAAGAATATAAAAGTTGCAAATACTCTACGTAGTTATATAAAATCTAAAGAATAACTGACTCTTACTGCTTTTCGTAATTATTTCCCACTAAACTAAAACTGTTCAGCGTATTAAATCGCAATATCAACAATACCAGTGAAACATACTATCACTTCATTGTGATAAAACTATCAATTGTATGAATATAAATGCTGTAAGGAATTGTGAATGTATTCCTCAAACACAGAATACAAGTAATGCTCCGTATATTCCCTCATTATCTTCCACGTAGTTCAGTTAAATCAAGCTAAAATACACACCAATAAAATGCGAGAAGAGCCGTCGATAACGAATACAAGAGCAAAACTGCCTGCATATTATTTAAACTGTATTTTATGTTAGGCACCAGACGTTCTTTGGCTGCCTTTGTATTATGGCCATACCGCCGCTGCACATGGAACCGGGGGCCAGGTAACTCTCTTCCCCGGGCACTCTGGATGCTGCGTGGCTCGTTACAACAAATAGCTTCTGCAAAAATATTTTTGCAGATATCAGCACAGATAAATCCCCCACTTGTAGTTTCGCCTGGCCGCTTAGCAATGTAGATACCCTTATCTTTATGATGTACGCGAAGATTAAAATTATCCGTCATATGCGAAACATCATAGGGTGCTCCGACATTCACTTTGTTAACTACGTGACTATCTCGCCTGCCAGAGGCGGTAAACGAAGAGGAGAGCTACGGTTTACCCACTGACGGCACCGTACGGCCTGAGCCGTACTCGGCTACGTGTAAGTGCCTCTCCACTCCCGGTAGCGTCCACATGAAGAAGACGAGTAAATCAGTCATCTGAACTTCGCAGCAACATACCAACAACGAATATCAACTGCTTTTATACACTAAAGAGCCAAAGAAACCTAGTATAGGCACGTGTATTCAAATATAGAGATATGTAGCCGTCAGGGGTGGCCGAGAGGTTCTAGGCGCTACAGTCTGGAACCGCGCGACCGCTACGGTCGCAGGTTCGAATCCTGCCACGGGCATGGATGTGTGTGATGTCTTTAGGTTAGTTAGGTTAAAGTAGTTCTAAGTTCTAGGTGACTGATGACCTCAGAAGTTAAGTCCCATAGAGCTGTTATCCGTGCCAAAGCCCTCCCCCCCGTGTGCCTTCTCGGGCCTGCTGAAGGAGCTGCCACCTGTCCACCCACAGGGTGAATGTCTAGGACATACCGGCTATTAGGTAAGAGGTGATTATGTTCTGACAGATCAGTGTGCGTTCCACGCCTCGCTAAATATTTCGGAACTTTCTATTTCGGGTTTCATCCAGCTCCAGATTCCGAGAAAAAATTTGAACATGACTACTTCCTGGGGGGCAGTAATTTCAGGAATTTTGTTACGAATACAATTTATAGTTACAGTTTTGCCAGTTGAAGTGTCTATACTCTGAACACGAGATGATTTAGCTCTCTGCATATCGAATGACGAGCATTCATCAGAGGAAGGCAAGTGCCGCGTAGTCTAAAATAGCCATGTGCCCTTCACAAGCACTCAGCTACGCGAGTAGCTGCTTCCTTTGCGTATAGCACCCATGACATATCAAGGGGAGTCCTACAACTCTTCATCCCGTAATACGGGTCCAAAAATCTGCAGTCATGTCCATCACAGAATCTATGGAGCCTTTTTGTTGGGACACTACATCAGCCGTAAGCCAAAGGAACCCGAAATACTTTGAGTACGATGCTGAAAACTGTGAGGACTGCTTGCACCCCGCGAGCAAGGCCAACAGTCTTCGCCATTTCCGCCAGCCGCCCGTATGAACTGAGGATGGCTTCAGAACCCAAGCAACGGGCAACACTGGTTCCAGCATGAGCAACAGCTTGCATAATACTGCACCCTGCACTCTAGATAGCTGAAGGCAGCCCCTTCTCCACGTCTCGAATGAGGCCCCCAGGCAGACACACCAAGTGCACTTTCGATTTCCTTCCAGACGTTGACACTATTTCGCTAATGTGCTCCATAATCCGCCTAACATTGGAGCACTCGATAACTAGTAAGCCCTTCCCCCCGTGTGCCACCTGTCCACCCACAGCGTGAATGGACGAGGCCAGGCGGCCAATCTCCACGTTGGCTCTCCGCCTCGAGCGACACGAACAAGGTACCACCCGCCAGTCATCCTGCTATGAGGTCGGATACACCGCATCTGGTGCTCTAGGACGTGCCTCAGCGGCAGAACCAATGGGGGAACAAGCGACAACTGAGGTGTCCCATGCGAAGCACCAGTTTCTGCACTGCCGCCGCATCTACGTCTACATCTACGTTTACGTGATTACTCTGCTATTCACAATAAGGTACCTGGCATAGGGTTCATTGAAACACATTCATGCTGTCTCTCTACCGTTCCACTCTCGAACGGCAGGCGGGAAAAACGAGCACTTAAATTTTTCCGTGCGAGCCCTGATTTCTCTTATTTTATCGTGATGATCATTTCTCCCTATGTAGGTGGGTGCCAACAGAGTGTTTTCGCATTCGGAGGAGAAAACTGGTAATTGAAATTTCATGAGGAAATCCCGCCGCAACGAAAAACGCCTTTGTTTTAATGATTGCCACTCAGGCAACTCTCAGCCGATGGCTGACTATGAGCACAAGCGTCTTCAGGTGTTCGCGAACTGCGGCCAGTTCCTCCTGCGTCCACACAAAGCAAGCTCACACATCATTTCTATCTTACTTCTGTTAACTTAATAACTTAACTGTGAAGAAAACAGAAAAACCTAAATATATAACCTGCTAGTTTTCTGGTTCTTCACCAATGGAGGCTGACACGATGACTGAAATGTGGTCCACGATCACTCGTCGTCCAAAACAAACGGCAACAGACTGCGCGACTGTACATGTTATAGCCGGCCGGTGTGGCCGAGCGGTTCTAGGCGCTACAGTCTGGAACCGCGCGACCGCTACGGTCGCAGGTCCGAATCCTGCCTCGGGCATGGATGTGTATGACGTCCTTAGGTTAGTTAGGTTTAATTAGTTCTAAGTTCTAGGGGACTGATGACCTCAGAATTTAGGTCCCATAGTGCTCAGAGCCATTTGAACCATTATCTCAAAATGGACGTCACATAGCCATTTTATTAAATGAAATGTGAACTAATTCTTGAGACAGCGTTACAGTTAAGTCCTGATGAACGTAATCTCTAACTAACTAACGGAAGGACCGACTACATAACAGGGTTCAAGTCTGTCCAAGTTGATTGAGGCATTTGTGTTATTTTCCAGCCCACGTTTTTCCATATCTTATCATACACTTTGATCCAAGCTCATAACTTTGATTGTTTATATTTACTGTGTAAATGTTTGTTCCGACGACATTTGATTTTCGGGTAATCTACTACACATGTATGAAACTGGTGACGTACCATAAACATCATCAACACAATTCCGGAGATTGAAAGAGCTAGCAAGTGCGAGAAATATCGCACAGTCAGCTCAACAGCTGATGCATCCAAGTTTCTGACAAGAATAATATACAGAAGAATCGAAAAAAATGAGGATGTGCTAGATGACGATCTGCTTCGCTTTAGCAAAGGTAAAGACAGCTGACAGACAGTTCTGACGTTCTGGTTAATAATGGAAGGAAGACTGAAGAAAAATCAAGACCTGTTCGTAGGATTTGTCGATCTGAAAGAAGCGTTCGACAATGTAAGATGATACAAGATGTTCCAAATTCTGAGAAAAATAGGGGTAAGGTGATGGGAATTACAGTTGCTATACAAAATGTGCAAGAACCAGGTGGGATAGTAATAGTGGACGACCAAGAGCGAAGTGCTCGGATTAAAAAGGATGCCAGAAAGGGATATAGTCTTTGGTCCCTAGTGTCCTGTCTATATAGCGAAGAAGCAATGAGGGAAATAAAAGAAACCTTCGTGCGTTATCCTGCCTACATGTAGGGTTTCGCAGGGATCGAATGAAGGGTAGAGCCACCGGTCGTAACACATCTGAAATGTAACGTCCACTGTTCAAACTGCCGTCAATCCGAAGAAGAGGTGACCGCGACGTGTAATCGATGGCACTCCATACCATCACGCCGTGTGACACGCCAGTATGGCGATGACGAATACACGCTTCCAATGTGCATTCACCGCGATGTCGCCAAACACGGATGCGACCGTCGTGATGCTGTAAACAGAACCTCGATTCATCCGAAAAAATGATGATTTGCCATTCATGCAGACAGGTTCGTCCTTGAGTACTCCATCGCAGGCGTTCCTCTGTGTGATGCAGCGTCAAGGGTAACCGCAGCCATGGTCTCCGGGCTGATAGTCCACGCTGCTGCAAACGTCGTCGAACTGTTCGTACAGATGGTTGTTGACTTGCAAACGTCCCCATCTGTAAACTCAGAGACCGAGACGTGGCTACACGATCCGTTACAGCCATGCGGATAAGATGCCTTTCATCTCGACTGCTAGTGATACGAGGCCGTTGGAATCCAGCACGGCGTTCCGTATTCCCCTCCTGAACCCACCGACTCCATATTCTGTCAACACTCATTGGATCTCGACCAACGCGAGCAGCAATGTCGCGATACGATAAACCGCAATCGCGATAGGCTACAATCCGACCTCTATCAAAGTCGGAAACGTGATGTTACGCAATTATCCTCCTCACACGAGGCATCACAACAACGTATCACCAGGCATCGCCGGTCAACTGCTGTTTGTGTATGAGAAATCGATTGGAAACTTTCCTCATGTCAGCACTTTGTAGGTGTCGCCACCGGCGCCAACCTTGTGCGAATGCTCTGAAAAGCTAACCATTTGCACGTCACAGCACCTTCTTCCTGTCGGTTACATTTCGCTTTGTAACAAGTCATCTTCGTCGTGTAGCAATTTTAATGACCAGTAGTGAACATTGCACATCTCCTTCTAAACCACTGGACCGATTTCACACACGCTTGGTACACATATACCTGCTGAGAGGGACAATCGCTGTGGGGGTAAGAACCACCTACCTGTAGACGGGGTGGGGGTGAGAGTCATAGAGAAGCGTAGTCCGCAACGAGTAAATTCCCAGAATTCATTCATCCAGTATTTGAGAATAAGAGCACTTAGCGTCTTACAACAAACTTTACACATAATTTCAAACCTTTACGAAATTTCCTCTCGCTGAAAACCCCTGCAAAATGATGAAAGGAAAAAATTTTATTGCTTACTACTTTTCCACCGTTCATGCATTAAAGTACCGCGCGTTACAAAATATTACGTCTTTACTACTAACTTAATTAGCGACATATTTAACAGACAATATGCACATATACCACTGAATGTACCAGCAAAATCATATCATTGTACGAGACATAGTTCAAAAGATCCTGTGAGGCGACGGGTTAATAATTATAATAATAATAATAAATCATAAGTAACAAAAAATATTAGAATATTGTTCGCCGTATTTTACGAGAGCCTGGAAATTATTTTAGTGGTCAGCCAGAAAGCGATGGAGAGCATACTCACTATAGTTTCCAGTCTGCAAGTCCACATTCTTGTCCAGTCCACTGAAAAAAATGTTTCTATTCTCTGTGTACTCAGCGGAGTCAGGAATTCGATTACAAATGAAGATTTTGAGTCCTAATTGATAGATATATTTTATAAATTTTAACACGCACAACATCGTAATATTCATTATGTAAATACTAATAATAAATGTTTCTCATCTAAACAGCACTATGAGCAGTTCAGAGGCGACCTCTACGATAAATTTCCATTAAATGGTCTTTCGCCCTGACCTCTGATAATCAAAATAGCTGCTCGCCACGAAAGTAGAAAGTAATTCTCACCACTTGCCACGCGGATTCGTTAACATTACGGGCGGCACACTAACAGTTACTTCCGCGAAATCTAAGCGATCCAGGGCGGTGTACAGTCCTCGCGATTTCACTTCCTACTGATACCAAAAAACATGAGTTTAGTTGCGGTCTGCCTGAGAGTCATCTCAGGCATCGCGTACTCCGCCGTTTTGACTGATGTGGACTGTTAGCTGTGTGCGAAGGGAAATCCAGTCTTGCCTCTCTGGCCGTATTTACAGTATATACGGGCGCATCGGACTGCCAAGGGAACATCTGCTGTTATTCACTCTCTATGTCCACGGTAGTAGCCTCTAAACGACCGCTTTCTCGGACACACAATATTTTATGACAGTGTAAAGAATTAATTTAGAGTCTTCGTAAGTCTTGTATGAATTTAGTTAAGTTGGTTAAAATCACAGAAGAAGTTTTAGCTCACCTGCATTTAAACTAAAATTTTTAGAACGGAACTGACAGTAGAACATGACCTCTGAACTACAACTTTAAGAGGCCACGTATTGGTTGTTATTAACATCAAGGTCATCAAACTTGTTATAGCTTTATTATTTAATAGATTTCCTCACGTGCTGTAATCACAACTTTCTAGCATTAATATTACAGATACTTAATCTACTACAAATAAAGACGTTTTTGTTCCAAATTTAGTTTACAGTAAATTGCTTGAAACTTATTAGAGGTAGCTTAATGGGGTCACGTAGTTACTATTTTTATGCTAAACTGAAGTGTCATACGCCGGCCAGAGTGGCTGTGCGGTTCTAGGCGCTAAAGTCTGGAACCGAGCGACTGCTACGGTCGCAGGTTCGAATCCTGCCTCGGGCATGGATGTATGTGATGTCCTTAGGTTAGTTAGGTTTAATTAGTTCTAAGTTCTAGACGAGTGATGACCTCAGATTAACTCGCATAGTGCTCAGAGCCATTTTGAAGCGTCATACAAATCTTCATATTTCTACGTCTAATATTTAGCGCCTTCAATTTTTCTTAAAAACATGGATTCTGACAAAAACATTGCTTTAATCACGTTGAGACTTGCATCAGTTAATTTTGACATAAATCTGCACATTATGACCAATTTTTGGCTTCCTAACTTTATTATTTAGCGTCATTTATTTTTTCTTAAAACCATATGTTTAGCGAGAGATATTTATCTGATCTATCTGACATTTGACAATTTAAACGTTAATACACTGAAGCATATGTTGACAAAGTTTGGAAAAACAACTTTAATTTTTTTAACTTCATTCTTAAATTATGGGTCAATACTTGTGTGCTACGCACAGACACGTTATGGTGACGTGACGCTACTGGTAGTGAACTGGGGAAGTCCCGGCATAGTCGCTCGCCCGTATATTTCTCAAATTATACAGCGCTTGTTTCGCCACAATCCGACGTCATAATCAATGAGATGCGTGAAAAACTGCCGCGTCGTGAACGATGTTTAAAATTTTTAGTGCATTGCTACTAACTCCACTTGGAACACATTTTGCAGATAGTATGCATATATGCCATTAAATGAACTTACAAAATCATATCATTGTGTGACACGCAGTTCAGGCGATATGACGTCATAAACGTTAAACCTAAGGCCAGGTGCTGCGTGGTACGGGCGTGGATGCATAGCTATAAATAGATATCTGGATAACGCCGGATTTCTCCGTTAGTAATACCTAAATCAGTTGGTTTCGCTCAGAAATTTGTCAGTTGCCTCAGCGTCCAATAAGACTTTCAAGCTCTTCTTAAACTATACTTAATTAAAACAGTTTTTACGGTTCCTGATTGATTACTGTAAATATGTATTTCCAGTCTGGGTCAGAGTTAATTAACTGTAAGTCTTTATGCTAAACAAATGGGCTGCAGGTTGAAAAATAGGGATGTACGAGGGAGTGCTGAAAGAGTAAAACTCCCGAATTTCTTGTGAGAAAACGGTTAAATCTCTTTAATAAAACGAATGTTATTAACATTCTACATCTTTTTTTTCATGTCTGCATAATTGCAGCCCTCTGCCCGTAGAGGGCTCCTAAATGTAGCGTGTAATATGGCGGTGTGTAACGTAATTATTTCGGTGCGTGAGGAATGGCGTGTTGTATTCGAGTTTCGAATTCGAAGAGGTCGTTCACCCATGAAGTACCCTATCCTTCAGCATGACAATGCCGAACCACACATGTTTGCTGCGCCACCTGCAGCAATCCGACGCCTTGGGTTCACTGTCATCGATCGTTCTCCATAAAGTCCCGACTTGGACGCATCCGATTTTCATCTGTTCCCAAAACGTAAAGAACACCTTCGACTTCAGTTTGATAGTGATGAAGCAGTGCAAGCAGAAGTGAGGTTGTCGCTCCGTCAACAAAGTCAAACATTCTCGTGCGTTCTTGTGTGTGTGTGTGTGTGTGTGTGTGTGCGTGCGTGTGTGTGGTGTGTGGAGCTTACGGGCGCTTCACAGGGATGTTATCAGCGCCCTTACACATGTTAAAAGAAACGAATTTGTATAAAATGACTAAAATAGTTATCACACAGTGTAGAGGAAACCTATCAAATTACCCTCATTCACACACTCCCACCTCACTCGTGCCGACTTGCACAATCACTCTATCTCACACCATAAGACAACGGGGAAGGGGTGAAAGGTGCTATACCTGGGATTATGACATAAGTAAAACGTAAAATAGTGGCACAGGAAGTGTGGTGGCTGGCTGACCACTTACAAAAAAACATTTTAACACATTAAGAACATCTCCCTAACCTTTTAGGAAACAAGTTGGACAAATCATAAAGTCTCAAAACTCTCCTCGCATTCGTTTGATCGTTACTTAAAATAGAGGGCAGATGTATCCGCAAATCTGCTGCTGCCCTCTGGTCTGAAAATAAAACACAATCTAGAAAATGAGGCGCACTGTGATATGTACGCTACCAGCACCACACATAGGAGGGTCCTCTCACGGAAGCTCATACATTCTACAGTGCCGGTATCAACAAACTGGTCTCTCGTTGAGAAATAAATATGTAGAGATGAAGAATAAGGATCTCGAATGTTAATAACGATTGTTTTGTTTAAAAAGTGCATTTAAAAAGCTTCCACGACACATTCGAAAGCATTACTTTTCAGCCCGCCCTCTTATCATTCCCAACAAATTTAAATATGGAATTATACACCGCGTAGCAGAAGTCAATATCGAACGAAACGACAATTTTAGTTGTACCAGTCACTGTGTATACAGGATGGTACATTGATAGTGACAGGGCCAGATATCTCACGAAATAAGCATGAAACGAAAAAACTACAAAGAACAGGTAATGTATCACGAAGCAAGTACCGCCCGCACTGGCGGAATGTTACGTGATACCACGTACTTATACGTTTGTGACTATTACAGTGCCATCTATCACAAAGCGAAAAAAAGTGGTCCAACTAAAACATACATGTTTCTTTACGTACTACACGAATATGTAATAAAAAATGGGGGTTCCTATTTTTAAAAGAAACGCAGTTGATATCCGTTTGACCTATGGCAGCGCCGGCCGGTGTGGCCGTGCGGTTCTAGGCGCTTCAGTCTGGAAGCGCGTGACCTCTACGGTCGTAGGTTCGAATCATGCCTCGGGCATGGATGTGTGTGATGTCCTTAGGTTAGTTAGGTTTAAGTAGTTCTAAGTTCTAGTGGACTGATGACCACAGATGTTAACTCCCATAGTGCTCAGAGCCAACCTATGGCAACGCCATCTAGCGGGCCAACCATAGCGCCATCTTGTTTCCCCCTTCAAGCTAGACAAGTTTCGTTCTTTGCAGTTTTTTCGTTTGACGCTTATATCGTGATATATTTGGCCCGGTCACGATCAGTGGACCACTCTGTACATATCAACAACCCGTTTCCAAGGTTTAAACTTCCATCGTTAGGTGGATTTACATGTGCTGGTACGACATGTGTATGTTGTGTTATGACTTTGGGTTAATTTGTGGCGCTGTCTCAAGTGGACACAGGCTCTTTTTTCTGTCGTAATACATCACACGTGAACTGTCATACTTTGTAAGCAAAGATGGCGTATTGTTTACAATGTATGACAGTTCATACGTGATGTATTATGCCAGAGAAAGGAGCCTGTTTCCACTGAAGACAGAGCCACAGGTTACCCCATAGTCGTAACACAACACACTCATGTCCTATTAACATACGTACGTGGGGCGTTTGAGAAGTCCGTGCAAAAATAAAACTACTTACGTGTTTGGAGTAAACCTTTTTTTATTTTTCAACATAGTCGCCTTTTAGACTTATTCACTTCGTCCAACGCTGTTCTAATTTGTTGAACCTTTGCGAAAATAGGAATTGTCCAAGTCTGCAAAATAGCTATTAGTTGCTGCAATCACCTCTTCGTTTGAATAAAATCTTTGTCCCGCCAGCCATTTCTTCAAATTGGAGAACAAATAGTAGTCTAAAGATTAAGGGGGATGTGAAACGAGCTGGAATCCTATTTCCACTAATTTTGCGACCACAACTGCTGAGGTTTGTGCTGGTGCATTGTCGTGACGGAAAAGGACTTTTTTGCAATCCAATCGCCGGCGTTTTTCTTGCAGCTCGGTTTTCAGACGGTCGAATAACGATGAATAATATGCGCCTGTAATAGTTTTACCCTTTTCCAGATAGTCGATGAGGATTATCCCTTTCAAATCCCAAAAGACAGTCGCCATAACCTTTCCGGCCGAAGGAATAGTCTTCGCCTTTTTTAGTGCACATTCTCCCTTGGTAACCCATTGTTTAGATTTTTCTTTAGTCTCAGGAGTATAGTGATGTATCCATGTTTCATCCACAGTGACGAAACGACGCTTAAAGTCATGCGTCTTATTCCTGAACAGCTGCAAACCATCCTTGCAACACTTCATACGATTCCGTTTTTGGTCAAGAGTGAGCAATAGCGGAACCCATCTTGCGGATAGCTTTCTCATGTCCAAATGTTTATGCAGAATATTATGTACCCGTTCATTCGAGATGGCAACAGCACTATAATCTCACGCACCTTGACTTTGTTTGACAATCACTCGACTTCCTTGATTCACACGAATGCCAAACACAAAGAAATAGACCAATGTGACTGAAACTTGGTGCTACTAACTAAACATTACCTCGATACGCGCCGGTGGTGCCATCTCTCGGACTTTGCACAGACTTTTCAAACGCCCTCGTAAATCCACCTGATGATGCAGGTGTAAACCTTCGAAATGCGGTGTGGATATAAATAAACAGTGACTAGTAACTTGTTGTTTCATCCGATATTAATAACAGTTACGGTAAAGCCTAACGTAAACTGTTCGTATTTAAAGTAGTCAATATACTTTCTTTGATGAGGCTCCTCTAGAGCCGCGCGGGATTAGCCGAGCGGTCTAGGGCGCTGCAGTCATGGACTGTGCGGCTGGTCGCGGCGGATGTTCGAGTCCTCCCTCGGGAATGGGTGTGTGTGTTTGTCCTTAGGATAATTTAGGTTAAGTAGTGTATAAGCTTAGGGACTGATGACTTAACAGTCAAGTCCCATAAGATTTCACACACATATGAACATTTTTGCTCCTCTAGGACACTTTGTATTCGCACGAATATTAATTCGTATTACACGCTTTTGTACTCAAAGTTAACATATTTCGTCTTGAGCAATTACGCACACATTTGAAGTTGACTGCAGAATGATTTCGTTGGGCCGGCCGGGAGGGCCGAGCGGTTCTAGGCGCTACAGTCTGGAACAGCGTGACCGCTACGGTCGCAGGTTCGAATCCTGCCTCGGGCATGGATGTTTGTGATGTCCTTAGGTTAGTTAGGTTTAAGTAGTTCTACGTTCTCGGGGACTGATGACCTCAGAAGTTAAGTCCCATAGTGCTCAGAGCAATTTGCACCATTTTTTTGATTCCGTTGCCTCCAACATACGTTGCGCGTAAGGATCACGAAGATAAGGCACGATACATTAGGGCTCATAGGGAGGCATATGGACAGTCGTTTTTCCCTCGTTCTATTTGCGAGAGGAACAAAATGGTTCAAATGGCTCTGAGCACTATGGGACTCAACTGCTGTGGTCATCAGTCCCCTAGAACTTAGAACTACTTAAACCTAACTAACCTAAGGACATCACACACATCCATGCCCGAGGCAGGATTCGAACCTGCAACCGTAGCAGTCGCACGCGCGAGAGGAACAGGGAAGGAAATGACTGGTAGTGCTACAGGGTAATCTCCGCCACGCGCCGTAAGGTGGATTGCGGAGTATCAACGTAGATGCAGAAGTACCCCAAAATGTGATACCGTATTGAATGAGAATAAGGCCTATGTCAGTTTCTTTCTTATGTCACTTGTGTCTGACAAATAATCATTTGTTTAGACATTTCCGTGTTCTCCGCTCAACTCAATTTATTACGAAGTGCAAGCCCAAGAATGTAATCCTTTCAACTTATTCCGTCTGCACGTCATCACGTTGTCGCTCAGTGGAAGTATCTGAACTGCAGCGACGCGCTGGTGCCGCACCGGACAAAATAGTCCCGAGTCTTCCTAATCGTTATCGGCGCCTGATGGGTTGGCGCCGGCTTCCTCACACTTACACAGCCAAAACGATCGGGCGGTTGCGGCAGGCGCTGCTGTGCGCGCCTCCTCCTCTGTAGCGGCCACTGTAAGTAAAGCAGTCCAAGTTAATCGCGGCTCGGGCTGTGAGATTGTGTTCATTAGGACCCTAAGTCGGAACAATCAGGTTTTTGTGCGCACGCGTACAGCCGGCCTGTGGGGCTGAGTAGCTCCCCCTCTCCCCCAAGTCGATGTATTTCGCAAGATTAGTAACAGAGCAAAATGGCCGCCGGCGCTCCGCTCCTCCTAGTCGTATAACCGCCCTCCTTTTCCTTTTTGGGTCCCCCTGAAAATGGACAAAATTAGCTCGAGATTAAAACTGGCTGCGGTGCCCCTCCTCGGGCCGCGGCCGGCACTGCAGCGCCGCCCCGCCACCCCCGCGCCGCTTCCCCCACCGCCCCCGCCGCCCCCGCCGCGCCACAGCCGCCGCTCGTGCCCGCCTCCCTCGTCGCGCACTAATTAGCCCCAGATTAAAGTAATGTCGAGGGAACCATTAGAAGCTGGCAAACGGAACCTAATTAAAAGTGTAGCTCGTAAAAGTTAAGATTAATGGCCACCAGGGGAAGGAAAGCGCTGATGACACCTCCGGGCGTTGCACAGGCTAGTCCGCAAGTCCGCGCCCACCTGTCAGCGCTAAGAGCGCAGCGCGCGAACTACCGCCACTTCGTGCCGGCTTCCGCCTATGCGGCTGACGCTTCTAAACTGCCAAACCTACGGCTTCTACAATATTTTCTTTCCTAAAAGAGAAGAAACCTCAACCGCATTTCGACGGACAAAGATCGTACTTGGCAGTTCGCTGCGCATGAAACGTCGCATATATGGGGCTGGCGTTTTAACACACCCATTAGGCTTGTTTTCTTTGATACACCACAGTTCAACTAGCGCTTCAACTCCTTCAGGTTCCTAGTGTGTTTTATTTTATTTTCTTTTTACGTTCGTCAATCGAACTTTCTTTTGTCACAAAATACCGTCAAAATTGAAGCGCCGTAAACTACGAGGACTGGGAAGTACCTCTACATCTACATACATACTCCGCAATCCACCACACGGTGCGTGCTGGAGGGTACCTCGTTCCACAACTAGCATCTTCTCTCCTTGTTCCACTCCCAAACAGAACGAGGGAAAAGTGACTGCCTATATGCCTCTGTACGAGCCCTAATCTCTCTTACCTTATCTTTGTGGTCTATCCGCGAAATGTAAGTTGGCGGCAGTAAAATTGTACGTCAGTCAGCCTCAAATTCTGGTTGTCTAAATTTCCTCAGTAGCGATTCACGAAAAGAACGCCTCCTTTCCTCTAGAGACTCCCACCCGAGTTCTTGAAGCATTTCCGTAACACTCGCGTGATGATCAAACCTACCAGTAACAAATCTAGGAGCCCGCCTCTGAATTGCTTCTATGTCCTCCCTCAATCCGACCTGGTAGGGATCCCAAACGCTCGAGCAGTACTCAGGAAAAGGTCGTATTAGTGTTTTATAAGTGGTCTCCTTTACAGATGAACCACATCTTCCCAAAATTCTACCAATGAACCGAAGACGACTATCCGCCTTCCCCACAACTGCCATTACCTGCTTGTCCCACTTCATATCGCTCTGCAATTTTACGCCCAAATATTTAATCGACGTGACTGTGTCAAGCGCTACACTGCTAATGGAGTATTCAAACATTACAGGATTCTTTTTCCTATTCATCTGCATTAATTTACATTTATCTCTATTTAGAATTAGCTGTCATTCTTTACACCAATCACAAATCCTGTCCAAGTCATCTTGTATCCTCCTACAGTCACTCAACGACGACACCTTCCCGTACACCACAGCATCATCAGCAAACAGCTTCACATTGCCATCCACCCTATCCAAAAGATAATTTATGTAGATAGAAAACAACAGCGGACCTACCACACTTCCCTGGGGCACTCCAGATGATACCCTCACCTCCGATGAACTCTCACCGTCGAGGATAACGTACTGGATTCTGTTACTTAAGAAGTCTTCGAGCCACTCACATACCTGAGAACCAATCCCATATGCTCGTACGTTAGTTAGGAGTCTGCAGTGGGGCACCGAGTCAAACGCTTTCCGGAAGTCAAGGAATATGGTATCGGTCTGATACACTTCATCCATAGTTCGCAAGATATCATGTGAAAAAAGGGCTAGTTGCGTTTCGCGATGCTTTTTAAAGCCTTGCTGATGCGTGGACAGCAACTTCTCTGTCTCAAGGAAATTCATTATATTCGAACTGAGAATATGTTCGAGAATCCTGCAACAAACCGATGTTAAGGACATTGGTCTGTAATTTTGAGGATCTGTCCTTCTACCCTTCTTATATACAGGCGTCACCTGCGCTTTTTTCCAGTCGCTCGGGACTTTACGTTGGGCAAGAGATTCGCGATAAATGCAAGCTAAGTAAGGAGACAATGCAGTAAGATACGATCGGTCGCTAAATGGAAACCACAGTGAAAAATGTGATCAAGCTTGGCACAGATGTGTTGGGCAGAGTCTCAAATATGCCCGAAGACAGCGGCACGTCGCTCTTCTCAGTTATGAGTGCAAAGTGAGCGCTTAAAGAAGCCTTGAATGTAGTGCTTTCCGCCAAGTATGGGTGGCTGCCGTGAGACTTCGCCTAATTTCATGCAACCCCATGCAACGTAACTTTCATGCATTTCCTTCTTCGTGACAGTTCTCGGCCGCGCACGGTAGGGACAATGATGGTGCTGCAGCTGCGTTTTCAATGGGAAGTGTTTGATCAGCCACTACGCTGCCCGGACTTGGCTCCCTCTGATTTTCATCTCTGCTCAAATGAATGTCTGGCTATGAAGACAACATTTTGGCACAAACTGCGAGCTGCAATCCAGCGTAGAAAATAGTTGTAAAGTACAGGAGGCTGCCTTCTGCGATGAGGGTATTGGAAAGTTGGTACAACGCTACGACAAACGTCGAATTCGGAAGGGCGACTACGTAGAGAAGTAGCTGGAAGGTGAATCTAAATATTGCAAATAAAACAGTTTCGATTTTTATTGTGGTTTCCATTTCGCGACCAATCGTTCTTTACTTTCCGAGTAGCCCTCCTGCGAAACTAATAATGCGTTAACATTGGCCGAGTCCACAACGGACGGATCACTTCTATAGGGTAAGCAGAGGCTAAGGTGCGCATGGCGTAAAAATCCGTATCTAACGTTTTCCCTCCATGAGAGTATAGTGTGGTAGCCCTGCATGTTTAGTTGATGGAATCAGGTGTGTTGTGTTAGTGGTTTGCACTTTGAAGCTTACCAGATATGAGGTAAGTTAGTGTTTTGAAACTTTCGGTCTTCATAGTTACCGTGTAATTCATAACTATCTGTCTGCTATAAAAAATCCCAAAGATTTACCAATACCTTGTATGTAACTACATAACCTAACTGAGGCCTTAAGCTTAGTTGCTAGTTTAACAAGTTGCCATCAACGGCAGATGATGCCAGAAGTTCAGAAATAACCGCTGCGGGGCAAAGATCCTAGTAACTAGCTGGGGAAAATGTCTGTAAGCATACCTTTGCCCCTAAACGCTTGTCTCTTCTTTCTTCGGTTTTAACCCATAGGTTTATTTAAAATATTTTATGGATCTTAACTTATAATTCGCTATTTCACATCGACTGATAGAGTATTAATAAGACTAGTTCAACTCCATGTTACAGAAACTACGAGAAGAAAGTTCTCCACGCTGTTTTCTTCTAAAACGTTAGAGGAGGCTAAGAAGCTAATAGAAAATGGGTCTTCCATTAGAAATGCGGCTAAAAGGCTTGATGGAATGAATCCACACTACGTAAAGGACTTAAAGCTGGCTATGGAGTGGTATATTTGGGGCGTTTTAGGAAAGTATTTTCTGAGGCAGAGGAAACTGAATTGGCGGAAACTGTATCAATCTGGACTCTTATGTTCTGTGGCCTTAAGTTTAAACACTTCGGACATTTGGCATATCAGTTTGCCAACAGTAATGGCGTAAACCATCCGTTTAATAAAGAAACCCAAGTGACGCGGCAAGACTGAGGTCGCTTGCTCATCGCTCGTCATAATTTATGTTCGAGACAACGGAGAAAATCAGTATCGGGGTAATAATGGGATTCAGTAACGCGCAAATGCACCTTTTTCTCAGCAACTTGGAAACTTTGCCCAAATATAATTTTCGCCCCCTCGAGTCTATAGTGAAGAAGTAACACAAATACAGATTGTACCGGAAAACTGCAGAAGAGTGTGACAAGAAATTGGTGAATAACGATAATAATAATAATAATGATACAACGTGTTTCTTTGCGTTAAAATGTTTTCTATTTAAATTAGTGTTAAGTTAGTGTCATGTTTTGATGTTTAATACCATCACGATCATGGAGACAATGGTGATGATGATGGTGATGTTAGTGATGATTTTGGTATAATAAAACGTTGTACAAGTTAATAGTGGCAGTTCTTATGAAATACTGTAGTTCTTCTTTAGTCTGTTATAATAATTTCCTTTTGTGCGGAATTTTGTGCCATAACAGTAGGATGTTTACCTTTAGCTTGCGGCAAAGATCCATTTTCTTCATTTCTAACATATCGTTAAATATAAATTTAGTATGTCATACAAGTAATCTAGAACAAATGGTATCGTGTACGATCCTTGGTGTTGTGTGTACAATTTTCATTGTCATGAAGCCGGAAAGACAAAAGGAAAAAAGAGAAAAGTGTTAAGTGCGCACCTTTGTCGCCGCCTACACTGCGTGTTCGTCGCGCAGTATTAGTTTTGCCTGTGTCGTCATCATACCAGTGTAGGCGCATGCATCTAGAACAAATGGTATCGTGTACGATCCTTGGTGTTGTGTGTACAATGTTCATTGTCATGAAGCCGGAAAGACAAAAGGAAAAAAGAGAAAAGTGTTAAGTGCGCACCTTTGTCGCCGCCTACACTGCGTGTTCGTCGCGCAGTATTAGTTTTGCCTGTGACGTCATCATACCAATGTAGGCGCATGCATCTAGAACAAATGGTATCGTGTACGATCCTTGGTGTTGTGTGTACAATTTTCATTGTCATGAAGCCGGAAAGACAAAAGGAAAAAAGAGAAAAGTGTTAAGTGCGCACCTTTGTCGCCGCCTACACTGCGTGTTCGTCGCGCAGTATTAGTTTTGCCTGTGACGTCATCATACCAGTGTAGGCGCATGCATGTCATTGTTGTGAATTAGCTTTGTATAAAGTAATAAACTGGTGCAGCGCGGAAGCGCGTCTAGCTAGGATATCGATTTGGGAGTAATTGCGAAGAGCGTGCGGAGCACACCTAGGACTCAAAGTGAAACAATAAAAATATTCGCCTGAATATAAGTGAAAATCGATATTAGATTGAAAATTACAAAACACTGAAATATATCGTTATTTATGATTCATAAATATGTTCAAAATTGTAGAAAACGTAAGTCAGAGGAAATCTCGCATGGAAACGAATCCGAAAAGACTAAAAAGTACAGTGCCGAGCGAAAGCGAAAAGGAAATAAAAAATGACGCAAAGTAAATATGTAGCTGGTCAGCGATAGTCCGAACTTGTAATGTATACACTCTGTAACCATTATATTAGTCTGGGTAGCCATCGTATTAAAGAGATTGATAATTAAATTACATATTAATACGAAAGACTTGTCATGATTTTACCGACGTTTTTACGAGAAATCTACGGCGCGGATCCGAATTACGCATACAAAAATTTTTCTTTAATTCTGCCATCTTTGTATCGATAACCACTCACAACTCATTCTGGACACTCATGACCATTTTGTCAACTCTGCCCTGTATTCGATCAGTTCGTTACCTGGACACGAGAAACCCGTATTTTTGCACTTCTGGCCAGTTTGCAGAAATTCGAGCTTTGTATTGAAGGCTGGCATTCCTCTATGCAGGAATGACGTTTTCTTTATTTAAATCTGAACTCACGAGTTGTGGTCTCTCAGACCGTGCGAAAATTTTCAAGTTTGGACTCCAAAGCCAGTTGTGGTGGAATGCTTCTATAGTCCCCCTACTCTCAAATTGACAAGCGTACGATGTTTTGTTGTCGGTTGCGTTATCGTCTTCTGTGTTTTTTGTTGACACGTGTTATTGATAGGTACTGGAGTTTCCTAGACCGCGCCTCGGGAACTACGTACCTGTTTCCTTCAGTACGGTACCGTATAGCTCAAAATATGTTGGCACGAATGTGTCATTTTGAACTTTCCCGAATTTGATGAAAATGTTAGTCGGTCTATGGAGGATGGTGTCGGTGATATAGATCAAGAAATTAAAAAAAAGACGACAATTTTACATTAGCCAGTGATCACAGTTCTGCTATCGAACAAGATTATCGTTCAGAGGAAGAACTTCAGGAGAGTTGTAAAGAGGATCTGTCTGTTCTTCAATGAAATACTTAAAGTGTCTTTTAAAATCGAATGTGTTCTGAGTGGTGATAAAAATTTAGTTCCCAGCAATGAATGTCAATTTGACAGACTTTCTTTTTGCACCTATCGGGTGGAATTTTTATGTGCAAATTTAAAACCTGGCATTTAGTTTTATTTGGAAATTTATTTGCTACAGGGATTGTATAATTTTTCAGACTATTAAATTCAAGAATGAGAATTACGTTTTAATGTAGTTTTCAGGTACAGTTAGCCTGCTGTCTGACTAGTCTTCCAGGCTAAAATTTCTTTTGGAACGCAATTCAGTAAATCAGCCGCTCCCTTTACCTCTTTTTCCCATCAGTCGATTTTTGCCAAATACTATGTACACTACTTGCCGCTGAGCATCTATATCCCGCAGAACACCTTATGGTGTGTGGCGGAGGATACTTTGTATCCCACTGTCAGTTCCCTCTTTTCTTTTTCCAGTTGCGAGTGGCACAAGGTAAGAAAAACTGTTGGTAAGCCTCCGTGTGAGCTCCAATCTCTCTAACGGTATTTTCGTGACACATTCCCAGGAGGGAGCAATGTATTGGCTGACTCTTCACACAAACGTACCCTCTATGAATTTTAACAGTAAACAACGCCGTAATGCAGAACGCCTCTCTTGCAGTGCCTGCCACAAGAGTTGCCTGATCGTCTCCGTGACGCTTTCGCCCTTATTAAATGAACCTGTAACGAAACGCGCTGCTCTTCTTTGTATCTTCTCCATTTTCTCTATCACTCCTATTCGATAAGCATACCAGACTTGCCGGCAATAATTAACTATAGGCGAAACGAGGGTTTTTTGGCTGCATCCTTTGTGAATGTATTGTACTTTGTAAGAATTCTTGCAATGAATCTCTGTCTGGGGTTTGCGCTACCTGTGAATAGTTTTTGTGTGGTTGTTCCACTTTAAATCACTCTGTGCACATACTCGAAGTTGTTTAATGTATGAGATTGCTTCCAGTGATTTTTTTACAATCCTGTAATCCTACAATAGTGGGTCTTTCCGTTTCATTTTCATGTAAGTATATTTTCTCATTGTTTTAGTCTATTTCTTATTCACAAGCGACGTACTTCAAAATTACATTTCACAAGTTGAATGGAAACCATAACAGTGGGTTACCAGTAGCTGTAATTGACCATTATATTTATTCGTCACCACATAGTGATCAATGAAAAACAACGTATAAGTGTGCAATTGGTTGACGTCTTCTTCACAGCCCTCTCTCCTCTCTCGTTTCCGACTGTCGTACCGGCGCTTGACTTTACGCCGTAGCAGCTTACATCCTTCTTTCCGTGACATGTTCGTAACTGGGGGATATAAGGCAAAATGCCTTTGCCAAAATGACCTTCTAACCAGTCCATAATAACCGTAGTTCGTTACAAGCAGAATGGAAGTCCTATATTCCTCACAGCCGGCTGGGGTGGCCTAGCGGTTCTAGGCGCTACGGTCTGGAACCGCGCGACCGCTACGGTCGCAGGTTAGAATCCAGCCTCGGGCATGGATGTGTGTGGTGTCCTTAGGTTAGTTAGGTTTAAGTAGATCTCACAATAAACTATGTAAATACTTCAATATTAGTACCCCAGAAAGGTTTTATTAAAATAAATTAACTTTAATTCTGATAAAAAGGCACGTATTAACATCTTAGCACAAGAGTAGCAACATTTCTTATATACATATACCATTTACCTAGTGGCGAGATAGTCACGCATGTAGCGGACAGCACGCCAAAGACAGAGGTTCCATTGTCTCTTGCATACACTCGTATTCGCTGTGGCGTTCCAACGACCTTCAGTGGGTTGTCAATCTATAATATGGTTCCCAACGTATAGGATTCTTTGATAAATTTATAGCTAAGCAATTGACAAAGACACACATATCGACTTTCAGTACAGTTCTAATTACACACCATTATAACATAGATTAAGACAACGCCGATGAGACATAATTCTCACCAGATTCGCTCAATAAATAACCAGCCTATGGAATTTCAATATCTCAGTGCTTCCTGATGTAATCCTCCTTCAAGAGACATCCGTAACTGCCCTCAACAACGAACCACCTAGTCTTGCAGATATTATTGTTCTTTTCCTCCAGTTTATTTTGCCTCTACTATTAACGATAAATTTATTGCTGTATAATGGCGGACTCTGTTGAATGAGTAGCTAAAAAACAAATGATAGTATATCATTAGTTCTTTCACAATTTTAATAAATATTTACAACATGATATTCAGATTTTTAGTTCAGAAGTCATTTTATTTCTAGATTTGTTGGTTTATATCACGCTGTAAACGGAATTGAGGCAGTAAAAATTCTGAACTCGCTCCTCATTTGAAGCAATGACGCAGTATTCATTCATTGAACTACCGTCGCTCCTCTCTGATTCCACTGTTTTCTTTGTACCTAATTATTCCCATTTTCACTGTTATGGACTAGTTTTTATTTCTTGATTACGAATTAAACTATTACCTTTCCTTAAAACCGAGGAAATTTCACGTAATAGTTTGTTTGACAGGTACAACACAACCATATCAGAATACTCACAGTTGTGGCTCTATAACCTTGGAGAGTAAGAAGATAATGTGGTTAGACACGCTGTAACCACACTGTTCGTGTTTAGAGATCACTGTGTAGTTTTTACGAACATTTCCTTTATAATTTCTTTATTTTTGAACGACTTCAGTAATATTTTAGTAATAAGAATAGAACTATTACCAAATATGATAAGGTTCAAAGCAAACCGAATATTGAATATAAAATTCTTTGGAGGACTATATAACCCTATGTTAGCGTATTGCTAAGTTACAACCGTTATTACCGTTACTGTTTCCACTACTGCTACAATTATTAGTCCTGCTCCTCGCCAAATGTACATGCTCGTGCAAGCCATTTACGGCTTCTGAAGTGAACTTTGTGAAAATATATCACAGAAAGTATTTTATGGTGTTTTCGTGTTCTGAGTAACTGTAAAACTTAATCTTTGAAGACAGTGCGTCTGCCAATGCAAGTACTTAATTACAAAAAGGAATTAATTCAATAAAATCTCAAGCTGAAACAATTAAAGCAAACAATAAAGACAGTTTCAAATCAGGATTTTTTCTGAACAACAATTCGCAACGATACGTCAGAGATATACCAAGCATTCTTGAGAGTTGACTCGCAGCGACTGCAAGTTGAAACGTCCCCTTCGAAAAATTTATACACGACTGTGCTTAAACTGACACACAATATTTTTAGCGCAACGCAATCTGACCTCCAAAAATCCCTACGAAAGAATGGCCCTGACTAACATTAGCCTATACGTTTCACA
This sequence comes from Schistocerca gregaria, assembly GCF_023897955.1. Lineage (NCBI taxonomy): Eukaryota > Metazoa > Arthropoda > Insecta > Orthoptera > Acrididae > Schistocerca > Schistocerca gregaria. The sequence goes on along the minus strand of NC_064931.1, from coordinate 117,665,875 downwards.
AATCACTTACCTCACAAAAATCTTCGTTACTCAAGCTACTGCAATACAGCGAGCGCCACTACTGCCAGCTAAATAAAAGATTCAAACTATGGAAGGCACTAACTACTGATAGGTATTGTTAGCAAATGAGAGATTTTAATAGAGAACAAACAATGTATTTACCTTAGTAGTCATAATATATATATCAGTTCATGACACCAATTCTTACAAATTTCAAAACTCCGCCATCTCTCTCCCCACGTCCACCACTGCAGGCGGCTCACCTCCAACTGCGCAACGCTACGCGCTGTTAGCATCCAGCTGCCGTTGCCCAACACTGCAATGGCAGACAACAATGCAAACCAGCCACAGACTGCACACGGCACAGCCAGTGATTTTTATACACAGCGCTACGTGGCGGCGGCGTTACCAATAAAAAAACCTAAACAGGAATAATATCTCTGACTGCTAAGGTAAACATTTCTAAATAATTACGATACGTGCGCATCCAAGTTATTTAATGTAAGAACTTTTCCAGACTAGACTTTAAATAGAAAGTGACTTATTCCAGAACTGTGGCTTTAACTAACTAGTTAGTGAAATAATACTTGCTCTACCAATACTAACTTGATTAACACATGTAAATGAGTGCAGTGTGCAGGAATGCAAACGTCATAGTTTTCTCATTCGGATCATAAACTGATGTCCCATACAGAAGAAAGCATTAGTTCTTTAAGACACTGAGCCACTCCCTGCTGTAACAATTGATCTACATTAAGTCCCTGAGATCTCAGTGAAGTCGCGTGGAAGGAACAACTATTACGTTCATTCAGCAAAGCAGGGAGCAGTTTCACTGGCGCCAGTGTAACTTGAGGTCCGAGAAGAATACGAAGAAGGTAATTGGAACTGTTTGGTAAAATATTGATATTATTTAGAACTTATGGACTTGAAGGGACTTACGCTTACATATGGTGTACTTAACTTGAACTAATTAATTTGTTGGTCTTTTTCATGTTCCGTGTCCATTTAACGATTGAAATCACAAACCTCGAATTTAAAATCATTACTATAAAGAGATGAATATCGGATAAAGATATCTGGACAACGCAGATTCGTCAGTATCGACTTAAAGATAAGACATTGAAATTTGCGAAAGCGTGCCTTGTTTTACTAATTTCCTTTCTCTTTCTGGATACATTGGGCTCTAGAGAGCTTTAGTACTTTTTGTTTAATCATTCAAGGTAAGGTCTCAATGATTTCAGATATTATAAAATATTCTTTCATCTTTTGGAAGACACATTCCATTGTTTTTTATAATAGTGCCCTGGAAGTGACACAAACGAAGCAAGTGAAGTTTAAAGTTGGATTTTCCCTTTTTAAAATTGAAATAGGACTGTTAACACTTTAGTAAATTTAGAATGGCTTAACGCACTTGGCGCGGAAGGTTAGAAACGGAACAATTGATGGTTCGTATCGTGGGAGAATCTGCACGATGGAGAAGACGTAGAATTAGAAAATGATCAGGTGATGTTTTGTCATAGTATTCTAATTTCTCAGTTAACTGACCCTGATAAAAGCAGAGTTCAAGTGGCCTCTAGTTTGGTCGAGATGAAGTCCAAAGTGGTGAAAGAGACTGACCAGGTCGATGAGACACCAGGAACGGTGGAAAATGCACCATATACGTGCCTGGTCACTCACCCGTTTTGGATTTTGATCATGCTTATTGAAAGCTTCGAAAAGAAACAAGATGAAAGCGTTGCTGATTTGTCTAAAAAACTAGCCAAATGCAATTCTGAGTTGGCTAAAAAACAAGCCGAACGCGATGCTGCTTTCGATAAAGAGCTAGCAGAGCGCGATAAGAGACAAGAAAAAAGTAATAAATAACTCCTAGAAGAGTTAAGTGCTAGGCTGGTTGAAAGAGAAGATGTTTGAAGACCTTAATCAAATCAGGCAGTGTTTGATTAATGTCCATAGACGGTTTGGGGGTTGAGTCCCAGGTAAAATAATGATAGAGGATTTGATAAAAAAAAGGAGAAGATCTGGAGTTTGAAAATATGAAACAGATCGAAGAATATTTACTAACGAAGGCTACTAATTGGGAAGAGGATATGTCAGAGTGGATAGAAGTATAATACGCTGGCATTAACAACGCGAGTGGAATCAGAAATTAACACAGCAATACAACGCGTTAGCAAAAGTTCCGGTTGATTGACTAGTAAGGATACGGAAAGATTCAAGGAAGAATTCCAACAAATCAAAGATAAAGTAATTTTCGAAACAACAAGTGGCAAAAAGAAATAAAACATCCACTAAGAACGCTAGAGATGATGTACCGAATTAATCCAAATTAAAAGCAAGTGATTCTGCTAGAGCGGCAGGCTCAGAAATTACGTTTAACTGTTCGCCTGTGAATGCTTCCAATAAAGGAAACGAGGACACTTATTTTGAGACTCATCCTTACGGTGCAATAGGAAGAAACACCTCATCCCTGTCAACGATTAAAATTGAGTAGAGTATTATAAAGAATAGGACATTTCACTCACACTCATCAGAGAAAGACTGTCCACATCCGATTGTCTTTATTAAAAGCTTCCGGAACACAAAACGCAGTTTACTGTGACGCGCATAGTCAGAGATGATGCTGCGTGTGTCGACTTGTGAAGCAGCAGATTCTTGTAATATTTGCGAAGAATTTGAAGAAAAATTCATCGCGAATTATTGGTCTCCGAGCAAACAACAGCGTCTGCGCTTAGGTTTACAACTCAGACTACTACAATCCTAAGAAAAGATCGAGAAAATATTTCGAACGACTCATTAATGGAACATGATACTGGGATGAAGCGATTTACACCGAGATGTGTTGCGTATTCTAAGAGCCAAACTGCCAATACCCATTCGAGAGAAACTTCCAATACTAGTCTAGAATACTTCCTGTCTATGACAGACTCTATTGATTTGATCCAGGAAGACCTAAAGCACATAAACGGGAACACTGTTGACCTGAATCAGATGTATGCGAATGGCAATGGACAAAACGGAAACAGTAGGCCTTCGAAATACAATAAAAGAAATGGTAATTGGGAAGGACAGAGTAATGTAACGCATTAGCAACCGAATAATGGCAACTGGGGAACAAACCCTAATCAAGTTAACTACCATTACGCGCAAGAAAACTAGGGATATCCTCCCGGCTCACAGGCGCAAGGAAGATCCTGTTATCCTTGTAACGACGGTACAGGGCATAATAATGATAGAAATTCAAATCAGTGTAATATAAAAAGGAAGTATGATGCTAATTTTAATAATGATGCTAATTGCCGGCCTGTAGAATCTCCCTCGATGCACCCTAACTGCTCACAATCTCCGGTTCAATCATGTAAGCAGCCACCCATACCAACAGTAGTTTCAGATACATCCGATCCTAGGAGTAGCAATCACAATATATCACAACAACCACAAAACCCAAATAATTCATGGCCATCACATAACCGTAGTATAAAACTAATTTACATAACTGATGAATCCCTAAGTGGACAGTCCACTTCGACAAACTAAAACCGGCCTCAGCTTTCCTAAGACTGGTCGGAGGACGTTGGAAAGGCAAACTTGGGGGTAACATCCATGATAACGTGTATATGTTGAGATACAATGAACGCAAGCTGATAATAGGGAACTTAAGTTACGAACCCCATCGATGTAAGGTTATGGAGTTCCCGTATATATTATGTTGGTTACCGGCTCTACGATGAATATAATTAGCTAATGCTTTTATAGGCAAATAACCCACAGTAATAATAAAATACCTGTCTTATCTGTTCAGAATTGTAGTGTGATTGTAGTATTGGGGGCTCAGTCTCAGATTATAAAATGGCAGGTACAATTACCTGTGGATGTACAGGGCAAAGGTTAAAATGCGCCTTTCTGTGCGTACCTTGATCTGTACCATGCATATGGACTGGGATTTTATTTCGTTAGAGGAAAGTAGTAATAGACCATTCGGTGAGATATTGCCTCCTATAGGATACTGTGAAATCTGTAACACTGAACCTATTAAAAGCCTTTCAGTTGCTTGGAAAACACTGTCATCACGTTGTTGTAAAGGCCGTGCAGCCGAAAGTTCTGAACATCAGTTCAGAGAATCGTCCATTAGAAGCCTTAGGACAGACAATGCCGAATATATTTAACACCATTCAGCAGAAGATATCAGGATCGTAAAATGAATCACCTCAGGAAGACAAATCCAGAATTATAAAAAGGTTATGTCCAGAAAATGGATGCATACCTCTACGAAACATTCTGTCGTGCCTCCTACTCAATCCCCTTGACAAAAAAGGAAGCAGTAGCCAAAGGAATTGACAAGATGCTTGACTGGCAAATAATCGAACCATCCATTTCACCTTATAATAACCCTCTGTTAGCCATGACCAAACAACGTGGGTGTATCATGTTCGTTTTGGATGCACGTGACATAAATAAAATTGTTGCCCCAACGGGTACTCGGTCTGAGAACACAGAGGTGTTATTACAAAAGTTACGATATGTCAAATTCCTGATTTCTATATATTTAAAATGGTCATATTGGTAGGTCCCGTCAGCAAAGGCATCGAGAAAATACATGTACTTTATTTTTATTGGTCGAAGTTACCAGTTTAAAGTGTTATCATTTGGATTAACAGTCAGTGCCTCTGGACATTGTCTTGGGACCAAAGATGCTAAACAGAGTCGCTTTATATGTTGATGATCTGTTAGTAGCCACCGAGACTTGGGAGAAACATCTAGAGCAAATGAAAAAAGTATTTCAGAAATTTCTGGATTATGGTGTTACTGCAAACTGAACAAAGTCAAATATGGGAATAGTTGGATTAAATTATTAAGAGACATTACACCTCCTATGCGAATTTGACCAGGTCCAAATAAATTAGATGCTATCAGAAATTTCCCTCATCCCACTTCGAAAAGGCAACTGAAACCTTTTTCGGGACTTGCATCATTTTTTCATTAATTTCTACAAAATCAGTTACTAAATAATGATCATGATCAACAGGGCTGGACGCCTGTCTCTTCCAAATTGAACAAACAGGTAACGAACAAGAGCTAAAATCGTCGGGTTCGCCAGTAGGATTTTGTCAGGATGTGAACAGTCCTACACAACTACTGAGTTGGAAGCATTAACTGTTGAGGCGTTACAAAAATTAAACTATTTTATACATGGTAAACACTTAAAAGTATATTGTGACAGTCAATCAATGAGTTTTCTTTTATCATGTACGCTGTTGCATGCTAGGTTAGCCAAGTGGGCTTTGATATTGTAGTCTTATGACATTGAGCTTATCCATGTCAAAGGTTCCGACAACATCATTGTAGATGCTTTGTCTAGGCTTCCCCAAGAGCTTTCAGATTTTCAGAAAATGAATGCGGGAAATTCACAATTTAAAGTATTGTTAATAAAGAAGACACCATTCAAGCAGAATGACATACATATGTATCACAATATGGCCAAATTGCAGGATGATGATCCGCAATGTCATCAAATAAAGTAATAAAAAGGCAAGGTAATGAGGGAAGAGAGTTGGCATAGTATCGGTTATATGATGACATGCTTTGTTACACTAATGATAGGTCAGATAAGAGGTGGAGGATTTGTATCCCCTCTCAATGTGTTATGAACTTTATATGGTTTATCTATTACATCCGAGGCCATTTCGGCATTGACAAATGTACGAACAAGATACAGTAGCGTTGTTACTTCCCTGACATGAAAATAACAGTACAGAAATTGTTGAAAACCTGTATGACATGACGTAAGGTAATTAACAATAAAACTGACTTACATCCGATGTTACCAACAAAACCACTCCAGTTAGTGTAATGGTACAGGACCCCTCCCTACTGCCAGAGGTGGAATTAAATACATATTTGCTGTATATGATGTGTGCAGTAAATATCTTAAATTATATCCTACTCGATCTATAAGAGCAGCGACTCTTATCCGGAAATTCGAGCAGGCCTATATTCCAAAGTTAGGAAAACCAAAGACGATTGTTTCGGATAATGCTTCGTACTTTACTGGACAGAAGTGGAAAGAATTTTTGAGAATGCAAGGAATTAAACAAATTTTAATAGCCAGCTTCCACCCAGAAACAAGTCTCGTAGAAAGGATATTTCGTGAACTAAATCGGTTCATGAGGTCATACGCCTCAAGGCAGCACACAAAATGGATATAGTATTTGAATATTTTCGAGAATATTTCTTATCACTTGCCCCATTCTTCGACTGAGGCAGAGATACTGCTATAAGAGAAAGAGTCGACTGAATGGATATACTCTCTTCCGACGATGATTTATCAGAGCATTAATCAAGAAGAAAAACTAAATTAAGCATTAGAAAAACTAAAACAAAGCGCACAACAGCGTAAAATAAAATATGGCTGGAACTTAGGTAAAGTCACTAGGTACCATGTAGGTGAATGGTATTGCTTCGATTCACGAGATGCGACGTGGTCGCGAATTGAACAGTGAGCCGAATAAAGTAATAAATTTCCCTTACCTCAAGTCAATGGACGCAAATTTATTTGTCATCAAACTACCGGTTTCGGTCTATAATGACCATCTTCAGATCTTTTTTATAAAAACATGTCCTAATGTACTGGAGCCATTCCGACTCCAGTAGTCTGATCACAAAAAAATTTGTAACCATTGACGTGAAGTAGAGGAAAAAATGTATTACTCCGAGTTCACCCTAATATCTACATCTACATCCATACTCCGCAAGCCACCTGACGGTGTGTGGTGGAGGGTACAATGAGTACCTCTATCGGTTCTCCCTTCTATTCCAGTCTCGTATAGTTCGTGGAAAGAAGGATTGTCGGTATGCTTCTGTGTGGGCTCTAATCTCTCTTTTATCCTCATGGTCTCTTCGTGAGATATACGTAGGAGGGAGCAATATACTGCTGGACTCTTCGGTGAAGGTATGTTCTCGAAACTTCAACAAAAGCCCGTACCGAGCTACTGAGCGTCTCTCCTGCAGAGTCTTCCACTGGAGACTATCTATCATCTCCGTATCGCTTTCGCGATTACTAAATGATCATGTAACGAAGCGCGCTGCTCTCCGTTGGATCTTCTCTATCTCTTCTATCAACCCTATCTGGTAAGGATCCCACACTGTTGAGCAGTATTCAAGCAGTGGGCGAACAAGCATACTGTAACCTACTTCCTTTGTTTTCGGATTGCATTTCCTTAGGATTCTTCCAATGAATCTCAGTCTCGCATCTGCTTCACCGACGATCAACTTTATATGATCATTCCATTTTAAATCACTCCTAATGCGTACTCCCAGATAATTTATGGAATTAACTGCTTCCAGTTGCTGACCGGCTATTTTGTAGCTAAATGATAAGGGATCTACCTTTCTATGTATTCGCAGCACGTTACACTTGTCTACATTGAGATTCAACTGCCATTCCCTGCACCATGCGTCAATTCGCTGCAGGTCCTCCTGCATTTCAGTACAATTTTTCATTGTTGCAACCTCTCGATACACCACAGCATCATCTGCAAAAAGCCTCAGTGAACTTCCGATGTCATCCTCCAGGTCATTTATGTATATTGTGAATAGCAACGGTCCTATGACACTCCCCTGCGGCACACCTGAAATCACTCTTACTTCGGAAGACTTCTCTCCATTGAGAATGACATGCTGCGTTCTGTTATCTAGGAACTCCTCAATCCAATCACACAATTGGTCTGATAGTCCGTATGCTCTTACTTTGTTCATTAAACGACTGTGGGGAATTGTGTCAAACGCCTTTCGGAAGTCAAAAAACACGGCATCTACCTGTGAACCCGTGTCTATGGCCTTCTGAGTCTCGTGGATGAATAGCGCGAGCTGGGTTTCACACGACCGTCTTTTTCGAAACCCATGCTGATTCCTACAGAGTAGATTTCTAGCCTCCAGAAAAGTCATTATACTCGAACATAATACGTGTTCCAAAATTCTACAACTGATCGACGTTAGAGATATAGGTCTATAGTTCTGCACATCTGTTCGACGTCCCTTCTTGAAAACGAGGATGACCTGTGTCCTTTTCCAATCCTTTGGAACGCTGCGCTCTTCTAGAGACCTACGGTACACTGCTGCAAGAAGGAGGGCAAGTTCCTTCGCGTACTCTGTGTAAAATCGAACTGGTATCCCATCAGGTCCAGCGGCAATTCCTCTTTTGAGCGATTTTAATTGTTTCTCTGTCCCTCTGTCGTCTATTTCGATATCTACCATTTTGTCATCTGTGCGACAATCTAGAGAAGGAACTACAGTGCAGTCTTCCTCTGTGAAACAGCTTTGGAAAAAGACATTTAGTATTTCGGCCTTTAGTCTCTCATCCTCTTTTTCAGTACCATTTTGGTCACAGTGTCTGGACATTTTGTTTTGATCCACCTACCGCTTTGACATAAGACCAGACTTTCTTAGGATTTTCTGCCAAGTCAGTACATAGAAGTTTACTTTCGAATTCATTGAACGCCTCTCGCATAGCCCTCCTCACACTACATTTCGCTTCGCGTAACTTTTGTTTGTCTGCAAGGCTTTGGCTATGTTTATGTTTGCTGTGAAGTTCCCTTTGCTTTCGCAGCAGTTTTCTAACTCGGTTGTTGTACCACGGTGGCTCTTTTCCATCTCTTACGATCTTGCTTGGCACATACTCATCTAACGCATATTGTACGATGGTTTTGAACTTTGTCCACTGATCCTCAACACTATCTGTACTTGAGACAAAAGTTTTGTGTTGAGCCATCAAGTACTCTGAAATCTGATTTTTGTCACTTTTGCTAAACAGAAAAATCTTCCTACCTTTTTTAATATTTCTATTTACGTCTGAAATCATCGATGCAGTAACCGCTTTATGATCGCTGATTCCCTGTTATGCATTAACTGATTCAAATAGTTCGGGTCTGTTTGTCACCAGAAGGTCTAATATGTTATCGCCACGAGTCGGTTCTCTGTTTAACTGCTCAAGGTAGTTTTCAGATAAAGCACTTTAAAAAATTTCACTGGATTCTTTTTCCCTGCCACCCGTTATGAACGGTTGAATCTCCCAGTCTATATCCGGCAAAATACCTCATTGTTGAAGAAGCAAAGTAGAAACTGGCAACCGATATACTCTGGTCCGTGCACGATTATCAGAATACACCATGAGGATTGTTTTCTGGTAGTGTGTCCAGAGACAAGACGAACAAAAGGCTTAAGCACCACAAAGATCTCAAGAAGTTCTTTGAGTAATATATATACTGTAGCTAGTTTTCTGCATTCACAGTTATTAATGTCGACTCAGGATGGCAAATAGTCCAGAAACATAGAGTTTAAATCATTTTATTAGTGTTGAGTTGTTGAATAAGTTGTCTGACCTTTTTTGTTAACTGTTTTGTAGAAGTTGTTCTTCTAGTAAGGTAAGTTTTTTTGTGGTTGTTTTGCCTAAGAGGTAGTTACTTAACTAAGAATTGTTTTTGCTAAGCTTAGTGCAGGAGGTCTATTTCGGAGAAATCGTAGGAATTAGTTTCATTATGGATATGGAAATGCCGTGTGGCTTGGGCCTCCCATCGTGTAAATCGGTCGCCTGGTGCAAATCTTTCGAATTGACGCCACTTCGGCGACTTGCATGTCGATGTGGATGAAATGATGATGATAAGGACAACACATCACCCAGTCCCTGAGCGGAGAAAATCTCCAACCCAGCCGGGAATCGAACCCAGGCCTTTAAGTTTGACATTCCGTTCCGCTGACCACTCAGCTACCAGAGGGTGGGGGACAGTTTCATTATAAACTGGTAGATAAAGCGGGATTGGATAGTTTACATGGGAGTGACCAAATTTTTTGTCCAACCCTTGCAACGCAGTGAATCTGTATAGAGAAGACGATACGCAGAAAAGTTTGCCCATTTACTAGTGGCAAATTGGTTAGCGACGCTTGTCAATAACTACAAAAAGTGATTTGAGAGCTTATCATAACCATAAAAGGCGAACGCGAATTCCATTGTCAGGTAGCTCTCCACTAATGTCATTCTGTCCTTTATAACTCAAGTACGTGAATCAATTTGTGAGCAATTACTAAAAGGACCTGTGTAGTGCAGTCTATAAGAAAGACAGAAAACAACCTTTGAATATTGTGATCCGTAAATTTGGTATGATACCAACTGTTTTCAGAATCATAGAGTAAATAATAAATATACCATAAATCTTTCTAACATTAAGTGTAAATGAGGACTGCTATACCAGCGATCACTGATGGGCGGAAGAGAGATGGATAACGTGTACTGGTAACATACTGTCAAGCATATATTATGCTTTCCAGTTGTGACAGACTATTTATATAACGATCTCAACATTATAGATGAAATAAGGACTGAAAAAGCAGCGAACGTTGTAATGTAAATGAGAAGTGTTGTATCATTGTGAGCATTTGAGTGAAGTGAACTACTTTAGCAACGATCACACCAATGCTTTCGTGATTATTCAATGACGGGTCAAGTGGAAACTTAATTTTACGGGAACGGTGCGCTCAGTAATGCACTGACACAGTCGGTGCTAGGAAGATGCACAACAATGCAAAGTTATTGACAAAATTTTTAACGTACTCCTCCTGTGTTGGTCAGAAAGGTGTGAACAGACAGACTTTCCATTTAGTTAGCTGTGTGTTCAATAAAGATGTTAGCCTATCACAACCGCATATTATGAAGTGCGCATGACTACAGAACAAGTAAACATTTCTTGCATGTGACTTTACAGAACGCAGGATGCAGATTAATTGTATAATTAGCACTTTTCAGAGCACGAGAGACAGTCTCATAACTCATATGTAATAATGCAATATAGTATGTGAAGCTGTTTCATATTCACTGCAACGGGTTCATACACGCCTGACTGCAGCCTACCAGCATGAAGTCGGCGGTCTATTGGGGGGGGGGGGGGGGGGGGCGCATGAGTTCGATGTTGCACATTAGACCTCAGCTTCGGCTGTCAAGCACAATTTTAGCGGGTCATCACATCTGTGATCTCCTGTCTACGAGAAACGGTCCCATTAGACCACAACGTCGGCTGTCAAATGGATCAAATGACTCTGAGCACTATGGGACTTAACTTCTGAGGTCATCAGCCCCTAGAACTTAGAACTACTTAAACCTAACTAACATAATGACATCACACACATCCAGGATTCGAAACTGCGACCGTAGCGGTCGCGCGGTTCCAGACTGTAACGCCTAGAACCGCTAGGCTACCCCGGCCGGCCGTCGGCTGTCAATCACAGGAGTAGTGGGCCATCACGTCTCCAGTGACACCACAGACAACGACGAGCAGAATCCGAAGCATACGTCACTACCAATTGTAAACCTTGAATTCGAAGCTGATCCATGTAAAATGTATTGAAATATACAATGAACAGCCAAAGAAACTGTTACACCTACCTAATACCGCGTAGGGCCCCCGCGAGCACGCAGAAGTACCGCAACACGATATGGCATGGACTCAACTAATGTCTGAAGTAGTGCTGGAGAGAACTGACACCATGAATCCTGCAGGGCTGGCCATAAATCCGTAAAAGTAAGAGGGGTGAAGATCTCTTCTGAACAGCAAGTTGCAAGGTATCCCAGATACGCTCAATAACGTTCATGTCTGGGGAGTTTGGTGGCCAGCGGAAGGGATTAAACAAGTGTTTCTGGAGCCACTCTGTAGACATTAGAGACGTGTGGAGTGTCGCATTGTCCTCCTGGAGTTGCCCAAGCCCGACGGAACGCACAATGGACATGAATGGATGCAGGTGATCAGACAGGATGTTTACGTACGTGTCACCTGTCACAGTCGTATCTAGACGTATCAGGGGTCCCATATCACTCCAACTGCACACGCCCAACACCATTACAGAGCCTCCACCAGCTCGAACAGTCCCCTACTCACATGCAGGGTACATGGATTCATGAGGTTGTCTCCATACCTGTACACGTCCATCCGCTCGATACAATTTGAAACATGTTTCAGTCTTCAACAGTCCAATGTCAGTGTTGACGGGTCCAGGGAGGTGTAAAGCTTTGTGTTGTGCAGTCATCAGGGATACACAAGTGGGCCTGTGACTCCGAAAGCCCATATCAGTGAATGATTCGCACACTGACACTTGTTGATGAGCCAGCATTGAAATCTGCAGCAATTTTATTGAAGTTTTGCACTGCTGTCACATTGACCGATTGTCTTCAGTCGTCATTGGTCCCGTTCTTGCAGTATTTTTTTTCTGGCTGCAGCGATGTTGGAGATTTGACGTTTTACCGGATTCCTGATATTCACGGTACACTCGTGAAATGATCGTAAGGGAAAATTTCCATTTCATCGGCACCTCGGAGATGCTGTGTACCATCGCTCGTGCGTCGACTAACACCACGTTCAGACTCACTTAAATCTGGATAACCTGCCACTGTAGCAGCAGTGAACGATCTGACAACTGCGCCAGACACTTGTTGTCTTATATGGGCGTTGCCGACCGCAGCGCCGTCTTCTACCTGTTTACATATCTCTGTATTTGAATACGCATGCCTAAACCGGTTTCTCTGGCGCTTCTGTGTATGTGATGGAATTATATAATTTGAACAGCCTTGTTAAGCTTATTTAAAAGGAGCAACCTGTTAGGCTCCTTTTAATTTATATTTTGAAATTATTTGAGTACAGGCACAATATTAGGCTCATTAGTGGATAAGTTGTGAAATATTTGAAATGAACGTCTTTAAGGTTTTTTTAAAAAAAATTGACTATCGGAAAACGTAAACTATAAATTGTTTGTTGATATATGTAGACTTAAAGTGTTTAAATATTTATGTTCGCTCTGCAGATATTATGATATTATGATCATTTTTGGTGTGGAAATATTTAAATAGTAATAAGGAGATACTTGAGTTATCTTGACCTAATGTCAAGTTTAATTGGAATGAGGTTTATAAGTGCAGTCCTTAAGGCTGCTGACTACCTCGTATTTCACTGTTGAGAGTTATCATTAGTATATTCCAAGCAGGTAAAGTGTGGTATGCTTCCGAACTGTGATTAGGCAGGTGTCTGCTCACACTAATCACAGTCTGGGAGGTCATTGTAACGACTCTTCATATGATCGGAGGTTACTGTGTAGTTTTTACGAATAATTTCTTTGCAATTTTTTAACGACTTTAGTAATATTTTATCAATAAGAATGGAACAATTACCAAAAACGAAGCAACAGAATATTGAATATAAAGCCCATTGGAGGACTATATAAGCTATGTTAGCATATTATTAAGTTACTACCGTTATTACCGTTACTGTTTAGACTCCTGCTACGATTACTAGTACTGCTCGTTGTTAAATGTACATACTCGTGTGAGCCATGTGTGTCTTCTGAAGTGAACTTTGTGAAAATATATTGTAGAACAATATTTCATGGTGTTTTCAAGTTCTGAGTAACTGGAAGACTTAATCTTTGAAGGCACCGCTTCTGCCAAAGCAAGTGCTTAATTACAAAAAGAGATTAATTCAATAAAATCTCAAGATAAAACAACTAAACCAAACCATAAAGACAGTTTCAGATCATGAATTTTTTTATGAGTAACACTTCGCAACAAAAAGTCAGCGACATACCAAGCAGTCTTGAGAATTGACTCGCAGCGACTGCAAATGAATAATATCTCTGATTGCTGACATGAACATTCTAAATAATTACCAAACGTGCCCATCCAAGTTATTTAGTGTGAAATGTAGGAACTTTTACAGACTAGACTTTAAGTAGAAAGCAACTTATTTCAGAACTGTGACTTTAACTAATCAGCGAAATAACGCTTGCTCTACCAATACTAACTTCATTAACGTATGTAAATGTGTGCGGTGAAAAGGAAGGCAAACGGCATAGTTTTCTCACTCGGATCATAAACTGACGCCCATACAGAAGAAAGCATTAGTTCTTTAAGAAACAGAGCCACTTCTTACTATAATAATTGATCTAAATTACGTCCCTGAGATCCCAGCGAAGTTGGATGGACGAAACGAACATTACGTTCATTCAACGACGCAGGAAGAGGTTCAATGTCTTCTTCAAAGCCGTCAATAATGTTTGATGAGTCCCTTCCGTGAGTTTAAATTTTGCATTCCTTCGGTATCCGAAATGATAAAAAATCAAAATATGACGATGCAGTTAACTTATAAGTTATGAATGGTGTTCCTTAATTTTAAATTTATGAATTCATTCAGTTTCCAGTATAAACAGAACAGTGGCACCAAAGGGCTCTAGCTTTTTCAAATTGCATAAACGCTCTTATCTCATTCGTGTGTGAAGGAAGAGGGACTGATGTTTACTGCATGCTGCGTAAAAAGTCTAGCACAAGCGACCGATGCTCTTAAACTGTGCCGAAAATTATGGATTACATAAAACGAAAGTGAAAGTGGTTTGTGGACGACACTATAAAGTCTAATACGTAATCGTTGACTACTATGATACGTAATCGTTGACTACAAATTAGTGCAATGAAATATACTCTGAGAAAGAAGTTAGAACTCTCACCATAGCTTTTTTTGGGACATCTTCTTTTCTGAAAACAGGAGGAGACACATCATGTACTGGGTAAAAATTTTTATTTGCGTTATTAAAGAAACGTTTACCGTTTACAGAGGATGTTTCCACCATTGAAATCGAACACAGATAAATCCTTTGATACTATGACAGTTTTAAACTTAGAAAAATATGTGGCATAATACGAATCGTATTTGCAAACAGCTTATATTGAACTGCACACATGCTCACTTGGATTAAGTCGTGAGTTCTCCTTCAGGGATATTGTTTATTCACACAGCGAACCACAGCATACACACAATATGCTGGGGCTCCACCATGAAGCAGACATATGTTTCGTCGCGTTGCCAACAGAATATCCCCAGTCCTTCAGGTACAACGGACTTAAGAAACTGCGCCTAAATGTTTCCAACGGCTCACGTAATTCATTATCAGTGTCACACCAAACGTTTGACGGAGAGTTGATACTGAAAACGGGCCTTCAGTATGGCATGTGGATCTATGTCAACCCATTGTGGCACTTGAAAACGCTATTTCTGGTAAACGTTGCTTCGTCTCTGTTACCAGTCCGTACCGTGTTGGTTAAGAAGAAAACTTCAGGATGTTCTACAGAGCTGGAAATAAAGATATGGGTGCAGCTTCTGCACAGGTTTTGCGTAGATGGGATGCATTAGTTATTCATATACTGCTATTCACAAAGTCGACTGTGGCAACTGATGGAGTTCAGTACATCTCCAAGTACTTGCATATGATGAGACTGCAGAACTCCCTCCTCCACTGTACAATCTGGGACATTTCGGTATTCCGGCATTGGTCATCAGAGATGCATAGCGACTGGTTTCCCCCAAACTACAAGTTACTGAGACAACTTTTCTTAACATGACTTTACGTTAGCCAAACAGGTGTAAGCTTTCCATCAGCAGGAGCAGAATTCCTTAGATCTCGCCTTAAAATAATACCTTACTGCCAAATTATGTTTTATGTTCCCCATCGTCCTTCTGGCCTCCTTCGGTCACAGCAGGTTGAAAGTTATCTATTATAAGTGCCAGCTTCCGAGCATAATGTTAACACGTCTGTTACTCATGAGCAACCTCTGCTTTGATATCTGTGCCCACTACTCTATCTGTAGTCACTCTTGCTTCTGCTGTACTGGTTCGTCTTAGCGAAGATCTTCGGGGCGAGTGCTAGTTCAGCCAATGAGAATTAAAGGCGGATGTGCGGACAAAATGACTTGCGACTTTGAAGATGAACAAAACTTCCTCCTTTCTATTCTGCAATAGACTCAGAAGAAAATCTTCAAAAAGCCAAGATCACTAGCAAATCATTTATTTCGATAACCTGTTTCTGTAAAGCTATCTTCGTATCTGCAGTAGATAGAACCTAGTTGATAGCATAATAGGTTTGCAAGTCAAGTATAATAACGTACAGAATCAGTTGTCCACAAACATAGAAAGGTAACATATCTTGTGCTCTACATGTTCCCGAACTCCTACATTTGTGCTATGTATCATGAACCATGGACCTTGCCGTTGGTGGGGAGGCTTGCGTGCCTCAGCGATACAGATGGCCGTACCGTAGGTGCAACAACAACGGAGGGGTATCTGTTGAGAGGCCAGACAAACGTGTGGTTCCTGAAGAGGGGCAGCAGCCTTTTCAATAGTTGCAGGGGCAAAAGTCTAGATGATTGACTGATCTGGCCTTGCAACACTAACAAAAACGGCCTTGCTGTGCTGGTACTGCGACCGGCTGAAAGCAAGGGGAAACTACAGCCGTAATTTTTCCCGAGGGCATGCAGCTGTACTGTATGGTTAAATGATGATGACGTCCTCTTGGGTAAAATGTTCCGGAGGTAAAATAGTCCCCCATTCGGATCTCCGGGCGGGGACTACTCAACAGGACGTCGTTATCAGGAGAAAGAAAACTGGCGTCCTGTGGATCGGAGCGTGCAATGTCAGATCCCTTAACCGGGCAGGTAGGTTAGAAAACTTAAAAAGGGAAATGGATAGGTTAAAGTTAGATATAGTGGGAATTAGCGAAGTTCGGTGCCAGGAGGAACAAGACTTTTGGTCAGGTGAATACAGGGTTATAAATACAAAATCAAATAGGGGTAATTCAGGAGTAGCTTTAATAATGAATAGGAAAATTGGAGTGCGGGTAAGCTACTACAAACAGCATAGTGAACGCATTACTGTGGCCAAGATAGACACGTAGCCCACACCTACTACAATAGTACAAGTTTATATGCCAACTAGCTCTACAGATGATGAAGAAATTGATGAAAAGTATGATGAGATAAAATAAATTATTCAGGTAGTGAAGGGAGACGAAAATTTAATAATCATGGGTGACTGGAATGCGAGAGTAGGAAAAGGGAGAGAAGGAAACACAGTAGGTGAATATGGATTGGGAAAAAGAAATGAAAGAGGAAGCTGTCTGGTAGAATTTTGCACAGAGCATAACTTAATCATAGCTAACATTCGGTTCAAGAATCATAAAATAAGGTTGTATACATGGAAGAACCCTGGAGATACTAAAAGGTTTCAGATAGATTATATGATGGTATGACAGATATTTAGGAACCAGGTATTAAACTGTAAGACATTTCCAGGTGCAGATATGGAGTCTGACCACAATCTGTTGGTTATGAACTGTAGATTAAAACTGAAGAAACTGCAAAAAGGTGGGAATTTAAGGAGATGGGACCTGGATAAACTGAAAGAACCAGAGGTTGTACAGAGTTTCAGGGAGAGCATAAGGAAACAATTGTAACAAATGGGGGGAAAATACAGTAGAAGAAGAAGAAGAAGAAGAATGGGAAGCTCTGAGGTATGAAGTAGTGAAGGAAGCAGAGGATCAAGTAGGTAAAAACACGAGGACTAGTAGAACTCCTTGGTTAACATAAGATATTTTGAATTTAATTGATAAAAGGACAAAATACAAAAATGCAGTAAGTGAAGCGGGCAAAAAGGAATACAAACGTCTCAAAAATGAGATCGACACGAAGTGCAAAATGGCTAAGCAGGGATGGCTAGAGGACAAATGTAAGGATGCAGAGGCTTATCTCACTAGGGGTAAGATAGATACTGCCTACAGGAAAATTAAAGAGACCTTTGGAGAAAAAAGAGCCACTTGTATGAATATCAAGAGCTCAGATGGAAACCCAGTTCTAAGCAAAGAAGGGAAAGCAGAAAGGTGGATGGAGTATATAGAGGGTGTATACAAGGGCGACGTACTTGAGGACAATATTCTGGAAATGGAAGAGAATGTAGATGAAGACGAAATGGGAGATACAATACTGCGTGAAGAGTTTGACAGAGCACTGAAAGACCTGAGTCGAAACAAGGCCCCAGGAGTAGACAACATTCCATTAGAACTACTGACGGCCTTGGGAGAGCCAATCCTGACAAAACTCTACCATCTGGTGAGCAAGATGTATGAGACAGGCGAAATACCCTCAGACTTCAAGAAGAATATAATAATTCCAATCCCAAAGAAAGCAGGTGCTGACAGATGTGAAAATTACCGAACAATCAGTTTAATAAGCCACACCTGCAAAACACGCGAATTCTTTATAGACGAATGGAAAAACTAGTAGAAGCCAACCTTGGGGAAGATCAGTTTGGATTCCGTAGAAATATTGGAACACGTGAGGCAATACTAACCTTACGACTTATCTTAAAAGAAAGATTAAGAAAAGGCAAACCTACGTTTCAGGGCATTTGTAGACTTACAGAAAGCTTTTGACAATGTTGACTGAAACACTCTCTTTCAAATTCTAAAGGTGGCAGGGGTAAAATACAGGGAGCGAAAGGCTATTTACAATTTGTACAGAAACCAGATGGCAGTTATTAGAGTCGAGGGGCATGAAAGGGAAGCAGTGGTTGGGAAAGGAGTGAGACAGGGTTGTAGCCTATCCCCGATGTTATTCAGTCTGTATATTGAGCAAGCAGAAAAGGAAACAAAAGAAAAGTTTGGAGTAGGTATTAAAATCCATGGAGAAGAAATAAAAACTTTGAGGTTCGCCGATGACATTGTAATTCTGTCAGAGAGAGCAAAGGACTTGGAAGAGCAGTTGAATGGAATGGACAGTGTCTTGAAAGGAGGATATAAGATGAACATCAACAAAAGCAAGACAAGGATAATGGAATGTAGTCGAATTAAGTCTGGTGATGCTGAGGGAATTAGATTAGGAAATGAGACACTTAAAGTAGTAAAGGATTTTTGCTATTTGGGGAGAAAAATAACTGATGATGGTCGAAGTAGAGAGGATATAAAAGGTAGACTGGAAATGGCAAGAAAAGCTTTTCTGAAGAAGAGAAGTTTGTTAACATCGAGTATAGATTGAAGTGTCAGGAAGTAGTTTCTGAAAGTATTTGTATCGAGTGTAGCCATGTATGGAAGCGAAACATGGACGATAAATAGTTTAGACAAGAAGAGAATAGAAGCGTTCGAAATGTGGTGCTACAGAAGAATGTTGAAGATTAGATGGGTAGATCATATAACTAATGAGGAGGTATTGAACAGAATTGGGGAGAAGAGGAGTTTGTGGCACAACTTGACAAGAAGAAGGGAAGGGTTGGTAGGACATGTTCTGAGGCATCAAGGGATCACAAATTTAGCATTGGACGGCAGCGTGGAGGGTAAAAATCATAGAGGCAGACCAAGAGATGAATACACAAGGATAATGGAATGTAGTCGAATTAAGTCTGGTGATGCTCAGGGAATTAGATTAGGAAATAAGACACTTAAAGTAGTAAAGGAGTTTTGCTATTTGGGGAGAAAAATAAATGATGATGGTCGAAGTAGAGAGGATATAAAAGGTAGACTGGAAATGGCAAGAAAAGCTTTTCTGAAGAAGAGAAGTTTGTTAACATCGAGTATAGATTGAAGTGTCAGGAAGTCGTTTCTGAAAGTATTTGTATCGAGTGTAGCCATGTATGGAAGTGAAACATGGACGATAAATAGTTTAGACAAGAAGAGAATAGAAGCGTTCGAAATGTGGCGCTACAGAAGAATGTTGAAGATTAGATGGGTAGATCACATAACTAATGAGGAGGTATTGAACAGAATTGGGGAGAAGAGGAGTTTGTGGCACAACTTGACAAGAAGAAGGGACGGGTTGGTAGGACATGTTCTGAGGCATCAAGGGATCACAAATTTAGCATTGGACGGCAGTGTGGGGGGTAAAAATCATAGAGGCAGACCAAGAGATGAATACACAAGGATAATGGAATGTAGTCGAATTAAGTCTGGTGATGCTCAGGGAATTAGATTAGGAAATAAGACACTTAAAGTAGTAAAGGAGTTTTGCTATTTGGGGAGAAAAATAACTGATGATGGTCGAAGTAGAGAGGATATAAAAGGTAGACTGGAAATGGCAAGAAAAGCTTTTCTGGAGAAGAGAAGTTTGTTAACATGGAGTAGAGATTGAAGTGTCAGGAAGTCGTTTCTGAAATAAATTGTATGGAGTGTAGCCATGTATGGAAGTGAAACATGGACGATAAATAGTTTAGACAAGAAGAGAATAGAAGCGTTCGAAATGTGGTGCTACAGAAGAATGTTGAAGATTAGATGGGTAGATCATATAACTAATGAGGAGGTATTGAACAGAATTGGGGAGAAGAGGAGATTGTGGCTCAACTTGACAAGAAGAAGGGACGGGTTGGTAGGACATGTTCTGAGGCGTCAAGGGATCACAAGTTTAGCATTGGACGGCAGTGTGGAGGGTAAAAATCATAGAGGCAGACCAAGAGATGAATACACAAGGATAATGGAATGTAGTCGAATTAAGTCTGGTGATGCAGAGGGAATTAGATTAGGAAATGAGACACTTAAAGTAGTAAAGGAGTTTTGCTATTTGGGGAGAAAAATAACTGATGATTGTCGAAGTAGAGAGGATATAAAAGGTAGACTGGAAATGGCAAGAAAAGCTTTTCTGGAGAAGAGAAGTTTGTTAACATCGAGTATAGATTGAAGTGTCAGGAAGTCGTTTCTGAAAGTATTTGTATCGAGTGTAGCCATGTATGGAAGTGAAACATGGACGATAAATAGTTTAGACAAGAAGAGAATAGAAGCGTTCGAAATGTGGCGCTACAGAAGAATGTTGTAGATTAGATGGGTAGATCACATAACTAATGAGGAGGTATTGAACAGAATTGGGGAGAAGAGGAGTTTGTGGCTCAACTTGACAAGAAGAAGGGACGGGTTGGTAGGACATGTTCTGAGGCATCAAGGGATCACAAGTTTAGCATTGGACGGCAGTGTGGAGGGTAAAAATCATAGAGGCAGACCAAGAGATGAATACACAAGGATAATGGAATGTAGTCGAATTAAGTCTGGTGATGCAGAGGGAATTAGATTAGGAAATGAGACACTTAAAGTAGTAAAGGAGTTTTGCTATTTGGGGAGAAAAATAACTGATGATGGTCGAAGTTCAAAATGGTTCAAATGGCTCTGAGCACTATGGGACTCAACTGCTGTGGTCATTAGTCCCCTAGAACTTAGAACTACTTAAACCTAACTAACCTAAGGACATCACACACATCCATGCCCGAGGCAGGATTCGAACCTGCGACCGCAGCAGTCGCACGGTTCCGGACTGCGCGCCTAGAACCGCGAGACCACCGCGGCCGGCATGGTCGAAGTAGAGAGGATATAAAAGGTAGACTGGAAATGGTAAGAAAAGCTTTTCTGAAGAAGAGAGGTTTGTTAACATCGAGTATAGATTGAAGTGTCAGGAAGTCGTTTCTGAAAGCATTTGTATCGAGTGTAGCCATGTATGGAAGTGAAACATGGACGATAAATAGTTTAGACAAGAAGAGAATAGAAGCGTTCGAAATGTGGCGCTGCAGAAGAATGTTGAAGATTAGGTGGGTAGATCACATAACTAATGAGGAGGTATTGAACAGAATTGGGGAGAAGAGGAGTTTGTGGCACAACTTGACAAGAAGAAGGGACGGGTTGGTAGGACATGTTCTGAGGCGTCAAGGGATCACAAATTTAGCAATGGACGGCAGTGTGGAGGGTAAAAATCATAGAGGCAGATCAAGAGATGAATACACTAAACAGATTCAGAAGGACGTAGGTTGCAGTAAGTGCTGGGAGATGAAGAAGTTTGCACAGGATAGAGTAGCATGGAGAGCTGCATCAAACCAGTCTCAGGACTGAAGACCAGAACAACAACATCATGTCACATCACGAACATACGTGTGAAGATCATGAAAATCGCTGGATATCGGCATGTAAACTTCAAAATAAACATTATGTGCAAACATAAGTATAAAGCGCCGAATACAATTGATCATGTTCACACAACAGCTGACTACACCCTGAGATGTGGAATAAACACAACTATTCCATAAGCCTACAAGGAGACACTTTGGTAGTACAATTTTGAATCATTCTGTGTAAAGCAAAAGCATGAATATACAGTACCAAGTAACTGTTAATATGCTAATTGAAATAAAGAGCTTCCAAAAACCATTATTTATTTACAAAGAATACTCCAAATCAGAAACTATAGTGATCTTAAAACAATAGATTTCTATAAAACGTTGGAGGTAATTCTTAAAAGGCTCTATTCTATTACATGTGAAGTTGGTTTATATAATCAACTTATGGCGTAATCCAGTAATTAATCAAGTCATATATTCCTCATACTCTATAAGTCAATACTCATGCCTTTGCTTTCCACAAAACGATTCAAAATTGTACTTCCACAATGTCACCTGGTGGGCTTATTGAATAGGTATTGTGTTTACTCGGCATCTCAGTCAGTAGTCAGCCGTTATGTAAGATGAGCACTTGTATTCGGCGCATTACGCATTATCCTTACGTTTGTACATATTGTGTATTTTAAATTTGGCATGCTGCTATCCAGTGATTTTCATGATCTTCACAAGCATATTCGTTATGTGACACGGTACATATCACAGATGGAGGAGATTATGTTAATTTGTAGAGCATAAGATCTGAAGATAGTAACGTCTTACCGAAACCGGTTATCGAAGTAAATGCTTTACTAGCGATCTTGGAATTTTTGAAGTTTTTCTACTGAGTTTATTACACTGCCGATCGCCCCCATTATGGCACAATGTCAGGAATATATTCCTATTCAATTCTCTGCTCGCTTTCGGCCTGTTCACTTCTTGTGTGTGATGTGGTATTATAAGAAAAGTGGCTCCTCTGACTTGTACTGAGACGGAGGGAGAATGATGTATAAATGCACCCTGGGTTGGTTATAGGTGAAGTTAGGATGCAAATTGTGTACTACATTTCTGTATGCACCTGCACTGGTAAACAAGGCTACATTTTTCTGTAAATGCGAGCTTGGCGAGCCATATTCGAACGAGGGGTGCCTGTCTGTATTGAGGTAGCTTTAGTAGCGAAATGGGACTAGCAGTTAGGATTAATATTGGCTGGCTTCCGTTCTCTTTTTACGGTGCATTTGTGTCGCAATCGAGCTGAGCTAACACGTTCTTCATTCAGCAGACGTTTCTTGCATTTTTGTTAATTTCACGAGTACTTTGTAAATGAAGTCTTTGTCTTTGTATGGGTAACATGTGGCTCTTGTTATAATAATCATGTTGTTTCGTGTAATCCAATTGCATCTTTTGGATTTTAACAATTATCAAGTGATACAAAGTTTTGACACTTATTTACACGCCGTCCCGTCATCAAACTGAGTATAATTGTGCATTTTTATAAAGTTTGTCTTTCAAGAACCGTGACACTACATACGTATACACCATGCATTAAAGGTAACTGACCGTAATATTGTGCCTTCAGCATGATCATTACAGTAGTAGGACAACCTTCATATGGCCCCACTCTGCATTGTTACCAAATTTATTCACGATGGCGGATCCAAGATGGCGGCAATAGATATGACCATGTCGCAATGACATCATGGCAAAAAGTTCAAATTTTGGTGGGAAAATAAGGCAAATAGGCTACCTCCACTAATCTAATCTCATCTCTTCCCCTTCCCCCTCCCCTTGCCCAGAAAATGGCGGGAAGTTCAAATTTTGGTAGAAAAAAGTCACTTGGACTACTTCCACTAACATAAGAAAATGATGAAAAATGGGTCACTTGTTCTACCTCCACTTACTTAAGTCATCCAACTACCACCTCTTCCTTGGAATTGGTGGCAAAATGACTCAGCCTGTGTAGAGTTGCTGGGGAGAGGAAGCAGTGTACATTATTTATTTCCAGTGTTTATTTAAACAATTTGAGTTCTCATAGGCAGTAGCTCCATCTAGTGGGTTCACCATGTGGTCCAGAGTCCAACGACCTAGTACACAGTACTGTCACCAGAGAGCACTCTCATCCCATGGCGCTCTGAGGAAAAATGGCCGTGCTGCTGGAGAGAGGAAGCAGTGTACTTTATTTATTTTGGAACAATTTATTTAGGGATGGATTTCACATAGTTCATTTATTACACTGATACAAAAACACTCGCCCTGACGTGCTTGGGGTCACAATATACAGCCTACAGACATGCAAATTATTCTTAAATTATCGAAACTATACAGTACACTGAGGTACATACACGCAAAGAACTCGTAAATTACCAAAATAGTGCAGTACACTGATGTACAGACACGTTCACCGGGCATTTGACATACCCACACCCTGCCATGGGATCGCCACATTGTGCCCCATGATTCGCCACTCCATACAATGTTTTCTCACTGTTCAATCGTCCAATTACAGCGCCATCTATCACAAAGCGAAAAAAGTGATCCAACTAAAACATTCATATTTCTCTACGTACTACACGAATATGTAATAAAAATGGGGGTTCCTATTTAAAAAACGCAGTTGATATCCGTTTGACCTATGGCAGCGCCATCTAGCGGGCCAACCATAGCGCCATCTGGTTTCCCGCTTCAAGCTAGACGAGTTTCGTTCTTTGTAGTTTTTTCGTGAGATATTTGGCCTGGTCACTATCAATGGAACTCCCGTATATATAGAAAAAGATATAGCCTATGTGTTTCCAAATGTTTGTTAGAGTACCGTGTAAAATTTTGAAATAAATCGATCACCAACATTTCTCTTATATTGTGTGTAAATATTTATATACCATATATATTTAAAAATATATATCACACGTCCATCTGAATTTACATTAGAACATTGTGCAAAAATGTGAAGTAAATCGGTGAAGCGTTTTTCGAAATTTTTCCTAACAACCTTTTCCATTTCGTATATAGGGTGTTAAAAAAGTGTCGAACACTTTGAGAGGTGGTAGTCCTCAATGAAGCAAGAAAATAAGTCCAATAAACGTGGGTCCGAGAACGCATACTTTTTGAGATAAACACCTGTTTATAGGAAGAGTTGTGTACGGTTGGTTGCGAATATTAGCACCGTCGTTGTATTGGTGCTCCGTCTAATGTGTCGGCAGGGTATGTCTCCCTCACAGTACTCTACCTGCCATGAGGTGGTCTGCAGTGAGTTGTGTGGTTCAATTCGTTTTGTAGGCTACGTTAGTATTCGTCGTGTTTGTGTGCCTTATTCTACAGTACTGTCGACCCTGGGTATGTATCATAGTGTTTTACCTTCTTCAAAATGCGGATTCACTTATATGTTCCTTATTACTGCGCTGTTTGCACGTGCAAATGGTGTAGTACATTTACATTTTCTGTCTTCAACCACTTGTCAGCGATGGAAGCCTACTACTTGACGCCTAAAATGGTCGGTATGATATTTTGCTACGGTTTAGCAGATGGACGTAGTCTGAGACCCCGTGACCTCTTTGGTGAAACATATCTACAACTCAGAGTGCGCTCTGATAAACTACTCGACAGACTTTTCCAGCGTCAGGGGACACAGGTACCCTTGCACCTTAGAAGACTGACAGTGTAAGACCCCGCACAGTACGTATGCCTGACATAGAGGAGCATGTGCTCTGTTCAGTGGAAGAATCCCCTGGGCCCAGTCAGCGATGATTAGCAGAAAGGATGTGTCACTCTTTTATCTGTGGGTTATTTCATGAACAACTGCTGTACCCATGTCACCTACAGCATGTTCTGACCCTAAAGCCACAGGACCATCATGGTAGATGACAGTTCTGTCAATGGCTGTTGCAGAAGTGTGCCACAGAACCACTGTTCACATCCAAGATTTTATTTATCGATGAGGCAGGGTTCACAAGAGATGGTGTTGTAAATTTCCGTAACCAGAATGTATGGGCAGACGTAAATCCTCGAGCAGTTCAGGAAAAAGGGACTAAACAGTGATTTTCAATCAACATATGAGCAGGGTTACTTGGCAATAGATTAATAGCGCCACATGTGCTACCACAAAGGTTAACTGAGGCACATTATCTGGACTTTCTCATTAATGTATTGTCTACCTTTCTGGAGGCTATGCCATTACAGCAACGAATAAAAATGTGGTTCATGCATTAACGTGGACCAACGAACTTTCATCACAATGTGTGCAAACATGTGATGCAGACATAAGATCGCTGTATTGGTCGAGGGGGGAGGGGAGGGGGGGGGGGGGCGGGGGAAGAACACCTTGACCTCAATCGCCTACTAGACTTTTGGTTTTGGGAACTCTTTAAGGAACTGATCTACGCCACGCCAATCAACAATGCAAACACTGCAGGGTCGCGTCTTCAATGCGTACCATCAGGTACAATAACAAACGGGTATGCTTCAAAGGGTGAGTTATTCCTTATGGCGGAAGGTTCAGTGTCCTGAATGGACACCACGTTGAACATCTCCTACAAACACGTGTTTAACGCAGAAAGTATACATTTCTGGTCGCATGGTTACTGGACTTACTTTTTTTTTTTTACGAGTACTACCACTTCTCAAAATATTCGACACTTTTCTTAACACCATGTATACAGGGAGATTTTTTCCTTCGTGTATAAACTCTAGGGATTGATCAAAGAGAGGATACGGAACAAAGAAGACTTAATGAACTCATGTTCGTAAATGCATGGTTCCCGTTCTGGAGACTATTTATTCAATCATCGTTTGTTACAGAGACTGCGGTCTAATAGGCACTATGCATGGTTTCCTCATAGAGAGTGGTACTGTTCCTCATACGTCCTGCCCTAACGTCCTCTCCTGCAATACTCATTGGTAAAGTTGTGTCCGATTGACTTCTCTTGCTGAATCACCTCGTAGCGGATGTGATACAGCGATGTACACAATGGTTCCGTATCCTAATCGAGAGCTTGTCAACATGGTGTTTACTTAAAGAAGGGCAAATGTCAATGGGCGGCAGGCAGCAAGGCTGAATCAGGAGACCTATCTCCGCCGACAACCACTGCATTCAATGCCTGCAACAGCGGCCGCGCGGTGTAGCCGTGGCGCGTCTGAGGCACCTTGTCACGGCCCGCGCGGCTGCCCGCGTCGGAGGTTCGAGTCCTCCCTCGGGCATGTGTGTGTGTGTGTTGTCCTGAGCGTAAGTTACTTTAAGTTAGAGTAAGTAGTGTGTTAGCTTAGCGACCGATGACCTCAGTAGTTTGGTCCCATAACAACTTACCACCACAAATTTCCAACAGTATTCCGCTATTTGTCTGAGACAGAGTCGTTTCATGAAGCAGAAAATCATGAAGGACCTACCCGAGATGTTAGGACACCAGACTTGGCGGAAAATGTGGTTAACACTATGGAAGGCGACCGCCGCGTCACTACCATGCATTTGGCTTGTCAGTACAGGGTAAACCAGACGACCATGTGGAACATTCTCCATGACAATTGTTACTAACCTTATCACTTACAGCGTGTGCAGGACTTACTAGACAGATGGCTGGCCCGTTGCGGCCCTCCTACGATTCGTTCTGACATTCGCCAATTGTCGGCAGGCACTCTGCAAGGATCGGTGCTATCTCCCATCCTTTTTAATATCTATGTCAATGATATGCCGGTCATCCCCGAGTGCCACCTTGCACAATACGCTGACGACACACCACTGGCCGCATTACTGACGCCGTCGTCGCCCGCCTCCAGCGAAAGGTGGACGCCACCATCACCTGGTGCCGGACAAACAAAATAGCTCTCAATGCCGCCAAAACTACGGCAGTTTACTTCACGAAACGGCGCCCAGTCCTCCGCCGCAATATCTCGATTGCAGGTGTGCACGTGCCCTGGTCCCCGACAACCACCTATCTCCTGGTCCAGATGGACCACAAGTTGCTCTTCCACTGTCATGCGGAGTATGTCACCAACAAGGGGCAAAAGCTAACCAGGGCTTTGTACCCGCTCTTTCGCAGTAGGGAACTTAACCCGTATACCAAGCTCCTGCCTGCCCTCACGTATGGATCTGCTGCATGGGCCACGATTAGTGTCACCAGGATGCGGACATTGCAGCGTCTGCAGAACAAGGTGCTCAGGTGGAGCCTGCACGCCCCGCCACTCACGAGAACTGTCACTCTCCACGAGGAAGCGGATATCGTCCACCTCAAGACGACCATACCCAACAACGCGCGGCGGCTCTATGAGAAAGTGGATGCCTTGCGGGACACTGTCCATGGGTTACGCCACGTTGGGACCACACTTACACGCCGCTGGCATCGACATCCGGTTCCCCTAACCATCCTACAGGAATCGGATTCCGACCATGGCTAACGACAGGTCCGGTACGCCCACCACTGACGCATCCTTTGGCAGGACTAGCCCCCATTCTACGTCCAATACTTTTCAATCATACCTGCCACGTTAGGCTAAATTTTTCTGCCTGACTCATGTAGTACTGTCACCGTCAGAGAGTGGTACGGGACTACAAGTCCCACCGCCACACCTCCAAAGCAGAGACGCAGTCACTGCCCTGTGGATAAATTTACTGCCTCGCCCACACAGTTAGACCGCAATAGACCGGTGATGCTGTAATGTAACATATCACAAAAAAAGGACTAGCAACAGACTTTCCATATCGGGAGTAGTTTTGTCACAGGTTTCATCACCAGGAAGCCGGAATAAGTAGGCCGCGATAATTGCCGACCGTATTTTGGGACCAGTCTTCCTACCACGTCGCCTAACAGGAAGGAACGATTTGCGTTTCTTACGAGAGACTTTGCCTCTCCTGCTGGAAGTAGTGCCATTGACAATTCGAAGGGTTATGTGGCTGCTACATGACGGTGCTCCAGCCCACTTCGCCGTTAACGTCCAGATGCATTTCAGTGGTGTCTTCCCTGGTTGATGGATTGGACGAGGGGGTTCTGTTGCATGGCCTGCTTTTTCACCGGATCTCAACCAGTGCGACTTCTGGTTACGGGACCATCTCAAAAGCATTCTGTATGCAGGGCCCATTCCAGATGTGGAGACACTAGAGCAGAGTATTCATGCTGCCTTTTGATACTGTTCGGATGCAGCCTGGCCGATGTGAACGTGTGAGACCCGTACATGCATGTTTTGAGGCACATGGAAACCATTTTCAACAAATACTGTAACTATCGCTGCATGGTACAGCGCGTATTAGACTGCACTCTCTCTAAGACTGAATAAATGTCTCTAGCATAGAAACCATGCATTTACAGACAGAAGACCTTTTTTGTTCCACATCCTCTGATCGATCAACCCCTAGAGTCTGTACACGGTGGAAGAAAACACCCTATATATATATACACTCCTGGAAATGGAAAAAAGAACACATTGACCCCGTTGTGTCAGACCCACCATACTTGCTCGGGACACTGCGAGAGGGCTATACAAGCAATGATCACAAGCACGGCACAGCGGACACACCAGGAACCGCGGTGTTGGCCGTCGAATGGCGCAAGCTGCGCAGCATTTGTGCATCGCCGCCGTCAGTGTCAGCCAGTTTGCCGTGGCATACGGAGCTCCATCGCAGTCTTTAACACTGGTAGCATGCCGCGACAGCGTGGACGTGAACCGTATGTGCAGTTGACGGACTTTGAGCGAGGGCGTATAGTGGGCATGCGGGAGGCCGGATGGACGTACCGCCGAATTGCTCAACACGTGGGGCGTGAGGTCTCCACAGTACATCGATGTTGTCGCCAGTGGTCGGCGGAATGTGCACGTGCCCGTCGACCTGGGACCGGACCGCAGCGACGCACGGATGCACGCCAAGACCGTAGGATCCTACGCAGTGCCGTAGGGGACCGCACCGCCACTTCCCAGCAAATTAGGGACACTGTTGCTCCTGGGGTATCGGCGAGGACCATTCGCAACCGTCTCCATGAAGCTGGGCTACGATCCCGCACACCGTTAGGCCGTCTTCCGCTCACGCCCCAACATCGTGCAGCCCGCCTCCAGTGGTGTCGCAACAGGCGTGAATGGAGGGACGAATGGAGACGTGTCGTCTTCAGCGATGAGAGTCGCTTCTGCCTTGGTGCCAATGATGGTCGTATGCGTGTTTGGCGGCGTGCAGGTGAGCGCGACAATCAGGACTGCATACGACTGAGGCACTCAGGGCCAACACACGGCATCATGGTGTGGGGAGCGATCTCCTACACTGGCCGTACACCTCTGGTGATCGTCGAGGGGACACTGAATAGTGCACGGTACATCCAAACCGTCATCGAACCCATCGTTCTGCCATTCCTAGACCGGCAAGGGAACTTGCTGTTCCAACAGGACAATGCACGTCCGCATGTATCCCGTGCCACCCAACGGGCTCTAGAAGGTGTAAGTCAACTACCCTGGCCAGCAAGATCTCTGGATCTGTCCCCCATTGAGCATGTTTGGGACTGGATGAAGCGTCGTCTCACGCGGTCTGCACGTCCAGCACGAACGCTGGTCCAACTGAGGCGCCAGGTGGAAATGGCAAGGCAAGCAGTTCCACAGGACTACATCCAGCATATCTACGATCGTCTCCATGGGAGAATAGCAGCCTGCATTGCTGCGAAAGGTGGATATACACTATACTAGTGCCGACATTGTGCATGCTCTGTTGCCTGTGTCTATGTGCCTGTGGTTCTGTCAGTGTTATCATGTGATGTATCTGACCCCAGGAATGTGTCAATAAAGTTTCCCCTTCCTGGGACAATGAATTCACGGTGTTCTTATTTCAATTTCCAGGAGTATATATATATATATATATATATATATATATATATATATATATATATTTAGGGTATATATAGGATGGCGCTGTAATAGTTACAAACGTATAAGTATGTGGTATCACGTAACATTCTGCCAGTGCGGACGGTATTTGCTTCGTGATACATTACCCGTGTTAAAATGGACCGTTTACCAATTGCGGAAACGGTCGATATCGTGTTGATGTATGGCTATTGTGATCAAAATGGCCAACGGGCGTGTGCTATGTATGCTGCTCGGTATCCTGGATGACATCATCCAAGTGTCCGAACCGTTCGCCGGATAGTTACGTTATTTAAGGAAACAGGAAGTGTTCAGCCACATGTGAAACGTCAACCACGACCTGCAACAAATGATGATGCCCAAATAGGTGTTTTAGCTGCTGTCGCGGCTATTCCGCAAATCAGTAGCAGAGAAATTGTGCGAGAATCGGGAATCTCAAAAACATCAATATCGATTGCACCCGTACCATATTTCTATGCACCAGGAATTGCATGTCGACGACTTTGAACGTCGTGTGCAGTTCTGCCACTGGTCACAAGAGAAATTGCCAGACGATGACAGATTTTTTGCACGCGTTTTATTAAGCGACGAAGCGTCAGTCACCAACAGCGGTAACATAAACCGGCATAATATGCACTATTGGGCAACAGAAAGTGCACGATGGCTGCGACAAGCGGGATATCAGCGACCTTGGCGGGTTAATGTATGGTGCGACATTATAGGAGGAAGGATAATTGGCGCCCATTTTATCGATGGCAATCTAAATGGTGCAATCTATGCTGATTTCTTTTCTACCAATATTACTACAAGATGTTTCACTGCATGACACAATGGCGATGTACTTCCAACATGATGGACGTCCGGCACATAGGGCGCTTGCGGTTGAAGCGGTATTGAATAGCATATTTCATGACAGGTGGATTGGTCGTCGAAGCACCGTAACATGGCCCGCACGTTCACCGGATCTGACGTCCCCGGATTTCTTTCTGTGGGGAAAGTTGAAGGATATTTGCTATCGTGATCCACCGACAACGCCTGACGACATGCATGCGTCAGCCCATTGTCAATGCATGTGATAACATTACGGAAGACGAACTACTCGCTGTTGAGAGGAATGTTGTTACACGTATTGCCAAATGCATTGAGGTTGGCGGACATCATTTTGAGCATTTATTGCATTAATGTGGTATTTACAGGTAATCTCGCTGTAACAGCATGCGTTCTCAGAAATGATAAGTTCACAAAAGTACATGTATCACATTGGAACAACCGAAATAAAATGTTCAAACGTACCTACGTTCTGTATTTCAATTTTAAAAACCTACCTGTTACCAACTGTTCGTCTAAAACTGTGAGCCATATGTTTGTGACTACTACAGCGCCATCTATCACAAAGCGAAAAAAATGGTCCAACTAAAACATTCATATTTCTTTACGTACTACACGGATGTGTAATAAAAAATTGGGGTGCCTATTTTAAAAAACGCAGTTGATATCCGTTTGACCTATGGCAGCGCCATCTAGCGAGCCAACCATTGCGCCATCTGGTTTCCCCCTTCAAGCTAGACGAGTTTCGTTCTTTGTAGTTTTTTCGTTTGATGCTTCTTTCGAGAGATATTTGACCCGGTCATGATCAATGGACGACCCTCCATGGATATTGCCATTGGTGAGGAGGTTTCCGTGCTTCGGTGATACAGACAGCCATACCGTAGGTGCAACCACAACAGACGGGTACCTGTTGAGAGGCCAGACAAACGTGTGGTTCCTGAAGAGGGGTAGCAGCCTTTTCAGTAATTGCAGGGGCAACAGTCTGGATGATTGACTGATCTGGCCTTGTAACAATTACCAAAACGGCCTTGTTGTGCTGGTACTACGGACAGCTGAAAGCAAGGGGAAACTACAGCCGTAATTTTTCCCGATGACATGCAGCTCTGCTGTATGGTTAAATGATGATAGCATCCTTTTGGGTAAAATATTTCAGAGGTAAAATAGTCCCCCATTCAGATCTCAAGGCGAGGACTACTCAGGTGGACGTCGTTATCAGAAGAAACAAAACTGGTGTTCTATAGAACGGAGCGTGGAATGTCAGATTCCTTAATCGGGCAGGTAGGTTAGAAAATTTAAAAAGTGAAATGGATAGGTTAAAGTTCGGTGGCAAGAGGAACATGACTTCTGATCATGTGAATACAAGGTTATAAACACAAAATCAAATAGGGGTAATGGAGGAGTAGGTTTAATAGTGAATAAAAAAATTGGAACGCGGATAAGCTACTATGAACAGCATAGTGAACGCATTATTGCAGCCAAGATAGACACGAAGCCCACACCCACCACAGTAGTACAAGTTTATATGCAAACTAGCTGCGCATATGTGGAGGAAATTGATTGAATGTATGATGAGATAAAAGAAATTACTCTCACAGAACGGAGACTTTAATTTAATAGTCATAGGGTACTAGAATTCGATAGTAGAAAAAGTAAGAGAAGGACAGGTAGTAGTTGAATATGGACTGGGGGAAAGAAATGAAACAGGAAACCGCCTTGTTGAATTTTGCAAAGAGCGTAATTTGATCATCACAATCACTTGGTTTAAGAATCACGAGAGAAGGTTGTATGCGTGGAGGAGACCTGGAGACACCGGAAGGTTTCAGATTGATTATATAATGGTAAGACAGAGATTTCGGAACCAGGTTTTAAATTGTAATTCATTTCCAGTTTTAGATGTGGACTATGATCACAATTTATTGGTTATGAATTCCAGATTAAAAATGAGAAAACTGTAAAAATGTAGGAATTTAAGGAGATGAGATCCGTGTAAACTGAAAGAACCAGAGATTCTAGAGAGTTCCATAGGGAGCCTCCGGGAACGATTGACAAGAACAGGTGAACGGAATGCAGTAGAAGAAGAATGGGTAGCTTTGAGAGATGAAATAGTGAAGGCAACAGAGGATCAACTGGGTAAAACAGATGAAGGCTTGTAGAAATCTTTGGGTAACACAAGAGTTATTGAATTTAATCGATGAAAGGAGAAAATATTAATATGCAGTAAATGAAGCAGACAAAAAGTAATACAAACGTTTAAAAAATGAGATCGACAGGAAGCGCAAAATGGCTAAGCAGGGATGGCTACAGGACAAATGTAAGGACGTAGAGGTATATATCACTATGGGGTAACATAGATGCTGCCTACAGGAAAATTAAAGAAACCTTTGGTGAAAAGAGAACCACCTGTATGAATATCAAGAGCTCAGATGGAAAACCAGTCCTAAGCAAATAAGAGAAAGCACAAAGGTTGAAGGAGCATATAGAGGGTCGATACAAGGGAGGTGTACCTGAGGGCAATATTAGGGAAATGGAAGAGGATGTAGATGAAGATGAGAAGGGAGATATGATGCTGCGTGAAGAATTTGACAAAGCACTGACAGACTTAAATAGTAACAAGGCCCTGGGAATAGACAACGTTCCTCAGAGCTACTGATAGCCTTGGGAGAACCAGCCATGACAAAACTCTTCCCCATCTGGTAAGCAAGATGTATGAGAGAGGCGAAATACCCTTAGACTTCAAGAAGAATCTAATAATTCCTATCTCAAAGAAAGCATGTGATATCAGGAATGAAAATTACTGAATTTTCTGTTGAATAAGTCACGGTTGCAAAATACTAACTCGAATTCTTTCCACAAGAATGGAAAAACGGGTAGCAACCAATCTTGCGGAAGATCAGTTTGGATTCAGGAGAAATGTAGGAACACACGAGGCAATACTGACCCAGCGACTTCTCATAGAAGATAGGTTAAGGCAAGACAAACCTACGTGTATAACACTTGTAGTTTTAGAGAAAGCTTTTGAAAGGAGTAGGAATTAAAGTTCAGGTAGAAGAAATAAAAACAATGAGGTTTGCTGATGACATTGCAATTCCGTCAGAGACAGCAAAGGACTTGGAAGAGCACTTGAATGGAATGGACAGCGTCTTGAAAGAAGGATGTAAGATAAACATCAACTTTCTTTCAAATTTTAAAGGTGGCAGTGGTAAAATGCAGAGGGAGAAACGCTATTTACAATTTGTACAGAAACCAGATGGCAGTTATGAGAGCCGAAGGGCACGAAAGGGAGGCAGAAGTTGAAAAGGGAGTGAGACAGAATTGTAGCCTATGCCCAACGTTATTCAATATGTATATCAAGCAAGCAGTAAAGGAAACAAAAGAAAAATTTGGAGTAGGAATTAAAGTTCAGGTAGAAAAAATAAAAACATTGAGGTTTGCTGATGACATTGCAATTCCGTCAGAGACAGCA
The DNA here is from genome assembly GCF_023897955.1 of Schistocerca gregaria. NCBI lineage: Eukaryota > Metazoa > Arthropoda > Insecta > Orthoptera > Acrididae > Schistocerca > Schistocerca gregaria. Next base: position 117,631,018 of record NC_064931.1, on the reverse strand, counting down.
AAGGACTTGGAAGAGCACTTGAATGGAATGGACAGCGTCTTGAAAGAAGGATGTAAGATAAACATCAACAAAAGTAAAACGAGGATAATGGAATGTAGTCGAATTAAATCAGGTGATGTTGAGGGAAGTAGATTATGAAATGAGATACTTAAAGCAGTAGATGAGTTTTGCTATTTGGGAAGCGAAATAACTGTTGATGGTCGAAGTAGAGAGGATATAAAATGTAGTCTGGCAATGGCAAGAAAGCGTTTCTGAAGGAGATAAATTTGTTAGCACCGAGTATAGATTTAGTGTCGGGAGTCCTTTCTGAAAGTATTTGTATGTAGTGTAGCCATGTACGGAAGTGAAACGTGGATGATAAACAGCTTGGACAAGAAGAGAATAGAAGCTTTTGAAATGTGGTGCTACAGAAGAATGCTGAAGATTAGACGGGTAGGTCACGTAACTAGTGAGGAGGTACTGAACAGAATTGGGGAGAACAGAAATTTGTGTTTCAACCTGACTAAAAGAAAGGATCGGTTGATGGGACACATTCTCAGATATCAAGGGATCACCAATTTAGTATTGGAGGGAAGTGTGGCGGGTAAAAATCGTAGAGGGAGACCAAGAGTTGAACACAGTAAGCAGATTCAGAAGGATGCAGTTTGCAGTAATCACTCGGAGATGAAGAGGCTTGCACAGGATGCATGTGTGTTTGTGTGTGTGTGTGTTTGTGTGTGTGTGTGTGTGTGTGTGTGTGTGTGTGTGTGTGTTTGTGTGCGTGAATGAGTGTATGTGTGTGTGTGTGTGTGTGTGTGTATATTTAAAAAATTGTAGCCTTTGTCTGCCTGAACACTAAATTGAGTACCGTGTAAAAATCTGAATTAAATCGCTCCAGAACTTTTCGAAATTTTTGGTAATATCCCTTCCCCCTTTTTAACAACTTGGCCATACTGGCTGTTTTTGGGAACCGTGAGTGTGTTGAATAATTATTCATTTCTATTTTCTGTTGCTAGCCACTTTCGTTTGTTTTATGTTTGATTGAACACAATGCAACACGTTCCGAGGATTTTCTGCCAGTCTTGTGTCAAATTAAACATAAAACAAATAAAAGTGAGTGGTAGCAGAAAATACAAATAAATAAATAGTTCATAATTTGTTATTCCCTGTATTTATTTGTAATCCTTTTTTGGTTTCTTCAGTTGGGGGTAAAAGTAAATGCGTACTGTAGCCCCGGGCCCGTGTACGCTTATCCCGCAACATGGGGTAAGAGTACGCAGAACTATTGTTCAGGAAAACTTTTATTTCTCCTGTAGCAATAATTGGATAACAACGATACTTTTGCACATTGTCACCAAGAAGTCGAACTAGGTGTTACATAATCTTCTACAAATGAAATCGGCTTATAATGGTTGAGAGAGAATCAGTTTTATTATTATTATCATTATTTACAGACTTCTGTAACCCGGCCAGATTATGTCCTTCAGGTAGTTTGTTAAACTGGACCTGGAACCACATATATCAAACGTTGACAGAAATATAGTTTTTCAATCTTTTCGTTTAATGTTTATTATTGTGATTCAGCTATGCAAACTAATTATGAGAACAGTTACACAGTCATAATATGACATTAATGGTATGACACTAATAATAATAATAATAATATGTAGTAGAAGAAAACGTTCAGAATTAGGTTGAAATTAATAAGTCAAGTGCTTCTGGAACGTTATTGTCATCTGAACACGAAAAAGCACAGTAGGCTGAAATGACAGTGAATACCAGCGATTATGGAGGAAGGTAAAATGTTCCAGTATCTGACTTCGTGAAAAAAGGAGAATGTGAGGGAGGTTGTGGTGGATGATACTACATGGAAAGGAACCTGTAGTGCCTGCACTGGAGTTAGAGAGTGTAATTTTTAATGAAATCTAAAAGTAGGCCTATGGTCTACTACTGTTTGCTCGGAAAATGCTACCACTGCTGACTATCGGAAATTAATTTGACAAATAAGTTAAGGATAGTGCGATAACGGAAGGATGTTCATTAACTTCGCTACCTATCACCTTCTCAGCCGACCCCATTGTTCACTCCGTCGTTACCGACGCGCCCAGCGTAATACCGGACGACGTGTAATACGGGCGACGCTCGCCCTCACATACGGCAGTGCAAGAAAGCGCCGCTAGGCAGCAGCACCGCCAAGGGCCAAGCCATCTTCGCCAGCAAGCAGGGATACCACACTTTCGAACAGAAAAATTTCGATTACAGTTTTACGTCCGGTCATCTTTGAGGTCATAGCTGAGGGCGCACAAGCTGCGACTGACAAACCGAACAAGGCAGCGGAGTGATAACACTCTGATTTCACATTCAGGATGAGCGGAGTTCAAATTTTCTTTCGAATACCTTCATCTCTTGCGAGATTATCACGAGGACAAAGTAAATCAGGGCTCGTACGGAAGCATATAGATAAACGCTTCTCACTCGCTCCATTTGCGAGTAGCACAAGGTATCCCGGCCATGCATCGTATGTTGGCTTGGGGAGTATGTATGTAAATTTAGGTTTTCCGTGGTTTCCCTAAATAGTTCAAGGTGTTGGCAGTCACTGTTCGAAAGGGAGATGGCCGATTTCCATCCACATCCTATTCCAATGCGAGCTTTTGCTCCCTCTCAAATTACCGCCTCGTCGACGGGCGTTAAATCATCATCTTCCTTTCTTTTCATTCATATTAGGCAAGGATAAAGAAGGAAATCGTTCGTGTCCATTTTTAGAAGTAACCATCTCAGCATTCGCCTTGGATGGTTTAGGGAAACTACGGGGAAACTGCATCTCAGTAACCGGACATGGTTTCGAATCCCACTGCGGCAGATGTCTTAAGACGATTCCACCTCTCCTGGTCACTCTTTCAACTCACTGCCTTACTCGGTGTAATCTATCTAGGTGGCGGAAACAAACTTCAAGTCAAATCGAAACCGATATAACAGCTTCCGACATGTATTGCCAAGTCATTAAAATAAGATATAGGCTGCAGTCAGAAATCGCATTAACAGTCATATTGTTTCAATATCACCTACATAACTGAGTGGAAGTGTTCTCACCACGATAAGAATTTTGAATGTCTCCGTTTCATAATATGCAGCAGCTTAATGCAAATTGTGTTTTAAATATATAATTCTGATGCGTGCAACAAATGTGTTCCAAAATAAAGAAAAACCTAAATAAATTAGTTCAAAATATTTGTAAATATACACATAACGCACAAACATGGGAATCAATATGGTGTGTTTAGGGTTCTTCCAAGTACATTTTCTTTTAACCTTTGTGGCATGGAATGCATAACATGTTTCTGTACATCCGAGCCAATATTCCTCCTCCTCTGTTCTTGAAAACGACATTCTTTCTCTTCTCCTTGCCAGTTGTGTGGCTCTTCCTCAGGTGGTATAATTTTACCGGTCACATGGGACATATTAATGTTTCCTCGCCTGGGAATAGTCTTGTCCCAGAAAGCCTTACTTTTACCAACATGTTCCTTGCCAAACAGTAATCTTACAGCCTTGGTCATCTTACTAACGTTTTTCTTATGGTACCGTAGAAACACTTATATACTTTTAGCGCATCTGATGACACGTCTTAGATATGGTAAACCGCAGATTTCCAAGAAGTTTTAAAAAACGTAATATTCGGGTACTTCTTCTGTCTAATAAATCTTGCCGCATACCTCTGTTCTCTGGAACTTTGATTTTGCTGCTGATCTGCGAATCGCTGTATCCGTGCGTGCACTTCTTCGTCGGAAGAAAATCGACGGCCAAGAATGTCTTTCTTCAGGGCTCCTAAAATTTGGAAATCCCATGGAGAGAGATCGGAACTGTGTGGAGGAGGTGTAAGGTCTTCCCAGCGAAGCTTCTGCGCCATAGTCGAAACAACTTTGGTAACATGTCGGCGAGCATTACCCTACAACAGAATGATGTGGTCTCTCAACATTTCTGAGCGTTTGAACTTCATGGCGAGTTTCAGTGTTTGGAAAATGTCCACGTACCACTGGGCAGCGGGCCCTTTCGGTCAAACAAAAAGGTCATCATCACTTCCCCGGAGCTGGTGGCGTGCCTGTTGGTTCAACTACGCTACAGAAGTCTCGCTGGGAAGCCCTTACACATTCTCCATACAGTCCCGATCCCTCCCCATACGATTTCCATATTTTTGGGAACCTGAAGAAAGATATTCGTGGCCGTCGATTTCCTTCGCACGAAGACGTGCACGCCTGGGTACAATCATGGTTCCACAGGTATCCGCAGTCATTTCTCCATGAAGGCACTGACCGTCTTGTTTCACGATAGGATAAATACATTAACAGTAATGGCGACTACCTTTGCAATAATAAACAATTTACTTACATCTTTCCATCTATCTCGTTTCCATTCGAGTGCCACGCCTATATTTTCCTAAATTGAAGATTTACCACACGAAGAGAATGTCTCAAATAATAGTTTTTTTAGTTTATTAGGTGCATATTAATATTATTTACTGAAGTATTTCTTTGTATGAAGAAATCCATTCATTTGCACATGAATTTTTTAATTTAATTATTTGGCACATGATTGAATTATTGTGATTTTTACGTACTTAGATCACAAATTGGATTATTATTTAGGCAAAGTTGCGGTATTTACGGGGAATAGTACTGACAATGAATAAACAAGGAAATTTAATCGTTCTGTTTCGGCTAGCTAAAAAGACTAACTCAGTAAAAAGCTGCTAGGAAGACTGAATTCAACCGCAATATAGTGCTTGCAATGAAAAGTTTATATAAAGTAAATCTTACAAGGAACCCCCTGAATCCAAAGTCACAAGTTCTGTTTGCAGTACGGATCATTTGAAAATATTGTGTTAACAGTCAATAAAATTCTTCTGGGTTTGGGACCGCATTGTCAACTATAAAATTTCAACGCTTCGGCGACTATTGCCAGACGCCTTCCTCAGGGTGCATTGCTAACTGTTGTGTTAAAAATTGTGCCAGGAAAAATATTAGTTGCTAATCACTCACCATGTGCATATCGAGGGCGATAGAAGATGAGTGTCCGCGAAATGCAGAGATCAGCCTTCTGTTGGATGTATGTATCACACTTTTCAAAGTGGACATCGTCGACGTTCAAAAAATGCTCAAAACAAAGCATTAGCCGTCATATAAATTTATGAGTAGACTTATAAAACAAGATAATGAAATTATTATAGTCAGTAGATAGAAGAACAAGGGCCGGTCGTTGTGGCCGAGCGGTTCTAGGCGCTTCAGTCTGGAACCACGCGGCTGCTACGGTCGCAGGTTCGAATCCTGCCTCGGGCATGGATGTGTGTGTTGTCCTTAGGTTAGTTAGGTTTAGGTAGTTCTAAGTCTAGGGGACTGATGACCTCAGATATTAAGTCCCATAGTGCTTAGAGCCATTTGAACCATTTGAACAAATCGTTAACTTACACTATAAACACCGAATGAAAAATGCGGCACCCCAGTAATCACAAAGGTTCGCACCATGAAGATGAAGGCGAACTCCTTGGGAGTTACAAGCCGTGCAGAAATTTCAGCCAGGTATCCAATCTTAAAGACTGCACATAGGATCATAATGGTGTAAGGGGGTGACGAGAACTGATTGAAACTGATGGCATGCAACCGAATGCGTTACAGTCTGTAGTGGAGCTTATCATGGAACAGGCTACTCTTTAAGGCGTAGCTACGCATAGCGCATGTTTTATAGGCACGGAAAAAAACATCCGGAGGCTGAATTTGTACAGTGGTTCCAGGCGGTAAGAATTCAATGTCGCGCACTTTTCACGGGGGTAATATGCTCTAAAGAGTATGAATTTTATCCAGGAATCAAGTAAAAAAGAGGTAGATTGAAATTTTGGCTGTGCTGCGGGGTGTGCGCTGATATGAAACTTCATAGGAGATTAAAACTGTAGCTGTAATTCCACCAGTACATCGTCTCCTACCTTCCAAACTTCACAGTAGCTCTCCTGCAAAACTTGCTGGACTAGCGCTCCTGGAAGAAAGGATTTTGCGGAGACATGACTTAGCCACAGGCTGGGGGATGTTTCCAGAATGAAATTTTCACTCTGCAAGCAGAGTGCACGCGAGAGGCAAAGGTCCCGAGTTCGAGTCTCGATTTGGCAAATGGTTTTAATCTACCAGGAAATTTCAAAAGCAAGTTATTTTGACCAACTATTGGTCAAAAGGAGTGCCCATATCATAGATGTAGTTCTCTTACGCCCATTCTTTCACTCTTACTTGGTGTGACGTAAATATTCCCTACTGCCCCTCAAGATCACGCACATGAGAAAGTATCGGAGGGGGCAGAGCACCACCAACTCCTCGCAGCACAATAAATAACTTTCCAGCCAATTTACCATCAAGATTAACAAAAGGCATAACTGTATACGAATGAGTTATGGCATTGATGTTCGCTGATCTTGATGCAACTCTCTTGGTACCTCTAATTTCCAGGGTTTCTTTCTTATGTATTTCGTCCTCAAATCCCGATTGGTCGGAGTTAAAAACAAATTCATTACTGAACGACGGGATAACTTCATTTCTCTCACCTACAAAGTTTCGGGTCCGATTCCGCAGTTTGTTGTGCATCGTCAAGTTGACTCTTTGTTTGAAGTTTCCCAATCTTACGTCTCACATTTCTGTAGCACTGTTTGAAGTTATGCGACCATTCACTGCTTCTATTGAGATCATTGTAAGCTATGTAGCGCGCTAATTTGTGTGCAAAACGTAGTAGGCCACTATCATGCACATCCATTAAACTGTATCAAGCATCCTTGAAACGAGCAAACCGCAGTTTCTGTAACAAGTGCCCTTGTTCTCCTTTGAACATCCGTAGATTTTGTTATGCGCTACACGGTCATATCGCTGCGGATTTATTCGAAATCTGTTCATAATTGTTTTTTGACTATACTGCGGATGATCTTCTATGTACGTAATTATGTTTAGTACCTTTTCCTTGGACAACGATTGTCCTTTACTACGTTTCACTGAAGAAGGGATTTGTGGCTCCCTGTCTAACAAGGACGATGAACCACATGGCTCGACACAGATATCTGTACAACTTTCTCTTGTTAAGCGTGTATCGTCATCATTGTTCTCCTCATGGACATTGTCTGCACAATTGTGCGTGCACGACACCACACGTTCCACTGACTCATCTTGCATAAACGCTAATGTTTCATCTGCCACTTCTGTCTCACTCTGCGAAATTCCTTGGGTTCCTTTCTGACGAAGCCGGCCGCAGTGGCCGAGCGGTTCTAGGCGCTACAGTCTGGAACCGCGCGACCGCTACGGTCGCAGGTTCGAATCCTGCCTCGGGCATGGATGGGTGTGATGTCCTTAGGTTAGTTAGGTTTACGTAGTTCTAGGGGACTGATGACCTCGGAAGTTAAGTCCCATAGTGCTCACAGCCATTTGAACCATTTCTGACGAAATGTCAACTTCGGCAACTGTTGTTGTAGATATAATGCAGTGTCTGCTGTGTTCATCGTTGTCATTGCTGTGCTTTGTATTAATACCACTAACACAGTAGAACTGTTGTGAGTTACTCATTGACTAAAGAGTTCAACTACCCTCTGTAACCTAGCCCGCCCGGTTAGCCGTTCGGTCCAACACACTGCTCCCAGAGCGGGTAGGTGTGCCGGTCCCCGGAACGAATCCGCCCAGCGGATTAGTGTCGAGGTCCGGTGTGCTGGCCAGCCTGTGGATGGTTTTTAAGGCGGTTTTCCATGAGCCTCGACGAATGCGGGCTAGTTCCCTTCACTCCGCCTCAGTTACACTACGTCGGCGACTGCTGCGGAAAGACTGCATCCACGTACGCGTACACAATAATTACTCTACCACGCAACATTGGGGTTATACTCGTCTGGAATGAGACGTTCCCGTGGGGGTCCACTGGGGGCCGAACAGCACAATAGCCCTGGGTTCGGTGTGGAGTGGCGGTGGGGTGAGTGGACTGCTGTAGCCTGTTGTGGAGTAGTGTACCACTGAGGGCTACGGCGGGGACAGTATGTATGTATGTATGTGTTACCGGCCAAACCCGATTTTAGGATGAACTAGTTTCGCCTAGCACAATCTAGTTCATCCTGTTACCGACAGGATAAAACATTTTAGCCTAGGTCGAATCGGTTTATCCCAGTTAGAATTTACATGCTTTACGATAAACTGGTGCCTACTGAACTAATTTTGCCTAGTCAGAACCCATGTCGCTGCCTGTACGAATGGGGAATCCCCGAATCATCTCTGGCTCGCCCCTCGCGCCTCTGAATCGTTCTTCACTCGCATTGTTCTTTGTTTTGAACGATATTTTGCATAGACGAGTGCGCGTGTTAAGTTGCTGGTTGCGTTGAAAAGATTTTATAATTATCCTAGTATAATTATTGTGAGGCGTTTTATCATGGATGAGCCTTCGTGTAGTGGACAAGCCAATCAAAAGCTGTGGAGAGAAAAGTTTCTGGAGGAAATTTTGCAGAGAGAAAACAAAAAGTCTTCTCATTAGAATGTGTTATGAGTAGACGAATATGCGAATTTTGTTAAACAAGTAGAAGACTCGGAAAAGTTGGAAAAAAGAACATCATTACAAAAAAGGAGACTCAAACGATTTGCTGTTTTGAAAACGGGTGAAGTGAAAAAACTCATTGCACGGTGTGAAGGCAATATAAAACACTTTGTTCCAGCTGATGAACTTTATGATGTGATTGACGCAGCTCATGTAGCTGTGGGTGTTGGTGGTCGCGAAAGGATGTTAGCTGGGACATCAAGAAACTTTGCCAGTGTCACAAAGGAAATGATATGCCTCTATTTATCAATGTGCGATGTTTGTCAACAAAAGAAGACGATAAAGAAAAGAAGGCTAGTTTCAAAGCCAATTCTCCATTCGGAAATGAATAGCAGATGCCAAGTCGATTTGACTGAGTTCCAAACACAACTAGACGGGAATTTAAAATTCATTCTAGTTTACCAAGACCAACTCACTTTGTTCTCCTTCGAGCGTTAACATCAAAGAGGGCTGAAGAAGTCGCTTATCATTTGAATGACATATTCCTAACTGTAGGGGCACCTTGCATTCTCCAATCTGATAATGGTAGAGAATTTGTCAATAATGTTATAATTGAACTCGCAAGGCTTTGGTCAGAACTGAAAATTGTGCATGGAAAACCAAGGCACAGCTAAAGTTAGGGTTCAGTTGAACGTGGCAACCAAGACATTGAAAATATGATAAGTTCTTGGTTAAAGGACAGCAATTGGACGAAGTGGTCGGAAGGATTAAGGTATGTCCAATTCACGAAAAATCGAGCTTACCACTCTGGCATAAAACAATCACCTTACAAAGTATCATTCGGAATCGAACCTAGAGTAGGACTTTCCACTTCCTCGTTGCCTCAAGAAATCATAAATGATATTCAGGATGAAGATGACCTAGAGAAGGCAACTGAAGATGACAGCAATACTGAACAGTACGAAGACAGTGATGATGATAACATTGTGAAAATCGACACAAATGAAATCCAAAATGCTAGAAAAATTCCGACAGAAAATTTAAAAACACAAGCTAAAGAATGAAAGCTTCCTCTGACAAATCCCATCCACCAGCTGACTTTGTAGACAACGTAATCGTAACTATTCCAGAGGTAGATAAAGTCAGAGGTGACCTTCGAAACATAATTGGAGTAATACTTCAAAAGACTAATGGGGGCCTCTTCAAAGTTGGCACCAAACATGGCGTACTTCAAAAACATTATTGCATGTATAATTTTATTAAAATTGTCCATAATTTTTTGTAATAACATATTTAAAAATATTTGTTTAAACTTATATTTTTTTAGAACTGGTTTCGACGTTTGCATTCAGAAGTTTTTAGATGTGGGGGATATTAACCTGGATATTGAAATATGTTTAATGACTGCAGCCACAAAACATTCTCCTGGGTCAGGGCAAGACTTCGTGAAATGCAGTTGCGTGAAAAATTACAACAAACAAATGCAATTGTAACAAAAACAAAGTACTCTACAGTTCTAAGTGCCACCGCCAAAGTAAACTTTGCAAAATTAAGTAAATAAGCAAACTGCAGATAAGGTGATTTCTGTGGATGGATATATGTAAGTTGATATAGTGATAGATGTGAAATTACTGACTAGTTAGTAAATAACTTTAATGAATCATATTGACTATTTTATTTCTACTTTTTTATTCAGTTTACTTTGAAAAGCTGATAGAAGATACAAACTAAGTGAAATTAGTTCAGACTAGGACGTACCAGTTTACCCTAAAGCATGTAATTTTTAACTAGGATAAATCGATCCCACCTAGGCTAAACTGTTTTATCCTATCAGTAACAGGATGAACGAGTTTGACCTAGGCGAAACTAGTTCAGCCTCATGCTGTGCTCAACTTTGGATACTTCCAGTCACGCCTCCTATTGCCATCAGCAGCCAATAGTGGGGTTACGAGGTCGACAATACGTGTGGTGTCGAGTGCCGTAACCATCATTGGCCTTTTGCGACCTCGCACTCAAGGGGTCTATTGTCAATGAAGGGAGCTTTATAAAACAAGGCTGCATTTGATAGCAAGATATGTCTTCATTTCAAATGAATGAGTCTCCTTATAGGTTAATAATTTTCCGGTTTACGAAGCAATAGCTCCACTGAAGATTCGCGGTAATTTCCCAATTTAATATTACATTCAGCCACATATGGCATACACGACTGAACTCATATTCACATCTAGACACTCTATACATCACCTTACAGTAATCCTGTTCCACTGAAGAATAGTGTTCGGGAAGAAATAATGCTTATCTTTTAACACCTGCTACTGAAGTTTAGCGACCATATCTGTGACACACTGGCGAATTCCGTACAAATACTGACAAAACACTACTCTCTTCCTTGGGTCTTCTTTTTCTTCTCCGCTAATCCTACCTTTTAAGACTCCCAGACTGACGAACAACTTTCAAGAATGGGTCAAAGAAGGGTTTTGCAAGCCATCTCTTTGCTAGATGAGTTACGTTTCATTAGGGTTATACCAACGGATCTCGGTCAGACGTATGTTTGTTCTACAAGCTGTTTAGCTCACTCCTACATATTTTACGACTGTTGCTAATTCTAGAGCCTTATCACCAATCGTATAAACGAACAATAACGGGTCTCTTGGCCTATTTACCCAAAAAATTACATTTTTTATATTGATGATCAACTTCATAACCCTGCGCTATGAGTCACTACTATGCAAGTCTTCGTACATTTCACCACAATTTTCTCCAGTTGATAATTCTCCGTCCCTCTCCGTCTACCCCCCCCCCCCTCCCCTCACTGTCACTGTCTCTCTCTCTCGTACAACAATACAACAGCATCATCCCCTAACATACTCACAGAGCTTCTGATGATACCCACTTGAACATTTATATTGTCTCACAAGAGATGTCAGCCGCATTTTCTCCGGGGAAATTTCACTTTTGGAGTGTACAGATGGAGTCGGCTCAACAATTGCTGCTCATGACATCTCTCATGCGACGCCCACTTTCAACATAAAACGTATGTTTGTTTCCTGTTACGAACAAAGTTTTTTTTAAAGTGAAATTTTACATTCCAACTAGCTTTTTACCTGTGACTTCGAGCGCCTAGGCGTCTGTCACTTGTTGAGAGGTGGTACGCCAAACTCTTACTTTAACAACATTGTCAGTGAGATTAATATTCATATTTTAGGTCATGATCTCGGTGTTCTCCAGTACTACTTTTGGTATGTGTGGTTTATGACTTTTTTACTTGAGGAAATGGTGGTCAGAATGTTCTTATAAGCCGACCGATGTGGCCGAACAGTTCTAGGCGCTTCAGTCTGGAACCGCGCGACTGCTACGGTCGCAGGTTCAAATCCTGCCTCGGGCATGGATATGTGTGATGTCCTTAGGTTAGTTAGGTTTAAGTAGTTCTAAGTTCTAGGGGACGGATGACCTGAGATGTTTTAAGTCCCATAGTGCTCAGAGCCATTTGAGCCAGTTTTTTGTTTCTATAACTGCATGTGTAACTTGTAGAGAACTTGTACCCAAGGGGCCGTAGTGAAGGCAATGGTGAACAGGGAGAGAGATGGATTGGGTGCCATAAATTCTGAGTGCTGCGACCAGGCTGTGTGAGTGATACTAGGAAGCAGCACTCAGTGGATCGTACCTGCAGAGCGACTTATGGCCATAGAACTCTCCTCCTTCCACTTAGGGTCAGGCAGGAGGGTTCTGATTCATAAAATATTTTAGCTGGACCAGGCAGCAGGCCGTCGCAAAGGCGGTCAGTTGGCAGAAAGTGAATGAAGGAAACCATTAGCTGTAAACTGAGCCTTTGTGGGAAAGTCATAAAACTCTGTGCATTCTTATGTCAGAAGCTGAGACGATATGGACAGTGCAGCTGGTGCACGTGTTCAGTGGAGGCAAGACTGTAACTCTCCCGACGCCAGGGAGTCGCCATGTTCTTTTAGCGAGCGGCAAAAAACAAATATTTCATGGGCTCTACTGTCTGGGAAGTTTAACAGCCTTCTTTCAGAAATTGGAAATGGTCAGCCTGGAAAGATTATATACCTCCTCAAATGAGGAGCTGTGTTCCCGTCTAGGTAGATTTTTATTTTTATTTTGCCAAAACCTGAACATGCTTACTATGAGAACGACGCCTCCCTAGTCTAAAATCTCCTTTTTCAGACAAGAGAGATTTAGAGTCGCTGATTGGCTCCTCTCAGGATATGTAAAGTACTCTAATGGCCATTAAAATTGATACACCAAGAAGAAATGCAGATGATAAACGGGTATTCATTGGACAAATACATTGTACTAGAACTGACATGTGATTTTCACGCAATTTGGGTGCATAAATCCTGAGAAATCAGTACCCAGAACAACCACCTCTGCTCGTAACAACGACCTTGATACGCCTGGGCATTGAGTCAAACAGAGTTTGGATGGCGTGTACAGGTATAGCTGCCCATGCAGCTTCAACACGATACCACAGTTCATCAAGAGTAGTAACTGACGTTTCGCCATTCGTGCACCCAGGTTCGTCGTTGAGTACACCATCACAGGCGCTCCTGTCTGTGATGCAGCATCAAGGGTAACCGCAGCCACGGTCTCAGAGCTTATAGTCCATCCTGCTGCAAACGTCGTCGAACTGTTCGTGCAGGTGGTTGTTGTCTTGCAAACGTCCCCATCTGTTGACTCAGAGGTCGAGACGTGGCTGCACGATCCGTTACAGCCATGCGGATAAGATGCCTCGACTGCTAGTGATACGAGGCCGTTGGGATCCAGCACGGCGTTCCGTATTACCCTCCTGAACCCACCGATTCCATATTCTGATAACAGTCATTGGATCTCAACCAATGTGAGCAGGAATGTCGCGATACGATATTCCGCAATCGAGATAGGCTACAATCCGACCTTTATCAAAGGCGGAAAGGTGATTGTCGCATTTGTCCTCCTTACACGAGGCATCACAACAACGTTTCACCAGGCAACGCCTGTCAACTGCTGTTTGTGTATGAGAAATTGGTTGGAAACTTTCCTCATGTCAGCACGTTGTAGGTGTCGCCACCGGTGCCAACCTTGTGTCAATGCTCTGAAAAGCTAATCATTTGAATATCACAGCATCTTCTTCCTGTCGGTTAAATTTCGCGTCTGTAGCACGTCATCGTCGTGGTGTAGCAATTTTAATGACCAGCAGTGTAGAATACAGTTCTATACATGCTGGACTCCTGACTGCACGACCACTGAGGCCGAAGGATTTTTTCGAAGAGCTACTGCAGCACTTTCCCTACAATGTCATACAAGCCAAGGACCCAGAAGTACGATGGCCAACAGTGTGGCAGTCGATCCACATACCCTTTCTTCCTACCACAGTCAGGGAGTTATGGTGCCGTATAGTCTATCACAAATTTGAGGCGAAGCTCCGCCAATCAATATTGGACTAACCGATTCCCCTATGTGCCCAAGTTGTCTTCGTCCAGACACCAATAGACACAGACTGAAGTGCGCAACATACCGTAAAGTATGGCAGCTGCTGACGTGCATTCTTGCATGTTATCTTCGCGCCTTGCCTGCAGTTGTTGAACCACAGACGTTTCTCTAGGTAGCGGACATTCACTTTCCACCAGCAAAACAAGACGCACTCACGTGGTTTAAGGGCATATCAGTTGTGTATTTCTTCCAGGTTCAAAATGGTTCAAATGACTCTGAGCACTAAGGGACTTAACATATGAGGTCATCAGTCCCCTACAGCTTAAAACTACTTAAACCTAACCTAAGGACATCACACTCATCCATGCCCGAGGTAGGATTCGAACCTGCGACCGTAGTGGTCTCGCGGTTCCAGACTGAAGCGCCTATAACCACACGGCCATACCAGCCGGTATTTCTTCCAGGAACTGGCTAACTGATCCAGGACACCCACGACACCCTCGAATACATGACACAATACCGACGCTACTTTGCCCACTTCCGGAGAAGGGTTCTTTCTGATCCCTCCCTCATTTGTCGGGTGCTGGGCTCTTTCCACTACGGAACTATGCCGGGGGAGCAACCCCGTGACTGGTGAGGCACAACATACTCTGAGGATGGGAGGCATGCACAAAGAATGGTAACCCCTTTTTTCCCGTACCACAAATGTCTTTTCTTCTGGTTACGTCAGTGTAACAGGCCAGTGACAAAAAATGGTTCAAATGGCTCTGAGCACTATGGGACTTAACTTCTGTGGTCATCAGTCCCCTAGAACTTAGAACTACTTAAACCTAACTAACATAAGGACATCACACACATCCATGCCCGAGGCAGGATTCGAACGTGCGACCGTAGCGGTCGCGCGGTTCCAGACTGTAGCGCCTAGAACCGCTCGGCCATCCCGACTGGCAGCCCAGAGACACACACGTCGTGTGTAGCCCAGTTCTTTAGTTCCACACTACGATATTTATTTCTGCAAGGCGAACTGCTTTGTCCCTTTTTGTTTTTAATTTAAAAAAGTGGTGAAGGTGACGCAATATAGACGCAAAGTTGCGAGTTCAAATCCGTACATCCCTTTCTTTCTTAAACAGCATTTCGTCTGCCTGCTAAGTGAATGATGGAATGTGGAGGGTAATTTCTTTCACTTTCTAATTCAACAGTAATAGTGAAACCTTCTGTGAAAGAGCTCGCGGCTGCGTCAAGATCAGAACAGTTTACGCTCGAGAGTTTCCTCGCTCTATAGCGGCCACCGTAAGTCTTGACGCTAGATGCGGTCCCACCAGGTTATCGCGTCGCACCACACTTCGGCACGTTTACGCTCTCGCACTTTTTAGTATAAAATTATTTCTTATTGTAATTCTATTTCCCAAGCGATAAGCCTAGTGAACACCGAGCAGTTAGACAAGACCCCTCGGCTGCTGTGAGTGTATTTATCAAATTACATTTTATTATTTAAAGTTTGAGTATTTGTCGTGTGGTTACGTACTGGATTTTGCATACGCTTGTTTAAGCGTTACAAAATAGAGTCGCGGGTGGACAAATGTCTAATATTGTAACATATTGTTATCTTTGGGTGTGATGAAGGGACTCGAAACTTTTCTATCATGTGTGAGGCGAATGCTGTCGGACAAATCACATCAGAAAAGGTTTTTCTTGTTTCAAGAAAGACCGTTCTGGCATGAATGATTTTCCACATTAAGGAAGTATCGATAACTGAAATATTATGTGACGAACTGTGACATTTTCATTCAGTAGGTTAGATGTGGAGGTTGGGTCAGGGTGTACTGTGTGCTTTTATGCAAAAGAACAAAAATCAAAGGCGTGATTATTACTACAGTTTTGCTTGAACCTCGTTAGTTAGCTCATTGAGCATTCCTATACAGTATTGCTTCTGGTGAAGAGTATGTTAACTTCTTACGGAGGAATTAATGGCTAAGCCCTAACAAAACACCTCTCTCTGAGCAAACAGCAATGTGAACAACTAATAATTATTTTGCATATAAGTGGCACAAAAAGTGATATTGTGCACTATGAACTCCTCTGCATGGATGTTTCCATCACATTTGGCGTTCTTGCCAACAACTGAGACAGCTTTCAGTCGAATTAAAAGAAAAACGACTAAAAAACTGTAGTTAGTACTAGGCTGTAGCACACACTGCTGATATCACAATCAAAACTGCGGAGGAGTTTGTTGGGGATGTCATCTGCCACACATTTTTTCACCTGATCTTGCACCATCAAATGTTTACCTTCCCCATTCCCTATCGAACAACCGTTAAGAAAATTCTTTCCTAAACGAAAATGCATTTCAAACCTTGCTTGACATCATTAACTCCGAACGAGTATAGTATGTTTAAAATAAGCTGCGACTTTTGACAGTTCCCTACCAGGCGAGTAGACGGAAGTGTAGTTGCCAGAGTGTGGCGAGCGCGTCAGCAGGCGGCAATAAAGCCACGCCTATCTTAGGTCGCCACCGTTGACGGCCGTCAGACAAACATCTTTGGCGGTAAAGAAACGAGAATAATGAACACAACTGTTAAATCAATGGAACTTTTATGGCTTATGGAGTAAGTGGAGCGACCCCAAGGAAAGAAACGTCACTATCCTCTTCCTCGGAATTGGTACTGGCCCCGACTGAATTACCATCTCTTCAGTCTGTTCTTTCTGCAGTCCTTACGAATCCATTTCTCCTGAATTACCTTCTTGGTATGTCTCACAACTCGAGACCTGTCCTGAGGGGTAACATTTGCAATGGCTTCTTTTGTCAGCAATTCGGCCTCACTGCGCGTAAACTTCTTGTTGTTTTTGCCGCACTACCTTTCATCTGGGCCCATAAATTCTCAGTCGGATTTAAATGAGAATGATATGCAGAAAGCCTGATTACATTATACCCTTTATCGGTAGGCAGTTCGTCGACTTGATAGTGTGAAATTTTTGGCTGGTAAAACACTACTAGTTCCATTAACTCTGTCTTATTCAATGCCAGGTTCAACTTTGTCTGATGGAACATCTCTTTGCACACAGAGCAAAATAACCGCGCCAGCCGTGTGCCCGAGCAGTTCTAGGCGCTTCAGTCTGGAACCGCGCTGCTGCTACGGTCGCAGGTTCGAATCCTGCCTCGGGCATGGATGTGTGTGATGTCCTTAGGTTAGTTAGGTTTAATTAGTTCTAAGTTCTAGGCGACTGATGACCTCAGAAATTAAGTCGCATAGTGGTCAGAGCTATTTGAACCATTTTGAACCAAGTCCCATAGTGCTCAGAGCCAAAATATTCGCTTTCCTCCATTGCATCGTATGAGCATTATCTATCACAACAGAGTGGTATGGCGCATTGTCCATTATTTTTGTCGTATATGGAGGAATATTCTACAGCAGAACATCAAAAATCCACTCCATGAAAACTTTGGCTTTAATTTCCTCATATCAGTCGCCTTGCTTCCTGCAAACAGTTTGGAGCAGAGCAGAGCCACAGTGGTGGACGATTATCCTATCACCCTTTCCTGTTGATGCTTTCATAGTTCCTTGTGCTGTGTGACCCCTCTACCTCTTTGCCAACGCGTGACACGCATTAACCCACATCGCATACAGCAACACGAAGTCTTCGAACGAAGCGCTCCTTACTGCAAGCAGATATCGTCTTCTCTAGGTCACTATCTCACTTCTCTCGATAGTAAATGTCCGAGACGAAAAATTTTCGTGCTGGAAAACAAGCTCGTGTAAACAATTTCGGAGTGACAAGGTACTCCCACTGAACAGCTCTGCTGCTTTGAGGTTGAAAAGAAGTTAATTTAACGTAGGATATCCATTGCGCTAATGCACTACTGCCCATTAAAATTGCTACAACGACAAGAATTGCAGATGATAAACGAGTATTCATTCGATAAATATATTATACTAGAACTGACATGTGATTCCATTTTCACGCAGTTTGGGTGCATAGATCTTGAGAAATCAGTACCCAGAACAACCACCTCTGGCCGTAATAACGGCCTTGGTACGCCTGGGCATTGAGTCAAACAGAGCTTCGACAGCGTGTACAGGTGCAGCTTCAACACGATACCACAGTTCATCAAGAGTAGTGACTGGCGTATTGTGACAAGCCGGTTGCTTGACCACCATTGACCATAGGTTTTCAATTGGTAAGGGATCTGGAGAATGTGCTGGCCAGGGCAGCAGTCGAACATTTTCTGTATCCAGAAAGGCCCGTACAGGACCTGTAACATGTGGTCGTGCATTATTCTGCTGAAATGTAGAGTTTCGCAGGGATCGAATGAAGGGTAGAGGCACGGGTCGTAGCACATCTGAAATGTAACGTCCACTGTTCAAAGTGCCGTCAATGCGAAAAACCGGTGACCGAGACGTGTAACCAATGGCACCCCATACCATCACGCTGGGTGATACGCCAGTATGGCGATGACGAATACACGCTTCCAATGTGCGTACACCACGATGTCGCCAAACACGGATGAGGCCATCATGATGCTGTAAACAGAACCTGGATTCATCCGAAAAAATGACGTTTTGCCATTCGTGCACCCAGGTTCGTCGTTGAGTACACCATCGCTGGCGCTCCTGTCTGTGATGCAGCGTCAAGGGTAACCGCAGCCATGGTCTCCGAGCTGACACTCCATGCTGCTGCAAACGTCGTCGAACTGTTCGTGCAGATGGTTGCTGTCTCGCAAACGTCCCCATCTGTTGACTCAGGGATCGAGACGTGGCTGCACGATCCGTTACAGCCATGCGGATAAGATGCCTGTCATCTCGACTGCTAGTGATACGAGGCGATTGGGATCCAGCACGGCCTTCCGTATAACCCTCCTGAACCCACCGATTCCATATACTGCTAACAGTCATTGGATCTCGACCAACGCGAGCAGCAATGTCGCGATACGATAAACCGCAATCACGATAGGCTAAACTCGACCTTTATCAACGTCGGTCAACTGCTGTTTGTGTATGAGAAATCGGTTGGAAACTTTTCTCGTGTCAGCACGTTGTAGGTGTCGCCACCGGCGCCAACCTTGTGTGAATGCTCTGAAAAGCTAATCATTTGCATATCACAGCATCTTATTCCTGTCGGTTAAATTTCGCGTCTGTAGCACGTCATCGTCGTGGTGTAGCAATTTTAATGGCCAGTAGTGTAATATGCATGCACATTTCTGCGAACTGCATCCTATTGTAATACATCCATCTTCTTTATCCGTCTGTTGTAACTTCTTTTCTTGTCTGGAGTTTCTAGTTAAAAATGACCTAGTGTTGCTTCATCATCCGTGTCTTCCTTTCTTTCCTTCTCCTTGCCAATTCTCAGCACCGTTGGTCGATGAATGTTAAGTGCAACAGCTGTTCTGCCCACCACTCTTGTTACATCTAAAATGGAACCGCCATTATTGCACTCGAGTTCAAAATAACTGCGCACAGAGCAGACAAATTCGCGACCTTGGTCACGGATCGGAATTCCTCTACCAAAGCTCTATATCTTCACAGCCGGTGAACGTGTTCTTGGACGACCTCTTTTACTGCGAATCTCGCGTTCAGACATGCTGCACTGTTATTATCAACGCAACGCCAACCCAAAAACACTCGTTCACAACACCTGACCATTGCAGAACGACAAAGAAGTTGCTGTATCGTCCTATCAAGACACAGCCAGGGCAAAAGCACCACAGGCGCAAAAATGCAAGCTCGAGCCCATACTACACAGACTCGCCACTTACGCGAGTTCCACCAGCGCCACGGGCGGCGCTGAGGATGAAGATATCGACTTCGCCTCGGCCAGTTGCCGGCCGAGTACAATCCACCAAAGACCCGACGACAACGAACAGAAGTCTACTCGGAAAATACACATATCGAAAAAAAGTTTTGCATCACTTCGGTTCCGAGAGTTCCGGAACCTGTGCAAAAAACAGGAATAGAGATCAACATAAACATCATTTCCGCCCTTTTTATTGCTCATGAAACTCACACATTACATGTTGTACCACCTTACAGTGAGACATTCGGTCAGGTAACAGCTCAGGAGAACGGAGATTCTACAACACTCCAACAAATTAGTAACTAAGTCACACAAATGAGTTAAAATAAGTCTTCAGCACTGCATGTAATATAAAACAAAAATGACGCACAATGGCTAAGTTCAAATAATCTTAGGAAAACTTCACATTACATAGCAAATGCAATTTACAACAACGGTCTGTTCACTTCTAAGAGTTCACTAAACGACGTTCCCTGTCTAAGCCAGCCCTAGACGATGATCAATCACTAAGTAAACGAGCTGCTCATACACGCACATTAAAAAAAGGTTTGCATCACCACGGTTCCCAGAACTCTTGAAGATAGACGTTGACTGTGGGTATTGTATTACAGACACAGTCCCTTTGACTGTTCAGAGATGTCACTAAACCCGCCCAAAGACGTAAAAAACCATGCATGAGCAGCGCCTATTAGACGGAGGGGATCAGACAGCCGATCAGTTTCAGTCATTCCACCAGGAAGGAGGAACAAATCTCGTGTTGTCCGTAGTTCAACAATTCCTAGACGGTCAATACCGCGGTCCAGTCACGTCCGCATTGTTACTTAGTGTCAGGAAAGGCTATCAACACGGGAAGTATCTAGATGTCTCGGAGTGAACCAAAGTGATGTTGTTCGGACATGGAGGAGATACAAAGAGACAGGAACTGTCGATGACATGTCTTGCTCAGGCCACCCAAGGGCTACTACTGCAGTGGATGATCGCTACCTACGGATTATGGCTCGCGAGAACCCTGACAGCAATGCCACCATGCTGAATAATGCTTTTCGTGCAGCTACAGGACGTCGTGTCACGACTCTAACTGTGCGCAATAGGCTGCATGATGCGCAACTTTGCTCCCGTCGTCCATGGCAAGGTCCTACACACCAGTACCTCTAATACCCAGTAGCACGTCCTCTTGCATTAATGTATTCGTCGTGCCATACTACCCACAGGTTCATCAAGGCACTGTTGGTCCAGATTGTCCCACTCCTCAAAATCGATTGGTGTAGATCTCTCAGAGTGGTTGGTAGGTCATATCGTCCATAAACAGCCCTTTTCAATCTATCCCAGGCATGTTCGATAGGGTTCATGTCAGGAGAGCATGCTGGCGACTCTAGTCAAGCAATGTTGTCATCCTGAAGGAAGTCATTCACAACATGTGCACAATGGGGGCGCCAATGGTCGTCCTTGAAGACGAATGCCTCGCCAATATGCTGTCGATATGGTATACTATCGGTCGGAGGATGGCATTCACGTACCGTACCGCCGTTACAGCACCTTCCATGACCACTAGCGCCGTTCGTCGCCCCACATAATGCCACCCCAAAACATCAGTGAACCTCCACCTTGCTGCACTCGCTGGACAGTGCGTCTAATGCGTTCTGCCTGACCGGGTTGCCTCTAAATACGTCTCTGGTGATTGTCTGCTTGAAGGCATATGCGACGCACATCGGTGAAGAGAAAGTGGTGCCAATCTGAGCGGTCCATTCGGCATGTTGTTGGGCCCATCTGTACCGCGTTGCATGGTGTCGGGGTTGCAAAGATGGACCTTGCCATGGACATCGGGAGTAAAGCTGCGCATCATACAGCCTATTGCGCACAGTTTGAGTTGTGACACAACGTCCTGTGGCTGCACGAAAAGCATTATTCAACATGGTGGCATTGCTGTCAGGGTTCTCCCGAGCCATAATCCGTAGGTAGCGGTCATCCACTGCAGTAGTAGCCCTTGGGCAGCCTGAGCAAGGCATGTCATCGACAGTTCCTGTCTCTTTGTATCTCCTCCATGTCCGAACAACATCACTTTTATTCACTCTGGCCGGCCGGATTTAGGCGCTTCAATCTGGAACCGCGCGACCGCTACGGTCCCAGGTTCGAATCCTGCCTCAAGCATGGATGTGTGTGATGTCCTTAGGTTAGTTAGGTTAAAGTAGTTCTAAGTTCTAGGGACTAATGACCTCAGATGTTAAGTCCCATTGTGCTCAGAGCCATTTGAACCATTTGGTTCACTCTGAGACATCTAGATACTTCCCTTGTTGATAGCCCTTCCTGACACTAAGTAACAATGCGGACGTGTCTGGATCGCGGTATTCACCGTCTAGGAATTGTTGAACTACGGACAAGACGAGCTTTGTTCCTCCTTCCTGGTGGAATGACTGAAACTGATCGGCTATCGAACCCCTCCGTCTAATAGGCGTTGCTCATGCATGGGTGTTTACGTCTTTGGGCGGGTTTAGTGACATCTCTGAGCAGTCAAAGGGACTGTGTCTGTAATACAATATCCACAGTCAACGTCTATCTTCAAGATTTCTGGGGAATGGGGGTGATGCAAAACTTTTTTTGATGTGTGTAGATGAACAGCTCTCGTTATCTTGGTGATAAATCATCGTCCAGGGCTGACTTAGACAGGGAACGTCGTTTAGTGAAGTCTTAGAAGAGAACAGACAGTTGTTGTAAATTGCATTTGCTATGTAATGTGACGTTTACCTAAGCTAACGTGATTTAGTCATAGAGGGCCTTTTTTGTATTATGTTACATGCAGTGTTGCAGACTTATTTTAACTCATTTGTGTGACTTTGTTACTAATTTGCTGGAGTGTTGTAGAACCTCCGTTCTCCTATCCTGTTACCTGACCCTGGAGCGTAGCTGTGTAATAGTGGCAGGGAGAAATTGTCTTAGCGGTGTACCGCACCAGAAGCGTTTCACGAACTCACAAACTCGGCCTACCGTAACAACGGTGGCAACTCGGCCACTACAGCAGTAGCGACGAGGCCTTTACAAAAAGGGCGATGGGGGTTTACAAAAAAAATAACATTTCACAAAGAGAGCTGACGAACACGGAAGCACCTGATGTACGACGACACCAGGGGGTACTGTGTAACCACGTCGTGACGACATGGGCGCTTTACCAGCCGAACTATTGAAAGTGTGGTAGGAAAAGCGGGCTCGCCATTCGTGTTGCCCAGACAACGGCGTCCCGTCGGACGGGAGTCAAACGTCAAAAGTTGCAACTAATTTATGATGATAATGATAATAATAATGAGCGTATGGCGTTGGTGGCCGGGAGACCCCTCGCGGGGCAGTTCGGCCGCCGCTCCACAAGTTCTTTAACGCCACTACGGCGACTTGCGAGTGAATGAGGATGAAATGATGATGTAAGACACACAACATCCAGTCATCTCGAGGCAGAGAAAATCCCTGACCCCGCCGGGAATCGAAACCAGGACTCCGTGCACGGAAAGTGAGAACGCTACCGCAAGACCACGAGCTGTGGACATGATGATGATGATGATGATGATGATGATTGATTTGTGGGGCTCTCAACTGCGCGGCCACCAGTGCCCATACAAAGTCGCAATTTTTCCACAGGCAAGTTTATACACAATTCAATGTAGCCACTTCAAATGGTTCAAATGGCTCTGAGCACTATGGGACTTAACATCTGGGGTCATGAGTCCCCTAGAACTTAGAACTACTTAAACCTAACTAACCTAAGGACATCACACACATTCATGCCCACGGCAGGATTCGAACCTGCGACTGTAGCAGTCGCGCAGTTCCGGACTGAAGCGCCTAGAACCGCTCGGTCGCCGCAATCTAGCCACTGTCATGAATGACGATGATGGGGACGAAATGATGAGGACAACACAAACCAGCTCTCGGGAAGAGAAAGCAACTAATTTAAACGCTCTATAGATTCCTACAGGTGTGGAATTGGTAAACTACTTGAGCATTGTCAGACTGTTTCAGATAATGGTTCAAATGGCTCTGAGCACTAGGGGACTTAACATCTCAGTTCATCAGTCCCCTAGAACTTTGAACTACGTAAACCTAACTAACCAAAGGACATCACACACATCCATGCCCGAGGAAGGATTCGAACCTGCGACCATAGCGATCACGCGGTTCCAAACTGACGCGCCTAGGACCGCACGGCCACACCGGACGGCTTTCAGATAATGTTAGAGAATTTATTGCTAATGATTAATATCTCTCTTATTATTGTCGTGTTCAGTAAACTAATGGGGAAAACACTACTAAAATATGCACTGTACTAATACAAATGAACTACAACTTACTACTATAACCTTACGACGAAAGCCTATTCTAATGAAACATGAGGTATCTGTAACAAAACGGTGCCTGAATCGGGACGAATTAGCAAGACATTACACACTTTCGTCTTTCAAACAGTCTGTGCTTACATGCTGTCCTATGTCACACTCAAGTAGAATAGGAATTTCACAGACGGAGAAGACATGTAAAGAAGACCGCTTAAGAAGTTATTCAGTGCCACAGTTTCAGATGTAAAACTGCGTATTTTCAAAAAACAAAAAATATGCCAGTAGAGACAGACAAATGAATTATAAAGTGTGTACTAGCGGTTCTAGGCGGGCAGTACGGAACCGCGCGACTGCTACGGTCGCAGGTTCGAATCCTGCCTCGGGCATGGATGTGTGTGATGTCGTTAGATTTGTTAGGTTTAAGTAGTTCTAAGTTCTAGGGGACTGATGACCACAGTAGTTAAGTCCCATAGTGCTCAGAGCCATTTGAGCCATAAAGTGTGTAGTGTCATAAGTTTTTCGCCATGAGTACTGGAAGTAGCGAGAGGACTTATGATGGAGGAGTTTTCTTAAGATTTCCTTACTGACATTCAGTCTGGCTGCTTGTACCTCTATCATACAATAGGCATAAAAATTGTTCTCGATCACGACTGGAACTGAGACCAAACATAATCTTTACTTCAGAACCTCACATCTGGCGAACAGCTGTCGCATTCTTCTCTCCCATATTTCCCAGTGGTGCCCGCCTTCTTCGTCGCCACATGCTCGCGTGCCATGCAGTGGGTCTGGGTTCGATTTCCGGCAGGATTGGATATTTTCTCAGCCCGTGGACTGGGTGACGTTTTGTCCTCATCATCACCGACGCGCAAGTCGTCCAATGTGGCGTCACCTGGAATATGACTTGCACTCGGCGGCCGAACTTCCCCAGACGGAGCTTTTCCGACCAACAATGCCACACGATCATTTCATTTCATTTTTCTTCCAGTGGGGACTAGGACAGATAAATGGATATGTAAAAGACAAAATTAGTTTCATTTTCCGCGTGGAACGAGACTCAAAATAGATTACCTGATTTCACCCCTGAAGTATAAATCACTCAGACTATTCAATGGAAATTACATGAAATATCATGTGAATTTAGCAGGATATTTCTGTGTTATCCAGGTAGTAACTTGAGTCACACTGTTGCCAAACATATTCTAAGTTATTACCAAGTTTCATTTACACTACCAGGAGGAACAATTTCTTTCACTTGCCAGTGTCCTCACTGAGCGGGCGCGGAAGTGACTACAGCTTGCATCCAGGAGACATGGCAGCGCCAACACATCTTGTGATCGTTGCAGGCAGAGAAAAAGTTGTGACTTCTGAAATTTTCCCGGCGTATTTGTTCTTCTAATAATTTCCGGGTATGCATGCCCGGAAATTATTAGAACAGAAAAAGTTTTTCTTAAGAGGTGTATTTAGCACTATCCACAAAACAGATGAAGACAGATGAAAAAACAGAAACACAGCATTGACTGCAGAATGTGAACAACCCCAGAGAGTTTTAAGCTATGACATAACGCAGGGTTCCAAACCAATAAAGACCAAAAAGTTGTGCTCAAAAACAATTGGAGAAAATTAATCCAGCAAATGTGTGCAGTGGAAGTTCGATTCCAGCTTCTGCTAACATGAAAGGAGAAGCAGTTGTCATCAGAACATAAAAACAAGGAACACAAAACGCTGACAGTAATGTCTAGAATAAGTCGTCCTTAAGCAACACTGTTGGGTGGGGTTGGGTTGTTTGATGGAAGAGACCTAACTGCGAGGTCATCGGTCTCATTGGATTAGGTAAATCGGCCGTGCCCTTTCAAAGGAACCATCCCGGCATTTGCCTGGAGCGATTTAGGGAAATCACGGAAAACCTAAATCAGGATGGCCGGACGCGGGATTGAACCGTCGTCCTCCCGAATGCAAGTCCAGTGTAAGCAACGCTGTCATACAGTAAATAAATACTGCAATAATGACAAGTATCGTCCACTCTTAATGGTCGCTACATAACCGCTGCTGATGCTTTGTCAACTAAAACTAAAAGGATCTATGTTGTGCTTTTCAGCTTGCAGTACACTTGAGACAGACAGACACAGAAGTAACAATTGTGGTGCACCAGAATAAATTTGGTGCTTCTCGATGGAACCGCAAGCTAAAGAAAGTTGCTGCCAGACGGATCCACGAATTAGAGAAAAGACATGCCCTCAAGGAGTTCCATATGTGGTGGCTGCTGGATGTCAACTTACATCAGAGCACAGTGCCGATAGCCCACTCTGATAGCAGCCTCATCGTAGTTCAGATCCAGGGTGCAAGCTAGTGTTATTAGTCAGAACAGTGTACTAAACTTCAGAATTAAATGATATTTGACCATCATGTTAGCTGAGAACATTTCTGGGTAGAATAATTATTCAATACAAGAACTATAAACAGATGTATTAGCTGCAGTACTATTATTCAATGTAAGAAGAGTCATCATTGTGTTCTGACACTGTATTATGTAGTATAGTCCAACATTAGATTAGATTAGATTAATTATAGATCCATAAAAGAGTGAATCCTCTTGGGTGTGGAACATGTCAGATAAACACATTACAAAAATGTAATTTGAAAAACTTCAGTTTCATTAATTTTAATGATCCTCAGTCAATAAACAGTAAAATTATGTACATGAATTAAATTTAAACTTCTAATATTTACAGGTGTAATACTTACGTCTGCTTTCATTAAATCAATCATTCAGACATTTGCTAGTTTCTTGGCTATTACAACCAAGTATTGTCAAAAAGTAAAGTAAATTATTCATTTCAGTGATCCTCAGTTAAGAACAGTCAGATTATGTACACTATGTACAGACTTAAGACTTACATCTGCTTTCCATACATCCATCATTCACACAGTAGTTAGTTACTTGGCTGTTACAACCAAGTGTTGTCAAAAATTAAAGTATAATAAATTTTCATTAAAATGGTCTACTGCACCTGTTGAGAAACTCATTGATGGAATAGAAGGAGTTGGCCACCAAAAATTCTTTTAAATTATGTTTAAATCGTGCCTTCTCTGAAACTAAACTCTTAATGGTTGCTGGTAACTTATTGAAAATATGTGTTGCTGAATACTGGACTCCTTTCTGGGCAAGAGTAAGTGATTTTAAATCTTTATGTATATTGGTCTTATTCCTAGTATTGATACTGTGTACTAAGCAGTTAGTTGGAAAAAGAGATGTATTATTTACAACAAACTTCATTAAGGAATAAATATACTGACAAGCTGTGGTTAATATGCCCAATTCTTTGAATAGGTTTCGACATGATGTTCTTGGATTTACACTGCTCATTACTCTTATTATACACTTTTGTACTCTAAACTTTTTTTCTCTGTTTGTGGGGTTACCCCAAAATATGATACCATATGACATAATGGAGTGAAAATAAGCAAAATATGCCAGTTTTTTATATTTATATCTCTTATGTCTGACAACATTCGCATTGCAAACACAGACTTATTTAGGCGCTTCAGCAGTTCATTAGTATGTTGCTCCCAACTGAATATATTATCAAGTTGTAATCCCAAGAATTTTACACTATCAACTTCTCCTATTTCCATGTCATCATATTTTATACACACTCCAGAAGGAAATCTCTTGGAAGTTCTGAACTGCATATAGTGGGTCTTTCCAAAGTTTAATGACAGTAAATTGGCTATGAACTGTTTGTTAATGCCAGTAAAATTTGATTAGCTACCCTTTCTAAATTTATATTTGATTTACTATTTATTACAATGTTTGTATCATCTACGAGGGCTTTCAAATAAGTAATCCAACACTTTTTTCTCTCGGCCAATTTCGGCTGAAAAAGAAGCGAAATATGTTGAGAGACATTGTGGAATATTCCCACTTCACCCCTTGGCCAGTTGTGGTTGAAAAATTGCGGAATTTGTTGTGAGACATCGTGGAATATTCCTGCTTCAGCCCCTATAGTTCCATGAACTTCCGATAGGTGGCGGCTCTGTATGTAACCTTCAAAATGGCGTCTGTAACAGAGGTGCGTTCCAAGTAGGAAGTTATTGAGTTTCTTTTGGCGGAAAACCAGAATATCGCAGATCTTTAGAGGCGCTTGCAGAATGTCTACAAAGACCTGGCAGTGGACGAAAGCATGGTGAGTCACTGGGCGAGGCGTCTGCCATCATCGCACAAGGTCGGCAGATCTGTTCACTCTCTCGTGTGCTAACCCACCGCACTCATATGTTACTCCTGCAGTGTTGGAACGTACGAACACTCTCGTTTAAGGTGATCGACGGATTACAATCAAACATCTCGCTACTTAACTGGACGTCACTGTTGGTAGTCCTGACACATTGGTCCACCAGCTGGGCACTCATAGATATGTGCCCACTTGTTTTCACGCCGCCTCACAGAAAACCATAAAGAGCAATCTGTGCAGAAATGCTTCTGCGTTACGAGGTTGATCGTGTCACTTTTTTGTGGAACGTCGTTACATGCAGTGAAACATGGGTTCATCACTTCGATCCCGAAAGAAAACGGCAATCCGTGGAGGGGCTCCACACCACATCTCCACTGGAAAAAAGCTCAACAAAGTTGTTTCCCGATTCTCATGCGGAAAATATTGCATATGAGGAACTTGTTAGAAAACTTAATGACGATTGTGTGGCAGGTATTTATGTCACTAGGGCTAAATTTAATTTTTTTTGTCTTAAGAAGCATCCTGCACAGTCATTAAAACAGTGGATGGCTGAACATAAAGGGCTAATGAGACATTTCAGGTTCAACGGATAAAATCTTACAAGTTAGTGATGTTCTGCTCACACATAAACACTGTGTGATGATACAGCGTGTTTTTACGGTATCAGTTAGAGCAGTGGCGACGTATTGCAAGTGTCCACCTGAACTTATTCACGTTAAGTATGGTACAACACAGACAATGTTGTTGTATAGATTATGGTAATATCTGTTTTGAAACCTACAAATGTGTGTGTTTGGCGTTTCTTATGTTTCCTGAGCGGCGCAGTAGCTAAGCGGCAGCGGAAGGAACCTTCCACTTTGGCCAGAGTGTTGAAGTCGCCGGACGCAGACCTCGACGGCTGTGTGCAGGAAGAAGATGGCAGAAGCTTCCTTTAGATGCGGTGACCTATTTTTTTAACAATGAAATTATGTTTCACAAACGAAAATGTAATGATGTAACTTCACTCCTATGTCAGAGTTCGACGTTAGATGTTCTGAAAAAGCCATGGTTGATGGCATATGAACACTGGAATACTTACGCAGCAGTCATCTGTGTATGGTGTTACGAAATAAATCGTTTTGTGTCTTCTGAAAAGAAAATTGATTACTCCAATTTATTCATACCGAGATGTGTGTGAAGATCAGGAAGAGCGCTGATTTTTACTGAATGATAATTTATATACCTTACGACACTAAAAGAAAGTGGTGTTTATTCTCTGACTTAGCCAGTTTATAAGAAGTGACATAAACTGTCAATGAATTTCGAAGCATAGTGATCTGAAAGGATATATCAGCGGAACATTATTAGTTTTATGATTTAAGAGGCGTCTAAGTTGAATACAAATCACATAATTAATCATTTCCTGAACTTGAGCCGGCCGGGGTGGCCGAACGGTTCTAGGCGCTACAGTCTGGAAGCGCTACGGTCGCAGGTTCGAATCCTGCCTCGGGCATGGATGTGTGTGATGTCCTTAGGTTAGTTAGGTTTAAGTAGTTCTACGCTCTAGAGGACTGATGACATCAGATTTTATGTCCCATAGTGCTCAAGAGCCATTTGAACCTGCACTTGAGAATTTTAAAGGCCAATTCACACTCTCCGTCAAAGTACCATTATGTCACGGCACCGCCACGTCAAGGTGTATTTACACTGTCCGTCACGGTACGGCACGTTAAGCCAATTCAAATCACATGATCTCAGCTCGCATTGCTGTCCTCAATTGTTCTTTTTGCTGTAATTGCAATCTTCGCAAGATGATTTTCAACTGTTTTTACGCGCGAAGTGCAGATACACAACGCGATAGCTTATATGCGTGGACGCTGGAGTCCACATTTGTATGAAAACAACGTTCTTTGGTCCCATATGGCTTGCAGGGATATCTTGTATATTAAAGGAGGGGTACAGAAGTGCAAAGCAACACAAAGTAAGTGCATGGCTCAGAAAAAATATGTCATTACGTGGCGTAGAAGGGTAATCCAAGCATTATACAAGGAGGCATCTGCATTTTATATTTTGCAAAGTGGAAGCATCATTTTTTTTCATTTGTTACTTGAAATTGCACCCAGAATTGCTAAAAGGAGCACAGTGTTACGACTGTCGTCACAACCCGCGAAAATTTGGTTTAAGATTAACTTTTAATTGCTAGACCAGTGCAAACTTTTGTGCATTAGTCACATCTCCCTCAATAATTTTCCCTTCAAGATTTTATTTACGTGTTGTATTTGGCTTTTAATAGTTAAACTGCCTTATTTGTATTGGTGTTAGCTGTTGTTGTTGTTGTTGTCTTCAGTCCTGAGACTGGTTTGATGCAGCTCTCCATGCTACTCTATCCTGTGCAAGCTGCTTCATCTCCCAGTACCTACTGCAACCTACATCCTTCTGAATCTGCTTAGTGTACTCATCTCTCGGTCTCCCTCTACGATTTTTACCCTCCACGCTGCCCTCCAATGCTAAATTTGTGATCCCTTGATGCCTCAAAACATGTCCTACCAACCGATCCCTTCTTATAGTCAAGTTGTGCCACAAACTTCTCTTCTCCCCAATCCTATTCAATACCTCCTTATTAGTTACGTGATCTATCCACCTTATCTTCAGTATTCTTCTGTAGCACCACATTTCGAAAGCTTCTATTCTCTTCTTGTCCAAACTAGTTATTGTCCATGTTTCACTTCCATACATGGCTACACTCCAAACAAATACTTTCAGAAACGACTTCCTGATACATAAATCTATATTCGATGTTAACAAATTTCTCTTCTTCAGAAACGCTTTCCTTGCCATTGCCAGTCTACATTTTATATCCTCTCTACTTCGACCATCATCAGTTATTTTACTTCCTAAATAGCAAAACTCCTTTACTACTTTAAGTGTCTCATTTCCTAATCTAATTCCCTCAGCATCACCCGATATAGCGAAACCAAATATACATTGACTACTGATGCCTGCAAAACTATTTCACAGAATTCTGAGAGCTGCTTAACAGTTAATAGGCCTACCGCAAATACATATTTAAACAAACAATTTTCAGTATCTGCAGTTTTTTTATGTAACACTAAAAATGCCTGACAACATAAAAAATAAATCCCTCCTACTAATCAATCTCATTCTACCCACGGTACTTCTTCACTTCAAGTTGCAGCCATGCTGCAATCCATTTCATTGTAAAATATTAAATACGGTACCAGTATCAATAAAAACCCACTTTATAAATGTAGTAGAGGGCAAGTAATTTAGTACACTCATGACAATTCAGATTGCTGTTTCATTGCTTCAATTGATGTCGACATGTATTATAAATTTTAACAAAAGAAATAACGAAACTAAACAAATTATAACAATTAATGAACACAGACAACTGATATCAACCATGAAATGCACCACGAAACGGAATATGGAGATCTCTCCTTGGCTGTGTGTTCAGTGCCCACAATTCAACCGCTAGAGTAGAGTGAGGCCGCCTAAATAATAATTTTACTTATCTTCAAATATATAGAGGTGTGGTTAGACGTGATCTCTGTGAAGAAGGTAGTGGAACTTACTTGGCCGACGAGTAAGTATGATACGCTCGGCCAGAAGGGTTTTTAAGCTTCTGATCCCTAATATACCAATAGAGAGATTGCGATGTGACTCACCCTGAGATAGTAACATGTCAGCAGCTATCTTCAAATTGTCAGATCCAGATTTGGAAAGAGTTCAGTCAATTGTAGTGGCTCAGAGCATTGTAGACACAGCTGAAGTTGATTTTGAGGCTCCATCTATTTCTCTCGTTTGTAATGCACAAGGCATTCAGTCTAGAGTTAATGCTAAAGTGAATAAAATCAGGCCTCACATAAAAAGTTAAAAATAAAACCTTTCAGTCACTTAGTACCCAAGGTTTACTTCCAAACAAGGTGCAGAAGTCTTGTCCAGTGTTTTTCCACTCATGACAGGATAGCATGTCCGTGTCGTGAAGTGCTTCACGAGTAGCAAGCAAAGTAATATCCAGACCATATGTTTACAATGCCACCAGGGAACTTGCCCGTCTACTACACAGCCACAGTGCAGCTAGCAACAAGTTCACACCACAGAACTGCGGAAGCGTCTAAACAAATCTCTATATGCAATCCAAATTCCGTCAGACACAATGTCATATAGGATTATTTTTTGAGGTAATTCATCAAGCCAAGCTAAAGTTTTCTGGACACAAAAACGTGCAATAAGAGTTATATGTGGTGTGAACTCAAGAACATCCTGCAGAGGCCAGGGATACTAACTACTGCTTCCCAATATATTTATTTCTTAATGAAATTTGTCATTAAAAATATATCATTTTTTCAAACCAACAGTTCAGTTCATGGAATCAATACTAGAAATACGAATAATCTTCACAAGTATTTAAAGTCACTTACTCTTGTACAAAAAGGTGTGTATTATTCAGGGACGCACATTTTCTATAATTCGCCAGCAGCCATGAAAAGCTTAACAATCAATGAAATTCAGTTTAAGAGAAGCCTAAAGGATTTATTGGTGGTACAATCTAGCTTCTGCACCATTTCAGTGCAGTAATGTGTTCATTGTAAATAAGTATTGTAGTAGTTCTGTTATATATTTATTACCTTATAAATAAAAAAAAATTTAAATTCAGTGAATTAATGCGATCTTAGTAAATGAGTGTTGTAAAATGATCCTTTCATATAGTGTTCATTTAAAAAAAAGAGTAAATGACTATCATTCCACTTGGAACCTGTGGAAGGTACATTAGCTTATTTGTTTTAGTTGTAAATATTTGTGGTGTATTATTGTTTATCTCACTTGTTCTACATCCTGGAGGACCTCCTCACTACAGATCAATTGGAATGAAACTAAGTCTAATCTAATCTAAAATGTTGTCACAGCCGAGCCAGCGTTGCAGGCATCATTTGATTAAAGCACCTGTGTCTGGGTTCCAGGGAGGATCTCCCATTTCGCTCACTGCTAAGATGCTATTCCAATAAATCTGCAGATCGTCTGCAATGCTGTTCTAGTTTACGAGGAACGTGAAATGGGCTGAGGCGCACGAATGGGAATTTGGATTAAGGAGAGAGGCATGTTAGGGTGGGCCATGCAGTTGTGCAAAGCCACTGTACCAGACTAGCCGGCACGCTAGCTCAGCGTGTTCGGTCAGAGGGTTATTTGCCCTCTGTAATAAAAAAGACTGAGTGAATGGATCAACAAAGAACTTGAAGTGGTGTCATGGGACAACCGCCCTTAACAAATACAACTAACATTAACGAACAAAATGATATCAACAAAACAAAATGTGTGTCCGGACAGAGAGCTGGTTGGTCTCTGAAATAAAACAACTGAGTGAAGGCACCAACAACGTACTTCAACGGATGTGGTGTGACGCCCGCAACGACCAAATACAACGAACAATCACGAACAAGATGGAAAAAAAAGAAGAAAGAGAGAATGGCGTAGTGCTTAGTGCATCTGTCTTGCGAGCAGGAGACTTGGGTTCAAATCCTCGCCTTGGTACAAATTTCAATTCTTCGCTTCAGTCTACGTATATACATCAAAAACGAAGTCTTGGCTGCACACTTCGTTGCAACCATCTGCTGAAGTTCACAGACAGAAGAAAAACGTAACGTTTTGTCCAATTAAGAATGGCTCGTAAGGTGGCTAAATTTCAGTTAGACACAGGTGCATTTGTCTCTGTAATCAACAGACACGCCTACGACGTAACTGGTAGCTCACAGCTACAAAAACCCAGTTTTATTTTGTCTGCTTATAACAGACATGAAATACTATTACTAGGCACGTGCAGTTTGCCAGCAACTTTTCGTGACATTACGAAGTGTGTTTCATTCCAAATACTATGTTCTAGAAACAGTGCGAAAATTTTTGGCTTACGCTTATTTGATTTGTTCAACCTTTGCATCCAAGACATGTTTCAAATCAGTTTTCAGAGTCTCATAGACACGTTTCCTATTTGTACAATAAGCAAAGTTAACCTTTTGCGCCAGAATTAGGAAGAACTAAAGATTTAGAGGAGCACATTACTGTTAAATATTTTATTATGTAATGTCTGTCTCCTACCCTAAACGTGAGCAATCTGCAAAGGAACTGCAACGAGACAAAGACAGTGCGGTGATACAACTCTTTTCTGAAAGCCAGTGGCGTCCCCCCTGATAATACCCGGGCGGTCGCCCAGGGCGCCGGGGCCCAATGGGCGCCACGTACTAAACGCATGTAAAAAAAAAAAGTACAATTTACAATCACCCATTTCGCGAAACTAAAATATTATTCAGTCTCATTCAACATACGTCGCTAATCTCACGAATGCGCGATGAATTCGGGGTAGCAGAAGAGAAATCATGCTGAATGCAATCTTTGTATTGTCTGCAACCATCCATGTTTGACGCCGGCTAGCACGGGCTCTGCCAAAGCGCCTCTCTTATTTGTTTCAAGAACTGCAACAAGGAAGAGCCCATGCAGCCGCACCATCTCTCGTTCACAACAGAAACTACCGGTCGCTCCAAATAAAAGAAAATACAGACTGTGAAATATACATTACATTATGATTTAATTAATACGAATGTATTTATATCGAATATTTGTGACTTAATGACTCATGTACATTAATTAATAGATCATGCAATGCGTGCACTGCATTCATAGAGAATTCTCCCCTAACGTACTGAAATAATACAGCGCCACACAATGTTTGTTAGACTGCATATGTTGGCAGCGCTACGATTTGCACCCGCATTCAGTAATTGTCAGTAAGAGTCGGAGGCAGCGGTCATGTTTTCGTGGATGAATAATTGTGAGTGAAACGAGTGTCGTGACTGTGTCAACATTTTAATTTTCTGGCAAGTGCGAAAAACATTTTTATCTTTCAGTTCAGGTTTTTTTTCTAGTTACGTCTACTGATAGGTGAATTTCTTTATTTGTTATAGATCGAATATTGTGGTCGCGAAATAGAGCAGTGTCCAAGCAATAAATTGTCAAATTATTAAATCATGCCAGAAGAGAAGGAAATGATTAAAAAAAAGCTTTCTGGTTCAGAAAATCGGAAAAGAAAAGCTGAAAAAGAAAAAGTTCTTGAAGAAACTAAAAAGCACATGAATATTTATAAGTACCTTAAAGGAAATTCTAAGGCAAATACTTCAGATATTGAATCAAAAGTCCATGTATCAGCAAATATTTCTTCAGACTGTGAACAATTATACACAAAAAATATACAATCACCTATTGAAGGTGATCAAATTGACCAGCGCAGTACATCTTTGCATGAATCCTCTGATATTTCTCCAAGTCAAAATCAACACATGACATCTGTGGTCGATAAAAGTATCAACGTTCTTGCAATAAAAGAAATAATGTTTCTGATGTAGGTACGTGGCCAAAAGTACTTAATGCTAGAGATATAGATCGCATTATAATATGTGGACCCTCACAAGTATGTCTAAATAACTTTCCAAAAGATGAAAATGGGCGTCATTTCTCTTCAACTCATTACACAAGAAAACTATCAAACGAAGAAACTATCAGACGACGGTGGCTAGTTTATTCTGTATCAAACGACAGTGTCTTTTGCTTTTGTTGTCGACTGTTTGATTTAAAGTCAACTACTAATTTGACTACCACTGTGGGTTTCAGAAATTGGAAACATTTAAGTGAAGCTCTGAAACTGCATGAAAATAGTCCTAACCACAAAAAGCATTTACTCAATGGACTGAAGCTGAAATCAGGTTTAAAGCTGGATTAACTACTGACAAGGAAGAACAAAAGCTGATTTGTAAAGAAAGTTTACGATGGAGCAATGTGCTTCAAAGATTGATGCACATTACTTTGTATTTGGCTGAAAATTATATGGCATTCAGAGGGTTATCAGATAAATTATTTACCCCAAATAATGGAAAATTCTTAGGTCTTGTACAGTTATTGACAAAGTTTGATCCAATCATGGAAGAGCACGTCAGACTGGCATTGAATGGTGATTTGGCTGACCATTATTGCGGCAAAAATATACAAAATGAATTAACAGAACTCATGGCATCACACGTTATGTCTGCAATCGCATCCCGCATAAAGGGTTCAAAGTATTATGCAATCATAGCTGACTGTACTCCAGATATAAGCCACAAAGAACAACTTTCGATAACTTTAAGATGCGCCGACATAACAGAGGATGGCGTAAGTGTAAAAGAACATTTCATCTCATTTCTGCAAATAGATGATACAACCGGTGAAGGTCTCACAGAAAGCATTTTAGAAACATTGAGTGATCTTCACCTTAACATTAATGACTGTAGAGGACAGGGCTACGATAACGGCGCGAACATGAAGGGGAAAAATAAAGGCGTCCAGAACAGAATTAAAAAGTTAAATCCACTAGCTTTTTTGTGCCATGTGGATGCCATAGCTATAATTTGGTATTGTGTGATGCGGCAAAATCATCAGTAAAATCCGTGACACTGTTCGGAATGTTACAAAAAATGTTTAATCTATTTGCTGGATCGGTAAATACACTCCTGGAAATTGAAATAAGAGCACCGTGAATTCATTGTCCCAGGAAGGGGAAACTTCATTGACACATTCCTGGGGTCAGATACATCAATTGATCACACTGACAGAACCACAGGTACATAGACACAGGCAACAGAGCATGCACAATGTCGGCACTAGTACACTGTATATCCACCTTTCGCAGCAATGCAGGCTGCTATTCTCCCATGGAGACGATCGTAGAGATGCTGGATGTAGTCCTGTGGAACGGCTTTCCATGCCATTTCCACCTGGCGCCTCAGTTGGACCAGCGTTCGTGCTGGACGTGCAGACCGCGTGAGACGACGCTTCATCCAGTCCCAAACATGCTCAATGGGGGACAGATCCGGAGATCTTGCTGGCCAGGGTAGTTGACTTACACCTTCTAGAGCACGTTGTGCGGCACGGGATACATGCGGACGTGCATTGTCCTGTTGGAACAGCAAGTTCCCTTGCCGGTCTAGGAATGGTAGAACGATGGGTTCGATGACGGTTTGGATGTACTGGGCCCTATTCAGTGTCCCCTCGACGATCACCAGAGGTGTACGGCCAGTGTACGAGATCGCTCCCCACACCATGATGCCGGGTGTTGGCCCTGTGTGCCTCGGTCGTATGCAGTCCTGATTATAGCGCTCACCTGCACGGCGCCAAACACGCATATGACCATCATTGGCACCAAGGCAGAAGCGACTCTCATCGCTGAAGACGACACGTCTCCATTCGTCCCTCCATTCACGCCTGTCGTGACACCACTGGAGGCGGGCTGCACGATGTTGGGGCGTGAGCGGAAGACGGCCTAACGGTGTGCGGGACCGTAGCCCAGCTTCATGGAGACGGTTGCGAATGGTCCTCGCCGATACCCCAGGAGCAACAGTGTCCCTAATTTGCTGGGAAGTGGCGGTGCGGTCCCCTACGGCACTGCGTAGGATCCTACGGTCTTGGCGTGCATCCGTCCGTCGCTGCGGTCCGGTCCCAGGTCGACGGGCACGTGCACCTTCCGCCAACCACTGGCGACAACATCGATGTACTGTGGAGACCTCACGCCCCACGTGTTGAGCAATTCGGCGGTACGTCCACCCGGCCTCCCGCATGCCCACTATACGCCCTCACTCAAAGTCCGTCAACTGCACATACGGTTCACGTCCACGCTGTCGCCGCATGCTACCAGTCTTAAAGACTGCGATGGAGCTCCGTATGCCACGGCAAACTGGCTGACACTGACGGCGGCGGTGCACAAATGCTGCGCAGCTAGCGCCATTCGACGACCAACACCGCGGTTCCTGATGTGTCCGCTGTGCCGTGCCTGTGATCATTGCTTGCACAGCCCTCTCGCAGTGTCCGGAGCAAGTATGGTGGGTCTGACACACCGGTGTCAATGTGTTCTTTTTTCCATTTCCAGGAGTGTAGATGGAAAATTTTGACCGACCATTTGAAGATATACACCCTGAAAAATGTAAGTGACACACGCTGGGAAGCTCGAATTGATAGCGTCAAAGCGGTTCGTTATCAATTATGCGAAATGCATGACGCTTTGGTTTCCTTGGCCGATGCTACTGAACAAAGCGATGCTGTGGTGTCACACGAAGCGACAACACTAGGAGGACAATTAAAAGACTTCAGCTTCATTGTTTCTCTCGTGACATGGTATGATGTTCTGTTTCAAATTAACGTTATGAGTAAAGCAAGTCAGTCACCCACAATCAACTTTGTCGAGTTTATGGGAATCCTTGACAAATATAGACAAACAGGTTTCGAACAAGCTATTGTAACAGCAACTGAAGTGGCTTCGGATCTTGATACGGAGCCATTATTTAAACCACAAATGCGATTAAGACGTATTAAACGCAGGCCGGGTGAAGAGGCTGTTGATGATCAAATAACTGACCCAAAAAAGAAGTTTAAAGTAGAGTTTTTCAATGCACTGTTGGACACCGTAAACATATCCATGAAAGAAAGATTTGAACAGATGCAAGAATTTTCTGCGACGTGGAGTTTCTTGTTTGACATTAAAGAAATCAAAATAAAGAAGAACTAATACAATGCTGTTCTAAATTACAAGAAAAGTTAACTGTCAACATGAAGTCAGATATTGAAGGAAATTTGCTGTGCGACGAAATTTTAGGCCTGCAACACTATCTCGAAGACAGCCAGGCAACGCCTATTGAAGCCTTAAACTTCATAAAAAAGCATAATCTTCAAGAGTTATATCCCAACATCTGGATAACTTTACGTATTTTGCTAACAATACCAGTGACTGTCGCAAGCGGCGAACGCAGTTTTTCCAAACTGAAGTTGATAAAAACGTACTTGCGGTCTACAATGTCTCAAACAATACTAACCAGTTTGGCCTCACTGTCCATTGAAAATGAAGTTGCAGAAAACCTGGACTTTGCTAATCTGATCAGAAACTTTGCCGACAGAAAAACGAGAAAAGTAAAATTTTAGTTGTTTATAATTGTTTTTCATTAGGCGTAATATGTTTTGTGTTCATATGACTGACTGAAAATATAGGTTTATGGCTTACAGTTATATTAAATTCAATAAAAATATGGTACCCAATTCAAAATTAGTGTTTTTTCGTTATACATATTAGCTCCTATATATAAAAATCAATTGTTGTGTGTTAGTCTCACCAAAACAAAGAAATGGCTGGACCAATTTGAATAATTTTTGTTTTGTTTTGTTCGCTTTAGTACAGGGGTGCTTCAGAAAAGAAAAGAAATAGTTGGGATATA
The DNA here is from genome assembly GCF_023897955.1 of Schistocerca gregaria. NCBI lineage: Eukaryota > Metazoa > Arthropoda > Insecta > Orthoptera > Acrididae > Schistocerca > Schistocerca gregaria. The sequence continues at coordinate 117,591,466 of NC_064931.1, read as the reverse complement.
CGAGCCTGTTTCAACCACATTTTACTTATCTTTTCTTTGTTTGGAACACGCAAAAACAATTTTCTGGAGTTTTTGTAGATGTACCGTGAAGTACTACGCAATATTTTTAGACAATTTCCCAAAACGTGAATGCCCAAACAATATATCACTGCTATACTGACTGTTACGGCAGCGACAGCAGCATGCTGGACTGACGTCACAGGCTACACAAGACTCACATGGAGCGTCTTAGCGGGCTTTCAGATTATTTGGATTTCATTTCCATTTTAAAAAATAAAATACTCAAATTTACGATGGAAAAAACTATGTTATGATCATAAGATGACGCCATTAACCACTTAAGACGATTTCTAGAAAACAGTCAAATACCGTGTTGCAAAGCACTGCCAGGTTCGCTATTTATACAATAAAGGGCGCCAACTGGACGACTCGCCCGGGGCACCTGGATGGCTAAGGCCGGCCCTGATAATACCTAATAAGCTGTCTCTGCGCTGATTTCAAAGCCACGGTAAACATACAGACTGTCGTGGATTCTTTTCCTCTCCCATAACCACAAGAATTAATTGACAGTGCACATTCTTTTCAAAGATTTATTTGCATGAGGTATTTTACAGTTACCATTGGACGAGCATTCCAAGCAATTTTTCATGATCAACACTCACCCGGGATTGTTCCAGTTTCAAAGACTATCGTTTGGAAGTGATTCAACTCCTGCTATTTTTCAACGTTTCCTGGAACAATCAACAGCTAAAGACCCTTCATCTACAAACTACCTGGATTATGTAGCTGTCGCAGGTCATACACCTGCTGCACATTTGGCAAATTTAGAGGGCAAGCTCTCACCGAGACTGGTTTAATGTGTAAAAAGGAAAAGCGCTCCCACTTCCCAGAAGAACTTGAATATTTAGGACATCCACACCATATTCATCCTGTTCATTCACATTTGTCTTTAACTAAAGATTTGCTAGTGCTCCATTATGTTAAGGAGCTACAGGCAATCATGGGGACATTAATCTGTTATATCGCTTCCCACGCCCGGGTTCCCGGGTTCGATTCCCGGCGGGATCAGGGATTTTCTCTGCCTCGTGATGACTGGGTGTTGTGTGATGTCCTTAGGTTAGTTAGGTTTAAGTAGTTCTAAGTTCTAGGGGACTGATGACCATAGATGTTAAGTCCCATAGTGCTCAGAGCCGTAATCTATTATATTAAGTTTGTGACTAACGCTGTGCAAATTGCTGCTACACTGAACCAGCTGCGTCGGAAAGGTGTTCCCTTTGTGTGGTCCCAAGACTATTAGGAAGCGTTTCAGCAGTTAAAGGACGCTTTGTTAAGTCATCATTGTCTATTTTTGCAAAAACAGACATAATGTCTTATGGGACAACAGCAATCAGTGATTTTATAATGTTACTTAAAAACCGTCTTGATTGCAATTTTTTTTTATTCATATGACCGGTTTCGGTTCATTCAGAACCATCTTCAGATCTGATATTTCAGTTACAGGAGTAACCCGTCCAAATCCAGCAGTTTTCACATGCTACGTCACGTTGATGTGACGTAGCATGTGAAAATTGCTGGATTTGGACGGGTTACTCCTGATGTGACGTAGCATGTGACGTAGCATGTGAAAACTGCTGGATTTGGACGGGTTACTCCTGTAACTGAAATATCAGATCTGAAGATGGTTCTGAATGAACCGAAACCGGTCATATGAATAAAAAAATTGCAATCAAGACGGTTTTTAAGTAACATCATCATTGTCTAACTCACTTTGATCCAGCTAAGCCTGATGTGTTAGCTGTGAATGCATCATCTTATGGGATTCGAGCAGTGCTCTCCCACTGATTTATTCGTTTGACTTACCGTTTGCTTTTGCCTCGAAAACTCTCAGCAAAGTGGAATGCAATTATAGTCAACGTGAAAAAGAGGCACTCACCCTTGTCAATGGCGTAACCAAGTTCTTCCAATACCCGTACAGCCGAAAGTTCTATTTGATTACAGATCATCAGCCTTTAACAGCTTTGCGCAATACAGTGCGAACTCACTGAAGGATATGCGTGACTTTAAACTTGACGTGGTATGCTATGACTGAAAACAAACGTAACAGTCATCCTCCATCTGGGAAAGCATGAAACCTAGAAAATTGTGTGACTCGTTAAATCAGTAGGGGTTTGTTTGCACACTGTTGCTTTTAGGCCCAAACAACAAAAATCTCACATGGCCTGCAGTATAGTTTGTCAGATAATAAAGTCTGATAACTAAAGACTTTACAGACAGTCTTTACAGACGAATGGAAAAACTAGTAGAAGCCGACCTTGAGGAAGATCAGTTTGGATTCCGCAGAAATATTGGAACACGTGAGGCAATACTGACCCTACGGCTTATCTTAGAAGCTAGATTAAGGAAGGCAAACCTACGTTTCTAGCATATGTAGACTTAGAGAAAGCTTTTGACAATGTTAACTGGAATACTTTCTTTCAAATTCTAAAGGTAGCAGGGGTAAAATACAGGGAGCGAAAGGCTATTTACAATTTGTACAGAAACCAGATGGCAGTTATAAGAGTCGAGGGACATGAAAGGGAAGCAGTGGTTGGGAAGGGAGTGAGACAGGGTTGATGTTATTCAATCTGTATATTGAGCAAGCAGTGAAGGAAACAAAAGAGAAATTCAGTGTAGGTATTAGAATCCATGGAGAAGAAATAAAAACTTTGAGGTTCGCCGATGACATTGTAATTCTGTCAGAGAGAGCAAAGGACTTGGAAGAGCAGTTGAAAGGAATGGATGGTGTCTTGAAGGGACGATATAAGATGAATATCAACAAAAGCAAAACGATGATAATGGAATGTAGTCGAATTAAGTCGAGTGATGTTGAGGGTATTAGATTAGGAAATGAGACACTTAAAGTAGTAAAGGAGTTTTGCTATTTGCGGAGCAAAATAACTGATGATGGTCGAAGTAGAGAGGATATAAAATGTAGACTGGAAATGGCAAGGAAAGCGTTTCTGAAGAAGAGAAATTTGTTAACATCGAGTATTGATTTAAGTGTCAGAAAGTCGTTTCTGAAAGTATTTATATGGAGTGTAGCCATGTATGGAAGTGAAACATGGACGATAAATAGTTTAGGCAAGAAGAGAATAGAAGCTTCAGAAATTTGGTGCTACAGAAGAATGCTGAAGATTAGATGGGTAGATCACATAACTAATGAGGAGGTATTGAACAGAATTGGGGAGAAGAGGAGTTTGTGGCACAACTTGACTATAAGAAGGGATCGGTTGGTAGGACATTTTCTGAGGCATCAAGGCATCACCAATTTAGTATTGGAGGGCTGCGTGGAGGGTAAAAATCCTAGAGGGAGACCAAGAGATGAATAACCAAGCAGATTCACAAGGATGTAGGTTGCAGTAGGTACTGAGAGATGAAGAAGCTTTCACAGTATAAAGTAGCATGGAGAGCTGCATCAAACCAGTCTCAGGACTGAAGACCACAACACAACAACTAAGCAACAATGCATATTACATGGTTACATAATAATGAGACAGGAAAACATATTGCAAGGGGCAAATAATGTCGGCGAAATGTAGTGAATTACATATTAACTTGCAATCTTTATCTCAAGTTAAAAAAGAACCCCAAAGAAATCATTTATAAACTGCGGCCATACAATTCTATTACGAGTATGAGTTTCTCTATTACTGATGAATATAAACAAACAATGAGTAGAAAACCGATTGATTGGCAGTGCGTTGATCCTTCCACTCAGTTTTTTATTGCAGAGGCCAACCGACTCTCTGGCCGAACCCGCTGAGCTACCGTGCCGGCAGATTAGGGACGGATGGGGAGGGAAGTCAGCCGTGCTCTTTCAAAGGAGCCATCCCGGCAATTGACTGAATCGATTTAGGAAAATCACTGAAAACCTAAATCAGGATGGCTGGACGTGGGTTTGAAACGTCGTCCTCCCGAATGCGAGACCAGTGTGCTAACCACTGCACCACCTCGCTCGGAAGATACGCCTGAAAAATTCTATTCACACTCACAAATACAACATTATAAAAATCTGTCACTCACAGAAGTACTAACATTTAAAAAATTATGTACCATAAATTAAATGTACGCAAAGTCACAAAGACGCAAATATTAAGCACTCAAAACATGTGCAACACTCTGACCAGCCAAAATCTCACCAATCTTACCCAAAACGAAATATCTCAGTGAAACGACATGAGCCAAAAAGTCACAAGACTCCCTCTACCTGCTTATTTAAACCCTCGGTCACATGCCACAGTGTCGTTCTGGTAATATTTAATTTTTTGTTGTTGTAATGATTGAACTTACATGTATGTAATAAGCATACTCATAATGTCTTACATACAGCCGCGCGGGATTAGCCGACTGGTGCCGGCATGGTAACTCAGCGTGTTCAGTCAGAGGGTTACCTCCCCTCTGTAATAAAAAAAACTGAGTTAATGGATCAACAACGAACTGAAACGGGTGTCTAGGGACGTCAGAACCGACCAGATACAATGACCGAAAACAACCAAAATGAGACTACAAACTAAAAAAAAAGCGGTCTAAGGTGCTGCAGTCAGAGTCTAATATATTAAACTGTGCTGCAGACATGGACTGTGCGGATGGTCCCAGCGGAGGTTCGAATCCTACCTCGGGCATGGGTGTAGGTGTTTGTCCTTAGGATAATTTAGGTTAAGTAGTGTGTAAGCTTAGGCACTGTTGGCCTTAACAGTTAAGTCACATAAGATTCACACACTTTTTTTTTTTCTTACGTACATACATTACGTTCATTATTCGAAGAGTTGTGAGTTTTCGACAAATATTACACTCCTGGAAATGGAAAAAAGAACGCATTGACACCGGTGTGTCAGACCCTCCATACTTGCTCCGGACACTGCGAGAGGGCTGTACAAGCAAAGATCACACGCACGGCACAGCGGACACACCAGGAACCGCGGTGTTGGCCGTCGAATGGCGCTAGCTGCGCAGCATTTGTGCACCGCCGCCGTCAGTGTCAGCCAGTTTGCCGTGGCATACGGAGCTCCATCGCAGTCTTTAACACTGGTAGCATGCCGCGACAGCGTGGACGTGAACCGTATGTGCAGTTGACGGACTTTGAGCGAGGGCGTATAGTGGGCATGCGGGAGGCCGGGTGGATGTACCGCCGAATTGCTCAACACGTGGGGCGTGAGGTCTCCACAGTACATGGATGTTGTCGCCAGTGGTCGGCGGAAGGTGCACGTGCCCGTCGACCTGGGACCGGACTGCACCGACGCACGGATGCACGCCAAGACTGTAGGATCCTACGCAGTGCCGTAGGGGACCGCACCGCCACTTCCCAGCAAATTAGGGACACTGTTGCTCCTGGGGTATCGGCGAGGACCATTCGCAACCGTCTCCATGAAGCTGGGCTATGGTCCCGCACACCGTTAGGCCGTCTTCCGCTCACGCCCCAACATCGTGCAGCCCGCCTCCAGTGGTGTCGCGACAGGCGTGAATGGAGGGACGAATGGAGACGTGTCGTCTTCAGCGATGAGAGTCGCTTCTGCCTTGGTGCCAATGATGGTCATATGCGTGTTTGGCGCCGTGCAGGTGAGCGCCACAATCAGGCACACAGGGCCAACACCCGGCATCATGGTGTGGGGAGCGATCTCGTACACTGGCCGTACACCTCTGGTGATCGTCGAGGGGACACTGAATAGTGCCCAGTACATCCAAACCGTCATCGAACCCATCGTTCTACCATTCCTAGACCGGCAAGGGAACTTGCTGTTCCAACAGGACAATGCACGTCCGCATGTATCCCGTGCCACCCAACGTGCTCTAGAAGGTGTAAGTCAACTACCCTGGCCAGCAAGATCTCCGGATCTGTCCCCCATTGAGCATGTTTGGGACTGGATGAAGCGTCGTCTCACGCGGTCTGCACGTCCAGCACGAACGCTGGCCCAACTGAGGCGCCAGTTGGAAATGGCATGGCAAGCCGTTCCATAGGACTACATCCAGCATCTCTACGATCGTCTCCATGGGAGAATAGCAGCCTGCATTGCTGCGAAAGGTGGATATACACTGTACTAGTGCCGACATTGTGCATGCTCTGTTGCCTGTGTCTATGTGCCTGTGGTTCTGTCAGTGTGATCATGTGATGTATCTGACCCCAGGAATGTGTGAATAAAGTTTCCCCTTCCTGGGACAATGAATTCACGGTGTTCTTATTTCAATTTCCAGGAGTGTATATAAATTACACTTGTACTAAGATGATGACCCAGCTTGAGTCGAAATCATTACTCATTTCTGCGTACTTAAATAATATATTACTGGTCAAACACAACACTGTTAACATTAATAATCATAAAAAACGTATTTGCACTAATAATAAATCCGTGGCACTTATTGCCAATGGAACACGCTGGTGCTAACAATTTGTGTACCTGTGGAGAACTCTGCTTCGTCCTATGCTTCAACAACAGGACATAATAATAATTTGTTTACTAATTTATTTGTGCAATAACTGCAACACCAAACTGTCCCACCATGTAAATGACGTCAGTATTGTTTCATTGGTGTGCCTTGTCTGTGAACAGTTGTAACACAGTTATAAATAATACATAAAATATCTTAAAGCCTAGGGCGTACGATTTTGGTGATAATTTTGTTGGAACCCAGAGTTTCTGCTGGTTTTAAAAATGTCTTTGTATTCTGTGTAGCAAATTTCCAAGTATTTCAACAGTTTATGTGAATATTTTTTCTCTTGGATTGGAGTGTGGAATGCCAGATCCCTTAATCGGGCAGGTAGGTTAGACAATTTAAAAAGGGAAATGGATAGGTTCAAGTTAGATATAGTAGGAATTAGTGGAGTTCGGTGGCAGGAGGAACAAGACTCTTGGTCGCGTGAATACAGGGTTATAAATACAAAATAAAATAGGGGTAATGCAGGAGTAGGTTTAATAATGAATAAAAAAATAGGATTGCGGGTAAGCTACTACACACAGCATAGTGAATGCATTATTGTGGCCAAGATAGACACGAAACCCACGCCTACAACAGTAGTACAAGTTTATATGCCAACTAGCTCTGCAGACGATGAAGAAATTGATGAAATGTATGATGAGATAAAATAAATTATTCAGGTAGTGGAGGGAGATGAAAATTTAATAGTCATGGGTCACTGGAATTCAACAGTAGGAGAAGGAAGAGAAGGAAACGTAGTAGGTGAATATGGATTGGGGCTAAGAAATGAAAGAGGAAGCCGCCTGGCAGAATTTTGCACAGAGCATAACTTAGTCATAGCTAACACTTGGTTCAAGAATCATGAAAAAAAGGTTGTATACATGGAAGAACCCTGGAGATACTTAAATGTTACAGATAGATTATATATCTACATCTACATCCATACTCCGCAAACCACCTGACGGTGTGTGGCGGAAGGTACCCTGAGTACCTCTATCGGTTCTCCCTTCTATTCCAGTCTGATATTGTTCGTGGAAAGAAGGATTGTCGGTATGCATCTGTGTGGACTCTAATCTCTCTGATTTTATACTCATGATCTCTTCGCGAGATATACGTAGGAGAGAGCAATATACTGCTTGACTCCTCGATGAAGGTATGTTCTCGAAACTTCAACAAAAGCCCGTACCGAGCTACTGAGCGTCTCTCCTGCAGAGTCTTCCACTGGAGTTTATCTGTCATCTCCGAAACGCTTTCGCGATTACTAAATGATCCTGTAACGAAGCGCGCTGCTCTCCGTTGGACCTTCTCTATCTCTTCTATCAACCCTATCTGGTACGGATCCCACACTGATGAGCAGTATTCCAGCAGTGGGCGAACAAGCGTACTGTAACCTACTTCCTTTGTTTTCGGATTGCATTTCCTTAGAATTCTTCCAATGAATCTCAATTTGGCATCTGCTTTACCGACGATCAACTTCATATGATCATTCCATTTTAAATCACTCCTAATGCGTACTCCCAGATAAGTTATGGAATTAACTGCTTCCAGTTGCTGACCTGCTATTTCGTAGCTAAATGATAAAGGATCTATCTTTCTATGTACTCGCAGCACATTACACTGGTGTACATTGAGATTCAATTGCCATTCCCTGCACCATGCGTCAATTCGTTGCAGATCCTCCTGCATTTCAGTACAATTTTCCATTGTCACAACCTCTCGATGCATCACAGCATCATCCACAAAAAGCCTCCGTGAACCTCCGATGTCATCCACAAGGTCATTTATGTATATATAATGGTAAGACAGAGATTTAGGAAACAGACCTTAAATTGTAAGACATTTCCAGGGGCAGATGTGGACTCTAACCACAATCTGTTGGTTATGAACTGTAGATTAAAACTGAAGAAACTGCAAAAAGGTGGGAATTTAAGGAGATGGGACCTGGATAAACTGACTAAACCAGAGGTTGTACAGAGTTTCAGGGAGAGCATAAGGGAACAATTGGCGGGAATGAAGGAAAGAAATACAGTAGAAGAATGGGTAGCTTTGAGGAATGAAATAGTCAAGGCAGCAGAGGATCAAGTAGGTGAAAAGACGAGGGCTAGTAGAAATCCTTGGGTAACAGAAGAGATACTGAATTTAACTGATGAAAGGACAAAATACAAAAATGCAGTAAGTGAAGCAGGCAAAAAGGAATACAAACGTCTCAAAAATGAGATCGACAGGAAGTGCAAAATGGCTAAGCAGGGATGGCTAGAGGACAAATGTAAGGATGTAGAGGCTTATCTCACGAGGGGGAAGATAGATACTGCCTACAGGAAAATTAAAGAGACCTTTGGAGAAAAGAGAACCACTTCCATGAATATCAAGAGCTCAGATGGAAACCCAGTTCTAATCAAAGAAGGGAAAGCAGAAAGGTGGAAGGAGTATATAGAGGGTCTATACAGGGGTGATGTTCTTGAGAACAATATTATGGAAATGGAAGAGGAGGTAGATGAAGATAAAATGAGAGATATGATACTGCGTGAAGAGTTTGACAGAGCACTGAAAGACCTAAGTCGAAACAAGGCCCCGGGAGTAGACAACATTCCATTGGAACTACTGACAGCTTTGGGAGAGCCAGTCCTGACAAAACTCTACCATTTGGTGAGCAAGATGTATGAGACAGGCGAAATACCCTCAGACTTCAAGAAGAATATAATAATTCCAATCCCAAAGAAAGCAGGTGTTGACAGATGTGAAAATTACCAAACTATCAGTTTAATAAGTCACAGCTGCAAAATACTAACGTGAATTCTTTACAGACGAATGGAAAAACTGGTAGAAGCTGACCTCGGGGAAGATCAGTTTGTATTCCGCAGAAATGTCGGAACACGTGAGGCAATACTGACCCTCGAATTATCTTAGAAGAAAGATTAAGGAAAGGCAAACCTACGTTTCTAGAATTTGTAGACTTACAGAAAGCTTTTGACAATGTTGACTGGAATACTCTCTTTCAAATTCTGAAGGTGGCAGGGGTAAAATACAGGGAGCGAAAGGCTATTTACAATTTGTACAGAAACCAGATGGCAGTTATAAGAGTCGAGGGACATGAAAGGGAAGCAGTGGTTGGGAAGGGAGTGAGACAAGGTTGTAGCCTCTCCCCGATGCTATTCAATCTGTATATTGAGCAAGCAGTAAAGGAAACAAAAGAAAAGTTTGGAGTAGGTATTAAAACCTATGGAGAAGAAATAAAAACTTTGAGGTTTGCCAATAACATTGTAATTCTGTCAGAGACAGCAAAGGACTTGGAAGAGCAGTTGAAAGGAATGGATGGTGTCTTGAAGGGACGATTTAAGATGAACATCAACAAAAGCAAAACGAGAATAATGGAATGTAGTCGAATTAAATCGGGTGCTGAGGGAATTAGATTAGGAAATGAGACACTTAAAGTAGTAAAGGAGTTTTGCTATTTGGGGAGCAAAATAACTGATGATGGTCGAAGTAGAGAGGATATAAAATGTAGACTGGAAATGGCAAGGAAAGCGTTTCTGAAGAAGAGAAATTTGTTAACATCGAGTATTAATTTAAGTGTCAGGAAGTCGTTTCTTAAAGTATTTATATGGAGTGTAGCCATGTATGGAAGTGAAACATGGACGATAAATAGTTTAGGCAAGAAGAGAATAGAAGCTTTTGAAATGTGGTGCTACAGAAGAATGCTGAAGATTAGATGGGTAGATCACATAACTAATGAGGAGGTATTGAACAGAATTGGGGAGAAGAGGAGTTTGTGGCACAACTTGACTAGAGGAAGGGATTGGTTGGTAGGACATGTTCTGAGGCATCAAGGGATCACCAATTTGGTACTGGAGGGCAGCGTGGAGGGTAAAAATCCTAGAGGGAGACCGACGAGATGAATACATTAAGCAGATTCAGAAGGATCTAGGCTGCAGTAAGTACTGGGAGATGAAGAAGCTTGCACAGGATAGAGTAGCATGGAGAGCTGCATCAAACTAGTCTCAGGACTGAAGACCACAACAACAACATGTGAATATATTGTATTTTCAGCTTACTATTTCAGTTGTTAGTGCAGGATGGTTTCCGTTCCTCGCTAATGTCGTCCCTTCCGGCCAAGCCAAGTGTCTGGCAGCAGACAAAATCCGCTCTTCGGTCAAAGGTTACAAAAACTGTATTTAAAAATTGTTAAAACATATAAAAGGTGAAAATAAGAGATGATTTTGTAAAAAATACATGGATGGACTATGAACAAGGATTTGTAAAATACACATAGATGAAAATACCAATGGTTTATAAACTCGTTTGAGAATTTTATATTACTGTTAAAATACACTCTTGAAGATGAATGATGCTAGGCTGTAATGGTGATGCGCGGTAATACACGAAACAGTTTTCATGATGAAGGTGCAATCATGAATATGACTATGGGCCCCTGTAGAACTGCAGGTAGCGACTAGAAGCCAGCAAGGTGGATGAAGGGGGATGGATAAAATTTGATGATGGTGTGAGTCAGAGCGTTGTGATTATGGTTGGAAAGAGGAGTATATCTCGGGACAGATTTCATTGCTGAGGAGTGGGAGATTGTTAAAATTCAGGCGGGAGAGGATAAGGCACGGAGGAGCATGGAGGGTGTAAGATCGACGTAGTGGCGCAGCGGGGTACCTGGGTTGGTGATTATTGGGTGGGAAATTGGGTGCTGGGACTGGGTTTTGCTATTTATGAATCGAATTCAAAGGTGCTGCTCGAGGAAGAGAAGAAGGTGTGGGAAGTGGATGAGATGGTGCAGGAAGTAAGTTGAAGAAGGTAGGCAGATTCAGAAGGCGATGTGGAATTCATGTCTTTCCAGGATTTCAAGGGACTTACGGAATTTAAGCGAGGCAGAGTTCCAGGCAACTTTAGTGTAGCTTAGGATGGGGTGGATGAGGGGTTTATAGGTGAGGATAATAGTAGAAGGATGTATACCCCCAGGTGCAGTCTGTAATTTTAATTGGTTGGGCTTTGTGTTGGATGGTAAGGAGATGAGCTTCCATGTTAATTTTCTGTAGAAAGTTAATCTTAAATACATCACTTTGTTAGTTAGAGGGATGGGTTGGTTCTAGATACAGATATGGAAATCTGGATGATGGAAATGCCAAGTGGTGTGACCAAAATGGTGGTTTGGCTTTCTGTGGGTTTACTTTAAGTTTCCATATGATACATCACTCAGCTAGGAGATTCTGGTGGCGTTGGAGGGAGGGATGGGAGAGTTGAAGGGAATGATGAGTGGCTAGGTAGGCGGTGTCGTCAGCATGTTGCAGGAGGTATGTTCAGGGTGGTAGCTTGGGACTATCTGCAGACGACAGGATGTAAAGAAGGGGTGTGAAGACCGAGTCCTGAGGCAACCTGCAGCACAGTAAAAGATGCGGAAGCAGGTATGGTTGATTGTGACATATGTTGAATGATATTGAAGGACGGATGTTGTAAGGTGGACATAGTTAACTGGAAGTGCATAGCGTTGTCTCTTGAAGAGCAGTGCAGAATGCTGTACCCAGTGAAAGGCTATTTGGGTATCAAGGGAGACAAATATGGCCGACTTCCGTTTATTCAGTTAGTGGGAAGGTAACAAAGTTGGTCGTCGATGGAATAGTTGGGACGAAAGCCACATTGGGTACTGTGAACAGGTAGGTGCGTTTCAAGGAATTGATGGATTCGTTGGGTAAGAATAGTTACAAAGATGCTGAATACTGACATGTGGCTGATAGGTCAATGTGATGAAGTCTGGGAGGTTGTCTTATCAAGGGAGACAAATATGGCCGACTTCCGTTTATTCAGTTGGTGGGAAGGTAACAAAGTTGGTCGTCGATGGAATAGTTGGGACGAAAGCCACATTGGGTACTGTGAACAGGTAGGTGCGTTTCAAGGAATTGATGGATTCGTTGGGTAAGAATAGTTACAAAGATGCTGAATACTGACATGTGGCTGATAGGTCAATGTGATGAAGTCTGGAAGGTTGTCTTATCAGGTTTGGGGGAGAGGAGGGCTTTGGATATTTTCCACTGCTCTGGGTGATAACCTGTGCGCAGGATGGTATTGTAAAGTATGGCAAGGGTTTCATGATAAACTCTGGGACATTCCTTGAGGTGAAAGTAGGTAATTGTATCATGACCAGGTGAAGTTTTTCACTTTTTAGTGATGCATTTGTCTAATGTTGTCAGCTTTTATTGGTGTGTTTAGTCCTGTCTGTGGAATGCTGTTTAAGTATTGGAAGTTTGGTGCAAGAGGTGGGATAGTTGTGTTGGCACATTCAAACACGTAAGAGTACATCGCATAACCAAAGTTGGGATCATGTAGGATGGTAAATGTGTCCTCCAGGTAGTATGTGAAGTGGTTGACTTTGGTGAGGTTGTCTGGAAGCGATCTGTTGTTACGTAAGATGAGATAGGTGGGAGTGGGATTGGTTCGAGAGAGCCTATGGAATGCTTTCCAATACTTTTTAGGGTTTATAGGTCTTTTGTTAATTTAGTGTGTGTCATGCGGCAGCCCTCACGTTGTTTGGCTTATGAGTAACTGGAACTTTTCGTGGCATGTGAGCATGTCTCAGTCACTAGTGCAAAGGAATTCTCTGTATGTATAACAACCAAATGTAATAAGAAATGCAGTACAGCTCACTCCTGCTGGAACAAGCACACAGAAGTCTGAAAACAAGATCAATAATTCAGGGAAACACGTCACTATTCCAAGTAGTTGCAAGAATAACGGAAAAACAAGATCAGTGCGGCCTATAGTGACAACCGACACACAAAGAATGGAAGAATGAGCTTAAGACTAAAACGACGTTCAAGAATGAACCAGGATTTTTTCTACCCCTGAGCAGGAAAAAATGCAGTAAAGAACTTTGAACAAATGTGCAGACAACCAACTTCTCTATGACCAGTTCGATAAAACAAACTGTATGTGTAACTAAATCTGGGCTCGCATCAAATGCTTTTCAAGTTATGAATCTAAATATTCAGTCTCTAAGAAAGAAATATCTTGAACTAGAAGTTGCTTTAGATGAGTTTAACATTGAGTGCTTGTGTCTTTCAGAGCATTGGTGTGGGGAATATGAATTAAACAAAATCATTATACACCCTTTTAGACTAGCTAGCTCTTACTGTAGGGAAAATGCCATTAGTGGTGGTGTCTGTATTTATACAAAAACAGGGATAAAATTCAAAAGGAGATGTGATATTGAAATGTTAAGTGTAGAAAAGCACATTGAAGCAGCTGCTATTGAGTTGTGTGGTAAACAAAGGAAAATGATAGTAATGATTGTATACAGGTCACCATGTGGAGATGTAGATAAATTTTTTTCAAAACTAGAAATTATGTTAAACACTGGGTACAATGAAAAAAGCTACTGTGCTTCTTTGTGGGGACTTTAACATAAATCTTATGTGCAGTAATATGGTTAAAGATAAATTTCTGAATATTTTACAGAGTTTTAACATGGTACCCCATGTACTAGGTCCTGCCCGAATAACACACACATCACAGACCCTCATAGATAATATATTCTCGAACATAGATTCCAATGAAGTGGAGGTAAATAACACTGACCTTGGTTTATCTGATCACAATGCTCTTGTGCTTACCGTTCCCCCAATACATGTGAAAAAAATCTTGCAACACTTACAAAAGATTTTTTTCTAAAGAAAACTGCACACATTTTGTTAACTGTGTAACCAATCAAAGCTGGACAGATATGAGATCAGAATCAAGTGCAAATAATGCATATAATATCTTATTCTTCTATATTCATGTCACAATTTGAAATGTGTTTCCCTAATAAGTTAGTAAAGTCCAAGTCTTTAGAACAAAAAGAACACAAACCTAGGATAACTACAAGCATTAGTATTTCCAGTGTAACCATGAAAAGACTGAACAAAGAAATTAAAACTTGCTCAGATTCACAATTTGTAGAAAATGTAAAAACATACAGAAAAATATAAAAAAAGGAAATAGCAAAGGCAAAGTTGCTATATAATGACAATTTAATCAATAACTCAGACATCAAACCACAAACTACACTCCTGGAAATTGAAATAAGAACACCGTGAATTCATTGTCCCAGGAAGGGGAAACTTTATTCACACATTCCTGGGGTCAGATACATCACATGATCACACTGACAGAACCACAGGCACATAGACACAGGCAACAGAGCATGCACAATGTCGGCACTAGTACAGTGTATATCCACCTTTCGCAGCAATGCTGGCTGCTATTCTCCCACGGAGACGATCGTAGAGATGCTGGATGTAGTCCTGTGGAATGGCTTGCCATGCCATTTCCACCTGGCGCCTCAGTTGGACCAGCGTTCGTGCTGGACGTGCAGACCGCGTGAGACGACGCTTCATCCAGTCCCAAACATGCTCAATGGGGGACAGATCCGGAGATCTTGCTAGCCAGGGTAGTTGACTTACACCTTCTAGAGCACGTTGGGTGGCACGGGATACATGCGGACGTGCATTGTCCTGTTGGAACAGCAAGTTCCCTTGCCGGTCTAGGAATGGTAGAACGATGGGTTCGATGACGGTTTGGATGTACCGTGCACTATTCAGTGTCCCCTCGACGATCACCAGAGGTGTACGGCCAGTGTAGGAGATCGCTCCCCACACCATGATAACGGGTGTTGGCCCTGTGTGCCTCGGTCGTATGCAGTCCTGATTGTGGCGCTCACCTGCAAGGCGCCAAACACGCATATGACCATCATTGGCACCAAGGCAGAAGCGACTCTCATCGCTGAAGACGACACGTCTCCATTCGTCCCTCCATTCACGCCTGTCGCGACACCACTGGAGGCGGGCTGCACGATGTTGGGGCGTGAGGGGAAGACGGCCTAACGGTGTGCGGGACCATAGCCCAGCTTCATGGAGACGGTTGCGAATGGTCCTCGCCGATACCCCAGGAGCAACAGTGTCCCTAATTTGCTGGGAAGTGGTGGTGCGGTCCCCTACGGCACTGCGTAGGATCCTACGGTCTTGGCGTGCATCCGTGCGTCGCTGCGCTCCGGTCCCAGGTCGACGGGCACGTGCACCTTCCGTCGACCACTGGCGACAACATCCATGTACTGTGGAGACCTCACGCCCCACGTGTTGAGCAATTCGGCGGTACGTCCACCCGGCCTCCCGCATGCCCACTATACGCCCTCGCTCAAAGTCCGTCAACTGCACATACGGTTCACGTCCACGCTGTCGCCGCATGCTACCAGTCTTAGAGACTGCGATGGAGCTCCGTATGCCACGGCAAACTGGCTGACACTGACGGCGGCGGTGC
This sequence comes from Schistocerca gregaria, assembly GCF_023897955.1. Classification (NCBI taxonomy): domain Eukaryota; kingdom Metazoa; phylum Arthropoda; class Insecta; order Orthoptera; family Acrididae; genus Schistocerca; species Schistocerca gregaria. The sequence goes on along the minus strand of NC_064931.1, from coordinate 117,575,722 downwards.
ACAAATGCTGCGCAGCTAGCGCCATTCGACGGCCAACACCGCGGTTCCTGGTGTGTCCGCTGTGCCGTGCGTGTGATCATTGCTTGTACAGCCCTCTCGCAGTGTCCGGAGCAAGTATGGTGGGTCTGACACGCCGGTTTCAATGTGTTCTTTTTTCCATTTCCAGGAGTGTATATGGGACATTGTGAGGAATGAAACTACAACCTTGGGAGGAGAGGAAAAAATAATATTAAAAAGCAGTGAAAATTTCAAAATATAGAAAAGAAAGAAATGCAAACTATATTAATAACTATTTTTTAAATGTACCACATTCACTAAAGTTAAACTTCACAAAACAAAAAATAATAAATGCTCCAAGGGTTCCCTGCAGCATTAATATTCCTTCAATAAATGAACAGGAAGTAATTAGAGTGATTAGAAGCTTAAAACCAAAAATGGCAGCAGGTGTTGATGAAGTACCAGTTTCAATCATAATAAGGACTGCAGTGCAGACTGCTAAACCTTTAGCACATATTGCCAATTTATCCTTTAGTGAAGGTGTGTTTCCTCAGCGACTGAAGATCTCAAAAGGGAGGCCACTATTTAAAAATGGAGACAGACATAAAATAGAAAACTACCATCCCATATCACTTCTTCCTGCTCCCTCCAAAATATTAGAGAAACTGATGAAATTGAGAGTCACTAGTTATGTAGACAGTACTAAACTTTGGAATAGTAATCAACATGGATTTTGTGCAAAAGGAAGCACAGAAACTGCAGTCATAGACAACACCCAAGAAATAATTAAAAATTTGGAGAAAAACAAAAGTGTTGTGGGAATCAATTTAGATCTATCTAAAGCTTTCGATACGGTCTGCCATGAAATCTTCCTTGATAAACTGGAAGCAGTAGGTATTAGAGGAAGAGTTAAAATGTGGTTTGAGTCATATCTCAAAAACAGATCTGATTGTAGAGCTCACAATTGTAAATTCAAATAAAAAAATAAGGTTAGTTTCAGAAGCAAAAGAAGTTCCTTTAGGAGTACCCCAGGGCAGCCTCTTAGGGCAACTACTCTTTCTCATATATGTCAATGATTTACAGTTACAATATGATACAACCAAAATTGTACTATATGCAGATGACACAAATCTGATAGTGAGCGACTTTAAAAACTCGTTACAGTCAACTACTGACAAATTCCTAAAAAGTATTGAGACTTAGTTCAGTGCAAATAAACTTACAGTCAATGTAAAGAAAACAAATTACATACATTCCGGTAAAATGATTCAGGATGAAGACATTAACCTAGAAGTGGATGACAGACTAATAGAGAGAGTGCATTTTGCAAAAGTGTTAGAAACGCATATAGATGAAGCTCTGAATTGGAGGACGACGGTTCAATCCCGTCTCCGGCCACCTTGATTTAAGTTTTCCGTGATTTCCCTAAATCGCTTCAGGCTAATGCCGGGATGGTTCCTGGGAAAGGGCGCGGCCGATTCCCCATCCTTCCCTCACCCGAGCTTGCGCTCCGTCTCTAATGACCTCGTTGTCGACGGGACGTTAAACACTAATCTCCTCCTCCTCCTCCTCTGAATTGGAAACACCATGTAAAATTTCTTACACGCAGACTTAACTCAGCCTGCTTTGCACTGAGAGTTATTGCAAATGTTTGCACTCTAGAAGACATCAGAATGGCATACTTTGGCTACTTTCATTCTGTTGCCTCATTTGGAATAGTGTTCTGGGCCAGCTCAAAATCTAATTTGAAAGACATTTTTATTTTACAACAACGGGCTGTTCGAATAATTACCCACAGTCCGACACAAGCTCACTGTTGACCTCTTTTCAAAAAGTTAGGAATACTTACTCTGCCATCAGTCTATACACTTAAATGTGTACTCTTATCCCAAGCTAATCTAAGCAATCTCCACACAAATGCAGACTGTCAGCTACAACATAAGGAACAAGAATGATCTCCACATAGAACAAGTAAGAAGAACACGAACTCAGAAGGATGTAAGCCACATGGGCATTAAGCTCTGTAATGCACTGCCTCAGTACATTAAAGATTTAAAGGACAATACAAATTTTAAAATAGAACTTAGAAACTATTTAATTGATAAATGTTGCAACTCAATAAATGAATATCTTGAAGACCAAGAAAATGACTTTACAAACTAACCTCCAAAATTTTCGATCTTCGTTTGTTTAAGCTTTTATTATACTTTACCATCTATAATACAAGTTATATATTGTTACTGAGAAACAAATTACTATAAATCATTTATGTGGAAAGAAACTGTAAGCTTGCTGTCATTTATTACAGACAATTTCATTTTGTTCATTCTATATTTTAATTTCTGTGTATGACAAATCCAATAGTAGACAATTTCATTTTATATATTCTATATTGTTAATTTCTATGTATGATAATTCCAATATCATTTGTATGATGAGATGGATTCTAAATAAATAAATAAGTTTCTTGAAGCAGGACAAGAGCACATGGAGGAAGAGGAGGGCAGACATAGTAGAGAGTTCACAGTGGGATATGGTTGGAAATGGCATCCAAGATGGCATATTGTAAGAAGTCAGCCTCACTTTGGATGTGATCGGAGTTTTGAAGGTTGGAATATGGCTTTCAATTAAGGTATGAAATTGGGCAAGGTCTGCTGATCTAGGACTTTTACTGTGGTGCACCTCGAGAGGTTGTAGGAGACAATAATGGCATCGGTGTTGGTATCTGTGTCAGTGTGGGTGTGGACAGAGAGATTCATTTCGTGGCCATTGTTGGGGAAGGTGATTTTGCTTGGAATGAGGACAGGTGGGCGAGTTCTTGAAATATTCTGGCAGATGGTCTACGAGGCCTTATTTCCCCGAACTAAAATACGTTCCATTCCAAAGACACTTACTCCACATGGCAGTGAGCCAATTATGATAGAGGTTATTATCAGACAATGCTGTTTAGCTAAACGTTATTCTACATATTAGCTATGGACCAAATGTGTGACATTCTGTGATCTATGTAGGAAGAGTTTTGCCACAGGCATAACTTGTGGAAACATTTGTGCGTTTTCCACAGCAACAGAAATACAGAGAAAATATGGCACATTTGTAACCGCACATGAAAACACACAGGCCTACAGAAGGGCAGGTAAGGAAAGTACTAATTATGTAATATGATGCACTCTCATGTTGTGTGTGTATGTATGGCATTACTGTACTAGTTTCTTTAACACAATGCATACCATGTATTCCGTTCCTGTGTTAAGCTGTCACGGACATCGTGCGAAGATTAATATGAATAATGTATTAGTTGTTCTGCTTTTTGAAAATGCATAGCATCTATGCTGTTTCTTTATTAAAGTCTGCACAAAGTATGAAGCTTACACATGTTCAAAATGGCAGGAGTTAAGATCCCATGTGGAAAATGTGAATGGGAGAGAAATGGTAGCAAAACTTGAATTGGAGTCTGTGGCATGTATGGAAACATATTTCCAATGTATTTCATTTTATTTGTATTGATTTGTACATGTACATCAGCAAACTTTGACATCAGGATATGTTATGGATCAATCTATTATTTATATCGCATTCACAGTCTCATAACTAAATTGCCACCTAGCAGCCTAACTCAGATCTCAGAGTATGGTGCAGATCAGTATGTCACCTTGTCCAGTAGTATGTGGAGGGGGGGGGGGGGGGGGGGAGGAAGTGTGGTTCTGTATTGCACACTAACCATATTTTATAGACTAAAAGAAAGATATAAACAGTATCTGCAGATGCCAGAAACTAACTGTTTGTTTCTTTCGTGTAGTTTGTTTCATTGGTGACAATCTTCTGTACAGTAATTATTTGTTTAAAGTTACCATTAATTTATCTTTTTTATTTTTATTTATTTATTTTATTTATTTAGCCATCCGTGGACATTTTAAAAATGTATGGATGTTGTCCATTGCGTACATTCATATATTTATACAGTTTGTTGTAACATGTAGTTAAACATCGTGACATATACGTTATTTACAATCATTTTTGCTCCTTATCAAAATATTGTGAAATAAAAGCTATTTACAATCATTTTGTGCTAAGGAATTCACTTATAGTGTAAAAGCAGTGTTCCTGCAAAAACAATTTTAAGATTTTTCCTTAAGCGGTACACGTTATCTGCTTCTTTAATTTTCTGTGGCAGTTTATTATACAGTTTGACACCTTCATACAAGAAGCTATTTTGAGTCTTATGTTTATTCTTCCTATCTAGGTGAAGACAGTGACTTGTTCTCGTACTATAGTTAATAAAACTGCTATTTGTGCTATAATTTTCTATATTTTTCTTAATGTACACTATGGTTTGGAATATAAATTCACAAGGAACAGTTAGAATTTCTAACATTTTGACAAGTTCTCTGCAGTGGGCCCACTTACTGCTTTTTGTTATAATTCTTACTGCTCTCTTTTGCATTTTAAATACTGTTTGTAAATTCTGAGCACTGTTTCCCCAGAAAATAATATCATAACTAATTACTAAATGAACATAACTGAAGTATACAGTTCTCAAACATTCGCTGCGGCATGCGGATACAAGAACTCTAAGTGCATAACATGTTGTGGGTATCTCTTACGAGAGTTATATAGCATGTTCTGTTGTGACTCGCCGATCTTTAAAAGTGCCGCCGCGCAGTTACGCGAGTCTTCTATATGTGGCGCTGCCTGCCAGCCATGCAGCAGCCGCGCCACCTTAGCGGCCAAGCAGCCAGCTGCCGCCAGACTTGAATGTTACCGTGTTCACATGTCTTACTTTGTCAACTTGCTCTGTGACTTACATGTGTTGTGTCGTTTTTGAAATATATGTGTTCAACTTAACGTTATAACAATTGGCGACGAGGTAGTGGATTTTTTCTTTTCATCTTTGACCCATAGGTTTCCACGGCTACTTTAGAGAAACTATTCCAAGGTCTCATTGAGCAGCAAACGCTTCTCACATCGGCCATTCACGATTTCGTCGCGGCAACCAATGCGGGCCGTTTCTCATCGTTGTCTATACCTCCCTTTCCTCCTTACGAGCCGGCCGCGGTGGTCTCGCGGTTCTAGGCGCGCAGTCCGGAACCGTGCGACTGCTACGGTCGCAGGTTCGAATCCTGCCTCGGGCATGGATGTGTGTGATGTCCTTAGGTTAGTTAGGTTTAAGTAGTTCTAAGTTCTAGGGGACTGATGACCACAGCAGTTGAGTCCCATAGTGCTCAGAGCCAATTGAACCTCCTTACGACGAGACGGCGGAAGACTGGTCTGATTACGAAAAACGCCTTCGACAGCACTTCTTGGCATTTCATGTCACGGACGAACAAACATGCAAGTCTCTGTTCCTTTCATGGGTTTCACCTCAAATGTATCAATTGGCTCTTTTGATAGATCCTGCGTATTCGTCCTCTGCTGAAAAGTGCTCACTTCTGTCCGTATATTTTCATAAGCAAACGCATGTGGTAGCCTCTTGTGTTGCCTTTTATCGTTGTCAAAAACAACCGAATCAATCCTATCGCACTTGGGCTGCTGAGCTTCACGGCCTCAGTCGAAAGTGTCAATTTGTTACTGACGTTCACAAAGAATCCTACGCAGATTCCATGGTACGGGATGCTATTATCCGGTCGGTGCCCGACAAAGAAGTGAGGCAACGTACCCTTCAGTTAGCAAACCCGACTCTAGATGAAGTCCTATCCATCGTGCATTTTTTTTAATTTCTCGCGCCGCTGGAGCGCAAATAGAGGCGTGGGGTGGCGTCAGGTACAGACAACCGTGTGTGGCGTGTCCCCGCCGGCCGACATGGCCGCAGTACGCTCCCACACGCAGACTCGGCCTAACCGCAAACGACCCTCTCAGAAACTGCAGCAAAAACCCCGCGGTGTTTTACGAAACATTCACTCGAGGATTGTCCCCAACGTTAGGTCGTGTGTCACAATTGCAAAAAGAAGGGTCATGTGTCTTCCGTTTGCAAATGTGACCGCATACATGATGTTCATGGCCGTGACACTGATTCTGCTTCTGTATTGTCTGTCAATTACACTTCTTCCCTTTCAGGGAAGTTATTCCTCACAGTCCAAATCCTTGGTCGGGATGTTCGCATGCAGGTGGATACTGGTTCTGCTGCCGCTATCATTAATTCTCAGGCGCATCTTCAGTTGGGTTCTCCACTCCTATCACCTATCACTCGGCAATTATGGACGTACAATACACAGAACATTTCTGTCTTGGGACAATGTAATGCTGAGGTGTCTTACAAATCCGTCGTTCGCACTGTTCCCATATTTGTGGTCGACCAGAGTAACGCAGAAAATCTTTTTGGTTTCGATGCCTTTCGCGTTTTTGGGTTCTCCATAGATGACTCTGTCAATATCGTCTCTGATGCTATTCCTTATGCACAATTGGATTCCTTGTCGACGACATTTCCGTCCCTTTTTTCTCCTGGGTTAGGCCGTGCAAACGACTTCGAAGCTCATATCTCTCAAACCCACTGCTCGGCCTAAGTTTTTTCGGGCTCGGCCCATTCCTGTGGCCCTTCATGATCGGGTAAAACGGGAGCTGGATCGTCTCACTACTTCAGGGGTCTTGCTTCCTGTCACCTCCAGTGAGTGATCCTCTCCTCTCCTGTCGTTGTCGTTGCTAAGCCCAATGGTGATATTCGTCTCTGTGGTGATTTCAAAGTCACTGTAAATGTGCAATGCCACATAGACATTTACCCTATGCCACGACGTGAAGAATTGTTCCCTAACTTGCGGGAGGCCAATATTTTTCTAAAACTGACCTGTCAGAAGCTTATCATCAACTTCCTCTCGACGCTGCTTCCCGGCAGTTTCTAGTCCTTAACACGTCTTTCAGCCTCTATCAATACCAACGATTGCCATTCGGGGGCCGGCCGCGGTGGTCTAGCGGTTCAGGCGCTCAGTCCGGAACCGCGGGACTGCTACGGTCGCAGGTTCGAATCCTGCCTCGGGCATGGATGTGTGTGATGTCCTTAGGTTAGTTAGGTTTAAGTAGTTCTAAGTTCTAGGGGACTGATGACCACAGATGTTAAGTCCCATAGTGCTCAGAGCCATTTGAACCATTTGAGCCATTCGGGGTTGCCAGCGCCCCTGCTCTCTTTCAGCGATTCTTGAAACAATTATTGCTCCCTGTCCCTGGGTGTATCAATTACATGGACAACATTGTCACATTTTTTTAATGTTGTGGAGAAAGTAGGATCTAGATCTTCACTAGAAGAGGCAAGGCTTCTAATAGAAGAGGCCATACCTGTGCAGTTTGAAACAACTGTATTTCCACGAACCTCTCCCTCTGAAATCAGTAAAATAATAAACTCACTGAAAAGTAAAAGCTCTTACGGAATTGATGGCATTTCCAGCAAGATACTTAAAGCTTGTTCCCCACAGATAAGTAGGATTCTCAGCCACGTATGTAATACCTCTTTGGAGCAGGGTGTTTTCCCCCATAGACTGAAATATGCCATTGTAAAACCATTGCATAAAAAGGGGGATACGTCGGATGTCAACAACTATCGCCCAATCTCTCTTCTGACAGCTCTATCAAAAATTTTTGAGAAAGTAATGTATTCAAGAGTAGCCTCCCATATATGTAAAAATAAAGTACTAACAAAATGTCAGTTTGGTTTTCAGAAAGGCTTTTCAACAGAAAATGCTATATACGCTTTCACTGATCAAATATTAAATGCTCTGAATAACTGGACATCACCCATTGGTATTTTTTGTGATCTCTCAAAGGCCTTCGACTGTGTAAATCATGGAATTCTTTTAGATAAGCTAAATCATTATGGTTTGAGGGGGGCAGTGCACAAATGGTTTAATTCATACTTAACTGGAAGAATGCAGAAAGTTGAAATAAGTGGTTCATGTAATGTTAATACAACAGCTGATTCCTCAAACTGGGGGCCTATCAAGCACGTGGTCCCACAGGGTTCGGTCTTAGGTCCTTTACTGTTATTGATATACATTAATGACTTACCATTCCATATTGATGAAGATGCAAAGTTAGTTCTTTTTGCTGATGATACAAGTACAGTAATAACATCCAAAAACCAAGAACTAAGTGATTTAATTCTAAAGGATGTTTTTCTCAAAATTATTAAGTGGTTCTCAGCAAACGGACTCTCTTTAAATTTTGATAAAACACAGTATATACAGTTCCGTACAGTAAATGGCACAAGTCCAGTAATAAATATAGACTTTGAACAGAAGTCTGTAGCTAAGGTAGAATTTTCAAAATTTTTAGGTGTGTCCATTGATGAGAGGTTAAACTGGAAGCAACACATTGATGGTCTGCTGAAACGTCTGAGTTCGGCTACGTATGCTATTAGGGTTATTGCAAATTTTGGTGATAAGAATCTCAGTAAATTAGCTTACTATGCCTACTTTCATTCACTGCTTTCGTATGGTATCATATTCTGGGGTAATTCATCGTTAAGTAGAAAAGTATTCATTGCTCAAAAACGTGTAATCAGAATAATTGCTGGAGCCCACCCACGGTCATCTTGCAGACATCTATTTAAGGATCTAGGGATCCTCACAGTAACCTCACAGTATATATATTCACTTATGAAATTTGTTGTTAATAATCCAGCCCAGTTCAAAAGTAATAGCAGTGTGCATAGCTATAACACCAGGAGGAAGGATTATCTTCACTATGCGGGGTTAAATCTGACTTTGGCACAGAGGGGGGTAAATTATGCTGCCACAAAAGTCTTTGGTCACCTACCAAACAGCATCAAAAGCCTGACAGATAGTCAACCAACATTTAAAAATAAATTAAAAGAATTTCTAGATGACAACTCCTTCTATTCATTGGCTGAATTTTTAGATATAAATTAAGGGAGGGAAAAAAACTAACTTAAGCATTAGTGTCATGCAATATTTTGTATAATGTAATATCTTGTACAGACATCTTTCATTAACCTGACACATTCCACATCATTACGAAGTGTCGTATTCATGATCTATGGAACAAGTATTAATCTAATCTAATCTAATCTAATCTACTGGCTCCACCGCTGAAGAAAATCTTCAGAATCTCTGCACACTTTTTCATGTCTTAAAGACTGCCGGTCTTAAATGTAATCTTCAGAAATCACAATTTTTTCAACTCTCTCGGGATGGTATTCGTCCACTTCAGCAAACTGTCGCTGCGATCGTTGCCCTTCCTCGCCCTACATCTGTTAAGGAACTGCAGGCCTTCTTGGGGAAAATAGCATACTATCACAGGTTTTTACCGTCTGCTGCTTCGGTGGTTCAGCTGTTGCATAAAAACGTGCCTTTTCACTGGTGCGCGTCATGCGATGCTGCTTTCCAAAAATTGAAGAGTATGCTGAAACAGGCCGTGCCTGACTACTTAGCGACCTGGCCAGCATCTTGTTCTTGCCACGGACGCCTCACAATACGGGGTTGGTGCAGTCCTTGTGCACCGTTGTTCTGACGGTTCTGAACAACCCATTGCTTATGCCTCCCAAAACGCTCACGGATGCCCAACGAAAATATTCTCAAATTGAAAAAGAAACTTTGGACATTATTTATGCTCTTTCAAAGTCTGTTGTTTTTCTTTATAGATCCAAATTTCATCTTGTTACAGACCACAAACAACTTGTTTCCTTGTTTCATCCATCAACGTTGCTTCCCGACAAGGCTGCACACCGCCTCCAGCGTTGGGCACTTTACTTGTCTCGCTTCAATTATGAGCTTCATTTCTGGCCAACGGCTCAACATGCAAATGCTGATGCACTGTCTCGCCTTCCCATGGGTCCTGATCTGGCATTCGATAGGGACGAACTTTTGTTTTTCCGCCTGGATGTTGCCGAGTAGCAGGTTGTGGACGGGTTCCCCATCACCGGGGACCGGCTGGCAACTGCTACGGGTTCTGACCCTACCCTCTCCCGGGTTTCTACGCTGTATTCAGAAGGGTTGGCCAGATCGTCCGTGCGCTAAGACTTGTGATAAGCTGCGGAACTACTACGCTTTGCGCTAAAGCCTCACGGCTAGGGATGGTGTTATCCTCCTTTCCACTGAAAATACTTCGCCGCGTGTTGTGGTACCTGCGTCTTTGCGTGCTTCGGTCTTGCGCCTCCTTCATCAAGGGCACTGGCGTGTCTCTCGCACAAAATCTCTGGCGCGCCGTCATGTGTGCTGGCCCGGCATCGACTCTGAAATCGCACACACGGGCGCTGCCTGCGGCCCTTGTGCGTCACAGGCCACCGCCCTGAAGTCATCTTTGTCACCGTAGCCTTCGCCTAAGAAGCCCTGGGAGCGTATTCATGCTGACTTCGCAGGACCTTTTTTAGGTACTTGCTGGCTACTCGTAATTGACGCCTACTTGACTTGACTTGCCTTTCATTGTCCGTTGCACGTCGCCTACCACCGCTGCAAACACAAGTGCTTCTCCAATTTCTGGCTTCTTACTGTTTCACCCACATGGGCGACCACAGCCTGACTGAGCTCTTACATGGCAGACAGCCCTGCGCGATACTCCATCTTTTGCGGCCTTCCACCTCACAGCCGCGGGTGCCTTCGTTTGGCCGGTTGACCACCGGCGACCTTGTATGGGTACGGGGATGTGGCAGGCGGCCAACATGGAGTCCGGGCCGCATATTAAGACGCCGTGGCCGATGCCTGTATGAAATCCAGACGGACACGGGTGTTGCAGAGCGTCATTCGGACCAGCTTCGGCCTCGTGTGCCGGTAATGCCTGTTCCGAATGCCGCTACACCACCTTCAGCTCTACCTGACGTTCGGGATCTTGGCATCTCTCCTTACTCACAACGCAGACCTCTCACCATCATCTCGGTGGCAGCACAAGAACGGACGCCACCAGGGGACCTGCCCATGCAGGAAGCGGATGACCATCATCTGTCGGAGCAACTCTACTTTGCCTCCTCCTCCTACGGACGCCGACACATCGTCCATGTTTCCTGTTATATCAACCGAACTTGCCGCAACGGGCAAATTGGTGCACAGGTCCCCGGCAGATTCGACCCCTACGTCTCCTGTCATCTCGACCCGTTATCATTGGGGACACGTCCGTCCGTACGGGAAGCCTCCTCCTTGAGACTTTACGGCCAGTCAAACAACACCTATGGACGTTAGCAATCTACAGGCCACCTCCATCAAGACCAGTGCAAAAAATTCAAAGGGGGGAAAAACGTTGTGACTCGCCGATCTTTAAAAGTGCCGCCGCGCAGTTACGCGCGTCCTCTATATGTGGCGCTGCCTGCCAGCAATGCAACAACCGCGCCACCTAAACGGCCAAGCAGCCAGCGGCCGCCAGACTTGGACTCAGTGCTGATTTGAATGTTACCATGTTCACATATCTTGCTTTGTCAGCTTGCTCTGTGACTTACATGTGTTGTCGTTTTTGAAATATGTGTTCAACTTGACGTTATAGCATGTTCATTCCATTTCATTTGGCTGTCAATGTGCAACCCTAAGAATTTTGTTGTAGGTACATCATCTATGGAGATATCTAGTTTTAAATTTAAAGGACTCTGTTTCTGTTCATTCTAAAGCGTATTGTTTGTTTTCTTTACGTTGAGTTACTTTGTTTTCCTGAAACCATTTGTGAACATCCCTCAGCACTTCAGTAGAATTTTCCAAAATTTGTGCTGGTGTCTGACTGGAGATTACTGTGTTGCCCGCAAACAATATCTTCTCTCCATGGCTGATATGTTGCAGGAAATCATTTATACACACCAGAAATAATACAGGGCCTAGTACACTTCCTTGAGGGACCCCAGTATTGATACATTGTGGATCAGATATGTTTCTCAATGTACTTTGATCCACTGGAAACATGTGTGATCTCTACTGACTGTACGGTTTTCTAGATATGAACGGAAACCATTTTAAAAACACTCCCCTTACTCCTAGTGCTTCTAATTTATGCGACAGCTTCTGGTGGTCAACTGTATCAAATGCCTTAGACAGGTCTAGGAAAAGGCCAGTTACATAGCTGTTCTCATCTAGTGCTTCTAAAACTGTTTTTGTAAATTGTGCTATTGCAGATTCTGTACCTCTACCAGGCCTGAAAACATGCTGGTCATTGCAGAGGAGGTAGAATTTACTTAGATATCTCAAAAGCCTGTTTTTCATTGTTTCTATCACTTTGGAAAAGCAAGACAATAGGGCTATTGGTCTGTAGTTCTCAATGTTTTCTACATCACATTTCTTGTGAACTGGTAAAATTTTGGCATGCTTCAGATAGTCAGGGAAGCAACCAATTTTGAAGGATTTATTTATGATTTCTGTTAGGGAAGCTTTGATACTGTTCACGCATTTTTTTTTCAGCACACACATTGGGATTTCATCTAAACCTGCCGAGTTTTTGTTCTTTAATTGCCTTACAACATTGCATACTTCCTCCTCTGTAGTTGGAAGCAATACCATTGAATCATTTGAGAAAAATTTTCTGTAAGTTCGTTGCAATGCTGCTAAAGTAGGTCTTCACATAATGATTCTTTCGAGTTACTTTCTAAGATTTCCTTGTTTCTGATTTGTGTGTTTGTGCCTCTCTGCTTCACAGTTCCTGTTTCTTGTTTCACTACAGCCCATGTAGCTTTACTTTTATTGGCTAAATTTATGAACCTATTTTTGGCTGATTTTTTATATGTGTGTGTTCAGAGTTGCAAGCAGACCTCTGGATATCAAAAAAGGCAGGATATGTCGTTCTGCAATGTGCTCCCAGGCTGGTCACAAGTTCAGTGGTACAGCATTCCATTCCATTCCTCCACCAGCATAGTTGACAACTGCATACAGATGTGCTGGAGTATGTCTTCTGCACACATGCCAGGTAGAAATTAAACTTTGCAATATCAAAAGGGGGAAGGGGGGAGGATACTTTATGCCCAGTTTTCAAAAATATTGTAATCTAGTCAGTTACTTTATATTTTCAAATTTTGAAAAAAAAATTATTGTTGAACTCTTCTACCAGACTCCACGTATGTTTTAAATTTTTCAGTTAAACTTAACCCAAAAATTTAAATCTCAGTAATAGATGTTACTTTCTCAGTGAATATTGTATTCAACATTTCTAGGTTCAGGGCCTTACACACCAGTATCTCTCTAAAAAGTATATTGAGAGTAAAAGTCAACAACAATGAACAAAATTTTAATTTTTAAATTTTTTTGTGGTTTTTATAAAGCCAGTTGAGCACATTATTGTAAGTGCATTGCTATTGCTAAGAGTGGTTTAAAAGGTTTCCAGGTTCTGGACCCTACGTACATATCAGTATGCCTTTAAAAAGTATGATATTAATGTAATTCAACAATTAATGAATTCTTGTTTTTAAAAATTTTGTTAATGGTGTGTATAAAGTACCCCGTGCTCCCATCCAGCAATGCATGTTATGGAAAATGAAATTGGTATTACCAGGGTTAGGGCAGGGGAAGGGGCAGGCCAGTCCATTCGCAAAATCCTTTCCTGTACCTGCACTGGTCAATGAAGTTCCGCACTGTCATCCATAAAAACAAAGTCAGGGTAGTATGCACTCCTCAAAGAACAAACATCAGCAAAGAGCAGAATATCACCAGGAAGTTGACTATTGAGTGTACTGTGTTCAAAGATTTGGAATCAATACGTCCATGCAACATTATTTTTGCCCCTCACAATAACACCTGGAACACAAAAATGATCATGTGTGACAATGTTTCAGGGTGCATGTGGCCTCATATGGCAAGAGGATGGAGCACGTAATGCACCCAAGAACACTGTCGAACATGATGGTTTTGGTGGGCTAGGTGTTAAGGTTTAGCTAAGATGCTAACTGACATGTATTTGTCAAGCCACTCCATTGTGAACACTTACATTAATTAATACTATGAAGTATTGATATGTTACAAAAGAACTGGAGATCCTTTTGTCGGAATTACTTTCTGCACCAAACTGTAGGTGATTGGACTTGTCAGAAACATTTTTAATGTTCATGTTGGTAGAAGTAAGGCAATGTCTCACGTAGAAATAAAGTAATAATTGTATTTGTGAAAGACTGTAATGAAGTAATGTTGATGCTTCTGGACTGAATCTCAATTTCATAATCTTTGTGTTAAAAGTATATATTTTAATGTAACTACTGTACAGTAAATGTGATAAGTCTCATAAAAAGTGTGAAAATCAATTTTTGTTGTTTAATAAAGATTTCAAGCTTTTTTTCAAGTTATATTTATGCTAAATAGACATTATGCAACGCATTACTTCATTCAGATAAAAAGTGGTGCCTTGGTGAGAGTTGATTTGGGTATTGTAGTAAACATGGTCAATAACGTTCCACTGATAACATGTATCTAACAAATGTTTTCAAAAAAATGATTAATTAGTAATAGAGAATGGCACTTTTGCCTTCATATGCTTGCAGTATATTGAAATATAAATGTAATAATTCCATTAAGTCATAATGAAGCATTAGTGACACCTCATGACTGTTGCTAGAAATATTATTTGGTTTCACTATAGAACAAGTATATGAAAGATGCACATACACATTCAAAAAACCCAGTTACTTTTATTATTGGTGTTGAGTACAGAATACACTTCACATATTCCCGTAATAAAAAGTTAGAGGCAAGGTCAGGGAAATGCATGTGACTTGGCATACACTTCAATGTGCTGATCACCTCAAAGCAATACAGTACTTTAATTAGGGACTGTGACATACATCTTGCATAAAGTGTCTAGAAGTATGGTTACATACATTTAGGATGAGAGAAACATGAACTAGTAATAAATTGTTGAGTAAATGTTACACATAATGTTTCACAACTGCTGAATCATTTATCAAGAAGTGTTTACTGTCCAGAGCATGTGACAGTTTTACAAACTGTTCTGGAGAAATTACAGTTTCACTAAAAATCACTGAGGATGAGAGGTTAATATGGGATCATGCAGGAATACGTTTATAAAATTTGAGATTGTGGTTCTTCCAGTCTTGAATGTGTAACCTGAGATCAGTTGATTTTTGCATGTTAAACAGTTATTAACCTAAAACTAAACTATTGTCATAAAGAAGTACATAAGTATGCTGTATCTGAAAAGTATGCTGTATCACAGTACAATTTTCTTCATTGCATTGCCTGTACAAATGAACATCAAAACATAAAGTTTATGTAAACATGGAAAATTGGTGATATATGTACTTTTTAGAACCGAGGAATCATTTACTCACATTGGTTCTTGTTAAAAAATAACTGCCATATTTAGTATATCTTTCATATGAACCATTTTTCTGCTGCTCCTTTTCTGTTTCGGTGGTTTCATTGCATTGAGGAATAATTATTCACGAAAAACTGAATGAAATTGATACCTAGTTATCCATCTTGGTAATAAATGCAATATTTCATAAAATTCGATTCACTGCATATGTAAAACACATAAGCAGTAAAACAGCTGGCCGGAGTGGCCGAGCGGTTCTAGGCACTTCAGTCTGGAACTGCGCGACCGCTACAGTCGCAGGTTCGAATCCTACCTTGGGCATGGATGTGTGTGATGTCCTTAGGTTAGTTAGATTTAAGTAGTTCTAAGTTATAGGGGACTGATGACCACTGATGTTAAGTCCCATAGTGCTCGGAACCATTTGAACCAGTTTGAGTAAAACAACAAATGCTCTAAGCACACATTTGCAGTTAGTGTTTAATGTTCCACCAATAACAAGGTCACTAGAGGGCACATCTTCATGTACATTACCATGAAATATATTAAATTTTTCCTGTTTCATTGAACAATACATGACATTGTGCTTCCATTCACTGGCAGTTGACACTTTTGTTCACTCAATCAGGAGCTTAATCCAAAGAAAAGTTATTTTATACTGCTACGAGAAATAATATCTAAGAATCTCAAGACTGAGTTTTCTGCAAACCATGTCTAGAGCAACTCGCATCAGGTTTATGTGAGAGAGCATTTCTTTTACAATTAGAGCTACATAATGAGGACAAACTGTGTGTGCGTAAATTGCCATCAGTTTGTTCCCACGACACAGACATATCACAACATATGAACTAGATGCAAAACCCTCACTGCAGTCTACAAAGACCATAACTATTAGGCTATTGTCTGGTAGGGTACTGTCAAAATAACATGATCGTGCTAAACTCCAAATATGGTACGAGTTCATCCTTTATGATCTAAAACATCCATCAAGGAATATGTCATATGGTAGAGGTTCATTGTTGCTTCTAAAGCAGTGTTTAAATGGCAGGATCTTCAGCCACTGTATAACTGTGAGTCCTCAATTTATGACTGTTGATACAGTGTGTAGCCTATGATTAGCAAACTTTCCATTTCAACTGACAAAACAACTATACATTAAATAATCTTTCCAGTGGGGCAATATGGCCTCAATGAGACATAATAGCAAAGTGATGATAACCAACAACTGCATGAAATCTTGCAGCTGCATATGCCTTCTGACACACACGAATCTTCATTAAGTTTGATTTCATGGGAATTTTCTCCCTATATATGAAACTGTCATCAAGTGGTGTATCACTTCCAGTAGAAAATATGGTGACCACAAGTATTTGAAAGCAAACATCATGTTTGTGTCACCTCTACCTGCACTTGCTGCCAACACATCGTTATTCTTCCACCGATAACAAAAGGAAAGGCATACATCACTACACACTATAAAGATAACAAGTTGAGTTTCAGACAGGCACAATGAAAAGACTGTTACACATTCAGGTTCCAGCCAAAGCCTTCTTCAGAAAAGGAAACACAAACACATTCATTCACACAAGTAAGCAGAACTCACCTGCCACCATCCCAGACAGCTTGAATGGGAATGTGTCGGCATTCTGGTCTGAGCTGCGAGAGATGGCAGTCATGTGTGTATGAGATGTGTTTGTGTGTGTGAATGAAAGTATGTGTGTTTTATTTTCTGAAGAAGGCTTTGGATGAATGCTAAATATGTAACAGTCTTTGCATTGTGTCAGTCTGCAACTCAACATGTCATCTTTATGGTGAGTAGCAATCTATACTTTTCCTTATATTGTTGGTATTCCAACCTGGAGTTTCCATTGTTTGCTTATTCTTCCAACCATGTGTGGTTATGATTAGTTCTTATTCTGTTACCTGAAAGTGCAGCCAATTACAAATTACTTCAAGCTCACACCAAAAAGTAAAGACAGACAACTACTCATCTGTAGATAATTGATTCATTGTGCACAGGTGTACATAAATAAGACCTGATGCCTCAAATTTTTAAGCTGTAGTTATTTTTGTAGCATGTAGATTCTAGGTGGGATTTATACATGCACATATAGATGGAAACATGAAACTATCTGTTTGGTGTGCCAAAATCAGGAACAAGATCAGAGGCTGTGAGAAGGCAGCACTGATGCATTGAACCGAAGTTGCCTGTACCCCAAGTACAGAATTTTTTTTTCTTTTCTTACATTAGGCCTAAGAGTAGGGTGTAGTCCATCATAAGTAATAACCCATACACTTCAGAAGATTCAGGTTGTTCTGAAGAGGATAACATGACACAGTAAAGACAAAAATTACCTGAACCAGAATGGCACTGACAGTGAAACAGTGATTAGAGATCCATTGGGTATATTTTTTGATATATAATACAGTACTTGCTTAGTGGCTGTTGCCTTCACTTAGTTACAACTGCAAAAGAGGTTGGGTCTATTCTATAAACCAGTAAAACATGCTAATCTAAACTCTTACATTCTCCAACTGGTAGCTCTCACATGCACACTACAGCCATGGCTCGAGAGTCTGTTATTAAACAGTTATAAAACAGCAAGAGCAATCAAGATTACTGAAATGCAACAACTGGGTATAGCAACAATAGGTACTGCTACTGAAAAGTCCCACAATATTAGCAAAGAAACATAAAACTACATAAGTAAATCCAGGCGTCATGCCTCCAGTAAACAATGCACCTTCCTATTGGGCTCATTTATTTGTTTTGAGATATGTGAAACACTTTTCCATAATGAACAGGTATGATAGTTTAATAATTATGCTTTTGACTTATTTTCTCTTCTTTATATGTGCTTTTTTCCTTCTTTCTGTGCCTACCTTCATGGTTGTACTGTAGTTTTAATTGTGTTAAATGATAAATTGGTATTACTAATAAAATACGTGGTAATTTCTAGCATTAACAACAGGTTATTGGCCCAGGTGTCAGGTTTTACAGTACAACAAATAAAGGTGCAAAAGTTAATTAATGCAGTCAGTACATAATTCACAGTCATGGTTCAGGAGATGGAGAAGTACAAGACATCACTCCTTGATGTCATGAACTTTAGCAACTGCAAATTTGGAATCATTGAGTTTAGTGGAGAAGCCCTACACAGAAATGTGTGCAGATGATGCAGCTGGACATTCCTCTGAGAGAACTTAGCAAAAATGACAAGAAATGTAAGTCACAAAAATATCAAATGAACTTTAGACAGTTACATGGAGTATTTCAAGAACAAGGAAACTGCCTATGTTTTGTGGAATTGGTCAACCCAAACTTTTGAGTGGAAAGGTATGGCTAATCAACTTTTATTAAGAAAGACTCTGGTGACAATGAAGATTAATGCAAATGATAATACTGGAGATTTTCTTTAATTTGATAAGTTAATATATGATCTGAAAGCACTGGGTGCTAATATTTGGGGGAAAAAATGGATGTTGTGATCAGTTTGTTACTAACAATGCCTCCACAATATGAAGTTGTAGTTGCTGTTCTGGAAACCTAGTTAAGAGAGCAATTGAATCTACATTTTTTAAGGAGTATAGTATTAGATGAAGAAGTAAAACATAATTCTAAAGGCAACAAAAGGTCACTAAATGAATTGTCTTTGTCACTAGTATTTGTTTCTCAGCAAGGTTAAAGGTAATATCAAGTGACAACCAACTCTCAAGGTATTTACAATTCAACTGAAGCTCAGTCTAAATATATCTGTTACAGATGTGGGAGACCAGATCATGTAGGACACCCACGTGCACAGTTAAATTTCCACAGAAGTATAAAAGTAACAATTCTGCTAACATAGAAAAAACTGTGCAAGAAATAGATCAAAGTGAAATAATTTGTCTTTCTCAGCTGTCACTGGGAAGTTTTCCACGTGGCAAAGTAGAGTCGTTGCTTGACTTGTGGCAACAGAACATTTATTTAATGAATCTGTTCCCTTGGTGCATGTGTAGGAACTGGAAAATCCAATTAGAATAAAGGTTGTCAAAACAGATACATTTTAGTTTGCCAGAAGGTTGGAGAAGGTAATGCTGAGTGCATCGTTTCTGGAAGGAAACTGCAAATGAAAATAAAATATGTTCTTGTAGTGTAATGTTTACTAAATAATTTATTGTCAGTATGTAAACTAGAAATGGCTGGATACTACATTGTTTTTCAAACTTCAGTGGGTTCAGTTCAAGGGGGATAAAGTTATAGCTGTAGCTCAGAAAAGATTCAGGCATGCATACCCATTCATTCAAACATACTAAGAGTTCTGCATGCAATGCTTGTGCTTCAGACAGTGGTGTAGTGTTGTGGCATAAATGAAGAAGCTTCATTATCTAGCAGAATCTCGTGTTGAAGCCAAACAACCTATTGAACTGATACATAGTAATGTGATTTGTTCTGTAACACCTGTTTCTTTTGATAGAAAGAAAGAAAGAAAGAAAGAAATAGTGACTTTCACTGATGGTTATACTCACTTTACAGCAGCTTATACTCTTCAATCAAAGTCTAAAGTGTTTCATTATTTTAAAGTATATGTCTACTGCTCATTTTAAAATGAAAATCAGCAGTTTTAATTGTGACAGTGGTCAACAATATATTTCAAATGAAATGACAAAATTATTTGAAGAAAAGAGAGTGCAGTTCTAGTTTATCATAAGGTGTGCACCTCAACAAAATAGAGCGGCAGAATGACTAAATCATACTGTCATTGAAAAAGTTCACTGTACATTTCTTAGATGCAAACCTGGATAGCAATTTTCATCAGAAGTGGTACTGGCAATCGTTTATATCATTAACTGTAGTTCTACTTCAGCTTTAGATGGAGCAATTCCAGCAACACTAAGCTATGGAAGGAAGCCAAATTTGAAGAAGCTATGTGTGTTTGGGTGTGATGCAGACTTGCACATTCCAAAGAAACTATCAACAAATAAGTTTGACACCAGGTCATTAAAATGTTCCACTACTGGGTGTTGTCCAAATGATTACAGATTATGGTGCACCAAACTATACAATATTGTGTTTGTAAGAGATGCAATTTTTTTTAAGAAGATGAGTTTCTATTTAAATGTGAAAGTTGTAATGATTGGATCTTGAAGGAAACTGTTAAAACAGGCAGAACATAGCAGAAGAAAAGGCCATTAGAATGAAACTAACAAAGAGTAAACTGAAGAAACTGTTGAAGATAACTCAAAGCCTGTAGTTTCAGAAGTGAAGGAAGCAGAATATCTGTGGAAAAGCAACAGAATAACAAGAAAACCTAGATACTTTGAGGATTATATGATGTTAGCCTAGAATGAAGAAGTATTTGTGGAAAACTTACCTCTGAATTTTGAAAATGTGAAGGATCAGCATGATAAAGAGGAATGGACAAAAATACTGTAAAAAGAAAATATTAGATTCCCTGTTATCTAGTGGAACTTGGACTTACTCATCACTTTCAGCAAATAAAAGAGCCATTGACAGTAAGTAGGTGTTCAAAGTAAAAATAGGTCCATCTGGAAATACTGAAAGGTTGTGCTCAGGTAAAAGGATATGACTATGAGGAGATTCATACTCCAGTTGTTCAACTCACAACACTGAGAATTTTTCTTAGTGTGGTGAATGAAATTGATTTGTTTATGGAACAAATGGATGTACAAAATGTGTTTCCAGCACTTATTCCCAAAAACATTATCCCATTACTAAGGATTGAATGCATACATCCAAAGTAGACTATTGTGAGGCAAGAAATATTGCACTCTGGTGCAAGAATTCACAGGGCATAACATACTGAGGATAGCCTCTTTGTCAAAATTCTCACCTATTCTGTCCATTTCAATTGACAGTCTACATTCATCCTCAAGAATTTTGTATCAGTTACACAATCTAAAACATTGATGTTTCCTTTCAATGAAGTAAGTTTATACAGTTTGTCTTTTTCACATTTAAGGTTACTCTATGCTTTAATGATTAGTTGTGAGAGCTTCATTGGATTTTTCTGTTAACTGAGTTGAATTTTTGTCTGTAATTACTAGAGCTATCATCAGCACATAGTATTTTTTTTTCTCCATATCTGGCGCACTATGGGAAATCATTTATACAGTGAAAGTGAACAGGAATAATTGTCGAGTCTGGGGTACAAAGCATCCACATGAATGCATTGAATTTGAGTGTGATTCCCGAAAGGTAAATGTTTTTTTGCCTTGTGACATCAAAAACTGTAGGGGCCATTGTTCTTTGCTGAGAGCACTGTCCCTGGATATTCCTACTTGGACATGTTGCAGCAATGGCTGACGCCTCAAATGTAATCAGACTCTCCGTTCATCTTTCAGCAGGATGGGGCTCCACCCCATTTTCATCACGAAGTTCGTGGGTACCTGAACACGGATCTGCTGCATCGATGGATGAGCAGTGCTACAGAAGAGAGCACCTGTTTCATGAAATGGCCTCCCCGATTGCCAGATATCACTCTATGTGTCTTTTTTTCTGTGGGGACACATTGAAGATCTGGTGTATGTACAGCCTCTACCACATGATGTAGCAGAGCGACTGCTACAGACGATGCCATGCTGGGATGTATATGGCAAGAATTCAATTACTGTATTGATATCTGCGGAGTCACTCATGGTTCACATATTGAATGTATGTAAAAATACTTTTAGAGTGTCTCTTCAAAATCCAATGTGTATGACATCTGTACAATGTTTAGTTCATGTGCAATAAATAATTGAAAGTGTTCCTGAACATTATGTACACCCTGTATATGTAAGGAAAAGGATTTAGACCAATACATTTCCCTGGGGGACACCTACATTAATATATTTTGGATCTGATAGGTATTTTACTATTAGTCTGTTAGAAATGTGTGACATAGTTGTAAATAAACCGTACAGAGAATTAATAGGTTGTTTGATGTACTTAATGACAGCTACAAGACCAGACATAAGTGCGTCGGTTAACTATTTTAGTAGACATCAAAATAAACCAACAGAATTCTACTGGAAAGGATTTAAATTAATTCTTCATCATATTAAAGGAACACTTGATGGTCTGTGTTACAAAAAGGGAAATTCAAATGTTCATTTCTGCTATGTCGATTATTACTGGAGAAGTGAAGAAGACAGAATATCTACAACAGTATACATACCCCAGGTTTTTGGAAATACTGTTTGCTGGGCTGAAAGAAGAGAGATGTGTGTTTCATTATCTTCAACAGAAGGAGAACATATTGCTTCAGCAACAGCTGCAACAGACATCCTGTGGCTGAAGAATCTTCTTGAAGAATTTAAAATATCTGTGAAAACTTCAACAGTTTTTGAACATAACCAGTCATGTATATGTCTGTTACAAAAATTGGAACATAGATTACTGAAGAATGTGGATATTAAATACAGTTTTGTATGCCAGCTGTATAACAAAGGACATCTGAATGATCAATACATTAGTTCCAATTAACAAGTGGCAGATATTTAAAAAACAACAACTACTACTACCAGTGTTACAGGGGCATTGAAATAATTACTACTTAATGATTATATGTAAACTGAAGTTGTAGGAGGGGGGGGGGAGGAGGGGAAGGGGGCTGTAGGCAGGTGCATAAACCACTGCACCATCTGGGAGACGTTATCACAGCTGCGTGGGCTATCTTGTCACACCTCACCTCAAACCCACATTCCCACCAAGTGCCACCTATCTGCAGTTCCTGTCCATTTCCTCCGTGCTTGCTATTCTGAGAGTCTGAGAGTGCCACAGGAAGCTGGACATATTTGTGAATCTCCACTGAAGAAGGTGAATCCATTGTCTGTCTAGGCGAATCAATAATATGAATGTATGGGGTCTGTTCTTTTGGACATGTCTGAATGAAAAGACACCATCATTCATATAAATGATTCAAGTAGATGGGCAATAGATCCACCTTCTTCAGTGCAGATACACAAGTTTGTCTGATCTCCTGAGGAAGTCTGAGTAGCAAACATGGAGGAAATGGATAGGGAGTGCAGATAGGTGGTGCTCAGTGGGAATGTGGGCCAGTGATGAGGCATGTGGAGACAGTCCATACAGTTGTGATAGCACTGTGTCCCGGATGGTGCAGTGGTTCATGCACCTACTTGGTAAGCAGGAGATCATGGGTTCGAATCCTGATCTGGTGCAACACATTTTCGCTCATCACTGCTGATACTCAGTAATGTCCCAATGCAGTTGACATCAGTAATCACCTCCCTTTCATATCCTTTCTCCCCTGCACCACCTTCAATTTACATGTAACGTATCACAGTTGCAGATTCCATGTGGTGCCTGTTCTTTCAGACATGTCTGAATAATAAACTTATGTTACTTACATATATACCTGGTAATTTCTAGTATTAACAACACAAAATACCCTCAGTTGTATCTATGTTGGTAATACACAGTTAACAAATTATCAATCCATGATTTTTTTTAAATCATTAGCTTCTTTTTAGAATATTCACTAAAGCTACACAGAGGGCACAAATTCAGTAGTTTCTGTATGAGTTATGGAAAACAACAACACTGCAACCACTCTATATCCAAGGTTTTAATGACTTCCACAACACAAAATCAAATTAGGCATACATATACAAAATAAATTTCATGGCTAATCTAGGTTTTGTGGGGGGTATGAACCCTCATACTGTTTCACTGGTGCATGATGTTTACGCTGCTACAGATGTTAATTTCCATTGTGCATCTACTTCATATTCAGAGGTTTACTGAATTCAACATTACAACATCAACAAGCAAACACAAACATTGAATGTCTTGGAATATCATGGCTTCAGGGGGATAAAAGGAGGAAGCACACAAAGTTTCACAGTTTGCAAATTTGCATGAATTGTGGCTTTTGTAACTGCCAGCCATTATGTAACGAATATTTCTTTTCTTCCTCTGATTATTTACTGTCACACAAATGTTTTGTTAACGTCAAAAGTTAACTTTCAGTCAATTTGTGCCGAACATTTTCATTGGTTAATGGTAACTTCATTCTCATTAGTTGACTGCATTGTTGAGACCTATCTTTGGAATGGAGTGTATTTAAGTCAAGGAAATAAGCACATGTGGCTGCCCAGTGGTTAGCCGTTTGCCACCTTAGGTCCACCACACCTTCACAACATGCACCAACTTCCTGGCTGAACTGTACATAGCAGTCCACTAGCACCTGAAGCTAGCAATGACTATAAAATAATTAGGCCATCCTACCCATAATGTGATACCAGCCATGCCTATCCCACCATGGACAGTGCAAAAATTGCAACATTTAGCTCTGTTATTGTCTAATTATCTATGCAAGTTGTGCAGACCCACTGCACCAAGCTGACTTGTTGTATCAGTTACCAATCGGTATCAACAGAGCATTTGATTCATATGAGGAACCAGATTATAAGATCAACATCCAAGATTTTTAAATTCTCCTGAATTTTCCTCTTGACTTGGATCAGCTGCTTCCAATAAAGCTCTTCAGCTTGTTCTGCAATATATGCACCATGGCTGGTCATACAGTTTGAAAGAAATTTACCACTTAATGGTACATCGCCACTTCTTACATTGTAACACACTACTCACATGGTCAGGTGTTCTGCTGCTACTTGCAGAGAATGATGATTCACAGGTTGTGGATTCCTCACTCTCTCCAGTGGGAAGTATTGTCTTTGTTACACCAAGGTCACTGGGGTGAAGTCTGCACAGAGACACACTCAACATCAGTGTACTAGGCAGAACGTGGATGCCCAAATTCAGCCAATGACCTCTCATTGCACTGCTTGTGTGTAGAATCAATCTGCTCTGCCATAATGCTTTTTCCAGTGGCATGTGCATGGAGGTGGTGGACTGTGTGTACACCAGATTTGGAGCTTCTAAAAGGGTCGATCTCAATATCCTGTAGAACCCAGTCCTACAAATCTTGTGTACACACAGTCCGCTGCCATCATGCTTGTTCATCTGTCTGAAAGGACCCATGATCCCACAAACGCCCAAAAAAGGCTTGAAATGTTGAGTGGTATTGTTGGTGTCTGCAAGGGTACTTGTTTTGATATAGCTGCACTGCCTCTCAACCATTTCCATGCGCTTTGCCATACAGAAACACCATCCTGGCTTGTTCCCGATATGAATAAGGGACCATTCTGCCACTTACTATACATTGTGTCAATCACACAGCCTGCAACACACAAGGAACACATGGCATGTGGTCAGAGGAACTGTCATTTATTAGTGCTATCTACCATTGCATCAATGCATTTCGAGACACATGTTCATAGGATCATTTTCCTTCCATTTCCACTTCAGTCAGGAATCAGTATCTGTAGTTCGTCAGTTTTATTAATGTTTGCCCTGTATAATTTTGTGTATGTGGTAGCAGCTTTGAAATGCTGGACTGATTTGGTTGTTTTTTATGCTGTTGAGGCGCTTGAGAATTATGGAGGATTTCCTTATCCCACTGATTACCAGTTATTTTTGTTTTGTGCGTTAATGACTGTTAGTATTTTTGGGCCACTTCTTCAAATTTGAGTTTAAATATCGATAGAAACTTTAAAAACTATTCTTCCTGCACACATCTTCCCATCTTTTATTGTTCATCTGCATGACTTGGAGTAAATCCATCTATTTGTATCTCTGACTGGAATTATCTGAAAGGCCAAGGTTATCCACATTACAACTTCCATTCTCTGTGTCAGTCAGTACAATACTGGCCATTAAAATTGCTACACCAAGAAGAAATGCAGATGATAAACGGGTATTCATTGGACAAATATATTATACTAGAACTGACGTGTGATTACATTTTCATGCAATTTGGGTGCATAGATGCTGAGAAATCGGACCCAGACCAACCACCTCTGGCCATAATAACGGCCTTGATACACCTGGGCATTGAGTCAAACAGAGCTTGGATGGCGTGTGCAGTCAAACATAGCTTGGATGGCATGTACAGGTACAGCTGCACATGCAGCTTCAACACAATACCACAGTTCATCAAGAGTATTGTGATGAGCCAGTTGCTCAGCCACCATTGACCAGACGTTTTCAATTGGTGAGAGATCTGGAGAATGTGTTGACCAGAGCAGCAGTCGAACATTTTCTGTACCCAGAAAGGCCCTGCAACATACACTCATGCATTATCCTGCTGAAATGTATGGTTTTGCAGGGATCGAATGAAGGGTAGAGCCACAGGTCATAATACATGTGAAATGTAATGTCCACTGTTCAAAGTGCAAACAATGCTAACAAGAGGTGACCAAGCCGTGTAACCAATCGCACCCCATACCATCATGCTGGGTGACATGCCAGTATGGCGATGACGAATACATGCTTCCAACGTGTGTTCACCGGGATGTTATCAAACACAGATGCAACAATCATGATGCTGTAAACAGAACCTGGATTCATCCGAAAAAATTACGTTTTGCCATTCATGCACCGAGGTTCGTCGTTGAGTACACCATCACAGGCGCTTCTGTCTGTGATGCAGCGTCAAGGGTAACTGCAGCCATGGTCTCCAAGCTGATAGTCCATGCTGCTGCAAACATCATCGAACTATTCATGCAGATAGTTGTTGTCTTGCGAACGTCCCTATCTGTTGACTCAGGCATTGAGACATGGCTGCATGAACCGTTACAGCCATGCGGATAAGATGCCTGTCATCTCGACTGCTAGTGATACGAGGCTGTTGGGATCCAGCACAGCATTCCGTATTACCTTCCTGAACCCACCAATTCCATATTCTGCTAAAAATAATTGGATCTCAATCAACGTGAACAGCAATGTCGCGATACAATAAACCGCAATCACAATAGGCTACAATCTGACCTTTATCGAAGTCGGAAACGTGATGGTACGCATTTCTCCTCCTTACACGAGGCATCACAACAACGTTTCACCAGGCAACGCCGGTCAACTGCTGTTTGTGTATGAGAAATCGGTTGGACACTTTCCTCATGTCAGCACGTTGTAGGTGTCGCCACTTAGGCCAACTTTGTGTGAATGCTCTGAAAAGCTAATCATTTGCATATCACAGCATCTTCTTCCTGTCGATTAAATTTTACATCTGTAGCATGTCATCTTCGTGGTGTAGCAATTTTAATGGCCACTAGTTTATATAGCCAATGATTGATGAACGTTTGTTTACCTTGTGGCAGCATTAATCAATGGTGATATTCTATAGGTGTACATAATGTTCGAGAATGTACTGCAGAACCCTTCTGAGTTCATGATGTTGATGTTTAAATCTCAACAAATGAGAAAGATTTGAAACCATCTCCAGTCCCTGAATTAATTTTCCTGTGAAAGTATGAATGTTGCCACTTGGAGAATGGTAAATAAATTATATAGTAAGACTTTGGAACATACATGGCTTTCTTACCTCTATGGTTGATACCTCTACATGTTTTTCTTCAGTTAATGGAATAATTCGATTTCTAACTTATGTATAATACTTTCCAAAAATTGTAAACACAGATCGGTATAATCTGTTCTCTGTCTACTTATTGTATGTAAGAAAGTCTCTGTCCCATGAAACAGTGTACCCTATATCACTCACCATTTTCAAGTGGGCTTTTTTTAAGGTCTTCTCTCAGGAGCCTACCCTAAGTGACTAGATTATGGGAACCCTGTTCAGTGGCAGCTAGTTGCGGCAGCTAGGCGCGTAACTTTCCCTCTAGCTCTATAGCACACTGTTTTAGATTGATTTTACAGAGAAGTCACAAAATTTCAGGAATATTAACTTCCGAACAGCATTGTACCCACTGTCAGTGTAGGGTAGTACCTCTTTGCATGCCTGGAAGGCATTTACTGCTATCAAGAAACTCATCTGGATTGAAGTGAGCTTACAACACCTTTCTGTTCTTACTTACTACAGTTCTTGTACCTGTTCTTTGTGTGTGTGCCTGGGTTACCAGTTGTAATAACATATTTCCTCTGCCCCAAAGATACTTTTCCACTCTCAGAGACAGGTCATACCACTAATCTCTGTGAATTCCCAGAAACTCATATCTGATTCTGCACAAAACCTTGGTGGTTACTCTGCTCCGTAAGGTCTCCACTGCCCACTGTTCTATCTTCTATGTGATTGCCTTATTTTTGCTACCATTATCTGCAAGAGCATAGTTTTTGCAGGGACTTTTCATCTGCTTTAGTACTCCTCACCACACTATTTCTTTCCACTGTGACATACATTGATGCTAGTGGATCAACAGCTAAGGTAAAACTGATAACCTACAGCACAAGCTCTTGGCTACAGTGCATATAAGTATATGTCTAATAAGCACATACATTAGCAGGAAGTGATTGACCACCTGCAGTCTTACACTTTACTAACAAATGTATGTGTTGAATCACAGCTATTTTACAATTTAACACAGGCATACCATTAAATTCAGTACCATGTATGTAACATCTTCAGTACAGCACAATTTAGTTTCCAAAGTAACAGAAGTACAAAATCAGTTATAGGAAAGTATAAAAAAGTGGTGCTTGATACTAGATAAGGACATGCTTCACCCACTGTCCCTGCTGTCGAGACATCTTCGCGGGTACCGGACGCGGTTGGGCCACCCTCTCCCCAAGGGGAGTGGCGGGTTCAGCGGAGTTCGCGGCGCACGAGGCGGAGGGTCAATGTGGAGGCTGGCAGTGTGGCATCGCCCGCTCTGCCTGTGACTGGACATGTGGCTGCTCCTTCAGCAAGGTCCGAGCAGGCACACGGGGGGAGGGGTTTATTAGTTATTGGGAGCTCCAACGTTAGGCGGGTGATGGAGCCCCTTAGGGAAATAGCGGAAAGGTCGGGGAATAAGGCCAGTGTTCACTCTGTCTGCTTGCCAGGGGGTCTCATCCGAGATGTGGAGGAGGCCCTACCGGCGGCGATAGAGAGCTCTGGGTGCACCCGACTGCAAATTGTTGCTCATGTCGGCACCAATGACTCCTGCCGTCTAGGTTCAGAGGTCATCCTCAGTTCGTACAGGTGGTTGGTGGAGTTGGTGAAGGCGGAAAGCCTCGCTCGCGGGGTGGAATCAGAGCTAACTATTTGTAGTATCGTTCCCAGAACCGATCGCGGTCCTCTGGTTTGGAGCCGAGTGGAAGGCTTAAACCAGAGGCTCAGACGATTCTGCGGAGAGCTGGGGGTGCAAATTTCTCGACCTCCGCTATCGGGTGGAGAAATGTAGGGTCGCCCTGAATAGGTCAGGCGTGCACTACACGCCGGAAGCGGCTACGAGGGTAGCGGAGTACGTGTGGAGTGCACATGGGGTTTTTTTAGGTTAGAGAATTCCTTCCCTAGGCCCGACAAGACGCCTCCTGAGACGCGGCAAGGCAGGAGTAGGCAAAATGCAACAAGGAATAACAATATTAATGTGCTAATAGTAAACTGCAGGAGCGTCTATAGAAAGGTCCCAGAACTGCTCTCATTAATAAACGGTCACAATGCCCATATAGTACTAGGGACAGAAAGTTGGCTGAAACCACATGTAACCAGTAATGAAATCCTAAACTCAGATTGGAATGTATACCGCAGAGACAGGCTGGACAGTGAAGGGGGAGGCGTGTTTACAGCGATAAGAAGTGCAATAGTATCGAAGGAAATTGATGGATATTCGAATTGTGAAATGATTTGGGTGAAGGTCACGGTTAAAGCAGGCTCAGACATGGTAATTGGATGTATCTATAGGCCCCCGGGCTCAGCACCTGAAGAATAATTTGGAAAATATTTCGAGTAGATTTCCCCACCATGTTATAGTTCTGGGTGGAGATTTTAATTTGCCGGATATAGACTGGGAGACTCAAACGTTCATAACAGGTGGCAGGGACAAAGAATCCAGTGAAATATTTTTAAGTGCTTTATCTGAAAACTACCTTGAGCAGTTAAACAGAGAACCGACTCATGGCGATAACATATTAGACCTTCTGGTGACTGACAGACCCGAACTATTTGAATCAGTTAATGCAGAACAGGGAATCAGCAATCATAAAGCAGTTACTGCATTGATGACTTCAGCCGTAAATAGAAATATTAAAAAAGGTAGGAAGATTTTTCTGTTTAGCAAAAGTGACGAAAAGCAGATTACAGAGTACCTGACGACTCAACACAAAAGTTTTGTCTCAAGCACAGACAGTGTTGAGGATCAGTGGACAAAGTTCAAAACCATCTACAATATGCGTTAGATGAGTATGTGCCAAGCAAGATCGTAAGAGATGGGAAAGAGCCACCGTGGTACAACAACCGAGTTAGAAAACTGCTGCGGAAGCAAAGGGAACTTCACAGCAAACATAAACATAGCCAAAGCCTTGCAGACAAACAAAAAATACGCGAAGCGAAATGTAGTGTGAGGAGGGCTATGCGAGAGGGTTTCAATGAATTCGAAAGTAAAGTTCTATGTACTGACTTGGCAGAAAATCCTAAGAAATTTTGGTCCTATGTCAAAGCGGTAGGTGGATCAAAACAAAATGTCCAGACACTCCGTGACCAAAATGGTACTGAAACAGAGGATGAGAGACTAAAGGCCGAAATACTAAATGTCTTCTTCCAAAGCTGTTTCACAGAGGAAGACTGCAGTGTGCTTCCTTCTCTAGATTGTCGCACAGTTGACAAAATGGTAGATATCGAAATAGACGACAGAGGGATAGAGAAACAATTAAAATCGCTCAAAAGAGGAAAGGCTGCTGGTCCTGATGGGATACCAGTTCGATTTTACACAGAGTACGGGAAGGAACTTGCCCCCCTTCTTGC
Organism: Schistocerca gregaria; assembly: GCF_023897955.1. Taxonomy (NCBI): domain Eukaryota; kingdom Metazoa; phylum Arthropoda; class Insecta; order Orthoptera; family Acrididae; genus Schistocerca; species Schistocerca gregaria. Next base: position 117,544,817 of record NC_064931.1, on the reverse strand, counting down.
AGCGGTGTACCGTAGGTCTCTAGAAGAGCGTAGCGTTCCAAAGGATTGGAAAATGGCAAAGGTCATCCCTGTTTTCAAGAAGGGACGTCGAACAGATGTGCAGAACTATAGGCCTATATCTCTAACGTCGATCAGTTGTAGAATTTTGGAACACGTATTATGTTCGAGTATAATGTCTTTTCTGGAGACTAGAAATCTACTCTGTAGGAATCAGCATGGGTTTCGAAAAAGACGGTCATGTGAAACCCAGCTCGCGCTATTCGTCCACGAGATTCAGAGGGCCTTAGACACGGGTTCACAGGTAGATGCCGTGTTTCTTGACTTCCGCAAGGCGTTTGACACAGTTCCCCACAGTCGTTTAATGAACAAAGTAAGAGCATACGGACTATCAGATCAATTGTGTGATTGGATTGAAGAGTTCCTAGATAACAGAATGCAGCATGTCATTCTCAATGGAGAGAAGTCTTCCGAAGTAAGAGTGATTTCAGGTGTGCTGCAGGGGAGTGTCATAGGACCGTTGCTATTCACAATATACATAAATGACCTGGTGGATGACATCAGAAGTTCACTGAGGCTTTTTGCAGATGATGCTGTGGTGTATCGAGAGGTTGCAACAATGGAAAATTGTACTGAAATGCAGGAGGATCTGCAGCGAATTGACGCATGGTGCACAGAATGGCAATTGAATCTCAATGTAGACAAGTGTAATGTGATGCGAATACATAGAAAGATAGGTCCCTTATCATTTAGCTACAAAATAGCAGGTCAGCAACTGGAAGCAGTTAATTCCATACATTATCTGGGAATACGCATTAGGAGTGATTTAAAATGGAATTAACATATAAAGTTGATCATCGGTAAAGCAGATGCCAGACTGAGATTCATTGGAAGAATCCTAAGGAAATGCAATCCGACAACAAAGGAAGTAGGTTACACTACGCTTGTGCGCCCACTGCTTGAATACTGCTCAGCAGTGTGGGATCCGCACCAGATAGGGTTGATAGAAGAGATAGAGAAGATCCAACGGACAGCAGCGCGCTTCGTTACAGGATCATTTAGTAATCGCGAAAGCGTTTCGGAGATGACAGATAAACTCCAGTGGAAGACTCTGCAGGAGAGACGCTCAGTAGCTTGGTACGGGCTTTTGTTAAAGTTTCGAGAACATACCTTCACCGAAGAATCAAGCAGTATATTGCTCCCTCCTACGTATATCTCGCGAAGAGACCATGAGGATAAAATCAGAGAGATTAGAGCCCACACAGAAGCATACCGACAATCCTTCTTTCCACATACAATACGAGACTGGAATAGAAGGGAGAACTGATAGAGGTACTCAGGGTACCCTCCGCCACACACTGTCAGGTGGCTTGCGGAGTATGGATGTAGATGTAGATGTAGATGTAGAATGTGTGAAAGGCATATTTTTAGATTTATCAAAGATCTTTAACAATGTTGATCACAAAATTCTATTTCTAAAAAATACTAGAATAAAAATAGGAATAGGAATTGCCAGTGACAAGTTCTGATCACATTTGAAAAATGAGACACAAAGAATAGAGAGAGCACAGACTCCAAATAAAGCTAAATTGTTAGTGAAACATTCATCAGATCCCAAGTACACAGAATGTTCAGAAATTCCCATTACAAACTTCTAGGACATGTAGAGGGAAGTGAATACATAATATTCTGAATAGGAACCCATGTCCAGAAAAGTACCATTTCTGTTCTATGACAGTTTCATTTCAGATGTTTAACTCATCCACTTCTGCATGAGGAACTGAATTAGGTTTGATGTAGTAGAATTATTGGGTGACAATTCTAAAGGAAACATTACACAATATCCATTTATCACTTAAGCACATTTGTTTGCCTTAACACTTAAACATTACATATTTACATTATCCTAAAACAAAAAAAGAGCCCTTCATACTGTATGTATAGAACAGTACTGATGCATTACATCAGCAGCACCGTGTGATGACCACCAGCATTGAGGCAAACATTCTACCTACGAAACATGTTCTGGTACACTCTTTCCATCCCACCTGGTGTCTCTTCAGTTTCTAGTGCAGCAGCCAGAATTCATGCAAGCAGATCTTCCTCTGTCTTTACAGGAGTCTTGTAAATTAAACTTTGCATACGACCCATAGGAGATAGATCTGACAATCGCAGCAGCCACGCAGTTGGATCACCTGGGTCTATCAATCTTTCACCATATCATCTGTTGATATGTCTCCAAACACCATATGAAAAGTGAGGTGGTGCACAATCATGCTGGAACCACATTTACTGATGGACATTCAGTGGCACAGCTTCCAAGAACAGGTCCAATATATTTTGTAGGAAGATAAATAATGCACTACCAGTTAGCTTAGAAAGAAGGAGCTATGACCCAATCACATGACCATCCAGAATACCTACCCATACATTAATACCAAACCGGTGCTGAAATCTCTTAACATGCATGGCACAAGGGCTTTTTTATGCCCAGACATGGCTGTTTTGCAAACTCAGAATACAGTCCCTAGTGAACTTACATTGAATTGAATTGAATTTTATTTGATCCTGTAAGATTACATTGTGTACAGTAAATGTACATGCAATATAGGACATGTCAAAGTATTAACATTCTTTATCACTTATTTTTCTACACCTTTAGCTTACATTTTTACATCACTGATAATGAATAACAATATACACAAACTTAATGGCATAAGTATTCTGCCACACTGTAAAACTCTTTTTCAATGAGATAGTCTTTAAGTTTCTTTGGAAAGTCATTGTGAAGTACACTATCTTGCAGGTTTTTGGCCAGACTCCTTAGTAGTCTGATACCAGAGTACTGGGGTCCTTTTTCTAGCATTGCCAGTCAGTGGGGTATGCTCCATACTTCATTCTTCCTTCTTGTATTGTGGGTGTGTACACTAGTATTTGTAATCCAGTCCTCACTACCTTATGTGATGTACATTATTGTTTTGTATATATACAATGATGAAAAAGTAAAGATACCTAAATTCTTGAAACAGTTTCTGCATGTTTCAGAGGTCTTTCTTCTTAAAATGGTCCTAATCGCTTTTTTTTTTTTTTAATGTGAATACTCATTTTGTCTCTTGTTTTTTTGAGTTTCCCCACACAGTCACTCCATACAGTACGTATGGTTTGAAAAGTCCATGATACACTGTACACAGAAGGTTCCTGTCTGAATAATGTGATAGCTGCATTCATCTGTGAACAGAACTTGATGTGGAAACAGGGATGTGCTGACGCAGCAGTGCAGGAACAACACACAGTAGGCAAGATGTTGTGGAAAATCAGCTGGATACATAGCATATACCCTTGGTAAGTACTATGGATTTAACTGTTGCTCACACAGAACGTCCCAGATGATACTGTGACTAACATCCATTGCACGCACAATTGTTTGAGTACTCTTTGATAGGTTCTCTTCAATGTGATGCAGTACGTCTTCTTCAAATTTGGGTGTGCAGATTTGCCATATAACACCACAGTCCTGCCTCCGCACAGTGAAGCTACCTGTTTCATGAAGCCACTGTGTAACTTGGACAAAAAGTTTTGGTGATGGCGTGCTATATTGCAGAAAACATTTGTAATACAGCCAACTAGCTGCTCTTCCATTACCTTGAGCTTTGCTGTACACAAGTAGCATGTTTGTGTATTCTGAAAACGTATACTGAATCATGTTTACTGCTTGAGAGGTGCACAGACATTGCATAGGTCTTGCAGCAAGGCAGAAATTAAGTGGCATGAGGTGATGTAGTACATGTTGTCCTATTTACCCTATTGCTTGCCAGGTTAAGCAACTCTGAGACTTTTCTCTTTCCCTCAGCAGATGTGGACATGTTACATATCTGAACTGAAACTGTCGTAGAACAGAAACAGTACATTTCTGTACATGAGTTCCTATTCAAAATATTATGTATTCACTCCCCCCTATAAGTCTTACAAGTTTGTAATGGGACTTTCCTAACACCCTTTATTAACTCTACAATGCACGAGTTTTAGTTTTAGCTCCAAAAAAATATATGTGGTAGAAAAGTTCACTAACGACGGGGAAAATATTTAAAAATAAAATCACTCATGTAAATTTGTGAAACTCATTATTTATTTCCTTTTGCCATCTGGCAACATTATGCATTGAAACTAACTCACTCATCAACCAACAACACTTTTACGAGAGCACATCAAACAAGAAAATCTTTGAACAAATATGTTTCATGAATCAAATTTTTCATTTTGTGAGATATTTAGTTTTGAATTTATATTTTGTTTTATTGATATGCAGTGGCTTTTAAAGCCAGATATTGTTTTGAAATGAATGTGAAGACATTAAAACTACTCAACATGATATTTAGTGAAACAGTTATTGGTCTTGTTAAAGCACTGCTTTCTTCAAATAATATAGCAGTGGTATTGATGTGTAATGATTATCAAAGTAAACTTGGTGATTTACGTTATCAGGTACATTCCAGCATAATCTAACAACCACATTGTAACTGGCTCTGAAATCAGGCTCTGCATCATTCTTGTCTCATTCAATTTCATGTCCTGCATATAATTGCATTTTGTAGGCATACCCAGATACATCACAGAGAAAAAAAATTACAACCATATTTATGTGGTTTATCTGCATATACATCTTGAGATGGTGTCTGACAGTAGCACACATCTGTTTGTCTACAGTTAATGACTCCTCCATTGGAAATGAATCAAATGTTTCATTCAGATGAGTAAAAATATATTTTATCATTCTCTTGTCTCAATAAATTGTCTTGAAAGTGCAAAAAGTGCCTCACTTGCTCAAATTTGTTGATAGTAATACTGTCTTGTAAAACTGATGGTCCCACCATACTATTCCAATACGTTCTCATATTTTTCAGTTTTATGAGAGAAGAAAGGACGGAGGTCCTTAAAAACTTCCAAATATCTTCTACATTAGCATTGCAGGGTTTAGACAAACTCATATGAGTACTATAAAGCATAGATTCTTGTGAAATCAACTCCAAAATATCTTGAGTCAAGAAATATGGAAATATATCATACAGAGTCACATATCATCTGGTAAAGCTTCTCTTCCAAGAAAAAGTTGCTCTACATACTTCATCTCTCCTTTCTTCCACAGTCCATTTCATATTTTTTGTATCTGTATTGTATTTACTGTTCTACCTTGGGCAGATATTCCAGGAGAACATCCACTTGTATTTGCAATTGAAGTTCCTGCTCTAACTATTAAGGTGTCTGCATTCTCTGACTGCTCAGCAAAATCATATTCACTTGAAGACACGCCTAGATGGAAATCATCCACTTGAGATACTATAAGATTTATATGTTTATTCTGGGTTTTCATGAATTTATTGCCTCTCACAAATTTCATCTTCATTGTAAATTTCATCCTCACTTTAATTCAGAATTAGTTCTGAGAGCCACATTTCCTCTGTCAATTCTTTAACTGTCGTTAATCATCCATGAAGTACATTTTTTTGGTACTCATGTTATCTTATTTGAACCATCCACCATCATCCATAAAACAATCTTTTTGGTACTCAAGTTACCTTACTTGATAACAGAAATGACAAAAAACCATTGAAATTACGCACAATTCATCATAAATGAGAGCACCAGATAACTATAAAAGTGCATGACAATGCTAGACTGAATGCATGATGTTGCCAAATGGCAACAAATAATTTTATTTACACAGCAACTTATTTACAGGGAAAATATTAAGATCTGCCTTGTTTTCTGTTCATATTAAATTATAATACTATTCAATTCTTAGAAATTGTGTCAGGATGTAGTACATTATGAAATTTAATTCTCAACAGTGAGTAAAATTCACTAGCAAACCTTTTGCTATATTTGTCCCCAAATAATGACTGTGTTGCCATCTGCTAAGAAAATGATCAACTAAATACTGAGAAAAGATTCCAGTATGCACTAGCTGCATATGGAAACAAGAAGTATGCATGCAAAGCATAACAAAGGTTAGAGTAGTGTTTTAAGGTCTATATTGTCTTTAATGGTTTCCAGTGTTAGACATGAGGGAAAATTCTTTTAGCTGATGACAGCCACATTGTAACTACAAATTAATCACCACAACTCCTATTAGGAAAAGCAAATGAAACCCTAAAGAATGTTTACATTTGGTCATCAAGCAATAAACTTACACTGAAACAAGCAAACAATCATCATTAATTTGGAAAATAATTCTGTAAAATTAAATGTGGATGAAAATTACATAGATTGTATAAAAAACAGAAACTTTTTAGGAATTAATATTGACTGTCATATGAAGCTGAATCGAAACATAAGTACACTAACAAAGAAAATGTCATCAGCAAGCTTTGCCCTTAAAGTCATGAAATCAGTGGATAATAAGAAATACCTTGTGATTGCATATTATTCCTTTATGCATTCCATCTTCATCACAAAAATATGCACACAGTCCTCAAACTACAGACAAAGGCCATTAGAATAATAACTAAAAGTAGTAACCAAGCTCCCAGTAAAGAACTGTTTTAACTGCTGGGGATTCTAACTGCATCATGTGCATACATTTAACAATCTGTTTAAATGTCAAGAAGAACATCAGCAGTTACCTCACAAAAAACAGCATTCCTTATTACAGAACAACAAAAGCCAGGCTAAACTTCCATAACCAAGAGTGAACAAACAAAAAACACAAAAGAGCATTTTCTGCAGGGGAATAAAACTGTACAATTAATTGCCCAAGGAGGCTGAAGAGGCAAGTAAAATCTAAATAGTTAAAAAGTTAGTTAAAGCATACTCTCAAAAAGGCAGGTTGTTAGATACCCAACTAGTTGGAGTGGTCCGCTTTCACTCATGGCGTATGGGCAAAACACATACTCTTGCTTGCTTCATACCTCCATTGCTGTAGTTCTGTTTGGAAATAAAGTTTCTCCATAGTACTGTACACCAAGACTGAAAAGACATTAGAAACGATGCATAAAAAAGTTTGTTTATTGATAAATTTGTTTTTGAATTGTGGGAACAGCAACTTTTTTATTGCCAATGCATACCTGAGAGGACGACAGTTCAATCCGTTCCAGGCAAATGTCGAGATGGTTCCTTTGAAAGGGCATGGCCGACTTCCTTCCCCGCCCTTCCCTAATCCGATGAGACCGATAACCTCATGTCTGGTTTCTTTCCCCAAACAACCCTCCAAACCTTCCATACCTGAGAGGTGTATCTGAGTTATCCCAAGCATGATCTTTGTACAGAATTGATTAGTTTTTGCAAATAATTCACTACTTTTTTGTATTTGTTTACTGAATTGCCTCTTAAGAGAATTTAATGTAAGCCAGAAAAATAAAGAGTCTAAAGAAATAATCTGTGGTAGTGTGAACACCTCACTTATTGTTTCTTGTACCGGGCCATTGGCTAGCTACAGAACTTATTGTACATGTCTTGCCTTGTTTGCTGTCCCTTTCCTGACTTAACATATATGTATATATATCACCCTCTGCTGTAGCCACAGTTGCCTTCTTACCTTCACTAGTGACACTATGTTGACTAAAAGGTTTCTACATTGGTTACCTATAAGTTGTGTTTATTTATTAGTTGTTTATGTGCATTTTTACAATTGCCTAACTTTTTTGAAATTTATCTCATGTATTTAAGAAAGGATCCTGGTGCCTAGTGAAGAAATAAATTATAGAACAGGAACAGCTTCCTCAACTATCTGGATGTCTTGACAGATTTATCGTGAAAGCTGCTGATATCACTCTGTAAGAACACCAAAAATTACATGTTCATATAATCCAGAGTCTGAAAGTTGTTCACTCTCTACAGCAGAATCAGAGACAACTTTACTTGGGAATGCTTCACACCTGCATAGAAAATCACTCTCTCAGGACAGAGTGATTTGAAAGTTTTTACTGCTATTAGTTACTGGCCAGAAAATGCAAGCAAGACTTTGAAAAATGAGCTTGTTAAGAGAGGAACTTGTGAACTGTAGAATAAAGATGGATTTTTTAACAGATAATACAGGCAGATCATTTTCTAAGGATTGGTTTTATATGAAGTTAGAGAATGGTGAGAGAGTTTTAAGGACATGGTTGTTGTATCCTCCTGTAAAACATGCCAAATATTGATTTCCATCCATGCTTTTTAAAAAACGTACAGAAATAAGTTCTTTTGAATAGCCACACAATTTTAAAACATGCATAAAGCTTAATGCCAGAGTATTAGATCATAATAAAAGTTATCATCATGTTGAAGCATTTGAAAACTGGAAAGAGCTTAGGAATGCGACTATAGGAATGTGATAAACTGATGATGCTGTTCAATTAGAACAACATCAGTCATTTGAGAAATGGAAAGCTGTATTAGCAAGAATTCTTGTTTGTGTATTGTATTTAGCCAGACAATTCATATCTTTACACGGTCAATCAGGAGATCTCTGTGGAAATGATAACTGTGGAAATATCTTTGAAACTTTAAATCCACTTGCCAAATATGACCCAGTTGTGAATCTTCGAATTCACAAATTTCAGTAAAGAGATGTCCATGTTGTTTTGTATCTTTCACCATGAAGCCAAAATAAATTCATCAAACTAATCAGTGATCTTGTTCAGAATAGAAATATTTAACAAAAATACGTAGAACTGTAGTTCTGTTATGGACAAGGACTGATAAACCTGTCACCGTGACTGAACTCACTAGTGGTGTTCAGAGATATTGGATATAACCTCCCTCCCCCCCCCCCCCCCCCCAAAGCAGTGTTTGTACCATAAAAAAATCACTCACTTAATCTTGCCGTAGTACATACAGCTATTGTTGGAACAAAATCAGTGACATTTTTGGCACAGTGCAAAATGTGCACAAATTTTTCTCATGCCCTGCACATAGGTGGAATGTTCTTACACAATTAATGTGAAGTGATCTTGAGACACAAGACAGAGTTCAAAGTATGAATCTGCACATGTGCTTGCTGAGCACACAGAAAGCATAACAGAAGGTTTTTAAACCTTGAGGGGCGGGTCAGGGAGTTTGTTGGTTTACATGATGACCTATACTTCCTTTGCATTCCTTTATTTTTGGAGACCAGTGATTACTGAAATGAACAATGTGGATCAGTTTCAGACATATTACAAATAAAATAAAAACTAACCTTGCAGTAGAACTGGGTAAGTGTAAGATTGAACAAGCATCAAACACTAAATTCTTGGGAGTATGGTTTGATGAACGCTTAAGATGGGAAAAGCATGTAATATCATTGAACAAAAAACTAAGTCAAACATGTTACATACTTAGAATGCTTAAAAGCTTATGTAATTTTAAAACAGTGTTATGTATTTATTTCTCATTCATAAACAGTTTATTAAGATATGGTGTACAGTTTTGGGGGAACAACAGTCTAGCAAAACATTCATTTAGACTACAAAAGAAGGCAGTCAGAATAATAAAAGGTATAGGATATAGAGACTCTTGTAGGCATGCTTTCAAAGAATTAAAAATCATGACACTACCATCCTCATACATATATGAAAGCATATGCTTCTTAAAAGAACATGAGTAATTTTCTACATTATACAGAGAATTTCACAACTACAAAACAAGGAATAGGAATGATTTCCACAGAGAAATTCATAAAACAGCTATGTATCACAAAAGTGTATTATACCAACCCAAAATCCTCTACAGTGCTCTCCCCAAAGAACTAAAAATAATATCCAAACTGCACATATTTAAAAGAGAATTAAAAGACATGTTATTAACCAATAGTTTTTACAGTATTGAAGAGTTTATGAGTCATTGACAATAAAAGTGCAGTTAATATTTCCCTGACATAATAAAAATGTGTAATTGCTCACATTTAAATACTTGCTGTTTCTATGAAAGTGTGAGACAGTGTTGATGTAAGAATGGAAATAATCTTTGATGAGAGAATCACTAGCTTTTTTTGTATGTTGTTATCCTACTTGTATATTTTTGTGTTAAAGTTCTTGTACATCTGTTAAAATTGTAATGTCTAAGTGACAAGTAAATTCAATTATAAACTTTCATGTACATGTATTTTAAATTGCAATGTTTGTTGACAAGTCCTATGTCATTTTGATGATGTACTACAAGGACGCTAATAAATTGAATTGAATTGAAATGATGCTGAGATATGCCTACAATAAAGAGGACTTGGACTTCATCAATATGTTTTAAAGCTGAAAGCACTGGCTCTATTTTGTAAGGAAAATCGAGATTCTCTAGTCACAAAAGCAGCTGAGAGAGCCATGGAGACATGCAATATATTTGATATTTCAAAAGAAAGTAGAATCAGAAGATGTAATAAAATATCTGGTGAGAAAACTTATCAGCTCTGACTTAAATTTAATTAAGGAAACTCATTGGGAACGGCTTGAGGCAGTAGGTAAGCTAAATTAAAAACAATGTGTGTTACAAATTAATATATTGCATGAGCTATTTGCCCTCCTCCTTCAGATTCAAATACTATTGGATGCAGAAAAAGAGGGATTCAGTGCTCAAAACATTCAGCATTTATCTGAAAAATATTCCACACTGAATGCTTTGGCTATGATTGCTGAAGTACATCATATTAGATGCCACATTTCTATATTTAAAGTAGTTAATTCAGAATAAAATATTTTTTCATGGGCAGCTTTATAATTATTAAGCTGGATAACAAAGTGGAAGATGAAAGATGGTTTAATTAACATTTTGTGGCACTAAGAATTTTTTTAACAATCACTCTGACAAATGCTACTTTTGAAAGAAGTTTTTCCAAAACAAAGCTAATAAAGACCTATCAGAAACCAACTACGAGTCAGGGAAGTTTAAGTGCTCTTGCAATTTTATCAACTCAGTGAAAAATAAATGCAAATTTTAACCATGTAATTGAACAACTTGCAAGAGTAAAATCCAGAAGATTTTCAATACATTCAATTTATATACTGAAATGTCTAACATTTAATGTTTTCTGTTTCCCTGTTTCGTTACACTTATATTACTACCATAAACAGTTACAGTTTCGAAATAAACATTAATGACTTTAGAGAAGTAATTTGATTTTATGATTATAGTTGTAGGTTTACAAAATAAATGGTTTTAAATCTTGGATTTGTGACAGCTTACAAGGGGGTGCAATATTTTAAATTAATCTGGGCAATCAGACCCCACAGTATGCCACTGTAACAGAGAGCACACAGTGATAAAAAGCAAATACTTAATACTAAACAACTGTTATTCTACAGCAGACTTTTAGTTCAATTATTCTTTATGCAAAATCGTATGGGTGCCATATCAACAGCACTGCATTCATTGCTACAAGTTAACTACAGATGCTGTTAAAGCACTGAAAACAGAAAAAAATGAAGTGCAAATCCTGCTGGCTGTTAATGAATTTTCTGATCCATAATATACACTCTATTCCTGGCAAGCCCTTATGTATAAAAAAAAGCAGAAAGCTGCACCATGCTTCATATTTAATGTAAAACTGTAAGTAGCCTTTCTCAAGCTGGTAAGTCAGTCATGAAGCCAGACAGTATAAGAAGATACCACTTCATATAGAATCCATGACTATGAGAAGAGACAAAAAAGTCAGTCAACTCATACAAATAGCTGAGTGTAACAATTTCTAGGGATATGAAGTGGAATGATAAGACAAGCTTCAGTCATAGGTAAATGAGTCTACAAAGAATATTGCTCACAAAAAAGTGTGACCCATCCTAGAACATTGCACAAGTGTGTGGGACCCATACAAAATAGGACTACCAGCAGATATTGTACATATACAGAGAAAGACAGTAGGAATGGGCCCATTAGTGGCATCATGGAAATGCTGAAAAACCTGAATTGGCAGATGCCTGAAGACAGTTGCCAACAATGTCAAGAAAGCCTACTTAAAAAGTTTTAAAAACCAGCATCAAGTGAGGAATTTACTAATATACTATATATATGGACAACAAAGACAAGAGTAATCACTGTGAACACAGAGGCAGTTAAACAATCATTCTTCTCATTCTCCAAACTCAAATGGATAGGAAGAAGTCCTAATAAATGGTACAATGGAAAGTATCTTCTGCCATGCACTTCACAATGGTCTGCAGAAAGTACAAAGAGTTTCAGCACAGCAGTTACAAACTTTCAGGAGAGATAGAGTACAGCAAGATGACGAAAAAATCACATAGCAATGCATGGTCGGAAATGCTCTCCTGAAGAATTAGAGATGAAACAAAACACAAAAGAAAGGACACGAACTGAGTGAGAAAACATGTTTATTATGTTTAAAAATCAGAAACCAAGAAATAGGAAACAAAGCAGACAATGATCATCATCAAAGAAGGTGTTCAAAAGTATGACCCCAGGCAGTGATACAAACCTCACATCTCTGCCACATGGACTTCTGTGCACTAGAGATGTGAGCCCTGATCATGGTCTGGAGTCATAATTTTGAATACCTTCTTTAATTGTTGTCTGTTTTTGTTCTTGTTTCTCTGTTTCTGCTGTACTACGCATAATAAACATGTTTTCTCACCCCATTCATGCCCTTGCTTTCTTGCATTTTTTTGTTACCACTACTGTGACAGTAAAGAATTTCTGACTATGCATTGCTGTGTGATTTTCTATCCTCTAGGTTTATTCACTCTTTCCTAAAAGTTTGTAATCACTATGAGGAAACACTCGGTTGATGATGATGATATTTCGTTTGTGGGGCACTCAACTGCACAGTCATCAGTGCCCGTACAAAGTCCCAAGTTTTTCACAGTCCAATTTCTTACACAATCCAATCTAGTTACTGTTACAAATGATGATGATAAAATGATGAAGACAACACAAATACCCAGTCCCCATACTGAGAAAATCCCCAACCGAGCCGGGAATCAAACCACGGACCCCGTGATCCAAGGCAGCAATGCTAGCCGCTAGACCATGAGCTGCAGACACCCTGTAGATAAATATGTGGATTTAGATCTAAAAAATCCAGATTTTTTAAATAAAATAATATTTGTAAAATTTAAGTAATATATATTGATTCAAAGGATTGTCTATTTCATCCAATGTATTGGATGTAAATTTCTTCATGCAGTTTTGAAATGCTCGGCTGGTGATATCTTTTATTCTCTTTGGAAGTTACTGTTTTTCCTTCTGAGTGTTTTGCATCTACATTTTTTCCATTGTTTCATTAATGGACAGCAAGAAAAACTAACACAGAACATTACTTAGTGAATATGATGCATAAAAAGATTGAGTAATGTTGTTGCAAGATCTACAGGACACACAAAGGCTTTGTGAACTGATGTTCTGTCATAGTACAGCCATCACCACATACTTTACCAAATGTGGGCATATTCATTACACAATTTCATTACACAAGTTTAAAGAAAAAGTCAATATGTTAGCTACATTTCATATGCAACAATGTATGACCTAACATGCAACAAATGTAAACTCATAGCAACTTATATTTTTAATTGAAAACTATTCAAGTTTCATATGGTGGGTTAATTAATTTTGAATGATCATAATAACTGTGACCATTAATGAAAATAAGACTGTAAGATGCAATAGAATCAAATTGTTTTACCACATAGTTTCTCTAAAATCGTTTGAGATAGATTGTGGAGCAGCTAGCATGCACATGCTCTCATTACCACAATGTAGAGAGTTGACCACCTGCTGCACTGAAGCAGCTAGCTGGCTGGCACCTGTCTGCTGTTGCAATCACACATCTTCTAACGAAGCTGTGTTTTGTAACACTGTAGATAACTTAAGATGAAAATTAAGTGATGCGGTGTACACAACTGCAAATGTGCTTCACAAGCTATAGTCCACACTTCAAATGGAAAACATAAAAAAATTGTCTAATGCAAACAAAATTATTGTATTCTTGTTTATTCCACCTCCACCATGAAAAAAATAGATGCACTCCATTCAATAAAATCAGGGAACAGGACAACATCACTGTTGTGTCCAAGAGATCACAAAACAGGCTATTTGTAATTCAGTGACCTATTCTGTGAAAATCTTATACCATTCAGTGCAGTTCACATCTCAGTTTTCCAGAATGTAGCCGAAGCACTCATATCTGTAAGAACTGAAGTGGACAGTAAAGCTGATTTGGAAGCCATACTGCCTCATCCAACTATGGTTAAGAAATGATTAATATCCATTGCAGACATTATTAAAAAGGTGCCAGCACCATGAGTTACTAGTGCTATTACCAAAATGATGCACATAACACTGAGAGGGTGAAAGCTACACTACAGTAACTGTATCCACTATTAGTGGAACATGCCTTATGGAAAACAGTGTAATGTTTACCTCCCCATTTCCTGATGAGATGAAAATGCAGCTATGTTTTATCAGTCTTTTCTCCATTTTGAATCATTGCAAATTTCTGATAACGTAATGAAATCACTACCAAGCATAATAGATCAAGGTTCTAATAAAGTTGCAGCTCTGAAGGATTACACTAGGCTTCCTTGTCCTTGTCATTGCCTTAGTACTTTGCTTAAGAATACCTTTACGATGTAGTTTTTTTAACACTGAATCCTGAACTAATGTGTGCAGGAAAGAAATAAACTCATGTAAAGTGCTAGTGTCATACTGTAAAAGAGGTGGTCTTTCAAAGAGATTCACAAAATCAAGAGGTTGAAGTCTGAGTGATCACTTTGTCAGTTTGTGATACTTTGACTGAGGTTAAGGAGTGGCACCCACAACGATACTTAAGTAGATTTAAAAATACAGATGAGCAGATACTGAATGACCTTATCATGTTCCTCATGCCAGTCAAAGAAGCTAGTAATGATCAAGCACAAGACAAGTATTCAACTCTCCATTTGTCACTTCTCAGGCAGTGCAAACTTCTGGATGATCACTTCAGCCCTAATGAATCAGATAATGATGTCATGGCAATACTTAATCCTTTCTGACCTGAATTTTCTCTGGAGAAATGAAAATTTTTATTTATGTTGTAATGATATTAGGTGATTTTTTTTAATGATTTTAGATGCAAGATTTATACAAAAATATGTACCCATTTTCAAAACATACTTTGTACACTTAAATTCATTTATGGACTAAAATAACTAATTACAAAATATTCTCTATTTTGATAAACAGTAAAATGATCCCAGAATGAGATTTTCACTCTGCAGCGGAGTGTGTGCTGATATGAAACTTCCTGGCAGATTAAAACTGTGTGCCCGACCGAGACTCGAACTCGGGACCTTTCCCTTTCGCAGGCATGTGCTCTACCATCTGAGCTACCGAAGCACGACTCACGCCTGGTACTCACAGCTTTACTTCTTGTTTGGAAGGTAGGAGACGAGGTCCTGCCAGAAGTAAAGCTGTGAGTACCGGGCGTGAGTCGTGCTTCAGTAGCTCAGATGGTAGAGCACATGCCTACGAAAGGGAAAGGTCCTGAGTTTGAGACTCGGTCGGGCACACAGTTTTAATCTGCCAGGAAGTTTCAGTGAAATGATCGTTCAATTACCATGTAAAATACCAGTAACAATGACAATATTCAGTTTTACAGTGGAATATTGTGAACCAACCACATCCATGTATTCTGGTGGCCACAAGCTGCTGCACACTGTCACGAGCTATTGTGCACTGCTACATTGGATTGCTGATATTTTCATAGTGATGCCCAACAATCAGCAGCACTTGTGCATTCACAAGTGTGTACCTCAGGTTCCCATTCGGGAAAAAATATACTTCTGTTGCAGTTAAGACAAAAAAAAATTAATGTGCACAATTGTAGCCAGATCATCTGAAAGGATTAAATTAAGATTCAGGAGTTACATTGATGGAAAGAGTGTTGCCCCCCTCCCCCCTCTCGCCCCCCACATGTTGTGATCTACATCTGCACTTACATACATATGCCACAAGTCACCATATGGTGTGTGGCGTACCCTGTACCACTAATATTTTCTTTCCTGTTCCACTAACACATAGAGCAAGAGAAAAATGACTATCTATATGTTTCCGTATGAGCCCTAATTTCTAAAATATCATCTTCATGATCCTTAATTAAAATGTATGTTGGTGGAAGTAGAATTGTTTTCCTGTCAGCTTCAAATGCAGATTCTCTAAATTTTATCAATAGTGTTTTTCGAAAAGAACATTGCCTTCCCTCACATTTAAGTTCCTGAAGCATGTCCATAGTACACGGGTGTTGTGCGAACGATCTTTTGATGATGAGCACTGGAAGCAGAGCTACTGTTTCAAGGAGGTTGGTGCTCTGACAGTAAACATTTCTGGTGGGTAAATAACTATATGATCTTGGAATGTGATTATGAGTCATTATTGCTACAAACTGTGAGCTTTATTTTTTTCTAGATACTCTTGGTTCACACAAAAGCACACCAGCGCCATTGAAATGGCCACATCCATTGAAGTTCTAGACATATGTGAGAAATCCAGGCTATGTGAACAAACACCATGAAGTACCGTAGCAACACTCGATTGTTGCTACTGAGAAGGATGCAGAAACTGATATTCTGGGATCATGGAAAGAACATTAAACAACAGTACCTACTCTGGCACATATAGCTATGAGCACACTGTATTTTAGCCTCAAGCCATCTAGCCATGTAACAGTGACATAGTTGCCAGACAATACACATTTGGTAACTGTTTCTTAAAAATTAATTACAAAGGGTGGAGAGGATGGGGAGGATGTTAAATATGAGAATTTGAGACTTTATAAAACAGAATGTGGTGAGTGAGAGCTGATTTATCACTAATCACTGGTGATGCTAAAGGCTTAATACATATTTACATCTATTCTGTGTATGAGTTGGCAATGGCCTTGCCGCAGTGGATACACCAGTTCCCGTGAGATCACCGAAGTTAAGCGCTGTTGGGTGTGGCCGGCACTTGGATGGGTGACCATCCAGCCGCCCTGCGCTGTTGCCATTTTTCGGGGTGCACTCAGCCTCGTGATGCCAATTGAGGAGCTGCTCGACCGAATAGTAGTGGCTCCGGTCCAGAATACCATCATAACGGCCAGGAGAGCGGTGTGCTGACCCCACGCCCCTCCTATCCGCATCCTCCTCTGAGGATGACACAGTGGTCGGATGGCCCTGGTAGGCCACTCATGGCCTGAAGACGGAGTGTGTTTTCTGTGTATGATTTACTGCACTGTTACATCATTTTACTTGATAATAAGTCTACAGTATACACAAGTTTTTACAGGTAAGGTGACAAATATCAGACAGTTCAGCTAAGTTCATATGAGAAAACATTTATACTAGATGACTAAGTGGACAAGTTTCAGATTGTTTATCCATATGTCCCCAGTTCAGACCTCAGTCAGTCTTAGGATTTACTTCCACCAGTTATCAGTTCTTGTACCTCTGGCAATGATCTGTCAAAAGGAAACTGCTAAATTGCATGAAAGTTCAGAGTTCATTTCATATTGTCCTCCTGTAATTTGCTGGAGTAATATTTGGGTAACACAATTTAATGTGAGGCCACTAAGTCCAGGTCAATGAGGCATAACATTGGTATCATCTGAATTAGAGGTAGAGCATTTTCCAAAATGCTTATGAAGTCATTTTCAAAGTGGCAGTCTGTGATATTAGGACAATAGGATGAGACAGAATGTTCTTCTCAAAGAGAGGTCACAAACTTCAGGTATCTATGAGCATCTATACCACCCAATTTAAGGTGTAATGAGCACATATATCTAGCCACAGGGAACTTAGTTGGTAAACTGAGATTTTTATTAAAAAAATTCTAAGAGTTGGTCACTTTTATAGAATGTGACCCAGAAAATTCTCACTGAATCATGTCTTGAGCACAATTCATCATTGTTTCATTTAGTCAATTCAACAGTACTATTACAGTTCTCAAACAAATTTCAATGGGATACACAACAAGAAAAGCACTGGGCACTGTGGAGAACATTTACGAGCCAATATGTAAATTATTTCCTCCGACTTCTATCTTTCATAATGATCACATGTGAAAAGTTCAACAAATTTAGGCATATAAAGAGGGTTACTGACAATGTTTCTTCATGTACACCATAAAAATGGAAAAGGAAGGGGAAAATTAGTCTAGAACTCCATGAACCCTGTCGACACCACACTGTACACAAGTTAGCAGAGTATAGATGTATATGTACTTGCTACAGTGGTGCACAGGTATGAACGTGTACAAGCAATTTTTGTAGTCTTTTGTGATGTATTTGCACATGGGAAAGAACATAACACAGGAGAATTACGCATTTTGCACAAACAGCGACATCTCAGGCACACTTAAAAGCCCCACAGTACCTGGATTAGGAAACTGCTACTTCTTACACAGTGGGTAAAGGAAAGTGCATAACAGACATGACAGAATTACATCTAGGTGAACCTATAGGACATGGAGACACAGATAAAAGCAATTAAAATGTATCTTCATTGCATAACTCCATCTAAGGCAGTTAGTCCTTTTATTTTTACCAATCACAAATGCTACCCTCAAGTGTATTACTTCAGTTAGTACATTTGACTCCAGTTTGCTGCATTT
Organism: Schistocerca gregaria; assembly: GCF_023897955.1. NCBI lineage: Eukaryota > Metazoa > Arthropoda > Insecta > Orthoptera > Acrididae > Schistocerca > Schistocerca gregaria. Next base: position 117,526,298 of record NC_064931.1, on the reverse strand, counting down.
GAGTGCATTATTTGTAAGAAACCAAATCCATTAATAGCCCATAACATCAGTTACTTCCGAAACACGGAGCCTTAATGAAAGGTACACTATACTCTTTCAATGTAGAGTCTATAGAGAATACACATGGGTGAGAGTCCTGATACTGTATTTTTTTGTCAATATGTGTCTGTATAATCTAATTTCTTTGTTCCAATGAATTTAGAGTAGTACTAATGCTCATAGTAATGTTACAAGATTATGGAAATAATTTAGCTCCCAATACTTTGCAAAGCTTCAAAATAGGATGTAGTAGGTACCAGATATTCCTTCCACTAGGATTACCTTTTATGGATTACAGAAGAGTGGTGACACCATTTAGATACTGTCTGGGACTCAGAACAAGTCATAAGTTTCAGTTTCATATGTTGTACCATATTTATTTATTAAGAATACAAATGAATGGAAATAAATGCACACTTGTGATTGATGGTAGTGTAAATATGAATAAAATAGACTATATGACTGCTCATCATAATGATGTTTCAGTTTTAAGTACATAAAATGTCTAGTCAAGTCTACATAGTGGTACAGGCATGTTTTCATGTGTGTGTGTTTTGTGTTTATTTGTACTCAACCTTGAAAAATAATTTACCCTTAAAGCTAGCAAGTTCTCAGTCTTTCTTGTGTGTGCCTGTCCAAGAGCCAATGCTTCTGCTTTTCAGTGAGTGATCTCCTTTAGGAGTAAAGTATTTACTTTCTTCCAGGATTTTCCAAGATATTTGATTATTATATGTTTTCCCATCTTAAGCACACTGCAATTAAAGAGTTTTTTTGTATGAGACACTTTTCTATTTTATTTAAAAATCATCATTAGTAGTCATTTGTGTTTACTCCTCTTTTTTACATGTTTTGAAGATAACAAGTTTTATCCTCGTTGTTGGCAGAGGCCGAAGTTGAAAAAAACTTTGTTGTACAACTTTTCAGTTGTTAGGAACCTGCTATTCGTTTTCAAATATTTGAGTTTTTTGCACTTCACTTCACTCTTGTCAAAGTTCACTAAAGTTGTCTTCACATTAATGTTACAAACCAGATGAAACCACATAAGTGCACACTAAAAATGCATCTAAATAAAGATAAGCAAATCTGAACAATACTGGTTGGAAGTAAAGAAAAGTTAAGACTTAATTAAAACAAACACAGTAATGTAGCAGATGTACGTGAAGCTGATCCCTAGTTTAGGGAACTTCGCAACACATTCCAATCTCCAATCTAAAATCTGAGTTCACATAGTACACAAAAATTTTTAATCTACATCCACTTGTCTTATAATGAGCTGAAATTGACGGCACATTCCCATTTTGACTTATTGTTATAGTCATGCTAGAATACAGAATGTATTGTTTTAAAATGTGGTATACTGAGATTCATGAATCACCGAGTTCCTTAATTATATTGGAGTAAACAGACACATTTTAGGGGACAATGGCTCCTGTGGAAATGGGTGAAGACTATAATGTTTCATCTCAATTAGGAAACAGAAATAACCCCAACTGAACTATTGATTTCACTGATCGTAAACTGAAAAGCAAGCAATGCTCATGGTGGCAGAAGTTGTCTATCCCAAAGGAATGCAACAGCTGACAGAGTGTGTGCAAAGATTTATGTACACTCTGTCCATATACACTTCTTGTCTTAGTATTATTAACAACTTGTATCTGTATTCTATGTAGTTGGCACACTTTGTGAAAAGTAGACAAGTATTCTATGTAGGTGGTGCACTTTGTGGAAAACAGACAACTTCCCCTCCCTCACTTGTCTGAATCACCAGTGATTCATAAGGCATGTTGGTTTAAATTAGTGATACACACTGTTGTTGCTTCCTGTGATGTTGTGGGGAAGATAGAGTGGAGAATCACCTGCTTGCTCTTCAGTTTGCAAACCTGTGAAGGAATGAAGTGCATGAAAACGATCCAGTGACCTACCTTCCCTCACATATCTAGCCTCCCCCTCCCCCCCCCCCCCCCCATCTACCCCTGTTACACCACCAGAACACAGTTTACCCTTAATATGTCTACTGCATTTAGAAATGGTACACACAGTTAATACTTGTTCTTAACCCATTTCATTTAATAATAAACTTTAATTTTATATGGTTAAAACACTATTTTCTAATCTGTGATTTTTCCAACTCCTGCAATTAGTCCCAGAGAAAGCATGACTAGGACCTTTTTTGTAGGATATTTAATTTTTACTGCCAAAAATTTTCAGTAAAAGTCACAGTTTTTGAGATACTCAAGCAAAACAAGGAAAAATGAATTTTAAATGCATCCCCCCCCCCACACACACACACACTCTACTTGTCAGGATTTTTATTACATTGTTCGTTGCACTCCTTCCTAACACTGAAAAAAAATTTGTGACTACACAAATTTTTCCCCTATTTTACATTTTTTGTCATTCATTGACTAGGCAAAAGTAACACAGCTCAATGGAACTTGGACCATATATAGAAAGAACTGCTACAGCATAGTACACAAGAAGAAATAATTAATGAAGCAATCAGAAATGACCCTTACTCAAAGACATAATTACACTGAAGTCACCATGGTTTATGTTGGTCCCCTAGACATTACAGAAGGTAGAACATGGTTCTTAATAGTGTGTATAATCACCAAGCTGATCACAAGGAATTCTTTTGGAAGGGCATTCCATTCCTCCATCAGTGTGATTGACAACTGCTGGATGGCCACTGCTGCATGTGTATTGTGGCAACGTATCTTTCCACTGCATCCCACACATGCTTAATGGGATTTTAAGTCAGGGGAACAGGCACACCAGTCCATTTGCTGGACATCCTCTCATTCCAAGAGGTCATCCATCTGTGCATTCGTAGTCTGCATTGTTGTGCACTGTTATCCATAAAAATGAAGTCAGGGCCCAGTGCACTCCTGAGAGACGCAAAAAGGAAAGATTTACAATGCCACAATAACACTGACAGGTGAGTGTATCATGTTCAAAGATGTTGCCCATGCAACATTATGCCTCCCCACACCACAAAACCTGGACCACCAAAAGAGTCATGTTCATCAATGTTCTTATGTACATTACATTTTCCAACCACTTGCCATACGACAATATGACCATAATCACTACTCAGACTGAAACTGCTTTCACCTGAGAAGAGCATGAAGCCTCATTCATCATTAGTCCAGTCTCTATGCTCTCGTCATTATCACAGAAAGTGCTTTTTTTTGGCAGCATGTGACATAAATGTTGTAATTCACTTTTTTGTGGGTGTTTCATGCTCTGTCTGGCATATTTCTTTTTCTCAAAATGGTGTCTGATGTTGGCACCGAATGAACACAAAAAAGTGACATGGCTGTTATGATTCAGCACAGTGAACTCAATGCTCCGCATTAGGGGAAAGCAAGAGCAACTATTCAGTATACAACCCTACAGTTGCTGCTGCTGCCAGAGCCTCAGCGATCTATTGGGGAATAGCAGAACTGGTATCATCACCCTCTTTCCATGCTCAGCTGAATTCAACTGTCAGTCACTCTGTTATTCTGATTCAGGTGTTGACCATCACACTATATACATCTAACCAAGCTTAATTCATAAGATGGCTCTGTAAAAGAGTAGAACTTCTATTCTCCATGTCCTGCAGCTGAAGGATTGTAAAATTTTAAACACTTTTTGATACAGTGCCTTTCGGTCTCTTATATTTGTGAAGCATGTATTTCACCAAATATCAGACAAGGAAACCTCACCAAAGCTGTATATAATTTGTGACAGTATACCTCAGTCAGTAGCTTCAGATGCATTTTTCTGTGCCTTTGCCAGCCTCACCACTCACAGTTGTCAGTTGTGTCAGTCTTCTTGTTGTTTCAAGACCTGAAGGAAATCATGATATGGGAAAGATTTTACACAAATAGTGATTAATGCCCTGCACTGCATATTTCAAGTACTCAATTACTAACAAAAATGCAAGGAATTCACCTCCACACAGCATCTTGATGAACACAATTCTCTTGTCGCAAGTACTCAAACAGGTTGTTACTAGTGCAATCTGAATTTACTCTGGGAAAATTTGGGAGTTTATAAAAATGAGATGACATCTTAAAGGTCACATGAACAAGGAAGGAAGAGAGATCAGGTTTTAATGTCCCATTGACATTGAGATCATTACTGACAGAGCAAAACTCAGATTTTGTCAAAGATGGGAAAGGAAATCAACCATCCCTTTTCAAAGGGAAATCACAGAAAACCCAAATCTGAGTGGCTGGATGTGGCTTTTAACCATCATCCTCTAGAATGTGAGTCCCATGAGCTAACCAGTGCACCAACTTGCTCGCTACCACATGTGCCATGTTTACCAAGGACATAATGGCTCCAGGTACCATTGCATACATTTTAAAGTTCAAACAAAATGAGACTTAAAAGGTGCAGCCAGTGTTAGGATAGCTTCCTGCTTAGCCACCCAGATCAATGTAAAATTACCAATAATGCAGTATCTCTTAAAAAACACTGAAAGTAAAGAGAAATATTCCTCAGTTCTAATATCCAGTGGATATGGCAGTTATCATCCATCAATGTATTCCATTTGGTTTAAAATTCTAGCTATAAAAGCACAGATATAAATGTTTACACTGGGTAGGACCTCCATAGGGGGCAAAAATGACTTTGTTTTCCTAGTCAATAAATTATTCTGTTTCCAATACTAACTCAGTCACAAGCTACTATGTTAGGTTAGGTTAGTGTTGTTTAACGCCCTGTCACAACGAGGTCATTAGAGATGGAGCGCAAGCAGTTGAATGAAACGATTTAGGGAAATCATGGAAAACCTAAATCAGGATGGCTGGAGACGGGATTGAACCATCGTCCACCCAAATGCGAGTCCAGTGTGCTAACCACTGCGCCACCTCGCTAGGTACAAGCTACTATGGTCACACCAAGAGTTGTCCACTGTCATGGAGTCAAGGGGCATCATAAGAGGAAAGTATACTGTGCATAAGCACAACAGCCACAGCAAAGTTCTAATAGTGAGGATCACACATAATTAAGTGAATCAATGTTGATAGTTCAGCCAGTAGTGCTGATGCCAGATTACATGCCTACAAGCTGCCACCACTTCTTCTAGTGTGCATAAACAGTGGCAACATTCATTATCATACCTACAAACTACACCTCAAGCAACCTTCCTGTGTGTGGTAGTGGTTGTTTCATGTATATATAATTTTCCCTTTTCTTGCACACAGGAAAAAGAATTGTCAGTAAGCATCCACGTGATTTCAAACTTATCTGACAGTCATACCATGGAATTTGCAGTTTCCTTTCTGGTTTACATGTCCAGTTACTTAAGAACAGTGATAATTTTTTACACTGGGCAGGACCTCCACAGGGGCACAAATGACTTCTTCTTACCAGTCAGTAAATTTTTCTGTTTCCAATACTGAGTCATAAATTCTGAGGATAATGATCTGAACATTTCCTGTGATGTGATACAACATGCTGCAATCTACCTCCTCACAAGTTACTATGGGCACACCAAAAATTGTTCACTGTCATAGAGTTGAGGGACACAGTAAGAGGGAAGTGCACTGTGCATATGCAGAACAGCCACAGCACACCTATTTGTGTTAAAGGCAACTATAATGCGGAGTAATGAATGTCACTTTTCCTTGAGTTCTTTACAACAAACTTCATGAGAGAATAAATATACTCTGAAACAGTAGTCAGAATGTCCAACTCCTTAGACACATGTCTACAAGAGGATCATGGGTGAGAATTACATATTGTTCTCACAGAACATTTATGAGAAATAAAAATCGCCCTTCTTAAAGATGAATTACCCCAGAACATTTTTCCACATGAGATTATTAAATGGAAATATGAAAAATGTGTCAACTAACTGATTTGTCTCTCCCCAATATTTTGGATGATTCTAAGTGCAAATGTGGCTGAACTTAGCTGTTCTAATATGTGTTTTTCCAGTTTAAATTCTCATCATTATGGACACCTAAGAAATTTTAAGTTTCCATCTTATTTATTATTTTGTCCTCACCATGTGTTACACTTATCATTGGTGCAGTAGCCCTAGAAGAACAGAACTGAATATGTTGTGCCTTTTTACAACTGAGTGTCAGACCAATCACTGAAAACCAAATGGCTCTGAGCACTATGGGACTTAACATCTGTAGTCATCAGTCCCCTAGAACTTAGAACTACTTAAACCTAACTAACCTAAGAACATCACGCACATCCACGCCTGAGGCAGGATTCAAACCTGCGACCGTAGCGGTTGCGCGGTTCCGAACTGAGCGCCTAGAACCGCCAGACCGGCACTGAAAACCAGTCAATGATATTTTTAAGAACATTGTTTACCATTTATTCTGTCTCTGTATGTATGCTTGGATTTATTACAATACTAGTGTCACCTGAAAAAAGAATTAATTCTGCTTGTTGTATATTAGATGGAATAATGTTTACATACATGAGGAACAATAGGAGACCTAAGATTGAGTCTTGGGAAACCCCACAAGTGATTTCCCCCCATCAGAATAACACCCCAGGAATATATTGGTTGAATTAATAAGTACAACTTTCTGCATTCTTTTGATTAGGTATGGCAGTATCCACTGGTTGGCTATATCATCAGTCTCATAAAACTTCAATTTATCCACGAGAATACTGTGATTCACATGTTCATATGTCTTAGATAGGTTGCAGAAAATAGCAACCAGAGCTTCTTTATTATTTAATGTTTGTAAAATTTGGTGAGTGAACATGTAAATGGTATTCTCAGCAGAGAAACTGTTCTGAAATCCAAACTGTGGTTTGCTGGGGATATTACTGTTCCTCAGGTGAGACACTATTCTAGAAAAAATTTGGAAAATGGTCAGCAGTGAAACAGGTCAGCAGTTATTGACACCTCTCGTATCACCTTTCTTAAATAGGGGTTTGACAATGCCATATTTTAGTGTCTCTGGTTCAAAAATGGCTCTAAGCACTATGGGACTTAACATCTGAGGTCATCAGTCTTCTAGATTTAGAACTACTTAAACCTAACTAACCTAAGGACATCACACACAGGCATGCCCGAGGCAGGATTCGAACCTGCGACCGTAGCAGCAGCGGGGTTCCGGAGTGACGCGCCTAGAACCACTGGGCCACAGCAGCCAGCAGTCTCTCTGGAAAAATGCCTTGACTTAGTCATGCATTACATATTTCAGATAAGACTAAGCTTATTATATGGGAATAAATCAGTAGTCCTCTATTGGAAACACCATATAAGCACTCATTTGTGAGGAAATATATATTTTTTTTTTAATTTCAGAAAGAGAAGTTGGTGGTACAGTAATATGACTGAAATTTATCAGAGTTACTTTTTAAACATACTGCTGAGATTTCTCTCTTGAAATTTTTGTCCCTGTACTTTCTACTATATTTAAGAAATGATTATTTAATATATTTGCTACCTCTGACTGATCATTTATAGCTGTTCCATTCAGTTCAATAGTGATGTCATCCTACTCTGTGGTCGATTGTCCTGTTTCTGGGTTCACTACATTTCAGATAGCCTAAAGTCTTATGCTGGAATTATTTTCTGACATTATGTGGATGCCCCTTATTTTTTTAATAGTGTTCTTAGTAATGTTGAGTAGTTTTGGTAGTTCACAACTACTGCAGGATCTCTACTTGTTCTTGCCAACAGATAAATTTCCCTTATCCTTTCATAAGATACTTTAATCCCTCTAGTGATCCAAGCTTTTCACATGGCTGTTTAATGTCATTTCTAATTAGCTTCTCTGGAAAGCTGTTAACAAATAATGGTTTGAATTTATCATGAAACAGATTAAACTTTATGTTATCATTTGATTCATTATAAACTTCACTCCAGATTATATCTTGTAAACTATTCTTAAAAACATTTGTCCTGGAGTTTTTAATTACTTGCACTGAGAAGCATTCATACTGTAAGACACTATGTTATTTATCCTAACTGTGCATCATGGTCAAATAGAGCATCTGTTACTGGGTAATCAATTATTTCCCTCCATTGAGCTTCGCTAAAGAAAATGTTATCAGTTAGGGTCCTACTGTTTTATCCACCTGTGTAGGAAGGTCAACTACTGAGATTGAATTCTAGGATTCAGTTAAGGTCTCCAGACCATTTTTCTTATCAGAATCCCTTAGAAAATTTACAATGAAGTCACCATGGACTATCAACTGCTCACTGCTCTCTGACATGTAGCACAGTAGGGAACCCAGATTCCTTATAAACAGTTCAAAATTTCTCAGTGGGGATTGGGGATTAGTGTACAGTTACAATTAGAAGCAAACTACTCTTCAGCTGATCACTACAAATTCGACTTGTCTCATCGGTTTTGAACTTGTGTTCTGTCTTAATATATGTAACAACTCCTCCTTTTCCCATATTAGTTCTGCATGAGTAAGCTGCTAGTGTAATCTTTTATATGGAACTTATCTGATTCTGTGGCTGTGTGGTGCTCAGATAGGCACATGATGTCTATCTCTACACATCTTGCAAAATTTTCCATACAGGCAGAGGCCTTCCGCCTTATTACCCACTCCTCTAACATTTTGATGAAATAAGTTAAACTTGCTTTTCTGTACATTCTTAAGCATTTTGTGCACCTCTTCTGTTACTCTGACTTCTTTCAAAACAGGGTGCCTCAATACTAACTCTAACTTAAAAAGGTACATCTCTGACACCAGTAACCACAGGAATCTTGATTTGCATGATGGTGGCCCACCTGTACACCAATCTGCAAGAAGCTCAGTCAACCTATCTTTCCCTCTCCTATTCAGGTATAGGCAGTCTATAGTATACCCAATCTCCCAATCATAGCAGTGGGCACTGGACTCATTTCAGTCAACAGCAATCTGCTCAACTCATTGTTCACATGGCTCACAGCAGTGTTAATCCAGGGCCGATCATGGCACTGCAGGACCTCTGCGAAACTCACATTTGTGTGTGGGGTTGCTACTCCTGTTTCATCCAGGTCACCCCTAATGCTGTAATTGTAGCCCTTAGCCTGGCTGTGACCTGCCTCATCTACTGCAATAATCTGATCCTCCTTGCCAAAATCTTTGCACAAATTCCCAATGTCCTGTCACCTGGGTGAGACTAGCATTTGGCTTCACAGTACTTGTCACCTAGTACCATGATTCTAATTTGTCCTGTACCACCTGGACTACACTCTTCTCAATGCCTACTACCTAGCAGCGAGACTCTTTTCTTCCTACTCTCTTTTGGTATCAAACTACACTGAGTTTCTTTGCTAGACATCTGCTACATCCTGCATGGCCTACAGCTGGATGAGGCTCTTCCTGCCCTTCTTCAGGTTGGTTGGGGAAGGAGACCAGACAGTGTGGTCATCGGTCTCATAGGATTAGGGAAAGATGGGGAAGGAAGTCGGCCGTGCCCTTTCGGAGGAGCGTCATCCCGGCATTTGCCTGGAGTGATTTAGGGAAATCACGGAAAACCTAAATCAGGATGGCCGGACACAGGATTGAACCATCATCCTCCCAAATGCAACCTACTTCAGGCATCAGCTCTTCTACCTAGTTCAAACTTCTTGTATTCTAATTCATCCTGAAGGGCACAAATCTTTAGCTTCTGTGCGAACAATGAACACTTATAATGATCTGTCTCGATCGTTGTCATTCCATCGATTAAGAGCACTTGTGGCCTCGATGCGTATTACATGTCTGGATTTTCGTCACATCGTGAACTGCACTCGTCATCTCGTATGTACCCTATGAAATCATTTAGACACTTCGTATACAATAATGTGCGATAATGATGGTATGTTCAGCTGTAGGTCTTTACAGTTTTAATACTATACTCGTCACACACACATATGTGATCAAAAATTATTTTGATCCAATATAGTTGACACTCCATAATTTAAAAAGTATATTACAATGTATTTTTTATTATGAAATCTATGTTCACTGTATCAAGTGGTCAGCAATTCTTAACCCTTGCCTTATGGAGATGATCTTCTTTCTAAACTTTCAGGAGGAAAACTCTTACCTAAAATCAAAATAGCATGAGCATATTTTCAGCATCATCTTGATAAACTCTCAAGGATAATTTGAACACACTGTCCAGACAGTATCAATATAATAGGTTGTCTTTTATGTGGTAGCACCCCCACCATATTCCAGAGATTTCTTGCATAGATTATTGCAAGGATTCTGCACTGTATGAATTATCTTACTAACATTCTCGTCACTGGCTGCAAAACAGAAGAACATTTGTGCTATCACATCTAGATTTGCGGCCCCAGGACAGAAAGACCTTAAATCAGCTATCAGTTACTTAGGCTGAATCCTCAATGAAGAAAAATAATATGTAGAAGCTATGCAAAAAAAGCCTGTGACTAATTCCATTAAGAACCTTCAAGGAGTGAATTACTATGTGTGATTTATTCCTCAGGCTGCCTCCACAGCCCACTCATTAATTTGTCTCCAGAAAAATAGGATCAGAAGGGTGTCATCTGGCTTTTCAGAGGTTGAAAATTGGCCCTCCAATCTGCACCCAGCCTTATGACTAAGCAATTTACATCCAGTTGGTGTTAGCAACAGATGCATCCCCACATGACATTAGAGTTGTCCTCTCCCATATGTTATAGGGTGTTACACAGTAGCCAGCCATGTTTATGTCAAGCACTTACTTCAGCTCAAGGACATTATTTACAAATCAAAAAGGAAATGGTGACCATTATCATCTTTGGTGGCCGTAAATTTTACATTTTTTTGTACAGTCACAAATTTCACCTTATAATCAATCATAAATGGCTTATCAGGTTTAGATCAAAGGCAAAATTTCAAAAGATTTTTCCCCTGCAGCGGAATTAAACATCTTACCCCACCTACTCTACATCTAGCCTCAACTTGACTGGCAAAATGGTTTGCTCGAATGTTCAAATGCCTTAAGGTCTGCTAAATTGACTTCAGCACTAAATGCATTCCTAACTTCTCACAGGTATATGCCCACTAATGGTTGAAGCCCATGGAGCTTGTTCATTGCTGTCCTCACAGGACACATCCTGGTCTCATGTTTTCACCCCTGTAATACAAAAGATGCAGCCACACAATTTCTTGTATCCCCCCCCCCCCAATTGTGTGCACGCACTTCTGGGTGGACCCATCGCAAAGCAGCTGGATCACCAGGCAGCATAGGTGGCTACATCATCTGGGATCCTGTGCATCACTATGATCAACTCTGCTTGCAGCAACCTCGTTAGCAGCCTCCCTTGTCAGGAAGCTCACTGCTGCTATCATCGCAATCACATTGTACCACTCTCTACTCTCATGCCACCTTGTTCTCTCTTCCCACAAGCTGAGACCCATGCCCAGAGGTGTTGATCTGGCTTCACTGTCAGGCAAGTCCCTGGAACTCCGAAGTCCTGCTCTTACAAATCCCTGGGTCTGTGCAACCATCTCTTAGGAGCCTTGTGTCATGGCACCGCTCAGCTCAAGACCACTTCCACCACGCCCTCTTCCCCCACATTGGCCTTGTGTGCTGGTTCAGGGGGGGTGGTGAATTTAGTAAACCCACTGGACCTGAAGGACACAAATGTACCAATATGCATAACATCACCCATGTCTGATGAGTACACCTGTGAAGGGAAAGCCAATATCGCAGGTTGGTCATTTGAACTTACGTAGGAAGTGAACTACAACTACCACTGCTCTTTATCTGGTCAGATTTAGACTTTTGTTGTTTATTGTTTCAGCTGATGAGCATGTGGTTTATGCACCACGACTTGAGTAGAACTTAAAATTGTACTGTTAATATCTGTGTACAACAAAGTAGTAGCATTTGGACCAACCTCAAATTCAATCAGGAACTGTTATATACTAATTTCGGTTAGGAAATATTGCTTATATTAATTTTCCATCAAGAACTGTTGTTATTTTGGTTTCATGGACTAATAGTTTTAATCTATTGTTACAGAAAATGTATTAGTGTTCAATATATGTTGTCCCTTAAATGAGGCTTACACTAGTTATCAAAGAGGAGAGGCACATTTTTTTGCCATCTTCTTCAAAGTGCTATGCCCATCTCAAGCTAGGCATGCTTTCACGAAGAGACAATAAAGAAGTTCCTTTTGTACCTCTCTCGCCTATGATATGTAAAAGCCCTATGCGAATGTGCCTTTCTTATTACTTCTGTACCCAGGAAACACTGTTCATCTATGGGAGTGACATCAGATGGTGGAGAAATTCTTGCAATTGGCTGTTCAAAGCATCAGTATGTTGTTAAGCTTGTGAAGCTAGACGTACTATTCCATTTTGATTCTGTATTATTTTCTGTCTGGTTTTCTCACCCCTGATTTGTCACTGAATTTTTCAACCCTTTGGGTGCTGAGGGAAAGAAAACTACTCCAGTAATGTTTCACCTCTGTCGAATTCTCATAAGGACATGTAGAACTACAATTGATTTTAATGCTTTCACAAATAGAAAATGGTCTATATCCATGTCATAATGTCAGAGTACACTGTACTGTTGGAGTTCTATCAAATAGCTTTTTCATACCATCAAAGTAAGCAAGTAGCTTAGTGTGTGTGTGTGTGTGTGTGTGTGTGTGTGTGTGTGTGTGTGTGTGTGTGTGTGTGAGAGAGAGAGAGAGAGAGAGAGAGAGAGAGAGAGAGAGAGAGAGAGGGAGGGAGGGAGGGAGGGAGGGAGGGAGGGAGGGAGGGAGGGGGAGAAAAAGAAAGATCCAAACAGTGGTATGCTTTGCCATTGATTCCTTTTACAGGCAGATGCTAAAATAGGTGGTGTGCATCTAATTGCTCCAGGAATTCAGGCAACATATTACTTACCTCCACAAAAACTGCTCAAAGAAGTTCTGTATCATCCTCATGACTTTCTCAGTACCCTTGCCAGCAAAGGAAATCACCATGTCCAGCCACCTGAGTAATGGAGGTAAAAGTAAACATGCATTCTCTGTGCAATTCAATAGCAAGACATTTCTCTCCAGTCAGCTTGTGTACACTGTTCAGACTGTCAACATGCCTCAAAGGTTCATTTCAAGGTTAGATGAAGAGTATTTTCTCCATTTAAGACACGAAGGGCTGTCACCATGGGAAGTTTTACAGCAAATTGGACTACACCATGAGGACGTCATCGAACATTCAGCTGCTACCATGAGACACAAAACATTGATGATATACCTAGTAGTGGTCATCCATAATCATCATCAGCTGATGACAAACTGAGACTCAAAGATACCACACACAAAAAGCGAATGCAAAAAAAATTACGTGTTAACTTTTTTGAGGCAAGGGGGTGGACTGTTTCTACCCTATACAGATAAAACTGTCTCCACATGATTGATTTGGGTCAGCCATGTTTTGGGCCAGTTTCATGTACAGAAGTCTGACACCTTTCAGCACAGTGCAGGGTCAAAAAAGTATCCTCCAACCTATTATGCAGCCTTACAGCCAACATTTTCGTGATATATTTGTCTTTCAAGAGTGTAATGAATGAGTACATCTCATCTCATGAACATCTTCCTCCACAAAGGAGAAATCAATCAAATGGAATGGCCTGAACTACCTGCTGGACATGAATTTGATTGAACATACTTAGGACTACCTGAAATTTACTTTGTGGCATAACAGTATACCTCCTCATCTGCTGGATGATCTCAGGAAGCCCGTCATCGAAGAGTGGGACAGGGTTGGCACCAACATCTCATTCTTGGGAACACCATGTCAGAAAGGATCCAAACAGGTTACAAAGCATGAGGTGGAGAAGTATCATCTTGAATTTAGTTTATTATAAATTTGCAAAGATGAGGACTTTCAAACAGACAGAAGCTATTTTATGATATTGCAGTGTCTGTCTTATTCTGAATAGATGCAGGCACTGCGGCAACTATTTTGTCTACTGATCTTTTTTCATCTTGTAAGGGTTACTCTTTTAATCCCCATTCTCCTTGAATCTCAGCTCAAACACATTTGCAGATACGCACAGGTGATGTATAACTTTTCTCTACCAGTTTACATTTAACAACATGATCATTACAAGAGATCAGAACTCACATGGAAGTTTTATCAACATTTATTTTTCCCGTGCACCATTTGTAAATGGAACAGAATGTGGTGGAGGGGAAACGAGGGCATAATAGTGGTGTTCAAATTACCCTCGGCCAAACATCATAAGGTAGCTGGAGAATACGGACATAGCACAAATGATTCCAGCGTAATCGTATGCTAGACATTTAAAGCCCAAACCAATGAAAAGTTGAAACTACATACATGATTCAGTAAGTACTGTCTTATCTTAAGGATGCTACATGGCGTTTATAATGGGGTCGTCTTCAATAATTTTTTGTTTAAAGTCTGGTGAATTGTCGGGAAGCGGATGTATCTACTAACACAATCTGATTTCACAGGTCTTTATCAACAGCCTACTAAAGTCTCTTATTTGTATAGAACACTCACACCAACACAAAATTCCTATTTTTAATTTTAACAGAGATATTCTAGGAAAAATATGTGCTGCTTTATTATTTTTGTAGAAAATTTCTGAAGTTGACTAATCATACAAGTGTTTTCAATTGACTGGGTGTCAGCACTCTCTCCACAACAGCCCAAACAAATGTTAAGGAATCATGAACAATTAAGTAAGTGACGCTGTACCCAAGAACATCCCCCCACTTGGCTTGGTCCACTCAATAGAATTTGCTGAGGTCAAATACTTGTAAGCATGTAGCACCCAAATATTCACAGTCTCCTTGAGTTGTTCACTCTGAGATTGACATTCTTCAAAGTGCCAAAGCTAAGCTTGCCATTTTCTACAACATGCATGTTTTTGCATCACATTAATAACGGATGCTCAAGCACACACCACATAGTACTAGCATAAGAAATGAACAGTACTGACTGGCACCCACCATGGTAACATTGACCCCACCAAAACAAAACCCAGACAGGCAGTACTCAGTGAGCTCGTGTAGCTTGAGGACTGAAATCATGGCTGTGGTATTACAATCCCATCCCAATACCACAACATGTTGCACTGGGACCACTTTAGTAAGTTACAAATCTAAACAATGATATGACCAAGATCAAGATCTCATTTTCTGCTACAATCAAGGAGAGAGGCAAAACACACTAAGCATTCAAGCAGTTCAGCAGCATTATTTACAAATTTGGTGCACATTATGTAGCTCAATCACATCAACAGTTGCAGTATTTCTACCGTCGAATATTTAAGGGAAGCTAAATCAGCTGCTGCAGATTCATTCTAAAAACCATGTTGAATAAACACAAATATTGTTTTCTCATGCATGTATTACTATTCTCAATAAGATTTTAATGATTTCATCACTCCTTTGAATTGGTTGAAAAAAGCTTTATGGTGTAATCTTTAATATGTCATGTTTGCCAAGTGTATGTACTCAGTTTTTCCTGCAGTTTAGTTGTATCGAAAACACACACACGGGAGCTCAAAACAGTTGTTTCAGGACCCTGTATTACATCTTTTGATACTGAAAGCAGAAACAGTCTTTCAAACTCTAGCAACAACTTCATCCTGGAGATCAACTATACTAGGGTTACTTTATTACAAAATTCCTCAATATGTGATAGGAAAG
This sequence comes from Schistocerca gregaria, assembly GCF_023897955.1. Classification (NCBI taxonomy): domain Eukaryota; kingdom Metazoa; phylum Arthropoda; class Insecta; order Orthoptera; family Acrididae; genus Schistocerca; species Schistocerca gregaria. The sequence goes on along the minus strand of NC_064931.1, from coordinate 117,510,678 downwards.
AAAGTTCACAGTGTAAATTTCATAGACTGAGGACACATTAACAAAATTATAAACACTTCATTTAATTAATAATTTCTAATCACATACACAGCCTCATTAGCAATTTAAACAGATGCATTATGTCTGAACCAAAAATGCTCTTCTTATGCTCTTTATCAGCATTGTTTCTTACATCACACCAATATACATTTTACAAACAACATACAAAACACTTAAGTAACAATGAACCACACTATCAATGTATGGGATGAAGCTTAGAAGCAACATACTGCATAGGTCACTATCATAGGCTTCATAAAAGTTTATAAGGTAAAAATATCCCTGTGTACCAATTGCATCAGCACACTAGAGATAAGATCACAAGCAGTGCCTTGTGAAAGCTACTATACAAAAATAAACAGCTTTTATAATACAGGGAACATCTGACTTATTATTTATGTGTTTATAAATGACTTGATGAGATAACAAGTTATATATTACAGGAGATTACTTCTGGAGATGAGTGAACAACCCATCCATCTTTAACTTCTCTCTCTGCCCCCAGAGCTTTTACTCATCTTCCAGAGATGATTAAAATTTCAACAGTAAAGTCTCTTATGCCAAAGTATGAAAAATCATAACATTCTTCTCACAACATGAAAAACACACACAAACACACACAAGCACACGCACATGCACCCGCGCAAACATGATATTTTACCATCCGAAATAATCCTTAAAATTTTGTGTGTTTTGCATTTGGTGTGTTGAAAAAGACACTTGTTGCTTCTTGTTTTTCAATGCATATGAATGTCCCTTAATTCTCACACGGCCATTAAACTCGTATTACTTCAGTTCCTCGTAACACTAGTTTCATTTAAGAGGCATGTTAAGTACTAAAAACAAGCTACTGAAATATACAAAAACACATTATATCAAAATGGAAACCCAGGGTGGACAGTACACCAGTATATACATTCCACTGGATAATTATTCATATAACACTACCAAAATGTGAAGAGAATACACTGGTATGAACATCTGGGAGCCAACTGTTACTCAAATAGAGGAAACTTCACTGGTGTTACTTATTGCCTATTTGGTTACTATGAGCTATAGTTATCTGTTAGACAAAACACATATTCAATGTATATAGACAATTCAGAACACAAAAGCTTTAGAACCACAAACACCCAAGGATACATCTTCAAAATACTTCCAATTTTTACATACATTCATGACCAGTATATTTAATTTTATGAAATGGTCTCTTGTGAATTCCACATCATACAAATGTATGGCAGAGATACAAAAGAAGTGGTGTGTTCACATTTCACAATTTTGTACTCCACTGCATAGTGTGCACTTTGCAAGCAAGCTAGCGCTCTCTCTCTCTCTCTCTCTCTCTGCCCCTCCCCCCCCCCCCCCCCCTGTCCCACATGCAAGCATGTGCACACACTAAGTACAACAAATGCCAAATCAAAACATATTACTGTTATATATGATACTTTAGGTAACTGAACTTTGCAACTTTCTACTTTACAGTGAAGTAGCATAGGTGATGGAGATGAAACAGTACAGAAGAAACACACAAGTTTTCAGTTTTTGAGAGTGAAATATTGAGCATGGTAACTCATCTTTCATGTCACTTTTCTTTCAAAAGTCTCTTTAAAAAATAACACTTTGGATTATTAACAACATAAAAGGAAAAAAAATTATGGACTGATTTATATAACTCTCCACAAATGTATGAGCTGTCCAAACCCAAAAATTACATGCCCACCATCAAAAGTTTACAAGAAAAACTGCATAATTGTGCACACGTAAATGCTATGCTACAGTTACATGTGAGAAAAAGGAGAACAGATTCAGAAAATCGTGTACACACACACACACACACACACACACACACACACACACACACACACACACACACACACAAAAATAAGGAAATGCACGCACATGTAAGGAATGATTAGAAACAAAGAGCAAGATCAAAAATATTTACCATCTTTCTCTCATTACAGCATTCTTCCCCAGAAAATGTAAAAAGGGGTTAAGTTTAATGAAAGGGAGGAACACGGGCCCAAAGTTTATGAAGGTAACTTCTTATATATCTTATATAAAAATTTTAAAAAATAAAATGTACAATAAAGTCTCTAAAGGTCAAGCAACAAGAGACAAGGGGGAAGGGGGAAAAACTCAAATGAATGAATACTTGCAGATTATAATGAACGAAGCCCACAGGTGCTTTAAATTACCTCAATAACATTTACAATCAAAGTTCTGAGAGTCTCCCTGCTCTCCCTAATCTTTCTTTATTTTTGCTCTCAAAAATGTTCTTTCCTTTCTCTCACTTCCTATAAAGCCACACAATTGGAGCTTACTCTTCTTGGCATTTTGGGGCACAATCTTTTGTATCTTTTAACAACCAATTTTCATTGCCATGTAATATATACTGGGTATTGTGGGTGCTGATAACCTCAGCAATGAGTGCCCCTAAGCTCCAAACACACACCAGGTAGTGTGTTACCTCAAAGAAAATCGTGTTATCTTCCTTTACTTAATATCTGGATGATGTGACCTAAAGTTATTCATATTGATTTATTTAATGAAAAGTGAACTTTTTAGCCACTTTTATGTACTTATTTTGATGTGTGATGAGAGGGAACATTTCATTTCACTCAGATCTTCTGCCGTTTTCATAGGCACTAATTCATAAATTTAGAAAGACTTCATGTATCACTAACAAGGAACAAAGTGTAATGTTCAAACTGGCAGAGCCTGAGGTGGCTGGAATATGTCTAATGGGAGTGGTCAACATGAAATAAGTGTAGGAAATGAGCAAATACATTGTACAAAATATTTTTACTTGTCATTCAAATGCAGTGATTCTAACTGAATGAAATATAGTATGTTTCTTGGCTGATTTCCAGATAAAACAGATGCATAATCAAAAGTCATTTATCATGCAGCAGCTGCTAGATTATGCTGTAGGTTTGTCATTTTTAGCAACTCTCTTCGGAGCATTTACACCAATGGTGGAATTTTTTACTCACACAGACTCTGTTGTTAATGAAATTTGACAAAACCTGAAACAAATTCATTGAAGCAATTTTCTAATATACAATGTCACACTTTTACTGTCACAGCAAATCTTTGAACTGAAATGAGCCACAAGAATTGTGAAACCTGACAAATTGGGCAGGTAAGAGTATGTAGAAATGAAACAGATACATCATTCACACTCATTTCCTCACCCTTCTCTTTCACACGTCATGGGGTACATAACAGCACTAGACAATATTGCCACCTAAGCAAATTCCACATCTATATAGCCCCCCACCCCTCCTCCTCCTCCTGCTGCTGTTGCTACCAGTCCGTGTGTGGGGGGAGGGAGGGGGCCTTTTCTCAATGATTTGATCATGTGAGTCACAAAGAATATCGGAAACATTGGAAATGATAATCAAGAAAGTGTTCCTTAGAGTGACAGAAGACTACAAGGGTGCTCATTACAGCACAAAAGTATGTACAAGAGGGATTCTGCAAAGCATTGCAACTATTTGTTCATCCAAGTACTGCCATACCTGCGCTAGTCTCCCGTAAAGCACAAAATTCCCTGAATATTATAGTCATTGCTCTTAAGATACTGATTTAATTATTGGTATACATGCATAGTATGTAACAAAACTTGAAAACAGAGTGATATGAGTGGGAATAAATGCTGTGCTGAGGTAATGCTTTTGGGCAGAGGCTAGTTCAATTTAAAAACATTCAACTCTTTACATTCTTACTTTTTGTTAAAAATCTTTGTAGGTCCTCTTGATCATGCCCAATAATGTTTACAAGGTCTACCCAACAGCAAATGGTTAATCGCATACAGAATGTACATTGTAGAAAAGCAGGAAAGCCCATGAAATAAACATAATAATAATAATAATAATAATAATACATATAACACCCATAGAACACTATCAACTGAAATAGACACACCAAAATCAAGGAGAACAAAAAGTTACAGTGTACATGAAAGTTCATTGACATTAGCATGATACATCACAGTTCTATCACACAGTAATATACCGTGTAACACTGAAAAACTAACATTGTCAATCTTGAATGACTAAGTATTTAGTACATCAATATTATGGGCACCAGGTTGAAATCTTTAAATTAGCACAGATCAAAACATTGCAGTTCCTAATTTTATCTTATGAGATGAATAAATTCTTTATCTGAACAACAGTTCACAGACATTATACTGGAGGTGGTAGTGAGCTGATGACTAAGTTAATTTTAAAAATTAAAAGCAACAGCAACAACAAAAACAACAACAACAACAAAATAATACTATCCGCAGCACTGACTATATTCAGATACAAAAATGCAACATAACATAGCAACAAAATAAATTATCTGAATGAAAATTATTATTATAAGCCTTAACTTACAGTATTCTACTACCGTTTTCATGTGACAGAAACTCTAACTATAGCCTAATAACAGGTAATTCCTCCCATATCATTTGTGTGATATCTGTTACAACATATATACAGCTGCAAACAGTACAGATTTTTCACTTGGATATGTCGTAAATAGGAAGTCACCTATGCGAAGTAACAGATAATTACAATGTGTGTCAAATAACTGCATGGCAATGTAACACTGTAGTGTCACGTGATCACTGTGGCTTTCTAATAGTAATCCTCATACAATTTGCTCAAAAGTTGTTACCGGTAACAAAAATCAGAAAGGAAGAAAAGTATTTTATATAAATCATGAGTAGCAATAAAATACAAAACAGAAAACTACACACATATCTCTCTCTCTCTCACACACACACACACACTAGCACAAATAATTCATCTTAATCAATGAGCAGGGTTATCACACCAAATTTAATTTGGCATACTCCATCATCTAAAAGTTGCATCTTAATAGCCATTTTGTTGTCAATAAAAAGGCATTTAAAACAATCTTCCTAATAATATGAAGGCAAAAGACTTTGGAGCAAATAAATAAATAATGTGTACAATTTCCATATCAATTACCTTAAAAACATGAAGACAATCTGTACATTCCATTTTGTATGAATACACATGTCTATGAATTACTTTGTATTTGAGGGTAAAATACAGCATATAAAGATGAATGAATGGAATAAAAGCTGATAGCACTATTAAATTAAGACAGATACAAGCAATGAAGAAGCTCCCTGATACCTCTTTCAATCATATTTTAAAATACACGATTCAAAGTCATTCTTGTTCAATAAAAGATACAAAAATAAAAACAAGGAAAGAAATCAAACACTTTTGGTGATCTATCTGTTTAATTCAACAGCTAGCTAAATTCAATATAAGAAATTCTAAAGAATTTGTTTTTGAAAGCACAACTGCATTATTGCTCTTCATCAACTGATGCATTTTCTCCTTTCGCGTGCATCACACTGGTGCTCACAGGCTTTGGCATCACCTGAAACATCAAAATACAGATGTCACATTCAACTATGAACAAATATAGTTTAAATCTTAGAGCCAAATGAATAATAAGGCAACCAGATGTTAGTACTACCCACGTACAATGGAAATCTAAAATCCAGGTAACTCCATGATGATTCAAACTCTGCCCGCAAAACACATTTTATCATTTTTTCATGTTACAAACAAATTGCCATAAAAATCAGTAATACAATTCATTAAGCTGCCTTCAATTATTTAAGATAAATAATCTGAATAACATTACACATTATAGATGAATGCTGAAAGGAATGAGGTACTATATTGTCATGTCATCTTCAAAGTTCTGAACGTAAATTACAGTATCACAGCATATAAATCCTTTAAACTCTTCTTCTAAATTTTCTAAAGTCTTCCCCTATACAGGCAGTATGTATGTAGCTGAAATTCTATTTCTGATTATAATGCACATGTGTATGTAGGAATGTCCAGAACTTCTCAGCCTGATCCACTCGGTCCTCCAAGTTCCAGTGTTGCTACACAATAGAGTGGACCACAATATGAGAAGCAGCTTAATCTTTGAATACTAAGGTGAATACTGAATGCTGGGCCCCTATAAAATTCCCAACAAAACAAGGACATACACTGCCTAAAATTCTGAATTCCTGAAGAAAGTGCATAGTGATGCTTCTAACACACAGTACCTGAATAACAGGCAACATGTTTTACAGGGAACTGCTAAGTGCAGTAATGGTCACAGTGGACACCTGTCCACAGAAATCGTGGAAAGTAGTATTGAGTAGGACATACTTTGCAACTGATGAGTGAATATTGCTTTCTCAGAAACAACAATTCTTCACAGGCTGCATGATTTGCCAATAAAGAAAGTGATTGTGATTGAAGCTACAGAAAGACAAGCAAATGCAACAGCAAGGTTTTTTTTTTATTTTTTTTAAGGCATATATTCATTAATGTCACATTACAAATGTTTTACGATAAAAAAGGCTTAACTGAAAAATATTACATGATGCAATGAAAGTAATGACTGAAAGAACGAAGCACAACAAATGTTAAAAATGACTAGTTTAAATAAGTAACAATTACAATAGCTACCTGACAGACTAAAAATGTCTACTTGTACACAGGACAAATTATGCAAGTTTGAAAAGTAAAAGAGAGGTACTGGCAGAGATTAAACTCTGCAGGTAGGTCATGAGCCATGCCCGAACAGCTCAGTTGGTAGAAGCACTGCCCACAAAAACCAATGTTCTTGGTTCAGGACACACAGTTTTAATCTGTTAGGACATTCCAACACAGTGCACACACTGTCACAGACTATGTTTCATTCTGGAACTGTTTTAATAGGTTATGCAAGCCTTTTCTCTCATACATCAATCCTGCACAGTGGGTGAAAAGCTGCAGACACACTAAATATTTACTTTAGCTGCTGGAGGGCTCGGTTCACGTGATGTGTGCCGGTAAAGTGAATGTAACATAAGGATGCACGTCTTGGGCAACTGCATGTCAATTAACCACAATGAAGGTTATGTTAGGTTATGTTATGTTATGTTAGGTTCACAATAAAAGCACCTTCATCACTGTAGTTGCATACCCAGTTTTAAACCACAAAATTTTGTCTCCATTTTTAAAACTGGCATAAGAAACTTTCATTTGAGAATAAAACTGTCACATCTAAATAATCATTAACCTTCAGAATGCATTACATTTTTACATCATAATAATACTCGTGTGTTGCCCACTCATGATTAACCACGTGTGCATGCACTGTGGTGGTGGTGGTGGTGGGGGGGGGGGGCACATTTTTCAGCACCTGAAGTATCAGATTGTGTTAATTTTTTCTGCAACACATTTTGTAATGCTACAAAATATTGTACGTTTATTTTCTTGTCTAGCATAAAAATAGTGCAATCCTAAAGGTAACCAATAATTTCAATTTTTATTAGTTACATGTACATTTCACATACATTTTTACTAGTTACATGTACAAAACAAACCCAGTATTTTCCTCCAGGGCGATTTGTATTTTAACAAGTGAAACATTATAAATGAAAAAAAAAAACATAGATAGCTGGTTTATTCTGTACATTTATGCAGTAAATGAACAGCTAATTAAGTATATACTTCGGATGTAGAAAATGAAAAAACAAAAACTAGATTTCAAAAGCTCATCAGCGCTTAAGCCAGTATAGATGAAGCTCTAACTCAGTTGGGATCAGGACGTGGCCACAGCCTGCTTACAGAATCATTTCATCATTCACTTGAAGTGAGTATAAACAAACACCAAAAACTTAAATAGCTATGGCCAAGTAGATATTTGAATCCAGTTCCTCCCAAATATGAGTCCTCTGCCTTTTGCACCATACCTCCTCACTAACTAACGTTTTATTACCATCCTCTGGCAGTTTCCTCACAACAAACATACTTAGCAACAAATTAGAAAAAACTTCTTTCCTGGTCATTTTTCAAAACAGCCCACTTTATATTTTTCTCCATAGTGATCCTGGGCATTCTGTGTAATATTATGGGTCCGACCAAAGATTCTTTTCTTGTCTATACCAGGCATGGAAAAAGTAACTGTCATTTTAACAGGGATCACCACTCAAGTGATACAATCTTAGGAGAAATCTCAATGGTAACTTAAAGCACTGCTATCTCCTGTTGAAGCCTGCAACTTGTCTGGCAAACACCATAGTTTAAATTCTAAAACTTCTTACCTAAATCTCACCTATGTCATATAGAATCTGAAAATGGCCAATGTATGGCTGTACCCGGTTATGATTCTCCCCCCCCCCCCCCTGCCCCCATGATACTGTCTACAATAAAGAGAAGTGCATATCCAGTTTTCATTAGCCTGTAAACTCCAAATTTCACTGTAATAGTTAGTTCTATTACAGTGAACTAACTACCCTATCCAAATCAAATTTATTATTAAGAAAACCACATTTTCTCCAATACAATACATCCACGATTCAAAATCAGTAATTTTATCATATCATAGCTTTTGATGTTGACAATATCTTGTGAAACAGTGCTGTAATTTTTCAGTAATTTTCACAAGCAGCCCTGTACTATGCCTTTAACTTCACAAAAAACATACCTATATGTAAACAGTTTTTGTAGTTATTGTGTTAAAATTTCTGAAGAGAAATTTACCACAGCATGGTGTAATGCACTGGCTATTCCACAGGACTTGTTTGTGGAAAAGGGGTCAAACAACCCCAATTTTATCTTTCTGTAATTTCTTCAAACAAATCCCTGGGGTAAAGTTATCAACAAATCCCAAGCTAATTTCTTTCGATTCTCTTGTTAAACTGAGTTAAATTTAGCAGAAGGTATATCAATAATAGTTACTTTTCAAGCTATGAATGTTCATAGACCTCTGAAATGTGCTATGGTTACAAGTAAACAGCGATTGGTAACAATAAACTTGTTTCATTCAATAAAAAACATTTTTAAATCATAATTTGTAAAACTTACATACAAAACAGTATTCTGATAATGCCTTGAAACATGGATGAGTAAGAAGCACTACACCTATGAAACCCACCACAGTTACTGCTTCCACTGGTAAAGGTACCATACAAAATGACTGACTATATGGGCAATTTAAGTGGAAAAAGAGATTAGGGAGAAGAATATTTAATATAATAGTTATAAATAAAAATACTTTTTAAAGTACTGACTTCATAAAGCAATACTGTACTCCCCCTTCAAATTAGTATCTATATAAATTATTCAGGTAGCAATATGATATAAGACACTGGTTTCGTTTTGATGATGTGTGGTGTTATGTCCAGCTTTTGTCATTCTGACCCACCTTTTTCTAAAATTCCACGGGGAAAACGGCATGATTGTTTCTTTATACCAAAGCTACTACTAATAACTTTGTCCATATCTGTCCAACTAGTTTATGCTCCAATTATAATGACCTAAATGGCAATAATTGCAATTATTTTTTAAAAATTAAAGCAGATAAGACTTTCCAGTCAGTAGCCAGGAAGCAACTATTTACGGCTATTGGGTCTTGTTCTGGTTTTCCTCATGGACAACACGGTTGATATAAATTCTTATTTTCTTTTGGCCAATTAATTGCATCTCTTTTACAGTATTCATCATCCTATGTGGAAACCACAAAAATCTATACAAAGTTAGATCACATGAGCATCAGACTATTCTCCATTCAGGAACATTTAATACAGCCAACAATGGAGCCAGGTGCTACATAATAATAATGAAACCTTCATATTAACAGGCATTTCTGTTGTAGATTCTCACACAGCCTTTTTTTAATGCAAATGTAAAAAAAAATGTTTGTCTAGTTTTTATTCTAAATGAACAATTTAAGATTATGAGGTGAAGTAATTCAATCCTTTAACATCTGCTCCAAAACAATAACAGGATGTACTCCAAAACAGACAACAGGATGTGTTGTGTTACACTGAAATTTCCAATTGTTTTGTTTCTCCACTATGGCAGTACAGCACAAACATTGTAATATGATGATCACCCAAGTTTTTTACGCAATGCAAATGACAGTATTTCTGCGGCCCCCTCCCCTTATTTACACAAAAAAGAATGGCTCAAATTTTGCAATTATTCCCTTATTCCTCTATCTTCTTTTCTTTTTTTCCAGATTTGCAGTACTAACACAAATTTACTGTATCAGAAACTTGATAATAGGTCTTTTGACTACTCAAAAGTTCAAAGAAAATTTTGTCTTTTTTTCTGATACTGGTTACTAAGAAATGGTCTTGTCTTGATAAGTTTCCAAAAGATAGTGTTATTTGTAATTACTCTCTCTCTCTCTCTCTCTCTCTCTCTCTCTGTGTGTGTTTTTGTTGGCTGTTGGTTACAATTACATAAAACTTAACTACACACTTGGGTAACTAGATTCATAATCATGCAAGTGTGAGAGGAAAAAGATTGTTACCCATATAATCTGAATTATGGATACACTGATGAACCAAACCATTAATGTGTGTTTGTCTACTTTTGGAAGACAATACAGCAGCAATACTGCATGACAAGGAGTCAACTAGTGTTCGATCAGTTTCTGGGGGTATGTAGCTGTAGATGTCTACATACAGGGCATGCAATTCTTGTAAATTACATGTTGCTAGTTTGTGGGTGCAGACAGAATCCCAGATGTGTTCCATCTGGTTCACATCAGGTGAATTTGTTGAACAATACATCAACATGAGTTCAATATTATGTTTCTTAAACCCTTGTTATCTTAAGATTTTCAACAGTATGCAATGAACGATGTACTCAAAAACACTTGTGCCTGGACCTGATTGTACTCTGTCTTTGTATCTGTCACAGATCATTGCCCATTCCGCTTTACAAGGTGAGCAAGCTTCTGACTTCCACTTTTTGTCACAAGGTGTGGATGTCCAACATCATCTTGCCTACTCATTGTATCATCCACTTTCTGTAGATGCTCCAATAGCCAATTAGCTTCACAAGAAGGTAGTCCCAGGCACAGGGACATAACAACGTCTTATGTCAGTGGATATCATCATTATAATAATTCATCCATCATCTCTGATCTGCTCATATTGTTTTCTTAGAATGTTGCATACCAGCAATGCCACCAAGTGGCATTCAATCTCGTGATGGGCAGTGGTCATAATGTTTTGCCTCATCAGCATATTTGTTCATTTACTTCCAATTGTTGGAAGTAAAAGAACAAGGTAGAGGTAGCAGGGTGTTCATGCTACCAACAAAATTAATTCAACTAGTTGGAAGTAAATATATTTCATTGTGTACAATTAGATCATGTCTGTCAACTACAACAAGTAACAAAGTAGGAAAATAAACTTTCATATTAAACACTATTCAGATTTGTACCAGACTTCTAACATCTTTTTTCCAATATTTGGTCAACATCCTAAATTCTGTCGTCATTAGCAATTTCTGTATCTGCTTTATCATTACACACAATAAGGTATGGCTCTCCCACAATTCTTGATCATATTCTAAATTTGAATACAATAAATTTCCTTGAAAGAAAGTCTTCTATCGACAAATCAACACAGATTTATATATCATTGCTCATGCGTAACTTAGCTTATCTTTTTCTTGCACATTATCCTGTGAACCATGGATGATGGACATCAGACAGATTCCATACTCCTAGATTTTTGGAAAATCTTTGGTAGTGGCACACTGTAGACTGTTAACAAAGGTCCATGCACATAAAATAGATTCTCAGATATGTGTGTGACAAAAAAAGAAAGGAAATAAGACTGGTATTTAACATCCTGTCAACACTGAGGCCATTAGAGATGGGGCACAAACAGAATTTTTTAAGGATGGAGAGGAAACTGGTCATGTCCTTTCAAAGCAGTCATTCTGGCATTTGCTTGGAGCAGTTTAGGGAAATCATGGAAAACCAAAATCTGGATGGATAGATGCGGATTTTAACTGCTGTCCTCCCAAATGCGAGCCCAGTGTGCTAACCACGGTGCAACCTCACTTCATAAGACTTTTTAAGTAACAGAACCCAGTATACTGTCCTAGATGGCAAGTTTTCATCAGCGACAATGGTTTTGTCAGGTGTGCCCCAGAGAAATTTGATAGGACTGCTCTTTCTCAACATATATAAATGATCTGACGGACAGAGTGAACAATAATCTGTGACTATCTGCTGAAGATGCTGTAGTGTATAAGAAAGTGTTGACAGGGAGTGGCTGTAGTAGATTACAGGATGACTTGAATAGAAGTTCTATTTAGTATGATTAATGGTAGTTCCCTCTAACTGTGAAAAAGTAAGATAATGGGGGTAGGAAACTAAATGATGTGGTGTTTGTTTACAGTATTAGTGGGGTGTGCTCAACAGTCATATCAATTAAATATCTAAGCATTACACTGCAAAGTGACATGAAATGGAATGAGCGCGTAGGGGTGGTTGTAATGAAAGCAAAATGTCAACTTCAGTTTACAAGAAGAATTCACATAAAGCATAGCTCATCTACAAAGGAGACTGCATACAGAACACTTGTGTGACCCATTCTTGCATCCTGCTAGAGTGTTGGGGATCCCCACCTGCTTGGATTAAAGGAAGACATCAAAGCAATCCAGAGGTGCACTGCTACATTTGTTACTGGTAGATCTAATCAACATGCAATTATTACATAAATGATCCATGAAATTGAATGACAATCCCTGGAGGGAAGAAGACACACTTTTTACTAAATACTAGTATTTGCAACAAACTGCAGATCTACCCTACTGCTACCAATATACATCTTGAACAAGGATCTCAAAAACAAGATAAACAAAACTGTGACTCATATGTAAGCATATATGCAGTTGGTTTTCCCTTGATCCATTTGCGAGTGGAACAGGAAACAGAATGACTAATAATGGTACAAGGTACTTTACAGCATTCACCGTGTGGTGGCTTCCGAAGTATGTACATATGTGTAGAGTCATCTTTCCATGAAGACAAAGGCTCTTCTACTGGATTCATTATTTAAATGCAACTTTGTTCAAAACTTGCAACTTTTGTTTGCATAACTGCACTATCAGTGCTTATAAATAATTTAGACCTAATTTGCAAGTACATTTTGTATGGTTAACAAACACAATTGTATTCTACAACCACAAGTGATTGTTTATTATGTAGTATCTTCAGAATGATATAATCCCATAAATGTACCCAATTTTCACACTGTCATTTGTTGAAATGACAACACTGCTGTCATTACTTAGACACTGTCTCTAAATTGGGACATCATACCAAGGATCAACACAATTAGTTTAATGAAAGAGAAACCATCTGTCTAAAGCAGTAGGTCGAATATAGGATACATGCAGGATTGAAGAGTATTCAGGACAAGAATGGAAAAACCTATGAAAGATATTCTTCCACAAATATCACACAACACTGCTGAATTATGAGCAAGCTCACCAACAAGCAACAATACCTCAAATTCACAATTGTCATCCATTTAATACTTCAAATAAGTAAACTCTTTTTCCCTACAGTTTCAATTTGGGCAGTCATGGACACTGCATATGCTGCAGCAAGCAGATCTTATCAATATGTGCTGTTAAGTCTTCTCCTCAACATTTACTCTGATAGGAAGTACCTTGCTCAGTCGGATACATAAATCCTTCAACCACAATTTTTACAATTTAAACTACTTTCATCAACACACTTCCTGAGACACAGAACCCTGTAAACATATGAACAGAGTCTTTCCCATACACCCACCAACAATGATCCTGTGAAACACACTCCTTACAACACATACAGAATAAGCTGAGAAAACAGCCATTGTACCAGTAACTGCACCGTTTGATTAATGGTAACTACTCTCAATCATTAATTTTGTTTCCTTGTAGAACTTTTCTATTACCAAACAAAAGACCTGCTCACAATATATGTGACTTTAATTCATTTTGCAACAACTCATGCTCACGCAATTTTGCACAGAAAAGTAAATAAGATAAAATTTGATCTATCACCTTCAAATATATCAAATATTTCCAACAGGCTTTTTTTGGTTAAGATGCTATTCTGGTAACAGATAGAACATTTTTTGGAATTATAAACAGAAAAGAAAATGCAACTTTCAGTTTAATACAGATGAATACAATTTACTTATATTTAAAATGCAGGCAAACTAATAAAATATTTTATCTGGAACACACTGCTGTAGATTTAAAATGCACAATTAAAATATGAGAGCAATGGCCTATTATCTATTGTACACAACGGAAGGACATCTTCACCTTTGAAATAAAATGGAGCAGTTACGAAAACAGTTTTTACTTTTTAACCTGGCAGAACTAGCTCCCAGGTTTCCTTCTAAATGAGATACTAAGAAGAAAGCCTCAAAAATTATTTACCTGTGTTGAGACAAATAATCGAAACTTATTAGTTACCAATAAGATGGAAATCAGGGGTGAGAAATATCAGAGAAAAACCAATCTAAATAAATTTACAGAGGGTTATCACAAATGATAAAAAATTACAAAGGTGAAAAGTGTATGGAGAGAGGGGGGCAGGGAGGGGGGGGAGGGAGGGAGGGAGGGAGGGGGAGAGGGGGAGAGAGAGAGAGAGAGAGAGAGAGAGAGAGAGCGAGAGAGAGAGAGAGTTGTGTGTATGGGGGGTGGGGGTGCATGTGAGTAGGAGTATGCACAGAGATTATTATGATTATTTTATAAATAAAAAGTCAAGGAGCAAATATTTGCAAACCAAGACACACAGGAATGTAGAAGATTAATGTAAATTAAATTCAGATGCACTAAAGCCAAGTATTTGTATGCACTGGAGCTTATAAGAAGCTCTGGAATTGACAGGAGATATTCAACTTACGTGAATGTTAAAAGCATCTTAAGGCTTTGTGATGTATTTTCTGCAATACCAGGTCGTGTAGTCTCAGTGAACAGTTTGTAATACTCCAGTCTTCTTGACAGTTGTGAATTGGAAAATGTTAATATGATTTCACCCCTAGCAAATTGCACACATTTGTACGTCCTAATCTTGCAGCTCGTAGGGCCCATTTGGTTCTCCAACATAATATTTCATCATTCAATTTGCAAACAGCACATTCACACTTTTCACTTCAGAAAACTTTATTGTAAATATTATGCAAATATAAAATAAAGTTTCAGTGAAAGAATACTAATACACTTCTTCATCAGTCAAATTTGTAGTGTATTTATCAATTATTCCACATACAAGAGCAATGTTGAATGTTACCAATCTAACAGTAAAAAGCTATAACTTTTTAGTTAAAAAACACCATTAATTTCTGACCCAATTGCCTTTTTAAACACACCTGGCTTTTCATGCTTCATTCTTGAAGAGCAGTTGTTGAAGAACTAGGCTGCCGTAATCTCTTCACTGGACTCTAAACATCCCAGCCACAGATTTCAGTAGCTGTAGGAATACACAAGTGCAAAACTGATGAAACACACAGATGTCCATCCAGTTTGTACTTTAATACTTCAGTTCTTTGAAGACAGGTGCATTGTTCTGAATATATTTCTCTCTCTCTCTTTTACAATTCAAGTGCCTAACATTCTGTTCTAAAATCTGGCTGGTCCAAAAGATTTGTAAAGGGCATAAACAGCAATTGGCAAACACTATGGAAGGTAAGCATTCCAGGAAGCACTGTACATAAACCATTTTACAGATTATATTTGCTTTCCCCAACCCCCCCCCCCTCCTCCTTATTTTTTCAGAACCATATACTTCCACTCTTGGTCCGACTGCTCCTTCAAATGGCAGACTCACATTTCACTCACAGAAACAAACAGGTGTATAAAATTGGTTGGTTAGGTTTAAAACAGCCTAAAGTTTGTTTGCACATCTGTTTTTGGCCTGCATTCAACAAATGTGGTGCTCGTCTTGTTCAAAGCTTTCTCATAATTTATTCTTCATGTAATTTGTTTACTCTTTTTTCCGGTATGCCTATGGTGTGAAGTATTCATAAGCTTTTAACTGCAGAGAATCCAACTCACTCATGCACTTTCACAATGTTTACAATGTGTTTGCAGTTTCGGGACAAACTTCTTACGTATCATCTTTGCAAAAAGTGATGTCATCTTTCAATTAAGATGATCATTCCATAACTATTTAAAGTGAAGACTGAAGACTCCTTATACACCCTAACAACTTTGGATCAACTGCCAATTGTGATAAAACTGTCCAAAACATATTTTTCAGCATGGGGCACAATTACCAATACAACAAATAAAAAATTTCAATTATATCAATATTATCCCTGTTCTACTCTCAGAAATTTCCATTTTGTATTTGTGACTTATTACTTTTGCAACCCCAATACCTGACCTTTGCTTCTTATAATTACATCCCAGCCAGACTTCTGAGACTACTGTTGCTGTAACCATAAGCTGTAAAGTTGAAATACGTTCTTCAATCCCTCTGCATATAAGTTTTCTGCTTGGTGCTTTCTTCACATCATTGTCAACCAAGCCAGAGTTGAGAGCAAGACATGGTAACAGTTACTGGGCACAAGTTTGGAACTCTAGGATGAGTAGTTAAAAGTTTTAATTCTGAATCTTATCCTTGGTATGGGTAGTACAGTGTGAACACACAGTGTTGTGGAGGAGAGCTAACCCCTACAGCTATTTCATCAATTCTGAATGGCACATCTCATTTGATGAACATTTCATAGTCAATGTCAGCTGTCATTGTTGACCAACATTCCACGGAGTCAACCAAAGGAAGACCATTTTCATCCCTGAAAATGAAAGTCATCCTGTTTTGCTTGAATAAAGAGATTGAACCATTTTTTTCACTGCATTGACCATTGTTTTAATCATTTTTTGCTGTAGGATATGCATGTCTTGTTGCCCATAACAACGTGTGAAAACCAATCATTTTTCTTGACAATATCTGTTCAAAAACATACATGTGTGTGACATTTATCATTCTCTGTGTTGGCTAATAAACATTTTTGGCTTCCATCTTGCATATAATTTGTGATATCCACACTTTTTCACGACAAACACGTAAAATGTAGTGCATCCAACATAGGGAATTCATCAGCCTGAGCAGCAGTCTCCAACAGTCTACCTGATCATAGATTTTGCACCACATACTGCACAATTTAATCAGTCAGGATACTAGATCTGCCACTCCACTCTTCATCATGCACATTTTTACAATCACTTTTGAAGTCTCAATGTCAATGTCTGGCCTTTTATTTCATTCATTACTGTAGGCTCATAAACTAGGCACAATTCCCAATGAATCTGAGCAGCTGTACAATATTTTGATCATAAATATTAAATTACATCATGCACTTTGAAACTAGTGGAAGCAACGCTTTTTGTAAGTAATTGGTGTTTGCTGTCATCCATACCCAAATGACTACCAAACAAAAACAAAGACTTCTACAGCTTTGTAAGCAGTTAATAGATAGTTATGCACTCAAGCAACTGTGTTTCCGACACATCGATACTTAAATGAGAACAAAAGACCCTTACTTTTTAATTATACGATGCATTAAGGAATTCAGATTTATTTCTTTTTCAATTCTGGCTTCCCTCACTCTACACTTACTTTTCCTCTTCACCAAAATTTAAATGACTTCTCCTGCTGTCTTCTATTCTCTCACTTTCCTTCCACTGCCTTACAATCCATTACCACTGCTACATTTCACTGGGACTGCTTGTTTAGTTTCCAGATTTGGTGTTTATGTTTTATACTAACATAAAAATAACTAATACTAACATAAAAATTATTTACATATCATTATGAACGATGATGAAAATAATGATAATGAAAATCAGTACACAAACTGTGAACAATACAACAAAGCATGATATGAGGCTAACAGTGACGAATAAATTGTTGGTTAAAATGCAAAACAATTTTTTACAATCTTCAAATTTCAATAATCAGCTGCTAGAAGAAACTGTGCAACACTTAACTATGAAATCAAATGTGCAACTGTTTATAAAATTGACAAAAATGCTCAATAGTAATGAGTGTACAATTGGTTCCGCAAATCAGGTGCTGGTCGGCTTGGCTAATTTAATGGGTCCACATAAAGCATCAAGATTAAAATAATTTTTTCTTTAAATATTATTGTCTTTGCTGAAATTAAACATTTTTTACATGTGAATTCCAAGATATGTTAACAGGTAAATACATAATTTGCTGTTTTCAGCAGATAAAGAACCAGTTAAGAATACATCAATACAAAGTCTTCTAACTGCATATTTTAACAAGCAAAGCGACTGTATTTTACGCATACATATTGCAGCAGCTTTCACAGTTTAGTGATAAAAATAATTCCAAGCATGAACAATAATTTATCATTACTACCTTATCAGCTCCAATACGATGGTTGTGTCACATGTTATTCAATGAATGAATATGTAATCTTAACCACAATCCATAACAGTACCGAAAAGCTAACCACCCTCAGTTGCATCAATCTCCAACGCAATTTAAATTCCATTATGATGCTTGCAAATAACACTGCCTTACCTTGTAGCAGAATAAAATGCCACACAATAAGAACATTACAATTTGTTTATAACTGTTGTCAGATACACAGATGCATTGAAAGTACACACATCTTTGAAACTGCCTCATTTACTATTCGCAAAATGCACTCTACCTAATGAAACATACGCAGATATGAAAATGTTTTATGTTCAATGAAGGCTACTGTTATATATTGCAGATGGTAAAATGTGAAAAACAGAACAGCAAGGTAACAAAAGTTATATAATACAATCAACAGTTTAATAGCAAATTGTATCCCAACTTGTTGAGAGCAGATTTTCAACCATAGCTGCAGTTGCTTTCTTTATACAATCCATATACCTTATGCACACATTAAGAAATTACAAATCAACCTCAGTGAAAATCAGTTAATAATTAAACCTGACTTACATATCTGTTGGAAATTACGGTACAAACAGTACTTTAACCACACTGACAATGATATTTTCTTTTCAGGTATCTTAAATTGTTGAGAATAATACATTCCCTAGTCTTAACTGGGATGGGTCTATAAATATCTTTCAACTGAAATGCACACAGCAAGTGAATACATGCAAGCATTTTCAAATATATTTTACTACTAAATAACCAGCTCTCAGTCTTGAACGTAGTTAAATAAATGTTTATACTGATTCTACACCATCAGGAGAAAAGCTGTTGCAAAGAAGTTTTCACACTTATTCTTGGGTAATGAAACTGCATTGAGTGTTTACATATTACTTTTGGCTGCACTTAACTTTGATCAAGAAGAAAACTGTACAGTGTAAATATTTGGAATTTATAGAAAAAAACAACACTCGATATATGTGAACACTGAAAATTAGTTATTAGATTCAACTACTACAGTACAATTACAGTAGTAGAATGAATAATTAATTAAGAACTGGTGTTGTAAGGAATCTGGTTGCCCTTTGAATACAAGATGAATAAATAATAACAGTTGGGAGGGGGAGGGGGCTGGGGCAGGGTGATGTGGTACTATTGGGCAACCTAAACAAATACATAACTGGCTTTTCCTAATAGATTTGTTATATTCCAAGTATTTGTCTGTGATCATCTCACACTCAAGACTTCTAATAGGAAGGTGTCATATCATGATGGAAGCACATGCTGACCAATTCAGTAGTGCATCTTCAACATAAGTGCTATGTCAAACAAACCAAAGTAATGTGGAAAAACTGATCACATGAAGGTACATCACAAACACTAACAAGATACGATAGTATTCACAGTGGTTGCTCACATTCTACATTAGATGGAATACAATTCATTCCCCATAAAGTGAACCAAAGTTTTATACGACTGCGCAGTGAAGCAGACATTAACAGTTATCATCATCTCTATGTGACCACAAAGAAAAAATGTATGATTAAAACAAGTTTGTGATGCAGTACTATCCCAATTTGTACATTTGTGGAGGATGAAACCAGCCATTTTGTTAAGGAAATCATGCTAGTATTCAACTGATGTGACTAAAGAAAACTGCTATCAGGATGGCCAAATGCTCCCAAATACTATACATCAATTGAAGTCTCCACGTTTGTTATACCATCTACTCCTCATAATTTTAGGACTACCATGCACTTGCTACAGAAGAATACTGAAGATAAGGTGGATAGATCACGTAACTAATGAGGAGGTATTGAATAGGATTGGGGTTAATTTTTATCCTCTATATAACAAAATGTATTGTTTAGCACTTTATAGATTTTCTTGTCATCAATTTGGCTGTCATTGCAGTTGTCTTCAATCCAAAGACTGTTGTGATGCAGCTCTTCATACTAGTCTATAAAGCAGAATGCTAGTCTATCCAGTAGAAATCTCTTCATTTGTGCAACACTACTGGAACCTACACCATTTTAACCTGCTTACTGCATTCAAACATTGGTCTTCCCCCTCCAATTTTTACCCCCTCCCCTTGCCTCACACTTCCATCTATGATTTCCAAATAAACTACTACTTGATGGATGAGGACCTTGGTCTTCCTTCTACAGTTTTTACCCTACACACTTCCCCTACATCATTCCTACTCTTTGATACCTCAGGATGTGTCCTATCTAACAGCCCCTTCTTTTAATCAAGTTGTACCATAAATTTCTTTTCCCACCTATCTGATTCAGTACCTGTTCATTTTCTTCGACATCCTTTTGAAACACCACATTTCATTTCATACGAATCTAATATCCTCTGTCTGGACTGTTGTCATTTCCAATATGCTTCCATACAAGGCTACACCTTCAAGATATCTTAAAACTAATTTATTCATATCGTCTACCGATATGCTTACATTTTAACACATTTCTTTCTTTAACATGTTTGTTATATTACAGAAATTTCTCTCTAAAAAGCAAACAGCATCGTGAAACATTTGATACAATAAAGTTTCCAGATGTATCACACCACTACATTAATGAAAAGACAGCTTCTCCATCCCCCCCCCCACCACCACCACCACCACCACCACACCTCCTCCTCCTCCATCTTCACCATCATCTTCTTCTTCTTCCATCTCCATCTCCTCCTTGTTGCCAAATGTCCCAACTGTGCAATGAAAGGCCTTCTACCCGCTCTCAGTTCTAAGATACCTCTACACTATTCTTGTTATTTTTGGGTTCCAGAGATTTTTCATACACTTCTGCAAATTCCTTTGCTATTAAAAATAAAAATAAAGTTACTCATTCATTTATTCCTCTCTTTCTTTTCTGCGTTTTCCTCCAACATACAATATCACATTATACAAAGGCACTTTAAAATTTCCTAAATAGATTCGCATCACACTGTGAAGGATACAATGAGAGTGAAAGACAGTGTTTTAAAATTACAAAAATGATATTTAAATAACTTTGGATAAGGCATTTTCTGTCAACTAAATTAACATCATACTAAGAATAAAAAAATCATTAATTCAGTATTTTGTATCTATACACTTGTCAATAAAAACTTTATAAAAATGGAGCAGGCACTGTATAAAAGGATTTCACTATCATTCTGCCCTCCGCGACTCTCTTTGCTTGGGTTGCTGGGTGGTTTACCTGCTTAATCTCTGCTAGCTCTTATCAGATTATATCTGATTGTATGTAATGATTGCTAAATAAATTGCATACTAAACTAAATTTGTACTAACAGATTTGCAGTTCTTATTTTTAACTATAAGTTTAATTACAGACATTTTAATTTGACTTTCATTCTTTAATTCACATTCCCAATAAGATGAACTACAGCTCTGAAACTGCCCAAGTTATAGAACTCGTGTTTTAGATTTTTATTTAGGTTACACAGGATCACAATACACAATTACAAAAATCTTATTTTTAGTATAACAATTGAAAATTCTGCATTGATGCTAAGAACTGTCTGGAAACAAACATCCAACACAAAAATGACTCCTCACACAGAGAATGCTTGCAATGGCTGTCTATCATGTACAAATATGCAAGTCTCCCCCCCCCCCCCATGCTCTCTCTCTCTCTCTCTCTCTCTCTCTCTCTCTCTCTCTCTCTCTCTCTCTTCTTTCTCTCAACAACATGAGATCCCATCAAGCAGCATAATCCCAAAATTGTGTTCGATTTTAAACATTAAAACTTCCCACAAATATGAATTAAATTGTACAGTAAATTCAGACTCGATGTTAGTCCTGCTATAGTGTACTTGACAAAAGAGCCTCTGGTATTGGTAGCAAAATGAATGCTGTCAAGCAGACACTTCAAATGGTTGTGAAGATATTAATAATCATACAATACAAACGTAGACAGCTGTATTTTTTCACACCTGGATCAAACATTAGCCAAACAGGAATGTGAGACAAAGGAGAGATCCCTCAGACAGAGTGTAAAAGCAACAAACACTAGTTCTAGTCAAGTCATATACAACAGTGCCCAGATCATGGTATGGAACACACAGCTATATAATCAAAAAATCCCCACCAAATTGAATGTCAAGTCATTTAACAGTCCATTTGAAAGGAATCATTGAACCTATGAAGCAACCATTCATTGTTACATACTGTCAGGTTACAAGTAAACACAATTCATCAAGCAGTAAACCTTAAAACTTGAGGTTCTGATGTCACTAGGACCATTTCTAATATGCCTTTTTTTAAAATTCTGTTAGCATTTGTTGTGTGCATATGTATGTTACTGATATCTATATTACTAAGCAACTATCCCGTGGCATGAAACCTGCAGAGAGTTGCATGTTGCCTACCTAACAGCTTCCAGGGACGCCAAGAATTTGATTTTCAGTATTTCATATAAATAGTGACTGAATATAAAAATTACAGATGCTGACATAATCTACTGATTAAGAAACATAATCTTATGTGAAAGGTTCAACACAATAAGACAAGTATTAGAGTTCTAAACTGTGTATATGTCTCGAGACAGGATAACTCACCACACGTAAATTTCCAGATTGTATTCATTCAGGATCTGAAAGCACTTATTGACTTGCAACGAACTTTACACATACTTTCAAACTTTCACAAAACCACTACTCGCCCAACATAACTCAAAACATGATGAAAGGGAAAAAGTTTATCCCTTACTACAATTTCATTGTTCATGCAGTAGAATTGCTGCAGCAGACATGACATTTTAATTTATCTCTTCTTTACTTCTAAACTGTATTCACAAAACATCCTGCAGTCTTCTCATGTAACAGTGAATGTACCTGCAAAATCCTATCATTCTATGGCAGACGGTTCAGGAGATATGACATCATAAACATTGAGATGCACGAAAAACTAGTTTTGTTTAAAACAGAGTGCAAATTACCCAGATCATACTCATTCAGGTTTGATAATGACAGCACTTATCAGGTTTCAACAAACTCTAAACGAAATTTCAAACCTTTACTAAACTTTTTCTCACTTACATGTTTAACGTCAAACATTTAACAGGTTAACTGATCTGTATGGTAATTAGCAGTTTAAAGCTGTTTTACACACAGGAGTTTGATTCTTTAAGGAATCAGTGGTTTGTGTGTGCTAACTGTGTTCAGAATGATGTGCAACAAAAAACATCAAAAACTCTTAGTCTATGATGCATTTAGTGTACAACTCTGTCCCAGATGCCCATTAAAAGTGTTTTGTACTCAACGTCTATTTCAAAACTGACTGGGATGGTTCATTATTGAGTGCCTGGAATAATAATAATAATAATAATGATCACGTTAAAACCAACATCTACAATTAAGTAAGAGTCACTGTGACAGTGAGAAATTTATTTTTCTAGTTTTAAAATATCACTTTGAATATTGTTGCAACATGATACATGTTGTATATACATTGAGCAGTCCAACTTAATCTGCCTATGAACTAGAGCACTTAGTCCACTCTGTCTCAATGACACATTCAAACAAATATGTCCATTCATAATTCAGTCAAATAAGCTACTGACCAACTTGGCAACATCATTAATAGACAGAAAGTACACATTATGTGCATGTACCTGTGCTAGGCCTATGGGTAGGCCTGCTAAATGGCCCCTCTCTCAGACAAATTCAAATTGACCAGAAATCTTACTAATTGTAAATGGAGCACAATTAATATGTCATCAAGAAATTTTATGAAGTATGTTTGATCTATGAAACTGTTCACTACTAAATTTCAGACTTATTCACTTCAAATAAATTGTTCTTGGGACTTGAAACTTTCTCCAGTAACCAGTCCACTATGTGAGTGTGTGTACGCCAAATTTTTCTGTAAGTATTAGCAGCTCTTATTGATCCGATTCACAGTGTAAACTTTTACATATTATTTTACGTTCTGGAAATAGCACCTGTTAAAGAAGACAAATTCAGCCCATGAGAGACTTGACAGCCCATACTCTCACAGTATTTTATCAGAAGAAACTGTGATTAAGATAGCAACACTATTATATGACATGTTGCAAAACAGCTGTCAAAGAACTCTTCCTCTAGACTAGTACGAACTTCTGGAAGCACTAGTGAACAAAACCATGTTCAATTCCGGTAGTGTCAATGCTGAAATACACTGGTAGGACACCATATGCAGCCGACATCTTAGAGCATACTTGTTGAGATCTTATAGAATAAGGATCAGTTTTTTTTTTTAAAAAAATTTCCCTTGTAATTTTTTTCTCCCCATGCCCAATAAAGCTTTTTGTTATCAGATAAGAAGTCTGACACTAGTTGCTCTTAGAGATAAGAAAATTTAATTTACTGTTCACCAAGTATCACCACAAATGGATCTCTCTCTCTCTCTCTCTCTCTCTCTCTCTCTCTCTCTCTCTCTCTCTCTCTCTCTCTCTCTCACACACACACACACACACACACACACAGTCTGAAAGACTTGCTGCATAAAGGTATCATGACTACACCTAACTATAACTCAGAAACGTTTAGTAATGTCTAGACAAGTTTCACATCCCTGAAAATAAACTTTCACTGTTAAACAATAGAATAGTTTTATCAAATAACCTTTAAAGTACAAAACGAAAGAATATCAAAGATAAGGCTGGACATATGAAAGTAGACATTGCACAGTTATATGAGAAAGACTGATGAAAGTTTTTAGTTAACTTTGCACTTACACTGCATTATATAGCGGGACTCTTATTAATGTTTTAAAAAAACTGAAGTGATGTAGATGACACTGAGAAAAGTAATTTAATATACGACACATACATAGGGCCACAAATGTTGGGAAATACCCCAAAAGTAGATGGCAAATGTTAAGCATTTCATGTCACCAGGTGCAGCAGTGGAGCCAGTCAGTCTGTTGGACCTGATCATCCCAACCCAAGACAAGTATTCATGTCAGTGTCGCTCAGGGTTCGCGTCTTGGGTCTGACAGGCAGTGGGTGTTTTCTTCTTCTCTTTCTATTCTTTTCTTTCATTAGACAGTTGTGCACTTATACTGAGGTGACATTTATTATTTTATTTACTAGTCTTGTGGTCTCCGTTAGTTAGCTGCAAAGTACAGTACAACCAAAACCTACCATATGGTGCCACAAGTAAATAAGTATAATTTTTTGAACTGCATTGATACCGGTATATGATATACACATTCTTTACTAAATAAAGTCTGTAAGCAAAGAAAGATGGTAAAACAGGAAAGAAACACAAAATTAGAACAGATTTGCTTGATTAAGGTGAGGAAAACTATTTAGTGGCTTCTTAATTTACAACTGATCACATTTACAAAAAGTATTCAATAACAGAGTAGCCTAGTGGAGCAATATGCAAGCACTGCCCCTAACAGTGATGGTAGGACCTACAAGCCCAATCGTTGCACATGCAGTGAAGTACATCATCTGGGGACGCCACATGTTCAACATTTGTCATCCACGTTTTGAGTATTTCCCAACATTTGCAGCCCCATGTGCCTTACATTAAATTACTTGTTGCAGAGTCATATACATCACTTCGGAGGTCTTTAAGTATTAATAAGAATCACCCCTGTTTCTTGCAAAGACACGCAACAAATAGGGAGAGGTATGGGGGTAGCGAGATACTGGCAATAACTGTGCCTCTCCCACAACAAATATATGGAGTTTGCTCACAGATGAGAGATATTTTAATTCATAATAAATAAGAACACTCCAGAGCTCAAAACATATATAGACAGCAAATATTAAGATGTTATCTTTAGTGTAACACACGTTTCTAGGTAAGGAAATGTGAAAATATACAATAGCTTAATTAACAGAATGACTTTTTCTAGCAGTGTATCAAATTTTATTAATATCTATATGTCAACTAAAATGTCTGGTTTTCAGGTACCTGTCTGGAGACGCCATTATGAAAGTTACAGCAAAACAAGCATCCAATTTGGCCAGAAGCTATACTTCCTTAAATAAATTTTCCTTTCAAATTTACAAATGCCTAGTCATATGAGAGTGAAGTACAAGATTTGTATGCATCAAGCAGGTAACAAGGAAGTTTTAAATAGTTCTTTTGAATAACTTTCTTTTTTTTTATTTCAGAGTGCTTGTCAGATTCCTTCATACTAGCATTTTTAAAGACAATTAAGTGCTTCGCACAACACAACCGGTAATGCTGAAATACAAACACTGGGAAAAACAATGCTTAAAAACATATTTTTGTAACTATTAGTATATCCTAGTCATGACCCGTGAAAAATTTTGATGCTGCATCACAAAATTCATTCAGATTTTTTCAGTCAAAGAGTGCAAGGGACATTTAGCTGCCATAAAAATTCTTCTTTTATAATTGATCATTCATTTAGTTCAACCTCCAAAGATAAAGGTACTGTAAAGCTTTGCTTAAAACTGCTATAATGCGGCTCTTTTCTGTTGTCTCAGAAGCTCCTGAAAGACTCAAAGAATTTCTCCAACATGAGAAGCATTACAGAATTAAGTTTCTTTTAAATATTTAATGTACTTTCAAAATTGATACCATAATAAAGACAATCTGACATAACTTCATTCCTAATTCAATTGACAGTTTACCGAGAGGAATTTACTAATAATCACTGGACCCAAATTAACTGACTAACAACAGTCTCCACACACACAACTTTCAAAAAAAAAAAGGAAAACACACACACACACACACACACACACACACGCACGCACACACACGCGCGCGCGCACACTGCTACAACAGGGTGTTCAATAAATCATGCATTTCAATACTTTCTATCATTACAGAGTCATTTGTAAGCAAAGGAAGGGTGTAGCATCCATTTCTGTTCCAACGTTAAGAACTTTACTGAAACTTCAGTGAAACTGGCTAGTGATTTAAGGCATTCAATCACCAATTTATAATCACAGGAAGCTGGGAATAAAGGAGGGGGTTAATTTCATGGTCACTATAGCTTAAAATGAACCAATCAATGAAAGACTTCTCCAAGCTTCAAATTAATGTAAAAGAATCAGAGATGTTTGAAAAATACTCTTACATATCACCACTCCCCTAATTATAATTGTAAACAATTTCATATCGAAAAAAAAATGTTGATGGGCAGACTTCTCCCATATATGCAGCATTTAATGTGATAAAAACTGATCAGTTTGTTGCAAAAATTGAATGAAAACAATTAAATTAAAGACAATTTATTCATGGAAACATGCATACAAATAATAAATCATTTAAAAAGAAGTAACAATATATCCCATCTCAATAAAGAAATACTTTCCAAACATTCAATATACAAAACAAGAATGAATAGCATGATTCACTGGAAATAAAGACTCTTGAGTATCTGATAACTTCATAGAATAATAATATTGCACAAATCAAAAGAAGACTAAGAACATAAGTATATATTTATCTCTGTGTGTATGAGATAGAAAATGCTGAGGGATGGAAAGAAGTTTACCATTTGACACATGGGAAAAAAAGAATGCAAGAATATCTGCCATCAAAACTGATTTATAACCAGAGGATAACATCTGAAGGACTAAGGTGACACCTCCACAAATGTAACAGATTTCTAGACTTTAAATAAAACAATACGGTCAATGCTATAAAAATATATTCAACTCCAAATGATACCACTCCTTTCACTAAAAAACGATACATGCAGTCTTCATCCAACTGCACACAGTTTTTCACATGGACGAAATTAATTTAATTCTTGTACTTCAGAATTTTCAATAAGAAATTTCATGCAAATAGTAATGCATCTACTATCACACTCTTACTTCACATAAAGAGATTAGGAACTTTTTAACACAAGCATGCCTCTTTACATTAGTATCATACAATATTTATAGCACATTATGATGAAGGTGGTGATGATGGAAGAGGAGGGGGAGGAGGAACAGGTGGAGGGGGATCTTTGGGCAATGGTGGCTGTGAGGGTGGACGAAGTTCCAATGGAGGTAATGGCGGTGGTGGTATGGAGTGTAGGTGAGGTGGCAATGGTGGTGGCGGAACTGATAGCATTGGCATGTGCATGGACTGCTGCATGTCATACGGCATGCTATAGTACCCATACATGTAGTCAGGCTGAGGAATAATCCCCTGGGGATGATGATATGGTTGGTCATAGTAAGGATGGTACAGATATGAAACGCTGTCTCCAAAATTGGACAGATTAACTTGACCCCTATCACATACCTTAGTACTATGAGGCCCTCTGCTGGATCGCAATTCGGCCCCATTGTGCTTGCTACCCGTAGATTTTTTTGACGACTCTGGTGTCGTCACACGTGCAGTTTTGTGAGGCGGCTGATTTATCATCTCTGACTTGGAAGCGGTCCACTCACGTTTTCGATTGTCTTTTACAGGAGTCGAAGAACTCGTCGCACTGCCACTATCACTGTTACAACTGATTTTAATCTTCAGAGGACCACTAGGAGCAGCTTGAGGAATCTTCACTTTTAACGGGGTATTTGGCAGAGTTTGTGGAGGATCACTAGGTACATCTAGCTTTTTTAACTGGTCTCTGGCAATTTTCAGTTTTTGCCCTAACTTCAGTTTCAGTTCTGATCCAGATCCGGAACTGGTAGATGCTTGTTCCAATGAACTACTCTGTATCTTTCCTTTTGGTATTGTTATTTTAATCGGAACAGCAGCTGCTGGAATAGATTCAGGCTGCTCCACTTTGTAGCGTTCTTTATCTTTACTTTTGTGTTTACTTTTATGTTTTTTCTCATCTCTTTTATCTTTATGTTTGTGCTTTTCTTTTTTCTTCTTTTTGTCACTTCTATGATGTTCCGACACCTTTTTTAACAATGAGTCATCGGCATCAGTCGCTTCAGATGTTACAGGAGTGTCGACGTGGTTCCCTTCTGAAGTCAGTGTCACAGTCTTCTCATACGGAACATCGAGCAATGTTACAACATCTAACATGTTGTTATTGTTAAGATTAAGGTCATGGATAAGTGCACCAGAGAAACCACCAGCACTTTCTGCTGCTGGTGATGGAAATGCTATTGCTCCCAAATCACTAGTGATAGACGGTTTTTGTGACTCTGCCACCATGTGACTAGGAAACTGTCGAACAATATTTGTAGGTTTTGCATCCTTTGATGCAGGCATACTCTTAGATGTAGCTTTCATTCCACTTTCATCTTTCTTCTTTTCACGAACTGACTGAGTTGCCTCTGATGCTTTACCCGGTAGTTTAATTCCCATCTTTGCTTCTCTGATTATGTTTTCATAACCTGCTATCTCGTCTAGCTTCTTAACCACTGGCACTAATTCAGGCTCACTGCTTGAACTACTTGTTCTGTTACGGTTATGGCTTTGATTTGAGGTTCCCGATGAGATACTCTTTCCAGGAGTGCTTGGGGCAACTAGAGGTGGAGACCCAAAATGTATCTGAGTAGTATCAGGTGGCTGTGAAGGAACTTTTCTTGCAGATGATGGTGTACGCTGCTTGGATTTCGCCACACGAGGCGTGTGCGGCGATTCTCTTGTTGGTGTGGTTTTCTCTGAACTGTGTGTCTTCTGAGAGGTTCCTCCTAACTGCTTGCTGGGAGTGGACAAATTTGATGGACTATGCTTAACTGTTTCAGTTTCATGTTCAACCTGTAACAGTTTTGCTGGTGACACATCTTTCTCAGACCTCTTCTTTTTACTTTCTCCAGAAATTGCAACAGGAAGACCATTAACTGCGAACTGATCATTTTTTCCACTTGAAACCTGAGAAGACGCGGATGACACATCCACTCGGCTAGAGGAATGACTAACACTAATGCTCGGTACCTGCAATGTATCTGCTTTATTGCTAGACGAATGTCCACTCGATTTCACTTTTAAGAGAGATTTCTGACTCTTGCCTGGGGATGTACCCTGTCCATGAGAATGTACCTGAAGTTGCCCAGACAATGATTTTTCTCGAGATGTATGACTTGAGGATCTGTGGTGAGTTTTGTGACTAGACTTCTCTGAGCTATAACTAACTGAAGCAGAACTTTGCTGTGATTTTGAAGATACATTTTTAGTTGGTGCTATTGTTACAGTGTCTTCATTGTGGTCATCTCTATTCTGTATCTGTTCCTGTTTAGGTTCACACCTTTCTGGTCTATCATACTTCACATCACAAGGCATTTCCAACTTACGATCACCTTTAAGCTCTGTTCTCACATCGTTTTTTCCTGGCTGAGAAGCAAGAATATTGGATTTTGACACTTCAGAACTGTTCCTGCCATCTGCTCTTCGCTCTGACATGTCAGCAATAGTACTGTGTGAATCAGCAAAATTAGATCTACGATGTTTGCTATCAGATCCAGAATGTTTGTGACTGTGTTGATGTTTGTGCTGATCTGAAGCTGCATCACTGTGACTCTTCTGTGACGGACCTTGCCACATATTTGAAGACAAATCACTATCAGCTGGACCAGCAGCTCTCATTAGTTCCTTAACACGTACATCACCACTACTGTGAACCAAATTGAGAATGTTTTTGTTTTCATTTGAACCCCTGTGTCTCGTAGCATCTGTATTCTGGGTATATTTTGAATGTTCTGCCTGAATATTTTTACTTTCTGTCGACATAGTCATCATCCCATCTTTTGACGAGTTTGCGAATAATGATGTGTTACTAGAATGCTTACTATCAGAAACTGATGATCTAATATCATCCGTTTCATTTCCTTGAACAACCGACTCTGCTGTCAGCTCAATACAACGTGGTTCTTTTTTAATATGACCAGTTGACGATACTGGCAGCTCCTGCTGTAGTGAGGTATTATGCATTCTTGTCTCTGAGGTTTCATGGCGAGATGGTTGTATGAACTTGTGTTCACTTGTACCTCTTACAGACACATCCCGCTTTGAACTTTCCCTGCTGTGGGCTTGTTCACGACGTGCTGCATCACGTGCTGAAGATGTAGACTGTCGTATGGGAACATCATTCCGTGAAGACACCTGCTTCGGATGATGTGACTGAGATGACAGAGCCTGATTTGAACTTGACTTGTTGTGATGGGGGCCATTTGATGACGGTGCCAAAGATCCTCCACTGTTGCTGGTGTGGTGGTGGTGGTGGTGATGGTGGTGATGGTGATGAGGAACTTCCCTGTAAATCATAAACATAAAACTATATGATTTGCACAGCACAACAAATTTTAGGTATAGTTCTATTTATAATTTAATTAGTTTACAACTAGGAAACAAGCATTACATTAATACTGTGTTTCATGAAAACAGCTTGAAACTTCACATAAAGTTAAATTCTACTTTATACAACAGCGTGTTGAAAAAACTGCAAAATGAAGTTTTCACTCTGCAGCAGAGTGCGCACTGATATGAAACTTCCTGAAAGATTAAATTTGTGTACCGAACCTAGACTCGAACTCGGGACCTTTGCTGTTTGTGAGCAAGTTCTCTACCAAATGAGTTACCCAAGCATGACTCGTGATCCGCACTGGCGGATTTGAAGCTGTGAGGATGGATTGTGAGTCACGCTTACGTATCTCAGTCGACAGAGCACTTGTGTGCGAAAGGCATAGGTCCCAAGTTCAAGTCTCAGTCCAGCACGTAGTTTTAAATACTAAATAACAGCAGACACATATGCAATGGTCTTCATCACTCAAGTCAAAACCACAAATAGTCCCAAGGAAAATAATAGTGACATATTTACAATAAAACTGAGATGATGGTTTTACAGAATTACACAAGACATATCTTTCATCATATTTACAGGCTACGCTAACAATTTATGTGATTTCATTTTCCCCATAAAAAGGACATGCACTTTGATGGAGAAGCTGCACACAAATGTGTGAGAAACAACTGTATATTCACATTACTGTTAGTGTATGCACTATTAGCTTCAGTCGGATCGGGAGACCACTTGCTCACAGTATTTTCTTATCACATCATATTACAGGATATGTAACATAAAAATAATGAACCAGGCTTTGCAAGACAGTTGTGTCTGAAAAATATAGTAATGAATAGTTTCTCCTTAGGAGGTTGCATGAATCGCACGATATTCAAACCTGGTTATAATATGCCCTTATGTCTGATTTTACAAAGTGTAATCCAATAATGTGTACAATGTGGGATACCAGTTTGTAACAATTTCTGTTCCAACAGGCAAGAAATCAATGAAAGCACTGTATGGATCTTAAACAGTACCATGGTCAAAACAGTTTGGGGATCAGACAAGATGCAATACAATGCGGGAAAAAATTGTGACCTTCATGAAATGCTGAGTACTGTCACTATTGTTACAGGAATGGGAAGAGACACGATTTCGTTCACCTACACCTTAAACATATAGCTCACTGATAAGTGGAGTGCTATTGAAGTACTGAACACCCAGCAGTCATCTGTGATTATGCTGCTCTTAATTACATGAAAAGCTGGTTCACTGTCTATCAAAATTTTTAGCATAGTGAGCCAATGATAGGTAGAACTGGTATCAAGTGTGAGGTAGCACATACTGATAAGTATTCTCAATGTGTAGTTTCAGAACAGTGGAATCAAATTTTAGACAACACGAGGTATTCAAAGAAAATCAGGGCACTGATGTTCAGGAGCAACGGTGGCCTGCAACAATAGTTCTCTCTGAAAAAGTCTCTTGCTTGTTCTAACAAACAACAGGACATCAAGTCAAACTAATTGCAATAATCTTCGTGCTTTTGGCCTCTATGCATACATTTCTTTTCTCTGGGTCACAGTAACCACATGACACTGTAGAGTGTGCATGTGGCTTGGAGGACACAATGACACACTAAATGGAGCTGTATAACAGAATAGTAGTAGACTGGCAGTGATTGTAGGAATCCACATTGGTGGACGACCACATCATCCAAAGCGGTTCTTTGACAGCTCAAAGATAGAGGGATGAGAACCTCCGATCTCCTATTCAGCTTACATTGGTATCACTGAGGATTCTGGATTCTATAACACACCAGGTCTCATCCACACAGAGATCAACTGGAAAAAACATGCTTCATTAGCTGTATCTCACAAAATTCGTGACAATGTCCAAAGTGGACATTAATCGTATGAAAGTCATCTGAAATTCAGCTAATCATCATCTAGATCCACATCTCTCATGATTGCTCTAGAGCTGAAGATGCTCTGTAGGTTTGACTATTCACATTGACAACATACTGTATAAGGATGGTCAAACCATGATTGCTCCAGCAATTTATGTACGTGTACGCACACACGCACAAATATATATGGCATCAAAGTAATGGAAAGGCCAAAGTAAAATCGTTGTGGATGCAGTGATTTTAGAATATTTATCATCTTTCAGATATCTGGGCTGTCAAAATATACTAGATAGCACTAAAGTTACAGCTAGCTACTTCTACAAGCTGGAATTTGCACTGTTTATAACATATTAAAATATGGCCAGAAAAGACACAAGAGTAAAATTATCATCCTTCCAGCATTTTTCATAGAACTGAATGCTGAGTATCTGTACAACAACAAATTTATCCAAAATACAAAGTGTAGCCATTAAACTTTTGGGAACAAGCAACACCAGATACAGAATATTTTAGTGAACGGACAACACTCCACTTCCCAAATTAGCATCGGCTTAAAGCCCAATGGAAAGCAGAGCTGTTAAGATGACATGACAGGAAGCACGCAGTCTATCTCCGAAAAAAAGGACAGGCTTTAAGCTTAATCCATGAAGTGCAGAAGACAAAGAAGAATTGGATTCCTTACATAATGAATGTTATCTCCTCTGGTTGTCTCAATGATTTGACCAGTGTATAAAATGCAATTCACTCCATCCAGACATAACAATATGTTGACTGATCTTGCATCTACAAAACTTAGTAAGATCCACCATACCCTCCAGGCTTTGTCCCAAAGATTCCTCTTTGTTGGCACCACTGAATTCTACTTTTATGGAATGTACTTTGGAAGTGACACATAGAAGTTTGGTTTACAATCAAAGGTAAATTCCAGACAGCACTGGCAGAATGTTATTTCATTTGAGATCTGCTGCTTTGTAATACAGAGTTACCAATGGAATACCTTCTGCATATATCTAAAAACAAAAGACCACTATACACCACTGTCTATGCAATAAGGTTAGGCGGTAAAAATTAAAATATGATTGAAACACTGTTGCCGATGCAGAAGAAATGAATGGTGTCACAAAATGTTCTATACTTGTAATGTAGAAACAATGTGTCACTGCGAAACCACTGTCCACAAATTAGGTTAACAAATTTACCTCACCTTATATGGTTCTTTAAAATTACAAGTGCAACAAAGGATAAAAGATACAAAGCTATTTGACACTGCTCAAGCACTAGTAATATAATCACAATTCGAATGAGAACTATAGAAGAGCTGTGGTGGGGGGATTATCCAGAAACAAAGTGTAACTACTACTGAGTATGGTTTTTACAGCATCAAGATCTGAAAATGCCTGACCACTTATAAGGTTAAGGTGGAGACACACTGGATGTTCCCCACTCTGCCAACTGCTGCAATACAGTGCCTCAGGAATACATAACACTGACAAACATGAGGGCAAGGAGAATATTTCTTGCCATGACAACAGTGAATTCTGCTTTTGTTATTTTGGTACATGTTGCCGAGTAATGTAAGTCAAACATCAATTTTATCTACAAAATAGTTGTGTTCTGTGGCTTTTACAAATGAGCTAGTTTGTGAGAGCTGCATTCAACCTGACAAACTGTAATCGTATATTGCTATCAAAATCTGCATTTTGAATGGTTTATCATGAATGAAAATTCATTCCAAATTTGTGAAAGTTTGTATGCTGTCTGTTCCATCATTTTTCATGGTAGAGAAATTGGTGGCTGAATTTAAATGTGACTACACTTCTCTATAACATGATCAATGTGAGGGACATCCCAAAATTTCAACCACAGATGAAATCACCGAGTAAGTACAAAATGCAGTATTAAGCAACAGGTGACTGAAGGTGCAAAAAACATCCGACTCCATAGGAGTATCAAAATAAAGGCTATATTATGAAAAGGATAGACTGCTGCTCACCATAAAGTGGAGATGGTGAGTCACTGTCAGTGTCAACAAAAGGAACTGCTAACCAAGTAAACTTTCAGACTTTCAGCCTGTGTGTGTTTACTTCAGGAGGTGGCCTTTTGGTCCAAAGCTTACTTGTTTGGCCAACTTTTTGTTGTGCCTGTCTGCAACTCAACATCTCCACACTTATGGAGAGTAGCAATCTATACTTTTTATAATATTGTCATTATTTTACCCTGGATTTTCCATTGTTTGAGAAGAAAGAACATGGGACATTGTACACAAAAATTTTAGAAGTTTATGTGCAAGATGAGTGGCACATATGTTAAACACTTTCAAAAAGCAAGTCCGAAAACAAATTTCTGAGTAATGCTTAGGGTCTTTCAAGTATGTTCCACTCGATTTTGAGTGACAGCTGCTACCATATGTATGATGTGGATCTACTACTCTATACCATAAACTAAACAAAGTCCACGCAGCATTGGGTGGTGGGAAGCAAAGCCGAATTCATCTGGGGGGAAGTACTGCTTAGGATCCAAAACAGATTCTTGTTACTGATTACCTTGCACACAACTACAGGGCAATATCACAGAAATCTCCTGGATGAATAAATACAAGAGAAGAGGCCTGGAATATAAAAAAAGCCTAGTTCCTCAGAACAATGCAGCTGCTCACAAAAAATGCTGCTGCTCACAAAACGAAATAGAAAATTTAAACACTTGTCTTTAAAATGTGATCCACTTTTTTTTTTTCATAAAAACATAGTAAAAAGTGAAAAATCCTGTTGGAAGAGTTCTGGTCCGGTGCTCAGGAGGTATCAAGTACATCGTAATGAGTCAGGTACAAGACACTTTAAATAGATGTTTCACAAGTGCTTCAATTATGGAAGAAGTAAAGGGCTAGTCTCTGGAGTTACAGACACTGTACTTTTAAAAGAATAAAAATCTGAATCTTCAGGATACTCAGCTATTTTTATTTGTACCTCAAGAAGAAATGGCTGAAATATATTTTACAACTGTAAATGAAGCACCTTCTTAAGTGAGCTGTACCATTGAAATCTATTCCTGATATCATTCTTTCAGCAGTGTAAAATTCTTTATATGTAACTATGGTCATGTCAAGGGCAGGTTCAGTAGAGAATTTCTTTGTGTAGGGCCCTACACCACTGCCTATTTGTCGTGTGCAGTTCTAAGTAATTAACAACATGTAACTTTACACAAGAGAGAAGAAATGACAGGATGGATACAGTGCCTGTACATAGTCCACTTTTTTCGAATAGCATCAAGTAGCCCACAAAGCTTAAATACCCTATCTAACAGACATGTTACACTCTATGTCTTAGTTGACAGCTACAAATTTCAAACAGTAGTAGTCTGTGAAAGCAAAGGTCACAAAAATATTAGTGATACTGCATGAACACAGCATTGTTCATCATTAAAACCCTTGACTCAATTACTAACTAGCAACTGCAGCCACAAGATATATCACATCACTATGGTGTTACAATCAGTCCATAACATCTCACATTGTAGTATCACAGCAAAATACACAAATTTATTTTTATTTAAGAGATATCTCAGAATGTAACAGAAAATTGCACCTGTTCGTTGATGTCCCACTCTTATCTCTGTCCTGTTTTTCACGGTCACGGTCACGGTCACGGTCCCTGTCTCTTTCTCGATCACGGTCACGCTCACGTTTCTCCCGATGATCCCAGTTAGTTTCACGTGACTGTACCTCTGCGTGCTTGGTTCCACCTCCACTCACTGGTAGAAATGTGGTAGTAGAATTTTTGTTCTCCTCTTTAATTGCATTATATGCTGAAAGGAAATAATCAAAGTTTGTAGTTCAATATAAGAACTACTGAATCAACAAATGAAGAAATGTAGCAACCTGCCAAATACTTGGCAGGAAATAATGCATTAAATAACCACAAAATTAACATCCTTACAATTAATTAAGAACATGTTGTCACTCACAATATCCAGTGATTTATTGTGCTATATAACAAGTCCGTTTATTTGGATAGAAGCGTATGGGGCCAGAAGATGCCAAAACTGGTTACTTTCAGAATAAAATAAAATAAAATAAAATCTTAAAAGTATATGACTATTGGTGAATTTTATTGACAGTGACAATTAATTACCAGCCGATATCCCCCAGCCAGGAGGATGATGATGATGATGATGATGATGGCGCAACAAAAATAGAAACATATGGTTCCTAAAAAATGTGGGAGATGCCAGGCTCTTCAGTAGTTGCATGGGCAACAATCATGATGATTCACTGATCTGGACTCTTAACACTAGTCTTGCTATGTTGGCGCTGAAGCACAGCTAAATACAACAGGAAACCACAGTTGTTATATTTCTCTGATGACATGCAGCTGTGTTGTATGGCTTAATGATGGCATTCTGCTGCATGAAATATTCTGGAGATAAAACAGTTCCTTCAAGGCCGGGACTATTCTCAGGAGGATGTAATCAGAAAAAGAAATCGTGTGTTCTATGGATAAGAGTGTGGAATGTTAGATCCCTTAATCTTATAGAAAGGTTAGAAAACTTAAAAGAAGAAAGGTGTGTGTTGATGTCAGACACAGCTAAAAGAACAGGCTTTCTGGTCACATGAGTACAGGGTTATCAATACAAACTTAAATAAGGGTAATGCAGATCTAATAATGAGAAACAGGAATGCAGATGAACTACTATGAACAGCAAAGTGGACAGATTATTACAGTCCAGATAGATACAAAATCTTGACACACCACAGTAGTACATACATATGTGCATACATAAATACATACATTAAAAACAAAGATTCCAAGACTTACCAAGCGGGAAAGCGCCGGCAGACAGGCACATGAACAAAACACACAAACACACACACAGAATTACTAGCTTTCGCAACCGATGGTTGCTTCTTCAGGAAGGAGAGGGAAAGACGAAAGGATGTGGGTTGCGAAAGCTAGTAATTCTGTGTGTGTGTTTGTGTGTGTGTGTGTGTTTTGTTCATGTGCCTGTCTGCCGGCGCTTTCCCGCTTGGTAAGTCTTGGAATCTTTGTTTTTAATATATTTTTCCGATGTGGAAGTTTCTTTCTATTTTATTTACATAAATACATACATACATACATACATACATGGCCACTAGAATGAATTTTCATTCCAGAAACAATCTCCAAAGATTGTAGCAAAGCCATTTCTCCACTATATCCTTTGCTAGTCCCAGGACGAACTTATGTGAAGTCTGAAGACACGTTTGAGTCTCACTCTGGTACATAGTTTCAGTGCGCCAGGAAGTTTCATACATGGCTACTATCGCACTTATGGGAATCTAAGTGCACTTTTTTTACCATATGCAGTACTCAAAATTTGTGCATGCACAAGATTTGATGGCTCATTACATTCGAGTATAAACTTGAATTTTCTACTCAGTGACAACATTGAAGATATTGAAATAAAAATTTTGGGACTCCCCCGTGAAAGGAGGAAAACTGGGCAACCTGTGACTAGTGATACCATAAGAAAAAAAGCAAAGAGGTCATTGCAATTCCTAATATAACAAGGCAAGAGTTTAAGGCTAGTCATGGATGGATTTATCACTTTAAGAAAGACGTAGGCTTACTTCTACAACACTGTACAACAGTTTGCCAAAAGCTCCTGTAGGACTTTGAGAAAAAGCTGCAAAAGCTTCAGCAGTATGTCATCATACTTTGGAAAGAGAATAATTTTTTGATGGGACAAATAGGTAACACTGATGAGATGCTAATTTTGTTTGATTTGCCACATAATTACACAGCTGATGACACGGGGACAAAAGAAGTTACCATCAAAACATAAGGGTTTGAAATATAGTGCATACCTGTAATGTTGGCAATCACTGCAGATGGGTGCAAACTTCCCCTTCCTTAATTTTGGAAAGCCCCAAGACCCTTAAAAATTTAAAGCTGTTCCCTGATGACATCACTGTTCAAAATCAAGAGAGGGGATGGGTGACTAACTTCAAACCTTGACTGGCTCTGAAACATATGGGAACTGCATCCTGATGGGCTTTCCGAACTACAATCAATGCTTTGCCTTGATGCATTTCATTGTCATCTCACTAATGAGGTAAAAAAAGAAGCTCCACACTGTAGCCAGTGATATTATTATTATTCCTGGAGTAATAACTTCTGTGTTACAGTGTCAGCATGTTAGTATAAATAACCCATTCACATGTCACATTCAGCAACAGTACACAGTTTGATTAACAAAACCGTTTTTTGAACTGACACTGACACTGACAGGAAGAATTAAGCTAGCTGTAGCCCACATTATTGCACACTGTGTCTACAAAACATTTCCTGGAGCCGATGTGAACTATGGCCACGATTTATTCATTGTGAAAGCCAGAATAAAGCTGACAAAATTACAAAAATGTAGGAAAATTAAGGAGATGAGACACTGATAAGTTGAAACAACCTGAACTACTTGTGATTGTCAAAGGGAGCATTAGGCAAAAAGTAATACAAGAAAAGAGAAATAGGTAGCCCTGAGAGATGGAATAGCAAAGCCACCAGAGGATCAAATAGGCAAAAAGACATCGCTCAGCAGAAATCCTTGATAGACCAAAGGAGAAAATGCATAAAAACCAGACAAGTGTATTACTCGCACTTTAAGGGATCCATACAAACTTAATTATGTATGCAGATAGTTAATCTGTAGGTTTTGAGGAGTGAGTTTGAGAGTATCAAAATATGTGACATAACTGGCTGCCTCTTTTGATTGCACTGACTTACAAGATTAAATTTTTTACACTGAAAAGGAACTGTGGACCTTAGTATCTGACAAATTTTCAACTTTATATATCTACTCATTTCTGAGAAGAAGTGGTCATTAACAGACAGACAACAAAGTGATCCTATAACCCTAAAAATGCAGCAAATAAAACAGGTAAAGGTAAAACAGATATCTACAAAATGAGATTGGCAGAAAATGTAAAATGGCAATTCACATATGGCTACAGGAGAAATACAAAGTCGTAGAATCATGCATGACTACAGTAAAGGTAAATGTCACATAAGGAAAGCTGAAGAAACTTTTGGAAAAATGTGGGCAACTGTAAGAGCAAGAAGAGCTTAGATGGCACACCAATACTATGCAGAGAAGGAAAAGGTTGAAAGGAATATATATGTGTGTGTGTGTGTGTGTGTGTGTGTGTGTGTGTGTGTGGGCGCGCGAGTATATACCTATCCTTTTTTCCCCCTAAGGTAAGTCTTTCCGCTCCTGGGATTGGAATGACTCCTTACCCTCTCCCTTAAAACCCACATCCTTTCATTTTTCCTTTTCCTTCCCTCTTTCCTGACGAAGCAGCCGCCGGTTGCGAAAGCTCGAAAATCTGTGTGTGTGTTTGTGTGTTTTATTTATTGTGCCTATCTACCGGCGCTTTCCCGCTTGGTAAGTCTTGGAATCTTTGTTTATATAAAAGAAAGAAACTTCCACATGGGAAAAATATATTAAAAACAAAGATTCCAAAACTTACCAAGCGGGAAAGCGCCGGCAGACAGGCACAATAAAATAACACACAAACACACACACAAAATTACGAGCTTTCGCAACCGGCGGTTGCTTCGTCAGGAAAGAGGGAAGGAAAAGGAAAGATGAAAGGATGTGGGTTTTAAGGGGAGGAGCTACATTGTTCATCAATGTGGGTCTAGCAACCGATACTGATAAAAGTGCAAAAAGGCATCAAGGACAGTATACGTGCGGTATCAACAGCATCTTTGTAGACCACACCTGGTGCACCGCCCTCAGTTGCACAGGAGATGACATTTTTAAACCTCCTGCCGGTGTGTAGTGAGGCAAGCTCGCTCTTCCATTACTCTCCACCACCAGAGAACACTGAATTTTCATGACCTCACTGCCTAGGACTGACTGGCTGTCATGTATTTTTAAGCAACACACTCAGAGCTTCACCCCAGCCTCAGTGAATCTGCAAACTCTTTATCAACCTCAGTATGGAAACTGCAGAGAGGAAAATACAGCGACGTAGCATGGCGCTATTAAGCATTATGAGTTACCAGTGATTTATCCGATTGTATCAGCATTCCAGACATTTTGGTTTTATCAAGAACATTATTCTCGTTGTACATAACTCAGCACCACTGAAAGACCTACAGCACTTAAAAATTATGTATATTGCAATTAAGAGTACATATTATAAATAAACTTACTGATGTGTTACCTTTTCATAAATGTCGAACTGTCTTATGTGGCCACCTCTATTACTGAGACAACAACATGTATACAGAACGACCATCTGCATACACCTTATGTACCATTTACAGTATTTTATGAAGTGAACAATTCAACACAGACACTAGAGAAGGACGACGATTCTCCTTAGGTATGAAACCTCATTTTGCTTGGGTAGTGCCAGCAGACTAGTTACATATGGCCAGATGTCAATAAATACCCTTCCCCAAATACCCCTGATGAATGAATTAAAAGTTACATACAAGATGTGGCTATAAAATAATGGGACTAATGCTCTCAAGAGTAATTACACATGCGCCAAAAATGTATGACCAATAGCGGTGAAGAGTGAAGCCTTCTCATTTGAATATGGCACCTCTGATGCCTATAGACAAATTGGTGCAGCTGTTGCCTTCGTTTGTGTAAGAGCTGTAATTTTGTTTTGCTGGAAAAATGGTAAGTGTCATAATAGAGCACTGAACTACTGTGAAGTTTCACATGAAACTCTGAAAAACTGCTACCGAAACCTATCTTTCAGTAAAAGAAATGTATGGTGCAAACAAATCATCATATAAACAAGCTTTTGAGTGGTTCATGCACTTCTAAGATGGCTGAAAAGACACTGAAGATGACTCATGCTTAGGTTGCCCTTCAACTTCAAAAACAGATGAAAATATAAAAAACTAGATAACCTGATTCGATCTGACTACTGATTGAGTATCCGATAAATTGCTGAAACAGTAAGAAATGAAAAGAATGGGTAAGTCAAATTTTACATGACCAATTTAACATGAGAAATGTGTGCATGAAACTGGAGCCAAAAATTCTCGTGTTTGAACACAAAGTTCATAAAAATGTTTGTACTGACACTTTGAATACCACTGAAAATGATCCTAATATCTTGGAAAGACTGATGACATGTGACATATATTGGTTTTTCACTTATGATACTAAAACTACACTCTGTGTCAGATATCTTTAAAGCATGGGTGACATCACAGAGAGAATGGCCACAGAGCTCGGCACAAGAGTATGTACACTGAACAGCAAATGGACTGTGAGTAATCACCTTCAATCATTGTCAGACAGCACAGTTACTCCTTCCAGTTCTCCATCTCCTTCAGAGTGAGAATCATCATAATCACTGTCATTATCACTACCTATTCCACCTAAATGTATTATTACTTTATCAATTTCACCATCTAAAGAGATTTCTTGTTGCATGTATTCTCCCTCAATTTTTTTTAACGTGTTTGCACAGCAGAATCTAATCTTCTTTATTCACTGAATTAAACTTCTCCTTGCACAAATCTTCACAGGTTTATGCTACAGAGAAAGTTTCTAGAAGCTACCTAACGTTTCACAATAGACCAGATGTTTTCTATCAGATTTAATTCCGGGTGGTAAGGTGTAAGGTGTAAGGTATAAGGTAACATGAACAACAGTTTACAGAATCTTATCGACGGAATACTTGATGGGCCTTGACTTGGTTCTTAGAACAAGCTCATACAGAATAGGTTTCAGCATGTCATCCAAGAAGGGGATATGTTCCTTTGTTAGCTATTTTCTAATATCATCTTCATTATGATATGGAGCACTTTCAAGTATTAGTGCACAGAGTTAGGTTTTAAATTGAGGATCACCTTTCCTGTCGTTCACTTCTCACAATTTTTTTGGTTCACATGGCTGTATAACCTCCCATTGCTCGACTTGACTTCCATTTGACAGATGCATTAGGAATGAAGCCATTTTCACCACGTGCTTGAGTTGTTGTTAGGCTTTTACCCTTTGATACTGGTTTGAGGAGACCACAAATTGTATTATCACTCCACAATTTTCCACCTACATGTGACGATAAAATTACAGTTTCATTAACTTAAACAATGTCCCAGTTTTCCTTACTAAATTGTTTAATTGCTTCAAATACGCAATTCTTTTTTTCTTGGATGTTGCTTCTCTATCTAACAATATGAACATGCTTTATTATTATTATTATTATTATTATTATTATTATTTATTTTCCCCCCAGCACCAGAAATCTAAGTTCTTCAATAACCACCTTACACTTGTGTTGCTATCTTGAAAGT
Organism: Schistocerca gregaria; assembly: GCF_023897955.1. NCBI lineage: Eukaryota > Metazoa > Arthropoda > Insecta > Orthoptera > Acrididae > Schistocerca > Schistocerca gregaria. Next base: position 117,467,033 of record NC_064931.1, on the reverse strand, counting down.
CTATAGCTTCTTTCAACTACTGTTTAACTCCTTCATCTGTAGACAATGGATTTTTGGTCATAGGAAAGTTATAAGCAAATCTCCTGACGACAACCTCATCAAAACTGTCAATGTCTATAGTTGTTTTGCATTTATGTATTTTCAACCGAAGTTACAAATTTCCTTCCTCTGCCAAATTCTGATGGTTACCTTCCCTTTTAATTTTCTGGATAGTGCTACCCGTTAACTCATCTTCCATAAACATTAAAATTTTACATAAAATCTCCAGAAATTGACTATTCAGTTTCCTGCCTTTCAATTCTGATGTACTAAAAGGCATCATAATTTTCATCTTAAGTCATTGCACACTAGTAACACAAACACGGAAAAAACAACAACAACGGACACATGTGGGAGACTGAAGGTTGCCAAATGTATTAGCACTGAACAGTGCCTTTCCGTGCATGTGCAGTGGCAACAGCACTTACACTTTAATGGTTATGAAGATTTCAGATACCTGTCGTGAAGTGCAAGCATCAATCCATGCACTGAAAGGGACCAATGTCACCGAGAGCAAAAGAAGTTCGAATGAGCATATCAAGATCCAAAAATGAGGATTTTTATTTTTTTTACACACACACACACACACACACACACACACACACACACACACACACACACACACACACACACATTGATGGAATTGTATATCTTCACTGGGTTCCTGAAGGTCAAACTATTAATCAGCATTACTAACTGGAGGTTCTTGCTCAACTCAATGGAAAAAATATCCACAATGAAGCAGAACAAGTCTCCAGTTCTGCATCATGACAATGCAGTAGCTTATACCACGTCACCTATTAAGAGGTTTCTAGCAAAGTACAGCATTCCAGTGTTAGCCCACCTGCATTGTTCACTTGACCTAGCACAATGCGACTTATCTATTCCCCGAGGTCAATTCTGCATCAAAAGGAACAAGATTTCAGTCTACTGAAGCAGTGAAAGAAAAAGTGGCATGTGTCATCAAGAAGTTCACAGAGGACGACTTTTAGCACTGCTTCCATCAATGGATAATTCACATGGAGTGTTACAGGGATAGAGGGAGGAGGTATATTGATAGTAACAATAACTAAATACATATTAAAAATAAAGATTCCAAGACTTACCAAGCGGGAAAGCGCCGGCAGACAGGCACATGAACAAAACACACAAACACACACACAAAATTACGAGCTTTCGCAACTGGCAGTTGCTTCGTCAGGAAGGAAGGAAGGAGAGGGAAAAATGAAAGGGTGTGGGTTTTAAGGGAGAGGGTAAGGAGTCATTCCAATCCCGGGAGCGGAAAGACTTCCCTTAGGGGAAAAAAAGGACAGGTGTACACTCGCACACACACACACATGTGCGGATGGATATGTGTGTGTGTGTGCGAGTGTACACCTGTCCTTTTTTTCCCCTAAGGGAAGTCTTTCCGCTCCCGGGATTGGAATGACTCCTTACCCTCTCCCTTAAAACCCACACCCTTTCATTTTTCCCTCTCCTTCCTTCCTTCCTGACGAAGCAACTGCCAGTTGCGAAAGCTCGTAATTTTGTGTGTGTGTTTGTGTGTTTTGTTCATGTGCCTGTCTGCCGGCGCTTTCCCGCTTGGTAAGTCTTGGAATCTTTATTTTTAATATATTTTTCCCATGTGGAAGTTTCTTTCTGTTTTATAACTAAATACATATGTTTTTGAAACAAAAAGTTTTAAGCAATAGTCCCATTACTTCATAACCACACATCATATATCATATCAGTGAAGTAGGTAACAACACAATCCTGCAAGATGACAACACTCAGCACCACTGGGTTTGTTGCACGGATAAACATCTTCAATGCCAAGCAACTGCCAACCTAAATCTCTTAATCCTATACAGCATATATGGGATGCTCCCGAGAGGCACTCACCGTTGTTCTCCCCTGAAGTGTCACACGTTAAGACCAATTTTGTAAGACAAATGATTTTATTGACTAAGAGTAACATGTTTGCACGTGTTACTGTCCTTCAGAGTAGTCACCAGCATTGCGTAGAATCCGCTGCCAATTATGTGGCAGGCATAGTATACCATTAGCAGGGCCTGTTCTGTTGATGGTGCGAATGGAGTGGTCTACTGCCTGTCCAATCTCTGGAACAGTTCTGAAGCGAATTCCATGAAGTGGTTCCTTGATCTTCAGAATTAAATCAAAGTCACAAGGACTTAAGTCTGGAGAGTATGGTGGATGGTACAGTACTTACCACTCCCATCAACCGAACAGAGCAGCCGCAGTTTGCGCTGTATGTGCCCATGCATTGTTGTGCAAAATGATGGGTAGGTTGTGCAGAAAGTGTCACAGCTTCTTTCGCAAAGCTGGTCACAGGTGATGCATCAAAAACGAACAGTAATACTGTGCATTGACTGTCTGCCGTGGAGGAACGTAATGCGTTAGGATAACACCATCACAGTCATACACGAGAATCACCATAACTTTAGACCACTCCATTCGCACCATCAACAGAACGGGCTCTGCTAACAGTATACTACGCCTTCCACATCGCTGGCAATGGGTTCTACACAACATTGGTGACTACTTTGAAGGACAGTAACAGGTGCAAACATGTAACTCTTTTGTATCGGTTGTGAATAAATAGTTGCCACTATTTAAGTTCCAAACCCCTAATAAATTCTTTGCCTCAAGCTACGGTTTCAGATTTTATTTATTCCATGCCATGTGCTGAATATGAGTCTGATCACAGTCAACACTCAACTTTTCAGTTATTTTTGTGATTTTTGTTTAATATGCGAAACAATATACCTCCATATAATCTTCCTTCTTTTGCACATAATAAATTAACATTTGCTGATACTGTCGATTCCCCCCCCCCCCCCCCCCCACCCTCTCCCCCAAACATGGCATTTTATGCCCTCTGCCACAGTAAATAACTTTCTCTGTAACTCACTCATTCTCAACCTGTAGGGCACACCCCCTATTGGGGTGGGAGGTGGGGTGGTAGGGGGGCAGGGAGCGTGAGGTTATTGAAAAGAAGAAAATATGAAGCCATAAACTGATTAATTTTCTGAAAGAAAAGTAAAGCAGAATACATTCTGACATAATAAAAACTTAAGATTCACATTTACACTGATACAATACACGAAAAATTGGACTGTTTAGTACTGCACAATGATTCAATCTACACTAAAAACAAGTTGTGTAATTATAACTGATTCCCTTGGATCTGGCTTGCAAAGCAACATTTTTGAACGAGGATTTAATATATGAAACATAGACACTCTTAATTCTATTTCTATGTTTAGCTGAGATCTTTGTCTTTAAAGCAGTCAATGCAGAAAAACTGGGTTCACAAAGATAGGAAGTTGAGAATGTTGATGGTACATAAAATGTTCGTTTTCAGTGCAGGAAACTCATCAGTCCTCCCACAACTAAAATTCAAAGAGCGAATTATTAATAAACTGTCTTTTGATTTCGACACTTGCCATGAATTCTACAAACACTACTACTTCGGCAGCTGAGAGACCTTTGGGAGTATGTTTGCACACTAACTGTAAGACAGAGGAATAGGGGGTCACCGTTTCCAGTTTTGTCAAGGTAGTGGATAAGTGTTGCAAAAAGCAAGCAATAAATTTACTTATTCTTGATAACTGGTAAGGTTTCTAACTTTGCAGCTTTAGCATCAAAATGTATATATAGTAATCACCTGTGGAAAAAGGTGGTGGTGGGAGGGGTGGTTAAAATTATGATCGAAAATTGAGTCGTGAATACTGAAAAGTTGAGAAATGCCACTGTAACCCAAAGTTCCAACATTTCAACTTCCCATCCATCTTCGTTCACTTAGTTCCCATTCATCTTCATTCACTTAGTTCTTTTTCTTTGCCTACCCTTCAGAATATGCACCATTTAGTGATCACTGAAGCATAATTATGGTTTCTGAGAAGAAAATATTTTTAAGACCAATTTATTTAAGCTCTCATAATTCATTTACACCACCTGCCAAACACCTGTCACTGCATCCGGCTGCAAAAAAATTATTACACAAACTTATATCCAAATACTAAAAGGCTTTCATCAGCTTCAACCAAAATTTGCTGTCTCCATACAGAACCGTATGTCTCCATAAATGGTATTCAAAACTCAGTCTTGTCAGGCCGATGTTTGTAGCATTTATTCAAGCAAACATTCCCACAAAAATACTTTGTGAATTCAATAAACACAAAATTTCTTTCACATCATCAAAGGATGTGCCATCTTGACTTACATCATCATTCTTTGTAAATTGTGCTAAACCAATTCGCTGGTTTGTTTTGTTTTTTGGGTGCAAAACCAACTAGGATCATACACACCCATGTCAGAACTGCAGAACACTAAGGAAAAAAAGGAGTTAAAAATAACTACACATTAAGCCCAATCAAACGAAGGAAAGACAGCTAAAAACAGGGATGTGGAGAAATGTCCATAAAATACACCATAGAACAGAGGTCCTGAACTAGAGATTAAATGTCCATCGCCATACTGCTACAATGAATAAAAAATAAAACGTAGTCTACAGCCCGCACAAAGTTTGCTAAAACGGACGATAACTCAGACGGAAAATATAAATGAGAACATAACTGGTTGAAAAGGGGGAATTCCGTCAGGAAATGGCGAACCATCAGAGGTTGAGGGCAATAAGCACATAATGATTGGGGAGCACCACTTAACAAATGACGATGGCTAAAAAGACAGCCCAATACACAACCTACCTAAATTATCTTCTTGCAGCAAGAGGACTGAGAGGAGGTCGTCCAAGCCAATGAGAGAGGCTTAATTCTCCGGAGCTTGTACCCATGAAGGGAGAACCAGTCATGAGGTCAAAGTGACACCACCTGCTGATAGACAGCAACACAGAGATCATTGGAGGCAATATAAAAACTAGCGGTCTGAGGTACAAGGACGGCAGCCTTGGCAGCAGCGTCACCGGCCTTGTTTCCTGTCAGAATAATATGACCAGGAACCCACATAAACATCACGGTGGCTCCACCAAGAGTGAGCAAGTGACAGCTTTCCTGGACCTGTTGCATTAAGAGATGGACAGTGTACAACACACAGAGGGTTTGAAGGGCACTGAGAAAGTTGGAGCAGATGACGTAATTGAAAAACCTGTGTTGCTGGGTGTACTGCATGGCCTGATACATGGTGAAGAGTTCTGCTGTAAATACTGAGCAGTGTTCCAGAAGCTGATACAAAAAAATGTTGGTGCCAATGATGAAGGCGCACCCAACACCACTGTCAGTCGAAGAGCCATCAGTTTACACAAATGAACTATTGTCAAGTTCTGAGCGAAGGTCATGGAAGTGAAGGCAATAGAGCGAGGCTCGAGTAATCTCTTCAGAAGTGAATGAAAGCCCAGCCGGACAGGACGGCCACACGAAGCCAAGGTGGCGAAGGGTTCACACCCATCTGGAAAGTGGCAGGTAGCTTGAAGTTAAGTTACCAGAGCAAGAGCTGAAAGCAAACTCCAACATATAACAGTTCACTGTAAATGTCTTCATCTATTTTGAGAGACTTTCTTCCAATATGAGACACTGTCTTTGAGAGTCTACCTCAGTCTACAAAAGGTCCTAAACTAAGCTAAATTAAACGCGGATATGGAGGGGCATGTAGTCAACACACCACTCTCCCGGTCATATGTCAGTTTACAAGACTGGAGCTGCTACTTCTCAATCAAGTACACTACTGCTCATTAATTTCGATACACCGTGGTATTTCAGATTTACAACACAAATCAAACATTATTTCTCACAAAATATAATTATATTAACTTTCACATATATAATACAATCACAATCATTATATTTTACTTTCATCAAAGTATCCTACTTTGGATTTAATGACTGCCTCACTAACTCGAGGCATGCAGTTAATCAGTTTTTGTATGTATCGTGAATCTATATGATTCCACACATCCTTACCAATACTTCAGAGATGTTTCTTGCTGGATATATTAATTTCCCTGATTCGTCTGTCAATTTCATTCCAGACCATATTAATGGGATTACAATCGGGGCTTTGGGACGGCCATACCATACCATTCAGTACTTTCTGTTTTTCCTTTGATGCAATGTAGTTCGTACAGTATGCCCACCAATGTTTTGGGTCATTATCCTGTTCTAAGGTGAACCCTTTCCCTATTAAATGCAATCCACTTCGTATTGCATGATACTGAACTATGCGGTAGTGCTGCTTCTGATCAATATATCCTTCTATTTCCACAATGTTGCCAACTCTATCTCTGGCAAAACATCCCCAAACCATAATAGAAACTCCACCACATTTAACTGTAGGTAGAACACACTGCTGGGATACCCTTTCCCCTACAAATCGGTGAACAAATATTCTCTTTCTGGTTACAAAAATCTTGAACTTGGATTCATCGGTGAATAACACCTTCGCCCACTCTTCCGATGTCCAATTATGATGTCTTCTAGCCCATTCAAGTCTTTTCTGTTTATTTATGGACGCTGGAAGCGGGTTTTCATGCTGTGACACATCCTTTCAAGCAGGCTTCAGTCAGTCTCCTCCTTAATGTTGCAACAAATATTTTTGTCGTGTTCATTTCTACCAATTCTGCACAAATCTGCAGCGCTGTTTTGAATCTATTTCTCTTACTGGTAATTCTGTTAAATTTATCATTACTTTTAGTTCTTTTACGAGGTCGTCCTGGTCATGGTATGTCCTTATTGCTACCCATTGTCTTCTGGTGGTGGAGGATGTATTGCACTCCCCCTGTAGACACACTACACTTTTCGCAATTTGGTGAATAGATAAACCTGCTTGACTAGGTGCTGCAATTGCAGCACGTTTTTCTATGGATATCTCCACTCGTGGAGCCATACTTCAGTGTGCACACTTCAATGTCACGAAGGAACTGACATGCAGGAACCGCGTGTTGTGTATCGTAGCAAAGCTTGCCATTCACTGCGGACATTACACCACTACAGGGAACAACACAAGTGCACCAAATGCAGCATCCGTCGGCAATTAGGTAAACAAACATATCACATTTACGAACACAACATAGTTTGTTGGATACTATTCTATCTCGATAACTACAAACAAAAACCATGACGTGTACAATTGTTGTACTATTCCTTTGCTTCCTGAACTGTACCCATGGTATTAGACTTTATCTACAGAGAACTAGATGTCATTGACTGGGTGTTTTGAAAGTAATGAGCTTGCCTCACAAGGGCTGAGTGCACCCCACTTGCCAACAGCGCTTAGCAGACCAGATGGTCACCCATCCAAGTGCTAGCCCAGCCCTGCAGCACTTAACTTCGGTGATGTGACGGAAACCTGTGTTACCACTGTGGCAAGGCCATTGGCCTACAAAAGGTCCGATCTGAGGAAAATGGTTGAGAAGGTTGAGGTGGTAACACCATCGTTGCATTTTAATTGGGATACTATGCCAGAAAGTAAAGAAGTCAGAATTACTCTTTGATATGAACATCAAGGAAGCAAAGAAATTCAGTGAGACATGAAGCCCTCACCAAATCTGATCCATTAATTCCACACATGTCCCCAATAACCACAAACGTTAAAATGAAATTACTCTCAAAATCATATATCCAGTATTAGCCTACTGAAGTGAAAACTACAAGGAAGAAAGCGGGTGGTGGTACTTTTTTAATCTGGCCAGACATATTGATGAGTCACTTCATATAATTATTCTTAAGTCTGGCGACTTCGATAGAGGCAGCATGGAAGGGTACATTTGCCAGTGCCAGTTCACATGGCAAAACACCCACAGCAGATTTAATGACTGCTGCAGATTGCCTCGCTCTCACTTGTCAACCAATCAAGATCTACAGCTTGCTCTCCAGTGCACCTATTGATGGTAATGCTGTGCTACATGGTTTTCTCCTTGAGTGTGATTTGGACTTAATTGTTACAGACTGACGGCGTTTGGCTAGCACACAAATTTGGTTTGGCTAGCACACAAATTTGCTGGTCTGACTGACGCGAGATGTCTTCACTCACCATTCAACCAACTGTTGTGTTTTCAGTGGTTGAGCTGATGGTGTATGGGAGCACCAAGACCATGATTCATATCAAAGTTCTCCCAGTCGAACCTACAAACAGTGGTCGCCAACAGTGACATATGCATTATTCACCAAACATTCAGAGTATTATACTGACCACAAGGTATCCATCTACAGGCACATTTTGTTTTGTGTACTTCCCGAAGAGTCGGGAATAGTAAGCAAGTTGTGCTTAATAAAACTGATTTTGTTAAAGAAGCAGACATACAACAGCTAATCATATGCAGATGTAGAGGATGAGCATCACACTAAAATGTTACTTAATAAAGGAAAATTACATTACTAGATGATGTCTTTACAACAAAATTTGGAAAATTAACTACCAACCTTGATCTTGGGAAGTTCTATTTTGTACAATAAACAAAAATTTTATGTCCGGTGACTCCAGAGTAATAATTACTTCAAAGACGGGGCTAATAGTGTGAATAATATGACCAAAAAGAGATACATGGCGAGGTGGAGGGCTTTCAAATGTAGGGGATGGGGGTTAGTCATTATACTAGGGAGCAGCTCCTCGTTCCCTCCATTTCTAAGGGCTAAATGCCAGAGAGAAGTCTTTGGCCTAGTCCAGTTGGCCCCTAACTCTATCTTCACACTATTACCACAGTGTCATTTCAGCCAAGGGTGCTGTCCAGATATAATCTTAAAAAGCAACAGCTGCCAAACAAACACCTACTGTTAACAGGGTTTATGTGGCAATACTATGCTTCATTCATGCTGCACCTAGTATGGCTTTTTAACTTAGTTGCTATCCACTATCCAGCATTCATGTTTGTGTGCACTGCATGGAAGTGTACGTTTGTGAAGATAGCAGTGATTTTCATCACATAGTATTGTTATTTTTGTTTGTGAGTTAAGATGAACAGTTTCGACAGACACAGAGCCAAACAAAGGGAGTTATATACAAAGTATACAGATTTCTTTGTAACCTTTAAGGCAATGCTAGAAGAAACGAATTCTTCTTGGCACTGAAGACTGCAACAGCAAAGGCATATGGTGTTTTGCTACAAACCATACTGAAAATATTTGCAGAAGCACGGATAATGGAAATCTGTGGTTCGGAATAAAGTTTCCATCTCCAAGAAAATATATTAGTGAAGAAGAACTGTCATGGTTCTGGACTTTTCCAAATAGACATTGTTCATCATATTGTATTGGAATTTTATTACTGTGGCAAGTATCTTACAAGGCAAAATAGGTCACAAATGTTTTAAATTACAAGATTGCTTTCACAAAGGGGGGGGGGGGGCTGCCATGTGGGTGGAAGAATTCTGAAATCTTTGGGACTTAAGACACACAAAACATATCAATGGAAGTGGTATTCTAATGGAGAGATCACATTTTTTAGCAGTTAAGGCTACTTTTCTAAGAAAAATATACATCAGAAAAGAAAACTGTTGCCCTACTATTTCGATGAGACCTGGTTCAGTCAAAATTACGCCATAGAACACATCTAGCAGGATTTTAAAGGCAATGGCCAGCTGAAAGTGCGGACTGGCAAAGAAAAAAAGGTTTTCTGCCTGTCATGTAGGACCATCTACATATGATTTCATGAAAAGTGCAAAGAAAAATTTATTTTGTGACCATCAATAAGAAATGAATCATACTGCTTTTAAAGAAAGTCATTTAGATTTATTGTGGGCTTTAGAAAAGGGTTTGCAAGGTGTCATGGATAACGCCAATTACCTTCAAGAAAAAAAGAACATTCCTAATTCATGTACAAAGAAGGAAGAAACTGCACCTGCTATACAAAATTGGAGATGGCTGAGGATGTATGGTGTCAGCAGCACCTTTATAACAAATATGAACTTGATAGCTTAGCAGCAGAAATGGGAAACAAGGTCATGAGGCTGCCCCCTTACCACTGTCAACATTACCAAATAAAAAATGTAATGAGCCTAGTGAATGGGAAGGCCACACCCAGAAACTGCAAAATGAATTATATGCACAATTTACTTGAGGAAGCAATTGATGATGTCACAGTGAAAGACTTGATTAAGTGTGAATATCATGCTGAAAACCTGCCAGAAAATGACTTTCTGGAGGAAAGCACCCAAGAAAAGTTCACTGAAAGAATTGTCATTGCCTAAAATTAGTCCTCTGAACAAGACAATTAAAAAGCAATAAACACATTAAATGTTATATTTCTTGTTAAGCAGGCAGAAAAGGAGAAGTTCCTTCCACACATGCCCCTCCAGGCACCATTTTCACTGATTTATAGTATAGTCTGCATAGTTATGAACAATATGTCTGTGCAGAACTGAAGACAGTGGGAAAGGTAGTGACAAGCTGATACTTTAAATTTGCCCATGTAACATCTGTTTCTTATGTTTTCCACATATATACAAGGAGTATATGACACAAATTCTCTGTACATTTGCCACACTATGGTTAAGAGGATCACTGAGTGCATTACTTTTTAAGTTCAATTCCTGAAACGCTCACATCAAATATTAAGTGGCTGTACCAATTTCAACAGACTAGTCACTGCCAATATAAAATGTTGACTCCTTAAATTCTTTGACACAGCTGTTGGCCAAGAAATATTTACAGGGCATCAATAAAGGTTGGTCTGCCAAAAATGGTATAGACACTAAATAAATTTTGTGGACATAGACTGAAACAAACTTTAAGAGATGCTGCGTGTAGTCAAGAAACAAGACCAGTATTCTTAAGCAATTACTGTAAACCACTAAGACCCCATATCTGTGTTAACTACACATCATTGCTTCATACAGTCTGCTCTACTGTACAACACAGTATGAGAAAATTTTCACAGCATAGACTTTAAACGAGCAAATTGTAACAGCCTAGGTCAAAGACTGCTTTTGTGTGTGTGTGTGTGTGTGTGTGTGTGTGTGTGTGAGTGTGTGTGTGTGTGTGTTGGGGGGGGGGGGGGGGGGGTTAACATACAGCTTGTGACAGATAGTAAAACCAATTATTAAGTTAATGGTTGCCATAAAAGATTATATACTGCTTCTAACTAAATAAAACATACAACATATTTTATTGAGGGGGAGGGGAATGATCCCAAATAAAAAATAAAAAGAGGAGCATGAGGGGGAGGAGGACACACACACACACACACACACACACACACACACACACACACACACACACACACACAGAGAGAGAGAGAGAGAGAGAGAGAGAGAGAGAGAGAGAGAGAGAGAGATATTTATGTGGCAACATTAAGTTGCCACAAAATTCAATTACAAAAGAAAACTTCAGTATCACAGCTGATTTTACCATGTTTAAGCTCTGCTTGGCCATACTGCTGGAAACCAAGACCCTCTCCTGCTGGGTTGGCTCCTTCAGATGGCTTGACTTTCCGAGGTTCTGAATCCTAAATTGATGCAATAATTGCTACAGTATAAATATTTGTAGTTATTACATAAACTTAACATAATTTCTGTGCAAAAATTTGTATCTATACAACATAAAGTTAACAATCACCCTTAAACACTTGGTATCCACACACAGAAACTTATGATTGTTGTCAAAAAACATTTTGGGGACTTTGCTTCATCACCAGGTAATTTCCAAAATATTGTGTGATTAAGACACATAAGTTTTAGCTGTTTCAACAGTTTAGCACACAGTCGCCAACACAGTCTTCATAACGTTTCAGAGAGGATTTCAACAAGTATAGTCAGGTACTCAAACACTATATAAAATAATTGAAGCACACTCACAAAAATATCACACACACATCTCGATACTACATACAGATGTAGCACAATTCCAAATTTGAATTACTAACACTTTGCATTACATTGCAATACATTTATTTAAACTAGATGTGCAAAGCAGAGACACACAGGATAGTCTTTTATTATTGTAAATACAACAACAAGACAGTAACTGAAACCTGTTTTACGATATTCATAGTAAACTTATTGCAAAAATAAAATATTTACACACAGATTTCTAAACCTGACATATCTTAACAGATGTGAGAAACTTACGAAAAGAGAGCCTCCCATAGTCGGCGGAATTGGTGCTGTTTGAGAAGCACTGATACTCATTATCTTCCGTTTCAGTTTTGTTGGACATTTGTCAAAAATTACTAAAAATTCTGCTGTCAGCTGTTCCAACTGATCAAGACTGACAGTTTTGTCCACATACCAAAACCAATCTTTTCCTTCATTTGATTGAGGTATCTGTTTAACAGAAGAAGAAACAAAAGTCAAACTGAACTGCATACTGACAATATGTGGGGAGGTGGGAGGAGTTTTAAATTACATTATCTGAAATACATGCATGTGATGGGACCTCCCAGGCATAATTTAGCAAATTTATAACTAAAGTTCTCCTTGACATTCAGCTGCCACTACCAGAAATAACAGGAAAGAAGTAAACAACTAATTGATGTGGACATCTGTTTCAAAATAATACAGAAAAATTTATAAATCGCCATATATGAACAATGTGTCACACAAATTATATCATACCACTCCTGCTACACAAGGGAAAAAATTACTTATCTGGGTGCTAAACAACTTTCTAAGTTCACTGCCTTTCCTGCTGGTGTCAGAAGAAAGATCAAATGTTCTACTTTCTTTTATTGCAGTTAACTTGGCGTTACGCCCGCCGAGCCAGGTAGTGTAGTGGTTAGCACACTGGACTCTCATTCGGGAGGACAATGGTTCAAAACTGTGTCTGGCCATCCTGATTTATGATTTCCCTAAAGCACTTCAGGCCAATTCTGGGATCGTTCCTTTGAAAGGGCATGACCTACTTCCTCCCCCATCCTTCCTTAATCTTAAGGGGCCAATGACCTTGCTGTTTGGTCCCCTCCTCCCAACCAACCGACCAACCAACCAACAGCTCACCTTCTTCACAGCATTGCATTCAAGGCCATAAAAATAAACATTTTATTCCAGATTGTTTACATTTATTATTTTATGTCTGCAAAAGACAATATAGCTCTTGTGTGAGTTACTTCGTACAATAACCTCTCGACTGATAAGCTCATACTCGCAAATACATTAAGGATGAACATCTAAGTACAATAATGTGTCACAATTTGATCACAGAACAAGCGTCAAATCTTAAGATACTGTTGCCTAAATCTACACATCCGCACCTTGATTTTAGTTCTGAGGGAGATAAATGGACAACATTTGTCAGTTTATTGTACTTCAATTGTACTTCAATATAACCTTAAAAGTTATTAGGACATACTTTTCTTATTCCACCTCACCTGATTCTTTATTATGGCAATGAGGATGCTTACTATCAATTCTGAATGACATCAGTCTCTTTATATAGAGTTTTTGATAAATTTGCAGCATCTTCAATAACAAATATGAACACAAAATCAGTTGAATATATAAAAACAGTTTAAATATTACTCACAAAAGCCAGTTTTAGATCTGCTTTTGGTCATCTTTCACCAAATGTGCCACTCATATTGCACAAAACTTTCTCATGGTTAATTTTTCATGTAAAATTTACTATATCCCTTCTATTGGCATGAGTATGATGTCAGCTTTAAACACCTGTTTAACCATAAGTCATTAAGTATTCAATTATACACTTTACGAATAACTTCATCTGTAGATACAGTTTTGGGATGTTATTCACATAGATCAGTTTCAAGAAAAGTTTGGCAGTGTTTAAGTCCAGCCACCTATTTCTTAACTGTTAAAAATGAAGGTGTGAATTTCGTGCATATGTTCATGAACTTTGGGTGAATTTTTACAGTCCAAAAAAGAAATTTACGGTGACATGTTATTGGAGTCACCTCATTTTAAGAAAACATGCCCAACAAGACTACTTGAGAATATTTGTCAAGAAAAACATTAAGCAGATGAAGTTGAGAGCTGACTGACATTCTCGTGTAATGAGTACCAACATAACTAAAACGAAACTCCATATATGCCACCATCAACACCATGCAAAGCCAAAAGCTTTTCATCTTGCCTGACAGATAACACTGGGATTTCAACCATACTTCACAGACAAACTCCCCCCCCCCCCCCCCCCTGTTCCTAGCAAAAATGTTTTCCAGTACAATTATACTACATTACATTTCCTAAAATAATGTCCCATTCACTTTTTTCTCTAGAACTAATCGTTTCAGCATTGCAAGTGATAGGAAAGTTGTGGATTATTAAAAATATTATTTTAATGTTATAATATTAAAATTAAGATTAACATGTCTTTAAACAATTTGGGTTAAACATAAATATTAAATATGTGTACCAAGTCTAAGTGTGGTAAAGCCTTATTAAGGAACACAACGTGTCCTGAGGGTGTCAGAGAGCGAGGAAGGTGGGCAGCTGGATTGTGGTCATGCACTTCCTTCCTTCACAAGTCTGCAAACTGAATATCGAGCAAGTGATTCCTCCCTCTGTCTACCCCATTACATCACAAGAAGAAACTAAAGGGTGTTTCATAAAATTATAAATTATACTAACCCTCCACAGCATGCCTTATGAATCACTGGTGATGCACTGTGCAGACACGCCTGGGGGAGATTTATTTCCCACAAAATACATCAACACTACATGGAATGCAGATATGAGTTACTAAGAAAGCTAACAAAATAAATGCAAATGGGCAGAACCTATGTAAATCTCTGCATACTGTTCTACACTGCTAGAGGGTAAGTTGATTCTTAGTCATCCTGTACAGCAGATGTAGTATTATTTCAGGAAAGGCAACTTCCCTCTCTATTAGCACTGCTCGATTTTCAGTCTACAGATAGACTATACCTCCTCTACATTTCCTGTCCTGACTTCTTACATGAACACACAAAATAACTTTACTGACCTCGTTTTTATCGAGTACTACTTATTTGCAGCTGTTAAATGAGCTCTTACGCAAAACTGAGCGAGATGGCGCAGTGGCTAGCACACTGGACTCGCATTCGGGAGGACGACAGTTCAATCCCGTGTCCGGCCATCCTGATTTAGGTTTTCCATGATTTCCCTAAATCGCTACAGGCAAATGCCGGGATGGTTCCTTTGAAAGGGCACAGCCGGCTTGCTTCCCCGTCCTTCCCTAATCCAATGAGACCGATGACCTCGCTGTCTGGTCTCCTCCCCCAAACAATCCGATCCAATCTTACATAAAAAAAAAGCTCATTAGCTAGAGCTGTCAACTGTTTAACAAACTGAAGAAACTGCCCCAAGTGTTTCATGCTGTGCATATGTACTCGATAATGTCGATTTTACTGTATCTGCTATCAATGGCTGAAATACTTTTCGCAGCTTAAAGGTATCAACCAATTTGAAGAGGCCCAGAGCTTAAATTGGCTCCCTCAAGTGCTTAATTTCTAAAATTTTAGGTGCCAGAACGCCCCTCTTCATCTATGTACCCCCCCCTCCCCCCCCCCCCCCCCCACAAAAAAAAAAAAAAATCCCCATCCCAGCATAAAAACTTGTTATGACATTCAAGTTTTTAAAACATAATTTCTTATAACCAAACCAATGAATCCAAGAGATTTAATATAAACAAAAGGTGCTACTGCCGGTCATCATAGCACTGTTGCTTTGCACCCTAATTTTGCTCAATACATTGTGGTTCACACAGCTGCACATTGTGCTAAGCTGTTTTATTGGCTAAATGCACCTGCATAGTAAGCAGGAGACTTGGGATTGATTCCAGGCCTTAGCACAAATGTTCGCTCACTGCATCAGTCTATATGCATAAAATCATATCTATATGAGACCAGTAACGTCTCTGAAATCGTCTATCTGCACCTGGGTTTGAGGCTGGATCCCACATTTAAATTTGATGCAGAGGTGCTATTTCAGAACATAGCGAGCCTCCACCTGCCTAGTAAGCAGGTGACCCAGCTTCGATTCCTGGCCTTGGTACAAAGTTTCACTCGCTGCTTCAATCTATGCACATAAACTACTTCAAAAACTTTTTCCTAAATTTACAGTTGTTATAAATTTAGAGTTTCCTTTCTTCAAAATACCTCCTAAGACGAGTCACCGAGTCTCATCTTTCTACATTCCTCCAGAACCCAAATTTATCTCCTCACAATTCAACTTCCCCAGTCGTACCACTCTTCTGTATACAATTAATGTTCATGTCTCATATCCTGGATATGAGGTGGAACAGTAGGTTCTCCCATGTATCATAATAATTGGCTTACAACTTTCAGTGCCTTATCAAATTAGTCTCACTATCACATTCCCATTCCCTTTCCATAATATTAGTTTCACATTTCTTTCCTTTATATACCCCTTCCAAATATTTCCATCCAAATTACAGCCTTCCTTTCTTTGCTTTGTAATGGCTTACCATCAGAGATCTGTATGTGCATACAGATGCTTCTCTTTTTTCCACAGGTATCTAATTTTTCTACACATGGCATCCTTATTTCCAATAGTCATGCATGGTTTTGTAACTTTGCACTTCCCCATTAGCTATTTAAATTTTCCCAGTTTGCACTTTCTATCAAGAACCCTTTTTAGAGATATGCAGTTACTTTTTTCTGCTTCATTTGCTACATTTTTATATTTTCTCCTTTTATCATTAAATCCAACTATTTCTGTTGGGCCTTGTCATTGTTCCCTAGTTGGCCCTTTGTTGCCTTGACTATTTCACAAATCAAAGCTACTGTTTCATAACTCAAGGCTACTCATTCTTCACCTATCTTATTTCTTAAGACTCTTTTGACTACTTCACCCAGTTATTGCCTAATGCAGGATAACAAACACTGAACAAATTCAGAGACATGCTGCAAGGATTGTAACAGGTCGGTTTAGACCATAGGGAAGTGTAAGGTAAATGTTTGGAGAATTTAAATGGGTATCCTTTTATAAAGGATGACAAAGTTCTCGCGAAACCCTAGTGGGTAAATTTAGAGAACCTGTAATCAACGAAGATTGGGCTACCACTAAATTGCCACCAAAGTATATCTCTCATAGGAGTCATGAGAAAAAAGAAGAAAGGTCATAGTGCATAAAGAAGCATATAAACAGTCATTTTTGCCCTTGCTTTGTATGCAAATGGAATAGCAAAGAAAGTTGATAGTATTAGTATGAAGTACTCTCGACCATGCACTGCACAGTGGCTTGCAGAGTACTGATATAGAACG
The DNA here is from genome assembly GCF_023897955.1 of Schistocerca gregaria. Lineage (NCBI taxonomy): Eukaryota > Metazoa > Arthropoda > Insecta > Orthoptera > Acrididae > Schistocerca > Schistocerca gregaria. The sequence continues at coordinate 117,449,885 of NC_064931.1, read as the reverse complement.
CTCAAAGTCTCAACAACCTTTAATTCTTTCAATTAATCCTGGACCTTTCTCCTTACTTTCCTACTATTCCGTAATTCAGCTTGTGTCTGTTTTTAATAACAAAGAAATTATGGTGAAAGATATACATCTACTTCTGGCATTCTTTAATGACTTTGTAAGGCTTAGATTTTCAATGACGACTGTAAAAACACCAGTTTTTTTTTCTTACCTCAGCCACGATTCTTGCAATGACTGAGCAGGCATTAATGCACAGGATATGAGAGTGGAACCTCTCCACAGCTCTTTACCTTCACTCACAATATTCTTAGATTGGAGGGAATTTTTATTTTATTCTTGTAGTAATTATTCCTCTAGGGAACTAGTTGTAGATATCTTGGTCCAAAATTACACATTTTTATAGAAGAATGATTGTATTCTTTTGCAATGAAATGAGTCAACCAACACACTTCTGTATGTTTGGTCTTACACCTCGTGAGTCCCCATTTTTGTTCACAGTGAGGCACTAGATTTTTCAGTTTTTCATCCCTCTGCAGTTTCATATGTATCAATACAAACAGTCTAGCTGCACTGAAGCCCATTCATTTTGTTTGATCCAGTTGACAAAGTATTGCATTTTGTTGTATAACAATAGATTCTTTACGTAACTGCACAAGAGTTTTCACGCCTTTTTTTACATTTCGCTAAAAAGGACAACACTGTTATCAATGAAGGTGGTTCACCCATTTGTCATAACCAAGGGGGAAGAGTGCAGATGCCTTTTCAATTAACAAATATCATCATCATCATAATCATCATCATCATGAACAACAACAACAGCCGCCACCACCACTAGTACTACATGGACTAGCCATTGTAGGCTGTCCTAGTTGTTTAACAGTCCACCACTTACACAGGGACACCATACTGCGTATTCTGGAAGGTGAATAAAGACATATTTTGTTTTGCTTTGTGATTTAACGGTTCAAGCCAAGGGATTTATATCAAGAAAAATATTGCAAGAGTTTTTCCAACAATCAGATTTTACAAATTGTATAGTTCCTTCTGGCATTGTACCTTTGCGACCTTATTTTTTACATTTAGCAGCATTTTGAATTTATTTTTTAAGAACTATTTTGACAATTATAAATTTCTTTTTTATACAACCATGAGTAATGAAATCTGAGCTACCTGCTATATTGGAGAAAAGTGCTCACCACCATTGTGAATGGACTGGGAGTCTCCCACTGGGCAGTTCTGTGACAATAGAGGGCAGAATCGACAGGACATGTGATATCAAGACACCTGATAGTGGAAGTATCATGTGAGCATAATGGATGAGACATTCTATTTCTGTGGTTGTGCAAGCACCGGGCTTTTCATGTCGACTGTGTCAACAGCATACCAAAAGCACTTACATTCTGGAGAAACTGCCAGAGTCAACTGCCATGGAAACAATGTGTTGATGACAAGGTCAACCACCAAGTTTCGTAACTGGGGAGAGAACAGCCACAATGCTGCAAATCATTTGTCAATTCAATGCTGAACAACTACCAGTGGTCAAAAATACCATCGAGAATGATCTCCTCAATATGTGGTACATAGAATATCGTGGGCAGAAAATAACCCCCACTGTTTGGAATGACATCTCACAGTAAGCAGTGGCAAATGTCAATAGCAGAGTATAAACAAGTTGAAAACCAAAAGTGGTAGTATATTCCACTAGCAAGCAAGGCATCATTCAGGCAGGTGGCATAGGTATTCTCTTATGGGAGAAAATACATGGGATGAAATTTTAATATACTAGTCATCGTCTCTCAACAAAAACAATAAAATCTCCTACTGTCTAAAATTATTTGCATCACTTCATTCGCCTACAGTACCCCACACACACAATGGTTTGATGAACACCACATGAGCACGAAATTGCTTATGTGCTCCTCCCTTCCTGATTACCTAACCCAGGGTCGGTCAGGCACGAAAAACTTCATGTGAGCACAACAAGCTGCCCATGTGCAGTCCAAGGTTCAGCCTGTCTCAGCACTAATCTGCATGTCTCAGCTTTGTTCTGCCCTCCCTCCTCGGTATGGTGCAACGTTTCATTTACCAATGTGATGCGACACTTTCTTATGAATTTGCTGAACCTTATTTTGGTCAGTCCAACTTTCTCCAGTTGAGCAGAATCTTGGGGTAAGCAATGTTTATCCTTTCTTATTTATTCCTGGTAGAAAGGAAGTTCCCAGGGCCAGTGACTGTTTGTGCAGGAGAGACAATCTAGGGATCTATGTTTGCAATCCTATAAAAATGAATGGGAATCACAGAGGAGAAGGGTGAGAGCTCTCAATATCCATCACGTACTTGAATAATCGATGGGTATCATAATTTGCTATGAAACACCATTACACCACCATGTAGAAAGGATTTAAAGATTTAGTTGATGAAAGAGCTACAGATTATAACAACTGACAGATGGCTTGTATACGATTCCTTGTTCCGTACATCAAGAAGCACTCTGTGTTAAACATGCAGGCATTGAATACATGATGGAAACCGTGGTGAGAAGAGTAAGGTTGCACACTTTATTATTAGACTTGCGAAGCACTTTTGAACACTTTTCCAAAAACAGTCTTGAACAGCAAGTTTGACAGCCTACATGCACCGGAAATATTTTAGACCTTGTAGCTATGAACAGGCCTGACCTTATCAAAGAGTTGAAAACAAATAAGTTTTCAGCTGTGGATAGAATCCCAGTTCAGTTCTCACTGAGAAGCTGAGAAAATTCTGGTCCTATGGCATTGGCCCCTTATTTAGTTTGCATTTATCATGACTCTCTCACTCAGAATTAAGTCCCAACCGACTGGAAAAAAGTGCAGGTGCCTCCTGTGTATAAGAAGGGTGAAGGGACTAAGCCGCAAAATTACATACCAATGTACTTAACATCCATTTTGTGCAGAATTCTTGAACAGATTCTCAGTTCGAATGTAATAAATTTACTTTGAATTGAAAAATCTTCTGTCCATAAATCAGCAGTTTTAGAAAACATTGCTTGTCCAAAACAGAACTTGCCCTTCTGTCACACAATATCCTGCGGACTACGGATGAAGGGCAGCAGGTAAATTCCATATGTCTATATGCCCCACCGAAACTGTTAATGAAGGATTAGATTCCCAGATATGTGACTAGCTTGAAGACTTGTTAATTAATATGACCCAGTGCCTCGTCCGTGACGGCGAGTGTTCATAGGAGACGAGGGTATCGTCAAAAGTGCCCCAGGGAAGTGTGACAAGACTGTTATTATTCTCTATATACATAAACAACCTGAATGAGAGGGTGAGCAGCAATCTGTCACTGTTTGCTGGTGTTGCTGTGGTGTACAGGAAGGTTCAATTCCATTAGGAAGTTTGTTCACCACAACCACACAACAAGTATTGCAAGCAAGGAAAACTCCAGCAGTGGTTGTATGAATCTGAAAACATTTATTATTATTATTATTATTATTATTATTATTATTATTATTATTATTATTATTACTGAATATCAATTTTCAATCACAGAGTGATCATCTTCAGTGCAAGACTAAGTCCTGTGAAGCCATATAATCATGAATAAAAACTAACTTCAAACATGTGTGTTCATTGCAGAGAACATGCCAATTAGCAATTGGCATATTCTTTACTGTTAACTAGGTTTGAAGTTATATTTTGTGCATAATTATATGTGCAATAATAATAATAATAATAATAATAATAAAGGTTTCAAATTTATATGACCAATGCTGGAGTTTCCCTTGTCTGCAGTATGGAAAGGTGTCATGTTGAGTCACTGTAGGAAGACACAAGATGACTTCGACAAAATTTCAAGTTGGTGTGCTGATTGGCAGTTAGCTTTAATGTATAAAAATGAAGGTAAAAGCATACAGAATTCCCAGATATGAGAGTGGCGCTAAGTCTTCTTAAGCAATGAGTAGACGAGTAAGAAAAGTGATCCCATAATGTTCGAATACAGCATTAGCAGTGTGCTGCTTGAGACAGGTCAGGTTGATTAAATATCTAGGTATAACATTGCAGGGCGATATTAAATGAAATCAGCATATTATGTTTGTAGTAGAGAAGGCAAATGGTCAACATTGGTATATTTAGAGAATTTAAGGAAATCATGGCTCATCAGTAAAGGAAATGGCTCGAAGAACACTAGTACGACCCACTGTTAAGTATTATTCCAGTGTTTGGGATCTGCACCAGGTCATATTAAATGAAGACATCAAAGCAATTTAGAGATGGGCTCCTAGATTTGTTACTGGCAGGTATGATCAACAGCAAGAATGGGAATCCCGTGGAGAGAAGGCAACATTTTTTTTTGGAGAAACACTATTGAGAAAGTTCAAAGAACTGGCATTTGAAGTTGACTGCAGAACAATTCTACTGCCACCAAGACCCACTAAGATAGGATAAGAGAAATTAGGGCTCATACAAAGGTACAGACAGCCATTCTTCCCTCACTCTATTTGCAAGTGGAACAGGAAAGGAAATAACTAGTAGTGATACTAGGTATCCTATGCCACCCATTGTACAGTGGCTAGCAGAGTAGGTATGTAGATGTACATCGTTGAGTCACAGCAGTTTTTTATGAAACTGAATGAAGAGTATGGATACGTTATATATTACTGAAAAGTATGCTTGTTAAGGCAAATGAAATGTCTGGAATGAGTTTCTGATGTAAGATCCACTATTGCTGAATTTCTAAAGAAAAATGGAAAGCAAGAACAAAAATTAGAGAATCCATAATGGATTGCAGACCTTGCATTTTAAATAGAGTTAACTGCAGACTGCCTGCAGAGAGAGTTTGCAAGGTGAGAAGCAATTTACTTCTGATTTCATGGTGACAATGGATGCATTTAAAAAGAAAACTGCACTGTGGAAGAGACAACTTCTAAGGAGGAGCACCATACATTTCCTTAAGCTAACTGCCATTAACCCTTTTACTGCTACCGGCCTGCTCTCTGCATTCTGTGGTGAGGACGACTTTTGTTATGGCTCTACTGTTTGCCAAATGCTGGTACCTGTGCTGAGAGATTTCTCAAACACCATTAGGCGACAAAATTTGATTTTTGTACATCTTACAGACTGATATCTTCACCAAACTCCTTTTCATTACGCATCATACTTACTGCACCGCATCAAATTGAGTTCAACATTGCACATAATTTTAAAGTGTTTGCAGAGGAAAAAAACACACTGGTTAACTTTGCATGTGGTTGAGTTTAGTTCATATAATGCAGTGAACAATATAGACAAGATATTGAAACCTTGTTTAAAATCGAAAGCAGTCAGATATCTCATTTCATTTTTTTTTATTTGCCGAGATATGGAAGTAACTCATCTGAAGCAATAAGAGGTTGGCAGCTAAGGACGCATGCAGATGTCCACAGCACTATAGGGAAACCCAAATGGCATGTGTATACACATCCACAGCACCTGGAGAAGAGTGTAGCAGGATGTGTAGAAACACCCACAATAGCGGAAGTGTTAAAGGAAACGTGAATTTTGAACAATATATTAATGAGTTTCAATAATTCCAGCAAAAGCTTCCTAAACATCTGAGGCCACAGCCTTTCTTACACCTGTTTTTGAGCTGTTTTCGAGACACTTAGCCATTTCAGCTGAAAGAGTCCACCTGCATCTGCAGACAAAATGGTCAATCTATAATACAATTCCTGTTTAAAAAGACAAAGACTTTTGCATTAAAACTGTCCAGGAGTTTTACGCTGTGTTCCTCGGGAAGCATTTCCATGTCTGCATTATGAGATTGCAAATATTATATCAATGTTTCGATCAACATATGTACATGAAAAGTGTTTCTCAATTATGAAACCAAATAAGTTAGTGTTACGTGGCAACCTGTGTGATGAAAAATCTGTGACACTTTTCTCATGACAACAATTTGTGCCATACATAAATCTTATTACGTCTTCAGTGCACTAGAAATAATTATGTACTACTAAAATTTGTTTTGTTTATAATCTATGATGTTGAGAAATGAAAAACAAAGCCGCAATCCACGCTTTTGCAGTTACCTCTCCTTTTCCCACTCAGACAGCAATGTGTGGTAGAGGAGGAAGTGTGCACTCGTGCGAGGGATTGACACTCTTGCACAAGCACTGCATGTGAACAGAGTACTTGACTGCCCCTGTCCTAATCCCAAATGAATTGAGAACGGAAAACATCAGCAATTCTATGAAGTGAATTGCACCTCATTCCTCCCGTCTCCATTATTTGGAAGAAGGAGCTGATCAGCAATGGATCAGGATAGCTCCCATAAACTTCTGATTTCTTCCAGTTTCCTTACCATTATGAATCACAGTCATGAAGAGTGAAAGCTGATTTTACTTATTATTAGGTAATAGTTTCAAATTCAATTGTTCATGACTGTACATAAAAGAAACACCAATAATTTAAATGACACACAGCACTCAATTTTCCATTGTCATCCCATTTTGCATTTGAAACATATTTCACTTACTGCTTTTAGAACAATCACAGAGCACTAACTCTAAATAAGAAAAACTCCAACAGATCAGCTGGTGCATCAGCCCACATTTTCTGGAATAACCACTTTTACTCAATTACAATTCATCAAAAATTTGTGAAAATCATACAACTATGTTGTATGGAGATGGGAGGGAAGGACAGGGGTGGAGACTGAAAAAAACAATGTTCTTTTATATTATTCCACAAAACGGGTTTTCCTTTTAACAATCAGATATCTAAAGAGCTTTAAAAACAGCTACAAAATAAAGGTTTCACCTTACCAGATAAAATTTAGCAAAGAAAATAATGAGTAAACATACCTCCCAATTTGACCACTTGCAAGCCAAGTGAATACAGAAACACGCCACAACAGTTGGTTTGTATTGAAGGCACATCGTTGTCAAATGGAGACTGTAAAAGTTATATACAAGTTACTGCATTAACACTTCAACACAAGTTCTGCATTCATAAATCTACAATTTAAATGAGTAAGCAATACATCCCATATTTCTATCAATCAAATGTATAAAATGTGAAGTTTAAGTGTTAAAATAATTGAAATTACAGAAGAACAGAGCGAATGCCCTGAACTTTGGCTTTTTTCAGGGAGCACAACTCCCAGTACCGCCAGCAAAAAAAACCTAAAATCCAAAATAAAGAAACAGAAAATAACACTCTTATCTTTCAGAACTATATGTTCCTTCTTCAGAAACAAAAGGATGACTAACATTCCTCAACCAATCACTCCTTCCTCCAAAAAGAGGGATCGTGTAGTTCCTAAGGCTACCAGCATTTTCTATTATGTTACTTTCTATCTTAACTGTTTCTGTTGGCAATAATGAAAGCTGCATTTCCAACCATCAACATATTGTTGGTACCAAATTACATATTATTGGAATGCGGAGTGAGATAATTAAATTATTTACAGCTAATATTCTGTCACTAAGTCAGTTGCACACAGCATCAACACGATAGGTTCCTGATAAATTCATAGCCTTTTTCCATAAGTTTAATAAACACAACAGATACATGTAACACAGACTTTAGTCATCAACAAAATATTCTCCTTTACCATTTACAACAGTCTGCCAACACTGTGGTAGCTTTTCGATTCCACAACTGTAGAAATCGTGTGGTTTTGAGGCGAAGTACTCAATGAGTCAAGTTCACAGCACATTTTCATCCGGAAAGGAAGTTCCTTGAAGGTTATTTGACAGAGCAGAAAAGGTGAAAATCTGAGGGTACAAGATCAGATGAGTAAGGTGGGTATGGAATCAGTTCCTATCCCAACTAATGTATAATGTTTTTGTCAGTCTAGCAGAATGCGGGTGAGCGTTATTGTGGAGTAGCATCACTTCACACAGTCTTCCTGGTCTTTGTTCTTGGATTGTCTCTGCAAGACATCTTAGATATTGACAATAAATGTCAGCAGTAACAGTTACACCTCGAGGAAGCAATCTGTCACTGTCGCTGTTCCACCAGACGCATAACATTATCTTTTGTGGATGCACGCAGGTGGTTTTTACGGGAACCTGCTGCTTTGTTTGGGTTCAATCATTCTTTTCTTTTTCTTAAGTTAGCACAAAGATACCATTTCTCAGCACCAGAAGATAGGAATGGTCTGTCTTGTTCACAAATCAATTGATGATGAGCACACAGAGATATGCATGCATGGATAACTGCTGATTTTAGTGATTTTGGCTTAAAACTTGCAGTACCCTTCACCACTTTTTGAACCTTTTCCACTGCATGCAAATATCGCACAATGGTAGAATGATCACATCTGCCAATTCTCGAGTACACTGCTGTATATTAATGTGTATTAACGCGTTTAAACAATCTTCATCACACCCCAAAGGTCTTCCTGAACATGGAGTGTCAAAATGATTCTCCTCAAAATGAGAAAATCATTTTCTTGCCATGCTCTGTCCAATGGCAATATCCCTGTACACAGCGGAAATGTTTCTGGTTATCTATGCAGCTGTCACCCCTCTATTAAACTCAAACAGAAGAATATGTCAAAAATGTTCTGAGTTCTCCAGTTGGCACTCAATTTTTAGCATCCAATGCTCCACTCCCTATCTCCAAATAACAAAATGACGATATGTTAATTCAAACAGCAACAGTAAACTACAAATAAAAAATGGCAATCAATAAGTAATCCATAGCAACCAGAATGACAACATGCAAAACAAACACTCTATGAAATTATGCACAAACCTAATATAAAATGCATAGCACACTAATACTCACTTTTCACAGAATCAACTACATTTAAAACAAGTACCATGTTATGATACCATGGGTACAGATATGATGCAGCAAGATTATTATTCTAAATCTACATATGAGGGTGGTACAGTTAAAGGTGTTCACATCAAATATTTCTAAAACTTTTTAAGATGTTAAGATTTTACTTTCACCACGATGAACTGTAATCAAGTCCTCACTGAACAACAACAAGCCTTTTGTAATAGCTGTATTAACTGTGCCACTTAGAAGCCAAACTGACTAACTCTATTTTTTTTAATAATTTTGTTTTTACTTTTGATTACGGAAACCTCACAAATATTTATATTTTCAGTGCCAAAATGTTTAACTCCATTCATTTAATCTCGCATCTTTAGGTAACAATACTTTCCATGGCAACTGAACATTTTGTTACAGCTTTCAAAGGCCGAAGTGACAAAGTTTTCTTATACATATTTCCACACAGTCTGCTTCTTCATAATTAAGTATTCCATCCACCCTCACCAATACCAATTTTACATGATTATACCATTTCATCTTGCTTTTAGTATTGCCCCTAAATGCTTGTACATAAAGTTATCATTATCAACTGCGTATTATAAATGAAACTTGGATGTATAAAATTTTGATTGTCATAATTTCAATAACAGCAAAGGGTTTATGTACCTATGCATGAATGGCCAGAAACAGAAGGTTCATGGGGGCTCACACGAGGGAGATACATGCCTGTAACAGCACATAAACTATGCAACAGACCACATGCATATACTGGCTTACTCAGGTTTATACATGGATCAGAATTGAAACATAAAAATTATGTTAACCATGATGAAACTTCTACCAAGTTCTGCAACCGAAGTGGACATCACTGATTTTCAATTTTTAATGCATCTCCAGGCATCTGGCTATCTGCCAAATGACTCCAACTTTGGTATAACTGAATCCGAAGTGAGAAAGAGAGAAAACATCTCACCACAAGACTGGAGTGATGTAATTCATTACTGCAAAACAAAGAACCCCTTTGTAGTAGTTGAAACAAATCACAATTATTTTTTTATCTACAAAGACTCTTTAAGATGCCATAACAAACAGGCAGAAGGCAGTTGATGGGTTGCCAGTAAATTGGCTTGACACACAATGGATTCTACTGGGAAGATTACTACCTTACACTCTACAGCAGAAGACAACATCTGTGAAGATTTTTCATTCCTTATAGCAAATTTGAAGAAATCCACAGCAGGTCACCAACCTGAATTTGCAAATGCAAACCTGGATACCCTAGACAAGGAAAGGGTTAGGACATCTAATATTCCTCCTGAAGTACTGTATATTCCTCCTGTGAATCATGACTACTGAAGAAACTAGTGACCACTTGTGAGGAACTGTGATGATTAGTCATACTGGAAGTTAAAGTGGAATAAAAAGTGAACTTTTTCAATAGACAATGTGATTAACTGCTGAAAAAATACAAATGTGACATTATTCTCTGTTTCAGTGATTATCTATGTTGTGTTTTCATCAAATTTGTACATCACACAAAATTACAATTACCACAGCAATATTATGATCAATTGAAAAGCGAGTTATAATTTAAAGCTGAAAAATGCATTTAACTTTAATCTCAGTTTCTGTTGTACTGGAGTTTGTCAGTTTAGCCTTTGAGTGGCACATAGCAGATACATCACTACAAACTTTCCTTTTTCAAATAAACTTAAGTAATTTCTGTTGCTAATACCATAGATCCCAGACAGACAAATTCAGTGTGCTTTACTCTCCAAAACCCGATAATTAGTTTTGGAGAAACAGAAATATTTAAAAATTAGGATTTATCTGTCCTGAATAATCAGTTTTTTCTCATAGTGTGCAGGAGTTCATGTTAATCCTATGGAACTCCTGTGTATAGTTGATTAGGCACACCAGCTTGGTACAGTTAAAAATTTAATGACAGATTTGAAATTGATGTAAAAAGTTACTGATCACCAGCTAACAATGATAACAGTTACACACAATTCTATCAGTCTTGAAAGACACATGATTGTCAAAAATTGAATGGCCTTGTTAAAAAAAAAGGGAAATTGAGTATGAAGACTGTTAAACAATATCTTTTCATAAAAAAATAACATTTTAATTTCAAGATACACACTTATCTTGCAAAAATACACCAGCAACAGCAACAAAATGGAAATCACAAACGAAAGTATTATAAAATTCCATTAAAGTCATCAACAGTTTACAGCAGTACACTTTTGCACTTGGTAGTCCAAGGAGTTCTGGAAAGACTGATGAGATTCCTTCAATAAGGATGTACCAATATTATCACTTCATCTTTGAACTTGTCCCAGAGAAAACAGTCCAATAGTGCCACATTGGATAGCATCCGGGCCAACTTTTAATGCTTTGACATTCTATCCAGTGACCAGGAAAGAGCTGGATTAGCACTTTCCTAACCGCACGCAAATAGTGAGCAAGCACTTTCCTAACCACATGCGAATAGTAAGTAAGGAACCCGCCATGCTGGCATCACATACATCTGTTTATATCAAGGCATACTTCCCATAGAAGAGTCAGTAATGCTTTGATAATAAATTGTGTGTATAGTCAGAAGCTACAATCTTTTCAATGCAGTACAGCTACATCTACATCCAAATCCACACTCTGCAAGTATACAGAGCATGGCGGTGGGTATGTTGTACCACTACTGGCCATTTCATTCCCTGTTCCGCTCACAAATACAGTGTGGGAAAAACAACTGTATTTATGCCTCTGTATGAGCCAAAATTCCTCTTGGTTTTGTGGTCTTTACATGGAACATACATTGGCAGCAGTAGAATCATTCTGCAGTCAACTTCAAATGCTGGTTTTCTAAATTTTCTCAAAAGTGTTCCTTGAAAATAACGTCACCTTCCTTCCAAAGATTCCCAATTGAGTTTCCGAATCATCTCCGCAATACTTGCACATTGTTTGAATCTACTGGTAAAAAAATCTAGCAGCCCACCTTTGACTTTCTTCAGTGTCTTCTTTTAATCTGACATGGTGCTGATCCCGAACACATGGAATGGATTGCACTTGTAACCTTTACAGACAAACCTTAATTTCGTAAAAGTCTCCAAATAAATCAAAGTCTACCATTAGCTTCCATACTATCATTCTTACATGCTCATTCCATTTCATATCACTTTGCAACATTATGCCTACACATTTAATCGATGTGAATGTGTCAAGCAGCACACTACTGATGCTGTATTCAAATATTACGGGTTTGTTTGTCCTATTTCCATCTGCATTGCCTAACATCTTTCAACAATTATAGCTAGCTGCCATTCACAAGTAAGGAGCAATTACACAGCCTCCTATAATCCCACACTGAATGTTCCCACTTCACTGCCTGCCGTGTTCAACCTGCCCCAGCTACAGTGGATTTTCACACACCCAACAATGAGTATTTCTTACATACAGCCAGAAGCAGTTTTCAAACAATCCTGACAGAATTATTCCAGAGGTACTCACAATTTCTCTGAAGCTAACATGCTGATACCAATACTCTAATATTCTAATATTTAATACAGTTACGACAAAGATTATACATCATGTTGGCCATTTCTTTCAACTCTCATGGAGTGGTGCATCATGAACACACATTACAAGGCCAAATCATCATAAATTAATACTAGCAGGAGGTCTTTCGTCACCATTGTGATGCTATGTGGTGCAAGTAACCAGATCAGTGGCCAGCAAAAAATGGCAGTTTTATGGTGATAACATTTCTGCACATCTGATTTGAACTTTCTTCACCAAGAATAACATTCCTGTCGGACATAGTTGCATGTCACTTTTGGCTATTTCTCAAGTCGTTAATGCACCTGAAAGGAACATTACTTTGGGTTAAGAGAAGATATCATGTGGAACACAACAGCCCAGCTGATCACCATTCCAAAAGATGTGTTCCAGAAATGTTTCCAACAATTGCAGAAGTGCTGGGAGAAGTGTGTGCATTACCAAGGAGACTGCTTTGAAAGAGATTACGGTATTGTACCTCAAAATCAATAAATGTACACTATTGGCCATTAAAATTGCTACACTACGAAGATTACGTGCTACAGACGCGAAATTTAACTGACATGAAGAAAATGCTGTGATATGCAAATGATTAGCTTTCCAGAGCATTCACACAAGGTTGGCGCTGGTGGTGACACCTACAACGTGCTGACATGAGGATAGTTTCCAACAGATTTCTCATACACAAACAGCAGTTGACCAATTTGCCTGGTGAAACGTTGTTGTGATGCCTTGTGTAAAGAGGAGAAATGCGTGCGATCACGTTTCCGACTTTGATAAAGGTCGGATTGTAGCCTATCACGATTGTGGTTTATCGAATGGCAAAATTGCTGCTCGCGTTGGTCGAGATCCAATGACTGTTAGCAGAATATGGAATCAGTGTGTTCAGGAGGGTAATAGGGAACGCCGTGCTGGATCCCAATGGCCTCGTATCACTAGCAGTCGAGGCATCTTATCCACATGGCTGTAACAGATCGTGCAGCCACGTCTCGATCCCTGAATGAACAGATGAGAACGTTTGCAAGACAACAATCACCTGCAAGAACAGTTCAACGACATTTGCAGCAGCATGGACTATCAGCTCGGAGACCATAGCTGCGGTTACCCTTGACGCTGCATCACAGACAGGAGCGCCTGCGATTGTGTACTCAACAACGAACCTAGGTGCACGAATGGCAAAACGTCATTTTTTTGGATGAATCCAGATTCTGTTCATCATGATGGTCACATCCGTGTTTGGCGACATCGCGGTGAACGCACATTGGAAGCGTGTATTCGTCATCGCCATACTGGCATATCACCCGGCGTGATGGTATGGGGTGCCATTGGTTACACATCTTGGTCACCTCTTGTTCGCATTGACGCCACTTTGAACAGTGGACGTTACATTACAGATATGTTACAACCCACGGCTCTGCCCTTCATTCGATCCTTGCAAAACCCTACATTTCAGCAGGATAATGCATGACCGAATGTTGCATGTCCTGTACGGGCCTTTCTCGATACAGAAAATGTTTGACTGCCGCCCTGGCCAGCACATTCTCCAGATCTCTCACAAATTGAAAATGTCTGGTCAATGGTGGCCGAGCAACTGTCTCGTCACAATACACCAGTCACTACTATTGATGAACTGTGGTATCGTGTTGAAGCTGCACGGGCAGCTGTACCTTTACACGCCATCCAAGCTCTGTTTGACTCAACGCTCAGGCAAGGCCGTTATTACGGCCAGAGGTGGTTGTACTGGTTACTGATTTCTCAAGATCTATGCACCCAAACTGTGTGAAAATGTAATCACATGTCAGTTCTTGTATAATGTATTTGTCCAATGAATACCCGTTTATCATCTGCATTTTTTCTTGGTGTAGCAATTTTAATGGCCAGTAGTGTATTTGCTTCGTACCAATATTAGTCACTGTTGGTCATATTCCCTATGTAGGAGAAGAAAAATGAAACATTATTGCCTTCCATGCATACTTCAATCTGTTTAGTCTTATTCTTATGGTCCCAATTGAAGATGTACAATGAAGGCAGCAGGGCTGTTGCATAGTACACACAAAATACTTGACCTATAAAGTTCTGTAACAGGGCACAGTTTCATAAGAATAATGTTACTTTCCTTCAAAGGATTCTCATTTTAAGTTCCTCGTGTATCTGTTTCATTTTATATCAACCAGTTACAATCCTAGCAATATGTCTCTAAAGTCCTTCCACGCCCCTGCCACACCTAATGGATAAGCAATATTAAAAAAGTGCACCAGTACTCTAGTCTAAGTCACACTATTGAATTGTATGCAGTTTCATTAACAGAATGTGCCTAACTAAACAAAGTTCTCCAGTTGCCTTCCCTATTATCGATTTCATATTTGGTCCATTTCATATCATTTTATAATTTTCTCTTCAAGTATTTAACAAATGAGGGTCCCAAAAGATTACCACCAATAACAACATCAAATATAATCAGGTTATTTCTCTTGTTAATGGGCATTTTCTAACATTTATCTACATCCAACCAATCTCAGCATTCAGTGCAGAAAGTAGAAAACAGACCAAGTAAGTGTGCAGTTCCTTAAATCATCCAGCAACAATACTTTCCTATAGGGAACGTAAGTGTTGACCCTATATGATAAAACTTACTATCCTAAATCAGTCTGGTTCTGATCTACTTCATGGTTTAGATATATCATAAACCATTTATGTACTCTGAAAACATTAATGGTCTTACAACACTTCCTTGGGACACACTTTATGTCACTCTTGTTGCTGCTGAACATTCTAAATCCACTATAACATACTGGATTCTATTAATCAAAAATTATTTGAGGCAGTCATGTTTGTGAAGGTACACCACATGATCTTATGTTGGTTATCAGTCGATTATATGATGCAATGTACCATCTTTTAGATACATGAGAAATACTTCAACCTTCAACATCAATAGTTTCAAAATTGAACCTCACTTGCACCAAGCCATCATCAAGAAAAAATTTAATTACCTACTTATTTTGAATAATGGTAAATATGTTCAACATCAAAGAACAAGGTCTATTGTTATTTACTGATATATTTGTAGAAGTCTTTTCAAGAAAACTGAACACCTAAAGTCTTTTGGGTAGGTGGGTGAAAGTACTATGGAAAGGCTTGCTCAAGCTGCTGGAGGGTTTTTAGTACAATTAATAGGCTCTATTTACATGTCATGAGAAACTACAGAAACAGGAATTAATTCACATCAAACACGTGGTTGTGCAGTTTAATACAATTGTAGTGCAACCAACACTCCACAGACTGCAATCTAAGATGTGTTCTGCCTAAATGCCTTGTATTCTGTCTAAACATCTATTACTTCCTCTGTGAACTGTTCAACTTAAGTTTTATGCCAAAACACTTTTCTGCCAACATTACAACCATGGAAGTTAAGCCAAGTTTAACACTATATACTGCCACCATGCCACATGGCAAGTTATTGTGTTGTTCTGATAAATAGCAGTGTATTCCATGATAATGTGCCACTGAATGAGACATCAAAAAAGAATGTTACAAAATAAAACACAGTGGTGCTGTAATGTGCGGACTTTATAAGAAACAGGGATCTAGCCTCACTCCCCAGCCCCACCTCTGGAACCTTAGGTTTGCCAAACTTGATCTCAGGCAATGCTTGTCGAGTTCCCCTATACACTCCTTCACTTCCAGACATGATAAAACCTGTGTGTAAGCACTATGGCATGGAATGGTCTACAGGACTATTGCCTTGAGATGCTCATGTCATTACTGGTATCCTAAACTTGTCTCAACAATTAAAAATTAATCTCCTTGTTCCACAACCTCAAAAGACACAGATACATAATTAGTCAGTCAATAAGTATGTACAGATCACTCCAACAGGAAAGGCTTTAGCAAGACCTTTAGTTGCAGCTACCATGTAGTGTTCCATTTGAGATTGACAAATGCACATTCTCTGGTCAATGTTCAACTCCAAACCTTGACCATGGGCAAATTTCACAACCAAGTGCAAAGTACATTCCATTCTAGTATAGTTGAATAAATAGCTCATAACTTTTATCATATCAATCCCAATACAATATGAACAACTATGAATTTTGTGCATCTGGGGCTGCCCTTCCAGCACATACTACAGTCTGGCATCTCTCCTGAACTAAGTCTCTGCTTGTATATTTTTCCATGTCTACAACTCCTTTCCATTACTCTGCCCTACTTCTGTTTATTACTCTATTTCATTCTGATTCCAAGCCTCCCTCTTGTGGTTTCATAATTTACTAATTTTTGCTGTCCTTACTCTATTACCAACCTTCTTTTTCATTTTATTTATTTATCTATCTTACACCACATTCTTTCATCCTTATGACTCTTTCTGGTGAGTCTTCACTCTATGCAACTCTCAGAAATATTCTTCTTGCCCACCTTCCTCGTCGTGGATCATTGAACATACCAGTAAAGCTCCATAGTAAAAAATGTGTGTGTACACCTATTTAAAGCACCAACTCTGAAGAGCAAAGAGTTTAAAAGTAAGTATTCATTACTATTTTAAATGTCTATCCACCGCTCAGATCACCGCCTAATTATTCATAAAAATGAAGCTTTTATCTCCTGTCATGTTAACAATGAATGCCACACACAGACAGCAAGACATCAGTTGCACAAGGACAGAGAAGGAAATTAGCAACAGTTTAGAAGAAACCATTCAGTTATTCCCCAGAATTAATACACACAAACTACATAAAATCTCAATGTGGATGGACAGGCAGTATTTGCAACCTTCTGCTTCAGAACTTTCTATACTTACTTATTGCTCCCCATCTGACAAGGGGAAGCCACAACATTGGGATCATGGATTTACTACAAACTTTGCACACCTTTAGTAGGCCATTAAAACAACATAATGTGCAAGTAGTAAGGTGCACTATTGTGGCAATACCGAGAAAATCAGAAGAGAAGTTTTACTTGTCTATTATGTAACACATTTATTTGTGCATAGGTGCTAGGCGTTAAGAGTTCATGGTGGTCGGGTGGTTAGTGTTCGAGCTTTGTAGGATGAACGTGGATGAGGCGGTGGTTCTAGTCCCACTCAAACCTTCTTTTTTATAGTACAAGAGTAAATTCTGTGACATTCAAAAAAATTTTCACCTACACTACTCGTTCTTGCTACATTAGCAACATCTCACCACTAAGCAGGTTAACTACCGAATGGAGCCTGCCTCTGTGCCTGCAGCTCGAAGTGTAGAGGTACAAAGTAGTTCCGAATACCTTACCAGATTGTAAGGGATTTTGCAAATCATGGCAGGCATACAGTTTCAGGAAAAACTATGCATTTCTTCATTTGCTTGTCAATACTTACAAATAAGTTTGTTCTAACAGTCAAATTTATTTAAAAATAGCAAGTAGCCAAATAACATGAAATTCACTATTGTTTTTTTTTAAAGTTATATTATCTCTCAAATGTCATACACATTAAATAATATAACCAATGATGTAAAGAAACATAAATATTAAAAATTAAGTTTGGACGGGAGTCAAGTAGTTGCCCCATACATGTCCGTGTTATGTAGCTCGAAAGCTAACCACTTGACCATCTTAAACTCTAGGATCCAGCACCTATGCACCGATACATGTACTACATAACAGACGCATAAAACTTCACCTTGCTACTTGCACATTATGTCCGTGGTCTCCCCTTGTGAGTACTGAAAAATGCATTATTTCTATATTTTGCAATGACTGCTAAAAGAATTCAAAATGTTTCCTATCTCAGAACATAATGATCATCAGAGACCACTTGTTCATTTGTCTCCAGTTTAAAGAAAGAACTGACAATGCCATTACTGAATAAACAATTACAGTATTCATCTGGCAATGTTGAGAAAGCAGTGAAAAATTAACTCAGGGTGGTCAGACAGGTATTTGAGCCCTGCTCTTGAAGCCATGACCAATATAAATCCTGCAGCACTTCATTCAGTCACATTGGCTATTGTCTTCAGTAGGATACCAGCAGACTGTTATTTCCTTTATAAAAATAAAATAGGTGGGTGTATTTGTAGTGCTGCTCATGACTCACCAAAGATTAGTACATCCACTTACTCTTTTATCTTACCTCTGTGTAGACATTACAAAGCATATCAAAGTTCCCACTGACAGATGGCTAATCCACAAGCTATGTTTTGCTTTATTCTTGGTTATATGACGAGTGTAACTTGGTACCGAGAGGGTAAGTGTTGGGCCAGGCCTGGCCAAACAGTGCTCTGTGAGCACGAGCACTCCAGTTGCACTCTTGCCTAGTGCTCCAAACATAGCAGCAAGCACAGCTGAAGGGTTAGGATGAAGACAACTCTTGCATTAAATTAGATTTTTGTCCTGCATTAGTACCAAGGCACCCACGTGTTTTCCAAAAAAAGAAAAAGTGGAGAAGCCAATTGTTCAATGACAGATGGAAACTGCCTTCCTTTTTGTATCATTTAATGGCCAAGCAAAGGGCTTAACATGTCACAGCAACAGATATGAGCTGGAAAAACATTTACTAAAACATCATTACAACACTAGCCACAAAGATGACACAAAGCATTTCTTTTCTTTTTTTCCCCCCTAACAAATGACAATGAATGCTAGCTGAACTGAAGGTGCCCGTTGGGGAATAAAGCTGAGTTAAACGTAAGTAAAGTGGTAACAAAATATTTAATTGTTGACATCACAAATGATTTGAATTTTTTGTGACTCAATGCAAAAGGAGAATCATTTGGTAATAAATGTGGAAAACAAGAATGATGCTATCAAACAAAAATTAACCCTGTGGAAAATTCAGCTTTGTGTTCATGACACGAAACATTTTCCACAACTCATGGCAGTCATTTGTGGACCAGAAATGACTGAATACATTTCAGTAATTGAAACAATTCATCGCGAGTTCTCAAAGAAATTGCAAGACATTGCAAGACTGAAGGTAGATTTTGATTTATTTGTCAGATTGTTTTCGATTTTCGCTGCTAACATACCTCATTACTTCTGACTTCAGGTGATAGATGTACAATGGAACATCCAGCTCAATGACCTGTTCATCCCGTCCAGGTATATACAAGACTTATAAAATATTAACCCCAAGAGAGGTATCCTAATTACACAGACAAGCTGCTAAAGCTTTTTCAATATTTGATTCAACAACATGCGTAAACATTTTTTCTTCTCTTCTGAAATTGACAAAGCTCTGATAACATTTGGGTTTAATAGATTATAATCTGCATAAGAAATTGCTTTGCCAAAAATTAAAACTTGAAAATAGACACATGTGTAAAACGCCAGCTTATAAAAGTATGCTGCATCATTCGTCTCTTAGAAATAGTTGCACTGTGTTGCAACTACGTCTTCCCATGTTTCCTGCATGTGTAGCTGTCAGCTGTCTCAACACACACTTCCTCAGAATAGTGCAGTGCTGGGGAAGCCAGAGCGCTCAGCAGACTCTAATGCGCTTGCAGAGTCCGAGCGTGCACTGGGAGTGCAAATGTTGGCCAGGCCTCTGTTAGTCTACGACCACAAAGATCAGTCATCATTTGGTCCTGAGAATATTTCTGTCGCTTAATACTCTTTTCACCTTTGACAATGATTTCTTTATGTGAAAAATGCCAAGATGAAATATGGTTCAGTTTGATGTTAAACAGACGACAATGACATACCATCTTCAATTTTAACAGCATACACATTCCAAGTGCTCAACTACAGAGGAAACAACACCAGTCACACTGACTATTATCTTTAACAATTGTGACTGAATAACTCAATTTTTCATCAGAGATCCTTCCTTCCCTTTTGTATGTTTAAATGTCAATCCTACCTCCACCTGACACATCACAACCCCTGAACTGCTTGGGATGTTATGTTCACTTTAACTCTGATGCAATAGTCCTGAAAATGATCAACAACCTACACCAGCTTATTTCTTCTTGGCAAATCAAAATGTTGAACTAACTACTACATCTTCTTAAGTAAATTCAACACACAAAACTCATTTATTGCTACATTAAACTTTGCTGAAATGCTTAATTAACAGTATTTTGTGTATTATTCATCTTCCACACAGCACGCCTATAACTCTTGATGGACTTACTTAATTCTTTCTAATGTAATACAAATTGCACAAAATTATTGTGAGCACAAATAATGCCTTCTTACTTTAGCACAGCATGTACAACACAGACTTCAATATGGAACACAGATCTTTATTTGCAACTGATATGATATATATATATATATATATATATATATATATATATATATATATATATATATATATGTGTGTGTGTGTGTGTAGGGGGGGGGGGGTTCCAGTTTTATGTAGTTCAGGACATACCTCAGTCACACAATACCAATTCTCCCTATTACTCAAGGGTTCAAATTAAAATTCCATTAAACATGCATGAAAATGTGAAAACATTGTTATTTACTTTAAGACACACAGCTGAAAGTACTGAAGCACTGTTATAGCTTTTCAAAACTATCAGATTCAAAAGTGATTACCAGATCTAAATATAAAATGCAGCAAAAAATTGGAAATAGGTTTGCATACCTGTTAGAAGCCATGAAGTATGATGTTTGTGCAAGATCTTTACTGGCTGTCAATTTCAAAGGACACATCCAGAGGTCAACAGAAGCAGGATCGGAAACAAAAGAGAGGGAAATAATATTATTGTTGAAACTTTTATCATCTGTGTATCTATAAGTACATGAACAACTCATACTGTATTTACTCTAATCTAAGCCACATTTTTTTTCTGGTTTTTGAAATCCAAAAAACCGCCTGCGGCTTAGAATAGAGTGCAAAGTAAGAGGAAGTTCTAAAAAATGTTGGTAGGTGCCGCCACAACTAACTTCTGCCGTCGAATATATGTAGTGCTATACAGCCATGCTTGCAGTCACAAAGAAAAATACTGGTGCCAAAACCTCTGTATCAGTAAATAAATTATAAGAAAAAGTAGAATAATGTAAACATTATGCCATGTATTTTTTTGTGTTTGCTGCTATCTCATTTAAATCCTGTCTGCCTAATAAACTACGAAACTAGAGTGAGACAACAGCAAATGCGGAAGAATATACATATCATATCATGCTTATATTCGTATTATTCTTATGCTGAATAGTGATAGTCAGAAATGAAGCAAGGCAAATAACTAGAGTTTTAAATCTAAGATGACTAATTTCTGTGCAGAATGTAATGTAGTAAAGAGGCGTCTGCAAAGATTTTCAAACGGAGGAAAATTTTCACTAAACTGTCGTTCAGAACACCATCTATCATATGCAGCCTATTTTTTGGTTCTTGTTGATCATTATCAAAGAAAGCAGCAATGTAAGTAACAACAAATAGCAGTCTCTTGCCATTGTTTCGCTAATGAGACAATTCCTCTCTTTATTTTATTGTAAGCAGGGGTAGAGCACACAAAAGCAAACCATGCCGCGAGCGGCGACAGGTCGTAAACACTCATCATCAGAATGCAACAAACAATGCACGACACACTACAATAACACATTTTCAGCTTAGAGTGACATAAACATTATAGAAAATGGACGGAGTGCCTGACACATAGCAATGACTACTTGGTAAAGCCTAACTGTTAAGCTTACGACTCGAACGAAACTACTGTAGCTGTATCTTTATCCATTCGACCTAAATTGTGTCTCATGTTACAATTGACCAACTTTGTTTCAATTTGGAGGTGCGGTCTAAGACTTTTCTCTCTCCTTGAATTTCGAGTCTCAAATTTCAGGTGCAGCTCAGATTCGGGATTTTTTTTTCTTTTTTTCTTTCCTTTTTTTTCTTTTTTTCCCCCTCTCTCCTTGATTTCGAGTCTATTTCTCAGATGCGGCTTAGAGTTGAGAAATACGGTATTTTTTAGGATAGTTACATTTGAGATATATTAAAGAAATGCAATTCTCATCAGTTATTTCTGTTCACAACAAACAATGTAGAAATACTATATTACTATAAAATCCTAAAGGTTACAACACATCTTAGAATTTCCCATCAGTTGGAAGCACGAGTTAATTCCACTATGTCATCAACACCTTGACACCTTGACCGGAGGAGACTTATGTGCCTTTGAACAACATTAAGTTTTCACACTCCCAAATAACTGTCTCATATTTCCAAAAAAAAATTCAACTCCGCTGTAGCTGTCAGGCAGTTACCTTTTTACAATTCCCCCTCCCATACTTGTTTCCCTCTCCACTTGAAAGAAGATGTCATAAAGGTGCGCGAGTTCAACGGTCAAGTCAAACATCCTTATGCAATCTCATAAACTCCTCCAATATTTTCACTTTCCCCAACAAGTCACAAATCAGGACAAGCAGAGTTGGAAAAATGCATTAAACTAAGTTCCAGCCTATTTTAGTTATCAACCTACACATCATAAGTAGACCTGTTCTGGCAATCAACCCAAAGAGAGGCACTGATTGTGAGACTTACTGTCACGTAAATAATGGAATAAATCTTTATGTGCCTTGTTTGGCTTTAAATGAACAGACACTACTCTCTATTTTCACAGATTACACTTTCCAGTTTCTCACTGAAAAGACATCCTAATTTTGCTGCTCTTGTAAAGATTTTGAGAGGCCCTTACATTTGACAACACAAGATTAGTATGAGATACAGATGTTTGTTGAAACAATGGAAAAACCTGAATGAATACGTGAGATGGTCGAAGTGAATAGCACATTCAGTGTGTAGGCTAACAACACAGGTTTTGTAAAGTAAAGTATTTTCATTGAGTAACTTTAGTAAATTCCAAATAGAGAAAATACTAACATGGTAAAATGAATGTAAGCTAATTCTAAATATGGATGACTATTGACAAAGGTCTGAGCATATAGATTAGGTTTCCAGACATGCGTGTGGCTCAAAGACTTTTCAAGTAATAGAATCCAGTACGTTGACCTCAACAGCAACTGTTCATCAGAGACAATGGTATCATCAGAACTGCCCCAGTGAAGTGTGATAGGACCACTCCTACTCTCTATATACATAAATGATCGGATGGACAGGGTAGGCAGCAATTTACAGCTGTTTGCTGATGACACTGTGGTGTACAGGAAGGTGTCGTCATTGACTGACTGTAGTTAGTGTGATGAATGATTTCTTGCTCTGAATGTAGAAAAATGTAAGTTAATGCAGATGACTAAGAAAAATTATCCTGTAATGTTCAAATACAGCATTGTGTGTTGTGCTGCTTGACAGTCGGGTTGATTGGTAGAAGGGAAGGTGAGTGCTCCACTCTCTTTTATTGGGAGAATTTTCGGAAAGAGAAGTTCATCTATAAAGGAGGTGGTTTATACAATGCTAGTCCAACCCATTCTTGAGTACTGCTACAGTGTTTGGGATCCCCACCACGTCAGATTAAAGGAAGACATCGATGCAATTCAGATGCATGCTGTTAGATTTGTTACCGGTATCATACCCGCCAACTTTCAAAAGCCAAAACTCAGTTTCAAAATTTGGGAGGTACAAATGACCACAAACAGCAGCTCATTTCCATTATAATCTTGAGATAACAGATATGAGTCTTTCCTTATGACATCACATAATTATAAGTGGCTACAAATACAGGACATACAAGGCACCAATTGTAAAAGTGTAGGATAATAAGCGATTTCACTTAAGTACAATGACAACACACAAACACATGATAAACAGGTCATGTATAACTTACTGAATACTATAAATTTCAATACATGTATTGATTAGAAGTGACTAGTGAGTTAAGGACTTCCCTCCATTGGACAAAAAACTGAAATGGCATTTTTTCAAATCAAATATATATTATATATGCTAAAATAGGGAGAAATAATGGAATAACTGTGAGGTGGGAGAAAAATCGGGAGAGCTGGCAGGTATGCAGTAGGTTTGACCTACACACAAGTATTATGGAGATGCTTCATGAACTCAAATGGAAATCCCTGGATGAAAGACAATGCTTTTTCCACAAGGCATTATTATGGAAATTTAGCGAATTGGCATTTGAGGCTGACTGCAGAATGATTCTACTCCTGCAAACATACATTTTGCCTAAGGACCATGAAGATAAAATAGAGACATTGGGGCTTGTATTTAGAGACAGTCATTTTCCCTACTACATGCAAGCAGCACAGGAAAGGAAATGACTAGTGGAGGTAGGAGGTATTCACCATACGGGGCTTGTAGAGTATGTGTGTAGATGAAAAGGAAGAGAAGGTACAAGAATTGGAGGGAGAAAACTAAGATTTTTTAGAATAACTGTAAAGGTATGCAGCAGGACTGCACTAAATAATACATATCTACAGGCAAGAAGGCAAAACAATACAAAATGGGGCAGAAACAGAAAATTATTGTACGGTGAACAAATTAACATTATGGAAGTGAATTATCAGAAAATGTACACTACCATTCACCCTGTACTGCAGAAAATAGTTTCATTGGAGATTATAGAGAAAACATAATGCCCTGAATCTTCTGATCTGTAATGACCAGAGATGCTCATTAATGTTCAAAATGAGCATACAGTCATGATTTTGATGAATCTTTCACTCCAGTGAAGAATTCCCGGCAGCTTAAAGTTCAATAGTATTATAATACTTTCAACAAGAAGAACACAACAAAGGTACTGGAATAATTGAGCACTGCATCTGATACAAGTTTCAATCTTCAATCATATAAGGTGCATGGAGAAAAGTTCATCCTTGTTTGTATCAAAGTTTCTACCACAAAACTATAACCTGCATTCAGGAAAAAGACAGCACACAGGCATTAGTAGTTCAAGCAAGTTATCTTACTGCTTTTCATACTGAAAAAATATTAGAGGGAAAGACGAAAGGATGTAGGTTTTAAGGGAGAGGGTAAGGAGTCATTCCAATCCCGGGAGCGGAAAGACTTCCCTTAGGGGAAAAAAAGGACAGATGTACACTCGCGCGCACACACACACACACACACACACACACACACACACACACACACACACACACACACACACACACACATATCCATCCGCACATACACAGACAAAAGCAGACATATTTAAAGGCAAAGAGTAAGGGCAGAGATGTCAGTCGAGGCGGAAGTACAGAGGCAAAGAAGTTGTTGAAAGACAGGTGAGGTATGAGTGGCGGCAACTTGAAATTAGCGGAGGTTGAGGCCTGGCGGATATCGAGAAGAGAGGATATACTGAAGGGCGAGTTCCCATCTCCGGAGTTCGGATAGGTTGGTGTTGGTGGGAAGTATCCAGATAACTCGGACGGTGTAACACTGTGCCAAGATGTGCTGGCCGTGCATCAAGGCATGTTTAGCCACAGGGTGATCCTCATTACCAACAAACACTGTCTGCCTGTGTCCATTCATGCGAATGGACAGTTTGTTGCTGGTCATTCCCACATAGAAAGCGTCACAGTGCAGGCAGGTCAGTTGGTAAATCACGTGGGTGCTTTCACACGTGGCTCTCCCTTTGATCGTGTACACCTTCCGGGTTACAGGACTGGAGTAGGTGGTGGTGGGAGGGTGCATAGGACAGGTTTTACACCGGGGGCGGTTGCAAGGGTAGGAGCCAGAGGGTAGGGAAGGTGGTTTGGGGATTTCATAGGGATGAACCAAGAGGTTACGAAGGTTAGGTGGACGGCGGAAAGACACTCTTGGTGGAGTGGGGAGGATTTCATGAAGGATTGATCTCATTTCCGCCGTCCACCTAACCTTCGTAACCTCTTGGTTCATCCCTATGAAATCCCCAAACCACCTTCCCTACCCTCTGGCTCCTACCCTTGCAACCGCCCCCGGTGTAAAACCTGTCCTATGCACCCTCCCACCACCACCTACTCCAGTCCTGTAACCCGGAAGGTGTACACGATCAAAGGGAGAGCCACGTGTGAAAGCACCCACGTGATTTACCAACTGACCTGCCTGCACTGTGACGCTTTCTATGTGGGAATGACCCGCAACAAACTGTCCATTCGCATGAATGGACACAGGCAGACAGTGTTTGTTGGTAATGAGGATCACCCTGTGGCTAAACATGCCTTGATGCACGGCCAGCACATCTTGGCACAGTGTTACACCGTCCGAGTTATCTGGATACTTCCCACCAACACCAACCTATCCGAACTCCGGAGATGGGAACTCGCCCTTCAGTATATCCTCTCTTCTCGATATCCGCCAGGCCTCAACCTCCGCTAATTTCAAGTTGCCGCCACTCATACCTCACCTGTCTTTCAACAACTTCTTTGCCTCTGTACTTCCGCCTCGACTGACATCTCTGCCCTTACTCTTTGCCTTTAAATATGTCTGCTTGTGTCTGTGTATGTGCGGATGGATATGTGTGTGTGTGTGTGTGTGTGTGTGTGTGTGTGTGTGTGTGTGCGCGCGAGTGTACATCTGTCCTTTTTTTCCCCTAAGGGAAGTCTTTCCGCTCCCGGGATTGGAATGACTCCTTACCCTCTCCCTTAAAACCTACATCCTTTCGTCTTTCCCTCTCCTTCCTGAAGAAGCAACCATCGGTTGCGAAAGCTAGCAATTCTGTGTGTGTGTTTGTGTGTTTTGTTCATGTGCCTGTCTGCCGGCGCTTTCCCGCTTGGTAAGTCTTGGAATCTTTGTTTTTAATATATTTTTCCCATGTGGAAGTTTCTTTCTATTTTATTTACATCATCCTGAAAAAATATTAGGTTTTTTTCCATTAAAGCAGAATTTGTAAGACCCTGCAGGATATTCACACCATCCAATGTGTAGTTGAACAATAAATTTTATAACTAAATCAGTTTAGGTGCACTGTTTTCTACATCTACATATATACTCCACCAGCCACCAAGCGATGTGTGGCGGAGGGCACAATTCGTGCCAAAATCATGTCTCCCCCCCCCCCCCCCCCCGTTCCACTCGCAGATCACACTAGGGAAAAATGACTGAACACCTCAGTATGAGCTCTAATTTGCCTTATCTTCAAATGGTGCCTAGAATGTGCAAGCCTCATACACAATAAAATAAATAGCATTTTCTGCTTGTTTGCCAAACCTGCCACATACATATGGTCCCCACTTTATTCATGTTGTACCGAGATGACACAGTGCCTCTAAAAAAATCTGGGTAGCAATGCTTTCATATTTCTGCATGAAATTGACCATATTTATCACTAAGAAATTTCAAGCTCAATCTGGGAAGGATAATTTTCATAGTTTGTCCTTGAATATTATTAAAATGATACTTCCAATACAGATTTGACAGCACACCAAATTCCATTGCCACACGTACATATAATTGCACACAAGTATTCACAACCATAATGCTTCTATTAAGCAGTCAGTCAGGCATACAAGTTTTGTATTCATAATTCTGATTTGTATGTAACATCCACATTATTAGACATAATTAATATTATCACATAATGTGAGTGTTATGTAAAGTCTTACTTCTGTATGTGATACAGTCTATGTAAGCAAGTGTTGTTGAGTCATCTTAAACAGTTCAGTGTACGGATATTTCCTTGACTGTAACAGGTTTGGAAATACAAGGGACAACCAAAAAGTTTCCATTTAAGAGTGTTGCTGCAGTGTATATGCTATATGCAAAGAAGTGCAACTCCAAGTGAGTATATACACATCAACATAGAGGCAGGAGATTAAAGTGTGGCATTTGCTTCTTTCCGATATTTGTGCAATAAATGTGGAAACATGAACTATGGTGACATTGTTACACAAAGCATCCAAACAGGACCAACGTACTGTTGTTCCTTTCTGGGCTGCTAAGAAACAACTGACAGAAAGCCATCGAAGAATGAAGAATGTTTATGAGGCAGCATTCCTTTAAAAAACCACCATCATGAAATGGTGTGTCATGAGGTGGTGGTGGTGGTGGTGGTGCGGTGTGATAACTCCCCAACATTGCAAATGTCATAACACACAGGTTACACTAACTCAAGTCGGAGATACACTAGTGCCTGCCCTATGGTCCTGCAATCTCTCTCTCTCTCTCTCTCTCTCTACCCCCCCCCCCCCCCCCCCTCTTTCCCACCTACATATGATTATCACGCTTTCGGTCCCTTAAAAAAGACTTTGAGCAGGCAGCTAAGGACTTCTTCACACAGCAGGACACAGTGTTTTGCCAAATGAGAATCTTCAACCTGATTTATCAGGGGGATGACTGCCTCAATGCTCACCACAATTTTGTGACAATTTAAAAAGCTGCATGTGTTCAGAACCTGAATTACAGAGGAAAACATAGTGATGGAAGAGCATTAAGTGTTTATGAAGAAATGGAATGACAACAAAACTCAGCCAGTTACTGCTCTAAAATACTTTAAATTATTCATATATGGAACTTGATTTTGTATAAATTTAAGCTTTCAGAATGTATTATATTTTTATATGCTATATCATACTTCACTCTGCAATGAATTGTTACATGTAACAGCAACATAACGTTGCATAAATAATTATCATAAACTTATTAGCTTTTAAGATTTCAACTGAACAACCCAAGACATTGCATACAAAACTCACTCACCTCTGACCATATGACAGCAACGAACAACATGTGTATGAGGATGATCAATTGCTACGTCAAATCCAAGAGTTTGCAGTAACACATTTTCATTGAACACCAACTCGTGAGCTTGCTCCATATATTGCTGTAAAAGAAATCATGAATTTTTAAACTACATAATTCTGTTCGTAAAATTCTTAGAAACACATATGACATTACATTTTGATGAGAAAATGAATGAATAACAGGACAGACTGCAGACAAGTGTAGTGTTACATTTTTTGATGGCGATGAATTTAATTATGTAATAACTTCCTTGACAACAGTGCTCTCACAAAGAACAGACACTTACAGTCAGTGTGTTAAATTTGTATAGCTCTACATACAGCTACTAAATTGATGTGGCTTTATTAAGATGCAGTGTACTAGTTGAAAAGATAGCCACTCACTCACTATAAGGCCACAGTAGAGCCTGACCAAAATGTTACAATGGTTGGTAGTCAACTTATGTCACATTTTTAACCAGGAAGTTTTCTGAACAATTATGTTTTGCTCAGGATATTGCTACTTATGATAAAGTACAGTTGTTTACCTTGATGCATACTCATCTTGACAACATTAACTGCAAATGAAAGTACTGCTGATTCAGTAAGATTTTAGTGTACAAAGTCACAAGTTAGATGATTATTAAATTTTTCAATTTCACTCTGCAATGTACAATATGATTTCTGCACCAAATTGCAGTTTTATTGAGTCTGCCTGAGGCAGCAGATTAGGGTACTACCACTATTGTCATTTGAAAGTGTCATTAGTGTGGTTTTTTAAATTACACTGTGTTAATGTAAGAGAAATACAGAGCAGCAAAAAACATTTAGTTTGATGGGCATACCATTCAGTTCCACATTACTTTGTTTCATTGAAATCCCACAATGACACTGCTGGTTGAACAAAAGTGAAATTGTATAAGGCCACTAGCAAGGCATTTTACTCAGAATCACCACTACTGTGGGGGAATTGATTCTTTTGTTAAATTAACTTAGTTGTGTGCTTTTTCAGTGTACCTATATTAAACAACAGAAAGGTGGTGGTAGTTATGATTTCAATTGTTGAGACAGAAGAGGAGAGAAGATGAAGCTCAAAAGTGATAGCAGAAAAGATATTTTTATAACAGTTCCCATCATGGGTGTCACTAGAGCTTCCACATTAACACTTCTGTGCTTTTGAAATGAATCCTCTTTTTGTCAGTACCAGTTTTCTGTTTCTTGAGTTGAGGAGATTAAAAGTTTGATGTTTGTGTTTTGCAAGTGGAAGTTGCATAGAACTAAAAGTAATCTATAACAAAACACATGTTGTCAAACAATGTAAGGACTATAGGTAAGGACTCACTGTACCGTTGAGGTGCACCTGTGCCGCTCGGCCAGTGGACTGCTTTTGCAGTTAGGCCTCTCTTGGTATTTCTCCACTTCACTATGCTCAACTTCTGTGGAAGTTTTAACTATGTGGCCTCTAGTGGCTGTCTTGGAAGACTGCAGTTAGCTGCAGGGTCACCAGATGGCAGTTGCAATCAGTTTCAAAGTCTAGTTTCAGCTTTTGTTGCACTACTGGTTTCCCACCTGGTTTCCGTTCTGTACTGACGTGTTCAGCTCCTCACTTTGTTTCTACCAAGACAAATATGGCAGAGAAACAATATACAGCAGAGTAAGCTCTTTTCCTCATATTAGGTAGTGACTTTGAAGGCAAAACCAATTTATCATCTGAACGGTATATGTGCTACTCCTGCTGTTCCATTGATATCTAAAGAATTCTCAACTTGGGCTTGTCTACTGAAGATGAAAATTAATCTACAGAGAGTGACATAGAAGAAGAAGCACCGAAACACCAAAGAAAAACGAAAAATAACGTTGAAAAGTGAAAACGTGAACCCGAAGAAATGTACGCCTGATACAATTAATTCTGGACTGGAAGGTATTGTACACAACGACAGCATTTTAAGTTTATTTCAGCTGTTTTAGTGTGGATATCAATATTTTGTGTGAGGAAATTAATAGATACCTTTCTCACATGGTGGCTGCTGGTCATGTTCCGACGAGGGTCCAAAGGATATAGAGTGGTGTGAATATCAATCATATTTACATCTTTACTGTCACAATCTTAGAAAAGATTAAGAAAATTGAGCCTATCTCAATATTCGTCTGAGAACCCAGTTATTCACACACTAATATTTTCTAAGCTGCTACCTAGAGACCATTTTCAGCATAGTTTGAAGTTTTTACATTATGCCAGTTATTAAAAAGGCCTCACAATATTCAAGCTATGGCCAGTAATTGACCACTTTAGAAAACAATATACAGAAAATTTCTACCCTTGTGAAAAATTATGCATAAATGAAAGCCTTCTACTATTCAAAGGCAGATTAAAAACAAGCCGTATATTCCTGCTAAATGAAGCCATTTTGGAATAGAGATTTTGATTATTTGCAATGTCCACACAAATTATATTTTAGATTTCATTGCCTATTGCAGCTCACATCACAAATATGGCCTCGGCATCTCAGGAGATGATGTAGCTACAAGTGTATAACCATATTTACAAAGGAGAGACACATTGTACCGTGACAATTTGTAGATAAGCCCAGCCTTGTTTTGTCACTTTATGACTGGGCAACCAATGCTTGTGGTACAGTCAGGCACATAAGAAAATATTTGCCTAACATAGCAGGAAAAACTAAAGAAATGTGAGTTTACTTTCTGTTTTGTATCTATTACAGTTGGCACTAAAATGGTGTGACAAAAAAGATGTGTGGTTGTTTACGACAGCCCACTCTGCAGAAATGGTGGAAACATCAAAGGTGGATTGTCAAAAAGGGCAGAAGAAACTAAAATCTACAGCAGTGCTGGACTACAACAAATCACTGGGATCTGTGGATAAAAGTGACATGGTAATAAAGACAGTGGGCAGCATCAGAAAATCCACTAAATGGTACCACCAGTTCTTCATTCACATTATGGACGTGTCACTTTTTAACTCTTATTGTTTGTACAAGAAATTTGTAAGGAAAACTAGCTAGGCCCACTTTCAAATCGGAGTCATCAAGGAAATCCTGTAAAAATATAAAGTAGAGAGAAGAAGACCTGGTGGAGGAAAGAGATCTGAATTCCCCTCAAGATTGACAGGAGCACCTCAACTGCCAGAAGAGTGGAGCAGCTACAGAATCTGTGTTGTCTGTAATGAGCAGAAGAGGTACAAGCAGATGAAAATGTGTAGTATAGCATACAATACAATACTGTGTGCCTTTCCCTGCTTCAAGATTTATAGCACAAAGAAGAATTTTTGAAATGTAATGCTCCTGTCTGGTGAAACTGATGTAACGTAATAATCTGAAATATAATGTAACCAAATGTAAATAAACATTACTATATATGTGGACACAAAAATAACATTAAATATTCATTTTAAATAATGAAGCACCCACCCAACCAGTGCTCTCCCTAAAAGCACAGATCTGATAGAATGTACAAAAAAATTATGTGAATTGTCTAAAACATCCCAAACAATCTTTTTACTCAAAATTAAGATCAAAAACATTTGAATAAATGTATATATATTTTCCCAAATTTGTATATAATCACTGTGATTAAAGAGCAAGTGTGAAACCAGAGACAGGAAAGTACCGTGTCCACAGCGCACCACTCTACCACCAGTTAGTACACCATTTACTTCCGGTATGATGGACATGGAAGAATTATGGACAAATTTTAAACACACTGTAAATCACGCATTGGACAAGTATGTGCCGAAAAAGTAGGTTAAGGATGGAAAAAATCCACCATGGTTTAACAGCGCAGTTCGGAGAGTGCTCAGGAAGCAAAGACAGTTGCACTCGTGGTACAAGATCGAGAGAATGAGGACAGGCAAAAGTTAGTAGAGATTCGTGCAGCTGTAAAAAGAGCGATGCGCGAATCATTCAACCAGTACCACCGTCATACCTTAGCAAAAGATCTTGCTAAAAACCCAAGGAAATTTTGGTCTTACATAAAATCAGTAAGTGGGTCGAAGGCTTCCATCCAGTCACTCACTAATCAGTCTGGCCTGGCAACGGAAAACAACAAAACGAAAGCTGAAATTTTAAATTTAGCATTTGAGAAATCTTTCACGCAGGGGGATCGTACAAACACCGCCGTTTGAGTCTCATACAGATTCCTGTATGGAGGACATAGTTGGGGTTGTGAAGCAGCTGAATGGGTTGAAAATAAATAAATCGCCAGGTCCTGATGGGATTCCAATTCAGTTTTACAGAGAGTAGTCTGCTGCATTGGCTCCTTACTTAGCTTGCATTTATCGCGAATCTCTTGCCCAATGTAAAATCCCGTGCAACTGGAAAAAAGCGCAGGTGACGCCTGTATATAAGAAGGGTAGAAGGACGGATCCTCAAAATTACAGACCAATATCCTTAACATCGGTTTGTTGCAGGATTCTCTAACATATTCTCAGTTCGAATATAATGAATTTCCTCGAGACAGAGAAGTTGCTGTTCATGCGTCAGCACGGCTTTAGAAAGCATCGCTCCTAAGAAACGCAACTCGCCCTTTTTTCACATGATATCTTGCGATCATGGATGAAGGGTATCAGACGGATGTCATATTTCTTGACTTCCAGAAAGCATTTGACTCTGTGCCCCACTGCAGACTCCTAACTAGGGTACGAGCATATGGGATTGGTTCCCAAATATGTGAGTGGCTCGAACACTTCTTAAGTAATAGAACCCAGTACGTTGTCCTCGATGGTGAGTGTTCATCGGAGGTGAAGGTATCATCTGGAGTGCCCCAGGGAAGTGTGGTAGATCCGCTGTTGTTGTCTATCTACATAAATGATCTTTTGGATAGGGCAGATAGCAATGTGCGGCTGTTTGCTGATGATGCTGTGGTGTACGGGAAGGTGTCGCCGTTGAGTGACTGCAGGAGGATACAAGATGACTTGGACAGGATTTGTGATTGGTGTAAAGAATGGCAACTAACTCTAAATATAGATAAATGTAAATTAATGCAGGTGAATAGGAATAAGAATCCCGTTAATGTTTGAATACTCCATTAGTAGTATAGCGCTTGACATGGTCACGTCAATTACATATTTGGGTGTAACATTGCAGAGCGATATGAAGTGGGACAAGCATTTAATGGCAGTTGTGGGGAAGGCAGATAGTCGTCTTTGGTTCATTGGTAGAATTTTGGGTAGATGTGGGTCATCTGTAAAGAAGACCGCTTATAAAACACTAATACAACCTATTCTTGAGTACTGCTCGAGCGTTTGGGATCCCTATCAGATCGGATTGAGGAAGGACATAGAAGCCATTCAGAAGCAGGCTGTTAGATTTGTTACTTGTAGGTTTGAT
Source organism: Schistocerca gregaria (assembly GCF_023897955.1). Classification (NCBI taxonomy): domain Eukaryota; kingdom Metazoa; phylum Arthropoda; class Insecta; order Orthoptera; family Acrididae; genus Schistocerca; species Schistocerca gregaria. The sequence goes on along the minus strand of NC_064931.1, from coordinate 117,415,708 downwards.
CATGATACAAGTTTACGAAAATGCTTCAGGAACTCGAGTGGGAGTCTCTAGAGGAAACGAGGCATTCTTTTCGTGAACCACTACTGAGGGAATTTAGAGAACCAGCATTTGAGGCTGCTGCAGTACAATTTTACTGCCGCCAACTTGTATTTCGCAGAAAGACCACAAAGATAAGATAAAAGAGATTAGGGCTCGTACAGAGGCATATAGGCAGTTCTGTTTGCGAGTGGAACAAGGAGAGAAGATGCTAGTTGTGGTACTAGGTACCCTTCGCCACACACCATATGATGGATTGCAGAGTATGCATGTAGATGTAGAGCCCCACCTGTGAGATGCCACCGCCCACGCCCACACCCGCGCGCACAGTGTTTAAGAAAAATCATCAACTTTGTCCTCAACTTTCAAACTATAGAATAGCAGAAGGAGAATGAAATTTTATATTGTAAGTCCTTGTATTGATATGCTGTTATGTGCAAAGAATCGAGTTTAGCCCGCAATTTCTTCTGGAGAAACTAAAAGCTAAACATCATTTTTTTAAAATGTTTTTTCAACCAGCTTTACTTCAAACTCTCCATATGAAAATTGATCAAGAAATCTCTTTATTACTTTGCTTAAGAGAGTGCAAAAAGTTCTACAAAGTGGCCTAATTTTGTTTCTTTCAAAAAAATACTGTCCGAGATGGTGTGTCTCAAATTTGCAGAAAATTCATGAGTGCACTGTTGATGGCTGTGCTATGGGGTCAAACAAACGACTATATATCCAGAAGCATTGAATTGGCGATCCTGAGACTTTACCATGTTTACTGGGAACATATCCAAATGCTGGGAACATATGCAAATACTCATACAAAATTAGATCAAAATACGTGATGGTCATGTGGGAACCTCTAGACCACTTGCCCTGGAATGACAGCTACATTTGCTATATCAACTGTAGAGTACTAAAAGCATAAAATATGAGAAATATTACATTCTAACTTGTCATCAGCTCAAGAAGCCTGTCTATTGCATGGAGCTATTAAAAAAAAAAAAAAAAAAACCACAGAATTCATTAGGATGGCGGTTAACCTAGAGCCCAAGTTCAGCAAAAAATGAGCAGCCCATTGAACTTCCCTCCTTGTTTCACTGTTCAACTAAAATATTACAAAACAAATAGCACTATTTTTTAAAATAGATCTAAGCTGCTTCAGGAGCCATACTGAAAATTTGTAGCAACTCGTGTAAAACCTATACATCTTTGACTTATTTCTTTTGTAGGATCTCTCTTAGCTTTGTTGCTTCTGCATATAACTGTACTTGTCAGCCTGATGGGCTTTGGCACAAATATCGGTCGACTGAGGAACAAACCACATCTTTTAATCATGTTCATGACCTGACAAAGGGCACCTGACCAGATTCAGCACTCATGTTGGTTACGAGGACGTGGGTGGAGAGCCTAGTGTCCTCTCATAGTGCATTAATTAAAAGTTGTCACAATCTAAATTTCAGTGTATAAATTATATGAATAGTTTATCTGACTGCTGTTTAAACTGTCCTATTCATCTGTCACAGAAAATCAGTACAACATGGAAAAGTCTGCCATATATAATACTGCAGTGAACTCCTTACTGTTGATAAAATTCTACAAACTGCTCTCATGAATAAACCAACTCTTTAAAACAAACTTTAAGGAATGCAGTTTCTTATGATTTAAACTAACAACTGGGAGGCTTCTTATTTCCCGAGTGATTTTTTCTCAACAATTTTCACTTTTATCCAAACAATTTTGCCTTCTGATGGGGAGGCAGAGAACTCTTCCTTCTGGAGGTGGTGTTAATACTGTTTTTGATATTAAGTGACAGGAACTTCTGAAACACTATCAGTGTTGTGCTTAATGGTGTTCAGAGATAACAGTTTGTTTATATAAAGGTCATGCAAGTTTTATTGATGTTTCAGCACCCTGAATCTGCAAAAATGTGCTTGCCATTGAAATAATTATTTTTTGGGGGAAGTGGCAGTGGAAACTAGTGCAAAAACTGTTCAATGCAGAACAGTGCATATCATCTTCACTTCAGAGTAGTTGTATACATTTTATCATCATTAGCAAATACTGGACAATCCTTATCTCAAAAGGCATGATTTCCTAGTTGATGCATGTCAGTGGAGATTATAGGATTAATCCTAACTCTTGATCAGGCTGCCCACAAACCGCAAATGTTGTCTGTTCTTTACCACTATCCCTCTCCATCCCTCATTTGCAACATATGAAACATGAATACACCAGTGTTCCAACACGTAAATTGTTGAAGCTTTTTCTACAAGAAGGGTTCTGTTTATACGAGGGTGGTTTGAAAAGTTCTCGGAATCACCACGAGAGGTCAGCACTGGCGCAACGAGTTGTTCATGTAATATTCATTGGTCTGTTGCCTGTAAACACATGCACTGACACTACTCTTGGAAGAGAGCTGTGGCAGTAATGTGGCTTTGTTGTTGTTACTGCATAGTGATTTGTAAAGATGGGGGGGGGGGTCAAGATTCAAGCAGTGATTAAGTACTTCGTAGAGAAAGATATGAAAGCAAAGGGCATTCATGCTGATTTCCAGAATACACTGGGGGACTCTGCTCCTTCATATTCAACTGTTGCCAAGTGGACAAATAAATTTACATTTGGTCAGGAGAGCTTAGATGATGAGCCACACAGTGATCAGCCAAGATGTGTCACTACAAAATGGTCATGGAGGATCGCCAATAGAAAGTGTAAGAAATTGTTCATGCTTGGAAGATGTCATCTGAAAGGGTATATCAAATTTTAACTGAAGAATTAGAAATGAAAAAATTAACTGCAAAATGGGTGCTGTGACAAGACAATGGGGGCTCCCACACATGTGCCATTGCCCTGGTGAAATTACACGAACTAAGGTATGACTTGCTGCCACACCCGCCTTATTCACCTAATATGGCTCCGTCAGACTTCCATCCCTTCCCAAAACTGAAAATTTTTCTTGGTGGATGAAGATTCACTTCAAATGAAGAATTGATAGCTAGAGTTGACAATTATTTTGCAGGCCTGGAGGAAACTCAATTCCGAGATGGGATCGAGGCACTGGGACAACATAGGACCAAGTGCATTAATCTACAAGGAGACTACATTGAAAAATAAAAAAAAGTTTCACTGATGTAAGTACTTTTTTCTATTCAATTCCGAGAACTTTTCAAACCACCCTTGTAAGTTCTTTTATGGATTTCAGTGTCCCACAGATTAGTTTTAGTAGGTTAACACATTTTTGGAGTATATTAAATATTCTTACCACATCAATGGAGGAAAAAACTAACCTGTGCTGCCCAACTTCTTCCATGCAATTTCCTAATTATTTAGGCAAAATAATCTTTTATGCCCTGCAATATGTTAAAAAGTCTTGTATGATTGTAATCTCCACTCAGAAAGTTCTTTACTGTAACTCAGTAACTGTACAATACAGAACTGACGAGTGCCATGGGTCCCCCTGAATAGGTCAGGCGTGCACTACACGCCGGAAGCGGCTACGAGGGTAGCGGAGTACGTGTGGAGTGCACATGGGGTTTTTTTAGGTTAGAGAATTCCTTCCCTAGGCCCGACAAGACGCCTCCTGAGACGCGGCAAGGCAGGAGTAGGCAAAATGCAACAAGGAATAACAATATTAATGTGCTAATAGTAAACTGCAGGAGCGTCTATAGAAAGGTCCCAGAACTGCTCTCATTAATAAACGGTCACAACGCCCATATAGTACTAGTAACAGAAAGTTGGCTGAAACCAGACGTAAACAGTAATGAAATGCTAAACTCGGATTGGAACGTATACCGCAGAGATAGGCTGGACAGTGAAGGGGGAGGCGTGTTTATAGCGATAAGAAGTGCAATAGTATCGAAGGAAATTGACGGAGATTCGAATTGTGAAATGATTTGGGTGAAGGTCACGGTTAAAGCAGGCTCAGACATGGTAATTGGATGTCTCTATAGGCCCCCGGGTTCAGCAGCTGTTGTGGCTCAGCACCTGAAGAATAATTTGGAAAATATTTCGAGTAGATTTCCCCACCATGTTATAGTTCTGGGTGGAGATTTTAATTTGCCGGATATAGACTGGGAGACTCAGACGTTCATAACGGGTGGCAGGGACAAAGAATCTAGTGAAATATTTTTAAGTGCTTTATCTGAAAACTACCTTGAGCAGTTAAACAGAAAACCGACTCGTGGCGATAACATATTAGACCTTCTGGTGACTGACAGACCCGAACTATTTGAATCAGTTAATGCAGAACAGGGAATCAGCGATCATAAAGCGGTTACTGCATCGATGATTTCAGCCGTAAATAGAAATATTAAAAAAGGTAGGAAGATTTTTCTGTTTAGCAAAAGTGACAAAAAGCAGATTTCAGAGTACTTGGTGGCTCAAGACAAAAGTTTTGTCTCAAGTACAGACAGTGTTGAGGATCAGTGGACAAAGTTCAAAACCATGGTACAATATGCGTTAGATGAGTATGTGCCAAGCAGGATCGTAAGAGATGGGAAAGATCCACCGTGGTACAACAACCGAGTTAGAAAACTGCTGCGGAAGCAAAGGGAACTTCACAGCAAACATAAACATAGCCAAAGCCTTGCAGACAAACAAAAATTACGCGAAGCGAAATGCAGTGTGAGGAGGGCTATGCGAGAGGGTTTCAATGAATTCGAAAGTAAAGTTCTATGTACTGACTTGGCAGAAAATCCTAAGAAATTTTGGTCCTATGTCAAAGCGGTAGGTGGATCAAAACAAAATGTCCAGACACTCTGTGACCAAAATGGTACTGAAACAGAGGATGACAGACTAAAGGCCGAATTACTAAATGTCTTCTTCCAAAGCTGTTTCACAGAGGAAGACTGCACTGTAGTTCCTTCTCTAGATTGTCGCACAGTTGACAAAATGGTAGATATCGAAATAGACGACAGAGGGATAGAGAAACAATTAAAATCGCTCAAAAGAGGAAAGGCCGCTGGTCCTGATGGAATACCAGTTCGATTTTACACAGAGTACGCGAAGGAACTTGCCCCCCTTCTTGCAGCGGTGTACCGTAGGTCTCTAGAAGAGCGAAGCGTTCCAAAGGATTGGAAAAGGGCACAGGTCATCCCCGTTTTCAAGAAGGGACGTCAAACAGATGTGCAGAACTATAGACCTATATCTCTAACGTCTATCAGTTGTAGAATTTTGGAACACGTATTATGTTCGAGTATAATGTCTTTTCTGGAGACTAGAAATCTACTCTGTAGGAATCAGCATGGGTTTCGAAAAAGATGGTCGTGTGAAACCCAGCTCTCGCTATTCGTCCACGAGACTCAGAGGGCCTTAGACACGGGTTCACAGGTAGATGCCGTGTTTCTTGACTTCCGCAAGGCGTTTGACACAGTTCCCCACAGTCGTTTAATGAACAAAGTAAGAGCACACGGACTATCAGATCAATTGTGTGATTGGATTGAGGAGTTCCTAGATAACAGAACGCAGCATGTCATTCTCAATGGAGAGAAGTCTTCCGAAGTAAGAGTGATTTCAGGTGTGCCGCAGGGGAGTGTCATAGGACCGTTGCTATTCACAATATACATAAATGACCCGGTGGATGACATCAGAAGTTCACTGCGGCTTTTTGCAGATGATGGTGTGGTGTATCGAGAGGTTGCAACAATGGAAAATTGTACTGAAATGCAGGAGGATCTGCAGCGAATTGACGCATGGTGCACGGAATGGCAATTGAATCTCAATGTAGACGAGTGTAATGTGATGCGAATACATAGAAAGATAGGTCCCTTATCATTTAGCTACAAAATAGCAGGTCAGCAACTGGAAGTAGTTAATTCCATAAATTATCTGGAAGTACTCATTAGGAGTGATTTAAAATGGAATGATCATATAAAGTTGCTCGTCGGTAAAGCAGATGCCAGACTGAGATTCATTGGAAGAATCTTAAGGAAATGCAATCCGACAACAAAGGAAGTAGGTTACAGTACGCTTGTTCGCCCAATGCTTGAATACTGCTCAGCAGTGTGGGATCCGCACCAGGTAGGGTTGATAGAAGAGATAGAGAAGATCCAACGGAGAGCAGCGCGCTTCGTTACAGGATCATTTAGTAATTGCGAAAGCGTTACGGAGAGGATAGATAAACTTCAGTGGAAGACTCTGCAGGAGAGACGCTCAGTAGCTCGGTACGGGCTTTTGTTAAAGTTTCGAGAACATACCTTCACCGAAGAGTCAAGCAGTATATTGCTCCCTCCTACGTGTATCTCGCGAAGAGACCATGAGGATAAAATCAGAGAGATTAGAGCCCACACAGAAGCATACCGACAATCCTTCTTTCCACGTACAATACGAGACTGGAATAGAAGGGAGAACCGATAGAGGTACTCAGGGTACCCTCCGCCACACACCGTCAGGTGGCTTGCGGAGTATGGATGTAGATGTAGATGTATAGAAGTCTCTAGACACTTCCCCGCAGTTTTCACTGGGTACACTCCTTAATTATTTATCACATCACAGAAGTGTTGCCACATATTTGGAGGAGTACCTGTACCACCACACTAAAAATGACACACTTGCAAGGCTAAGTACTGAGCCACACATTTCCATTTCTGTAACTACTTCCTGTGCATCTCTCTCTAGATACATACAGGATGTTACTCATGAAAAGCAAGAAATCCTGGTTCAGGTCCTCGCCTGGCACAAGTAGTAACTGGTCACAGCATATTTGTGTAGCAGCCTTTTTTTTCCCAGTTAGACAGAATAATATGGCAAAAGGAATGAGGATATTGCAAACAACTACTGAAGCAAATTGAAACTTCAAAGAAGTTATCTCACTACTACTTTCACCTAACAAGTTTTGTAGGACGCATTTACAGACCACAAACTTTAATCCTAGGAGATGATGAGTAAACACTGGTTCCTTCAGTGGAGCAAGCAGATACCTTTGGAAGATATTTTGACAAAGTAATAAATCCTGAAAATCTGTTTGAAGCCAAAGAACTGCAGAGATTACAGGTGATGGAAGAAGTAGACCCTGAGCCAGCAACAGATGAGATAAAAATATGCTGAAAGCCCTTGAAAACAATAAGGTTCCAGGCATTAGTGCCATCACTGCAGCATTTTTTCAGTACAGTGAAGGGGAAGCTGTGATAGAAGGTATGAGATACCTTAGTACAAATATGATCAGCAGAAGAAATACCTGCAGAATGGAAAAAGGCAACTATATGCCTGATTTTTAAAATGGACACTGCCACAAAAGGGTGTAATTACTGAAGGATATCACTGCTGAAGATGGAATTAAAGTTTACACCACTCTAAGTTAACTAAAACCACTGCTCGGAAGAACTGTAGGCGCATATCAGTGTGAATTTTGTAGGCAAAACTCTGAATCTATACAACCAAACTAAGGTTACTGGTCCACTATGATAAAGTGAAGTATATGGTACTCTTGTCAACAAAACAATATGGATAACATCAGCATAGATGCTGACAATTTTGAAAGAGTCGAAATATTCCAGTACTTGAGGGCAATAGTGTCGAGTAAAAGTAAGGCAGTGAAGAAAATTTGACTACAGTGGGAAGGGCATGCTCTCCAAGCAGAGGGTACTCTCCCTAACACAGTACTAGTAAATCATCTAACTGGTAGACATCCAAGAGGCTGTCAATGAATGAGGTAGAAAGACAGAACTTTAATAACCTGGAAAGAGCAGATCCAACAGCCAGCACTGCGGATGCCCAAGACAGAAGAAAATGGGCAAACATATGTAATCAATTTTTGTAATGTCACAATTCTATTCAGTCACGATTTGTGGACTGGATGCGTTGATCATTTCGTTATGTTTTATATTTATGTATTTTGTATATGTCTTCTGTCAGGAGCCTAAAAGACCTGTTCGTGTGCAATAAATGATGAAGATGATGATTCTGCAGTTAGAAATACAGTGGTTTCAGTATCATAACTTGTGTGGCTGAACTGCACAAACACTAGTCACAAATGAGCTGAGCGTGAGTACCTAAGCAGACACCCAGCAACAGATATTACACACATTCTAGTTCATCACTGTGTAGGACATTGACAGTTAATGAATATCATCATTTAATAAAATTAAGCTTATTATCATGAAGAAGTCATGAGACCCTTTCACAATAAAAACTTCATAAATTCCACATGCAGAACAAATTGTTCATCCTGCTGCATGTATCTGTCACATTCTACAAAAAATTTCACCTGCGAATTAAATATCCAACTTGTTCACATTAACTAATACATGGTATGCTTTCTTCAGAGCTAGAAGCTTCACAGCTTCAAATCTGGTTACATTCCTATTTGTAATGGTGCACTGGCATGAGTACAGTTAAAAATATAAAATTACCAACTGCATTTTACCACAATTGAGAGTTAACTGGACAACCTGAAGGTAGCAGAAATAAAATGAAAATGGAGAAAAAATCTACTAAAATGTAAATGACATTCTTTCTAGTCACAGTGAACACTATTCAAAAATTTAATAATGACATCTATTGCTAATTCTTTTGTCTTATCTTGTGTAGTTGTAAATTACTGTCACTGTCTCCTCACTGCAAACAAATGTGTATGAAGAAATGATATGCTTGTATCTGTAACAGGGAAGGAAACGTACTTATTTAAGAAGGCAGACAAACAGGTGTATAGCACATTACATGTTCTGTTTAACCTGACTGCTTAGTAGTAGTTTATGACAGTTCATTAGTAATGGTAACAGGTAAAACTCCACAAAAAATACTAAAAAGACGTAACAGCTTTCTGAAATACATGCCCACAGACGAAATAAATAAACAGAAATGCTGTGAGGAACAACAATGATCCTGCATAACAAAGTAAGAAACTCTTAATACATAGCAGAAAAATTACGCAATTCAAAGAAAAGTTAGTACATGAAACAAAGCATCACTCAACAACTAAAATACACTCCTGGAAATGGAAAAAAGAACACATTGACACCGGTGTGTCAGACCCACCATACTTGCTCCGGACACGGCGAGAGGGCTGTACAAGCAATGATCACACGCACGGCACAGCGGACACACCAGGAACCGCGGTGTTGGCCGTCGAATAGCGCTAGCTGTGCAGCATTTGTGCACCGCCGCCGTCAGTGTCAGCCAGTTTACCGTGGCATACGGAGCTCCATCGCAGTCTTTAACACTGGTAGCATGCCGCGACAGCGTGGATGTGAACCGTATGTGCAGTTGACGGACTTTGAGAGAGGGCGTATAGTGGGCATGCGGGAGGCCGGGTGGACGTACTGCCCAATTGCTCAACACGTGGGGCGTGAGGTCTCCACAGTACATCGATGTTGTCGCCAGTGGTCGGCGGAAGGTGCACGTGCCCGTCGACCTGGGACCGGAGCACAGCGACGCACGGATGCACGCCAAGACCGTAGGATCCTACGCAGTGCTGTAGGAGACCACACCGCCACTTCCCAGCAAATTAGGGACACTGTTGCTCCTGGGGTATCGCCGAGGACCATTCGCAACCATCTCCATGAAGCTGGGCTACGGTCCCGCACACCGTTAGGCCGTCTTCCGCTCTCACCCCAACATCGTGCAGCCCGCCTCCAGTGGTGTCGCGACAGGCATGAATGGAGGGACGAATGGAGACGTGTCGTCTTCAGCGATGAGAGTCGCTTCTGCCTTGGTGCCAATGATGGTCGTATGCGTGTTTGGCGCCGTGCAGGTGAGCGCCACAATCAGGACTGCATACGACCGAGGCACACAGGGCCAACACCCGGCATCATGGTGTGGGGAGCGATCTCCTACACTGGCCGTACACCTCTGGTGATCGTCTAGGGGACACTGAATAGTGCACGGTACATCCAAACCGTCATCGAACCCATCGTTCTACCATTCCTAGACCGGCAAGGGAACTTGCTGTTCCAACAGGACAATGCACGTCCGCATGTATCCCGTGCCACCCAACGTGCTCTAGAAGGTGTAAGTCAACTACCCTGGCTAGCAAGATCTCCGGATCTGTCCCCCATTGAGCATGTTTGGGACTGGATGAAGCGTCGTCTCATGTGGTCTGCACGTCCAGCACGAACGCTGGTCCAACTGAGGCGCCAGGTGGAAATGGCATGGCAAGCCGTTCCACAGGACTACATCCAGCATCTCTACGATCGTCTCCATGGGAGAATAGCAGCCTGCATTGCTGCGAAAGGTGGATATACACTGTACTAATGCCGACATTGTGCATGCTCTGTTGCCTGTGTCTATGTGCCTGTGGTTCTGTCAGTGTGATCATGTGATGTATCTGACCCCAGGAATGTGTCAATAAAGTTTCCCCTTCCTGGGACAATGAATTCACAGTGTTCTTATTTCAATTTCCAAGAGTGTATGTTGTGTCAATGACACAACATTGAGGAAGAAGTTTCTCGAATCATATCTGACACACACTGACATGGGAAACATACAGTGGGGAAGGCAGGCAGCATTTGGGATGAAAGTACAACTTAAGTTTTATAACACATGGAGCAAATTAAATTGCAAACTGAAATGCCATTTTCTATTTATTACAACTTTAGTGTATATTGGCTCTTATTAATGAAAATATAACCCCACTCAAAAAACTACTTACAGGTATACTAAGAGCAGGCAGTAATTCGTGTAAATTCAAAACTTAAAAAATAAAGGTGGTCTTCTGCAGTCTGTTTAAGAGAGCATTCAGGATTGGTTTATGAGGATCTGAGAATGCTATTTCCAATACCCACCACAAACATTACAAATTACAAGGGGGAAAAACAGCTATTGAAATATGTAATTACTAGTTTTTTTTTCCTTTCAGTGTGACATTACTCCAAACAAGGCACAATACAAAAAGCTACATATGTGGGACAAAATTGTATGTTGCATGTAAAATGGGCCATCATTAAGAGTGGAAACTCTCTTGTGAATCAGGAAAGTGGGTTGTTTCCAACAGGTTTCTCTGGTAAAAAAACAGTTTGCTGGATCTTTAGAATATTCTTAGCAGTAAAATATGCCTGAAAATAGTCCTGAATGTCAACGCGTGTTGAAAACCAATTTTCAAATCATGATTTCTTAGCAAGGTCTTTTATCCCTCCTCTTGTAATTAATTTCGACTACAGAGCTGTTCATTACCAGTTCATCATCATCAAGGAAATGATTCAAACTACACTAATGGTCATGCATTGGTGGGAAGTGGAAGTTTCAGTCAACCTACAGAAAGCCTACATGCTGATGGTGGACAGATATCACACTACTCCTAACCAGATGAATTGGTACATCATCTGATAAATCACCAAATGATGACAAAATTCAACTACTTCTTCTGAGCTGGTCTGCAGTCTCAGGAGACAACTATGCATATGTAAGAGAGAAGGAATGTGTGTTTCTGTGTGTGTTGCACACACTAAAACAGACTTTATTCAAAAGCTAAGCAACTTATTACCCTCCTCCTGCCTCTACTGCCTTCTGTGTAGCCTTGATGAGTTCCAATTCCATATCCTCACACATTCCTAATCCTCCCTTCACCCCAAACAATCAGCTACAAAGGAGTACCCCCTTGTCACACAGTATCACCCTGGACAGGAACAACTGGAGCATATTTCTTGCCAGGGCTTTGATTCACTACCATTATACATGGAAATGAGGGACATCCTACCCAAGACCATCCCCCACCCATCCTATTAGGTATTCTATTGCCCACCAAATCTACACAACTTTTACATCTACATGGTTACTCTGCAATTCACACTTAAGCGCCTGGCAGAGGGTTCATCGAACCATTTTCATACTACTTCTCTACCATTCCACTCTCAAATGGCGTGTGGGGAAAAAGGAACACCCAAATCTTTCCGTTCAAGCTCTGATTTCTCTTATTTTATTATGATGATCATTTCTCCCTAAGTAGGAGGGTGTCAACAAAATATTTTCACATTCAGAAGAGAAAGTTGGTAATTGAAATTTCGTAAATAGATCTTGCCGCAAAGAAAACTGCCTTTGTTTCAGTGACTGGCACCCCAACTTGCACATCATATCAGTGACACTCTCACCCCTATTGTGTGATAACATTAAACGAGCTGCCCTTCTTTGCACTTTCTTAATGTCCTCCGTCAATCCTACCTGGTAAGGATCCCACACCGTACAGCAACATTCCAGCAGAGAACAGACAATTCTAATGTAGGCTGTCTCTTTAGTGGGTTTGTCGCATCTTCTAAGTGTTCTGCCAACAAAGCGCAGTCTTTGTTTCGCCTTCCCCACAATATTATCTATGTGGTCTTTCCAATTTAAGTTGCTCGTAATTGTAATTCCTAGGTATTTAGTCAAATTGACAGCCCTTAGATTTGTGCAATTTATCATATAGCCAAAATTTATCAAATTTCTTTTAGTACCCATATGGATGACCTCGCACTTTTCTTTGTTTAGTGCCAATTGTCACTTTTCGCACCATACAGAAATTCTCTATAGATCATTTTGTAATTGGAATTGATCATCTGATGATTTTACTAGATGTTAAATTACAGCATCATCTGCAAACAATCTAAGGGGGCTGCTCAGATTATCACCTAGATCATTTATGCAAATCAGGAACAGCAGAGGGCCTATGACACTACCTTGCAAAACGCCAGATGGCACTTCTATTCTACTCGATGATTTACTGTCTATCACTACGAACTGTGACCTCTCCGAGAGGAAATCACAAATCCATTCACACAACTGAGATGATACTCCATATGCAAGCAATTTGATTAGTAGTTGCTTGTAAGGAGTGGTCTCAAAAGCCTTCTGGAAATCTAGAAATATGACATCCTGGTCATTCCTATGCCAGTCCCACTCACAATACCTTGCCACAGGTATCATATCCCTGTGAAATACAAGGTGCAAAGCCTGTTCAATCCATCCACCCAGCAATTCCTGCTCCAGTCTTGTCACAAGCTTATCCTATCAGAGGCAGGGCTACCTGAGAAAGCACCCATTTCATATATCAACTCTGCTACAATCACTGCACAGCTTCTTATGTAGGTATAACAACCACACAGTTGTTGACCAGTATTAATGGCCACCACTAGACAGTAGCCAGGCATGAAGTTGACCACCCAATAGAACAACATGCAGCTCAGCACAGTATGCTCTATTTCAATGGCTGCTTCACAACCTGGGCCAACTGGATTCTACCCTCTACAAGCAGCTTTTCTGGACTGTGCAGAAGTTATCATTCCCACACACCAGTTCTTCCTGTAGCCCTCCTGGTCCCAACCTCCACTAACCCACTCCCCACATCCCCCAACCAATAGCTTCCCCTTCCTCTGTCTAGTGACCCTCTCCCAATCCATGTCACCTTCATTGTGCATCGAACCTCACAAGCTCCAGTACCCCTCCCTTCCATATTCCTAGTCAGCCAACCTGCTGCCTCTCCCCAAGCCACTACACCGACAAGGAATTTATTCCAAAAGTTAGCAAGTGTTTTGTCTCTTTTGCTTGTGCCTATCAACAACCCAACTTTTCTGCTACTCAGTAAATGGGCTCCTTTACTCCCGAATGATTTAAAATAAATTAAACCTAGTCAAAGGTTAGAATCAACTCATAATGTAGCCACTATGTACATTTAAAACATACTAATATGTCAGAAATGGGAAGTGTATTTGGAATTCCCTGACTGCATATCATTTACAATTAGCTCACAGCAGATTGGTAGGCGTCTTACACATATACAACTATTTCTCTAGAACTACGTAAACCAGTATTTCACAAACACATGCAAAACACAAGTATTACAATAGGATGAAAAAGGAGTAGTGAAGAATTCAACTAAGCTGGATGAGCAAGAACGCCGTCATGGCATTTTGTGTAAAAAAACAAAATTCAGGTATGGATTCTGCAGAGAAACTGTGGCTCCAGTTCAAGTGAACAGTCAAACAGGCTATGCAAAAATACATATGCCTTGCTATCTGGAAAAGTTAATGGTGCCAGATATTGATTATTGTTTTGGAACACCACGAAGCTTCTTAAGTGGAGCACATGCTTTCACAATGGACATGAAACAAAGGATAATACTGTTGATAGTGGCATGCTCCTTAAAACATACTTGCTAAGTAGGAAAACAATGTACAAAGCACTCTCTAATTGTGGCACAAACTCCTTCCATAGACACTCTTCCAGCAGCCTGTGTAGTTAAGCCACATGTGAAGGTTCTCAGGGCACTTAAGGATATGAGGACAAAAACAGACAACAGCTATACAGTGTTCGTAGACCAACAAAATTCACTGGCTGTGGGCGCTATTTGATCATACTGTGGACTTTCTGGTGGGCAGGGTGCAATGTGTTACAATTATCACCCACAGGCATAATTTTAAGTGTGTGCCATCGAAGTGCGATGGGGACATCCACATCTCAAAGTTTTAGAAAATGATTTAACTACCTGTGAGACGGCATTTTTTGACATTTTAGTTATACCTTGTCAGATCTTGATAAACTATCTCCTGAATGTTAGTTCTCGATGTCAAGAAAGTTAAAAAGTTTCTTTCATGAAATGTAATAATGTAGTATTTCTTTCTCTGCATGATTAATGATAACTGGAATCAATCATGTCAAACAAATACCAGGGAGTAGCAGGGAATATGAAGCTTTAATGACCACACATTACTGGAAGGATGTGAAAAGTGTAATGTTTTTACAAATAGAGTGGCTAAAGACACTTTTAAGGGTTGTACATTTCTGCTCAAGTGTGAGTGATCCATATCAATTTACACTAACAAGAGGCAAAAAATTTATACAGCTACTGCAGAACAAATGCATATGGGCTTCTCTCTCTCTCTCTCTCTCTCTCTCTCTCTCTCTCTGCAAAGAAATCAGTCATACTTTCCATACTCCATCTACAAGTGCAATGGGAATAAACCTGAATACACGATAAAAGCACACCCTAAAATACACACTTTACAGTGCTTTGAGAAGTATAGATGTAGAATAAAAACAAAAATACTTTCAAAGAGAATTAACTCCATATTAACGTTAAGAACTATTCAAATAAAACTAAACTCTCTAAAAACATTAATAAAATTACTGTAATTATCAGCATTTGCAGAAGTAACAATAACAGTGAGAAGAGAGTTCTGTATTATGATCTCAATCCTGTGAAGTAACATACATGTAACCAAAATGAGAAAATAATGTCTAGGAAATAAGGGTTCTAAAGTGCATTCCTTAAGAGCTATAAGCACTTGTTCATCTTTACCTCAGCAACACACATCACTCCTACTGAACAAGTGCTCATATCTCTCAAGGTAGGCATTTCAGAGTCCATGTTCACTAGACTTTTTTCTCGTTTTGGTGCATACTACCATCTCTGGAAGGTTCCAAGAGGCGTTCTACTTCACCTTGTATATGCTATTAGAGATACGGCTACCATATATGGAAAGAGTTATTATATATATATATATCCCTCCTGGAGGACATCATTTTACTGTAGTAGGTATCCCCAGTGCTGGGGAGGGAAGGCGAGAGGGAGAAAGCTTTGCACGCCTCAATGAAGCTCTGGACTTTGCCAGCAGTAGCATAGCTTCTGGTAGGGCCACTCAAGCCAGACAAGCCTTAGCACAGGAGCTTGACAAAGTGTGTCACAATCTGATTATCTCGATAAACTGGCTTGTGCCTGGGCCAAAATTTGGCATCCCCTACAAAGCACTTGAGAACTGTGGGTCAACTATTTGCTTTCCTTAACCCACACTGTTAAAGAAACTCCAAAAAATCTGGATGGGCAATAAGCTGAAATAACACCTTTCATTTTTGTACTTGCTTCAACATATCAGTAAGGAAAGTTAGACATAAGCTAAGATGTAAATCAATTATTACTTCAAGTTTCATCATATGAAACGGTTTGCTCACACAGCGTCACAATCTTAGCTGCCAGTTTGTAGAGATCAAGCGAACAAAGGGCCAAAGGAAGTCATCACATCAATAACAAAAGGCAATGGTGCTTCCTTGATTGCCTACCAGCATCTGATATTACAGACTTACTTCCAGATATCTCGCTCATTTAACATCTACTATTCTGCTGGATAAAGGTGTGTAATTCAGATAATACATGTTGCCCACTTTACAACCCCTTTTAGACAGCTCTCTTAACAGTTGGATATACTCTCCAGTATCGCACCAGATGTACTACCTCAGAAAGTTTTTTGCCAACAACAATTCAGAATTTTCGAACAGCAGCAATATTCATAAATGTAATATTAGAACGAGAAATGACTTACACTTTTTGTCACTCTGCAGTTCCATCTTGTGTAAATGAAATTGGACAGCAGCTGGTCAAAGACTTGAAGAAAATAAATACCAACAGTTGTACTTTTATTAATTATTTTATTTGACAACCAGTTTTGGAGCCTCATTGATACCATATTCAGGCCCCTGTACAAATCTTCAAGCTTACCATAGACAGCAAATCTGATACACAACATTAGTTATTATTGAAACTAAATTAACCATACATATGCATCAGTAAAAAAATATAAGACAAAGTAAAATGCATGACATACAACACTGGTCACAGACTAGCCTGTACCTATTAAACATATTGATAAAAACTGCTTAAAATACAATGTCAACACAATATTATGAAATAAAGTAAAAGTTCCCATATTGTACTAATTAGAAAAGCCTTCATTGAAAAATAGGCTGAATCATGTCGTACAAACAATGGTATCACATACAGTGACCATACTGTAAAGAAATGTCCTAAAGACAGACAATTTGTCTCACTTTATAAATACTGAAAAAATAAGGAGCTGAAATAATGAGTGCATAAAACATATTCCTTTATCAGGTTTTACGCATTTGGTATTTCAGCTCCTCATTATTTAATACACATGTATTGGGACAGATTCTCTGCCTTCAGGACGTTTCGTTACAGAACAATCACTAGATGTGATACCACTATTTGTACAATGTGACCCAGCATATTTTTCAATGAAGGCTTTTCTAATTACTACAATATGAAAACTATTATTTTACTTCATAGCATATGCATGGTTAAGTAATTACAACTGGTGTTGTGTATCAGATTTGTTGTAGTAAGACTGTCTTTGTCAATTTATACAGGGGCCTGAAAATGCTGCCAGTGACACACAAAACTAGTACTCAAAGTAATTAATAGCAGTACGGATGCCAGTATTTATTCTCTTCAAATTAAAACCTTTGACAAGTTACACAGGTGATGTAAAGAATTTACTATATACTAAAATTAATTTCAAACATCGAAAGACACCAGAAAGAGACGAATCAAGTTCTATGGACACCTACACAGATTACCTGGAAACAGACTAACTAAACATCTATTGGACTATGTGACATCCCTTAAAGCATCAATACCTTGGGTAACTGAAATTGAGGAGGATTTGAGAAAAGCAAAAAACTGACATAACAAACACATCAGACAGAAGCAAAATTGACAACTGGAAGTTTATTCCAGAGAGGGAACCAAAACCATACCAACCAAAGTGGACCAAAGAAAGAAAGAAGGCCTTTGGGGAGAAAATGAAGAAATATTGGTAAAAGAAAAAGAACCACAAGAAAGACAAATCACCTGCTTACTGTTCTCCAATGGGGATATTCACTAATAATAATAATAATAATAATAATTTCAAACACAAACTGCAATTCTACAGCTCCTTCAACTCCATGGAAGAAATTCTTAATGTACAATGCTAATAACGTGTGTGTGTGTTTTAGAGAGAGAGAGAGAGAGAGAGAGAGAGAGAGAGAGAGAGAGAGAGAGAGAGAGTCCAGTTTGATCAAAGAGTGACACAGCACAATGCTCAATAGTCTGCTTCACTGATTTACAATTCATGCCACCATAATTGCATAGGTGGAAATTCTTGCTCCCTTTAACATTTCCTTCAGTCTTACAACCATCTGAGCATAAACCTCAGATAATCCTTGCCCTACACTTACCTCTGGCCCCAGACACCCCAACAGTTTGCTGACTCCTTGCTTCCATTCTAGGCTACCTTGTTCATTTTATATTAACCTGCCCTCTTCAAAAATCCTAACATGTAACTATTACAATTTGATCTCACTGTGTGACATAGTTCCATCTGTCATACAAATTTATATATACTCTTCATCAAATACCTGTAATGTCAGTTACATTAACAGAAACTTCCATTTCCCAAACTCTTTTACAATAGTCATTATCTTACATGGAGTTTTCCTGCACTATACTTTCAATACAACCAAACATGTAGCAACTGTTTGTCACCTCAATTTCTTGTTGCTGTTGTTATCTTCAGTGCAGAGACTGGTTTGATGCAGCTCTCCGTGCAACTCTATCCTGTGCAAGCTTCTTCATCTCCGACAAACTGCTGCAACTTACATCCTTCTGAATCCGCTTAGTGTATTCATCCCTTGGTCTCCCTTTGCGATTTTTACCCTCGATGCTTCCCTCCCATACTAAAGTGGTGATGCCTTGATGCCTCAGAACATGTCTACATCTACATCCACATCCATACTCCGCAAGCCACCTGACGGTGTGTGGCAGTCCTACCAACTGATCCCTTCTTCTAGTCAAGTTGTGTCACAAATTCCTTTTTTTCTCCCAAAGTCCATTCAGTACTGCCTCATTAGTTACATGATCTACCCATTCAATCTTCAGTGTTCTTCTATAGCACCACATTTTGAAAGCTGTTTCTATTTTCTGCGTGTCCAAACTATTTATTGTCCATGTTTCACCTCCATACATGGCTACACTCCATACAAATACTTTCAGAAAAGACTTCCTCCCACTTCACTCTATAGTCGATGTTAACAGATTTACCTTCTTGAGAAATGCTTTCCTTGCCATTGCCAGTCTACATTTTATATCCTCCCTACTTCGACCATCCTCAGTTATTTTGCTCCCCAAATAGCAAAATTCATCTACTTTAAATGTCTCATTTCTAAACTAATTCCCTCAGCATCACCTGATATAATTGGACTATATTCCACATTTTACACAAGGACATACACATTTATTAACTATACAGGGTATCCCAAAAGGAATGGTCAATATTCAGTGATACGACAGGAATGACCATTTGAAGGAAAAAGAAGTCTGCTAAACATTGGCTCCAAAATGCATATCTTAAGTCTATGAGCACTTCTTTACCTTTGGTATTGCGGAACAAATCTCTTCTACTGAAAGATCTTTGCTTTCCGCATTTTGGGATAAGAAACTGTCTAGTAAACATGGATCTAAAATTAATACTTTATGAGCTATGAGCACTTATAGAGTAAAAGAGATATGTTCACAGTAGTGAAGATGAACTAGTGCTCACAGCTCTTAACATATGCATTTTTGAGCCCATGTTTACTAGACCTGGGGGCTTCAAATGATAGCTCCTGTTGCATCCCTTAATATTGACCATTCCTCCTGGGATACACTGTATATTTTACAGGTTTCACATTGCAGTATTCATCACAACACCCCTTATAAAATCATGAAGGAGTTTCAAATCTCAAATAAGTTCACTGAAATTAAAGTAGGTATCAGTGATTCAAGAGCAATAGTAAGAACTGGATGAGCACACTCAACATTTCCCCATAAGAACTAGGCTAAGACAAGAAAGTGCACTGCCATGGGCACAATTTAATCTCATCCTGGAGAAAGTCTTATGAGAGAGAGAGAGAGAGAGAGAGAGAGAGAGAGAGAGAGAGAGAGCAAAGTTAAGAGTGAGTAATGGGCTACAAATGGAAGGTAGCAGGTTTCAGATATTTGCTTACACAGATGACATATTGTTAGTGAGCAGGAGTGAACAAGACCTTGGGGAGATGTATAAAAGGATCACCTCAGCAGCAGATTAAGCAGGACTACCTATCAATAAACCAAAAATGGAACATATGCAAGTGGACACAACCAAATATGCACAAGAGCACTTCACAGTTAACAGACCCAAGTTCAAGTAACTGGGAAGTAGGTACAATTATTGTAATAAAACACACACACATTCAATATTTATGCTGGCTCCCGATGTCTATATGCCTGTTCAAGTCTAAAGCCGTATCACATTTTGTAAAACAAAGATGCTGTTAAATGTCCCATTATCCCCTATGGTTCAGAAAGCTGGACACTTGTTAAAAGGGACACAGCTTCCAACATTTGAAAGAAATGTGATGAGACTAATCTGGAGACTGGTAAGAGAAAGCGACACTTCTACAGCAAGAAAGAATAACAAAATTTGTGACATCATGAACCAGCCCAACATTTTACAATGTCAAAAAGAGCAGATAACTGCAATAAGTAAGTACCACAATCTGTATGCTAGATACCTGATTCCCTTATCAAGCTTTCATTGCCAATATTACAACAAAAATATCCATGGGTAGGCAAAGAAACAGAGTGGAAAACAACATGAAGAAAGATTTGGAAGTTCAGACTGTAGTCAATTGGGAGGAAACAACGACAGACAGAATGCAGTGCAGACTGATTGCTGATGAAACACGGTGTCTACAGGTCTGATGACTCCTGGATAAGTTAGTAAGTATATTGCAGATTTCCTACAATTACCAGCCAACCCCCTTTTTTTTTTTTTTAAAAAAAAATGAGGTTCAATTTCTTAACAAGCACAAATATTTGATTCTCAATTAACCTTTAATTCACTTCAGTATCAAAATTCTCATATCATTAATCCCTCAAAACTGTAAATATATTCTGTCTTACTTTATCAATCACAACAACAGGAGTTTTTCAAGAGAGCTTAAAAACAATACAACACAGGAATACAAGGATAATATACCACTCTGTATTGAAAGAGGAAAAAAATTACCTCAGATTTGGTATCCAATGGTTGCTGATGGTCTCTGTGCAAACACATGTGTGCCACTTTAATAACATGTTCCAGCTTCCTTGGCTGTTCTTCCACCTTTGCTGCCAAAAACAATGATGCAGCAGCCATTGCATTGCGGTGAAAATGCGTGAATGAGTGAAACACATAGAAACGGTGCATGTATACAATTGCTGTATTGATGCATAGTTGAGTACTATGAACGCTGTTAAGGTAAATTCATAGTAAACAGTGAAAATGTGATACTTTCATGTTAGCCATTGTGGACTTTAAGAAACCACATTCCATGAAAGATAAATGTAGCATCCTATGAGAAATTCCACTAGCTGTTTAAAGCAACAATACTGTTGTCAAAACCCACACATTTCAAAGCACAATCAGGACTTCTACTTTAAAGAACTTCACTGAGCATTAATGACAAAAATCAAATCATTTTCAGTACCGCAACATACAAGCAAGCTCAAAAAAATGATTTAATGGGTAATTGAAACCAGGTCGGTACAAAAATATCAAAACATTAAATTCAAACTGCCTTTGACCAAAGTTTCCTGTCCTAAAAACCCTACAACAGCCACAAGTAAATTAAATATATGGTTTCTATTGACTGGAGTTCAGCTACAAAATATTTACAGAACTCCCATCATATAGCTTATTGGCAACTTCCTGGACCAGATCACATATATCCAGAATTCTCAAATAATTTCAATGTTTTCTTCCCTGTGAATTACAAAATATGTTAAGTGTGCCAGCACTTGGTGAAGAGAATATTTTCTTGGATTAAAACGGATGTTATGGGTTCAATAAGCCAACAAGTATGTATGTTGTGTTAACAAGGTGTTCTTTGTATTAAAAAATATACTTCACTCATTCCTTCTGGAACGACCATATTATACGTAGCACATACAAATAATATCGCATGCCTAACATGAATTTTCAAGTTTACTGTTACACTAGTCTTGGCACACAAATTTCTCATAATTAATTTTGTTATATTTAGAAACCATGTATAATTATCCTTCCATTTCATATGTCACAGGTAGTAATTTCTTAAAAACGGCAATACATATATCTTCCCTAAAATATTGTGAAATGCCCCTCATTTACAGAGAAAAAGATTACATGTACATGCCTAAATGCTGCATAAGGATATTTCAGGCCATAAAGAAAATTTTATGTACATGTTTGGTGGCAACAATAAACTGAAATGTAACTATAAATAACCCAACAACCAATCAAGCAAAAAATAAACATTAGGTGACCAAAGTTACAGGAAAAATCGTAGGGAATAATAATAATAAAGTCATACCGCTTGATAACACTCAGCAGGGGAGGGGGGACAAAATTAGACCCACAAAATAAATTACAATGCAAAAATAATTTGGGACTATAATGTATGAATTCTCAGAGTTACTAGTTGTATACCCAACAAAATATTGAAATCTTGCACAGTTTCAATTAACCATGACTTGAGCTACAAATGTAATCAACTACCGAATGACTGACTGATAAATACGGCCCGCCAATCTACAAAAGTAGAAATGATGAACTAACTTTCAATTATAGGCCTTTCTCATTCGTAACAGTTGAAACAATGTGTGGACACCCAAGAATTACATATGCCACAAACACTTTTTTCCTCAGTGCAAATGTTTTTTAATTTTTGCAGTGCTCAGAACAGCATTAAGTGATATAAACTGGTAAGAAAAACTTAAGTACAAGAATTAGAGTGCCATACATTTGAGTTTCATATCCACATGAATTACTTAGCAGTATTTCACCTGAAAGATTAAACATTATCAATTATGTACGGAAATTAACCACAACATTTTGCAGTCTTCCAATCTTGATGACATAAAATGGCAGTATGGTAGTTCTGGTTATTACAGCATTAATCCCAACATTCACAAATATTGCAAAGGAGATTTTCAGTCAAATAGCAAATGCAGTGTAATTCTAGGCAAATAATTGTGATTCATAAATACTGACCTACATTGTCTACTGTGGACAAACAGTCTCTCTACTCAGATGAAGCACTAGAGACAGTTGAACACCATGTGGCACTTTAAAGAAATCCCTTGCTGTTGTCCATATACATGCACATACACTACAACAATATCTGCGAATGACATTGAACTGAATAGTTTTCTTGAATAAAGAAGATTAAAGAAACACTAATTTCACAGAACAGCGCCATTGTGTGAATGACAATGATATTAATGGAACATGCTCAGCACTAAAACACCCTTGTTATATTCCTACAATGGATAACATATTGTTAACTCTTCGGTTACCCAAATCTGTTCCGCTATGTTAATATGGATAACTGTCAAACGATTCACAATTTTATTGTATATCTGGGCGCGAATATTTAACAAGCGTCCCACGAAATAATTCCGAAATGGTACTGATATGCAATCAAATCTAGGATTAAGACATCTCATTAACGACACAAAATGTTTTGATATCGAGAAGAATAAGAACACACACACACACACACACACACACACACACACACAGTGGACAAAAGAAGCAAATAATAGTAAAGCACTAACCCAGGAATCAAACGCCCTAAACACGAATGCTTTGCAATTATAGTGCAGTTTTCTTGCACTAAATTTGGAAGAAATTCTGCATTTAACACGGATTGAATAGCAGAGTATGCATAAATGACGACCTTAACATTGCAGTACATAATGAGGAGGTGAAATCCTCGACACAGTTTATCAGTAAACAGCTTTGTGTATCTGATATCAATGTCGAACAATGGAAAACCTATGACGGAATAATAACAATTATCACATAGCACAGGCACAGTTAGATGTATAAACACGACAATACTTTGGTATCTAGAACCTGAATTTGTTTAGTATTCAATTATATGGTTACAAATAATTTTAAGCAAAATGAACTGCTAATAACTAGCCTTTAGAAAAAAAAATTATCTTGTAAGACAGTGAACTGTATATTTTACATTCTTTATCGTCAAAGGCGTCCTGTACATAATCTAAACTATTAGCGTCACTTATGATCCCCTAATCGCGCAAACTAAGTTGACCCTTGGCGCAGTGACTGAGGGAAGCGATCGCAAATGCATTTCCCATTTACAGTTGCTCCCAACAGCCACCGCGCCAGATGTGAACTTAGTTTACGTATAAATAAAGATATTCACTCAAACTAAGTTAACATTTGACGCGGTGGCTGTTGGGAGTGCCAGTATATGGGAAATGCATTTACAGACGCTTCCGTCCGCCACTGCGCCAAGAGTCAGCTCAAAGAATGAATACACTTAGGAGTGTGGAACTCAAACAGATATGCCGTCTCTATCTTCTCGGATTAGCAAGTGTCAGGACGGAAATGAAGCAGCACCTGAAATCTGAACTAAAACCATAATTTAAAGATCGTCTCGCTAATAATCTCTAGATCATAAATTAAAACGATTTGTACATGCTGGGCATTCACTGCATCTCACTACAGTAATAAAATACAACATAAACACAAAGAAACATGCCGACAGAAAC
Source organism: Schistocerca gregaria (assembly GCF_023897955.1). Classification (NCBI taxonomy): domain Eukaryota; kingdom Metazoa; phylum Arthropoda; class Insecta; order Orthoptera; family Acrididae; genus Schistocerca; species Schistocerca gregaria. Next base: position 117,391,386 of record NC_064931.1, on the reverse strand, counting down.
ATGGTGCACTGAAGGATACACAAGCAGCCTTTGACCCATATCCTGAATAAAGTTCGCTGCTTGTTGTCTATACGATAATTCTTTGTCCATATCATATCCACATCGTCTGCTTGGTGTGTTTCCTAGTTGCTCTTTAGAAAAATACCACTTTTCGTCCGCCATTGCGGTACTATTAACCAGATTTCATAACATTTACGCAAATTCTTCTTCGTCAAAGCAAATCATTTTTTGTCCTGCATGACGGCACTTTCACATAAAAGCTGAACACAATACATGATACAGTTGAATTCATGTCTGATATACTGTTTTGCACCAAACAACTAATACAACATTGCTACCTTGCGCCCAAAACACACGCACACTTACACACTACACTACTACACTAGACAATTGCGAAGCCTTTCTTTGCCTGTGGTGATCTTTGGATGGAAAGGACACACTGACGCTTACAAGATAACAGAAACCACACACTTTTAGCCCCGCAACGTATGGGTGAGAAAATTTAACGGGAGTAGAAGAGTTTGGTCTGAGACTCTAGGATTTAATTAAACTTTAAAATGAAAATTTTGTTGTTACGGACAAACAAGGTGTCCCACAAGGATCTATCCTTGGGCCTATATTATTCTCGTTTTATATAAAGGAAATGCCGACTGACAGACATCCAGACACAATTCTATACGCAGATGACATGACTGCGATAGTCTGTTGCAAGAAAAGAGAGAGTTTAAATAGCCATCTTCAGCAGGCTCTTGCTGAAATCGAGACCTGGGTGAGAAAGAATGGTCTGAAACTAAATCCAACAAAGATATAAATCATTCACTTTACCACGAAACAAGCTGTACAGGATATACTTGAAATATTGTATGAGGACAATCACCTTGCTACCACAAACTGTATCAAATTTCTGGGGGTAATGCTAAACAAGAATTTATCATGATAAGACTATGTAGATGTCATGTGTCGTTAAATAGTCTAATACTTGCAATGAATATTATAAGCAGCATAATAGAAACATCAGTCACAAAAGTTGTATATTACACATATTTTGTGTCTGTGATTAGATATGGTTTAACTTACAGAGAGTTTATAGGCTACAGAAAAAAATCATTAGTGTTGTGGCAGGTGTAGAAAAAAGACAATCATTCAGACATCTGTTCAAAGCTCTTATGACTGCTTCTGGTCTCTGTATCTATGAGACAATTAAATTTTCCAAACAAAACCTACCACTTTCTGAGAATAACCTGTTCAAGCATGGTTACGAAACAGGAAACAAATATCACTATAAATAACCAATTCTTAAGCTAAACTGCTGTAGAAGACTCTTTTTATATGAATATGACGCTAGGAAATAAAATCTGTGAAAATTTTAAAAATTGTGAACCAAAAAAATTTGGGGTTAATTTATAAAAGTACCAAGGAAGTAATATTATTAGATCATAGAAGAATTTATGAATGATTGTCACATATAACTATGCCTTATGTTTAATTTCATTCTATTTCATACTAAAAAAGTACTTTAGGTAAATATTTATTCTTAATTTTTCTTTATTTTTCACATGATTATATTAAATCATTTTGTGGTACTTCAAATTAGTAAACAGCTGTAAATTATTGTGTATTAGAAAGCAGCTTTAAATTGATGAGCCAATAATGTCCCAATCATTTCACCATATATGACATCTAGTGTGACAATTAAGTTTCTATTCTATTCTCTATTCTATATTTATCCACTTAATACGTGAGAATGATATTTAAATGCTTGAAATATCTCCTTTTGTAGCTTCCACTGCAACAGTTCTTGGTTCTTCTAATGCCAGAGTTTTGGGTTGTATGACAAAAAAAAGAGAACATCGTCCTGAAAAGACCATTGCCTGAGAAAGTTCTCAGTTTCGTATGAGTAAAAAAATCGAAGCATATTCTCTTGCGAGGGAGTTCCTTCTCACGACATCCCATTCTTCTTGAGCAGGTTCTCGGTGCGTCTCCACTGGCGTGTCTGGCACACAACGCAGGCGTAATGTTTATTTCATTCAACTCGCTCAAACAGGCAAACTATTCAGTGTACAAATATGGAACTGGCATCAACGTGTCTAGGAGAGTGGCACTACGTTTCGATTTTACTGTTATGTGCAGCAACAACTTAATAAGACGGTTATGGACAGTTTAAAAGAATGCATTTTCTTGGGATGTTACCGAATTTTCGAGATGCGGGAAGCTTTTATGTTACTGAAATTACGTGGACAAATAATGCTCATGAAATCTTAAATTACATGGCATATTCACTAATTACAAATTGGTACTCTGTAAGAGTTTTCTAACATGAGATAATATTCGTTAAATACGATGCATAATGGTCTACTCACGTATCAAGTATGTAAGCGGTCGCCCGTGCAGTTCGTTATGGGAAACAGCTCGCTAACTTTGTAATAAGCCAGTTACTAATTTTTTTGATTCGCCTACTTAATTCCAACACCACAAATTATAAGATTTATGCTCTGAGGAGGCATGATGATGAACATCTGGAAATGTCATTGGCATAGTTGTTTGGTGTATATCTAAGTCATTTCGCTCCTCAGTCTGGCAACTTGGATTTGCTAAATAGCAGCAAAAATGTTTTAATTTTCACCTCTTTTGAAAAACAGCACTCTCTTCTTTCATGGTTTTACAGAAGGAATCTCGCCAAGCAAATAATGTTTTTATTGTTAAACCTGTATAAACGTCTACAGTTTCTCTCGTAAATATTTCTTTGGGCTAGGTATATCTTTTCTTGCCTTCACAGGAACATAAATTCTGCAATTACAACCAAAAAAATTGGTAAAACTTAACTTCAACAGAACTTACTCAGCTCGGAGTATGTAACAGAATTCACTTCAAAAAAACGTAGAAAGTTCTCCACTTGTGAGAAGCTCCTCATGTTTTAGTCATACAAAACCGAAGAATATTCTCTGTTTTGAGCAACTTCCCCCTCCCTTTCACTCACGCTGAGAGCGTTCTCCTGTGACGTATATTCTCGAAATTAATTTATTCACGGCTACCTAAGAATGTTCTCCAAAAAGTCGAGTATTTTTCCGTTTCATTCATATGAGCTGACAATGCGCTTGTAGGGACTCGCCTTCTTCCTCACATATACTCATTTATTTATTTATGCATCCAAAAATCTTTTAAGATTGTGGGAAACGTCATTGGTTTGCAAATATTGCCCCCCCCCCCCCCCCACACACACACAGCTGCAAAAGTGTACCTGCCGACTAATGTTTCCACTTTTCTTCAGTAATAAAATGAAAACATACTAAAATCAAACGAAGTACGTCAGCAATTACTCCACCATAACTGCAAAAGAATGCTCGTGTTTCGAAATACTGCCACCACGGAGCAGTGGCGGAAGGAAAGTGGTGCAACAAAGGACAACCAAGCTGAACTTTGTGTGCCATGATAAAAGTTGCTTCACTTAAGTTGCGCCACTAAAATCTGGGAGTTCAAACATGGAACTGCAGCATTCCACTAGCTATGACGATACTTTCGTTACTTACGTTAACTTGTCTTGACTCCGTGGAGTGGCCCGGAACAATATCGCTGCCCTGATGTAGCTCAACTATTCTCTCTGGACCTGCAGTTTGTTCGCTCTGATCGATGTTTGTAACATCCTTTGTAGTTTGTATCTTGTACGACAATAAACTGTTTTTGTGGAATCGTGCTACCTGTTAATTGCTATTATACGTAACTAATATCCCGAGTACCGTACTTCCTACACCCCCTTTTTTCACCAAGTTTTCTTGCGAGATCAAGCACTAATTATTTTATGAAATTACGCCACTTTTTACTCTCACTGCAAAAATTACACTTATAAATGACGAAAGTATTAACGGCAGCAACATTTAATAATGAATAGTATATTACTAAAGGCCATCGTCTGGTATTCCTGGCCACGTTATGGAAAAATAATAATTCATCTACACAGTACACTCCAGCATTAATTGCATTGCAGCACATTATGATCTCGAGTTTCTTTTGGTCCCCACTCTCTTCATCATTAGTAACATCGAAGTGCATACAAGATAATAATGTAATTGTCTTTCCTTTTTTTGGCACATAGGAAACACAAGTTAAGCCCTCTTGGAATCCAGACAAACTGGAATACACATTTCGGTTTTTTGAGTATGTGAACTCTGGTGGAAGATTTTTTTCTGTTTTTACTTATAGTTCTATCCCTATTTACCTTATGTTCAGTCATTTTCCTTATCATATGATATGACATGAACCATCTGTCTTCTGTTGCATTCCTGTTTGAACAAATGTGACCTCACACATTCTTTCAACGATAATATCAGGTTTGAAACTGGTGTTTTCAAGTAGTCCTGTTTTCCACAGTATATTTCCAGATTATATGTGTACCACCTTCATACCATATTTTGCATACTTTGATGGGATGTAAACTCTGAATCCGCATCTGCACCTGAAGGCTAAAAGCGTTTCATCGAGTGTGGCAAATTCACCCTAACCACAATGCATCTGACAGTGCTCTTCGAAAGTTTGACATATATCTATCATGAGTGCTAATCTGTCAACTTCTTTTTTCCCTGATCTAGATGTACATAAACAAACTGGATAACTCTCATCAGGAACCTAAAGCGAAGGAGTGATGTAAGAGCAGGAAAACATTCTACTCCTGAACTATCTCTGGTCCATAACTCTTCAAGGTTTGTCCTTCCTCCCTTATATAGGCCCAACAGATACACTGTACCTACAAATGTGACTTATTTATTATGTGTTAGTGTTTTCAGTTATTTCTGATATCATAGCTGGACCAAAGAGCAAGTTAAAACATTCACTGGCAGTTTTTGTGTGTTTTGCAATACCGACAAGTCCAGGAAATTTCTTCATAATATTGGAACTTCTAGTTCACACATTCTAAGAAGGAAAATTTTTCTTCCATTTTATACTATTCTTCACTACATACGAGCTTGCTTCATCTTCGTTTTCTGAATAGCTTCTGTCTTTATACATTTCTTCCTTGTCATCAGACAGTTATGAACGGCTATCATGATCGCTGTTATAATGGAAAGTTGGGTCTGTGTCTGAATCGTCGTCTGGTAAGTCACATTCTTCATCTTTTTTAGTTTCTTTCGAATTTCCGACTTCTTGAGTTAAGCTGTACTAATACTGCCCTCATAATCGCGTTGAAAACGCCTGTTAGGTTGACTCATTTCTGAAATTCCAGTGGAATTGAAGACTAGATACTACATGAAAAACACTTACACCAACGGATGAATTGGGTTTCTCAGATTTTTCGCTGGCCACGGTGGTCTCGCGGTTCTAGGCGCTCAGTCCGGAACCGCGCGACTGCTACGGTCGCAGGTTCGAATCCTGCCTCGGGCATGGATGTGTGTGATGTCCTTAGGTTAGTTAGGTTTAATTAGTTCTAAGTTCTAGGCGACTGATGAGCACAGATGTTAAGTCGCATAGTGCTTAGAGCCATTTGAACCATCAGATTTTTAAGAAAACAACTCATTCATAAATATAGTAACAATGTCAACAAATCATCAGCTGCCATACTAACCGTTACATCTAAAGGTTCGTTTGAATGTTTGTGTGAGAGCGCCAGACAACGGCATTACTGTGCATGTGCACCTACGATAATGTAGGAAGGCCGTATTTGGTGTTTGCTCATACGCCTTTCGCCACATTTCTGTTTGGAAATTCGTGAGTAGTAGGGTATCATGTGACCATTTGTGGTGTTGCCACATGTTTTTTTGGAGAGGACATATGAAAGATGTAAGTGTATAATCAACATAGAGAGGCTATCTATGCATTAACAGTTCTCTGGATGACAGCAACAAGCAGGAATAGATGTCATATTTTGTAAGGCCAACACACTCAGCAGTTAAGCTAGATGGATGAATACAACGACCTAAACTGAAGAGCGAAAGAAACTGGTACACGTGTAGGGCCCCCGCGAGCACGCAGAAGTGCCGTAACACGACGTGGCATGCATTCGACTAATATCTGAAGTAGTGCTGGAGGGAATTGACACCATGAATCCTGCAGAGGTGTCCATAAACCCGCAATAGTACGAGCGGTGGAGATCTTTTCTGAGCAGCACATTGCAAGGCATCCCAGATATGCTCAATAATGGTCAAGTCTGGGGAGATTGGTGACCAGCGGAAATGTTCAAACTCAGAAGAGCGTTCTTGGAGCCACTGTATAGCGATTCTGGACGTGTGGGGTGTCGCATGGTCCTGCTGGAATCGCCCAAGTCCGTCGGAATGCACAACGGATATGAATGGATGCAGGTGATCAGACAGGATGCTTATGTATGTGTCACCTCTCAGAGTCATACCTAGATGTATCAGGGGTCCCATATCACTCCAACTGCACACAACTCACACCATTACAGAGCCTCCACCAGCTTGAACAGTTCCCTGCTGACATGTAGAGTCTTTGGATTCAAGAGGTTGTCTCCATACCCGTACACATCTACATCCGCTCGATACAATTTGAGACGAGACTCGTCCGACCAGGACACATGTTTCCCGTCATCAACAGTCTAATGTCAGTGTTGTTGAGCCCAGGCGAGGAGTAAAGCTTAGTGTTGTGCAGTCATCAAGGGTACAGGAGTGGGCCTTTGGGTCCGAAATCCCAGCATGTTTCACTGAATGTGTAGCACACTGACACTTGTTAATGGCCCAGCATTGAAATCGGCAGCAATTTGCGGAAGGGTTGCGCTTCTGTCACATTAAATGATTCTCTTCAGCCGTCGTTGGTCCTGTTCTTGCAGGATCTTTTTCGGCCGCAGCGATGTCGCAGATTTGATGTTTTACCAAGTTCCTGATATTCACAGTACGGAAAATCCCCACGTCATCGCTACCTCGGAGATTCTGTGTCCCTTCGCTCGTGCGCCGATTATAACACCACGTCGAAACTCATTTAAATTTTGATAATCTGCCATTGAAGCAGCAGTGACAGATCTAAAAACTGCGCCAGACACTTGTTGTCTTATACAGGCGTTACTGACCGCAGCGCCGTATTCTCCCTGTTGCATATTTCTACATTTGAATCTGCATGCCTGTACCAGTTTCTTTGGCGCACCAGTGAATATAAACATTATGTACTTCATAGAGTAAATATCTCTGGAGTGAGCATTCACATGCGCAGAACAGATTTTGGGTTGTCAACATACATTGCCGGCCTGGTCACGTGTTGTCGGGACGTCGTGTTTTTGTCCGTATAGCGCCCTGTACATTTCGAATGTCACTGCATTCCTAGTACAGACGGATTCTTTTCGTACGTATCGTGGATTATTTATATATGTTGCTAAGACATTTTAACAGTATCCATTTGATACCGGGAATGAACCAGCCACGTAACTTTGAGGGCGAGTGATATTGCATTCTGCTTCTTTGCGATAGGTGTCACAGTTCAGATGCACTCGATTTTTGGTAGTTTTCGGTATTATACGGCACTTTATAGTATTACAGAGCCTGACGTACATTTTTGCAGTGATAGTCTTGCAAAACGACTAGACAGTACGCTAGTACTTTTGCAAGTTTCCGAAAAACACCGAATTTGCCACACAGCGATTATATTCCTGCTAATTAGTCCTTTTTTCTGCTATTTCTGCATATTTATTTCCACGTTTTTGTGACCCAAAGCACAATTTTTCTTACTGGTGACACACTGAAATGTTTATTTTACGTACTTGCTCCCAGTATATTAAATAAATAGTAGACTGAGTAAGAAAGGGGAAGAAAGGCGATCGGAGAATAAATGTACTGTAAAGCAAGTACAGTTGGTCATGTAACAGTCAATTCATATAACACCATTAAGGGAAGTGGAAAGTGACACAAATGAAAGAGTTTGGGAACGTGTTTACTAATATTTTACGCGTCTTAATCAAATGGTGAAGAAAATAAATTGAAGGCAAAATACACCAAAGAAGATGAATGTGTACTTTGATTAGCTACACTATTGTGTTTTTTTATTTGATTTGTGCGGAAAATGTATTTAAGCTGAATGCAGAAATTGGTAGTAGGTGCCATGGAAAATTAAAAATAGTTGGTATAGTATCTACTTTCAGCCCCACACGTCCAAATTCCCCTTGAAAGTGTTTTGAACATACTTTGGAATATATTGTGGGGCAAAATTATTCCTCCTTATTTTCTGGAGCCACATCTTTACTCGTTGTTCATCTTTCGGGAAACTAAAATATAAATCACACATAATTATCCTCCATGTCGTAGACACACTTAACATGGTCTCCTACTGTAACATTATAGTAAACAAAAAGGTTTGGACACTCATATGTCTTTCAAATCTATATACATAATCGACAAGTCACTGATAAATGCATGGAGGATAGTATTTGCTGAAACAACTAACCATTCCCTTTCCTGTTCCACTAGCAAATTTACGAGAGGAACAGATTGTTTGTAAGCTTTTGCACGAGCCGTAATATTTATTGTATAGTCATAAAATCGTAGAAAAATAGGTCTACACAATCAAGCCTTAATTGTAATGTGTCTCGAAATTTTTAAACATTAGTACCCATAAAAAGTTACTATCACTCCTTTCACATATTTTTCTTTGCATTCGTAGCAACAACAGTAATCCACTATCGCTATTACACTATCAACAAACTGTGAATACACAACAAAAACTCTTGATATTATAAACTTCAAACTCTGCAGAAAGCACACACACACACCGAAGTCCCGAAAACACGTGACAATCCTGGTTTAATGTTGACAACATGTGCAGAATGCAATGCTCACTCCAGAGATATTTACTCTATGATGTACTTCTCTGATACAACAGAAGCTTCGTATTGTGATAGAAAGCTCAGGTAAAAGAATTTTTTCTTAATCATAAATCGTGCCCTGTGTATGTTGAAAGTCGCAGAGAGGGTATTAAGGAATAATTAGATGTCAATAGGGGAGAATAATTTTCCCTTAAATTTATATCTTGATGTATTCAGAATGTCAAACGGTGGCCAAATTATTAACTGAGTTTGGTCACCTCATTGTTTCCTCTTAATTTGTAGAGGAATGTTATTAGTCTATTCTGAAAACCTGTTGTTAAAACATTACCAGTACTTCCCTTGTAGGTTAAACCATTTCTGCAACACAAAATCAACTGAGGACAGAGGAAAACAGAAGTGGGAAATTTACACAAAATTAATATTGTTGAAATCTTAATGATGAGCATTTCTCATTAATGGCCCTGTTTAAGGTAGAAACACAGTCTCAGCTACATTTCACTGTCGAAGATAGTTGGTAGGATGATGCATGGGAGGGGACCAAGCAGCAAGGTCATCGCTCCCACACAGTCGAAGAACTAACTGTATGCCTAGGTAACAGAGCGCTATTTATTATTTAACTTGTCAATTACTGTATATCATAAACGTGTTTCATTTTATTTCTCTTTATTCCTATTATTTTTATGACGGAAATATTATATTGTCAGTAGTGATTTGTTTTTAGTTGAATGCACAACAAACAGCAATATGTTTCACTTTCATTTTATCCACTCTCAAGTTATCCTTGAAAGCCCACGAGTGTAAAACCAATGGTTTCTACATCTACATCTACATCCATACTCCGCAAGCTACCTGACGGTGTGTGGCGGAGGGTACCTTGAGTACCTCTATTGGGTCTCCCTCCTATACCAGTCTCGTATTGTTTGTGGAAAGGAAGATAGTTGGTATGCCTCTGTGTGGGCTCTAATCTCTCTGATTTTATCCTCATGGTCTCTTCGCGAGATGTACGTAGGAGGGAGCAATATACTGCTTGACTCCTCGGTGAAGGTATGTTCTCAAAACTTCAACAAAAGCTCGTACCGAGCTACTGAGCCTCTCTCTTCCAGTGTCTTCCACTGGAGTTTATCCATAATCTCCGTAACGCTTTCGCAATTGCTAAATGATCCTGTAACGAAGCGCGCTGCTATCTGTTGGATCTTCTCTATCTCTTCTATCAACCCTATCTGGTACGGATCCCACACCAGTAGCAGTATTCAAGCAGTGGGCAAACAAGTGTACTCTAACCTACTTCCTTTGTTTTCGGACTGCATTTCCTTAGTATTCTTCCAATGAATTTCAGTCTGGCACCCTCTTTACCGACGGTTAATTTTATATAATCATTCCATTTTACATCACTCCTAATTCCTATTTCCAGATAATTTATGGAATTAACTGCTTCCAGTTGCTGGCCTGCTACATTGTAGCTAAATGATAAAGGATCTTTCTTACTATGTATTCGCAGAGCATCACACTTGTCTACATTGAGATTCAATTGCCATTCCCTGCACCATACGTCAATTCGTTACAGATCCTCCTGCATTTCAGTACAATTTTCCATTGTTACAACCTCTCGATGTACAACAGCATCCATAAGGTCATTTATATATATTGTGAATAGCAACTGTACTACACTACCCTGCGGCACACCTGAAATCACTCTTACTTCGGAAGACTCCTCTCCATTGAGAATGACATGCAGCGTTCTGTTATCTAGGAACTGTTCAATCCAATCACACAAATGGTGTGATAGTCAATATGCTCTTATTCTGTTCATTAAATGATTGTGGGGAACTGTATCAAACGCCTTGCGGAAGTCAATAAACACGGCATCTACCTGGGAACCCGTGTCTTTAGCCCTCTGAGTCTCGTGGACGAATAGCGCGAGCTGGGTTTCACACGATCGTCTTTTTCGAAACCCATGCTGATTCCTACAGAGTAGATTTCTTGTCTCCAAAAAAGTCATTATACTCGAACATAATACGTGTTCCAAAATTCTACAACTGATCGACGTTAGAGATATAGGTCTATAGTTCTGCACATCTGTTCGACGTCCCTTCTTGAAAATGGCGATGACCTGTGCCCTTTTCCAATCTTTTGGAACGCTACGCTCTTCAAGAGACCTATGGTACACCGCTGCAAGAAAGGGGACAAGTTCCTTCGCGTACTCTGTGTAAAATCGAACTGGTATCCTATCATGTCCAGCGGCCTTTCCTCTTTTGAGCGACTTTGTTTTTCTATCCCTCTGTCATCTATTTCGATATCTACCATTTTGTCATCTGTGTGAAAAGCTAGAAAAGGAACTACAGTGCAGTCTTCTTTTGTGAAACAGCTTTGGAAAAAGATATTTTAGTATTTCGGCCTTTAGTCTGTCATCCTCTGTTTCAGTACCATTTTGGTTTCGCTTGTTGAACAGTAATCCTGGCTTTTATGCAGTGACAGCAGCAGATTGATATCAGATTTGTGGTGTGTTGTAGGGTGTTGAATCATGCATCAGGTTATATACTTGTACTAAAATTCAACCTAAATAAATTGAACATAGGGGATTTCATTGTTGTTCTTTTCCGAGAAACAAATATCCTAACGCAGTATGACATAAAACATGACAACGCTGGCTTCCATTACAACTGCTCAAAGCCACACAAAAGCGGCATAACGCTACAACAACAAAAATCATGCCTATAAAAATGTAATTCTCCTCGACAACAACGATAATTAAGCATCCTAAGCACGCTTTTAAACGTTGTTTATTTATCATTTGCGTTTACTACAAACTGAGGACAGATGAAAATAGATATGGCAAATGCACACAAAACTAACGATCTGTTGACTGTACCTCTTATAAATATGCACTGCAGGATTTCAAAGTGTGAAATGTAATTCGTATCAGAAATAAACTAACCATGTGTAAAAATTATAAACCAATTGCATGTATCTATATGGAATGATACATCTGTAATTACAAAAAGACGCTTGTTTATATTACAGTTAAGTCACCAAAATAACGCAGAAGATCGCACATCGCAATGACGTAGGACTTGTCACATGCATTGCATTTTCTGGATCATTTCCCGAAACGCTTTGTTTCTGCGATAGGCAGCAGCAAAATGCTATTGCGTAACAAAAAGTAACATACGATCCTTTGCTATTAGAATACTAGTAATTCGCAACCTGACATTGAAAAACATGGCAGCTAAGTCTTCAATTGTCTTCAGTTATGGTGGCGCTTTGGCCAGTCTATGTTGTTTATATATGTCGTTGGGACATACAGAGTTACTGCACTCAGGGCAATTGTTTTATCATGTCCTATCCTAATAAAGAGTGCAAAATGAAAAAGCAGTCCTTGGCATAATATTCATTTCAAAACTAGACTCTGCCAGTCAGAGTACCCTAATATTTTGTCATGTGGTGACTTTAACATAGATTTTTTTTTATTAGTGCTCTGCAATGCTGTTATGTAGCATTTCCAACCCACTAAGCACCGCAAAAAGCTAGTAAAAAGAAATACAAATTTCCTGCAAAAATTAAAAAACAATTCTTTGTATACGGCAGAACTAAGGACAATACGTTTTTCACGACTTTTTCAAACAGTATAAAACATTTAAGAGGTTGTATGTGAAACCAAGAAACTGTATAACTGGCAGCTTACGTGCTACTCCAGGAGTAAATATAAAGCCTTGTAGGGATTTGCAATGATAAAACACAGTGTGCTGCCAGTCTGTAATTTTGCAAAGAATAGTGTTCAGTAAATGTAAGATTTAAACAATACCAATTAAGAAATAGCATCAAGCCTACGTGAGGCATGAGACAAGTACTGAAACATGTCTTGTGATCAAGAAACATAGCGTTTTACAGAAGGTAGATTTGTAAAATTCTGCTAAAGCTGTCAATGTATTTGAAGCAAAAGATTTTATTCAATACTGCTGACCAAATTTGTCTGCTTAGTCATATTCAAGTGAAGATTTACATATCTTCGCACATATGTAGAATTAAGAGATCTTACAGTATTTCATAAAAGAAACAGGATGTCGGAAAATACTCCATGAGCATAGAAATTTTGTAAACCACACTAAGTACATATTTGTATGTCCAGATTCATAATGAAGTAAGCCCCTATCTGATATTAAGTTTTCAGTGAGTTTTTCGAGATGTCAGTCCTTTTGGATTACCAGTACAGTATAACTTCATGTTTGGTTCTTTATTATGGTATTATGCCATAAGTGGCAGGAGATGAAAACATGCACCTGAAATTAGTAGACAGCTGAAATTAGCCAATAGCTGGGAATGAAACACTCGGCTTCAAAAAAAATAGACTACCTCTTTGGATAAGTTTATTAAAAACCAAATTTCTTCACCAGACGATTAATGCTTGATTGCTTGATTGCCAATAATGTGGAAATAAAATAATATTATAAAACTGAAACTAATAACACATTTTTGTCTTCCATAATTATGTAAATGTATTTTAATTCACTTTATATCTCCCAGCCACAGATATCGACTTTGTTTTCATTTGACATGAGAGCAGTAAACGAAGAGCAAACAGTAAAATCACGAAACGTAAACAAGGGTCACATGGAGACTACCATTGTACGCTGACCTGGACGTAACCACGATAGGAGTGACATCTAGCCGAAGTGAATATAAGTGCTGCTCCTGCCAACCTCGGCTGGACATTAGTGGACAGTATTAGCATGGCCTAGGAGAGAGCGCTACGATACCACTCATTAGTGATCCATATCCATTGCTTCCCCCCCCCCCTCCCCATGGTGGGGAGGCTTGCATGCCTCAGCGATACAGATAGCCGTACTGTAGGGGCAACCACAATAGAGGGGTATCTGTTGAGAGGCCAGACAAACGTGTGGTTCCTGAACAGGGGCAGCAGCCTTTTCAGTAGTTGCAGGGGCAACAGTCTGGATGATGACTGATCTGGCCTTGTAACACTAACCAAAATGGCTTTGTTGTGCTGGTATTGCGAACCGCTGAAAGCAAGGGGAAACTACAGCCGTAATTTTTCACGAGGGCATGCAGCTTTACTGTATTGTTAAATGATGATGGCGTCCTCTTGGGTAAAATATTCTGGAAATAAAATAGTCCCCCATTCGGATCTCCGGGCAGGGACTACTCAGGAGGATGTCGTTACCAGGAAAAAGAAAACTGGCGTTCTACGGATTGGAGTGTGGAATGTCAGATCCCTTAATCGGGCAGGAAGGTTAGAAAATTTAAAAAGGGAAATGGATAGGTTAAAGTTAGATATAGTGGGAATTAGTGAAGTTCGATGGCAGGAGAAACAAGACTTTTGGTCAGGCGAATACAGGGTTATAAATACAAAGTCAAATAGGGGTAATGCAGGAGTAGCTTTAATAATGAATAAAAAAAATAGGAATGGAGGTAAGCTACTACAAACAGCACAGTGAACGCATTATTGTGGTCAAGATAGCCACGAAGCCCACGCCTACTACAGTAGTCCAAGTTTATATGCCAACTAGCTCTGCAGTTGAAGAAATGTATGATGAAACAAAAGAAATTATTCAGATAGTGAAGGGAGACGAAAAATTAATAGTCATGGGTGACTGGAATTCGGTAGTAGGAAAATGGAGAGAAAGCAACGTAGCAGGTAAATATGGATTGGGGGTAAGAAATGAAAGAGGAAGCCGCCTGGTAGAATTTTGCACACAGCATAACTGAATCATAGCCAACACTTGTTTCAAGAATCACGAAAGAAGGTTGCATACATGGAAGAAGCCTGGAAATATTGGAAGGTATCAGATAGATCATATAATGGTAAGACAGAGATTTAGGAACCAGGTTTTAAATTGTAAGATATTTCCAGGGGCAGATGTGGACTCTGACCACAATCTATTGGTTATGAACTGTAGATTAAAACTGGAGAAACTGCAAAAAGGTGGGAATTTAAGGAGATGAGACCTGGATAAACTGTAAGAACCAGAGGTCGTACAGAGTTTCAGGGAGAGCATAAGGGAACAATTGACAGGAATGGGGGAAAGAAATACAGTAGAAGAAGAATGGGTAGCATTGAGGGATGAAGTAGTGAAGGCAGCAGAGGATCGAGTAGGTAAAAAGACGAGGGCTAATAGAAATCCTTGGGTAACAGAAGAAATATTGAATTTAATTGATGAAAGGAGAAAATACAAAAATGCAGTTAATGAAGTATGCAGAAAGGAATACAAAGGTCTCAAAAATGAGATCGACAGGACGTGCAAAATGGCTAAGCAGGGATGGCTAGAGGACAAATGTAAGGATGTAGAGGCTTATCTCACTACTGGTAAGATAGATACTGCCTACAGGAAAATTAAACAGACCTTTGGAGAAAAAGAGAGCCACTTGTATGAATAACAAGAGCTCAGATGGAAACCCAGTTCTGAGCAAAGCAGGGAAAGCAGAAAGATGGAAGGAGTATATAGAGGGTCTATACAAGGGCGATGTACTTGAGGACAATATTATGGAAATGGAATAGGATGTAGATGAAGATGAGATGGGAGATACGATACTGCGTGAAAAAGAGTTTGACAGAGCACTGAAAGACCAGCTGGTGAGCAAGATGTATGAAACGGGCGAAATACCGTCAGACTTCAAGAAGAATATAATAATTCCAATCCCAAAGAAAGCAGGTGTTGACAGATGTGAAAATTACCGAACAATCAGTTTAATAAGCCACCGCTGCAAAATACTAACACGAATTCTTTACAGACGAATGGAAAAACTAGTAGAAGCCGACCTCGGAGAAGATCAGTTTGGATTCCGGAGAAATACTGGAACACATGAGGCAATACTGACCTTACGACTTATCTTAGAAGAAAGACTAAGGAGAGGCAAACCTACGCTTCTAGCATTTGTAGGCTTAGAGAAAGCTTTTGTCAATGTTGACTGGAATACTCTCTTTCAAATTGTAAAGGTGGCAGGGGTAAAATACAGGGAGCGAAAGGCTGTTTACAATTTGTACAGAAACCAGATGGCAGTTATAAGGCTCGAGGGGCATGAAAGGGAAGCAGCGGTTGGGAAGGGAGTGAGACAGGGTTGTAGCCTCTCCCCGATGTTATTCAATCTGTATACTGAGCAAGCAGTAAAGGAAACAAAAGAAAAATTCGGAGTAGGTATTAAAATCCATGGAGAAGAAACAAAAACTTTGAGGCTCGCCGATGACATTGTAATTCTGTCAGAGACAGCAAAGGACTTGGAAGAGCAGTTGAACGGAATGGACAGTGTTTTGAAAGGAGGACATAAGATGAACATGAACAAAAGCAAAACGAGGATAATGGAATGTAGTCGAATTAAGTCGGGTGATGCTGAGGGAATTAGATTAGGAAACGAGACACTTAAAGTAGTAAAGGAGTTTTGCTATTTGGGGAGCAAAATAACTGATGATGGTCCAAGTAGAGAGGATATAAAATGTAGACTGGCAATGGCAAGGAAAGCGTTTCTGAAGAAGAGAAATTTGTTAACATCGAGTATAGATTTAAGTGTCAGGAAAGTGAAACATGGACGATAAATAGTTTGGACAAGAAGGGAATAGAAGCTTTCGAAATGTGGTGCTACAAAAGATTGCTGAAGATTAGATGGGTAGATCACATAGCTAATGAGGAAGTATTGAATAGGATTGGGGAGAAGAGAAGTTTGTGGCACAACTTGACCAGAAGAAGAGATCGATTGGTAGGACATGTTCTGAGGCATCAAGGGATCACTAATTTGGTATTGGAGGGCTGCGTGGAGGGCAAAAATCGTAGAGGGAGACCAAGAGATGAATACACTAAGCAGATTCAGAAGGATGTATGTTGCAGTAGTAGGTACTGTGAGATGAAGAAGCTTGCGCAGGATAGAGTAGCATGGAGAGCTGCATCAAACCAGTCTCAGGACTGAAGACCACAACAACAACAACTTCTACTTCCCTTTTCGGGGTATTGGTGTGACTTGAGCAATTTTCCAATCTTTAGGTACGGATCTTTCTGTGAGCGAGTGGTTGTATATAATTGCTAAATATAGAGCTATTTTATCAGCATACTCTGAGAGGAACTTGACTGGTATACAATCTAGACCGGAGGCCTTGCCTTTATTAAGCGATTTAAGATGTTTCGTTACTCCGAGGATATCTGCTTCTATGTTTCTCATCTTTGCAGTTGTTCTTGCTTGGAATTCAGGAATATTTTCGTCATGTGTTTTGGTGAAGGAGTTTCGGAAAACCGTGTTTAATAACTCTGCTTTAGTGGCACTGTCATCAGTGACTTCGCCGTTGTTATCGCGCAGTGAAGGTATTGATTGTGTCTTGCCACTGGTGTGCTTTATGTATGACCAAAATCTCTTTGGGTTTTCTTCCAGATTTCGAGACAGAATTTCGTTGTGGAATTTATTAAAGGCATCTCGCATTGAAGTACGCGCTATATTTCGAACTTCTGTACAACTTTGTCAATCTTGGAGATTTTACGTTCTTTTAAATTTGGCATGCTTTTTTCGTTGCTTCTGCAACAACGATCTGACCCGTTTTGTGTACCATGGGGGATCAGTACCATCACTTATCAATTTATGCGGTACATATCCCTCAATTGCTGTTGATACTATCTCTTTGAAAACATTCCACAACTTTTCTACACTTACATGATCAGATCGGAAGGAGTGAAGACTGTCTCTTAAAAAGGCTTTAAGAGTATTTTTATCAGCTTTTTTAAAAAATAGATATACTTTGCATTTCTTTTTGATGGTTGTAGGTGTTACGGTATTCAGCCTAGCAGCTACTGCCTTGTGGTCGCAAATCCCTGCATTCGTCACAACACTCACTATTTGTCCAGGATTATTTCTTGCTAAAAGGTCAACTATGCTTTCGCAACGATTTACGCTTCGAGTGGGCTCATGAACTAATTGTTCAAAATAATTTTCTGAGAAAGCATTCAGTACATTCGCCTGCCGCCAGCTTTAAACGTATAGTTTTTCCAGCATATCGAGGGTAGATTGTAGTTACCACCGACTATAACTGAATGAGCGGGGTACTTATTTGAAATGAGACTCAAGTTTTCTTTGAACTGTTCAGCAACTAGGTCTTCTGAGTCGGGGGTTAGTAAAACGATCCAATTTTAGTCCGGTTGTCAGGTATAACCTCTACCCATACTATTCCACATGAACTATCCATTTCAATTTCGCTACAAGGCAAACTACCTCTGACAGTAATAAATACTCCACCACCAACTGTATTTAATCTTAGATCGTTTGAAAAAATTTCGGCTGAACCTATTTCCGGCTTTAGCCAGCTCTCTGTACCTGCAACTATTTGAGCTTCATTGCTTTCTATTAGGGCTTGGAGCTCTGGTTCTTTCCCAACACAGCTACGACAATCTACAACTATTATACCAATCGTTCCTACAATTACCTTACTGTGTTTTACCTGCCCACTTTTAGATGGACGCCCCTTTTGTGGTTCCCTGAGACGCTCTAACCTAGAAAACCGCCCAGTCCCTTCCACACAGCCCCACTACCCGTGTAGTCGCCTCCTGTGTGTAGTGCACTCCTGACCTATTAACTGGAGCCCGGAAATCCACCACCCTATGGCTCAAGTCAAGGAATCTGCAGCCTACACAGTCACAGAACCGCCTGAGCCTCTGATGCTGCAGATGGTGAGTTCCGCCTTAACCTTGGAAGCAAGACTGGCAGTCTTTACCATTTCCACTAGCCGCCCGAAGCCAGACAGCATCTGTTCCGATCCAAAGCGACACACGTCATTGGTAGCGACATGAGCCACCACCTGCAGTTGGCAGCACCCTGTACTCTTCATGGCATCTCGAAACACCCTTTCCACATCCTGAATGATACCCCCCAGATTGCACACGGAGTGCACACTGGCTTCTTTCCCCTCCTTGGCAGCCATGATCCTAAGGGGCCCCATTACGCGCCTAGTGCTGGAGATCCCAACTACCAGCAAACCGGCCCTCTGTGAGTGCCCAGACCTCGCAGGCCGAGAAGCTTCCTCTGGAACTGAGTGGACGACTGCATCCGGCTCAGAGACATCGTCAGCCAGAAATAACGCCCGAAACCTGTTCGTCAAACGAACCGGGGAGACCCTACGATCGGCCCCTCAGAAAGTTTTTTGCCGCCTGCCAGACTTTGGAATGATCTCCCACTCGACGAGGGATCAACCTCGGACTAGGCAGTACTTAGGAGAGGTAACAGCAGTGGACGGATCAGAGGACATGTGGGATGTCCTCGATGTCCCTCGCATCTCCGCGTCCAATCCCCCACAGTGACGCCTCAAGCTGTGTG
This sequence comes from Schistocerca gregaria, assembly GCF_023897955.1. Taxonomy (NCBI): domain Eukaryota; kingdom Metazoa; phylum Arthropoda; class Insecta; order Orthoptera; family Acrididae; genus Schistocerca; species Schistocerca gregaria. Next base: position 117,372,338 of record NC_064931.1, on the reverse strand, counting down.
ACGGAGGCCAACACAGCCTTAAGCTGTGAGTGAAGGGTCGCCAGCTCAACTCACATCTTTACACAACAATCACAGTTCCTATCCATTACTGCAGTCGCTCCTGTTTGAAGCTCATAAAAATATGCAACAAACGAACAGTGTACTCGCCTTATTAGTAGCAGGAACTAACGGTGCTGCTCTCGCTGACGGTCTAATTGACACTGAGCTGTTCTTACCAACCAAACAAAGACTGCATGATACGAGAGTCAATACAACGGCCGACAGCAACGGCGGTACTGTGCACTACACAGTTATTGAAATAAAAGGTTGTGCCTAGTAAGCACTCGAACACGCAAGAAATTACAAAAATAAACTAGTAACTACACAGATAACTGAAAATAAGTCGCTCCTGTTTGAAGCTCGTAAAAAACTGCAACAAACGAACAGTGTACTCGCCTTATTAGTAGCAGGAACTAGTAGTGCTGCTCTCTCGCTGACGGTCCGAGTTTACGACACACATCACTGTACTGCATTATTTAGGAGTAGTTCCCACGTGTGTATGCAGTGTATGCAGTGTATGTCAGTAATATACGAGTTGTTTGTAGTGGGTTATTTAGTAGTTTACAGGTCTGTAGGTTGTGTGTCATGCCCCCAAGCACGTCAGAGCGTGTGTTCTGTATCAGTGTGATAAATATACTATCTCTCAAAATCCATCACTAAATAAATTGTTCAAAAATAAATAGAGTACACTCCCTCCTCTCTCCAGCAACCCAGTGCAGGCTCAGACATTTTCCCCTCGAGACTGCCATCTTGGGTTATGTCACGAAATGGATGACAGCACTCTCTGGTGGTGGTACTGTGTACTAGGTCAGTTGGACTCCGGACCCCATGGCGACCACACTGGTGCCTCAAATTGTTTGAATAAAGACTGCATGCAAAATAAAGACTTCTGCCCAGCACAGGCTGGGTCATTTTCCCCACCAATCCCTAGGAATAGGTGGCAGTCGGGTGACTTAGGGTAGTGGATGTAGCCCAAGTGCCCTTTCTTTCCTGCCATTTTCTTGGGTTAGTAGAGATAGCCCAAGTGATCTTTCTTTTCCACCAAAATTCGAACTTCGCGCCAATCCCTAGGAAGTGGTGGCGGTCAGATGACTTAGGTTAGTGGAGGTAGCCCAATTGACCTATCTTCCCGCCATTTTCTTAGGTTAGTAGAAGTCGCCATGGTGTGTTTTATTATTCTGATGGAATTTGAACTTCCCACCATTTTCTGGGGGATGGGAGGGCAGGGGGGTTAGGTTAGTGGAGGTAGCCCAATTGACCTATCTTCCCGCCAAAATTCAAACTTCCCGCCAAAATCCGCCATCTTGAATAACGTCATTAAATGACGTCACTGCCACCTTATTGGATGATGTCATCGCCGCCATCTTGGATAACGGTACTTGGGATGACGCTACCCTTGTCCCCCTACTACCAGCTTTTGCCTCACATACGCCAAAGAAGCTAAAACCAAGTGACTTCCATAGAAGAAATGTCATACTGAATATTGATATGGCTGATCCTGCAAATGATACCTACACAGTGGACGTCATAGCCAGTAACTTGTGTGTTTGTACCGAAAATAGCCATTGCAAGGGGCAACATATTCCACAACAGTCAGGTAGTATGGAGTTGGACAGTTCAGTGGCAACAGTGATCACTTCTTGTGTGAGAGAGTATTTATATATAGAAATTGAAGTTGTATTGGGTCATTTAGCTAAGAAATTATAACATTCACCATCAAGCACAAATCAGATAGTAAAATACTTTGTCGATGGTATTTCCATGGAACTGTGTTTTCGTATGGCAATAGGCGTTTAACAATGGCAGTGAACATTCGTGTATACGTGTCGGTAATCCATGTCTTTCCAACATGTGGTATAGTTTCAAACAATAACGTGTTAGTGAGCGGAGAAAGCAGCACAGTAACTGTCACAAGCCGGCCGCGGTGGTCTCGCGGTTCTAGGCGTGCAGTCCGGAGCCGTGCGACTGTTACGGTCGCAGGTTCGAATCCTGCCTCGGGCATGGATGTGTGTGATGTCCTTAGGTTAGTTAGGTTTAAGTAGTTCTAAGTTCTAGGGGACTAATGACCACAGCAGTTGAGTCCCATAGTGCTCAGAGCCATTTGAACCATTTTTGAACTGTCACAATGAAAGGAGAAGTAGGCTACATGGAAAAGAAGTTCCATCTTACTCAGTGCCGACAACATGTACACGGTTTTCACTTACTAGGTCCATTGACCGTCTGCTATGGTAGAAGTAAGGAAGTAAGTTGAATGTTTTTGTCTGTTCGATAACTAAGTTCATTAGAAACGGAACACTGCTCGGATTTTTTAATAATGGAGGGGAAGGATGCGTGATGGGGTTTTCCAGGAACCATCCCAGCATTCTCTGAGAGTAAACTGGAAAACTACGACAACTCATAGCTGAGGTTGAACCTGGGTCTCCAAGATGCGGATCTAGTGCATAAGGTTCAAATGGCTCTGAGCACTATGGGACGTAACATCTGTGGTCATCAGTTCCCTAGAACTTAGAACTACTTAAACCTAACTGACCTAAGGACATCACACACATCCATGCCCGAGGCAGGATTCGAACATGCGACTGTAGCGGTCACGCGGTTCCAGACTGAAGCGCCTAGAACCGCACGGCCACAACGGCCGGCTAGTGCGCTAGGCACCGCCCATCCCGTTCATTGCATTGGTGGATGGTTCAAATGGCTCTGAGCACTATGGGACTCAACATCTGTGGTCATAAGTCCCCTAGAACTTAGAACTACTTAAACCTAACTAACCTAAGGACATCACACACATCCATGCCCGAGGCAGGATTCGAACCTGCGACCGCAGTAGTCGCGCGGTTCCTGACTGAGCGCCTAGAACCGCTAGACCACCGCGGCCGGCGCATTGGTGGAAATGACAGGCGAAAATTATAAGGTTTCATGAAGGTGCAGAATAGGAACGTAATGAATATGAAATTAAATTAAGTATATTGTAACAATGTTAGATCGCAAAGGTTAGCAATGGCCGGCTACTGCACCAAGTTCACCAACTTTTGCCGACACGTAGTCTACTGATTTCATCTATAGCTTGTAAAAGTTTTATTGGCAGTTTCGCCCCATTTTCTGATCGATACTTGTCAGCATAAGTCGAAAATCACCATGCCATTTGCTTTCTGTTTGAAGTTCCTGCCAACCTTAGCAATCGTTTGAATAATTGTGTTAGAAGAGAATTAATTTAATTTCACCCTCATTACTACAGATAAGCACCACATCTGAGTGGGACTGTGTCTATAATACGCTTTCACGAAATAGTGTTACTCCCACGCCAGGTGTACCAGTTTCTTTGGCTCTGCAGTGTATAATGAAAATGGTGACAAAATGGATTAATGAGTGGGACACCCAAGTAACATTTCGACTTGTACACATCAAATATTTTCTTGTTATTGAAGGTGACTGAGCGAGAAGGTTTTTCAAATATGATGTTGCAATTCACAGTAGTGTGGAACGACCAAGAAATGAACAGGCATCTGTCTCAGCGAGTTTCGCTGGTGAGTATTTGGAAGCAAATGAATAACAATGACAGTTGGTTCTCTAAGACACGTTGAATAATTATAATGGATACTTCCCAAAGACCAAGACGACACAAAAATTACTGTTCTAAAAGTTCTATGAAGATTTGTTATGCACTGCAAAAAGAAATCAGCACAAAAAAACAATGAAAGGTCTTCGAACAGAAGTTATTCCATCTTATTTGACATTTCGTACTGAGGTCAGAAGCAAAGACTAAGAAGAGGAACGCAACTAAATATTTGTAACTGTTAGTGTAATCTTGGAGAACATTAGATCACGAGTTTATGAAGCAGAGACGTACACTATATGACCACTAGTTACCAGACACTTGACTGAAAATGCTTACAAGTTCGAGGCGTCCTCCATCGGCAATGCTGGAATTCAATATGGTGTTGGCCCACCCTTAACCTTGATGACAGCTTCCACTCTCGCAGGCATACGTTCAATCAGGTGGTGGAAGGTTTCTTGGAGAATGGAAACCAATTTTCACGAAGTGCTGCACTGAGGAGAGATATCGACGTCGGTCGGTGAGGCCTGGCACGAAGTCGGCGTTCCAAAACATCCCAAAGGTGTTCTATAGGATTCAGGTCAGGACTCTGTGCCGGCTAGTCCATTACAGGGACGTTATTGTAGTGTAACCACTCCGCCACAGGCCGTGCTCTATGAACAGGTGCTCGATCGTGTTGAAACGTGCAGTTGCCATCCACGAATTGCTCTTCAACAGTGTGAAGCAAGAAGGTACTTAAAACATCAATGGAGGCCTGTGCTGTGATAGTGCCACGCAAAACAACACGAGATGCAAGCCCCATCTATGAAAAACACGGCCACACCATAACACCACCGCCACCGAAATTTACTGTTGGAAATACACACGCTGGCAGATGACGTTCACCCTGCCATCGGATCGCCACATTGTGTACCGTGATTCGTGACTACACACAACGTTTTTTCACTGTTCAATCGTCCATGTTTACGTTCCTTACACCAAGCGGGACGTCGTTTGGTATTTACCAGCGTGATGTGTGGCATATGAGCAGCCACTCGACCATGAAATCCAAGTATTCTCACCTCCCGCCTAACTGTCATAGTACTTGCACTGGGTCCTAATGGAGTTTGGAATTACTGTGTGATGGTCTGGATAGATGTCTGCCTATTACATATTACGACCGTCTGCAACTGTCGGCGGTCTCTGTCAGTCAATAGACGAGGTCGGTCTGTACGATTTTGTGCTGTACGTGTCCCTTCACGTTTCCACTTCACTATCACATTGGAAACAGCGGACCTAGGGATGTTTAGGAGCGTGGAAATCTCGCGTACAGGCGTATGACACAAGTGTCACTGGATCACCTGGCCACGTTCGAAGGCGGTGAGTTCTCCGGAGCGTCCCATTCTGCTCTCTCACGATGTCTAATGACTACTGAGGTCGCTGACATTAGGTGGCATTAGGTGGCAGCACAATGCACCTGACAATCTTATGTTTTTGGGAGTGTCCGGATACTTTTGATCATATAGTGTATCTCCGTCCGGACATGTTTTTGGATATAATAGAATGTGATATCCAGAGTCAATGAAATTACTCTTAGAATGATCATTAGTTGGGAAAGGAAAGGAGACCTATCAAATCTAAAGACGACAATCAACTGCCTTTCACATTGTTATTTCAGCTGCAAGACCATCTTGTAGATGTGCGGTCAGCTTTTGAATTAACGCTATAATGATATTAGACAGTTTGAAGTATCCAGTACACGGAAAGCAGTGGAAAACTTTCAAAACAAATCTTTTGTTCAGTTTGTGTTCAACAATGTGGGTGTCCATACTGACAAAATTAATAATAATAGTGCCCACATAAACAAACATTTTTCCTTTATTTAACGTTATTCTGTTATTTTTATTGTTTCCAAAACTACATTGGTGTGCAAAACTTAAGAACGAAAGTAACTTCCACATGACGTGTCAGTGCCAAATGACAAGTAACATAGCTCGATGAAAATTGGACCACACACTGGGTTGGGTTGTTTTGGGGAAGGACACCAGACAGCGAAGTCATCGGTCTCATCGTATTAGGGAAGGGCGGGGAAGGAAGTCGGCCGTGCCCTTTGAAAGGAACCATCCCAGCATTTGCCTCGAGCGATTTAGGGAAGTCACGTAAAACCTAAATCAGGATGGCCGGACGCGGGATTGAACCGTCGTCCTCCCGAATGCGAGTCCAGTGTTTAACCACTGCGCCACCTCACTCGGTGGACCATACACTGTAAGCACAGATAAAGTATAGTACACAATGTACCTGAAAGAAAAACGCAATGATACGGACAAAACTTTCATTCAGACAGTAATTGCACTGAAGTCATTGCGATTCAAGATGGTCCCCTGGACATTAAAAAGGATGGAACATCGTTCATAAGAGGGTGTGCAATCACTAGACTGCGGACCTTTAGATTAAAACCTATTCTTTTCCATATTTCCTAGGCGCAAATACACTTGTACTTACGCGTTTAATGACTAATTAAACTGGTAACTTTTAATTTTACAGCACCTAAATATGCCTATTCCGATGTTAACGCCTACTTTTGCTTATTTTTCCTTTAAAATCTTAAAACGTGCCTATTTCTTTGATGTAAGATAAAATTCTTGTATTTCCATAGATTATAATTGTTTAGAAGATTCGAGGTTGGGAGGACTGAAGGCGACATCTGGAAAACAAAATCTGTAGCTTATACAGTCCTGGTCGATTGCCAGCCTCCAAAAAGAAAGATATTCGTAGGGCTCGAACTGACCTCATATGAAAGAAACACGTGCACAAGAGGAGAGTTAAAGTTCCCTAGCCATTGTAGTAAGCCGATCGGAGTGGCCGTGCGGTTCTAGGCGCTTCAGTTTGGAACCGCGTGACCGCTACGGTCGCAGGTTCAAATCCTGCCTCGGGCATGGATATGTGTGATGTCCTTAGGTTAGTTAGGTTTAAGTAGTTCTAAGTTCTAGGGGACTGATGACCTCAGAAGTTAAGTCGCATAGTGCTCAGAGCCAGCCAGTTTCTCTTCTCATTTGGGAATGGCGAATTTCTTCTCATAGCTGTCGGCAACGAAGCTTTTGTGAAGCAGATTATTTTCCAAGTATTGTTTAAAATTGAGCTAGACTGAATTGTTCAGTTTTATTATAATTTTTAAGTTGCCAGATTCAACTTTGTTAAAAAGGAAAAGAACCTATAGGACAAAGCATACATATTTTTAAAATGGCGCACCAAGTTTTGATTTTTTTGTAAGTTTTAAATTGTAACAAACATCTATTCAGGATTGAGGATGATTGGAAAACTAATTTTGCTAAACTGTATTGTGTGTTTTCTGTTTTTCTTTTTCAAAAATTAAGTCCAGTGTCCCTTAACAAAACCAAATGCTTTTTATATGCACGTCAACATAGCATCTTGTTTCTTTCTTGTATTAGGTTTCCAACGATAATAAGTCCCCCCGGCATGCACATGGAGCGGTACGTAAGGAAAATGTTGAACAAAAAGCAAGACTGAAGCAAACGCTTTTAACCAAGGTATGATGAATCCATGAAGAAGAACCAGTTCTGCAGTGACTTGTGTCATACTCCTGGGGCTCCCCTTCTGTTTTCGAAAAAAGGGAAAATCCCATTTTCAAAGGTTTTCTTGAGAAGTACTGCCAATCAGTCTGTTCCTGAAGACTCAACGTTACGTGAAAATTGCGTAGATTGATCTCACACTGACACATTGCAAAGAATGCACAGCTACTGGAAAGTCTTAAACACGAATTTATGTACATGACACTACTGACAGTCTCATTCGATACACTGCAAGTGTGATTGTTGGAAAGTTCGACGCAGATGCGCCATCCAGGGCTTATCTGATTTGTTCAAAACAACTTCCAAAGGGTAACCAGCAAACAATCGCACACTTTCTCAACAATGAGCTGGAGGCGATATAACCAAATGGCGTAGATGAAAACAATATGCTTCCGGCCTTCACAGATGATGCTGAACATATTGTTGCAGCGTCTCAATTGCTTCAAGTATTCTACCCTTTGATGTTGCATATAAGTTGTGTAGTACATTCTGTCAACCGTACAGCAGAGCACAAAACAATTACTCAAAGATCCCTCAATCCAACGGGACTGGGATTATATTAGAGCCGACTACACGTTTATGGCAAGAATCATTTCCGAACTAGAAGGCTCAGGAACACCTCTCTACGAGAACATTTCTTTGTTAGAAGAAGATGAAACGAAAATTAATGAAGCGTGAGGTGAAGTGGAAGAAAAAATAGGGGCAAAAATTCAAAAGGTTTGTGCAGAAGAATACTGGCCTGAAGACCTTGTGCACAGCAGCATACACACTTAGCGAAAAATCGAGCTCCTCTGAACGCAGCATTCCTGTCCAACATGTATCGAAAGTGAAGTACACCCATGTCATATCTGTTGAGGTAGAACATCCTCCTTCGGCATATAACTTAATACTGACTGATAAGCACAATAAATTTTATCTGGAAAACAATAAAAAGTTTTAGTTATTTCCTGTGAAACCAATGACGGTCTGACTGTTTGAACCACTGGTTAATCCACCGTATTGAAAGAAATCAGCTAATTTTCGATTACGCGGTAAGTCACGCAAATCTGAGGGCTGTAAATTCAACTAAATACTTAGGGATTACAACTACAAATAACCTCAATTGGAACAATCACATAGATAATATTGTGGGTAAAGCAAACCAAAGGCTGCGATTCATTGGCAGAACACTTATGAGGTGCAACAGGTCTACCAAAGAGACTGCTTACACTACGCTTGTCCGGCCTATTCTGGAGTACTGCTGTGCGGTGTGTTATCCGCATCAGGTGGGACTGACGGATTACATCGAAAAAGTACAAAGAATTGCAGCTCGTTTTGTATTATCGCGAAATAGGGGAGATAGTGTCACAGACAGGATACGTGAATTAGAGTGGCAATCATTAAAACAAAGGCGTTTTTCGTTGCGACAGGATATTCTCATGAAATTTAAATCACCAGTTTTCTCCTTCGATTGCGAAAACATTCTGTTGGCACCCACCTACATAGGGAGAAATGAGCATCACGATAAAATAAGAGAAATCAGGGCTCGGACGGAAAAATTTAAGTGCTCGTTTTTCCCGCGTGCCGTTCGAGAGTGGAACGGTAGAGAGACAGCATGAAGGTGGTTCATTTAACCCTCTGCCAGGCACTTTATTGTGAGTAGCAGAGCAATCACGTAGAAGTTGATGTATTACATTACAAATGACACGTATTCAGCATATGGCTATATGTATTTTATACTGCGTTTTTATCTTGGAAAAACAAAAAAGGTTTGGGATCAGTTTGAACATTACCGTAGTATAATGTTTGTTGGGTTGCGCGATTGTGTATATTTTCCTTTTCCTTTTTGTCAAACAATACTTTTTAGGGCCTGTTTTAAGTTTTATATAGCCTAAATGAGGTACTGGAAGAGCCTATTACCTAAAAATCCGCAGTCTAGTGACCATTACGGTCAGCAATGCAAGCCCTGCACCGTGCTCCCATTCTGCCTACGATGTTCGAAAGGAGTTCTCGTGGTATGGCGTTCCATTCCTCAATCAGGCTTGTCAGCAACTGCTGGGTGGTCTTTGGTGGATGTGAATGTGTTACACCTCTCCAACGGATCCCACATGAGATTTAAGGCGTAGGTGAGGGGGAGGGGGGGGGGGGAGGGGGGACCGGCAGACCAGTCCATTCGCCGAATTTTAACTCGCTCACGCATTGTCATCCACAAAAATGCACCCTTGAATAAACTCACATGGGGACGGAGTACAGCGTCACATAACGCTGACTGAAGAGTGTATTGTGTTCAGAGATCTGGAAATCAGAACGCCCATGAAACATTATGCCTCTTGACAACATAACACATGGACCACCAAAACGATCATATTCGACAATGTTCCTGGTCGCATTATGTTTTCTCATCTCTCGCCCTATGAGGGTACGTACAGTATGATAATTTCAGTGCTCCGAGTGCTGTTAACTGCTGCCATGTGAATGAATGTTTTCTCGCTGAGTCCAACCTCAGCAACAGTACTCTCTCACGCAGGGACATCGCTAACTGAATTATCCAGGAACCCGGACGAACCATATTCCATGGTTGGCTCATCACTGCTGTATTCCCTTCGCACACTAATACACGCTGGCAGTGGCCGCTGTTTGAAAACGAGGTAATTTGCAAATGTAGATTATATTTCAATCGATTTTAAAATAACGTCTTTCTCTCCCTGTCTCTCCTCTATCTCTTCTGTTTTTAGCTTTGTGAACATTTCAGGAGAGCTCCGAAGCCGCAAAACGCCCCTCTGACTACGGCCTCTGACTACGTCCGATGACCCTGGGAAGAATTTTGTTCAAAAACGTAACAAATTTGAACAAGAAATAAAATACTCTGCTGGCCATTAAAATTGCTACACTACGAAGATAACGTGCTACAGACGCGAAATTTAACCGACAGGAAGATGTTCTGATATGCAAATGATCAGCTTTTCAGAGCATTCACACAAGGTTGGCGCCGGTGGCGACACCTAGAACGTGCTGACATGAGGAAAGTTTCCAACCGATTTCTCATACACAAACAGCAGTTGACCGGCGTTGCCTAGTGAAACGTTGTGATGCCTCGTGTAAGGAGGAGAAATGTGTACCACCACGTTTCCGACTTTAATAAAGGTCGGACTGTAGCCTATCGCGATTGCGGTTTATTGTATCGCGACATTGCTGCTCGCGTTGGTCGAGAGCGAATGACTGTTAGCAGATAATGGAATCAGTGGGTTCAGGAGGGTAATAGGGAACGCCTTGCTGGATCCCAACGGCCTCGTATCACTAGCAGTCGAGATGACAGGCATCTTATCCGCATGGCTGTAACGGATCGTGCAGCCACGTCTCGATCCCTGAGTCAACGGATGGGGACGTTTGCAAGACAACAACCATCTGCACGAACAGTTCGACGTTGTTTGCAGCAGCATGGACTATCAGCTCAGAGACCATGGCTGCGGCTACCCTTGACGCTGCATCACAGACAGGAGCGGCTGCAATGGTGTACTCAACGACGAACCTGGGTGCACGAATGGCAAAACGTCATTTTTTCGGATGAATCCAGGTTCTGTTTACAGCATCATGATGGTCGCATCTGTGTTTGGCGACATCGCGGTGAACACACATTGGAAGCGTGTATTCGTTATCGCCATACTGGCGTACCACCCGGCGTGATGGTATGGGGTGCCATTGGTAACACGTCTCGGTCACCTCTGGTTCGCATTGAAGGGACTTTGAACAGTGGACGTTACATTTCAGATGTGTTACAACCCGTGGCTCTACCCTTAATTCGATCCCTGCGAAACCCTACATTTCAGCAGGATAACGCACGACCGCATGTTGCAGGTCCTGTACGGGCCGTTCTAGGATACAAAGAATGTTCGACTGCTGCCCTGGCCAGCACATTCTCCAGATCTCTCACCAACTGAAAACGTCTGGTCAATGGTAGCCGAGCAACTGACTCGTCACAATACGCCAGTCACTACTCTTGATGAACTGTGGTATCGTGTTGAAGCTGCATGGGCAGCTGTACCTGTACACGCTATCCAAGCTCTGTTTGACTCAATGCCTAGGCGTATCAAGGCCGTTATTACGGCCAGAGGTGGTTTTTCTGGGTACTGATTTCTCAGGATCTATGCACCCAAATTGCGTGAAAATGTAATCACATGTCAATTCTAGTATAATATATTTGTCCAATTAATACCCATTTATCACCTGCATTTCTTCTTGGTGTATCAATTTTCATGGCCAGTAGTGTATGTATAAAATTGAAACCAAATCTGGTCATTCATCAAATAAGTTACGTTTGCGTGAATCTTTTTATCTAATGAAGACATGATTGAAGAAATAAAGCCTGAATCTTCAGTCAGCGACGTGAGACGGTTATCCAAGAAAGGTATTGAAGATGGAGAGGTGAATTAGCTTCTCACCCAATATGTCCATTTGAGCGGCAAGCGCTGCCAGATTCCCCTATGTCCAGTTAGTTTTACAAAGCCGTGATTGTCTTCAATGTTTCCATTGAAGTACACAATGTTGTCGAAGTGGTCATTGTGCTTAATGCACGGGGGCCCATGAGTCATCGCAGTGCACACATACCGGAGTGATCAGGTATTTGCGGCTATCAAGTCGCTACCGACCACTGTTGCCTAATTTACTGGCAGCACGTGGACAGCAAGCGCAACGTCGCCTGCGGCACTTCTTACGCGTTTGATACTCCGTCCCAGCGCCCATCATTGCGCAGGTCACTGCTGTCTACCCTGCATCTGGAGCGCTCTCTCCTGGACTAAAGTACACGAGAAACCAGGGATTTTGCACATGGCAGAACCCAAACGCCTGCTGGGCCTAAGAATGCCGATATCTCATATCTTACCAAAATAAAACATTCACTCGCAACTCGTACAAATTTGGTAACATGACAGTGACTGGAAACGAGCGCGAGTAAAAACTTTGTACAAAAAGGGTAAAGGATCGGCTGCACAGAATTAGAGAGAAATATCGCTGAAGTCCGTCTGTTGCAGGATCCCAGAACATATTCTGATATCCCTGGAGGGAAACAGCCTTCTTTCAAAGTATCGGCACCGATTCAGAAAGAACTACTCGGGTGGAGCACAGCTTCCTTTATTCATATACCGCATCTTGCAAATAATAGACGCATCTGAACACAAAGATTCCCGCTGCAAATACCTGGTGATCAAAAAGTCAGTATAAATTTGAAAACTGAATAAATCACGGAATAACGTAGATAGAGAGGTACAAATTGGCACACATGCTTGGAATTACATGGAGCTTTATTAGAACCAAAAAAATACAAACGTTCAAAAAATATCCGGCAGATCGAGCTTCATCTGATCAGAATAGCAATAAATTAGCATAACAAAGTAAGACAAAGCAAAGATGATGTTCTTTACAGGAAATGCTCAACATGTCCACCATCATTCCTCAACAATAGCTTTAGTCGAGGAATAGTGTTGTGAACAGCACTGTAAAGTATGTCCGGAGTTATGGTGAGGCATTGGCGTCGGATGTTGTCTTTCAGCATCCCTAGATATGTCGGTCGATCACGATACACTTGCGACTTCAGGTAACCCCAAAGCCAATAATCGCACAGACTGAGGTCTGGGGACCTGGGAGGCCAAGCATGGCGAAAGTGGCGGCTGAGCACACGATCATCACCAAACGACGCGCGCAAGAGATCTTTCACACGTCTAGCAATACGGGGTGTTTTTTTCTTTTTTGTTCTAATAAAACCACATGTCATTCCAAGCATGTGTGTCAATTTTTACCTCTCTATCTACATTATTCCGTGGTTTATTAAGTTTTCAAATTTATACTGACTTTTTGATCACCCGGTATTTCCGAAAGGCCTTTGACACTATACTACATTGTCAACTACTAACCAAAATATGGTCATAGAGAGTAATTTTGCAAACACATGATTATTTCCATGAATACTTGAGTAACAGAGCCCAATACGTTATACTGGACAGAGAATGCTCTATAAAAACGAAGCAAAATCGGGTGTGCCCCAAGGAAGCGTAGTAGGGCGTTTGTGTTCTCAATACATGTGTACGATATATCAGGTAGAACCGACAGCACTATAAGATTGTTGGCTGAGAATGCTGTTGTCCACAGGAAAGTATCGTCGATGGACGATCATATGGAACCATAGAAACTTGGTATAATGAATCAAAGCTCTTTTTAAACGTCGATAAAGGCATATAACACTGATTATCGGATTACAAGATTATTGGTGAATATATTGAGCACATCACATAGTATAAGTGTTTAGGTGTAGTACTAAGAAGCGATATGAAATGAGACGATCACGTAAAAGTATTACTACGGAAGACAATTTGAAGACTTATAATTGCCGGAAATATTCTGATAAAGTGCAATTCTGTAAAGGATCTCGCAAACGAGATGCTACTGCGACCAATTCTAGAGCGTTGTCCCAGAGTTTGCAGTCCCAGTAAAGTAGCCGTGACAATTAACATTGAATGAATTTAGAGGCGAGCTGCTAGGATCGTAAGAGGACGATATAGCCCACATGAAAGTGTAACAGAGAGCTCGGGAAACTTAGAGAACCTGTACTGGAAGAGGGCAGTGCGACTATTCTGCTGCCACCACCGTATACTGAATGTCGCGTAGAAATCATGAGAAAACGATGAATGTGTTTGAAGCACTTACAGCGTCGCGTTCACAGTCACTTTTTCCCAGTAAATACGCAGATGAAATACTTTGAGAAGTGCCGATCTCTCCAAAGATTTTCGAAATTTACGACTGTTATGTATAACGTATCTCGTAATAAATCGGCTTTTGTGATTTACAGTAATTGTAAATAACCAAAATATTGTGTCATATTAGTTCTCTCTTTTAACAGAAGTGTATGTTGTTGACATCTATCGGAAATTAACGGTACCGTCGAACTATCCTAGTAACCATTACATGAAAAGCGGTTCAGAGAAGCAGTAAAACCTGTACCAAATTTTCTGTTGCCGCAATAGATATCTTGCTTTCAACCATAAACGACTATCGATAATATTTGTAGTACATTAAATTCATCAATTAAAAGAAAATGAGCAAACTTTAGTATAAAGTTATTTAATTGACTATTATGTAAAATATTGCAGCAGACATAAATTGTTTACTGTCCTGTAAAATACGAGGATAATCCCAAAACCAAGGTCTCCTATTTTTTTATAAGAACATAGACCTGTTTATTTCTACAATGGTTTACATCAGTTTACAGCTTGAACATTTAGCTACTTTTCCATATAATCACTGTCGATGCATTTTTGTAGACGCTGTGGCGGTTTTTGTATGCCCATGTCGTAACAGCTCGCCGCGGTGCTATTCAGAAAGTTATGAACCTCTTCTTTCACCTCGTCGACGGAGCTGAGTCGCTTCCCGGCCAAATGTTCTTTTAACCTTGGGAACAGGTGTTAGGCACTGTGCGCCAAGTCAGGACTATAGGGTGGGTGGGTGATTATGTTCCACTGAAACTGTTGCAGGAAAGCAACGGTTTACCGAGCGATGTGTGAGCAAGTGTTGTCTTGCTCAACATTCCTCTTCTCCGGTTCTGAATTGCCCGTTTGAGTTTTTTCAGTCTCACAGTACCTGTCAGCGTTAATTGTGGTCCCAGCGATTCAGCTCCACGACGAGATGAAAGAAGAGGTTCATAACTTTCTAAACAGCATGGCGTCGAGCTGGTATGGCATGGGCATACAAAAACTGCCACAGCGTCTACGAAAATGCATCGACAGAAATGGTGATTATGTCGAAAAATAGCTAAGTGTTCAAGCTGTAAACTGATGAAAACCATTGTAGAAATAAACAGGTCTCTGTACTTACAAAAAAAATAGGAGACCTTACTTTTGGGATTACCCTCTTACTGCACTAGGCATAATGCAGACTCAATGTGTTTGCTGTTCTCAGGCACGGGCTAAGTTGATTGCTACTGGTAAGCCGCTGGAAATCGCCTTGACTACCGGCCGCTGTGGTCGAGCGGTTCTAGGCGCTGCTGCCACGGTCGCAAGTTCGGATCCTGTCTCGGGCATGGATGTTAGGTTTAAGTAGATCTAGGTCTAGGGGACTGATGACCTCAGATGTTAAGTCCCATAGTGCTTAGAGCCATTTGAACCATTCTTTCGCCCTGACTACTGACAAGCGATTGGAAGCTGCTGCGAATGGGTGTGTTGGGAGGGCTACCAAGAGTCGGGCACCAGAGGTACCAAAAGTACCTCGAGTGCTATCTTCTCCCGGGACACTGTCTCTCATGCTGGAAATACACCGTAATTACCTGTCCACTTGACTGTGAGTGGCGTGTCAATGTTGGATCTAGGAGTCCTGTGCAAGATAGACAGTAATCAGGGAGGACTCATGGTGTTATACCGATCCCTCTAACAAACAAGTTCGAGGTGCTCTCTTTCACTGAAACTGAAACTGAGCCAGTTGGACTCACTTCACACGTTTTGGGGACACCTGTTTTGTCCCATGTCAAGAGGAGGCAAACATGGAATGGTAGGTGTATATTAAACATAGGCAGTTCAAACGTACGACGAATAATGTTACACCTTAGGGAAATGGCAGCAACAGACAGGAAGGAGGAAGAGGGCCTCGATTTTCGGCTGTTTGCGAACGCCTATCTAGGAGAACACACGTTCAACTACCACCCCCTTCACAGTCTTTTAAAATTAAAAACTGAACTTCGCCCAACAGGCCATAGAAGGCCCAACGGTCCCGACCAGCCGCCGTGTCGTCCTCAGCCCACAGGCATCACTGGATGCGGATATGGAGGGGCATGTGGGCGGCCCACTGCTCTCCCAGCCGTTGTCAGTTTTCGTGACTGGAGCCGCTACTTCTCAATCAAGTAGCTCCTCAGTTTGCCTCACAAGGGCTGAGTGCATCCTGTTTGCCAACAGCGCTGGACAGACCGGATGGTTACCCATCCAAGTGCTAGCCAGCCCGACAGCGCTTAACTTCGGTGATCTGACGGGAACCGGTGTTACCACTGCGGCAGGGCCGTTGGCTTGCAGTCTTTTAGCACGACGATTTTCCCCAGAAACTGTCTGCATTATGACCCGTTCATTACGAGTGCTGGTTTTTTCGCAACAATTTCGAAGTGTAATTGAAACTGTGACGCATTTTTTGTTCCATCAGTTGTGGTATCGTGTATTGGTTTCGGTTACCTGGGCTGTAGGTGGTTTTTTAGCAAGCGTCTGCAGCGAACCCTGACATCAAACAACCATAGATACTGCATGCTTCAGGTAATGCACTCTTTAAACTCATCTCTGTCCAACACCAGCATCTCGTCAGTTGAACATTCTTCCTGCCCAAAAAAAGAAGAAAGACACTACCTTACATCCCTGTCTTTTTTCCGCCAGCTTGTAGGTGTAGGGTAGAGTCTGAGTGAGTCTCGCTAGTTTCTAGTGGTATTGCGAAACTTTTTCCCAACAAGATAACACCAGGTGTATGGAACTGCAGTTTTTGAGCTGTATTGTGCTTTTATGCAGCCCCTTGTGAAGTTCTATGCATATAGTTGTGTAATTGGGCCCAATCTTTATGAGTAATTACGTAATTAGGATCTATCTTTGCGTCAGTATCCTGAACAAAATAAATAAAGTACACTAACGTCTAACTTTCCTCTCCCACGTCTGGACAGTTTCCATGTGTTGGGGGGGGGGGGGGGGAGGAGGGGGAGAGGGGGCACTTGGTCTTTCCATCCACTAGAATCAGGGTTCGAGTCCTGGAAAAGGCACTGCCATTATTAATTTCCCGTCAATTCCAAGCGCCTCTGGTGGTTTAATTGTGTTAGGGTGTTGCACTTGGGTTTTGCACCCAGGAGGACCAGGGTTCAATCTCAGAAAGGGCACCACCAATTTTAATGTTTTGTGAATTCCAGGGTGGAGGTGGGGGTGGAATAACAGCACAGCCCTGGGACAAAGAAATTCCCTCCCAAATTCGAAATTCCCTCCAAAATTCAAAATTTCCACACAGTAGGGTAGGTTGGGGGAGGAGGAGGGTAGATTGGGAGGAGGGGGAAGGGGGCTGGGGCATATGTGCCTGCTGAGAGAAACGTATGACATCTGGAGGTGGGGCTGGGCACGGCCAGGTGCAGGGGAGACGGGGGTTGGCGGGAGTGGGTGGGGGTGGCCAGAGGTGGGGGTGATTAATTGATCAATTTAATTAATTGTCATATCAATCTGATATCAAAATTGCTACCGTATCCCCATCCCCCTACTGCTCACTCGGGTATTTTAGATGAGGTGACTCTCTATCCAATTCAGAAAACGATAACTGTGGGAAACATAGGTCTTAAGAAATGCCCCCTGCAGATGAGAGTATCAAAATCCTAGTGATTAACTACCGAAGTATTTGTAACAAAATGCCAGAGTTTGAAGTGCTCCTAAAAAGTTCTGAATCTCACGCAATAGTAGGGACAGAAAGCTGGTTGTAGCCTGAAGCTGACAGTAATGAGATCTTCAGGGACTTTTTAAGCGTATACCAGGAATATAGGGAAATGGGGAATGGAAGGGGTGTATTTTTCACAGCAGACCGGAACCTCAGATTCAATGAGATAAAAATTAAAGATGTATGTGAGATTGTTTGGCAAGACTCAGTATCACGGCTGGGCAAAAATTTATGTAGTCCTGATGTAACCGAAAACCGTAGCAAAACCTCAGTTCGCTTGTACATGAGTTCCCTAATGATATTGTAACCACTTTAATCATCCAGCGATCATGGTGGTGACTTTGATCATCAACGATCAACTGCGATAATTACAGTTTTGCTGGTGGTGGGCGTGTCAAGATATCCTGTGAAACGATACAAAATGCCGTCTCTGAAAACTATCTAGAACAGATAGTCCAGAACCCCACTTGTGATGGAGATATATTAGATCTAATGGCAACAGACTTGACCTCTTTGAGGAAATCCACATTGAAACTGGTATCACTGACAATGAGGCATTTATAGCAACAACGAATACCAAAACACAAAAGGCAATTAAAACAAGCAGAAAGATTTATATATTCAGAAAACTACATGGAGAAAAATAGTATCATACGTCAATGAGTAACTTGAAACTTTTAGCTCAGGATTACAAGCACATAGAGGAACTACGGCTCAAGTTAAAAAGAATAATTGACGAATCAGTGGATGGATATGTACCCAGTAGGACAGTTCATAATGGAAGAGATCCTCCATGGCATATAGTCACTGTATAGAAACTTCTAAAGAAACAGAGACTACTGCAGAATAGCTATAAAACGAGGCATAGGGATAAAGTTACAGAGATGCTGAAAAATTGACAGTCAAGAGAGCGATGCGTGAAGCCATCGACGACAACCGTCGTAGAATACTGTCAAATGATCTTTTGCAAAACCCAAAGAAGTTCTCCTCGTGTGTAAACGGTGTTAAAGGCAACGTAGTTAGTGTGTAATCACTCACGGACGAGGCTGAAACTGAAAGTGAGATAAGCAAAACAAAAGACGAAATACTTAACTGTTTTCAAATGTTCCTTTACAAAGGAAAACCAAAGATTATTGCCCCAACTTAATTCTCGTTCCACTAAAAGATGAGTGAAATAGATATTAGTGCTAGTGGCGTTGAGAAACATCTCAAATCGTTAAAACTGAAAGCCCCAGGGCCCGATGAAATCCTTTTCAGATTCTATACCCAATTCGCGGCCGAGTTAGCCCCTCTGTTAACAATAACCTTTCGTAGATCCCTCGAACCAAAAACTTTGACCAGTAATTCGAAGGAAGCACAGGTCACACCTATTTACAAGAACGAAAACAAAACAGATCCACAAAACCATCTTCCACTATCCTTGACACCCATTTGTCATAGAATCTTAGAACGTATTCTGAACTCAAGCCTAATGAGGTATCTCGAACTGTACGACTCCTGCACGCCAAACAGCATGGATTTCGAAAACACAGATCATGTGAAACTCAACTAGCACTTTCCTCACACGACATCCTGAAAGCTATGGTTCAATGCAGTCAGGTAGATGCGGCATTTCTCAATATCCGAAAAGCGTTTGACTCAGTACCACACCTACACTTATTATCAATAGTACGATCATACCGAGAATCAGGTGAAATATGTGACTGGATCCCGGATTTCTTGGTAAGGAGGACGCAGCGTGTTATCTTGGATGGAGAGTCATCGACTGATGTAGAAGTAACTTCGGGTGTCCCCCAGGGAAGTGTGTTGTGTCCCTGGCTGTTCATATTGTATATTAATGATCTTGCGGCCAATATTAATACTAACCTCAGACTTTCCGCAGATGATACAGTCACCAACGACGAAGTATAGTCAGAACGAAGCTATACAAGTAATCGATTAGTAATTCTGTCAAAGACAGCAAAGGACTTGGAAGAGCAGTTGAATGGAATGGACAGTGTCTTGAAAGGAGGGTATAAGATGAACATCAACAAAAGCAAAACAAGGATAATGGAATATAGTCGAATTAAATCGGGTGACGCTGAGGGAACTAGATTAGGAAATGAGACACTTAAAGTAGTAAAGGAGTTTTGCTATTTGGGGAGCAAAATAACTGGTGATGGTCGAAGTAGAGAGGATATAAAATGTAGACTGGCAATGGCAAGGAAAGCTTTTTTGAAGAAGAGAAATTTGTTAACATCGAGTATAGATTTAAGTGTCAGGAAGTCGTTTCTGAAAGTATTTGTATGGAGTGTAGCCATGTATGGAAGTGAAACATGGACGGTAAATAGTATGGACAAGAAGAGAATAGAAGCTTTCGAAACGTGGTGCTACAGAAGAATGATGAAGATTAGATAGGTAGATCACATAACTAATGAGGAGGTATTGAATAATATTGGGGAGACGAGGAGTTTGTGGCACAACTTGACCAGAAGAAGGGATCGGTTGATAGGACATGTTCTGAGGCATCAAGGGATCACCAGTTTAGTACTGGAGGGCAGCGTGGAGGGTAAAAATCGTAGAGGGCGGCCGAGAGATGAATACATTAAGCAGATTCAGAGGGATGTCGGCTGCAGTACGTACTGGGAGATGAAGCAGCTTGCACAGAATAGATTAGCATGGAGAGCTGCATCAAATCAGTCTCAGGACAACAACAAGATTTCAAGGTGGTGCAACGATTGAAAGTTTGCTTTAAATGTTCAAAAATGTATAATTGTACACCCCACAAAACGGAAAAACATAGTATACTATGACTACAATATCAGTGAATCATAGCTGGAATCGGCCAACTCATACAAATAGTTGGGTGTAACACTTAGTAGGGACATGAAGTGAAACGATCACATAAGCCCCTTCGTTTGTGAAGCATGTAGCAGACTTCGGTTTATTGGTAGAATACTGAGGATATGGAATCAGTCTACAAAGGAGATTGGCCTAGCGGTTCTAGGCGCTTCGGTCCGGAACCGCGCGACTGCTAAGGTCGCAGGTTCGAAACCTGCCTCGGGCATGGATGTGTGTGATGTCCTTAGGTTAGTTAGGTGTAAGTAGTTCTAAGTTCTAGGCGACTGATGACCTCAGAAGTTAAGTCGCATAGTGGTCAGAGCCATTTGAACCATACAAAGGAGATTGCTTACAAATCACTCGTGTGATTCATCCTGGAATATTCTTCAAGTGTGGGGGACCCGCACCAAATAGGACTATCAGGGGATACTGAACTATACACGTATGGTCACTAGGTTGTTGAACCCGCGGAGAGTGTCACTGAGATATTGAAAGAAGCGAACTGGCAGACTCTTGAAAAGAGACGACAATTATTCCAAGAAAATCTACTGACAAAAGTTTCAAGAATCGGCTTTAAATGATGAGTCTAGGAATATACTACAACCCCTACATAACGCTCCCATAGGGATCGTGAGAATAAGATTAGATAAATTACAACATTTTTCCCGTGCTCCAGACGTGAATGGAACGAAAAAAAAACCCTAATAACTGGTACAGTGGGACGTACCCTCTGCCATGCATTTACGCTGGTTCGCAGATTATATATGTAGATGTAGATGAGAAGTACAATTAATTTATTACAGAGTAACCTATAAGCCAAGATTACTTTTTATACCAAGAAAACTGAAATTTTCTGATACGTTCCCATCAACTATTTTAATGTCAAGAGCGGTGTGAATCGCTTATCTTTATAAGCCCGCTTAGTTTCGAAAGTCCAGCTTGAAAATGGTTTGTGATCTAATTTACGAAATAAACTGCTCCTTCTGCACAAGTCATAATATAGTAAGTTAATAACCCACACTCACGAATTATAATTCTAAACAAAGTTTTGTTAAAACAGGACTGAACAGCCTATCGCGCGAAATCGCACACAGTTTCACGGCTGCGGAAAGCCTCGTTGCCACGTTCCTAAATCACACGTGACTGCCTGGCGTCCTAGTGGCTGCCACGTGGAAACGGGAGGCTATTTGTAGAAGCCGCCAGTGAGCTGTTTTAACTGGGTAGCATGCGTAGCACAGTTAATTCTCGACTTACGGGTGGATCGAATGAAACTTCAGTAACATACACGATCCCAGAATATATTTTGATATTCGTCCAAGGAAACAATCTTTCCTCAAAGTATCAGCACGGATTGAGGAAAAACTACTCGTGTGGAGCACAGCTTGCTGTATTCGTACACAGCATCTTGTAAACAATAGATTCATCCGAACACAAGGATTCTCTTTCCAAAGATTTCCGAAAGGCGTTCGACACTGTCCCATATTACCATTTACTAACCAAAATATGGTCATACGGAGTAGGGTGACCAGATGCAATTGTTTAAAAAGGAGGACAAACAGCTTCAAAAAGGAGGACAAAGGAAGAAAAAAGAGGACACATCAAACGGGTCAACTGCAGATGAGGATACCACCCGTCAGCTTTGGACAAGTCACGTGACTGCCGGGAATTACCGGTAAAACTAGTAGTTAATTGTTACTGATGGTCAGGTGGTGGTTACTGAGAAACATAAAAAAAATTAAAAACATTGATTGTGGTGACAGTGTGGCATCAATTGTTTTGTTATGTCAATAACACGGAATTGTTTACAAAGCAAAAAACGTACGACCATTCACCTCCCTTCATTCGACGCACCGCTACCAACAACTACAATTCAAGCAGCAGCTGACGACATGTAAACTGCACTTTAACCTTCCGAATACAAATAAATTGAATGGCTATGAAACCATGAAATAAAACCATGACAGTTAATCCGTTGAGTTATTTCTTATCTTTATTGGCCACTGAGACGTACGTTCCAGCTCCACGTATCTTACATTCCGCTTCAGATTCATTTCTCCCTTTCTTGAAAGCCGGATATTTGCAGGAATTGAGATCAGAAAATGTACACTTTCCTTTAGGCATAGCCAAATATTTTACGTAACTCACTCGATTAAAAATTACACTGGTCCCGGCGGAGGTTCGAGTTCGCCCTCGGGCATGGGTGTGTGCGTTTGACCTTAGGATAATTTAGGTTAAGTTGTGCGTAAGCTTAGGGATTGATGACCTTAGCAGTTAAGTCCCATACAATTTCACCCACATTTGAACAAAAATTACACTCACAAATCACACGTGCACTACACGACGCCAAGCCAATACAATGCGAAGATACGAAATGAAAATTTTAAATAATTGATATTTGCATTCTCTCATGGGTTGATCAACGATAACATCAACGATCCTGGTGCCATCTACTAACACCGCCTTCGTGCGTGTTTATCACGAAGGCTGTGCTAATAGTTAAAGTATTTAAGAAAAGAGCAATAGAACGGGACGAATTGTAAATTTAACGGTATTACGCTCAACTTTGCGAAAAAGCCGGACACTGTAAAAATCTCCCCAGACCCCGGACAAAGAGCTAAAAAGGAGGACATGTCCCTATTAATCCGGAAGTCTGGTCACCCTACATAGGAGTAATTTCGCAAACACGTGATTGGTTCGATGAATTTTTACTAATAGAGTCCAGTACGTTATACTGGACGGTGAAATTTCAATAGACACAGAAACGAAGCAACATCGGGTGTGCCCCAAGGAAGCATAATAGGGCGTCTGACGTTCTCAATAGACATAAACGATGTATCGGGTAGGATCAATAGCTCCATAAGATTGCTAGCTGACGGTGATTTTTATCTGGACGAGATTTCCACTTGGTATAATGAATGATAAATGCCTATAACATCGGATTAAGCCGGCCGGAGTGACCGAGCGGTTCTAGGCGATACAGTCTGGAACCGCGCGACCGCTACGGCCGCAGGTTCGAATCCTGCCTCGGGAATGGATGTGTGGGATGTTCTTAGGTTAGTTAGGTTTAAGTAGTTCTAAGTTCTAGGGGACTGATGACCTCAGCAGTTAAGTCCCATAGTGCTCAGAGCCATTTTTGAACATCGGATTACAAAACTGTTGGTGAATATATTGAACAGGTCACACCTACAATTATTTAAGGGTAATGTTAAACAGCAATACGAAATGGGACGCTCACGTAAAATCAGTACTACGTAAGCCAAATGGAAGACTTTGATTTGTTGGAAAGGCAATTGCATGTGTAAAAGCAGTTGTATACAATACGCTACTGTGATAATTTCTAGAGTGTTGTTCCAGCGTTTGGAGTCCCGGTGAAGTAGCCATGACTATAGAAATTGGATGCATTTAATGACGAACTGCTAGGATCGTAACGTGGAATAGCCCACATGAGAGAATAACAGAGAGCTCGGGGAACTATGGAAATCCCTGGAAGATGGGCGACGCAGTTCGAGCAAAACCCAAATGGGATAAATGCAGGTAACCAGTACTTGAAGAGGGCAGTACGATCATTCTGTTGCCACTACCGTATACTGATGTGCTGAGATCGCGATAAGGCGTGAGCGTTTGGCGTGCTTACAGTGACACCTAAATACCTAATTTTCCCTCGCTAAATACTCAGTTTTAATAGGATCGAAAATCGCTGATACTGATATGACGTACCCAACACCAAGCACTGTACAGTGGCTCTCTGGGTATGTAAATGTAGGTAACAAGTAGAACTAAGGTTTCTTAGAACAAGAGTGATGATTTTGTTTTGAGTGTGTATTGTTGTTATCCCATACTTTCTTTCGTAATGCAATGAAAAAGGTAGAAAATAAAGACCAAGCAAAAACCAAAACACAAATAAATGATAAAATGAAAAATCCGATACAAGAAAAGTAAAGGAATATATGAGAACTATAAATCAAAGGTAAAAGGAAAACATTCTTGAGTCAGTCGTTTTGAGAAGCAGGAATAGATAAAGGAATTCAAGTCATAGCTCGGAGACGAAAAGCTGAAGTACATTTCTTCCAGTACAGTAGTACCAGCTAAAACTTATTCGTTATCTTGTAAAATTACTGATATGAGAGAGGAGAGTGGGGGTAGGGGTATTTTATCGTACAAGCCTTCAGTGTGTTTATACGAATGAGAGATTTCATATCGGAATCGGAGGTGAGTTCTGTAGAAGCTGTTCTTCAGTAGGCTGGGAGTGAGTTGGATAAGTACGGTTCGCAAGCGGCAGTCACCCTCACCATTGTTCTTGGAATTCACTCCGGGGGTCAGGCCGAGGAATCTTTAGCGCTAGGATTTCACCCGGAATAAGTCCCGCCTACTCACCCCCGGTTTTCCCGGTCTTTGTTGGGCGCCTGGACGTCGTTTCAGTTGACCCACGTTCTTCTGCACTTGGAGTGAATGTTAAATTAATATCTTGCTAGGTCTTAAATTTTGCCAGATAGTTAAAAGACACGTTACAAAAAACAGGCACAATTGGCCTCAGCTGTGCCAGGTACTTCCACAGCAAACAGAAGAGAAAACAATTTAGCACTGAATTCTTTAAATACGAGAACTCAGTATCCAGATGAATATCCTATGAAGAAACATACTTATATGTGAAAAAAAGCACCCAAAGCTAAAACAGGAAAAACCTACCCTCAAATAATAATTTGCTTGGAGAAAGAGGAACCACAGCATACTTGACACTTAAGTTTCAGAACTCAGACAGTATATGTGAAACAAGCACCAATGTTCACTATACTTCCAGAGGGCATCAAAATTACTTTGTTCTTGCTAGATCGATCCAAGCTGTTTTTTGCGTGTTATTCACTGAATAGATTTGCTGGAAAGCTTTAGGGGTAGACGAAGAACTAGCACAGCATGAAGGACGTTTTACAGCCGTGAAACACTGCAGCATTTATCTCCTCCATAACTAATCTGTGACAAACATACATATCATAATTATTATTATTTTTTAAATGGTTTGAACGACATTTACGAAATTAATGAATCTTTTGGTTAAAAACAGACAGGACAAAGAATAACGACAGATTATTTTCCTGAGACATTTGCAACATCATATAGGACACTAATCACACAGAAACAGCCACAATTCTTTATAACCTCGTTTATAATGCGCAGGTATGGCTTTGGAAGAATTTACAAGTTAAAATTCACACATTACCCATGCAAATACTAATGAAAAATGTCATATAAGCAAATATCTTACTGCTCTCATTAGGCATTTCTACCTTATGGCATTCTTACATTCTTTAATTTTCGTGAGCTACTATGAGGGCTTACATAAACAAAACGACTTTCACTTATTTCTATATAACGTTGATTTTAGACAACAGTTATTCGACTGCATCCGTGGCTTTACTACCGACATGACAGATTCAAGACCATTGTTTTCGCATTGTATGTTTGCTCTGCTGTTTCCCCTCAAATAACCGTATTATAATAAGTGAATTAGTTAATGAAAATTTGTCCTTATTGCCCATAATTAACGTCACGTTATTTTTTGTTTCTATTGCCGGCGATGCTTTCAATTCTCTACAAATATTTTTATTTCTTTAATAATGCAGATACATATTATATTACCATCCACAAAACTTAAATTTCTTATCATTACTGAATTTCATCACAGTGTAACATCCGTTGGACTGTGACAATAACAACGTTGATGTAGCTTCCAGTTTGCGGAATTGGCGGCTGTTTAGGGGAGGGCGTTACACTATGGATAGGCACGGAGGGGGGGGAGGCCAGATCTGCATGCCAATACCACCCCAGTAAATCAGATAGGATTTACCATAACTGAGGTCGAATTATAATTAATAATAATGTAATGACAGCTATTTAAGATCGGCAAAAAGCTGACTAAGACACGAAATTAGGAAAATGACGCTCAAAACTATAAGAAAACAGCATCTGAAGTAAGTAACGTTGGTGAACAGCAACCTTGTAGTGGCATGGTACTTCTTAGTGGAGCACTGTCGTAGTACGAGACGTCTTCTAGCCGTGAGAAAGTTCGAGACAGAAAAATTTGCTTTTTTCTGTTTAAAGCTAGACGGTACATATGGACTATTAGGCCGTCTTGGTAACTGTGTAGTGAGATAAATGTTGGTTCTAACTATAACAAATAACCTTATTTCCTTCTAGTATTTGTAGACTTAGAGAAAGCTTTTGACAATGTTCACTGGAATACTCTCTTTCAAATTTTGAAGGTGGCAGGAGTAAAATACAGGGAGCGAAAGACTATTTACAATTTGTACAGAAACCAAATGGCAGTTATAAGAGTCGAGGGGCATGAAAGGGAAGCAGTGTTTGGGAAGTGAGTGAGACAGGGTTGTAGCCTTTCCTGGATGTTATTCAATCTGTATATTGAACAAGCAGTAGAGGAAACAAAAGAAAAATTCGGAGTAGGTATTAAAATCCATGGAGAAGAAATAAAAACTTTGAGGTTCGCTGATGACATTGTAATTCTGTCAGAGACAGTAAAAGACTTGGAAGAGCAGTTGAACGGAACGGACATAAGATGAACACCAACAAAAGCAAAACGAGAATAATGGAATGTAGTCGAATTAAATCGGGTGCTGAGGGTATTAGATTAGGAAATGAGACACTTAAAGTAGTAAAGGAGTTTTACTATTTGGGAAGCAAAATAACTGATGATGGTCGAAGTAGAGAAGATATAAAATGTAGACTGGCAATGACAAGGAAATCGTTTCTGAAGAAGAGAAATTTGTTAACATCGAGTATAGATTTAAGTGTCAGTAAGTCGTTTCTGGAAGTATTTGTATGGAGTGTAGCCATGTATGGAAGTGAAACATGGACAATAAATAGTTTGGACAAGAAGAGAATAGAAGCTTTCGAAATGTGGTGCTACAGAAGAATGATGAAGATTATATGGGTAGATTACATAACTAATGAGGAGGTATTGAGCAGAATTGGAGAGAAAAGGTGTTTGTGGCACAAGACTAGAAGACGGGATCGGTTGGTAGGACATGTTCTGAGGCACCAAGGGATCACCAATTTCGTATTGGAGGGCAGCGTGGAGGGTAAAAATCGTAGAGGGAGATGCGTTGCGTTGTTTGGGGGAAGAGACCAAACAGCGAGGTCATTGGTCTCATCGGATTAGGGAAGGATGGGGAAGGAAGTAGGCCGTGCCCTTTCAAGGGAACCGTCCCGGCATTTTCCTGGAGCGATTTAGGGAAATCACGGAAAACCTAAATCAGGATGGCCGGATGCTGTATTGAGCCGTCGTCCTCCCGAATGCGAGTCCAGTGTGCTAACCACTGCACCACCTCGCTCGGTCGTAGAGTGAGACCAAGATATGAATACACTAAGCAGATTCAGAAGGATGTAGGTTGCAGAAGGTACTGGGAGATGAAGAAGCTTGCACAGGATAGAATAGCATGGAGAGCTGCATCAAACCAGTCTCAGGACTGAAGACCACAACAACAACAACATCTCCTTTTCAGCATTAGCCGTAAGATGTGTTCAAGTTTCAGTTATGAGAATAGCTCGGTTCACCATTTACTGCACAAGCAGAGATATTATCATTGGTAAAGAAGTAAAAATGCTGTGAATACATGTCCAGCACTGAAGTGATGACGATCTAACATATTGGTTTTATTGGAAATAATAAAGTTCACATTTAATTCAGTT
Organism: Schistocerca gregaria; assembly: GCF_023897955.1. Classification (NCBI taxonomy): domain Eukaryota; kingdom Metazoa; phylum Arthropoda; class Insecta; order Orthoptera; family Acrididae; genus Schistocerca; species Schistocerca gregaria. The sequence continues at coordinate 117,344,258 of NC_064931.1, read as the reverse complement.
GGTGTGTTTTCGTGTTTTCAATGGAGTGTTATTGCTCCTGGTACCCCTTTATTTAAAGTGTGTATAAGAAATGTAGCAATGGTATTTTCAGCAAGTCCATCCCGCTGTATGGCAGTCTGTTACAAATAGAGGTCAAAACAATGACAATGAAGGAGTAGTATAACGTAATATAGTATGAGTCCTACATGAGGCTTTTGTCTGCCAGTGTTATCGAAATGCTTTTTCAAGTACTCGCATATAAAATAACCACAAATGATACTGGTGTAATGAAACTTAATTCTGGGAAAGTATCCAGATCAGATTTCATCGCGTCCCACAAGTTGAACCGAACTGGACGTGCCCTATAATGATATACGTGCCTGGAGATTCATAACACAAGTCAGTGTTCACTAGAATAATTGTTCATATTCTGTACACGACTTATAAATGGAATAGGAGAGAACATCACATTGAGTTGGTCATCTGCTTTAAAACGAAAGACCCTAAATGCGACTGGTTCAAATACGTCAACAGCTACTGGTGAATTTACATCTACATATATAAACCGCAAGCCACCATACGGTGCGTGGCGGAGGGTATCCTATAGACCTACTCCTACTAGTCGCTTCCTTTTCTTTTCCACTTGCAGATAGAGAGAGAGGGGAAAACGACTATATGTCACGGTAATTGTTCCAATTCCTTGTACCTTATCTCCGTGGTCTTTGCGCGAAATGAATGTTGTCGGCAGTAGGATCGTTCTGCAGTCAGCGTCAAATACCAGTTTTCTGCATTTTCTCACTATTGTTCCTCGAAAAGAACGGCATCTTTCCCCCAGGGATTCCCATTTGAATTTCCCAAGCATCTCCGTAACACTTGCGTGTTGTTCGCACCTACCGGTAACAAGTCTAGCAGCCTGTCTCTGGGTCTCTTTGATATCTTCCTTTAATCCGACTTGGTGCGGATTCCAACCACTCGAGCAGTACTCAAGAACGAGTCACAGCAGCGTCCTATATGTGGCCTCCTTTACAGACGAACCACATTTTCCTAAAATTCTCGCAATGAACCGAAGTCGACCATTCACCTTCCCTACCACATTTCTCAGACGTTCGTTCCATTTCATATCGCTTTGCAACGTTACGCCCAGACATTTGAACGACGTGGCTATGTAGGACACTACTAATGCTTTATCCAACATTACGAGGATTTTATCTCTATTAATCCGGATTAGTTCACATTTTTCTACATTTAGAGTCAGCTGCAAATCATCACACCAACTAGAAATTTTGTCTAACAAGGGGAAGGCCTCAGACACGGCCAACCGATTCGTCTCAAATTTGGCAGGTTGCTTGTGTACAACCTAAAACGAAGGAATCTAAGATATTTTGGGTCAACACCCCCTCGTTTTTGAGAAAATCACCCCTAAAGGTTATGACGAGCAATCAACACAAAATTGACGGGATCGATAGATAATTGTAAGTAGAGCATTTTTCATCATCAGGTGTGGGGTCCGAAAACGCATACTTTTCCAGAAATGGGGCTAAGAAACTTTTACAACTGCCGCTTCTGTATCGACATGCAAAAAGGTTTTTGCCGGCAGCGTCGATAGCGCAATGGCCAAGGTAACTGACGGGGCATGGGAGAACCCGGGTTCGAATCTCCAAGAAACCTAGCGGATGTCATTCTTTTCGTTTGTATCTTTCCATATCTCAATTGATAGGGATAGGAGGGTTAATAAGGTAAGTAAATCAATAAGGACTGATAATAATAAGGTAGGCAAACTAATTTCCCAAACGCCGTGAGTTAGTAAAGTATTAAACTTTTAAGCCTTGTCACATGGAAACAACTCCGAGTAAGAGTGCAGCGAATTTCTCACGAGAGATCACAGATAGCCAATCGCGCGACGCTCGTTTACAGCGAGGCACGGGACAGAATGCACGCGCGGAGAGTTAAGTTGTCCCGGTTGCCTCTTCGTCATATCATAGTTGTGAACCTGGAAGAGTGAAGGTGTGCAGCACGAGCCTTATAGAAGGCAGTCGGAAAGAGTTGTTTTCGTCATTAGGCTGCCGCGAACCTCGCGGATACATGTAGTAATTTTCCCATCGTTAATGCACCGAATGAAATACGTTTTGTGAATGAATACAGTGCCCTTCCGTAAGGAACATATGACGAGTGCTGCATGTAGTTTGTAGTAATTAGCTCGTCTGTTTATGCTGCAGTAACTAGTTATTGTTTGTTGTGTCCTATCTTTCGAGATTGGAACCCGGGTTCTTCGAGACCCAGCCAGTTACCTTGGCCGGTGCGCTAGCAGCGCTGTCGCCGAATAGCATTTTTCATCATCACAAGCGGCAGTTATATAAGTTTCTTTCCTCGATTTCGGGAAAAAGTTTGCGTTTGCGGACCCCATACCCGCTGATGAAAAATACGCTATTTACAATTATCTATCGATCCCTCCAATTTTGAGTCGATTGCTCTTCACAACCTTTAGGGGTGATTTTCTCAAAAACGCGGGCGTGTTGACCCAAAATAACTTAGATTCCTTCGTTTTAGATTGTACACAAGCGACCTGCCAAATCTGAACCGAATCTTTTGGCCGTGTCTGAGGCCTTCCCCTTGTAAGTCATCCTTTATCCTCCTACGACCACTCGTCTTCGACACCTTGCCGTACACAATGACACCATCAGCAAACAACCGCAGAATGCTGCCCGCACTGTCCGCTAAATCATTTATGTATATAGAAGGTAATAGTAGTCCTATTGCACTTCTCTGCGGCACTCCGGTTGATATCCTAAACTCTGATGGGCACACGCCGTCGAGGACCATGTACTGGGTGCTGTTACTTCGGAAGTCTTCGAGCAACTCACATACCTGGGAACCTATTCCCTGTGCTCGTACCTTGGTTAGCAGTCTGCTGTGAGGTACAGTGTTAAATGCTTTTCGGAAATCTAGGAATAGGAATCTGTCAGTTGGGCAAGCTGAGTTTCGCACGAGCGATGCTTTCTAAATCTGTGCTATTCGTCGACGTAAGCTTTTCGGTCTCTAGGAAATTTATTATATGCAAACTCAAAATATATTATATAATTCTGCAGCAACCCGATGTTAAGGACATTGGTATTTAATTGTATGGTTCCTTTCTTTTACCCTTTTGATATAGGGTGTTACAAAAAAGGTACGGCCAAACTTTCAGGAAACATTCCTCACACACAAAGAAAGAAAATATGTTATGTGGACATGTGTCCGGAAACGCTTACTTTCCATGTTAGAGCTCATTTTATTACTTCTCTTCAAATCACATTAATAGTGCAATGGAAACACACAACAACAGAACGTACCAGCGTGACTTCGAACACTTTGTTACAGGAAATGTTCAAAATGTCCTCCGTTAGCGAGGATACATGCATCCACACTCCGTCGCATGGAATCCCTGATGCGCTGATGCAGCCCTGGAGAATGGATTATTGTATCATAGCCGTCCACAATACGAGCACCGGGGTTGCGTAGACAAGAGCTTTCAAATGCCCCCATAAATGAAAGTCAAGAGGGTTGAGGTCAGGAGAGCGTGGAGGCCATGGAATTGGTCCGCCTCTACCAATCCATCGGTCACCGAATCTGTTGTTGAGAAGCGTACGAACACTTCGACTGAAATGTGCAGGAGCTCCATCGTGCATGAACCACATGTTGTGTCGTACTTGTAAAGGCACATGTTCTAGCAGCACAGATAGAGTATCCTGTATGAAATCATGATAACGTGCTCCATTGAGCGTAGCTGGGAGAACATGGTGCCCAATCAAGACATCACCAATAATGCCTGCCCAAACGTTCACAGAAAATTTGTGTTGATGAAGTGATTGCACAATTGCGTGCGGATTCTCGTCAGCCCACACATGTTGACTGTGAAAATTTACAATTTTATCACGTTGGAATGAAGCCTCATCCGTAAAGAGAACATTTGCACTGAAATGAGGATTGACACATTGTTGGATGAACCATTTGCAGAAGTGTACCCGTGGAGGACAATCAGCTGCTGATAGTGCCTGCACACGCTGTACATGGTACGGAAACAACTGGTGCTCCCGTAGCACTCTCCATACAGTGACGTGGTCAACGTTACCTTGTACAGCAGCCACTTCTCTGACGCTGACATTAGGGTTATCGTCAACTGCACGAAGAATTGCCTCGTCCATAGCAGGTGTCCTCGTCGTTCTAGGTCTTCCCCAGTCGCGAGTCATGGGCTGGAATGTTCCGTGCTCCCTAAGACGCCGATCAATTGCTTCGAACGTCTCCCTGTCGGGATACCTTCGTTCTGGAAATCTGTCTCGATACAAACGTACCGCGCCACGGCTATTGCCCCGTGCTAATCCATACATCAAATGGGCATCTGTCAACTCCGCATTTGGAAACATTGCACTGACTGCAAAACCACGTTCGTGATGAACACTAACCTGTTGAGGCTACGTACTGATGTGCTTGATGCTAGCACTGAAGAGCAATGAGTCGCATGTCAACACAAGCACCGAAGTCAACATTACCTTCCTTCAATTGGGCCAACTGGCGGTGAATCGAGGAAGTACAGTACATACTGACGAAACTAAAATGAGCTCCAGCATGGAAATTAAGCGTTGCCGGACACATGTCCACAAAACATCTTTTTCTTTATTTGTTTGTGAGGAATATTTCCTGAAAGTTTGGCCGTACCTTTTCGTAACACCCTGTATAAAGGAGTCGCCTGCACTTTTTACAGTCGCTTGTGACTTTCGTCTGAGCAACAGATTCACGACAAATGCAGGCTAAGTAAGGGGCCAGTGCTGTGGAGTACCCTTTTTAAAACAGAATTGGGATTAATCCGGATTTGAGAACTTATTTGTTTTTGAACTATTGCAGCTGTTTCTCTGCACCAAAGATGCTTATTACCCTACCATCCATACGAGACTCCGTGCGATGCTAAAACGACGCTATGTTTTTGCGATTCTCCTGTGTGAACGATTTCTTACACGCAGAACTTAAAACTTCGTTTTGTTTACTTCAACTGTCACACCAGACTGACCTATGAGTGACCGGAAGGAAGCCTTACACTGGCTTAGTAGTTTTACATACGACCAGAATTTTCTCAGGTTCTCGTCCAGATCTCTTGCTAATGTATGACGGTGGTAGTTGTTGTATGCTTCGTGCGTAGATCTTTTCACAGGCGCACGAATGTCTGTTAACCTTTGTCCGACGTCATTTGCGTGTTCTCTTTTGAGCCGAGAGTGCAACAGCTTTTGCTTCGTTAGCATTTTCCGAGTTTCGTTGCTAAAACAGGGCGGGTCGTTTCTGTCCTTAATCTACTTACTAAGGACGTACTTGCCCAGAATGCGATCTGTTTAAACTGTACCCATCATTTCTCTGTGTCTATTCTACTGGAATTAAATAATGGCAATTCATTGTCTAACTGAGATTCTAACAATTATCAGCTCTTTCTAGCAGAAACACTCTCCTAGCCTTCGTGACTACCAGAAATGTTAGTCTACGTTCTGGTTTTGATATGTTGCTTGAGTAGTGAGCTGAGCTCGTAGTGAAAGTCTATGGTCACAGGACGAGACTACTTTTCTCTGTAGCCACTGAAATGCCACGGATCGGGTACAGTGATATATATTCAAATCGATAAGCACATAGTGGTTTCTTTAAGAACCTGGAACACTACTTGCTGGTTATTGATGAATAACGAGATCATCCGTCTGTTGCACGCTTTGGCGTAGTAAAGTGTAGAGAGATCGTGCGCCGTGGTGCTGTCACCTATCGCCCAAGGAACACACTAATCAGGTAGTAATACTACTAATATTTTTAACCATCTGTAAATCACTTTTACAAGGATAACAATTCGGCTTCTCATTGAGTTTAACGAAACCAGGTGCGCTTGTCGTAGAACTAGGGGCATGACTAACGGATGTGTGGTGGATTTCAGCTTGTTGAGGAAGTGGCAGAAGCCCGACCGCTATAAGCTGTCACTTAGCTGGAGGCCGATAGTGTTGTTTCATTTTAGATTGAGAAGTATTACTCGGCGCTGGCTCATTTTATTTAAAATCACCCAAAATAAAGAAATCTCGTTGTTATCATGTTACAGATATTTGTGAAAATTTGGTGTAAGAAAGTACATAAATAGAAAGTGATAAAATAATTTTTTCGGATTTTTTAGATCAAAACTGTAGTCAGGGGGCCATTTTGAAATGTCTAGCATTTTCTCCATCTGGCATCAGTACGAAAGGCAGGTTGAAAGTTTTTAACTACTATAACTCCCTTATTGATAAATCAATTTTATTCAATTTGGTGTCATTAGAAAGATAAAAGGGCCAACTTCATGAATTTTTTTCGTCAAAATAACAAGTTTCACCATTTTAAATTTTGTCTCAAAGAATCCCTATTGCCATACATTTCAACATTTAAAAAAATCAGAAGAGTGTTTGTTCTGTTTAATCATTTAAAACAGAAAGAACATAAATAATAATATACACATTTCATTTTGTGACTCTTACTTAGTGGTCACAAATGATGACCAGTTCTCATAAAACACATTCATAAAATTCTAAAAAGCATTCATTCTTTCAAACAAGTTTTCAATGGACAATGTTATGTCTGATTAAAAAGTATATGAAGGAACAGTATTTATGCTTGCACTAGGAGCAGGCAAATTCATTAAAATTATTTCATAAGGTATCTAGCAAACACCAGTGTGAAGTGGCCATGGATAACTTGAGGATGGGCCAATTGGATTCATGAACTTGATTTTTACATCTCTGTGTTCTTCACTTATCTCTAGAATTTTTCCAAGCCGCCACTGGTTACCATAGATAGCTGCGACAAATGTTTCTTCTTTAATTGTGTTAGAGGCAGTGTTTTGAATTCCAAGAGGAACTTGAATGAATTTAGTAGATGATGAAACACACTTTATTAGCAACTTGTTTTCATTCAGTGGTTTGAAAAAATGATTCATTCTTGTCCCAGGAATGGTAGAACCAGTCTCATATCGTTTTTGTAACATTTTTGTGAACTTTGTTATCTCCTCCACTGTAACAGAAAAGGTTTCTATTCCTGGAACATCAGTTTTGCCAAATGTAAACATATATTTAGGCTTAAAATGTGACTGTTATATGGACACCGTAAACTTGCTGTTGTTGCTAAACGTTTAATAGTACCACCAACTCCATCACATGTATTTTTGCCATGACTAGTGACAAAAAATTTCCATTCTGCAGTTACTACATGATCTTGCTTGTGATGGCACAAATTTAAAAAGTCTTAAAGTTTTTATATTGTGCAGAACTGCCATAACTGAAGTACATAACATGCTGGATGTGTGGTAATTTTCCCAATATATGAGTGAGAGCAGTTTTCTGGAAAACATAGAATATGTTTGCATCATGCTACAAACAGTCACTTATACAACACAATGACACTGACTTAATGTAATCATCTGTTTTAAAGAACACCACAAAAGCATGAAGGGTGACTTGAATGTTCTGCCAGTGAAATCCTTGTGCAGCATCCTGAAGCAAACAGGTATAGTTCTCTGCAGAATTCACTATGATGATGCATGTAGTATCAGGGATAGTTTCTTTGCTTGATTTGAAGCAGTGTCTCTGAGATTTTGATACATAATGATGTTGTGCTAAAATTCATTGGTTGTCTTCATTAATGTCTCCAGTGCAGGTCGATCAGTTTGCATCCATTGTTTGAATACAAAATTTTCACAATCTTGTAAGGACTCCAGCTCCAGTAAAAAATTGCGCAGTTCATATTCATCAGGACACCGACAACAGCGATGCAGCATGCACTCCTCGTTTTCCAGATTGCACACAAGTTTCTGTAGAAGTTCAGTGTATGGTTCTTTTACATGCGCAGCATACATTAACAGTTTTACGTTTTGGGGATACGTGCATACACATACGTTATGCATTCCACGACTGTTTACAGAGCACATTCTTTTGGCCTAAGTTCACATAATTTTGTAAAACCATATTTATCTTCAGGGTATTTGTCTCTGAAAGCCAAGTATACATTTTTCAGAGTATGTAAAATTAGTCTTTTTGTCTTATACACTCTTTTGCCATTTTCTTAAGGGACAGACAGACAGTCTTTTTAATTAGCAGAAATGCGACTTATATCATCTTCACAGTAAAAATTCTGGACATGTTTTTCCACATCCTTACCTATTCTGTTTCCCACTTTATAACTCCCTTTTGACAAAATGCCATCTTCTTTTAGCAATACCCTCGATTTCTTTACCATGTATTCAGTAGTGTTAAAAAGCATTTGCATTTTTTCTTTACTCCATGAAGCTGGTGCTAAGGTAAGTATTTGTAGTTTTTCTTTAACAGAACTTCTGCTGAATTTCTCTTTAAGTTTTTGTATTAAAATATTACAGTCTGTACATTCACCACTGCAGTTCCTTCAGACACACTTTTCACTGGAACATGTAGCACTTCTGATGCTGTTTGCTGGAATTTTAAAGCTAAGCGACGAGACTTGGATCGAGTGTATTGTGGACGTCTGTCTTGTGCTCTCTTGGTAACCTTAAATGGTGAAATTTCAAGTAATTCAAAACTTTCATTATGTTTTTGAAGAGCTGTAGATAGATCTGGTGTATATTCTTGATCTTCAGCTTCACATTCATCCATCCCTGGAAGTTTACCCCACATAGGAGATAAAATGTCCTTACGGCATGTTATGCACAGCTTGGTACGTGGGATAAGTCCAAGGGATTTATATTCCCTTGCCATGGTTAAAGAAATGCGTTTCAAAGACTTCTTTGCAGTCTTTTTACCATGCTTCTTAAAAGGGTCACAGCAAATTCTTTGTCTGTCTTCAAATGTTCCCAAATAGAGCCTTTTGTGAGAAGAACAAACACTCTCAGTATTTTCACAAGTGCTTCTTAGCTTCAATAATTCAATATCAGCTTGATTAAGGCTTGAAATATGTATTAAATCTAGCTCTTCATTGCTACTACTTTTCTTCTGACACACAACTGCTGACAAAAAACCTAAAGAACATTTGTTTTATATTGTGATTTTTTAATCAACTGCGTATGTTACAGAAAAAAACTGGATGGTTTGAAAATTTTTCTTGTTCTCTAATTACCCAAGAATGTACTATAAAGAATCTGTAATGGGGAAATTAGAAAGAGTTAATGACCACTTTGTTAAGTGATCTCTAATATTCACATTATGGAACCAGACAGAATGGCTGTTTATGTAAGAAGCACAAAATCAAGACAAATAAGTCCTACAGATATATAAAGTGGACAGACACACTAAAAGCTAACACACACAGCCTTTGTTGCATGTGAGTGTTGCTGCTAGACTGAATTTTTCGTTGTTGTTTCATGTATTGTTGATTAGCTATTTGAAGCAATTAATTATTACAGCATTATTGAAAAAGTATAAGATCTAACAATAGGGGGCAAACACCATTCTGATTTTTTTAATGTTGAAAAGTATGGCAGTAGGAATTATTTGAAACAAAAATTCAGATGGTGAAACTTCTGATTCTGCTGAAAAAAAATTCCTGAAACTTGCAAAAAAAAAATTATGAGAAATTATATTAATTCCAAATTATCAAACATTTGTTGCTCAGACACAGCACTGTAATAATTTTTAATATTATACCTCTGTTCTTTTACTTTCCAATGACACCAAATTGAATAAAATTGATTCATAAATAAAAAAGCTATAGGCCTAGTGGTTACAAACTTACAAGGAACTTGGTTTCTCGATGCCAGTTGGTAGAAGGGGCCCACATTTCAAAATGGTCTCTTAATTGCAATTTTGGTAAAAAAATTCCAGAAAAAATATTTTAACCTTAACTCATTATGTACATTCTTACACCAAATTTTCAGAAAAATCTGTGACATAAGGGCAACGGCCACTGGGTGATTTCACATGAAATTACCTCGCTGTGGGTGGTAAACCCGGAACAAATGTAAGCCTGAACCTTTCAAACGTCGCCGGAACTTTGGCACGATGAAATTGTAGATTTTTCTTCACTTATTGACCCCTCATCACAAAGTTATCTACTACACACGGTGGTTACGTCAATATTGTCCTCGAAAGTATGTTGTGTGGGTGGATCAACTACAAACGTTTTAGGTCATTGGGTTACTTTCCTGAAGGAAGAAATGGATGAACTAAGTGCTTTAGATTGTATTTTTCTATCAGGGGCGAAAAGAAAAAGTACGTCCCAGATAAACGGTTGGACATAGGATGTCTTGAATTTTTTAAATGGGAAATTACATTGTGGAGATAGGCGTTACAGACCTCTGACCCATACTGCATACAATTTGTCATATTGCTTGCCACGTTCCTCAAATTTTAACCTTGACGCTACTATGAGAGTTTTATGGCTTTAGCTGTCAGTCAGGTAGTCAAGAGTCCTGAAAACAACAATCCACTAGGATTTACTAGTCTACTAACTCATACAGTTTGCTGCTGGAGACAAGGAGCACATCATTTTGACAGACTGAGATCTCACACAAAAAGAAACGGGTAGCAGCGATGTGTCGCTTTCCTATACATCAAACTTCTTCGATAACGTGGGGAAAATGTATTCTTTCTGCTCATGTGTACAAGCAATTTATCGTCCACCTTGATCCAATATTTATGGTAATACACATACTGTGTCAACAACACGACGAGAAACAGGACCTAAAGTTAGATAACTCGGATGCCTTCTGTCTGGATGTACCCTTTGGTGCAGACGTGCCACCTCACGTCCATTGCCACTCACTTGGTTGCACATATAAATCAGACCTACCTGCTCACACAACGAATGTTCAAATGGGTCTGACTACTATGGTACTTACCGTCTATGGTCATCAGTCAACTTAGAACTACTTAAACCTAACTAACCTAAGGACTTCACACAACACCCAACATCACAGGCAGAGAAAATCCCTTACCCCGCCGGGAATCGAACCCGGGAACGCTACCGCACGAAACGAATGTTTTACCATACACTTATCAGGCAACTCATTGATACTACGAACGTGAAACGTTCAAGACAGCTTCATCTCAAAGGTGCAAATATATCAAAGATAAATATTTCACCATTAAAACACATTACCATTGACAGATTATTGACAAAATGAATTTTGGAAAAGAATTCATCCTCACGTGTTTTAGCACTTTTATGCTTTCTTCAGTGAGTTTATTTGTTTATTTCTCTTCGGTAAAATTATTGTTACACGTTAACCTTTAAAGGCAATTTGTGTAAAATTTGTTAAAAGAGAGATTATTATCAAATATTTTACATTTATTTGCATACAATATAGAGTTGAGAGATATATCACTGAGCTGAAGGATTCTATGTTGTTGATTTATCATATGCCTGACGGTTCTAGTTTCAAAATACATTTAGAAATGAAGTGGATGTAGGCATTTGTTTACATACCTCACATGATGCTGTTGGATGTTTATGCTAGTAGCTCTAGGTCTTCTACGCAATCTACAGCTTGTCATCTGCAAACAGCACAACGTTATTTTATTTCTTTGATTATTATGCATTTTCGACCGAGAATCGCTATTTATCGTGCTAACTAGCGAGTACTGAATCAGCAAGTACTTACAGTATTTGATGTTGTGATGTTTTTTCTTTGTTTGTATGGAGGTAAGACGCTTGTACTTGCGCTTTTGTCGAAATACATGCATTTCCCACGATTTGTTAGCTAAGCACAGAGTTTTCGTCGCCATTACTTTCTGCAGTGGCCGTGTAGTGTTCATTTGTTTCGTGTCATATTTCTTTGGAGTGTGGCGCGCGGATTTAAAGTGTTGTTGGCGATTATGGTATTTAGTTCGTGTGTGTGTGTGTGTGTGTGTGTGTGTGTGTGTGTGTGTGTGGGTGGGTGTGTTTTCCCAAGACAGGGGGAGAGAGAGGAGGGGAGGGGATATTGAACGTATACAGATAAGGGCAGCACTAATGGTCACAGGTTTGTTTAATCAGTGGGAGAGTGTCACAGAGAGACTGAAGGGAATGAACTGGGAGACTCTAGAAGACAGGTGTAAAGTATCCCGAGAAAGTCTATTAACAAAGTTTCAAGAACTGGCCTTAAATGGTTACTCCAGGAATATACTACAGCCCCCTGATTATCACTCGCATCCAGATCGTCAGGATAAGATTAGAATAATTAATGCACACACAGAGGCACTCAATCATTCTTCCCGAACTCCATACATAAATGGAACAGGAAGAAACCCTAATAAGCGGTCAAATGGGGCGTGGTTTGCAGAGTATACATGTAGAGGGGTTTATGGAGTAGTGGATAAGCATATAGAGTGAATGGTGTGCAGTATGGCGTAAAGGGAATTTAATATCATGCCTTGACCATATGCAGTTCTGGGATGGGTTTTATTTATATAGTTCTACTGTGTCACAGACTATTTTGTTGCACAGTGATGTTGTATTCGTTTAGTACCATTTTTCCTTGGGCCATTAATTTTTGCAAGTACTGTTGTTAATTTTTGGTATAGTCTGTTACTAGTGTTAAGGATTTTTAATTCGCTTTCAATGTTTGTTGGGTGGTGATTCTGTGCTACTAAGTGATCTGCAAATGTTGAGTGTGAGCTATTGTTTTCCAGTGCTCTGAAGTGTTCTGTGTACCTGTTTCTAAAATCCCTGCATGTTTCACACACATATACAGGTTGACAGCAGTTGCAAGTTAGTTGATATATACCAGGTTGGCTGTATTAAGTCTCATCTGTTTTGTGTTGTTGGTTAACTGTAATCTATGTTGAGTTCTTGTCTCTTGGGTATATTGCACACTTTGTGTGTGATTTTCTTGTTGTAAGTCATTATGTGCTATTTGTTGTTTATATGTCATTTGTTGCTACCTGTTTGCTGATTTGTTGTGAGTTGTATTGTGTCTGTGTGTGTATATGTTTTGTGATTATGTGTTGCTTGTTTTTGTATTTTGTTATTTATTTTATCCACAGTCTGCATTCTGCTATTAAATTTGTTATATTTTGTTCAGTCCTTCTGTGTAAAACTGTTTGTTCATGAGTGTTTTGTTCAGTCTATGTAGCAAATATTATGAGTTATATGGTGATTGGATTGGTTATTAATGATGGTGCTGGTGATTGTGGGTTTCCTATGAATTGTGAACTCTTGCTTCTTGTTGTTTCTATTGAGTATGATAAGGTCTAAGAAACTGAGTTTTGTATCTGTTTGTTTCAATAGTGAACTGTATTTGTGAGTGGATGGTGTTTCTGTCCTCATGAAGTACTTTTATACCAGAGTGTGATTCATCTATCAGGCTAATTATATCGTCCACATATCTGTACCAATATTTTATACTCTACTGCGTTGGTTTTCCTATTTTGCAAAGATGTGAGTTTCTGTTTGATTGATGAAAATGTCAGCTAGGTGGCCATTGATTGGGAAGTAAAATTTGTTGTTAAATGTGAAGTAGTTTTATGAGCTTCACTACAATTGATATTTCTTGAATGTTTGTCGTGGGTATGTTTCCTTGTAGTTGGAGGTTGCTTTCTATGAAGTTGATGGTATGTTCTGTAGCAATGTGTGTATGTACATGGAAAATATTGTCAAATAATATTAATTTTGTTGTGTTTGGTATGATTTCATTTCTTATTTTTTCTATTAAATCACTAGAGTTCTTTAGATTTCTGTTTTCAGATTGTCTGTATATTGTCTGTAGCAGTGTGTGTACGTGTTGGGCTAAATAGTGTGTTGGTGCTTTGGTTGAGTGAATCAGGAGGTGCATAGGTATATCTGGTTTGTGAATTTTAGGTAGTGATTTTAGGATGGGTGCCTTGGGACTTTTCTGTATCACTCTTTTAATCTGTGTGTCTCTGGAAACTGTTTCTATCTTTTTCAGAGTTTCCTGTAAGCTTCTTTGGTATTGGTTTGTTGGCTCACTTGTTAATTCTGTGATATTGCTGCTTTGAATGAATTATAATGTTTCATAAATGTTTTGCTTTCTATATTATGTGTTTATTTCCTCAGTGGCTAATTCTCTTCTTAGGTTCGCAGTGAATTCAGGTGCGTTCAGTCCTTCTCGTTGTTTTATGTTGTGTTAAGCTTCTGTTACGATATTCTCTATTGTCCTATGTGACACCATTGTGTTTAAGATATATTTGGGATCCTTTCCAAGAAGGCTGGTTTCTTGTTCTGATAAATTTATGTCTTTTAAATAGATCACTCTTTTGTGAAAGGTGTGTTTGCTGTATAGATGTCATGGTTGATGGCTATGTATGTGTTTTATCATTTTGATGACTTTCTTTTGTTGGATTGTCTGTTCTCTTTCTACTATGGTATCTGTGTATGTTCTAACCCTGTGCATTAATTCATTAAAGAATGGTGGATACCTTATGATTTGCTAGTTCTATACGCGATCTGTATAGTTCAGTTTTCAATGCTTGTTTTTTGGAATTCAGAGAACGGATTTCATGCCTTATCCGCATGATTTCTGCTTTATGTTTTGTCCGTTGTGCTGCAGACGACATGTTTTTGACACTTATGATTACATAGCTGGGTATTACTTTAAAGGTCAAATGTACTTTGTTGATTCTTATGTTAATTCTTGAAGAGCTCGAAGGAAAATACCTGGCTTCTACATCTACATCTACATCCGTACTCCGCAAGCCACCTGACGGTGTGTGGCGGAGGGTACCCTGAGTACCTCTATCGGTTCTCCCTTCTATTCCAGTCTCGTATTGTACGTGGAAAGAAGGATTGTCGGTATGCTTCTGTGTGGGCTCTAATCTCTCTGATTTTATCCTCATGGTCTCTTCGCGAGATATACGTAGGAGGGAGCAATATACTGCTTGACTCTTCGGTGAAGGTATGTTCTCGAAACTTTAACAAAAGCCCGTACCGAGCTACTGAGCGTCTCTCCTGCAGAGTATTCCACTGGAGTTTATCTATCATCTCCGTAACGCTTTCGCAATTACTAAATGATCCTGTAACGAAGCGCGCTGCTCTCCGTTGGATCTTCTCTATCTCTTCTATCAACCCTACCTGGTGCGGATCCCACACTGCTGAGCAGTATTCAAGCATTGGGCGAACAAACGTACTGTAACCTACTTCCTTTGTTGTCGGATTGCATTTCCTTAGGATTCTTCCAATGAATCTCAGTCTGGCATCTGCTTTACCGACGAGCAACTTTATATGATCATTCCATTTTAAATCACTCCTAATGCGTACTCCCAGATAATTTATGGAATTAACTGCTTCCAGTTGCTGACCTGCTATTTTGTAGCTAAATGATAAGGGACCTATCTTTCTATGTATTCGCATCACATTACACTTCGCTACATTGAGATTCAATTGCCATTCCGTGCACCATGCGTCAATTCGCTGCAGATCCTCCTGCATTTCAGTACAATTTTCCATTGTTGCAACCTCTCGATACACCACAGCATCATCTGCAAAAAGCCTCAGTGAACTTCCGATGTCATCCACCAGGTCATTTATGTATATTGTGAATAGCAACGGTCCTATGACACTCCCCTGCGGCACACCTGAAATCACTCTTACTTCGGAAGACTTCTCTCCATTGAGAATGACGTGCTGCGTTCTCTTATCTAGGAACTCCTCAATCCAATCACACAATTGATCTGATAGTCCGTATGCTCTTACTTTGTTCATTAAACGACTGTGGGGAACTGTGTCAAACGCCTTGCGGAAGTCAAGAAACACGGCATCTACCTGTGAACCCGTGTCTAAGGCCCTCTGAGTCTCGTGGACGAATAGCGCGAGCTGGGTTTCACACGATCGTCTTTTTCGAAACCCATGCTGATTCCTACAGAGTAGATTTCTAGGCTCCAGAAAAGACATTATACTCGAACATAATACGTGTTCCAAAATTCTACAACTGATCGACGTTAGAGATATAGGTCTATAGTTCTGCACATCTGTTCGACGTCCCTTCTTGAGAACGGGGATGACCTGTGCCCTTTTCCAATCCTTTGGAACGCTTCGCTCTTCTAGAGACCTACGGTACACCGCTGCAAGAAGGGGGGCAAGTTCCTTTGCGTACTCTGTGTAAAATCGAACTGGTATCCCATCAGGACCAGCGGCCTTTCCTCTTTTGAGCGATTTTAATTGTTTCTCTATCCCTCTGTCGTCTACTTCGATATCTACCATTTTGTCAACTGTGCGACAATCTAGAGAAGGAAGCACAGTGCAGTCTTCCTCTGTGAAACAGCTTTGGAAGAAGACATTTAGTATTTCGGCCTTTAGTCTGTCATCCTCTGTTTCAGTACCATTTTGGTCACAGAGTGTCTGGACATTTTGTTTTGATCCACCTACCGCTTTGACACAGGACCAAAATTTCTTAGGATTTTCTGCCAAGTCAGTACATAGAACTTTACTTTCGAATTCATTGAAAGCCTCTCGCATAGCCCTCCTCACACTACATTTCGCTTTGCGTAATTTTTGTTTGTCTGCAAGGCTTTGGCTATGTTTATGTTTGCTGTGAAGTTCCCTTTGCTTCCGCAGCAGTTTTCTAACTCGGTTGTTGTACCACGGTGGCTCTTTTCCATCTCTTACGATCTTGCTTGGCACATACTCATCTAACGCATATTGTACCATGGTTTCGAACTTTGTCCACTGATCGTCAACACTATCTGCACTTGAGACAAAAGTTTTGTGTTGAGTCGTCAGGTACTCTGTAATCTGCTTTTTGTCACTTTTGCTAAACAGAAAAATCTTCCTACCTTTTTTAATATTTCTATTTACGGCTGAAATCATCGATGCAGTAACCGCTTTATGATCGCTGATTCCCTGTTCTGCATTAACTGATTCAAATAGTTCGGGTCTGTTTGTCACCAGAAGGTCTAAAATATTATCGCCACGAGTCGGTTTTCTGTTTAACTGCTCAAGGTAGTTTTCAGATAAAGCACTTAAAAATATTTCACTGGATTCTTTGTCCCTGCCACCCGTTATGAACGTTTGAGTCTCCCAGTCTATATCCGGCAAATTAAAATCTCCACCCAGAACTATAACATGGTGGGGAAATCTACTCGAAATATTTTCCAAATTATTCTTCAGGTGCTGAGCCACAAGAGCTGCTGAGCCCGGGGGCCTATAGAGACATCCAATTACCATGTCTGAGCCTGCTTTAACCGTGACCTTCACCCAAATCATTTCACAATTCGAATCTCCGTCAATTTCCTTCGATACTATTGCACTTCTTATCGCTATAAACACGCCTCCCCCTTCACTGTCCAGCCTATCTCTGCGGTATACATTCCAATCCGAGTTTAGGATTTCATTACTGTTTACGTCTGGTTTCAGCCAACTTTCTGTTCCTAGTACTATATGGGCGTTGTGACCGTTTATTAATGAGAGCAGTTCTGGGACCTTTCTATAGACGCTCCTGCAGTTTACTATAAGCACATTAATATTGTTATTCCTTGTTGCATTTTGCCTACTCCTGCCTTGCCGCGTCTCAGGAGGCGTCTTGTCGGGCCTAGGGAGGGAATTCTCTAACCTAAAAAAAACCCATGTGCACTCCACACGTACTCCGCTACCCTCGTAGCCGCTTCCGGCGTGTAGTGCACGCCTGACCTATTCAGGGGGACCCTACATTTCTCCACCCGATAGCGGAGGTCGAGAAATTTGCACCCCAGCTCTCCGCAGAATCGTCTGAGCCTCTGGTTTAAGCCTTCCACTCGGCTCCAAACCAGAGGACCGCGATCGGTTCTCGGAACGATACTACAAATAGTTAGCTCTGATTCCACCCCGCGAGCGAGGCTTTCCACCTTCACCAACTCCGCTAACCGTCTGTACGAACTGAGGATGACCTCTGAACCCAGACGGCAAGAGTCATTGGTGCCGACATGAGCAACAATTTGCAGTCGGGTGCACCCAGTGCTCTCTATCGCCGCCGGTAGGGCCTCCTCCACATCTCGGCTTGGCGTAGAAATAAAAGTCTCATGAATGTTGTAATTCTTATTTCCGTGCTTGCTGAGAAAATTGGAGGGGAATTACGCATTATGCAAGACACTTCTGTAGTTTTGTTTTCATCGAGGCATGTTTCAGTACCTTTTGTGCTACCTTCGGTGGGTTTATTTGTTTATTCATCTTCTGCAAAATTGTCGTTACATGTCAACTTTTAAAGAAACTTTCGGTAAAATTTACATTTGTAAAATGAGAGAGTATTGTGAAATATGAATTTTATTGGTTACGAACATCAGTTGTTGTATTTAACTCTGAGCGCATTATTTCTTCTCTTAGCATTACAGGGGCTGTTTGATGCTGGAAGAAGGTCCTGTAATCATCTGCCCGTAATAACTGTTTATTCCACTCCCATACCACGTGATCCCGATTTATTTATTTCACAGCCACACTCACACGAACTGCTCAGTCTTCAATGTACACTCCTGGAAATGGAAAAAAGAACACATTGACACCGGTGTGTCAGACCCACCATACTTGCTCCGGACACTGCGAGAGGGCTGTACAAGCAATGATCACACGCACGGCACAGCGGACACACCAGGAACCGCGGTGTTGGCCGTCGAATGGCGCTAGCTGCGCAGCATTTGTGCACCGCCGCCGTCAGTGTCAGCCAGTTTGCAGTGGCATACGGAGCTCCATCGCAGTCTTTAACACAGGTAGCATGCCGCGACAGCGTGGACGTGAACCGTATGTGCAGTTGACGGACTTTGAGCGAGGGCGTATAGTGGGCATGCGGGAGGCCGGGTGGACGTACCGCCGAATTGCTCAACACGTGGGGCGTGAGGTCTCCACAGTACATCGATGTTGTCGCCAGTGGTCGGCGGAAGGTGCACGTGCCCGTCGACCTGGGACCGGTCCGCAGCGACGCACGGATGCACGCCAAGACCGTAGGATCCTACGCAGTGCCATAGGGGACCGCACCGCCACTTCCCAGCAAATTAGGGACACTGTTGCTCCTGGGGTATCGGCGAGGACCATTCGCAACCGTCTCCATGAAGCTGGGCTACGGTCCCGCACACCGTTAGGCCGTCTTCCGCTCACGCCCCAACATCGTGCAGCCAGCCTCCAGTGGTGTCGCGACAGGCGTGAATGGAGGGACGAATGGAGACGTGTCGTCTTCAGCGATGAGAGTCGCTTCTGCCTTGGTGCCAGTGATGGTCGTATGCGTGTTTGGCGCCGTGCAGGTGAGCGCCACAATCAGGACTGCATACGACCGAGGCACACAGGGCCAACACCCGGCATCATGGTGTGGGAGCGATCTCCTACACTGGCTGTACACCTCTGGTGATCGTCGAGGGGACACTGAATAGTGCACGGTACATCCAAACCGTCATCGAACCCATCGTTCCGGCAAGGGAACTTGCTGTTCCAACAGGACAATGCACGTCCGCATGTATCCCGTGCCACCCAACGTGCTCTAGAAGGTGTAAGTCAACTACCCTGGCCAGCAAAATCTCCGGATCTGTCCCCCATTGAGCATGTTTGGGACTGGATGAAGCGTCGTCTCACGCGGTCTGCACGTCCAGCACGAACGCTGGTCCAACTGAGGCGCCAGGTGGAAATGGCAAGCCGTTCCACAGGACTACATCCAGCATCTCTATGATCGTCTCCATGGGAGAATAGCAGCCTGCATTGCTGCGAAAGGTGGATATACACTGTACTAGTGCCGACATTGTGCGTGCTCTGTTGCCTGTGTCTATGTGCCTGTGGTTCTGTCAGTGTGATCATGTGATGTATCTGACCCCAGGAATGTGTCAATAAAGTTTCCCCTTCCTGGGACAATGAATTCACGGTGTTCTTATTTCAATTTCCAGGAGTGTATTCTTTTCAAATTACTCGGGCAAGGACTGTATCCAGTCAAACTGTGAGTCGTTCTCCTAGAGAGTTCCATGAGTTTTAATCTAAGCCGTTCCTTCACATTTGGGAGGAAACTGTAAAAACCAGTCCCTCTTGTCTCTATGTTACAGGAACGCTGACATTCTATTAGGAGTCGTATTTTATTTTTTGTCTAGCTGTCACGATTTCGCCCCTTTGACGCCCCTCACCTTTAGTCAGTAAATGACATGATCACAGTTGACAGTCACTACTGTGTAAGTGGGCGGACGTGCCGTAGTGTAGTAAATCATTCACCAATGAAAGCAATGAGCAACCATCCGATCAAGAAGCACCTCTTCAGTATAGAAACTACGGCCTCGCATGTGTACCTGTGCTCACCACACGTCACAGGGCACAGAGATTGTCGTGGGCGCAGGAAAACCGCTATCCAGCGCTCGAAGAACGTTAAATGATTCCCCGGATTGATATGTTGTGCTAAACACTGGTATACGCCAATGGCAGGTATGACGACGCCAGGCAGCGAAAGGCGTCCCCGGAAGCTGACCAGAAAGCCTCCCCGGTGCGTCTGACAAACCGGTTTCAGGCACTGTCTCTGGCTGAGCCAGATGCAGCTGCCTGCCCTGTTTCAGAGGATCATTCTCAGCCTTCAAGGTCCGGGCAATCGCAGAGGTTGGGCTTACTGGTAGTTGGGAGCTCCAATGTTAGGCGCGTAATGGGGCCCCTTAGGGATATGGCGGCTAAGGAGGGGAAGAAATCCAGTGTGCACTCCGTGTGCATTCCGGGAGGAGTCATTCCTGATGTGGAAAGGGTCCTTCCGGATGCCATGAAGAGCACAGGGTGCAGCCAGCTGCAGGTGGTGGCACATGTCGGCACTAATGACGTGTGTCGCTTTGGATCTGAGGAAATTCTCTCTGGATTCCAGCGGCTATCTGATTTGGTGAAGGCTGCCGGTCTTGCTTACGAGATGAAGGCAGAGCTCACCATCTGCAGCATCGTTGACAGAACCGACTGCGGATCTTTGGTGCAGAGCCGGGTGGAGGGTCTGAATCAGAGGCTCAGACGGTTTTGCGACCGTATTGGCTGCAGATTCCTTGACTTGCGCCATAGGGTGGTGGGGTTTCGGGTTCCGCTGAATAGGTCAGGAGTTCACTACACTCAGCTGGCGGCTACACGGGTAGCGGAGGCTGTGTGGCGTGGACTGGGCGGTTTTTTAGGTTAGAAGGCCTCGGGAAAGTGCGGGATGGGCTGCAATGTCAAAGGGTGCTTGGCAATTACAGGACGTGCTTGGATCAAGGAACAGTCGGAATTATAGTTGTAAACTGTTGTAGTTGCGCTGGAAAAGTCCCTGAGCTTCAAGCGCTAATAGAAAGCACAGAAGCGGATATCGTTATAGGTACAGAAAGCTGGCTAAAGCCTGAAATAAGTTCTGCAGAAATTTTTACGAAGTCTCAGACGGTGTTCAGGAAAGATAGATTAGGCAGAATTGGTGGTGGAGTGTTGGTGTCTGTCAGTAGTGGTTTATCTTGTAGTGAAGTCGAAGTAGATACTCTGTGCGAATTGGTGTGGGTGGAGGTTATACTTAACAGCCGAATTAAGTTAATAATTGGCTCCTTCTACCGACCCCCAGACTCCGATGATACAGTTGCGGAACAGTTCAGAGAAAGTTTGAGTCTCGTAACAAATAAATACCCCACTCATACGGTTATAGTTGGTGGGGACTTCAACCTACCCTCGGTATGTTGGCAAAAATACTTGTTCAAAACCGGTGGTAGGCACAAAACGTCTTCCGAGATTGTCCTAAATGCATTCTCCGAAAATTATTTAGAGCAGTTAGTCCACGAACCCACGCGAATTGTAAATGGTTGCGAAAACACACTTGACCTCTTGGCCACAAACAATCCAGAGCTGATAGAGAGCATCATGACTGATACAGGGATTAGTGATCACAAGGTCATTGTAGCTAGGCTCAATACCATTTCTTCCAAATCCATCAGAAACAAACGCAAAATAATTTTATTTAAAAAAGCGGATAAAGTGCCACTAGAAGCCTTCCTAAAAGACAATTTCCATTCCTTCCGAACTGACTATGCGAATGTAGACGAGATGTGGCTCAAATTCAAAGATATAGTAGCAACAGCAATTGAGATATTCATACCTCATAAATTGGTAAGAGATGGAACGGATCCCCCGTGGTACACGAAAAAGGTCCGAACGCTGTTGCAGAGGCAACGGAAAAAGCATGCGAAGTTCAGAAGAACGCGAAATCCTGAAGATGGGCTAAAATTTACAGACGCGCGAAATTTGGCACGTACTTCGATGCGAGATGCCTTTAATAGGTTCCACAACGAAACATTGTCTCGAAATTTGGTAGAAAATCCGAAGAAATTCTGGTCGTATGTAAAGTACACAAGCGGCAAGACGCAGTCAATACCTTCGCTGCGCAGTGCCGATGGTACTGTTATCGACGACTGCGCCGCTAAAGCGGAGTTATTGAACGCAGTTTTCCGAAATTCCTTCACCAGGGAAGACGAATGGAATATTCCAGAATTTGAAACACGAACATCTGCTAGCATGAGTTTCTTAGAAGTAGATACCTTAGGGGTTGCGAAGCAACTCAAATCGCTTGATACGGGCAAGTCTTCAGGTCCAGATTGTATACCGATTAGGTTCCTTTCAGATTACGCTGATACTATAGCTCCCTACTTAGCACTCATATACAACCGCTCGCTCACCGATAGATCTGTACCTACAGATTGGAAAATTGCGCAGGTCGCACCAGTGTTCAAGAAGGGTAGTAGGAGTAATCCATTTAACTACAGACCTATAT
This sequence comes from Schistocerca gregaria, assembly GCF_023897955.1. Taxonomy (NCBI): domain Eukaryota; kingdom Metazoa; phylum Arthropoda; class Insecta; order Orthoptera; family Acrididae; genus Schistocerca; species Schistocerca gregaria. The sequence goes on along the minus strand of NC_064931.1, from coordinate 117,321,673 downwards.
CATTGACGTCGGTTTGCAGTAGGGTTTTGGAGCATATACTGTATTCAAACATTATGAATCACCTCGAAGGGAACGATCTATTGACACGTAATCAGCATGGCTTCAGAAAACATCGCTCTTGTGCAACGCAGCTAGCTCTTTATTCGCACGAAGTAATGGCCGCTATCGACAGGGGATCTCAAGTTGATTCCGTATTTCTAGATTTCCGGAAAGCTTTTGACACCGTTCCTCACAAGCGACTTCTAATCAAGCTGCGGAGCTATGGGGTATCGTCTCAGTTGTGCGACTGGATTCGTGATTTCCTGTCAGGAAGGTCGCAGTTCGTAGTAATAGACGGCAAATCATCGAGTAAAACTGAAGTGATATCAGGTGTTCCCCAGGGAAGCGTCCTGGGACCTCTACTGTTCCTGATCTATATAAATGACCTGGGTGACAATCTGAGCAGTTCTCTTAGGTTGTTCGCAGATGATGCTGTAATTTACCGTCTAGTAAGGTCATCCGAAGACCAGTATCAGCTGCAAAGCGATTTAGAAAAGATTGCTGTATGGTGTGTCAGGTGGCAGTTGACGCTAAATAACGAAAAGTGTGAGATGATCCACATGAGTTCCAAAAGAAATCCGTTGGAATTCGATTACTCGATAAATAGTACAATTCTCAAGGCTGTCAATTCAACTAAGTACCTGGGTGTTAAAATTACAAACAACTTCAGTTGGAAGGACCACATAGATAATATTGTCGGGAAGGCGAGCCAAAGGTTGCGTTTCATTGGCAGGACACTTAGAAGATGCAACAAGTCCACTAAAGAGACAGCTTACACTACACTCGTTCGTCCTCTGTTAGAATATTGCTGCGCGGTGTGGGATCCTTACCAGGTGGGATTGACGGAGGACATCGAGAGGGTGCAAAGAAGGGCAGCTCGTTTTGTATTATCGCGTTATAGGGGAGAGAGTGTGGCAGATATGATACACGAGTTGGGATGGAAGTCATTACAGCATAGACGTTTTTCGTCGCGGCGAGACCTTTTTACGAAATTTCAGTCACCAACTTTCTCTTCCGAATGCGAAAATATTTTGTTGAGCCCAACCTACATAGGTAGGAATGATCATCAAAATAAAATAAGAGAAATCAGAGCTCGAACAGAAAGGTTTAGGTGTTCGTTTTTCCCGCTCGCTGTTCGGGAATGGAATAGTAGAGAGATAGTATGATTGTGGTTCGATGAACCCTCTGCCAAGCACTTAAATGTGAATTGCAGAGTAGTCATGTAGATGTAGATGTAGATGGTGTGACCCGCTTGCCAATAGGCCACCGTTCAGGAAGACGTTAGAGATCTTGTCGTGGAGATAATTGTTGCATGGGATGAGAAGCAGGCCATAGCATGACTGACATTGTTTTTCAGCAATAAACGATATAAGAACGCACTGTCCAAACATGCAGCCGTTAGGTCGCCTGTACCATCAGCAACACAATACATCACTCCATAGTTCCCGAGTTCAGAATGTTTTGAAAAACACTCCACGATCTTGAGGGTACTAGTGTTATCCCCAGTCCACCTGAGCCCTATACGATGGAGCAATTCTAGTACGACAAGTATCGAGATGTGCGCTCATTATACCCAAATTAGACCAATTTAGTTTGACCAGTTATCGATCAGGATGGCTCTTCAATGCCTTTTGTGCTTCGTGGAGTTGGTGGCATAGCGTATCACTGCCATCATCTGTGAGAAAAGAAGTGCTACAAATTATTCATTACGTGTGTCTGTGCTCACAGGAGCAATTCATTCTCTTTTTTATGAAATAAGTCGTGTTTTATGAGGAAGTGAGATAGTACACGTTTTTGTTACAGCAACCTCAGGTGACACGTAATGCCTTGGGAAGCTCCAAGTCAAATGATATAAAAAGGAACGAATTTTACTTGCTGCCACCTAATAACCCATTTCCATGAATACTTTATGATGAATCATAGGTTTTTTAAGAAAATTCTTGCTTTTCATTACAGTGAGCCCTTACTTATTTTTACTATTTACTGTAACTGAAATATAAGAAGAGAGACTATTAATCTACAACTGTATGAAGCAAGGGCCTGTACAGCGTGGAAGGAAAATGTCGTTTGGTACTGAGCCACCATCTTGAGAAATGTACTTTCATTTACAAATAATAGTGTGGAAAATTTAAATTTTAATGTTAGGCAAGTTTTTTAAACTCAGATTTTCTTGGTTATTTATGTATTTTTCATTTAGTCAATAACTGATATGAAATCACTATCTGAGGCCATAATCATAATTTGACTAATTAATATAAATGACCTTCGTTATAGTTTTTTCATTTTATAAACGATACAAATTTCCGTGTTCCAGCTTAAGCCATCATCAGTATTTACTGAAGGTACAGGCGGCCTAACGGCTGTACGTGTTCGTCGCAGAATTGCTTAATCGTACAGGGGTCAGGTGTTCTGGGGATCACACGAGTACCCTCAAGACCATGGAGTGTTTTTCATTACAGTGAGCCCTCACCTATTTTACTAATTACTGTAACAATCGTGGCGTGCACATTGTGGTTTTTTAGGCTAGGCAGTAGTGCGAGGTGTCCTGATTTACACTCGCCAGTCGACGTGCAGGCAGGGGATTAGGACGCGCTCAGTGTAAAGACACTTCAGCTATCAAGATATTAGCAATAGATTTTCAGAGTGTTCGGAATAAAGTTCCTGAATTCACTGCCCTCCAGGAAGCCTGTGCCGCGCAAATTATTCTCGGGACTGAGACCTGCCTGAAGCCTGAGATAGGAAATTCTGAAATATTTAATGAGGGCTGGAACGTGTATCGGAAAGACAGATTAGACACCGCAGGAGGTGGTGTCTTCACTGCAGTTGACAAAAATATTGTGTCTACTGAGGTCGAAGTAGAGTGTGATTGTAAAGTTATCTGGACACGTTTAACAGGGCTAGGAGAAATAAAGTTAACTGTTGGGAGTTATTACCGGCCACCAGGATCCATCGTGACAGTTCCAGAATCATTCAAAGGGAGTCTACACTCTGTATCGCAGAAGAACCCGGATCATGCTATATTAGTCGGAGGCGACTTCAACCTACCTAGTATAGACTGAGATGTCTATGGATTCATTACTTTTGAACACATTATCCGAAAACTGTCTTGAGTAGCTAAATCGACAGCCAACGCGTAATGGAAATATTTTAGATCTGGTAGCCACGAACAGACCAGACCTCATCGCCGGTGTCAGTGTTGAGACAGGGATTAGTGATCATGATGTTGTCATTACGACTATGGTTACGAAAGTTAAAAAGTCAGTCAAGAAGGCTAGGAGAGTATTCTTACTAGAAAGAGCAGATAAGCACTTGTTAGCATACCAATTAGTAAATGAATGGACTTCATTTACTTCCGGTACGATGGACGTGGACGTGGAAGAATTATGGGCAAATTTTAAACAAATTGTAAAACACGCAATGGAGAAGTATGGGCCGAAAAAGTGGGTTACGGACGGAAAAGACCCACCGTAGCTTAACAGCGCAATTCGGAGAATGCTCAGGAAGCAAAGACAGTTGCACTGCGGGACAAGAAAGATCGGAAAAGAGCGATGCGCGAAGCATACAACCACTACCACCGCCATAGCAAAAGATCTTTCTGAAAACCCAAGGAAATTCTGGTCGTACGTTAAATCGGTAAGCAGGTCGAAGGCGTCCATCCAGTCACTCATTGATCAGTCTGGCCTGGCAACGGAAGACAGCAAAACGAAAGCTGAAATTTTAAATTTAGCATTTGAGAAATCTTTCACGCAGGAGGATCGTACAAACATACAGCCGTTTGAGTCTCGTACAGAGTCCCGTATGGAGGACATAGTAATAGACATTCCTGGGGTTGTGAAGCAGCTGACTGGGTTGGAAATAAATAAATCGCCAGGTCCTGATGGGATTTCAATTCGGTTTTACAGAGAGTACTCTACTGCATTGGCTCCTTACTTAGCTTGCATTTATCGCGAATCTCTTGCCCAACGTAAAATCCCGAGCGATTGGAAAAAAACGCAGGTGACGCCTGTATATAAGAAGGGTAGAAGGACGGATCCTCAAAATTACAGACCAATATCCTTAACATCGGTTTGTTGCAAGATTCTCGAACATATTCTCAGTTCGAATATAATGAATTTCCTTGAGACAGAGAAGTTGCTGTCCATGCATCAGCACGGCTCTAGAAAGCATCACTCCTGCGAAACGCAACTCGCCCTTTTTTCACATGATATCGTGCGATCATGGATGAAAGGTATCAGACGGATGCCATATTCCTTTACTTCCGGAAAGCGTTTAACTCGGTACTTCACTGCAGACTCCTAACTAAGGTACGAGCATATAGGATTGGTTCCCAAATATGTGAGTGGCTCGAAGACTTCTTAAGTAATAGAACCCAGTACGTTGTCCTCGATGGTGAGTGTCCATCGGAGGTGAGGGTATCATCTGGGGTGCCCCCGTGCAGTGTGGTAGGTCCGCTGTTGATTCCTATATATATATAAATGAACTTTTGGATAGGGTGGATAGCAATGTGCGGCTGTTTGCTGATGAAGCTGTGGTGTACGGAAAGGTGTCGTCGTTGAGTGACTGTAGGGGGATACAAGATGACTTGGACAGGATTTGTGATTGGTGTAAAGAATGGCAGCTAACTCTAAATATAGATAAATGTAAATTAATGCAGATGAATAGGAAAAAGAATCCCGCAATGTTTGAATACTCTATTAGTAGTGTAGCGCTTGACATAGTTACGTGGATTAAATATTTGGGCGTAACATTGCAGAGCCATATGAAGTGGGACAAGCATGTAATCGCAGTTGTGGGGTAGGTGAATAGTCGTCTTTGGTTCCCTGGTAGAATTTTGGGAAGATGTGGTTCATCTGTAAAGAAGACCGCTTATAAAACACTAATACGACCTATTCTTGAGTACTGCTCGAGCGTTTGGGGTCCCTATCAGGTCGGATTGAGGGAGGACATAGAAGCAATTCAGAGGCGGGCTGCTAGATTTGTTACTGGTAGGTTTGATCATCACGCGAGTGTTACGGAAATGCTCCAGGAACTCGGGTGGGAGTCTCTAGAGGAAAGGAGGAGTTCTTTTTGTGAATCGCTACTGAGGAAATTTAGAGAACAAGAATTTGAGGCTGACTGCAGTACAATTTTACTGCCACCAACTTACATTTCGCGGAAAGATCACAAAGATAAGATAAGAGAGATTTGGGCTCGTACAGAGGCATATAGGCAGTCATTTTTCCCTCGTTCTGTTTGGGAGTGGAACAGGGAGAGAAAATGCTAGTTGTGGTTGGAGGTACCCTCCGCCACGCACCGTATGGTGGATTGCGGAGTATGTATGTAGATGTAGATTTAGAAGGGTGTTGTAGGGGAGGCTGTGCTGAAAAATAACTGTTAATTCAATGCGTTTCCGATTTAATTAGTATTGAAGTTAGCCAATCGGGTCGGCGCTCCCGAAAATTCAAGCAGCCTTCCAGATACAATTAGTGTCAGTTGTTGTCATAGCGTAGATGACAGCGCATGAGACTGCTCAGCCGTTGGCTTGGGTTCGATCCTTACTACCGTCCCATAAACAATTTTTGTGTCGCTCTCCTGATTGGTTTTAGTAAGCCCAACGGAAGACACGTTGGGCAACACCGTCTCTGGCAGGTTGTTTGAATTTGCAGAATAGTGAACATTATTATCATCGGCATTTCGCGGTCGTCGTGTCTACTTAGAGTGTTGTCTTTGGAGCCGTTCATATATACGTCAACGCCCATACATGTTATGTCAGGTATGCAATAACCCCTTGCCGTATTTTGATGTGCCAGACTCGTGATATCAATTCTGGACCAAACATGAATATCTCGAGTCACACTCGTGGAAACAAATGCAGGCCAAACATAAACATCATGAGTCATACGCATGGGAACGAAAGTCGGTTCAAACGTAAACATCACGAGTCTAACCAATGAGACAAAGAGTGGTTAGTAGCCGCGACTGTACAAAAGAGAAAGCATGCAAAACGTTTAACTATAGATGACGATAGTGAAGAGGAAAATGCAACACTTAAATTACATGTATCATGTATTTGGCAGGATGCGAAACACACACCATGCATTTGGAACAATCCTGAGACTTGTGGCATAAAAGCACCTGTTTCAAATCATTTAAGTGAACACTCAGCGTTATTATAACTATTTTCTATTATGTTTAACGACAAATTGTGGGAAATACTTGTTACGGAAACCAATCTTTTCGCATGCCAAGTAGTAGACAAAGAAGGAAGAAAACAAAATAGACGACTGTTGGTACCCTGTTACTTTCGACGAAATGAATGCCTGCTATGCAGTGTACATTTTGATGGCTCAAGTCGGAAATCTAAACATTCGAATGTATTGGTCTAAACGACCAGTAGTAGAAAGACCAATATTCGTGAACGTGATGTCTTTTAAAAGATATTAACAAATTTGGAGATTGTTACATTTTTGCAATAATGAAACTGCTGACACTTCTGACCGGCGTCGAAAGATAAGACCTATCATCAGCTTTTGGAATAAGAAATTAAAAAAATATATATACACAGCATGCAAATGTCAGCATAGACGAATCCTTAACTAAATATAACGGACGTTTAGCATGTAAACAATTTAATCCATCGACATCTAGAATGTCATTATATCACTAACACAGAATGACGTTTTGAAGAGAAATGCCATTAAAATTTTGAAGAGCTTCTTGGCAACGAGTGCCATAGGTCAGACGCACCCATTTTTTAGTTTATGGGTGAACTACCGTAATTTTTCGCTGTTACACAAGACTTAATCGTATTGCCGAGTCTGATATACTAAAGTTTTGCTGTGATGGTCTTACAAAACGACTTGGTAGCAAGCCATTGCCTATGTAAGTGCCCAAAAAACCACCGAATTAGTCGCTTATTAGCGAGTATATCAGCTGCTTCGTCGACTTTTTCCAATTTTTGTGTATTTATTTTACTCCTTCTTGTAGTCTAGCGCACAGTTTTGCCGACTGGTAACAGTTTGACGTATTTATTTAGCGCATTTGCTATCTCTACATTACAAACTAAGTAAGAAGTGAATTAAAAAACCCGATCGCTGGTTAAATTCACTACAAAGCTTGATGTATCCCACATATTAAAAATATATATAACACGTCGCACTCTCCTCTCACCGCCCCCCCCCCCCCCCCTCTTAACATGCAGTATATTGTATGAGCTGACAATAACGTTGCTCGTGTAACATTTATTTCAGCTCTTGAGCGTCAAACCTGTTAACAGCATCAAGGGAATTGGATGACGAACATGGAGAAGTTTGATGACATCTTACGTAACAATATTTTATGCTTGTTAATCAAATGGTGACGACAATAAATTGAGAGTAAAACTCAATAAAGCAACTGGTTTTGTAGTTGGGTTACACTGTATGTGTTCTTTCCGTTTATTTTTGTTCCCCATTATTATGGTTCACATTCGGTATGTTGATTTCTTATTGACTTACTTTCAAAGCAAAACATACAAACTAGGTATGTGGATGCCAGTGTTGTGGTAAAAATAAACAAAGTAATTATTTTCTTTCTGCACCAGACTTGTGCAGATAGTGTATTTAAGACAAATGCTGCAATTAAAATCTATGCACCGTATCATATTTCCCAGCTTTCGTGTACTTCACATATCTCAATTTCACATTCCAAAAATGGTTCAAATGGTTCTGAGCACTATGGGACTTAACATCTATGGTCATCAGTCCCCTAGAACTTAGAACTACTTAAACCTAACTAACCTAAGGACATCACACACATCCATGCCCGAGGCAGGATCCGAACCTGCGACCGTAGCAGTCACGCGGTTCCGGACTGAGCGCCTAGAACCGCGAGACCACTGCGGCCGGCTCAATTTCACATTCCTATTAGCATATACCGGGTGATCAAAAAGTCAGTATAAATTTGAAAACTGAATAAATCAATCACGGAATAATGTAGATAGAGACGTACAAATTGACACACATGCTTGGAATGACATGGGGTTTTATTATAACCAAAAAAATACGAAAGTTCAAAAAATGTCCGACAGATGGATCTTCATCTGATCAGAATAGCAATAATTAGCATAACAAAGTAAGACAAAGCAAAGATGATGTTCTTTACAGGAAATGCTCAATATGTCCACCATCATTCCTCAACAATAGCTGTAGTTGAAGAATAATGTTGTGAACAGCATTGTAAAGCATGTCCGGAGTTATGGTGAGGCATTGGCGTCGGATGTTGTCTTTCAGCATCCCTAGAGATGTCGGTCGATCACGATACACTTACGACTTCAGGTTACTCCAAAGCCAAAAATCGCACGGACTGAGGTCTGGGGACCTGGGAGGCCAAGCATGACGGAAGTGGCGGTTGAGCACACGATCATCACCAAACGACGCGCGCAAGAGCTCTTTCATGCGTCTAGCAATATGGAGTGGAGCGTCATCCTGCATAAACATCGTACGTTCCAGCAGGTGTTTATCAGCCAGGCTGGGGATGATGCGATTCTGTAACATATCGGCGTACCTCTCACCCGTCACGGTAGCAATTGCAAAACCAGAATGACGCATTTCCTCGAAGAAAAAAGTCCCGATATCGGTAGATGTGTTAAATCAAACCCATACCGTGACTTTCCCGTCGTGCAATGGAGTTTACACGACAGTCCTAGGATTTTCGGTAGCCCAAATTCTGCAGTTGTGGGCGTTGACAGACCCTCGGAGCGTGAAATGAGCTTCGTCGGTCCACAACGCGTTACTCAACCAATGGTCATCTTCCGCTATCTTTTGAAACACCCACACCGCAAACGCCCTCCGCTTCGCCAGGTAACAGTTCATGATGCCGATGGATTTTGTACGGATAGCATCGGAGGGTACGCCTTAATGCCAACCAAACAGTAGTCCATGGAATTCCAGTGCGACGTGCGACTGCACGAGCGCTGACTTTCCCGTGCATAGACGAACCAGACACAGTCTGCATTTCTTCCTCAACTGTCTCAGCAGCATTACGCCTTGTGCTCGGTCGGCCACAACGGGGTCTATCGTCTAAACATCCCATGGCTTTGAACTTTGAAATCATTCTTGCCACAGCTGCATTTGTCAACGGACCTTTACCCGTTCGAATCCCGTTCCTATGGCGGTAGGATCGTAATACTGAACTAGCATATTCCCCATTCTGATAATACAGCTTCACTAAAAGCGCCTTTTCAGGTAATGTCAACATGCTGTGACTTCTGGTGCATCTGATTCTCTCATTACAGCACCTTTTACACACGATTGTCATGCGCAGTCACTGACGTTTTGCTGTCCAGTGCCATCTGTCGGACATTTTGTGAACTTTGTTTTGTTTTTTTTTGTTCTAATAAAACCCCATGTCATTGTAGGCATGTGTGTCAATTTTTACCTCTCTATCTACATTATTCCGTGATTTATTAAGTTTTCAAGTTTATACAGACTTTTTGCTCACCCGGTATTTAACCACTTATTTACTTTCAGTATTCTGTACTCTAAATAGATGGTGTTCTCTCTCTCTCTCTCTCTCTCTCTCTCTCTCTCTCTCTCACACACACACACACACACACACACACACACACACACACACACACAAATTAGGTTTACTTCTCTGCTTTGGAAAACATCCATTCTGACCAAGAGAGGAATATTTCACGAGGATTTAAATTTTGAATAAAACATGAAACTTTTCCTTCTTGTTAGATAGTACCACTGGGGAAGGACATTTTAGTTTAAAGCAAGCAAACTGACCACAAATTTAGCAGATGTAAACTGACGGAAATGTGTAACGAGGAAAAATATCAAACTTCCACGCCTTTTCTGAAGTGCACCATTGTCAAATGGAGTGGCCATTTTTCAAGCTGTGGGTTTAAATAGCCTTTTATGTGTATCAATAACAAGAAATGACAGACATTTTGCACAGGCAGTAGTAGATTTAAAACACTTATTCAGAATTCAAGCAGAACAGCATCGTACGTCAAAATATTCATACAACACGAACTTTTTCTCATTCTGTGTATTTCTCTTTGCACCGGTAGCAACAACAGTAAGTCTCATTGCTATTACGGATAAACAAATGGAGAAGACGCAACAAATAGTGTAATATAAATTTCGATCTCTGCAGAAAGAACAAACAAACGACGGTAACCCGAGATCACGTGACAGTTCGAGCACAGAAAACAATGCTCACTCCAGAGATATTACTACTCTGTGGTATAATTGCTTATACTTTGTAAACATATGACATCGGAGCTGCAAACTGTCAAATATCTCTCATAACAAATTAATTACTGCCTTAATTCAACAAATAAGGAAGACAGTCAAAACAGAGCTGCCAACGATATTATATGTATGTCAATCCACCTACACAATATATAAGTAACAATTCATACTTAGTGTTCTACCGTAACATAAATATGTATGATAACGAAAATAATGTCACCCACACTGTACTGCAGGACACTCGATAATGGCAGTTTAGCCGTTTCGCTGCATGTTTTGTCCTTTATCTAAACTTTTGTTTACGCATTGGGTTGATCTGCTTTGGGAAATGGGTCCAAAATTGCGATTGCAGTGGAAGAGGTATTTCACCTATTCAAGGTTTTCCACGATTTTCGTAGTCCGGTAACTGGACATTTTTTTAAATTACTTCCGCTATATTTGTTCTGTAATCAACAAATGTTTCCTTTCTTTCACTGTGTATTATTTTATGGATAATCCACTACCGAACAGAGCCCTATCCGACATATATATATATATAAAGGTTTCAGTATCCTTTGAAAAATTTTCTCATACTTGGAAAACAGGCCAACGTCTTATTTTGACGGTCAATTCCAACAATTCCCTTACTGTATTCAAGGATGCATACGGGTTTCATTGTTTTTATAAACAGTTTGTCTATGTGTTCAAACATTTCTACATTTTCGTATTTCATTGCCATCATATACACGTCACGCTTGTCTTTTCATCTAAGAACCAAAATATTACTACAACTCCTCCATAAACATTCTCTAGTTTCTTTAACATTTATTTCTGAATTTTTTGGCATACATCTCTTTTGCCTATTGCTGGAACAGTCCCGATAACATATGTATTTTCCTGGTGTAGATTTAAAAATAGATTGAGGGAGGAGTACCAGTTGTAAAGAAACAAAGTATATCCATTATTCAGTGTGGAATCCACAAGTCCTTGACAACATTTTGTGATGCACTGTTATTCTGATCAGTTTTGTCCAGGCCAATAAATATTTTGAAGCCTAACAATAACCCGCACTTGCCTCTTGTAGTTTGTAAACGCTTCTACGGACAAATCTACGGCATCTCGAGATCATGTGACCAGGCTGGCAATGTACACTCCTGGAAATGGAAAAAAGAACACATTGACACCGGTGTGTCAGACCCACCATACCTGCTCCGGACACTGCGAGAGGGCTGTACAAGCAATGATCACACGCACGGCACAGCGAACACACCAGGAACCGCGGTGTTGGCCGTCGAATGGCGCTAGCTGCGCAGCATTTGTGCACCGCCGCCATCAGTGTCAGCCAGTTTGCCGTGGCATACGGAGCTCCATCGCAGTCTTTAACACTGGTAGCATGCCGCGACAGCGTGGACGTGAACCGTATGTGCAGTTGACGGACTTTGAGCGAGGGCGTATAGTGGGCATGCGGGAGGCCGGGTGGACGTACCGCCCAATTGCTCAACACGTGGGGCGTGAGGTCTCCACAGTACATCGATGTTGTCGCCAGTGGTCGGCGGAAGGTGCACGTGCCCGTCGACCTGGGACCGGTCCGCAGCGACGCACGGATGCACGCCAAGACCGTAGGATCCTACGCAGTGCCGTAGGGGACCGCACCGCCACTTCCCAGCAAATTAGGGACACTGTTGCTCCTGGGGTATCGGCGAGGACCATTCGCAACCGTCTCCATGAAGCTGGGCTACGGTACCGCACACCGTTAGGCCGTCTTCCGCTCACGCCCCAATATCGTGCAGCCAGCCTCCAGTGGTGTCGCGACAGGCGTGAATGGAGGGACGAATGGAGACGTGTCGTCTTCAGCGATGAGAGTCGCTTCTGCCTTGGTGCCAATGATGGTCGTATGCGTGTTTGGCGCCGTGCAGGTGAGCGCCACAATCAGGACTGCATACGACCGAGGCATACAGGGCCAACGCCCGGCATCATGGTGTGGGAGCGATCTCCTACACTGGCTGTACACCTCTGGTGATCGTCGAGGGGACACTGAATAGTGCACGGTACATCCAAACCGTCATCGAACCCATCGTTCCGGCAAGGGAACTTGCTGTTCCAACAGGACAATGCACGTCCGCATGTATCCCGTGCCACCCAACGTGCTCTAGAAGGTGTAAGTCAACTACCCTGGCCAGCAAGATCTCCGGATCTGTCCCCCATTGAGCATGTTTGGGACTGGATGAAGCGTCGTCTCACGCGGTCTGCACGTCCAGCACGAACGCTGGTCCAACTGAGGCGCCAGGTGGAAATGGCATGGCAAGCCGTTCCACAGGACTACATCCAGCATCTCTACGATCGTCTCCATGCGAGAATAGCAGCCTGCATTGCTGCGAAAGGTGGATATACACTGTACTAGTGCCGACGTTGTGCATGCTCTGTTGCCTGTGTCTATGTGCCTGTGGTTCTGTCAGTGTGATCATGTGATGTATCTGACCGCATTAATGTGTCAATAAAGTTTCCCCCTCCTGGGACACTGAATTCACGGTGTTCTTATTTCAATTTCCAGGAGTGTATGTTGACAATGCAAAATCTGTTCCGCACATGCGTATACTCACTCCAGAGATAATTCTACTCTTTGTGTTATACAGATCATATATACATTATTTGGTTGTGCATACATCTATGGTGCACAGCCAAAAAGACGACACACTTGAAAAGAAAACCTTAACATTGTTGTTCATGCACATACTCTGGAAGCATGCCATAGCATCAGTATGATACATACGAGAACGTCACAATTTAGGAAAAAATATTGAAAATAGAAGGTACATAAACATAGACGTCAAACAAAACATCCCATACCCAACAAATACCTACCAATTAATAACACCTACGATTGTTATATACACAGACTACTACAAACATACGGCAACCATAGATCAGACAGAAGCGAACCTGGACACTCGTTATAAATGTCACACTTGCTGATTTACACTACGCTACAGGCCTTTATGCAACAAAACTGTTGACGCGGGAATGATTTCGAAACTAACATTCCATGCAGGTCTACTAAGTTTTAGAGTTGTAGGTATTTTCCTGTTGGAAATTAGTTTAAGAGCAGCAGTTCTCCTTATGATTAGATGTTTTGTTGACAATATGGAGTCAGACCTGAAGATGCTCAAGACGATTATAATTTATATTAAAAGTACTGCTCGTCTATAACAAACTACTGTATATTTATATTCTGAAGTAGTCTTTGAAATATTACATTAATACGTATATAAATAAAAGGATCATGAATTAAAGTAGCGTTGACACCCAAAAGAGCAGTATTGCGTGAATAAAATCAATGTATAGCTATATAACGGGTATGTCAGCTCGTATTGCGAATGTATCGCCAATCACGCTGATCCGCTTAGCATGCATCATCTCCAGTCGCTTGAGCACGGATACCGTGAAAATACTAAATTGTTCGGCAAGGGGAGGACTCTGACAGTTTCGCTACACACTTCGTATTGCAGCATCTAGAGCTGTGCGCGGAGACGGATATTCGCAGCTATATTGTTTTTGCAGATAAAAGCCTACACCGATGAGGATATCCGCGGGTGTATCCGTGGATATCCGCAATAATAATTACTTGGTGGCTGAAAGTTAAATGACAGTGCCGGTACGGTGTGGCCGAGCGATTCTAGGCACTTCAGTGTGGAACTGCGCGACAGCTACGGTCGCAGGTTTGAATCCTGCCTCGGGCATGGATGTGTGTGATGTCCTTAGGTTAGTTAGGTTTAAGTAGTTCTACGTTCTAGGGGACTGATGACCTCAAATGTTAAGTCCCATAGTGCTCAGAGCCATTTGAACTATTTGAACAGTGCCAGTATTACAATTTTCGTCTATTCTTGATATACTACAGTCAGATAATCAACCGCTTCAGTTCTAATTGTGTTATTGCTTCAAAATCATGACCATTTTCGGGAAATTGTAAGATCGTCTTGTGGATTTTGCGGCTTCTGTCAGTTCTCTTTTAATGCACTAACGTAGCGATAGCAATTGTAGCAACTAAACTGACTTCCAATTAAATAATAATCTGACTTCTAATTAACAGGTACATTTGTCCTTACCTCCTAATCTTCTGCTGTCTTGAGCATGGCCAGCATCGCCCCTCATCTCTTCTAGCAGGGATTTCGGATCATTAACTAAAGGTTTGGAGGAGGCAAAGGCGAAATTCTACAGACGAGATGTCGGACAGATCTGTTAAAATCTTGCATATATCTCCATAATAACGCACGTGGAAATGCGAAAGAGTCTGTTACATTAAAGTATCGGATACTACAAAAACAGGAATAGCACGAACCTGACACAGAAAATACTTGATGTAGGACAAGACAAAGGAAACAATTTGCAACATAGACGAGCTCTCTATTAGTTCGTCCAGCCCTTGATCACAGAGAGAGTATACCCTGGGAAATAAATTGTAATGTTTATTAGTATTCTACATCTACATCTATGTAGATACTCCGCAAGTCACCGTCCGGTGCGTGGCGGATGGTACCTTGTACCACTACTGGTCATTTCGTTTCCTATTCCTCTCGCAAATAGAGCGATGGAAAAACGACTGTTTATATGCCTCTGTATGAGCCCTAATTTCCCGAATCTTGTCTTCGTGCTCCTTAAGCGCTTATGTATGTTGGGGCAGCAGAATCGTTCGACAGTCAACTTCAAGTGTCGGTTCTTTAAACTTTCTCAATAGTGTTTCTCGAAAATAACGTCGCCTTCCCTCCAGAGATTCGCATTTGAGTTCCCAAAGCATCTCCGTAAAACTTGTTGTTCGCATTTGATTTCCCAAAGCATCTCCGTAAAACGTGTTGTTCGAACCTACCGGCAACAAATCTACCAAGCGGCCTCTGAATTCATTCGATGTCTTCCTTCAGTCCGACCTGGTAAGGATCCCAAACACTCTAGTAGTGCTCAAGAATACACCATGTGATCAAAAGTATCCGGACACCTGGCTGAAAATGACTTACAAGTTCGTGGCGTCCTCTATCAGTAATGCTGGAATTCCATATGGTTTTGGCAGCTTCCATTCTCGCAGGTATACGTTCAATCAGGTGCTGGAGGGTTACTTGGGCAATGGCAGCCCATTCTTCACCGAGTGCTTGCAAGAGCCCCTCGCTTCTGAACTGATGCTGTTATTGCTTTGCTTAGCCGCGAGTCTGTAGAGGGTGGTATATGTGACGTACAGTATAACTGGTCAGCATTTCCACCCGGAATTTGCGAGTCTAAGTCGGACCTTCCTTGATCCGTCTTGGTGGCTTATGTCGTCGGATTTCCTCCTACCTGCGCGAGGTGCAGCTCTCGTAAATGTCGTCCCGTGCAGATTGTTCATTGGCGCATTGGATGTCTCTGTCGGTGGAAGCTAATTATCTGAAATTGCTGTCGATCAACTTTGGGGTATCTATTTACTCGAAATTAACATTCAGAATGCCGTAATATCACTTTTATTCCTATTAGATCAATAATGAAACATTCATGTCACAAACTACTCGTAACCGAGAGCATGGCTACCATCGAATAAGACAGGAAGAGATCTTAACGCCGACTTTGGCACGCAGTCCTATCATTTACTAGTTTCGCCACAGTTCGTGGATTTCCGATCAAGTTCGTACTTACTAATATATGCATTTGTTAATGAACGGGTGTGAATTTTAACAAGGCAAAATTATGATAAATAGTTTTAAACATCCAGAGGCTCCTCCTATTATTCATGTTGTCATAAATGACTTTAATTATTAAATATAAATAAACAAAATCGGTGACTTTGGCGCCAAGATGGCGGTACTTCCTGTCATGTATATTTCCCAGGCTGACGCTTGTTGCTACGGTCCAGCGCCGAGCCCCACCCCACTACGCACGACATGGTCGCTTCGTCACCTAGCCAGCCAGCCCGTCAGCTGGGCCGATCAGAGAAAAGCTCATTAAGACCAACCGGTGCCTCGCATGACGTAACACCCCGCCTCTCATTCATTGACACTGGGTCACTCACCTGCCGACTTACTCTTAAAGTAAATATTATGATTTCCTCATTCCACTTACGTCTATTACAGATTCTTTCCATATTATCATGTCTTTCTATATTTAATACACAAATAAGTTAGTAAGTTAGTTGCTACGTCGGATTAGAGTATTTCTCATACCATTGTTTTAATTTTTTTTTCTACTCTAAAGAGATATCTGTCTGGCAGCTACTATTCATGCTCTTCAACTTACGAGGCTTCCCCATAACTACCACGATATCGTTTTACATCCACTACATTGTAAATTCCTGTGACTACTTTCGACTCAGGATGAGCCACTTCCACATTAGGATGTGGTTCAAATGGTTCAAATGGCTCTGATCACTATGGGACTTAACATCTATGGTCATCAGTCCCTTAGAACTTAGAACTACTTGAACCTAACTAACCTAAGGACATCACACAACACCCAGTCATCACAAGGCAGAGAAAATCCCTGACCCCGCCAGGAATCGAACCCGGAAACCCGGGCGTGAGAAGCGAGAACGCTACCGCACGACCACGAGCTGCGGACTAGGACGTGGTACCCTACGGACCACATAAGGACCTTAAAAAAATCTCATAAAATTTCTTAATTTCAGCGTCAGTTTTGGACGATTTCCTGTGAGCTGTAATCAGTACTAAGTCTCCCACTACATATTCCTTGACTATAATATTCCCACCATGCCTTGCCTTCCGATAAGCCCCTTTTGCTTTCATCCTGCTTAACACCAATTCGCGTTTTTCTTCTACAGTCACGTCAGATCTCTTTGGGAATTTCACTACATTCTCAATCATATTTCTAGGCATTTTGCCCGTTAGCAACTCATATGGAGATACCTCAGTTGTCGAATGTGGCAGTTCGTTCAGTATCTCTTCAAACTCTTTAATATACATTCCCCAAGCAGTGTGATGGTCGTGGCAGTAAGCCCTACAAAGCTGTCCCAGCTCATTCAACACTCTCTCTACCGGGTTCGAAACTGGGTGAAACCTTGTTATATACAATCCTGGAAATGGAAAGAAGAACACATTGACACCGGTGTGTCAGACCCACCATACTTGCTCCGGACATTGCGAGAGGGCTGTACAAGCAAGGATCACACGCACGGCACAGCGAACACACCAGGAACCGCGGTGTTGGCCGTCGAATGGCGCTAGCTGCGCAGCATTTGTGCACTGCCGCCGTCAGTGTCAGCCAGTTTGCCGTGACATACACCTCTGGTGATCGTCGAGGGGACATTGAATACTGCACGGTACATCCGAACCGTCATCGAACCCATCGTTCTACCATTACTAGACCGGCAAGGGAACTTGCTGTTCCAACAGGACAATGCACGTCCGCATGTATCCCGTGCCACCCAACGTGCTCTAAAAGGTGTAAGTCAACTACCCTGACCAGCAAGATCTCCGGATCTGTCCCCCATTGAACATGTTTGGGACTGGATGAAGCGTCGTCTCACGCGGTCTGCACGTCCAGCACGAACGCTGGTCCAACTGAGGCGCCAGGTGGAAATGGCATGGCAAGCCGTTCCACAGGACTACATCCAGCATCTCTACGATCGTCTCCATGGGAGAATAGCAGCCTGCATTGCTGCGAAAGGTGGATATACACTGTACTAATGCCGACATTGTGCATGCTCTGTTGCCTGTGGTTCTGTCAGTGTGATCATGTGATGTATCTGACCGCAGGAATGTGTCAATAAAGTTTCCCCTTCCTGGGACAATGAATTCACGGTGTTCTTATTTCAATTTCCAGGAGTGTATATGGCTTTGATGTCTAGCTTCTCCAACATCTTCTTCCATGCTCTGGATACGAATTGAGACCCATTATCACTGAGCATTTTTTTTTTGGTTTACCTACAGTGCGAACGTAATCCTTCTCTAACTTATTTACCATTACTTTCCCTGTGCATCTCCTTAAGGGAGACAGCCTCAAAAAATTGCAAATACATCCATTATCACCAAAACGTATTTAAACCCCCCTCTTGAGGTCGGTAGTGGCCCAAATACATCCACCGATGACATCTCACCAATTTCTTCCGGTATAATACCTGTACATCTGACCCTTGCTACTAAATGTAGGTGTCTTCGTTTTCTGACACTTCTCGCAGCTTTCCAGTACCTTTCTAGCCCTCTTCACCATATTACTCAAGATGCATGTTTCTGCCAATTTTTCAGAACACTTTTTAGGTCCAAAATGTCCATAGCTCATGTGAATATACCAGAGAAATTCATTTATGGTATGGTCAGGCAAACACAACTTCCAGTTCTCCCATACCAGGTTAGTCCTGTGATATAGTATTCCCTTTTCTACTGGGTAATATTGCCTCACTTGTGGTTCTTGATTTTCTTCCCATTTCTCCTTTGCCTTACGCAACCTTTCGTCCTTCTCTTGTTCCTGTGATATATTCCTCAGATACCCTTTCAAAAATGGTTCAAATGGCTCTGAGCACTATGCGACTTAACATCTGTGGTCATCAGTCGCCTAGAACTTAGAACTAATTAAACCTAAATAACCTAAGGACATCACACACACATCCATGCCCGAGGCAGGATTCGAACCTGCGACCGTAGCAGTCGCGCGGTTCCGGACTGAGCGCCTAGAACCGCGAGACCACCGCGGCCGGCAGATACCCTTTAACCTTATCCTAATATGCCACACCTTTCATATATAACAAATGGATTTCTCGAGAATCCGACACATCTTGATTCTCCTGATTCATTCCCAATGGTAATCTGGACAGCGCGTCCGCTACTACGTTGTCTTTACCAGGTCTGTAATGTATCTCATATCCTTAAGAGCTATAGTCCAACGAGTGAGTCTGCCATGTGTTAATCTGCAGCTTTTCATAAAAGATAAAGCCTTGTGGTCTATGTATACTTTTACTTTTCTACCCATTAAATAGTATCTGAACTTTTTGAAGGCCCATACTATGGCCAATGCCTCCTTTTCAGTAACGATATAGTTACGCTCGCATTTTGTCAACAACCTACTCGCGAATCCGATAGTTCGATGTTCTACCTCCTCTTCCGTCTCTTATCATTTGGAATTGGTGAGGACCAATTCCAAAGTACGAACTATCTGCTGACAGACAAAATTCTGTGTCCAGTTTAGGGTGGTAGAGTATTCCCCCTTTACATAGAGCTTCTTTTATGTCACTGAACTCTTCCTGACACTGCTCTGTCCACAACCAAGGTACATTCTTTCCGATTAAATTACGCAGTGACTTTTCAATTAATACCTGTTTATCCAAGAATTTTCGGTAAAACTTAGACAAACCGAGAAACGACTTTATTTACACCTTATTTCTTGGCTGTGGGAATTCTTTGATAGACTCCAATTCCTTAGGATTCGGCTTAATACCCTCTGCCGATATAATATGCCCTAAAAATTGTATTTCGCTCTTTCCGAATTCTGACTTAATTAAATTCACGGTAACATTGCCCCCTTGAAACGCTTTCAACGCGTCTTCCAGAATCCTATTGTGCTCTTGCCAATCACTAGGAGCAATCAGGATGTCGTCCACATAAACGGAGATTCTAGACAATAATTCTTCTCCCAGTATGTTATCCAACACCCTTATGAACGCTGCTACCGATATATTCAATCCGAATGGGAGAACTTTGAAATGATAACACCTGCCTCTATATACAAAAGCTGAGTACTGTTTAAATTTCTCAGCCAATTTTATTTGCCAGTACCCGGCAGTCATATCGAGGCTAGATAATTTACTGGCCCCTTCGAACTTTTGCAACAATTCTTCAAGAGATTCTGGCCTAACATTCTGAGGCTCTATTATCTTTTTCAGTATCTTAGCATCCACTGAATCATCTTTCTTTGTCACATATATTAACGGATTGCAATATTGACTCGTCGATCTTTCGACAGCCGGCCGGAGTGGCCGTGCCGTTCTAGGCGCTACAGTCTGGAGCCGAGCGACCGCTACGGTCGCAGGTTCGAATCCTGCCTCGGGCATGGATGTGTGTGATGTCCTTATGTTAGTTAGGTTTAATTAGTTCTAAGTTCTAGGCGACTGATGACCTCAGAAGTAAATTCGCATAGTGCTGAGAGCCATTTGAACTCTTCCTTACTCACCATTTCGTCTTCCTCTAAAAGAGTTTCTTTAATATCCTCTTTTGTTACCCTTTTGATCTGTATTGGTCCACTGTTCATTTGAGTTCGTGTTCGAACCACACACGAACTCACCTCTAGTTTTCTTTTTCGGTAATTTCTCTTTCGGGACCCCTTTCGGTCCTGCCACCCTCATACCTCTCTCCCTGTTCTTCGTCCCGTCTATTACCATGGCCGTTCGAACTACCTCGGTTCCAGTCTCCTCTACCACGTCTGTTATGCCCATTATCACGCCTCTCGTTTGCCCTCATGTTATTGTGATTCCTGTTACGCTCTCTCCAGTTCTCATTTTCCCTAGACCTCCAATTTACACCTCTCCAGCCGTTACTGGATGTTGCCTTCCCTGATAAAGCACCTAATTGTTCAAGTGCTTGTAATATCTCCTCAGTTTTCTTTTTAGGTATGCCTATCAACTTTTCTTGCACAGATGTCGGCAACACTACTGCAATAAGATCCTCCTCACTCAGTGGATTATCTAAATACAATTTTTTTTCGCAGACTCTCTGGAAATAATCTTTGTAACTATCGTACCCACTCCCAAGAAAATTTCTCCCTTTGATAGATACTATTACGTATATTACCTTGTGTACTGTTAGACCAATACTTGTCCAAAAATTCTTAATAAATTCGTCATAAGTTTGGCATGCTTCTCCTGCTCTCATTCCCCACGACAGAGCGTCCCCTTCCATTCTGCTAGCGACGCAACCTATTTTTCTTCTGTCATACCAATTTTCTGGCAAAACCCCTTAAAATTGCTTTATAAATGCTTTGGTGTGTAACTTCCCTCTCGTATCGAAATTATGGAAAGTACACACCCTGAGAGAGTGGTCCTCATTATTAATTTTACCACTATTATTACCTGTTTCCATTAGATTTTTAAATTTAGCATGTAATTTCTTTTCTACCCTTTCAGCAAAGACATCAGTGCCTCTGTTTGTAAAATCACTGACTTCTTGCTGAATACTAGCTACCTTGTCAGATATAACTTAGGCCGGCCAGAGTGGCCTGCGGTTCTAGGCGCTGCAGTCTGCAACCGAGCGACCGCTACGGTCGCAGGTTCGAATGCTGCCTCGGGCATGGATGTGTGATGTCCTTAGGTTAGTTAGGTTTAATTAGTTCTAAGTTCTAGGCGACTGATGACCTCAGAAGTTAAGTCGCATAGTGCTCAGAGCCGTTTGAACCATTTGATATCACTTTAGTATTATTCTCTACCAAATCCGACAATTCTGACTTTACTTCCTCCACTCTCTCGTTTACTTTGGATATTTCCCCTTTTTGCTTTTTAATGTCCTTAATAACGTGCTTATCGAAAGTTGTGATACTTTGTTTAAGTTCACTGATATCTCTACTGTGATGCACTATTGCAGTCTCGGTTGTGGTTATCCTCTTTGACAAATCACTTGCTACCGTTTTCTGATCTTTTACTATTGTTGATATCCTTCCCTCTATTTCGGTGAATTTATTGTCAGCTTTTTTGATATACTCATCTAGCCTATTAGTATTTTTCTTAATTTCCCCAGTGATTTCTTCCCTAGTTTTCTGGTTAACTTCCTCTATTTTCTTACTCAACTCTTTGTTACCATTCATTATAGCTATCAACATTTCCCTGATGCCCATTTCTTCACCTCTACTCAGTATAGCCTCTGGTACTGTGTTTCCACCCTCTCTAACAACGTTTCCAGTGGGAGACAAAAGCCCCTGTTTCTGCAGTTTCTAAACTTTCTACCATCTTTCCCTGCTCATCATTCCCTACTACATCAACCATTTCACTTTCCAGTCGCTCTTTAGACCTAGCAAGTGTTAACAATTCATCGCTACTCTCCGCTAAATTTGCGTTGGCTTGGGCCATATTTTGCTCTATATTTTCTGGCAAGTCACTCATTTTAACGTTTTTCCCATTTCTCAACAACAAACCCTTCTGCATCCGAATCTCAAATCTATCACCCCTAGAATGTTTAAAGTTTGACTTACGTTAGGTAAATTTCGTTGTTCTCGAGCCGTGGCATTAATTTGAGGCTGGCTCGACCGCTGCGCCGAGCGTCGAACTCTGAACTGCCGCGAGCGAACCTCCGGCGCACCCCTGTTTTGCCGCTCCTTCGATCTGCCTGCCGCGCGCTGCTGCCTCCTCTTGAAACGTCCCCTTTGAAAAATTATACATGACTATGCTTAATCTGACACACAATATCTTTTTAGCGCAACGCAGTCTAACTTTCAATAATCCCTACAAAAGAATGGCCCTGACTAACATTAACCTATACCTTCCACAAATCAATTACCTCACAAAAATCTTCGTTACTCGAACTACTGCAGTACAGCGAGCGCCACTACTGCCAGCTAAATAAAAGATTCAAACTACTGAAGGCACTAGCTACTGATAGGCATAGTTAGCAAATGAAAGATTTTGATAGAGAACAAACAATGTATTTACCTCAATAGTGTTCAAAAGTCATAATGCATTTAGCAGTCCATGACATCCAGTCTTACAAATTTCAAAACTCCGCCATCTCTCTCCCCACATCCACCACTGCTGGCGGCTCACCTCCAACTGCGCAACGCTACACGCTAACAGCCAACTGCCCAACACTACAATGGCAGACAACAATGCAAACTAGCCACAGACTGCACACAGCACAGCCAGTGATTTTCATACAGATCGCTACGTGGTGTTACCATAAAAAAACTAAACAGCTTCCTTACACTCTGTACCTGTGGCGGTCCTTGCCACGTCCGTTGCTGCCGCCTCCTTTTCCTCGATGTCTTCCCAACGATCGATCGTTCGACTCGCGACCGCGAAATGTTAGTAATCCTTAGACGCGATTTTTCCACAACACGACTTTACTGCGTTTCGCGACACCAATTACGCACTCCGCGTACCGTTCACTTTAATGTTGCTACCCTCTACCCATTGTAAGTTCACTATCCACTTCCTGCTTCCGTTTCAGATACTTGAAATCACTTTTACTTGCTGTTCGTAACACTTTTTACAAGTCGGCACTCTCGAATGAAAATTTGGTACCTTCAATAATAATCTTCTTGATAGTATTCGTCCGCCCACGCAGTTTTATCCGACGTCATGGACGCCAAAGTGAAAACTTGGCATCTGTCTTCTTAATGCTCTCCCTCTCACATAGCTTTATTCCACCGAATTGGATGCCGGTTAGAAGATTTGACAACTGTCTTCTTAATGCTCTTCCTCCCACGCAGTTTTATTCCGTCGCAAGGGATGCCAAATGCAAGATCCCCTCGCTTCTAAACTGATACTGTTATTGCTCAGCTTAGCTGCGAGTCCGTAGAGGGTGGTACATTTTACGTACAGTGTAACTGGTTATGATTTCCACCCGGAATTTGCGAGTGTTATGTCGAACCTTCCTTGATCCGCCTTGGTGGGTTGTGTCGTCGGATTTTCCTCCTACCTGTGCTCGGAGCAGCTCACGTAAATGTCGTCCCGTGCAGATTCTTCATTGGCGCATTGGATGTCTCTGTCGGTGGAAGCCAATTATCTGAAATAGCTGTCGATCAACTTTGGGGTATCTATTTACTCGAAATTAACATTCAGAATGCCGTAATATCACTTTTATTCCTATTAGATCAATAATGATACACTCATGTCACAAACTACTCATAACCGAGAGCATGGCTACCAGTGAATAAAACAGGAAGAGCTCTTAACGCCGACTGCCGACTTTGGCGCTCAGTCCGTATCTTCCTAGTTTCGTCACAGTTCGTGGATTTACGGTCAAGTTCGTACGTACTTACTTGTTAATGAACGGGTGTGAATTTTAACAAGGCAAAATTATGATAAATATTTTTAAACATCCAGAGGCTCCTCCTAGTATTCATGTTGTCATAAATGACTTTAATTATTAAATATAAATAAACAAAATCGGTGAGTTTGTCGCCAAGATGGCGGTACTTCCCGTCATGTATATTTCCCAGGCTGACGCTTGTTGCTACGGTCCAGCGCCGAGCCCCACCCCACTACGCGCGACATATGGTCGCTTCGTCACCTAGCCAGCCAGCGTGGGAAATGCTCTCCGCCTCATGGCCGGCTACGGACTACAGCACTTCCTAACTATCGTGAATACATCAATAAGAGACAATAATTTATTTAAACTGGTAAAAAGGTCTTCCTCACGTAAGAGGCACCTTACATGCTGCGCTGAAAAGAGGTATCGATGTCGGTCGGTGAGGCCTGGCACGAAGTCGGCGTTACAAAACATCCCAAATGCGTTCTATAGCATTCACGTCAGGACTCTGTGCAGGCTAGTCCATTAAAGGGATGTTACTGTCGTGTAACCATTCCGCCACAGGCCGTGCATTATGAACTGCTGCTCGATCGTATTGAAAGATGTAGTCGCCATCCCCGAATTGCTCTTCAACAGTGGAAAGCAAGGAGGTGCTTAAAACATCAATGTAGGGCTGTACTGTGATAGTGCGACGCAAAACAACAAGTGGTGCAAGCTACCTCCATGAAAAACACGACCACACCATAACACAACCGCCTCCGAATTTTACTGTTGGCACTACACACGCTGGCAGATGACGTTCACTGGGCATTCGCCACACCCACACCCTGGCATCGGATTGCCACATTGTGTATCGTTATTCGTCACTCCACACAACGTTTTTCCACTATTCAACCCTCCAATGTTTACGCTCCTTACACCAAGCGATGCTTCGTTTGGCATTTACCGGCGTGATGTGTGGCTTATAAGCAGCCGCTCGACCGTGAAATCCAAGTTTTCTCACCTCCCACCAGACTGTCATAGTATTTGCACTGGATCCTGATGCAGTTTGGAATTCCTGTGTGATGGTGTGGATAGATGTCTGCCTACTACACATTACGACCCTCTTCAACTGTCGGCGGTCTTTGTCAGCCAACAGACGTAATCGGCCTGTACGATTTTGTGTCGTAAGTGTCCCTTCTCGTTTCCACTTCACTGTCATATCGGAAACAGTGGATCTAGTGATGTTTAGGAGTGTGGACATCTCGCGTACAGACGTAGGACACAATTGACACCCAATCACGTGACCACGTTCGAAGTCCGTGAGGTCTGCGGAGCGTCCCATTCTGCTCTCTCACGATGTCTAATGATTACTGAGGTCGTTGATATGGAATACCCGGCAGTAGATAGCAGCACAATGCACCTAATATGAAAAACGTATGTTTTTAGGGGTGTCCGGATACTTTTGATAACATAGTGTAGATCGCACCAGTGTCCTATATGCGGTCTCCTTCACAGGTGAACCAGTCTTTCCTGAAATTATCCCAATAAGCCTAAGTCGACCATTCGCCTTCCCTACCACAGTTTTCACATGCTCGTTCCATTTCATGTCGCCCCAGACATTTAAACGACTTGACTGTGTCAAGTAGGACATTAGTAATACAGTAGGCCAATATTACAGGTTTGTTTTTCCTACTCACCCACATTAACTTACATTTTCCCTCATTGAGAGTTAGTTGACATTCATTTACAGCAACTAGACGTTTTGTCAAAATCGTCTTGTATCTGCCTACAATCACTCAACTCCGACACTTTTCCTTACACCACGGCATCATCAGCAAACAGCCGCAGATTTCTGTCCACTCTGTCGGCCAAATCACGTATGTACATAGAGAAGAACAGCGGTCCTATCATACATACTTCCCTGGGGTACAGTTGACGATACCCTTTTCTGTGACTAAAATTCGGGGTTTATTATTTAAGAAGTTTCCGAGCCCTCACATATCTGTGAACTTATTCCAAATGCTCGTATCTTCGTTAACAGCCTGAAATGAGGCACCGTGTCAAGTGCTTTCCGGAAATGTAGAAATACGGAATCTGCCTGTTGCCCCGTAGTTCGCAGGAAATCATGTGAGAAAACTGCAATAAAGGATACTGTGGCATCAAGCAGTCAGGCCTGCAACATGAGTTGTCTGCCAAGCGAGTGGATTTATTCTTATTTATCGAGTAACATCAATGGCTGATTATGAGCTCTAGTACCCAAAATTAAGGTACAAATTATTCTCCTGTTTGAATATTACGCAACGGAAACGGATAACGCACATATGACTATTAGTAATTTACACAACTTTACTACGCTCTGGCAATACCACATTTTCTTTCTTACCCAACGGCTTTGATCAACACGTGGCCATCGCACTGAATATGAATAGCGCACACATTATAAATTCTGGATATCATGACTACACACTATTCGAAGAACTAGGCCACCAATCTTTTTCTTTTCACTATGTTTTTTATTCCGATAAATTCTATTATGATTCAAAGATAACCTAAACAAACCACTACATTTTATACGACAATTACAGATGAGAAACTCCGCCCAGTGGGTATGGCTTTACATTGGTGATTCTGTATCTTAGGGTCTTGTAATTATCTAACGCTACAGTGCACTTTCTGGATAGGATGGTGGATCTTTTGCTATATCTCTCACTTCGACTCTCACACCCATCATCACGAAAATTTACTCCAGACCGAGCAGTACAAAAAGAAACATGTGTAATCCACTGCTTCTGAATCTATCTTGTTACTCTCCCATGCAAACCACACATACTTAAATTACATGAAATACATCACTTCACTTTCAGCTTCCCCACTTCAATTAGTATTCATCCCAGTTTCACACAACACTGCCACACTTCGTAACTTTTCTTTCCTACTACGAACTCTGGAGGATATATGCACGTCTTCCTGTGCAGTGCAAGCCAAGTGGCATTGCTGGATAGACGGTTGACTCACCTTGCTTCTCTCTCAGAGTATCAGAGTTTGAATCTAGCGTCACACGGAAACATAACACGCAAAGTAATATTAAGATCATATTCATCTTTCCTACCATGAACTCTGGAGGATATATGCACGTCTTCCTGTGCAATGAAAGCCAAGTGGCATTGCTGGATAGACGGTTGACTCACCTTGCTTCTCTCTCAGAGTATCAGAGTTTGAATCTAGCGTCACACGGAAACATAACACGCAAAGTAATATTAAGATCATATTCATCTTTCCTACCATGAACTCTGGAGGATATATGCACGTCTTCCTGTGCAATGAAAGCCAAGTGGTGTTGCCGGATAGACGGCTGAATCACTTTGCTTCTCTCTTAGAGTATTAGAGTTTGAATCTAGCGTCACACGGAAACATAACACGCAAAGTAATATTAAGATCATATTCGTCACACACGCGAGTCCTCAACTGATACCTTTGACGAGTACTTCTCTTTATCCTTTGTCTCATACACAGATCGAGACTCACACAGTACTCACCCATGGAAGTGCTCGTCTCTAATTACCAAGTCCTGCACACGCCATTTCTTAAATATTTCCAACTTATAGTACACACGCCAGTGATTCAGCTTAACTTTATCACTCGGAAGTATTTCAACTTAGTACTATCACTCGCAAGTATTTCAACTTATTGCTACACGTGGTTTCATTTTGACCGTTGGTCACTTACAAAGATTACTACGATCTCCTTAATATTACCTACCTGTCATTTAATTCTCCCCCCCCCCCCCCGCTCCCCTCCCAACCAAAAAAGTTCCTGAAATAGAGAAATAATTATTCCAAACTACTCTTAAGTATTTCATATGCATACCATCTCTCCACTCTTTTGTCTTTACAGAGCACACCTAAGACAGGTCTTACCAACACAAGATGCAGCGCCAGAGTGCTGAAACATGGCCGTTTTTGAAGTCATCTCACACCTCCGCCAAGGTGGGGGAGCACCATGCTACCGTATTGGCCAGGCACATTTCAGGCGCTCAAAGCTCAGGTAAATTTCGTCTCTCTGGTTCCACCAAAGGTGACCAAAGTACCGCCTCGAAGATGATCACATATTGCACAATCACTATCTGCGGTTAGCAGACAACCACACATTCATTCATTTCACAGATCTCACCAAATTGGATGTAGGGATTTATTTTGTGGGAGTGCACATGTGATCAATTAAATAAATACATTGTCCTTCTTTCCTACACTGGTATCCGGCTTTGGTGTATTAAGTGAAATTGAGTTATTATCACAAAAAATATGTTGTTCTGACAAGAATAACGAAGAATGTTGTACCTATTTTCAATGTCGGGCGGTACTGTACCCTTTCAAGCTAACCGTTGCACTTGTGGTGGTTCATGACTGAAATAATCGCGATTGCGTTACGTTTAATGCGAAACAATTGGAACTGGAGTTGTAAGGTTCAAAAAATGGTTCAAATGGCTCTGGGCACTATGGGACATAACATCTATCGTCATCAGTCCCCTGGAACTTAGAACTACTTGAACCTAACTAACCTAACGACATCACACAACACCCAGACATCACGAGGCAGAGAAAATCCCTGACTCCACTAGGAATCGAACCCAGGAACCCGGGCATAGGAAGCGAGAACGCTACCGCACGACCACGACATGCGGGCGGAGTTGTAAGGTCCATGGCTGCTACTGAGAACAGTAGGCGCGCCCAAAGATACACAAATCGCGGCGACTTCCGTGCTACTGAGCTCCACGAACCTACTACAAATAACCACTGAATGCAACTGAGGACGAGAGGTCCTCTCCCATCTGTTTCGTTACTGGGAGTATCGCAACACAGCAAGTGTCCGCCGGCAGAAATAGGAAATCGTAGTCAACTTAAGCACAGTGACGGTTAAGTTTTGTTTCACCCATAAGACTTGGTCTCACGGCTCCGAATTTGGGTTCCTTGAAGAAATTGTTCAAATGGCTCTGACCACTATGGGACTTAACATCTGTGGTCATCAGTCCCCTAGAACATAGAACTACTTAAACCTAACTAACCTAAGGACACATCCATGCCCGAGGCAGGATTCGAACCTGCGACCGTAGCGGTCACGCGGTTCCAGACTGAAGCGCCTAGAACCGCACGGCCACACCGGCCGGCGGTTCCTTGAAGAGGCAACTATCGAAAGGGCAGGTACAGACAGGTGTCCCTCCGCCATGGAGAAGCCGTGGTCTTGAATTCAAAATAACGGCTCAAAGGGTCATTGTGGCAGTTCGCGATATTGCAAATTACAAGGAATATCGAAATCAAGGCTTCGAAAATTACTCCGCCCCGACGAGACAACAGTCCTCTGATATCCGACAGCCAGGGAAAATTAATTTTATATGGTTCAACTGACGATTAATTTCATCGGCTTTCTGAATATTAATCGGATCGACCTTTTTTTGATACATCAAATGTGGTTCAAATGGCTCTGACCACTAGGGGACTTAACATCTGAGGTCATCAGTCCCCTAGTACTTAGAACTACTTAAACCTAACTAACCTAAGGACATCACACGCATCCTTGCCCGAGGCAGGATTCGAACCTGCGATCGTAGCCGGTCGCGCGGTTGCTGACTGAAGAGCCTAGAACCGCTCCGTCACTCTGGCCCGCATACATCAAATGATTCGTAAATTTGTGTATAGTTTGAATGTACTAAGAGAAAAGTAGAATGTATTTTGTTATGACACTCTCTCTATGTCATAAAGGCTGGACGAGTTGGCAGTCGTTCCTTTCACACGCATTGTGGTAGGCTAAAGAAAAGAATCTGCTCTACACCGTGCAGCGAAGCGATCTGTCTGGTTAGACAGATGTCATTAGGTGTACAGTATCCTTTGAGGTACACACATTATTGGCAACACTAATATTACAAATAGATAAATATTAAAGCATCTGCAAACACCTTTCCTAAAATATATCAACACCGAAATTATTTACAATAAAACAAACAACACTTAAAAGAAATTCTGTCCTCCGCGACTACCTCGATACGGCGACAAAATCAATTTTAATTTAATTAACCTATTTATAGAATTGAAACTGAGATTCTCCTAAGTAGACTTTTTATCGTAATTTCGTCTCTTGAGACAGCTGTTCCATCTCAAAGATCTCTTTGAAACAAAAAAATCTAATTCTATTAATTCGTTTCACAGCACTTCGACTTGAGCTGGAGACTTTTCTCCCTTCACTTTGCTAACCTTTGATTCACTACCGCTCTCACTGATAGCGATGCGCTGCTCCGACACTGGTCCTACACGACACATCTCCCTTGCCTTGGCACTTCCACTTCCGGTCTGAGAGGCCGCGAGTTGTGTCTAGCAGAGGGCGTTGCTCTCGAGCAGGGAAGGGTAAGCGTCGTGACGCCAGTCGCGTCCTTGGCATCCCTGTACTTGGGGGGCGCCCGCCCTCAGCTGTGTCCGCTGAAACAGGTTCCAAGCGTCTGAGGTGTTTCGACTGCTTTGACACACTTTACCATTCGATTTCACAAAAACTATTTGGCCCAAAAATTTAATTTTTACACATCTCCTTGACTGATACCTTCCCCCCATAAATGATTTAATTTTGTTTCGATGCTCAACGCAGTTATTGTGCAGCCTTAGATGTAGTAAACCATTGCACGAAATTTTGAAGAGTGTGCAGAGGTAAAACTCCATAGCGTATATTTTCCGTATGGTCGATTTTAGTTGCCACTAGAAATTTCAAAAAATTACATTCAAAAGAATAAAATTCATGAAGTAAGACACTTCGATATTGTTTTTAAATAAAGAAAATATTAACCACCGTACAAAGTCTGATCGCAGAACCTTTCCCTTAGCTATGTAACACTTTAACCATTACGCTAACGCAACTCGTCGTCTGAAAGACCTCCTGGAGGACGTCATAATGTCACGCAAAATACCGACAAACACTGTTGGTATGACTATGAAACACTCACGTTTCGTCGAAGTACAATAGGAAATAAACAATTACCGCTGTTCTTTATTGCGAAAAGGCGGTTAGTGAGAATGATACAAACACCTTTCCTTGTTATCGCCTGGATTAGGAGGCTTATTGCTTGTTTGGTTTAATTAATTAATACACTATGAAGCAATTGGTATAAAGAAGGCTTTTTCCAAACTTTCTATAAAAGAAAGTCTGCTATCAAGATATTGCTTTTGTTCAATTACTTTATTTATGTCTGAATGTTTCTAAAGCTGAAGGCACTCGTCCGTACTCTGCATTGCAGTCGAGCTCTGGCAACGTTGTTCTCTGTTCATTGGCTGACTGTGTTTTGTGGCGTCAGATGCGCAGAACGAACCTAAACTCGGCCGCCGTCTTCAATGACGCGCACTAGTTCAATTCTTTTATTTTGGCGGTTCGCGCATGCCCGCCCAGACGCGGGAGATTGCTATTTGCTGCGTTGCCAGTTGCACACACCAAGAGAAGCAGCGCCATAGCATAGTTCCCAACTTACGTTTAGGGGGGAGCACGCAGTTTATGAAGTAAAGCCGCCACGGCCGCATTAACCCCTTCGCTGCTACCGAGACATGCTCCCCGCATTCCCCGCTGTGCGCGATTTTGTCATCACTGCACTGCTCGCCTGTGCAGACTCTGAACGCACTGTTCAGTGTTGGGCAGACCTCGACGACTTACCGCTTAGCAACCAGCTGCTGACGTTCGAGCATTGGATTAGCAAAGCACTACCCCTAGGCTACACATTGCGGTCGCCCTCTCGGCATTGTACGCTGGTGACAAGCAATTATGTTGGCTCAACAATGCGTGAACATCTCTCTCCACACCCAGGATTTAAATTGCACACTCCTTGAGATATAACATATAAACATAAACTTTAAGTTGTTACCTTAAGAGTTAATAAGTCACAATAAAACAAAACACTATTTGAAACTTCCTGGTAGAGTAAAACTGTGTGCCGACCCACCTTTGCCTTTTGCGGGTAGGTGCTTCCCAACTGAGATAGCCAAGCACAACCTACGACCGAACGTCACTGTTTTACTTCCGACAGTACCTCATCTCTTGCCTTCCAAACTTCATAGAAGCTTCCAGAATGAGATTTTCACTCTGCAGTGGAGTGTGCGCTGATATAAAACTTCCTGGCAGATTAAAATTGTGCGCCCGATCAAGAGTCGAACTTGGAACCTTTGCCTTTCGCAGGCAAGTGCTCTACCATCTGAGCTACCGAAGCTCAACTCACGTCCGGTCCTCACAGCTTTACTTCTGCCAGTATCTCGTCTCCTACCTTCCAAACTTTACAGAAGCTCTTCTGCGACCCTTGCAGAACTAGCACTCCTGAAAGAAAGGATACTGCGGAGACATGGCTTAGCCACAGCCTGGGGGATGTTTCCAGAATGAGATTTTCACTCTGCAGCGGAGTGTGCGCTGATATGAAACTTCCTGGCAGATTAAAACTGTGTGCCCTACTTAGACTCGAACACATGAACTGTGGCATTCGCGGCCAAATGCTCCATCGACTGCGCTGCGTAACAAGCAAAACTTTCCATCGCACCCCCTTCAGATTTAGTGGTAAGAGGACCCAGTGGGCAAACTGTCAAAAACTGAACACAAAAAATGGCTCTGAGCAATATGGGACTTAACATCTGAGGTCATCAGTCCCCTAGAACTTAGAACTACTTAAACCTAACTAACCTAAGGACATCACACACACCCATGCCCGAAGCAGGATTCGAACCTGCGACCGTAGCGGTCGCTCGGTTCCAGACTGCAGCGCCTAGAACCGCAGGGCCACTCCGGCCGGCTTTCGAATGGGAACCGCAGATGTTTGATGACAAGGCGACAAGTCAACCGAATCCTGCGTAAGGTATCAGTGACAATACGTGTGTCATATGATAGAAATCTCTTATAGCCGAACCTAATTTGTACGTACGCCTGGTGCGTGAGTGAGATTGCCTCCTTGCCCGATTTAGGTGTTCGTATGAATGTGAATGTGATCACCCCCAAGGAAATGATGAAAACATAATAATTTGTCACATTAGTTGCAACAAATGAACGCAGCAGTTTCACACTCACACAGTTTTCCTATGCTCTGTCTAAACATATGTTTTCAACGTTTTACACGTTGCTTTCAGTTTTGGAAGCTTTGACTCTTGAATTCCTTTGCTATGGCGTGCTTCACATCCGTTTTGTTGTTGTTTTGTTTTCTATGTGGCATCTCTCCTACTCTCACTATTCATCGCATTTACTTGCGACGGTAATGTATTCTCACCACATGAGTCATATTCTATAACCAATGTACAGGTATGACAACTGGCAAGACTACAGAAAGAGAGCAAACATTTCAATGACCGGACGGACAGTTCATATTGTTGTGAAAAGAAAAATTGAAATAAGTGGCATGAGAGAGTTTCAATAACGGTTCGCATATTTTGTAGTCAACTCCGTGACCACATAACTATTGCGTCATTGGTCTTCCGCCACGCTCAATGTTTTGTTTCCTAAGGTTGGAACGCTCACTGTTTCTATTTTGCTTTTTTTTTCACAGTTTAGTACACCTTTTTCCTGTCTTCATGCTTGATCTGTGTTCAGTTTATGGCGGGCTATCCACTGGACTAGCTTACCAATAAATCTGAGGGGGATGCGATGGAAAGTTTCCCTTTTAAGCGCGACTCACGAGCCCACCTCGCAGCTTTACTGCCGCCGGCACACAGTTTTAATCTGCCAGGAAGTTTCATATCAGGACAAAATCCTCTGCAGAGTGAAAATCTCATTCTGAAAACATCCCTCCAGGCTGTGGCTAAGCCATGTCTTCACAATATCCTTTATTCCAGAAGTGCTAGTCCTGATAGTTTCGCAGGAGAGCTTCTGTGAAGTTTTGAAGGTAGGATATTAGGTTCTGGCGGAAGTAAACTGTGAGGGTGTCTTCTGTGTAGCTCAATCGAAAGAAAAAATGTACATGAAAGTCAAAGGACCCAAGTTCTACAGGCTGTTACAAAAAGGTACGGCCAAACTTTCAGGAAACATTCCTCACACACAAATAAAGAAAATATGTTATGTGGACATGTGTCCCGAAACACTTAATTTCCATGTTAGAGCTCATTTTAGTTTCGTCAGTATGTTCTTCCACCTACGCTCAGTGGGGCACGTTATCATGATTTCATACGGGATACTCTACCTGTGCTGCTAGAACATATGCATTTTCAAGTACGATACAACATGTAGATCAGGCACGATGGAGCTCCTGCACATTTCAGTCGAAGTGTTCGTACTCTTCTCAACAACAGATTCGGTGACCGATGGATTGGTAGAGGCGGACCAGTTCCATGGCCTCCACGCTCTCCTGACCTCAACCCTCTTGACTTTCATTTATGGGGGCATTTGAAAGCTCTTGTCCACGCAACCCCGGTACCAAATGTAGACACTCTTCGTGCTCGTATTGTGAACGGCTGTGATACAATACGCCATTCTCCACGGCTGCATCAGCGCATCAGGGATTTCATGCGACGGAGGTTGGATGCATGTATCCTCGCTAACGGAGGACATTTTGAACATTTCCTGTAACAAAGTGTTTGAAGTCACGCTGGTACGTTCTGTTTCTGTGTGTTTCCATTCCATGATTAATGTGATTTGAAGAGAAGTAATAAAATGAGCTCTAACATGGAAAATAAGCGTTTCCGGACACATGTCCACATAACATATTTTCTTTCTTTGTGTGACGAATGTTTCTTGAAAGTTTGACCGTACCTTTTTGAAACACCCTGTATACTCTGTCCATCATAAGAATAAACCAGACGTAAACAAACGCAAAATCGATGATTGATCTGAAGCTGTAGCACACGAACAGTGATGTTGTCATGCTCTTGGAAGTAGGTTCTACTCATGTATGAGATATGTTGTTACTATGTTAAGTTAAATGAAACTTTAAGATATTCTAATGTATTAACAGCCATCAACGTTTTTCTTAATCAGGCTTTAGCTATGTAGTTTTTATTTCAAAACTCGTGTACAGTCACTGTCTCTCTAATGTTGTGTTCTGATTGTCGCGCTGTTAATATTCAATGTGAAAATGGCTGAGGTTGCTTGTTGTTCCGTAGTGAAACACGCGTGTGGAAAACGATTAAAGAGTGCCTAGAAATAGGTTGTTGTTAATGTCTTTCATTAATTTACACAAAAAAATCAGCTTTGACGTTGTCCGAGGGACTGTATTGGATGTAGTTGAAATATAAATGCAGGTTGGATGTATAGCGGAACTGGTAGCTAAAAATGGCTCTGAGCACTATGGGACATAACACCTGTGGTCATCAGTCCCCTAGAACTTAAAAGTACTTAAAGCTAATTAACCTAAGGACATCACACAACACACAGTCATCACGAGGCAGAGAAAATCCCTGACCCCGCTGGGAATCGAACCCGGGGATCCGGGCACGGGAAGCGAGAACGCTACTGCAAGACCACGAGTTGCGGACGAACTGGTAGCGTAGTGGATTAATAACCTAGTCCAGTTCATATGTCGCTGGTCACGTCTCGCCTGAGTCTTTATTTTTCGTTCAATTTGAAATACCTCCATCTTGTAATTGTAAAATTCGTCATCTTTTTTATGAATAATGCGCGTCTTCTTATTTCTAATTATATATAGCACACGAAATTCCTGATTTCATTTCAAATATTAATTATTAATTATCGATATTTTATAAAAGATTGTCAATAAAGGTTGCTTAAATGAGGAAAACAAGACAATTTAATTTTTAGGGCAAAAATGGAGAAACAAATACTCTTTATTTGGGCTATGTCCGTTGTTTTATACCACATATGTAGTCTCACACGAACCAGAGTGATAAGTCTCACAGAAACATGAAAATCAATCATTTTCACAGCATCGAACACAGCATACAAATGCTGTTCTTTTTTGCATTTTGCACTGTACCATTACAATATGAACCCAGCAGAACTGATCTGGAGCCAAGTTAAGGGATTTAGCCCGAGAAATAACATGGCTATTAAGCTGCCAGACGTACTGGAACTAACGCATGCAGCTTTTTCACGAGCCACTGCCGAACGCTGGTGGGATATATAACAGCACGTCATAAAAGAACAGGAGAAAATGCGATGCCTGGGTGCGGCTTCCGTTGTTAATCGACTCGTTATCAGAACTGAAATGTATCTCTCGGATTCGGATGAGGAAGGAGCTAAGAGATTACCAGTGGCGTCAGTATTCAACAGAGCGGCGAAATCCCTGCAGTATGCTTTTGCATCACACATAGCTCGCTCAGAAAAATGACGCTGTGTTTAAATTAGGAATTTTCATCACTCTTGTTTGTAATTAGAATACTATGTTAGATGAGAACGTGAGCATTTTATGCTTTCCGTTTGGTTACCTCTGATGCGTGCGGTAGTGCCGGAGTTTTGCCGAATATTATTTCATTCCCTTTAAAAATTAAACGACGTTCGAAGCTATATTGTTTCTTTGCTTCTCGCTTTTTACGTCTGAGCTGCTACTGTTCACATCATTGCAAATAGTTGGACCAGCTGACTGGACAGTGATGTCCAAGTTTAATGCCCCGGTAAAAAGCTGTTGTCCCGCATTATCGCTCAGTCCATACCGCTTAAAACGTATCCTTACGACCATACCTCACTATACTGGGCACTGCTTTGTTTCCGATCCCCGTGAAACGAAATACAATGAGATTCAAGCTAACGCGGAAGAATACATGGCGTAATGTTTACATCAGGTTCATTCCTAAGATGAACAGAGTATAGGCTCTTTCCGGCACAGTTTTAATCTGCCAGGAAGTTTCATATCAGCACACACTCCGCTGTAGGGCGAAAATCTCATTCTGAAAACACTATTTATTTACATTAAGGTGGTAGCCTTCCTACACTAGTGGCACCACTCATCCTGTCGAAAGCACTTTGCTCCAGCGACTTCTTTTTACAGCTTAAACCGCACATATAAGAGGTTCGTTCGAGATAAAGTTGCAACAGCTTGAACCATGCGAATGTGTTCCACGCTAGCATTCTGCCAGTTCTCGTGACTAAGTGCAAGCTGTTCGAATGGCGGCCAATGGACAGTTGCTACTAATTTCGACTGATCAGAGGAAATTCTTCTGACCGGTTCCAAAGCGTTTAATAATCCTACACCAAACAGATCAGCGCGCACTTACACGTAGCTTTTGTGTTCGGCATCGTAGCATTATCGTTGAAGAAAGTAAGTATTACGTTCCTGGTAGCTTTTTAAAGGAAGAGTACATCTCATCCTTGTAAAAACTGAGGGAGTTTACTGCTGAAATATGTTGCATATGTAAGGCTCGATGTATTAAAAGCGTAAGGACTTCACTGTCCTCAGTGAACTTCACTTTTAAAATGAATAATTTTTCTCTCACACATACGTAGTGCAAGGATCCCATCACAAGGGCCGATAATTAGGAGCTGTACAGAGTGGTTCATTGATCTTGACCGGGCCAATATATCACGAAATGAGCGCCAAACGAAAAAACTACAAAGAACGAAATTTGTCTAGCTTGAAGGGGGAAACCAGACGGCGCTATGGTTGGCCCTCTTGGCGCTGCTATAGGTCAAACGGATATCAACTGCGTTTTTTTAAATAGGTAGCCCCATTTTTTATTACATATTCGTGTAGTACGTAAAGAAATATGAATGTTTATTTGGACCACTTTTTTCGCTTTGTGATAGATGGCGCTGTAATAGTCACAAACACATGGCTCACAATTTTAGACGAACGGTTGGTAACAGGTAGGTTTTTTAAATTAAAATACAGAACGTAGGTACGTTGAACATTTTATTTCGGTTGTTCCAATGTACCTTTGTGAACGTATCATTTCTGAGAACGCATGCTGTTACATCGTGATTACCTGTAAATACCACATTAATGCAATAAATGCTCAAAATGATGTCCGTCAACCTCAATACATTTGGCAATCCGCGTAGCGACATTCCTCTCAACAGCGAGTAGTTCGCCTTCCGTAATGTTCGCACATGCATTGACAATGCGCTGACGCGTGTTGTCGGTGCATCTCGATAGCAAGTATCCTTCAACTTTCCCACAGAAAGAAATCCGGGGACGTCAGATCCGGTGAACGTGCGGACCATGGTACGGTGCTTCGACGACCAATCTACCTGTGATGAAATATGCTATTCAATACCGCTTCAACCGCAC
Source organism: Schistocerca gregaria (assembly GCF_023897955.1). Taxonomy (NCBI): domain Eukaryota; kingdom Metazoa; phylum Arthropoda; class Insecta; order Orthoptera; family Acrididae; genus Schistocerca; species Schistocerca gregaria. Next base: position 117,283,361 of record NC_064931.1, on the reverse strand, counting down.
GCGAGCTATGTGCCGGACATCCGTCATGTTGGAAGTACATCGACATTCTGTCGTGCAGTGAAACATCTTATAGTAACATGAGTAGAACATTACGTATGAAATCAGCATACATTGCAACATTTAGATTGCCATCGATAAAATGGCGGCCAATTATCCTTCCTCCCAAAATGACGCACCATACATTAACCTGCCAAGGTCGCTGATGTTCCACTTCTCGCAGCCATTGTGGATTTTCCGTTGCCCAATAGTGCATATTATGCCGGTTCACGTTACCGCTGTTGGTGAATGATGCTTCGTCGCTAAATAGAACGCGTTCAAAAAATCTGTCATCGTCCCATAATTTCTCTAGTGCCCAGTAGCAGAACTGTACACGACGTTCAAAGTTGTCGTCATGCAATTCCTGGTGCATGGAAATATGGTACGGGTGCAATCGATTTTGATGTAGCATTCTCAACACCGACGTTTTTGAGATTCCCGATTCTCGCGCAATTTGTCTACTACGCGGTGTTAGCGGAGATAGAGAGCCTCCTGTATATAGGCTCGCTAAGCGAAGGTTTCAACTAGCGCGACTGGTGGTCAAACAACGAAACACTCGAAATATGCGTTCGAGTTAAACTCAAGGAGTTCTGACCGTCGAAGCTATAGCGAAGCTGCACATGCGCAGTAGAAACAGTTTGAAATCGGTTTCACTCGGTTGCGATAGATTTACTCTAACGAAACTAACGTCTCTTTTTCTCCTTCACCATTCCACTTCATGCTCAAAAAACTCCAAAAATGAATTGCATACCGTATTATCTCTTTAGTTTCTCCCTTTCCTTTTTTCGTTACTTTTACTGGGGAATCTCACTTCCTTAGCTTCCCGGTAAGTGGAAATTATGCAAAACATTAAGTCCCAGAGTCAACAAGTAGTCTTTTCTTGACATACATTTCTGGCCACTAAAATTGCTACACCACGACGATGACGTGCTACAGATGCGAAATTTAACCTACAGGAAGAAGATGCTGTGATATGCAAATGATTAGCTTTTCGGAGCATTCACACAGGTTGGCGCCGGTGGCGTCACCTACAACGTGCTGACATGAGGAAAGTTGACAACAGATTTCGGATACACAAACCAGTGTTGCCTGGTGAAACGTTGTTGTGATGCCTCGTGTAAGTAGGAGAAATGCGTACCATCACGTTTCCGACTTTGATAAAGGCGGATTGTAGCCTATCGCGATTGCGGTTTATCGTATCGCGACATTGCTGCTCGCGTTGGTCGAGATCCAGTGACTGTTAGCAGAATATGGAATCGGTGGGTTCAGGAGGGTAATACGGAACACCGTGCTGGATCCCAACGGCCTCGTATCACTAGCAGTCGAGATGACAGGCATCTTATCCTCATGGCTGTAAACGGATCGTGCAGGAACGTCTCGATCCCTGAGTCAGTAGAAAAGGACGTTTGCAAGGCAACAACCATCTGCACGATCAGTTCGACGACGTTTGCAGCAGCATGTACTATCACCTCGGGGACCATGGCTGCGGTTACCCTTGACGCTGCATCACAGACAGGAGCGCCTGCGATGGTGTACTCAACGACAAACCTGGGTGCACGAATGGCAAAGTGTAATTGTTTCGGATGAATCCAGGTTCTGTTTACAGCATCATGATGGTCGCATCTGTGTTTGGCGACATCGCGGTGAACGCACGTTGGGAGCGAGTATTCGTCATCGCCATACTGGCGTATTACCCGGCGTGATGGTATGGGGTGCCATTGGTTACACGTCTAGGTCACCTCTTGTTCACACTGACGGCACTCTGAACAGTGGACGTTACATTTTAGATGTGTTACGACCCGTGGCTCTACCCTTCATTCGATCCCTGCGAAACCCTACATTTCAGCAGGATAACGCACGACCGCATGTTGCAGGTCCTGTACGGGCCTTTCTGGATACAGAAAACGTTCGACTACTGCCGTGGCCAGCACATTCTCCCGATCTCTCACCAATTGAAAATGTCTGGTCAATGGTGACCGAGCAACTGGCTCGTCACAATACGCCAGTCACTACTCTTGATGAAGTGTGGTATCGTGTTGAAGCTGCATGGGCAGCTGTACCTGTACACGCCATCCAAGCTCTGTTTGACTCAATGCCCAAGCGTATCAAGGCCGTTATTACGGCCAGAGGTGGTTGTTCTGAGTACTGATTTTTCAGGATCTATGAACCTAAATTGCGTGGAAATGTAATCACATGTCAATTGTAGTATAATATATTTGTCCAATGAATACGCGTTTATCATCTGCATTACTTCTTGGTGTAGCAATTTTAATGGCCAGTAGTGTATTTTGTCGTTTTCCCGCACTGAACGTTGAGAATCACTGAATGAATAGAAGATGGCCACTGACACAATGACAGTCAGCAATTTTGGAGCTGTATAACTGCTTTTAAATCCCTCTTTAAATTTCTTTTTTAAACATCTCCCCAGATCACTTAATATAATATTCCAGGCTGATTTCCATTTTACATGTACGCACATCGTTTCTCTTCGTATTGTGAGCGAATGCTTTTCCTTTTTACCTGACTTTAAGTCGATTGGCATGCATTGTATGGCATTCCTCTACATATTTCATGAACACTTTCTGAGTCATGTGTTGTAGCAACGATCCTCTAATCAAGTGGTTATACATAGAGAGGGGAATAAATTGTTTAGATACGAGTGTGTGTGTTTGATACGATCCGGCAGCCGACGTGGAACTCGTCTGTTGGCGGGGTCGGTTGCAGTGTCACGGTTCGATCCATCTACCCGACCCGTCATCGGTAATTACTTGCAAGAAAAGGGATTTGCTGATGTGTAGTTCTCCCCCCGTACCTCGGCAGCCACTCCCAGAGTGCATCTTACCACAAGAATGACATTTCCTTTGTTGTCTCCGCTCTCGTCTGTATCATGTACTCTGTGGGAACACATGCCCACACTACCGACCTCATCCATACTCACTGTCAGCCTTTCACCTTCGCTCAAACTGAAAATTGTTTGGGACTTCTTCACTATTCTCATTCCTGCTTAGCTTCCCAGACCGAAACTAACAAAGGTAAACAGTTACACAATTACGCATGACAAAATAACAAAGAAAAGCTTTTTACTGCCACACTGTACAACAAAACAAAGAATTCCCTCACTGTCAGTGGCAAAAAAACCGAATCACATGGTGGTCGACACCACATAAATTCTTACTGACAACACCAGAACAAAGACACGAAGCAATTTGACACTGTACCAGACAAGTGGAGCCGGCCAGGATGGCCGAGCGGTTCCAGGCGCTACAGTCTGGAACCGCGCGACCGCTACGGACGCAGGTTCGCATCCTGCCTCGGGCATGGATGTTTGTGATGTCCTTAAGTTACTTAGGTTTAAATAGTTCCAAGTTCTAGGGGACTGATGGCCTCAGAAGTCAAGTCCCATAGCGGTCAGAGCCATTTGAACCAGTCAGACAAGCGGCTAGTAGTGAAATTGCACGTTACGGAACCCTCCCACCCCCCCCCCCCCACCCCCCCTATGAACCATGGACCTTGTCGTTGGTGGGGATGCTTGCGTGCCTCAGCGATACAGATAGCCGTACCGAAGGTACAACCACAACGGAGGGGTATCTGTTGAGAGGCCAGACAAACGTGTGGTTCCTGAAGTGGGGCAGCTGCCTTTTCAGTAGTTGCAAGGGCAACAGTCTGGATGATTGACTGATCTGGCCTTGTAACAATAACCAAAACGGCCTTGCTGTGCTGGTACTGTGAACGGCTGAAAGCAAACTACGGCCGTAATTTTTCCCGAGGCCATGCAGCTTTACTGTATGATGATGGCGTCCTTTTGGGTAAAATATTCCGGAGGTAAAATAGTCCCCCATTCGGATCTCCGGGCGGGGACTACTCAAGAGGATGCCGTTATCAGGAGAAAGAAAACTGGCGTTCTACGGATCGGAGCGTGGAATGTCAGATCCCTTAATCGGGCAGGTAGGTTAGAAAATTTAAAAAGGGAAATGGATAGGTTAAAGTTAGATATAGTGGGAAGTAGTGAAGTTCTGTGGCAGGAGAAACAAGACTTTTGGTCAGGCGAATACAGGGTTATAAATACAAAGTCAAATAGGGGTAATGCAGGAGTAGCTTGAAATGGGACCTGGATAAACTGAAAGAACCAGAGGTTGTACAGAGTTTCAGGGAGAGCATAAGGGAACAATTGACAGAAATGGGGGAACGAAATACAGTAGAAGAAGAATGGGTAGCTTTGAGGGATGACGTAGTGAAGGCAGGAGAGGATCAAGTAGGTAAAAAGACGAGGGCTGCTAGAAATCCTTGGGTAACAGAAGAAATATTGAATTTAATTGATGAAAGGAGAAAATATAAAAATGCAGTAAATGAAGCAGGCAAAAAGGAATACAAACGTCTCAAAAATGAGATCGACAGGAAGTGCAAAATGGCTAAGCAGGGATGGCTAGAGGACAAATGTAAGGATGTTGAGGCTTATCTCACTAGTGGTAAGATAGATACTGCCTACAGGAAAATTAAAGAGACCTTTGGAGAAAAGAGAACCACTTGTATGAATATCAAGAGCTCAGATGGAAACCCAGTTCTAAGCAAAGAAGGGAAAGCAGAAAGGTGGAAGGAGTATATAGAGGGTCTGTACAAGGGCGATGTACGTCAGGACAATATTATGGAAATGGAAGAGGATGTAGATGAAGATGAAATGGGAGATACGATACTGCGTGAAGAGTTTGACAGAGCACTGAAAGACCTGAGTCGAAACAAGGCCCCCGGAGTAGACAACATTCCATTGGAACTACTGACGGCCTTGGGAGAGCCACACCTGACAAAACTGTATCATATGGTGAGCAAGATGTATGAAACAGGCGAAATACCCTCAGACTTCAAGAAGAATATAATAATTCCAATCCCAAAGAAAGCAGGTGTTGACAGATGTGAAAATTACCGAACAATCAGTTTAATAAGCCACAGCTGCAAAATACTAACCCGAATTCTTTACAGACGAATTGAAAAATTAGTAGAAGCCGACCTCGTGGAAGATCAGTTTGGATTCCGTAGAAATGCTGGAACACGTGAGGCAATACTGACCTTACGACTTATCTTAGAAGAAAGATTAAGGAGAGGCAAACCTACGTTTCTTGCATTTGTAGACTTAGAGAAAGCTTTTGACAATGTTGACTGGAATACTCTCTTTCAAATTCTAAAGGTGGCAGGGGTAAAATACAGGGAGCGATAAACTATTTACAATTGGTACAGAAACCAGATGTCAGTTATAAGAGTCGAGCGACATGAAAGGGAAGCAGTGGTTGGGAAGGGAGTAAAACAGGGTTGCAGCCTCTCCCCGATGTTATTCAATCTGTATATTGAACGAGCAGTAAAGGAAACAAAAGAAAAATTCGGAGTAGGTATTAAAATCCATGGAGAAGATATAAAAACTTTGAGGATCACCGATGACATTGTAATTCTGTGAGAGACGGCAAAGGACTTGGAAGAGCAATTGAACGGAATGGAGAGTGTCTTGAAAGGAGGATATAAGATGAACATCAACAAAAGCAAAACGAGAATAATGGAATGTAGTCGAATTAAGTCGGGTGATGCTGAGGGAATTAGATTAGGAAATGAGACACTTAAAGTAGTAAAGGAGTTTTGCTATTTGGGGAGCAAAGTAACTGATGATGTTCGAAGTAGATAGGATATAAAATGTTGACTGGCATTGGCAAGGAAAGCGTTTCCAAAGAAGAGAAATTTGTTAACATCGAGTATAGATTTAAGCGTCAGGAAGTCATTTCTGAAAGTATTTGTATGGAGTGTAGCCATGTATGGAAGTGAAACATGGACGATAAATAGTTTGGACAAGAAGAGAATAGAAGCTTTCGAAATGTGGTGCTACAGAAGAATGCTGAAGATTAGATGGGTAGATCACATAACTAATGAGGAAGTATTGAATAGGATTGGGGAGAAGAGAAGTTTGTGGCACAACTTGACCAGAAGAAGGGATCGGTTGGTAGGACATGTTCTGAGGCATCAAGGGATCACCAATTTAGTATTGGAGGGCAGCGTGGAGGGTAAAAAATCGTAGAGGGAGACCAAGAGATGAATACACTAAGCAGATTCAGAAGGATGTAGGTTGCAGTAGGTACTGGAAGATGAAGCAGCTTGCACAGGATAGAGTAGCATGGAGAGCTGCATTAAACCAGTCTCAGGACTGAAGACAACAACAACAACAATGGAATATCGTCTCATTTATATGACTGGATTTGTGATTTCCTGTCAGAGAAGTCACAGCTCGTAGTAACTGACGGAAAGTCATCGAGTAAAACAGAAGTGATTTCTGGCTCTCCTAAAGGTAGTGTAATAGGCTCTTTGCTCTTCCTTGTCTACATAAACGATTTGGGAGACAATCTGAGCAGCTGTCTTCGGTTGTTTGCAGATGACACCGTTGTTTGTCGACTAATAAAGTCATCAGAAGATCAAAACTAACAACAAAACGATTTGGAAGAAATATCGGAACGGTTGGAAAGCTGGCAGTTGACCCTAAATAACGAAAAGTGCGAGGTCATCCATACGAGTGCCAAAAGGAACCCGTTAAACTTCGATTACACGATAAATCAGTCTAATCTAAAAGCCGTAAATTCAACTAAATACATAGGTATTACAATTACGAACCATTTATATTGGAAGGAACACATAGAAAACGTTGTGGGGAAAGCTAACCAAAGGCTGCGTTCTATCGGCAGGACACTGAGAAAGTGTATCAGACCTACTAAGGAGACTGCCTACCCTACGCTTGTCCATCCTCTTCTACAATACTGCTGCGCGGTGTGGGATCCCTACCAGGTAGGACTGACGGAGTATATTGAAAAAGTTCAATGAAAGGCAGCACGTTTTGAATTATCGCGAAATATGGGAGAGAGTGTTACAGAAATTTTACGAGATTTTGGCTGGAAATCATTAAAAGGAATGAGTTTTTCGTTGCGACGGAATCTTCTCACGAAATTCCAATCACCAACTTTCTCCTCCAAATCCAAAAATATTTTGTTGACACCGACTACATAGGGAGGAACGATCACCACGATAAAATAAGGGAAATCGGAGCTCGTACGGAAAGATATAGGTGTTCATTCTTTCCGCGCGCTATTCGAGATTGGAATAATAGAGAATTGTGTAGGTGGTTCGATGATCTCTATGCCAGGCACTCATATGTGATATGCAGAGTATCCATGTAGATGTAGATGTACATTTGGGGAGGGCTTAATGGATAAAAAGCTTTCTATTTGATATGTTCTGTACTCCTTTCTCCACGTTCGTTTTGTAATCCACTGCTACATACGAGTGATTTCCTAGGACTTTTTTCACTTTGAAATGAGCGTCATATATGTAAAACTTGGATATCTTTTTCTCAACCAGGTGAGATTGTAGGTGATTGCCAATTAAGATTAAATCTCCTTTCCCCTAATCTTTCTGAGTGCACTTGCTAATTTTTCTTCTGATTCAACGACCGATGGGTGAAAGGGATCAGTTTTACTATTATCCAAATTGGCATTATTAATGCTACTGGCTCACTCAACATCAGTTCTGCCGGCGACTAGCCACTAGTGGTGCAAATCAGTTCTTTATTGCTTTCTCAAACTGGGATACATATTCAACAAATCCCGTGCGTTTCTCTGGGCAGTCAAATCTAGCGAGTATGCTTACCTCGCGAAAACACTGTTCAACCGGGGTTGTTACCGCGTAGTAGACAATTACTCGGCAAAGGGTTGCGGGGATTAGACTTCCTCGGTGGTTACAGCTACCGTAATCGGCTCTATATGAGAAGTATTTTCTCTCGCCCGTCGTGTTCGTGTGGTGCATTCTGACAGAAGTGATCTCCAATAATGCTCCCTGTTTAATTAGTCAGTCGTTCGGAACGGTGTGCGGACATTTGCCACGCCAGACATCTGCCACGATTTTACCTGTTCTGAAGGGTTGGGTCCCTTGCCTCCCCCTCCTCCCCCCTCACCCGCCGCCCGACCCCTGGAACTCCACTTTAGTGGCACTGTCATCAGCAACATTACCGTCGCTGTCGCACAGTAAAGGTACTCACTGAGCCTTTCCGTTGGTTTACTTAACATAGGATCAGAATCTCCTTTGGATTTTCTGCCACATTTCTGTATAGAGTTTGGTTGTGGAAACTACACTCCTGGAAATTGAAATAAGAACACCGTGAATTCATTGTCCCAGGAAGGGGAAACTTTATTGACACATTCCTGGGGTCAGATACATCACATGATCACACTGACAGAATCACAGGCACATAGACACAGGCAACAGAGCATGCACAATGTCGGCACTAGTACAGTGTATATCCACCTTTCGCAGCAATGCAGGCTGCTATTCTCCCATGGAGACGATCGTAGAGATGCTGGATGTAGTCCTGTGGAACGGCTTGCCATGCCATTTCCACCTGGCGCCTCAGTTGGACCAGCGTTCGTGCTGGACGTGCAGACCGCATGAGACGACGCTTCATCCAGTCCCAAACATGCTCAATGGGGGACAGATCCGGAGATCTTGCTGGCCAGGGTAGTTGACTTACACCTTCTAGAGCACGTTGGGTGGCACGGGATACATGCGGACGTGCATTGTCCTGTTGGAACAGCAAGTTCCCTTGCCGGTCTAGGAATGTTAGAACGATGGGTTCGATGACGGTTTGGATGTACCATGCACTATTCAGTGTCCCCTCGACGATCACCAGAGGTGTACGGCCAGTGTAGGAGATCGCTCCCCACACCATGATGCCGGGTGTTGGCCCTGTGTGCCTCGGTCGTATGCAGTCCTGATTGTGGCGCTCACCTGCACGGCGCCAAACACGCATACGACCATCATTGGCACCAAGGCAGAAGCGACTCTCATCGCTGAAGACGACACGTCTCCATTCGTCCCTCCATTCACGCCTGTCGCGACACCACTGGAGGCAGGCTGCACGATGTTGGGGCGTGAGTGGAAGACGGCCTAACGGTGTGCGGGACCGTAGCCCAGCTTCATGGAGACGGTTGCGAATGGTCCTCGCCGATACCCCAGGAGCAACAGTGTCCCTAATTTGCTGGGAAGTGGCGGTGAGGTCCCCTACAGCACTGCGTAGGATCCTACGGTCTTGGCGTGCATCCGTGCGTCGCTGCGGTCCGGTCCCAGGTCGACGGGCACGTGCACCTTCCGCCGACCACTGGCGACAACATCGATGTACTGTGGAGACCTCACGCCCCACGTGTTGAGCAATTCGGCGGTACGTCCACCCGGCCTCCCGCATGCCCACTATACGCCCTCGCTCAAAGTCCGTCAACTACACATACGATTCACGTCCACGCTGTCGCGGCATGCTACCAGTGTTAAAGACAGCGATGGAGCTCCGTATGCCACGGCAAACTGGCCCAACACCGCGGTTCCTGGTGTGTCCGCTGTGCCGTGCGTGTGATCATTGCTTGTACAGCCCTCTCGCAGTGTCCGGAGCAAGTATGGTGGGTCTGACACACCGGTGTCAATGTGTTCTTTTTTCCATTTCCAGGAGTGTATTCAGTGCATCTCGCATTGAAATCCGCACCAAATTTCGAGCCTCAGTAAAACTTCGCCAGTCTTGGAGATTTGGCGTTCGTCTAAATTATACGTGCCTTTTTCGGTGCTCCTGTAGCAGCTTTCTGTCGTGTTTTGTGTACCATGGGGGATCAGTTCCGTGTTTTATTAATTTATTAGGTATGACTACCTCGAGAGCTGTTGATACTATTTCTTTGAACTTAAGCCAGATATGGTCTTCACTTACGTAGTTTGGAAGGATTGGAGACTGTCTCTAAGAAAGACGTCAACTGAAATTTTTAGTTGCTTTTATAAATAGATATATTTTGCGTTTAGTTTTGGAGAATTTCTTTGTTACGGAATTGAGCCTCGTTATGACTGTGTTTTCACTAATTCCTGTACCCGTCGTGATGCTCAGGATTATTTGTGGCTAAGAGGTCAAGTGTGTTTTCGTAACCATTTACAATTTGAATGGCCTCGTGAACTAATTGTTCGAAATAATTTTATAAAAAGCATTTAGAACAATTATGGAAGTTGTTTTCTATCTACAGTAGGGTCTGAAAGTGTATTTTTGTTAACAACAAAAAAATGATTCAAATGGCTCTGAGCACTATGGGACTCAACTGCTGTGGTCATCAGTTCCCTAGAACTTAGAACTACTTAAACCTAACTAACCTAAGGACATCACACACATCCATGCCCGAGGCAGGATTCGAACCTGCGACCGTAGCAGTCGCACGGTTCCGGACTGCGCGCCTAGAACCGCGAGACCACCGCGGCCGGCCTTTGTCAACATACGGAAGGTAGATTGAAGTCACTGCCAACTATAATTGTAAGAGTAGGGTACATATTTGTGATGAGACTCAAGTCTTCTTTGAACTGTTCAGCAACTGTTTCATCTCAGACCGGGGGTCGATAAAAGGAGCCAGTTATTAATTTATTCCGGTTGTCGAATGTAACCTCTGTCCATACTAAGTCACAGGAACTGTCTGCTTCAAAAAAATGGCTCTAATGGCTCTGAGCACTGTGCGACTTAACTTCTGAGGTCATCAGTCGCCTAGAACTTAGAACTAATTAAACGTAACTAACCTAAGGACACCACACACATCCATGCCCGAGGCAAGATTCGAACCTGCGACCGCAGCGGTCGCTCGGCTCCAGACTGTAGCGCCTAGAATCGCACGGCCACTCCTGCCGGCTATCTGCTTCAATGTCGCTTGTGAGCTGGAACACACATTACATTATTTTTCCTTAAGTTATGCTTCTTGTTTCTGTTATAGTGCAGATAATTACAATTACTGTTTTTCCCTCCAAAACCTAGGATGCTTTCTCTGTGACCCTGTAAATACCAGAGCTAAGCAATGTAGAACAACAACATACATTACAAGCATAGCATTCTGTATTACTTAATTTCCTTATTTCTAACATTTTAAAATTGTACGTCGACTTTAGATGACATGTCAATCATAGATGTTCTTATCTCTATTTAATGAACGTATTTTCAGTCATGTTTTGCACATTGTGCCGCTACACTTTATCAACTAATGTTTCGCCGCAAGGGATATCGGTAAATTAATATGGAGTATGTCGTTCTTCTTTTCAAACGTTCACATACCCATTTCTTCTTTCCTTATCGTCTTTTGGGCATGCAGTTGTAGTAATTAAAGTAGGCACAAATGTAGTGATCAAAAAGAAATGATTAGCGTACATACGCATTCTCTTTACATCGTCCCTTTCTTGTTGCTCCCATGGCGGTGGTGTCACCGCCAGACACCACACTTGCTAGGTGATTGCAGACCGAGCGCCGCCACACGGCATGTCTAGAGAGACTTCCTAGCACTCGCTCCAGTTGTCCAGCCGACGTTGCTAGCGATGGTTCACTGACACAATACGCTCTCATTTGCCGAGACGATAGTTAGCATAGCCTTCAGCTACGTTATTTGCTACGACCTAGCAAGGCGCCATTGTCAGTTACTATTGATATTGTGAAATATGTATCGTCAAGAGTGACGGTCATCATTAATGGATTAAAGTTAACCAGCTACGTCCGTTGTTTCTAAATTCTAATTTCCTTGTCCTGTTCCAGACCTCACGCCAGCCTGCGTGAGCTAAATCGCGTGCCTTTCGGCCTCCTCTAGTAACACGGTGTTGGCTCTCCTGCCAACCACAACAGTGGCGATGGACTGTTTCAATCGCAATCAGTAAGCGTGAAAGGAAGCTACCGTACAGGCAGAGGGATCTATATTTGTACTTGTCAGAACTAATTACATAGTGACATAATCGTCGGAATTGCTTTCGTTTCCCAAAAGATATAAATATTTCGATTTCGGAAAAGAAGCTCTGTATTTTGCCGTGATGTCGAAGAAGAAGGTCCCTTACGTACTGGTTGTATCGAGTAAGATGTGGAGACGGCGGTTTGAAAGAGCACAGAAGAAGCACGAGGAAGGACGTCCCTTACCTGAGGGATCGCTACTCAAGCTACCTGGCGAAGGGGCAAGTGTGGCAATGTCCGGCGTGGCAAATGTCCGGCGTAGCAGGCCGGGATTCGTTCGGAACTGCCCTCAGTGACGTTTCCAGTTAGTCATTGCCTACTCCCACCCCGATTTTTATCTCCGCTGAAGGCGTTGTGATAGATCAGTGCTATCAATTCCTCTGCTTCCACGTGTGGATGTAGGTGACGTCCTGGTGACATTTCGCACAAAAATTCGCTCAAAGTTCCCCCACAGGGACTGTATGCGGGTCCCTTCATCGGCGAGCGTCTAATTCTCTGCTGTCTGGCCCAGATCCAGTACTGCGCGAGGGACTCGCGGCTGAACTGTGAGAAATCAGAGCAGAGCTTCCCCGTGATTTACCACCATAGGCTCGCTTCGGAAGTCAGATGTTGACCGAAAAAGATCATTAGCTGCCTGTGACTAACCCATATTGTATCACGCCAATCCTGAAAATTTTGCAAGAAACTCAACTCGATGGATACGGGAGGTTATTTCGTTAAATTTTTCCCAATTAGGAGGGATTATCTGGTTGGTTAAGTACCGCAAACGAAGTATTCTTCCACTCTTGGGGGTGTCAGGGCTCCAGTTGTTATGGGTTCGTCTCTGAAGGGAGAGTAGATGCTCTTTCTTTCTGAGTGAATGAGCCTGCCCACAGAGGTATTTCATTCGCAAGGCTTATTACCATCGTTGGAGGGGTCTCTCCAGCAGGTATAACACTGTTCAACCGGGATTGTTACCGCGTAGTAGACAATTACTCGGCAAAGGCTTGTGCGGATTAGTCTTCCTCGCGGGCCCAACGGTCAACGCAGAGGACGATCGGTGAATTGAATATGTGGAAGGGGACTGCTAACGCTGTTCCGCTGCCGTGCCTTCCCTCTCGGTCGCAAGCGGCGGTCTCTCCCACGGGCAGTGTCTGCGAAAATCCCTTCGTGGACGAAACCGCACCAAACTCAAAAGTTTGTCGGCTCGTCGTAGCGCTTAACACTTTATTCACTCGCTTACACTGATAGCCAGAACATTATGACCACCTACAGGGTTGGCGCACGAAATGTGTTACCAATTGTTTCTTTCACAATTTACGCTGCACATTAGATATCCTGCTGAGATCTCTACAGCAGTACCAGCAGAGCTGGAAAAACAAATGAGTTACGAAATGACGTGTAATTGACGATACTGCCGGAAGGGAGACTAGTAAGCAGCAATGGCTGATAAGGGAAGACTGACGACATTGCAACGATCGGCAATTGTGTTACTTTTTCATGAAACCAAAAGAATGGTTGTGACTCAGAGGCGTTTTCGACAACAGTTTAACACACGATGGGTTCCTTGCAAAAAGACCATCCACAGGTTGTACGATAAATTTGTACAGGAAGGAACAATATTGGAAGCGAAGCGACCTCGGCCTAAGCCTGTTTGTTCGCCGGAGAATACTGAAGCGGTACGAGTTGCTGTACAGAGAAGTCCCAGGAAATCGGGTAGAGAGGCAGCAGTGCAACTGGAAATATCCAGACGCTCCGTTTAACGCATTCTTAAAAGTGACTTCCATATGTACCCATACAAGATGACCTGTGCACAGAAGGTAACTGAAGAACACAAGCAGCAGAGACTACTGACTGCTCAGTGGGCGGAGGATAGGGAAGGAACTCTCAACAACGTTTGGTTTTCAGACGAGGCGCATTTTCATTTAGACGGAGTGGTTAACAAACAAAATGTACCCTTTTGGGCCACTGAAAACCCTTAAGTGCTCATGAACGACAACAATATGCTCCGAGGATTACAGTGTGGGCAGCAATTTCCAGTCACGGACTTATTGGATCCTTTTTCTTTGAAGAAACTGTGAACAGCAAGCGTTATTTGAGCAAGCTTCGCAATAGATTCATTCCACAGCTTCTTGCTACTGCCTTACCCTTCAACACGCAGTGGTTCACGCAAGATGGAGCAAGGCCACATACTGCAAACACTGTGTTGGAATTTTTACACGAGCATTTCGACATGCGGATCATTTCACTCAGGTTTCCAGGTCGCTTCAATGACGGACAAAATTGGCCCCCCAATAGCCCAGACCTCAATCAATGTGACTTTTTTCTTTGGGGGTACCTAAAGGAAAAAAATTTCCCGAAACGTCCACCTGATTTAATGGAGCTCAGAAGACTTATTCTTCAAGCTTGCAGTGAAATTACGGAAGACATGTGCCGTAGGGTAATCACTAACTTCAGTGTTCGTTTGAAGGAAGTTAGGAAACGAAATGGTGCACATATTGAGCATGTGCTGAGTTAGAACAAATCTGCACGGACGACTCTTCATTGTAGTACATGTTCCTTTCAAATTGTATTGACAATAATGTTTATATTCGAAAACAAAACGGTAACACATTTCGTGCGCCACCCTGTACCTAAGAGCCGGCATGTCCACTTACGCCACGGATAACAGCGGTGACGAGTGTTGTTGTTGTCTTCAGTCCTGAGACTGGTTTGATGCAGCTCTCCATGCTACTCTATCCTGCGCAAGCTGCTTCATCTCCCAGTACCTACTGCAACCTACATCCTTCTGAATCTGCTTAGTGTACTCATCTCTCGGTCTCCCTCTACGATTTTTACCCTCCACGCTGCCCTCCAATGCTAAATTTGTGATCCCTTGATGCCTCAAAACATGTCCTACCAACCGATCCCTTCTTCTAGTCAAGTTGTGCCACAAACTTCTCTTCTCCCCAATCCTATTCAATACCTCCTCATTAGATACGTGATCTATCCACCTTATCTTCAGTATTCTTCTGTAGCACCACATTTCGAAAGCTTCTATTCTCTTCTTGTCCAAACTAGTTATCGTCCATGTTTCACTTCCATACATGGCTACACTCCAAACAAATACTTTCAGAAACGACTTCCTGATACATAAATCTATATTCGATGTTAACAAATTTCTTTTCTTCAGAAACGCTTTCCTTGCCATTGCCAGTCTACATTTTATATCCTCTCTACTTCGACCATCATCAGTTATTTTACTTCCTAAATAGCAAAACTCCTTTACTACTTTAAGTGTCTCATTTCCTAATCTAATTCCCTCAGCATCACCCGATTTAATTTGACTACATTCCATTATCCTCGTTTTGCTTTTGTTAATGTTCATCTTATATCCTCCTTTCAAGACACTATCCATTCCGTTCAACTGCTCTTCCAAGTCCTTTGCCGTCTCTGACAGAATTACAATGTCATCGGCGAACCTCAAAGTTTTTACTTCGTCTCCATGAATTTTAATACCTACTCCAAATTTTTCTTTTGTTTCCTTTACTGCTTGCTCAATATACAGATTGAATAACATCGGGGAGAGGCTACAACCCTGTCTCACTCCTTTCCCAACCACTGCTTCCCTTTCATGCCCCTCGACTCTTATTACTGCCATCTGGTTTCTGTACAAATTATAAATAGCCTTTCGCTCCCTGTATTTTACCCCTGCCACCTTTAGAATTTGAAAAAGAGTATTCCAGTCAACATTGTCAAAAGCTTTCTCTAAGTCTACAAATGCTAGAAACGTAGGTTTGCCTTTTCTTAATCTTTCTTCTAAGATAAGTCGTAAGGTCAGTATTGCCTCACGTGTTCCAACATTTCGACGGAATCCAAACTGATCCTCCCCGAGGTCTGCATCTACCAGTTTTTCCATTCGTCTGTAAAGAATTCGCGTTAGTATTTTGCAGCCGTGGCTTATTAAACTGATAGTTCGGTAATTTTCACATCTGTCAGCACCTGCTTTCTTTGGGATTGGAATTATTATATTCTTCTTGAAGTCTGAGGGTATTTCGCCTGTCTGATACATCTTGCTCACCAGCTGGTAGAGTTTTGTCAGGACTGGCCCTCCCAAGGCCGTCAGTAGTTCTAATGGAATGTTGTCTACTCCGGGGGCCTTGTTTCGACTCAGGTCTTTCAGTGCTCTGTCAAACTCTTCACGCAGTATCGTATCTCCCATTTCATCTTCATCTACATCCTCTTCTATTTCCATAATATTGTCCTCAAGTACATCGCCCTTGTATAAACCTTCTATATACTCCTTCCACCTTTCTACCTTCCCTTCTTTGCTTAGAACTGGGCTGCCATCTGAGCTCTTGATATTCATACACGTGGTTCTCTTCTCTCCAAAGGTCTCTTTAATTTTCCTGTAGGCAGTATCTATCTTACCCCTAGTGAGATAAGCTTCTACATCCTTACATTTGTCCTCTAGCCATCCCTGTTTAGCCATTTTGCACTTCCTGTCGATCTCATTTTTCAGACGTTTGTATTCCTTTTTGCCTGCTTCATTTACTGCATTTTTATATTTTCTCCTTTCATCAATTAAATTCAATATTTCTTCTGTTACCCAAGGATTTCTAGCAGCCCTCGTCTTTGTACCTACTTTATCCTCTGCTGCCTTCACTACTACATCCCTCAGAGCTACCCATTCTTCTTCTACTGTACTTCTTTCCCCTATTCCTGTCAATTGTTCCCTTATGCTCTCTCTGAAACTCTGTACAACCTCTGGTTCTTTCAGTTTATCCAGGTCCCATCTCCTTAATTTCCCACATTTTTGCAGTTTCTTCAGTTTTAATCTACAGGTCATAACCAATAGATTGTGGTCAGAGTCCACATCTGCCCCTGGAAATGTCTTACAACTTAAAACCTGGTTCCTAAATCTCTGTCTTACCATTATATAGTCTATCTGATACCTTTTAGTATCTCCAGGGTTCTTCCACGTATACAACCTTCTTTCATGATTCTTAAACCAAGTGTTAGCTATGATTAAGTTGTGCTCCGTGCAAAATTCTACTAGGCGGCTTCCTCTTTCATTTCTTAGCCCCAATCCATATTCACCTACTATGTTTCCTTCTCTCCCTTTTCCTACACTCGAATTCCAGTCACCCATTACTATTAAATTTTCGTCTCCCTTCACTATCTGAATAATTTCTTTTATTTCATCGTACATTTCTTCAATTTCTTCATCATCTGCAGAGCTAGTTGGCATATAAACTTGTACTACTGTAGTAGGTGTGGGCTTCGTATCTATCTTGGCCACAATAATGCGTTCACTATGCTGTTTGTAGTAGCTTACCCGCATTCCTATTTTCCTATTCATTATTAAACCTACTCCTGCATTACCCCTATTTGATTTTGTGTTTATAACCCTGTAGTCACCTGACCAGAAGTCTTGTTCCTCCTGCCACCGAACTTCACTAATTCCCACTATATCTAACTTTAACCTATCCATTTCCCTTTTTAAATTTTCTAACCTACCTGCCCGATTAAGGGATCTGACATTCCACGCTCCGATCCGTAGAACGCCAGTTTTCTTTCTCCTGATACGAGTCGTGGCAAGAAAGCGATAAGACCTTGGTAGGTTGCTGGTGGGAGTTGGCACCACATCTGCACACACAAGTCACCTAATACCCGTAAATTCCGGGGACGGGGCGATGATCTCTGACGCCACGTCAGTCACATCCCTGATGTGTTATCTTGTTGAAAAATGCCACTGCTGTGGGGAAACATGATCGTCACGAAAGGCCGTACGCGGTCTGCAACCAGTGTTCAATACTCCTTGACCGTCATGGTACGTCGCACGAGCTCCACTGGACCCAATGGATGCTCACATGAATGTTCCCCAGCGCATAAAGGAGCCGCCGCCAGCTTGTCTCCGCGCTGCATTACAGATGTCATGGATGTGTTGCCCTCGAAGACGACGGATTCGCGCCCTCCCACACGCATGATGAAGAAGGTGTCGCGATTCATTCAGACCATACACCGCTCTGCCACTGCGGCATCCTCGTCTGGTGATGCTGCTATCACGTTGACAGGTTTATATGGATAGCAGATCAGTGGTCATAATGTTCTGGCTGTTCAGAGTATTTTCTAATTTACTTTCAAATACTTTCTCTGAGCGCAGCCCCGAATCCTCCCCAAACCAGGTAGGTAAGCAGGTAACAGGACCGAATCCTCCCAAAATGACACAATGTGACAGAGCACTGTATGCGCTAATGACCACAGCTGCCTGCGGCCACTTCGCAGTTCGCGGCGACAGAGCATGCCTGATGCCACTTCGCAGTTCGAAGCAGATCGTTGTAGAGTGAACATGTCCTCAGACGAGCTTACAGTTTCAGAAAGTAGGAAGGGAAGGAAAAAGTTGGTTTTGAAAGGTAACACCTTCGGTTTTCAAAAACTCCTGAAAGGTGGTCTACTGCGATGGACGTGCAACATTAATGGCTGCAGACGTTTTGTTGAAACTATTTCTATTGAGGAACTGGATGTCGTGGAGTGTGAAAAAGAGCACAATCATGAAGAAATGCCTCATAAGAAAATTCAGAGGTATGAAATCATTTCTGACCTATAGAGAAAAGCCATAGAAGATATCTGTGAGAGACTATCAAAAATAATTTACCAGAAGTTAAAAGGAGAAGATACGCAAGATATAACTACGAGAGATGTCAACAATTTTCGTAACTCTATTTACAAAGCTAGGCGCAAAATTCTGCCAAAACTGCCCACGAATGCTGCAGATGTTCATGATAAAACTACACTCCTGGAAATGGAAAAAAGAACACATTGACACCGGTGTGTTAGACCCACCATACTTGCTCCAGACACTGCGAGAGGGCTGTACAAGCAATGATCACACGCACGGCACAGCGGACACACCAGGAACCGCGGTGTTGGCCGTCGAATGGCGCTAGTTGCGCAGGATTTGTGCACCGCCGCCGTCAGTGTCAGCCAGTTTGCCGTGGCATACGGAGCTCCATCGCAGTCTTTAACACTGGTAGCATGCCGCGACAGCGTGGACGTGAATCGTATGTGCAGTTGACGGACTTTGAGGGAGGGCGTATAGTGGGCATGCGGGAGGCCGGGTGGACGTACCGCCGAATTGCTCAACACGTGGGGCGTGAGGTCTCCACAGTACATCGATGTTGTCGCCAGTGGTCGGCGGAAGGTGCACGTGCCCGTCGACCTGGGACCGGACCGCAGCGACGCACGGATGCACGCCAAGACCGTAGGATCCTACGCAGTGCTGTAGGGGACCGCACCGCCACTTCCCAGCAAATTAGGGACACTGTTGCTCCTGGGGTATCGGCGAGGACCATTCGCAACCGTCTCCATGAAGCTGGGCTACGGTCCCGCACACTGTTAGGCCGTCTTCCACTCACGCCCCAACATCGTGCAGCCTGCCTCCAGTGGTGTCGCGACAGGCGTGAATGGAGGGACGAATGGAGACGTGTCGTCTTCAGCGATGAGAGTCGCTTCTGCCTTGGTGCCAATGATGGTCGTATGCGTGTTTGGCGCCGTGCAGGTGAGCGCCACAATCAGGACTGCATACGACCGAGGCACACACGGCCAACACCCGGCATCTTGGTGTGGGGAGCGATCTCCTACACTGGCCGTACACCTCTGGTGATCGTCGAGGGGACACTGAACAGTGCACGGTACATCCGAACCGTCATCGAACCCATCGTTCTACCATTCCTAGACCGGCAAGGGAACTTGCTGTTCCAACAGGACAATGCACGTTGGCATGTATCCCGTGCCACCCAACGTGCTCTAGAAGGTGTAAGTCAATTACCCTGGCCAGCAAGATCTCCGGATCTGTCCCCCATTGAGCATGTTTGGGACTGGATGAAGCGTCGTCTCACGCGGTCTACACGTCCAGCACGAACTCTGGTCCAACTGAGGCGCCAGTTGGAAATGGCATGGCAAGCCGTTCCACAGGACTACATCCAGCATCTCTACGATCGTCTCCATGGGAGAATAGCAGCCTGCATTGCTGCAAAAGGTGGATATACACTGTACTAGTGCCGACATTGTGCATGCTCTGTTGCCTGTGTCTATGTGCCTGTGGTTCTGTCAGTGTGATCATGTGATGTATCTGACCCCAGGAATGTGTCAATAAAGTTTCCCCTTCCTGGGACAATGAATTCACGGTGTTCTTCATTCAATTTCCAGGAGTGTATTATAACTCTGCTTCTAGGATGCTTATAAAGAAGAAATATGTACCAGATTTTACATTAGACCCGCAACAATATAAGTGTCCAAACAGCATCCAACTTTGCGCATTACTTTTTGCATAATGCGAGTACATATTCAGACATCGGACACTTATCAGTTCGTTGTATGTATAGATTTGCTGGAAATGTAACCATAATTCATAAAATGAATACTGAAGTAGAATATGTGTTGCGAAGTCATGATTTGCTATTTTAATAAATTAATTTTGAAGAAATCAAGGCTATCAATGATTCCAGTTTCTAAAAATAAATATCTAAATAAGATAGAAGATAAAATTTTTAAACATACAATACACGCGAAAAATTTTTACATCTTGTACTGTCACTTCATATGCTTTTCTTTGCCTGCTTGGAGTATTCATAAAGTTTAGAGCTGCTACCTGCTTCAAACGGGAGGATTCGGCCCCATCGTTTCTCAGATCCTTGCGGGCTTGGGAGGATGCGGTACCATTTTCCTGACCGCGGGAGGATTCTTTCTCCAACATTTCCTATTGTGCGGCAATTTTTTCTGTTATTACACTACTGAGTCCCGTAAATTTATCTTCAGCGGTGAGACCCCTTGTCTCTGTTTCACACAAAAGTTCTATATGATCCGACATTGCTGTGCCAGTCTCCGTCACCCCTTCATTTAGGGACTCTAGAATAGTAGCCTGTTAACCGACTATTTGTTGTGCAATAGAAACTACTTGCTCTTCTACTCCAGCGCATTTGTTCTCGAGCTCACTCATTGGTGTGACTATCTTAGCTAACAGTCCCTCTTTCTCCGTGAAAATGTTGTTAATTAGTTCATCCTGTGCCTTTAATCCTAGGTCCGAGATTCTAACTGTATCGAAACCTCGACATGGAGACCGTGGAGGGCTACTGTGAAAACATTATTAACAACTTCTAAATCTTTAGAATTCTGATCCGGTCATGAGTTTAATTTTTCATACTGTTCTTTTAACTCTCTATTCAGGGCTTTTACACTACTGGACATTAAAATTGCTACACCACGAAGATGACATGCTACAGACGCGAAATTTAACCGACAGGAAGAAGATGCTGTGATATGCAAATGATTAGCTTTTCGGAGCATTCACACAAGGTTGGCGTCGGTGGCGACACCTACAACGTGCTGACATGAGGAAGATATCCAACCGATTTCTCACACACAAACAGCAGTTGACCGGCGTTGCCTAGTGAAACGTTGTGATGCCTCGTGTAAGGAGGAGAAATGTGTACCACCACGTTTCCGACTTTAATAAAGGTCGGACTGTAGCCTATCGCGATTGCGGTTTATTGTATCGCGACAATGCTGCTCGCGTTGCTCGAGATCCAATGACTGTTAGCAGAATATGGAATCGGTGGGTTCAGGAGGGTAATACGGAACGACGTGCTGGATCCCAACGACCTCGTATCACTAGCAGTCGAGATGACAGGCATCTTATTGGCATGGCTGCAACGGATCGTGCAGCCACGTATCGATCCATGAGTCAACAGATGGAGACGTTTGTCAGACAACAACCATCTGCACGAACAGTTCAACGACGTTTGCAGCAGCATGGACTATCAGCTCGGAAACCATGGCTGCGGCTACCCTTGACGCTGCATCACAGACAGGAGCGGCTGCAATGGTGTACTCAACGACGAACCTGGGTGCACGAATGCCAAAACGTAATTTTTTCGGATGAATCCATGTTGTTTTTACAGCATAATGATGGTCGCATCTGTGTTTGGCGACATCGCGGTGAACACACATTGGAAGCGAGTATTCGTTATCGCCATACTGGTGTACAACCCGGCGTGATGGTATGGGGTGCCATTGATTACACGTCTCGGTCATCTCTTGTTCGCATTGACGGCACTTTGAACAGTGGGCGTTACATTTCAGATGTGTTACAACCCGTGGCTCTGCCCTTCATTCGATACCTGCGAAACCCTACATTTCAGCAGGATAATGCACGACCGCATGTTGCAGGTCCTGTACGGGCCTTTCTGTATACAGAAAATGTTCGACTACTGCCCTGGCCAGCACATTCTCCAGATCTCCCAGCAACTGAAAACGTCTGGTCAATGGTGACCGAGCAACTGGCTTGTCACAATACGCCAGTCACTACTCTTCATGAAGTGTGGTATCGTGTTGAAGCTGCATGGGCAGCTGTACCTGTACACGCCATCCAAGCTCTGTTTGACTCAATGCCCAGGCGTATCAAGGCCGTTACGGCCAGAGATGGTTGTTCTGGGTCCTGATTTCTCAGGATCTATGTACCCAAATTGCGTGAAAATGTAATCACGTGTCAGTTCTAGTATAATATATTTGTCCAATGAATACCCGTTTATTATATGCATTTCTTCTTGGTGCAGCAATTTTAATGGCCAGTAGTGAAATTCGCAGTTAATTTTGGGTCTTGTGCCTTGAATCCAATTCTGCTCTTATAAGCTGATCCAGCATCTATACATTGTCTCATCCCCGACAACAACTGCTTGCAGAGCGTATGTGAATCTGCGTCCGGCAGCGTTGAAGGCCATGCGTTGCCTCCCCCCCCCCCTCCACCCCACAGCGTCGACAGCATTCGGCGATCTGTTGCGCTAACAAAAGGTGCGATGTCCATAGTGTGACAGCGGCTGGCTACAGGGACTGGACCTCCGCGGCGAAAAGGACTGCCTGCTCGCGCATGCACAGTTCCATATTGGGTTGCGACGCGTGGCTGGTGCTTGATGTGTACGCAAAGAAATTTACAGTGAGACACTCACAGAAAGTAATATTCTGTGAGCTAGTCTCTCAGCATCTGTGTCTTCAGATGTAGAGCGTCATAAGTACAAGTGTGCCTTGTTCCAGCTGTGTCGCAGTTGGAAAACTGCCATTTGGTCGAAAATTTCTTTGCTTGTTCCAAAAGATTTTCTGTTCAAGGTTCAAAATGGTTCAAATGGCTCTAAGTACCATGAGACTAAGGTCATCAGTCCCCGAGACTACTTAAAACTACTTAAAACTAACCTAAGGACGTCACACATGTCCGAGGAAGGATTCGAACCTGCGACTGTAGCAGCAGCGCAGTTCCGGACTGAAGCGCCTAGAACCGCTCGGCCACAGAGCCGGCTTCTGTTCAAGGAACTGGGAAATAAATAGGAGACAGTTTGTAGACAAATGCGGACAGCACTTCTTCCACTGTTCTGCTGACATATTGTGTAGAGATTCGGAAGGAAAATACTAGAGGTGGGTAAGTTTCTCCTGTTGGTCAAAACCCGAAAAAAAGATAATTAAGTCAGGTATCTTTTTTTAACAAATCTACGATGACGCGAAAAAAGTCAAAGGATACCGCTTAATATGGTGTCGGACTTCCTTTTTCCCGGCACAGCGTAGCAGCTCGACCTGGCATGGACTCAACAAGTCGTTGGAAGGCCCCTCAGAAATACTGAGCCATGTTGCCCCTGCAGCCGTCCCTAAGGGCGAAAGTGTTGCCGACGAAGGATATTGTGCATGAACTGACCTGTTCATTATGTCTCGTAAACTTTCGATGGGAGGCGATCATTCGCTCGAATTGTCCAGAACGTTCTTGAAACCAGTCGTGAACAATTGTGGCTCAGTGACATGGCGCCTTCTTATCCATAAAAGTTCCATCGTTGTTTGGGAACATGAAGTCCATGAATGACTGCAGATGGTTCAAAAATGGTTCAAATGGCTCTGAGCACTGTGGGACTTAACATCTGAGGTCATCAGTCCCCTAGAACTTAGAACTACTTAAACCTAACTAATCTAAGGACATCACACACATCCATGCCCGGGCAGGATTCGAACCTGCTACCGTAGCGGTCACGCGGTTCCAAACTGAAGCGCCTAGAGCCGCTCGGCCACCCCGGCCTGCTGACTGAAGATGGTCTCCAACTAGCCGAACATAACCATTTCTAGTCAATGATAGGTTCATTTGGACCAGAGGACCCAGTCCATTCCATGTAAATACAGCCCACATCATTATGGAGCCACCACCAGCTTGTACAGTGCCTTGGTGACAACTTGGCTCCATGATTTCGTGGGTTCTGCGCTTCGTTCAAATCCTATCATCAAAAATGTGTGTGAAATCCTATGGGACTTAACTGCTGAGGTCATCAGTCCATAAGCTTACTTACTACTTAATCTAAATTATCCTAAAGACAAATACACACACCCATGCCCGAGGGAGGACTCGAACCCTATCATCAGCTCTTACCAATATGAAAGCTGACCCATTTGACCAGGCCAGTGTTTTCCAGTCGTCTAGGGTCCAACCGATATGGCCTCGAGCCCAAGAGAAGCGCTGCAGGCGATGTCGTGCTGTTAGCAAAGTCACTCGCGTTGGTCGTCTGCTGCCATTGCCCATTAACGCCAAATTTCGCCGTACGATCCTAACATATACGTTCGTGGTGTAACGTCCCCTTAGAAAAATTTATGAATTACTGTGCTGATAAACCTCTTACATTATTTGATTTTCAAACAGCTGAGCAGAACTGAACGTACTCAGACATTTCTCTCTTCACTTATTCTGATCAACACTAAAGCGACACACAATATGTTTAGCGCAACGCAATCTGACTTTCAATAATCTCTACAAAAGATTGGCCCTGACTAACAATAACGTATACCTTTCAGGAATTACTTTAAAAAATCTTCGTTACTCGAACTACTGCAATTCAGCGAGCTCCAATACTGCCAGCTAAATAAAAGATTCTAACTACTGATGACACTAACTACTGATAGGCGCTGGCCGCGGTGGCCAAGCGGTCATAGGCGCGCCAGTCCGGAACCGCGCGACTGCTACGGTCGCAGGTTCGAATCCTGCCTCGGGCATGGATGTGTGTGATGTCCTTAGGTTAGTTAGGTTTAATTAGTTCTAAGTTCTAGGCGACTGATGACCTCAGAAGTTAAGTCGCATAATGCTCAGAGCCATTTGAACCATTTTTTGCACACAGCACAGTCAGCGATTTTCATACAGAGCGCTACGTGGCGTAACCAACATAAAAACCTAAACAGCCTACTTACATAACCAATGAACCAGCTGTAAGAATGCGATCGATCATTCACGATTGTCACAGTGCAGGAGAAATTTATCATGCCTTCCTCTCAGGACATTGGTCTCAAGCTACACAAGACCGAGTAAAACATAGCATCATAATGATTAAACATTTCGAACAACCTGAATTTTCCAGTCTTGTGAAATATTTTGAAGACATGGTGCATGAGAATCAGTATCTTTCAAACCCATACAGCCCGTCAGAACTCATCCGCATTTGCTTAATCGAATTGCCTGAACATTTACGACATATTATTTTGGCAGGACGTTGCAAATACGACACTGAAGCTTTTCATGGACTGTTACAAGAATTGGAAATTGACACTGACAATCGCGGGACGCGAAAACAGGAACACAACAATTACAGGTCACATCCGTCACAATTCCGCGATGACAGACATAATAAATGGACAGGACAAAGCTATTCTTACAACGCAAATCGCGACAAAACAGACACCACCCGTATGACAACCGTTGGCAGAGTTGTAATAATTACAGGGAAAGATCACCTCTCCCCGGTAATGACTATGACAGAGACAATCAGAGAAACAGATAATATGGGAACCAAAATAATTATTATCTAAGGGGATCACCCCCAACTGCTCAACGCTACGCGCTGTTCAAATCCAACTGCCCAACACTACAATAGCAAAAATTCCAACAACGCAAACCAGCCACAGACTGCACACAGCACAGTCAGCGATTTTCATACAGAGCGCTACGTGGCGTTACCAACATAAAAACCTAAAAAGCCTACTTACAGTGGTACATTCCCCACTGATTTCTGCGGTTATTTCACGCATTGTTACTTGTCTGTTAGCACTGAAAGCTCTACGCAAACGCTGCTGCTCTCGGTAGTTAAGTGAGGCTGTTGACCACTGCGTTGTTCGTGGTAACAGGTAACGCCTTAAATTTGTTGTTCTCCGCACACTCTGGACACTGTGGATCTCGGAATATCGAATGTCCTAAAGATTTCCGAACCTGAATGTTTCATGCGTCTAACTCGAACTATCGTCCCGCGTTCAAAGTCTCTTAATTCCCGTCGTGCTGCCATAATCACGACGGAAACCTTTCCACGTTAATCACCTCAGTACAAATGACAGCTCCGTCAATGCACTCCCCTTTTATACGTCGTGTATGCGATACTACCGCCATCTGTATATATGCATATCGCTATTCCACGACTTCTTTTGTCATATCAATGTATATTTCATGGTATTTTAAGTGATATTTTCAAGGAAATATGGAAAAAGATTAAGGACTCATGCCAGAGAAATAGAAGAGAAAGAATGCTTGGAACAGGACGTAATGTCTCAGCGAAACCAAAGAAATGGGTTCTGTATGATCCCTAGGTTTCCCTGGATACAATTCAACACGAAAGACAATAAGCAAATTGGTTGATTTTATGCATACTACTTTCATTTGCCAATAGTTTCCTCTTCTTTGCATTTAGGAATAATAAATTTGGGCTGTTACAGCGCTTGCAGAAAATTGGACCGGCCTAAGTTTCGTTGAATTCGCATAAGTCCTAGAAGTAAACGCATTTCAGGCAGTGTTTTACATGATGTTGTAGATATCTTAATTACGAAATTTCAGTTAAAGCTTCACTCTTGTAGCTCTGATACCTTGGAGGATGGACTGTTTTACGGTTTTGTAAACGGAGTTAAAGAGTTCTGTTTTTCTGATAAAAAATGTTTCATTTCTCTGATACTGTCACTCCTACAGCTATAAAATTTTTACTGTTGTTTTATTACAACACAGAAATCATACAAATACTAATACAATATGGAAAAGAAGTTATTTTCCATTTCGTCACCTCTCAAGCAAAATTTTTCCACGGTAAATCGGTGGTATAATTGGGCAGTTTCGTTCCACGATCACTCCCGATTGGCAACATTTAGACCGATTTTGACTGCGGTTCCACCAAAAACTAGACATGAAGAAAACAACTGCATGGTCAAAATTCGCGAAACTATCCTGCCGAATTCTTCCACCGAATTTACCTGGGTAAAATGAGTTTGCTTGAGAGGTAACCAAATCTGTAGGAATTTTTCCCATGTTGCATTATTATTTTTGTGATTGCGCCTTAAAAATTTAATCTGAAAAGTAGGATTTTCAGCTATGTGTACAAAACGGAAAAAAACATTAAATCCCCAAAAGTACTGGAGCCAGTGAAATTTTAACTGTAAGCTCATAATTCAGATCTCTAATAACATCATGTAAACATTTAGTGAAATGTTGATCCGTTAGGCATACATGAGGTTTCAACAAAATTTAGATGTGTCCCTAAAAATCTCGCAATCGCTGTAGTGACAAATTAGACGAACTAAAACAGGAAATATTTTGTTGCAGATCTGTCTCCAATATTTGACTCTTTCCGTCGAAATGAAACCGACAGTAATGTTTCAAAGATTGTGACTAATTCCAAAGAAAATACAGAAGTTGTATCCATATCACTGAACCTGGAAGGGCCTAGGATGAGAGAGACAAGTTCCAGTAAATGTTTCGGATGAACGCAGCTAGCTCTTTATTCGCACGAAGTAATGGCCGCTATCGACAGGGGATCTCAAGTTGATTCCGTATTTCTAGATTTCCGGAAAGCTTTTGACACCGTTCCTCACAAGCGACTTCTAATCAAGCTGCGGGTCTATGGGGTATCGTCTCAGTTGTGCTACTGGATTCGTGATTTCCTGTCGGGAAGGTTGCAGTTCGTAGTAATAGACGGCAAATCATCGAGTAAAACTGAAGTGATATCAGGCGTTCCCCAGGGAAGCGTCCTGGGACCTCTGCTGTTCCTGATCTATATAAATGACCTGGGTGACAATCTGAGCAGTTCTCTTAGGTTGTTCGCAGATGATGCTGTAATTTACCGTCTAGTAAGGTCATCCGAAGACCAGTATCAGTTGCAAAGCGATTTAGAAAAGATTGCTGTATGGTGTGGCAGGTGACAGTTGACGCTAAATAACGAAAAGTGTGAGATGATCCACATGAGTTCCAAAAGAAATCCGTTGGAATTCGATTACTCGATAAATAGTACAATTCTCAAGGCTATCAATTCAACTAAGTACTTGGGTGTTAAAATTACGAACAACTTTAGTTGGAAGGACCACATAGATAATATTGTGGGGAAGACGAGCCAAAGGTTGCGTTTCATTGGCAGGACACTTAGAAGATGCAACAAGTCCACTAAAGAGACAGCTTACACTACACTCGTTCGTCCTCTGTTAGAATATTGCTGCGCAGTGTGGGATTGACGGAGGACATCGAAAGGGTGCAAAAAAATGGCAGCTCGTTTTGTATTCTCACATAACAGGGGAGAGGGTGTGGCAGATTTGATACGCGAATTGGGATGGAAGTCTTTACAGCAAAGACGTTTTTCTTCGCGGAGAGATCTTTTTACGAAATTTCAGTCACCAACTTTCTCTTCCGAATGCGAAAATATTTTGTTGAGCCCAACCTACATAGGTAGGAATGATCATCAAAATAAAATAAGAGAAATCAGAGCTCGAACAGAAAGGTTTAGGTGTGCGTTTTTCCCACGCGCTGTTAGGGAGTGGTATGGTAGAGAGATAGTATGATTGTGGTTCGATGAACCCTCTGCCAAGCACTTAAATGTGAATTGCAGAGTAGTCATGTAGATGTAGATGTAGAATATACAACTTCTGTGCAGATAAACAAAGGTCCTGATCCCAGTGGCATAAGTTTACTTAAGAGGAAGAAGGTGAGTGTTGAGGACAAGATATGTCTTCTGCTCGAAAGAATTGACAGACTGAAAGGGGCAAAGCATCTGCAGAATAAAATACCTAGAGGTGCATACGAAGGAAGACATAAATTTATTTCTAATAAGAATGTGTATGGCTATGGTAACACCCCAACGCATTATTTTAGTTGAGTCAAAAAAGCATTTGCAATTTAGGAATTAAGTGATGGGTATAAAACTCAAAATTGAGCAGTTTAAGAGTATGTCGGAACAGATTGATATTACTTGAGACTGGCCATCTTAGGGCAGTGATGTATTTCCTTTTAAAATAAAATTAGTGTGTTGTTTAATTTATTACTACATTTTGTAACTTTCTTAAAAAAACAGCTGGTCATTTAAATGTATACAGTTTATATTATGTTTTCTCTCTCTTCGTTGCTGTGAAACTGTCGACGGTGGAAGAGTATATAAAGACTTTTATCACACTGATTCAGCACTATGGAGAAGTTATTACGTAAATAATATACAGGAGTCCTAATAAATACCTATTTTCAAACGTTTCACTGTCTTCACCTTAAAGGAGAGATTTGACAGCTTGTAACAGGAAGAGGTTCAAATACCATTTAAAAACATTCACTCATACTAAGAAATGATGAATTACTTAAGAGTGCATAATATATAAATACGTCATGAGTCGTTAAACCATTACAACTGCGACAGAGAGGAAAAACAAACTGTTTTAATAATTTTATTCAAAAATTTGTCTATTAGAGAAGAAAATTAGCATCACTGCAAGCTTTTTAGCTGCATCGACGGGTTTTATGAACAGGTTGCACGTTTTTTTCCCCGTAAATTGCAAAATATGCGCAACCTAACCTAAACGAAAGTCTGAATTTGGTGTCGTCATTTAAAGGGTGTCTGTTAATCAAAATGTTACAACAACTTTCACTGTCATGTTCCGCAAAAATGCTATTACTCTTCATCGTCTTCTTGAGCCACAATAATATTACCGTCTCGTCCTCTTCTTCTTGTAGGAAAATATCTAAGTAGTTCAAAGTTGTATCCAATTTGGTCAGGATTCTCCCCATCCCACTTCTAATTGTCGGCTGGTAGCGCGGCTGCGCCAGGACTGCGTCTTGGGAAACAGCGGCGGCTCCGGAAGAAATTCGGTCGCGTCGCCGTATATATACCTCACGGAGCAGCCAGCCTATTCTGCCACAATGGGCGGGGGGGGGGGGGGGGGGGGGTCTGTTGCTGCCGCATGCAGCTTTCGCGCCACGGAAAATGCACCTGATGGAGGAGCAAGCGGCTACGTCGCGTGCGGCCGTAGCCAACGGAATATAGTATATAGCGTAGGCTCGATACGGCGCCGATGGCGGCGGCGGCGGCAGCGCAAGCGACAGTGGGAACAGGGTTGTTATTGGAGGCGGCGCCGTGGGCTGTAGAGGTGGTGGGGATCGTCATATCGCCGTAAGTCTGCCAGTTGGCGTCGTTCACATGTTCTGCGCTGGGTGCTCTCGCGACAGCCGACACGACCGAGGCAGCAGAACCTGCCTCCCTCGCTCCGGTAACGATACCTTTCGCGACAAAGACCCGTCCTTTGCCGGACGTGATGGGGTGGGAAGGGTCGTCCTCCCGCCTGACTGCCCTTACATGCTCAGCGGCGTTGTCGCCTGCCCGGCTTCTCAGTCCTTCCCTCAGGACTAACAGTAATTAAAATGAAATTCCGGTGGTCATTTGCAGTACAGATTTGCGGGAAACAGGGTTGATTTCTGTCACCTCGATCGTTCAGCCAGGAGTGGCTACTGAAAAACTGGGTGGAAATCGCGAACATGGAAAAACTGTATCGAATTTTGCAGTTACAGAAACTTATAATTTATCCAAATCCTGCCACGGTCGCCAAGTCTGTCGATGTTGCGGCTTCCATCGGTCCTCTTTTAAAGAACGAACGTGGCGATAGAGGTTGTGGAAATCAAAACGATCCTCTGACTTCCAGTTCTCAACTAACAGGTATGTACGTTTGACCTTACCTGCTAATCTTCTGCTGTTTTTACCACGGCCAGCATCGATCCACATCACTTCTAACAGCGGGTTCTGATTATTAATTAAAGGATTGTAGGAGGTGACAGAAGTATTCTACAGATCAGTAGTCGGACAGATCTATGGAATTCGTCAGTAGGAAAAGGGAGAGAAGGAAACATAGTAGGTGATTATGGATTGGGGCTAAGAAATGAAAGAGGAAGCCGTCTGGTAGAATTTTGCACAGAGCATAACTTAATCATAGCTAACACTTGGTTGAAGAATCATAAAAGAAGGTTGTATACATGGAAGTATCCTGGAGATACTAAAAGGTATCAGATAGATTATACAATGGTAAGACAGAGATTTAGGAATCAGGTTTTAAATTGTAGGGCATTTCCAGGGGCAGATGTGGACTCTGACCACAGTGTATTGGTTATGACCTGTAGGTTAAAACTGAAGAAACTGCAAAAAGGTGGGAATTTAAGGACATGGGATCTGGATAAGCTGAAAGAACCAGAGGTTGTACAGAGTTTCAAGGAGAGCATAAGGGAACAATTGACAGCAATGGGGGAAAGAAACACAGTAGAAGAAGAATGGGTAGCACTGAGGGATGAAGTAGTGAAGGAAGCAGAGGATAAAGTGGGTAAAAAGACGAGGGCTGCTAGAAATCCTTGGGTAACAGAAGAAATATTGAATTTAATTGATGAAAGGAGAAAATATAAAAATGCAGTTAATGAAGCAGGCAGAAAGGAATACAAACGTCTCAAAAATGAGATCGACAGGAAGTGCAAAATGGCTAAGCAGGGATGGCTAGAGGACAAATGTAAGGATGTAGAAGCTTATCTCACTAGGGGTAAGATAGATACTGCCTACAGGAAAATTAAAGAGAGCTTTGGAGAGAAGAGAACCAAGTGTATGAATATCAAGTACTCAGATGGCAACCCAGTTCTAAGCAAAGAAGAGAAGGCGGAAAGGTGGAAGGAGTATATAGAAGGTTTATACAAGGGCGATGTACTTGAGGACAATATTATGGAAATGGAAGAGGATGTAGATGAAGACGAAATGGGAGGTAAGATACTGCGTGAAGAGTTTGACAGAGCACTGAAAGAACTGAGTCGAAACAAGGACCCCGGAGTAGACAACATTCCATTAGAACTACTGATGGCCTTGGGAGAGCCAGTCATGACAAAACTCTACCAGCTGGTGAGCAAGATGTATGAGACAGGCGAAATACGCTCAGACTTTAAGAAGAATATAATAATTCCAATCCCAAAGAAAGCAGGTGCTGACAGATGTGAAAATTACCGAACAATCAGTTTAATAAGTCACAGCTGCAAAATACTAACGCGAATTCTTTACAGACGAATGGAAAAACTGGTAGATGCGGACCTCGAGGAGGATCACTTTGGATTCCATAGAAATGTTGGAACACGTGAGGCAATACTGACCCTACGACTTATCTTAGAAGAAAGATTAAGAAAAGGCAAACCTAAGTTTCTAGCATTTGTAGACTTAGAGAAAGCTTTTGACAATGTTGACTGGAATACTCTTTTTCAAATTCTAAAGGTGGCAGGGGTAAAATACAGGGAGCGAAAGGCTATTTACAATTGGTACAGAAACCAGATGGCAGTTATTAGAGTCGAGGGGCATGAAAGGGAAGCAGTGGTTGGGAAAGGAGTGAGACAGGGCTGTAGCCTCTCTCCGATGTTATTCAATCTGTATATTTAGCAAGCAGTAAAGGAAACAAAAGAAAAATTTGGAGTAGGTATTAAAATTCATGGAGAAGAAGTAAAAACTTTGAGGTTCGCCGATGACATTGTAATTCTGTGAGAGACGGCAAAGGACTTGGAAGAGCAGTTGAACGGAATGGACAGTGTCTTGAAAGGAGGATATAAGATGAACATCAACAAAAGCAAAACGAGAATAATGGAATGTAGTCGAATTAAGTCGGGCGATGCTGAGGGAATTAGATTAGGAAATGAGACACTTAAAGTAGTAAATGACTTTTGCTATTTGGGGAGCAAAATAACTGATGATGGTCGAAGTAGAGAGGATATAAAATGTAGACTGGCAATGGCAAGGAAGGCGTTTCTGAAGAAGAGAAATTTTTTAACATCGAATATAGATTTATGTATCAGGAAGTCGTTTCTGAAAGTATTTGTTTGGAGTGTAGCCATGTATGGAAGTGAAACATGGACGATAACTAGTTTGGACAAGAATAGAATAGAAGCTTTCGAAATGTGGTGCTACAGAAGAATACTGAAGATAAGGTGGATAGATCACGTAACTAATGAGGAGGTATTGAATAGGACTGGGGAGAAGAGAAGTTTGTGGCACAACTTGACTAGAAGAAGGGATCGGTTGGTAGGGCATGTTTTGAGGCATCAAGGGATCACAAATTTAGCATTGGAGGGCAGCGTGGAGGTTAAAATCCGGAGAGGGAGACCAAGAGATGAATACACTAAGCAGATTTAGAAGGTTGTAGGTTGCAGTAGGTACTGGGAGATGAAGCAGCTTGCACAGGATAGAGTAGCATGGAGAGCTGCATCAAACCAGTCTCAGGACTGGAGACAACAACCCTGTATTCGCCTGACCAAAAGTCTTGTTCCTCCTGCCAGCGAACTTCACTAATTCCTACTATATCTAACTTTAACCTATCCATTTCCCTTTTTAAATTTTCTAATCTATCTGCTCGATTAAGGGATCTGACATTCCACGTTCCGATCCGTAGAACGCCAGTTTTCTTTCTCCTGATAACAATGTCCTCCTGAGTAGCCCCCGCCCGGAGATCCGAATGGGATCTCATGAAGGGAGAGAATGCATCATATTGGTGGTGATCCGTCTGTCGGATAGGGACAACAATCTTGGCGGCCCTTGATGCTATTCATGAGGGATAGGCTATGTGCCGGCACCAGGTTTCACTCTCTCCCTTCTGTCATCATCATACAACACACACATTACATTCCACTCCACACACACACACACACACACACACACGGTACATACATGTAGTATTGAAACGTCCCCTTAGAAAAATTATACAAGACTGTGCTTAAACTGACACACAATATCTTTAGCGCAACGCAATCTGACTTCCAAAAATCACTACGAAAGAATGGCCCTGACTAGCATTAACCTATACGTTTCACAAACCA
This sequence comes from Schistocerca gregaria, assembly GCF_023897955.1. Classification (NCBI taxonomy): domain Eukaryota; kingdom Metazoa; phylum Arthropoda; class Insecta; order Orthoptera; family Acrididae; genus Schistocerca; species Schistocerca gregaria. Next base: position 117,249,405 of record NC_064931.1, on the reverse strand, counting down.
CTTACCTCACAAAAATCTTCGTTACTCAAGCTACTGCAATACAGCGAGCGCCACTACTGCCAGCTAAATAAAAGATTCAAACTACTGAAGGCACTAACTACTGATAGGCATAGTTAGCAAATGAAAGATTTTAATAGAGAACAAACAATGTATTTACCTCACTAGTCATAATATATATAGCAGTTCATGACACCAATTCTTACAAATTTCAAAACTCCGCCATCTATCTCCCCACGTCCACCACTGCTGGCGGCTCACCTCCAACTGCGCAACGCTACGCGCTGTTAGCATCCAGCTGCCGCTGCCCAACACTACAATGGCAGACAACAATGCAAACCAGCCACAGACTGCACACGGCACAGTCAGTGATTTTTATACAGAGCGCTACGTGGCGGCGGCGTTACCAATAAAAAAACCTAAACAGCCTACTTACATAGCCCCCATGCTCCCCACAAAAAGTTTACAAATTGTTTTGGGCAGTGGCCAATACAGATTTGAAACATTTTTTCATAATTACAATGACAAAGAAATGAAGTGCACACACTTATCGATACAATGTTGGTCAAAAGCTAAAATTTTCTCACAGTCCATAAAGACAGTCCTGGTCATTCATCAAAGTAAAATTGCAGTGTTTTTCTCAAAGTCTCAGCAATAAAAGAAATTGCACGTGGAAGTAGTGGATTTCTAAGCAGTTTTGAAGAAGTAATGTTCTCCTTCCAACGAAAGACAGTGATGACTCTTGACATGCAGACAGGTAATGGACCACAACAGAGCAAACCCACAGCAGAGTCAGTCGAAGTTTTAAAGAATATTGGTAGGTAGGTCGTCACAGAGTAGTCCTCGTAGAGATTACGGTATTGGTGGGCCACCAGAGGTGCAGACCCACTGCAGTCCTTGTAGAAATTATGGTATTGGTGGGTCATCAAAGGTGTAGACCCACTGTAGTTCTTGCAGAGATGGCCAGCAGCCATTGTGCAGGCGCACAATCACCATTGAAGAGTCTTGTGGATAATATAGCAAGTCCATAACCACCACTTGTGCACTCACAAAAATTGTTTTTGAAATGTCCTCAGAACCAGCAATGCTGTTATCCAGTTCCTTACTGAATTATTAACACACGTGCAAACACTATCAGTCCCTACTTCTCACATATTGTCCATATACTATGACCAACAGAAACGTGTGCAGTGAAATGTAATTTACAAGTTACTTAATTTGATGAACAGGTGTCAATTACAATTTTATAACATGAGAATACAATAACAAAGGTACAAAAAATATAATTAAATAACATAATAGTACAGAAAACATTTGCAGTAATACAGGCTTTACAAAAGAATCGAAATAACATATACATCAGTGTTACAGGAATTATGACAGGAGCACATACATAAAAAATCAGAATAAACATCAACTTCACAAATGAGCATTAGAACAAAACAGAATAAATAATGTGTAAACATCTTTACAAAGTAAATAAGATGTTATTAATGCAAATTATATTTGAGGATAACAGTATTCCTCATCATAGTGAATGTAGCTTAGTATTAGAAAAATTCTGCAACATAAGTCTTATCAGATAAACATACGAGGGTCGGTCAAAAAGTAATGCCTCCCATTTTTTTTCTACTTAAAAAAATTAAGTTAAGTGAAAAATTTGAATTTGGCGCCATTCCTCAAACCTTCTTCTGCAATCCACTGCAGTAGTAACTTTCTGTGTCAACAGGTGGCAGCACAGCAGAAGTTTGTAAGATGGCCGACATCGATGTTTGTTTGAGACAGCGTTGTGTGATTGAATTCTTGAATGCAGAAAGTGAAACGCCCATACGCATTCATGAAAGACTGAAGAAGGTGTATGGTGTTGTGACAGTGGATGTCAGCACTGTTAGACGATGGGTTCGTCGTTGTAAGGAAGCTGAAGGGCAAACACCGTTGACTGACGAAAAGCGGAGCGGCAGGCCGGTGAGTGCAGTGACTCCACACAACATTCAGCAAGTTGATGACATCATTCGTGGTGACCGTCGGGTGACTGCAGATGAAGTGTGTCGCATTATTTCTCTTAGTAAAGGCAGTGTGATCACGATTATTAAACAATTGGGGTACTCAAAAGTTTGTGCACGGTGGGTTCCAAGAATGTTAACCGATCAGAATAAAGAGGCAAGGAAAACAATAGCCTCCCAACACTTGCAGCGCTTCCGTTTGGAGGGAGATGAGTTTCTGAAAAAAATTGTGACTGGGGACGAAACATGGGTGCATTTTTTTGAACCCGAATCAAAGAGGCAGTCAATGGAGTGGCGTCACACAAGCTCGCCGAGGAAGAAAAAATTCAAAACTGTGCGATCGGCAGGGAAAGTTATGGCAACAGTTTTCTGAGATACAGAGGGTGTGATTCTGGTTGATTTTTTGGAGCAGGGATGCACAATAAATTCTGTTCAATACGTCACAACCCTCAAAAAACTTAAAGCACGTCTTCAGCGAGTTCGCCCAACAAAATCAATGGCAGATGTTCTTCTTTTGCATGACAATGCAAGACCACACACCAGTCGTCACACTTCTGACAAGATTGTCAAAATTGGATGGGAAGTTTTGCCTCATCCCCCATACAGCCCTGACCTGGCACCATCAGACTTCCATCTGTTCGGGCCACTAAAAGAAGCTCATCGTGGGATTCATTTTGAAGATGAGGAGGCCGTCAAAACATCCGTGCGTCAATGGCTTAGGAAGCAGAGCTGTGATTTTTACCGTGCTGGGATACATGCCCTTGTTCAAAGATGGACCAAAACTGTAGAGATGGGCGGAGATTACATTGAAAAATGACAAAATGATCCTCAATGTTGTGGTTTTCAACCTATGTAATTGCATTTAAATTTCCTGACAATTAAACGTAGAAAAAAAATAGGAGGCATTACTTTTTGACTGACCCTCGTATAAAGACAGGAAGAACATAAATACACAAGGGTACACAAACACATAGTGGGATAACACAAGGAAAGGACAGGGTTTGTTTTACTGTAGTATTTTGCAAACAAAACTTTCTTTACTTCTCGGAGATCTCCCTTCGTTCTTCATTATTTCCAAAAAGTCCTATCTATACCTGATTTCTGTACTTTTTTCGTATAACTTCTCAATGCATTTCTTCCAATCCATCGCAAATCATTCTCTTATATAGGCTACCCCCTCTTAAGCTAACTTAAATCTACTGAGCTCAGATGCTTAACTAAGGGATGAGGCAATGCAGCAGCACAAAACAATTTACACAAACAGCAATGTTAAAAAAATGGAAATTGGCAAAAAAGGCAGCAATATTACAACTAATATAAGGCAATGCGCAGCAAACAAGAAAAATAAATCAGTAATAAAATTGGCTTAACCTAGTAATACAAAGTGACATTCAGTAGCACTATGAATGGCAAACAGCCGCAGCAAATGCTATAACTTATACCTAAACATGACAAAGCTCAATCAGAAAAAATGTTACACTAAAGACAACAATGGAGAAAAGGACAATGTCTATTCACATCTTAATGTCTATGCAATTAAAGTGGTGCACCACAAAAATTTATTGTAAAAAAATATTACCATGTACTTGAAAAGACAATTCTGTATGCAATTTCTGTGAAGGGAAATGTCTTTTTGTGCTACTTCGTTTTTTAAGTACATCATAAAGTTATTATTTACTGGATCTTTAGGCATAAAATATTTATATTAGTACATCCATAAAATTTATTTTAACCAATGCTTCAGTCCAGTTAGAAACTAGATATTAAACAAAATTAGTAAATAAATGCATAAAGCAAGCCACATGGCATTTCTCTCAACTAGCAGTACAATAGCCATGAAATGTTTCTCGTCGTTTCATTAGGCATTTTAGTAAATATCATAAATTAAGAGCTCCACAGTGTAATCATATGTTTTCAAGTTTGGGCGTGTAGTATTTGCGATGCTTTCTACAAAGGAATCTCAATAGCGAGGATAATGGCCTCTTTTTTTTTCTCCACCTGTGCCTCTGACAGGCACACACTAATGGCTTTCTTTTGTCAGGTGGTTGTCGCGCAGCTGGGTGCCCACGACGCATTACATTCAGGTGGTCACTTAACTGTCTTATCGAAATATTTACGACACCTGTTTCCGCTACAGTGGCAGTCTCATATAAAAAAAAATTCACAGGTGAAGAATTTGCGTTACAAATCTGTAGAAATAAAATCATTTAAACATAATTGTGTCCAAAAAATTTTCGCCAGTGATACATTCACGCATATACAGTCATTTCATAACTCTTAAAGTACGATTCTCGGTTTCCAACATCCTTTTTCACAAATCAGAGTCCCTAACCACTACTCATTATTTCTTACCTTATTACACATATATATATTCGTCGACACTTCTTCAATATTTCATCATAACAGATACGTAGCATAACCAAATAACTCATATAGCATCAGCTTAAACATACCTCAGCAGCATAATTCACATCTTCGTCGTAATAATAACATCATAACACCACAGTCAAATTCTCAAAATCTCCGTAGCTTCCTCCAATAATTTCAAAACCTAAAAAAAAAATTTCTCAGCTCATGTCAAAAGTGTCATCTGCCTCAAACGTACTTTAAAAATCGTGATCCCATACCAAATATGTCATTCAAAGCTCTCATAGTATCACGATGATTCCGAAAAAATATGAACAGTTCACAAAGTACAGACAAAATACAACTTCGTAAGTGTGAAGTTATCCAATGGTGTAATTACGTAAACATCTGTCACTGATGTAGTAAAGTAAATGTTTGTCTCTCTCAGTTAAATGATCAGATAGCTGTGTAATTTATGTGTTAGAGAAATATGGTACCGATGTGTAAAGTTGTATAAACAAATACCATATTAGCTAAGGCTCCTTGTGCTTGCCAAACACATGGTACACAAAGTAAGCGTGTACCCCCCTGAGGAATAATGTAATTGTATCCTCAGATGTTACAGGTTACAGCAATGGAATGAAATGTATCATGGAAAACCTTTGTATCATTGTATTTCAAATATCTTTAAAAATAAATGTTTTAAGTACAAAATTAATCACTCAAACACGTGTACTGTAGCGCTAAGCTGTGCGTCTTGTTGTAAGATAATTATGTGGAAGTGTCGTAGTTATCGTCCTCTGTAAGCAAAGTTCTGCTGAGGTCAATGTACTTACCTCGTAATAAACGAAGTGAATTGCTTTGCGTATAAATATCTTAGTTATTACGCTTATTGCCGTGATGAAGAAAGTACTGTGCTGTAACGTATTGTTGTGCTACGGAAAAGACTGTCTCCTTGTAGCTATACCACAAAAGTTACTACTAAAACATGTTTTATTTTCCAGAAAAATTCAGATAAACTGTGCAGATATAAAACAGATAAACTGCAAAAGCAACATTGTAAATCGTGTCACATATTAGTAGCGTCGTGATATAATCGTGTAGCTATCAGAGAAACCAAATGCTAAGTCATCTTTAATCTCACCGAATGTACTTCAAATAAAGAATGTATTTTCAAGTAAACAAAATGTTGCATTAAAATCTCATTGGCAGTACTGGTAAATGTTCTAAGTATGTAAGCCTTATAGTCGTTACATAATCGTGCAACTAACAAGCAAGAATGTACACACACAATAACACTGTGACGTCTGTTCACTATAACAATGCACTCGTAAATACTGTCTAAATAAGTTCTCTAAGTCCTAGACTGGATAGTTAACTTCAAAACATTGTTGCATGTTAACAGTTTCTCAGTGTGACAAAGCATACTAGAAATGTGAAGTGAAATGTTTTATGGAAAAGACAAAGTTAAAAAGCTGATTATATTTCAATAAACGGTTTTACATGTGAAATGTGGTGTAAACCTTTACTCTTCCTAGTACGCAGACTGTCAACTGAAAAGCAATTATCATGTGATTACGTCGGTAAGGAACACTGGAATTTTGCTCAAGGTTAGCTTATGTTATTTTTCTCTGAGCCAGCCGGCGCACGCGGCTGCCTGCGGTGTGACTCATTGTCTGTTTCTTTGTTGGCGAGCGTCGTTATTGGGATTAGGAGACCTAACTTCTACAAATTCACCTTGCCGAGAGGGCCCAGCTCTGTTTGAATCCCGCCAGTTCTGATGCAATTCAGGTCTGTCGTTATGATTATATCGTCTGTCGTCATGTCGGTAGGTTACATAGTTTCTTGTTTGTCGGTGATGTGGTGGAGAATTTCTCCCTGAATCGTAGCTGCGTGGTGGACCCTTGCGTCTGAAATTATTCTGTCTCCCGTGAAAATAATTATTTTGGTTCCCGTATTGTCTGTTTCTCTGATTGTCTCTGTGATAGTCACTACTGCGGAGAGGTGATCTTTCCCTGTAATTGTTACTACTCTGCCAACGGTTGTCATACGGGTGGTGTCTGTTTTGGTCACGATTTGTGTTGTGAGAATAGCCTTGTCGTGTCCAGTTATTGTTTCTTTCATCGCGGACTTGCGACGGATGTGACCTGTAATTGTTGTGTTCCTGTTTTCGCGCTCCGCGATTGTCAGTGTCAATTTCTAATTCTTGTAAGAGTCCCTGAAAAGCTTCAATGTCGTCTTTGCAACGGCCTGCCAAAATAGTATGCCCTAAATGTTCAGGCAATTTGATTAAGCAAATGCGGATGAGTTCTGAGGGGCTGTATGGGTTTGAAAGATACTGATTCTTATGTAACATGTCTTCAAAATATTTCACAAGACTTGAAAATTCAGATTGTTCGAAATTTTTCATCATTATGACGCCATGTTTTACTCGGTCTTGTGTGGCTTGAGACCAATATGCTGAGAGGAAGGCATGGTAAAATTCTCCTTCACTGCGGCAATCGTGACTGACCGATCGCATTCTTACAGCTGGTTCATTCTCTAAATAGCCACACATAAATTCTAATCTGTACTCTAATGACCAGTTGGGGGGGGGGGGGGGGGGGGGGGGAACAATGAGAGAATTGATGAAGCCACGCTTGTGGATGAATGTCGTTGCCAGAATTCCTAAATGTTTTGAATTTACGTGTAGTAATGAACAGCTTATAGTCAAAATCATCGTGTCGGCGGGTTGCATGTCGGTCATTGTTACGTCGTTTCGGCGGTTCCATCTCAAAATTCGGTGTACTCTGCCAATTTTTTTCATAATCTCCAAAGTGCCCTGTGTTATTATTTTGTGGCGGTTCCGTATTTTTATGTCCCTCTTCCCGTATTGGTGTGCGAGAGTCCTCTGAAATACGTAATTCTTGTATTACCTGTGTCAGCTGATCTTGTACTTCCCGGATTTCTCTTTGGTGTTGCGTATTAATTTGATTTTGATTTTGTTTGAATTTCCTAATTTGTTCGAACTCTTCTGTGCCATTAAAGACTACCGGTTTTGTGTCATTCAGATTATCATCTACCTTCGTAGATAAATTATTTAGCTGATCCGAAAGTTCAACTACTTTCTCTGATAATGAACTAATGTCCTCCATGTGTCTTTCTGAACCAATTTTCAGAGTATCGACTGTGTCCTTTAAGTTTTCTTGAGTTTTTGCAAGTTGCGTAACCGAATCGGTAGATGCAACTGAGTCAGTTTTAGCTTGCAAGGTCTCATGATTTTCATGAACAATTGTTTGCAGTTCTTTTATGGCTGCTTCGTGATTCTGTAATGCGTTTTCATGCCGCGAAAAAATAGGTTGAAAATGCTCACAAATTTGTGTTTTTACGTCATTACAGATTTTTTGACATTTCGATTCAATGTTATGTAACTCAGTAGTTAAATCTTCACGTGTTTGTTCAAGTGTGGTGTCTAACTTCCGAAGATTTTGTTCCATTGTGTCCAACTGTTGCTGTGTTTGTCTCTGATTTTTTTCCATTGTGTCTAACTTTTGAAGATTTTGTTCCATTGTGTCTAACTTTTGAAGATTTTTTCCATTGTGTCTAACTTTTGAAGATTTTGTTCCATTGTGTCTTAACTTTTGAAGCTTTTGTCCCATTTGTTTCTGATTTTGTTCCATTTGTTGCATTAATTGCAATAATAATGTATTAGTATCTGGAATCTGTTTTTCTATGCTTTTTGGCAGTGCATTTTCACCGGCAACATTTACATTTTGATAGGCAGAAAATGTGTCTTGACTTATTTGAGAAAACGGTGAGGACGCAAAACCTGAATGTACAGTATTTGCAAGATTGTGTCCTGTCATTCCCGATTCCTGAGGCGAGCTGTTGCCGACCGATCGATCGAAAATGCTTCCCTGTTCACTACCTGTTTCACTGTCTACACCATTATTTGACGCCCGCTCCATTTCCCTATGCATAGTTACCAAATTACTACTTAGAATGTCTGTTAATTCATTACACAGTGGTGCTGGTAAGCTACGCTCGTCGTCACTATTATTTCTCAGTTTACTTTGGAGCCTAGTGTTACGTTTGTCACACGCCATTATTGTCACAATATTTCACACAACAACACAGAAAACCACAATTTAAAAAGCAAAATAAGAGAACACATTAATGTAGCACTGAAAATAATATCTAGTTAATTGCAAGCGCAGCTGCGAAATACTTGGTGCAAATCTACATGCATGCCACAACTGTTGTACTGTACAACAATGAAAGACTGCAACTACAAAGGAAATTCTCTCTATGATTACGCGCTAGCAATACACAAAGGCTACACTAACTACACAAACTACAAGAAAAAATCAGAAGATTCCAGTGAGGTATCCTCGGCTAAGGGTCGACATATGAAACGTCCCTTAGAAAAATTATACAAGACTGTGCTTAAACTGACACACAATATCTTTAGCGCAACGCAATCTGACTTCCAAAAATCACTACGAAAGAATGGCCCTGACTAGCATTAACCTATACGTTTCACAAATCACTTACCTCACAAAAATCTTCGTTACTCAAGCTACTGCAATGCAGCGAGCGCCACTACTGCCAACTAAATAAAAGATTCAAACTACTGAAGGCACTAACTACTGATAGGCATAGTTAGCAAATGAAAGATTTTAATAGAGAACAAACAATGTATTTACCTCACTAGTCATAATATATATAGCAGTTCATGACACCAATTCTTACAAATTTCAAAACTCCGCCATCTCTCTCCCCACGTCCACCACTGCTGGCGGCTCACCTCCAACTGCGCAACGCTACACGCTGTTAGCATCCAGCTGCCGCTGCCCAACACTACAATGGCAGACAACAATGCAAACCAGCCACAGACTGCACACGGCACAGTCAGTGATTTTTATACAGAGCGCTACGTGGCGGCGGCGTTACCAATAAAAAAAACCTAAACAGCCTACTTACAGTATTACAAATTATGTAATGGAGCAAGTTATAAATAAATAAATAAATAAACAAATATAATTTTTCCATAAACACACACGTGGAAATGCGAGATAGCCTGTTACAAATAAAATATACTACACACACAAGACTAGCACAAACTTGATATAGAAAACGTCTTGCTGCAGGGAAAGACAAAGGGGAAAATTTTGCAACGTAAACGAGTGTACTTTTAACTCGTCCAGCCTTTGATCAGAGACAGAGAGTGTACACTGGGAAGTAAATTATAATGATTATTATAATTCACAAGAAAGAATAAACTGAAGCCCAGGCAAGGGCAGTACATAGCATTATCGAGGAAGCATGGTTAGCCTAGGCGCGCCTACCGACCGAAATGCAGACTGTATCATTTGTGATGGTTCACGACGAAATAATCGCGGTTGCTTTATCTTCAATGCGAAACTGCTGGAACCGGATTTGTAAGGTCCATGGCTGCTACTGAGAACAGTAGGGGAGATATAGAAATTGTAACGGCTCCATGTGAGCCGCTACATGACTTGTTACAAGAGTCACATGCTCATAACACACCTGGGAGCCCTTCTGAAACTCAGGGAATTTTAATCTAGAATTATTGTTATATCATCACTCGTGGTATAGTCTGCAATTCTGAATGCGGGTCATCTACTGACGTATGCGTGGGACGTCTGCTGTTGGTTCTCTCAATGTGGAGATGCAGTTTAGCCAACCATTGTATCAAGTAGAGTGTGACTGCACTGGACCAGAGAGACATAAGTTCCCCGAGCATTAGCAGGCCCCGTTAGGTTGGCAAATAGCCGCTGTGCAGACTTCTGGCCACTGTGTGTGGACCCCAGGCGAGGGAAGACGGTTAGGCATTCCCTGCTGAGACTCTGGAGAGTATAGACACTATGCGTGATGGCTCCTATAATCATCTTAGTTAGGATAGATAGTTAGGTTGCATAAAATTGCTTTCTTTTGTATCTCTGATGACAGACCAACATTCCATATAACCGTACCATTAAGTAAAGTGAGTGATCAAGGACTTATTTTCATGATTTTATAATTAAAATGTTGTTGTTATACAAAATTCTTTGTCTCACAGCAATGTCTTATTTCTGTTACCATTCCAGTTAAGTTATTCAAACTTTCAACTTAAAGTTAATCAATAATCAGAAATTTTGTAGTGATATTTGCTCATGCAAATGGTCATAGGTGTCTTTCACAAAAGATACAGGTGCCATTTTCAAGTTGAGGATGCCTTCTAAGGCTCTGCAGAAAGCACGTATCATGCATAATGGCGACCCTGCCAGGATCTCATTCAAATTAAGAACCCTTTTGTGATGCTGTGAGATTGGTAGGATGTACTAAGAAATGATTAAATGTCTACAGGTGTCACAATTCCATTTTGTGAATAATCAGCATTGCAAGTACTGTGTTGCTCTCAGATTTTTTTTGTGTGTGAATTTTGGTGGCAATTTTCTTTGTGTGTTATATTCATGTATTTTGTGAATTTTAAATTACATTGCATGTGACAATAAATGTGTTAGTCTGTGTGTGACGACTGTGCTAGTTAACGTGTAATTATAGCTTGCGCTAGACTATGAAAAATAATTTGTCGTGATTCGCATAGTCAAGGTAGGGAATTTATTTTTCCATGAGTGAAGCTCAATTAACTACGTACTTCATGCGAAAATATGATCCCAGTATCCAAAATGGCAACACGTGTTCACACTCGAGGAGCAGTGCGAGGATATATAGGTCAAGCACAGAGGAAGTTACAACTAATCAGGTAGCCGCGGAAAGAGAGGAGACAGACGCGGGTGAGACAAGCAATGGGATTATCCTCTATTTCAGTTGCGCTGCGGCAATGCTGAACTTAGAAAACGTGCAGGCTATCTCCCCAACCGGTAGAGGGATTTCGGACCCAAGCGGGAGCGCGGATGAAACCGAGAGAATAGCGAGTAGACAAAGTACGTCGGCTAACACAAACCCAAATAATATGTGGGTGGCTGAATTGGTCAGGATGATAAAAGAAACTATGGCGAAACCGGAAAAAAGTATGACGAAACAGGAAGAAAATAATACGAAATTAAACTCAAAACTCGAGGACTTAATGCGTAAAGTAGATACTGAATTAAACTCAAAACTCGAGGGCATCATGACCGGAGTAAATGCGAGAATTGAAGAAAATAAGGCGCTACTTGAAGAGGTTCGAAAGGAGGTCGTAAACGAGGTCAACGAAAAATTTGAAGTGGTAGTAGATTAAGCGCTGTTTAAGAAGAACAGAAAAGAGCTCAGGCCGAAATGAGAAAACTTGGAGAAATATTAGAAAAGGGACTCCAAACAGTAACAGAAACCTGTAATAGCGAAAAGAAAAAGGTGATAAAACGGATAAACGCCGTCGAAGCAACTCAAGAAAAGGTAGATGCTAACATTAGGGAATCGCGGAACTTAAGGAAAAGTTAGAAGCGGTAAAAGTGCAAAATAGGGAGGAAGTAAAGAAGGCGAAAGAAGAGTTGGAAAAACTCGCGGAAAAGGTTGCAGATATTACAATATCGGAGAGAAGCGAAAACGCTTCGTTGCTGAATGCAATAGATAATGAAGAAATCAAATTATTAAGGAGATTCCAGGAAGGCATATGCGAGGTCAACAGGCGACAACGCGATGCTACAAAGGGGTACGCGAAGGCTTGGCTCATGTGGAGAATCTTCTCGCGTGCGGAACCGAAAAGGGAAACCACGTGCGCAAAGGCGCACAAGACAGTAGCGAGGGATGTGATTCCGAACATGAGGAGGACTACGAAGAAACTAGCGAGCGTTGGGATATAGGGAAATGTCGGGAAGAACACAAAAACCCATTCGTAGGTTCGTACAGGAGGGAAGCGGAAGGGTTTGACTACAAACACTTTCTCTCTGTGCGAAAATTCGAAGTCTTCCGCAACTCGGTGAACGGGATACACCACGTGCTTGGCTCGAACAACACCAGTTTTGTCTACCACCCAGTTGGCCGGTTGAATATAAAATAGACTTTATGTATGGGCATCTCGAAGCCGAACCCGCTGTGCGCACGTGCACGACGGTACGCGAGTTTCAGCGCTAGTTTCTCTCGGCCTATTGGTCCGAGGCGGCGCAAGACTGGGTAAAGCATAAGATAATGATGTTACCAAATTTAAACCAAACTGGTTTTGCGAGTCCTGCACGACTGTTCGAACACATGCTGCAGAACAACCAGTTTCTGTACAACCCTTACTGTCCGGGCGAACTGATAAGGCTGAGTATAAGGAAACTTCCATCTCAGCTGTGCCATATCGTACTAGCCCGACGATGTAAGGACGATATACAGGATGTTACAAAAGGTGTCCTCGTCGTTCTAGGTCTTCCCCAGTCGCGAGTCATAGGCTGGAATGTTCCGTGCTCCCTAAGACGCCGATCAATTGCTTCAAACGTCTTCCAGTCGGGACACCTTCGTTCTGGAAATCTGTCTCGATACAAACGTACCCCGCCACGGCTATTGCCCCGTGCTAATCCATACATCAAATGGGCATCTGCCAACTCCGCATTTGTAAACATTGCACTGACTGCAAAACCACGTTCGTGATGAACACTAACCTGTTGATGCTACGCACTAAAGCGCTTGATGCTAGTACTGTTGAGCAATGAGTGGCATGTCAACACAAGCAACGAAGTCAACATTACCTTCCTTCAATTGGGTCAACTGGCGGTGAATCGAGGAAGTACATTATCTACTGACGAAACTAAAATGAGCTCTGACATGGAAATTAAGCGTTTCCGGACACATGTCCACATAACATCTTTTCTATATTCTTCATTGTGCTCTTAATGAACACTGAAGTAATTTTAGGGGTGGACTTCATGAACGTTCACCAGGCTATTGTAGACTTGGGTGGAGGTATCATGTCTCTAGAGAGGGGAACCTCGCAGAATTGAAGTTCGATAATTGGGTCATAAGGGATGAGTCTGAAGCTAGCTGCCTACAAATTCTCACTCACCCGGGAGTGCACCAGGAACCGGAGACCCTCGTAAACGGTATTAGCGCAGTGAGCCTACCGCAATCCGCGAACGGAGGGGATGGGATTTTCAGAAAAATAATCGAAGAAAGCATGCACAGCATATGAGACACGCCAGAGGACTCCCGTTTAAGAGTGCTAGAGGTTTTAAGGAATCACAAGAGAATATTTTCGGACGCACCGGGTGCGATAAAAGGCTTTGAATACAAGGTCCAAGTACGTGAACACAAAAAGTTTTTCGTGAGGCCCCATTCCGTTAACACATAAAGAAAAAGTGAAGGCAGAGGTCGCGAAGATGCTCGAAGAGGACGTAATCGAACGCGCTTTTAGTGATACCGAAAAAGGATGAATCGGTGAGATTGGTGCTGGATTCTCGGCAAATCAACAAGTTTATCAAAGCAGAAACAGACAGACCGGAGAGCATGGAAGAATCATTGCAACGTTTCAATGGAGTGAAGGTATTAACCTCCGTTGATATGAGAGCCAGTTACTGGCAAATCGTATTGCATCCAGTGTGTAGGCAGTGTACCGCATTTTTGTGTTATGGGAACTGCAACCACTTTAAACGGCTTCCGTTCGGACTGAATTTTTCTACGGCAGCGTTCATACGAGGCCTGAAGAGCATCCTTCCTGAGGACCTACGTGAGAGAATTACATTATGCATTGACGATGTGCTGACAGCAGAAAAATCCTGGGAAGAACACAATGAGATGTTGAACCGTTTATTAGACGCTTTAGAACGAGCCAGTATAAAAGTGTACCTAGATAAATCTCAAATTCGGCGTAAGAGAATAAAGTTTCTAGGTCACATACACTCCTGGAAATGGAAAAAAGAACACATTGACACCGGTGTGTCAGACCCACCATACTTGCTCCGGACACTGCGAGAGGGCTGTACAAGCAATGATCACACGCACGGCACAGCGGACACACCAGGAACCGCGGTGTTGGCCGTCGAATGGCGCTAGCTGCGCTGCATTTGTGCACTGCCGCCGTCAGTGTCAGCCAGTTTGCCGTGGCATACGGAGTTCCATCGCAGTCTTTAACACTGGTAGCATGCCGCGACAGCGTGGACGTGAACCGTATGTGCAGTTGACGGACTTTGAGCGTGGGCGTATAGTGGGCATGCGGGAGGCCGGGTGGACGTACCGCCCAATTGCTCAACACGTGGGGCGTGAGGTCTCCACAGTACATCGATGTTGTCGCCAGTGGTCGGCGGAAGGTGCACGTGCCCGTCGACCTGGGACCGGAGCGCAGCGACGCACGGATGCACGCCAAGACCGTAGGAACCTACGCAGTGCCGTAGGGGACCGCACCGCCACTTCCCAGCAAATTAGGGACACTGTTGCTCCTGGGGTATCGGCGAGGACCATTCCCAACCGTCTCCATGAAGCTGGGCTACGATCCCGCACACCGTTATGCCGTCTTCCGCTCACGCCCCAACATCGTGCAGCCCGCCTCCAGTGGTGTCGCGACAGGCATGAATGGAGGGACGAATGGAGACGTGTCGTCTTCAGCGATGAGAGTCGCTTCTGCCTTGGTGCCAATGATGGTCGTATGCGTGTTTGGCGCCGTGCAGGTGAGCGCCACAATCAGGACTGCATACGACCGAGGCACACAGGTCCAACACCCGGCATCATGGTGTGGGAAGCGACCTCCTACACTGGCCGTACACCTCTGGTGATCGTCGAGGGGACACTGAATAGTGCACGGTACATCCAAACCGTCATCGAACCCATCGTTCTACCATTCCTAGACCGGCAAGGGAACTTGCTGTTCCAACAGGACAATGCACGTCCGCATGTATCCCGTGCCACCCAACGTGCTCTAGAAGGTGTAAGTCAATTACCCTGGCCAGCAAGATCTCCGGATCTATCCCCATCGAGCATGTTTGGGACTGGATGAAGCGTCGTCTCACGCGGTCTGCACGTCCAGCACGAACGCTGGTCCAACTGAGGCGCCAGGTGGAAATGGCATGGCAAGCCGATCCACAGGACTACATCCAGCATCTCTACGATCGTCTCCATGGGAGAATAGCAGCCTGCATTGCTGCGAAAGGTGGATATACAGTGTACTAGTGCCGACATTGTGCATGCTCTGTTGCCTGTGTCTATGTGCCTGTGGTTCTGTCAGTGTGATCATGTGATGTATCTGACCCCAGGAATGTGTCTATAAAGTTTCCCCTTCCTGGGACAATGAATTCACGGTGTTCCTATTTCAATTTCCAGGAGTGTAGTTTCGGTGGATGGGATGCAACCCTACCCCGAGAGAATTAAAGCGACTGCTGAATTTCCAAGGCCAACAACGAAGAGGCAACTAAGAGGATTCTTAGGAGTCGCAAAATTTTACGAGAAATTTGTGAACTTAAGCCTGCTGTCCACGCCACGCCTGTGCGCGCTAACTGGAAAGCATACGATTTGGCATTGGGACGCTCAAGCACAGGACGAATTCGAAAGATTGAAGGAAGCATTAGTAAATGCACTTACTCTCGCACACCCAGACTTGAATCGCGATTTTTACCTCGTGACGGACAGTTCGGCGACCGGCATTGGTGCGGTTCTGTTTCAAGGAGAAGACGCCAACGATTCGTCGACTTGGAAGCCCGTTTCTTTCGCGAGCAGAGTGCTGTCGGGAGCAGAAAGAAACTACTTGCTCACGGAGCTCGAGGGGCTGGCAGTTGTATGGGCGTTCAATAAAATTAGACACTTCTTATACGGAAGCTGGCCGGTGTGGCCGAGAGGTTCTAGGCGCTTCAGTCTGGAACCTCGCGATCGCTACGGTCGCAGGTTCGAATCCTGCCTCGGGCATGGATGTGTGTCATGTCCTTAGGTTAGTTAGGTTTACGTAGTTCTAAGTTCTAGAGGACTGATGACCTCAGATGTTATGTCCCATAGTACTCAGAGCCATTTCAACCATTTTTTTTTTATATATGTTGTTGTTGTCTTCAGTCCTGAGACTGGTTTGATGCAGCTCTCCATGCTACTCTATCCTTTGCAAGCTGCTTCATCTCCCAGTACCTACTGCAACCTACATCCTTCTGAATCTGCTTAGTGTACTCATCTCTCGGTCTCCCTCTACGATTTTTACCCTCCACGCTGCCCTCCAATGCTAAATTTGTGATCCCTTGATGCCTCAAAACATGTCCTACCAACCGATCCCTTCTTCTAGTCAAGTTGTGCCACAAACTTCTCTTCTCCCCAATCCTATTCAATACCTCCTCATTAGTTACGTGATCTATCCACCTTATCTTCAGTATTCTTCTGTAGCACCACATTTCGAAAGCTTCTATTCTATTCTTGTCCAAACTAGTTATCGTCCATGTTTCACTTCCATACATGGCTACACTCCAAACAAATACTTTCATAAACGACTTCCTGATACATAAATCTATATTCGATGTTAACAAATTTCTCTTCTTCAGAAACGCCTTCCTTGCCATTGCCAGTCTACTTTTTATATCCTCTCTACTTCAACCATCATCAGTTATTTTACTTCCTAAATAGCAAAACTCCTTTACTACTTTAAGTGTCTCATTTCCTAATCTAATTCCCTCACCATCACCCGATTTAATTTGACTACATTCCATTATCCTCGTTTTGCTTTTGTTAATGTTCATCTTATATCCTCCTTTCAAGACACTGTCCATTCCGTTCAACTGCTCTTCCAAGTCCTTTGCCGTCTCTCACAGAATTACAATGTCATCGGCGAACCTCAAAGTTTTTACTTCGTCTCCATGAATTTTAATACCTACTCCAAATTTTTCTTTTGTTTCCTTTACTGCTTGCTCAATATACAGATTGAATAACATCGGGGAGAGGCTACAACCCTGTCTCACTCCTTTCCCAACCACTGCTTCGCTTTCATGCCCCTCGACTCTTATGACTGCCATCTGGTTTCTGTACAAATTATAAATAGCCTTTCGCTCCCTGTATTTTACCCCTGCCCCCTTTAGAATTTGAAAAAGAGTATTCCAGTCAACATTGTCAAAAGCTTTCTCTAAGTCTACAAATGCTAGAAACGTAGGTTTGCCTTTTCTTAATCTTTCTTCTAAGATAAGTCGTAAGGTCAGTATTGCCTCACGTGTTCCAACATTTCGACGGAATCCAAACTGATCCTCCCCGAGGTCTGCATCTACCAGTTTTTCCATTCGTCTGTAAAGAATTCGCGTTAGTATTTTGCAGCCGTGGCTTATTAAACTGATAGTTCGGTAATTTTCACATCTGTCAGCACCTGCTTTCTTTGGGATTGGAATTATTATATTCTTCTTGAAGTCTGAGGGTATTTCGCCTGTCTCATACATCTTGCTCACCAGCTGGTAGAGTTTTCTCAGGACTGGTTGTCCCAAGGCCGTCAGCAGTTCGAATGGAATGTTGTCTACTCCGGGGGCCTTGTTTCGACTCAGGTCTTTCAGTGCTCTGTCAAACTCTTCACGCAGTATCGTATCTCCCATTTCGTCTTCATCTACATCCTCTTCCATTTCCATAATATTGTCCTCAAGTACATCACCCTTGTATAAACCTTCTATATACTCCTTCCACCTTTCTGCCTTCCCTTCTTTGCTTAGAACTGGGCTGCCATCTGAGCTCTTGATATTCATACACTTGGTTCTCTTCTCTCCAAAGGTCTCTTTAATTTTCCTGTAGGCAGTATCTATCTTACCCCTAGTGAGATAAGCTTCTACATCCTTACATTTGTCCTCTAGCCATCCCTGTTTAGCCATTTTGCACTTCCTGTCGATCTCATTTTTGAGACGTTTGTATTCCTTTTTGCCTGCTTCATTTACTGCATTTTTATATTTTCTCCTTTCATCAATTAAATTCAATATTTCTTCTGTTACCCAAGGATTTCTAGCAGCCCTCGTCTTTGTACCTACTTTATCCTCTGCTGCCTTCACTACTACATCCCTCAGAGCTACCCATTCTTCTTCTACTGTATTTCTTTCCCCTATTCCTGTCAATTGTTCCCTTATGCTCTCCCTGAAACTCTGTACAACCTCTGGTTCTTTCAGTTTATCCAGGTCCCATCTCCTTAATTTCCCACATTTTTGCAGTTTCTTCAGTTTTAATCTACAGGTCATAACCAACAGATTGTGGTCAGAGTCCACATCTGCCCCTGGAAATGTCTTACAACTTAAAACCTGGTTCCTAAATCTCTGTCTTACCATTATATAATCTATCTGATACCTTTTAGTATCTCCAGGGTTCTTCCACGTATACAACCTTCTTTCATGATTCTTAAACCAAGTGTTAGCTATGATTAAGTTGTGCTCTGTGCAAAATTCTACTAGGCGGCTTCCTCTTTCATTTCTTAGCCCCAATCCATATTCACCTACTATGTTTCCTTCTCTCCCTTTTCCTACACTCGAATTCCAGTCACCCATTACTATTAAATTTTCGTCTCCCTTCACTATCTGA
Source organism: Schistocerca gregaria (assembly GCF_023897955.1). Lineage (NCBI taxonomy): Eukaryota > Metazoa > Arthropoda > Insecta > Orthoptera > Acrididae > Schistocerca > Schistocerca gregaria. Next base: position 117,230,659 of record NC_064931.1, on the reverse strand, counting down.
ATAATTTCTTTTATTTCATCGTACATTTCTTCAATTTCTTCATCATCTGCAGAGCTAGTTGGCATATAAACTTGTACTACTGTAGTAGGTGTGGGCTTCGTATCTATCTTGGCCACAATAATGCGTTCACTATGCTGTTTGTAGTAGCTTACCCGCATTCCTATTTTCCTATTCATTATTAAACCTACTGCTGCATTACCCCTATTTGATTGTGTGTTTATAACCCTGTAGTCACCTGACCAGAAGTCTTGTTCCTCCTGCCACCGAACCTCACTAATTCCCACTATATCTAACTTTAACCTATCCATTTCCCTTTTTAAATTTTCTAACCTACCTGCCCGATTAAGGGATCTGACATTCCACGCTCCGATCCGTAGAATGCCAGTTTTCTTTCTCCTGATAACGACATCCTCCTGAGTAGTCCCCGCCCGGAGATCCGAATGGGGGACTATTTTACCTCCGGAATATTTTACCCAAGAGGATGCCATCATCATTTAATCATACAGTAAAGCTGCATGTCCTCGGGAAAAATTACGGCTGTAGTTTCCCCTTGCTTTCAGCCGTTCGCAGTACCAGCACAGCAAGGCCGTTTTGGTTAATGTTGCAAGGCCAGATCAGTCAATCATCCAGACTGTTGCCCCTGCAACTACTGAAAAGGCTGCTGCCCCTCTTCAGGAACCACACGTTTGTCTGCCCTCTCAACAGATACCCCTCCGTTGTGGTTGCACCTACGGTAGGGCCATCTGTATCGCTGAGGCACGCAAGCCTCCCCACCAACGGCAAGGTCCATGGTTCATGGGTTTTTTTTTATATATATATGGAAGGAATACGAAGGTAATTACCGACCACCGGGCGCTACAATTCCTGATGTCGGCAAGTTGGCCCACGGCAGGTTATCTCGCTGGGCGCTTTACCTACAAGAATACAACTTCACAATCGAGTATACACCAGGGGAAAAGAATCTGACTGCAGACGCTCTCTCTCGGGCTCCGAGGGGCCTAAGAAACGGAGTAGACGGTGAACCGGACGAAAACAATTTCAGCAATTTGTACCTGAAAAATGTCACCTTCGAAAACTTTGTGACAATGTTGTAAGACGTGTATATTTCTATTGTCTATTGTCAGACCACAATTTACGAAAGATGTTCATATTTTATTAATCGGATTAAGTAGGAATAATTAATATTTGTCATGTTGGAAATAATTGTGGTAGCAGGGAATGTCTGCACCAAAGTATTGTTGGCAAGAGAGACCGAAAATTGATATAATTTGATAAAGGGCGGGAGAGACCGCGTATGGATACATTTTAAGAAAAGAGCGGGAAGGACGGCGCATTGATACATTTTATAATGGTAGCAGGGATTGTCTGCACCAGAAAGCATTGTTGGCAGGAGAGACCGCACTTTAGCGTTCGTAGGAAGTCAGTAGTAAGCGAGATGTGAAGCGAGTCGGTAGCAGGTCTGAAGCGAGAGGTTGCGAGAAGCGGTGTGCCTGCCAGCCACCAGCTATGATTTACAAGAGATTATAAACGGATGTACAGAGACATCAGTTAACTATTATCATAAGAGGAACTAATATTATTGAATTATTTTCTTTGCGAAACTCAAGACTACTGAAGGTATGTTTGCGCAATGCTAGTTGTAAGATTATTGTAAAAAGTAAGTCCCATTTGAACGTTTGTAAAATCATTTCATTACCAGCAGTAAATATTTGAAGAAACGTTTTCAGAATATAATTAATTTTTGCCAGCGATGTTGCATTACTGATTATAATCCAACCCAAAACAATCAACGTAAAACTTTGCAAAAATTTTATTGTTGTCAAGAAAAAGTGTAACTATGAATTACGTAACTTCAGTCAAATTAATTAAAGAATAACGTCACCTTTGCTATTAAAGAATAACGTCAGCTTTGGTAAGAAATACAGCCACTTATTATGAAAGCCCACCAGCAGTAAATAGAGTATAGTAAACCAGAGTAAGTATATTCATGTCGCAGTTCGATGTAGCAGTCAGATGGCGATCCAGCAACAGTAAAAAAGGTAAGGAACAGTTTGAGGTTGTTGCTGGTAACGACTGAGAGCCACGACGACGACACATTCTATGTTTCGTCGAAACAACCAGATCACTTTTAATAAGCAGCAATTAAATTTGTATGCGAAGATTGAGAAAGAGAATTAATTTCAAAGGGAAGATTTCATTTGTTATTATTAAGCAAGAAGTAGAAATCCTAAGGGAAGGTTTCATAGGATATTGTAGAAGAGAAGGTTGCGTAAAACAAAAGAGATATAGATGAGACGGGAAAGTTTCAATGTCACTAAAGAATGTCGGCCGCGAACAAGACAAGGATCCCATACTCAAAGAAGTGAAGGAAAAGTGGAGGGACAGAAGTAAAGTTGCAATTCGGCAATATTATAGGGTAGGAAACGGGATTCTTTTTCGGAAACGGAGCATAGAAGTCCCGCGATGGTTAGTGGTAATACCTGAGGAAATGATCAATAAACTAGTCTGGTACATCCACCTAAGCTATGGACACTTCGGGGCATGGAAGAGCTTTCAGAAGCTACACGAGGCATGCTATCTTAATAATATACTAAAAAGAATACAGCGGGTGATCAGAGTGTGTTAGCCGTGTCAAAGGACCAATCCACCCACCACATCTTTCGCCGCTCAGATGTACCCGATAATTCTTAACAGGTTGCGAGAAGTCGCTGTGGTGGACTTTTTCGGGTCAATAACTCGGACGAAGTCTGCCTACGTGTACGTTCTCGTAGCTGTGGGACTAACATCAAAATTAATCTGCTTTACTCTGCTGAGGAAAGCAACAGGGAAAACGGTGACGGCGGTATTTGTGCGAGAGGACGGGCCGGTCAAACGGGTAATCTCGGACAACGAGCGGCAATTCCGGTCTCAACGTTGACTGCAGATGTTAAAGTGGAGAAAAATGAAGGCGAACTTTATCCCGTCGTTCCACCCATCGTCTAACCCTGCACAACGCGAAAAGAAAGAGTTAGGGGGGCTGTGTAGGCTATACTGTTACCGCAAGCACAATACGTGGGACGTACATATAAAATCATTCCAAGAAATTCTGAACTAGTTGCCGAATGCGACAACGATGTTGCCGCCGGTATTAGTACTGAAAAATATGGAGCCTCCGAACCGAATCAAAGAACTGGTAGCATGGCCAAAGGAAAGACAACTCCGACACAAGGAGATCATAGACATAGCTTTGAAGAACATAAAGCGTGGTGCTGAAATAAGGCAGAAGACATACCAACAGAAAGTACGAAAAATCGACCTCTATATAGGACAAAAGGTGTGGGTTAGATCACACAAGCTATCAAACAAGGGTTAAAGGACCTGCAAAAAATTCCTTAGCCTTTACAGTGGACCTTGCCGAGTGTGCCGTGTCCCTCACTCCAACGTTATCGAAGTCCAGACACTACAGACAAAGAAATCTAGAGGGCTGCATCACGTATGGTCTCGCGGTTCTAGGCGCGCAGTCCGGAACCGTGAGACTGCTACGGTCGTAGGTTCGAATCCTGCCTCGGGCATGGATGTGTGTCATGTCCTTAGGTTAGTTATGTTTAAGTAGTTCTAAGTTCTAGGGGACTAATGACCACCACAACAGTTGAGTCCCATAGTGCTCAGAGCCATTTGAACCATTTTTTTTTTTTTTTTTTGCACCACGTATCCAACATGTAGCCCCTCATAGAATAGCAAACAGTGTATCAATGTACAATATATATAATATAGGTCAATGGCGTTATTATGTATAATAGATATCACCATAGATTTTGTGTCCCTAGTATTATATTGTATAACGTCAACAAGGCAATGTAAGTCTTCTATGCTAGAGTCAGAACGGCAATAACACGATTTACCAGGAAAAATTAATTGTGGAAGAAAAGATAATACATTTTGTGGGGAGAATTTGTGTTGCAGAAAAAATGAGTCTTCAACGGCGCGAAGAGGAAGGAAGCAAGACGCCACATGAAGCGTGCCAGGGGCGCGGAATTGAAAAACGAAAATAAGGAAGCCAGAGGAGTGCATTACCGTACAAATTAAGATTGTAGGATGCATGGTAGACATTGAAGAGGGTACTTTGGGGTAATGGTAGTTCTGTGTTTGTATTTCTTAATGTAGCATTGACAAAGTCTGTAATCATTTAATATGCATGGCAGAAATTCTGTATGTTCTATATACTAAGTGTGAAAGTAGCTTGAAATGAATAGTTATGCATGCGGAAAACGTGATGTCACCAGGAATGCTTTCAGCGTAGTTAGGCAAGATGACCCGTGTGCGTTGTGTATATGTGTAAAAGAATGTGAAATCTGAGGCGTGAATGACACGAGAGTGTAAAGAAGTGAGTGGGTTTTTCTCATACTCGATATTCTAGCTTCCTAAGCAGTGTTGATAGGATACACAAAGCATCGATAAATGATTCATGGAATTACAGTTCAATTTATTTCTTATTTATAATTAAGTAAAAAATACTTCAAGTATTGCAAAAAAATGCCTGTTGTAAAGCTATTGAGGGAATGATTAACCCTCTAACGGTAAGATGGGGTTGTATCAGACCCCACCCCAGCCGGCCGCGGTGGTCTCGCGGTTCTGGGCGCGCAGTCCGGAGCCGTGCGACTGCTACGGTCGCAGGTTCGAATCCTTCCTCGGGCATGGATGTGTGTGATGTCCTTAGGTTAGTTAGGTTTAAGTAGTTCTAAGTTCTAGGGGACTGATGACCACAGCAGTTGAGTCCCGTAGTGCTCAGAGCCATTTGAACCATTTTTGAACCAGACCCCACGCTCCAAATATCGATTTTTCGGAGTACAATAAAAAATGAATAATGGGAAAAAGTTTTATTGCCAATTAAACACATATAATATGTTAAGTCGCATAGTGCTCAGAGCCATTTGAACCAAATTCTAAAGATAGGAACTAAATGAGAAACATCTCAGGAAACTTCACCTTACCGTTAGAGGGTTAAGATAAGACTGTTGTAAATTAGTGATAGAGTATTTGATTAAGATGAGACTATTGTAAATTAGTGATAGAGTATTTTTTTATGTAATAGTCGGTTGAATCACAAGCCATGGTAAATATAATTTGAAAGTTAACGCCTATAAGGCATAACATGAAGAATCATTGAGAAGAGATAAATGTCAGAAAATTATTATGAAGGGTGTGTTGAGAACAGTGTTCCCCTGAGCACAGATTCCCGTCAAGAAGACGTGCCCTTAGCGCTAGGATTTCACCCGGCACAAGTTCCGCCCATTCACCCCCCTCCACGCCTATCCACAGTGTAAGCCCTCCCCTGAACAGCCACCAGTTCTGCAGACTGGAAGATCTACATCAAAGTTGTTATCGTCACAGTCCAACATATCTTAGACTGTCATGAAATTCAGTAATCATAAGAAATTTAAGTTTTTCTGGATAGTAATATAATATGAATGTACATTATTAAAGAAATAAAAATATTTGTTGAGAATTGAAAGCATCGCCAGCAATAGAAAACAAAAAATAACGTGGCGTTATTTAAAGACAATAAGGACAAGTTTTCATTAACTAATTCACTTATTATAATACATTTGAGGGAAACACCAGAGTAAACGTATAACGCGAAAACAATCGTCTTGAATCTGTCATGTCGGTAGTAAAACCACGGATGCAGTCCAATAACTCTGTGGTCTAAAATCAAAATTATATAGAAATAAGTCAAAGTCGTTTTGATTATGTAGGCCCTCATAGTAGCTGACGAAAATTAAAGAATATAAGAATGCCATAAAGTAGAAATGCCTAATGCAAGCCGTAAGATATTTGGTTATATGGCATATTTAGTTAGTATTTGCACGAATTTTAATTTGTAAATTCTTCCAATGCCATACCTGCGCGTTATAAACGAAGTTATAAAGAATTGTGGCTGTTTCTGTGAGATTAGTGCCCTGTATGCTGTTGCAAACGTCTCAGGAAAATAATCTGTCGTTATTCTTTGTCCTGTCTGTTTTTAACCAAAAGATTTATTAATTTCGTAAATGTCAAACCATTTAAAAAAAATAATGATGATGTGCGTGTTTGTCACAGAGCAGTTATGGAGGAAATAAATGCTGCAGTGTTTCACGGCTGTAAACCGTCCTTCATGCTGTGCTAATTCTTCTCCACCCCTAAATCCTTTCAGCAAAAGTATTCAGTGAATAACACACAAAAACAGCTTGGATCGATCTAGGAAGAGTAAAGTAATTGTGATGCCCTCTGGAATTATAGTGATCATTGGTGCTTGTTTCACTTTTACTGTCTAAGTTCTGAAACTTAAGTGTCAAGTATACTGCGGTTCCTCTTTCTCCAAGCAAATTAATCTTTGAGGGTAGGTTTTTCTTGTTTTGGCTTTGGGTGCTTTTTCTCCCACGGAAGTATGTTTCTTCATGTGCTGTTCATCTGAATACTGAGTTCTCGTATTTAAAGAATTTAGTGAACAGTTGTTTTCTCTTATGTTTGCTGTGGAAGTACCTGGCACAGCTGAGGCCAATTGTGCACGTTTTTTGTAACGTGTCTTATCTGGCAAAATTTAAGACCTAGCAAGATATTAGTTTCACATTCACTCCTAGTGCAGCCGAACGCGGTAGACCACGTGGATCAACTGAAACGATGCCCAGGCGCCGAACAAAGACCGGGAAAACCGGGGATGAATGGGCGGGACTTCATCCAGAGGGGTGTGCACTTGTTCCGAGTGAAATCCTAGCGCTAACGATTCCTGTCAAGAAGAAGCTTGCAACTGGGAAAAGTGGAGGCTACTGGTGAAGGCGGTTAGCGGTTGACAATGGGGAGAGCGGGACGCGTCTGGAATTCCCCCCCCCCCCCCCCCCCTCCACCGTCCCTCCCACCACTTGGCGCCAGCAGCAGCACGAGCAGCACAGGGCCGCGGAGAGAGATAGTGTGACCCACACCTGCCGAGGGCCCACACTGACAGGCGACACGCCCCCCAACACAGGGGAGGTTACGCAGAAACGTCAAATGGTCACGGGCAGCTCGGTCGGCAACGTCACGTCAACATCAACGCGGTTCTCGTAACGCCAAAATATTCGTCCAACGCTTTAAAATGGCGATATTCACACGGTGGGCAACGTCACGTCAACGTCAGTTTGCCTCCCGGCCGGTATATTTCGAAAGAATAGTTTGACGTTGACGGTGGTTGGCGAACTGCTTACGATTGGCTGTTTCTTTTCTCTCTGTTCTTCGGCTGTTCGCATGGCACCGAAAAGTTCCGCCAATCATACTACAATTCAAACAGGACTACAAGAAGTTACGTAACTGGCTGAAAGATAATTGCAAACAGTCGTTTACAGTGAAGCAAATCGGGGAAGACCTACTAAAGCTGATATTGTCGTCCACAGAGGACTGCGTACTAGTAATGGACACACTCGAGAAGCAAGGAATTCCGAATTACACTTTTCAGGCGGACAGACCGCCCACCATCAAAGCACTGATAAAAGGAATCCCAAAGCGACTACCGCACGAAGATGTGAAAGAAGAACTGGAGGAGATGGGATACGTCGCTTCCAAAGTCGACTACAACCACATGCCGGGCACTAATCAACTTTCTGGCCATCGAGTTGTCATCCTACAAGACACCCCACAACATCGCAGTATCTTCAATGTTACGAGATTCTACAATTTAACTGTCACAGTAGAAAAACTACGAAAGACGCGAGGCACAATCCAATGCTTCCGCTCCCAGGGCTTCGGACACGTTGCCCGCTTATGTACGATGCCCATAATGTGCGTCAAATGCGGCGGTGCACACGACAGCCGAACGTGCACACTTGAAGAGGGGAAAACACCGACGTGTGGACTATGCGGCGGTCCTCACACAGCAAACTTCCGGTCATGTCAGAAGCACAAGGAAGACAGCAGGAGGAGAAGAGGATTACCACCACTCAAGAACTCTACTACAACCCAACCGCGACGGCAACCACCGCCACAGCCACCGCCTCCTGCTGATGGACGCTCCTGGCCTACACTGCGCACTCGCACCCCGGCCCAGGCACGACTCACAGTGCCCTACGCTGCTACAGCCTCTGCTCAGCAGATAGAAGCTGCACCTTCTGTACCACCAAGAATACCTGCCTCTCAAAGACAGCGCCAACAGCCACAAACAGCCCCGCAGAATGACGCAGATATCATCAAACTACTGACCAGTATCACCACCACCTTAGCCGACGTTACAAAGCAACTGACACAGCTGCCCAACACCATCGCCACCGCAGTCGACACGGCGGTCTCAAGAGCCGTCACGGCAGCCATTGAAGCTTCAAGAACACACCAGCATGCCTAGAGCACCAAGGCTGGAAGAACTAAGGATTGTTGCGTATAACGCAAACAACCTTACCCAAGACATCGCTGAACTGCAGCAGTTCCTGCATGACCACAACGTTGATGTCTGCCTCGTTAACGAGACGGCTCTCAAACCAGGCATACGCATCAATATTGCCAATTAACGCTGCTATCGAAGAGATCGACCGACTCACGGAAGGGGCACCGCCATCTTAATTCGTAACTCCATCCAGCATCATGAAGTTCATCCACCCACTACCCAGTACATCGAATCATCAGCAGTTCTTCTTGAAATACAAACAGGATCCATCACATACATCTGTGTCTACCGCAGCCCACGAAGAATCATCACCCTTGAAGACGCAACATCGCTCCTACGTGTGCCAGGCAAACTCTTTATTGCAGGAGATTTGAACTGCAAGCACGCAACATGGAACTCATCAGTAACTAACTGGAGTGGACGAATACTTCTCCAGGCACTTGAAGAAGCCCACGCTCACGCATGTGGCCTTGAAGAGCCCACCTGCTATCCCTCGCGAGGTGTACCAGATGTCATCGACATCGCAATAACAAAAGGAATACCGCAATTCCTAGACGCTGATGTCATCCATGGACTCAGTTCAGACCACCTTCCGGTCCTCTTCAGCTTACGAGTAACAGACTCACTGACATTGTCACCGACGCCCTACATGAAGCCACACCGCCGCCGCAGCCGCCTCACCACGTGGTGCCCAGTCTACCACAGGACATCCTCGCCTCCATCCGGACGCGGAATCGACTGTGTAGAGAATGGCGCATCTCGCGCAACGCAGCTCTCAAAAGACGTATTAACCAACTCAGAAGAGAAATCCGAGCCGGTATCGCTGCACACCGTAACCAACTATGGGCAGACAAGCTCCGCAGCTTCACACCCGATCCACTTGGATGGCAGACAGTAAGCCACTTCACGAACCGGAAGACGAGAACACCACCACTGACAACTGATAACCGAACAGCCTATCGACCTGAAGAAAAAGCTGACATGCTTGCAGACGTCTTCGAAGCCAACTTCCAGCCGCTAGAAGACCGAGTCGACTTGCAGCGTACTGCTGATATCGAACGGGACATTACTGCACTACTACAAGAAGACGTTGAAGAAGAGGACCCAATCACCCCAAACACACCTGAAGAAGTGCAAGTGGGCATTAGAATGCTTCCAAACAACAAGGCACCAGGATCGGACGACATCACCGGCAGAGTACTTAAGCAACTACCCTGGTCGGCGATCGTTCAACTTGCTGCACTGTTTAACTGGATTCTTACGACAGCTACGTTTCCTGCGGCTTGGAAGCACTCTGTCATCGTCGCAGTACCGAAACCGGGCAAAAACAAGAAGCACCCCAACAGCTACCGACCAATTAGCTTGCTTCCCCATGTGAGCAAGCTCTTCGAAAGACTTCTTCTTCAACGCCTTCAACGCCTGGCGACACAACTGGACACTTTACCGCCGACGCAATTCGGTTTTCGACGCGGACACTCGACTACTCAACAAATTCTCCGAGCAGTTGAGTACATTAAAGACGCCTTCAACCGAAGAGAATTTTGTGGTGCAGTACTGCTAGACGTAACCAAGGCGTTTGACAGCGTCTGGCATCACGGACTACTTTGGAAACTACACACACTTTGACTGCCTAGACTGTATCTGAAACTGATAGCGTCCTACCTCGCGCATCGGACATTTGTGGTACGACTCGACAATTCAGTCTCTCGTGCGCGCAACATAAATGCCGGCGTACCCCAAGGATCGGTCCTTGGACCGGTTCTGTACATCATGTACACTTCCGACATGCCAACAGTACCCAGGGTGGAGAAGGCTATCTACGCTGACGACACCATGCTGTACTCCAGCAGCCGATGGAGAGAAGTGCTAATACCAAGACTGCAGAGTGCACTTAACAGACTAGAAGATTGGGCAGCCCGCTGGAGGATCAACTTCAACCCAACGAAGACACAGACCATCATCTTCACGTGGAAAAGGACGATGCCACAACGGCAACTACGACTTTACGGAACACAACTACCCTGGCTGTCATCAGTGAGATACCTGGGGGTCATGATGGACAAGAAACTTACGTGGTACCAGCACATCACAGACCTTCGAAAGAAGATTCATCAGCGCCTAGGGGCTTTATACCCTATACTCAACGAGCGGTCTGAACTATCTATCTCGAACGGCCTCCTTATTTATCGGATGTACCTCCGCCCTTTGTTCGACTACGCATGCGAAGCCCGGGGCGTTGCTGCTAAGACACATATTCAACGACTACAGTCCTTACAAAATAAAATATTACGCAGAGTCTACCACGTCAACTGCCAGTTTCCACATCAATACCTTCACGAAGCTGCAGAAGAGTTGGAAGACATAAGAAGATTGCAAGACATTTTTACGAGAAGACGCAGACATGGACAAATCATCTCATCAGGGACCGTGGAGCACCACCACGACCACCAGAACGACACAGACGACCCGTTGCAATGCTAGATAGATGAAGCGCTGCAACCTCAGGAAAACAACGCAATGAAGTAAGGAGAAAACAAAATAAATTAAGATCCTAACACCGCCCACGCCCTTCCCGCAAAACACACAAAAATAAAGACAACAAATTTCCCCCAAACCTTAAGATGAAGGCAATGCCTACCGGTAAATCCTTCGTAAATAGCTGTCACCAGCCTTCAGAAGTGGAAGTAGCATGGCACGAGTTTGATTCTGCTAGCAGTGTTCTCCACATCGAAAATATCTACTGAGTTTTTAGTTATTATGAACGACGAGAATTTAATCGAACTTGTTCGCCAAAATTTGGAGTCGTATGACATGAGCGGCAAAAAATACAGCGACACTTTTTTTAAAGAAGAAATATGGAAGAAAATTGGATTGGTTATCGGTCGCCCAGGTAAATAACTGTATGAATATTGTAGGCCAACTGCAGACTATATTTATTTTGTATGTAATGTATTTAGATGTATAACATCGCACCTGCATGTATTTATGTATGTATGTAATCACGGTTAGGAGATGAAAACGCTTAGCAAAGGTTAGGGCCTTCCTGCTTTCCAATTTCACAATTATTCGCGAGTCCTGAAAGTTTATTTCGACCATATTTATATGTAATACTTATCATTCCGAAGCAAATATGAGTATTCTACGCCACATAGTCATTTTGGCTAGTGGTTTACTTATGTATAGTATTTATTTACATACTTTCTGGTACTGAGTCTCACTCAACATATCGTATGGATACAGCTTATTTAAGTACAACTGCAGTAAAAAGTTCGATGTTCCACATTCATATACAGTGTGCAGTTGGTTCTCTGCAGTGCCAAAGTTACATTTGATTTGCCGACGTCTCCTCTTCTTCCAGCTCTCTATACAATGTGTGATATTCGCCTTCACACATCCTCTTCAAAATCATTTCCTTCAGCCACGTTCGTTTTGATTGCCTTGCCAGTTTACGCTCTCTTTCCTCATCATCTAAAGCAATTGCAATCGTAGCAAGTTCATCAAAACTAAATTTAATGTCTGCCATCCTCACTCGTGAGCAACGCGCCAAAACGTGGTTGAAGTTTTGCCGTCGCTTGACGTTCCGTCCAGTGTGAATGCAAGTGGATTTTTGACGGTGTGTGACGTCACTGACGTTGACGTGACGTTGCCCACCGTGTGAATCGAGCCTAAGGCGACGCCCTGCCAGCTTGGCAGCCGTTGCCAAATACAAAATTGAAGACTGCTGCGACCGCAAGAGGTGAGCTGGGCTACCGTAGGTCAGGCGTTGCAATGCGGCAGGATGGATGAGAGAAGAGGGACAGGTGCACGCAAGGGGCGTGGCACCAATGGTGACGTGTTAGGATCACCACCACACCCACATTCTCTGCAGTACCGAATCAAGAGACATGTCAGACTCACCAACAGAGTCGAGCATGGCGGGACTGCAGAAGGAAGGAAGGAAGAGGAATGAAACTACCGAGGGGGTGACGTCATGAGTAGTTGCTGTCAACACAACACTTGCTGATAAGGCCACACTACTATGTTAGCCAGGCGGATCTAGCTCTCGCGACGCGGCAGGAGGAGATGACAGCTGGGGTGAGTTCATCCTGCCCTGGGAGGTCGACGCTCACCTGACGCGGAAACACGTGCAGCCGTGTCCTGTTGCGGCTGTAAACACGGGCCACCACAGGTTCTGTTGAGCTGCTGCCAAATCGTGAGGGAGATGCCAGAGGCAAGAAGTTGACCATCGTGACAGAGGAACAATCTACAGTCCTTACCTGGACAACAAGTTTCCTCCCTCCGTCCTCCAAGTAGCCCAACACGGATGTCCTCCAAATGCCCCAAGCCCAATAGTGAAGTGCATAAAAGTGCTCGAAAGTGACACGTATTTAACAAAGGTAGAGTGTATGTGTTTTTTTTTTTTACAGCGCACCTAATTTTATACTCATATTATCTTTATGTAATTTTTCAAAAATGTTCGTATGGTAATGATGGACACTGATTTCTTAAAATCTGTGATTGTTGTAACAAAAAAAAATCTACTTTCAAACTGATCTTTCGTTTTAAAACTATAGGAAATGTGGTTCAAATGGCTCTGAGCACTATGGGACTTAACATCTGTGGTCATCAGTCCCCTTGAACTTAGAACTACTTAAACTTAACTAACCTACGGAAGTCACACACATCCATGCCCGAGGCAGGATTCGAACCTGCGACCGTAGCGGCCACGCGGTCCCAGACTGAAGCGCCTATAACCGCACGGCCACACCAGCCGGCACTGTCATTTAACTTTCAGTCACCAAGTAATTATTATTGCGGATATCCACGGATACACCCGCGGATATCCTCATCGGTGTAGGCTTTTATCTGCAAAAACAATATGGCTGCGAATATCCGTCTCCGCGCACAGCTCTAGAAATATGGACCAATGTTAAAGGAAGGGCTTTACCACATTAATCCGAAGTTCAGTAATGAAACTTATAAGTATTTTAATGACTTAATGTGGTAATATCATAAATTTCAATCATATTTGTTTGCCAGTTTGAAAGAAAGGGAAAATATTTATGAAGTGCCAAAATAAGCTGCGGAATGTTGTATTAACTGAACTTGGTTATGTTTCTCACGTAATTTGCTTAGATTTTTCAAGTTTAAAGATTTTATATGTTTTCCTCTGTTTTGTACATTATTTCAAAGGAGGACACGCTTACGAAAAGATACTAATAATTTTAGTTCCCGAAAATTGACTATCGATTTGTATACATGTTTTATGAGAAGTATGTATTTGTACACGAGCACGTGAAAAATTCTTGAGATTTCGAATGTTTAAAACGTAGAAAATGCTCATGTCTTTGGTAACAATTTCAAAATTGCACTCACTTACATAACATTTAAAACGGAATGCTTGGCTTTGTGGAAAAGATGAAATGCCTTGCGTTCGGCTTAAAGGCTAAGTCAAATCATGTATGTTTCGCGCAATGATGTTTCAGAAGGGCATGGGCCTATATGTTACTGCTTTAGCGTTGTGTCGATATTCATTGAAGGAGAATAATTTGTTAATAGGTAATAATTTCCATATATTATGTTGTATATATTAGATGGTTAGGATTTTGTGTACTTAAAATTAGTGGTCAACCATATATTTACATGACGCAGCTCTTGCCACTATGATTTTAAAAAAATGGTTGAAAATCCCCTTCCAAAACAAGGACACATACTGCTCATTTTTTTCTCAGAAGGGGAAGGTTATGTAATGGCTCCATGTGAGCTGCTACATGGCTTGTTACAAGAGTCACGCGCTCAAAACGCACCTGGGTGCCCTTCCGACACTCGGGGAATTTTAATCCGGAATTATTGTTATATCATCGCTCTTAGTATAGTCTGCAAATGTGAATGCGGGTCCTCTGCTGATGTATGCGTGGGCTGTCTGCTGTGGGTTCTCTGAACGTGGAGATGCAGTTTAGCCAACCATTGTATCAAGTAGAGTACGACTGCACTAGACCACAGAGACATAAGTTTTCCGCGCGTTAGCAGGCCCCGTTAGGTTGGCAAATAGCCACTGTGCAGACTCTCTGAGCCCTTTCGGCCACCGTGTGTGAACCCCGGACAAGGGAAGACGGTTAGGCATTCCCTGCTGAGACTCATCTTAGTTAGGACAGGTAGGTTGCATAAAATTGCTATTTTTTTTATCACAAAATAAGCAGTCTCGCATATGCGGATGACTTGGTTGTGATGGCAGATTCGATTGAAAGTTTGCAAAGTAATATTTGAGAGCTAGATCAGAAATGTAAGGACTATGGTATGAAGATGAGCATATCCAAAACGAAAGTAATTTTAGTGGGAAAGAGATATAAACGGAATGAATGCCAAATAGGAGGAACAAAGTTAGAACAGGTGGACGGTTCCAAGTACTTAGGATGCATATTCCCACAGGATGGCAACATAGTAAAATAACTGGAAGCCAGGTGTAGCAAAGCTAATGCAGTGAGCGCTCAGCTACGATCTACTCTCTTCTGCAAGAAGGAAGTCAGTACCAAGACTAAGTTATCTGTGCACCGTCCAATCTCTCGACCAACTTTGTTGTATGGGAGCGAAAGCTGGGTGGATTCAAGTTACCTTATCAATAAGGTTGAGGTTACAGACATGAAAGTAGCTAGAATGATTGCAGTTGGGAACAATGACAGGAGGGTGTCCACAATGAGGAAATCAAAGAAAAACTGGGAATAAACTCTATAGATGTAGCAGTCAGGGCCAGGCAGAGTGGCATAGCGGTTCTAGGCGCTACAGTCTGGAACCGCGCAACCGCTACCGTCGCAGGTTCGAATCCTGCCTCGGGCATGGATGTGTGTGATGTCCTTAGGTTAGTTAGGTTTAAGTAGTTCTAAGTTTTAGGGGACTGATGACCTCAGAAGTTAAGTCCCATAGTGCTCAGGGCCATTTGAACCATTTATTTTTAGCAGTCAGGGCGAACAGGCTTAGATGGTGGGGTCATGTTACACACATAGGAGAAGCAAGGTTACCCAAGAGACTCATGGGTTCAGCAGTAGAGGGTAGGAGGAATTGGGTTAGACCAAGGAGAAGGTACCTGGATTAGGTTAAGAATGATTTTGAAGTAATAGGCTTAACATCAGAAGAGTCACCAATGTTAGCACTGAATAGGGGATCATGGAGGAATTTTATAAGGGGGACTATGCTCCAGACTGAACGCTGAAAGGCATAATCAGTCTTAAATGATGATGATGATGATCACTGATGACGGGCCAACATTCCACATAACCGTACCATTAAGTAAAATGATGTTGTTATATAAAATTCTTTGTCCCCCAGCAACGTCTTATTTCTGTTACCATTCAGTTAAGTTATTCAAACTTTCGGCTTAATGATAACCAATAATCAGAAATTTTGTAGTGATATTTGCTCATGCAAACGGTCGTAGGCGCCTTTCACAAAAGATACAGGTGCCATTTTCAAGTTGAGGATGCCTGCCAAAGCTTTGCGGAAAGCAAGTATCGTGCAAAATGGTGACAACTTCCATGCTACTGAATTCCACGGACCTGCTCCAAGTAGCCACTGCAAGCAACTGAGGATGAGAGGACCTCTCCTATCAGTTTTGTTACCGAGAGTATCGCAACCCAGTAAGCGTCCGCCGGTATGAAGAGGAGCCCGTACCGAACCCAACCTAACCAGAGTGACGGTTCAGTTTTGCTCTGGTCTAGGGCGCTGCAGTCATCGACTGTGCGGTTGATCATGGCGGAGGTTCGAATCTTCCCTCGGGCATTGGTGTGTCTGTTTGTCCTTAGGATAATTTAGGTTAAGTAGTGTGTAAGCTTAGGGACTGATGACATTAGCAGTTAAGTCCCATAAGATTGCACACACACATTTTTTTTTGTTCTTGCCCTCAAGGCCTGGTCTCACACTTCCGAAGTTCGTCTCCCTGGAGTGGCGGCAGCACATCGAAAGGGAGCGACAGACTAGTGTCCCTCCGCCATAAAGGAGCCATGGCCTTGAGTTCACGATAATGGCTGGGACAGCTTTTGTGGCTGTTCGTCATATTGCAAATTATTAGGTATATTTAAATCAAGGCTAGAAAAATTGCTCCTTATCCCTTGGTTAGACAATCCGAAGGTGGCGTATGACTGCCAGGGAAAATTAGTTTGGTATCCTTTAAATGATAACTAATTTCATCGTCTTTCTGAATATTAATCGACCTCTGTGATACATCAAATGATTCATAAATTTGAGTATAGTTTGAATCCACTGCGAGAAAAGTAGAATGCGTTTTGTTATGACACTCTCTCTATGACATAAAGGCTGGGCAGAGCGGCAGTCATTCCTGCTGCACACTTTGTGGTAGGCTAGAGAAAAGTCTCTGCTCTACAATCTGCTGGTGTACTACACTCGATTTTAGAAAAAAAAAAAAAAAAAAAAACAGAACAGCGTGAACGGCTAGAGACAGGACGTTCATATTCACAGGACTTGTACGTTAGTATGATCTGCAGAAACGATTAACATTTAAGTCACCTCAGTTCAGCATGTGTCCTGTTGCCTAGTAGGCACAGGATCCGTGTTGGGCCCTGACAACTTGCTCCACGGGTGATGCTATCGATTCGTTGGACCTCACTCTTTCTCCATTTCATCATTCTGAGTCGAAGAATTAGGGGCATGTGGATCGTTGATCTAAAATGAGCCTACTTAGTCATTTTTGGATGACTAGAGTAGACATTTACACTTGTATAAGTGTTAGTCGGTCGTTTCTAGGCGCTACAGTCTGGAACCGCGCAAACGCTACGGTCGCAGGTTCGAATCCTGCCTCGGGCATGGATGTGTGTGCTATCCTTAGGTTAGTTAGGTTTAAGTAGTTCTAAGCTCTAGGGGACTGGGGACCACAGAAGTTAAGTCCCATAGTGCTCAGAGCCATTTGAACCATTTATTCACCTTGAGGTAAAGAAAATGGATGTTATCTCCTTTTCCCAGTTCAACTTCAAATTTAACTTTTGGGTGGATTGTACTCATCTTTTCAGATACATTGCACAACTCATCGTTATCACCTATACAAGGTGATTCAGTTGTTCCTACCGATGTCGTTTCATCCAACTGGCTATGTTATATCTGGCTTTCAAAAACCATGCGCGAGTTTTTCATATTCTATCACTCGCTACGCGCAAACTATTAGACCTATAGAAAAAATGAACAGGATCTTTTTGTAGGAAACTTAATTTAGTTAAATTTTGTACTGGGATACGTTTTTCGACAGACGACAAGTCTGGTGACCTGGTAGGCCAGGGCATAAGGCTGAGATTCTGTGACACCAAGAAAGCACGTGTCCGTGCAGGAGCATGTGGTCGTGCACTGTACGCTGAAAAATGGCGTCTGAGGTGTTGTGTAGAAAGGGTATGGCTACAGCTCGCAGGACGTCCTTCAGTATGTCGCACTGAACTGGACACGCACCAGGCCGGCCGCGGTGGTCTCGCGGTTCTAGGCGCTCAGTCCGGAACCGTGCGACTGCTACGGTCGCAGCTTCTAATGGATGTGTGTGATGTCCTTAGGTTAGTTAGATTTAAGTAGTTCTAAGTTCTAGGGGACTGATGACCACAGATGTTAAGTCCCATAGTGCTCAGAGCCATTTGAACCATTTGACATGCACCAACTGCGATTTGTGGTTGTACCCAATACCACCCCACACCATAAGGCCTTGACCAGGCGCTGTGCGGGTCTTGTGCCAATGCAGCCACTATGATGCCGCTCCCGCTGTCTGTGGCGAATCAAAATGCGGCCATCATTTTCAAACAAACCGAGCTTGGATCCGTCCAAAAACACTATCTGATGCCATTTTTGTCCCAGTGATGCCGTTCCATACACCACTGCCGCCTAGCATCTTTCTACAGAATCGTCAAAGGTAGGCGGAGAGATGGTCGAATCGTACGTAACCCATGTTGTAACAAATGGCCACGGACTGTCATCCCCGATAGTGTGCGCTGTGTTACACTGTTCCACTGCTGCGCCAGAGCGGAGGAGGGCACAGATCTGTCAAATGGTTCAAATGGTTCTGAGCATAATGGTACTTAGCTTCTGAAGTCACCAGTCCCCTAAAACTTAGAACTACTTAAACCTAACTAACCTAAGGACATCACACGAATCCATGCCCGAGGCAGGATTCGAACCTGAGACCGTAGCGGTCGCTCGGTTCCAGACTGCAGCGCCCAGAACCGCTCGGCCATTTCGGCCGGCACAGATCTGTCCTGCAATGCCATTCGGATGAGGTGTTGATCTTCTCGGGGCCTGGTATAGGTGGTGCGACCTGACCCATCTCGTCGTGTTCTACGGTCTTCGTGAACCATTCTGCACACATTTGTTGCACAGCAGAAACACTTTGTTTCACAGGAGCACCAAATTCCCGGTTGGATGCATCACATTCTCTCATGCTAATAATGCACCCTCTTTGAAAACTGACTGATTTGTCAGTACGGATCCTGCATACGTCTGCGAGCTTTCTGCATATCTGCTCTATTCACACTCATCTCTTACCTTCGGTTTATAGAGACAACGAGAGCCGCAGGCACAGCTTACCGCAAATTGGTGTTGGGCAGCAGTATCGATGTTGACCTTGATCCCGGAGACACATTCTTCAGAGACAGGCTTTCAAATGCTAATCATTCTACAGAACATACTAATGTATACGTCCTGTTAATATGAATTCCAGTCCCAAAGACTGCATGTGTTGACAGATGTGAAAATTAGCAAACAATCAGTTTAATAAGTCACGGATGCAAACTACTAACGCGAATTCTTTACAGACGAATGGAAAAACAGGTAGAAACCTAACTCGGGGAAGATCAGTTTGGATTCCGTAGAAATATTGGAACACGTGAGGCAATACCGACCCTACGACTTATCTTAGAAGAAACATTAAGGAAAGGCAAACCTACGTTTCTAGCATTTGTAGACTTAGAGAAAGGTTTTGACAATGTCGACTGGAATACACTCTTTAAAATTCTGAAGGTGGCAGGGGTAAAGTACTGGGAGCGAAAGGATATTCACAATTTGTACAGAAACCAGATGGCCGTCATAAAAGTCGAGGGGCATGAAAGGGAAGCAGTGGTTCGGAAAGGAGTGAGACAGGGTTGTAGCCTCTCCCCGATGTTATTCAATCTGTATATTGAGCAAGCAGTAAAGGAAACAAAAGAAAAATTCAGAGTAGGTATTAAATCCATGGAGGAGAAATAAAAACTTTGAGGTACGCCGATGACAATGTAATTCTGTCAGAGACAGCAAAGGAATTGGAAGAGCAGTTGAATGGAATGGTTAGTGTCTTGAAAGGAGGATATAAGATGAACATCAACAAAAGCAAAACGAAGATAATGGAATGTAGTCGAATTAAGTCGGGTGATGCTGAGGGAATCAGATTAGGAAATGTGACACTTAAAGTAGTAAATGACTTTTGCTATTTGGGGAGCAAAATAACTGATGATGGTCGAAGTAGAGAGGATATAAAATGTAGACTGGCAATGGCAAGGAAAGCGTTTCTGAAAAAGAGAAATTTCTTACCATCGAGTACAGATTTAAGCATCAGGAAGTCGTTTCTGAAAGTATTTGTGTGGATTGTAGCCATGTATGGGAGTAAAACATGGACGACAACTAGTTTGGACAGGAAGAGAATAGAAGCTTTCGAAATGTGGTGCTACAGAAGAATTATGAAGATTAGATTTGTATACCATGTAACTAATGAGGAGGTATTGAATAAGATTGGGGAGAGGAGAAGTTTGTGGCACAACTTGACTAGAAGAAGGGATCGGTTGGTAGGACATGTTCTGAGGCATCAAGGGATCACCAGTGGAGGGTAAAAATCGAATCGTAAAGGGAGACCAAGAGACGAATACACTAAACAGATACAGGATGATGTAGGTTGCAGTAGGTACTGGGAGATGAAGAAACTTGCACAGGATAGAGTAGCAGGAGAGCTCCATCAAACCAGTCTCAGGACTGAAGACCACAACAACTTTTTTTCTTTTTCCTTTTTTTTTTTTTTTTTACGTGAATGTCGAACCGTTGGGCGCGTGGCCGACGCACACTGTGGCACTACGCTGCGGGCAGTTGACCGCCTCATGTCAAGCCGAGATATGGATTTCCCATATCTCTGTTTCACATGCGGCCTGTATCTCGGTTTCACATGTGGCGGTTAATTGCCCGCAGTGTACAGCGACCACGCTCCCCGCCGTTTCTTGTACACCTGAAGATGGGCTTACAATCGCCCGAAACTGGTCATGATCTTGAGTCAATGAAACTGTTTACAGCTGAAGCATTTGATTATCTGACTCAGTTGCGAATTCCCTTCCAACCAAATCTTATTCTTGCTTTGCAAGAAATCGACGTAATGAGGATAAGGGCAAGGAGCACTACAGCAGTAGTTTGTGGATACGTTGAGAAGCTGGGTCTCACGGGAGATGTACAATTGCAATGACCACTGGATCCGCATGGTGCAGTGGTCAACTCATCTGCCTGGTATGTTGCAACAGTGTTAAAAATGTCTGGAATTTTCTCGACAAAAGATAGCACCCATCACTAGGACTTCTCCAAATTCCATAGCCCCTGACGACTTTTTGTACCCAGACTCAATGGTGCACCCTAACACAAAACGGAATTCCGTGAGTTCGCTGAAGGGACATTCAGTCTGTTATTTAACACCAGAGCTACAAAAAGTAGGGAGTAGTTCTGCATGTATTTTGCGTCCCAACTCCATATACTTTCAAATACAAGAGCTTATACTAAAAACTATACGAAATTCCTAGAAGTAACTTTAGGATAAAAAGATTATGTTTGAATCAGGAATTACGAAGATTTTAAAGCAAGAAAATAAATTAGAAAAAAATATATTCCATTTCATTTTCCGAGAGAAAAAGTTTTTCTTACTAATGTTTTTATTATATATTTTATTTCACTTATTATGTTTATTACTGTATTTTAAGGGGGAGAAGACGACTTGATTTATTTTAATCACACGAACGGAATGGTCTCAGTTTTAGTGGGCATTTGACTTCCACCTTCGCTAGAAGTCCCGTCTGAGACTTCCGAGAGAAGAAGGAGAAGTGTATATTTAATCCTCTTGTAGATTCTTTTCTGAGAAGAGAGAATTTCCGAGATTTGTCGAGAACGATGGATACATCATTACACAAGAGACACAGCAATACTAAATAAATAAATAAAAAGAAAGGACTCTGCCCTGTTCTGGCAGCTGCTGCTTTCAGAGATATGAGCAGTCGCACTTCTAAAATACAAAGAGGGTAAACAGAAGAACAAAACAATCGTGAAAAGGCTATGTGCAAATTGCGTAATCAGACTTGCAAGAAGACGAATTCTGAAGCAGTCGGCGTGCTGGAATACAAATAAAAATGACAAAACTTCTCTATTGTAAGCAATGATATCCAGAGCAAAGACAAAAACTAAAACTAAAAAAGCACGTAAGAATAGAGCGTGGCTGGGCTATAAAACGAATTGGAAGGTCCAATAAAAGAATAATAAAATAAAACAGTGGTAAGCTTCGTGCTCTGTAAACGTAAATCACGCGTTCGATAAAAAAAAGTAAGCACGAGACCTGTGTTCGAATCTTGGTCTGAAGCAAATTTTCAACTTTGCCCACTGATTTAAATCAGTGCCCACTAGCAGTTAATGTCATTAATTCCTTGTGTCTTGTATCTTAATGCCTGCGGGATCAAAATGTGTCTGTTCTTTTGGACATCTTCGAAAGGTCAGATACTCTGAAAGAACAGACACCATGTAAACGATTATTATTGTTTAAGACATTATTGTTACGCATTCGGGACACACTGCTGCTACATCGTTTGAATGAGCAGTATCCTGGAGGTGGTAGATGTGTTATTACATCTAGAATGACTAAAGATGGCAACAGGGCGATCTTGTTGATTTTCGCACAATTTCATGTACATACTGCATCCGTTGTACCAGCAGCTGCCTTACGCCTGAGCCATTTCTGTTTAAAGGCTGCTCTACGACACTTCATCTTTCTTGAATCTTCGCTTCGGGGTCTAACTCCATTTTGTGTGTCACATGCAACATAAACAACGATTGAGATAAAATCAGCGATTCTATCAGCGTTTCTCAGAAATGTTTTTACAAGTACAGAATGTAAAGCTTATTACATCGAGAAGTAATTCTGTTGAAGTTACATACACCTGATAAACGAACTATATGGCAAATATTTAACAGTGTGTAAGATGTGCCGCCAGATAGTAGCACTACTTCATCTGACGTCTCAGTGTTGAGGAAATGACCTTCAGAACATTTCAAAAAATGAGTTTCACAAATTATGATCGAAAGTTGTAACTTAACGAACATGTCATTAATCTAACAGATTGTTATATTAAAATACACTACTGGCCATTAAAATTGCTACACCAAGAAGAAATGCAGATGATAACCGGGTATTTATTGGACAAATATATTGTACTAGAACTGACATGTGATTACATTTTCACGCAATTTGGGTGCATAGATCCTGAGAAATCAGTACCCAGAACAACCACCTCTGGCCGTAATAATGGCCTTGATACTCCTGGGCATTGAGTCAAACAGAGCTTGGATGGCGTGTACAGGAACAGCTGCCCATGCAGCTTCAACACGATACCACAGTTAATCAAGAGTAGTGACTGGCGTATTGTGACGAGCCAGTTGCTCGGCCGCCATTGACCAGACGTTTTCAGTTGGTGAGAAATCCGCAGAATGTGCTAGCTGGGGCAGCAGTCGAACATTTTCTGTATCCAGGAAGGCTCGCACAGGACCTGCAACATGCGGCCGTGCATTATCCTGCTGAAATGTAGGGTTTCGCAGAGTTCGAATGAAGGGTAGAGCCACGGGTCGTAACACATCTGAAATGTAACGTCCACTGTTCAAAGTGCCGTCAATGTGAACAAGAGGTGACCGAGACGCGTAACCAATGGCAGGCACCCCATAATATCACGCCTGGTGATACGCCAGTATGACGATGACGAAACACGCTTCCTATGTGCGATGTCGCCAAACACGGATGCGACCATCATGGTGTTGTAAACAGAACCTGGATTCATCCGATAAAATGACGTTTTGCCATTCGTGCACCCAGGTTGGTCGTTGAGTACACCATCGCAGGCGCTCCTGTCTGTGATGCAGCGTCAAGGGTAGCCGCAGCCATGGTCTCCGAGCTGATAGTCCATGCTGCTGCAATCGTCGTCCAACTGTTCGTGCAGATGGTTGTTGTCTTGCAAACGTCTCCATCTGTTGACTCAGGGATCGAGACGTGGCTGCACGATCCGTTACAGCCATGTTGATAACATGCCTGTCATCTCGACTGCTAGTGATACGAGGCCGTTGGGATCCAGCACGGCGTTCCGTATTACCCCCCTGAACCCACCGATGCCATATTCTGCTAACAGTCACTGGATCTCGACCAACGCGAGCAGCAATGTCGCGATACGATAAACCGCAATCTCGATAGGCTAAATCCGATCTTTATCAAAGTCGTAAACGTGGTGGTACGCATTCCTCCTTCTTACACGAGGCATCACAACATCGTTTCACCAGGCAACGCCGGCCAACTGCTGTTTGTGTATGGGAAATCGATTGTAAACTTTCCTCATGTCAGCACGTTGTAGGTGTCGCCACCGGCGCCAGCCTTGTGTGAATCTCTGAAAAGCTAATCATTTGCATATCACAGCATCTTCTTCCTGTCGGTTAAATTTCGCGTCTGTAGCACGTCATCTTCGTGGTGTAGCAATTTTAATGGCCAGTAGTGTATTCTCATAATGTGCCACATTTTTTCCTTCATTTTATTAAAGATTTTCCTGAATCTGCTCTCCTTGCTTTTGTTGGACCTCACTCTTTCTACATTTTATCATTTTGAGTCGAAGACTCAGGCTACGGCCACACTTGCGTTTTTTTAAGCTGGACGCTCAGCGTCAAAAGACACCACAGGCAAAGGCAGGCTGGAGAAGGCCGGTAGTGGCCAAACACAGCGTCTTTTTCTGCCAACGTCCGACGGGAAGGCGCATCCTGAAGTCAGACGCTAGTCGGATGGGCAGGGGCCCATTCCCTGCGCCAAAAGACGCTTCTCATATTGAGTTTCCACGTGAACTCAGTAGTAACTTTGCAGTGTGTCAACACAAAGTAGTGTGTGCAGTCAAGTGTTTCATTACAGTTTTTTCGATGTGTGTGATGGAAAAAATTGAACTTGATAGCGAACGTATTATTTTAGAAGTTCAAGCTCGACCTTTTTTTATACGACATTCAAAATCCGGATTACAAAAACAGACAAAAAAGAAGAGACGATTGGCTAGCTGTGACCTTTAATGTTGTTGGTGAAGGTTGGGACAACATAGACAAAGAAACAAAAGAAGGCTTAGGTAAGTGTAGTAAAAACATTTAATTTGGGTTGTATAAAAGATCAAAAATACAATAAAATATTTAATTTTTACGAAAGACATTTGGTGAATTACATTTGTTAAATTAAGTAAGTACAACAAGTCACAATTTATGCGCTTTATTGCAGAATATTGGTGGTGTCTTGTTATGCTAGCAGTCTTTTTCACTCAGCAGTGTTTTGCCAGGGTGCAGAACCTGCAGTAGAACAGAAATATTCAGCAAACTGATCTCTTGTATGTGTTCCTTTCACGGTCCCTCTTGTCCCCTGGGCCGGAATGCTGTCCAAAGGACACAATAACGCGTCTTCAGTGTTGTACCCATCGTTTTCCCTCACAAAGTTGTGCAGTACACAAGGGGCTTTAATAATGATGTCAACCAAATCGATACTGACATCAATCGGACGGTGGAATATACGACATTTATTGGCTAAAATGCCTAATGCACATTCCATGTACCGCCTGGCACTCGATAAACGGTAGTTAAAAATTCTTTTAATGTTAGTCGTGTCCGTACCGGGGTATGGTCTCAGAAGGTTTTCACACAGAGCGAAGGTTTTCATCTGCCAGAAACACATATGGAAGTAATCGACCAGATGCATCGTTTGGTAAGGGGGCTGGTGGTGGTAATGGTAAATTGTTGGAATAGAGTTTCTTGGCAAAATTAGTACTTTTCAAGATGTTTGAATCTCCATCATGTCCAAAGGCCAACATTTATATATCAGAAGCAGTAATTTGGGTCAGCTGCTGCCATTAAAACTATTGAAAAATACTTCTTGTAGTTAAAGTATTCACTACTCGATCCCCATGGATTGATCACTCTAACATGCTTACCATCAATACATCCCACGCAATGTGGAAAATTGACTTTTTTTTCAAACTGTAAACTAATATTCAACCAATCTTCAGCAGTTAATTATTTCAAATACTGGCCTTGCATTGTTTCCCAGATTGATGAGCATGTCTCTAGAATAATCTTTGAAATTGTTGAACGTCCAAGTAGAAACTGGAAGTGTAGAGATCTGGTGTAATTGCCAGTTGCGAGATACCTACAATGAAACATTGATAATGGCTTAAAAATAGAACCAATATTTATGTTAAGTGTTTTTTTAGGGAAAGATGTGCAAAAAAGTGGAAGAGCATTAACCCTAGCATTACCAACGTATTTTTTGTTACATGTAATACCAACGGGGGGGCCTCAAAGGCCCATAAAGAATACCAAATTTATTTTATCATAAATCAAGTTTATTTACTTCTGATACCTCTAATAACAATTCATAATGCTTAGACATTGTTTTTGTATACTGGATAATAAAAGATGTTATTATAATAGGAATAAAATGAACAAATCACGAGATTCAGTTTATATATATTTTTGGAGTAATGTTTCAAAATAGTGTTTGCTTATAAAAACGACTTTTTTAATTCGATACACTACATGAAGCAAACAAAATTTACTGTCTCATTCTGCAACGCATTTTTCACACAACACTGTCTTCCTGCAGTGTTTCCCACAGACGTGTTTGTGGCACTGAGAGCAGGTAACAGTTGACTTTCCCAGCTTGTTGTACTTGATCTTTTTAGATGCAGCTTCTTGGCAGCATAGGTGGCACCGTCCACGTGTTCCTGGTTCTGCTGTTGAGGATGATGGTTCTACAGAGCAGCTGAGCTTCCGTTGTGTGATGCTTTCCATTGCCATTATTACTGGCTTCTGAAGTCCATACAAATTTTGTGCCCGTTTATCTACTTGAGATCTTATCAGTTCGAGACCTAAGTTAGTGATAAAAACCCTTCTGCGGTTTAGCAAATTCTTTTTCCAATTCGGAAAGTTGAGGAGGAAGAGTGAATATGCATTTATTGCTGCTATGTCAATGAGTGTGTAGAAGAGGGACAAAGGCCATCTTCTTGTTCCTCTCTTTGTGCTGTAGTGTCTTGCCATCTGGTCTATAGTGTCCACGCCTCCCTTTGTAGAATTATAAAAAAGATTTATGTTAGTCTTTTTTGAGTCTTCATTCAACACCCCTTCTGAGTGATAAGTTGAAAGCATCAACAGCAGTCGCTTTGGCTTCTCGCGGACTAGCGTTGATGCAAGAGTAGCTGGTGGCCTCTGTGTCTGAGGGTCAGTATAAGCAAAGATGGAAGAGTGTAAACTGCGGCCAGTTGTAGTCTTCAGCTCTTCAGGTATGTGTCGTCTGTTAGACTGTAGGGTGCCAACAAGTGTGAGGTGAAAATCATTCCACAGAGTCTCAGCAAGCTCCACTGAAGTATAGTACCGATCTGTGGTAACATTACGGCCTGATTTTTCAATGGGTTTTATTAGTCTCTTTACAATTTCCATCGGTCCATTTGAAGGCTGTGTATTTCCTGACTTGCCTGTATAGATGTCCATGCTGATCACATATCTAGTCTCAGAATCAGACAGCATTCGAATTAGAATGCCGTATTTTCCAGGTTTTTCTTTTAGAAACACCTTGAATGGACAGCGACCACGGAACAAAGACAACATCTCATCCACTGTTGTATGTAGACCAGGAATGAAATACAATGGAAGTGAAGAATTGAAGCTTTCAAAAATTTCCCTCATTGGAGCAAACTTGTCAGTCTGGCGACGAATTTCTCTTGTGTTCTTATCATCAAACCTCAATATTTTAGTCAATTCGAAAAATCGGGTCCGACTCATTGATCCATAGTACACTTGTCGGCCGTGAAGCAAAGACCATAAATCTTGAACAGGTATCTTATTGTCATGATTTGAACCCATGATTAGCAAGAGTCCTATATAACAAAATAACTCATCTTCATCTGTGTGCTGAATACCTAGTCGAGAAGCCTCTTCATTTGAGTGTAGTTTTATTAGATTCATAATTTGAGGTGTAAAAAAGAGCTCTATAGCCTCTTTCGGAGACGCAATTCTTCCTTGTTGTCCTAGCCCCATTCTTTCTCGCACTATATTTGGTACAGAACGCCGATATTGTCGAGATGGCTTCGTAATATACTCTCGTCCACTTTTTGCAATGAATTTATCACATTCCATATCATTATCATCTGGTGGATTGGCTTCAACCTCATCTTCATTCTCAGACGATGAATCGGTTCTAATTTCTTCCACATCATCATCCACTTCACTTTCCTCTAAATCTGATTCGTTCAAAACTTCTTCTAGCACTCTTTCAATGGAACTATCACGTAAACGTTGTCTACTCATGTTGCTGGTTCAACAGCAGCAGAAACACTGAAAATAACAATGGTCCGCTTCATAATAATATGTCTGAAGGCAACAATGCCAAAATTCGTTTCATGGTAAGAATTTGAAACGAAAGACTCAACCTCGTAAATCTTTCCTTGCTATTACCAACGGGTGGGCTTCTAAGGCCCACAGAGAATTAAATCAAGTAAATGAATTTTAATTACATTTTTATTCCGAAATTCTGTAATAACTCAATAGTACATTCAATAACGAACAATTACCTTTGCTTTCAAGTTCATATATCAAAGGGTGTGGATACAACATAGAAAAACTGAATCAGTGGGCCTACGAGCCCCCCCCCCCCCCCCCCCGTTGGTAATGCTAGGGTTAAGGATTACTACTACAAAAATGTGAAAATGCACGATGGCAAAAGTGGAGATTCACCAAAGCCCAGGAAACACTACATTTATCAAAAACAGTTGTCATTTCTCCAATCTTTACATATAGAAAGAGAGTGAGTATCAATATCTATAATGAATCGTGCATCATTTTTAACTTCCAGACTGAGCCATGCATGAGCACAAATTATGAAATTTTACTCTGGACAATTACAGTTTTCTCTTTTTACCACAAGGACATCTGGGAATATGGCTGTCGATCTAACAGAAAGTACGCAAGACGCTGACAACAACACTGAATAACAAGAAGCAAACACGACATCTGAAATACAGCATACTACATCCAAAGCCTCTCACCTTGCTCGCACAGCGCAAAGGGAGAAAGAAAATCCATTTCCGAAGAAACGAAAACAGGACGAGTTTGAAACAAAATTGTTGGGCGTTTTGGAAACGAGTCTGCAATAATCGCTTACAAAGGAACCAATAACTAACGATGCAGATGAAATGTTCTTACTTTCGCAAATGCTCCTTATTAAGAACTTTAGCTCAGCTGACAAGACGGATTTTCAATTGAAATATTTACAATTGGTTGAGTCCTATACACATCCACAGCCGTCCAGAATTACATCTGAAAGCGACCATCAATCATCTCAGTCCACAAGCAGCACACCTACAATGACCTTCGAGGAAAAATCAGAAGATTCAATCCTGTCCTTTTATGCATTGTAAACAAATAATACAATAAGCAATAAAACTTCACTTACCTACCGGCCGCGGTGGTCTAGCGGTTCTAGGCGCTCAGTCCGTAACCGCGCGACTGCTACGGTCGCAGGTTCGAATCCTGCCCCGGGCATGGATGTGTGTGATGTCCTTAGGTTAGTTAGGTTTAAGTAGTTCTACGTTCTAGGGGACTTATGACCACAGAAGTTGAGTCCCATCGAGCTCAGAGCCATTTGAACCATTTTTTTGCATTTACCTCAGAGTAATTGATAGTTTTTCTTCAGCCCTTACGCAGTCACGTAGTCAAGTGTTTCTTCCAATAATAGCATTCGACACATTAGACAGCAGAGTTTCGTATGACTTAATAGACATCCTATAGTACTCAAAAAACTTTTCAGGGTTTTCTTTAAGTTTGTTGTGTAGCAGACTGAAATTTCCCCTCTCTGATCTGTCCTCAATTATTGGATGAATCCAAAATTGACTTTTTTGTCTACGTCGAATCAGTAACAATGCAACACGTATTATTGTTGCAGATTGTTTACTTAATACACTCCTGGAAATGGAAAAAAGAACACATTGCCACCGATGTGTCAGACCCACCATACTTGCTCCGGACACTGCGAGAGGGCTGTACAAGCAATGATCACACGCACGGCACAGCGGACACACCAGGAACCGCGGTGTTGGCCGTCGAATGGCGCTAGCTGCGCAGCATTTGTGCACCGCCGCCGTCAGTATCAGCCAGTTTGCCGTGGCATACGGAGCTCCATCGCAGTCTTTAACACTGGTAGCATGCCGCGACAGCGTGGACGTGAACCGTATGTGCAGTTGACGGACTTTGAGGGAGGGCGTATAGTGGGCATGCGGGAGGCCGGGTGGACGTACCGCCGAATTGCTCAACACGTGGGGCGTGAGGTCTCCACAGTGCATCGATGTTGTCGCCAGTGGTCGGCGGAAGGTGCACGTGCCCGTCGACCTGGGACCGGACCGCAGCGACGCACGGATGCACGCCAAGACCGTAGGATCCTACGCAGTGCCGTAGGGGACCGCACCGCCACTTCCCAGCAAATTAGGGACACTGTTGCTCCTGGGGTATCGGCGAGGACCATTCGCAACCGTCTCCATGAAGCTGGGCTTCGGTCCCGCACACCGTTAGGCCGTCTTCCGCTCACGCCCCAACTTTGTGCAACCCGCATCCAGTGGTGTCGCGACAGGCGTGAATGAAGGGACGAATGGAGACGTGTCGTCTTCAGCGATGAGAGTCGCTTCTGCCTTGGTGCCAATGATGGTCGTATGCGTGTTTGGCGCCGTGCAGGTGAGCGCCACAATCAGGACTGCATACGACCGAGGCACACAGGGCCAACACCCGGCATCATGGTGTGGGGAGCGATCTCCTACACTGGCCGTACACCTCTGGTGATCGTCTAGGGGACACTGAATAGTGCATGGTACATCCAAACCGTCATCGAACCCATCGTTCTACCATTCCTAGACCGGCAAGGGAACTTACTGTTCCAACAGGACAATGCACGTCCGCATGTATCCCGTGCCACCCAACGTGCTCTAGAAGGTGTAAGTCAACTACCCTGGCCAGCAAGATCTCCGGATCTGTGCCCCATTGAGCATGTTTGGGACTGGATGAAGCGTCGTCTCACGCGGTCTGCACGTCCAGCACGAACGCTGGTCCAACTGAGGCGCCAGGTGGAAATGGCATGGCAAGCCGTTCCACAGGACTACATCCAGCATCTCTACGATCGTCTCCATGGGAGAATAGCAGCCTGCATTGCTGCGAAAGGTGGATATACACTGTACTAGTGCCGACATTGTGCATGCTCTGTCGCCTGTGTCTATGTGCCTGTGGTTCTGTCAGTGTGATCATGTGATGTATCTGACCCCAGGAATGTGTCAATAAAGTTTCCCCTTCCTGGGACAATGAATTCACGGTGTTCTTATTTCAATTTCCAGGAGTGTACATTCATTTCTCAATGCTGCGATGTCACCCAGACAGGTCTGAAACGCTACTGAGCCATATATGGCCACATTCACGTCTTTGCGCTGAAAGAAGCTATATATACGCTCGAATGTGGCCACCACCAGGCGTCTTTTGAAGTTGCTTCTTTAGACGCTGAGCGTCCAGCTTCAAAAAACGCAAGTGTGGCCGTAGTCTTAGGATCCTGTCGTTTTTGGATGACTAGAGTAGACATTTACAATTGTATCAGTGTTAGTCGGTTTTCTGAATACTACTAGTAAATTTTAAACATATTTTTATTCAACTTGAGGCAAAGAAAACGGATGTTATCTTCTTTTTCTAGTTCAACTTTAAATTTAACTTTTGGGTGGATTGTACTCATCTTTTCAGATATATTGCACAACTCTTCGTTATCACCTATATAAAGTGATTCAGGTGCTCCTACTGACGTCGCTTCATGCAACCGGCTGTGTCGTATCTGGCCTTCAAAACTCATGCGCGAGTTTCTCATATTCTCTCGCTCGCTACGCGCAAACTATTACACCCACAGAAAAACAGGATCTTTTAGTAGGAAATTTAATTAAATTAAATTTTATACTGGGATACATTTTTCGAGTTATTTAAGAAAAATGTACAAAAGTGACCATGAAACGCACCTCCGCCCCCACACGCATCCCTCACTAATCAGGACTTTTAGTATGTTGTTCCTGGCACTCTCTCCTACCACTTTATAAAAATTTCCGACTGCCTGACCTACTGCCGATATCAAACCTTTTCTGGTCGCTATTGATGGGCTACTATGCCATCAGCATAGCCGGCTATTTCGTTAACGTTACTAATTTCAACGTGCCCATGAGGGCAATGAAAGGAAAACGATTTTTGTAAACTTTACGCTGAATCTAACTGCGTTGACAATTTAGTCCAAACTTAACACTTACAAGCACAGTAGTTTCGTAGTCAGAATGCCGGGACGAATACAACGATGTAATTGTTTGTTTTATGCCGTTAAAATTCACAAAATTGTTAGGTAAAGTTTAAACACACGTCAATTTTACAATTCGTAAGTGCTCTACTAAGCCGGTGGCGTAATTAGGCCAGTGAATGAGAGCCAAAAAAGGTCGAGCCTGGGAAATAATTCGTGCAGTCGGAAATTTTTATACTGTGGCAGGAGGAAATGCCATGAACAACATACTAAAAGTCCTTAACGTTAGGGGCTGGGGGTGGGCGTGGGGGTGCGTTTGAAGATCACTTCTGTACGTGTTTCTTGAGTAACTCGAAAACTACTGTCACAAGTGAAAACGTATCCGAATACCAAACTGAACTACATTAAATCTCCTACAGAAAAGGTCATGTTCATTTTTTCGATAGGAATAACAGTTGTGCGTAGCGAGCGAGGGAATATGAAAATCAAAAAAATGGTTCAAATGGCTCTGAGCACTGTGGGACTCAACTACTGTGGTCATCAGGGCCCTAGAACTTAGAACTACTTAAACCTAACTAACCTAAGGACATCTCACACATCCATACCCGAGGCAGGATTCGAACCTGCGACAGTAGCACTCGCGCGGTTCCGGACTGCGCGCCTAGAACCGCGAGACCACCGCGGCCGGCTATGAAAATCAAACAGTGGTTTTTGAAGACCAGATATATAACCGTGGACTGCGCAAAACAACATCCGTAGGGGCAGCTGAATCACCTGTATAATGCAGTATAATGTTATCGACTTATCTTCCATAACAGATTGTGTTTTATTATCCCTATTATATAAAAAATGTTGCAACTTAACTTTTACGGACTTTTACAGTGGAGAGTAGCCATGAAATTTTGTTGTATTTTGTCTTGTATAATTCATTGACGTGGAAAACTTAAGAAAGTAACTTCAGCATTATATCTCTCTGCCAAGTAACATAGGTGTTTGAAGTTTGGACCACACGTATGTGATCAAAAGTATCCAGACACCACCAGAAATATACGACATTCATATTGGGTGCATTGTGCTGCTACCTACTGCCAGGTACTCCATATTAACGACCTTAGTAGTAATTAGACATCGTGAGAGCAGAATGGGAGACTCCGCGGAACTCACGGACTTCGAACGTGGTCAGGTGATTGCGTCTCACTTATGTCATACGTCTGTACGCAAGATTTCCACATTCCTAAACATCCCTAGGTCCGCTGTTTCCGATATGATAGTGAAATGGAAACGTGAAGGGACACGTACAGCACAAAAGCGTACAGGCCGACCTCGTCTGCTGACTGAGACCGCCGACAGTTGAAGAAGCTCGTAATGTGTAATAGACAGACATCTATCCAGACCATCGCACAGGAATTCCAAACTACATCAATATTCACTGCAAGTACTATGACAGGCAGCAGGTCAGAAAATTTTGATTTTCTGATCTAGCGGCTGCTGATAAGCCACACATCACGCCGGTAAATGCCAAACGACGCCTCGCTTGCTGTAAGGAGCATAATCATTAGACGACTGAACAGAGGAAAAACGTTGTGTGGAGTGACGAATCACGGTACACAATGTGGCGATCCGATGGCAGGGTGTGGGTATGGCGAATGTCCGGTGAACGCCATCTGTCAGCGTGTGTAGTGCAAGAAGTAAAATTCGATGGCTGTGGTGTTACGGTGAGGTCGTGTTTTTCATGGAAGAGGCTTGAATCCCTTGTTGTTCTGCGTAGTACTATCACAGCACAGACCTACATTGATGTTTTAAGCATTTTCTTGCTTCCCACTGTTGAAGAGGAATTCGGGGATGGCGATTGCATCTTTCAACACGATCGATCACCTAGTCATAAATGCACGTCCTGTGGCGGAGTGGTTACACGACAATAACATCCCTGTAATTGACTGGCCTGACTTGACATGAATCCTATAGAACACCTTTGGCATGTTTTGGAACGCCGACTTCGCGCCTCACGGACCGATATCGATACCTCTTAGTGCAGCACTCCATGAAGAATGGAGTGACATTCCCCAAGAAACCTTATACCACCTGATTGAACGTATGACTGCGAGAGTGGAATCTGTCATCAAGGCTAAGGGTGGGCCAACAGCATACTGAATTCCAGCATTATCGATGGAGGGCGCCACGAAGTTGTAAGTCATTTTCAGCCAGGTGTCCGGATACTTTTGATCATATATATATATATATATATATATATATATATATATATATATATATATATATATATCCCCCATGAACCATGGACCTTGCCGTTGGTGGGGAGGCTTGCGTGCCTCAGCGATACAGATGGCCGTACCGTAGGTGCAACCACAACGGAGGGGTATGTGTTGAGAGGACAGACAAACATGTGGTTCCTGAAGAGGGGTAGCAGCCTTTTCAGTAGTTGCAGGGGCAACAGTCTGGATGATTGACTGATCTGGCCTTGCAACATTAACCAAAACGGCCTTGCTGTGCTGGTACTGCGAACGGCTGAAAGCAAGGGGAAACTACAGCCGTAATTTTTCACGAGCACATGCAGCTTTACTGTATGATTAAATGATGATGGCATCCTCTTGGGTAAAATATTCCGGAGGTAAAATAGTCCCCCATTCGGATCTCCGGGCGGGGACTACTCAGGAGGATGTCGTTACCAGGAGGAAGAAAACTGGCGTTCTACGGATCGGAGCGTGGAATGTCAGATCCCTTAATCGGGCAGGTAGGTTAGAAAATTTAAAAAGGGAAATGGATAGGTTAAAGTTAGATATAGTGGGGATTAGTTCGGTGGCAGGAGGAACAAGACTTCTGGTCAGGTGACTACAGGGTTATAAACACAAAATCAAATAGGGGTAATGCAGGAGTAGGTTTCATAATGAATAGGAAAATAGGAATGCGGGTAAGCTACTACAAACAGCATAGTGAACGCATTATTGTGGTCAAGATAGATACAAAGCCCACACCTACTACAGTAGTACAAGTTTATATGCCAACTAGCTCTGCAGATGATGAAGAAATTGAAGAAATGTACGATGAAATAAAATAAATTGTTCAGATAGTGAAGGGAGACGAAAATTTAATAGTCATGGGTGACTGAAATTCGAGTGTAGGAAAAGGGAGAGAAGGAAACATAGTAGGTGAATATGGATTGGGGCTAAGAAATGAAAGAGGAAGCCGCCTAGTAGAATTTTGCACAGAGCATAACTTAATCATAGCTAACACTTGGTTTAAGAAACATGAAAGAAGGTTGTATACGTGGAAGAACCCTGGAGATACTAAAAGGTGTCAAATAGATTATATAATGGTAAGACAGAGATTTAG
The DNA here is from genome assembly GCF_023897955.1 of Schistocerca gregaria. Classification (NCBI taxonomy): domain Eukaryota; kingdom Metazoa; phylum Arthropoda; class Insecta; order Orthoptera; family Acrididae; genus Schistocerca; species Schistocerca gregaria. Next base: position 117,195,371 of record NC_064931.1, on the reverse strand, counting down.
GAACCAGGTTTTAAGTTGTAAGACATTTCCAGGGGCAGATGTGGACTCTGACCACAATCTATTGGTTATGACCTGTAGATTAAAGCTGAAGAAACTGCAAAAATGTGGGAAATTAAGGAGATGGGACCTGGATAAACTGAAAGAACCAGAGGTTGTACAGAGTTTCAGGGAAAGCATAAGGGGACAATTGACAGGAATAGGGGAAAGAAATACAGTAGAAGAAGAATGGGTAGCTCTGAGGGATGAAGTAGTGAAGGCAGCAGAGGATAAAGTAGGTAAAAAGACGAGGGCTGCTAGAAATCCTTGGGTAACAGAAGAAATATTGAATTTAATTGATGAAAGGAGAAAATATAAAAATGCAGTAAATGAAGCAGGCAAACAGGAATACAGACGTCGCAAAAATGAGATCGACAGGAAGTGCAAAATGGCTAAACAGGGATGGCTAGAGGACAAATGTAAGGATGTAGAAGCTTATCTCACTAGGGGTAAGATAGATACTGCCTACAGGAAAATTAAAGAGACCTTTGGAGAGAAGAGAACCGCGTGTATGAATATCAAGAGCTCAGATGGCAACCCAGTTCTAAGCAAAGAAGGGAAGGCAGAAAGGTGGAAGGAGTATATAGGTTTATACAAGGGTGATGTACTTGAGGACAATATTATGGAAATGGAAGAGGATGTAGATGAAGACGAAATGGGAGATACGATACTGCGTGAAGAGTTTGACAGAGCACTGAAAGACCTGAGTCGAAACAAGGCCCCCGGAGTAGACAACATTCCATTGGAACTACTGACGGCCTTGGGAGAGCCAGTCATGACAAAACTCTACCAGCTGGTGAGCAAGATGTATGAGACAGGCGAAATACCCTCAGATGTCAAGAAGAATATAATAATTCCAATCCCAAAGAAAGCAGGTGTAGACAGATGTGAAAATTACCGAACTATCAGTTTAATAAGTCACAGCTGCAAAATACTAACGCGAATTCTTTACAGACGAATGGAAAAACTGGTAGATGCGGACCTCGGGGAGGATCAGTTTGGATTCCGTCGAAATGTTGGAACACGTGAGGCAATACTGACCTTACGACTTATCTTAGAAGAAAGATTAAGAAAAGGCAAACCTACGTTTCTAGCATTTGTAGACTTAGAGAAAGCTTTTGACAATGTTGACTGGAATACACTTTTTCAAATTCTAAAGGTGGCAGGGGTAGAATACAGGGAGCGAAAGGCTATTTACAATTTGTACAGAAACCAGATGGCCGTCATAAAAGTCGAGGGGCATGAAAGGGAAGCAGTGGTTGGGAAAGGAGTGAGACAGAGTTGTAGCCTCTCCCCGATGTTATTCAATCTGTATATTGAGCAAGCAGTAAAGGAAACAAAAGAAAAATTTGGAGTAGGTATTAAAATTCATGGAGACGAAGTAAAACCTTTGAAGTTCGCCGATGACATTGTAATTCTGTCAGAGACGGCAAAGGACTTGGAAGAGCAGTTGAACGGAATGGACAGTGTTTTGAAAGGAGGATATAAGATGAACATCAACAAAAACAAAACGAGGATAATGGAATGTAGTCAAATTAAATCGGGTGATGCTGAGGGAATTAGATTAGGAAATGAGACACTTAAAGTAGTAAAGGAGTTTTGCTATTTAGGAAGTAAAATAACTGATGATGGTCGAAGTAGAGAGGATATAAAATGTAGACTGGCAATGGCAAGGAAGGCGTTTCTGAAGAAGAGAAATTTGTTAACATCGAATATAGATTTATGTATCAGGAAGTCGTTTCTGAAAGTGTTTGTTTGGAGTGTGGCCATGTATGGAAGTGAAACATGGACGATAACTAGTTTGGACAAGAAGAGAATAGAAGCTTTCGAAATGTGGTACTACAGAAGAATACTGAAGATAAGGTGGATAGATCACGTAACTAATGAGGAGATGTTGAATAGGATTGGGGAGAAGAGAAGTTTGTGGCACAACATGACTAGAAGAAGGGATAGGTTGGTAGGACATGTTTTGAGGCATCAAGGGATCACAAATTTAGCGTTGGAGGGCAGCGTGGAGGGTAAAAATCGTAGAGGGAGACCGAGAGATGAGTACACTAAGCAGATTCAGAAGGATGTAGGTTGCAGTAGGTACTAGGAGATGAAGCAGCTTGCACAGGATAGAGTAGCATGGAGAGCTGCATCAAACCAGTCTCAGGACTGAAGACAACAACAACATATATATATATATATATATATATATATATATATATATATATATATATATATATATATATATATATATATATATATGAGAAGAATAGCAATACCAAAAAATTATTAATGTAAAGCAATGAAATTTCCAGAATACATTTGTCTAGGTAACATATTTAGGCGATTAACATTGGAAGATCACAGGTTAATGTAATCTCCAGACAAGCCATTGCAAATGTGAAATGCTGGTACATTAATAAGCGATGTAACCCCCAAAACGTTGAATGCAAGCATTGAAACATGCATGCATTGTGTTGTACAGGTTCAAATTGTTGAATTGGCGCTGATCACTATCGGACTTAACTTCTGAGATCATCAGTCCCCTAGAACTTAGAACTACTTAAACGTAACTAACCTAAGGACATCACACACATCCATGCGCAAGGCATGATTCGAACCTGCTACTGTAGCGTTCGATCGGTTCCAGAATGTAGCGCCTAGAACCCCTTGGCCACCCCGGCCGGCGTTATACAGGTGCCGAGTGTCAGTTCGTGGGATGGGGATCCATTGCTGTTGCACTTGGTCAGTCAATACAGGGACAACTAATGCTGTTTCTGAATGACACTGGAGTTGTCGTCCGATGAGGACCCATATGTGCTCGATTTGACAAGCAAGCCAAGACAACATGTCGACACTCGAAAGAGTATGTTGGGTTGCAACAGAGATAAGTGGGTGGTCGTTATCCTATTGGAAAATACCCCCTGGAATGCTGTTCATGAATGACAGCACAACAAGTCGAATCACCAGATTGACGAGCAAAGGGGAGCCGGCCGCTGGTGGCCGAGCTGTTCTAGGCACTTCAGTCCGGAACCGCGCGACTATTACGGTCGCAAGTTCGAATCCTACCTCGGGGATGGATATTTGTGATGTCCTTAGGATAGTTAGGTTTAAGTAGTTCTAATCTCTAGGGGACTGATGATCTCAGATGTTAAGTCCCATAGTGCTCAGAGCCGTTTAAACCATTTTTGAGCAAAGGGGATAACCGCCAGAGTGCTTCTGCTGTCATACGAAATCGCACGCCAGACAATAACTCCAGATGCAGGTCCAACGTGTCTAATACGCAGTCAGGTTGGTTGCAGACCCCTCAACTCGCCTCCTTGTAACCAACACACAGCCATCACTGGGACTGAAGCAGAACCAGCTTTCGTTGGAAAATACAACAGACCTCAACCCTGCCCTCCAATAAGCTCACTCTTGACACCACTGAAATCGCAAGTGGCAGTGGTTTGGCGTCAATATACGAGTAATTCACGCTACAAGCTTGGAGCTGTCATTGAAGTAACCGATTTGTAAAAGTTCGGTGTGACACTGTGGTCCCAACTTCTGTTCAAATTGCTGCTGCAGATACAGTACAATGCACCAGAACCATTCACCAGACACAATGGCCTTCGCTCTCGGTAGTGCCAAGTGGACGTTCGGAGCCCTGTCTCCTTGCGACTGTACATTCTCGCAACAATCAATGCCAGCAATGACGTACAGTCGCTAAATTTGTGTCAAGTCTTTCTGCAATGTCGCAGAAGAACATCCAACTTCTTGTAGTCCTCTTACACGATCTTGTTCAAGCTCAGTGAGGTGTTGATAATGGTGTCTTTGTCGCCCTAAAGGCATTCTTGATTAACGTCAAATCAGCGAGTCCAATCTCAAAGGCAACTAACGCTTGCAAGCTAGCCTGGGGTAGCGGCTGTTCTCCGTGTGCCAAACGGCTAAAAAGTCGTAACCACCACACCCAAGAGGTGCCACGTTTATCAATGTTGTTGGTTTGATGCAGCTCTCCATGCTACTCTATCCTGTGCAAGCTTCTTTATCTCCCAGTACTTACTGCAACCTACATCCTTCTGAATCTGCTTAGTGTATTCATCTCTTGGTCTCCTTCTACAATTTTTACCCTCCACGCTGCCGTCCAATGCTAAATTTGTGAGCCCTTGATGCTTCAGAACATGTCCTACCAAACGGTCCCTTCTTCTTGTCAAGTTGTGCTACAAACTCCTCTTTTCCCTAATTCTATTTAATACCTCCTCATTCGTTATGTGATCTACCCATCTAATCTTCAGCATTCTTCTGTAGCACCACATTTCGAAAGCTTCTATTCTCTTCTTGTCCAAACAATTTATCGTCCATGTTTCACTTCCATACATGGCTACACTCCATACAAATACTTTCAGAAACGACTTCCTGACACTTAAATCTATACTCGATGTTAACAAATTTCTCTTCTTCAGAAACGCTTTCCTTGCCATTGCCAGTCTACATTTTATATCCTCTCTACTTCGACCATCATTAGTTATTTTTCTCCCCAAATAGCAAAACTCCTTTACTACTTTAAGTGTCTCATTTCCTAATCCAATTCCCTCAGCATAACCCAACTTACCCAACTACATTCCATTATCCTCGTTTTGATTTTGTTGATGTTCATCTTATATCCTCCTTTCAAGACACTGTCCATTCCGTTCAACTGCTCTTCCAAGTCCTTTGCCTTCTCTGTACCTTAATACCTGCTCCGAATTTTTCTTTTGTTTCCTTTACTGCTTGCTCAATATACAGATTGAATAACACCGGGGAGAGGCTACAACCCTGTCTCACTCCCTTTCCAACCACTGCTTCTCTTTCACGTCCCTCGACTCTTATAACTGCCATCTGGTTTCTGTACAAATTGTAAATAGCCTTTCGCTCCCTGTATTTTACCCTTGCTACCTTTAGAATTTGAAAGAGAGTATTCCAGTCAACATTGTCAAAAGCTTTCTCTAAGTCTACAAATGCTAGAAACGTAGGTTTGCCTTTCCTTAATGTTTCTTCTAAGATAAGCCGTAAGGTCAGTATTGCCTCACGTATTCCAACATTCATACGGAATCCAAACTGATCTTCCCCGAGGTCGGCTTCTACCAGTTTTTCCATTCGTCTGTAAAGAATTCGCGTTAGTATTTTGCAGCTGTGACTTATTAAAGTGATAGTTCGGTTATTTTCACTTCTATCAACACCTGTTTTCTTTGGGAGTAGTGCAATGAAATCTGACTAGTAGCCCCAGTGTGGCTAATTTGACATGAAACTAATTTCATTCCTTAAAACCCACAACAAAGTAAATAACGTCGTAGGGAATGAGAATGGGTTTTATTGAAAAATTAATAACATGGACCTATGGTATCACAAAGAGATTTATTAACTAACATCAAGGTCAACAGAGAACAAACATATAAACAGAAACTTGAACTGTCTAACATTTCATTAAGATGAACTCAGGTTGGTTGGCAATAGACTTGGAAAACCTAACTGGAATTTACATGTAAATGAGACTGGCTACTGTGAGTGGAAGGATGCCAGTCTATGCAAGCACACTGCTGTATCATGCCACTGACTGGTCTCTCACATCAAAATGTAATTACGCATGCAATGGACACTGGGAGTGACTACTGTGAGTACAAGGCTGCTATGAAAAAAGATCGTTGTGAAAACGATTGATAGCCTTCTGAATACAAAGCTGCGCAACGCTACTGATACAGCCGGTTAAAGACGAGATGCTGTCTGCGTGCGGGCGCTGCCGAAGCGCCGTACCGCGGGACATGACCCCACGTCCGCTGGTAACTGTCTCACGTCCACCAAAATATAAAGTTTCTTCTGGGTGTCCGGAAGTCTTTGCAACTAACTGCTCTCTCCGTGGAAACGGAAGAGCTCTAGCGACTGTAATCCACAATGGTCAAGAATTAAATGGCCTCTCCCGTTGTTCAAAGCCTTTTGAAAACAGCCTTCCCCTCCCCCCCCCCCCCCCCCCCCCCCCGATGTTCTTGAATAAACCTATTATGGGCCAGCAGTGGTTACCGTGCCAATCATGTTTTCTAGCAAGGAGTCCCGATCTTCCTCAACCAATCACTGCAGTGCAGTACACATTCTGTTCTCCGAAAAATGCAGCACACAATGCCTGGAGGTCCTGCACCCAAATCCCCGGCGCATTTCACAAGATGAGGGTAGCCTCCAAGTGAAAACAAGCTCCGTCCATAAAACGATTTAGTGGACGCCGCCTTGGCGATGCGTGACGACAACTAAGAAACGCGACATCTGGACAAATTCGTCGTCCTGTCTCACAAGTTACGCTGCTCTTGTAACAAACACATTAACCGGGCGCCTGACGCTACTTTACCTGGACCCGCACACAGGATAAGGACACCAGACTCCACTCGCTCATAAACGGATAGGCCAGCGCCAGGACGCCTGGGGCCACCAGTTTCTAAAGAAGTGTCATTTCACATTCAGCCACGGCGTTCTCACCCTGTAGCTTGGCCACCAGCGGAACAAAGCCGACCGCCACAATGGCGGCCCATAGACCACTGTACTGCAAAGCCCACGGCCAGTTTTGGTGACTCCGAAGGAATCCGCGAACTCTCTTGCTGCTCAGGGAAAGTTCTAAAGCTGCCCCTAATGCAATGGTCACCTCCATCGTCCAAAAACCTGTCTCTATTTATTTTTTTTTTTTTTTTGTCATCAGTCTCTGACTGGTTTGGTGCGGCCCGCCACGAATTCCTTTCCTGTGCTAACCTCTTCATCTCAGAGTAGCACTTGCAACCTACGTCCTCAATTATTTGCTTGACGTATTCCAATCTCTGCCTTCCTCTACAGTTTTCGCCCTCTACAGCTCCCTCTAGTACCATGGAAGTCATTCCCTCATGTCTTAGCAGATGTCCTATTATCCTGTCCCTTCTCCTTATCAGTGTTTTCCACATATTCCTTTCCTCTCCGATTCTGCGTAGAACCTCCTCATTCCTAACCTTATCAGTCCACCTAATTTTCAACATTCGTCTATAGCACCACACCTCAATTGCTTCGATTCTCTTCTGTTCCGGTTTTCCCACAGTCCATGTTTCACTACCATACAATGCTGTACTCCAGACGTACATCCTCAGAAATTTCTTCCTCAAATTAAGACCGGTATTTGATATTAGTAGACTTCTCTTGGCCAGAAATGCCTTTTTTGCCATAGCGAGTCTGCTTTTGATGTCCTCCTTTCTCCGTCCGTCATTGGTTATTTTACTGCCTAGGTAGCAGGATTCCTTAACTTCATTGACTTCGTGACCATCAATCCTGATGTTAAGTTTCTCGCTGTTCTCATTTCTACTACTTCTCACTACCTTCGTCTTTCTCCGATTTACTCTCAAACCATACTCTGCACTCATTAAACTGTTCATTCCGTTCAGCAGATCATTTAATTCTTCTTCACTTTCACTCAGGATAGCAATGTCATCAGCGAATCGTATCACTGATATCCTTTCACCTTGTATTTTAATTCCACTCCTGAACCTTTCTTTTATTTCCATCATTGCTTCCTCGATGTACAGATTGAAGAGTAGGGGCGAAAGGCTACAGCCTTGTCTTACTCCCTTCTTAATACGAGCACTTCGTTCTTGATCGTCCACTCTTATTATTCCCTCTTGGTTGTTGTACATATTGTATATGACCCGTCTCTCCCTATAGCTTACCCCTACTTTTTTTCAGAATCTTGAACAGCTTGCACCATTTTATATTGTCGAACGCTTTTTCCAGGTCGACAAATCCTATGAACGTGTCTTGATTTTTCTTTATCCTTGCTTCCATTATTAGCTGTAACGTCAGAATTGTCTCTCTCGTGCCTTTACTTTTCCTAAAGCCGAACTGTGTTTGTTGCCTCTTCCCCTAATTATTTTACAAATTCTGATGGAATGTTAACTATCCCTTCTCCCTTATTTGACCGTAAGTCCTCCAAAGCTCTTTTAAATTCCGATTCTAATATTGGATCCCCTATCTCTTCTAAATCGACTCCTGTTTCTTATTCTATCACATCAGACAAATCTTCACCCTCATAGAGGCTTTCAATGTATTCTTTCCACCTATCTGCTCTCTCCTCTGCATTTAACAGCGGAATTCCCGTTGCACTCTTAATGTTACCACCGTTGCTTTTAATGTCACCAAAGGTTGTTTTGACTTTCCTGTATGCTGAGTCTGTCCTTCCGACAATCATATCTTTTTCGATGTCTTCACATTTTTTCCGCAGCCATTTCGTCTTAGCTTCCCTGCACTTCCTATTTATTTCATTCCTCAGCGACTTGTTTTTCTGTATTCCTGATTTTCCCGGAATATATTTGTACTTCCTCCTTTCATCAATCAACTGAAGTATTTCTTCTCTGTTACCCATGGTTTCTTCGCAGCTACCTTCTTTGTTCCTATGTTTTCCTTCCCAACTTCTGTGATGGCCCTTTTTAGAGACGTCCATTCGTCTTCAACTGTGTTGCCTACTGCGCTATTCCTTATTGCTGTATCTATAGCGTTAGAGAACTTCAAACGTATCTCGTCATTCCTTAGAACTTCCGTATCCCATTTCTTAGCGTATTGATTCTTCCTGACTAATGTCTTGAACTTCAGCCTACTCTTCATCACTACTATATATTGTGATCTGAGTCTATATCTGGTCCTGGGTACGCCTTACAATCCAATATCTGATTTCGGAATCTCTGTCTGACCATGATGTAATCTAATTGAAATCTTCCCGTATCTCCCGGCCTTTTCCAAGTATACCTCCTCCTCTTGTGATTCTTTAACAGGGTATTCGCTATTACTAGCTGAAACTTGTTACAGATCTCAATTACTCTTTCTCCTCTTTCATTCCTTGTCCCAAGCCCATATTCTCCTGTAACCTTTTCTTCTACTCCTTCCCCTACAACTCCATTCCAGTCGCCCATGACTATTAGATTTTCGTCCCCCTTTACGTACTGCATTACCCTTTCAATATCCTCATACACTTTCTCTGTCTGTTCATCTTCAGCTTGCGACGTCGGCATGTATACCTGGACTATCGTTGTCGGTGTTGGTCTGCTGTCGATTCTGATTAGAACAACCCGATCACTGAACTGTTCACAGTAACAGACCCTCTGCCCTACCTTCCTATTCATAACGAATCCTACACCTGTTATACCATTTTCTGCTGCTGTTGATATTACCCGATATTCATCTGACCAGAAATCCTTGTCTTCCTTCCACTTCACTTCACTGACTCCTACTATATCTAGATTGAGCCTTTGCATTTCCATTTTCAGATTTTCTAGTTTCCCTACCACGTTCAAGCTTTTGACATTCCACGCCCCAACTCGTAGTACATTATCCTGTCTCTATAGCCGAGTTTAATTCCACTACTGCTACTCAAGTCATGCAAGTAACGTGAGACCAATCACTAGTTTACCGTAACAATAATAGTCCATCAGATTAATACCCCCCCCCCCCCCCCCCAATGAACCATGGACCTTGCCGTTGGTGGGGAGGCTTGCGTGCCTCAGCGATACAGATGGCCGTACCGTAGGTGCAACCACAACGGAGGGGTATCTGTTGAGAGGCCAGACAAACATGTGGTTCCTGAAGAGGGGCAGCAGCCTTTTCAGTAGTTGCAGGGGCAACAGTCTGGATGATTGACTGATCTGGCCTTGCAACATTAACCAAAACGGCCTTGCTGTGCTGGTACTGCGAACGGCTGAAAGCAAGGGGAAACTACAGCCGTAATTTTTCCCGAAGACATGCAGCTTTACTGTATGATTAAATGATGATGGCATCCTCTTGGGTAAAATATTCCGGAGGTAAAATAGTCCCCCATTCGGATCTCCGGGCGGGGACTACTCAGGAGGATGTCGTTATCAGGAGGAAGAAAACTGGCGTTCTACGGATCGGAGCGTGGAATGTCAGATCCCTTAATCGGGCAGGTAGGTTAGAAAATTTAAAAAGGGAAATGGATAGGTTAAAGTTAGATATAGTGGGAATTAGTGAAGTTCGGTGGCAGGAGGAACAAGACTTCTGGTCAGGTGACTACAGGGTTATAAACACAAAATCAAATAGGGGTAATGCAGGAGTAGGTTTAATAATGAATAGGAAAATAGGAATGCGGGTAAGCTACTACAAACAGCATAGTGAACGCATTATTGTGGCCAAGATAGATACGAAGCCCACACCTACTACAGTAGTACAAGTTTATATGCCAACTAGCTCTGCAGATGATGAAGAAATTGAAGAAATGTACGATGAAATAAAAGAAATTATTCAGATAGTGAAGGGAGACGAAAATTTTACAGTAATGGGTGACTGGAATTCGAGTGTAGGAAAAGGGAGAGAAGGAAACATAATAGGTGAATATGGATTGGGGCTAAGAAATGAAAGAGGAAGCCGCCTAGTAGAATTTTGCACAGAGCACAACTTAATCATAGCTAACACTTGGTTTAAGAATCATGAAAGAAGGTTGTATACGTGGAAGAACCCTGGAGATACTAAAAGGTATCAGATAGATTATATAATGGTAAGACAGAGATTTAGGAACCAGGTTTTAAGTTGTAAGACATTTCCAGGGGCAGATGTGGACTCTGACCACAATCTATTGGTTATGACCTGTAGATTAAAACTGAAGAAACTGCAACAATGAGGGGAATTAAGGAGATGGGACCTGGATAAACTGAAAGAACCAGAGGTTGTACAGAGTTTCAGGGAGAGCATAAGGGAACAATTGACAGGAATAGGGGAAAGAAATACAGTAGAAGAAGAATGGGTAGCTCTGAGGGATGTAGTAGTGAAGGCAGCAGAGGATAAAGTAGGTACAAAGACGAGGGCTGCTAGAAATCCTTGGGTAACAGAAGAAATATTGAATTTAATTGATGAAAGGAGAAAATATAAAAATGCAGTAAATGAAGCAGGCAAAAAGGAATACAAACGTCTCAAAAATGAGATCGACAGGAAGTGCAAAATGGCTAAGCAGGGATAGCTAGAGGACAAATGTAAGGATGTAGAAGCTATCTCACTAGGGGTAAGATAGATACTGCCTACAGGAAAATTAAAGAGACCTTTGGAGAGAAGAGAACCACGTGTATGAATATCAAGAGCTCAGATGGCAGCCCAGTTCTAAGCAAAGAAGGGAAGGCAGAAAGGTGGAAGGAGTATATAGAAGGTTTATACAAGGGCGATGTACTTGAGGACAATATTATGAAAATGGAAGAGGATGTAGATGAAGACGAAATGGGAGATACGATACTGCGTGAAGAGTTTGACAGAGCACTGAAAGACCTGAGTCGAAACAAGGCCCCCGGAGTAGACAACATTCCATTAGAACTACTGACGGCCTTGGGACAACCAGTCCTGACAAAACTCTACCAGCTGGTGAGCAAGATGTATGAGACAGGCGAAATACCCTCAGACTTCAAGAAGAATATAATAATTCCAATCCCAAAGAAAGCAGGTGCTGACAGATGTGAAAATTACCGAACTATCAGTTTAATAAGCCACGGCTGCAAAATACTAACGCGAATTCTTTACAGACGAATGGAAAAACTGGTAGATGCAGACCTCGGGGAGGATCAGTTTGGATTCCGTCGAAATGTTGGAACACGTGAGGCAATACTGACCTTACGACTTATCTTAGAAGAAAGATTAAGAAAAGGCAAACCTATGTTTCTAGCATTTGTAGACTTAGAGAAAGCTTTTGACAATGTTGACTGGAATACTCTTTTTCAAATTCTAAAGGTGGCAGGGGTAAAATACAGGGAGCGAAAGGCTATTTACAATTTGTACAGAAACCAGATGGCAGTCATAAGAGTCGAGGGGCATGAAAGGGAAGTAGTGGTTGGGAAAGGAGTGAGACAGGGTTGTAGCCTCTCCCCGATGATATTCAATCTGTATATTGAGCAAGCAGTGAAGGAAACAAAAGAAAAATTTGGAGTAGGTATTAAAATTCATGGAGACGAAGTAAAACCTTTGAAGTTCGCCGATGACATTGTAATTCTGTCAGAGACGGCAAAGGACTTGGAAGAGCAGTTGAACGGAATGGACAGTGTCTTGAAAGGAGGATATAAGATGAACATTAACAAAAGCAAAACAAGGATAATGGAATGTAGTCAAATTAAATCAGGTGATGCTGAGGGAATTAGATTAGGAAATGAGACACTTAAAGTAGTAAAGGAGTTTTGCTATTTAGGAAGTAAAATAACTGATGATGGTTGAAGTAGAGAGGATATAAAATGTAGACTGGCAATGGCAAGGAAGGCGTTTCTCAAGAAGAGAAATTTGTTAACATCGAATATAGATTTATGTATCAGGAAGTCGTTTATGAAAGTATTTGTTTGGAGTGTAGCCATGTATGGAAGTGAAACATGGACGATAACTAGTTTGGACAAGAAGAGAATAGAAGCTTTCGAAATGTGGTGTTACAGAAGAATGTTGAAGATTAGGTGGGTAGATCACATAACTAATGAGGAGGTATTGAATAGGATTGGGGAGAAGAGAAGTTTGTGGCACAACTTGACTAGAAGAAGGGATCAGTTGGTAGGACATGTTTTGAGGCATCAAGGGATCACAAATTTAGCATTGGACGGCAGCGTGGAGGGTAAAAATAGTAGAGGGAGACCGAGAGATGAGTACACTAAGCAGATTCAGAAGGATGTAGGTTGCAGTAGGTACTGGGAGATGAAGCAGCTTGCACAGGATAGAGTAGCATGGAGAGCTGCATCAAACCAGTCTCAGGACTGAAGACAACAACAACAGATTAATATCAATCGGAGAAAATTTAGATACACCAAAGGCGAATGAAATGGTATGATAATCACTGAAACAAACTGAAAGGGGAAGTGCCTGACGGGTATTACCACGGCAGTGGTCTGCCCGGAAGGCACCGCCGTCTTTCACGCTCATTATCATTACAGTATGTACGAGGGTCACGCCAAAAGAAATGCACACTATTTTTTTTAATCCATCTTTTATTCTACATGTTTGAAAGTTTTACAGTGTGTGGATACACCCTTTAGGAACAACATTTTCATTTCTCCACTTAATTTCCATCCCTCTCAACTGCCTTAAGCCATCTTGAAACCAGCGCCTGTATACCCGGAAGGTAAAATTCTGGAGCAACCTGTTGGACCCACTGTTTGGCAGCGTGCACAAGGGAGTCACCATCTTCAAACCTTGTTCCACGAAGAGAGTCTTTCAGTTTCCCAAAGAGATGATAGTCACATGGAGCCAGGTCAGGACTGGAAGGCGGGTGTTTCAGTGTTGTCCATCCGAGTTTTGTGATCGCTTCCATGGTTTTTTGACTGACATGTGGCCGTGCATTGTCGTGCAGCAGCAAAACATCCTGCTTTTGCCGATGTGATCGAACTCGACTCAGTTGAGCTTGAAGTTTCTTCAGTGCTGTCACATATGCATCAGAATTTATGGTGGTTCCACTTGGCATGATGTCCACAAGCACGAGTCCTTCGGAATCGAAAAACACCATAGCCATAACTTTTCCAGCAGAAGGTGTGGTTTTGAATTTTTTTTTTCCTTGGGTGAATTTGCATGATGCCACGCCATTGATTGCCTCTTCGTCTCTATGGAGCCATGTTTCATCACCTGTCACAGTTCTTCCAAGAAATTCATCTCTACCATTCTCGTACTGTTCCAAAAGTTCGCTACATACCGTTTTTCTTGTTTCTTTGTGAGCCACTGTCAACATCCTGGGATCTCACCTGGCACAAACTTTTTTTAACGCTAACACTTTCAGTATTCTGCAAACACTTCCTTCCCCTATCCCAACGTAGCGTGACAGTTCGTTCATTGTTATGCGTCTGTCAGCAGTCACCAATTTGTTAACTCTCTGCATATTGTCTGGAGTGTGTGCAGTACGAGGCCTCCAGCTGCGAGTACAATCCTTAATATTGCCGTGCCCGCTTTCATCACGTAGCCTGCTTGCCCACCAACTAACTGTACTGCGATCGACAGCAGCATCCCCATACACCTTTTTCTACCTCTTGTGGACGTTTCCCAGTGTCTCATTTTCACAGCACAGGAATTCTATGACAGCACGTTGCTTCTGACGAACGTCAAGTGTAGCAGCCATCTTGAAGACATGCTGCTGTGACGGCGCCACTCACGGGAACGGGTTAAACTAAGTTTGAAAACAAGCGGGAATAAAACTTTCACACGTGTAGAATGAAAACGGTATTTTTACAAAAATAGTGTGCATTTCTTTTGGAGTGGCCCTCTTATTTTGAGCAAACCTGACTTGCAGTAGTCAAGGTGGCATAAGTTGATCTCTAACACCTCACAGCACTGTTGTCAGATTTCAACTGCAAAGTGCTAACCGCTGTGGGCAAAAACAGCGGCCGTCTACAGAGTTGTGAAAACGCTGAGGCCTTACCATAAAACGCTTACAACTCGTGTTACGTTTATGGTTAAGGCAGGCCTGGGAAGCTGCTGTGCCCAGCCCACCGCAACTGTCACGGATCAACTCATGCTGACTCAGCTATATGTGACTGTGGCGAAATTGGAATAGATACCAGTTTTCAGATGTAGAAACACGCCTACCAATTTTCATTTATGTTGTACAACTCCTTCTTCGTGTTGCGGTTTTTTCCGTCATTGTGTACATGTATAGGCTGGGGAATAACAAGTTGACCAAAAGAATAGCCGGCCGCTGTGACCGAGCTGTTCTAGGCGCTTCAGTCTGGAACAGCGCGACCGCTACGGTCGCAGGTTCGAATCCTGCCGCAGGCATGGATGTGTGTGATGTCCTTAGGTTAGTTAGGTTTAAGTAGTTCTAAGTTCTAGGGGACGGATGACCTCAGTTGCTACGTCCCATAGTGCTCAGACCCATTTGAACCAAAAGAGTAGAGCAGAATGACAGGATTAGACGAAGGAATTTGAGTACTGTAACTAGGGGACGCACCTGCATATTTTGGGCATCACGTGAACATCTGAAATATGGCATATGGATGTCTTTACTCAAAATGAAAAGTAATTCACAGAAAATATATACGTAAAAAATGTTTGGAAAACTAATCGTTATAATGAGAACAAGAAGAACTTAAAGCAAATCATACACCTGTATCATACCAAGCTGTTGTACCATATAGTACTGCTTTAGAAATGAAAACAGTCACATGTCCATGTTTCATGTTACAACATGTAGGTCAAAGTAAATAAAAAATGAGTATGCTCTTGTACATAGACTTGCCGCCACTTAATGAACACGAGTATGTCATAGAAAATGTTGTGACTGGCAACCATTTTCACACTGACATAGAACATGGCGAAAATGTAGGGATTGGCGTGTTCTCTGAAACACACCAGGAGTAGTCTGCATCACTTTCCTGCTGCTGTAATGCGAACCACCAAGTTCTGTTCATCCAGACGTGACGCCAATGCACGCCAAGTTCATGAGCCATTCGTATGGTAATTGTTGTTGGATCTTGGTCTATGAATTGTAATGCATCTTTGTCAAACTCAGCTGTATGAACATTGCACCTCTGGCCCTTATCACGCTTATGAAGCTGCAAAGATCCTGTCTCCCTCATACGCCTGTCAATTGCCACAAAAGTATATTTCTGAGGGAGTCTGTGATGTGAATAACATTCCTGATAAATCGTGCGAGCTGCCCGTTTCATTGTCCTGGGCCAAGTGCATGTCACTTAGCTCATCTCGTGTGAAACCATGTTCCACGTTACTGCTTCACAACACTCACTCACTCGTTGTTACCTACTCTAGTCAGATCACTGTACCTACTGAATTCCTCCCTCATATGTGGCATGACTTTTAGCAACTCAGTTTATTAGCTAATTACTAAAGAAAGAGAGCAAAATTAAAAGTGTTGGTACCGTGTTAGATTATATTAAAGATAGGGCAACATATTAAATCATATTTGAGAAAAAGTTTGAAGCCTTGTTATACACAACACAGTGAAAAAGTTGGCATATTAAAATAGACTAAGAATACACCTATTTAGACAAGTTCTAAAAAGAGGAAAAGAGACTGTGTCAAACCAAATTATGTAGCAGGACAAGGGAAAGAGCACCAAGGACAAACAAACTGCGTCATACAAAACGTACAGTTTTCGAAGACGGAGTATGCCTAGGGGCAGTACAAACTTAGCAGTTGTTTCTTAATTATACACTTTCCACAATGGTTTGCATAGTTCGGAACAACATGTTCATCATTTATGTTTGAGGGTATTTATTATTTGGTGGACTTCAAGTCTGAAGACCGATTTTGATGTTCTCCTATGTAAACTGCTTCGTTTCAGCATAACTTCCGTGACCTACATCGGTTTGTAACTGCTTAATGTATTCAAGCTGTGGTCTCCCTCTACAATTTTTACTCCATACACTTCCCTATACACTTCCTTGGTGATACAAATATGTCCTATCTCCCAATCTCTTCTTTCAGTGAGGTTGTGTCAAAAATTTCTTTTCATTTCCCAGTTCAGTCCAGTACCTTCTCATTAGTTATTCAATCTGCTTAGCTAATCTACACCATTCTTCTGCAGAACAACATTTCAAAAGGTTTAATTCTTTTCCTGCCTGAACTATTGATCATTCACGTTTCACTTCTGTACAAGATTACACTAGTAGTGGAACAGTACACACGACGGTGCTGTTTATGATGTAATTTCACTAGTGAGCTGTCACTTCCAGGTCACCCCCTCCTCTAACGCCCATCTTCCGCCACCAAAGTCAAGAACAAGGTCACCTTCACCACCTCTACGCCAGTCACCTCACCTTCAGGATGACGAGCTATGAGACCACAGAAGATGGTGGCTAAGATGGCAGATTATGATGTCACTGTGAAACATATTGGTGGAAAAATGGCAGCATGAAAATGCCAGACTGTGACATCACTATGGTAGATACTTGATGGCGTTGCAAACGCTTACCCCCATTACTCACCCCTAGTGTCCAGACCTACTAGCCATGCAACATTCATATTCTGTTTGCCACAGTAGAAGATTCAACACCATAGAATATCAACAGAGATCAGCCACCACCCACAGCAGAATAAGACAGTCGCATTAGAATGTAAGTATTCTTGTTAACCATTCCCTCTCATTGGTAATTGTGTGTGTTCTTTCACAAGTACTTAACGGTTTTTTTTCCTTTTTTTCAACAGTGCAACAGCCTCCTGACGCAGCACTAGCTGGTATTTTGGAGCAGGACACAGAACTGTTTGACCATCTATTGTCTGAACCACTTGTTCAGCCACAGCAGTGCACTGTTGGTTTATCAGATATATCTAATCATGACATACAACTGTTCATCAAGCTGCAGCATCAGTGCAGAGATATTTCTCTACAACCATTCATCGAGCTGCAGTGTACTACCATTCACCACTACATATACCTGGACTATCAGCAGACAGAAATTTGTAAATATAGGTATACAAGCAGACAATGACTGCCATCAAAGTCACTTGAGCAAGCAGCAAGTATCAATTCTGTCCTCTTCATTCATGTTGAATTCATAGTTGTCCAGCTGTAACACCATGACAGATTCAAGAATAATTTGTTCCAGAATCCTGAGAAGATCTTGAAAACACTATTGTTATGCAGTCATCGTTCTCCTTTAGCAGTGAGTTGGTAGGTACGTTCAAAGTATGCGTCAAATTGAAAGACTTGCACCAGGCGAATGGTCTACCCGACGGGAGGCCCTCGTCACACGACATTTCATTTCTAGCCGGTACGGTAGCTCAGCGTGTTCGGTCAGAGGGTTACGCGCCCTCTGTAATAAAAAAACTGAGTCAATAGATCAAAAACGAACATAAATGGATGTCTTGCGACGTCCGCCCCTAGCAGATGCAACGAACAAAAGCGAACAAAATGAGATTAAAAAAAAAGTATAGGTAGATGCTTCTGTGTCCAGAATTTGCAGTATACTTTCAAAGCCATCACTTAAATTAACAACTAACATTGTCACTCTGACTTATTAGGTTTAACATCAAATATCATAACTTTGCTAATTTCCAACAATATGTATGATAACATGAGAGACAGCAATGAACTGACTTTAGAGTCCAGCACATTTTTTCTTTTATATCCAAAAGCAAAAATTATACACACATTCTTTTTCTGTTTTAAAGTTGTATATATTTTAAAGTTACATACGTTGTGGTGGATGATATTTATTAGCATAGGCCGAATAAACGTTCTAGCAGTCGAGTAAAAGCTCTTACAGTTTGAACATGTGGAAGCATGTAGCAGGAGTGCAGTCTTCATGGAAGAATTAGTGATGATAATGTCTGTGGTAGAACGAGGCTGTCAAAATATATGAGAAATATATGTATAACTCATTTCCGTTTCTAATGCAGGTCAGGCAAGTCCATCCGATGTGAAAGTTCTGTTGTTTAATACAATACATACTTTAAACACCAGTGATAGTAAATGCATCTGTGTTGGTGTGATGTCAGATCATGAGTTCTGCCCAGTGCTCGCTTTTGAAAATCCTCAATGGTGTGATACAAAAGTCATCTTATCCCTGGATTAGTGGATTTGCTTATGTAATGCTTCAGTGCAAATTGCTGCCAATTTGAACGGAATTGCTGATGCTCCCTCACTGATATTAGGCGTTCATACAATCTCTGCAAGAGACTTCCAATGAACAGTTAAACTTTTTAACCAAAGTGAGTGCACTCACCTGTAAGATCATACGTTTAATAACTTAATGTCCTTCAGTTACGCGATCCATCAAGCTCTAGACCTGGCATGGATAACCTTTGGTGACCCACGGGCCTTGTTCACATATTTACTTATGCTTGTTGTCTGCCTTGTCATCTGACGTAACAGCAGGGCTCCTGGTGCGTGATGTCAATACTATAGAGTCTGTAACGTTACTACGTATGGGATACTGTACTGATATGAATTGCACCTTGTTACCATTATTGAAATTGACAAATTTTGCGAGTAGTCAGTGATTTTCGTGTCAATATCTCCTACTACCAACGTTTATAACGTTTCATTGTATAGCGCAGACATATGCTGTAAATAGTAAATGATATGTGTGTGTTGTCAGCACTGATCTAGATGTGAAAATACTTCTTCCCTCACCCATTTAAGGTAGTGAGCTATTTCCCCCTTCTCTGCATGCACATATGCACATGGGCCATAAGTTTGCACTTAGAGGGGAAACATATCTTTCTTTGTTGTTCACACTTTGCAACGGCCAAGTTATATTGTGCATCCACGGCGTAACCAGAACTTTCACTGGTCTGGGTCATGAGATGCAAATCTGAGGACAGCTGAGCATCAGCAGACATATTCATGGGCAAAGTACAATGCAAGTGCCTCGCTCTCCCTCCCACGAATTTCTACCGCAGACGGGATTGAAACCAACTGTAGGCCGGATGTGTCCCATAGGTCACTAGTTGCCAACCCATGCTCTAGTCTACACATATGACTAAGGTGGCAGCCGTATGTGTATAGATTCTACAAGAGAATGTGGACCAATCTGCTGGAGTTACCATGCCAAGCTCGGCATCCATTGGAAGAAATCTTTGCTCAACATTACAATGCTTGCAGTGTACCAATATAGTATGGAAATAAGTATTAACCTGCCATAGCAGATGTATGCAGAAAACTAAGTCCTCATATAGACATCTTATTATACCAATCATCTCTAAGAGTTTATAATTAAAAAAATAGATATGCCTGATTTTTACTTCTCTGTAAAATCTCCGATTTCATATAGTCATCAACGTGGCGAGTGGGTGAACCCTCGTCCCAAAGACCTTGTAGTTACCGACCGGTGTCGCAATACTACCAAAGGCTAGAAGAATAAGAATGAAATATTCCTTAACATATAACATAAGAGCAATGATCGGTGATCCATCCAACTGCAGAAATACGAATGTTATCATATCACTGCTAAACATATCGAGACAGAATCTGTTTCCAGCATGTATATACACAATGTAATCAAAAGTATCCGGACACCTGGCTGAAAATGACTTACAAGTTCGTGGCGCACTCCATCGGTAATGCTGGAATTCAGCATGGTGTTGGCCCATCCTTAGCCTTAATGACAGCTTCTACTCTCGCAGGCATACGTTCAATCAGGTGCTGGAAGGTTTCTTGCGGAATGGCAACCCATTCTTCACCGAGTGCTGCACTGAGGAGAGGCATCGATGTCGGTCGGTGAGGCCTGGCACGAAGTCCGACTTCCAAAACATCCCAGAGGTCTTCTATAGGATTCAGGTCAGGACTCTGTGCAGGCCAGTCAATTACAGGAATGTTATTGTCGTGTAACCACTCCGCCACAGGCCGTGTATTGTGAACCAGTGCTCGATCGTGTTGAAAGATGCAATCGCCATCCCTGAATTGCTCTTCAACAGTGAGAAGCAAGAAGGTGCTCAAAACGTCAGCGTAGGCCTGTGCTGTGATAGTGTCACGCAAAACAACAAGGGGTGCAAGCCACCTCCATGAAAACACGACCACACCATAACATCACTGCCTCCGCATTTTACTGTTGACACTACACGCACTGGCAAGTGACGTTCACTGGGCATTCGTCATACCCACACCTTGGCATCGGATCGCCAAATTGTGTACCGTGATTCGTCACTCCACACAACGTTTTTCTGCTCTTCAATCGTCCAATGTTTACGCTCCTTCCACCAAGCGAGGTGTCTTTTGGCATTTACTGGGGTGATGTGTAGCTTATGAGCAGCCACTCGATCATGAAACCGAAATTTTCTGACCTCCCGTCTAATTGCCACAGTACTTGCAGTGGATCTTGATGCAGTTTGGAATTCCTGTGTGATGGTCTGGATAGATGTCTGCCTATTACACATTACGACCCTCTTCAACTGTTGGCGGTCTCAGTCAGTAAACAGACGAGGTCGGTCTGTACGCTTTTGTGCAGTACGTGTCCCTTCACGTTTCCACTTCACTACCATATCGGAAACAGTGGGCCTAGGGATGTTTAGGAGTGTGGAAATCTCGCGTACAGACGTATAACGCAAATGACACCCTGTCACCTGACCACGTTCGAAGTCCGTGAGTACCGCGGAGCGCCCCATTCTGCTCTTTCACGATTTCAAATGACTACTTAGTTCGCTGATATGGAGTATCTGACAGTAGGTGGCAGGAAATGCATATAATATGAAAAACGTGTTTTTTGGGGTGTCCGTATACTTTTGATCACATAGTGCACATTATCAAAAAACATTATTTCAGCCCAAAAGCGGTTGTTACGGGAAATATTGCAGTGGCGTTGAGAGTGTAACATACCTAACATTCAGCGGTAGCAGTAATATCCTGCCACCAGAAAGAATGGAACACACCACTACTCGACATTCTGCCACTTGAAAGAAAGTATCATGAAAATTTGGGTAGAATGATAAAAATGGTTCAGATGGCTTCGAGCACTATGGGACTTAGCTTCTGAGGTCATCAGTCCCCTAGAAATTAGAACTACTTAAACCTAACTAACCTAAGGACATCACACACATCCACGCCCGAGGCAGAATTCGAACCTGCGACCGTAGCGGTCGCGCGGTTCCAGACTGTTGCGCCTAGAACCGCTCGGCCACTCGGGATGGCTGGCACAACGATAAAAAATGAAAGTTTTATGCATTTTAATCTGTATCCCACAAATAGTGGAATAGTATAAACAAGCTATACATCACACAATAAAAACGAAACCAGTTAATGTTCAAATAATGATTTACAAATACTGTATACAATCGTACTAGAATGGTGGATCCATCCAAACAGCAATTTAATGTGGGTGATTTATTGTATTTTTCGAAGTATAAGACTGCATTTCAGAAATCTGACCTATCTAACTGGTCAGCTGAGACATTTACTGTTTCCAAAGTCCAGAAGACAAGTCTTGGTACTTACATGTTAAAGGGCAGCGAAGGTAAATAAATTGCTGGAAGTTTTTCGACGGAAGAATTGCAGAAAAGCTCTGAATGGAGCACATTTCTAATAAAGCGTCTCATAAGAGGTTGAGGGAACAAGACTTTCGTTAAATGGCTTGGCTTCCCATCATCGTACAATACGAGGTAGTTGAGTGGTTGCCCATGATTATATAACAGGGCACGCAAACCCCAAACCAGACTGTACGAGTAGCATAGCATGAGTGGTAGGAGGCACATCAGAGGTCGTGGTGGTATTCTCCTTAAACTACCCGTCGAATTACACAGCCCTATATATAGCCACTGTGGACGTGGAAAAAGCTTCAAAAGCAGTTAGCACGTAGTGACACGGATATTAATCTGTTGGACGATGCATGCAAGAAGCATGCTATCGCAAATGCTACAAATCCAGGTTTGGCAGAACGTCTCCCTGCAGGTCGAAATTTAGGTGATAAAGCTAGGCGCCGCTTGTGATAAAAAGACATTGGTATAGGACAACGCATTGCAGCATTTGCAGTTGGTAAAAGGATCCACACAAAAGTTAGGTAGGTTGCGGGAGTATATTTCCTACCAAGATATGAACACTGCTAGTTGTAAACTAACCCATTTTTGCCCGGTGTTCCCAAGTGGGAACAATATTTTTATAGTCTTTGTTTATTTATTACGAGCTATGTAACAGTTATTAAAAGGCGAGTTTCTTTTTGGATCGCTGGTTTGGAGTCTACGTTCTTTCTAAGTGTTTTAGATTGAACTCTTTGTTTCTGATGATTGTTGAGTATTTGGAAAGTTAGCAGTCATTTTCGTTCGCAACATGTCTCCCAAAAAGTAAGTATTGTATAGTAATGTAGTTTTTACCTAATCTCTTTTCGTTGCTCTTAATATCTTAGGACTGTAAGGAACTGTTCCATACAAAATTAATTATAATAACTTTATTTCTTTATTAGTAAACATCGTAAATAGTTGCATGTTCCTAAATGGAAACACCAGGCACTTATGGGCTTTGTTAGTCATACATTCACAAACTTGATCATATATATATTTCTTTCAGATCTCTCACTGCTGCTGAAATTTCAGCAATTTGGGGGGAAGATGAAGACTTTGCAGAGGCAGATATATACATTGATGCTCCGCACGATGGATGGGAGAATGAAGAAGATAGTGGAGATGAAGAAACATGTGCTACTGTTGATAGTTTGTCTGGTCGACAACTTTCATCTGTAACTGAAGCAAAAGTCATCAGACGGGACACAACAGACCAGATGGGTAGAGGTGCTTCACCTGAATTAGAAGCTCACTACAGTAATAATGCAAGTAGTACTCAGAGGATCGCTCATCTTCTTATGATTGGGAGAAAGCTGGCATTACTCCCAATTTCGATCAGTTTTTTTTTTTTTAAAAATCTTTATTCAACATCAATAATAATAATTATACAATGTTAACCCACTTCCTTAATAGCATTAGTGGGTCATAATATTAATACATTTATTATTATTACAATGCAGCATACTACAAAATATGATGTGCTACAGGTTACTACAACAATGGGCACTGTACTAACTATCCCTACTACTTAAGAAACTATTACTGTCACTAATTGCTAATCTCTACACCTGCAGCGTCACATATGTGCCAGTAGAATATATAAACCTACTTTGCAAGCCTTGCTCTTCGAGCTAACCCCAAAGAGCTTGCCCCTGGCACTGGGCAGGCCAAGATGTTAACTCGCTGCAGTTCCCTAACCTAACATAATATCCTATTCTAAGTCCTACGAAACTAACTTATCCTAAGTCAAATCCGGTGCATCTCTAAGTCGGTGAGATTGACCCCTCCTCCCCCTAATCCTGCGCGCGGCGGATCCCAACTGAGATGTGAAGTCGGCCAGTCCGCGCGCTGGCGGTATGGGAAAAGGGATCTAGACAATATCGGTGTTCATTTTCGCGTTCTTAGTTTATCTCCCTCAGATATTCATTTAACACTTTCCGTGACACCTCGTTGGCCAGAGTATTAATCATCTGAAAAGTATCTTCACGTCTGAGGAGTTGATACGTGTCATGGTTCGGAAGTCCGTCTCGAAGTGTGGTCGCTACATCATTGAAGAGAGGGCACTCGTAAATCACATGATCCGGAGTGCCTTCCGGCGCGCCACAGTCACACGCGGGCGTAGCCCTCTTCCCAAACCGACATAAGTATGTCGGGTAGGGTCCATGTCCAGTGAGAAAATGGATCAGTCCCCGTGTTGGCTGAAAGTGCTTCATTTCTAAACGCTCCCTCACGTCCGGCAAGAACTGAAAGGTTCTGCGACCGGTTTCTTCTGTCTCCCAGGACCCCTGCCAAAGTTCTTCCCCCCTTCTTCTAATCCCCCTTTTGTCCTCTACCCTCACACCCATGATTTCTTCTATTTTCCCCTGGTTCCCTTTTTTCGCCCAATACCAGGCTGCTTGCTCCCTAATCTTGATGTCAAGTGGGCAGAGCCCCATTATGACTAATAGGGCCCCTCCTGGAGATGTTCTATAAGCGCCCACAGATCTTAGAACCATGCTTCTCTGAACCCTTCTCACTGCAATGGCGGGCACAACCCTCGTGAGTCTGTGCGCCCAGACCCCGGAGCCGTAACCCACTACTGAAGTTAAGATACTATTGTGATAAAGTTTAATGAGATGTGGAGGTAGGTGAAATCTTTTGTGTCCTATGGAAATGAGGTTGTTTAATATTTGCAGAGCTTTTTGGGTTACAGTTTCAATGTGTTTTCCGAAGTTCCATTTCTCATCAATGATGACTCCTAGGTAACGTGTGTCTCGTCTTCGCAGTACCGGTGTGCCGTCAATTCTGACTGTGGGGTTCCTGATTAGTTGTCCTTTAAGTAGTAAGTATGTCGATTTGCTTGGTGATATGGTCATTTTCGTGGTGTGGCACCATTGTAGGAGTCTGTCTATTGCTCTCTCTATTTTAGGTTCTATGTCCTCTCGGCTGCGGCCACCGACCATCAGGAGGAGGTCATCAGCGTAGGCTATCACCTCTAGCACATCCTCACTTCGTTGCAGGCTGTCTAGTAATGGCTCCATGTGGATGTCCCAAAAGAGCGGCCCTAGGACCGATCCTTGGGGACATCCTTTCGTGACAGCTTTCCCTACCCTTTCGCTAGGGGATGATAGCCAGACCTCCCGATCCTCACAGTAGCTCCTCAGGCAGCCATATAGCGGCCCTGGACACTCTTTCTCCCGCAAGCAGGAGAAGAGCGAGGGCCACCACAGGCTGTCGAAGGCGCCACTGATGTCCACCATGATGCCCACCACGTATTTGTGCGGGGTCGAGCCACAGACCTCGGCCGCCAGGGCGATTGCATCAGATGCCGACCGCCCCGGCCTGAAACCGAATTGCCTGCTGCTCATCCCGCACAATACTCTGTGTGCTGCCAATCTGTCAGCCAGCAGTTTTTCCAAGATTTTTCCAAACAAATCTAACAGGCAGATCGGCCTGTACGACTTTACTTCTGCAGGATCCTTGTCTGGTCCCTTCTTAATAATGACGACGTTCCCAGTTTTCCACCTTCTTGGGAACTGTTGTTGCCTCAGGCACTCATTATAGAGGTGGGTAAGCGGCGCAACCAGCTGGGGTGCCAGGAATTGCACCACCTCCGCCACAATGCCGTCTGGCCCAGGAACTTTGCCTCTTTTAAGTTGCTTTATGTGGGTCGCCACCTCCTCTTCCGAGAAGGGGTAGACCGCCGTGTCATTATTATATATTTCACGGTCTTGTTCTCGCAATTGCCGCTGTCCCTCTGTCTCCCCATCCGCATTGTCATCAGGCAGCAGGGACCGGAGGAGGACCCCAGCAGTCTCCTGCCAGGACTCCGTCATCCTGTCCCCGTGCCTGACTGTAGATAGCTCCATAGGAGAGCGGATTTTCTCCCTGACTAATTTATAGGGGAGTCCCCATGGATCCAGTGCTAGCTGGCTGAGCACATAGTGTTCCCAGCTTCGCCTTCTGACTTCGCGTAGTTCACTCTGGAACCTCTGTTTTGCCTCCCTGTACTGCAATTGCCACCTTTGTCTCTCCTGCCAGACGACACTGCGCTGGTAGTGCCTCCTTAGCCTCCTGACAGATTGGCGTAGATCTTCCAGTTCAGGCGACCACGGTGACGGAGAAGCCGCCATGGCCTTCCTCCTGATCGGTACAGCAGCCCTCACCGCCCTGGTTACTGCAGTTACTAGTTCATCTGCTCTGTTGTCTACGTTTATGTCTTGTTGTATGTCATCTTCCGGTAATGGAGGAATGTCGCACTCCCTCGCCAGGCGTTCCCAGTCAGCTTTCCTGTAGTTAAATTGTATTTCCCACCCCATGGCCCAGCGGCACTCTCTCTCCCCTACTGTGAAAGTTATTAAGTTATGGTCGCTAGTGGTGGCGTTTCCTATTACTTTCCAATTTTGTGTGATGTTTGTTACATTTGGTGTCACGAGAGTGACATCAATATTTGTACCCTGCCCTCCTCCTGCCGTGTAGGTAGGAGGATTACCAGGCCTGTTGGCTACCACGAGTTGCGACGCCATAATGTATTCTTCCACCTTTTCTCCATTTGCGTCTCTTGTGCCACTGAACCATAGGGGGGACTTGGCATTAATATCAGCTGTTATTACAATTTTCCTTCCCCGCAACGCCGTGGTCACCCTCATCAGGTGGTCTAGGTGTATTTCGATGTCATCTCCATACTGGAAGTACATATTAATGATGGTGATGATTCCTGCTGGAGATTGGAGCTCCACGACGTTGCAATGGGGAGTTGTAAACTGAGAGAGTGTGGTAACTCTCATGAGTTTGTTTGTAATTATAATTGCCGCCCTTGGGTCTTCTCCTCTGCTGATTACTTGCCATGTGGCGGCAGCAAATGCGACTTTCCCAGCTTGGGAGTACGGCTCCTGCAGACAGAGCACATCCAATCTCCTCTCCTCCACCTCCCTTCGGAGTTCCTGCATCACAAGTCGACTATTGTGAGTGTTTAGTTGTCCTATGTTTATTTTGGTCATTATGGAAAGTAGGTGTGTACTCGGTCATTTGGCCAGGTCTTAGTCCAGTCGAACGCAATTCGTCCGTTTGCCAATACTGCCTGTTCATAGATGTCGTTTAGGTCGAATTTCTCGCCCCTTCTTTCAAACACCTTTCTTAACAAGTCTCGCAGGGCTCCGAAGTCAGTGGGGAGATTCACTGATTTTAGTTGAATTCTGTCCACAGCCTCCATCACCGAGAAGGTTATCTTTCGTCCCTCTTCGTGTCCTACACGAACCACATGTCTCAGGGCAGTGGTCAGGGTAGCCGGCTGCTCAAGTCTTGCTAATTGCATGGTGTACTCCAAGTTGGGGTACACTCTTACAGGGTCCACAGGTGGTAGTCTAACTACTGGAGTACCCTGTGTGGGAGAACTTGTACTAGAGCTACTGGTTACCAAGTTTTCCTGTATTGGTTGAATGACTTTTTTCTGCTCCTCTCTGGAAACTGCCACAGCCACAGGATGCCCTTGCCGTTTCTGGTGTTCTGTCGGCTCTGCTCCCCGGCTTTCGGAGGAGGGAGTTGCAGCTATGGGGGGGTCTGTCTGTATTGCCATATTTATCATATAGATCTCAGTCTGTGTGGCTCTGTTTTCAGTTTTCTCGGTGCTCGTAAGCGACCTTAAAAACAACTTAAACTTGTTAGCCCTCATAGCATCCCTCCTCCTTTTGCTCGGGGACTTATGTTTTGGCATCCTGTTCAGTATGCCGGGCTCACCCATAATCAATCCTGGAAATCAGTCTTTGTTCTAGCATTCTGTATGTTGGGCAGTTTCGACCTGTGGCTCCGCATGATTTCTTGCCTCGGTTGCTGCATGGTATGCAGATTGCCGCTGCCTTGCAGTCTTTACGTTTGTGACCGTTCTCTCCACATTTTGTGCAGGCCGACTCCCTGGTGCACAGCCTGAGAATGTGGTCCAAGTCGCCACAGTTGTGGCAACGAGGTACCACGACATAGTCCCTAGTGTTGATGGCATGAAAGCCGACATATATTTTGCCCATTGTCGTAATGCTTTTCCACATCCGCGCTGTAACCTCAGCGACGTGATGTACAACATCTCGACCCCGTGGACCTGTCTTGAATCTGAGTTTAAAACAGTCTTTGAACTCTTCTTCACTCAGATGCTCAAAGTTTTGTTTTCTGATTGTGTCGCATAACTCTTCATTGGTCATTACTGTTGGAACATCGTACAGAATCACGAGAGGGTTTCTTTTCCTTGGAGGCTCACACTTGATTACTGAATTTAGTTTCTGGTTGTTCAATATTTTTTCTTTGTCCTCTTCGGATGCGACTTCCACTATTACTGAATTCTTACTTGGTTTAATTCTTTTGATCTTTATTTTCTCTTTTACAGGGTCCACAGTAGTCGTGAATAGCTCCTGGATTCTTTTAACGCTTGTGTCTTGGCCCGGCAGGGTCCTCAAGAAGACTGCCGTATCTGGCCTCTTTGTCACCTTATCTATGGTATCTCTGGTCGTGTTGGGCTTCGTGGGAGCTTGCGCTGCCACGGCAGCCCAGGTTTTAACTGGCTGTTTCCTCAATCGATTGTTCTCTTTTTCTAGTTCTTCCACCCTTCCTTCCAATTTTGCATGGGCAATGGCCCATGCAGCCAATTCATTTTTGATTGTTGAAAGTCCTGCTTGACTTATTTTTCCGTTTTTAATGTTTTGCTCCATGAGCAACGTGATTCTTGCTAGTCTCTGCGTCACTGTTTCATTTTCAGCCTGTCCCGACTCGTCCTGAGGAGAGGGATCAGGCGGCGCAAAAGAAGCCCGTTGAGGCGCACTCGAATCACTCGTATCGGTTGTCGCCATGATTATACGAGTGATAAAAGAGATGGGAGCCCGTCTCTTGCCCCGGACCGGCTCCTCTGGCATGGGGGGGACTTCTTGCAGCTCGCCCACCGACCTCGCCCCAAGGTCAAGGGCACTCCCGAGCTGCCGGGTTCAGCGCGCCGTCGCCAGCGCACTGGTCCCCATCGATGGCTCCGTCATCGGCGATTTCACGCGACGCTCTCCGGCAACTGCACCCCGCACTCCGGAGAGGCGGATGCACCTCTCGCCCTTCGCCGCCTACTAGCCCGAGTTTCCACCTTACGGCCAAGGACCCACTCCTACTCAGGTGGCGGGCCGGTCCCCCAGACGTTCGGCGGTCTGGACCCAGTTAACCTGGCCCAGGCGATGTCACCAAATCCTGGGTTTGGCAGAACACGCCCCGGTTACCCAGGGGCGCGGCGAAGCACCCTTGCCGACTCGCGCCGCGATCCCACGTCGACAAACGAAGTCGCCGGCATGCAGAGCTCCTGCTCGTCTGGGCCCTGCGAACAGAAAGGGACAGATGTTCGTCCCTCGACACAGCTCCCCCTGTGCCACGCACCCTTCGCTTTCGCATCGGGTTGGGTCGCAGCTCTTCCTTTTGTCGCAAGGCACACCCGGGCAAGCCCGAGAAATGCCGAGCTTAGCGTCTGGCACCACTTGAAGGCGGAAAGAGCCACTTGAGAAGGAGAGGCTATATATGACGCATCACT
Organism: Schistocerca gregaria; assembly: GCF_023897955.1. Lineage (NCBI taxonomy): Eukaryota > Metazoa > Arthropoda > Insecta > Orthoptera > Acrididae > Schistocerca > Schistocerca gregaria. The sequence goes on along the minus strand of NC_064931.1, from coordinate 117,165,916 downwards.
TCCCCTGTGGGCACGTCCGACTGGAAGCGATACGCCCCAGTGCGAACCTCTGTGCCTTACGGCGCGCTGGCGCGGACTGGCCAACGCCAAAACGCACCGCGAGACGACAGGTCACACGCCAGATCAGTTTACTCCACTGCAAGGAAAAGATATCCCCTCTAGTCCTGTTGAATCTTTTGAACTGTTTTTTGACGATGGTGTATTGAACAACCTTCGCGAAATAACTACCCTACATGCATCCCAGAAAGGTTACCGCAGTTTTGTAATTTTGTGTGACGCACTGAGATGTTTTTTTAGCAATTTTGATTCTGTCGGATACCTAATCGTACCTAGATGGAGAATGCTGTGGGAAGTCAGCAAAAAAAATGGTTCTGAGCACTATGGGACTCAACTGCTGTGGTCATTAGTCCCCTAGAACTTAGAACTACTTAAACCTAACTAACCTAAGGACATCACACACATCCATGCCCGAGGCAGGATTCGAACCTGCGACCGTAGCAGTCGCACGGTTCCGGACTGCGCGCCTAGAACCGCGAGACCACCGCGGCCGGTTGAAGTCAGCACAGAGAGATACAATGCATTTGTAAGTTCAGCATACCTTCAGATGACGGATTTGGTAAAATGTCACCCCTAATAAAGCTTCTCAGTGAACGCTTTTTGTCTTATGCTCAACTAGCGGAACATCTTTCAGATGAAGAGAGTATGGTACCATATAATGGCAGGCATGGAGCAAATGAGTTCCTGAAGGGTAAACCCATAAGTGTTGGCTTCATGATATGGTGCCTCTGTGAGCGACTTGGGTATCTTGTACAATTTTTTCCTTGCAGTGAAAAAGATATTGAACGGCTGAAACACGTTAGTTTAGATGAACATGTGGTTCTGAACAAGTCAAAGACTTGCCACCAGCTCCATACAAAATCTACGCCGGCCGTTTTTTTTTCCCACAATTAATTTGGACAAAACACTGAGAGAAAAAGGAATAGGGTTCACGGGTACAATAATGAGCAGTAGAATACATAAGTGTCCTACAAATGATCCAAAAGAACTAGCGAAGTCCCCTCACGGTAGCTTCGACTACAGAAGAGAAAAACATTCTGGATCAGTGATAGCTGTTTGGAATGACAATCGATCACTTCACGCCATATCAACGTGTGACCCTGTTCACCCCATCAGAGAGACCAGTAGATAGTCCCAGGCTGAAAAAGAAAAAAAAAATGTAGTTCAACAGCCGAACATAGTCCAAGCATCTAACCGTTCCATGAGCGACGTAGATAGTATGGATGAAAATGTTTCGTATTGTCGGACGTCTTTACGATCAAAGAAATGTTGGTGGCCAATATTTATTTTGTGCATTGATGTGTCAATGCAAAACGCGTGGCAACTTTACGGTACAAATGAAAATAATCAGAATCGTGACAGCCTCTCATTTAGAAGGAACATCGTACAAATATATTTGAAAAAAGTATGGCAGACCACCAATGTCAAGGAGGAAGGCAGTAGACATCAATAGAATTACTACAGAGGACTATCGACACAGTACGCCTTGACATTGGCCACTGGATTTCACAAGCACCCAAGCAAAGAAGATGTGCTATCGACAAAAAAAAAAAAAAAAGCACGTGTAAAATGTAAAATAACTCTCCATGAGCATTGTATCGAGGATTACCATTGTAAGAATTAATTGTTAGTTGGACGTATGTAATCAATATTTGTACTAAAGCTTTTGTTATACTAAATAAATCAGTATTATAGAAAAAGTATTTTTTTTTGTCTTAATTTGCGGGACCCCTCTCATTCCCGGTGTTCCCATTAGGGATCAACGTTTATTGCGAAAATCAATAGTGAAAACTCAAAAATTACAGTAAAGATATCTCAAACAATTTATTTTAAGTTCATTTTAAATGCTTACGCTTCCAATGAGCGTTCACCGCGATGTCGCCAAACACGGATGCGACCATCATGATGCTGTAAACAGAATCTGGAGTCATCCGAGAAAATGACGTTTTGCCATTCGTGCACACAGGTTAGTCGTTGAGTACACCATCGCAGGCGCTCCTGTCTGTGATGCAGCGTCAAGGGTAACCACAGCCACGGTCTCCGAGCTGATAGTCCATGCTGCTGCAAACGCCGTCGAACTGTTCGTGCAGATGGTTGTTGTCTTGCAAACGTCCCCATCTGTTGACTCAGGGATCTAGACGTGGCTGCACCATCCGTTACAGCCATGAGGATAAGATGCCTGTCATCTCGACTGCTAGTGATACGAGGCCGTTGGGATCCAGTACGGGGTTCCGTATTACCTTCCTGAACCCACCGATTCCGTATTCTGCTAACAGTCATTGGATCTCGACCAACGCGAGCAGCAATGTCGCGGTACGATAAACCGCAATCGCGATAGGCTACAATCCAACCTTTATCAAAGTCGGAAACGTGATGGTACGCATTTCTCCTTCTTACACGAGGCATCACAACAACGTTTCACCAGGCAACGCCGGTCAACTGCTGTTTGTGTATGAGAAATCGGTTGGAAACTTTCCTCATGTCAGCACGTTGTAGGTGTCGCCATCGGCGACAACCTTGTGTGAATGCTCTGAAAAGCTAATAATTTGCATTTTATAGCATCTTCTTCCTGTCTGTTAAATTTCCCGTCTGTAGCATGTCATCTTCGTGGTGTAGCAATTTTAATGGCCAGTAGTGTATTATCATTTCATTCTCGGTGTCTCGAGTGTCCTCCTTTAAATTCTCTCAATATGCACTTGTATAAGTGTCTTTGTGAAGTTTGATTCCTATTTTTAAATTCACATTGTCCCTACGTCCGCTGGGAGGCGAGAGTGCTGGCGCATACATGAGTGCATACGCAACAATCAGCACGGTACCTTAGCGCGGCACCTGGTCTTCTTATCCACTACAATTTAGCGGTGCGACGTACTTTACAACCCTAAGTGTGTTACGAGCTTGGGTTGGCGAGTGCTTTCTTTCATCGTGATTTTAGGTGCACCAGGCTCCACCACACCCAGAGAAGAGTAGCAAGGTTCTTCAAGAAGTCGAGAGTCGTTTCCTTATTAGTAGATCCCGGTAAGTAACACAGCTTAATATTTACTGGCATTTACAATGATGCCTTTAGATACTTTTACTATCCACCGTTGCAAGTCCGGAAGAACTTTCCCTCCACAGTGGGAACAAAACTTCCTTAAAGCACAGTTTTCACTTCACTATATTTGTACTACTCAAATATAGTTTCTCAGTTTATAGCCATTTTTGAATATAGCTTCATAACAATCTGCCTTCATACTGCCCTCGCTCATGAATACAATCCTTACTTGTCTGAGTACATCACCAGCCGCATATGCATTACAGTAGAGTGTCGATTACCCGAAGTAATTGGGGGACATGGATGTTCGGAAAACTGGTTTGTTCGGACAATCGAACTGTACATGTTTATTTGCCAAAAAGAAGTACTGTACAGTAAATTTATTCATAAAAACAGGCATCTCTCGAAGTATTACAAAGTAACATACAAAGCAACTTCAGCAGGAATATATAGTATGTTGCACAGTTTATTAAACAAATATATATACATATTACATACGCATTTTGCATGAACAATACACACAGTATACAAAATTAACGTTAAAAAATTCTTTATTTTGGTCTGTCTAAGCAAGCCTACACGCTTACGAGCACCTAAGTCACGTACTTTTTTCATTACAGATACCTGAAACTGGTCACTTTCATCTTGGGCTTCAAACCATCGCAAGGCAGTATCTAAACAAGTGAACGCTTCAGAAGCTGTTGGTATACTTTCATCTTCACTTTCTGGAGCACTGATTGATGAGATGCTGGTGGCGTCATCCTTATCGGTGACGACGTTTACAATCTCACTGTCCTGCATGATTTGGTGTCCTGGATCTTGCATGGGGGCTTAATTAAATATAATGCAAATATTTTTAATTTTTAGTATTTGTTTGTCCGGTTACGCAGTCTCGTAACCGATTGGCCCTGAATAATATTAGTACGCAATCTGACTGCACAGAATAACAACAAAGAATGAAAGGAAATTTCCGTTAACACAATTAATTAATTAAGTCCCCAGCAACTATAAAAGCTACGAAACCACAAAGTACAAATGTAACTGTTCTGTGTGTGGAAGTGTGACTCAATGTACAAATCTGGCATGGTTATTCCTCAATACGACAAGATGCTTTAAACGCCATTTACAATGAAGTAATTTAAAAAAACCAGAAATACTATGATTGCACATAGAAACCAGAATTACACTCTAATACATGAACACAAGCCAGATGCTTTGTTGACTGAACCTGTGAGCAAGAGGCATTGTTAGTTAGGAAGTTTGAAATAAATAAAAATAAAAAATTCGTTACCTTCATATATATTGACGAAACATACACTCTGATCATTACAACATCCCCAATCGAATAACATATGGTGTCTTGCCCAACAGAACAACCAGTACTCTATCGACGTCTCAACAAGCACAGATCACGCCTACCTCAGAACTACTACTGCCCTCAGCAACTTCTCAGCGGCAACTGCCAGTGCTGGCGGCTGAATAATACTCTTTGGCGAAATCTCTGGCGCTGTGACTCAGTGTAGCCACCTTTCAATCTGCATCATCGATATTCATCCATTCATGAACGTCTTTTTCATCATATTCGTGGCAATCTATTTCTTTTAGCATACCGAGAATTTCGGACATATCATTCTGTTCGTCATTTTCAATCATACTTTGTGAATTTTCTTCTGTGTCCAAAATTTTATTCCAGGCTTTCTTCAAATTATCTTGCTTTACACTATTCCATGCTGCGCTGATCATGTAGGACGCGTCTTTCAAGTCAATATTCTTATGATTTCTTAAGAGACTTTTTTCTCCATCCTCTTCTCTTTCTAACAATAACTTACGCAACAATTATTTCCTGTAATATCGTTTGAAACTCTCAATAACGCCTTGATCCATGGGCTGTAATAAGGAGGTTACGTTAGGTGGAAGGAATATTACCTTTATGAGCTCGTCTTTTTCGTTTAAAATATCACATGACGGATGAGTTGGTGCATTGTCAAGGAGAAGCAGTGTTTTCTCCCTCTTCCCATTCTTTAGCTGATGAGCTTTTACAGAGGGTACGAAAACGTCCAGAAACCACTTCATAAAAATCGTACTATCCATCCAGGCACTCTTCTGTGAGGTGTACACAACAGGCAAGGCTGTCATATTAACGTGCTTGAAACAACGCGGTTTTTTACTTTTACCAGTGACGAACATAGGCAGTCGGTGACTTCCAGTAGCATTAGCACAAGGCAAAGCTGTAATACGGTCCTTGCTTGTTTTAGGATCAGGCGCTGCTAATTCATGACGTGAAACAAGAGTTTTTCTCGGTAAACCTTTCCAGTCAAGTCCATGTTCCGCCAGCGGTGGCGCAGTGCGGCGACTACTGTGGGAAACTTGGTTTGGGAGTGTGAGGGGGGGGGGGGGGAGGGATGATGGACGGTAGGGTGGGAGAGTAACAGGTGCGAGCGAGTACACAGTCCGGTTAAGCGGTCGTTCGGTTGACCGACGTTCGGATAGTCGACGTTCTACTGTATTTACAATACAATTATTTGAGGTATTGCTCTCTCTCACTATTATTCATGGCGTAAGAAAAAACGGATTTCATGATACTGCTTTGTACTTCCAGCATACCGAAATGCAAATCGTGTGTATATGCAGGTCGTACGGAAAGCACGCCTTGTAGAGTTACAATTCATTTTCCTCATTGTCAATGCCCCGTGCTTTGATTAATTGTTTAGTACTTTCGCTACACAATTTGGGAGCACCGTCAAGCGCTCGGAACCGTTTTAAATTTGAGAAGTGGATTACTGTTTTTACTGTAAGTTTACTGTGTGGTGGGGGAAGGGGGGGGGGTGCGGGGAGGGCCGGGGGGTGGCGGGAATTTCATTTCCACGAGACCCAGAACGCAACTTCGTGGTAATTACCAACTGATAGTTTCAGATCTTAGTACAAACACGAGTAATAATAAAAATATATACAATAGACAAATGTAGAATAGGGAAGATTATTTAACATTTATTTCCTTACTTCTTCTTAATTAGTGACGTCTTCACGTGTATAGCTTCAGATCTAAGTGTGTGCTGCTTGTTATTCCCCTACTAAGTTCACCATATCCACTGATCTGGTTGTGTCAGTTTTGCTTGCGGTCATGTTCATTTCATCGTGTCTTTTACTTACCTCTATGATAACTCGCCTTCCGGGGCACGCCTCGTAGTTCGTACCTAAAAAAATAAAAGTAGTGTGTGCTAAAGCTGAGCTCTTGTCGTGCTGCTACATATATTTGTGTCTCTCCGTTCGCTTCTGTGCTTCTGACAGAGCACCAGTATATGCTAACAAGGGAACCTCCTCATCGCACCCCCCTCAGATTTAGTTATAAGTTGGCACAGTGGATAGACCTTGGAAAACTGGACACAGATCAATCGATAAAACAGGAAGAAGTTGTGTGGAACTATGAAAGAAATTAATTAAATATACAAACTGAGTAGTCCATTCGAAGATAGGCAACATCAAGGGGCCTGGGAGTCAAGGAGCGCCGTGGTCCCGTGGTTAGCGAGAGCAGCTACGGAATGAGACGTCCTGGGAAAAGCTGAATTTTTTATTTTCAGTTTATGTGACAAACTCTTATGTTTTCATCACTTTTTTTCGGAGTGATAATCACATCCACAAGAAAACCTAAATCGGGCAAGGTAGAAGAATCTTTTTACTCATTCGCTAAGTGTATAAGTTAGGTGTGCCGACAACATATTCCAGTCATGTGACGCACATGCCGTCACCAGTGTCGTGTAGAATATATCAGATGTGTTTTCCTGTGGAGGAATCGGTTGACCTATGACCTGGCGATCAAATGTTTTCGGTTCCCATTGGAGAGGCACGTCATTTCGTCTCCTAATCGCACGGTTTTGCCGCGCGGTCGCAAAACACAGACACTAAACTTATTACAGTGAACAGAGACGTCAATGAACGAACGGACAGATCATAACTTTGCGAAAATAAAGAAAGTAAAATGTTTAGTCGGGGAAAGACTTGAACCAAGGACCTTTCACTCCGTATCTACTCACACTAACAACGAAACTACGACGCTGCTTAGCTCCCGTGCTCCTTTATGTCGCCTATGTTACGCATGGACTACTCAGTTTGTATATTTTATTAATTTTTTTCATAGTTCCATACAACTTCTTCCTGTTTTGTCGATTGATCTGTGTTCAGTTTTTCAAGGCCTATCCACTGTGCCAACTTATAACTAAATCTGAAGGGAGTGCGATGGGGAGGTTCCCTTGTAAGAATGCACAAACGTTAGTACCCTGCACCCTACTACAAAACAAAGTTCCTTCTTGTTTCTTCTTAAGTGGTTTGTACTAATACTCTTTTGTAGGTTAGAAGTCGTTTTTCCTTCCAGTTCCAAAATTTAGACTTGAGCACTCATACATTTCTCTTAAAAATAAATGTAAAATTAAAACTACAGTGCAAGTATTCATACTTTTCTATAAATTTCGAACAGTTAGCGCTTATGGGCATCAAGACTAATATTAGCATTGAAAGTCGCGTGGATTACGTATATTTATGCGGAGGCAAAGAAAAATCTTCATGTTTCAATTCCTCATTGCATTCCTCTAAGGAGGTCAATTTTTTGTGCCATCCTTTGTCCACTCATCCTGATCAGCCTGTAGTAAAATATTTTGCGAGGCCCGTGCCATTAGACTCCGTATTCCACTATTACTTAACCTAATCGACAATGATCAATATGCTATCTTAGCTGATAATTACAGGTACATTTCCTCGTTTCTTATCTGCTAGTCACAAATGTATCTTAGCCCAATTTTCTTTCATAATCCAGTGCCATTTGTCACATACTCTGATAAGCCAAAATATTACGATCACTGCCCAACACTATGTTGGATGCTGCCTGGTGTCGTTGCGGGCACGTGACGCGGTAACAAAAGTATGCAAGTGGAATATACATGAACGGGGAATCACCGTAGTGAAGACAGGGGGCTGCAAATGGGAAAATTCAGCGAGGTAAGCGACTTTGACAAAGGGCAGATTATTGTTATGCAGAGCCTGTGAACGAGTATCCCGAAAACGGCGAAGCTGGTCGATTGTTCACGTGCTACTGTCGTGAGCATCTACTCAAGGAGCTAGAAGAAGGACAGTGAAACTACCACCAGGCGCTGAATGGTTGGATGTCCACGACTCTTCAAAGAACGTGGGTTTCGGAGGCCTGTCTGCTCTGTAAAGTAGGGTGTATGGTGATCTGTGGCATATCTGCCTAAAGAGCACAATGTTGGTGCACGTACAATTGTTTCGCACGCAACGTTCTTCGTACGTTGTTGAACATGGAGCTCCGTAGCAGACCACCCCTACGTGTTCACATGTTGACCCAACGATATCGTCATTTAAGGTTTCAGTGGGCACGGGACCATCGGGATTAGATCGTTGATCAATGTAAACGTGTCGGCTCTTCGGGTGAATCACATTTTTGCTACCCTAGGTCATCGAGGTGAATGGCAGCTCAAAACGTGAAGCGCGTCACGGACGCAGGCTGGCGGGAGCAGTATTATGCTATGGGAGATCTCTCCTGCGCTTGCACGGGACCTGTGGTAGTAATCGAAGACACGCTGACAGCTGCGAACTATCTGCATCCCTTCATGTTTGATGTCTTTCCCGACGGCGGTGTCATCTTTCAACAGTATAACTGTCAGCCTCTCGGAGGCAGAGCCGTGCTACAGTGGTTTGAGGGGTGTTATAGTGGACACATGCCGATGTCTCGGCGACCGAGTTCGCCTGACGTACATCCTATGGAACCTATTGGGTGGCTATCGAGCGGAATCACCGCGTACGCAAATCAGGGACCCGTCATTTATGCGAGTTACGTGACCTGTGCGTAGACATCTAATGTCACATACGTCCACAAAGATGTATTCCGTTCCAAAGACTGACAGTCAAGCTATTAAGCAGATACTCATAATGTTTTGGCTCATCAGTGCAAGTGTACTAACTTCGTTTTACTTAACTACTGTGCAATAGATAGAATAGCACTAGTATGTTCGTGTTGTTGTGATTTGGTTCTTTAATCTTGTGCTCCGATCTACAGCATTACTTTCTTCTTACTATTTTTTTAGTCTTAGTATCACATACACAAGCATTTCCTCTGCTGTTAGTTTCCTTTACTTTTCCTACTGGAAGTACTACAGTGGTTTGAAAATATGGATCACAAAAGAGGCTATCGGAGGGCGTAATATGACCAATTCTAGTTTGACGTAGCCACCGAATGTGTATTATCGGTTACCTCGATTACTTTCACCGTGGTTCGAATAACTAGGTTGATTGCTGTCGTCATCACTACGACTCCTTTTATGATTCGGATAGAATCCGCCGCCCCAGCCAGCTACTGAGATCGGCACAGCCTGCTGTGTGTCAACAAACGCGGGATGGGCATCACGTGCTCACCCGTCACTGTCGCTGTTATACTGCGGCCGGGTGGGCGTAGCCTGTCCTTCCGCTCCCACCATTACGATACTCATTCTGGTTGTTATTGTTATTACTAGCCTTCATATCTGCGTTTATGAACTCAATGAACTCAATAGAATCGAGGGGCGACAAAAAGTATTCTAGATACGTTCCTAGGACCTGTACCAGTGTCTCTCTAATGTTAAGTGGAAGTTTTCCTTTCCAGATATGCAGAACATCACTAAAAGCCACGGGTCCATCCCAGAAATGAGTCTTATTTATGTAATTCTCGAAATATTGTCTTAACGATCCGTGCCTGATGTTGTGTGGCTCTGGTTTCAATACACTTCTGGAAATTGAAAAAAGAACACATTGACACCGGTGTGTCAGACCCACCATACTTGCTCCGGACACTGCGAGAGGGCTGTACAAGCAATGATCACACGCACGGCACAGCGGACACACCAGGAACCGCGGTGTTGGCCGTCGAATAGCGCTAGCTGCGCAGCATTTGTGCACCGCCGCCGTCAGTGTCAGCCAGTTTGCCGTGGCATACGGAGCTCCATCGCAGTCTTTAACACTGGTAGCATGCCGCGACAGCGTGGACGTGAACCGTATGTGCAGTTGACGGTCTTTGAGCGAGGGCGTATAGTGGGCATGCGGGAGGCCGGGTGGACGTACCGCCGAATTGCTCAACACGTGGGGCGTGAGGTCTCCACAGTACATCGATGTTGTCGCCAGTGGTCGGCGGAAGGTGCACGTGCCCGTCGACCTGGGACCGGACCGCAGCGACGCACGGATGCACGCCAAGACCGTAGGATCCTACGCAGTGCCGTAGGGTACCGCACCGCCACTTCCCAGCAAATTAGGGACACTGTTGCTCCTGGGGTATCGGCGAGGACCATTCGCAACCGTCTCCATGAAGCTGGGCTACGGTCCCGCACACCGTTAGGCCGTCTTCCGCTCACGCCCCAACATCGTGCAGCCCGCCTCCAGTGGTGTCGCGACAGGCGTGAATGGAGGGACTAATGGAGACGTGTCGTCTTCAGCGATGAGAGTCGCTTCTGCCTTGGTGCCAATGATGGTCGTATGCGTGTTTGGCGCCGTGCAGGTGAGCGCCACAATCAGGACTGCATACGACCGAGGCACTCTACACTGGCCGTACACCTCTGGTGATCGTCGAGGGGACACTGAATAGTGCACGGTACATCCAAACCGTCATCGAACCCATCGTTCTACCATTCCTAGACCGGCAAGGGAACTTGCTGTTCCAACAGGACAATGCACGTCCGCATGTATCCCGTGCCACCCAACGTGCTCTAGAAGGTGTAAGTCAACTACCCTGGCCAGCAAGATCTCCGGATCTGTCCCCCATTGAGCATGTTTGGGACTGGATGAAGCGTCGTCTCACGCGGTCTGCACGTCCAGCACGAACGCTGGTCCAACTGAGGCGCCAGGTGGAAATGGCATAGCAAGCCGTTCCACAGGACTACATCCAGCATCTCTACGATCGTCTCCATGGGAGAATAGCAGCCTGCATTGCTGCGAAAGGTGGATATACATTGTACTAGTGCCGACATTGTGCATACTCTGTTGCCTGTGTCTATGTGCCTGTGGTTCTGTAAGTTTGATCATGTGATGTATCTGACCCCAGGAATGTGTCAATAAAGTTTCCCCTTCCTGGGAAAATGAATTCACGGTGTTCTTATTTCAATTTCCAGGAGTGTACTTGTTTCCTTAAGCGTTCCTGCACACAACAAGACCAATATTGTGAAAGAAATGCATTTTGAAATTGTGTTAATCTGTGACAGCTCTCTGCCGCCTCGGATGCCAAAAGCGCGGCCTCACCTTATATAAGGTCGATTAAATATTTGGGCGTAAAATTGCAGAGTGATGTGAAGTGGGACAAGCATGTAATGGCAGTTGTGGGGAAGGCGGATAGTCGTCTTCGGTTCATTGCTAGAATTTTGGGAAGACGTGGTTCATCTGTAAAGGAGCCCGCTTGTAAAACAATAATACGACCTATTCTTGAGTACTGCCCGAGCATTTGGGATCCCTATCAGGTCGGATTGAGGGAGGACATAGAAGCAATTCAGAGGCGGGCTGCTAGATTTGTTACTGGTGGGTTTGATCATCACGCGAGTGTTACGGAAATGCTTCAGCAACTCGGGTGGGAGTCTCTAGATGAAAGGAGGCGTTTTTTTCGTGAATCGCTACTGAGGAAATTTAGAGAATCAGCATTTGAGGCTGACTGCAGTACAATTTTACTGCCGCCAACTTACATTTCGCGGAAAGACCACAAAGATAAGATAAGAGAGATTAGGGCTCGTACAGAGGCATATAGGCAGTCGTTTTTTCCCTCGTTCTGTTTGGGAGTGGAACAGGGAGAGAAGATGCTAGTTGTGGTACGAGGTACCCTCCGCCCCTCACCGTATGGTGGATTTCTGAGTATGTATGTAGATGTAGTTGTGGATGAAGTCCTAATACGTACTGGATCTTTTGTTGTTCAGACCAAGTTGTAGGCAACACGATTCTAAAAGCTTCTAAGAAAATAACCGGATGAACAGATTTCTTTTCTGGGGTGAACACCTGGAATTGTCGGTTTTGTAGAAGACTTTCTTCTAGTATAATTGATGAAAGTGTGGCGTCTTCCCTCACATTTCGTGTAACAGCGTTTTGCAGTACTATGTTTCTGCTAGCTACTGTTCCTTGTGTACATACATTTGCAACAGAAACTGGACTATGACATTCATCATTACTCTCACCTGTATAGCTACTATCATTCCTTCTTTGCTCCTTAATGTTATTCCATCCTTTTTCTAATTTGTCCGATTGTGCTTGTATCTGTGTTTGCTCATGATCCTTCCAATTAGGTAGATCCTGTATAAGTGTTCTGTGTGTCTGACCTAACTCAGTTCGTACATCTAATATTGACGTATTCTGCTCTGTGTACACATAGGTAATCGTTTGGTCAACAATCTCCTGTAGTTCAGTATTTAACCTGTTATCAATTAAAGTCTCTTTCGTAAAAGATCATCAAGTCATCTACTTGTTTGGGTATCTGTTCAACTGTGGACTGTAATGGCGTTTGTTCTAACGGCATTGTATCAAATTGATTTGTCAGTTTTTAAATCTGTTCTCGCATGTCTTTTACTGTAGTTTTCAGTGTTGAAATGTCATTAGTTATCCCTTTTAAGCCGCAAAGTATCATTTCAATGACGTGGTTCGCAGCGTCTGTTTTCAAAGTATTATTCAGTTGAAGAAGATTACTAACATCGTTAGTCAACACTTCTAATCACGCTGAAGTGTTGTCAAGTCTTTGAATGTTTTCGTCAAACCTTTTACCAAGTTTTTGAAAGAGGAGAGCGTCTATTCTATGATATAGTTGCACAAATGAGTGAGGTGTAGAATTTGCTGCTTCGGAACTAGTATTGCTCACCGGCTGGGACGCTGCGTCACTTGATGGCTACAAAACGCCGCTACCGTTACCCAGAAGATTTTCAACATTAGTCTCAGGTATGATATCTGAAGTGTTCTCTTCCTCGGTACTTTCCATGGTTGTTGTTTCAGACTTAGTTTTTACCATAACAACGCGTATGAATTTCCGAAATTCAGTGACCTTCTCTTTTTTAGGCCGTGTCCTACGTAAGCGACCGACCGCAGTTATGGTTACGGAAGTGTCCTACGTGGGCAACGTCCATGGCGCTGCTTCTCCTGTGCTACAACCAGCGACGTTTGAATTCGAACGTATTTGAATTTCGTCGCTGCAGCACGTGCGACAGTGAGAGCGACAGCGTCGACTCTTCTCGGCAAAGCAGTGGAGCAGACGCGCCGGCAGCTATGAAATACTTATCATCCGATTCTAAGAAAACGATTTGGCGAAAAAATTTGATTTTTCCTTATATTAGAGCTTGATATCTTTGCTTGATAAAGGTCTAAACTTATTTTCGTTATTCGTCATAGTTACCGTGCTGCACGGTACTGAGCACATGGTTGTAAGAAACTTTTGAGTTTGCAGGGGTAAAATCACTTTCCGTATAGTTTATTTTAGGCCAGAAATTATTGCGTCTTAAATGTAACCAGTATATCTAAATTGTATTTAAAATTGAGAGCGGAATGATACCCCTTGTCATTCTTGAGTATAGGGTGTTATACCCATGGACGGGTTGCTCCCAGTGCGAAAAAAAAAAAAAAAATGGTTCAAATGGCTCTGAGCACTATGGGACTTAACAGCTGTGGTCATCAGTCCCCCAGAACTTAGAACTACTTAAACCTAACCTAACTAACCTAAGGACATCACACACATCTATGCCCAAGGCAGGATTCGAACCTGCAACCGTAGCAGCCGCACGGTTCCGGACTGCGCGCCTAAAACCGCGAGACCACCGCAGCCGGCGCTCCCAGTGCGTCCGAATCCTTTCCTGCACATTGGGAATCAAGTGGTCGAAAAAATCGTCGTATCTCATAAACGGTTCACGAAATCGAAACGACGTTTTTTGGAAATGACCACGCAGAAATAACTATTTTATCGTTTGATTAAAACTCGATTCGTCGTTGCAGGCGAGTGAGCAGAGCGAAAGCAAGACTCCTTATAAATTATACAATGAGGTTTTGTCCGAATTTTCATAGCCAAATAGAGTGAGAGAAACAGGCAAACAGGGTATCAAAGTGACCAGCGTGAGGTCTAGTTTTGCATGAGCATATTCAATTGCTTGAAGGTAATCAGGGTAATTAAGGAAAACTTAATTCCTAAGTTGAAGAAAAACTGAAACATTTCACCAAAAGCTGCTACAAGCTACGTAAATGAAGTGTCAAAAAGTTCATCTGCTTTTTCTGCGCATAAAAAGACACATTGGTGCGATATTTAAATGTCAAAAAGGCTTCCTCGATATCAAGTGCCAAAGTCAGGATTTTCGAGAACAGATGACGTTAGGAAGGCAAACGACGTGTCTGAATAAATCTTGATAATAAAACATGAAAGAAATCGGTCAAATATTTTGTAAAATGATTTGTGTAAAGAAACAAATAGATCAGAGAGACATTCGACGTGCCTTTGAATGATGCTCGAAATTATGAATAGAAAATGAGTTGCGTCAAATGTTTCTCTAATATTTTTTATTTCATAGTTTTAGGCAAATCATTTCACATAACGTTTTACTTTCTTTTCAAAAAAATTGTATGCTTTACTTATGCAGGCAATTAGGTTAACTTAAATATCAATGAAATTTGATGGTAGCTCATTGTACATTACCGGCCATTAAAATTGCTACACCACAAAGATAACGTGCTACAGACGTGAAATTTAACCGACAGGAAGAAGGTGCTGTGATATGCAAGTGATTAGCTTTTCAGAGCATTCACACAAGGTTGTCGCCGATGGCGACACCTACAACGTGCTGACATGAGGAAAGTTTCCAACCGATTTCTCATACACGAACAACAGTTGACCGGCGTTGCCTGGTGAAACGTTGTTGTGATGCCTCGTGTAAGGAGGAGAAATGCGTACTATCACGTTTCTGACTTTGATAAAGGTTGGATTGTAGCCTATCGCGATTGCGGTTTATCGTAAAGCGACATTGCTGCTCGCGTTGGTCGAGATCAAATAACTGTTAGCAGAATATGGAATCGGTGGGTTCAGGAGGGTAATACGGAACCCCGTACTGGATCCCAACGGCCTCGTATCACTAGCAGTCGAGATGACAGGCATCTTATCCTCATGGCTGTAACAGATGGTGCAGCCACGTCTAGATCCCTGAGTCAACAGATGGGGACGTTTGCAAGACAACAACCATCTGCACGAACAGTTCGACGGCGTTTGCAGCAGCATGGACTATCAGCTCGGAGACCATGGCTGTGGTTACCCTTGACGCTGCATCACAGACAGGAGCGCCTGCAATGGTTTACTCAACGACGAACCTGGGTACACGAATGTCAAAACGTCATTTTCTCGGATGAATCCAGATTATGTGTATAGCATCATGATGGTCGCATCCGTGTTTGGTGACATCGGGGTGAACCCACATTGGAAGCGTGTATTCGTCATCGCCATACTGGCGTATCACCCGGCGTGATGGTATGGGGTGCCATTGGTTACACGTCTCGATCACCTCTTGTTCGCATTGACAGCACTTTGAACAGTGGACGTTACATTTCAGATGTGTTACAACCCGTGGCCCTACCCTTCATTCGATCCTAAAGAAACCCTACATTTCAACAGGATAATGCACGACCGCATGTTGCAGGTCCTGTACGGGCCTTTCTGGATACAGAAAATGTTCGACTGCTGCCCTAGCCAGCACATTCTCCAGATCTCTCACCAATTGGAAACGTCTGGTCAATGATGGCCGAGCAACTGTCTCGTCACAATACGCCAGTCACTACTGTTGATGAACTGAGGTATCGTGTTGAAACTGCATGGGCAGCTGCACCTGTACACGCCATCCTAGCTCTGTTTGACTCAATGCCCAGGCGTATCAAGGCCGTTATTACGGCCAGAGGTGGTTGTTCTGGGTACTGATTTCTCAGGATCTATGCACCCAAATTGCGTGAAAATGTAATCAGATGTCAGTTATAGTATAATATATTTGTCCAGTGACTACCGGTTTATCATCTGCATTTCTTCTTGGTGTAGCAATTTTAATGACCAGTAGTGTATTTCTTTTCCTTTGGTACTTCTCCTGTGATCTCCTGGATCCCAGAAGCACGGACGTTATCTGACGTCAACAGTAACAAAAGTACTGTAGTCAACATAGCAGATGAAAGTTTTCTGTGCTGCTAGTGCCAAAGCGGAGAAGATGCAAACTTGCATTGATGGTTCGTCGAAAAGCCGACAAGCAGCGGAACACCAGTGAACAAATGCGAATGCAAACCTCGCACGAATAAATGTCGTCTGCGCATGTGTGGTTAGCGTTTACGCCATAGAGAACTGTCGTTCGCTGTCGCGCATTTGCTTCAATGTAAAGGGAGGATCACTACGAGATGCTGCAGCTGTTAACACACATGACTCGCATTTCGGAAGAGCGAAGTATAAGCATTTAGTTAAGTTTATGTTGGATCCATTTTATGTTGAGATGTTTTATGGGAATAAAAAATGTAAATCTTCTGAAAGGATCATTTATAAGCTGAGGTGTTATGTATAAGTACAGTGATCTATATTCAAACCTCTCATAAAAATAGACCGACGAGTGAATCATACCTTAATATCAGCATGGAAAAATGACGCGAATTGGGGACAGGTACTCCGACCATTGCTGGAGCCAGAGGGCATATACGCAGGACGCAACTAATGATAACTTCACTTGGATAACAAATTAGCGGCTATAGTTAATAAATTCTACCAGAGATATCTATGGTCGAAGGTTAACAACCGTGGAAGTATAATAAGAGAAGTTGTCATTAAGTCAACAACTTGAAGCCGACGTCCACCATGTTAGTTGCAGCAAACATTAGCTTCTGGCGGAAGAATTTCGATCAAAAATTCCAGCTTGCGTCGTTTACTGATTCTGATTATAGGCTAAAGTGTAAAGAAATCACATTTTATTCATAAGTTGATTCGTTGAAGCGATACTTTCTTTTATAGACATAAATTTTGGTTGTGCAGCTTACTTTTACCATAGTGATTTTATTTCTGCCACTTCACTTAAGATTTCCTATCAGCACAACTCGAAAAACTCTCTGGGTGAACGTTGTGAGAAGGAACTGTTGAAAATGTCCAAACGTAACAAGATATGTGCTCTGCATTTTCGGTAAGAGCACATAGACCGAACATCAGTTTCGTCATTTCATATTAAAGAAAATGCTGGATTACGAAAGCAGCCATCTCATATTACATGCTTCTCTTCTTGGAAATAAAGTTACATTAAAGAGGAGAAATGTGTTGTATTACTGGATCAAATATGCATTTAAGATCAGGAAAACGTCTGAAAATGCTTTCCTGACGCTGTATTATTCACGAATGCACTGTCCACTTTTTATTTAAAACAACTTGATCTTGCACACGACAGAAGTTAAGAACATGGAGCAATCGTAAACACTGGTCTGCCAATGTTTTGTGGCATGTAACATTGCGGCGCTAGCTTCAAAGTAAAGTACAGTGTAAATCTGTAGCGTCATCTCCCCGTACTATATGAACGCAGCCACACTTTTGAATCATAAAGATTACGCTATTTTTATGACTTTCATTCTGACTCACAACCTTAAATTTGACGAAAAAACAGCATTGCGTCAGTGGCTGTCAACTCTCTGTGCCACGTATAGTATCAAATATTACAGACTTGTTAATTATTCACATGGTTTACAATTAATGAATATGTAAAATAGGCTGTGATCTGTGTCGAATTCTATACAGTTTACCTGCTGCATTTGTGTTCATTTATAATTAACGTCCTTGGTATGTCCAGAACATAATCGATATTGTTATCGGTCTTTTACTCATTTATTTTATCTTTGCAGCAGTAACACTAGACTAGTGTGTACATGTGTAGAAGTTTGGAATTGGGGACCTAACAATGTTGTGGACTGGGTTATTTACGGGAAATTGTGAGTGAGATATAGAATTGTGTATATTTGTTACCGGCGTCGGTGTGTTGTTGTTAGTGGTAATTTCGTTTTGGGATGCGTGACAGCTTGTAGTAGACTCGTTCGGTTATCTGATAGCTTGGCACTGCTTAGCCAGCGCGGTGTTTTTGAACGCTAGAAATAAATGTAAATGTGAAGCCATTACTAAGGGGCCTATTTTTTCTTTTCCCCCCTATTATATTGGATCACTTGTACTTGTTTGCCGAGTGTTCAAGGAACTTAACGATAGTTGGAGTCCGGAACTTGTGTCCACATGGGGCCAACGCGATATGTCTCGTATAGCGTGTGTAACGTATTATGTTCTATTTACAACATCCTGTTCCACAAAAACCTTCATAAGCGATAGTATCTACGTTTCTGTTGAGCTGTTCGGTGGTTTTGCTCAGAGAACAGAATTATGAAACCATAATTACATGTTTTTTGTTTGGTACAAATTTAGTTTGGTGGGTAACATTTATAACCATTATTGACGAACTCCGCACTATCTTCGCACCGTGTATAGTGTAAGTGTCATGAAAGTGTCATTTGTATATATTCAATACTTATTTCTGAAAACTTCAGATTTCATTTTTGTGTCTGCACGAGATTTCGCACGCATATCGAGTTTCCGTGATTAATGTAAGTTCACTTAAAACTGTGTGTGTAAAACTAACATTCTATTTTGCACACACATCAATAACGGCGTTCTCAATTTGTAAAGTGACTTTAAATTGTTCTGTCAGTCAACTATTTCATGACTGACTTGTTTTACTGGTAATATAAAAATGTTTTTTTAAATTTTTTTTAAAAATTTTAAGTTTCCTAAACTACATACAGCAGTGCTCATTATTATTGCACTTGATGGACTGACTGCAGTTATAATTGACATGTGGATAACAATACTTGATTGGTTTATAACTTCACTATGAACTCAAAGTACCTACCAACTCTTATTTTAATTTTGTACCAGATACACAAGTTAATTTCCTGGATATTAAATTAATACTTCAGATAGTCCATAATATTTTTGATGAACAAGTACAGAATGTTTACTTCGTTTGGCTAATAGCCTGCCTGTAAGTCAATGTTCATCTGCTGTTCTGCTGGTTCTGATTAGTAGAAGATGGGTCTGAATTTTTCTTTGTCCAACTTTACTTTCAGTTTTCATTTACTCTCTTTCCTCTCTAATGGTAAGATATTAATTTTTGTGTCCACATCTACAACATTGACTTGTAAATTCACATAGTGCTCAGTGTAAAAGATTAAGTAATTGTATATGCTGTGACAATGTACATATGACTTGACATTTATGTGTAGTGTAGATACAGAGTCCTAGAGCAACTATTGAATTCATTGACAGTGAGACGTGGAGAAATGATTAAATAGAAAGATTTTTTTCTTTTGCAATTATCATAATGTTATGTATACTTTGCACGCTATTATCGTCAAATAGCTACCAAAAAGTAAAACACTCGGTATGTAATTTGCTCACGTTTGTTTCGTAGCGCATCAATAACAATATGAGGCTGTTGTTTTAAAATTATTTTAGATTATTACTCATAAAAAATCAGCTCAAGCATTTTCCGAACACCATTTTCATTGGTCAGTAAATTACTTAATTAATGCTTTTTTTTGCACTTATTGCTATTTTTTTGGAATAATAGTCTGTATCTACTCATTCTAGATTTGAACGCCTTAAAAAAACCTTGCTTGTTCAAATGTTTGCATTCTTGTGAAATTTACACAATCATATTTTATTCTAAATGGCAAAGTCTGCGTCACTGACAAAACAAATAAGAATGTTAAGTTTTAAAAAGAATTGATTCATCTTGTAATGTAATGAAGATGTGACATGTGACGCCATACATGTGGAGATAGAGAGAACAGAAAATTGGCATTATGTTTTTGGAATGTAAGTTGTTGTGACAGACTGATCTGTAGTGTAGTCTGAGATACAGGGTACCTTGAAAGATGACAATTTGACTGAGAGTTGACAAAGCCAACAAATAACATATGCAATCTTAGTTGAGGTTAAATACTGACGTGGTGTATAGTTCGAGGCCTAGGTTAAAAGCTACCAGATTGTGAGTTAGTAAAGTGATATGTTAGGCTTCTCTCTCTCTCTTCTGATTTTGGGAGAAGCATTTTCTATATCTTTTTCTGTGTCTTATCATTTCTGGGATGAAGCAGGAGTATTGTAGCATACTGGTGAAAGTTTGTGTTTTTAAAAACCTATATTAACTATAGAAATGTCATCCTGGCATTGGGAGGTCTGTTTATGAGAAGGATGGCTCCATGTATTGTAATGCAAGCATTACTTGGGAAAATTGTGTATTTAAAGTTTCTGTCAATCTTATCAAAAATGAGCTGTATCAAATATTGTTTGAATTTCCATGAATGTATCCTGCTTACACTGTTGTTTGTATGTAATGACTGCATAGTCAAAATTTTAAATGGGAATTTGTCACTAAGGTATTTGAGAGCCATGTGAAGCAGCTTATGAAATCAGTGATTTGGTGTGTGATTGGGGAAGTAATCTTCATTTATAAATGTAATATACCATCAATAAACAAAATATATACTGAACAGAGTTTTTGGGTGTACATGTTAATCTTCTTCTTCCTTAACATTTGTCCTGTAATGTAGTGGGGTCCGTTCTTTTGGCTGCCTGTCACTGCTTGACACAATTTTGTGCTTGGTTGAGGTAGAGACCTGCTATCTTAAAGTCTGTGTAGGGAGGTATCTAATCAGCGTTGCCCCAGTTCTGAAGGTTGTTTACCTTCGACTTTCAATGAAATCCTGCATTTTGCTGTTGTATCTTGATCTGCTCAAAGTCATGTCCATACTGCCCTTCCATACGGCCTGCTGTTTCATGATTGGTCAGATGATCATGAAGTGTCAGGTCAGATGTCCACTGAAGCACTTGGATTTCCAGGGCAGCAATTTTTTGCTCTGCCTCCCCCCCCCCCCCTCCGCCCCCCCCCCCCACCCCTGGCTAACTTTCTGTTCTGTCTGAGGCAATTGGGTGGATTGCAGAGCGGATATTTTAGACTTGAATCAGTCTGAGATCTACTTATCACAAAGCACACAACTCAAACTCTGCCATTGAAGCCACCCATTGCTTGTGCAGTTTGTGATTTTAGCAGTGTTTTTTGAGCCAAAATACTTAAAGATATATCACAGTGACCTTTAAATTGTCTATATTACTTGCACCTGTTGACAGGTATACAATTTTCTTTATATTGAGGCATAGAGCAGAGCATTAACAGCAGTTCATCCATGCTTCCTTTCATCATCATTTGTATCCGTAGAAATGATTGGGTGCCTTTACGTTAACAGGAAGGTTGTCAGGCAACTTTGGGAGTATGATGTTAAGTAAGTTCATTTATTTTCATTTACGTTGTCCTTAAGGATTGTGACCCTTCACTCAAAAAATTAGGAAAAAAAGGGAACTATGGTATTATTCTTTGGATTTACAGGTATACTTTTTCTGGGCACATATTTAGGAAGTAGTGAATATCAAGTGAAATAAGTTTACTATTACCGATAAGTGCTTATTTATTTTCATTATGTATTTTGAATATTTAAATCCCCAATATCAGTGGATTTATATTGATTAACGTGGCACATATGTGTTTCATTAAGGCGTGGGCCTAACCTGTGGAACTGTCCAGTAGGGGGAAAAAGACACTTGTCAGTACATGGCTCGCATTTTGGTGGATCTCTTTGGCTGGAAGTGTGAATGAAGAAAATACCTTCATTGATTACAGGCTCCTTTCCATGTATTTTCTTTACCACACAGTGCCACAGATTACACCAAAGTATTTGGCATATTAATCAACATAAATCCACCTGATGATGGAGGTTTAAACCTTTGAAACGTCTTGTGGAAATAGTGTCTGGTAACAGTAAATTTCTTGTTTCACTCTTTATCAATAACAGTCACAATAAAGTCTAACCAAAACCATTTACATTTAAAGTAGTGAACATTAATTTAACCATAGCAGAGTTTCTTTTCTGTCAAATTAGTGAAACTTGCATCCCTGTTTTATAATAATATTTATATTAATAATGTACATTGTTCACTTGTGCTGTCCTGTTCAGCAGGTTACTTGGCAAGCGTGATTACCCAGTCATAACTTTGTAAATTTATACTTGAAATAAAATGAATGAACGGATGATGTATTAAGAATAAATTCACAGCCTTGAGGCACATTCAGGATTAAATTTCAATGTTGATAGAAGTGCAGGTACACACTGTACACTCGCTGACAAGTTGCTCCTTTGATATTCCAGACAAATGCATTAATAGTCCAGGGAGGGAACAGAAACCTCGGTATCAATTTACAATATGAATATAATACTTGTGTGTGATTAAAAATGCTTTTGTATGCTGAATTTTTTCAGTATGCAGAAAAAAATTAGTTTACAAATGTATTACGGGTTGACCGAAGCGTCCGATCCCACCCGTCGCCTTTGACCTGTGATGTAAGGCTGTTGTGTGTGATGTCACAACGACGCAGAATTTAGTTTGTGAGAGTGGCGTGTTTGTTGGTGTTGTTTTGATGCTATCGGTGGTGCTGTCTAGTGGTGTGTTAGGTGATGTTTTTCGTTTAGTTTGCGAGTGTGGCGTCGTGTGAATTTTGGTAAATTGCTTTTTTTATGTCTTTGGTAGGTATGGAAATGACTGACAGGGTCAGCAGTTTTCGGTGGTGACAGTGCGTTGTCTCTAATAAAAATTCTTGAACTATTTGGATTTTTGGATGAAGTCGTGAAGTGTTCAGTATGTCGCGAAGAAATGAGGCTTACTTAAAGTTCCGGCATCTTGGACCAGGGACGGCTGTATGTGGAGATGTTGTAAGGATAACAGGTCAAGGTGTTTGATCCTAATGTGTGGCTGTGAATGTTGGTATTGGTATCGGGAGATGTTTTTGAGCTATATAGGTCAAGGGAAGTGTCCGATTCCAGATGATATTGTGTTTAGTGGTATTTGGGGAGTTTTGTGATGTCGTTTTTTTTTCGTAGTTTTGCGTGCTTTTGTATGGGGGTGGGTGTCTGAATTTGTTTATATTTATTTTGTCTCCACCCAAAAAACCCCTATTTCCTGCACTTGTCCCGTTAGTACCATTAGGCTTTTTGTGGAGTGTGTGTGTGTGTGTGTGTGTGTGTGTGTGTGTGTGTGTGTGTGTGTGTTTGTTTTTCAATGTATTTCGTCCTCATAATGTGTACGTAATGACTTTATATGTGCCATATTGGAATCGTGGTTTGTGGTCGTTTCCGCCATATTTGTGACGTCATGGGTCAAAGCAGACGGGCGGGATTGGGCTCTTCCATATTTCCATGTATTAGAATATCTTCTGTGTAAAGGATTATGGATGAGAAAAAGAATACAGCAGGGGGTAAGGGTGAGAGAAGTAAATATAGAATTGTTGTGAGATGTGACATGCAAGTATAGAAAAAGATAATAGTTTTTTGTTTAGTTCATTTGTATATTCAGGATGAATACTCAGGCTTGACTAGGATACCAGATTGTTTTTCATATTCCTGTATTGTCATGTAGTTTTATTGAAGCAGATGCATTTAACATGGGCTGCTGAATTTCTCTTCCAAAAAACTAGAATGTAAAGCAGTTAATCTCTGCTACTGATCTATACAAAGTGGGATTCAAAGATCACTACTAATACTACAGAAAGATTTTACACTGTTTTCTTTGTCGCTGGACAGCTTTTCCAATATTGACAGGTTGCTGGGTATGTTGTTAACCACTTCATCATAGAATGCATCATAGGAATGTGGGAAAAGCTTGTATGCCACTGTTCAAACTGTTTTTAGTCGAGTTCTATTTTCTTGTTAGATTTAGAAGTGATATGCGAGATAGGAGAATATTCATATTTTTATGATTTGGGCATTCACATCGTAGATACATGATACAAATATTTTAATGTTTTTAAATCTTTAAAATCTTCTAAAAAGATTTTGGTAGCCACATTAGATGTTAGTAGTTCCTCTATTACAGGATCATAATGCAATCAATTTTGCAATGATTTAATTGCATCCTCAGGTATATACATGTAAGTAATTTAACATGGTTAATTTAATATGCCCTCTCCCAACATACAGATGGCATTTGAATTGCCATAACTGCCTAAATTGGAAAGCTATGAGATGAAATGTCAAAAATTCCATTACCCGCAACTGCCAACCATTGGAGTTTTTGATACTTCATCTTGTAACCATCCCCAGTTTAGGGAGTTCTGGCAATTTGAGCACTGTCTTAACATTGGGAGACTGTGTATTTATACTGAACTGCTGTTAAATTATATGTATACACCAGAGCATGCAGTTAAATAATCACAAAACTGTGTGTGTATGATCCTGCAATAAAGGAACTTCTAACAGGTAATGCAGCAACCAAAAGTTTTTAAGAAGATTTTAATGGTTAAAAGAAATTATATGCTACCCACCATATAGCGAAGATGCAGAGTCACAGGTAGGCACAGCAAAAAGAGTATAACAGATTAAGCTTTTGGCCAACAAGGCCTTTGTCAAAAATAAATGACACACACACACACACACACACACACACACACACACACACACACACACACACACACACACGTGCGTGCGCGCAAACACAACTCGCACACTCATGACTGCAGTCTCTGGCAGCTGAAGCTGAAAGCTTATTCTGTGACTGTCTTTTTGTTATACCTATCTGCGACTCAGCCTCTCCTCTTTATGATGAGTAGCAAATTTTCTTTCCACAACCTTGTTACATTCCATCCTGGATTTTCTATTATTTGATTTTAAATTTAAATATTTGTATCATTCATAAATTTACCTTTCTCATCATTGCTTTTCATGAAGTAGTTTGGGATAAAATGCAGTTATGGGGTACATGTGTCTTTCATTGCATGCGGCAGTTGGTAACTGCGTGATGCACAAGAGGAAGCAGCTGACTGCATTTGTATTCTGTATGGAGGATGGAAATAAAACTTGGTGACAGACCAACCTGTAGTGAAGGTTGAGGTTAGATAGGAATGTGAAATTTTGGTTGTTCGTGAAACCAACGAATCTGAGCTCTAAAATACGATGTTTCATCATGTTAATTTTGGATAACTTATTGCGCAGTTACAAACTGGAGCATACAACAGAAGGCACAGGTACAGCGTAACTGCACTTATGGCAGTTTGTCTTCCAGTTAATTTGTTTTGTTATTTTTATGTTGATCTATCACAGTAAGTCTTGGCTCACAACATCGTGTTCTTTGTATGCATTCAAACATTTTGTATTCCCTTTCCTAGACAAAATGAATAAAAACATGCCAAATATTGCATTTGAAAGGGCATTTATTCCTGAGGCCACACAGTCTAGCCACCATATCTGATTAGATACCTTGATTGTTTACAGTGGTGCTGTATCTGCAATTCTGCTTGCATTACACAACATCTGTGCATATAATTGGTCAGTCTTCAAGAAGGTTTGGAAAAACTTTGCATATTGAGCTGACAGCAGGTCTCTCTAGCCATAAGCTCTGGGCACAATTTGGTAACCACTGTGTGGCTCAGCAGTGGAATTTAGTGTATCACAGGAAATGAAGATGTTTGCTTAACTGCCTTTATTGTGAGTTTAGTACAAACATCTCCAAGAAAAACCATCAGCCAGGATATATGATATTGGTGTGGGTAGCTGTTGACATGAAACAGTCATTAATGGTCAATCTACTGGGTTCCTGAGCTGCAACAGTATTAGGCTTGCTGGGGTGTATAGTGCTCTTCCTGAGTCATGCTCTGTTTCACTAACTGCTTTCGGAATGAGAATAGTTTTCAAGTTTTTGCTCAACAGCACTCCCAATAGGATGATTGTATCATCTAGGAACAATAACACTGTCTCACTACAAAGACCACATAGCTTTCCCTCAGCTTCGCCTAAAAAAAACTGATAGGGAATGGGCACTTAATGTGAGTTGCACTATGTTCATGGTTGTTAAGAGACATGAGAGAAGCTGTTGAGAGACAGCACCTTTTTAAATACACAAAGACTTGCATGGCATTGAAATCTGACAAGTGCTTGAGATACAGGACACTTTTGGTGGAAAAAGCTATATTGTTACAGATAAAAAAAAAAAGTGCTTACTCAACAACTAGTTGTGACAGAATTATTCAACTCTGTTTTTGTTAACATCGAATATAGATTTATGTATCAGGAAGTCGTTTATGAAAGTATTTGTTTGGAGTGTAGCCATGTATGGAAGTGAAACATGGACAATAACTAGTTTGGACAAGAAGAGAATAGAAGCTTTCGAAATGTGGTGCTACAGAAGAATACTGAAGATAAGGTGGATAGATCACGTAACTAATGAGGAGGTATTGAATAGGATTGGGGAGAAGAGAAGTTTGTGGCACAACTTGACTAGAAGAAGGGATCGGTTGGTAGGACATGTTTTGAGGCATCAAGGGATCACAAATTTAGCATTGGAGGGCAGCGTGGAGGGTAAAAATCGTAGAGGGAGACCGAGAGATGAGTACACTAAGCAGATTCAGAAGGATGTAGGTTGCAGTAGGTACTGGGAGATGAAGCAGCTTGCACAGGATAGAGTAGCATGGAGAGCTGCATCAAACCAGTCTCAGGACTGAAGACAACAACAACAACAACAACAGTTTGGGAGGGGGGGGAGGGGGTTGGGGTTGAGTTGAGTCATACAAGACTGTAATATATGTAGATGTACAGACACTGAAGAAAGAATGAGAAGATGTAGGCATTCAGTCCTCCAATATGAGGGTAAAACAGCTGGGCTCATTTCCCAGAAAGTGAGACCCCACAATTTTCAACCCAATGGACCCACTGTTTAGTGTTGGCACTATGAACACACCATCATGACATGAAATTAAAAATAGTTATATGGCATGGTTGGCTAGCAATTGCCGAGGGGTTGGATCAGCCATGTTTGTAAAATGTAGCCGAGACAAGGATGAAGATAGAAACTCTTGTTGAGCCATGCTGTTTCACATGAACTTCGAAAGTACCTATGCTGTTTGAAGCTGTTACTGTCAGGCATTTTTCTCTGTTCCTAAGACATCGTATATATAGACAGGTCACAGTGCTAGGAAACAGTAATGAAATGCAGGACCTGCAGACACATTTGGTGCAGTGATTATCAGTTGACGCTCAACATAAACAAATGTATCTTATTGCATTTTTAGGCACAGATACCTATTATTGAATAACTACATAGTTACATAACTTTAAGCAGTCACATTCCTTAAGTATGTTAGAGATTTAAAGTTGAACAGCCTGAGAATCGTAATCACAGGAAACTTCAGATGGCAGACTGAGATTCATTGGAAGAATCATCGGGAAGTGTAATCCTCCATGAAGGAGATAGCTTACAAAACTATCATTTGACTGGCGTTTGAATAATGCTCATCAGTCTGAACACGAACACACACACACACACACACACACACACACACACACACACACACACACACACACACACACACACACACCACACACCCACACACCTACCTCTATAGGTAAACGAAATAGCAAAAATTCAAAGAGGAGCAGTGCGTTTCATCACAGGTAAGTTGGTAAATGCGAAAATGACAGATGTTCTACCAACTCCAGTGGCAGGCACTACAAAGGAGGTTGGATCATGTTGTTGTTTACTTTTAAAATTCAGATTGTGTACATTCCTAGGAGAACCAACAAATACATTGCTAGATACACACTCCGGAACAGGAAAGCGGGAAAGTGAGGTGATACTCAAAGTACCCTGCACCACACATCACAAGGTGGCTTGCAAAGTATAGGTGGAGATGTAAAACCTGCCACTCTACATAAAAATGTGTAATCTATCAGCAAGCAATTTACTTGTTGCGGATCTGTTGGGAGAAAGAGTGGCTTGAAGTGATGAAAATAAGCAATGTTCAGTAAAACAAATACCAGTTGTGGTGCTACCCTTGGTCACAGAGATGAGATGGGATGAAGTTATATTAACTGCATCTATGCAGTCATGGTGGTACCAGTTGGTTAATGCATCATAGATCCCTCCAGCAAGAGAACCCACCAGTTTGTGGTGCTTGTGACACTTTTTCAGCATGACACATTTCAATGGAGTGTGTTTTACACTCTTGACTAGAGGGCAGCAGTAAATTTAAAGTGAGGAACTGCTCTCCATTTTAGCTGATAAATGTGGTGCATCTTTTAATAGTTTGTGAATTGTGTGTAGTCTATACTAAACCTAAAAGGTTTATTGTTTTGAACCACATATAAGAATTTTAGCCCAAAGGTTGAAAATATCGCGTAGTTGTAAACTTGGTGCGACACATGAAGGTGGGCGTATAAGAGCCCGAAACCAGTTATGTGATAATAAAAGAACTTTTCAACTGTAGCAGTATTTTCAGCCTCTTGTGTAATGCTCAGTTTCGGATGTTCCTCCAACAGGATTGTTTGTAAGAATTTTAGAATAAACACTATGGACTAAGATGTCAAGGCCTACAAACATACAGTTCCTATATCATTGTGAGTAAACACTAGGTTGATTTATTAAACAGGCTGGTTGACTTCCTTCCCCACTCTTCTTGAAGTGTTTCACTTGTAAAGGCCTCATTGTCAGTGAGCATTCTTAAACTTGCTTGAATGCAGTGGAAGAGACTTCCAATGGGAGTCTCCCAGCACACCGTAGTATTGCAACAGCCAAACAAAGAAAACTATGTAACACATTACAATGAGTTTGACAATGGACTTGCATTTGGAATCTGAATGTCTCAGATCACCTATAGAGGGCTGCGTTTCCCTTGTGGAGTTGTGAATGTTGATCAGCAATATGAGTCTGTGAAAATTCTTACAACTGCCAGCTACTTTGAGCCTTCTTTGTTTCAAGGGCCAGGGGCACACGAACAATGGAGAGCGAGAAGTGGTGGTCAGTTCACTGACTGTTTCATTAGCTCTGCAAAATATAGTGAACCATCTGGAGATGTCTGTAAAATATGGGTGATCATATATAGCAACTGTACTAAAGTGTGGATGTTTCCAAGTAACTGTTGACATTGGTGAAGGATTTTATCCAAGGCATCTTACATCCTTACATAAGGGGTGGCCTGTACTTCAGCACAGAAAATGTGTCTGTAATCGGTAGCTCTGTGTGAGCTAGATTTGGCACTTCTTACAATTATGATACCCTGCCCACTCACAGCAAGACTTACATACTTATGTCATTGGTAGTGTCCATCATGGAGGATGAGGGTGGTCACAAGTGAATACAGACCCAACCTATATTTAGCCTTTGTGCAAGTGAGCAACCTCAGGGACACCAGTTAAACCCCAAGTGTAATAGACTTGCCTAAAGTGTGGGGCTCTGCTTGAGTTCAGCTGTCTTTTTTCTAAAATCTTCTTGGAACACAGTGATTCTTACTTCTTGAAGTCTTTGCAGTCCTGACTGGAAAGTGTGCTTTTTAGACCAGTCCTCCCAAATAAATAATAATAAAAAAAGTTATTCATGTTAACAAAGAAATGTCTAAGTTTGCTCTAATGCTTATATTGTTATCACAGTAGGTAGGAATCAGCAATAAAGCCTCATATTTCTGCATTTTAAAAGTTTTGGCTCGCACATTGAAGGCAGTCTGGCATGGCATTCTACCGGTTTACACGACTGTATCATTATGTTTTTGTGCTTTTGGGTTCATATTGCGAGGGTGGTTTAAAAAGTTATCAGAGTGGAATAAAAAAAAAATGACTTAACTCTGTTAAGCCTTTATCTTCAACTAGCCCTTACCCGTGGCTTCGCTCACGTATGTGTTTGACACAGATATTGCACGCACCTCTCTGTGTCTGTGTCCACCTCTTCCTCCTGCTGTCTCTCCGTCCATCTCATCCTCACACCTGTTTCTCCATTACCTCTACCCCATTTTTTGTCCATTTTCTCTGCCCCCTCCTCTCCTCTCCCCTCCCTCTGCCCATCTTTTCTTCTTCCTCTCTCTGTCCCTCTCCTCCTTCCCCTCCCACTTTTCCAGTTTCACACTGTGCCCATCCAGTCCTCCTCCCTCCTCTATATGTACACTCCTCTCCTCATCCCCCCCCCCCTCTCTGTTCATCTTCTACTGCCCCATCTAGGTCTCTCTACTTCCTCCTCCCCTATCTAGGTCTGTCCATCACATCCTCTCTCCCTTTCTGTCCATCTCCTCATCCCCATTTCTGTGTCCACCTCATCCTGTCTCCTCCTCCTCCTCCTCCTCCTCCTCCTCCTCCTCCTCCCCATTTCTGTGTTCACCTCATCCTGTCCTCTGTCTCACTATCCATCCCCCCCCCCCCCCCCCCCAATACACACATGTAGTCTCTGCAAGGCATGATACTACCCAGACAACATGCCATGTAGACTCTCTGTCCATATCCTTGCTCCCCTCTCTCTGTCTCACCATTCCTTTCTCCCTCACTTCCATCTGTATCCTCCTGTCCCCCCCCCCCCCCACCCCCGCTCCATCTTCTCCTGTCTCCTCCTCTCTGTCCATGCCCCCCCTCTGTCCATCTCAACATTCTCCCAGCTGTGCCCGTTCACTCATGTAGCCCTTTCAAAACATGTTGCAAAGTAGGCCAATGCAATTGTTGTGCAGGGCAGCCTACACATCGAGGGCTGTAAAACTGTTTCTTGCCCATTATGTCTAGGCTACCGTGCAAAGGTCAATAAGGCAGGCCAATACTATTTCCACACAGCATGCCCGTCATAAGGGTATCCTATACATCATGGGCTTATAAACAGTGTTTTTGCTTGGATTTCCACTCCAGTTGGCTTGGAAGTTATAAACCCCACAGTGCTGCTACTCATGAAGCTAGCTGTTTGTGTGCCAGATTTGGCTGCAATCGATCGACGGGCTTGTGAGGAGGTCCTAGATAGACATACATGCAATCTGCTTTATATATGTGTATCACATTACCATCTTTACTGCAGTTTTGCTCATGAACACGTGTGACACATACATTGGACACTTTTCGTCCACCCCACTCTGTGTTGACCTCTTCCTACACCCCATCTCTCTGTTCCCCTTGTCCTCCCCACTCTCCCTGCCTCTCCATCGCATTCTCCTCACTATATATAGACCCACACACTCCATTCTCCCTCCCTCTCTGTCCATCTGCTGTTCTCAGTGCCCATCTCCTTCTGTCCCCATCCATCTCCCCCTTGCCCTCTCTCTGCTCCTCCCCTCCTCGCCACCCTCTCAGTCCGTCTCATCCTCCACCACCTTTCCTTACTCTCTCTCTCTCTCTCTCTCTCTCTCTCTCTCTCTCTCTCTCTCTCTCTCATTCATCATCTCCTCCTTTCCCCTCTTTATCCATTTCTTTCAACCCCTCTCTCTGACCATCTCTTCCTCCCCCTACCTCTGCCCATATCCTCCCTCTCTTTCCATCTCCTCCTTGCCCTCTTTTCCCTCTACACCTTCCATCTATCTCGTGCATCTCCTCCCCTCTCTCCGTCCATTTCCTCCTTCCCCTCATTCTGTCCATCCCATCTTCTATCTATCTTTACATGTCCCCAGCCAGGTTCATTGACATGTGTGGCCCCTGCAGTACAGTTCAATGAAGCAGGCCGATACTACTCCCACAATACACTTGTCCGTGCAGGGCAGGCTCTACGTCAGGGGATCAAAAAATCATTTATATTCCCCTGACATACAGGCTACCATGCAAAGCAGGTTGATAAGGAAGGGTCGTTACTTCTCCAATACGGCCTACCTCTTGTGCTTGGCAGGTTACATGTTGTGAGGTGGAAAACCACACACCCCTTGTGCACTAATGCACTTGGTCCATGCCTTGACCCCATCTCAAAAATTAGATTCCTTTAAGTCAGTAAAATACACTGCAACTTCAGCTGTCGGTTCTTCATTTAAAGAAAATATCCATCCACTGAGGCAAAATTTTGAGTTTTGGGAGGAGATACAAGTCATGGAGCCAAATCAGGGGAATAAGGCAGATGTAGCAATGTATTTTTGCCATAGCAATAACGTACGTACGTGTGTGTGTGTGTGTGTGTGTGTGTGTGTGTGTGGTGCGCGTGCGCGTGTGCGCGTGTTGGGGGGGGGGGGGGGTGCGCGAGCGAGCGATGAAAGACGACTTTCCAAACTAAACCAAACCCTTTTTCATGTCATTTACTGTAGTTGGTTCCCGTAATTGTTTTGCTAGTGGAAAGATAATCTATCAGCAGAATCCCTTTCGTATCCCAGAAAACTGATGCCATGACCTTTCCAGCTGACTGTATTGCCTTTGGTTTCTTTGATTGTGGTGAAATAACCTTTTTTCCACTGCTTTGACTGTCGTTTTTTCTGTGGGACACAGTAGGAGACCCAGTTCCATCTGTGCTCAGAAAATGGGTGAAACATTATTCAGACATTTTCATTCTGATGCATTTCTGATCTTGCATTAATGGTTGCAGCACCCACTTAGCAGATAAATTTTCTCATATCCAGTTCCACTATTAAAATGTGATATGGTCATTCAGATAACAGTCATACAGTTTCAGCAGTTTCTCACAGTTTCATTTGGTGATTCTCCATGACCATATTATGAACGTTCGCAGTAATTTCCGAGGTAGTGGCACATCTTGGCCGACTGCAACCCCCCAGGGGGTTCACCACTCTTTGGCGGGTTCGTGCTTGGCTAGCACGGAGCTCCAGCCTTTGCAGCATCTTTTTCCTTCTGTGCTGCATGTCTGTCCTCCTGCCATTCTTTTTCCCCGTTTTCCACTCCCTTTTCCTTTCTTTCTTTATTTCTTTCCCTTCCCCTCTCGTTACTCCTCTTCAGCATTTGAGGTTCCTCTTTTTATTCTTCCTCCCTGTGCGCTCGTGAAAGTAGGCCCGTGCATCTGGCACATAACAGGTGACTGGGTAACGCGTAATTCCCAGCCCCGGGTTGAAAGGTAGGTTTCGCATGTACCCCCTGGTAGAAGCTAGGCCCAGGGAGGGGTGACTGCCTGAGCTACAACCTTCCCAAATTGCAAATTGGTCCCTCTGTTGGGTGCTCAGGAGGCATGACCTGAGGTGTGAACAATCACCTAAGGTGGGTGTCCCCCCCCCCCCCCCCCCCCCCTCCCTCCCCCTCCGTGTGAAGGGGCCCCCCAGTTGTAAGGAGCACACCATTGGAGACACTGGCAATCATGCGGGATTTTTCCGCAAGTCAATTTACTTTACAATCAACGTCTACGAAACGTAAACATAATGAGACTAATGATTCAAAAGACCCTTCTCGCTGCACCACGGTTCCTCGTGGTCTTGCGTACTGAAGATGGTCAGTCCTTCGCCACAGTTAATCCGTTTATTATTCAGAAAGGTGTTGATGCAATTGCTGGCCCTGTGAAATCCTGCTCTCGTTTACGGAATGGCACTTTGCTTTTGGAGACTACTGGCCTGTCTCCCACCGGGCATCTCTGGCTCCCTTTTTGTTAACAATTTGACCACCTGTTGCATTTCTCCACGGCACTGTCTCATTGAGCGGCGTCTGCAGCTACATCTTGATCGTCTTTACTCTTGGAGCATTGACAATGGCTTTCACTTTTCCACTAACAAAACCATATGTATGAATTTCTGGCAACACCATTGATTTCTCCCACAATCTTAACATCTTCGTCCTGTTGCCCTTCCGTTCATTGAAACTATGAAATTCCTGGGGCTCATGCTCGATAGGGAACTCTGTTGGTCCTCGCATGTCTCTTACCTGACAGCCTGCTGTACGCGTTTCCTCAATGTCCTACGTGTCCTCAGTGGTACTTCCTGGGGTACCGATCGAACCACCCTCCTCCATATGTACTGGTCCCTTGTCCGTTCGAATCTAGACTATGGGTGCTTTGTTTATGCATTTGCATGTCCATCCCTCTTATGCTGTTTCGACACTATCCACCATCATGGCGTCCGTTCGGCCACTGGCTCCTTTTACACTATCCCGGTTGAGTCTGTATGCTGAAGTTGCTGAACTACCACTGTCCTACTGTCGTGACTTTCTCCTCAACGGGTATGCATGCTGTTTGTCTGCCATGCGTGGCCACCCATCCTATGCCGCCTCCTTCGATGATTCATTTGATCATCAGTATGGGGCGTGTCTCTCTTCTCTGTTACCTCCTGGAGTCCGCTATCGGCACTTGCTACCGCAGCTTAACTTCACACTACCTGCAACTTTCCCGGTGGATGTGAATGCTTCAGCAACTTGGCTTCGTGAAGCGGCCCATGATAACCTTGGCCTTCATTTGCTTCTTAAGGGCACTACTCCAGCCTCGCTCTATCGCCTTCAGTTTCACGACCATCGTATGGAACTTCTCGATAGTACCTTTACATACACTGATGGCTCTTGGACTGACTGTGTGGTTGGGTGTGCCTTTGTCATCGGCACCCATGTCTTTTGATATTGGCTTCTGGCACACTGCTCAGTATGTACACCTGAGCTCTTCACCCTGTATTAGGCCAAAGAGTACATTTGGCGACACTTACTTTTCAATTGTCCTGTGATCAGACTCAGTGCCCTCTAAAGTCTGTGTGTGCTGTACACCAGCCATCCCTTAGTGCAGCGGGCCCAGGAAAACCGTAGCTTGCTCACTCTTGGTGGAGCCGGTGTGATGCTTCTGTGGGCTCCTGGTCATGTCGGTGTGCCAGGAAACAAGGCTGCAGTCTTTGTACCTCAGCCCGCTAGTTCCTATATTCCCTCCGATGATTTTTGTGTTGCCATCTGTCAGGAGATAGTGTCCCTTTGTCGTCGCCAATGGCCCTCCCTTCATGGGAATAATCTCTGGCTTATTAAGCCTGTCTCAGCAGATTGGACTGCCTCTCGGCTGTCCCACCAGGAGGAGGTCATTTTAACTAGGCTGTGTACTGGGCACTGTGTTTTTAGCAATCATCATTTGATAAGTGGCACTACCCCACCAATTCGTACACATTGCACCCAAGTTTTAACTGTCTGCCACTTCCTGATGGAATGCCCATTTTTTAACCATTTACGTTCCCTCTTGAATTTGCCGTCTGAGGTACCGGCCATTTTAGCAAATGGTGCACAGGCTGTTGACCATGTTTTACTTTTTATCTGTCAAAGCAATATGTTGAAGGCCATTTAATTTTTAGTTTTGGTCGTCTGTTTCTGTATGGTGCCTTTTGTAGTCCTTTCTCCATGTCCCTATCTTTAGCTGTCTTCTCTTATGTCAGTTTTGACTGACATTTAGTCGTTTTTTTAACTCTTCTTTGCCTTCATGTTATATAGTTTTGACTTGGGCACATGTGGCGCCAGTTGTTTCTTGTGCCCTAAAGCAAAACAAACCAAAACCGACCCCAAAATGGATTATCATCTCAGCTGTCCCAGCCAAATTTAAACTCATTTGTCCACCTGGCAACAGAGTAATATGAAGGGGCAGAGTTTCCAGTATGTTCCGAAAACCAGCATGAATTTCCTTTGTCTTCATACCTTTATTTATAACATACTTAATCACTGCTTTATATCATTGTTTTTTTCCCATCATGGTGTATCACTATAGAGGTACTACAACAAGAGAAGTCTTCACAACATATCTGTGGCCAGAGCACTGACACATCATGTGTTTACTTTTGAAAGATTGGTGCACTAGTACTAGCATCTGGTGGTTAGACAAACTTTTCGAACTACCCTTGTAACTGGCTGCTCCATAGTAGTTCAAATGCACAACACATTTAATTTTATGCAAGTAGATGGAAGACTATTATCTAGCACACATATTAGAGACTGAACCCCGCAGAATTTCAGGGGAGAAAAGTATTATGAGGGAAGTAAAATTTGTCTGTGGGTGGTGGGGGTGCAGAATTTCATTTAGCCTTTAACTTGCCTGTGCTATGTGAGCATGTAACTTCGCGATTAAATGTAAAAAGGTTGGCTGTACAACAAGTATGTGTGAAGCTACAAGTGGGAAATGCAAGTCCACAGCCCATGAAGACAGAATGTGTGCAAACTCCCTACCATTGTGTGCGCTGTTTAGGTAGTCATCCTTTGTGAAACAGGTATAGCTCCTGTTATGCTGAGGCATGAAACATTTGAACTGCTCAGATAGCCATGCACATTAGCATGTAGGTTCTTGGATTCAGGGAGGCGCTCTGGCCCTGGATCAAATCTACTCTACAGATTAATGATCAGAGCCAGTGCGCTGTTGTGGATGTAATTTGTAGGCAGTTTCCTACATCACACCAGGGGAATACAAGGCTGGGTACTCACGCCGTGCCTCAATTACTTGATTCACAAACATCTAGAAAATAGAAAATGTTTGCACACTTTCACATTGATAGCACTAGGCACAGACAGTTGGTGTATGTAAATTCCGTTCTGGAGAGGGTGGGGAGTGACAGTGATAGGAAGTGCATCCGGCCGCACTCTACCAGTAACACTGCCAAATCCATAAATTAACATGCCCATCCCTTGTAGGTATAAAGGCCAGGAAAAAGATAGTGGTACTGTGGCGTGAAAAATTTGTCAGCAGGCAAGATAAACTTTTTCTGCAGAGGTTGAGAAAGAAGTCTTTTAGTGTGTGCTACCTCTTTTTGTTTTCTCTGTCAAGGGGCATATTTTTGAAACTAGTGCCAAGGGGCATATTTTTGAAACTAGTGCATAAACGCAAGATTAAACTAGTGAAATAGGTACAAGTATTTATGCTTGCAGCTGCTCCTGTAACAAAATCACTGAACTGTAGCCTTCATATCCTCCAAAGCTGACTTTGAATGCAGCACGTCATCTAAATAGAAGCATTCTCTACCAGGAATCCGTAGGCTTCATTGCCATCCTCTAGATGACCACCATATTTTCCAAGTAAAGAAAACAGTTTCATCAAAAAATGAACAATCCCTTAGAAAGGCACAAGAAAATCCTCAAAAAATGAACAATCTCTTAGAAAAAAAATAGATTACTAAATACTTCCACTGCATGATGAATAAAACTATGTTCAGAACATAAATGTCACCATGGAAGAACATTGGCAGATAGATATGTAAATAGACAGAACATAAATATAAGTTTAAACAGAACAGACCTGAAAATGGATGCTCTGCATCCAGCTGACTACATCCGAATGTCGAGTGAGCATCCAAGACTGTTTGGGCAATATTCATTACCAATATCATCCACTCACCATAGACGTCAGTATAATTTATGAGTGCAGTGCCAGTTGGTACAATTGGGAGGTGGGGATATACTAGGCATGGCCTACACCTGAATAGAAGTTGGCTGAGCTTATTGCAGGTAATATTTGGGGGGGGGGGGGGGGGGGGGCACCATCACACATAGCTAGATGCTTGCAGTTACTGTCGTGTGAGAGGTACCTTTTTAAATTAGAATCAGGATTCAGGTTCCTTGTTTTGAATTTCTATTACTGTAATGTGTGAAAGGTAGTGGGTATTACTTACTGACAATATCTCTATATATTTTTCCTTTTCGGCAAAAAAATAAAAAAACTTGGAAATGTTCAGAAAGTACCGTATGTACAAAGTGCCATGGCCGTGTGCTGTGCTGGTGACGGTGGAGGGGTGACGTAGGCACTGCCTGCCAAGACACTCCTTGATCCAGTGCGGCATCCACCTCTGTGCTCTCGAAAACAGCATGTTGTGCGCTTGTTTGGGGACTGCTGATTGTGGTCTGGGATGCTGGTTGTCATGCAGACTAGGGCCTGGTCGTCAAACATAGATTGATCAGGACTACAGGTGATGCTCACAAGTCGGCCAGAAAGTTATGTAATATTACCTCACAATGCCTTGTTATGTAGCAAAGCAATGCTTACATTTCTGCCTGCCTTGCTGTGAGATGTGTTGCATTTGCAATATGCCTTGTTGACATAACGATTGGCACACCAGTCCATTGTGGTACCTACTCTGTTTTGAGCTCACCTGCTAGTATTTATAAAAAATGTAAACATGGACAATAAAATTATTCTGCTTTGCAACATACAGAAGCACAGTTATTCCGCTTGATAATGGCTAAATGACTAAAATTTTGGTAGTGGTTCTAATAAATAAATAAATAAATAAATAAATAAATAAATAGTTTTACAATCAATGGAAAACATGAAATCCTTTAAAAAATTGGTGACAATAGTTTCCTTGTTCTGTTCATGGAACTACCTCACCCACAATGCTGTGGGAGTCAGTTAGGAACATTTCTAGGAGGATAAATAAAATTACAACATGTAACATACATCAAACAAACTATGTGCTTCAGGTAAACAAATGTAAACATTTTAAATGTTGGAGGAGTTGACTGGTAAATAGGCACATCATAGTTCTTGTGCTGTGACCTAGTTCCAAACAGTTGGGGTTTTGGTACTGGGAGTTGCCAAAATGAAAACAGCAATAGCAGCAAACGTTGACTAAAAGCATTAAACAGTTATAGAAAACTTAATAATGGGCAAAGAACGAGCAGGTGGTGTGTGTGTGCGTGCGTGCGTGCGCGTGTGCGTTAAAAAGCCTGAATCCTGTTTTTATGAACACATTTCTCATAATTTTTCAATATTCATACCAGTGAGTTACACAGCTAAGATGAGATGAAAGTACTAATATATGAACAATATTTGCTACTTGTATATTTATTTAAACAAATTATAATTGCCATAACACAACCAAGTTGACCTAAAGTGTTTATGCAGGACACATCAGATGAAAGAAAGCTTTTAACGTGTGACTGAAAACTTCCTGGTATTCACATGTGGTCTTCCACTTTTGTGAAAGCCTGTGGTAAACGTATGTTGCCAAGTGCTGCACACTTTTTTGAACTTTAGTAAAGGATGTTTGCACAACATAAAGATTGTCATTCAGTCTTCCTTTTCCTGAATGGCTGCTGCTGTTCCTTCTAAAGTAGTTCATGTTGTGTAGACCAAGTGAGGATACAGTGATGGGACACTGGACTCGTATTCAGTAGGATAGCAGTGATGATGATGATGATGATGATGATGATGATGATGATGTGTGACTAGGGCCTCCCGTTGGGTAGACCGTTCGCCAGGTGCAAGTCTTTCGAATTGACGCCACTTCAGCGTCGATGGTGATGAAATGATGATGATTAGGATGACACAACTCCCAGTCCCTGAGCGGACAGAATCTGCGACCCAGCTGGGAATCGAACCTGGGCCCTTAAAGGATTGACATTCTGTCGCACTGACCACTCAGCTAGAGCAGCAGTGCAAATCCTTGTCCAGTCATCCAGATTTAAATTTCCCTTGATTTCTGTAAATTGCTGAAGGTGGACACTGGAATACGTATTTAAAAAAGTCACGTCTCAGCTACTTTCCTCATCGGAGCTTGTGCTCCACCTAATTCCCAAGTCATTGACAGGGCATTAGACGCTAATGTTCCATCATGTTGTCAGTCAAAGGTGTGAGAAGCAAATAGATGTACTCTGATGACAGTGTAACAATGCACACATTTCAGTGTGTCGCTGGTGCTACAATATTCTAATTACCAGAATGAAAAGTGCTGCTATCATAGCACAGAAAAGGCAAATATTTGCTGGGCAGTGTTAGGGATGTAAAATAAGGGAGCTAGCTTTTCGACTTATCAGGCAGCTTCAAAGACATTTAAATCTAAACATCTTTATATGTTCACACTTTTCTACATGTTAGTATCAGTACCCATGTCATGTAATATAACATATTGTGTCAAGTAAAGTAACTCAATATATGATATCATGTCATATAATGTAAGACATGCCAACATGTCATCCAGCATGGCATTTCCAGTGTTTTGCAATATGACACAAAGTGTCATTAAAAGTTTAGGATGCATGCATCCTGACTGTGGGATATTTCCTATTATAGATGCTTCCATATCTCTAGAAGCACATAAATTTGTGTCTATACGTCTCACCATACATGTAACAAAGGGTGGGTTTGAAGGAGAAATGGTCTCCGCATGGAAAAATGAAACCCCCCCAATAGCGCGCGCACGTGCGCGGTTTGAACCGTTGTACCTCGCAAATGGATAAAGATTATTGGATGAAACAAAATTATTTTTGCTATCCATTTATCTATCTTCGTGCTGAGTTAGAACCAGTTCATACAAGTTCAAAAGTACAGAATGTGGTGTGCTTCAAAAATCTCCCAGAAAAATGTGTTTTTCGCACATAAGATCCAAATAAAGCAAGATTTTTTCAAATGGTTGAAACTTATCTAACACTATGGCACTATACACTGGTGGACCGAATTTGAACCATCTGCCCACACCAATCCATAGCTATTTAAGGATGAATGTTTTTGCAAATAAAATCTGAACAAGATTGATTGTCTTTGTACATAAAATCCAAATGGTGCACATACAAATGGTACCATCAACTGAGCGTAAATTTCAACTCAGTTAAAATCTTTTGTAAAAGGAATTAACCAATTAGCACAATTTACCTGGGCACAAGCTCTGGTTCATTGATCAAACCTTGCTTAGTATACTGTAACATACCTTCACTAGACAGATGTTCAAATGGGTGTACAAATAGCCACTGGTACAAGCTAAACCAAAAACTTTCTACATGATGTTACTTGCTCAAACTAGTTCCTAGTTTTCTTTGTGAAAGTGCTTTTTATTCTCAGTTGTAAGGTTTTAATCTGTCTTCAGAGCAGGGACAGGGTGATGGAGGATGGGACGTCACTCGCTGTATGCGTGGTGTTGAGGATTCGCGACCATACTTCCTTGACCAGGCTTCTCTTCTGTCCCTCTTTTACTCTATTTTAATTGCTTTCAGATTTGTTTTTCTGCCCCACCAGGTTTTCTGTTTTGGGTTTTGCACTTTATTGGATAGCAGACTGTAATGGATAAGGGATGGGGCAGCTGTAGGCGGTACGTAGTCTGCCCCATGCAGATCCCAAATGGTGCCTGCCTGCTGACTTCCTATCTCCTTAATCTTGATTTTATTATTGGCGGTACAAAAGATGTCCATTACATTTTTAGCTTCTTGCTTTCACTGTTATGACTCTGTCGACTAGATCAGAAAGTGTTCTCGGTGAATGTCTACTTCTGGATGCACCACTATTGAATCGAGGGGCTGATGACGACGTTTGGTCCCTCCCCCACCCAACCAATCATCATAACTCAAATAGGAACCGTGCGCCGAGCCCCCGCCCAAACTGCAATTCTACGCACAAACTTCCCACACAATTGTTACAGCACTGTAACGATAAATGTAGCCGCAGTCAGCTATTTCAGGTTGTTATGAATATACCCACCAGAACATCCCATCTGCCCTCCATCCGAACCTGAGTAAGACACAGTTTGATGACATGTCATCAAAATGAAACTGCTATAAATATAGGTATTACAGCTAAAGGCAACTTTAAGAGACAACACAGGAAAGTCCTGTGTGGAATACAATTCAATTAGGGAGACAGCGTGTGTGATTAGTTGGGGAAGTGGGGGAGTGAAGAAATAGGAATGTATTTGGTTTTTTTTGGCGCAGGGGGGGTGGGGGGGGGGGGGGTGCTGGGTGCTGGCTTGGAGCCAGGTGAATTAGCTGGTGTCTCAATTCTACCACATTTGTATCCTGATTCCTTGCTGCTCCCTCTTCACTAGTCCTCAGCCTTTCTCCCTACTCCCTTATCCACCCCACCCCACCCCACACCTCTTCGAGAGAACACACTGATGAAGGACATTGTCCATACAAGTAGCTTCAACTTCAGTCAAATTTCTGTGTGTCTACCACTCATCAACTCGATGACAACGTGTGTGGCTACTTTTACTCTTCCTATTATCAGTATTCCACATAGTGGTCCCCCTGCGGGTCTGGGGGTTAGAATAGGCCCGAGGTATCCCTGCCTGTTGTAAGAGGCACCTGGAAGGAGTCTCATTTCTTGGTGCTATAAGTTCAGGTCCCATTTTATGGTTTGATGTGCCACTTTCCAAATTCTACAGAAGTGCAAGCCATATGGGGATGGACACCTTAGGTGGTTCACGAGTTACCCATAGTGCCCTTAGATTCGATCGCCTGAACCTCTTGTCATGGCTTTGCATCTCCACCTGTAATTAAACTATTTGTGCGAGGACACTTTACAGGGTATGTCATCTTCTTTCGTTGTCTCCTGTCTTCTTTCGCCACTATGATGCTATTGGATTTCTCTGCGCCCAATATCCAGCACAGTAGCCAGTCTGTTGTGGTGGGGCCGTCATGTACCCATTTGGTGCTAGCCCCCTAACAACATAGGGATCACACTGCTGATGCCTGAACTGTAAACTCCCCACATATGCCAAGGAGTAGATGCCTGTCTTCCTGGGCCATCATGGCAGCTGGCCTTTGCTGTGGCTGGGTGGCACTCGTGGGGAGAGCCCCTGATTGGAGTAGGTGGCATCAGGGTTGATGATCCACAATGAAGTGGACTAAGTCATCTCTTGCTGGTGACCGTATGGATCCAGCAGTCTCCAAGAAGGCCAAGATCGAGTACAATGCTGACAGATGGGACACTAAATT
Organism: Schistocerca gregaria; assembly: GCF_023897955.1. Classification (NCBI taxonomy): domain Eukaryota; kingdom Metazoa; phylum Arthropoda; class Insecta; order Orthoptera; family Acrididae; genus Schistocerca; species Schistocerca gregaria. Next base: position 117,123,429 of record NC_064931.1, on the reverse strand, counting down.
GTTTCCCTCCGTCGCTACACAATGGGAGGAACATAGGCCTACAGAAAGAAGAGAGCCACATTTGCCTTGGTATTTATGCTGTAGCAGAATGGATGGGGACTCCTTTCTACCTATGAAGCCTCAATTTTTTGTTGAACATCTTGAGGATAAATTTGGGGAAGTGACAGAACACTCACCAACATGAGAAGTGATGCAGTCTTAATTCAGACAGCATCCCTAGCCCAATCCCGAGTGTTACTCGCTTGTGACTGGTTGGGTGCTATTCCTTTCTTCGTCACTCCCCATAAAAGCCTCAAAATGGTTCAAGAGATTATTTTCCATCACGACCTCCTTGTGCAGTCTGATAATGAGCTCTGTGCCAATCTAGAATGATGGGGTGTTCATTTCATCTGGTGCATTTGCAGGGGACCCAAAGACAACAGGGTTGCTACCAGTGGCTTCATCGTGGCCTTTGAGGGTGATTCATTGCTTCAAAAGGTCAAGGTGATGGTTTACCGCTGTTATGTTAAACCATACATCCATTCACCTATGCGGTGCTTTAAGTGCTGGAAGTTCGGGCACATCTTCCTGCTGCACTTCCAACGCCACATGGTGAGACTGTGGACATCCACTGCATCCAGATACTCTCTGTGCGCCTCCTCCCACTTGCATCAGCTGCGGAGAGCACCACTCCCCCTGCTCGCCAGACTGCACAGTACTCCAAAAGGAGCAGAAAATCATGGAGTAAAAGACCCTGGACCGGTTGACTTACCAAGAGACTAAACGTAAGTTTGAACCATTGCAGCCCGTTTGGTTGACGTCCACATACACTGCAGCTACAGTACCATAGCCATCACAAGTACCAGTAGTACTACACTCTGTGCCGCAAACAGTGGGCCCTCCAGGCCTCCAGAATACATCTGTCCCCTTGGTGGTAGGGGGAAAATCTTCCATTGCTCCCCAAGTACCTACTTCGGGAGCAAGGTCCCCCCCCCCCCTCCCCCCCCCCCTCCCAAACATAGGGGACAAAGGTCTCCTCCACCCAGCCGGAGAAGTCCGGAGAAGTGACAGCCTCCTCCGGCACCTCTCGTGCGGAAGGGTTCCTTTGGGAAAGTCTCCAGTCGCCAGTGTCTAAAGGAGCCAAAAGCTGCTGGACGAAGAGCTTCATGGTTTTCTTCCGTGCCTGAAGCTACTTCAGAGAAGTCCTCCCAGCAAGCCCCTAAAGAGAAGGGAGAGGGCAAGCAAGCAAAGAAGTCTGTTAAGGAAAAGGCCCCTCCGGCGGCCTCAACTCTACTACTCCATACCAATTCTGCACCTGCGGATAGATGGAGACCTCATTGTCCCCTGAGGACCTAGTCCTCACTGATGCCTCATCCACAATAGGAATGGATACAAATACTCAGTTGCTGGCAGCAGGTGACCCTGAGGCGTAACCTGCCTCCTTGCATGCTTCATGCCTTCCCAGCCTCACAATAACGTCATCCTCCAGTGGAATTGTTGCCGTTTTTTCCACCACCTGACAGAGCTTCGGCAACTGTTAAGCTTTACACCTACTATCTGCATTGCCCTCCAGAAAACCTGGTTCCCGGCAATGCGGACCCCTGCCCTTCATGGCTATAGGGGATATTACAAGAACCGTAGCGGCTATAATAGTGTGTCAGGTGGAGTTTGTGTCTATGTCCTGAACTCAGTTTGCAGTGAACCTGTGCCCCTTCAGACCACTGTTGAAGCTATGGCTGTCAGGATAAGGACATCACAGGAAATAACTGTCTGCAACGTATATCTTCCTCTAGATGGTACAGTACCCCTGAACGCATTGGCTGCACTAATTCATCAACTACCTAAACCTTTCCTCCTTTTGGCAGATTATAACACCCATACCCCCTTGATATGTGGCACTGTGCTTTCTGGCCAAGGTAGAGCTGTCGAAACTTTCCTGTCTCAACTCGACCACTGCCTCTTAAATAATGGAGGCCCCACACATTTCAGTGTGGCTCATGGCACTTACTTGGCCATTGATTTATCCCTTTGCAGCTCAGGACTTCTCCCATCTGTCCACTGGAGAGCCCATGATGACTTGTGTGGTAGTGACCACTTTCCCATCTTCCTGTCACTCCCCCAGTGCCATTCCCCTGTACGTCTACCAAGATGGGCTTTAAACAAGGCAGACTGGGAAGCTTTCACCTCTGCTGTCACTGTTGAATCTCCCCCACATGGTACCATCGGTGCAGTAGTTGTGCAAGTCACTACAACAATCGTTTGTGCAGTGTAAAACGCAATCCCTTGTTCTTTAGGGTGCCCCTGGTGAAAGTCAGTACCTTGGTGCTCACTGGAAATTGGGAAGGCCATTAAAGAGTATCAGTGAGCTCTAAAGCAACATAAGCGGTACCCTTCCCTAGAGCACCTAATAGCTTTTAAACGACTCCATGCCCGCGTTTGCTACCTTATAAAAAAGACGGAAACAGGTGTGTTGGGAGCGGTATGTCTTGACCATTGGGTGCCATACGTCACCTTCCCAAGTCTGGACGAAGACCACATGTTTGTGGGTACCAGACCCCAACAGGTGTTATTTGCATTAACATCAACGGCATGTTATCTACCTACGCAAACACAATTACTGAGCACTGTGCTCATCCCTCCGTGTTACAAGAATTATCCCCCAGCATTTCGCACCCTCAAACAGCAGATGGAAAGGAAAGCCCTCTCGTTCACTGAATGTCACAGTGAACCCTATAATGCTCCATTTACAGAGTGGGAGCTCCTCAGCATCCTTGCACATTGCCGTGACACAGCTCCTAGGCCAGATCGGATCCACAGCCAGATGATCAAACATCTCTCGTCTGACTACAAGCGACATCTCCTTGTCGTCTTCAACCAGATCTGGTGCGATGATGTCTTTCCAATGCAATGGTGGAAGAGCACAATCATTTCAGTTCTCAAACCTGGTAAAAACCCGCTTCATGTGGATAACTGTTGGCCCATCAGCCTCACCAACGTTCTTTGTTAGCTGTTAGAACGTATGATAAGGCAGCGGTTGTGTTGGGTCCTGGAGTCATGTGGCCTACTGGCTCCATGCCAGGGCTGTTTCCACTAGGGTCACTCTACCGTTGATAATCTAGTTTCCCTTGAGTCTGCCATCCGAACAGCCTTTTTCTGATGCCAACACCCTGATGCCATCTTTTTTGGTCTACGAAAAGCTTACAACACTACCTGGCGACATTGTATCCTTGCCGCATTATATGAGTGGGGTTTCCGGGGCCCGTTCCCAATTTTTATCCAAAATTTCCTATCGCTCCATACTTTCCGTGTCCAAGTTGGTGCCTTCCATAGTTCCCCTCATATCCAAGAAAATGGTGTCCCGCAGTGCTCTGTATTTAGTGTATCTCTATTTTTAGTGGCCATTAATGGTCTAGCAGCAATTGTCTGGCCCTCGGTCTCGTCTCGTCTTGTCTATATGCAGACGAATTCTGCATTTCATACTGCTCCTGTAGTACTGGTGTTGCTGAGCAGTGCCTACATGGAGCCATCTGGACTCAGTCGTGAGCTCTAGCCCATGGCTTCCAGTTTTCAGCCACGAAGTCATGTGTCGTGCACTTCTGTCGGCGTCGTACTGTTCATGCGGAACCAGAACTTTACCTTAACAGTGATCCACTCAGTGTAGTGGAGACGTATCAATTCTTAGGACTGGTTTTTGATGCCCAATTGACGTGGTTTCCTCATCTTCATTAGCTGAAGTGGAAGTGCTGGCAGCACTTCAGTGCCCTCTGCTGCTTGGGCAACACCAACTAGGGTGCAGATCACTGTACACTGCTGCAGTGCTGCAGAGCTCTTGTTCAATCTTGCCTTGACTATGGGATTCTAGTTTATGGTTTGGTGGTGCCCTCGGCGTTGCATTTACTTGACCCATTGCACCATTGTGGCATTAGACTGGCAACAGGAGCTTTTAGGACAAGTCTGGTGACCAGCATCCTAATGGAGGTAGGAGTCCCTCCATTGAAGTTTAGATGTGCACAACTGCTCACCAGTTACCTTGCACACATTCATAGTTCTCCTGAGCATCCGAATTACTGTATCTTTTTCCCATCCACGGCGGTTCGTTTCCTGCATTGGATACCCAGGTCAGGGCTTAAGATTGCGGTTTGCGTCTGATCTCAAGTGGAGTCCTTGCCTTTACCACCTATACTCGAGGTCCATTCAGATACACCTCCATGGTGTACACCTAGGCCAAAGCTTCACCTGGACCTTTCATATGGTCCTGACTACTCAGTTAACCCTGCAGCTCTCTGCTGTCACTTCCTCTTGATTCTTGACATGTACTGGGACCATGAAGTGGTTTGCACTGAAGGCTTGATGGCTGATGGTCACGTTGGCTTTGCATATGTTCATGGAGGACATATTGAACATCACTCTTGCCAGATGGCTGCAGTGTTTTCATTGCAAAGCTGGCAGCCATTTCTTGTGCTCTTGAGTGCATCCACTCATCCCCTGATGAGTCGTTTCTTCTGTGTACTGACTCCTTGAGCAGCCTACAAGCTATCAACCAGTGCTACCCCCACCATCCTTTGGTAGCAACCATCGATGAGTCCATCTATGCCCTGGAGCGGCCCAGTCATTCTGTGGAGTTTGTTTGGACCCCAGGCCACGTTGGAATTCCAGGAAATGAACTTGCCGACAGGACAGGCCAAACCGCTCATGGAAACCGCTTCTGGAGATCGGCATCCCTCTAACTGACCTGCGATCATTATTACATCACAAGGTTTTTCAGCTTTGGGAGACAGAATGGTGTAATCTCAGTACGCACAACAAACTGTGTGCCCCTAAGGAGATAACAGATGTGTGGAAGACATCCATGTGGGCCTCTCGCAGGGACTCTGTGGTTCTCTGCTGGCTCTGCATTGGTCATATGTGACTAACACATGGCTACCTTCTCCTTCGCGAGGACCCATCTTGGTGTCACTGTGGCTCACATATGACTATTGTCCACATCTTGCTGGACTGCCCACTTTTAGTCACTGTGCAGCGGACTTTTAACCTTCCCAGCATCCTACCTTTGGTGTTGGGCGACAGTGCCTCAACAGCAGATTTAGTTTTACATTTTATTCGTGAGGGTTTTTTTTTTTTTATCACACCATCTAAGGGTGGGCATTCTGCCTTCTTTCTTAGATCACCGCCCTCCCTCCATTTAAACTGTTACACTTTCTTTGCGTTTGTTTGTCTTGGTGGTCCTCTTTTCCCTACATGTGTTTATCTCGCCTTGTCTTTTTGGGGTGGACATTTTAATGTGTTGATTGTGGTGTATATTTTAGGTGTGGTGTTGGGTGTTTTTGTATCTTGAGCCTTGCTTGTCAGGAAAAAGGGACTGATGACCCTGTAGTTTGGCCCCCTTGTGGTGTGTATTTTAGGTGTGGTGTTGGGTGTTTTTGTATCTTGAGCCTTGCTTGTCAGGAAAAAGGGACTGATGACCCTGTAGTTTGGCCCCCCCAAACCAACCAACCACATAGTGGAAGGCTTGTCATTAATGTGTCTCAGAAAAAGAAGCAGGCCAAGAAATTGTCTTCTTGGCCTGACAATGAAAGACAATATTTTTTAAGCAAAAATGCACCTATTTTTTGTTGTAGTCCCCTTTGAGGCCCAATTATTTACTTAAAACATTTTTCTAATGAAATGATTTCATCTCTGAAGTGTGACTCTAAAAGGCTGCAAAATACACATTTATAGCTATAAAAACCTCTTCACATGCTCAAAACACTTTCCATCAACTTTTTTTTTTTTTTAAATGTGACAGATGCAACTTGTAGGGTGCACAGTTCTGGTAACTACTCCAACATTCATAGTTACATTCTGTCAGTTTTCTGATTTTTCAGAGCACTTTTGTGGAAAAATAAATTTCCCTAAAAAGATTTTCTTCTTCTTTTGCTATCCATGCCTCTTTGTCTTTTTTTACCAGAAAACTTGCATACCATTTGTCAGTTCTTATGTACACAGTTTTCTAGGTAACCAATGAAAAAAATCCCTTATGCGTACCAGAAAACATTAGCCATGTGAAATCAACACTGCCATTTCCAGGAAAGGAATCTGTGCATAATATAGGTTGAATTTTGTGATAAATGGTCAAAATTTTATTTAAAATTGATAGCACAACACAGTCTCCTTTCATTTTCAAGCTATTGGTATTTATATCTGGTAGATGGTTGCACTTGGCGTGCCCAATTCCATACCTGCGCTTCCGGAATCACAGTAATAACTTTCGTCATATTTCATAAACGGTTTAAGATATTAAAACGGTTTTTTCTTCAAATGATAGCACACAATGAGGCATGTATGTTGTATGATAAATACTTGAAACATTTTTGTTCACCAAGATATGGAAGTAACATGTCCTCAGTAGCAAGAGGGAGAGGGTCAGCAGAATGGGTCACATAAACACAAGTCAACATCTCCTCAGCACCTGGGAAGTGGCAGAGCATATCAGTGAAAGGGTTAAACTTTAACCTACATATTTCTTTCTACCTGTGACTTTTTGATGCAGTTTCCACTCTTTCTGTTACTTGATATTCTAATGACTTCTGTCTTCCACTTTGGCTGTCTGGGATTGTGTTTTATGTACCTTTGGGAAAGTAGTTTTAATTTTTTAAATTATTAATGTGTGCTGTATTTATTATTCTAGCTCTATGCACTTCCTGTCGGTGATAGTCCTTGAAAGTTGAATGAATAAATCTGCACCATGTATCCCCATCCAGTTATTCAGGTTTAAGTTTTCTGTTGTTTCCCTAAATAATTTAAGTGGAAGGCACAGTGGATCTTGCACAAAGGCCACAGTTAATTTCCTTCACTTTTCTCATCTCATCTAAGTTTGAGCTGTGTCTCTCATGACATTGACCTCAAGACTATGTTAAATCATAATCTTCCTTCCTTTCTACTGCAAGTTGGTTAGTGACTAAATGTCTTGCATACATGTGTGGTTTTCATATCTTTCTTAATATCCCCCAACATCAATATTGGTGTTTCATAGTCTGTAACACATTAGTGATAGATTCAACATTGAACCTACCCACTCATGAGACATTTATGAAAATAATTAACAATTGCAATGGTGCTTCTTCCCTACATTACTATTGAAAAAGTCAGTTGAAAGTATCTATGAATTTTATTTGTGTGTAGTTTTTATGTGGTACATGTCTCAAAATAAATAACATGATAAAATTGTAAAAGTTATGTACAACAGTTGTTTGTATTCACAAATTATGTGCAGTGCTCTACCTCCCAGCCAATGATAACTGTATTGTATTTTTTCAGATATTGGTGATAAATTTGTTCAGAAGTACAAAGCAGTGACTGTAAACATGTAGCAAGACTGAAGGAAATTGTTAGCAGTGGGGTAAGTGAGGACAAAATATGCTTTGATATGCCCTTGCAGAATAGTATGTTTTGTTCTTGGTGCCAGTAAACAGAACAATTTGAACATTTATTCAGAATGAGATGTTCCTTCTAATTGAGAGGCTGAAATATAATTGCAAAATGTGTTTGGATTGAAATACACAGTTAAGAAATAAAATATTACATGACAGGCTGATGGAGTTTGTGAAGATTTCTTGTATTGTTAGTAGTTTGTGGTCATATTCAGTTTCCTTTTACTTGCAAGAAAATTACAACCTAGCAGCAAAGAAAAATAATAAATGGATGTTTCATACCAAAATTAATTGGACATTGATGTTGTTTGCTTGTAATTTTCTTGTGGTTCAAGTTGTTATTTGTAGTGAACACGTTCGATGGTTTGTAGATTGAACTTCCCACTGTTTATACATAAATGTTCCTTGTGAATATAGCCATGTGAGTTCTGTAGGTTGTTACTACAACTGAATACTACCTGTTACTGGAAGAAAATAATTGTGCTATAACGAGTCACAACCATTGAGCTTTATTTTATTTTTCTACATGATATTAAGAACCTGTTTTGTGATAAAAAGGTGTATACTTCTTGGCTCATCTGTCTTTGATTCCTCTATGTAGTGTTCTTTATGTTCTATGGTCCAAATAACTATTGACTGGTTGGAAATCGCCTGAAGATAGCTTTACACTGTGAAATTATTAATATTATATCTTCATAGTCAAAGAGAGTGCAAGTCTTACAGTTGATCCAGTGACAAAATTGTCTCTGCTGTCAGCAACATTATGTTGTCTCCTTTAGGGGATTTGTGACTTCTTTGTTAGCTCATATGTGGCAACTATGGGGCCCTGATCCATTGTGGCATTCCTTCTTTTCCACATGGTGCAGTATCCACCTCCTCCCCCCCCCCCCCCCTCCTCTTCCCTCCTCCCCTCTTTCCGTACTTCCCCAGGACCTCACAGATCTGTTGTGAGCATACGTTTGGCAAACATGTGCATCCAAGCTTTTGCAGTGCTACTCCAGGTTTCTGTAGTGCAAATCTACTCTCTAGCACTATCCTGTGCATCCCCCCCCCCCTCTTTTTCCTTCCCAGAGACCCAGCCAATAATGATTGGGTATGTGACATTGAACTTGGGAGTTCCTGATCTGGGGGTTGCTAAACATGACCAGTAAACCAGAAAGTCTGAACAGGCTTCAGTGACCACTGTTGGGTGTGGCAGTGAAACATTGTGTGTATCAGAGAACAGAGGTCTTGGCTTGACTGCTTGTATCATGAGAAAGTAAAACCCTCTATTTAAAAAATGAAAGGAAAAAATCCAACCTCAATCTTAAAGCATGCTGCACACCAATTACACCCATAATCGTAAATTAGGGATAATCACAGGATGTGGTGCCACATAACTTGGCACTACACAAAACTGGTGCTAATAGCATAGGGACATAGGTAACACAAACAGCACAGATCTGTAAGTCCACCGTATCGGTGATAAGTTGAGAAAACCGTCCTGAAACACATGCGCTACAAAATGCCACTGTTTCCTGTGCATGTACCCTGACATCAATACGGGATATGATCACCATCCACACGCACACAGGCCGCACAATGGGTTGGCATACTGTGGATCAGGTGGTTGAGCAGCTGCTGGCGTATAGCCTCCCATTCTTGCACCAGTGCCTGTCGCAGCTCCTCAAGTGTCATAGGGTTTGAAAATGTGCATCAATACATCGACTGAGAGCATCGCATATGTGCTCGATGGGGTTTAGGTCTGTAGAACAGGCAGGCCACTCTATTCGCCTGATATCTTCTGTTTCAAGGTGCTCCTCCACGATGGCAGCTCGGTGGGGCCGTGTGTTATCATCCATCAGGAGGAAGGTGGGACCCACTGCACCCCTGAAAAGGCAGACATACTGATGCAAAATGACATTCCGGTGCACCTGACCTGTTACAGTTCCTGTGTCAAAGATGTGCAGGGGTGTATGTGCACCAGTCATAATCTCACCCCACGCCATCAAACCATGACCTCCATATAGGTCCATTTCAAGGACATTATGGGGTTGGTATCTGGTGCCTGGTTCACACCAGATGAAAACCCGGCGAATATCACTGTTCAGACTATACTCGGACTCGTCCGTGAACATAGCCTGGGACCACTGTTCTACTGACCATGTACTGTGTTCATGACACCAGGCTTTATGGGCACTCCTGTGACCAGGGGTCAGTGACTGTGTGTCTGGAGACAACTGTTCCAGTGGTTGCAGGAAGGTCCCGAGCAAGGCTACCTGCAGTACACCGTGGTCGTCTGCGGGCACTGATGGTGAGACATCGATCTTCATGTAGTGTTGTACACTGGGGATGTACCTACTATAGCACCTGGACACGTTTCCTGTCTGCTGGAATCGTTGCCATAATCTTGAGATCACACTTTGTGGCACACGGACGGCCCGTGCTATGACCTGCTGTGTTTGACCTGCCTCCAGTCACCCTAGTATTCTACCTCTCATAATGTCATCAATATGTGTTCTTTGAGCCATTTTTGACACACAGTCACCATTAGCACGTCTGAAAACATCTGCACACTTACTCGCTGCATCATACTCTGACGTGCACCAACACACCTCTGTGCATGTGGACTGCTGCCAGCGCCACTGTCGTACAACCGCAGGTCAAATGTACTGCATGGTCATACCCCGAGGTGATTTAAACCCCCAAACCGCCCACCAGAGCGTTGTTTCATTGTGTATAAGCATTATCCTTAATTTATGAGTATGAGTGTAGATGAATGGCTGTGAGGTGTGTCAGTGATCATTGGGCAGCCTCTGGGATACCTGCTGCACTCCAGCTGTATCGGACTTCTTCGGGTCTGTCTGGATCGACTTGTTTCCCTAATGGCTGGTAGGGCTTCTCTATAGCCTTGAATAATAATAATAATAATAATAATAATAATAATAATAATAATAATAATAAAACTTCATACAGTATCGTTGGACGCGTAGGTTACAATGATAACACCCAACCAAGATGCCTCAGGTTTTCAGCCCATCTAGGAAATCTTCTAAAACTACTCATGACAGTTATAGTTGTGGTTGTTAACATATTCATTGTTATTGAGAAATAAGAGGTAAAATTTTAAAAAATCCCCATTTTTACATTTATAAAGCTTTAGAAGGACTAGCATTGTCAGCCAAGTCAGTAAAGAGGTTGAGAAGTGGCACACTGCTTTAGTGAACAGGCCACTGAATTCTAAAATGCTTCATGAGTACCTGCTCACCAGTGATCTACTAAAGGTACTGAATTATAACAAACTAATTGTCAGCTGCAGGAACAGTATGTACCAAGATAGAAATGATCTGCTTAGCAATGGAAAAAAAGAAGGTATAGTGGAAGTTAGCAGTATTATGAAAAAGGGTAATGGAAAACTGCAGCATCCATACTTAGTTTTGATGCTACCAAACTTCCAGAGTACATTTACAGAGGCTACATTTGCCTGAAAGTCTGACTGCACATTGCCTGCCACATGCACTGTTTTAAGTGCCAAGGGTTTGGACATACCACTGTAGGGCATACAGGTTAAACTACATGCTGCAACTGTTTTTTTACATTCACATGAATGATGATCCAATGTACAACAATGGATAAGTGTTTCAGTTGCTACAACAACTCTATTTATTGTTGACAAAAAAATTCAGATCAGGGTCATGCAACACATACCATACTCTTTAAAGCAGTGTTCTCTGACCTTTGTCAAAACATTCACCTCAATAACAAAGCATCCCACTCCTAAGACACAGACTGTATAAAGTACTGTCGACACAAGCTCCTGAAACTGAAAACGTAATTGCCATGCACACCAGTGGACAAATATGTAGAAATGAGGAATGCTGAATGGCTAGTGGCCAGATAACAGTAGGCCATGAATATTTCTTTTGATGCTCAAATGAAGACAGAGAGAAAAAAGTACTATGACGTAAAATAAAGCTTCACTGCGACCAAGAAAAGGAAAACATAGAATCAAAACTACATCAAATGATGAGAGGTGAGTGTGATGTCATCTTCAAAGAGCCAGTAGTCCATAGAGTGGCACACTTGATGTAGCGACTTCCCCATTCTTCCTCCTGCTTAGGAATTTCAGTGCACATAGTGTCATGGGTGAGTATCAAGCACTCTGGAAGGGGTCTTCTGAAGAGCAACTACTTTCTGGTTTTGACCTGTGGTATCTCAAAGGTGGAACCCAACACATTTTAAAACATCTCATGGCTTGATCTCAGCCAATGATCTCAGAATTTCCGCTTCCAGTCTTCTTATCTCAATACAATGGTCTGCACACAATGCTCTCTGCAACAGTGTGATCCTGTCAATAAAATTCTTCTGGGTTTGTGACCAGATTGTCAACTATAAAATTCTGAGGTTTTGGCTACTGTTGCAAGACACCTCCCTCAGGGTGTATTGCTAACTGCTGAATGGGTATTAGTTTGATTACTTACATACTATGGAGGATTGCTGTCACTGGATGTGAGGGTAAGGAGGAAGGATATTAGGATGATCTTTTCTTGGGCTTTGCATTGCGTGTTATCATTGGCAGAAATAGGTGTTTTCCATTGGAGTATCCTTTATTGCTTGCCGTTGGTGGAAATAGGCGAATAGGACATTGAGCATTGACTGCAGTGTGACGCTGTTTACTAACTGCCTAGTATCGACTAGTGTGCATCAGCACGCTGTTTCCCTCTGCCACTGTGGCCAACCGTGTGTCTGTTGCTTTGCGAGAGCTTTCCTTCTACAAAATTATCACTGCTGGCAGCCAAGACGCTGGGGAGTCGGTACTAGTCTTCTCTATTCATGTTGTTGGCTATTTCTATAGTCTCTCTGAGCTTCCTCCTAGAACTAAACAGCTGTTTCACCAGTACATGGGCCACTCGAAATTAAATCTTCATTCTGCAATGTCCCTGGTGTTCCGCCACTGCTGATTTGTTGTATTGTTTGAGATGGATATATGTCTCATGTTCAGATAACCTTGTGCTTATTGGACACCCTGTCTCACCTACATACACCAGTCCATATTTGTACTTGATTTCATAAACTCCAGTGGCATGAAACTTGTCAATTGTATCTTTTGTCGAGCCCAGAATTTCCTTTATTTTGTTGTTGCTATGAAAAATCACCTTAATACCTGCCCAATGGAGAATTTTGCCCAGACGTTTTGTGACCCCTTGTACGTGTGGTAGCAGGACCGTGTTCTGTGCTTTGTTCTGCATTTCCCTGTTGCCTTCCTACTTTGGTGCCATAATTTTATGTATCATCCTCATGTCGTAGCCTTTAGCTCCATAAATGGACCTGAGATTTTGTAGTTTAGCTTTGAGATTGTGTTCACTGATCCTGTAGGCTCTCTGAGCTAAAGTTTGCAGTGCTGATTTCTTTTGCATGGGATGGTGGTGGAAGGATATCTGCAAGCTAATGCATCACTGTTTGATGACCACCTTTTTAGGTGGAAACGGGTTTTCTGTAAGCAGACGGACAGCATAGCTATGGGTTCCCCTCTATTGCCTGTCGCAGCAGACAGTTTTATGCAAGCGTTCAAAGAAACAGCACTTCAGTCCTCACCATTACGCCCAGATTGCTGGCTACAATGCTATGATGACACCTTTGTCATCTGGCCACAGGGAGAAAAAGAGCTTCAGAACTTCCACCACCATCTCAATGAGCAGCACAGCAAAATTCACTTCACTATGGAGATAGTAAAGAATGGGGTACTGCCTTTGCTTGTTGTGGAAGTTTACCATAAGCCTGATGGCAGGCTTGGACACAGAGTTTATAGAAAGCCCACCTACACACAGGTACCTGCATGCATCCTCTCACCGCCATCCTACGCAAAAGAAATTGGTCCTGAAAACTTTAATTAAGAGAGCCTACAAGATCAGTGCTGAACACAGTCTCAAAGCAGAACTGCAGAACATCAGGTCCATTTTTGGAGCTAATGACTACGACATGAGGATGATTCATAAAGCTATGGCGCCAAAGGAGGGGGGCCACAGGGAAATGCAGAAAGAAGCACAGAACACCATCTGCTACCATACATACAAGGGGTCACAAAACTTCTGGGCAAAATTCTAGGTTGGGCAGGTATTAAGCAGATTTTTCATAGCAATGACAAAATAAGATGTTCTGGGCTTGATGAAAGATACAATTGACAAGTTTCACACTTCTTAACATGTGTACCATAGTTACCACTCCTTTCCACTTATAAATTCTTGTTTCTTAAATAAGTTGCCTTTAAAAGTGATAAATTTTTCGTGTCGTACATTAATTTTTGATTATTTAGAACTTTAACAGTGGTTTAATGTGAAGCAGTAACAATTTACAATCTCTTGGGTAATTTTAAAACCTCGCAATAATGTAAATTATGTATTTATTTTTCAGTATTGTATAGTATACATGTATGGGTCGTTTGTCCACACACAATATGTATTAAAGGTTTCACACTATTTCCTTTATGTTGAATATTCAATGAACAGTCTAGATCACGTGTAAATTGCTTATGTTTTGTTTGGTGACCTGTTTTGGTCTTTTATCAGACCATTTTTGTACTCTGTAAAAGAGAGTATTTCATACTATAAATGATCAAAGAATTAATACAATCATAGAAGTAAAATAACATAAAATAAATGTATGGTATACCCTTGTTGACAGCAGGCGCATAGTGGAACAGGCTGCTCTGGAGGCATATGAAACACTGCTGAGGAGCTCAGTCACTCATGGTTTTATAGCGAAAGCTCAGCGAACTGCCTCCTGCATATCACCACCAATGTGTGCTGCATTTTGTAATCCATATTTTAGACATGTCGTGGTCATTGAATTTGTACAAAAAGAAGTAGTGTGGCATTGTAAATGATAATTTTGCAACTATTTTATGACAATTGTACAACAGGCAACTAAAAACTTACATATATGTAAAAGACAACTGCAGATAACTCCACTGAAAGCAGTGCTCATTGACTCCATCACTCCTTACTGGCTGTCACTACATTTTTGGCTCATGGCGGAACTTAACAGCTCACATTCATTTCCCTTGTAACCAACTGGCATCCTATCAACCATCTCTGCCACACTCCCATTGATAAAAGCACCTGTAGAAAGCAGCATATATTGATTTGAGCCAGTGTCGTTGGGCAAGACGTTATGCTCTATTTAAGAATAGTTTATAATGCATATCTTTTATATACATTCATAATATCCTTAACTGTTTTTTCTATGACTTAACTTGTAATAATATATGTTTACAAAGAGCTGTCACAAATAACAGTAATGGTTGTCTATGATTTACTATTTTGACATTATGCAGGAAGTGGTGGGCAGAGCTTTCGCTACAAAACCACAAGTGACTAAGCTCTACTTGACAGTGTTCTACTTGCCTCCAGAGCAGCCTGCTCCATGCCAAGGGTATGCCAGCCTTTTTTTGTGTGTTATTTTATTTCTATGATTGTATTCATTCATCGATCATTTACAATATGTAATACTCTTTCATACAGAGTAAAAAAATAGTCTGATGATTGTCTAAAAAAAGACTGAAACCAGTCAGCAAATGTGATGTATACAACTTACATGCAATCCAGACTATTTTGTTGAAATAATTTTAATACAATTTTATCGATCGCTGCTTTCCGAAGGACAGTGTTCGAAAAAATTCTATTTCCTTTGGTAGTGTATGCCAGTGAATTGATAGTCATGTTAGTTTTCATGTCAGATTATGTGCGTAGTGACAACATAGCCAGGCAGATGCACAAAAATGGGATACTTTGATAAAGTACAAAGATTCAGTGGTAGACCTTAATGAGTTAAATTGAAGCACATGGTAGTCTGATAAACAAATTATAGATAGATGTGACTTTAAATGGTACAATTTAAATGCTTTCATTTACACCTTGCAGCAGTATTAAAAGTTTGTACTTGCTGAAGGTATTGTTTATCTCAAAATGAAACTGCAGGACTGACTTTCCCTTTTGAATTACTTATGACTGTTGTTATGAAGCCAGCAATATATTTGGTACTTTTAACATGCACTAGACAATAATAGTGCTGCTGTTTACTAAATATATGTAAACACTTGTATCTGCATCATGTACAAATTTTAATCCACTGCAGAGATTTAATGCCATCCGTTAATCACTGATTATAAGTGGAGCATGAGGAAGGTACACAACTCTATAAAAAAAATCCTGCAGCCTCAAAGTGTGGTATGTGCTGATGAGGTGAAAGGCTGTTGAGGTAAAACAACCTCCAGTGGACAACCTCTTGGGCACCTGCCATCCTCCAATTGTGTAAGGCTTGCTCAGACATGTAGGGCTCTGCCTGGCCTGATGGCCTCCCTGCAGGTCTGGAGATTAGAATAGGCCCAAGGTGTTCCTGCCTGTCGTAAGAGGTGACTAAAAGGAGTCTCACTTGTTTCGGCCTTTAAGTGATGGTCCCCTGTAGGGTTTGACCTCCATTTTTCCAAATTTTCCCAAAGAGCATGCCAATTGGGGAAGGGTGCCTTACATGGTGCATTGTGTCAATCATGCACTGATACGTCATACGTCCTTCATCAATGTGGCTCTGAACTTCCGCTCATTCTCCAGCTGTTGGGCGAGGTCACCCCCCTGGGTGCATTTTCCTCCATCCACTTAGCAGTATCGTTTTCTGCACTGACGATGATAATGGACTTGTTTGCACCTGATACGCAGCACGGTAACCAGTCTGTTGTGGTGGGGCTACCTGGTACCCTGTTGGTTGTAGCCCCCTGATGCATGTGTCATTAAGTCCCCACGTATTCCAAGGAGTAGATGCCTGTCACCCTGGAGCATCGGGAATCCTGGCAATGGCTATCCTGCCAGGTGGCCTTTGCTGCGGCTGGGAGGTGCCCGTGGGGAGGCATCGTGGTCAGTGGCATTAGGGCGGATGATACACAATGAGGTGTACTATGTCATCTCTTGCTGGTGTCCCAACACCAGCAGGCTCTAAGCAGTTGATGTCTAACTACAATGTGAAGAAGTAGGACCCCAATTCGTTCCCTTCCCTGGCCACACCATGGGAGAAGGTCATGTTAGGTATGGGAGCAGATCTTACTCCCCTCAGTACCTCGTATGTACGACGGCTGATGGGGTCGTCCTTCATGTCGACGAAGCCTCAGTTTTTTGTGGAGCATTTAGAGGACAAGTTTGGGGAGGTGGAGGGATTATCCAGAATGCGATTGGGGTCTGTCTTGATAAAAAAAGCATCCTCTGCCCAGTCATGGTTACTACTACTCGCCTGTGACAAGCTGGGGGATGTTTGTGTTTCCATCATGCCACATAAGAGCTTAAATATGGTTCAGGGTATTATATTTCACAGGGATTTCTTTTGAAGTCTGATGACAAGATGCGTGCCAACTTAGAGCGATGAGTCCAGCACGTACATAGGGGTCCAAAGGATAATCAGGTAGCCACCGGTGTCTTCATCTTGGCCTTCTAGGGTGACAAATTACCCGAGAAGGTCAAGGTGATGGTATACCGGTGTGATGTCCAGCCATATATCCCTCTTACGATGCGGTGCTTAAAGTGCTGGAAGTTCAGGCATATGCTTCCCACTGTAATTCCAGCATCATATGTTACTACTGTGGATGCCCCTCACATCCTGATACTTCATGTGGTCCTGCCTCCCATCTGTGTCAGCTGGGTAGAGCACCATTCCCCTTGTTCACCAGACTGCAGGATTCGCCATAAGGAATGGAAAATCATGAAATAAGACTCTGGACCAACTGACCTACACTGAGACTAAGAGGAAATTTGACCCCTGCTCTCTGCGGCTATAGGGGATATTACAAGAACCATAGTGAATATAATAGTGTGTCGGATGGAGTTTGCGTTTATGTACTGAACTCGGTATGTAGTGAACATGTGCCCCTTCACACTCCTCTTGAAGCTGTGGCTGTCAGGATAAGGACGATGCAGGAAATAACTATCTGCAATGTATATCTTCCTCCAAATGATGTGGTATCTCTGAACATCTTGGCTGCACTGATTCATCAACTCCCTAAACCTTTCCTTCTTTTGGGAGATTTTGATGCCATAACCCCTTGAGGGGTGGCACCATGCTTACTGGCCGAGGTAGAGAGGTTGAAAATTTACTGTCTCAGCTCGACCTGGTTCAATGTGGTTTGTGGCACTTATTTGGCCATTGATTTATCACTTTGTAGCCCAGGACGTCTCCCATTTGTCCACTGGAGAGTCCATAATGTCTAGTATGGTAGTGACCCTTCCTGATCTTCCTGTCACTACCCCGGCGTTGTGCCCATGGACGCCTACCAAGATGGGTTCTAAACAAGGCAGACTGGTAAGCTTTCACCTCTGCTGTCACCGTTGACTCTCCCCCACATGTTACGATTGATGTGATTGTTGAGCAAGTCACTAGAACGATCGTATCTGCAGCTAAAAATGTGATCCCTTGTTCCTTAGGACAACCCCGGCGAAAGACAGTACCTTCGTGGTCACCGGATATTGCTGAGGCCATTAAAGAGCACAGGCGGGCTCTAAAGCGGCGTAAGTGGCACCCATATCTGGAGCACCTAATAGGTTTTAAACGGCTCTGTGTCTGCGTTCGCGAGCTTATTAAAAGATGGTAACAGTAGTCTTAGGAGAGGTACGTCTTGACCATTGGATGCCATACGTCACCTTCCCGAGTCTGGACGAAGATCAAATGTGTTTTTGGGTACCAGACTCCAATAGGTGTCCCCAGCGTTACTATCAATGGTGTGTTATCTACTGATGCAAACGTGATTGCCAAGCACTTTGCTGAGCACTATGCTCGAGCCTCTGTGTCGGAGAATTACCCCCAGCCTTCCACACTCACAAATGGCGGATGGAAGGGAAAGTCCTCACATTCACTACACGCCACAGTGAACCCCATAATGCCTCATTTACTGAGTGGGAGCTCCTCAGCCCCCTTGCACATTGCCTCAACACAGCTCCTGGGCCGGATCAGATCTACAGTCAGGTGATTAAACATCTCTCATCTCGACTACAAGCCACATCTCCTCATCATCTTCAACCAGATCTGGTGTGATGGCGTCTTTCCATCGCAATGGTGGGAAAGCAAAATAAAGTAATGCTCAAACCCGGTAAAAACCCACTTGATGTGGATAGCTACATCTACATCTACATCTACATGACTACTCTGCAATTCATATTTAAGTGCTTGGCAGAGGGTTCATCGAACCACAATCATACTATCTCTCTACTATTCCACTCCCGAACAGCGAGCGGGAAAAACGAACACCTAAACCTTTCTGTTCGAGCTCTGTTTTCTCTTATTTTATTTTGATGATCATTCCTACCTATGTAGGTTGGGCTCAACAAGATATTTTCGCATTCGGAAGAGAAAGTTGGTGACTGAAATTTCGTAAAAAGGTCTCGCCGCGACGAAAAACGTCTATGCTGTAATGACTTCCATCCCAACTCGTGTATCATATCTGCCACACTCTCTCCCCTATAACGCGATAATACAAAACGAGCTGCCCTTCTTTGCACCCTCTCGATGTCCTCCGTCAATCCCACCTGGTAAGGATCCCACACCGCGCAGCAATATTCTAACAGAGGACGAACGAGTGTAGTGTAAGCTGTCTCTTTAGTGGACTTGTTGCATCTTCTAAGTGTCCTGCCAATGAAACGCAACCTTTGGCTCGCCTTCCCGACAATATTATCTATGTGGTCCTTCCAACTGAAGTTGTTCGTAATTTTAACACCCAGGTACTTAGTTGAATTGACAGCCTTGAGAATTGTACTATTTATCGAGTAATCGAATTCCAACAGATTTCTTTTGGAACTCATGTGGATCATCTCACACTTTTCGTTATTTAGCGTCAACTGCCACCTGACACACCATACAGCAATCTTTTCTAAATCGCTTTGCAGCTGATACTGGTCTTCGGATGACCTTACTAGACGGTAAATTACAGCATCATCTGCGAACAGTCTAAGAGAACTGCTCAGATTGTCACCCAGGTCATTTATATAGATCAGGAACAGTAGAGGTCCCAGGACGCTTCCCTGGGGAACACCTGATATCACTTCAGTTTTACTCGATGATTTGCCGTCTATTACTACGAACTGCGACCTTCCTGACAGGAAATCATGAATCCAGTCGCACAACTGAGACGATACCCCATAGCTCCGCAGCTTGATTAGAAGTCGCTTGTGAGGAACGGTGTCAAAAGCTTTCCGGAAATCTAGAAATACGGAATCAACTTGAGATCCCCTGTCGATAGCGGCCATTACTTCGTGCGAATATAGAGCTAGCTGCGTTGCACAAGAGCGATGTTTTCTGAAGCCATGCTGATTACGTGTCAATAGATCGTTCCCTTCGAGGTGATTCATAATGTTTGAATACAGTATATGTTCCAAAACCCTACTGCAAACCGACGTCAATGATATAGGTCTGTAGTTAAATGGATTACTCCTACTACCCTTCTTGAACACTGGTGCGACCTGCGCAATTTTCCAATCTGTAGGTACAGATCTATCGATGAGCGAGCGGTTGTATATGAGTGCTAAGTAGGGAGCTATAGTATCAGCGTAATCTGAAAGGAACCTAATTGGTATACAATCTGGACCTGAAGACTTGCCCGTATCAAGCGATTTGAGTTGCTTTGCAACACCTAAGGTATCTACTTCTAAGAAACTCATGCTAGCAGATGTTCGTGTTTCAAATTCTGGAATATTCCATTCGTCTTCCCTGGTGAAGGAATTTCGGAAAACTGCGTTCAATAACTCCGCTTTAGCGGCACAGTCGTCGATAACAGTACCATCGGCACTGCGCAGCGAAGGTATTGACTGCGTCTTGCCGCTTGTGTACTTTACATAAGACCAGAATTTCTTCGGATTTTCTACCAAATTTCGAGACAATGTTTCGTTGTGGAACCTATTAAAGGCATCTCGCATCGAAGTACGTGCCAGATTTCGCGCGTCTCTAAATTTTAGCCCATCTTCGGGATTTCGCGTTCTTCTGAACTTCGCATGCTTTTTCCGTTGCCTCTGCAACAGCGTTCGGACCTTTTTTGTGTACCACGGGGGGGATCCGTTCCATCTCTTACCAATTTATGAGGTATGAATCTCTCAATTGCTGTTGCTACTATATCTTTGAATTTGAGCCACATCTCGTCTACATTCGCATAGTCAGTTCGGAAGGAATGGAAATTGTCTTTTAGGAAGGCTTCTAGTGGCACTTTATCCGCTTTTTTAAATAAAATTATTTTGCGTTTGTTTCTGATGGATTTGGAAGAAATGGTATTGAGCCTAGCTACAATGACCTTGTGATCACTAATCCCTGTATCAGTCATGATGCTCTCTATCAGCTCTGGATTGTTTGTGGCCAAGAGGTCAAGTGTGTTTTCGCAACCATTTACAATTCGCGTGGGTTCGTGGACTAACTGCTCGAAATAATTTTCGGAGAATGCATTTAGGACAATCTCGGAAGACGTTTTCTGCCTACCACCGGTTTTGAACAAGTATTTTTGCCAACATACCGAGGGTAGGTTGAAGTCCCCTCCAACTATAACCGTATGAGTGGGGTATTTATTTGTTACGAGACTCAAACTTTCTCTGAACTGTTCCGCAACTGTATCATCGGAGTCTGGGGGTCGGTAGAAGGAGCCAATTATTAACTTAATTCGGCTGTTAAGTATAACCTCCACCCACACCAACTCGCACAGGGTATCTACTTCGACTTCACTACAAGATAAACCACTACTGACAGACACAAACACTCCACCACCAATTCTGCCTAATCTATCTTTCCTGAACACCGTCTGAGACTTCGTAAAAATTTCTGCAGAACTTATTTCAGGCTTTAGCCAGCTTTCTGTACCTATAACGATATCAGCTTCTGTGCTTTCTATTAGCGCTTGAAGCTCAGGGACTTTTCTAGCGCAACTACAACAATTTACAACTAAAATTCCGACTGTTCCGTGATCCAAGCACGTCCTGTAATTGCCAAGCACCCTTTGACATTGCAGCCCATCCCGCACTTTCCCGAGGCCTTCTAACCTAAAAAACCGCCCAGTCCACGCCACACAGCCTCCGCTACCCGTGTAGCCGCCAGCTGAGTGTAGTGAACTCCTGACCTATTCAGTGGAACCCGAAACCCCACCACCCTATGGCACAAGTCTAGGAATCTGCAGCCAATACGGTCGCAAAACCGTCTGAGCCTCTGATTCAGACCCTCCACCCGGCTCTGCACCAAAGGTCCGCAGTCGGTTCTGTCAACGATGCTGCAGATGGTGAGCTCTGCCTTCATCTCGTAAGCAAGACCGGCAGCCTTCACCAAATCAGATAACCGCTGGAATCCAGAGAGAATTTCCTCAGATCCAAAGCGACACACGTCATTAGTGCCGACATGTGCCACCACCTGCAGCTGGCTGCACCCTGTGCTCTTCATGGCATCCGGAAGGACCTTTTCCACATCAGGAATGACTCCTCCCGGAATGCACACGGAGTGCACACTGGATTTCTTGCCCTCCTTAGCCGCCGTATCCCTAAGGGGCCCCATTACACGCCTAATATTGGAGCTCCCAACTACCAGTAAGCCCACCCTCTGCGATTGCCCGGACCTTGAAGGCTGAGAATGATCCTCTGAAACAGGGCAGGTGGCTGCATCTGGCTCAGCCAGAGACAGTGCCTGAAACCGGTTTGTCAGACGCACCGGGGAGGCTTTCTGATCAGCCTCCGGGGACGCCTTTCGCTGCCTGCCACGCCTTGGAACGACCTCCCAATCAACCACAGGCGAGGGCTCAGCCCCACTGCGGGCAGCAACCGGGGCAACCACAGCGGCGGACCGATCTGGGGACAGACGGGACGAGGTTGACATCCCCGTGATACCCGAGTCCGGCTCCCCACACTGGTGCCCATTGGCAACAGCCTCAAGCTGCGCGACCGAAGTCAGTGCCGATTGCAGCTGTGACCGAAGGGATGCCAAGTCAGCCCTCATCTGAACACAGCAATCGCAGTCCCTGTCCATTCTAATCGGCCCATCATCCTCTCCAACATTCTGTGTAAGCTGCTAGAACATATGGTTTGTTGGCAGTTGTTGGATCCTGGAGTCATGTGGCCTACTGGCTCCATGCTAGGGCGGTTCCTATCAGGGTCATGCTACCACTGATAATCTTGTGTCCCTCGAGTCTGCCATCCGAACAGCTTTTTCCACACACCAACACTGTATTGCCGTCTTTTTTTTTTTATTTATGGAAAGCTTACTACATGACCTGGAGAAATCGTATCCTTGCCACTCCATATGAGTGGGGACTCCAGGGCCCGCTCTTGATTTTTATCCATAAATTTTCTGTCGCTACATACTTTCCATGTCCAGGTTGGTGTCTCCCATATTTTCCCCCATATCCAGGAGAATGTGGTCCCTCAGGGCTCTGTATTTAGTGTATCTCTATTTCTAGTGGCCACTAATGGTTTAGCAGCAGCTGTAGGGCCGTCCATTTCACCTTCTCTGTATGCAGAGGACAACTGCATTTTTTACTGCTGCTCCAGTACTGGTGTTGGTGAGCGGTGCCTACAGGTAACCATCCACAAGGCGCAGTCATGGGCTCTAGCCCACGACTTCCAGTTTTCAGCCGCAAAGTCGTGTCTCGTGCACTTCTGTGTGTGTTGTGCCATTCATCCGGAACCCGTACTTTACCTTAATGATGATCCACTCACTGTAGTGGAGACATATCAATTCTTAGGACTAGTTTTCGACACCTGATTGACTTGGCCTCATCACCTTTGTCAGCGTAAGAGGAAGTGCTGGCAGCACAACAGTGCCCTCTGCTGCCTGAGTAACACCATCTGGGATACAGATCGCTCTACATTGCTGCAGCTCTACAGAGCCCTTGTTCAATTCCACCTTGACTATAGGAGTCTGGTTTATGGTTCGGCGGCGCCCTCAGCATTGCGTTTACTCGACACACTGCACCACTGTGGCATTTGACTAGCAACAGGAGCTTTTAGGATGAGTCTGGTGACCATCGTCGTGGTGGAGGTCGGAGTCCCTCCATTGAAGGTTAGGTGTGTACAACTGCTCACCAGTTATGTTGCACACATTCGTAGTTCTCCTGCACATCTGAATTACTGTCTAGTTTTCCCAACCACTGTGGTTCATCTCCCGCATCGGCAGCCCGGGTCAGGGCTTAAGATTGCGGTTTGCATCTGATCGCTTCTGTCTGAACGGGAGTCTTTCCCTTTACCACCTCTGCTAAAGGTCCATTCACGTACACTTCCAGGGTGTAAACCTTGGTCAAAGCTTTGCCTGGACCTTTCACATGGCCCTAATGACTCAGTTACTCCCGCAGCTCTCGGCTGCCAATTCCTCTCGATTCTGACGTGTGCCAGGGCTCTGAAGTGGTTTACACCAACGTTTCGTTGTTGATAGTCACGTTGGCTTCGCCTACGTTTACAGAGGCCGTATTGAACAGCACTCCTGTCCTGATGGTTGCAGTGTTTCACTGCAGGGCTGGTGGCTATATCTCGTGCTCTTGAGCACATCCATTCGTGCCCTGGGGAGTCATTTATTCTGTGTACTGACTTCCCTGAGCAACCTACAAGCTATCGACCAGTGCTACCCTTGTCATCCTTTGGTAGTGATCATCCAGGAGTCCATTTATGCCCTGGAACGGTCCAGTACTTCAATGGCATTTGTGTAGACCCCAGGTCACTTCCCAATCGCAGGCAAGGAACTCACTGACAGGCTGGCCAAACAGGCTACACGGAAACTGCTTTTGGAGACCGGCATTCCAATAACTGACTGTATTTATTATTTTGCCACAAGGTTTTGGGAGACTCAATGGCATAGTCTAGTATGCACAACAAACTGCGTGCCATTAAAGATACTACGAATGTGTGGATGTCCTCCATGTGGGCTTTTCGCCGGAACTCTGTGGTTCTTTGCGGGCTCCGCATTAGCCATGCTTGGACGACCCACGGCTACCTCCTGCACCGGGAAGACCCACCTCAGTGTCAGTGTGGAGCCCAGTTGACAGTGGTCCATATTCTTTTGCGCTGTCCCAGTTTGGCTGCCCTGAAACATCATCTTCGGTTACTGGACTCGTTATGATTACTTTTAGCAGACAACACCTCATTGGTTGATTTGGTTGTATGCTTTATACATGAGGGTGGGTTTTATCATGATCTGTGTTTTAGTGCTTGTCCTTTGTCCCTTAGTGTCCTCCATCTTAGTGCTCTTAGAATGAATGTTTTAATGTGTTGCTGAGTGACTAGTTTATCCTTTTATTTTCGTGGTCAGCCTTCCATGGTAATCTGCTCTCCTATTTTACTCTCTTCTACCTCTTTCTTGGGTCTCTCTGTGTTTTTCTTGTCCTCTTTTGTTCCTTGTAGTGTTTGTTGCTCTTCTGTCATTCTTGTCGTTTTTCCTGCCTCTCAGTATTGTGCTGTATGTCTAGTTTGTTTTATTCTCTCCCTTGTTGAGTTGTTACAATAGGACAAAGGGACCGATGACCAAGCAGTTTGGTCCCTTTCCTCCCTTTTAAACAAACAAACCAACAAACCAAGCAACCAACCAACCAGGGCTGTTGGATGTTTCCCTAGCGTCTCGTGGGATCCTTGTGGAACAGTCTCACCAAACTGCTACTCTTGACGGAATGGATGTACCATCAGGTAATACCTACACCCACTCATCAAAGAGAGCTCAGTTGATCAGTCCTCCCAAGGGGAAGCCTCAGAATTATGGTAAAAGGGTGTTAGTGTGGTATAACAGTTTGATTGTAATCAAGGGAACGGGGGAAACTTTGAGAAGGTCTCTCCTTTCTATATTCACAAGGCATTGGAAGATTGCTGGGTCCCTGGAACACTACTTGTTGAAACTGCTACCAACAAGTATCTTAAGCATTTGGGATGTACGGCCTTAGCTGACTACCCAGTCGAGGCTGAGTTGCATAACACCCTTAACTTTAGTAAAGGCGTGGTTACCTGTTACGATATAATGGAATGGACACCACACAGTTACATGAAGAATGGAAAAATATGGGTGTCACAGAAGCACAGAAGTATGTGAAGAGACTCAGTGGCACATTGGAAAAAACCTGAAACATTTATTCTAATGTATAGTACTCCAGAATTATGTGAACATGTCCTTGCAGGCTATATCCTCCTTAAGGTTTTCCCATTTGTTCCTAACCCAGTATGATTCTTCAAATGTCAAAGATTTGGCCATTCCATTATGGGATATAATGGTGTGTGTGGTATTTCTGTGAATACCGATGCCTACACTGATCCAGACACTGTTGATGAACAGTTTGTTTTTCATTATGCTCGAGCCTATCTGGAGCCCGTCTCAGTGGCTAGAAAGTGTGATCATCTGGGTACTGAAAGAAGGTAGACACCACCTTGAGATGGACAGCTATCACGCAGTTAGCCTCACAAATATTTTCTGCAAATTGCTCAATCATATGGTGAATTGACTACGGTTCATACCTGTAGTCTTGGGGTCTTTTGGCTCTGTCCTAGGGAAGTTTTTGCCAAAGCCGTTCTGCTGTTGACAATTTGGTGTGCCTGGAGTTTGCTATTTGGTAAGCTTTTGCCCGGCACCAACATCTTAACACTATCTTATTTCACTTGTACAGGGCTTGCTACACCACATGGTGTCACCACATCCTCACTACCATCCATGAGTGGGGTCTCCAGGTCCAACTCCCGATTTTTGTGTGGGACTTTTTGTCTCACCATACGTTCCAGGTCAAATGTAGTGCTTGCCACAGTACTCACTTTTGTGACCCTACAAAACTCTGATGCTGTTATGTCTTGATTGTGGGAGCCTGGCACATAGCTCAGCATCACCTTCAGCATTGCAGATGCTGGACCCAATACACCATTGTGGGGTCTGACTTGTGACAGGTGCCTTCAGACTGGCCCTGTGAACAGTCTCCTCGCAGAGGCTGGTGTCCCTCCACTACAGATTAGGCGCCAAGAACTGCTGCTCAAGCATCCAAACAACAATATCATTTTTTGTGGTAGGAGATCCACCTCCCACAAAAAAACCAAGTACTGGAGTCACGATTGGAGTTTGCATACAGTGTCATACTTCCCTCATTGTCAAATCTTTGGGTCTGCCTCAATCTCACCTTTGCATGCATTGAAAGATTCAATAGACCCTATGGTTTCTGGATGTCCTTGACGCATTTCCAGACTCAGGTGTGGTATACACTGATGGTTCTTCGATCGATGGACGAACCAGTTTTGCCTACAGACATGCAAGATACAGTGAACTACACTTCCTGCCGAATTGATGCAGTGTATTCACTGCAGAATTGGTGACCATTGTTAGAGTTCTTAGCCATCCCTTGGCCACCTTTGTTCTTGTACTGGCAAGTTGTTCTTTAATCAACAGTGGCTCTTCTGAATAGTCTTCAGGCAGATGACCAGTGCTACCCTCGACACCCATCGGTTGTGACTATCCAGGATCTCGTGCATGACCTTCATCATGCTGGACAGTTGGTCATATTTGTATGGATCCCTGGTCAAATTGGGATCCCAGGGAATGAAAAAGCTGACTGGTTGGCCAAGTTGGCTGCCAGGATTCCAACTTTGGAGATGGGGTACCAGAACCAGACTTTCGGTCAACTCTACACAGACAGTTAGTTGTTTGCGTCCTGTGTGTGTGTATTGGTGTGCCGTGGTTTTGCCGAATAAACTGTGAACCATAAAGAAGACCATGACCATGTGGCAGTCTTCCCTTAATGCTTCTCAAAGAGAATCTGTCCTCTGTTGGCTTCACATTGGCCACACTTGGCTGACTAATGGCCACATTCTCCAACGTGAGGATCCACTCCAATGTCAATGTGGTGCCCCTCTCACAGAGGCCCACATTCTACTGGACTGCCATAATTTGGCAAGCTTGCAGTGAAACCTTAAACTTGCTGACATGCCACCTGTGGTGCTAGCAGACAATGCCAAAGCAGTTGATTTCGTGTTTACATTTTACTGGAGAGTAGCTTTTACTCCTCTCCATGACATAGAGCACATTAGCATTGTCGGCTGCTTGAGGCATTGGGCTCCGACCAGAGCTGCCCTTGCTTAGTGGTCCAGTTTGGCTCCTGCCCGTCCCCCCTTTTTCATTCTTCTTTTTCTTTTACATCTGCCATTGGTTGACTGACTTGTTATCATTGTTCTCTTTCCAGGGATTTTATCTTGTCTGTGTAGATAGTTTTCTTGTCATAATGAAATATGTGGAAGCACCAGTTGGATTCAGAGGGAGTATCTCTTGTCGCATGACATGTCCTTGGGGTCTCAAGCTGCTTTCTGGGTGGGGCAACTTTCCCACCTTCACCCTTTTACCCCTCTCTCACTTCTATTTGCTTCTATCTCTTGGCTTTCTCAATTGTTGGATACAGTTGAGTCCATTGGGATTTGTCTTTTGCATACTTCCCCTCTGGGAACTATTCCCAGCTTGACACACAAAGGATTAAGGGAATGATGACTTTATAGTTTGTCCCATTAACCCCATCATTCACTCCATCCTTCCGTCATTTACACAAATCTCCACACGGCTCCCGACCCTATTCCCTGTAATGGTGGATGGGGTACAGTATTCGCTGCTTGCAAGCCTGCACTCGTCATCTGCTCACAGAGCACGTGAAGGTTGCTGTACAGTCTACAAAGAGAACATGAGGATAGTTATCAAATGCAGCGATAAAGTGCTTAATGTGCTGGGAAGTCAGAGGTTCAATTCCCCACCTAGCCATCGTGATTTAAGAGTTTCCATGGTTTCCATAAACCATGTGAGGAACATACCTGGATGGTTCCCTCAATGAAGCCATGGCCAGTTTCCTTCTGTATTTGTGTGTTTGTGCTCAACCTGAATTAATGCATCAGCTTTAACCCATTACTTGGCACACATAATTATTTTGAGAAATAAATTGTTTCAGCTTTTTTTTGTTAAGTGGGCTATACTGAATGTAATGGAGTATTTGTGTAAGTTCATTTGTTTTAAGTTTACAAATTACAGGATGTTACTCATAAGCAACTGAGTGCCTAAAATATTACTTCATTTTTACGTAAATCTGTGTAAAAGTACCTGTTCTCATAAAATTGAGCTGGCAAAACTTGTAGGAAAGTCTTGTCTCATATGTTATATAATAAAAGTATGTGCAATCCAGCAGTTCACAATTCTTCAGGGATCCACTGTATATGTGTCATTTGATGATAAAATACCATGCTACAAAGATAAGCACACTCAACCCTCTGTAGCCAGTGAATGATAAGAGGAACACTACCATTTTTACACATTAGTCTTTTGGTTATTGTACAATGGATACTAGAAATCAATATTGTGTGAGATCAAGATTGTCAATTCAAGGGTTAAGTACCTCAACATCAACAGAATGGTCAACTGTAAAACTAACATTCTCATATATGTATCTACTCATTCCAATCAAGCTGCCCAGAAGTACAATGTCAAAACCAAATGTTTTAAACTGTGTTTGTAATTATAAAATGTGAAAGAAGTGTGCAGTGTGTCTATTTTACAAATACAAATTTTTATAGGGATTGGCAGTTTTTAGAGATTCTTCACATCAGGCATCAGATCGGTCGGGGCTCAGTAAAGCAACAGCCACTGGCCCTATCATGTTTGAAGCGAGTGAGAACATACATCTGTTTTCTATCCATTTCTGATACCAAACCATTAACAGAGCAAGAGTCATCGTAAGGTGCACACTGAATACATCCCAATAGCAAAAACCAGACAATCCGGACCAAAAGGATGGTCATTGTATGATAAGATACTAAGCACTTCATACAGTATGGAACAAGTTATTAATGGCTGCCCGGCCAGTCTGTATCCGTGCAATTAGTGCAGCCCACAAGACACACCTGTTCCACCTGTTGCAGCCAGAGGCAGCAGCTGTTGTGCAGCATCTTTTGAGTCACTGGTGATAGTAGCTGTAGTTGGGGATGCTAAATCCCTAAAATTGGCATGTCGGACTGATAATGACCATGTTTGTGCCACTGCTGGCGTGGAAGAGTGAGAGGTATAGTTAAGCTCCCTGCCAAGTGATCGAAGCAGCATGGCCTCATCTAGACTGGCCATCTTAGATGGCCCAACTTGGTACTGCTGGGATACTGGAGTTGGCAGTGTGTCGAAGGTGGAATGCTGCACCAGTACGTCTGATGCTACAAGAGGCTTGGGCAGTGGGAATGGCTTGAATGTCCATGTGCTCACATGCACTAACACACTCATCTGCATGCTTCTGAGTGGGTGACTCAGTGTTACAGCTAGGAGCACTGAATGTGGTTGTTAGGGTGTCATATCCCTGGGTTGGAGGCAGCAGTGCAGGCCGGGTCACTGATTACAACTGCTGTTGTGGTTGGAGATAGTTTTGGTTGCAGCTAATAAGCTGAGTGTCTGTAGAAGGGTAAACTCATTTGATAGTCACAGGATATCTGTGGAACACCTATACATGTCAAAAAGGAACAAAGACAGGAAACTGCCAGCAAAAAAGCACCTACAAACCTTATAATAAAGTCCCAGATACTGAAATGAAAATAATATCAAACCAAACTAAATATAAACTAACTTAGCGACTGAAACGTGTGCTTAAAAGTGCTGCTATTAATGAGGTGGGATGGGATGAAAGTAACTGGCTACCTAATTTCACTCATCCTTAACTGCTTTCCTTCCATCTATTATCCATTACAAGGCATTCAGAAATATATAATCAAAAACACACACGCGTACACACATACTACTGGAAACAAAAGAAACATTAGACTCACAAATGTAGCAGCAACACTTTGACTACTTCTTCAAACCCACATGGTGGGGTTCCCTAACTCTTCAACAGTATTCAAGAATTAGTCATAAGCGAGTCTTGCAAAAACTTTTCTTCGTATATGTCTGCATCTTCAGAGATTCATTCCTCTGTAAAGTAGTCAGAGTGTGAGTTTTCTATGTATTTAATTTGATGTATTCAGTCCTCGCCATGTTGCTATTCCCGGTATTCATGTCTGATCAACGTCAATGTGTCCAGATACACAAGGAACAAGTAAGGCATTAATCTTCTTCCATTAAATCAGACTATCAGAGTGTGGAAACAGAGGACCAAAATGTCCCATCAGAGTCATGTATGTATGTATGTGTGTATGTATGTATGTATCCATATTTTATACATAAAAGGATGAGAAATGGGGACATGAATTGATTGTGATCAGGTCATTGCAGTCTACTCGTAGTTAAACATTCAACACATGAAGAAATGCAAATAATATGTGACTCACTGATGTTTTGGTCCGGGATAGGACAAGTAGCCATGACACCAAACAGCCACATTCTCTGTGGCTTACGACGATCCCTTAGTTCCACCTGTGCACTGACTGACTAACTGTGTGCACCCATACATGGATTCCTTAAGTGGTGGGCTTGTAATTAGGCTGGGCACATAGCATGGGGCGCAGGAGGCCTAGCAGACTTCAATGCTTGCACCATGCAGATTTTAGCTGGACGCTGGACTGGCCACACTGACTGGAGATGGACCACAATGTAGCAAAAAAGCTGTGGTGTGCTTTCTCAGTCATTGTCACCAAAAGGGCCTTAAACATTTAAGCTTTAAATGTTCTGACCATCCACTTGGCCTATACGTCAATGGGTGAGTGGAAGGGGGGTGGTGGCCAAGTTCTTCAGTGCTGTTGCAGTGACAAAAGGCCTTGAAATACAGTGATGTGACTGGAGGACCATAGTTAGAGACAAGCGTGTGCGGTGCTCCTCCAATTGTGAGGACTGTCGAGAGGGGAGGAATCACTAATGACATCAGTGCTAAAAGGAAAAGTTTGAAAGAGCATCCACCACCAGCCCCTTTCAAGTGGCTGTTGAAAATAGCTTATGTTGTCAATTGGACAAGTGCAAATTTCTCTTCCCCAGCATTAAATACCTGGATCACATCTTCAGTAGCAAAGGTACTGTGTGCCCAGCCTTTAGGCCCGCTATGTAGTCTGTGTCTGGGAGCACACATTTGGTCGGTTCCCAGATGAACCAAAAGGTCATCATAGGCCACAGAGAATGTCAGCTGTTTGATCTGCAGCCAACCCTGTAAAGACCAAGCAAAATCAATGTGTACACTCTCCCATGTATGGACTGGGCTTGGCTGTCAAGAAAGAGATGCTGGGGTTTCCTGATACAGGGAGCAGACGCAACAGGAGTACCCCACATGTTCAGTTTCAGCATGAACACTCAGTCATTACACATGGCACCATGCTAAAGCCTTCACGGGCATCATTTTCCAGTGTGAGGCGTGAAGGAACTGAATGATGTGGGGGCACAATAACGACTCTGCACTCAGAGTGATCAGTGATCAAGGATAAGATAATGTTTGTGATGTTGAGTCTGTGTTGCATCGCAAAATAGTTAAGATATGGTGGTTTGCTAAGTTCTCTGGCCACATTAAGTGCACTGCTGATGATACTTCATGCAGAAGTGAGTCATGGGCCAATCTGTGGCAGGTTGTTGGCAGGAATTTGTTCAGTGTATCTTGCAGGTGCTGACTGAGTGCAAAACCTACCGTTTCCTGGTGATGGAACTCTTGTGTCGATGTCTGTGGGAAGGAAGGATGTGAAGTGTCTGTGTTGGCATGTGGACAAAACTGTTTTTCATGGTTATACCCATTCAGAAACAATACTTACCACTGCAGCTGCGGCATTGTCTCTTCTGGCAGCTTAGAATGATGTTTGTGATGGGTTAACAGGTAGAATTGGTTCTCATACAGATACACATGAAACGTCTTTATGTGGTAAATTATTGCTAAAGCCGCCTCTTCAACTTGCGAATAGGTTGGTTGCACAACTGTTAATGTTTTGGAGGCATGAACGATTGGCTCTTCAGAGCTGTCCAACAATTTGTGTGACAAAATTACTGCAATCCCTTACTGGGACACATCCATTGTGAGTGTCAACTGCAGTTCTAGTGTATATGCCACTAGGCATTGCATTGTTTTGAGACAGTCCTTAAGTTGTTGAAAAGCCTATTGTCAAACTTCAGGTCATATTACCGGTACTGGGGGCAAATGATTCGCAAAGTGCACAGTAAGATAAGTCCTTGTCACCTTTTTTCTATACTGTTTTAATACACTTCTGATACAAAAGTGTTTACTGTAAACAGAGCAACAATTGTAATCTGTGCACCAAATATATCCCAATAGCAAAAACCAGACAGTCCAGAACAAAAGCAGTGTCACTGTATCCATAGCAATATGATGAAAACACTAAGCACTTTATTCAGCACGGTACAAGTGATTGCTGGCTTCCCAGCTGGCCTATATCCATGCAAGTGGCATGGCCTGCATGGTACGCCTGTTCTGCCCCATGCGGCCAGAGGCGGTGGCTGTCTTAGTAGCTAGGTGCAGCACCTCAGAGTCACTACTGATATCCGCTGTAGGTGGGAATACTAAATTCAGGAAACCAGGCAACAATGCTCCTCAGAAGTAAAACATCTGGTGAATACTGAGCGAATTGTATAACACCGTGAGTTACCTATAAGTGTGCTGTAATGTATAGAGAGAAGAAATGTGTGTTACGTAGAGCTCTCCAAACTGGAGTAAAAGGGTGTGCCTGTTCTTTGTCTTCATTGTGTTGTTGTATTCACCAGATTCCCTGAAAATGCTGAGACACGTTATGTCTTCTTTAAATTACATCTTCATACTAAGAACTCAAAGTGGTATTGCAAATGTCAGAGCTTTGATCACAGTGCATGAGCCATTTACACAAAATGTTGCATAAATGCTTGTGCCTATTATGACTTACTCATCTTTGGACAAGCACACTTGTGTGGGTGTATGCTAGAGAGAGAGAGAGAGAGAGAGAGAGAGAGAGAGAGAGAGAGAGAGAAAGAGAGTGGGAGGGGGGGGATGTGTTATGTAGATAAACTGTAGCTTCAGCATTTGGTCCCCCCCCTTCCGGGTCTCATCACTCTTTGATGAGTACGTGCTAGTCTACCATGGGGCCCCAGCTACTTCCCTTTCTGCTGCATGTCTATTGTCTTGCTATTCTTTGTCTTCCCTTGGGGACCAGGAAACCGAAGTTCCTTGTAAAACTGTGTATTGATTTGTCCTGCCCACCCATCTTTTTTTCCCTGTCCTTCCTTTTATTATTTTTCTTCTGATTTGGCATTTGAGGTGTCTCTTTTTTTCCTTTCCTCCTTCTTCCTCCCTGTGCATTTCTGAAGGCCAGCAGGTTTGACGCGTAAAAGGTGACTGGGTAACATGTAATTCCTTGCCCTGGCTTGCCTGTACTTACCCCTGCTGAAGACCAGGCCCAGAGAGGAGCGATTGCCTAAGCTGGTACCTTCCTCTATGCCAATTGGTCCCTCTGTATGGATTCTGGGAGGTGTGATATGAGGTGTGGACAATCACCTGAGGCGGGTGAGGTCTCGGGTCTCCCCCATGATGGGGTCCCCCAGCAGGAAGAAGTGTGCCACTGGAGACGACGGCAATTGTGGGGAATTTCTCTGTGATGAGTTCCTCATATCAAAAACATAAATGGGTTGAGATGAAAGAATCGATGCCTCTCCCGGCTGCACCTCGATACCTCCTGGTGTCCCGCATATTAGATCGTAAAAATTCCATTTTTTTTTTTTATTAAGAAGGTACTAGATGCCATTGCCATTCCTGTGAAGTCCTGTTCTCAATTGTGCAATGGGACCATTGTTTTGGAGACAGAGAGGCCTTTTCAGGCACAGAAACTGCTTAATGCAACACTTTTCCACGTCTAATAAATCTTGTGAAAATGCAGCCAAATGCGTAACCTGTGGTAGGGTCACTCATGAGAGTCTGCCTCTTTTCCTTCACTGTATCAACTGCCAGGGTGACCATGCTGCTTCCTCCGCTGACTGCCCAGTCTACTTCAATGAGAGAACCATTCAGGTGGTCTGGGTGAAGGAAGAGGTTCCTACTCACATTGCTCGGAAAATATTGGCTAGCTGCAAACCTTGTATACCACCCTCTGGCAATTATAGTACAGTTCTTGCTAGACCCGGACGTAAGGACGACATGGCTACACAGACTTGCAACTTCCAGTTTAGTGCCACAGTTGTGAAATCGTGCCGCTCCAAGGTCACACCCTCATCTTCAACTTCTACAGGTGCACAACATACCAACAAACCTTCACCTGCAACAGCAAAACTGTATGCCTTGCAAACCAAAGCACGGAAATTCGAAAAGGAGCACTCCCATGATGGCTTTCTGTGTACATGTAGCCATCCAACATATGGGTATGCACCTGACAAATGAATGTTCTAAGCAGTCAGAGAAACACAAATTATCTGCCCCTTCTCCCCTTTGGTGTTTTACAACAGTGTCACCAAGTGATACCCCCACCCAGCCAACCCTTGTTTCACTGGGACACATCACCAACAGCCAGTCTGCTGGCCAACCGAAGGTGAATACCATCACCTCTGTCAAACTAATGGATGAGGATCCTCCAGTCTCTGAACCTGGTCATTGTGCAGATTTGAATTCTGGCTCTCAGCAACCACCACAGTGACTGCCTCCTTATTTCATCCATCTTCTGTCTATCATCAGGTATGGTTATTCTCCAATGGAACATTTGTGGCATCAGATCCAATTTGGTTAAATTACAGTTCTTCTTGCAATACTACTATCCAGCTGTTTTCTGCTTTCAGGAATCAAAATCACATCCTCAGGATCACTTCGACCTCACACACTTTACTTCAGTCTCTTTTGACCTCCCCCCTGAGGCGGGGACTCCTTCTCATGGGGGAGTCATGTTGTTCATTTGATGCAACGTCTGTTGTCACATCATTTCCTTGCACACCCAGCTTCAAGCTGTTGGTTTCTGCCTTTCCCTTACCAGTTCCAGCAGCGTCCACTTACCCTCATCTTCTACTGTCATGAGGGCAGACATTTTGCAACTTAATGCTCAACTTTCTCCTCCTTGTTTGCTGCTCGACGACTTCAATGCCCACCATCCTCTTTGGGGTTCTCCACACCCCTGTCTGAGAGGCTCTCTCCTAGCAGATATCTTCAGTCAGCTCAGTCTAATCTGTTTGAACATGGGTGCACCCACATTTCTTTCTGGTTTAATGCACTCCTTTTCCCACTTGGAGCTTTAGATCTGTATTGCTCAGTTTGCTAGTTGTCTCGAGTGGTCCGTTGTCTCTGACATACACTTTCAAGTGAGCATTTCCCGTGTCATTCGTTTGCTAACGCCTGCCCCATCTGTGCGTCCAATCAACTGGCAGCTTTCCAACGCTGACTGGCAGCTTTCCAATGCCGACTGGCAGCTCTAAGCCTCACTGACCACTTTTGTTGAACACCATTTCCCCTGCATTGATGACCAGGCAGAATACCTTACAAACTACAACAGAGTCCCAGTATTCCGAACATTCGGTTATTCCGAACATTCGGTTATTCCGAACATTCGGTTATTCCGAACATTCGGTTATTCCGAACATTCGGTTATTCCGAACATTCGGTTATTCCGAACATTCGGTTATTCCGAACATTCGGTTATTCCGAACATTCGGTTATTCCGAACATTCGGTTATTCCGAACATTCGGTTATTCCGAACATTCGGTTATTCCGAACATTCGGTTATTCCGAACATTCGGTTATTCCGAACATTCGGTTATTCCGAACATTCGGTTATTCCGAACATTCGGTTATTCCGAACATTCGGTTATTCCGAACATTCGGTTATTCCGAACATTCGGTTATTCCGAACATTCGGTTATTCCGAACATTCGGTTATTCCGAACATTCGGTTATTCCGAACATTCGGTTATTCCGAACATTCGGTTATTCCGAACATTCGGTTATTCCGAACATTCGGTTATTCCGAACATTCGGTTATTCCGAACATTCGGTTATTCCGAACATTCGGTTATTCCGAACATTCGGTTATTCCGAACATTCGGTTATTCCGAACATTCGGTTATTCCGAACATTCGGTTATTCCGAACATTCGGTTATTCCGAACATTCGGTTATTCCGAACATTCGGTTATTCCGAACATTCGGTTATTCCGAACATTCGGTTATTCCGAACATTCGGTTATTCCGAACATTCGGTTATTCCGAACATTCGGTTATTCCGAACATTCGGTTATTCCGAACATTCGGTTATTCCGAACATTCGGTTATTCCGAACATTCGGTTATTCCGAACATTCGGTTATTCCGAACATTCGGTTATTCCGAACATTCGGTTATTCCGAACATGAAAAGTGTTAGTCTAAGTATGGAAAACTTTGAGGGAAACTGCTGTACATACACACTATTTTAATTTACACAGTACAGTAAACATGTATTACAAAAATTGGGAAGAAAACATTAGGTTTAAACAATGCGTAACAATGAAGGAACAGCTGTCAAACTTACAGCGGACATTTTATCCCTACTTTTTAGATAACAAAAACTCAGTCATTGTTTTTTGGCATAATGAAGACAGCCTTTTATATGACACATAGTTGCACCATTGTCTCGTAAACATCAAATCAGCAGGTGTAGCAGTGGGCTGTTGCTCCCAGTAACATAACACAAGGTCTAGGACTTCTGCTGTGTCACTGTGTGGCACCAGCTCTCCTTTGTCGCTTTCAGGCTCATTGTCACTTCCGTCACAACAGTCCACTTCTTCCTGGTCTTGAGTCACAGCAGCAACTAAATCAGTGTTAGTAAGGTTCTCCACACATGCCGCATCTACTGCCATCCACTCATCTACATCTCCTTTACTACCTTCTTTGCATCCAGGGATTGTCTGTATTATTTGTAGTAGATTTTCCTCTTCATTTTCAACTAGGTTGTCCTGAAATTCAAGAGATATCTACAGTTTTCTCCACAATTTTCTCAGCATATGTTCTGAAATATTCTGCCATGCCTCAGTGGCCCAATAAACAACATCCTTCACATTGGTCTTTTTCATTTTGTCCACTAAAGGAATGCTATCATCTTGGATCAGCATGATTAAAAATTGTTTTCTGTAAATCAGTTTTAATGTTCACAGTATGCCCTGGTCCATCGGCTGTAGAAGTGGTGTAACATTCGGCAGCAAAAACTTCGCCACAATTTCTCCATCACATAATTCCTCAGTGCTTGGGTGAAATGGCGTGTTATCAATCAAAAGGATTGCACGGGGGGAGAAATGATTTTCCTTAACTGTTGAACAGTGGGAACAAACTGGCTGTGAAACCATTCTTTGAATAGCTTACCGTCCATACTTGCTTTTTTCTGGTTGCGATAATATATGGGCAGGGACTTAAGTCACATAATCTTTGAACATTTTAAAACCAGGAGCATGGTCTTCTGCTTTTGATGCCAGGCTTTTTGTTGGTAGTGCCCTAAAATTAAGGCCAATCTCATCAGCATTATAAATTTGTTGGGGAGAATACTTTCCCTCTCTCATTATTTTTTCAAACTCGCCCAAGTATTCCTTCACTGCATCACAGTCAGAAGAAAGCTTCTCTCCAGTAATTGTTAACTGACGGATTCCATGACGTTTTTTGATTTATGTCCAACCAACTCGTACTAGCACTAAAAGGCTCATCACCATTCATTAACTTGTTCAGGTAAACAGCCTTCTCCTGAACCAGTGCTCCTCTCGAAGGAGTTCCCCTTTCTCTTTCCTGTGTAAAACAAAGAAAAGGAGCTTCATCCACTTTATCGTACTGGGACTGTTTCAAAGTCTGCTGAATTTTGCATGTTTTTTGTGAAGACGTTGCGCAGGACTGTTCAAGTTTCACCAGGTTCTTCTTCCAGTCACAAATGGTTGCATTACCAACACTCAGTTCTGTTGCCAGTTTAGATACATTCTTACCATTGTCTATCCACTTCAAAGCTTTCAGTTTTTCTTTGAGAGTGACGTTGTATGTTTCCGTTTACTCATGACGAAAATATGTACACCACTACACCTGAACGAATACAATACAACTGTTACGGCTGCCAGTGATCAATAACTAACATAACCAAGCGTTTTGTGAGCCAACTGGCAGTGCACTGACATCAGACACTACAAAGGTCTCATCAATGCACAACGACAAGGGCAAGGAGTGAGAGTGAACCATTGTTCCCATTTGTTACCATGGTGTACCTGCTTATCTGCTTGGTATACTTCATTCTAGAAACTCGTCACCATAATTCCAGCTAATCCGAACAAATTGGTAATCCAAACACGGTCCGGTCCCAATTAGTTCGGATTAACGGGACTCAACTGTATATGTTTACTGCCACGAAATGTTCGTGCCGTGCACCTCTTCCTCGCTGCAATTTTCATCCATCCCCTGGTGGACTGAAGCATGCTGTGACGCAATCTGCGTGCGGAGATGAGCTATCTGTGTTTTTAAATGCCATCTCACAATGGTGAACTGTATCCATTATAAACAGATATGTGGGCAGTGTAGCCATATTTTTAGGGATATCAAGAAAGCTAGTTGGCTTTCTTTCCAAAGCTCTTTTAAGTTTTACTCCCTCTTCTGTTGTTTGAAGTAATCTCAGTTGGTTTTTGTGAGCTACAGTTCATTCCCCGGTTCAGGACCATAGCGAACGTCATTGTAGACATTGATATTTCCAACACCTTGGGCTGATATTTTGCAGACATTTAGAGATCCACCCACTACCATCGTGCTTTCCTCCCTCTGAAACAGGTGGCAGAGACAAAGGCAATATCTTTGTCCTCCCAGAATCATGAATGTTACAATACTGCTTTTATTATGAGGGAGCTTAAACATACTGTTCACACTCTGATGGTGCAACACCGGTTTCCTGACGGCCTACACTTTCTCCTCTATACATAAATCACATTTGGACAGATAGCACATTTCACAGTCACTGGCATGAGGCCATTGTCATTCCCATACCTAAGCCTGGTAAGGACAAACACCTTCCTTCCAGCTACTGCCCAGTTTCCCTCACCAGTAGCGTCTGTAAGGTAATGGAACGTATGATTAATGATCGGGTGGTGTGCTGTCTCGAGTCTCAGAATCTCCTCACTAATGCCCAACTTGGATTCCAGAGGCACCACTCTGCAATTGATCATCTCATCACCTTGTCAACTTATATTATGAACAATTTTTTGTAAAAGTGCCAAACTTTGGCTGTGTTTTTGATTTGGAAGAGGCGTATGACACCTTCTGGAGGACGGGTATCCTCCATATTAAGTATGAGTGGAGCCTCTGAGGTCACCTTCCCCTTTTTATCAAGTAGTTTTTAAATGATTGTTTTAAGGTATGTATGGACTCGGCTCTGTCAGACACTTTTATTGAAGAGGACGTGGTGCCTCAGGATTTTGTGCTCAGGATCTTCTTATTTGCCATAGCTGTTAACCCTATAACGCATTGTGTCCCGCCAGGTACCTCAGGCTCTCTTTTCTCTGATAACTTTGCAGTCTGTTGCTGCCCTCAGTGCACCTGTCTACTTCATTGACGTCTTTAGTGATGTCTTGAACATCCTTACTCGTGAAGCATCAACAATGGCTTCTGCTGACAAGACTGTCTGTATGAACTTGGTCACACATGGAGTTTCTTCCCACGTCCCTACATCTTGGCCTATTCTTTCTCCCATTTGTTGACACAACAAAATTCTTGGGACTCACGTTTGATAGGAAAATGTTGGTCTTCCCACATCTCATACCTGGCGTCTCATTGCACTTGCTCCCTCAATGCGGTACCTAATGGGGACCAGATAGGACCGTCGTCCTCTGTTTATACAGGTCCCTTGTCCATTCGGAACTGGATTATAGATGTCATTACAGAAGCCGTCTGTCTTCTATGCCTGGTCTCCCATCCGATGGTCCCTGTTTTGATGATTCCCTTGACTGCCGGTATGGGCTGTGCCCATCTTTTCCTGAGGCCTCCCGGTGTTTGCTTTTGTTTAGTGCTTCGACAGCTTTGCTTCGCGCTCCCTGCCATGTTCCCATCGGTGTGAGCTCTTTACTGCCCTGTCTTCGTGCCAGGGCTATGTGTTCATTTCAGGCTCCATTTGTTTCCTAAAAACACTGCTCCTGGCATGGATTATCACCTTGATTTTCTCGCACTTCACGCAGAGCCTGGGGGGACAGTGTCTTTGTCTACACCAACAGTTCCAAGACCAACCACAGTTCCAAGATGGTATGGGGTGTGGCTTTGTAGTTGGTGATGATCCTTTTCAATATTCGCTTCTTGATCAGTGCTTGATTTTTATTGCAGAGCTCTATGTCCTTTATCAGTCCACCCAGTACATCTGGCAATACAGGCTTCAAAATTGTCATCTGCTTAGATTCTCTCAGTGGTTCAGAGCCTTCGCGCAGTGCACTCAGTCCACCCTTTTGTACAACAGTTCCAGGAATGCCTCCACTCGCTTACTGTGGGGGAGCCAGTGTGTTGTTCCTGTGTGTTCCTGGTCATGTCAGTGTGCCAGGGAACTGGGCTACTGATGCTGCTGCAAAGGCTGCAACTCTCATCCATCAGCCTATTAGTCATACTGTCCCCTTAGATGATCTTCTTGTTGCTGTCTGTTGGCATTTAGCATCACTTTGGAGTGAGCAATGGTCTTCCCTCCATGGGAATAAATTCGGAGACATTAAACATCTCCCAGGAGTGTGATCAATTTCCTCAAGGCACTCACGTTGTGAGGATGTCATTGTCATTTTAGCCTGGTTGCTTATAGGACACTGTCATTTTAGTCACTGCCATTTATTAAGTGGTGACTGTGCCCTACTCTGTGCCTACTGCTCTACCCTTGACGATGCGACACTTTCTGATCTGGTGCCCATTTTTTAACTGTTTAACTTTACATCTATGTTTGCCATCTACTTTGTCAGATGTTTTTGAATGGATTACACGTGTTCTGTCGATCGCGTGGTCTTGTTTGTTGCAGAGGCATGGTGAAGCAAATTTGATCCTCCCTGTGGAGACCTCCCCCATCTCAGAGATGATTTGAGAAATTTTCCCTGGGGAAGTCCTTGTCCTTAGCTGCTTCTCTTTTAAAGTTGCTTGGTTGGAATTTTTGCCTTTTTCACCTCAGGTTTTTTATTTAGTACTTGTTTTTTCTTATGTTATGATATGGATACTTATGACTTTAGCAGTTTTGCACCATAAAGCACAAAAAAATCAGTATTTGATTGAATGTATAGATAAAACATTTTAAACTGATGATACCATGCTAAGTGGATATAGCCTACACAGAAATGACTACCTCAGTAGAGAAGGGCTCAAGGTGGAATGGTAGGCTCTGTAAGGAGTGGTAGGTTCTGTTCTCACTCCTCAAATCTTCCTGTTAACACCAACTTATTAATGTAACTGCTTTCTCAGCCCACAGGCATAACATGGTACTCAGTTTGTCCTTACAACCCCACCTCACTGGCCCTAGCTAGACCAGGCTGTCTCAGAGGTTAAAATACTACTGGCACTGCCCTCCCCCCCCCCCCCCCCCCCCGCCCACTCCCCTCCCCCCTCTCCTTTCCTCCATCCATGGGCGAAAAAAAAGTTCTTTGTATTGATTGACATGTCTGCTGTCGCCTGTTCCAGCATTCAGTGTTGTTCAGGTGCTCTTATTGTTGGGATACTTACTTGTCCTTGACACAGGACAGGGTACACTCTTCTCTGCCTCTGAGTTCTTGTAATGCCCTTCTGCATTACCATACATTGCTTAGTGACAAGTCACCATTGATTTGCAATGCAGTGACAATTTCCCCATTGAAATGGGAAGCTGAGTGGGACAAATTGCAATTGCATTGTGGACAATCAGTTGACCTGATGACACCATACAGCAAAGTGAAGGTGGCATTATGAATATGACCCACCTTGGCACTGACATTTCCTGGCCCCCTACAGGAAGAGTAGTGCCACTTTTGGGAGACATGCTATACTGTGCAGATTAAAGTGCAGAATATTCTTGCAGCCTTTCAAGGCAAGGTCAAAATACTGACATATTGTTAATGAGAACTACAATTTGTGGACTTCGCTAAATATCCCGCCACAGAAGGGTAAAGCTGCAACCAAAGTAAATCAAAGACCAAGAAAGTAGAACAAAAAACACAAGATCTGAAAATGCAGACAATATTCAGTGTAGGTTATGGAAATGTTGATGTACAGACATTAGTAACAGTGGGTTGTGCTCACTCCTTCCTCTCTTGTTGCAGGGTCAGTGCCATGAGAATGAGAAAAAGGGAAGGATAAATGTATCTGGAAGATGACACTCATGCTTAAACAAAATCTGAATGGTTACAGGATTCTTATGGATGAGTGTAATATCTTGTTACAAGAAAAACCTGTCTATACATGTATGCAAGAGAATGTTTTAAAGCCCTCAGACTTGATCACATTAAGAGACTAAGAGCACTGTGTAAGGATGGAGAGCTGGAATTGTGTTTATTCTAACACTTGCAACAACAGTGTGCTGTGTCTTTGTACCCCTTCACAAACATATTGACTGTCCAGTCCTTACAGATTTTGCTCAAGAAGTCCTACAAAATTTCTTCCTTTGATGAAGCCAATAGGGAGTATGTGCTATGGGGCTGCTCCAGTGTCAAGTCACTTGAGCATTTGTTTCTATCAGAAAACTTGGAATTTCCTAAATGTAAGTAAAATGACATGTTGTAGTGCTATAACAGGGAAGATTTCTGCCACTGACCTCTCAATATGCTCTCCAATACCTAAAGGTGATGCTTTTAAGAGAAGTGACGAATGAGGTAAATTATAGAAATCACTTTCTATATTAACCCATTTACCAGAGAGAGTGGTATCTAAACGACAACCACTAAAATAGATGCTCAGTAAGGCTAAATGAATGCTGACAACCAGCTAGCTGTGATGGAACACTGTTACAGCACACTGAAATGTGGGGACCACATGGCTGAGGCTATACACATAGACACTAATACAACATAACAAGATCTGATGGCCATTTTAGCAGACAGCCAACTTTTTGGTGGAACACATATTGTCAAATTGCATTTAGAGATAGCCAAGCATCCTTGTGAGGATTAGGATTTAATCTGTCTGCTGGAAACCTAGTAGCGTTTCAGGTAGCAACTCCCTAAGTTAATATTTTCAAGGAGTGGAAGACGAGCTTGTGGACCAAGTTCCTGTGATGAATAAATAGTTTAGTTTCATCAGTCTGCATACGGAAATGTACAAAGATCATATCTGAGATACAGTGAATGTCCATTCACTTCAGTAGTGAAAAATGGCACCCCAATTTCCAGCCAGAGAGATGATCCAAAACAGTGTCAAAACACTTTTGTGAAATTACCAGCTAAGCCAACAGAAGTCCTATGTTCTGACTGCCCTGGTCAGGCAGATTTGCTGCAGTGTTTCATCTCTTAATCGGAAGCACCTCCTTGCTGTTTTCGGTAGAATTTTGACTTATGGACACTACCTCGAATTGTGGCAGGAAGAAATTCTAATACTCCTAAAACAAGGAAAGGGCAGTACACTCCCTAGCAATTACTGTAGCATTATTGAAAATTATCTTGCATTGGAAAGAGTCTTGAGCAGCTGATTAATTAGAACAATGTATTTTTGTATCAGAAACATTGTGTTTTGAGATTTGTTTATCAGTTTAAGTAAATTCTACTAAATGTAAGTTGGCCTAATTATGTTTGAGCATTTCAGTAAATTTAGTTATACTGTTACTGAAAATAATTATTATTTACTTAATTATGTTGTAGGTTGTCTCAACTTTTGATAGGAAAAATGGTCAAAGTGATAGCTACTGTTTGCCTTTTGTGTGCTGCATCTGTGTCACATGCTGTTCACGTGAGTTCTGTAAAAGGCACAGATGCACATAAAATGGATTTGGATGGTAATAACTTGTACCATATTAAAAAAATTTTTGCCGAGTATGGTGATGGAGAGAATATATCGTTGGAAGGCTTTCTTCGCATGTTGAATGTAGGAAAGCTTCAACAGCTTGCCAACAACAATGAAACCGGTTCCAACACAAAAAACAAGGCTGGTAAGCACATGAAATTATTTACTCTTTTGCTATTTGGAATCAAGTTTCTCTCTGTTCACTATCAGTGACTCTGGAAATATAAAATGAACACATTGCTTTGTTTGGTTTAAACATAAAAATTAAAAATAGTTTTAACTGTAAAAATTTCTCTTTATTGTGAGTTCAGTTCTTTGTTGTTGCTCCTATATAGAACGTAGCGCGCACACACACACACACACACACACACACACACACACACACACACACACACACACACATATATCCATCCGCACATACACAGACACAAGCAGATATATATATAAGATTTAACCTGTGTTAGATGTTCAATATAATTTATTAATTGACATTGTCTCTGCTTATTCTCTAGGAACTGCATTAGTTGCTGATCAGCCTACAAAAGTACAAAATGGTGTGAAAACAGA
Organism: Schistocerca gregaria; assembly: GCF_023897955.1. Lineage (NCBI taxonomy): Eukaryota > Metazoa > Arthropoda > Insecta > Orthoptera > Acrididae > Schistocerca > Schistocerca gregaria. The sequence continues at coordinate 117,078,713 of NC_064931.1, read as the reverse complement.
GGTAAAATTGAAATTAAAGACAAGTCACTTCATGTTTTAGCATACTATTTTATTTATTTGTGTGTTTACACAACAACCATTGTCTTCTTTTGTTACAGTGCATAAGAGAAGCAGACCTACTTTCTACCAGCAGTGCTACAAATTCTAGTGTTACTGTGAACACATTTAATGAATACTGCCCTGTCCTCCTATACAGTTTTGTAGCAAAATCACAGTATGAACAAGATAATGGTTGCATTTATGTACCAACGCTGACAGAACTTTCCACCAACAGTACAGGACGTGAAATTAGTTTGAAAGGTACATTAGTGTGCCTTAGTGTTCCATACCAGCTCCCATAAATTCAGTATTGTAATGACAGACTTAGGCTTCATTTATAATTTCACTTATCAAGTGATATGCATATGTCATTGTTTAAATATAATGTTATTAAATTATTTAGAATCCGATTTTATTTTTAATCATTGAAAAGGCTATAATTTGGCTAGGTTTCTCACTCTCATAGAGGACCTAAGTAGTAAATAAACAGAACTTGCGTAAAAACCTGTTAATGTGTTTTTGAAGGATGTTCAGTGTTTAATCCAATGAAGTCTTGGGTTTTCATTCAAGTAACAGTACCATGTAGCAGTAACATTTTAACGAGTTTCATACTAATTATCCTTGCCTAAAGATGATGAGTAAGAACATTGTTGGAATCTTGTTTCAAGAAAACATTGTTACTCAGCTGATGACTTGAGCAGGTTTCATCAGTGAAATTTTAGCAACTGCAGCAGCTTCATTGTTTTTGTATCTAGCCTGAATGATGTCTTCATTGAATAGGCTTCATTCAGTAGTACAGTCTAGAAACACTTTTCCATTAAAATTAGGCATTGCATGTTAATGTGTAAAGTTCCTGAAAAGTAAATGTGGTTTGTGAAAGGTTATGAAAGAGTTACTAAAATCGTGAGTGGGTCTATCACTCAGCAGCAGTGTGTACACCTGGCTGATTAAAACTGTGTTCCACACTAGCATGAGACTAGCACTTCTGAAGCAATAATATTGCAGAGAAATTTCTTAGGTGCAGTGACACTCTTACTTTGCACTGGATTGTGCACTGTTTTGAAACTTCCTGGCAGATTGGAACTATCTGCTGCACTGAGGTTCAAAACTATAACTATTCCTTCCACAGGCTATGTCTTGCTGTCCACAAGAGCATTTCCAGCAAAAAGCAAGGTTCTGAGTATGAGTCCTCATGTAGCAAAAAGTTGTAATTAGTTAGGAAGTTTCAACATACGATAACACTTGTCAGAATGACCGACTGAGAATTACAAATTGTGCGATTGTTTACAGTTCTCAGGTATATTGGATAATACTTCATATTTCAAGATTACCTAAAGGCTGGTATCTCGGAGAAGATAATTCTTTGTTGCTGCTCTTCAACAGTGACAGAGAGAGAAAAAAAAAAAAGAGAACTTAGCCACCTGCTGGCTGAAACTAGGAAAATTTTCTGAAAAATCACAGAAAGAAGCATTTGGATAGCCATTTCTCTAATCAGTAAAAATTTGTGGCACAAGAACCTTGAAAGGAAAACATATATTATTTATCAGTAGCAATGAGATCAGTCCTAAATAACAGGATTGTTTTGAGTGAGTAGGTACAAATCTGAAAATGAAAAAAGTTTTCCAGAACTGGACTGTGATACAACTGTGCACAGCTTTGTGATAAAGTGCAGGAGATGCAGTCCACTTAGGTGGCAGTGAGGATGTGATTCCATAGGAAATAACAGAATTCAGTCATTCACCACTGTTTTACAACTACAAGAAAAAGTTAACTTGAAGGCATTGCAAAAGAGCAGATAAAATTGTAGGCCAAGTTTACCTGCTTGGGTTTTGTAAATGCGTGCAAGGCAATTAACCATATTTGTGAGCAGAAGTTCAGTAAGTTGAGACCATCCTACTATTGAAAAGTTAACAAAGTGTCAGCCTTTCAGCAACTATTACATGTAGGAATGAATTGGTATAGATCTGCTAGTCAACCACCTTGACAGTCTAATTGTTGGCATTGTTGGTTAATTACTGGAAGAGTTCAAGTTAACTTTTTATTGGCCGTGTTAGAATTTTCTCAAGTAGAAAGATCCACACTAGTATCCACTCGGCTTCCTGCTTCCAAATCAGATCCACTTGTTCCGTAATTAAATTGTTCGGTAGATGAGCAATGAAGTGGAATTTCAGGCTGCTGTAGTGACACCAGATTGAAAGGTTTGCACCAAGCTGGAAATCGGACAATATTTAATGCATCAAAAGGAAAATCCAATTTAGAAAGTTGTTAAATTGGAGGTGGCAAAATGACTGGCCATTACTTAACTTCAGCAGGTAAAATACCTAATTTTGCTGATAGAAAGTTTTCAGAATTTGTCTGTTCTTTCCTTAGGTAAGAAAGAAGGATTGATTGGGGAAGGTTGAAAAGGAAAGGAAAGGAAAGGAAAGGAAAGGAAAGGAAAGGAAAGGAAAGGAAAGGAAAGGAGAGGAGAGGGGAGGTTACTCCCACGATAGATTGGGGAAACCCAGGATTTAGGATTGATTGATTTGATTTAATTACAGAGACTATAGTGCTCTTTAGCCCCTGTCGTCTGCACTGATACTAAGTTTATTGTGCACGTTCTCTCCTTGTCATTCTAGTAAAGCCGGTCAATACTCTTGAAGACACAGTCTCTTTTTAGACACAATCTATAATAATGTACGGAAAGTTCTGGTTGAGAATTATGAATTGTTTAGGAATAACGGAGACGACTCATGAAAAGGCGGAAGTGCTTTGTCATTGATAGGTTCACAAACAAAAGGCACAGAGCTCGGCTAGCTTTCATTTCTGTTTCAAGCTTAAGCTTATAGGAACACACACACACACACACACACACACACACACACACACACACACACACACACACACACACACACCTACCTGTCTCCCTACATTGTGCTCAGTCGACTGACAGCTCTTATCTGGTGCACAGGGAGTGTACTGTTGTGAGGTGGGGGTGTGGGGTGAGATTTGGTGATGGGGTGAGGGATGGAGAAAGGTGAGGACAGGGGGGGGGGGGGGGGGCATCAAGCGACTCGTGAGTGAGGGGGGAGCTATCTGTTGGCTAGCTAGGGATGCAGGTAGAGGAGGCAGGTGGCAGGTGGCTGGGCACCCAATTTCATAGACTAGGGCTTGAGATAACATCACACAATTAGCTGATTTGGGGATACAAACTAGGTGGTGGTACTAGGGCAGGGGATGGTGTACACACACACACACACACACACACACACACACACACACACACACACTATTGGCTGGATGGAAGGGGAGAGAGAGGGGTCAGCGAGTTACTTTAGCTTTAGGACAGGAAGGTTGTGAGTGCAAAGGATGTGCTGTAAGGATGGCTCCCATCTGTGTTGTTCAGAAAAGCTGGTGGTGGTGGTGGGGGGGGAGGATCCAGATGACATGCATTGTGAAGCAACCATTGGGATCTTACATGTTGTGCTTTGGCAGTGGCCATTCATTCTAATTGACAGTTGGTTGGTTGTTATACCAATGTAAAATGCTGTGCAGTGGTTGCAGCAGAGCTAGTATATAACATGGCTGCTTTTGGCCTGGCTTCTGATGTAGTAGGATAAGCCTATAATGGGTCTGGAGTAGGTGTTGCTGGGTAAGTGGATTGGGAAGATCTTGCATCTGAGTCTTCCTCAGGAGTATGATTCCTGTGGCAGTGGGTTTGGGGGTGGGAGCACCATAGGGATGGTGATGGATATTGTGAGGTTGGATGGGTGGCAGAACACCACTTTGGGTGGGGTTGGAAATATCTTGGGTAGAAGTCCCTCATTTCAGGGCATGATGGTAGGTAATCAAAGTCCTGGGGGTGGTACTGGATGACAAGGGGGGGGGGGGGGGGGGGGAGAACTTATTTGTGGTTGGTTCTTGGGATGGATGTGAGGATTGGTGTGTGTGAGAATATGGCATGGGAGATCTGGTTGTGAATTAGGTCTGGAGGTTATTGCGTGCCTGCAGAGGCCTTTGTGAGGCCTTCAGCATACTGGGCGAGGGGTTTGTCACAACTGCAGGTGCATCTACCACAGGTCGCCAGGCTGTATGGGACGGACATTTTGGTCTGGAAGGGGTGGCCGCTGTCAAAGTGTTGGTACAGTTGGTTTGATGTGGACCTAAGTCTGGGTGGAGCCAGCTGAGAAGAGAAGATCGACATATAGGAAGGTGGCATGCTGGGTGGAGGAGCTATTGAGGTTGTGGAGGAATGAGCATAAGGTGTTCTGCTCTAGGGTCCAGATTATTCAGAATTAATGACCCACATATTTTGTGCCTTTTGGCCTCTTGTGCTTTTCACTGGAAGGTTAAATGTGATGCAATTCCATTTCCCATACCACATAGTTTGTATGTAACAGCTTCTTCCTTATACCCATTATGTGTCAGTGTTTCTGTGGCCAGACATTAGTCCTACCATGTGTTTATATTACCTACTGTTCAAGCCTATGACAGCAGAACTTCTTAAAACATGGTTTCATTACGATTGGCTTTCCATATTTTTATTTTAGGATCTTAGCCCAAAATTCTGTGTGCTGCCTCCTGATCCATCTACCTAGTTTTGATTTTACCATCACCTTAAGGATGGTTGAAACATGCTACAGTGCAACAAGTGGAGTCCTCATTTCTGTAATGGTCAGCCTATCAGCTTTTTCGTTACCACTAATTCTTAATTGACAAAGGACCCACAGCAGGTTTATGCTGTTGCTTTCCTCTAGCCTCGAGGGATTCATGGTATTCAGCAATGATCTTTGATCTCATTGAAGGGGTTGATAGGAATTTCAGAGCCACATGGCTGTCTGAATGAATGAAGAAACTACAATCCTTTCAGCACTATGTAGATTCTCCACCACACACATTCTGATTACAAATATGTCCACCTGGACTGTAGCTGGTTTCCCTAGAGAAACTGCACCCTATATACTCCAATCCCAGCATCTTCATCTATTTTCAACCTGCCTACAAAAAAGACTGTTTCCTGAATGGTATTGTAGCTCACTGTTCCGTACTTCCAACAGTTACATTGAAAGCTGTATTGAAGCAGCTGGAAGTTATTGTATAGTAAGTTTGCATTTCCCCAGCCATGCTGCTGCCTCCCTTGTACTCAAAGATGTCCCCCATCGCAGCAGCAGTGGATCCACTGCTAATCCTGTCTCTTGTAGCTAGGCAGACCAATCTCTGCATCTCACCAAGCTCCTTAGTAACCACTTTCTGCTGTACTTTATTCCACTATACTGTAGCACCATAAATTATCATATGTGTTATTACAGACAAGTACATTCTCCTGGGACTTAGATCACAATTTTTACCAGAGGCCCTTGGAAGTCCATGTTAGCCTCACACCCATTGTTACCTCTAGGTGCTTCATTGCACCCTCTGTTGGTAGAATTTTGTGGAAGACCTTAAGTTTCCAGCACATGTCCAGTGTATGCTCCGCATCCTCAGTAGTATTCTCTCTCGTGAATGGTACTACAATAGTTTTCCTGGGACGAACTTTTAGATCCTGTTTCATAAACCAATTTTTCACAGTGTTCAGAGTGCATTATATCATTGTTCTAATGATACTTGCAAATTTGCCATGTATTACTATGACTAAATAATTTACTTATCCTTGGCAAAAGTAACTTGAAGCATTAACGCATTGATGAATTTGTTCACCACTAGGTTCCACACTAGTGGGAACAAAACCTCACTTTCCAGACATCCTCATGTGGCATTGATCACCATTTTCACATCCATCGTAATGGTTTCTACTTTTTATCTTTCGCACTATGTTCTGAATCTACCCACATATAGTTTTCTTCATGCTATGCTCTTCTACAGCTCAAACCTTGGAATCTAAGGTCCTATAGCCAAAAATGCCGTCAATATCCAGGAAGATGCAAAGAGAAATTTCCTGAAATTATAGAGCTTTTTCCACCCTCCTGACAACTTGGTGAAGTGCTTTTTTGCATGGCTTTCCTAGTTAATTACAGGTTGATTTTTGTGTAGAGGAGCCTCAGTTAACTTCTTTTCACTAATGTGCACATAACCAGTTTCTATAATCTTTTTATAAGAAAGGAGGAGAGACTGATTGGTTTCAAGTCTTTAACTTTGATATGATCACTTCTCCCAGGCCTTGGATGGAAAACAACCTTCACCATCCTCCAAGCACAGGAATGACTCCAGCTGCTAGACTGACTCTAAGCTGTGTGCAGAGGACTCTGACTGATCCCTCTCTTGCTTCTTGAAATATGGCCAGAAATATTTGGAAAGGGCCTCCCAATATTTTGCCAATTATCCTTTCCTTCCTGCGATGTTTAACAGTTTTCTTACATGCTTCCTTTGCAATTCAAGATTAGTGATCCACCAAGGTACATTCCTGTTTGTTTGTGCACTTCTTGGTGATTGGACAATTTTTTAAATATGAGGTCATAATGGCAAATGTCACTTCAACTGCCATTTCTTCATGACCTATTGGGTTTCTTATAGAAGTTTCAACTTCAGATGCATGTGAATTTAGGCCTTTCCTGTATGAGTCACAGTCTGTTCTCCTATTATTCTTAAAGGGTCAATGCTGGTGTAAGGCTAATTACTCAGGGAAGTCATCCAGTACACTGAGGCTCTGTTCACGACATATCTTTCCCAGGTGCCATGCACTTCTTGGCACGGATTGCCTCATGAATTGCATTGGGTACCTAAGGAGCTGGGAAAGACTATGGAAATGTGGTGTTGTGGGACACACTTCATCAGGTTCATTCGCCGAGACCTGTCCAGCTGTGCTACTGTCAGCTTCATACAAACCTCTCTGACTGCACAGTCAGTGCCGCAGTAATGTGATGTACCCTGGAAAAGTGGATTTTGGAGGTCTACAAAATACCCAGTTATTACTGCCATTTCATTGTACTCAAAAACCTTTCCCATGTTCAAATTTCCGTAAATGTGGGAATAGATGTATGACTGAGGGTTTCAACTCATGTGGTTTGTGTGACCGTTCCTACAATTCATACCTCTAATCACCCATTTTTCCAAAGAGCCTTTGTGGACACTTGTACTGCCCTAAAGGTGGCAGTTCTTCTTCTTTGGCAATCTACATAGCTTCTCAAATACTTTTCTCACCCAGTTGGTCTAAAAAACTAAAACGAACATAGTATTCGCCATTTCAATAAAAAAAATGCTTTCACTTTCAGAAAATATTGGACATAACTTCATTAATGCTGACTGAACTGGTGCAGAACAATCAGCAAATATTCATTGCATTGAATACTGCTTTGTTTCTGGTTGGAAATGGTGGACTCACATTTCATTCACAGTAAGTTCGCAGTAACAGAGAACCCTTCTGAAAACTTTCTGTTGCATATTCATTTGGGCAGTATTCAAAAAGTGTGACAAGAGCTTTGGATAAATGTTTTTCGTAGCTAATTATTCTTATGAAATGTATCATATCGTTTCTTCTGATGTGCCTATGGTAGCATTTGCTTTGCACACGTTTAATGGTCCTTCATCCATTTCCCCATTGTGAGTTTTATCAGCTTTTTCATTTGTAGTTTCTATTTTTGGAAATTTCAGCTGGATAATCTTGAAAAGAAATACAGAAAATTTGCTTTCAGCCACAGTTCCGTAAGCATAAAAACTAAAGCTCTAGACTTTGTGTAACAGTTCCCCAATTGTGGATGATTTCTATTCATGATAAACTGCACAAAATAAAAAATATGTTAAGTCGGCACAACACTCTCTCTCTCTCTCTCTCTCTCTCTCTCTCTCTCTCTCTCTCTCTCTCTCTCTCTCTCTCTCTCTCTCTCTCTTTGAAAAGCCGTATAACTAAAGCTGTTACACATATCAAATTGACACTTGATTCAAGTTACTACACATGAAGCACTATAACAACAACAAAATTTCATTCATATCAACACAATCTTGTGCCAAACCATGAAATTTCATCCTTGCCCTCATATTTGTGAAATAAAATTGTAACACGCTTTTGACTGTGCTTGGGGCATTTGGGGACACTGGCGTGGTATTGGTACATTTTGAACTTTTTGTATTGTATTGAAGACTGATGTGGAAGAGTTTTTGGAACTTTGTGTAATCTGCAGTGTCAAAAGGTGTAGTCTGGGGCCAGTAAGAAGCGAACGAGGCATCCCTTAATCTGTATGTTGTAATATAACTGCGCATTACCAGTTCAGTCCACAACAGACAATGTTGAACTCTCAGTGCAGATGGCAGATAATAACAGAGCTGAAACATCCTCAGTATGACAAGCTCATTTCCTTGGACCAGTGTTCTGCCTTGTTAGGATTAACTTGCATATCAATACTGCACACTTGGGTTTCAGTGAGGAATGTGGCCACTTACTTTTATGTTTCTGCTTTGTCTGGTGGCTCTTTGACGAATAACCTAGGTATCTCAGTGCTCTTCCCATTCTCACACGAGAGTGCGCTGTTTGCGCTATATGTGTACTTCATCCCGCTGCAGTCTTACTTGCTTGTTACTGCTACACTGTTCAATGCATTGTCACAGGTTTTGTTCATTATGGCTATTCTGTTTGCCAATTGTAATTTTTTCCTAAAATTGTGTATAAAATTCAACCACATTGACAGGATTTTGGCCTTGTTTACATATGCACATTTGTAACTCCATGGATTTGCTATAGAATTTTTAACTCTGAAAGTTTATTGAATGATAGTAGTAGATGAAATATAAGAATTAAATTTTTAAGAAGGAAAACTGTTTCATTTTCACATTTTTTAACTTCCACAGTTCTGTAGTTTATTCTGTGATATGGAACATTGTGTAGTAAGTATAATTTACTTGAGTAAGTACATATTACTTGAAAGAGACCTCTCTTATATAACACAAGTAAATGTAGTAAGTATAAAGGTGTGTGATCATAAATATTTTGTTTTCAGTATGGCTCTGTGCTGTTGCAAGTGTTATTGTCGTAAGTCTGTGTGGCCTGCTTGGTGTTGCTGTAATTCCCTTCATGGAACGCGCATTTTACCAGCAGATGCTTCAGTTTCTTGTTGCACTGGCCATTGGAACACTGTGTGGTGATGCCCTCTTGCATCTCTTGCCTCATGTAAGTCATCTGTAGATATTTAAATGGTTACATATGAGTAGTTGAACAGCAGAAAGAAGTTACAGTAATGACATTTACTGAAAGAAATAGAAAATAATAGTTTGATCAAAGTAGGTTTCGATTTTCTGTATGGCTCCAGAACTGTAAAACTTTGAAGGGGTGATAATCAAAAAGACATTGTTATCCTTAGACTTAAAAGCTTTTCCTTCAGCAGTGCATCAATTTTACCACTTACTTCCCCAAGTCACTGAACGATTTGCTTCAACACAAGTGTGCCCCTGGTTTTAGCATATTTATTCAGAAATGTTGTTTGTTCAAGTAGTGAACTAGATATTTCTTTTTAATGTGTTGGTTTCAGATCTGAACAGGAATGTTATCATCATATTTGGGAGTCATAACATAAAATTGTATCACAGTTTTTGAAAATCGAGAAAAAATAGTCATTATGTATGTCTGTAGAGACTAATTATTACCACAGATGTCAAACAAAGGCATCCAGAACAGTGTCTCCTTTTCTATACTACTCGTAATAGGCAGAATACAGGTTTGATCTCTCACACTGGCGATGATGCAGAGACCAGTGGAACAAACGGAGAGTGAACAGCTAACCAGAAGGAAAGTACAAATCATAATGGAAGTCATCCTAAGCACACACAAACAGTCCAGGAAGTGATCTAAATTTAAAAAAAAATGTAAACACAGGCAAGGCCAATCACTCTATTATCAGTGATTCGTTGAACACTTCAGAAAGTAGCGAGAACTGTTGGACAAGTGGGATCGCAGTATTTACAGACACAGTCGCGTTAGTAGATGGGCCAAGTGATTTGCCTACAGTGGTGCACTCCGTAGGAGTGAGCTACGACCATGGTATGAAGCCTGAGTTAGAGTCCTGCATCTGCATGGTATAACTGCATGAGCTGTGCTCGCTACCCATCACTCGCTTGGTGCATGTTGTGGAAACAAGTGCCTGTCAATTTCTTCACTCTGTATCACATGGTGCGCACTGAGTGCTGGGCAACAGGTGAGTGGCCCTGCCACGCAACTAACGAAACATAGACTCTGTCACAATGTAGCAACACTAATGGGCCCAGCAAATGTTGGAATGACTGTAAAATTGGAAATCCTTTTTAGTTGTCAGTTTTCTATATTTTCTATGCGAAAATGTATGCTGTACACCTGAGATTCACCATCTGTTCCACAATGACCGAGTGTGGTCATGTAAAACAATCGAATATTGAATGTTACTGAATGTCATTTAGATGTGGAACTGTAAAATCGAATAGTTGATGAAATAATGCTCACATTCAGTCTGCTGCTAAAATCGCACTAACATAGACTTTTTTTGGCCAGACCAAATGAAAAAAAAATATGTTGAAGAGTGTGACAACAGATTATAATCGTCAACTTTGTTTGTAATTAACAAAAAGACTTCAGTCCAGCTGTATTGTAGCTTCTCACAAGTAAATCGAGCAAATGAACTGATAGGACTTTTTAAAATTTGTGATATTAGACTGTAGTGAATGGAAAGAGGAAGGAAGCACTAGGTGTAGTGGTAAGCAGAGGTTGGCATTATCCAAATTTCTATCCAAATAATTATTTGAATAAGTAGATAAGTCAAACAGATTTACTCACAACTGAATAATTTGTACTTTAATAATGAATAACGTAGAATGCCACTTTATTCTCCTTGTTTACCTCTTATACCGAATTCTTTGCCTAGTGTTTCTTCTATTGGCTGAGTGCAGTTTGAGTGCTTAGTGTTTCTTCCATTGGCTGAGTGCAGTTTCAGTTTGATAAATAAGTTATTAATGGACTGTACATAAATGAGCCTCGATGGCTCAGTTACAAACTACAAAGCTAAAATTTTGTGTTTGGTCTCACATTGGCCTATACTTTTTTCTGTTGCTTATTGCTTTTTTCATTTCCAACAATGAGAAAATTGCCAAGTCAAGCTGCACTGTGTTTTATGGTACACGTTGAACTTTAGGTCCCCCTTTAACTTGCTGTATAAGTCAGTTCAGATGTGGGAGGAAGTTAAGTGTGCACCACCCTGCCTAGTAAAGCACTGCAGTGTTGAAACTAGCTTTTGAGATGAGCACAGCTTTACTTGTTATACAGTGTAACAAATGCAACACAAAAGTTCTTCACAGGTGAATGGTCTCACCAGTTATGCTACCAATGTGGCCCAATTCAAGTTACTGTGCACTTGCCAATACTTCTCCCATCCTCCTGCTAACATGCAGATGTAATCTATATAAGTAGCCAAAGTTGAGAATGCAGTCAACAAAAACCCTCAATCTGCAACACCTTGCTCCATTGTACCAAGATTACTAACACTATTGGATATGTGGGTCTTAATTACGCAATTCACTCATGCTTGTAGTGCTACAAAATGAATGGACAAAGTAAGAACTCAATTGCTAACAACTTAACATCAACAGACTTTCAATCTAAAGAACTTGTAAAATGTTTGCGGAATCCTGCTGGATGTCCAGTGTCATCTGAAGGTGTTTTAGGGTTAAGTCTGTGTAAACTTTCCATTAGAATCTGGAATAATTTTTCAATCCAACATGTGCCTGTAAAGTTACACAAAGTGTAGAGATTCAAAACTTTCAGAAGTGATGGTGGGTTTGATTACATAAGAGTTCATAATGTTGCAGCACACTGGGAGCTTTTTTAATTGAGAAAGTGTCGAGAGATGTTAGGAAGATGTTTTTCACCATTCTACATCACTTGCAGTTATGGCAACAATGTCTTACCCACAATTTAAAAATAAATAATTCACCAGTGGTTCTGTCCATTACCAAGGGTGGCCTACAACAAACTACAGCCATATAATAGCCACAGAAATGTTGAAGAAATCACGCTGCGAGTTTCGAATGAAGTTATTATATAAAAAGAAAATTTTATTTTGATTGTGATTTGGAAAGTGAAGCTAACATGGAATCGCAATGGATTATTTGCCAAAAACTGCACCAGAATTGATGATTTCTCAGTTGTTGTTTAATTAATGACAAAAATTGGAGCAATAAATGTCATTGGATTTCAGATTTATCTTTTATTAATAACTTTTTTTTAAATTCACAGTTGGCAAATAAATGTTTTTATTCATTCAAGTGAATAACGTTTTGAGTAATATTTGTTATTTGGGAATAATAATTTTTGTCTGTATTCATTATTCATCATCTGTCATTCAAATAAATTTTTCCCAACTCTATTGGCAAGCAAAGCACATTGTGCATGCGTGCACTGCAAAATCACAGTCTGTGCAAGTGAATGCAAATGTGTGACGTGTGTGGCCATGAACAAGGGCTTAATTGGCTGTTCCCTCTATGTGGCTGTGGAAAATCACTCGCTCTGCAGTCGTTTGCTGAGGCAACATAAATGATCTTCAACAACTTCCGCCAAAGAATGCGAAGTGTATTCACGCTTGCTCACTCTTGCACTGTAGCCGCATGAATGCCTCATGTTTCAGGCATGCACTTACGGTGCTCCTACCTGATTATCTCTGATCTTTCCTCCATATGAATACTAAGGCTTGGTGGGGAATCTGAATCACTGTTTGACACTAAACATTTTCCACTCCCTCCCTACTTTAACTGGCACATAGGGCCAGAACCTATCAAGGAATAGGAGAGAGAGGTACTGGAATCACTGCCAAGGTTCCCAAAGGATGCCCTTGACATTATTGGGTGGTTTGTATGTGGGCACTGCCTGTGGTATTGCCAGTTGATCGACGCTTTCTAGCATCGCTGGGCCTTTCCTGCAGGGGAGTGGATGCTAGCCTTGGTTCAAATGGGGATAACTGTTCTTACTCTGTGGGCACCCCAGACCAAGAATGCTCATGGAGGGTGTTTCTAGTGTTGTGGGAGACTGAAGTGGCATAGAAGTTGGAAGTGATTACAGCCCCATTGGCTCTCATCGGTGGTCAGAGCTAATCACTATTGGTGCCAAAAATGAGGACGGTAGTTGCAGTGGTGGCAAGCAGCCTGTTGTGGACGATTGTCACAGCTTTGATTGCACAAGTCATTCCATCAGCTGCTGAGGGGGACATTTACAAGGATGGGCCAGTACATTTGCAAGGAAGCTTTTGAATGCTTCCCCAGAGTCGGCTGTCATCATTATCTTGTACATCAGCATTTTGAAGGTTGTAACACTCAACTCAGCTTCTGGATAGAATGCTGGATGGATAGGGCCAGTGGTCAGGTGCTCAATAGTGTTGCATTTGCAGAAATCCTGAAACACAGATGCTTGAGTTGGAACAAAGTTGTAAGGTGCCCCCTCCATTGCATATATGATGGAGATGGCACGGATGGTAACCATAGAGGTGGTATTAGCCAGTCGTGCCACATATGGAAAGTTAGCGAGGGCATCTACAACTGGCAACCACATTGGTTCTCACAATCGTCCAGGGAAATCATTAGGTTCTCTTTGCCGGTGTTGGTCAGGGCATAGCTGAGGGTTGAAACACTATGCCAGAGCTGATTGATAGTGAAGAAGAACCTGGCAGTTCCAGCCATTATGTTCTCTGATTGTGTGAACGTTGGCTCAGTACACATGATGCCGTGCTATTGCCTTCGTTCTGTACATTCCCCAGTGTGCAATATGGAGAAACTTCAATGTGCAGGGACAGAATTTCCACCTGACATTGAGATTTGTCCAAGGTTAATAATAAGACACCATCAGTCAGTTGCATTAAGCTGGTTGAGTAATGAAAAATGTGTGCGCCATGCCGGATCAGTGCTCCTTGGCAGACACTGCAACTAACCCTACTGCACAGCAGACAACACCCTGCAAAGCAGCAGATCGTGTCACGTTTCTGTTGCTACTTTGCATTTTGTAATTGGGAATTTGTCAAGGATGTGTTTATTGCTAACTGGTGTCTATGGCAAAACACAGCACTTCACGCCTGTGAAACTTTGTATCTGGATCACACAGAAAGTGGGAAAGTGCTTCTGTGTTTAAATGCAGTGTATTGGGCCTGCTACAAAGCTTGTAGTTATAACTGTTAGGAAACAATGCCCATCATTGCAGCCTCTATGCCGTATCATTGAAAAGTTTCAAGCAGGGAACCAAATAACAAAATGAGGGGCTTGTGCTCTGTGAATAGGTAAACTTCAGTAACATAAAGAGATACATGGAACTTCTTGACATCATACATGATAGCCAATGCACCTTTCTCGATTTGTGAATAATTTTGCAGTGCCACATTTGAAGTTTTAGATAAAAAAAAATCAGTGGGACAGCACTAAGCAATGCCACAGTCTGAGGCATCATTGGCTGTTGTTAAGTATTTGCCTGGATTGAATGATTCTAAACAAGAGACCAATAAGGCATTTTTTAAGTTGCAAGAAAGCTCTCTGGCATGCCTCTGACCAAATGAATTTAACTCCTTTTTTATGCAGTTGATTGAGTGGGTAGGAAATCTAACCTGTGTTGGGAATAAGTTTCATCTAATAGTTATCAATCCTGCATCCAGCCTTTCTGATACAGGTTTTCCGTGATTTCCCTAAATCGCTCCAGGCAAATGCCGGGATGGTTCCTTTGAAAGGACACGGCCGACTTCCTTCTCCGTCCTTCCCTAATCCGATGAGACTGATGACCTCGCTGTCTGGTCTCCTCCTCCACAACAACCCAACCCTCCTCTAATAGTTATATTTATCCAGGAATGACAGCAGTTCTTTGAGATTCTTATGAGATGGTAAGCTACTGATTGTGTGTGTGTGTGTGTGTGTTTGTGTGTGTGTGTGTGTGTGTGTGATTTTGCAGGTGATGCTCCCATATGACCAATGTAATTAACAAGACATATAAATAATTAACAGTATTGGGGTACCTTGGATGAGTTGTTAAAGATATCCGAAATATTGCGGGAGTGCGCGTGACCCCAAGAGTGTTGTGTTATAATGATACATGCCAAATTGCACATTAATCACTAAAACCTGTTATGGATGATCATTTACAGGTAACTAAAAATGAGTGATAGCGAGACATATTTTAGGAAAATTATAGCCACAGCCAATTTTGTCAACATTTCCTTTGGCCCAAGAATTTGATACAGATCTGCATTAGCTTGAGTGTGAATGGTAAACTTAAAATTGCCAGAAATTCTAATTGATCCATGTGGCCCCTTAACTGTTACTATCAGTGTTGCCCAATGGCTATGCAATACTGGGGATATTACTCCCATACTTTGTAGTCTGACTAGTTCCACTTTAACTTGATCCTATGGCTAAAGGCACTCGACATGCTCTACAAAACTTGGGCACTGCTGACTGCTTTGATGATACACGGGCTTGGAAACCTGGTCAAAACCTATTGTAGGTTCAAATAACTTGCTTACATTGCACACGTAATGTATCATGTTCTTTGAATGGCATCACAATTGAAACTAGATTCACTGTGTCTTGAATTTGGAAACCAAAGCATGCAAAAGTGTCTAAAGTCAAAAATGATGTCATCCAGGAGACTACCGACAGGTTTACTTGCTGGGTGACTTTTTAAAACATAGGTTGGACTTCAACACAATTCTGCAACAGGCTTGACTGTCAATTTTGCGCTGAGGATACTGCTGCAGTGGGGAGTTGATGTGCCAGTATCAGCATAGTGCACCAACCTCGATTAAAAATTACCTATGGTAAAGTTGACATTTAACCCTGTTCAACGCAAAATTCTGGTGCACCGACCTCGATCAAACTTAAACAAGAGCGTTCACCGCAATTAAATTTGATCATGGCTCACGTCCGGTTTTCACTAGATAACGTGGATTTTATGAGCTTATAATAATAATAATAATAATAATAATAATAATAATAATAATAATAATATTCCAGCATCTTTTGATGTACTAAGAGAGATTTTGAGCACCATATACCATATGTGTAAGATGTACCCAAACGTTTATTAATTTATGAATGAAACTGACCAGGAGTAGAATTAAATTGTGCTTCCACACGTGACAACATTGTCTGATTTTCTTTGACAAGAAGAATTTCTATGTTTGCTGTACGTGAAGTCCAAAACCCAAATATACCTCTCCCGAAGCAGTCCAATGCAACTCTCAAAAATTCTAAAGAAAATCAACTCCTAAGTTTTCTGACCATGTTTAGTATGGTAGAATAATTTTTTCTGACAAGCAGTGTGGCTCTGTGGTAGTGGGCTTGCTGGCTGTGTGGTAGACCATGGTTCGAGTACAGGTGGAAATTTTTAAACAAAGGTGCATGTTCTGTGATCATTTACGCGAAGCAAAGAATAAAAAAAGAGAGAAAAAAATTATTTTAATTGTACAGTATTGATTAACAATCTTTTATAAGATCAGTCATTAAGAATTATTGTTTGGAATGAAAACTGGATTTTTGTAAGCAGTATATAGCTAGAAGTGAGGAGGCATGCCTTTTGCATAACAATGACTGTTAAATTTGTTAATTAGCATATATTTGATGTATTTTGATGATTTTTTTTTTGATAACTTTAAATATGACAGGTATTTGAACTGATGGGGTGGTTGTTGTTGTTGTTGTTGTTGTTGCTGCTGCTGTTTTCTTCAGTCCTGAGACTGGTTTGATGCAGCTCTCCATGCTACTCTATACAGTAAAGCTGCATGCCCTCGGGGAAAATTAAGGCTGAAGTTTTCCCTTGCTTTCAGCCGTTTGCAGTACCAGAACAGCAAGGCTGTTTTGGTTAGTGTTACAAGGTCAGATCAGTCAATCATCCAGACTGTTGCCTCTGCAACTACTGAAAAGGCTGCTGCCCCTCTTCAGGAACCACACGTTTGTCGGGCCTCTCAACAGATATCCCTCCGATGTGGTTGTACTTACCGTATGGCTATCTGTATCATTGAGGCACGCAAGCCTCCCCACCAACGGCAAGGTCAATGGTTCATGGATGAAAAATACTGACTAAAACGAGACACTATACATTTTTTTGTGCAGCAGCCATCAGTTCTTTTATTTTTAAGAACTGATGCATTCACACCAACCAATTTGAGAAGTACATCAATTTCATACTTTGAAAACTTTTTTGTTCTTTTGTTTTCATTTCACCGGATACAAATGAACAGACTAGTAGTGAGGTATAAACACAGTTCCACTTGTTCACATAAGTGAGAGCATGTGCCAGTGATGAGTGCTGTCTAGAAAAGTGTGTATATATGTGGCCATGTGCAGATTCATATCTCTATTAACATCTTTGCGTCTCCAGGGCACCTTCCATTACAATAAAGAGTTAACTATGGTCAGTTGCACGGTTGGCTGACTATGGTTTGTGGACTGGTGAATAATGTTGGTGTACAGCAGAGACATTTTAAATGCAGCTTACTTTTAGCTGTAATCATGGGACCTTTGGTATCTATGTGTTTGATCAAGGTTGATGCACTCGGCCATAGGTGTTCACATTAATCAGAGAAATGGTGGCTCCCATGTCCAGCTGGAATCCTCATGTTGCTCCATTAATTTCCAACTTCAACATGATCTTTTGTATCTCATCTTCTGCTGCTATCCGCACTGGCAGGGTAGCATGCAGTGCACTAGCAGTTGTTGTTATTGCCTGCCGGCCTTGGCAGACACTTGCTAGATGTCCTGGTTTGTGGCATATAAAGCAGATAACGTCACAGAACAGCTAGTGATGTCATTAATGCCTTTGGGAGGGGAGCAGTCTGAACGTGATTTAATTGCACTGACTTTTCTGGTACTCTAGGAACTTTTATATGAGCTTCCACTCACTTTGGTACATGCTGGTGGCGAGTAAAGCACTTGCATTTGTGTGTGTCTGTCAAAGATGAGGGCAGTGAACTGTTAATTATTGCTCTAATTACTGAATCCTGCTTCGTCAGACTACCAGGCAATAAGGTGCTCTGTAAATTAGATGGTAACGTTGATTGACTGTTGTCAGTTGATTGTAGAATACGACAGGTACTACTGCTACTGCTAAGAAAGTCGACAAGTATCATGATACATAGCTTGTACTGATGATGTTACTTTATTAGCATTGGCAATTCTTAGCATGTGACTAGGAGTTGGGTAAAATGACTAAAACCTTCCCAAGAACTTCATCAGGAGTTAGACATCTAATAATATTATAGATTAATGATTTCACATACAATGTCCTGTTTATATGAAAAATAACGCTTGTGTTTTAAGCCTTGTAAGTCAGCAATCCTTGCTGCATATGTTTGCTTACATTGCTTAACACACACATTTAATTTGAGCCTAGTTGTACCTATGTGACTTTGGTGACCATGGTAGTCAGTCAGCAAGCCACAAACATCTGAGAAGTTCGAACCACTGGGATTCGGAAATGGGCTTACTTTTTGCATCTCTTCGAACAATTTATTACTAGAAGACGACAAGAGTGCACTCTGATGTCTAGGGTCAGTTATGTGACTTGCCTTGCAGTGAAGAACAAATGACATAAATAATCCTCCCAACTTCTCCCAACTCTCAGTTGCTTATCAAAACAGGTGAACTAGCAAGGGAAGTGTGATGATGATGATGATGATGATGATGATGATGATGATGATGATGATGATGATGATGATGATGATGATGATGCATCTGCAGACCTGTTGGTTTTGCAGTAGTTTTAACAGCAATTCCTGCTGTTGCTATTAGAATTCCCACTGCTTTTCTTGCTGTTGATGCTGCAGTTGTTGTTGCTGTTGCAGCTACAACTGCTGCTGCTGCCTCAACTGTAGAAACACGGGATCCATTTGTTACAGTGAATAGCTATACGCCAAGAAAATCCTTGTAGCCACTTTTCTGTTCTGCTTGGCATAGGTAGAACACAGTTTATGATAACCCATACTAATGGTGAAATTGAGATTGGTGGAACAAATAGGTTGTTCCTGTGGTCAGTGGTGGCAGAGTTCATGGAGCCAACATGTAGCTAGAAGCAAAGTTCAAAGCATAGCGAAAGTCATTGTAAGTGTGCACAAACTGTCCAGGAAGTGATCTAAATCAAGAAACCTAAACACAGGCAAATTCAGTTACTCTACTATCAGTAGCTTATGTCAAAGGCTTCAGAGAATAGAAAGAACTGCAGGGTTACGTATTTACAGACACTTGACATGTCAGTGGATGGGGTCACATAACATGGCCATGACAGCAGTGCCACCTGTGGGAGCAAGTTGCAGCAGTGGTATGAAGCCTGACCTTTTTTCATACTGATACATGGCCTGCCTGGGGAATTTGAATCAATGTCAAATAATACATCTCCAAAGTCCAGAATATTTTGTAATGTCAAATTGGAGTATGTAAAAGCACCTTCCAAAGTTTCCACACTGTTTCATAAAAACAGGTCTTCAACATATGACACTTATTAGTCTAGCCGAAAACTCTACAGAATAACACAGAATGGATTCAGGCCCTACTAAATTCATGAAATGTATACTAATTCGATAGACAAGTCTATCAAATCTTTTCCACCCAAAAAAGGATACTAAGTCCCAAGTTCAACTCTGTCCTGCACACAGTTTTAGTGTGCCAGGAAGTTTCATATCATTGCACACTCCGCTGCAGAGTGAAAATCTCATCCTGGAAACATCCCCCAGGCTGTGGCTAAGCCATGTCTCCGCAATATCCTTTCTTCCAGGAGTGCTAGTTCTGCATGGTTTTCAGGAGATCTTTTGTGAAATCTGGAGGGTAGGATACAAGGTACTAGCAGAATTCAAGCTGTGAGATCAAGTCATGAGTTGTGCTTGGGTAGCTCGTTGTTAGAGCACTTGCCCACAAAAGGCCAAGGTCCCTAATTTGAGTCTCGTTCCGGCACACAGTTGTAATGTGCGAGGAAGTTTCATATTAGCACACACTCTGCTGCAGAGTGAAAATTTCATTCTGGATTATCATGTGTGTTATTACAGAGGAGTATATTCACTACATGCGTCTGGAACTTACAACAGTTTTTAGCACAGGCTCTTCTAAGAATGCAGGTGAGGGCACCATTTGCCTTGAAACTTATATTTTTTTTATGTGAAGGGTCCATGTTAGTCTCACATCCAGTGTTACCCCAGGTTCTTCACTGCCTCCTCCACTTATAGAATTTTATTGAAGAGCTTAAGATTCAAGTACATGCCCTGGATATGCTCCCTTGTGAACGGTACAAGGACAGTTTTCATAGGACTAACCTTTAGATTGTGTTTTGTACACCAGTTTTTTGCAATGTCAGAGTGCAGTTTGCAATTCTTATAATAGTGCTTGCAAACTTACTTAATATTTCTGTGACTAAATGCCTAGATATCATTGGCAACAGTAACCTCCAGCATTTAAATCTTTGAATTCAAGGACTACTAGCTTCCACAGTAGTGGGTACAAGCCCGCACGTCCTGGACGCCACTGAGTGTTGTTGATCACAATTTTCTCATCCATCAGGGCAATTTCTACTTTTCATCTTTAGCAGTGTGTTCTTAACCTACCTACATATAGTGGTGTTAATGTCACACTCTTGTGCAGGTCTAACCATTGATTCGAAGGTCATTTTACTAAAAGCCCCTTCAGTATCCAGGAAGATTCAGAGAGCAATTTCTTATAGTTTTTTTTTTTTTTTTCCCTCTACCTTCCCAACAAGTTTGTGAAGTGATGTTTTGCGTAATTTGCCTGTTTAATATGTGCGTTGTTTGCATATAGAGGAACCTCAGTTAACCACATTTTGCCGTCGTACATGTAAATCAGTTTTTCTAATGTTTTTATAAGAAAGGGGGCCAGACTGATCGGTATCAAGTCCTTAGCATTTGTATGATCACTTCCCACAGGCTTCAGAATGAAAACAACTTCCATTCTCCTCCAAGCGTAAGAATGATTCCTCCAGCTAGACCGACTCTCAATCGTCTGCATAGGAATCTTGATTAATCCCTCTCCCGCCTGTTGCAATAGATCCAGGAAGATTCCATCTATGCCTAGTCACTTGAATAGTTGAAACCTTCACACTACCCACTCGATTTTCCTGAAGTCACCACATTCTGTGATGGATTCTCAGTTCTTCCATTGGTTACCTGTAAACTAGTGCATCTCAGGTACTGAACCTTGGTCACCTCCCAGAGTGCATTGAGGTGAGTCAGAGTTGAGTAGCACATCCAGTGTCTTGTGCACTGCCTTTGTATAACCACTATTTTCCTTAATGTGCTTCCTGTATTTGTTAGTGTCCTAGTTGTGCCCTTCACCTCCTTATAGAATACATTCCAGGATGATAGTTCCTCTTGTGTAATGGCAAGGCTGTATTTGGCAAGGACCTCTCAGTATTTTCTCCGTTGTCCTTTCCTTGTTGCAAAGTTGAACAAGTCTTCTTACCTGCTTCATTTGCAATTCCAGGTTAGTGTTCCACCAAGGTACATTTATGCTTAGTTTGTGCACTTCTTGGCAATTGTACTGTTTTCTAAGTATGATGTCGTAGTGGCAGATGTATCTTCATCTGCCATTTCTTGTAAATCTTCCTATCGAAGTTTTAACACCAGATGAGCGTGGGATTACTATGGATTATTGTATTACATTAAACTGGGGACATAGAAAAGATGGACAGGCTTTGTCGTGCCATGGCCCTCAGTGGTTTACAACCCCACAACAGGCCACAGCAGTCCTCCCACCCCACTGCCGCCCCACACTGAACCCAGGGTTATTGTGCGGTTCTCAGTGGATCCCGCCTCCCAGGAACATTTCATACCAGATGAGTGTAACCCCAAATGTTTTGCATGGTAGAGTGATGATGGTGTACGCATACGTGGAAACAGTGTTTGCACAGCAGTCTCCGACACAGTGTAACTGAGGCGGAATAAGGGGAACCAGCCTGCATTCGCCAAGGTAGATGGAAAATCGCCTTGAAAACCATCCACAGGCAGGCTGGCACACTGGACCTCAACACTAATCCACCAGGCGGATTCGTGCTGGGGACCGGCACATCTTCCTGCTTGGGAAACAGCATGTTAGACCGTGCGGCTCGCTGGGCGGGTACTACGGATTATTCTCATACATTACAGTGTCCATCTGTTAATATAATTGTATGCTGCTTTAAATCAACAGATATGATTACTGTTTAAGTTTTCCAAATTTGAAAGATGCTTCTAAAGTTTAGGATTTGTTCTGTTGCATGGTATTCTCCACATAAGAGGTCTGTTTGTTTTTATGATCTATTAAGTAGGGCTTTAGAAAGGATATTATAGTTAACTGAAAGTAGACAAATTCCTTTGTAATTGTGTGTATATGATTTGTGTCCCCATTTTTTATGAATTGGGTGAACTAATGCACATTTCCATGCTTCAGGGATTTTCTCACTACATCTGCTGTCCTGTGAAATTTCTTGAAAAAGCTGAGCCAGTTTGCTGCCACCTACTTCTGACATTTCATCAATTATTCTGTATTCCCCCTGTACATCATAGTTCTTAAAGTTGTATATTATTTGTTTGATTTCTTTCATTGTGGATGGTGAGGGACATAATAGGATTGTCAAAAGTGCTAAATTCTTAAAACTTGAGACGATGAATGAGAAACAAGCCTGCAAATTCTTATGGGCTGTTTGATTCATCTTAATGGATGTGTTGTGGTAGCAAAAAGATCATTCATGCCTTTGGCAAAAGTAAGTGGACTGCCACATGTTTATGAACAACTAGAATCTGTGTGTTAACATCAGAATTAGGAAGCACTGTACTGTTAGTAATGGTGATAAAACTGAGAACCAGAAGAAAAATAGAGGCAAGATAGATTTCAGTCAGTAAGCTACATTACCTTTATCTAACAGATACAATAGTATGATGTAGGATAGATCGCCACTTACCATGTAGAGGTGGTGATGAGTGAGATACAGGCACATTGAAAGAAGTCAGCTTGATGATATCAGCTCTTCAACTAAGTCATCTGATGTAGAACACACACACACACACACACACACACACACACACACACACACACACACACACGGCTAGTGTTGTTTCTAGTCTTTAGCACCAAATAACTGATAATACCAGGAAGTCTTTTTTTAATTTGCGTGTCTGCCACTTGATGCCTCCATTATGTGGTGAGCAGTAATCTATTCTTTCATATTGTGTTCCATCCCAGATTTTCCATTGCTACATCTAGTGGAAATATACATCCAGTCAGAAATTATGCACTGTATTCCACATAATGAGGTTTGTGGAAGATGCAAGATGTGAATACAACTTCAAACTTTGATTTTTAAGCCGTTCAAACCAATAATTGTGTGATGGCATTTTTTTTGTTCCGATTCTTAATAATTTTCTCATGGAGAGACGTTTACGATGATGCAAGAAATAAGGAAAAGCTTAGTAATTCATTCCATCTAGAAGATGCTGTATTCCTCTATTCTAATTTTTTCCTTCAGCCATGATAAACACTGTCACAATAATTCCAATTACACTAACAAATGCTGAGGACTGCTATATGCCTGTGAAACATTCATAGCACGACTTCATTTTTTAATTTTCTTCTTCTTCTTCTTCTTCTTCTTCTTCTTCCAGGGTCATGGCTCATTCAGTTGCAGTCAGAATATTGATAAATTGCTTTTGTCTATTCAGCCATTTCTATAGTCAAAAATGCTTCCTTGAAGTCATTGTATGATGTTGCCTTACACTGCAGTAACAGCTTCTTCATATGACTGAATGAAAGTAAACAGACTTTGAATGTGTCATAACATATCAGGGGTGTAAATTAAACATCATAAGTTACTGAATTATTGTTATGAGCAATTTTCTGACCAATGAAATCTGCAACATGTTCTGGGCATTGACGTGTCAAGAGAGGCCAGCCCAGAACAGTAACTGCTTGCATTGCTTACAAGTTAATTCTTGGATGTTTTTGCACATGTGGATGATCGATTCCTGGGATTACCTGTGATAGTTGTTTGTTGTACCAGTCTGTGTGAACTGAAAAATGTATTCTGAGAGATGGCGTTCATCTATATAGTGTGCTGAAGATGCCCAACAATCACTAAAGTTCATATTGATGGGGCATATTATGTCTAGTGTATTCCACATATCCATTAGAGTATTAGCATTGTGCCTCTTAAGGACTACACTTTAGCAATTAACAAATCTTGATCAAGAAATCTGTCCATTCACTAATTTCAGATTCTGTAACTTAATTGTTCTACCGTATAACATAAGTAACACAAAGAAATTACTTGTGCAACATTTACTGCTGACAGGAAACACTACATTATTTTTAAGCACCAGTCCACAGCTCTTTATATACACACATAACTATTCAGATGTGCTGTTCAACTTGCAACTCATATGCTGTGCACAGTAATTCTAATCACTTAAAATGTCTCATCTTGCTTTTAACATACTGTAAGTTTAGTGTCATTAGCATACTTTCTTCATGGTGCTGCCATTTACATGTGCAATCAAACATACACTCCTGGAAATTGAAATAAGAACACCGTGAATTCATTGTCCCAGGAAGGGGAAACTTTATTGACACATACCTGGGGTCAGATACATCACATGATCACACTGACAGAACCACAGGCACATAGACACAGGCAACAGAGCATGCACAATGTTGGCACTAGTACAGTGTATATCCACCTTTCGCAGCAATGCAGGCTGCTATTCTCCCATGGAGACGATCGTAGAGATGCTATATGTAGACATGTGGAACAGCTTGCCATGCCATTTCCACCTGGCGCCTCAGTTGGACCAGCGTTCGTGCTGGACGTGCAGACCGCGTGAGACGACGCTTCATCCAGTCCCAAACATGCTCAATGGGGCACAGATCCGGAGATCTTGCTGGCCAGGGTAGTTGACTTACACCTTCTAGAGCACGTTGGGTGGCACGGGATTCATGTGGACGTGCATTGTCCTGTTGGAACAGCAAGTTCCCTTGCCGGTCTAGGAATGGTAGAACGATGGGTTCGATGACGGTTTGGATGTACCGTGCACTATTCAGTGTCCCCTCGACGATCACCAGAGGTGTACAGCCAGTGTAGGAGATCGCTCCCCACACCATGATGCTGGGTGTTGGCCCTGTGTGCCTCGGTCGTATGCAGTCCTGATTGTGGCACTCACCTGCACGGCGCCAAATACGCATACGACCATCATTGGCACCAAGGCAGAAGCGACTCTCATCGCTGAAGACGACACGTCTCCATTCGTCCCTCCATTCACGCCTGTGGCGACACCACTGGAGGCGGGCTGCACGATGTTGGGGCGTGAGCGGAAGACGGCCTAACGGTGTGCGGGACCATAGCCCAGCTTCATGGAGACGGTTGCGAATGGTCCTCGCCGATACCCCAGGAGCAACAGTGTCCCTAATTTGCTGGGAAGTGGTGGTGCGGTCCCCTACGGCACTGCGTAGGATCCTATGGTTTGGGCATGCATCCATGCGTCGCTGCGGTCCGGTCCCAGGTCGACGGGCACGTGCACCTTCCGCCGACCACTGGCTACAACATCGATGTACTGTGGAGACCTCACGCCCCACGTGTTGAGCAATTCGGCGGTATGTCCACCCGGCCTCCAGCATGCCCACTATATGCCCTCGCTCAAAGTCCGTCAACTGCACATACGGTTCACGTCCATGCTGTCGCGGCATGCTACCAGTGTTAAAGACTGCGATGGAGCTCCGTATGCCACGGCAAACTGGCTGATAGTGACGGCGGCGGTGCACAAATGCTGCGCAGCTAGCGCCATTCGACGGCCAACACCGCGGTTCCTGGTGTGTCCGCTGTGCCGTGCGTGTGATCATTGCTTGTACAGCCCTCTCGCAGTGTCCGGAGCAAGTATGGTGGGTCTGACACACCGGTGTCAATGTGTTCTTTTTTCCATTTCCAGGAGTGTATTTATGAAAAAACCAAATATATTGTTCTAGTCTGGTTTTACTTTTTGTGGACACATTTCTTCTTCTGTTACTGATTTAGGTGATTTGTATACAAGAATTAAAAGTATCACTTGTTTTTATTCCAGGCTATTGCTGGAGAACATGATGATGATGAAAGTGAGCATCATTCTGAACATGACCATCATTCTGAAGATATGGTCTTAAAGGGGCTGGTTGCAGTTTTGGGAATTATCTTATTTTTTTTCACTGAAAAGTTCCTTACTGTAGTCGCAGAATATCACAAACGACGGCAGAAAAAGAGGGAGGTAAATCACATGTTAAAGCAGTTTAAGTCAATGATTTTATACTTAATTGTTGTGCCATTTTCATGGTGTCATTTATGAATCATAAGCACACGAGAATATAAACACAGTTTCATTTCAGTTTCTTAGTTGTTATGGGTAAAAAGAGCAAAACAACAGGATTCATGTTTGTGCCTTTTTGTCCAGAAGCAGATAAATGCACAACATTAACAGCTCTCATATCTGGAACAGTTTCCTGTCTTGGAATCAGACTGAAAGGGGATGGAGGGGCCCTTATTATTGTGAACAAATGTCAACAATGTCAACAATGTCCAGTGTTCATTGGTAAAGAATAAAGTTTGACATATTGGGGGTTGTCAGCTATGTGAAAGTGGTGAAGATCATTGTAAACATCATCAGTTCAACCTGTGGATCTTTCAACATGTCCATTGACAATTCCTTCCCTCATTGTTGTTGAATTGAGGCAGTGCTTGTATCTTGGAATGCTCCATAGTAACCAAGCTGAGCTATGTAACACTCTTAATTGTAGCTATGGAGCTTTGATGCAAGAACATAATACAGGGTGGGGTAAATAAGTGGCCTCGAGAACAGTGTTCCAGGGTACAAAGAAACACAGCAGAGGAAAGGAAATACAGTACTAACCAGACTATAGCAGATTTTAAAAGCGACTACCATTCAATCTCTTGACACTTTTGGGCCCTGGTCAGCAAATTGCTGAAGGCAGATCAAAGCTGGAATTGCTGCAGACTCATCTAAAATGTTTTGGTGCAGTTCTTGAAGACTATGAGGGTTGTTGAAATACACCTTAGGCTTGAGGGCTTCCCACACAAAGTAATAGCACATTGACAGACCAGATGACCATCTAGGGCCAAGACCAGGCTGACCTCTGCTAATAGCTCTTGTCGGGTGTGAATTTGTGTAAATGTGCTCCAAGGTTCAGCCAGCTGTATGGGAAGTTGCTCCATCCTGTTGGAAGTGACTATGTCTTTTCCTCCTCCATTAATGCTGCCACACATGGTTTCAAAATGTTGGCAGTGTAACTTCGCAAAGTCCGGGCCACCTTTGTTTGCCCCACCCTCTAGTTGAGATCCTATTCAGATACAGAAAGAATACAATCTGAATGGTTTTCTAAAGTTGGAAACTTGTTGGGGATCTCCGGTAATCTAAAAAGTCATTTTAATTTAACATTTATTCACCCATTTTATCTGATCACTTATCAACATAAGGTATGTCTGCATACACTGAACTCATTGCTGAATTGCTGAAAATTGGTGATAGATTACACCATAATTGTCATGTTACATTTGGGAAAGGTAGTCAGGCAGTGTGAAATAGGCACTCATCAACAGAATTAAATACCGCGTTACATAGTTAATAAATGTACACAGTGTATTCAGGTTGTTTGCCTGGCTTGTAAGCTGGTCACTGCATGTATACACCCTTCTAAAATTGTGTAACTATTGGCCCAGTTTACACTCCAGGTTTAATGCTATTTAGGTGAACATTCACTCATTTTTTCAATGTAAAACATGGTTGTAAATGTCAGTTCATAGACCAGATGTCTTCCATGCAGTATGACATTAGATTTATGTTGAAGGTAGCAAAATCCTGGAATAGTGTTAAGGGCCTATAACTCAATAAGGTGGAGAGAGAATAGAAAACCTCACAGACACCTATGTTTTCATAAAAATATATACACAATGAGTTCTTGAATCAATCCAGTAGCTCTCTTCCCCATTCTTTTTGCAGTGCCATTTCAATGCATGCATTATTACCTGAGGTATGTGCCTAAGAACACAGAGAAAATGGCAAGATTTGGCAAAAGATTCTCTCTCATTAATCTTACAGTCTACTTTCTGGCATTTGTAGATAATCTTGAGTGAGTGATTTTATCTTCATTTTGTGACCTTCAGCATATATTACGTCACAGTAGGACGTTATGCAGAGAACTGGAAAACAGTGCACTGCTTGATATTTTACTTCATACTAAGTACATACTCTTATTACATACATATTTTACTTCATTTCGTACCCCATGATGTTTCTCCTCATTTTTAATTTACAGCAGTGCCAGAAACAAAAACACTAAAACTGGAGTTCAGCAAGGGAACTAAATGAGATATAGTCCATTAACTATGTCTAAACATTCTACATCTACATCTACATCTACATTTATACTCCACAAGCCACTCAACGGTGTGTGGCGGAGGTCACTTTACGTGCCACTGTCATTACCTCTCTTTCCTGTTCCAGTCTCGTATGGTTCGCGGGAAGAACGACTGTCTGAAAGCCTCCGTGCACGCTCTAATCTCTCTAATTTTACATTCGTGATCTCCTCGGGAGGTATAAGTAGGGGGAAGCAATATATTCGATACCTCATCCAGAAACGCACCCTCTCGAAACCTGGCGAGCAAGCTACACCGCGATGCAGAGCGCCTCTCTTGCAGAGTTTGCCACTTGAGTTTGTTAAACATCTCCATAACGCTATCACGGTTACCAAATAACCCTGTGACGAAATGCGCCGCTCTTCTTTGGATCTTCTGTATCTCCTCCGTCAACCCGATCTGGTACGGATCCCACACTGATGAGAAATACTCAAGTATAGGTCGAACGAGTGTTTTGTAAGCCACCTCCTTTGTTGATGGACTACATTTTCTAAGGACTCTCCCAATGAATCTCAACCTGGTACCTGCCTTACCAACAATTAATTTTATATGATCATTCCACTTCAAATCGTTCCGCATGCATACTCCCAGATATTTTACAGAATTAACTGCTACCAGTGTTTGTTCCGTTATCATATAATCATACAATAAAGGATCCTTCGTTCTATGTATTTGCAATATATTACATTTGTCTATCTTAAGGGTCAGTTGCCACTCCCTGCACCAAGTGCCTATCCGCTGCAGATCTTCCTGCATTTCGCTACAACATTGTGATAGCATTTAGGATTTGGTGGAAATATTACGACAGTTGATGGTTTTTCCTGTGTTGCAGACCACAGTCGTAATATACTTTTTAAATTAAATCATTGTGACCATTTGACTGCAAGTTTTTATTATTTATTTTGCTATCACAATTCCAGCTGTAGAGACTTTTTCAAGTGCAAGGGTGAAAAGACTGTAAATATCACACATCTGAATTATATATAATTGCCAAAATGTTACCAAATGTGTGAATATGTGTACTAGTTCTCTCATCATAAGAGCCAAGTGCCAGTTAAAAAGAACACACACTTTAACGTACTTTGCTGGGATACTGCTTCCTGACACAGTATTACGGAAAGCACAAATCCTATTTTAAATATGAACTAACAATTAGTTTTTGTTTGGACATGGTTCTTGCTTACCATACCTAATGTTAGCTGCAATCTCTCTTTTTTAATTCACATTCGGAGCTTATGATGAGACAACTGATTGAAGACATGTAGTTCATACATATCTGATACTTGCTGATGTTTTTTTTCACCTTTGTACTCGATAGCAGCTCAAAAGCCAAAATCTGGATAGTGAAATAAACAAACAATAAAAACTTGTAGTCAAATGGTGGCAATGATTTCATTTAAAAAATCACTACAGCAATCTACTGTGCCACAGTAGAATACATCTTCATGTAAACAGAGATGGCCTGCCTCTTGAAAGAATAATCATTGTCAATCTGCAGTCAAAGGAGGAAAGCACTGTCACGGCATTCCCGAAGTAATCCATTTTAGTGAACCACACAGTCTTCTTTGGAATAACCACATGTACAGTAAGCTATTTTTTTAAAAAGAATACGAGAGTGTAAAATTCTAGATTGTTTAATTTTCCCTATCTTCTATACAAGTAAACAAATCAAGGATTTCTAGGGAAAAATTAGATGTATACAGGGTGTTCAAGAAGGAAAAGTCAGTATTCTGGTACATGGAAAGGGGGGAGAGGGACCACATGGATACATGCTGTATTTCAAATAACATCCAGAGTAAATGCTTTTAAATTTTTATTGTAATTTTAAGATGATTTTAATTTGAGATTTATTTTTGCACTAGTTTTTTATTGTATACATCTCCAAGTTAGAATTTACCACAGTTCATAATAGGTTTTCAGCAATTCAGAGCTTGCTTTAAACAGTTCACAAGTAATCTTCCAGATGTCCACCATCAACTTAAATAAATTTTTATACTCCGCAGTTCAATTTAGTGCACATCTACATTTTTTTTGATGGCTGACATTGCATGTTATAGGTCTAAGAAGTTTACCTTGGTTATCCACCTTTTCTGTGTGTGTTCCTGTCTTTAGCCAATTCCGTTAACAAAAATCTGTGTTATGCCTGGAGATCTAAATAGCCAGATTATGCTATAAGAATGTTGCATTCTATGGGGCTAATCGTATGTACTCTAACAGTTTATCTCAAATAATTAACAAATTATGACGCAAAGGTATATGGAGCCCTGAAGTCACTGGAGCAGGTACAGAGGCATCACAGCCAAAAGTTTCTCATCTGTTCATACTCTTTGTCCTACGAGCAGTATAAAAAGTGTATCCTGTAGAAAAATTATTCAGACCATCCACGGTACCTCACAGTGGACGAAAAACCCAGAAAAGGACTTGGTCTTTTGCTGGTCAGAATATGGGGATATGATATAGTTGACAAAGCAGCCAAAGAGATGACATTGTAATTTAATGTGCTGTTCCTCAGCATGCTGTCATCTCATTGTTTGACTGAAGAGTCATGTGTCAGCCAACCACACCAATGCAAGAAATTTATGCACACAATGTTCAGAATAGGACACTGTCCATTGATGTACAGATTCCTCATTTATCGGAAAGGTGCACCAATATGTGAAGTTTGTAGGGTATCAGTTTTGGTACAGTATGTTTTAACTACATGCGTTTTATATGCTGTCATAGGGGCAACTCTGTTTGGCTGGAGACCTGTGTTCCACCCTCACCGGCACCAGTCTAACACATTTTACAATTCTTTGAAATGTTAGGCATCATCCCTGAAGTGTTGAGGAGAGAGGTTAATGCACTTTGAGTGGATAGCTCAACCAGGCAGTTTAGCATACTTATTCATTGATTTTACATGTCATATGTACTGTATTGTTATATTCATCAAAATAATTCTTATGCTCAACATCCAACAAGTTAACAGGAAGCAAACACCCCCCCCCCCCTGCCCCCCACCCCAATTACAAAATAATGGTGACTGTACAAGGTAGCTGATGTGCGCACTAGCCTCAGATGTGATCAAGGGCATTATGTTTAAAACAAGTAATATGTGGAACACAAAATGAAACTGGCAGTAAACATTTATTAAAAGCATTTATGGAGAATGAAATATTCAACTTTGAGTGTTGACTGATGTGTGTCACTGTAGCTGATGTCCTAACACCAGTCTAACCTAATACAGAGAAAGTGAACTAGGTAATCCATAGAAGTTAAAGTTTTGACTACTGTATGTAACTGTTTATAAGTCTGGCTCTGTCTATGACTATCAGTTGACACTTGGAATTTAATGTCCAATGGATCTCTTGTTTATAGCAGCTTGCTATAAAGGCTGCAATTGAAGATAGTGTCAGTTGGAATGGGAAACTGGAACTATTGCATGCAAACTGCACAGGTACCAGACAAACTGATGAACCACAACTGGCACTGTCAGAGTGCATCCACACATCTTCAATTACCACAAGGAGCAGAACATTTTAGCATATGTGATCTCAGTGGCGAAAGTAGAAAGTAGTTTTCGGTATTGGCACTCCCTGTTGTGGCTGACAGAGCTAGCTATGGCTGGATATGATTCTGAAGGTTTCAAGATGGAAGCATAAAATGGTTCCAGATTACGATTACCGTCAAGGCGACAATAGATTGGAACTCATTGTGGTGCCACTGGTGCTGTGTATGGATGCTGGCACTTTCTATAGGTATCGTATCTACCAATACAGCTGCAGACTGCTGTTGGTAATTTCTCCAAAATACAGAGTCTGTGAATGCATCACCAGATACATGACATATTAAAGAAACTGACTTGGGAATTTATTTTCATGGCACCATGTTGGTTGCCCTATGAATCTTGTTGATTATTACTCATGTTATGGATACTACTGTGGGTGTATATGACATGTGAATTCATCAAGAAATGGCATTAAAGGAACTACATCAGAATTAATATTTAATCTGTGGTAGTAATGAAATCCTGTTTCTGCTGTGAAGATGTTGATATGCTGTAGGTGAAATGGCTACAAGCTTCTGCATGTAATTTTTGCATAACAGTGAACATAATCATGGAATGTAGCACATGCTAGATGTAAAATTATACTGAGCAGCATTAATAATGTGTTGTCTTCCTTGTACAGTTTGTGTGTTAAAATCACTGGAATAAACATTGCATTCTGGAATTTGGTGTCCTGGAAAGCAAAGCCAATAGCCATTGTGATTACATAATCTATAAAAGAACCGTATCTGCATATTCTGCAAACTTACCAACTCAGTGATGTTGGAGGAGCAGTGTGCTATGGATGTGTTCTCTGGTTCTACCAGAAAATGTAATACATTAAGTGTGACATCAGGCAATTAGTTGTTCTTCAGTAGCATGCTTGGTTATTTTTTATGTATGTGGTAAGGTAATATTGTTTAGTTCTTTGCTGTTTGCAAGACTCATTACTGCTGAGTTGCACTTTGTCTTACCTTTAAATAGTTATATCATGCTTTATCATAGCTTCACTCTGATTTGTTTTGTTCATGAGCAACATTGTCACAATCTTTTAGTATGGATCATCTCTTGAAAAAGACCGTACACACAAAGTGTTGCAGTTTGCAACACAAATCGCATTTCTTATCTCACACTGTGACTAACTTCTATTGTATCACAGTACATCATGCCACAGTTTATAACAATAACACTTTTTAGTCCTAATATCACTGTACCTGTGATGGACACAGAACTGATAGTGACTCCTTCAGCTCACGTGCCTCATGATATGTGGAGATAAACTGAATGTCATTTCCTTACTGTGGTAGTATTCTGGAATAGTACTCAACGATATACCACACACTATATATTTGGCCCTAGAGAAAGCTTGAGAGATGTTCTTAATCATTTTTCAGTGTTGGGGGGTGGGGGGAGGGAGGGAGGGGGAGAGAGAGAGAGAGAGAGAGAGAGAGAGAGAGAGAGAGAGAGAGAGAGAGAGAGAGAGAGAGAGAGAGAGAGAGCAACAAAACACTCCCACATTTATATTTTTTCACTAGAATGAATTAGTAATGTTGTAATTACATTTAATCCTTGAAGTGCAGCCTGTCAACATTCACCATTACATGCTGAAAAAATGTGAAAACATATGCAAACATCTCATATATTTGAGGACACTTCAGAAAGTACTATACATTGTTATATCAGATGAACTAACTTTTCTTGAATGCTGCACTACACTTCAAAAGTGACACAAGTACAGCACACTGTTTTTATACATTGTTACCAAGTCTTTGTTACCGACAATTGGAACATTCTGCCAATTGTTCAATCACTCAAATAGAAATCTGCTTCTTGGTCTCAGTCATTTGAGAACCACTGTGTGAATGTCTTCATCTTTGGAATACCAGTTTCCCACAGTCATTCTGTCAGCTTGTCAAGATGATTAAAATCTCGTGATGCAAGGTCTGGAATTCCTGATCCATGTCACCTATTCCTGTTTGATCTTTGTTAACTTTTTGGCACTGTTTCAATGTGCACTTGGTCCATATATTACTAGAACTTCATTTTGAATCTGCATGCAATTAAAACATTACGCCCACAAGACTCACACTGTCCAGTGTACTTCAACTGTGGAGTATGTTCCCAGGTGCCATGACATTTCATTTGCTCAGTGTATTGCACATGTTACTCATACTACTGTAGAACCGTGCCTGCAAGAAACCCAGAACACGTATGATCTGACAATGCACTAGTCTTGTTGTGCATAATGGTCTTAGCATTGTATGGCATGAGTAACATATATTGGCTCATTTTTTTATCTTGTGGTTGTTAATTGCTTCATGCAGGCAGGCTTCTCTATTTCTCTGTCCTTCTACTTCTTGTGACTTATTAAACATGTTCAAAGTTATCATCCCTAAACTGAAGTCTTTCTTTGGAATTATATGTGAATTAGTGTAGGAAAATGTATAGAGCATATTTCCAAAAAAATCATGATCTGAAAAAATGTATAATTCAACCAGTTTTAACTGATGAACATACTGAGCTACCAAGATTCATCTGTAACATTAGAATAAATAAGTTCTACAAAAACAAATTTAAATTTCTTTGTGGTAGAAAGAAGTTTCGGTCACTATAAAACATATTCTGAGAGTGACCAGTTACTTGGGAACATGACTTGCGACAGAAGGGAAATAGAAGGGGCAGTCTAATGAAATTGAGAAAGTTGGAAATAAATTAAGTAAACTGTTTATTATTTCAAAAGTAGCAGTTAGTACAGTTATCCCACCGTGAGACAAGACAGCATACTCTAAATAACCTTGGCAACATGTGGCCAGACCCACATGTTGTTTAGAATCCATGTGATTCCATATTTTTTGGAGTCCTTAAGAAAGGCATTTGTGGCCATCAATTAGCTTTGGACAAAGAGATGTATGTGTGGGTACAATTGTGGTTCTGTAGGCAACCTCGGACATCTTTCCATGAAGGCATTGACCGTATTGTCTCGCAGTGGGATAAATGTACTAAAAGTTAATGCAATTACTTTTGTAATAATAAACAGTTTACTTACTATTTTTTTATCTGTCTCATTTTCATTTGGCTGCTGTTTCTATATAACTAAATGTGAGTACGGTACCTTTCAGTAACATGGTACTGGGAAAGATTTTGATATATTTAGTTGGGTTTGTTTGGAAGTGAATCATTCAGTGCATAATATTGATGTTAAGAGTTAGCTCTGATACTGAAGCAATGCAAATTAACATTTATACATTTTTGGAAGGTGACTATCAACAGCCGTCAGGTAATGTATAAAATGCATGTTTGACCATCAGCTGTTGTTACTTTAAATCAAAATATCAACCTGTTTCAGTCATGGACCATCTTCACTGATATTATCCAAAGATACAAAAAATTATATGTAGTATATAGGAAATGTAAACAGTTCTTTTCGAAGATGTGCGAAGTATACATGAATACTTGCAGGGTTAAAATGGTTTAAGCTGCCACATTGCATTTGTCATTACTTATATAATGTGTAGAGCACCTCATGAATACAATATAAGACACAGGGCTTTTAGAAGCAGACATCCTAATACTAATGCCAAAATATTGAGGAGTTGCTCAAAGATCTTTACAAAGTATTTTTATCATACAGTATAAAAATATCTCAATGGCAAGTTACTTGTTAATGTAGAGGATTGGACTACCTTTAATAAACATCTTTGGTACAGTTTCATATGTAAACAGGAAAAAAAGTTGCTATCTCCAAATGTCGATGTTACATTACAAGGTAGAAAACACTATAAAACCCTAACGTTACACAGTATCATATTCATTACATACACTTGATGAAATGTATATAAACAAATGTCAATTATATCATAAACGTAATGGAAATTGCTTCTGTACCATTGAAACTAGTTACAATAGTATTCTGATACGCAGTGAAATGTCACTTAGCATTCATATGCAACTAAGTTATAGTACTCAACAATTACTGTCAAATATTGACTATATTTAAAGGAAAATGTGTGTAAATAAAGGTTGATTACAGTGCACAATCAGAAGCCTAGTATGTCAGTAATGCTAATTATCATACAGAAGAGAGGGGGATAAGTAATCACATCATAACAAACCATGTGCGCAAATTTAGCTTTCAGGAATATTGACGACACATGCATATAATAGTAGCAGTGATGAGTAATATTCTTTAACCACTGTAAAACTTAAGCAAATAATTATTTAAGGCTCAGCCATTAAGTATATATTTTGAGATGGATATAGAAAAAATTTTCACATAATCAAGGCAAGTGGTTGCTAAACAAAATATGTACTTGCATATGTATAGACTTAAAAAGGCTAAATGGTATGTAGACCTCAGGCTACAGGTGACTTACCTAATATATCAATACATGATGGTTATGTACATAACAGCATAGGACAATAAACAGTTTTAAGTAAAAAACAGATATATGATCTGTTGCTCATTAAAATGAGAACCTCATCTTGAAAATAAGAACATACATCAGTAAGGCAACTTATTGACAAGAAGTCCATGTCAAATATAATAAAAGTTAAACATACAATTGCAGAGTGTTTAACATAATCAATTTAAAACAACAGGAGAGAAGTTACAAACATTTTATAAATGTTGTAATGGTGAACAACAGTATTTCAGCAGTACTGCAAAAGAACTTAGGTGCAAAAAAGTCACCGGCCGCAGTGGCCGAGCGGTTCTAGGCGCTTCAGTCCGGAACCACGCAACTGCTATGGTCGCAGGTTCGAATCCTGTCTCAGGCATGGATGTGTGTGATGTCCTTAGGTTAGTTAGGTTTAAGTAGTTCTAAGTTCTAGGGGGCTGATGACCTCAGATGTTAACTCCCATAGTGCTCAGAGCAAAAACGTCAGTATATGACAGACCAGGTGTCTACAAAATTAACTGTAAACCATGCAAAAAGTTTTACATAGGCCAAACTAGGGAGGGGGGGACAAAAGACAAGGATCCTTGAACATACACAATAATAGTAACACTTCGGCTCTTGGCTTCCGTCTTAAAGCTTGTAACCACACAATAGGTACCATTGATGTGAATATGAAAATACTATATCAAGCAAAAAAAGGTGTTAAGTATGAACCATCTGGAGGATACTGAAATCTTTTGTAACTTTGGAAAAAAAATCCCAGTGATGTTCTCTGTGAACAAAAAGACCAGGCCAAATATCTCACGAAATAAGCGTCAAACAAAAAAACTACAAAGAACGAAATATGTCTAGCTTGAAGGGGGAAACCAGATGGCGTTATGGTTGGGCTGCTAGATGGCGCTGCCATAGGTTAAACAGATATTAACTGTGTTTTTTTTAAATAGGAACCTCCATTTTTCATTAGATATTCGTGTAGTACGTAAAGAAATATGAATGTTTTAGTTGGACCACTTTTTTCGCTTTGTGATAGATGGCACTGTGGTAGTCACAAACATGTGGCTCACAATTTTAGATGAACAGTTGGTAACAGGTAGATTTTTTAAATTAAAATACAGAACGTAGGTATGTTTGAACATTTTATTCTGGTTGTTCCAATGTGATACATGTACCTTTGTGAGCTTATCATTTCTGAGAACACGTGCTGTTACAGCATGATTACCTACAGGGTGCTTCAAAAATGACCGGTATATTTGAAACGGCAATAAAAACTAAACGAGCAGCAATAGAAATATACCGGTTGTTGCAATATGCTTGGGACAACAGTACATTTTCAGGCGGACAAACTTTCGAAATTACAGTAGTTACAATTTTCAACAACAGATGGCGCTGTAAGTGATGTGAAAGATATAGAAGACAACGCAGTCTGTGGGTGCGCCATTATGTACGTCGTCTTTCTGCTGTAAGCGTGTGCTGTTCACAACGTGCAAGTGTGCTGTGGACAACATGGTTTATTCCTTAGAACAGAGGATATTTCTGGTATTGGAATTCCACCGCCTAGAACACAGTGTTGTTGCAAAAAGACGAAGTTTTCAACGGAGGTTTAATGTAACCAAAGGACCGAAAAGCGATACAATAAAGGATCTGTTTGAAAAATTTCAATGGACT
Source organism: Schistocerca gregaria (assembly GCF_023897955.1). NCBI lineage: Eukaryota > Metazoa > Arthropoda > Insecta > Orthoptera > Acrididae > Schistocerca > Schistocerca gregaria. The sequence continues at coordinate 117,040,771 of NC_064931.1, read as the reverse complement.
GGGAACGTGACGGATGGACGTGCTGGAAAGGTAGGGCGACCGCGTACGGCAACCACAGAGGGCCTAGGGTGTCCATTCGCCGTGTTGCAGCTGCGGTCCAAATGACGCCAACGTCCAAGTATCGTCTCATGCGCCAGAGTTTACACCTCTATCCATACAAAATTCAAACGCGGCAACCCCTCAGCGCCGCTACCATTGCTGCACGAGAGACATTCGCTAAAGATATAGTGCACAGGATTGATGACGGCGATATGCATGTGGGCAGCATTTGGCTTACTGACGAAGCTTATTTTTACCTGGACGGCTTCGTCAATAAACAGAACTGGCGCATATGGGGAACCGAAAAGCCCCATGTTGCAGTCCCATCGTCCCTGCATCCTCAAAAAGTACTGGTCTGGGCCGCCATTTCTTCCAAAGGAATCATTGGCCCATTTTTCAGATCCGAAACGATTACTGCATCACACTATCTGGACATTCTTCGTGAATTTGTGGCGGTACAAACTGCCTTAGACGACACTGCGAACACCTCGTGGTTTATGCAAGATGGTGCCCGGCCACATCGCACGGCCGATGTCTTTAATTTCCTGAATGAATATTTCGATGATCGTGTGATTGCTTTGGGCTATCCGAAACATACAGGAGGCGGCGTGGATTGGCCTCCCTATTCGCCAGACATGAACCCCTGTGATTTCTTTCTGTGGGGACACTTGAAAGACCAGGTGTACCGCCAGAATCCAGAAACAATTGAACAGCTGAAGCAGTACATCTCATCTGCATGTGAAGCCATTCCTCCAGACACGTTGTCAAAGGTTTCGGGTAATTTCATTCCGAGACTACGCCATATTATTGCTACACATGGTGGATATGTGGAAAATATCGTACTATAGAGTTTCCCAGACCGCAGCGCCATCTGTTGTTGCCAATTGTAACTATTGTAATTTTGAAAGTTTGTCTGCGCTGAAAATGTACTGTTGTCCCAAGCATATTGCAACAAACGGTGTATTTCTATCGCTGCTCGTTTAGTTTGTATTGCCGTTTCAAATATACCGGTCATTTTTGAAACACCCTGTATAAATACCACATTAATGAAATAAATGCTCAAAATGATGTCAGTCAGCCTCAGTGCCTTTGGCAATATGTGTCACAACATTCCTCTCAACAGTGAGTAGTTCGCCTTCCGTAATGTTCGCACATGCATTGACAATGTTTTGACGCATGTTGGCAGGTGTTGTCGGTACATCTCGATAGCATATATCCTTCATCTTTCCCTCAGAAAGAAATCTGGGGATGTCAGATCCAGTGAATGTGCGGCCCGTGGTATGGTGCTTCGACGACCAATCCACCTGTCATGAAATATGCTATTCAACACCGCTTCAACCGTGCGCGAGCTATGTGCTGGATATCAGTCATGTTGGAATTACATCGCCATTCTGTCATGCAGTGAAACATCTAGTAATAACATCGGTAGAACATGGCGTAGGAAATCAGCATAAATTGCACCATTTAGATTGCCATTGATAAAATGGAGGCCAATTATCCTTCCTTCCCATAATGCCACACCATACATTAACCCGCCAAGGTCGCTGATGTTCCACTTGTTGCAGTCATCGTGGATTTTCTGTTGCCCAATAGTGCATATTATGCCGGTTTACATTACTGCTGTTTGTGAATGATGCTTCGTCGCTACATAGAATGCATGCAAAAAATCTGTTTTTGACCCCTAAATTTCTCTTGTGCCCAGTGGCAGAACTGTCCACGACGTTCAAAGTTGTCGCCATGCAATTTCTGGTGTATAGAAATATGGTACGGGTGCAATCGATGTTGATGTAGCATTCTCAACACTGACGTTTTTGAGATTCCTGATTCTCGCTCAGTTTGTCTGCTACTGATGTGCGGATTAGCCGCAACAGCAGCTAAAACATCTACTTGAGCATCGTCATTTGTTGCAGGTCATTGTTGACGTTCCGCATGTGGCTGAACACTTCCTTTTCCTTAAATAATGTAACTATCCGGCGAATGGTCTGGACTCTTTGATGATATCGTCCAGGATACCTGCAGCATACATAGCACACAGCCGTTGGGCATTTTGATCTCAATAGTCATACACCAACACAATATCGACCTTTTCCGCAATTGGTAGACGGTCTATTTTACACAGGTAATGTATCACAAAGCAAATGCCGTCAACACAGGCAGAATGTTACGTGATACCATGCACTTATACGTTTGTGACTATTACAGCACCATCTATCACAAAGTGAAAAAACTGATCCCACTAAAACATTGATATTTCTTTACGTACTACATGAATATGTAATAAAAATGGTGGTTCCTATTTTTAAAAAATGCAGTTGATATCCATTTGACCTATGGCAGTGCCATCTTGCGGGCCAACCATAGCTTCATCTGGTTTCCCCCTTCAAGCTAGACGAGTTTCGTTCTTGGTAGTTTTTTCGTTTGATGCTTATTTTGTGAGACATTTGGCCCAGTCACCATCAATGGACCACCCTGTGTACTTAATGGCTGAGTCTTAAATGATTATTTGCTAAAGTTTTACAGTGGTTAAAGAATATTACCCATCACTGCCAAGGTGTTGTCAATATTCCTGAAAGCCAAATTTGTGCACATGGTTTGTTATGCTGTGATTACTTATCCCCCTCTCTTCTGTATGATACTAGCATTACTGACATACTAGGCTTCTGATTACGCACTGTAATCAAACTTTATTTACATATGTTTTCCTTTAAATGTAGTCAATATTTGACAGTAATTGTTCAGTACTATAACTTAGTTGCATATGAATGCTAAGTGACATTTCAACGTGTTTCTGAATACTATTGTAGATAGTTTCAATGGTACAAAAACAATTTCCATTACGTTTATGATATAATTGATGTTTGTTTACATACATTTCATTAAGTGTATGTAATGAAGATGATACTGTGTAATGTTAGGGCTTTATCGTGTTTTCTACCTTGTAATATAACATCGACATTTGGAGATAGCAACTTTGTTTTCTGTTTACATATGAAGCTTTATCAAAGATGTTTATTAAAGGTAATCCAGTCCTCTACATTAACAAGTAACTTGTTATTGAGATATTTTTATACTGTATGATGAAAATACTTTTTTAAAGATCTTTGAGCAACTCCTTAATATTTTGCCTTTAGTATTAGGATGTCTGCTTCTAAAAGCCCTGTGTCTTATATAGTATTCATGACATGCTCTAAACATTATTTAAGCAATGGCAAATGTAATGTGGTGGCTTAAACCATTTTAACCCTGTAAGTATTCATGTATACTACGCACTTCTTTGAAAAGAACTGTTGACATTTCCTATACACTACATATAATTATTTGTATCTTTGGATAGTATCAGTGAAGATGGTCCATTACTGAAACAGATTGATATTTGGGTATAAAATAGCAACAGCTGATGGTCAAACATGCATTTTATACATCTTAGAAAAGATCTTGTGAATAATCATTTGTTTATATTGCGGATAGTTATTTTTACACAAACATTGCTTTTGTATTTCACTGTTTATAGTGACTGCTCTGGCCTTGTAACACTAACCAAAACGGCCTTGCTGTGCTGGTGCTGTGAACGGCTGAAAGCAAGGAGAAACTACAGCCATAATTTTTCCTGAGGGCATGAAGCTTTACTGTATGTTTAAATGATGATGGCGTCCTCTTGGGTGAAATATTCTGCAGGTAAAATAGCCCCCATTCGTATCTCCGGGTGGGGCTACTCATGAGGATGTCGTTATCAGGAGAAAGAAAACTGGTGTTCTACGGATCGGAGTGTGGAATGTCAGATCCCTTAATCGGGCAGGTAGGTTAGAAAATTTAAAAAGGGAAATGAATAGGTTAAAGTTAGATATAGTGGGAATTAGTGAAGTTCGGTGGCAGGAGGAACAAGACTTTTGGTCAGGTGAATACAGGGTTATAAATACAAAATCAAATAGGGGTAATGCAGGAGTAGGTTCAATAATAAATAAAAAATAGGAATGTGGGTAAGCTACTACAAACAGCATAGTGAACGCATTGTTGTGGCCAAGATAGATACGAAGCCCACACCTACCACAGTAGTACAAGTTTGTATGCCAACTAGTTCTGTAGATGATGAAGAAATTGAAGAAATGTATGATGAAAAAAAGATATTATCCAGATAGTGAGGGGAGACGAAAATTTAATAGTCATGGGTGACTGGGATTCGGCAGTAGGAAAAGGGACAGAAGGAAACGTAGTAGGTGAATGTGGATTGGGGTTAAGAAATGAAAGAGGAAGCCGCCTGGTGGAATTTTGCACAGAGCTCAACTTAATCATAGTTAACACTTGGTTCCAGAATAATAAAAGAAGGTTGTACACATGGAAGAAGCCTGGAGAAACTGACAGGTTTCAAGTAGATTATATAATGGTAAGACAGAGATTTAGGAACCAGGTTTTAAATTGTAAGACATTTCCAGGGGCAGATGTGGACTCTGATCCCAATCTATTGGTTATGAACTGTAGATTAAAGCTGAAGAAACTGCAAAAAGGTGGGAATTTAAGGATATGGGACCTGGATAAACTGAAAGAACCAGAGGTTGTAGAGTGTTTCAGGGAGAGCATTAGAGAACGATTGACAGGAATGGGGGAAAAAATACAGAAGAAGAAGAAGAAGAAGAATGGTTATCTTTGAGGGATGAAGTAGTGAAGGCAGCAGAGGATCAAGTAGGTAAAAAGACGAGGGCTAGTAGAAATCCTTGGGTAACAGAAGAAATATTGAATTTAATTGATGAAAGGAGAAAATATAAAAATGCAGTAAATGAAGCAGGCAAGAAGGAATACAGACGTCTCAAAAATGAGATCGACAGGAAGTGCAAAATGGCTAAGCAGGGATGGCTGGAGGACAAATGTAAGGATGTAGAGGCTTATCTCACTAGGGGGAAGATAGATTCTGCCTACAGGAAAATTAAGAGACCTTTGGAGAAAAGAAAGCTACTTGTATGAATATCAAGAGCTCAGATGGAAGCCCAGTTCTAAGCAAAGAAGGGAAAGCAGAAAGGTGGAAGGAGTATATAGAGGGTCTATACATGGGCGATGTACTTGAGGACAATATTGTGGAAATGGAAGAGGAACTACTGACAGCCTTGGGAGAGCCAGAACTGACAAAACTGTACCATCTGGTGAGCAAAATGTATGACACAGGTGAAATACCCTCAGACTTCAGGAAGAATATAATAATTCCAATACCAAAGAAAGCAAGTGCTGACATGTGTGAAAATTACCGAACTATCAGTTTAATAAGTCACAGCTGCAAAATACTAACGTGAATTCTTTACAGACAAATGGAAAAACTAGTAGAATCCGATCTCGGGGAAGATCAGTTTGGATTCTGTAGAAGTATCGGGAACACGTGAGGCAATACTGACCCTATGACTTATCTTAGAAGCTAGATTAAGGAAAGGCAAACCTACATTTCTAGCATTTGTAGACTTAGAGAAAGCGTTTGACAATGTTGACTGGAATACTCTCTTTCAAATTCTAAAGGTGGCAGGGGTAAAATACAGGAAACGAAAGGCTATTTACAATTTGTACAGAAACCAAATGGCAGTTATAAGAGTCGAGGGACATGAAAGGGAAGCAGTGGTTGGGAAGGGAGTGAGACAGGGTTGTAGTCTCTCCCAAATGCTAATCAATCTGTATGTTGAGCAAGCAGTAAAGGAAACAAAAGAAAAATTCGGAGTAGGTATTAAAATCCATGGAGAATAAATAAAAAGTTGATGTTCGCCCATGGCATTGTAATTCTATCAGAGACAGCAAAGGACTTGGAATAGCAGTTGAACGGAATGGACAGTGTCTTGTAAGGAGGATATAAGATGAACATCAACAAAAGCAACACGAGGATAATGGAATGTAGTTGAATTAAGTCAGGTGATGCTGAGGGAATTAGATTAGGAAATGAGACACTTAAGGTAGTAAAGGAGTTTTGCTATTTGGGGAGCAAAATAACTGATGATGGTCGAAGTAGAGAGGTTATAAAATGTAGACTGGTGATGGCAAGGAAAGCGTTTTTGAAGAAGAGAAATTTTTTAACTTCGAGTATAGATTTAAGTGCCAGGAAGTGGTTTCTGAAAGTATTTGTATGTAGTGTAGCCATGTATGGAAGTGAAACATGGACAATAAATAGTTTGGACAAGAAGAGAATGGAAGCTTTCGAAATGTGGTGCTACAGAAGAATGCTGAAGATTAGATGGGTAGATCACATAACTAAAGAGGAGGTATTGAATAGGATTGGGGAGAAGAGGAGTTTGTGGCACAACTTGACTGGAAGAAGCGATCGGTTGATAGGACATGTTCTGTGGCATCAAGGGATACCAATTTAGTATTGGGGAGGGTAAAAATCGTACAGGGAGACCAAGAGACGAATACACGAAGCAGATTCAGAAGGATGTAGGTTGCAATAGGTACTGGGAGATGAAGCAGCTTGCTCAGGATAGAGTAGCATGGAGAGGTGCATCAAACCAGTCTCAGGACTGAAGACCACCACCACCACCACCACAACAATAACAACAACAACAACAACAACATGAAGCAGCTTGCTCAGGATAGAGTAGCATGGAGAGGTGCATCAAACCAGTCTCAGGACTGAAGACCACACCACCACCACCACAACAATAACAACAACAACAACAACAACAACAACAACTGTGTGAACATCCATGGCAACTCTATTGGACTCCACTGTGGCAAGCATCAACAGACACATGTGTGATGAGTTTTGGAGCATGTAACTTTTGTCTCCATTAGGACTTTTTACTGTTGTATCACCTGGCAAAGCTGACTGTATACCTGGTTATAGCAGGAACAAACTTAGTCACTTGACTTGGCACAGCAATGTTACTCTCCAAAGTAGCACACATTGGTACCTCTCAGATGTCTTGATGAGCAGACGTCAGTGCTTGCTGTTCATCATTAATTTTACTTATGAGTCGGAGGTGATAGTGCTGACAGAGAAAGCAACAGAACTTGCAAATAAATGTCGATCAGCAAAACATAAGAAAGTCAGTGATGTGATGTGCAAATTATGAAAGGGAGGGTGATACTGAACTTAACGGGATTAACCTATCTGCCCCAAAGCAGAAGCATCAAAATGCATGCAGGAAATATTTCAGTGATGATATGGGTAAATGTGTTATTGGACAGCAATACCATCTTCACAAAAACTTCACAGGTTCTTTCGCATAGAACTGGACTTTCAGACTGCCAAAGAAACTGTGTGAAAAACTGTTCCTTCCATGACATTTAGATCTCAAAGTTGCTGGCCATCATGCATGAACTAGAGGACATACTTGCAAAAAAGAGCACACTGTGTTAAATTTCACAAAATAATTAATCACCAGAATTGAAGGAGCCAGTAATTTATTTAGAGAAAACATAGATTCATATGACTAGAAGGTTATTGCCTAAAATTCAGCTTTCTTTGTCTCTACATATTTTTAATACATTTTTCTACCCTTTTCTGTATGTCAGTCCAAAATAATACATGGAACTTATCTCCTATCACTTGCTTGCATGCACAACAATGGGAAGTGGAGTGATGTTTTTGTTTGACAGTACTACATAGTAAGGAACGTTGTGGTGAAATGTAAATAATTTAGGAGTGAAGGAGACCATTCACCATTTAACTGAAGCGTTGAGGCATTTTCGTTGCGCAGGCTGGACACACAATGCTGGCAGTGCATCCAGCCCGCACAATGTGTATGACTCAACATTTTTTTTATATAGTGAGTGGACTGCTTCACTCCTAAATTATTTACATTTTGGCAGAACCTTCCTTTGTATGTAGTGTTGTCAAACAAAAACATCAATCTACTTGAAACTTCCTGGCAGATTAAAACTGTGTGCCGAACTGAGACTGGAACTTGGTACCTTTGCCTTTTGCGGGTAAGTGCTCTACCATCTGGGTCACCCGAGCACGACTCAGGACCCATCCTCACAGCATTAATTCTGGCAGTACCTCATCTTCTACCTTGCAGAGTACTTGCCTGCAAAAGGCAAAGGCCTTGAGTTCGAGTCTCGATCCGGCTCACAGTTTTAATCTGCCAGGAAGTTTAATATCAGCGCACACTCCCCTGCAGAGTGAAAATTTCGTTCTGGATCAATCAATTTCTCAATGTTGGGGATGCAGGCCAGTGATAGGAGGTAAGTTTCATGTAAACCTCTCCTATATTTTGGTATACTGTAAATAAACGGACCAAAAAAATGTTTTAAAAATAGGTAGAGACAAAGAAAGTTGAACTTTCGGCATTCAGAAGAATAAACCTTATCCATTTCATGCCATTGACAATATTTTAGACGAAAATGGGTCCCCTCATATGGCCACCAAACCATCTGTACATAAATCCTATAGAACTGGTCTAAACTCTTGCAAGGAATAAGATCTGGAGTAGTTATCGTGAAGCGTCTTGTTTTCAAAGCTGACAAAAATAACATTTGATGCTTTTACTGCTAATAAACAACATTGTGTGTCGCCCAACCTGGTATAAGCCCTTTAATGTGACACCTCTTCAGTGACTTACACATCAATTTTGCTGCTTTTGGTTTCAATTAACTTGGCATTGGGCTTCACGAGGCTGAATTGACTTCTTTTCGGAGAAAAATTTGAGATGTTCATTGGGAGTTGAACCTGACCTCTCACCCACAACAGCAGACTGCATACACTGCTGTGACATTAGCGTTTGGTAGCATTGGTAACCTGTAACTAAGTAGTATGTCAGTCTAAGAAGAGTGTGATGACTACTGGAGCAGTAATATTGTAAAAGACAAGGAAATTGAGAATTAAGTACAATCACTAAGTGTGGATTTGAGCATAGAGTTGACATTAGAGCCCGTGACTGAAATAGCACGAGGATGCAACAGGCACAGCTACATCTACATGACTACTCTGCAATTCACATTTAAGTGCTTGGCAGAGGGTTCATCGAACCACAATCATACTATCTCTCTACTATTCCACTCCCGAACAGCGAGCGGGAAAAACGAACACCTAAACCTTTCTGTTCGAGCTCTGTTTTCTCTTATTTTATTTTGATGATCATTCCTACCTATGTAGGTTGGGCTCAACAAGATATTTTCGCATTCGGAAGAGAAAGTTGGTGACTGAAATTTCGTAAAAAGGTCTCGCCGCGACGAAAAACGTCTATGCTGTAATGACTTCCATCCCAACTCGTGTATCATATCTGCCACACTCTCTCCCCTATAACGCGATAATACAAAACGAGCTGCCCTTTTTTGCACCCTTTCGATGTCCTCTGTCAATCCCACCTGGTAAGGATCCCACACCGCGCAGCAATATTCTAACAGAGGACGAACGAGTGTAGTGTAAGCTGTCTCTTTAGTGGACTTGTTGCATCTTCTAAGTGTCCTGCCAATGAAATGCAACCTTTGGCTCGCCTTCCCGACAATATTATCTATGTGGTCCTTCCAACTGAAGTTGTTCGTAATTTTAACACCCAGGTACATAGTTGACTTGACAGCCTTGAGAATTGTACTATTTATCGAGTAATCGAATTCCAACGGATTTCTTTAGAACTCATGTGAATCATCTCACACTTTTCGTTATTTAGCGTCAACTGCCACCTGTCACACCATACAGCAATCTTTTCTAAATCGCTTTGCAGCTGATACTGGTCTTCGGATGACCTTAATAGACGGTAAATTACAGCATCATCTGCGAACAGTCTAAGAGAACTGCTCAGATTGTCACCCAGGTCATTTATATAGATCAGGAACAGTAGAGGTCCCAGGACGCTTCCCTGGGGAACACCTGATATCACTTCAGTTTTACTCGATGATTTGCCGTCTATTACTACGAACTGCGACCTTCCTGACAGGAAATCACGAATCCAGTCGCACAACTGAGACGATACCCCATAGCTCCGCAGCTTGATTAGAAGTCGCTTGTGAGGAATGGTGTCAAAAGCTTTCCGGAAATCTAGAAATACGGAATCAACTTGAGATCCCCTGTCGATAGCGGCCATTACTTCGTGCGAATATAGAGCTAGCTGCGTTGCACAAGAGCGATGTTTTCTGAAGCCATGCTGATTACGTGTCAATAGATCGTTCCCTTCGAGGTGATTCATAATGTTTGAATACAGTATATGTTCCAAAACCCTACTGCAAACCGACGTCAATGATATAGGTCTGTAGTTAAATGGATTACTCCTACTACCCTTCTTGAACACTGGTGCGACCTGCGCAATTTTCCAATCTGTAGGTACAGATCTATCGGTGAGCGAGCGGTTGTATATGAGTGCTAAGTAGGGAGCTATAGTATCAGCGTAATCTGAAAGGAACCTAATCGGTATACAATCTGGACCTGAAGACTTGCCCGTATCAAGCGATTTGAGTTGCTTTGCAACCCCTAAGGTATTTACTTGTAAGAAACTCATGCTAGCAGATGTTCGTGTTTCAAATTCTGGAATATTCCATTCGTCTTCCCTGGTGAAGGAATTTCGGAAAACTGCGTTCAATAACTCCGCTTTAGCGGCACAGTCGTCGATAACAGTACCATCGGCACTGCGCAGCGAAGGTATTGACTGCGTCTTGCCGCTTGTGTACTTTACATACGACCAGAATTTCTTCGGATTTTCTACCAAATTTCGAGACAATGTTTCGTTGTGGAACCTATTAAAGGCATCTCGCATCGAAGTACGTGCCAGATTTCGCGCGTCTCTAAATTTTAGCCCATCTTCGGGATTTCGCGTTCTTCTGAACTTCGCATGCTTTTTCCGTTGCCTCTGCAACAGCGTTCGGACCTTTTTTGTGTACCACGGGGGGGATCCGTTCCATCTCTTACCAATTTATGAGGTATGAATCTCTCAATTGCTGTTGCTACTATATCTTTGAATTTGAGCCACATCTCGTCTACATTCGCATAGTCAGTTCGGAAGGAATGGAAATTGTCTTTTAGGAAGGCTTCTAGTGGCACTTTATCCGCTTTTTTAAATAAAATTATTTTGCGTTTGTTTCTGATGGATTTGGAAGAAATGGTATTGAGCCTAGCTACAATGACCTTGTGATCACTAATCCCTGTATCAGTCATGATGCTCTCTATCAGCTCTGGATTGTTTGTGGCCAAGAGGTCAAGTGTGTTTTCGCAACCATTTACAATTCGCGTGGGTTCGTGGACTAACTGCTCGAAATAATTTTCGGAGAATGCATTTAGGACAATCTCGGAAGACGTTTTCTGCCTACCACCGGTTTTGAACAAGTATTTTTGCCAACATACCGAGGGTAGGTTGAAGTCCCCTCCAACTATAACCGTATGAGTGGGGTATTTATTTGTTACGAGACTCAAACTTTCTCTGAACTGTTCCGCAACTGTATCATCGGAGTCTGGGGGTCGGTAGAAGGAGCCAATTATTAACTTAATTCGGCTGTTAAGTATAACCTCCACCCACACCAATTCGCACAGGGTATCTACTTCGACTTCACTACAAGATAAACCACTACTGACAGACACAAACACTCCACCACCAATTCTGCCTAATCTATCTTTCCTGAACACCGCCTGAGACTTCGTAAAAATTTCTGCAGAACTTATTTCAGGCTTTAGCCAGCTTTCTGTACCTATAACGATATCAGCTTCTGTGCTTTCTATTAGCGCTTGAAGCTCAGGGGCTTTTCCAGCGCAACTACAACAATTTACAACTATAATTCCGAATGTTCCTTGATCCAAGCACGTCCTGTAATTGCCAAGCACCCTTTGACATTGCAGCCCATCGCGCACTTTCCCGAGGCCTTCTAACCTAAAAAACCACTAAGGGAGTTAGCAGTATCACCAGGGAAGTTGGTTTTACCAGGTACATGTCGTGGGCAGCAAAGTTGGGATATACTGTACTTCCTGTTTCTGTCATTGTTGTAAATGGGCACTTCGCTCAGTTACGTGTACAAACAAGTAGTAAGCGAGAGTGCTGTGCTAGTGAGAATACTGGAATGTATGCTATTACTACCTCCCTGCTTGCTTCTTTGATGTAAAGATGATGGTGCCGCCACCCTGATCAGGTCTTCATTCTGCTTCGCCAGGTAGTAAAATTACTGCTTTTATATTTATTTGGCTTCCATTTATTGGGTATTTTCTGATGTACATTTGATTATTAAGCTGTGACACTATCTTTTTGACTTTCACCACTGGATCAGTCTTTTATTTTTTAGAGATTTGATACCCATTTTTCAGTTATTGCACAGTCATTATAAATCTGTTTATTTTATGTGCTTGCAGACAATAAACTTCAATGAATCTGTATGCTCTCTGCAACACACATTTTTCTAAGTTTCCACACCTTTATGTTATGAAGTACATATAAATATTTATTTATTTTGTGGACTTACATCTTCATAATATCACTTCTTAGGCACCTCCAACAGTGCGCGTCGTGCAAGACTGTGAGGGAATACGGACACCTTCTGTTGGAGAGAAATTGTGCAAACATAAATATAGCTCATCACCATACTGCTATGACGAAATTACAGAAATGTCAGGTATGTTGTTAAGCATTTGTATTTGAATTTGTAATATTTATTTTGGTAGGAGAGGTGAGATTTTTTCCTCCAGTGTAAAAACATGTTAGCAATTCATGTTAATATTGACAGTGCAGTTTAACATTAACATAAAAAAAGGTGTTGATGTCTCACCCTAGCCCAAGTTTGCTGATCACATAGTCTGAAAATGTTTTTCTAGTTTTCTCTACTCCTATGTAGTTTTTGGTAACACAGTATCACCACCACAAATGCAAATAAAGTTATCTCTGTCAAGTTTCCCAAAACTATTATGTATTGTTATCTGTAACATACTAGTAATCAACTCTGAACTCTTTCCATTAGACAAACAAAAATGCTAATGTGTCAGTTACTTTTAATTAAGTTACTCACTCACTTTGAAAATAGCTGTGTATTCGTTAGCTGAAATATCGGAAACAGAAATATTGTCGTCACAGATGCACACCCAAAATATGATGAAATAAAAATGCTTGTCAGTTTTTTAACATTTTGTTAGCAAATTTATGTGATTCTTCTACAAATTGTATACCACTCAGTTCACTCTAAACTTTTTTCTGAATCTTTCTGTTACTACTCCACATCTTTGTTTTTCCTCCTGTCTTGTTCTTTGTTAGTCATAAAGGACAGTCATGGTTGATGAATTATTGTGAACTTCTCTATATTGTGTACTGCATTTTTGTATATTGTCAATCTTGACACATGATGTCTTTTATATTATTTACAAAGAAGTGATATTAGCTGAGAAAGTTTATACTTTGCAAATACATGCACACTCGCACACTGCTACACATTTTCCAGTTATTGTACGAAATTCTAACATTATATGTGAAACAGTTTCGTGTGTACTTATTTTTAAAAGAATGGTGTGTGGTGTATATTTATAAATTTTCACTATATTGGGTTAGTTTCCAGTATTGATGAAGGGGGGAGGAAGATATTCTGTTTCACTAATATGAATGAAGCATGTGGGCACCAACATTCACCCCCAAACCTGCACAAATACTCACATGAACACCTTCACATACTCACACCTGTGTAGGTGTTACTGTAGATGTGGATGGGCATGTGAATATGTACACATGTGCTTCATTCAAATCATTCAGCTAGAATATTTCCCCTTCCCTCCTCAGTTCATCATTAACCAACGCTATTTGGTCCTGAATTTTTAACATTTGATAAATGAGAGCTGAATTCCAATATTACTGTTATCTCTCTTCTAACAACAATCTGTGTGAAGGACATCTCAGAACTGCAACCACAAATGAAAACATAAGCGATTTGTGTAATACTGCATATTTTTGTTGATCAAAGGTGTATGAGACAGCTATCATCGTCTTATCAGGGGTAGGAGAATATTACTTTCTGGAGAGACACATAATTATGAGAATGCTTTGTGCAAGATGAATGTTGCATTTTTTGAATGCTGACCAAAAGCAAATGCAAAACTGATTGATTGAACCATTTAAAAAAATAGTGTAGCCACTTTTATCCACTGGTTTGTTCCTTTTAACGAGACACGGGTAAACCACCTCACACCAAAAATAAAACCACATTCAGAAATGTGAATGTAAGTTGCTGGCACTGCACGAAAACTGGTGAAGTAGCTCTCATCTTCTGGAAAAATTAAGAATTTTTTTAATGCAAAGAAACTTTTACAGTATACAGATATGATTTAGATAAATTGCTACTCACCACTTAGAGGCGGCTTTGAGTAATTGACAGGCACATAAAATGTAAACTGTTGGATGGTATTTGCCTATTGAACAAAGTCCTTTGTCACATGAAGACACCCCCCCCCCCCTCCTCTCTCTCTCTCTCTCTCTCTCTCTCTCTCTCTCTCTCTCTCTCTCTCTCTCTCTCTCTCTCTCTCTCTCTCACACACACACACACACACACACACACACACACACACACACATTGTTGTGTCTAGTCAGTGTGGCCCCACTGGAGTAAGGGTAAGTAGAGATATCTTCTGGGGTGGGTAGCGTGGTTACAGAAGAGGTATGGGGGTGGGAAAAGGAAGGGATAGCGAGATAGGGGTGGGGCAGATGCAGTAGTGTGGAGAGGGTGGGGGGGGGGGGGGTTTAGAAAGCAGGTGTGAGACTGGGATGGGAGAAGGGATGTAGATAGAAGCATGTGGAGGACAGAGACTAGTGAAGGATGACTTGCAAAGTGAGTTCCCACCTGCCAAATTTAGAAAAGCTGGTGTTGGAAAGAATCCAAATGGCATGGACTGCAGAGCAGACATGGAAGTTACACACACTGTGTTATTAGGCATGCTCAGCAACTGGGTTATCCAGTTCTTTTGGCCACAATTTGGCAGCAACTATTCATATGGACAGACAGCTTGTTAGGAGCCTACATATAAGCTGAACAATGTTTGCAGCTAAGCTGGTAGACTACTTAGCTGCTTTCACAAGTTGCCTGGTCTTAGATAGGGTAAGAAATTCATGTTACATAATTGGAGAGGGTGGTAGTTGATGACAGGAAATGTATTGCACCTAGATCTTGTACATGAATACGAGTCATGGAGCAAGGAGATAGGAGCATAGGTGAAATAGAGATGGACAAGGAAATTGTGTACATTTCATGGTTGGTGTGATGTCACTGTGAAGAGGATGTGGGATGATATTTCTCACTTCTGGGCACGGCGATTGGTAGTCAAAATCTTGACAGATAACTTGATTTATTTGCTACATTTCTGGGTGATAATGAGAAATTAAGGGGCAGTCATTTGTGAGTATTCAGTGGCCATGTGAGTGATGGTGGGTGACGGGGGGAAATAAGGTGCAGAAGATCTGTATCTGTAAAAGATGAGTTGGTAATTTTGATCTGGAAAGACCTCAGTGAGATCCTGGGTGTATTTGGAGAGGAACTTCCCAACACTGCAGACACAGTGATGGAGAGAGGCAGACTTTGTCTTCAGTTGATTACAGTGAATACACATGGCTAGGCTGTTTTGTTAAGAGCCTTCTAGGTGTGGAGTGGGTGGCAGTCGCCAAATTTGAGATACTGTTGGTGGTTGATAGGTTTGATGTGACTAAGCTATTGATAAATTAATTTGTCAGGCTGGCTTCAACATAGAGGAATGTGGCTTGTTGGTATGAGGAAGCCCAGGTGAAACAAATGAGAAGAGGTTAAGATATTGTCAGAATGTGGATAAAGTGACCTCAGCATCAGTCCAGATCATGAAGATGTCATCATTGAATCTGAACCAGGTTTTGGGATTCTCGGTGGGGTTTTGGGATTCTCAATGTCTAGGTTGGATTCCTGTAACTCAGGAAGTTCCAATGCTGTTACATGAGACACAGGCAACTTGGCATGCCACTCATTACACTGGGCAAAGGTAAGGGAGGCTACCTGCCAATCAGCCCTATTGCATGAGCTGCTTGACCACCCTTGCCCAAGTGCACTCGACCAGTGGAGTAGAATCACGTATGTTACAGTCGGTTTCAAGACTGCCTGTATGTCAGCTGTTTGCCCACCTGTATCACTGCCCACTTGGCTGATCTTGGGTGGGCACGTGAACTGGAACAGGTTGCTCGATGTAACCCGGGAATAGGTTGCCATAGGATGGTGCCGTACTTCACCCACAAACAAATTCTTCAATTGGTCTTAAAACGAGCTAGTGCACATGTGTGAATGGGTCTCCCTGCATGGCCACCCCCCCCCCCCCCCTCTCTCTCTCTCTCTCTCTCTCTCTCTCTCTCTCTCTCTCTCTCTCTCTCTCTCTCTCTCTGTGTGTGTGTGTGTGTGTGTGTGTGTGTGTGTGTGTGTGTGTGTGTGTGTGTGTGTGGGCGCGCGCGTTTGGGGGGGGGGGGGGGGGACACACAGTTATGTGTGTGAGCATTTACTGGAAACTTTAAATGTGTCATAATTAACTTCACTATCAATAAACACCCCTCAGGTGCTTCGATCTAATGATTTCCAAGGTAAGTTGCATAAGGGTCAGTATAATTTATGGAAGCATCCATATAACTTTATGAAACACCCCGTAGTTGTTTGTGATGTAATGGGATGGAGAGAGTGGGGACTTGCATGCTCACTCTTCAGATCACAGATCTATGAAAGGAGGGAAGTACATGACCATAATTTGGCAACCTATCTTCTTTAATGCATCTCTTTCCACCCCACCCACACAACCCAGAATAAAAATTGTCTTTTAATACATATGCACTACACTTGGATGTGGGGCGTACATTTAATATTTATTCTTAGCCCACCTCATTTAACGATAAACAATTATTTTATATCATTAAAACAGTTTCTTAAAATCTGTGAATGTGATTTTGCCATCTACTGCAATGTGGAAACTGTCCTAGGGGGAAAAAAAAAACAAACATGAATAGGACCTTTCTTTTCTGTAGGAAATATAATTTAATTTTTTATTGGCGAACGTTTTCACTAGAAACCATGGTTTTTGAGTTATTCGAGAAAAACATTTAAAAAATGACCTTTAAAAGCCACCTACCCCTATTCTCATACCCCACCAGTCAGGATTTTTAGTATGTTGTTCATGGCACTCCCTCCTACCACTGTACAAAAATTTCTGAATCCACAAATTTTTTCCGCGAACTCGATCTGATTTGATCTTCGTTGTCTGGGCTAATCTGTTTTGAGTATCACTCATGCTTTCTTAAAAACTCACCAAATGCATACAGGACAAATTTCTCTTTCAACTTCTAAACAAAAGCATGTATTACTGCATGCAATACCAAAGATGTGGGTGCTGTTCATAAATAGTAATTAATAGATGGAGATTGAAGCATATGATATTGTCCCCAGTTGTTCCAAAAACATGGGGTAAATTAAAAGGCTACTATTAGTTACTAAAATGTTATAGGATGGGGTAGCAAGGAAAGGTGAGACATTTAAACTTTGTAGTATAATTATGTTGAGCAAAGGTCTTCAAATTATGGATTTTTATGTGGAACAAATAGTACTCTGAAGAAGTATAGAAATCACCAAAACTTTAAAAGATAACAGAATCTATGAAAAATGATTTTTTTCCAACTATGTGTCTCAGACACTAAGGCAGATTCTGATTGGGGTTGATGTGACAGTGGAAGAATTAAGGAGTTCCAAGAACGTTATGTATCCTGAATGTGTTAAACATACGCAAAATAATAATAATAATAATAATAATAATAATAATAATAATAATAATAACTATGCTTGATGAGAACAATCTTGCAATAGCTATAACTGTGAATGTGTAGTCTGAGTTTATTGTCCACAGAATACAGGTACGTTTGATCATGTGAAGGAGGTAGTATTAGTTAATGTCAATGCAGGGGTTTACAATGATGGTGACAGAAAGTTTCAGACATGATGGAGAAAGGCAAATGTAACAATGTGAAGTAAGGAAAACTGGTGGAGAAACGACTCTCCAAAATTATAATGACAAATGTGTTGTTGTATAACTCTGTCAGTGAAATATGAGAACTTACAGATCATTGTTTGTGTGGTGTAATAAATAGTTCTATTATTTATGTAGTTTCTAGTACTGTGTCTTAGTCATTCTCGCTCAACACATAAAAGTACATCATGTGGGATACTGCTTCATGGCCTGCTCATTTATCTAATATAACCTGTTGAGTTGTTTTTATGTACTAAACATCAAGCTAGGAGTGTGGGCAACAGGATAGGCTGTGAAAGCAGGGATAAGAAGATGAAGGCACCATTGACACCTAAGTGATGTATTGGAAAGAAGGGCTGCAGAGATACTACATAGAGCAAGGCATTGCGGAAAACTCTAGTCTCTCTCAGATTGATCCCATGCATTGCAAGGCCAGTAATAGAGAGCAAGATACCTCCAAGGTTTGGTATAGCTAAAACTTACCTGATCTGATTGGAGAAAGCTCATTGGCTGCCTGGGAATTGCTGTGTCATCAGTACTGACACAGGAGTATCAGTACTGGTGGTACAGAACATGAGCCCCTTGCCTCCCTGCTCCAGTCTCGGAAGAAAGATTGAAAATATCAAGCCTGTTACAATACTTAAGAGTGATTATATATTGTATGGTACCCTTCCTTCACAAAGGACCATGTGACATGGTGATTTTGCTCTGATTGGGGGCTTATAACTAATGGAGAGTTGATTAAAGAGGAAGAAAAATTTAATGGTGTTACATTCACAATATGCAATTTGCAAAAGTCATGAAAATGACAATAACAACAACATTCATGTACTGCTGTCGTGATCAGCAGTAGCTGTTGCATGGAGGCACTATGGAGGCAGCAGACAGGACAGAGTAGCCACCAGGACAGAGTAGCCGCCAGGACGGTACTGGTAGGTATGTCTAGGAGAAGTGTGTGTAGTGATTTGCAAATTCCTGTGTTATAATCCGACAGGAAGTACTGTAGAACCAACCACAGTTGTAACTTTTCATTCAGTACACATAAAACAAAGGATATACATAACTGTCTTAAGGGAGGATGTTCATTTATGAAATTGACCAAAAATGTCAATTTTCAATTTATCTTTCATTTAGTAGGAGAACTCGTGGACAATAAGTTCCCAAAGTTTCAGTGATGAAATTGCATCTGAAGTGCCTGATGATAAAATTGCATCCGAAGTGCCTGTGTGACATGACATTCGTGCCATGACCACTTTTTGAAGCAACACTTCAGTACTAGCTAAGTGAACAATGATTCCATGGATTACTTTCAAGCAAACTTGCACGGGATATATCCAGAAGGCTGTTTTATAGGCTCTTTGGTGTTATAGATCATCTGTGACAATGTTCTGTTTCTTAGAAACTGTAACAAAGCAGCAGTTTTGTTTATGAAGAAGCATTTCTTGTTTACCTTGTGCTACTGACAGAGATGGCAAGGTATTAGACAGAACCTATCTACTGTAAGTGACATGAAAAGTGCAGTATGGGCTACATATTTCCACATATTATCAACAGATTAACATACCATTCATCATCTGCCACATTAGCTGGCATAAATATTTCTGAGCTCAGAGGGAAAACAATTCCTACATTCAGAAAGAGAGGCTTCCAAATTGTATCCTGGATCTTCTCAAGCCCACTTACTGGTTTCTGGTCGATCCTGAACTCCTACAAAACTCAGAATCGAAATGAGTCTCTAAATTCACTCATATGGAAATCATGCCCTAAAACCATATTTTCATCTGCTACACTTGCAACTAATGATGAAGGTATAAGAGAGAATGGTTTTTAAGATACGAAATTTCACTTGATACAACAACTGTCCATTGCTGATAAGTCATTTGAGGAGCTGGTAAAGAAAAAAAAAGCAGAAAACAGGAGGAGAAATCTTGAAGGGAAAGAAGACCCTGAGTACAAATCTGGGGCCTTCCAAAGAGGTGACTAAGAAAAAAACATTAGGTTGAACTTTGAACAGCATATCCTGAAAATTATATTTTTCTCAGTTTATGTACCTTTTTTTCAGAATCTATGAAGACTAGAATTATGAAATTTTGTACAGTTATTTCTATTAATCTAATAAATGTTGTCTCAAGAGTAAATTTTGAAATTATGACTGCAAGCTGATTTATGGGGCAAATTGCATGAAATTTTGTGTGAATTTAATATTATACTTACAGATTTTTCTATTTAATATATTCAGAAAACCTCATGAGAGGGGTTTACTATATGCAAAGAGATTAAACAGATAAAATTTTGTAGAAATGTCTTGAATAGTTTGTGAGAAAAAGGTACATTATTATTTTTTGAAAATAAAATCAAATGCCACAAAAGAGTTAAATATGTATAATTCAAGCTACTTAACAATAAATATGATAATTTAATGTAAAGCATGAGACCAAATTTCATCATCGTATCTTCAAAATTGTGGGTTTGGTGCATCTTTTAAATAGTATGTGTTTTCCATGAATCTGTTTACTATGACACCTAATAGCTGCTCATTCAGTAGAACAAAGCTGATATCATGGTGCTAGTCATAGATTATACTAGCCTGTAACAGTACACTGCCAACTAGGGTGTGGTGTCTGGATGTATGGCTGGCCTTGACATGCCTGGGGTCTGTGAGGCTGATTACTGCCAATCACTGTCATGTCATCCCTGGTAAAACGACAGCCGATCAAAGTGCCCTATGACTCCTTGGTGTGGCAGCTGTAAATCTGCATTTATGGTGAGGTTAAGAGTGTTATTTGGTAGGGGTCCTCTCAGAGAAGTCAATCGATTCATGCACTTTCACATTATGCAAGAACATGATGAATGGGAGCAGTCTATCCCAGTCTGTATGGCTGTGATTCAATTAGTAAAATGGCAGTTTGAAAATAGACTTATCGACATGCTCTACACAGTCATTACTTTTTGGATGGAAGAGGGTAGTTTGCTACTTCTTGATTTTTAATAACTTGCAGACCTGTGTAAAAAGGTATGATACAAAGTTGCTACATTGGTCTGTTATGATGGCTTCAGAGCTTCCATACTGTAAAATATTATATGTAACAAAAGATTTGGGCATGGCTGTTTGTGCAGTCATATCTGCTTGAGGTACCATAATTAAAAGCAGGTTAAGTAATCAGTAATTGATCAGAGATATTTATTATTTTGCGCTGAAACCAAGAACAGTCTCACAATGTCAATGGTAGCCAAGTCAAAATGATTTAGTGGCTTCTGGAAGAGCTTGAAGAGGAATAGTTGGTTTTGCATATTGTACTGTTTGTGTGCATGGTAAGCAAGGCCATTCATAACTTTCGGCATCCTTCTTAAAAGTAAGCCACCAGAACTGCGAGACTATTCATGCATTGGTTGGACTCTTACCATTGTGGCATGCTTGTATACTATCATGTGACTGCAAAAAAATATTTTCATGATAAGCAGCCAATTGTATTAGGGTGTTTTATGATAATGGATTTTATAAATAACCATCATGTCAGGGAATGCTGCAAATTGCTTGCATTCTTTGTCCTCTTGCTGTTCTTTCTCTAGTTCAGTAACCAGAACTTCATCAGCATGTATATACCAAACATTTTGACTCAATGTTCGATATTTTGATGGAGCTTTCCTGGCTTGTGCCTTACTGAGTTATCATATTCAATCATCTTAAGTGCCCATCTAGTCACCCTGCTACAAGAGTTAGGATGGTGTGATCAATCATAAAAGTAAATTTTCTCCCATATAAGTAAAATTTAAAATAGTTCATTCCACATACAGGAGCCAACAGCTCCTTCTGTACTTTGCTGTAGTTGAGCTTAGATTTATTTAATTGCTGAGATGGATACCCAATAGAGTGTTCAAATTCCCAGTGTACTTGGTTAAGAACACACCCAACTGTGAAATCACTGGCATTATAAGAGGGCATAAATGGTGTCTCAAAATCAGGGTGTACCAAAACAGGCAACTGTTCAAATTTCTTTTATTTTGAGTCATGCTGTTTCACACTCGGGGGTCCTATGTAAATATTAATCCCTTCTTTAAAAAGTTGGAAGGAGGTTTAGGAGCAATGGTGTTTTCCACAACCAAACAATGATGCTAATTGGCTAAACTGAGGAAAGATTTTAATGCTTTCACGTTATGAGGGGAAGGAAAAATGTTTTCCTGCTTCAGTTAACTATGGATTGGGTTGAACCCCTTCGGCTGAAATTATGTACCCCAAGTAACTAACTTTCTCCAATTTCAGACTGAGATTTGCATTTCATATGCAAAAAAGTACAGATCTTAATTGTTGTGCATGTTCCTCTAGTGACTGGAGAACACCATGTTGTCATGTAAATACACTAGGCATGTGGACAGTTTCAGTTCTGCAAGCTGTTGGAACTTTGCAGGTGCATTTTGTAGTCCAAAAGGCATCTTCAGATACTCATAGTGCCCTTACAGAACTACAAATGCAGTTTTCTCATGATCTGCTGGGGTGAGCAATACTTGTTGAGAGCCAAAATGCATGTCTAGTGTTTTGAAAGATTGACAGTTGCCTAAATAATCCAGTGTTTAATCTGTTCTTGGATGGGGATACAAGTCCAGAATTGTTACTTTATTCAAAACTCTCTTGTCGATATTCTGTATGCTTTTTCTCTGTATGACAATAGGCAAAGACCAGGAACTGAATGACAGTTGTATTAACCCCACTACAAACAGTTCTCTGATGCTCCGGTCAGCCACAGGTTGCAAATAAAATGAAAATCTGTATGGTTTTTGACTGATCGGGCAAACATCTCCTGTGCCAAATTTGCAGCAGGCAGATACATCAACGTTTCTTGAAACTTCTGTTTTAAGGGGATTGTAATGTGTACATTATAACATATTCTCTTTTACATCTTAGTTTCCTCCTGTTCCTTCTTTTTCCCTTGTCTTCCCAATTCACAATTTCATTTGCTGGCGACTCTTGTATACTTGCTGAAACAGTTCCCTTGGGTGCCATGGCAATTGTCCTGCTAAAGTTATTGGTACTAAGTGGTAAAAATACTTCTTCATTCAGTATAACTGGTTGACATATACCTTGTTTCATGTGCAATAACATCTCATCTAGCAACTCGTTCTTGGGAATTGGATTCACCGGAATAACTGAGTGCATGGTGGAATTTAGATTTGACCTTCACGCAGAAATCCTTCCTGTTCCACCACGTTTAGTTTCACATTCAGTTGACTTGAGCACTGAAGTGTGTCAATCTTATGAGGACGGATACCTTCCTGCCCTTCTCACCTATTTGGACAGTTTATAACCCAAAATCAACTGCACTGTGAATGTAGTGCAGGAAATGACTTCCTAGAAGCATGTCGAAATCTATAGATTTCCCCCATGATGGTATATCTACCATCAGTACAGATATTTCCATTCCAATCTTCAAATTAATCTCATGTGAGCCTACAGGGCATATTATTTTAGTTCCTAAAACACTAGGACGACGACAAGCTGCCTCAAGGTGCGCTTGATGCTAAGCAGTGTGAATATTAAACCCATCCGCTATCTGGTATCGAAAAGGATCTTCACTTTTTTTTTATTTACTGTAATTCTACAATCAGTGTCACATTTCACACCTTTTCAAATACTTGGTTCCTCAATGGATTAATCTGAGTCAATTGGAGCTCTGGACAGTGACTACTCCAGCTCCCCATGTGCTTCTTCAATTTTGGCCTCTTATTATTTCCTCTGTGCCCACCTCTAACACTCGGAAAATTCCTATTGTTGGTACCATACACTTGGGCATTCCTGTTGCATATGACCTATTTCTCGACAATGCACGCAACACGGCCTTTGGCACTCATGCACAAGGTGTCCTGGTCATTGGCAACTGCTGCACTGGACACTAGTTGTGAAGACATGGTGCAAATCATTCATGTGGCTCGCAATTGCTACAAATTAGTTTTGTCTCTTCCCTTAATAAAGTGAGTCACACTGCTTCTTGGAAGGTAGTAGGTGACACAAAGTTGATCTCACCCTTCATTTTATGGTCAATCTGTTTAATGTAGATATGTATTGCACAGCCCTCTGCCTCGCAAAGCAGGATATTGTTATGTTATTGGCATTCTCTCAACACATAAGTCTGGCAAAAGACAGCCTGGATTGTGTCTGCAAATGATAAGTCTTTAGCATGTTTTTTCTCATCATAGCTAACTTATCCTGATAAATACTAACATACATTTTGTCTGCAAAATAAACCACCAACCCATGCCCAAGTGTTTCAGAATAAGAACCCTTTCTAAGTGAATCTAATAACTCATTATAACTACCTGCATCACCAGAGAATTTAAGTTGAGTAATGTTCTACTGAAGTTCACCTGCCCAGATAACTGTGCACATTAAAGCAACACTTCCATGATGGGAAGTTGCACAGGACACAGATAGAATCTGTTGTGCCAGCCTGCCTGGGTATGGTTTTACACAGTTTCCCACATCTGACTAAGTGAATACCAGGCTGCTACCAAAGTCCCTCCTCAGTTACACAATTTGGAAACATTTAGAAAAACTTTCGCACACTTTCACATAGCTAACACTACACACACACACACACACACACACACACACACACACACACACACACTCTTCAGGTACACACATTGTGTCCCAAGGAGTAGCGGAACAGGAAGGGCATCCAGCCACCCCTTAAACTAACCATGCCAAGTCTGGTACTAACCCTGCCAACCTTGCGCAGATGTGGGCCACAGGCACAAGAAAAAGAGGAGGAGGAATATTAGAATATTCAGTTGAAACTCATTCAGCAATGTGCACATACGGTCCATATATTTAATGTTCTGTAGAAATGGGTGCACATTTTCATTCAACTTCCGAGATAAAGACAGAGTAAAATAATTAAAGGAGATATCTACTATCAGAGTAACTGTCATTGCTTCAGGTGGTGAAGTGAAGTTACAGGGGCTTGTGGGATTGACACAGTTGCTACACTTGAACTGGTTTGCATTTTTTCAATCCCACTAGTTACTGCTATGGCTCCAACTGCCTGATTGAAGCTTTCTTTAGTTGTTAGTTCTCCAACATAATAGTTTCAGTTTGATGCAGAAAACTGCTCCATATTTACTCCATTCCCAACATAGTTACTATTAACAATTCCCTCTACAGTTGAAATACTTCTGCTACATGCATCCTTTCCCTGGTCTTCAGTCCTAACAATTACTTTTCTCAACCTACATTCTAAAAATTTTAAACTTTCACTCTTAGAGTAAATTAATAAAATAAACAGCATAGGGCCACACTTCAATTACGCTAGGTGACAAATCAATAATAATAATAATTAGCAAATTTTGCCAGACAAATGCTGTTTCTATGAATTCAGAGATATTCAGACTTTACGCCATGCTCCTGTTAAGCTGTAAATAAAGATACCTTTTAAATAGATGTTCTTGGGTCTGATTTCTATTTTCTGGCTCAGCAGTCCCCATAGTGCCTTAAAATAATAGCAGCTCAACAATCACAGTTGGCATCTTCAGGCTACCATGAGGACACTGTTGGGGTGGTCATGGTGGAAAACTGCCAGCTGACAATGTGTGTGGCAGAGTAGGAGCAGGAGCTGACATAACAACCCTCCAAACTGACAAACGAGCAGGCAGGTAGGCTGCTGAAGAAGTGGTCAGATGCCTACACCTGATGCACCCGTGTACATAGTGTTGTACCTGATCAATTCAAATGGTTAGCAGCATGTTGCCATGCCAGACAGCACTCAGCCATGCAGAAATGAGAACTACCTACTTCTTACAGCGCGCACGCACACACAGCAGTCATGACTTGGCGAGATCAGAAGACAATGGAAGCATAGCACAATGGGGCTGTCCAGCACACCCTTGCACTGTAAGCAAATAGTGTGTTCGACACGGATGTGTTATTTTAGGTGTCTATTAATAGCCATAACTAGGCTCAAAGGTTACATAGCAGAGTCCACTCCTGACACCAGTGTGTAGAGTAGCCAAGCTAGGAGCCTGGGCAAGAGGATAGGCTGTGAATTTATGAGTTCTGAGAACAACACATAGTGAAAACCAAAGTGATTTATTGGAAAAAAGGGATACAAACATATTACATAGCAGAAGGCATTGCAGAAAACTACAGTGTCTCCAGGGTGGAATGTAACAATATTATGAAAAGGAAAGTTGCTACTCACCATATAGCAGGGGTGCTGAGTTGCAGATAGGCACAACAAAAAGACTGTCACAAATGAAGCTTTCAGCTAGTAAAGCCTTCGTCTAAAATAGATGATAACACACACACACACACACACACACACACACACACACACACACAGAGAGAGAGAGAGAGAGAGAGAGAGAGAGAGAGAGAGAGAGAGAGAGAGAGATCTCAGGCAACTGAAACCATTTTGCAGTGTGGTTTCAGTTGCCTAAGACTGTGTGTGTGTGTGTGTGTGTGTGTGTGTGTGTGTGTGTGTGTGTGTGTGTCATCTATTTTTGGCAAAGGCCTTACTGGCTGAAAGCTTCATTTGTGACAGTCTTCTTGTTGTGCCTATCTGCGACTCAGCATCTCCGCTATATGGTGAGCAGTAACTTTCTTTTCATAATATCGTTGTGTTCCATTCTGGATTTGATTAGATGTGTGACACGGCTAGTAACAGAGATCACTCTTCCTCCCAGGTCCGCTATGGCTGAAACTCACCTAATCTGATTGGGCAAATCTCATTAGTCACCTGGAAAATGCCACACCATCAGTACTGACACCACAGCAGCAGCACTAATGGTACAACACGAGGGCCCTCACATCCCTGCCCCAGCCTCAGGAGGAGGATCAAAAATATTGAGATTGTTACAGTGCTCAATAATAACAACAACAACAACGTACATTGCATACGTGTGGGACATGGCAGGGCTGAAGGAAATATTCGAGCAATAATTCTGACTGACTGACTTCTGGTTTGCCACTTAACGGATGAAGGGACTGATGACTCTGCAGTTTAACCCCTTTCACTCCAAACTAACCAATCAACCATCTAACTGCCTGTGCTATTGTTTGAACAACTGCAGAATTGTTCAAATTGGTATAACAGAACTTTGTGCAACCATGTCATGCCTGCATAGTAGATGGAGTATGCCACTTTGAGTAACTGTTGGGATTGTAGCAACTTGAAAAATTTATGCGCGCGCGCAGGGCACAGTTATCGACATCAATATGATTATAAACAGCGGACTGAATCTGATAAGGATGGGGAAAGAAATGAAGTGACTTTTTTGAAGAAACATTTAAAGATAGGGATTTTGGCACAACGAAAATAATAGGTTCAAAAAACTATACTGAGAAAGTAGTACAAATAGTTTTTAAGAACACTGTGATTTAGAAAATTAGGTTACAACACATTGTGACAATTTTAATTTAATGTGTATTTGGGAGACTTAAGTTTACGTTGTTCTACTTTACATACATACTCCGCGAGCCACTGTATGGTGCATAGTGGAGGGTACCTCGTACCATTACTAGTAATTTCCTTGCCCATTCCACTTGCAAATAGACCAAGAGGAAAGATGAGTGCCTGATGCCTCTGTACAAGCCCTAATTTCTCCTACCTTTTTGGTCCTTATGTGAAATGTACATTGGTTGCAGTAGGGTTGTTCTGCAGTCAATGTCGGATGCCAGTTCCCTAAATTTTTTCGACAGTGTTTCACTTGCATATTGATTGAATCCACTAGTAACAAATCTAGCCCCATGCCTCAGAAATGCTTCGATGTCTTCCATTAATATAACCTGGTGGTGATCCCAAATACTTGAGCAGTACTCAAATAGTGGGTTGCACTGTTGTTATATTACATATTCTCCTTTATAGATGAGCTACACTTGCCTAAAATCCTCCCAATAAACCTAAGGCAACCATTCACCTTCCCCACCACCGTCCTCAAGTGCTCTTTCCATTTCATATAAATCTGCAATACTACGCCTGGATATCTGATATAAGTGACTGTGTCAATCAGTGCACTACTAATGCTGTATTTGAATATAATGGGATTGTTTGTCCTATTTATCTGCATTAACGTAAGTTTTTAGTTACATTTAGACCAAGCTGTCATTCTTCACAACAACTAGAAATTTTGTCTTGAGTTACCATGTATCCTCCTACAGTCATTCAACAATAACACCTTCCAGTGCAACCAATGTCATCAGCAAACAACCCAGTTTGGTGGCCCCCCTGTCTGTCAGAGTGGTTGTATCACATTTGCCTGGAGTATCCTGGCAATATCCGAGTCTCTAATGAACACTCACTGTCATGGGCAACATACTGGGGTACTGTCACTCAAGGAATCTTGGAGCCACTCACATATGTGGGAACCTAATCTGTATCCTTAACAGCCTGCAGCAGGGTACCATCTTGACAACTTTCTGGAAATGTAGGGCTGTTGAACCTGCCTGTTGCTCTTCATCCATGGTTTGCAGGATATCGTGGAAGTAAGGGACATGAGTGGCACTTTCTTAAGCCACACTGAATAATGGACAGAAGCTTTTCCATCTCAAGGAAATTTGTTATAAATGAACTGAGCATATGCTAAAGAATTCTGCAGAACACCATTGTTAAAGAATCGTCTGCACTCTTTTTCCAGTCATTTAGGATTTTGTGCATGGCAAGAGATTTGTGATAAGTGAATGCTAAGGAATGGGCCAATGCTGTAAGGCGCTGTCTGTAAAACTGAATTGGGATTCCATTCATATGTGCCAACTTATTTGTTTCCAACACTTTCAGTTGATTCTCTGTGGCAGGGGCTTCTCTACAGCAGGGGTGCCTATTACTATATCCTCCATATGGCAGTCTTTGTGGTGTTCAAACAACAGTATGTCTGTATGATCCTCCTGTGTGAATAATTTCTTAAACACAAAATTAAAAACTTCAGCTTTCGTTTTGCTCTCTTCTATTTCCATAGCAGACTGGGCAACAAGTGACTGGATAGAAGCCTTTGAATCTGCTTAGCTAATTTACATAGGACCAGAATTTTCATGGTTTCTCGGCAACATCTTTCACTAATGTTGATGATGGAATATGTATATTTTGCACATAAATCTTTTTACAGAGGCATGAATTTCTAGTAACTTTTGCCTGTCGATATATCTGCAATCTTTATGAACAAAGAGTGTAACAGTCCTTGCTGCCTTGCATTTCCTGAAGTTTTTTAAATTAAACCATGGTGGGTTTTTATGGGTTGGTGTTGTGTGATAGTTGTTAGAGGGCAGAGAACAGAATTCTGTTGCAGAGAGCTGTGTATTAATTTATTATTTGATTTCCTTCAACTGTGGCATTATTTATTTGATAGTTTTATTCTATTTTTAGTTTTTGTTGTTGTGGAGGTGGGGTGGGGTGGTGGGGGGGGGGGGGGGAGACTGTTGCTGAATTTGAGAATTTTCAAGCCAGTGTTGTCTGATGGGGCTATATGGTGTTCAGCATGTAGAATGACGGCTCTTAATTTTTAATGGTCTTCTGTGCATTGTGTATGTGGTATTAAAATTTCTGCTTGTCTGCCCTACATACACTAATCAGCCAGAGAATTATGACCACTGACCTACTATTGATATAAACCCTTCCAGGCGATTAGCAGCATAACCTGGTGGGGCATGACTGCTAGCCAGACACACACGTGGTGCATATAGTATCAGTCAGTGTGCCGTCCGTGTGTAAATTGAGGGAGGTACGTGATCGATGTGAGTTTTACCAAAGGCAGATTGTGATGACCCGAAGGATCAGCGCAAGCATTTTTTAATCTGCATGACTTGTCGGGTGTTCAACAAGTGTGCTGTGGTGAGTGTATTCAGTGCAAAGGTGAACCCATGTCCACAAGTTGTCGAGTTGGATGCCACCACTAATTACAGATGTCAGGCGTCATAGGCTGGGCAGACTATTAAAACATGTCCTGTCAACTGTGGTGGAACTAACATCACACTTTAATGCTGGGCAGAGGACAAATGTGTCTGAACACACAGTGCACCAAACACGATGGGCCTCTGCAGTCAACAACCTGTGCATGTGCCAGTGTTAACATAATAACATCAGCAATTACATCTTAAATGGGTGTGTGACCATTGGCACTGGACATTGGTGCAGTGGGAGAACACAGCATGGTCTGATGAATTCTGATACCTTCTTCAACATGCCGATGGGAGGGCGCAAATCCCTCTTCATCCAGGGGAACAGCTCATTGACACCTGTACTGCTGGACGGAGACAAGCTGGTGGCGGCTCCATTATGCTCTGGGAAACATTCACGTGGGCAGCCATGGGTCCAGTGGAGCTCGTATAAGGCACCATGACAACCAAGGGGTATCATACACTGTTTGCAGACAACGCACAACCCTTCATGAAATCTTGTTTCCTGATAGCAGTGGCATTTTTAACAAGATAATGTGCCATGTGATGGAGTGATTCGATGAACACAGTGGCGAGTTCCAATTGACGTGCTGGCCCCCAAACTTGCCAAATCCGGATCTGGTCGAACACAGCTGGGATGTGATTTAATGTGGTGCCAGACCTCATTGCCCCCCCTCCCCAGAATTTGACATTTAATGACTTGTGTGTGCAGATGTGATCCCAGCTCTCTCTCCAGCGACCTACCAAGGCCTAATTGCTTCCATACCTCAATGTATTGTTGCTGTTATCCATTCCAAAGGTGGACATACCAGCTATTAAGTAGGTGGTCATAATGTTCTAGCTGATCATTGCAAACTGATTTGCAGTCCTGGCAAGTCAGTCGGTGTGTGTGTGTGTGTGTGTGTGTGTGTGTGTGTGTGTGTGTGTGTGTGTTTTGTGAAATGGTGACGAGCCATTTGTTCGTTCATGTATATGAACAATAAACACCTGTAACTACAAGCAGCTGGTACAGTCTAACAACAACAAGGCAGCCCACAGAATAGGCAACATACTCAGTAAAACAGGGCTCAAAACAGTCTACAGAATGCAAAACTCAATACAGAGATGTTCATTAGTTAGTTTAAAGTTCATTGGATCATTTTGTATGATAAATCATAATGATGTGGAACAAGTCAGTTTACATTTGCGTCGCAAATTAATTTGTAAATGTGGCAATGTGCTCAACATTTATAAGCTTTTTACTATAACAATAATTCATTAATGGAATAGAGGGACTTGTCAAAGAGAAACTTTTTTCAGTTTGTTTTCAAATTTTACTTTGATGTCTGCAGGACATTTTATATCACCAGCTAAGTAATCAAAAATTTTTGTCCAACATTGTGCACCCCATTTTGTGCTAAAGACAACTTTAACATGGAGCAATGAATGTCATTTTTTCTTGTGGTATTGCAGTTATGTACATCATTGTTTTTTTTAACTGTAGTCGGATTATTTACAACAATCTGAAGGGATAAATACACTCTGGACCAGTAACCAGAAAGCTGAACTCCTTAACAGGTGTCTGCAAGATGATTGTCGTGAGCACCACATATTATTATTACAGCATGTTTTTGAGCAATGAAGTCTTTCTTTCTTAAAGATGAGTTATCACAGAAAATTATTCCATATGAGATTATTGAATGCAAATATTCAAAATATCTCAGCTTACTGATTTCTCTCTTCTGAAGTTTGCAGTGATTCTAAATGCAAATGTGACTGAACCAAGATATTTTAGGAGTTCCAAAATGTGCTTTTTCCAGTTTAAATTCTCATTAAGATAGACACCTAAGCATTTTGAAGCTTCCACCCATCTTTTTACTTCATCATCATGTGTTACACTTATCATTGGTGTAGTACCTCTAGATGTGCAGAACTGAATATGTTGTGTCTTTTTAAAATTGATGGTGAGACAATTTGCAGGAAATCAGTCAATGATACTTTCAAGAACATTGTTTACCATTTCTCCTGTTTCTGTATATATGCTTGGATTGATTGGAATACTAGTGTCATCTGCAAACAGAACTAATTCTGCTTGTTGTGTATTATCTAGAAGATACATCTATGAGGAACAATAGTGGACCTAACAAGGAGCCTTGGGAACATGATTTCTCCAGTCAGAATTAAGTCCCAGTGTTATATTGGTGGAATTATGAAGTACAACTTTCTGCATTGTTTTGATTAGCTGTGACATTATCCATTGGTTGGCTTTACCATCAGTCACATAAAACTTCAATTTATCTAGGAGAATACTATGATTCACACAGTCAAATGTATTAGATTGGTCGCAGAAAATACCAACTGGTGCAGTTTCATTATTTAATGCTTTTAAAATTTCGTGAGTGAACGTGTAAATGGTATTCTCAGCAGCGAAACTCTTCTTAATCCCAAACTGTGATTTGCTGAGGATATTATGGTTGCTAAGGTGAAGTACTGTTACAGAATACACCATCTTCTCAAAGATTTTGGAAAAACATGTCTGCAGTGGAAGACATAATCTATCTTATCACCTTTCTTAAAGAGGAGTTAACAATGGCATATTTCAGCCTCTCTGGAAAAATACCTTAATTTAGTGATGCCTTACGTATTTCAGATCATTCTGGGGTTAATGTATGGGAACGTTCTTTAGTACTCTATTGAAAACACCATAAAACCACAGCAACTTTTATTTTTTGTGAGAATGTATAATGTTCTTAATTTCAGAATTTTATGAGGGTTACTTTTTTCACATGCTGCTGTGATTTTTCTCTTGAGCTGTGTCGAAAATCCGCAACGTTTTGATGAGTGTCATTCTCATCATCTTCTGGAGAAGTGTCGATGGAAAAGCTTACAGTATCGTAGCGTTAGTAGCTGAACACGGTCCCGGCGTGTAGCTGCTATTGCAGGGTTCCATGCCAAACTTAAATGCTAGTCCTCATCCCTGTTGATGAGATTGTCATGTAATCTTATTTTGAAATAAGAGGGCTACCATTTAAGTTCAGTGTGGAACCCTGCAATATCAGTTATATGCTGGGACTGTCCTCAGCTGCTAACTCTCCGCGAGTCTAAGCTAGATTAACGGGGCAGGCGGCTGGCTTCGCCCGGCCCCATGCAACTTCCTCCCACACCACCGGCCCAGTGCCTGTAGGAGGGGTGGGGAGGGACGGACATCGCGCACCGCTGACCAGCTATAAGTAGAGAATGGCCGTGGTCCATCGACACTTCACCAGAAGATGATGAGAATTACACTCACCGAAACGTCGTGGATTTTCAACGCAGCTACCGGGATGGAAGCCCGAGAAGATTTAATCAGCAGTATACACTGGGAAAGCCTACATTCACATAAGAAACCTTCTGTCTTCTTATTCAGCCTTCTAATATTTTGATGAAATAAGCTAACCTTACTCTTCTGTGTATACTTAGAAATTTTGTGGGGTTCTTCTGTTATTTTGATCTCTTTCAAAACAGAGTGCGTGAATGCTGATTCTAACCTAAAAAGAGGTGCCTCTAACACCAGTAACCACAGGGATCTTGCTATGTGTGATGGTGCCACCCCCCCCCCCCCTCCCCCTTGCCCTGTGTGGTACCTACAATAAGATAACCAACCTATCTTTCCATCCCCTATTCAAGTGTATACCATGTCTAGGACAACCCCATCTCCCAGTTGTAGCAACAGGCACTGCACTCATATGATTTCATGCAGGACCTCCACAAATCTCACATTTGTGCATGTAGTTGCTACTCTTATTTCATTGAGGTCACTCTTAATGCTGTAATGCTGTCCTTAGCCAGACTGTTCCCTGTTCCACCCACTACAATAACCTGATCCTCTTTACCAAAACCTTGGCACAAATTTCCTATGTCCTCTTGTCACCTTGGCTTCACAATACTTGTGACCTGGTTCCCTGTTCCGAAAACAAGGTCAACCAATACAAACAAAACATTTCTGGTATTTACCAACTGCCATGCCATGGCTGCAATCATATTATATAGGACAGATAAGCAGAAACTTTAATACCAGATACATAGAACACAGAAGAGCATTAAAAAGTAACATTTTATTCTGCATCTGCTGGACACTTTATTGGCATTAAACACAGCCCAACGGACATCATCTCACACACACACACACTCACTCAGTCAGGTCTAACCATAACATTACCAGTCATAAAATTTCAGAGCAAGTAACTAGTCTACATTAAGTTTTCTATGCTTGCAGATAACAAACTGTAGGGAAAAAACAGCATGTAATAACAAGAGATATGTACAGAACTTTTTCAGATTTGTGAATACTGTCTTAAAAACTCAAATTAATATGTGTAAACGCAGTAAAGAGCATTTTTCCTGCTTAATAGCCCGAAATAAAAGTCCACAGATGATGCCAAAACTTCAGCAAAACATGTCTAGGAAATAGAAGAAAGAATAAAACTGTGTTTTGCTCAAGGCAAACCCCCTCCATAAACAAATATATTTGTAAGCAAATGTGGAAAGAAGAGCTTCAACCTGAAGATGATATGTAAAATTGGTTTGTTGTACTGAGTTCTGCAGATGATTTGCAATGATGTTGCCACTGTTTTTGTGCTACTGCAGTCAAAACATCTTAATTATCACAGTTATTAATGACTCACTGGGAAAATCGATGAGTACAGAAACATTATATCTGTAGCAGCAAGTGTTTCTTGTGTGACATCACATGTATAATAGACAGTGTACATTGTAAATTGCTGACAAACTTCATACAGACGTAAGACTGATTATCTGATGGTTATGCACATGGATGAGAAGACGGATACTTTTACTACCTGGTTATCACAGATGGCATTGTGAAATACTGTGATAGCACCATTGTAATTTCTGTTTTTTAATACGGTTTCTTTGTTATATCTGTAATTTCTGCCCTCCATCTAATGGATACCTGCTGCAATTATATCGTTACCTTTCTTGCTACACATTCGTAATTCAGTGACAGGAAATATGGGAGTGGAAACTACCTTCTCCCCACTCCTTTTAGTCCTTGCATCCTATCTTCTGTAATACACATTGAAACGATTCAGCAAATATGAAAAGTTGTTTGTGAATAATTGTTTGTTTTATCATTTCCAGAAGCACATAAAAAGATGAACAACCCTGATAACATTTCGAAGAAAAATAGAGATTTAAACCTGAACCAGAACAATCACTGCCATACTTACGGAGAAGATGAAGAGGAAGAAGAAGAAGAGGAAGAGTTTGATCATCAAATGAGTTCTGTAAATTGTAGTGGTGAGATGGCCCTCCGTCCCAGCACATCAAGTGCTTCTAATGAAGCTGTTAACAGAGATGGTCAACTTAGTTCTCACAACAAAGAAGACGAGAAATATATTGTAATTATAAGGTGAGATGAATGTAAATATTTTGTTTGCATTGTTCATCACTATTTAGTGGGTTTCTTATCCCATTCATTACAGTACATCAATGTGTTTGTGCCAGATATGGTACTCAATCCCATGCTACATACAGTGGTGTCTTATAATGTCATAATTGAAGACTGAGAGAAAAGGGACGGCTGTGGGAAGAAAAGGTAGATAAATAAGAAGTGAAATACATAAAAGAAAATGAAGGAGCTAGTATATGGGTGTCAACACCTGAAATGTAGAGAGTAGTAGTTTGAGCCAGAAAGGAAGAATACAGGGCAATGAATAAGATGGATTAGAATAGGGAGTAGGGCTGGGCCACTTAACAATGTGCTGCAGTACCAGGGTGTATACGACACAGGACATCTGGGAGGTCCGGGAGAAAACTGGGAAAAACCCAGGAATTTTTTAGAATTCCGGGAACTTTTCCTTGTTACCAGTTAAATTTTTGTGATTTTGACTGGTAAGAACCAATACTCTAACGAAGGATATTACTGTATCCCGCTTCTGCAGAATAATGCTGCAGCAAAAAAACATGAATGAGAGAAAAAAACTAAAACAAAACATAAGTTGCAAAGGAAATGTGCCATATACAACAACAAAACGCAGTGCTCATACAACTGTCTGCCAACCAAAGAGTGCCAAAGGCTTTAGAAAGAATATGCAGTGCTTCCTAACAACAAATTGCCTCCGATGAGCGTGACATGACAACTGTTTACATTTGATTCATTTGAGCAGTTGCGGGCGGGCTCTTGTGCATACACAGTTGAGTCACCTATGAGTAGTACCCTCTCCCACTTCTGGCTACAGATGTGTGGCTGGGCGCTACTATCTAAATTGCTCCGGTTTGGAAATATCGTAGATCCAGGGCTGATGCACAGAGCAGTCTGAGTTGTAGTGGGGAGGTAGGTAGTCTCCACGTGACCTGTTTACATTTAGTGATTTTGCTGTTTCCTCTTCGTTTATTGCTCTCACATTAAATGAAAACAAAACGTATTTCTTGGGCCGGGAGCTACCAAATGAATTAAAATAAATTCGCATAGTTACGGAAAGCTAAGATATGTTGTTAGTTTCAGGTTTTATTTCCACCTTTCTGACTGTCAAGCATTAATCACCTTGCAGAACAATGAAGTTATTTTTGTCGGTTTGCTAAAGAGATTTAGTTTTTATTAATATTTTGCACTGAGGTAGTCAATTTATTTGAAACGTACTGTTTAATTTCACACTGTTGGCTAGTTTCAACAGTTCGCTGCATTTCAAGTGCACGTTTTCCATCTTCCAGCTCGTATGGCATTATGCCATAATAAAGAACCAAACATGAGGTAATACAGTACTGGTACTCAAGAAAATTTACATCTGAATCTGGACATACGATTATG
Source organism: Schistocerca gregaria (assembly GCF_023897955.1). Taxonomy (NCBI): domain Eukaryota; kingdom Metazoa; phylum Arthropoda; class Insecta; order Orthoptera; family Acrididae; genus Schistocerca; species Schistocerca gregaria. The sequence goes on along the minus strand of NC_064931.1, from coordinate 117,004,201 downwards.
TACTTTAAGCCGAATTATGCATTTTAGTGTAGTTCATGAAATTCCAATGCTCTTGAAGTATCCTCTGATGTCTTGTTTCTTTTATGACATCTACATCTACATCTACATCCATACTCCGCAAGCCACCTGGCGGTGTGTGGCGGAGGGTACCCTGAGTACCTCTATCGGTTCTCCCTTCTATTCCAGTTTCGTATTGTACGTGGAAAGAAGGATTGTCGGTATGATTCTGTGTGGGCTCTAATCTCTCTGATTTTATCCTCATGGTCTCTTCGCGAGATATACGTAGGAGGGAGCAATATACTGCTTGACTCTTTGGTGAAGGTATGTTCTCGGAACTTTAACAAAAGCCCGTACCGAGCTACTGAGCGTCTCTCCTGCAGAGTCTTCCACTGAAGTTTATCTATCATCTCCGTAATGCTTTCGCGATTACTAAATGATCCTGTAACAAAGCGCGTTGCTCTCCGTTGGATCTTCTCTATCTCTTCTATCAACCCTATCTGTTGCGGATCCCACACTACTGAGCAGTATTCAAGCAGTGGGCGAACAAGCGTACTGTAACCTACTTCCTTTGTTGTCGGATTGCATTTCCTTAGGATTCTTCCAATGAATCTCAGTCTGGCATCTGCTTTACCAACTATCAACTTTATATGATCATGCCAAGATCTTTTAATTATTTACACGTACATACATGCGGGCTTCCTGCGTCATCGTAGCTACAAGGGAGCAGTGACACCTGTTATCTGGCGCTACCTGGCAACTGCTGAAATGAACCAATTTCTAACAGGTCACGGGAAAATATTGTGAATGGTGGTTTGAAAAGTGTTACTTTCTAAGTAAATGTTCTTTTACGCAAGATGAACTATGTGTGAGAATGTACGATGAATTTCTTAAATCACTGAGCATTTGACTCTCATTTAAAAATCAACTCTTTGAGGACGACCATCTAGAAGAATTTCAAGCCCAGAAGATCAGACATTTATGTCGTTATTAAAAATTTTACTGGCACATTTGTGTGATATATCTTAAAGTGTAACCCGCGCAAAATGATCAGCATTATATGTGGAAGCTTAGCTTATGTTGCAGCTTATTAATCTTAGAGATCAGTATTATATGTGGAAGCTTTGTTTTTCTTCTAGCAAAACTATGTATATTAATTTAAACCATTAACTTTTCTTTTTGTGTGTTCGCGCTACTTAAGTGATCTTGCTATTGGTTGACTACACTACGTGTCATCAGCTGCCGAAATCGCATGACATGAGCTATGACTGGCTTACAAAAGCACGTTGCAATCTCAATTTCATTGTGTCTGAAGGTAACATGCAGTGTTTGGTGGAATTCGAAATTATACCTCCGTAAAATGAAGAAATGCAGCGCTCATGTTGCTGCACATCAAAGATCTTTCCAAAACATGTACCCCCCCCCCCCTCCGGTTTTGTTTTCTTAAGTGCCAGCAAACTCTATGTCTGTGTAGAAAACCATAAACATTCTAAGGATTCATAAGTTTTACAGTGCCGAGGAAAAGTATACTGTCACTTAACATGGGAAAAGTGTATTTTCAACTGAGAAAAATCTGGGAATTTTTTTCCTTGTCGACGTATACACACTGAGTACACTTTTCACACACTAGTCATTGTTACTATGTTACTGTGCTTAGCCTTTATTTTTCACATGCCTTGCAGTCTCCTCCATTCTCACTGACCATTGCGCTACTTGTCCCACTTCAAAATCAGCAGTTGCAAGTACCTCTCTTCCATGCAATTTAATACTTTGTATTCACCTACACAGAGTGTGCAGTATTTCATATTGACATCTTAGCAACATCTAATGTTTGCTCTTTGCATCAATTTCATATAGATAACTTAGAATATTTTCATTTTACATTTACTTTAAGAAAAAACCGAACACCTTGAATGACTAGATATAGGACGTTCATATTAACAGGACATGAACAGTACTATCTTCTGCAGAAATGATTAACATTTCAATCACCCTGGCTCAGCATGTGTCCTGTTGCCTAGTAGGCACAGGATCCGGCATGGGTCCTGATAACTTGTTCCATGCATGATAGCATTGATGTGCGTATAAGGTGTGAATGGTGTCCTGTGGTATAGCCCTCCATGCTGCATTCAGCTGGTTCCAAAGTTCATCTCCAGTGGATGGCATCGGCTCACAGCACTGCTTCCATCGTTTCACTATATCCCACACATTTCAATTGGTGACAAAGTCTGGTGATCTGGGATACCAGGACAAGAGGCTGACATCCTGTGACACCAAGAAGACACGTGTTCATGCAGCGACATAGGGTCGTGCATTGTTGTGCTGAAAAATAGCATCTGGAGTGTTGTGCAGAAAGGGTGTGGCTATGGGTCGCAGGTTGTCATTCGTGTAGGTCACATTGCTCACAGTGCCCTGGACACACACCAACTGTGATTTGTGGTTGTACGCAATAGCAGCCAACACTATAAGGCCTTGAGTTGGCGTTGTATATCTTGTGCGAGCACAGTCACTGTGATGCCACTCCCCCTGTCTGCGGTGAACCAACATGTGGCCATCATTATCAGACACACAGAACCTAGATTCATCCGAAAACTCTATCTGATGCCATTCCTGTTTCAGAGACATTGTTCTGTACACCATTGCCATTAACACATTTCTGTACATACCGTCAAGTGAAGGCAGAGAAGTGATGGATGCACACATTACCCATGCCATAATAAATGGCAGTGAACTGTCACCCTTGATAGTGCATGATGTGTTAACACTGTTGTGCCAGAGCCAAGGAGGATGCAGTACTGTCCTGCAATCATTCGGATGAGGTGTCAATCTTCTCGGAGGGAGGGGGTGTCTGGGTGGTGTGACTTGACCCATCTTGTCGAGTTCTACGACCTTCTATGACCCATTCTGCACACCCCCATTTCATTGCCAAAACAGTTCGTCCCACACGAACAGCAATTTTCTGGGTGGGTGAATTGCATTCTCTCGTGCCAATAATGCACCCTGTTTCAAACTCATTACGAGGCATCCTGCATGTCTCCTCAAGTCACACTGATCTATTACCTTCAGCTTATAGTGACAATGAGAGCATGTTTTACCGGTAGGCGGTGTTGCACCACAATATCAATGTTGACTTGAACCCGCAGGCCGATATGGTTCAACTAGTCGTTCAAAGTGCTCTGTTTTTTCTGATCATGAGTGTACTATACAGCTCATTTTCTCATGGGTGCCTAACTTACAGAGGTTTATATGCTTGCTGCTTTGTAACATTCTCTAAGTTACGTACACCCATTAGCAGTCCATGATGATGATGATTCTCCTTCTGTATATGCTGATGATTGCCACTTCAGTGAGGATCACCACTTCAATCAGCTGAACTACCTATCATTAGATATGAGTTTTACAAACTCAGGATATTTAAGCTGGAGCCTGGCCAACACCTGCAGTCCTATTACCATTACTTTCTATCTGTACATGCTTCAAAGACCACTTGCTAATCATAGCAGCTGAGAATTGTGTGTTTTGGTTTCTATGTGGATAGTGAGGATGTAGTAGAGCCATCATCAAAAGAAGGGAACTAAAATCAGAAGCAAGGTGAGCTGTGCCAAAATCAGTGATGGGTTTTGAGGTGAAACAATCATTAATGAACACATTCTAAGACATCTGACATATTTAAGAATTTTTAGGTGTATTTAGGACTGTGGGAATCTGTCTTCAGTGTCCCTCTCCACTCATGTGACAAAGATGGAATCCGCAATTTCTAATACCTTCAGCAGCCTTTTCACACTATTTGTGGGTTGCTTTCGGTATCTAAATCAGCATTATAGCCAGTGATGGTAACCCTTCTGGATAAGACGTAAGTAAGCCAAAAATTTCTGTAGAGGCCGAAAACAAATCTTTTGTTACAGTTTTGTCACTGTAAGAAAGGAAGAGTGGACACCAGACATAGGATGCCCTTTGATAATCAGAAGATTCCGCAAAATATTAAGTGTTGTAATATCCACACAAAAGATTCAGAATTTAACACTATTAGTTGAAACTGCATTTAGATTGATAAATGTGGATAAACAGATGTCTAAACTTTGTAAACCAACTATATAGAATCATCCCATAGTAGCTGAGCAATACAGTGTCATTAATTCTTCTACTGTCATGTGCGAAAATAATGTAAATGAGGATGCTGGCAAAGTAAAAGAGGACTGAGATGAGAGAGTTTCAAAGAAGAAAGTATCATAACGGTTGTCAGTTCAGTCCTAAAGAGAGGTAATTGCACTCATTTTTAAAAGAGAACTCATTTGTGTGGCATTAACAAATTAAAGCTGGATTCAAATGCCAAATAATTCATCTGTAAGTGACAACCATGCTATTTCACTATGTATACATAAAATGTCACATAGCCACAGTCATACCCAGAGAGAGAGAGAGAGAGAGAGAGAGAGAGAGAGAGAGAGAGAGACATGTACTGTATGCGTACACATATTGCTTGCAACCAAAACTGTCCGGTTTATGCAAAAGAGACAAATGTTGAAGTAACAAAGGTTACTGAATGCGTACAATATCCTAAGATGAAAAGACATTCAAAACTTCGTAGCCTTTGGACTTCACAACTTCTTTTGCATCAATATTTAAAATGCCTCTGTCACAAGTAAGTGTGTTAGAATAAAAACAAACAGAGCGGCTCACCCTCTCACTCTTTTTCTACTACTTCTTGATTTTCTCTCTGTCTTATTGTATCTTGGTTACAGTCAGGCTTCCCAGGATTTGCCTTTTGTTTCCTTCCTGCTTCAATACATATAGGATGAAGAGACTGATGACCTTGCAGTTTGGTCTCTCTAACTCCAAGGACCAACCAACCAACATAAACAAACATGGACCAATTGTGATGAATAGGTAGAGGATTTCACAGATGAAATTAGAAAGTTGTGTGTACATGCATATGAATTATCACAGAATGAGGAGTTGAATAAAGTGATTTTGCAAGAAACTGAGTAGCGAGCACTAGATAACATTTTTGAGATATGACACCGGAAATGTTGAGGACACTGCAGTGAGACTAGCATTGGAGTACTAAGAGATTGATAGATATTTACGGGGCTAAGGATAAAAGGCGTGTGTTCACTTGTCTTGTAAACTACTTTAATTGTGGTCGTACGGGGAATATGCAGAGGCAGTGTTACCAGCCATGAAAAAATAAGGGGAATAATTTGGACTACAGGTGAACTGGTGGTGGTTGTGGTGGTGGTAGGAGGAAGAGGAGGGGGGCTGTTTGGATTGTGGACAAGGATGTAGGGGTGATAGTAGACATGGTCTGGGGGCTAAAAGAGGTCTGTTAAACTTGAGATGGAATCCCAGAGCTACCAACAGGATTTCATGCAAAGTTGAATCCAGTACAATCGAATGCAAAGGCAGAATGTGCCTCAATAGGTGTGATCAACAGCAGGTAATACAAGATTTTGTTGGACACAGGGGCAATTGTGTCACTAGGCTCAAGAGACTTACTGGGTAGGAGGCGTGTTACAAGTTGGGTGGAACAGGGGATACTGATATACTTAAGAGTGAAAGAAACTGGTACATGTGCCTAATATTGTGTAGGGCCCCTGTGAGCGCACAGAAGTGCCACAACATGATGTGGTATGGCCTCAACTAATGTCTGAAGTAGAGCTGGAGGGAATTGACACTATGAATCCTTTAGGGCTGTCCATAAATCCGTAAGAGTATGAGGAGGTGGAGATCTCATCTGAACAACACGTTTGTAAGGCATCCCAGATATGCTCAATAATGTTCATGTCTGGGGAGTTTTGTGGGTTGCGGAAGTGTTTAAACTTTGAATAGAGTTCCTGGAGTCACTGTGTAGCAATTTTGGATGTGTGGGTGTTGCATTGTCCCGCTGGAATTGCCCAAGTCTGTCGGAATGCACAGTGGACATGACTGGATGCACGTGATCAGACAGGATCTGCATGATCAGACAGGATGCTTCCCGTACATGTCACCTGTCAGAGTCATATCTAGATGGATCAGGAGTCGCATATCACTCCAACTGCACACGCCCCACACCATTACAAATCCTCCACCAGCTTGAACAGTCCCCTGCTGACATGCAGGGTCCATGAATTTGTGTAGTTGTCTCCATACCTGTACCTATCCATCTGCTCAATACAATTTAAAACGAGACTCGTCCAACCGGGCAACATGTTGCATCTGATATTCACAGCACACTCGTGAAATGGCCTTTTGGGGAAATCCCCACTTCATCGCTACCTTGGAGATGCTGTTAACAATTGCACATGCACAAACTATAGCACCACGTTCACTTAAATCTTGACGACCCACCATTGTAGCAGCAGTAACCGATCTAGCAACTGTGCCAGACATGTGTTATCTTATACAGGTGTTGCTGACCGCAGTGTCGTATTCTGCCTGTTTAAGTATCTCTGTATTTGAATACACATGCCTGTACTAGATTTTTTGACACTTTAGTGTATAACCACTGGGGTCAGTGATGCTGCATTTTTCATTGAGGACATCCAAGTTCAAACAGTGTGAGGAAGTCTTATGTAAGTGAGGGTTACAGCATGTTTTTAGAATTAGACTTTCTGCATCAACATCATGCCATAACTGATCTTCGACAATGCTTAGTGGGAAAACATTCTGGCTGTTGTATAGAGCAATCCAGCTGAACATTGAATAATGCCATTAAAGCTTAATTGGCATGATTGTTTGTCTAATGGCACTGGAAAGTAACTATGGGTGTTTGTGGAACGAGACTTACCAGTAAATATATTATGTGTAATGGGACCACTAAGAGATAATGAAGTTTTGGATGCAACACGTTGTTTAGTGTGACAAAGTACTGTACACATCAAGAGATGGAAGGAAGTAAAGAAGTAACTGTCAACATAGATGATTTTAGTGCCGAAAATGTTAAGTTAGTGAAAGGAACATTGAGCACATTACAAACTCCAGATGAAGAAGATTGCCATACGGGAGGAGGAGGAGGAGGAGGAGATAAGTGTATAACGTCCTGTTAAAAAGGAGGTCATTAAAAACGGAACACAAGTTCATACTAAGGAAGGATGGGGAAGCAAATTGGCCATGCCCTTTCAAAGGAACCATCCCACCATTTGCCTGAAGTGATGTAGGAAAATCATGGAAAACCTAAATCAAGATGGCTCGATGCAGGTTTAAACTGTTGTTCTCTTGAATGCAAGTCAACGTGCTAACCACTGCACCACCTTGCTCATTGCCATACAGGTGGTGTAGGCCATAAGAGGGCACAGGGTGGTGCTAGGACTGCATTTCATGAGAAGTTTAAGCATTTAAAAGGAACAGAGAGAGCATAAATGAGGATTTATTCTGGGAATTCCAGGACTTGTTTTTCCACAAGGACCGTTGCCTGCAATGACAGTAACTCAGCACAGCATTCCGACAGGGTATGAAGCACCAGTATATCAGAGGCCTTACAGAATAGGGGATGTTTCCAGAAAGAGATTTTCACTCTGCAGCAGAGTGTGCGCTGATATGAAACGTTCCTGGCAGATTAAAACTGTGTGCCTGACCGAGACTCGAACTCTGGACCTTTGCCTTTCGCGGGCATGTGCTCTACCATCTGAGCTACCGAAGCACGTCTCATGCCCGATCTCACAGTTTTACTTCTGCCAGTACCTCGTCTCCTACCTTCCAAACCTTACAGAACCTGATGGAATAATAGAAGAAAACAATAATTGCAATTGTGGCCAAGAAGTCGGCAGATGGCTCAAAAAGTATTGCTTTTGTTGCAGTTATTGACATTAAAACAGCAAAACCATAACAGGTGTGTGTATGTTTCCAAATAGTGCTATAACAGTGTATAATCTTGGAAAATGCCAGTACTTCTCTATGATGGAATTGCGAGGTCAGTACCACTAGTTAGAAGCTGTTCAGGAAAGGAGACCAAAGATTGGATTTTTGGCACCATGGGAGCACTACCAATATAGGAGGATGCCTTTCAGTTGAAAAATGCACTGGCAACATTCCAACAGTTATTAGATGGATTTCTGAAATGGTTAAAGCCACATCTGTGTTTGGTGTATCTCAACAACATAATCATCTTTTCAGTGGATTTGAAGGAACATAGGCAGTGATTAAGGGAGGCATTTAAGAGGTTACAGGCAGCCCATTTAACACTGAGTTCCAAAAGATGTCATTTTGCATTGGGACAGGTACATTATTTAGGCCCTGCCATCAGTAGGGATGGTTTAAGGACTGTTCAGAGATTAGTACATGCAGTGCAGGATTTTCCAGTACTTGAAACAACTAAGGAATCTGGACTCTCACGTTATTATAGAAAGTTTGTGAGTGTGTGCAGAGTGCTGCATGCAGAGTAGGGGAACTGGAGAATCATCACTTGGACAGACGAGTCCTGTTTCCCAGGAATAGGATATAATATTGCCATGTCATAAATGGTCATTGAGTCTGATGTTTAATGCGTGTGGGAGTTGCGGAATGAGGTCAGAAGGCTTCAGGACATGTCTTCTGGTGTGCAACAGTTAGCAAGTAAAAACAGTGTTTGGAGCTGTCTCAAAGGAGCACAGGAAGCTCTGTGACGGTCTTGGCTGCAGATTTCTAGACCTGTGTTATCGGGTGGGAATTTGTAGAACTCCTCTTGATATGCCAGAGTTATACTACACAAAGAAAGAAACTAATCGGGTAGCAGAGTACTTGAGGAGTGCACATGACAGTATTTTAGGCTAGATGGTAGTTTGAGGTGCTCTGATGAATACTTGCCAGTCAGTAAACAGCAAGGGAAGTAAAACTGTGTTCAGAGTAAAGACACTTTTGACTGTCAAATTTTTTTCAAAATGTCAAAGTATTCATAACAAAGTTCCCTAATTTACTGCCCTCTAGGGAAGCTCTCCTGCTTAAGTTATTCTTTGGATTGAGAGCTGGCTGAAAACCAAAGTGGAAAGCTCTGAAATATTTAGGAAGTCATGGAACATATATAGAAAAGACAGATATTGGATGCGATAGAAGGGGCAGTGATTATTGTAGAAGTGTTGTCGCTATTGAGGTCGACGTGGAGTGCAACAGTTATGTTATCTGCATATAACAGGCGTAGGTGAAATCAGGTTAATTGTTAGATGTTGTTACGAGCTACCCAATTGTGCTGTAACAGTTCTACAATCATTCAAAGGAAGTGTACGGTCAGTAGTGTGTAAATACCCAGATCTTGCAATAATAATTGGAGGTGACTTGAACCAGCCAGGTATAGACTGGGATCCAGAGTGAGATTTTCACTCTGCAGCGGAGTGTGCACTGATATGAAACTTCATGACAGATCTGTGTGCCAGACCAAGACTCGAACTTGGGACCTTTGCCTTTCGTGGGCAAAGGTCCCTAGTAAGAGTCTCGGTGCGACACACAGTTTTAATCTGTCAGAAAGTTTCATAGACGGGGATGCCCATGGATTGATTGCTAGGCTACAGTCGTGTGAAATACTTTTGAATGTGTTTTCTGAAAATTGTCTTGAGCAGCTAGCTCGGCAGCCCACGTGCAATGGAAACATGTTACACCTTGTAGCTACAAATAGGCCGGATCTTATTGATAATGTCATTATAGAAATGGGGATTAGCAATCATGATGTCATTATAGCAACTATGGTTATGAAAGGTAATAAATCCGTCGAGAAGTCTAGGAGCGTGTTTCTGCTAGAAAGAGCAAATAAGCAGTTGTTAGCGTCTGACTAAGTGAAATGACATCACTTAGTTCCAGTAAGAAAGGCGTAGAGGACTTATGGGCAAAGTTCAAGGTAGCCGAGCAGTTCTAGGCACTTCAGTCTCGAACCGCGCGACCGCTACGGTCACAGGTTCGAATCCTGCCTCAGGCATGGATGTGTGTGATGTCCTTAGGTTAATTAGGTTTAAGTAGTTCTAACTTCTAGGGGATTGATGACGTCAGATGTTAAGTCCCATAATGCTCAGAGCAAATTGAACCATTTTTTGTAAATCGTGGTATGGAGAGTTTTGTGCCTAGTAAATGGATAAAGGATGGGAAAGACCCATGATGGTTTAATAATGAAATTCAGATGATGATGAGGAAACAGAAGCTGTTGCACTCTCATTCCAAAAAGGAATGCACAAATGACGACAAGCAAAAGTTAGTAGAGATCTGTGTATCTGTGAACAGATCCACATGCAAAGCATGCAACAATTACCACTGTCATACCTTAGCAGAAGATCTGGCAGAGAACCTGAGAAAATTATGGTCCTATGTAAAATCGCTAACCAGGTCTAATTCTTCAATTCAGTCCCTTGTTGACCAATCTGGTGTAGAAGTTGAAGATAGCAAAACAAAAGCTGAAGTTTTAAATTTATCGTTCAAGAAATTGTTCACACAGGAGAATGGTACAAACATACCCTCATTTGACCATGGAACAGACTTGCATGTGATCAACATAGTAATAAGCATCCCTGGCATAGAGAAACAACTGATAGATTTCAAAGTGTCTGGAGTTGGTGGTCTAATGGCTAGCAATGCTGCCTCTGGATCACGGGGTCCGGGGTTTGATTCCTGGCCGGGTTGGAGATTTTTTCTGCTCAGGGACTAGGTGTTTGTGTTGTCCTCATCATCATTCGGGAAGTGCTGAGACTGGAAATAGAAAGATTTGGAACTAGTACAGGTGCTGATGACCATGACGTTGAGTGCCCCACAAACCATCATCATCATCAGATATCAAAGCAAATAAGTCTGAATGGAATTCCAATTTTACAAAGAGTACTCTACGGCAATGATGCATTGATCCCTTACGTGGCTTGCATTTATCACGAATCGCCCTCGCATCACAAAGTCCCAAGCAACTGGAAAAAAGCATGGATGACTCCTGTTTGTAAGAATGGTGAAAGAATGGGTTACCTTTAGAACTGCAGGGTAGTGGATTGCTGATAATAGGACTCAGTGTAACATAAGGGAACCCCCATTCAATTTGCCAGCCACTATGACAGTAGTTAATGTGTTGAATGTGACACAGCCACAGCTGTTCTGACCAGACGATCCCTTGGAAATGTTACTCATGCACAACCTTACATTTCTTAATGATATCTGAGAACTGAGCCTAGACCATTCTTTAAGTCAGATGATAGCCACACAGGAGGAGAGGATTATGATCTTGAAATTTTGCAGCATATGAACAGTATTGAGAGGAATGTCGTCAAGTGACAGTGACATTGAGTGTCACAGTTCCAGGCACCATAGTGACACTGATCTTGCGTTTCCTTGCCTTTACATATCTGAGACAACGAGCCAGATAGAAAGGAGATCCAGTGACGATTCAAGTTTCCATGGATTGAATTCCGTGAACTAGGGATGGAGAGTAAATGTTTATTTTCAGTTTTAACACAATAATTGTGTAGTATTTAGGAGGAACCAACTTGGTAGTAATGCTGCTAGCTTATATATAAGGAGATGTCAGCAGGGCACTGGGCCAAAGTAATACCCAAGGAGCCAGAAAAGTAATAAGAAGTCTGGCCACCACAAGGGAGGATTGCACATCGTAAGACCTTCACATCTGCACCTGCTATCCAAAAACAAGTAGTGGATTTCCTACTGAATTCCATGTTGTCCTGAACCTTTTGTCAGAGTTCAGCAGCACTCAGACTAGGGATTTACTGCCTGATACATAAGCTGCTGTTAACACCATAACACAAATGACTCCATTTGAATGGTGCCACAACCAAGAAGCATTGACCACTGATAAGTGGTGGTTCACTGTGTTCAGCAATGAGCTGTTCTGTACCACACTGAATGAGCATTGTCGGCGAGTGTGATGTTAAGATGGAGATAAGTCAATTTCTTCCAATCTTTTGCAGAGGCTCATCTGTGTTACTCCTTGTGTCATGGTGTTGGAACCCATCAGGTATGTCATGGACATCCTGCCTCTTCTTGTGTTACTTCTTGTTTGACAGTATCGTGATACCATTTCTCGACAGGACAATGCTTGTTCACATGGCACTTACATGTGTGAAATGTCTGCCTGATACTGATCAAAGAAATACTTCAACAAAATCCCAAGATCTGTCCCCGATAGAATGTGTGGAATCGTCTCAGACGTATTGCTATCCCAGTGCCAGTATTCTCGATATCAAGGTCCAGTTAAAACGGTAGTAGGTCAGCTTGCCTCAGAAGAGGATACAACTGCTTTATGACACTATTTCCAACCTAATCAGTACATGCATCCAGGTCAGAGGGGTGCAACGTCATACATGGGCTCACATTGCCAAGTTCTTTATAAATTTGACTCAAATTTGTAATTACGCCACTAACATCACATACCGCCTCAACTTCTGAAAGTCCATTTCATTTCCTTTTCCATTTCTGGTGCTTCACTTTTTTTGTCAGGCATTATGTTTCTTTCCCAAATCGTATTATCAGCTCCGCCTCCTCCTGGAGGCATGCGCGCGTGCGCGCACACACACACACACACACACACACACACACACACACAGATATATGTTAATTGATTTTTGATGCTTGTGGGTAACAGCAGCTGAACTTTGTGATTTTGGAGAAATGTTTTAATTTGTTACTAAACTTTACTTACGGTGCAGTAAAATAGTCATCCTAATGAATAAAATAATTGTGCAATTTTTTCATTCTTAATTACAAGATTTTCTGTGTAGATAGCAACTGCAGTTGCTTGCACTCTTCCTGACATTTGCTTATTGTGCACATTCTTCCTGACATTCTCTTTAACTGATTGAATTTGTAGAGAGCATCAGAATTCTCACCATGGGCATTCACATACTCATGGACATGTACATTCACCACCAAAGACAATGTCATCAGTTGTATGGATGGTGGTTATGGGTGATGGCCTCCACAATTTTACAGATGGTGTAGCCATAGGTGCTGCATTTGCTGCCAATATAGGTGGTGGCTTTTCAACGGCCATCGCTGTCTTCTGCCATGAGCTACCTCATGAATTAGGTAAGGTAATATTTATGAATTATAGTAAGTATCAATTTTTCTAGCATAATTGGCTTGGTTTGATTGCACTATAATAGTTTGTGAAGACTTCACTGCTTAGTCATCCTCATACTCCATGAATGAGATACTTACTTCAGAATAATGATGTGCCAATTTTGTCTGCAGGAGGAACAGTTATATTGATATATAGAGAGCAGTAGTAAATAGAATGTGTATATTGTGTACTGTATATGAAATAATACGTGTCGTAGTGAATTAATATGATGCATGAAATATATAGTGTTTGATTACTTAAGAAAGGTACATCATAATGTGGTTCATATTGTGCGAAATTGTAATGAAACAATAAATGCTTCACTAGTGACTCCATAGACTTTACAAATCTGAGAGTAGGAAGCAACAAAGCTATACTGTAAGTAATTATAATTAGTTTGTTAATTAATACAAGCACAGAGTTCTCTCTTTCTCTCCCAATCCCATTTTTAACAAGTCCATTGTGAGGTTTTGTTCTGTGGGACCACAATATATGAGGCATAGGGCAGTGGACTCACTTTTATGAACTAACCAGATTTTGTTCTAAAACTAGTACACTTATGTTTTAATGGTCATAATTTTATTCCTTTTAAATATACACTCATGCTCATAAATTAAGGATAATGCTGATACATGGTCAAACAATACTCTGGTGGGCGGTTTGCAGGTTTAAATCGCCTCTGGGTATGACCATGCAGTGCATTTGACCTGTGGTCGTACCACAGTTGCGCTGGCAGCAGTCCACATACGCGGAGGTGTGTGGGTGCATGTCAGAGTACGGTGCAGTGAGTAAATGTACAGATGTTTTCAAACGTGCTAATGGTGACTGTGTGTTGAAAATGGCTCATAGAACACACATTGATGACACTATGAGGGGTAGAATACCAGGGTGACTGGAGGCTGGTCAAACGCAGAAGGTCATAGCATGGGCTCTCCATGTGCCACAAAGTGTGATTTGAAGATTATGGTAATGATTCCAGCAGACAGGAAATGTGTCCAGATGCTACAGTACGTACATCTACAGTGTACAACACCACAAGAAGACTGATATCTCACCATCAGTGCCTGCGGACGGCCACAGTGTACTGCGTGTGGCCTTGCTCTGTACCTTACCACATCCACTGGAACAGTTGTTTCTCCAGACACACAGTATAGAGACGACTGAACAGACATGGTTTATTCGCCTGGAGACCTGAAAGGTGCATCCACTGACCCCTGATTGTAGAAGAGCCAGTAAAGCCTAGTGTCAAGAACACAGTACATGGTCATTGGAACAGTGGTCTCAGGTTATGTTCACAGACGAGTCCAGGTATAGTCTGAACAGTGTTTTTCGCCAGGTTTTCATCTGGTATGAACCAGGAACCAGATACCAACCCCATAATGTCCTTGAAAGGGACCTATATGGAGGTCGTGGTTTGATGGTCTGGGGTGGGATTATGACTGGTGCACGTACATCCCTGCATGTCTTTGACAGAGGAACTGTAACAGGTCAGGTGTATTGGGACGTCATTTTGCACCCGTGTGTCCGCCTTTTCAGGGGTGCAGTGGGCCCCACCCTCCTCCTGATGGACGATAACGCACAGCCCCACTGAGCTGCCATCATGGAGGAGTACCTTGAAGCAGAAGATATCAGGTGAATGGAGTGGCCTGCCTGTTCTCCAGACCTAAACCCCATCGAGCATGTCTGGGATTCTCTCAGTCGATGTATCGCTGCACGTCTTCAAATCCCTACAACACTTGAGGAGCTCCGACAGGCACTGGTGCAAGAATGGGAAGGTATACCCCAGCAACTGCTCAGCCACCTGATAAAGAGTATGCCAACCCGTTGTGCGGTCTGTGTACGTGTGCATGGTGATCATATCCCATACTGATGTCAGGGTACGTGCGCAGGAAACAGTGGCATTTTGTAGCATATGTGTTTCAGCACGGTTTTGTCAACTTATCACCAATATGATGGACTTACAGATCTGTGTTGTGTGTGTTCCCTGTGTGGCATCACATTCTGCAATTATCCTAAATTTATGAGCGTGAGTGTATAATGATGGCAAAAGGGAACATACAAATTGTGAAGTTAATTTTGTTGCATGTAACCTTTTACAGGATGAAATAGATGGTATGAGTTTCCTGTTTCTGAAAGAGAGTGGTATCTGACTTCTTTATAGGGAAAAGTGTGGTACAAATCATTAAACAGCTTTGAAGCTGTACAGTTGTTACTGGGGGTTGAGGAGTAGGGGAACAACAAAAATCATAAACACAAATGAACTGTTGTTAAGTTAGGGCTAATATTTATTATTAATGAATGTAAAACCACATTCATATAATGCATGTTATTGAGTCTATATACTGGAACCTCTGAAAGAAACTCACTTTGCTTTGAACTGCTCAAGAAACTCAGTTGCTGGAGCAAACTGAAATAAATGAGTTTGCTCGTACCCAAAATAATGTTCTTTATTGCTACCGCCGATGCTACATATCAGAAGCACAGTTGAGAATGGTGTCTGAAGGGATTTTACTTTTCACTCCATCAAGAAGAGATTTGCGGTAACTAAATTTAGTGCAACAGGATAATGTTTGGATAATATGTTAAGAAATGTGCTTTTGTGATCTGAAAATGAGCAAGGACATTTTAAATTAGTGCAGTCACTGTACTGAAGTGGACAACAAACAATGGATAAGACTCTGATCAGCAAGCCATCTAAAACATAGTAATACCTATTCAGTCTTAACAGAAAAGATTGACCGATGACCGTAGTAGTCTGGTCCCTTTTAATCCCATGAACCAACCAACCAACAGAAAAGATTAATGAAAATGAAATATGACTACCACAAGTTGAAATAAAATGAAAAAAGAGATAGAATGGTAGATTGCTACTTACAATCTTCAGCATTTTAGAAAAAATATGCAGTATTGAGTTATTTGTAATCCATTGGACATGTTTATGTATGGCACATGATCATTGAAGGTGTCATTGCATATCATATCTTTTAGAGCAAAAAAATTAAAAGTACCAAGACTTTGATCTGTAAAATGTCAGAAAGAAGATTATTGTAGTAGACTGTTTTTATAAGAATTTGCATCATTTGCAAAGCTTAATTATGGCCAAAAAGAATGAAGACCATGTTCATTGAGTAGGGACCATCCTGCTAACCACCTGGATTGTGCTTAGGGATCCTTAGAAAATCCAAGTCAGAATGACTGGATAAGGCAACAAACATGAGACCATTTTAAATGAACATTTATTCTTATATTTTTCAATGTATTTGAGAAAAACCAGCTTAAATTTTATATTGTTTTGCTTGCCAGAAAGAGCAGGTGTATTCAAGAGTCGTAATGTAAAAACTGAAGTGAAATATATCATCACCCTGTCTCACTGTCCCTTGTTCAGGAATGTGTTAACTTTCAGTGCCAAAGTCCACACATTACTCATAATTTGGTTAATATTGAATTATTTATACATATGTTTTCTATTATGATAGGTTGGTGTTTTGTAAACATGCTTTATTTTATATTTAGTCACCTTCATGAAGTTTAATTTTGAGAGTGGGTAAACAAAAGCTCACATTCTTGTTTGCAGGAACATACATTACTGAATGTGCTGTTGTTTGATTCTCATGTGGTTCTGTGTATTGAATTATTTACATAGCCTTTTAAAATTATAACCTATTATTTAGATAACTGAAATAGGCTGTATCATAATATGCTTCATAGTAATGCACTGCATGCTTAGAATTTAATGCACCAGGTTCCTTGAGACCAAACTGGTCAAAGATGCTTGGTCATGACATAAATCATTAAATAATTCTGTTGATAATAAAATTTTAAAAACCATAAAGAAGGCTATAAAAATTGTAAACATGCCATGGTGGTGTAGTGAAAGTGCAAGACTTCACATTAAAGTGAAGGAATCCTGTACAGACTAATGGAGTATGCCACAGGAAGCCCTTCAAGCTAGTTGTGAAAATCTGTAATTTATAATGGAAATTTTTCCATACAGCTTCAAACCTATTGAAAATGGTACCTGTGAAATAGTACATAGTTTGCTCTGCAGTGGTTGAAGATGTGCTGTCCAAGTGCAAATTATTCCTGTGTCAAATATTTGCCGAATGACACTGTGTCGGTTCCTTTTTAATGAGTCCATCAATCCAGTGAGGAACTATATCTACAAGGATGACACAGCTCTAGGATTCTGAGTGTAGTAATGAAAGTTCATTAACTGAAACCAAATATTTTCTGACTGCCTTTTTCTGGGCTAAAAATATTCTTTGTAAGTGCACCAAAATATGATACTACAGTATATAATAAAATGAAAGTATGCAAAGTAAATAATCTTTCGCATTTGAATATCGAGGACAGTGGAGCATATTTTCGTAGTAAAGATGGCAGAATTCTACATTTGCACAAGATCTTGAATTAATCCACATTCAGTCTTAACAATTTAAAATATTAAAAGTCATTGATTATTTGATCACCTTAGTGACAGTAAACATTCATCTCTACAAGAGTTCCATGTTAAATACTGTATGCACTGTGTTTGATAGCAGTTAAGCATCACACACTCTTTCTTACAAGTCATAAGGTAATGTTATCCATTACTGAATCATTTGCATTATATCTCAGTTTTTCTTATAGTAGCACTTGTGTTATTTGCAGATAGAATTTTTTTAAATCATCTACCATATTAATGGACCCAGAATGGGACTCTGAGACTACCTCACTTTACAACATTCCAGTCCACAAATATGTCGTCTGTTTGTTGACAGTGGAAAACAGAGTTCTTTTTCGTACTTCCTAGATATGAAATGAGCCATTGTTCAACTTTTCTCCTAATTTTATAATGTTATAACTTGTGCAGAAGTGTAGTGTGATCCACACAAAAAGAAAAGATGATGATGATGATGATACCTACTGCCCAGAACTTATTATTTAGCTCTGCAAGTGCCTCACATACTAAAGATTAAATTCCATTACTTGTTGCTGCTCCTTTATCTGACTACAAATTAAGCATTCTAAGATGTGTTACAATACTTGCACATTGCCTTCTCAAAAAATGTTTGATGAAGGATACTGGCCTGTAATTGTATGTAATCTCATCCTTCATTAAAAAGTGGTTTTGCTAACTATTATTTTAATCTATATGGAAACTAACTGCACCTGAGAAATGGATGATTGAGTACAAAACTGGTGTATGGCCTACTGATGTACATAAATTTACTTCATATTTCATGAAGTCAAACCCATGTGAGTCTTTACTAATTCATGTATAGGGTATTATTGTGATGGGATCACCGCTGCCAAAGGCTGGGACTTGAAGTGGGTGTCAGTTCAGACACAAATACATACGACACACGAGTGAGGAACATGAGGAGGGAGCCAGCATGAAATGAACTACAGTGGATGAAAACTTCAAAGCTTTAAGCTGCAATAAAAAATAACTAGAGGCACCTCTGGAACAACCTGTCATGCTAAAATTTGACTTTTTCTTTAAAAGGACAAATGAGGAAAGAAATTGTTAACAGAATTAGGAGTAAGTTTACTGTCCGCAGTAAAATAATTTGCAAAGTCACGTAGTGAAAGGCACATTGTTAATGACTTAATTTAAAATCCTACACATTGTGTAGAACACGTTACCAGTGATGTGTAAGTTGTAGGATACTCTTAGCCGTGCTAGTTTTGTTGACAGCTCAAGTGGCGCAGTCTGTTGCTCAATGAATTTGTAGCAGTTATGAAGCGAATGCTGTGAAGTGTTTCCGAGGGCTTAAGTCAGGGGAGTGCGGTAGGTGGGATAGCACTCAGCAGCCCCATCAGTCAAACAAATCAGTAACAACTTGCACTGTACGTGCTTGAGCATTGTCCTGCAAAATGATGGTCAGGTCCTTCAGAAAGTGTCATCACTTCTGTCTTTATGCTGTTCATTTTTGGAACACAACCTCTGGCCAGCTTAGAGACAGAAGTGATAACACTTTCTGCAGGACTTGACCATCATTTTGCAGGACAATGCTCAAGCACGTACAGTGCAAGTTGTTACTGATTTGTTTGACTGATGGGGCTGCTATGTGCTATACCACGTACTGCACTCCCCTGACTTAAGTCCTCTCGAGTTCAACTCGATTTCTAAACTGAAGGAAACACTTCACGGCATTCACTTCAAAACTGCAACAAATTCATGGGGCAATAGACTGCGCCGCTCGAACTGTCAACACTACTGGAACTGCTAAGAGTATCCTACAACTTACATATCACTGGCAACGGGTTATACAAAATGCTGATGACTACTTTGACGGTAAATAAAACTTTGAAACATGTATCTGTTTTGTACAAGCTGTAAATAAATAGTTGCCACTATTAAAGTTCCAACTCTCGAATAATATTTGTGTGTGGAATTCATATGAGATAAAACACAAAATAACTTTCTTTCCAAGCATAGATCTCTTCTGCTTTTAGAGTTTCCTTAACTGATATCAAGCAGTAAGTAATCTAGTGACTGACATTAGGCATAATAAATTTGATAATTAATATAAAATACATCAGAGGAGAGTACAGAAATAAAAATTAAAAAATGTTTGAGCATGCCTTAAGAACAGGGATAAAACCTAGATGGTAAACATTAATCTAGCTACGTCATCCCATGAACAGCAGTAACATATGCTTACATTACTTAGAATAAGATCAGGTAAAAGAAAATGCTGTAGTGTCCAATGTAATTTCATGTGGCTGTTCTATAATAAGATATCAGTTCATAAGTAGTAAAGTCCAACCTTGAGAGCAGTGTATTTCAAGTTTCTCTAAACATCTATGGGCAAACCAAAAAACACATCATGTTTCTCCTTCCAATTCATAATTTGCATCTGAATGAAGACACTTTCTCTTATGCAGTTCAAGCAAAGGCCATGGTCAGATTGGTGCTTTTCACAGTGTCACAATACAAGAAATGAATGCCCCTCATTGTGCCACCAACAGGTCATTATAAGCCTTGTAAACATAGATATGATTGCTACAGTTGCTTTTATGGACACTTAATATGTTACATCCTTATACATAATGTAATATATTTCTTTAACTGACACCACAAGACTTATACCTATGTATCTCCTCAGTGATTATAGTTCATACAAGGGCTGTTTTCACTTTTATAGACTTTAGTTACATAGCAATCTTCAGAATATAAACATCACCAGAAGTATAACACAAAAGTATTAAGTTCTAAAGGCATATAATCCTACTGCTGCTGCTGCTGCTGCTGCTGCTAGTAGTCTGAAGGCTAGTTTCATGCAACTCTCCAATAAATATTAATTGTATAAAATCAAACTTAACTTCTCAAGAAGGTTCAGAAAAAAAAAACTCCTTATACTTCCGATAAATGTGTAGTGTATGGAAAATTAAAGAGAAGGCTAACAGTTTGGAAAAAGAAATAGAAACTGCAAGAATTGGAGAACTTGTAGCTACCAAACACACCACTTAAAAACTGTAATCTCTGAGGATGAAAGAACTAAAAATTCCCCCATGAAATTGTCCCATTTTTAAATCTGTAATATTGAATGACCAATACAATACTTCATTTTACTTAGTGAAACACAGTACCACTGCATCAGAAGCATGATTACATAAGAAAACTTTCACTGAAATTACGCACAAAACAAAACATACCATCAACCACTCGATAATAAATTAAATTAGTAATTTCACTGCCAGGGTGTCATTAATACTGGGATGGTTCATTTAAAAAGGGCACAACAGATTTCCTACCCCATCCTTTCATAATCTGAGCTTGTGCTCCATCTCTAATGGCCACTCTTTCAGCTGGACATTAAATTCTACTCTTTCTTCTTTTCTATATTTGGATAATGGATGTAACTGTAGACCCCACACAGCACTAGGGGAGATAATAGTCACCCAATGGCCACAGTTTTTATCTTCTGCAAAAGGAATCTGTTGCCTGGTCAGCTGAAGAGTGATTTCAATAACAGAACTGTGAATTTGTTAATAACTTGTGTTCAAAGAATGGGCAACTTCTCTTTTGTGTATTACATTTTCAATTTTGTTACATAATACAACAGTGATCATAACCATGCAAATCGTTACGCATCACAGATTTTAATTAGTCAGACAGTTTTCTTTTTATTAGTTTCCAGTGTTCTCTCAAAAACATGTTCTACAAGAAAAATATATTGCTGGTGTTCAGTTTACCTACAATACACAATGTATAATCAGGTAATGTCGGTAATATATGTAATATATTACCACTTCAGATGTAAGATATGTTTTTATTTTTCAATGCTTAGACCATGACCAGTTTCGGGCTATTACATGCACATCATCAGTTGTGATACTGAAAATAAACAAGATACCAAAGCTAATAATATTTTTTACACGCAATAGTACACATGAGAAAAGAAAACAAAAAAGAAGTAGCATGTAACATTTTTAGAAAACAGCAGTCGGGCTAGGTGCAGTAAGTCACAAGTCAGTGCCAAAGCAACTCCAGACAACATGACAGACGACGCCCGAGCAAAGAAGTATGGAAAGAACACTAGGACATTTACATTTTGTGCTGTGACCTTGAGTGCCACGATGGAGAGTATAGGACGCAGTGTACCGCCAGCAAGTGCAGAGCATTGAGAAGCATACATGAAGGAGGAAGTAAATTGGTAAACCAGATTGGCAAAAGTACTGCCATCTGCTCATGGGACCTTCTGAAATACTTCTCTTTTTTGAAGCACTATCCCACCTCATTTCCTCCTTCTTCTGGTTTCTGTTTATTGTACATTACACAGATATTCTTCTTAACAGGGCCAGTCTTTTTGTCATTACTTTGATGGCCCTTAATTTGAGTTACCTACTAAACAGCATATGACTATTTCCTATAGAAATTTGCATATTTTTAGTTTTTTAGCCAGTGGCCATGGTTCGTTGTTGTGCATCATTATTTGAGTCCTCACTAAATTCAAATTTACCTGTCATTCATGATGTAAAATTTGTGTCACGTCAACTTACATAATCATTGTTGAGTCACCAGCTTTTAGTTAGTTGTTTTATTACATTGTTGTATTGCTCCTATTTCAGTGTCCCTTTATTGTTATTGCTACTAGCTATTAAATTGTATGGGGTTTTAACAGTGAG
This sequence comes from Schistocerca gregaria, assembly GCF_023897955.1. Lineage (NCBI taxonomy): Eukaryota > Metazoa > Arthropoda > Insecta > Orthoptera > Acrididae > Schistocerca > Schistocerca gregaria. The sequence goes on along the minus strand of NC_064931.1, from coordinate 116,982,099 downwards.
CACTTCACAGTTTAACTACTTTCTGTTTTGATAAGTAGCAAGATGATTTTTAACAGGAGTGATATATGTGTGTGTTCTTTTAGCTCATGACTATGCTACTGCCCCTGTTTCAGTACGTTCCTTTACCACTCATTATGTACTCTTAACTCTTGTCGTGTAGCTTTTTTGTAATTATTTCCTTTTTACATGTAAATCACTAATTCAAACTTTGAACTGCTGGGCTAGTTGATCCCACATTATTCTTCCCATCAACAGATGGCAGTACTTTTGCCAGTCTTTTTTACCAAAGTTTACTTCCGCCTTCATGTATGTTACTCTGTGCTTTGTGCTCAGTGGTACTACACTGCATCCCATAGTCTCCACCATGGCACTCGGGGTCACAGCACAAAATGTAAGTATCCTGATGTTCTTGCACCTAGCCCAACCACTGTTTTCTAAAAATGTTATGTAGTACTTCGTTTTTGTTTTCTCATATATACTACTGTGTGTAAAAATTAGTAGTATTAGTAGCTTTGGTGTCTTGTTTAGCTAGCCACTGTGGTCGAGCGGTTCTAGGCGCTTCAGTCTGGAACCGCGCGAGCGCTACGATCACAGGTTTGAATCCTGCCTTGGGCATGGATGTGTGTGATGTCCTTAGGTTAGTTAGGTTTAAGTAGTTCTAAGTTCTACGTGACTGATGACCTCAGATGTTAAGTCCCATAGTGCTCAGACCCATTTGAACCATTTGTCTTGTTTATTTCCATACTCTTACCTGATGATAGACATGGAATAGTCTGAAACCAGTTGTGATCTGAGCATTAAATAACAACAACAACAACAACAACAACAACAAACTTACAACTGAGGAGGTGTTTTCAATCTTTAATATGTAACTTGTCATTGTATTCCAAGGAAAGATAAAAATTGGTTATTCTAATAACATTTCTTCAAAGACCTTGCCTTAGTTTTGCCTACTACAGATGTTTCTTGATTGTGTCTTAATCTCTTATACAATTATCCCATTCTCTTGCATTCTTTTGCCTTGCATTATCCACAATGACTGTCTGGCACTATTGGAAATGTGTTTTATGTACCTTAATGAAAAGCAGCTTTCACGAAATGTGGTTAATTTTTATGACTGGTTTTCGAAGGAGCTTGATTTAAATTCTCATTCAGCTATCTCATTTTGGTTTTCTTAAATTGAATAAGGTGAACAGCATCGTAGTGCCTTTAATTAGGTCAATACAAATTTAGTTTCTCACCCTTATATTCTGCTTACAATGACCTCATAATCAATTACATAGTAAACATTTATCTGCTTCTGTGAATATATTGTAGAGCTGCGCTGGACGCTGTCTGCCACTGATTGTCCTTCAAGAGTTGAATGAATGGATATATTAAAAGTGGTTAGCGACTTTTAAGTTCTTGAACTCTGTATCCTCATTTATTTATTTCTTTATATTCCCCAAGATTAAGAGTAGTGCCTCATGGTGCGACAACCCATTAGTAATCAAACTATGATGAACATACTAGCTAATGAGACATAATTGAATGTTTAATATATTAATGTACTCTTGCTTTCTTGCATTTTTGTTGGGAAAGTTGCTGTTGAAAATAAATGAAAAAAGAAAATAATGTATGTCACTATTCTACATGCACTGCCTAAAAAGTTATTATTGAGGTGTCCAGGTGGTATTATTATTCTAAGTAGAAGGTAACACAGTGTCAAGTATGTTGAGGAAAACCCTTAACTTAAAAACGGATTATATTCAAATCTTCATTGTCAGGTAGTAAAACATTACTGCAAGGCTTTCCAACACAATTTTACTAAAAAATTTGGGATCTCAGTCTGTGTTAAAGATGTTACGTGCAGCATAAACAGCAATTTCCCCATGCACAAAGGAAACCTGTGAAGAAGATTTGAGTACGCAGAGGGATCTCTACATGCATCTGGCAACAACACATCCTCCCCCCCCACCCCCACCCCCACGTTCCTCACCTCACCCTACCTCTACTTTGAAGGCGATGCTCTGTGGACTTTCCCATGCTACCCCCTAATGTGATGGAATACCTGTTATGATGTGAAGTTTTCTTTTCTTGTAGCCACTGGGCGAACTACTTGAACCATAAAAACGTAATGCTAGTAAAGATGCATGTTAATCGAACTAAAGTTATTATCTAACTGTCCTATCTGCCATAGAAGTAAGGTAAACTCCAGTTCCAGTCACTGAATTCTGGAAAGCTCTGCCATTCAGTAGCATTACACTGAAAAAACTCATCAAAATGCATGTTGCCCCCAAGATTCTCAAAAGTTATCTTTGCCCCATTCTTATCCAGACTATTACCAATCCCACCCACTGTCACAACATGACTGTCATTGAAACTTCCTGACAGATTAAAACTGTGTGCCAGACCAAGACTCGAACCTGAGGACATTTGCCTTTCGTGGGCAAATGCTCTACTGACTGAGCTACCCAAGCACATCTCAAGATCTGTCCTAATAGCATTACTCCCACCAATACCTCCTCTTATACCTTCAAACTTCACAGAAGTTCTCCTGAAAAACTTGCAAGAGTAACACTCCTGGAAGGAAGGATATTGCTGAGAAATGGCTGTGGTTAAGCCATGTCTCTGCAATATTGTATTGGTAAGATATCCATTCAAGGAATAGAGCGAGATAGCTAGTTATAGGTCTGGTGACATTAGTGAAAGCTCAATATTTCACATGCAGAGTGACTGTTTGACAGGATAGGTTTTAACTTCCATAATAAAAAAGATTTCCATATAATTTTGTTATTCTGTGGCTATGTGTGTTGAAATCACAAGGCACATTGAAGAGATTGCAATTCATAATATTATCAGGTATAGTAGCAGTTCTTAATTAACAGCTCCTTGACACATTATAATTTATTAAAGATACATGGTTTTTATGTGAAGAAAAATTAGGTACAGATTAAAAAAGTCTCCAAAATTTGTCTGTATGCTATTTCACCAATATGTTGCCATTCATTTTTGTACAGGTTTATTACAGCTCATAGAAAAGAAAGTCGCAGGTGAATATGCTAATGAACAATTTATGCCATTATTTTTCTCCTCAAACCTATTTTTAATAATAAGTTTTATTGTGTGTGTGTGTGTGTGTGTGTGTGTGTGTGTGTGTGTGTGTGTGTGTGCGCGCGCGTGTGCGGAAGAGATTGTAATCTGGGAAATTCATTTCTAGTTACTGACTGTTTAGAGCGTTACTGACCACTTAGAGTTTCAACATTTATTTTCAGAATATCTGTTAGTGTGTAAACCATATAGCTACAGAACATCTCTGTATTAGACACCTATTTCCATTCATGTTAATAATTGCAATAATTTTTGATTGATGTTTCGTTCACTGTTTGATATTTGCAGGTGATTTTGCTGTGCTACTGAAAGCAGGGATGAGTCCAAAGCAAGCAGTATTTTACAATTTATTGTCATCTATCCTCTGTCTGTTCGGGATGGTGATTGGATTGGTATTAGGCCAGAATTCGTCAGCCACTTCATGGGTGTTTGCACTAGCAGGAGGACTTTTTTTGTACATAGGCCTTGTTGACATGGTAGGTTGCATCATAAAATAAATTTGTGAAGTGCTTACTTCCTAATTTTATTAGTTTTCAGAAGACATACGTATCTGAATCAGATCACCTACCATAAGTTGTGAGGTACACTATTAATCCATGTGCTCAGTAACTTGTGGCTTTCTTAATGTTTCATGGTAATAATTTGAACTTGATATTTTGATTTATTTTTTTTTAAGTAAAATTTGCCTGTAGGGTAGCTGTTGTCAAATAGATTGCATTGATACTAGACTGTGTGGCACGTAAAACACATTTTTGTGATTTTATAGCAAACTACAAATTGTACTAACCAGTAAATATTAAAGTGACACACAGATTTATTACACCGATTTTAGTTAAGCAACTGTAGAATATCTGCAGTTTGTTTGATTTTCCTTACCTGAAAAGACACTTCGTTGTTACTGACTATGTCCTGAGGTTTGTGGTTTTTGAAGATACATTTTTGTGAACTAAAATGAATGGTTGATTAGAAATAATGCCATGGTCAGTGTGCTATGAAATTCTGGCTTAACTGAGGAGCAGAGGTAGTGTAAATTGTTTGAAGCATATTAACATAAATAGAAACTATAGTACTTAGTTATCTTGTTAACAGGTTTTCTCTTAAATGATTCTCTTTGGAAAGTAATGGGCTAGTGTCATCAAAGATGACAGCATGCTGGTGAATAACTTTGGAACAGACATTACAATCTGTTGTTTAGATTTACAGAGTAGTTGACTTTTTATAGTGATCCAAGGCAACAGAAGAAATGTAGAGTGTAAGTTGAGTTGTCAGAAAGGGAGAGAACAGTTTGCACCGAATGTCAGGAAGTCATTTCTGAAAGTATTTGTATGGAGTGTAGCCATGTATGGAAGTGTAACATGGACAATAAATAGTTGAGACAAGAAGAGAATAGGAGCTTTCGAAATGTGGTGCTATAGAAGAATGCTGAAGATTAGATGGGTAGATCACATAACTAATGAGGAGGTATTGAACAGAATTGGGGAGAAGAGAAGTTTGTGGCACAACTTGACTAGAAGAAGGGATCGGTGGGTATGACATTTTCTGAGGCATCAAGGGATCACCAATTTAGTATTGGAGGGCAGCTTGGAGGGTAAAAATCGTAGAGGGAGACCAAGAGATGAATACACTAAGCAGATTCAGAAGGATGTAGGTTGCAGTAGGTACCGGGAGATGATGAAGCTTGCACAGGTCAGAATAGCATGGAGAGCTGCATCAAACCAGTCTCAGGACTGAAGACAACAACAACAACAACAACAACAACAACATGTCACATTAGATTATCAGTCCTAACTGTACTACAATTAAAAAACATTGTAGCTGACAACTTATCTAGTGCACAAATAATATAAGTGATTTACATAAATAAATATGAAGAATGCCTCGTGATTGTAAATATGTGCTAGAAAGTGGATGAGTGGGCTGGGACAAAGGATGAGAGATACATGCAGACATGGTTGAAAAGATTAGTAGAATTTTAGGGACAAAGGAGGAGATTTTTCTGCTATACCTTCATTGCACTACCAATACTGGATTCTATTCTATAAATGATCTATTATTCTGTAAGAGTTTGTAATTATGTTCATGTTCCATGAAACGTGTATGTGATATCTTGATATGATGTACAGTGTGTCGACAAGTTTACAAAGCTGACATGTTTAGAATTTTCATTATATATGTGCCCACATGCTGATCATTTGTGATTCACATCATACATCACCTATGTTTAAACTAATTGACTGAAATTTCATGTCCATGTGCTCTCACTTGCTCTTATTGTCTACCAAACCATTTCAGTGTGGAAGTGGTCAAAACCTTCATTGCTCCAAAATTCACCACTTTGTGTGATGTAAATATCACGAAAAGTGGATGTCATGTTTGTGGGCAACTACATTGCCATGAGGAAAGATGATATTTAATCTTTTGTAATCCTCTATTTGCTCATTTTTTCTCAAGTTAGTCCAGGAACTTTCATACCATTTGCCAGTTATTTCTTTCTCCTTTTCAGTTTCAGTCTTTCCAGCAGATGAAATCTGTTTTGCATCATTTGGGGCTTGATTACATTTTAATGAAGTCATGGATCCCTGTTTCATCCTCAGTAACACATTGCTGCCCAGAATCAGTTGGATTCTTTTTAATATAGTGCAACAATGAATGAGGCTGCAGAAAACCATTTTACAACATGCGTTAGATGAGTATGTGCCAAGCAAAATCGTAAGAGATGGAAAAGAGCCACCGTGGTACAACAACTGAGTTAGAAAACTGCTGCGGATGCAAAGGGAACTTCACAGCAAACATAAACATAGCCAAAGCCTTGCAGACAAACAAAAATTACGCGAAGCGAAATGTAGTGTGAGGAGGGCTATGCGAGAGGCGTTCAATGAATTCGAAAGTAAAGTTCTATGTACTGACTTGGCGGAAAATCCTAAGAAATTTTGGTCCTGTGTCAAAGCGGTAGGTGGCTCAAAACAAAATGTCCAGACACTCTGTGACCAAAATGGTACTAAAACAGAGGATGACAGACTAAAGGCTGAAATACTAAATGTCTTCTTCCAAAGCTGTTTCACAGAGGAAGACTGCACTGTAGTTCCTTCTCTAGATTGTCGCACAGATGACAAATTGGTAGATATCGAAATAGACGACAGAGGGATAGAGAAACAATTAAAATCGCTCAAAAGAGGAAAGGCTGCTGGACCAGATGGGATACCAGTTCGATTTTACAGTGAGTACGTGAAGGAACTTGCCCCCCTTCTTGGAGCGGTGTACTGTAGGTCTCTAGAAGAGCGAAGCGTTCCAAAGGATTGGAAAATGGCACAGGTCATCCCCATTTTCAAGAAGGGACGTCGAACAGATGTGCAGAACTATAGACCTATATCTCTAACGTCGATCAGTTGTAGAATTTAGGAACATGTATTGTGTTGGAGTATAATAACTTTTCTGGAGACTAGAAATCTAGTCTGTAGGAATCAGCATGGGTTTAGGAAAAGACGGTCGTGTGAAACCCAGCTCGCGCTATTCGTCCACGAGACTCAGAAGGCCATAGACACGGGTTCACAGGTAGAGGTCGTGTTTCTTAACTTCCGCATGGCGTTCGATACAGTTCCACACAGTCGTTTAATGAACAAAGAAAGAGGATATGGACTATCAGATAAATTGTGTGATTGGATTGAGGAGTTCCTAGATAACAGAACGCAGCATGTCATTGTCAATGGAGAGAAGTCTTCCGAAGTAAGAGTGATTTCAGGTGTGCCGCAGGGGAGTGTCATAGGACCGTTGCTATTCACAATATACATAAATGACCTGGTAGATGACATCGGGAGTTCACTGAGGCTTTTTGCAGATGATGCTGTGGTGTATCGAGAGGTTGTAACAATGGAAAATTGTACTGAAATGCAGGAGGATCTGCAGCGAATTGACGCATGGTGCAGGGAATGGCAATTGAATCTCAATGTAGACAACTGTAATGTGCTGCGAATACATAGAAAGATAGGTCCCCTATCATTTAGCTACAAAATAGCAGGTCAGCAACTGGAAGCAGTTAATTCCATAAATTATCTGGGAGTACGCATTAGGAGGGATTTGAAATGGAATGATCATATAAAGTTGATCGTCGGTAAAGCAGATGCCAGACTGAGATTCATTGGAAGAATCCTAAGGAAATGCAATCCGACAACAAAGGAAGTAGGTTAAAGTACGCTTGTTCGCCCAATGCTTGAATACTGCTCAGCAGTGTGGGATCCGCACCAGGTAGGGTTGATAGAAGAGATAGAGAAGATCCAACGGAGAGCAGCGCGCTTCGTTACAGGATCATTTAGTAATCGCGAAAGATGATAGATAAACTCCAGTGGAAGACTGCAGGAGAGACGCTCAGTAGCTCGGTACGGGCTTTTGTTAAAGTTTCGAGAACATACCTTCACCAAAGAGTCGAGCAGTATATTGCTCACTCTTACGTATATCCCGCGAAGAGACCATGAGGATAAAATCAGAGAGATTAGAGCGCACACAGAAGCATACCGACAATCCTTCTTTCCACGTACAATACGAGACTGGAATAGAAGGGAGAACCGATAGAGGTACTCAGGGTACCCTCCGCCACACACCGTCAGGTGGCTTGCGGAGTATGGATGTAGATGTAGAAAAAGAACAGTATAATCAACATTTTTGTTCACATAGTCCATGTTTTTCCTACTACGAAACTAACATGAGAAGAGGAACAGTCAGGAAGAATGGATACAGTCATCACTAGATATGATGTGGTTTCGATCCAAGACTGCAGTGGCAAGCAGCTGTGCAGGCAAAGGAAGAACCGTGTGCCACTTCCCTCCTATAGCACGTTGCTCCTACACCAAGGAGGACTGGCCTCATTTTAGAGAATGAGTACTTTTCCTGCCCCTCCCCCAAATAAAAACACAATTGCTCCTCAGCACAGTCAAAGGCAACCTCAAGAAAAGTCGGGCATTGAGCTGGTAAATTACCACAGATATTTTGTACTGACAGCCACTTTTATTGTGTGTCAGTATTTTCAAACCTTTATTCATTCGTGTCAATGAACATTCAAAAATCTCTAATCCAAATACATGAACATGATGCTCTTTTTGTGTGATTAAATAAAATATTTTTTTCTTTAAGAGGAATACAATCACTTTCCAATAACAAAAGTGTGTGTTTTGTTCAAGAACTGTGGGTTGCTTGCAATGGGAGCTTCTGTAAACCACCATACTGAATGGGAATGTCAATTGAGGACATACTTGACATTTTACCTGTAAGGCTGCTTCAGTCGGAGTCCACACTTAGTTCATACCAGCCACTGAATGTTGATATTGCTGTTGCATATTCAGTGTACCCTGTGCATGCTCTGTGAGTGGTGTTTCTCGTGAATAGTCATGCAACAGGATAATTTCTTCTCATTGTTTTTCATTTTATTTTGAATTCATAAGAGGGCACCTGTTGACCGTACAGCTCATTGTAATTCCTGTGGGGGAAGTTCCCAGCTTGTAACAACTATAAATTAATTCTCTATCCCCATAGCAATGCTGCATACCACATATTACCAGATGTCAGTACTAATTTAGGAATTTGTATTTTCTGCATCTGCAATCGCGTAAATGTTGTACAGTGCTAGGTGTTCCATTCTAATCGTTATGGCGTTTCAAATTTTTATATGTAAGCAGGTATTCCGTGTTTTTCCAGCTCTGCTAAGGAGAATAATTATCTTGAATTTAGCATGTTTTATTGGTATTAGTGTTGCAAGATAACCACCTCACTTTTATGAAATACACTTTAAGACAAAAGAAAAATGACACACCACAAAGGAATTATCAAAATGTGATGGAAATCAGGAGATTTGATGTACATATACAAACAAACAAATGATTACAATTTCAGAAAAATTGTGTGATTTATTCAAGAGAAAGAGCTTCACAAATTGAGCAAGCCAGTAATGTCTTGGTCCACCTGTCGCTATTATGCAAGGAGCAAAAACTCTTGCCGTATGTGGGCAGGCATTAAATTGTTGAAATATATGGGCAACAAAACGGGGCATAGAATATTGTAGACATACCATCATACTGTAAGGATGCTGCAGATGACGATCAAAGGTGTCCTGCTATGAAATGAATTGAAATGGCATCCCAGACCATCACTCCTAGTTGGGTCATTTGATAGGCAATAGTCAGGTTGGTATCCTACTACAGTCCGGGTCATCACCAGACAGATCTTTACTGATTTTTGGGACCCAGTTCAAAGCGGAACTCATTACTGAAGACAGTTCTACTGTAGTCACAGAGATTCTAGGCCGAAGACAGTGGTAGGATACCATTCTGACTGTCGTATGGTCCAACAACCAGGATTGATGGTCTGGGGTGCCATTTCTTTTCATAGCAGGACCCCTTTAGTTGTCATCTGTTGCACCTGTACAGCACAGTGGTACGTAGATGATACACTACACCCAATATTATTGCCATTCACTGCTGGCCATCCTGAGCTCACATTTCAGCAATATAATGCCCGCCCACACACAGCAAGAGTTTCTATTACTTTTTTTTGATGTTTGCCTACCTTGGCGAGCAAGATCACTGGATCTCCCCCCAATTGAGAACATTTGGAGCATTATGGGCAGGGCGCTGTAACCAGCTCACAGTTCTAATGATCTGATGTGCCAATTGAAAAGAATTTGGCACGATATACCTCAGGAGGACATCCTCAGGAGGACATCCAACAGCTCTATCAATCAATGCCGAGCTGAATAGCTGCTTGCATAAGGGCTAGAGGTGGACCAACACACTATTGACTTGCTCAGTTTGTGATATCGTAATCATTTGATGTGTGCACAACATCTACTGATTTCTGTCCCATTCAGGTACCTCTCTCTCTCTCTCTCTCTCTCTCTCTCTAAGTGCTGGTGCTGTGCTGTGTCTGTGGTAAGGTACAGAGTTGACTCTTGCATATAGGAGACCCCCATACAGTGTTCCTAGAATTTGCAGATGTGTGTGGCAGCGTGCAAGGATAAGTGATGAACACCTGATGTCAAGATTTTCAACAACTACTTAATGATAGTTTCTGTTTTGTGTGATTTAACCATCCTTAGCAACTCTGACACTTAAGCTTTTGCAGTGTCATTGTATTTAAATAGTCAAAATGATTACACTGTTGACTGATTAAACCAGAATATTCTTTGAGATTACTTGTAGCTTTCCTGTAGAGACACTTAATTATTTACGTATTAACTAATGTTTCAGATTCCAGAGCTTACTAGCGGCCACTCGAAGGAGGGCGGCTCGTTGTGCCAGTGCCTCCTGCAGTTCCTCGGCCTGCTGCTTGGTGTTGGAATCATGCTCTTAATTGCTCTTTATGAGCATGATATTAAGACTGTCTTCAAAACTTGACGAAAATATTTTAATATTTCTTGGCAGCTGCTACTGAAGTCCCATATTTTAAAATTCGTTGTTCTGTCAGTGATAGTAGTTGATTTTTAAGATGTCTATTGATTTGAGTATAAAAATGTGTGGCAGCATATTGTCTGATCCATTCTGTGTGTGCTCAACAAAAATCATAATTCAATGAAACTGCCCTCTCAGCTTATGTATTTCTCTTTAATCATTGCTTTCTTTATTAGCATTTATTAATATGAAGGTTTGCAATATGTTAAGTAGGGCATTACATATCTCTAAGATAATTTTTCTACTTTTCAGTTTCCATTATTTGTTGAATGTAAGTTCACCACGCTAGGACCTCCCCCCCCCCCCCCCCCCTTTCCCTTCTCATCCTCCTCCACAATTTCAAATGATACTTTAATGCCAGCTAAAATTCATGGCTTGAATTGCACAAGGTTCTTGATGGAGACACATCAACTTCCAAGACTCTCGCCATAATAACTAGGTTTGCAAATATTTTATGGGTAGTTGTTTTGTGCAAGGAAGATTAATTTTCCTCTATATCACATCAACTTTGTGCCCTGTGTTAAACATGGTGAAATGAGACATTCCTGTGGCAAATGCTGTTTTGCACTCTGGAAGTAGTTGACTCTTTTTTTCACCTCAATTTAAATTATTTGTAACTGCCTGGTGTTACTGTTACTTTTGTCATGCCAAGTGGCTGGTGAACTTAGGTTTTCTGTTGTTTCTTAAAAATTATTTTTATGTTATTTTCTTTGTGTAAGTGTATTTATTTTGTTTGTATTTGAGTAACTGTTCTGCATTTGTTGTCAGTTTTAAATTCTTTACTCACTCATTTGAAGTTGTATTTATGATAGTTTAATTTGTGAGGTTTTGTAACATTGTTGAAGTGTGTGTGAATAAACAGTGGATAAGTTTTCTACACAAGTTTTTCACTTTCCTTGCCAATTGCTGCAACACCCTTCTTTTACATTGTACAGACATTTTAGATCGTTTCAGTGGAATGTCCTCTTAATGTAAGAGTAACTGAAAAGGTTTGTTTATCAGTTGCTGTTTAATTAATGAAAATGAGGTACTTGTTAAAAATTACACACAACACTATTGTTGTTTTTCTTTTTGTGGGACAGCAACTTTAAATGCCTGGGGGAAAAGTAAACTCATTTGTGAATTGAAGACCTTGGCTGTAAACAATGGTAAAGTTATTATTAAAAGTCTCACAAATAGAAATTTCAAGTACATCCACTGATATTTTTTTTTTTATTCAGAAAAGTAGTTGTGCTCAAATATTTCTACACTGATAACTTTCATAAATTCTATCCAAAATGTTCTTAAAAACACATCAATGGGTACTTAATACTGTGTAGTTGCAAACTGAGTATATTTGACATGATTTACCACTGTTTATGCTGGGTGAGTTAAAAAAACATTATTGTGAAACCTCTCAAAAATACAAATTTGCAAGGTCCAAATTTTTCAGTTTATAATACTAACATTTGCATCAACACATTCTGAAATAATATAGCGTAACAACAACCTCAAAGTAATCTATATTAAGAATGTCCCTTAACATTTCTGTCATCACACTGTTGTGTAAACAATGGTAAGGAACACAACATTGTTAAACTGCTTAAAAAATTATTCATATTATATTATTTAGCAAGCACATCTGCGCTCAGGGCTATATTTAGGATCTTTATCGGACTCATAGTTGTCATCATTATCAAATTTGTTGAAATTTTCCCTGAAAAGCATTTTCCTGACATGTTACTGTCACCACCACTAGCAATCATCTTTTTGGTGCTTACCACTGTTTATATGCATACATTGTGGCAGAGTTGCCATTTCTCATTTGTCATGGAACAATGAACCAATACGAATAAAGCACGTAACATTAAATGTTTTACATGCAGTAACTCAGTTTCTTGGTGAACACTCCTTACCACTGTTTACAGCTGAGGACTTCAGTTATGTTCAATAAGATGATTTCTGAAAGCTAAGGGTATAATGCATGTGAAGTTCACTGTGATCTGTGTGACTTTTATGTGCTTTCAACAATAAATGAGGGTAAAGTAAATGACAGTATACATTTGGGAAAAGTCATTCATTTGCTGGATGTACAAGGGACTGTCAGGCCATAGACCTTGCTGAGTATGTAAATGAGAAAGTGTTGGAAATTTCCACTTATGTGTTTGGTAATATTGCACTAAATTGTTAATAAGAAACTGATTTATCAAAAATTATGTATACCAAAAGTGGTGTTAGATTGATATTAAATGCTATGAATGACATCAGTCCATCTATTTTTGACCAACTTTAGTGGATCAGAACATATGACAGGGGTCAAATTAAACTGGTTATTTTGTTACTAACTTGACAGTCCACTGTGTATAATCAACAATGAAACTTCAATATTAGTTGCAATCAATTAACTTCTGCTCACCAAGAACAGAACTACTGTTGAGTGTTGCTGTATTGAATTTGCAATGTTGTCTGCTCAGAGTGAAGTTTTACAAATAACTGTCATAATCTATTTGATTAATAATTATAACACCACCTTGAATTTTCTTTCATATTATGATGAAGTAACTATTTTGTACATTAATAATGAAACTTGAAACATACTTAAAAATTAAATTAGTTTAATTATGATAAATGACATGCAGCATTTCATATCAGTTGAAAAAAGTAAACAAACTAAAAAATTATACAACTCCCAGTGTGGTAGAGGGTCGTGGTGCTGCCTGTCTGTTCATGATGATCTTGTCGACTGGGATAGTGGTGTCCAACTGAGCTCTGCATGGGATGTAGCGCTAGCAAGAATATGTCAAGAGTGCTCTGATGTGAAAGCAGCATATGGAATAGACGAGCAACACCAGGACCCTCCAATACACTGAGGGTACCCTTAACACCTCTTCAACACCCATTCTGGAGCATGCAATTGGCCCAACCATTGAATATGAGGCAGAGGAGCCTGTAGTCTAGCATCTATAAAGTTACGAACTGGATGTGAACCTGACATTTTTCCCTGAAGATGACAAGTAGGAAACTTGTCAAAATGTTGCCGCATAACAACGCCTCAACTTGGACGATAACCTGAGAAGACTTAATCATGTTATTGGTCTGTTGTATAGATTTTTATTACAATTATTTTGTACAACGTGGAATATTGCAGAATGTGACCTGAAATAGTCAATTATATTACTTTGGGATTAGCCAGAAGGAATAGCTCATATGTCTGTCCAATAGTTATAGAGCAGTTAGATCTGCATGGGAAGTTAACTCGTGTTAACATGGCGAACAGAGCACAAGTGCACTCCAGATTTGTAACCAGAAGGAATGGCACAGTTTGGATAAGTGTAAGATGGCCAGATATATTCAAGATGTTAATGCAATGTGAAGAGATTGCCAACAAGGCCATCTGCAAGTGTTTCAGTCTTATAAAATCTTCCGTAAGGTATGCTGGTGCTTACATATTAGAGCCAGGGGTGACACTTGTCAGTTCTAACTATGGAGTGGCAGAGCAATCTTACGCTGTCACACCCCACCCCCGATGAGGGGTGGCAGTGACTGGATGATAATGGCTCCACTGAGACCCCTGAACGCTGCTGTATTGGCTAAACTGCTGTAGCAGTTCTTTGCGGCACTGAGGTTTCTAAATGGCCCACATATGTAAACATCTATGCTGTCGGGTGTGGTGTCTGGATGTAGCCTTCTTGCGTGCTGTTGTCATTGTGTTCTTCGTCTAGTTGGGTGATCTGCCAACTTTCTGGCACACGTACATAGGGGTGGAAGTACGCACCTAGTGGTGGTGGTGCTGACAAATGATGGAGCTACCTCTTAGGAGCTGTCAGTTGACAGTATCTGGATCTTTTCATTTGGTATGCACAGATGATCCAGCGAGGTCAAGACTGCAGTGTGAGGAAGAGAACTAGGTGTTGCTGAGTATCTCTGTGCCACCATGCGGCAACTTTAAAATTGCATAATGTTAAGGACAATCAAATAGTTTAAAATCAGAGATGGTAACATAGTCTACATTAAACGGAGTCAAAGTCCAAATCCGCAATTGTTGTTTATCGTGTTTTCACTGTGTGACAACCGGTTTCATAGCCTGGAGATATGTCTTTGGGTCACATAAAACTAGTACTTTACGTGCCACATCTTCCAAGGTACAAGCATGCTTAAAAACATGCACACTTTGGCCTTGGAAGCTGTGGGACAGGAAGTATTAGTTTTATGTGACCCGAAGACATACCGCCAGGGTATGAAACCAGTTGTCAGACAGTGAAAACACAATACAAATCTATGGCAGATTTGGACTTTCACTCAGTTTAAAGTAGACTATTTTAGTATCTTTGGTTTTAAATTTTTTGATTGCCCTTAACATTATATACAAGGTTTTTTAGCTGTAGTTGCCCGACCTATAAGGTTATTTGTGTAACTTTAGGAGTGTCAGTGGCAGCACAGACTGTTGGGGCAACTGTAGACATACTGATGGCAGCAGTAGTAGTAGTAGTAGTAGTAGTAGTAGTAGTAGTAGGAGGAGGAGGAGGAGCAGTAGTAGTAGTGTGGGTCATAAGGGCTGCAGGTGCGGTGGTTGTCATCTGGTTGGTTGGTGAGACAATGGAAAATGCATTAGTAGTGACAGAAGCAGCAGTGGTGACAGGATCAAGTGCAGCGATGGTTTCAATATCTGCCCTGTCAGAGGAGACAGGGCCTGTACCTGACATTGTGGTTCAGGCTAGTGGTTGTCACTATGTCATTACCCGCAGCTAGCATTGATGCTGGGAGAATTCTGTACTTTCAGTATAAAGATGAACAAACGGCTCTGTTGAAGGAGGCAGGGTCCGCATGTGGTGCTGTGCTAGAGGTTGTCACTATATCGTGCCTGCAGCTGGCATTGGTGTTCTGAGAGCTCTGTACCTTCAATACGACAATGAACGAACCGTACCATCATGGCACAAGAATTGTGCTGGAATCTATTCCAGCTGTCAGCTGATCATTTGAGCCTGTGCTGGAATGGCTGGGCTATACTGGGTCTTGTGTGATGCTGGCTTGACTTCCAGAGTGATGTGAAACAGATGCAGGTGAGTCTATGTCTACTGGATGTGAAGTAGTTTGGCTGGTTTCACTTCTGAGTGGGTTCGGTAGGTACTGAGGAAGATAGTGTGGGGCGGCCCTTCAATTTCAAGTAATTTTTTATAGTGGCCACATGAACGAGACACTGTAATGACCACATGTTTCTTATTCTATGTGTATTTCAAGGAAGCATCCACCACCAGTAACCACATTTGATTTAAGAAGGTGCCAACAGTATCTGTGATGGAGAAAATGCCTGCAGGGGAGCTGCCTGCTGCTTTGGCACCAGTTGCACATATGAACAATTCATTCAACATCCACATAATATTGGCCGAGATATTTCATTTCTGTTATTTTCCAGTGCCCCAGTAAAGGGCAACATTGTTTTGGCTCACAGGGAATGGGGGATTATGACACGCTGTTCCTGTACTCACACATGACTACTCTGCAATTTACACTTACATGTTTTGCAGTGGGTTCACAGAACCACTTTCATACTATCTCACCTGTTCTGCTCTTTAGTTGAGTGTGGTAAAAATGGACACCTAACTCTTTACGTGTGAACTCTAATCTTTCTTATTTTACCACAATGGTCATTTCTTGCTCTGTAGGTGAGTCAACAAAATATTTTGGCGTTACGAGGATAAAGGTGGTTATTTTGTGGAAAGATCGACTCCCCTATTTCACAATACTAAAAAATAAGCTGCCCTTCTATATATATATATATATATATATATATATATATATATATATATATAATGTCCTCCGTTAGTTCCAAGTGGTGGGGATACAATACCGCACAGCAGCACCCCAGAAGAAGACAGACAGGCATACTGCAGGCACACCCTTTAGTAGATCTGTTGCATCTTGTAAATGCTCTGGCAATAAAACGCAGTCTTCAGTTCACCTTCTCCACAAAATTTTCTGTGTTATGGTCCCAATGTAAGTCATTCATGTTGTCATCCCTAACTACCAGTGGTTATAATTATACTTTCCCTATTTAACAGAGAAACTAATTACCACATGAGGACGAAACTTGGTAGCATTAATGTCAAGGGCATGGGGATGAGAAATAATGTAGAATCAATTCAACTGAAACACTTTTAATGTCGTTCTATGGTACATCATACAATTACATACCAGTACCATTACTGCCACAAAAGGGGCTCAATACGGCATCCATCAGTGTCCAAAAGAGCCTGAAAGTGCAGGATTGCGTTTTGCACAGCAGAATGAAGTATGTCTGTAGGTATGCTGGCTACCTCTTGATATGCTGCGCTTCAGATCAGCATGTGTGAATGTTCCTCTGGTAAACCCTACTCTAGGTTGCCCCACAACCAGAAATCACAGGGAGTGAGATCATGTGATCATGCTGGCCAAGTAGTTGGAAAGGATCGGCGGATAATTCAATCGTTTCCAAATGCATTTCGGAGAATCAGGTGAACTTCACAAAAGATGTGCGTGGGGGCCCCATCTTGCATGAAAACTGTTGAGTTTAATGCATCTCTCTCCTGTAGGTTGGGTATGACACGCTGCTGAAGCATATTGCAGTAACACTGGCGTGTCACACTGCTCATCTTTGGTCCTTGAGTGCCAACCTGTTCAAAAAGGATGGACCAGTGATGAATGTATCCATGAAGCCACACCATACAGAGGAACTTCATGCACAGTAACTGGAGGTGAAGATTCCCACACTCAGCAATTCTGTGTGTTCACCTCATACGTCAGAGAATAATGAGCTTCGTCTGTCCAAAGGATGGTCCAGGGCGAGCGGTCGTCAATTTCAATCAATCCTTGCAAGAAAGAGGAGAGTGAAATCAACATGTTGTGTGTCCTGTGGTGCAAGCTGCTGTATGATATGGATCTTGTATGGATATCATTTGAGAATGGCTTGAAGCACCTTTCGGGATGTTGCATTGTCATGACAGCACGCATACTGCCTGACAATCGGGAATTATGTGCAGCATTATCTGCCATAGCAACAGCGGTTTCATCAGCCACCTGTGGTGCAACCGGTCGTCGCCATCTTCCCGGAGTGATGCACAGTTGTCCAGTCTATTCGAAATTCATCATGCTCTGCACAGCACGTGGAGAAAGGTGTCCCTTCCATAATCCTTTCAGCTGGCAATATTCTTTAAGTGGAGCTGCAGCATTATTGTTGTTTTGATAATAGAGCTTCACTTATAATGCCCTCCTTTTATCCAAGCTCATGTTGACATATTAACAAATGTACTGCAGCTGGTCAGGTGTGTGAGACTCAATCACAATGACTGATCATGGCTCCTGGTGGCCATAGTCTGAGCTGGATGGTGGTGCTGTGACGGATGAAAATCATGCACTCAATACTCTGGACATTAATGCTACCAAGTTTGGTACTTGTATGGTAATTAGTTTCCTTGTTACAACTTGTTAAATAGGGAAAGTGTAATTATAACCACCCAGTATAATCTTCAACTCTGTTAGACTTATCATGTAACCAAAATATAATAGAATTTTTTTTTTAGTACTCATGTGAAGAACACCTTTTCATGCCGTACAGATATTTGGCCTGTCTAAATCATTTTTCACTTCATTTTGATCAGCTGATGATAACCTTAGACAGTAAACAACAGCATCGACTGCAAACAACCCATGAGAGCTGCTGAGATTGTCTTCCTAATTATTCTCATAAAGTAGAAACACTTCCTTGGGGAATTCCAATTATCACTTCTGTTTCACTCTATTTCTCAACAATTACTATGACTTGTGATGTTTATGAGAGATCCATTGTCACTGCTGACCCTGTACTCTATAGGCGTGCAATTTAATTGTAAGCCTCTTATGTGGAATGGTGTCGAAGCGTTCTGGAAATCTAGAAATATGGATTCAACTTAGATATCCTGTGATTAGTGCTCATTACTCCTTGTGAATAAAGAGCTAGTTGTTTCACAAGAACTACATTTTCTGAACCTATGCTGGTTATTTGTCAATAGACCATTTTCTCTGAGATATCTTAATATTCAAACACAGTATATGTTCCAAAATCGTACAGCAAATTGATATAAATGATTCAAGTCTGCAATTCAGTGCAGTGCAGTCTGAGTCGAAACAAGGCCCCCGGAGTAGACAACATTCCATTGGAACTACTGACGGCCTTGGGAGAGCCAGTCCTGACAAAACTCTACCATCTCGTGAGCGAGATGTATGAAACAGGCGAAATACCCTCAGACTTCAAGAAGAATATAATAATTCCAATCCCAAAGAAAGCAGGTGTTGACAGATGTGAAAATTACCGAACAATCAGTTTAATAAGCCATAGCTGCAAAATACTAACACAAATTCTTTACAGACGAATGGAAAAGCTAGTAGCTGACCTCGGGGAAGATCAGTTTGGATTCCGTAGAAATACTGGAACACGTGAGGCAAAACTGACCTTACGACTTATCTTAGAAGAAAGATTAAGAAAAGGCAAACCTACGTTTCTAGCTTTTGTAGACTTAGAGAAATCTTTTGACAATTTTGACTGGAATACTCTTTCAAATTCTAAAGGTGGCAGGGGTAAAATACAGGGGGTGAAAGACTATTTACAATTTGTACAGAAACCAGATGGCAGTTATAAGAGTCGAGGGACATGAAAGGGAAGCAGCGAATGGGAAGGGAGTGACACAGGGTGGTATCCTATCCCCGATGATATTCAATCAGTATATTGAGCAAGCAGTAAAGGAAACAAAAGAAAAATTCGGAGTAGGTATTAAAATCCATGGAGAAGAAATAAAAACTTTGAGGTTCGCCGATGACATTGTAATTCTGTCAGAGACAGCAAAGGACTTGGAATAGCAGTTGAACGGAATGGATAGTGTCTTGAAAGGAGTATATAAGATGAACATCAACAAAAGCAAAACGAGGATAATGGAATGTAGTCCAATTAAGTCGGGTGATGCTGAGGGAATTAGATTAGGAAATGAGACACTTAAAGTAGTAAAGGAGTTTTGCTATTTGGGGAGAAAAATAACTGATAATGCTCGAAGTAGAGAGGATATAAAATGTAGACTGGCGATGGCAAAGAAAGCGTTTTTGAAGAAGAGAAATTTGTTAAATCGAGTATAGATTGAAGTGTCAGGAAAGTGAAACATGGTCGATAAATAGTTTGGACAAGAAGAGAATAGAAGCTTTTGAAATGTGGTGCTATAGAAGAATGCTGAAGATTAGATGGGTAGATCACATAACTAATGAAGAAGTATTGAATAGGATTGGGGAGAAGAGACGTTTGTGGCACAACTTGACTGGAAGAAGGGATCGGTTGGCAGGACATGTTCTGAGGCATCAAGTGACCACCAATTTAGTATTGGAGAGCAGCGTGGAGGGTAAAAATTGTAGAGGGAGGCCTGAGATGAATACACTAAGCAGTTTCAGAATGATGTAGGTTGCAGTAGGTACTGGGAGATGAAGAAGCTTGCACAGGATAAAGTAGCATGGAGAGCTACATCAAACCAGTCTCAGGACTGAAGACCACAACAACAACAATTTTAATTTTCTTTTTTGTGTCTTGGGGTGACTTGTGCAACATTCCAGTCCTTAGGTGCAGATCTGTCATCGAGCAAGTGATTTTATAAGATTGCTAAAAATAGAGCAATTTCATCAGCGTACTCTGAAAGGAACTGAATACAATCTGGACTAGTAGACTTGCCTATACTGAGAGACAAGCTCTTTCGCTACACCAGAAGTATCTACTCCTAAGTTACTCACATTGGCCTTTGTTCTAGATTCAAATTCTGGAATATTTACATCATCATCATCATCATCATCATCATCATCATCATCATCATCATCGGTGAAGGAATTTCAGAAAACCAAATTAGCAGCTCTGTTTTAGTGGCA
Organism: Schistocerca gregaria; assembly: GCF_023897955.1. Classification (NCBI taxonomy): domain Eukaryota; kingdom Metazoa; phylum Arthropoda; class Insecta; order Orthoptera; family Acrididae; genus Schistocerca; species Schistocerca gregaria. The sequence continues at coordinate 116,961,688 of NC_064931.1, read as the reverse complement.
CTGTCATCGGTAAAATTACAGTTGGTATTGTGCAGCGAAGGTATTGATTGTGTCTGGGTACTGGTATACTTCATATACGAACAGAATCTCTTTGGATTTTCTATCAGTTTTCTCTCTTTTCATACTTAGGCAAGTAATCTTTTATTAACAGAGGATGGGAAGGAAATTAGCCATGTCCTTTCAATGGAACCACTACAGCATGTACCTTAGTGATTTAGGAATATCATGAAAAATCTAAAAGTGGCTGGCCAGACAGAGTTTTGAATCACCATTCTCCTGAATATGGGTCCAGAGTCTTACCATGCTTGGTGCAATAACCATGAAGTCCTCCAAACTTTCCAGCATTTGCACGTCCATTTTAAAATGGCACCAAACACTGTGTCTGGGCCCCATAGAAAGTCTCAATAGAATTCTGCATTCACATGTTGGGCTGTTGGTTTGTAATTAATTTCATCATAATGTGCACTTAAAATTTTTGCACTTTATTAAAAACATGACAATTTTGTTTATGAAACATTGGGTTCACACATTTACTTTTAATCACACTTCATCCAAAGATTATATAATGCAGACTTTGTACCAACCTCAGGTCTGTGATGAAAGTGTGCAGAGTGAGTAAATGTTATTTACACCAGCCCAAAATTATCAGGAGCTACCCGATAATACCCTCATCACTTCTGTGCAATTTCTTTAACTTCCTGATAACAATCTAACAAATAGTGCACATCGCAAGAATTTCACATAACTGTACATTCTAGTGATGGTGACACACAATTGTTATTTTCATTTAAAATATATATTACATGTACTTGAGGTTGTTTTGTGGTATGATATTTCAGTTCTTCACATTATAAAACTCATGCCATAATAAAGACCGACACCTTCTCATAACTTTTACTCCTATACACTCCTCAGAGGATGCTGCAGTGATTTTATGTCAGCAGTAACAGGACTGTAATCATTTTAAGACAACAGTACAAATATGGATGCATTATAACAATCAGTCTACTTGAGTAACTGTTATCGTAGCCCACCCCAATAGCTGAATGGTCAGTGCGTTGGAATGCCATGCACGGGGGCTGCGGTTCGACTCCCAGCTGGGGTGGGAGATTTTCTCCCCCCAGGGGCTGGGTGTTGTGCTGTCATCATCATCATCATCATCATCATCATCTCATCCCCATTGTCAACACACAAGTTGCCCAATGTGGCGTCGCACTCAATAAGACTTGCACTTGGTGCCGAACTTCCCACCTGGGAACTCCCGGCCACTGACGCCATACGATCATTTCCATTTCCACTGTTATTATAGTCAAAATTTTTCCATATTAGCACATGAGTATTTCTGTAAATTAGATCTACCTTATACAAAACACAGTTTTGCTTCTTCTTTACCCATATTGCTTCCTCACGGCTGTAGTATAGTTACCGAGTTTTTCTAATATTTATTCCAAAATTCATTTAGCAATTATAGTTATTTTGTCATTAATTTTGGTTATTTGCATAAAGTAGACTCATTTTCTAAAATTAGCCTTCAATAATCTAGAACAAAAAAGTAATTGATTAAATAGATCCGCTGTGAGCAACAGTTAATAATATAAACAAAGTATGTGTTGTGTAGCGAAATCCATACTAAAATAAAAGACAAGCAAAAACAAAAACCAGAATTACTGTATTATCTCAATATCTACAACAACCAGTCAGTTACATAAATAATTACTGTACATGGAATAGTTCTTCATAAAACTCAAAAGGAGCCTAAATGTCAAGTCTGTTTCCAGTTCTCTTCTTTAAAAACAGGGACATCAACCCATTAAGGGCACATGTCATAATTCATCATTTTCAGATAATTCTTGTTCCTTTTCTAAAGTTATTGAACACAGTTTCGCAGATTCAGTACACAACTTTATGTCTATATCATCTTCCTTTTGACTGAACAGGCGCACAATAGCTTCTTCATTTTCCTCCACGATGCCTTCACACTAAAATCAAACAAACAAAACCAAATATCAGAGACTTGCTGGTATAACTCTCCAGGCAGACATAAGAATACTAGAGTATTGCAATGTAATACAATTGATGTATGGCTTATTGAGTTAAACTAGATTGTATATTAATAAGTGTATCTCAGACTATAGTTATCTGTACCACATTCACTGAAATAAGGAAATATTTCTTATGGCATGAATCAAACCTCCAGTCATCTAATTATTGTTTGTCATAATGTATGTGACACAGTAGAGATGTTCCACTGCTAATAACGTAAACTATTACTCTTGGGAGAAAGGACATAAATAATGAATGATTTGTCCAGAAACTGATTCCTTGGCAGTTCTTTCCACTTGTATAATGAATGTCAGCAGCAGTGCGGTCTACTAGAATGCCATTTCCTGCAAGAAGATTCACACTGTATCACAAATGCACACCAAAGTATGGGATATTGTGCCCTGTGAAATTTATTGAGTGCTGTAACAAAAACTTGCTCTCTGATTTCTCAACTAACTAGCCACATTATACAGAATTTGTTGAAGTATTTGTTTTCAGGCTGATACCTTATAACGCAACCACACTAGCACCCTTCCCTATTTCATATTGTGCTTATCATTTCTTGACAATTCAGACCATTTGCTACGTCTTTTGTTATTTTTTTCATGCCATGAGCTCTGGATTTTTGTCCAAAATATTATCTCCAAACAAATTTTTAAGAAAGCTATTGTGTCTAAAAACACAAAATAACCTTAATGGGAACGTTCAATATTGCATTATAAAAGGGTCCAGAAAGAAGGACTGGTGAAAGATTTGGTTTATGACAGACAGATAACAGAAGAGACTGTTTGTGTCTTATCCCTGTAACTTTACAATCTTCAAAATGCTACAACAGAGATATAGTTTGTTAAGCATTCTAGTGATAAAAACAAACAATAAACTGGTTTTATACATTCTAAGAGGATATATTGAAATCTAATAAAATTTAGTAATATTTATGTAGACAGCGATCGTAAGTACTAGACTGTACAACACAGGAGTGGTGTAGAAAATAAGGAGAGGATATATGACTATAAGAGTACGGTAGTGAAAGGGGGAACAGTGGGTTTTTGGCTAGAGAGATTGCAAGGTTGATGGAAATATGAGACAGCAGATTCTACTTACATAGTTCAGACAAACAAGTGCTGTAGGAGAATCCAATACCATAGGTACTGAAGTAGCCATTAAAATCATTAATGTTGTGTATACAATGTATTTAATAACTGAGTGGTCAAGCTTGTTGTTATCCACAATTTTCTGGTGGTCATTCATGGTAGTTAATTGTCATTCCCACATAAAATGCTACACAGTAATTGTAGAACAGGTGGTATATAATTTGGCATCACCAAAATGTGTTATGGCTCTTGGAGAAAGGACTTTTTAATTTGGAATGTGTGACATCTGTCAAAATTGAGGTCCTTAGGTAGTTAATATTTCTGATATAAATAGCATTAGTTCACTGAGTTGAGAAGGAACAGGTAAATCTGATGTAGGAGTAGATGTTGAGGACCTGCGGGAAAGAACAAACTACCCTTGCCACAAGTTCATTTCATGTGAGACTATCAATGGATCTAAACCAGACCTGGGGATTTAGGTGTTGCATCGAGTGCAATTCTCTCAATGGGCATTAACAGAGAATGCGTTGCAGTTCTACCTGTTTACCGATGAAGCGGGTTTCACAAACCACAGGGCAGTGAATCTACGGAACATGCATTACTGGTCTGTGGACAATCCTTGCTGGCTCAGGCAGGTAGAGCGACAGAGACCATGGACTGTAAATGTATGGTGCGGAATCATTGGCGACCAGCTCATTGGTCCTCACTTCACTGCAGGGACCCTAACAGCTGCAACATACATCACGTTTCTACAGAATGATCTGCCAATGTTGCTCGAAAATGTCCCACTGGAAATTCGTCGACGTATGTGGTATCAGCATGATGGTGCAGCTGCACATTCCGCAATTAACAATAGGTTGACCCTTGACAGGATGTTCGACAGGCGTTTCATAGGACGTGGAGGACGCATAAATTGACCAGCCCGTTCTCCTGATCTAACACCTCTGGACTTCTTTCTGTGGGGTACGTTAAAGGAGAATGTGTACCATGATGTGCCTACAACCCCAGAGGATATGAAACAACGTATTGTGGCAGCCTGCGGCGACATTACACCAGATGTACTGCGGCGTGTAAGACACTCATTACGCCAGAGATTGCAATTGTGTGCAGCAAATGATGGCCACCACATTGAACATCTATTGGCCTGACATGTCGGGACACAATCTATTCCACTCCGTAATTGAAAACGGAAACCACGTGTGTACGTGTACCTCACCCCTCATGGTAATGTACATGTGCGTCAGTGAAAAAGACCAATAAAAAGGTGTTAGCATGTGGACGTAATGTGCTGTTACAGTCTCTCCTGTACCTAAGGTCCATCACCGTTCCCTTTTGATCCATATGTAATTCGGTACTCTCCGATACACACGATCGAACAGCGGAGGAGTGGTACTCAAGCGTCAAATTTAGGTTAAAATATCTCCGGATGTAATTAACATTTTACAATGCAACAGACAGCACTGATTATGTATTTGTTTATATGTTCAGATATGCTAACAAAACTAACGGGGTTCGATTTAAAAAAAGGTAGGTTTGTGTTAAAAAACATACTTCCGTGCATTTTTTTATGGTTTGTATTAACCAATTACACTAGCCCTTCTCCTCATGTTCAGTCTGTGGAATCGATTCATCAGTATTTGATGTGGTTTACGAAATATATCCAGCGGTAATGTTAGGTGACTCACCCTGGATAGCTGCCATATAGTGTCCAATACAAAACCCTGAAGTCCTTGTGGAATGTAGTCAAACTAAAATTGGACCAGAAAGGGTGGCCTAATATAGATATTTTCAGGCCAGTTTTAAAGTAGCACATGGAATAAGGTATCCAATTCAATAGGAGGAGAGTTACTTTTTGGAGAATATGCCAGAAATGGCCACCACTGACATCAATGCTGTACTGTGTGTGATATATCTAACTGTGGAAAATCCAGTATGGAATGTAACAATATTATGAAAAGGGAAATTCCTGTCCACCATTTAGCGGAGATGCTGAGTCACTAGACACAACAAAAAGACTGTCACAATACAAGCTTTTGGCCAACAAGGCCTTTGTCAAAAATAGGTGTGTGTGTGTGTGTGTGTGTGTGTGTGTGTGTGTCACTATATGGTGATTATCAACTTTCCTTTTCATAATAGTGTTCTATGTCTAACTGTGTATTCTGTATGGCAGCTCTGCCTGAGACTGGCAGCAATAGCATTTCCAATATCTGTTGCTGCTCTTGCTTATGAAAAAGATGGAAGGGGGGATTTGAGCAGAACAGAATTTATCCTGGTTAAAAACGATAGGGGAAAAAAATAAATTGAGCTTAGTAGCCAGGAGATTATACCACATTTCTCATGAGCACATGACAAGATTGCACTAGTGATGACTGCTGTTGCTCCATCTAGCTGAAAATGGGAGCTGCAGTTCTGCTGACTTTTGTTATAGTTGTAAAATACCAGTTTTAGATTTTCCTTTCAGCAGCTTATCTACAACACATAAGCTCAAATATAATAATAATAATAATAATAATAATAATAATAATAATAATACAAACACTGAGATTGTCTAGTTTGTTTGCTATTTTACGCAACCTGGAATATAATTTGATCATTATAACAACTAGACATTTATGTATACCAAAAGAATAGTCAAACCAGAAGTAAAGCCTTGGTACTCCAACGTCATCATGTAAAGTCTTAAAAAATGTGTTCATATATCACATAAATTACATCTTATCTGCATATTATGACATGTTGTACAGATAATTTACATGACAGTTCAGTGGGTGTTCAGTAAATCAGAAAGTATAAGAATCTTACAATTCTAACTTATCCCTTCCTACATCAACTTTATTATTTAGAACAACGTAGAATCAAGCCACATTTCATGCAAAGACATACCAGCTTTAAGAGAAATGAGAAACCACAGAGATACTTACATAAAATTTAAGGCTTCTGTTTAAATCAGAATCTTGAATAACATCAACTTTGCCCATGTCTTCGTTCAGTTTGCCATCATTTGTTATAAGTTTAAGTACAGTCAATTCTCCAGATGATTTGTAGGTGGCTCTAACATAATCATCCATTTTGTTACATATTGTTTCAAGTACTTCAGTCAGATGGAGTTCAGATCGTGCATATGGTACCTACAATATTAGCAACTGTTATTTACTTTAAGAGTTTCAAATGAATTGCACGGGCATATAGAGCTTGCATACAAGGGAAAGAGCTACTGTATGTAGTACTTTCACATCTTATTAAAAGACTTCTATTTACATTGGAAAACAATGTGGTATTTACTAAGTTAAATCAATTAAGTTCTCAACTATAGTACAATCCTTGATTGTATGGGTGTCTGCAAGTCATAACTGTGGGGTAATACAGAAGTACACATTATGATACTATTGCATCATGAACACACAAACAAACTGAAATCTGTGAACAGTCACAAATGAGTTTACTCATATGCTCAAGACAGTTAAGAGTTTTAATATGTCACATACCCTTGAAAATATTGCATAATGTACCTATAATGATTTAACATTAAAGTGCTATGTTATTTCGCGACAGAAGTCTTTAAGTGCATGAAAAGCTGCAGAGTTCACAATGACAAGAAGAGAGAGATGTTTGGCTGTTCCTTTTACTTTACACACTAATTCACCGCAAATAAAAATATATTTATGAAGTAAAAGACCAAAATCTACTGGCAAATAGCCCTTCAACGGCATGTAAACTTTAAAGAAACTTCCTGGCTGATTAAAACACTGTGCTAGAAGAGGATTCGAACCCAGAATTCCACTTTTTTTTTTTTTAAGCAAAGTTTTAACAATTGAGGAATCCAGGCACACTTCATAGTCTGGCTCAAAACTTCAGTCTGCTAGTATCTTTCAACCTATTTCCCAAACACTAAAGAGACACTTCTGCAAACATTTTTTCCAAGAGTGTGGCAAAAACAAGGTATGTAGGAGATCTTCAGTGGATTTTTGAAAGTATGAGAAATGTTTTCATAGACAGAAATCTTTAAGATGAGTTGCAATGGATGTGTGTATTACACAGTTGGCAGAATTCCCTGTGAATGACAAGGCTTTGGGTTTGAGTCACAGTCAAGCCCATTGATTTAATGTCACAAAATTTAAATATTCACGTATGCCCACATTTTGAGTTTCATCGAATAGAGACAACAATATCTGCCTTCGTACACCCTAGTGTATTTGTAAAATGTAAAATGTTTGTACATAATCAGAGAGAAAAAAAAGGGGGGGGGGTGAAGGGTCAAAGCAAGAGACTTGTGAAGTCAATAGCTGAAATAAGTCAGTCAAATACTTAGATTTCATCTTCGTGACATACTGACAGTGGGAACAGTAATTAACACATACAAAAAAGTATTTGCTTTAGTCTATAGTCACAATTTTTATTTTGTCTACTGGCTGCCAGTTTTGGTACACATAACCATCCTTGGGCAATCCTACGATCAAAAAATCACAGCATGTACTTAAAATAATAATGTGAGAAACTTTTACAATATATCTTCTCTCCCTGACACACAATTGTGATGCTTGCTTCCTAAGTAGGTGTGTCAAAAACTAAATCGACAAGGTCAATGTCAAGCTCTAAATAGATACCAATTGTGACCAGCAGTGATAAGAGTGCCACCTGTGTAGAGGGTTTCTTTGTTTTTCTTCTTAAAAAATGTGATCTTTATGAAATCACATAACAAAACATAGACTAAAAAGAGTCACCACTCTAATAAAACATTAAAAGCAATACAGCAAATCTTGTTAACCACATTCCCATTCACCATTTGCTTACAGTTTATATCACTAAAAAACATTGATATGATCATGAATCATTTAATCAAGTAAATGTTATCATAACAATAGCACTACACATTAATAACTCTAAATTATTTTTATTGACAAGATGTCCAGCATCCTAGGGGAACAGCAGTGCACTATGGCTAAGTTTTGCTCTGCAGCCGTTTATCTTTGGTCGCACGTCCAGTTTCATATTTATCTCAGCAGTGTGAATAGGTACACTGGGGCTCTCAGTGGCACCGTATTGTGCTTCCTCCACACCATGCCGCAGTTCATCAACCCGCCACCGCTATGATAACCATTCCTCATATGTTCCAGGCAGTTGTGAGAACTTGCATTGATGGACTTTGGTATTAGCAGCAAGCCACAACACTAATTCATGCAACTGTGTTGTGCTGTGAATGTTGTGGCATTTTAATCCAAAAGTGCACAGTGTGTCCTGTGTATGGTACCGTGTACCAATACCAGCAGCCAGGAGAAAAAAAAAAAAAAAAAAAAATATTCAAAAAATTAAAAACATAATTAACAGTGTACCCAAATGATGTTCATAATGAATGTTATATGAAACTTTGTCACTCTTTTTATATCATTGTTAGACAACTATAATGGGATGCTGCAAATTGACTCAACACTCTGAGATTAAGTGTTGACGGTGCCACCAATGGCTGACAACAGCAACATCAATGATGGGTTTGATGGACGATACCCCTGGCAAAAACTCTGAATTAAGAGAGCCAGCACTGTTTAACCACACCAATACTGTATGTACTTCCAAATCCCACTCATCATCTACTTCAACATAAGCAGTGGCCTTGCCTAATTGGAAAATGGTTTTTGTTTAGACTGTTCTTCTGATTGGTTGTGATACTTTGGTGTCTGCTACCTTACCTTTGGCAATGGGCACATACTTCTGAGGTGGTTTTGTGTATCTGTACTTCTATTTGCTTCCCTGGAGCCTGTGCCATGTCACCATAATGAAGTATAGTTTGTGCAACCTTAAAATGGCGATGAAGGTGACAATCTACGAACAGATACATGTGTGTTTTGTTCATAAACAAGAGTGTGAACCAAGAATTCGTAAAACTATGGCAGCGAAGTCGACTGTATCAGCAAATGTAGTTTCAAGAATTTTGTTGGCTACAATAACAATAAAACCAGCAATTACAACAGCAAAACCAGCAAATGATGAAATAGCTACTTGCAGCAATGAACCTAGCCCTGACGTTGCTACAGTTTCAAACATTTGATGCTGCAACGAAAAACTGGACCTCACATCAGATTAAGTCTACAGGTTCACTTTTGTTAAGTTGCATCTCAGATTCCGAGATGAAGTGTGCTTATTTTTTGTCCCCTAAGTCACCAATTTATAAGTTGCTTCAAAAACTTAACCAGTTGGTAGAGCCACGAGTCACATGAGAACACACGTACATGGTAAAAACAATTTCACCACCCAACTCATAAAGTGGCAACTAGATTTAAATTTCTACAATGTAGCAAAAATGATTCATGGTCATATTTTGAGAAGGTATGGTATCATCAATGCCAAAACCATGGTGCCGCCTGCCATATAACAACAGGTCACGCGTCAGACAGCACATGGCAAGATGTTATTAGCGCAGGCACAGTGCTGGTGAGCTGGACAGCCCAATTATGGCCCATCCACATAGCAACATCCATGGTAATATAGCAACATCCAGTTGGTGTGCCGACATCAAACAGCTACATGACAGTGCTGCGCCAATTACACTAAGCCACGCAACAGTGGACTCAATGGCAGTCATATTCCTATGCTGCCTGATGCTTTATAAGCACATGCAGCCCTTCATTCCAGTAGTCTCTTCTTGGACTTTGCTATCACTGGTGCCATGATACCACACCAATCAGATCATCATCATCAGGATTACAATCCCACCCCACTCTGGAAATGGATTACACAAGGGATTCTGCTTCACAGTACTCCAACCTTGGTGTTATAAATGGAATCTGCTGACCGCCATCGCAGTGGCTGCTCTAGATCATTCATTGGTTTATAGTATTGCTCTCTATTGACTTTTTTTCTTGTTGTTGGAATAAACTTGTCCACTCATGCCTGCTGTTATTTGTTGTCTCTCTGATAGTATCCCCAAACAGAATGGCTTATCAAACTCCAGTAATAACAATGTGTACCATGAACAAGAAGGTGGCTATAGTTCATGGTGATCCATTTTATAACAGTGAGATAGGTGAACCTAAAGGCAGTGCAAAAAGCGAAAAAACTTCAGACAGGACAGTTGCACTGAAGATACTGAAAGGGGGTATCAACTGAAGAACCCAAAACTGAATATCATCAGGCGACTTTTCTATCTCCACTTTGCAAAAACTGAGACGCAAACAAAAAGCTGCACTTCTCCAAAACTGCTCCTGGCTGCTGATGTTGCTATGACAGAAGACTGTAGGTATGATGATGGACTAAATGACAAACAGAGCAATTTTTATGTAATGGAAGAGGATGAAGTGGATTTCATATAAACCAGAATTTACTACATGCTTACTTGACTCTGTCACACTGGCTAACATGATAAATTTAAGTTTTTCCTACTTTTTCTCGAGTGCAAAATAATATATTGCTTTATTTGTGAGTTTCTACAAAGTGAATGTTGAGTAAACACCTTCTGAAGTCATTACAACTGACTTCTTCATATTTTGGTGTTATAGTATTGTTTAATTTTTTGGCTAGTACTTGTGAACAGATAGCAGTTCATCTCAACCTGTTGAAATTGTTTCCCCGTTGTTGGAGACTCATTCATTCCGTCTGACAGAATTTTCAGTAGACTGGAAATAGAGTTCAGGCACAGGGTTGTCACTGGGAGCCCAGAAGACACACAACAACCACAGACCATTCTGCCAGCTCTACAGAAGTTGGATGACACATGGGCATAGGTCTGGGCACCAACAGAAACGGAGCCAGTCATTCCGTGCTAGATTCAACTGGCATCTCCATAGGCCTCAACAATTTCAGTAGCAGCTTCTGACCATTGGGACCAGGACCAGAATTAGAGACTCCTCCATCAACAGGGGTGCCACAGGACCTTCTGGAAGGGACATCTGCAGTACCTCCCCCTCACTGCTGGTCCAAGTTCTAAGTTGGACATTACCAATCCTATGGATCAGTTAAATGGGTGAGGGATCTTGAATCCTAGCTGATAACAATTAGGAAAGTGAGCAGATTGCATGAACACTCCAAGTCTCAGTGCCACTAGTGCGTAACTCCAGCAACTACTGCCGCCACAGCCAGTGGAGGGTGTGGCTGGCAATACCTCTGGCAGGAAAGCACCACCAAGCCACACAAATGCTGTGATGTTTTCTTTTGACTTTTGTTCATGCCATGACTTTGGGTTATCAAACCACAGTTTCTGTTTTGAGCATCTTATAAACTGGTTGTGATACCTTGATGTTTGATATTTGGCTTTGGACGTGGATTTCTGTGTATGTATCCACCCCCTGAGCCTCTGTCTGATCAATGTAACAAATTGATTGTGAACTCTTAAAACTTAAGTACATATAATGATTTCTGAATAAATATAACAATCGGTGTTTCTAATAATTAATTAAATATATTATTATTGGCTTTGAACAGTGTCAGATGCCATGAATTTTCATTCATGCATGCAAATCTTCATGTCAGATGGTGTCAACCTGTTATTGTCACCTTAGCTGTAATATGAAATTGTAGATGCTCTCTCTCTCTCTCTCTCTCTCTCTCTCTCTCTCTCTCTCTCTCTCTCTCTGTGTGTGTGTGTGTGTGTGTGTGTGTGTGTGTGTGTGTGTGTGTGTGTGTGTGTGTGTGTTTGGATCTGATGGGCACCCAATGGCAACATCATCAGCACCCTTACACTTATAAAAACAAACGAATGTGTAGATGAATTAAAAGTGTTGTACACGAGTGCACCCGAAATGACAACACAGTCACTCTGTATCACATGCACTCAAACCCATTGGGGGAGGGGGGGGGGGGGGGGGGGGGGGGGGGAAGGAGAACCAATCAAGAAATTAAAACACAGAAGAACTAAAAGAAATGCACAGGGAAATGTGACTGGCTGACCACTTACAAAAATCTAGGATGTCAGCCACCCTTTGAAACATTAAGAACATCTGCCTAAAATCTTATTACAAATGTTGGACAATTCACAAAACTTTAAAACCCTAACCACATTCGTTTGATCTGCTGGCAAACCTGCCCCAGTCTGCTTGTCGGCAAATAAGATGCAGCCCAATAAAATGTGGTGCACTGTGATCTGCATGCCACAAGCACCACACATTGGAGGGTTCTCTTGCCGGAGTAAGATTCCATGTGTCATAGGGCTGTGGTCTATGTGAAGATGAGTAAGAAGAACCTTGTCCTGCTGATGTAACTGGAAGGAAGTACTCCATGGCCGAGACGTGAGCTTGATGACATGAAGCTTTTTATCGGTCACTGCCAGCTACTCGTCTTCCCATCGACACGTGACTATGTACCTCAACAGTGAGGTGGTAGCATGCAGGGGGATAGCGCATCGAAATAGCAGAGGATCTTGACATGCCTCTTTGGCCACTCTATCCACCCTTTCATTCCCCGTAATTCCAATGTGCCCAGGTACCCAGCAGTTGCTGTAGTTTCTGGATATTCTGGGTTACTGTAACTGCTGGGTACAAACGTTGGAGAGAGTAAAGGGGGCTCAGAGAATCTGAGCAGATGAGAAATCTAACGCCAGGAGAACATCTCATCTGCTCCAATGCTCGCACACAATTTGGGAAAATGACAGAGCAACCAACAGAGTCCCTTTGCTTACACCCAACTGTAAAAAGCAGCTACATGGTTGTGGTACTCAGATAAGATATTAGAGAATATCACATTAAAAACAGAAGCAGGAGTGCTATCTCTCCTGTACTGCACCAAATCTAAAATCACTCGGGGCCTCTCCAGTAACCAGGGCGGCAACTGGTTAAAATCCTGGGTTTGGAGTTGTACTGGGTCCACACCGATTGACTCCAGGACACACTGCATGCAGATCCTAAATGGCATTGTGGCTCACGGACGGTTATAAAAAAGGTGTTCCAGAGGTGGATGAGCAACAGTATGGCGTGCAGGTGAAGTTGGAGCTGCAAATAACTTACATGCCTGACACACCATGAGGAGTCTTATAGCTCTTTTCTGTAGTAGTAGTATTCTTTTTAAATGGGGGAAAGTGTTCCATAATATACTAATTTCAGTGCTTGGCTAGGAACTATCTTTGCGAGCTGGCTAAGAAGATATATGGCACTACTGACTTTTCTGCATACGAAATTAATGTGGTATGTCCACTGCAAATTTTCATCAACATATACACCCAGGAATTTACAGTTACCATTTTCTGTTGCAGAGCTATTACGTACACTATTCGTATTGTTGTGATGAGAACAGCCTGTTTTAAATGTCAGTAGTTGAGATTTGGTGACATTATTGGTATTATTTGTAACAACAGACAGTCTGACCAAAAACGGCTGTTTAAACAGACTGAGTTTGTAAAATAAAAGTTAGTGAGGCAAATAATAGTAACTACTGACTAGGCTTACTGCTTACCTCCTCCTCAAAGGTACTGGAAAAGATTATGTGTGCACGAACCATAACATGCCTCTCGCAAAATAGGATACTCAGCCAGTCTTAATTTGGATTTCATATGGATGCACACACAAAAATGTTATTCTTCAATTAAAAAATCATATTATACAAAATTGAAATGACTAAATATTGGTAACATTCTGTGACCAGAGAAGCTAAACTATTATGGGGACAGAGGTCTTGCTGGCAACCTCTAGCTAACTAAAACAATGCAGAAGGTAACATTAAGAATTCCAGGAAGTATACAAAATGAAATAGGATCATCAGAATGAGGAATAATCACTACAGGTGTGCCAAAGGGATCAATATTAAGTCCACTATTGTTCTTATTGATTATAAATGATCTGTTATCATATATCCAAAAAGCAGAAATAGTTCTCTTGGCTGATGATGCAAGTACTACACTTCAACACTCCAAAATGTAAACTTAGCTAAAAAAAACAGTATATGCAATTCTATACTGCAGTAGGCCTGATCACACCATTATAAATAATGCAACAAGGGTAAAATTATTAAATGAAACAGAATATTCTAAACTATCAGGTACTCATATAAAAAAGAACCATAACTGGAACTCACGTGTTAAAGGTCTCGTTAAATGTCAAATGTCCAACTCTGTGTTATGGATAATACCAACTTTTATTCCACTGATGAATATTTAAATTTATGATGTGTGTATATAAATACTTAATGTATAATGTGTATTATTCTAAACTTAAATAAGTATGTCTAGAAATCACTTTCAGACACGTACTTAGAACCTGACTTGTCCAATGTCTTTGCAAAAGATGCTTTTGTAGACAATAGATGAATAAATACAAGGGTTGGAACTTTAATAGAGGCAACTATTTATTTACAGCTCATACAAAATAGATGTGTGTTTCAAAGTTTTACTGACCTTCAAAGTAGTCACCTACATTGAGTATAACCCGCTGCCAATGATGTGGAAGTTGTACGATACTCTTAGCAGTGCCAATTGTGTTGACAGTTTGAGTGGCATGGTCTATTGCCCGACGAATTTGTAGCAGTTCTGAAGCGAATGCAGTGAAGTGTTTCCTTCAGTTTAGAAATCGAGATGAACTCATGAGGGCTTAAGTCGGGGGAGTGCAGTAGCTGGTATAGCAACAGCCCCATCAGTCAAACAAATCAGTAACAGCTTGCACTGTACATGCTTGAGCATTGTCCTGCAAAATGATGGTCAGGTCCTGCAGAAAGTGTCATCACTTCTGTCTCTAAGCTGATCGTAGGGTGTATTCCAAAAATGAATAGCACAGAGGAAGAAGTGATGACACTTTCTGCAGGACCTGACCATCATTTTGCACGACAATGCTCAAGCACGTACAGTGCAAGTTGTTACTAATTTGTTTGACTGATGGGGTTGCTGAGTGCTATACCACCTACTGCACTTGCAAATTCAACTCGATTTCTAATCTGAAGGAAACACTTCATGGCGTTTGCTTCAGAACTGCTAAAAATCCGTCGGGCAATAGATCATGCCGCTCGAACTGTCAACACAACTGGCACAGCTAAGAGTATTCAACGACTTACACATCGCTGGCTACAGTTTATACATAATAATGGTGACTACTTTGAAGGTCAGTAAAACTTTGAAACATGTATCTATTTTGTACAAGCTGTAAATAAATAGTTGCCACTATTAAAGTTCCAATCTTTGTACAATTCAAGACAATACCACACTATAGAGGAAAAAATTTCAAAAATTTGATTTACTTTTCCTATTTTCATTAATATATATCTTATAGCATCATATTCTGAGATATCTTATTGCATCATATTCTGAGATAACTCATCACTGGAGAAGAAGTGTGTATTGTACACAAGTGTATAATAGGACTAATATGTTGTGTTCACAATAGAGCCTACTGTAACCAGCTATTTAAACAGTTGGACATACTGACAACAGCCTTATAGAACACTTACTCCCTTATGAAGTTTGATGTTGACAATCACCTATACTTTGAAAACAGCAGCAGCATTCATAAATGGGATCAGAAATGACGTACGCTATCCATAACTCAGCCTTAGGGTGGTCCACAAAGAAGTGAGGCAGTTGGCCATAAAAATATTTGACCACATACCCAGAAATATAAAGAACTTAATAGAGGATAAAATTAACTTCAAACACAAGCTGGAAGCATATCTGTATGTCAACTCCTCCTACACTGTAGAAAAAGCTCTGAATATGGTGTGTGTGTGTGTACATTTGTGTAAATAATTTTCATTGAGAATGTGTATTATAATTGCATAAGTGACCCATCGGATACCATAGCAAGAGGTTGCAATTATGATCAATGGAACATGCAAATAACTAAACTACACTAAATCTAATATACACACTGCTCTCTGATCCTGATTTCCATTCGCATCAATTCTGTAGCTGCCCACATCGACCTTCTTCCGTGGGTCTACTTTTTGCACTTCAAATTCGATTTCCTCAACTAGCTTTTGACACACTGAAAAGCAGATCAAAATATTCAAAATTAATATCACATATGACTACATTTAATTGTTTTATTAATTCCCTTTGCACTTATTAAGTGACAAGAAACAAGGTAGGCTTTTGCAATGTAAATATGTAGGCATATGAGTTATTCTGATTTTTGTAACGTCTGAAGGAATACGGGAAATAACTAAAAACTACGATTGCTCCACTGCTTTAGTCACTTGAGTACCGTTGTTTTCATCAAGGAGCAGGTGAAATCAAAAACATTTCTTTCAGTTCCTTACCTAAACAAATGTGACTGCCAAAACAGTTCACAAAATAAATAAAAGCAGCTACTCTTTCAAAAGCAACAATTTATAAGCTAGTAATTCCCTTTAAGAGGTGAAATGTGTAGTGCCACTGATAGGCACATGTGAAAGTAAGTGTGTCACATTACTTTGCTTTCAGAACTATAGTTCTTTTCTTGGGGAAGAGAGAGGGGTGGTTTGGAGAAGATTAAAAACGAAAGGCAGTCACTCACACACCAGACAAGTCCCTCTGCAGTGAGGTACAGCCATCCTCACAACTGGGGGGGGGGGGGGGGGCTGTCTCATCCTGGCGTTCGATTAATCCACCCTTTCTTTTTAACCTTCCCCAACCTATCCCCCTCTCACCCCCAAACTAGGAATTATTAGTTCTAAACTCTAGGTAGTGTGTCAATTTTTACTTTTTCACGTGTCTCTCATCTGCATTACACAGTTTGCCTCCTCAAGGGTAACACTGACCAGCAATTCTCTCTCACAATTTACTAGTTTTCTGCAACGAATTTTCCTTTGATACAAAAAGCAACACTTAACAGACATGCACCATTTCCAGAAGACTATTTCAAGGCTGCTATAGTCAATTAAGCACACTTACATATCACAAATGCTATTTTAATAAAATAGAAGGATTAAAATGATAACTGTAATTGATATATCCCAGTACAACTAGGGAAACAGCAGACTGGACAAACTGTTGTCTTGTCCACCTTATAACTGCATACTGTAATGATGTTAAGAAAGTAATATTCCACAGAATTGGAGAACATTTCTGCAACTTTGTCATGAAGAAAAGAAAATTTAGATTTCAAAACTGTCACTCAGCAATTCGAGGTACATTGCATCTTGCAAATGATTATCTGGAATTTGTAGACAAAAAGAAGTTCCATATTGGTATCTTTGTATGTGTAACAGTTGATTGTAGACTTTAAAGTCCTGAAGTATCTTAGTTTTTTCCTATTTCCTCATGTGTATCAATAATTTACGTTTATGTTCGATCATGGCATGCAATTTCATGTTTGCCAAGGATGCTAGCTATTCAATAAACAGAAAGTCATCTACCGCACACTGTCTCATCTTTACTAGTTTTTCAAGCTAGACATACCTCAGTAACTCACCTTATGCATCAAAAACCTGTTATTTCGTAATAATTGATCTGATATGTCTCATTCTGTGTAACCATTTTTTTAAGTTACTTTTCCACAGCTACAATCTACATATGGGAAAAACCTTCCACCAGTATATCTTACATGCAATTCAGCACAATGCCGACTTAAACACTAGGAGATGCACTTTCTATTATTATTTCTGTAATATCACAGTGATAACAGCAAAAATGTTCCTCTCCAAATTCAACAGTAAAGCAATATTCATGGTTTTTCTCTCATCAATGTTCTCCTTCCTTACTTTTCCTCTTTCCCAACTTCAGCCATAATGTAAAGTTAAAACTGTACTACAAAATGCATCTGTGATATAGGTTTACAAGGAACTTTATGTAAATAATTTAAGATGTAAAGATAACTACTCACCAAATAGTAGAGACACTGAGTTATTAATATGCACATAAACAAGACTACAAACCTTGCTGGCTTTTGGATAAATTCTTTACACACACTGGACGAGGAGAGGAAGGAGGTGGAGAGAAAGGAGGTGAAGAGCAAGAGGGAGGGTTGGGAAAGGGTGGCTGACAGCTATGAGAAATAGGAACCAAGAGTATGGGACAAGGGGGGGGGGGGGGGGAGAGAGAGAGAGAGAGAGAGAGAGAGAGAGAGAGAGAGAGAGAGAGAGAGAGAGAGAGAGAGAGTGAGTGAGTGAGTGAGTGAGTGTGTGGGCGCACGCGCATGGTCTTATGGTGGAGGTGGCTGTGGGGCAGTGGCGAGACTAAGGCTGCAAATCCATCTACACAATTCAGCCATCCTACTCCAACCCTCCCTCCCTGTCTATGCCTCCTTCCTTGTTTCCCACTAACCCAGCTCCTCACCTCAGTTGAGTTAAAGAGCTGCTGTGCCAGCAGAATGTAGCCACACAGGTGTGTGTGTGTGTGTGTGTGTGTGTGTGTGTATGGGCGGGCACAGGCACATGTGCACGTGAACTACACAGCTCTTAAAAAAAAAGGATGCTTCTCATAGTTAGCAAATTCTGTCTTCTCTATGTGCTTTTTGACGACTCTGTGGCTCTGCTGTTTAGAGCGGTGCTACCTTTACTACTTACATTAATATCCATAAGCCTCCATTGTTCATAAGCTTTAATGGCATGTACCAGTATCTAGTGCTAGAACAGTGTTTGTTTTCATTGTTTTTTCATCTACTTTAAGCACAGTCTGTGCAGTTCTCCGTTCCTTTCGAATGCCAGCTATTCTCTTCATTTCAACATAACTACTGTATCCTATATCATCACTGCTCTGTCTTATATCTAGGCCTGCCCCTGTGATTATTTCCTTCCATCAGCCTTTTAACTATAGTTTCTAACAATGACTCACATCTTACTATGTGCCCATCCATTCCCCCTCTTTGATTTGTTGTGTTATTTACTAAGCTTTTTCTCCTCATTGACTCATTGTGACCCATTTTCAGACCTTAGTTGATCAGTCCATCCCATCTTCCAAAGTCTCATGTAAAACTACATTTCAAAAAAGCTTATAATGTGTTCATGTCAGTTGTCCCCATTTTCCATGTTTTGTAACTATACAGAGCTGTGCTCCAAACATTGCTTATCATGACACTTTTTTGTGGATGTTAAAAGCTGTTTCTTTTTACAGAAAATACTTTTGCCTTTATAAACCCTGCTACTATGTCTTTTTTGTGTATTCCTTCTTTATATGTTCCACTTTTAAGATGACAAAATCACTTGTCCATGTTAATTATTTAGCCATCCAGCATGTCCATATTTTGCACCTACCATTACCTTCAACTTCGTTTTGGTTATATGCATACTATAGCCATAAGATAACATTAATTCCACTTCACTAAAGCCTGAACTCAGTTTCTGTTCACTTATAACAACCACTGCTATTCTTATCTCATCAGCAGACAATATACACATTTTCTGTCCACGGCAAACAACTCTCAGATCAAGAAAGTCCTTTACTTCTCTTACTGCCTCTTCAAATAACAAATTAAATATCAGTCATGAATATGAGCAATCCTGCTGTATGCCTTTCCTGTTTTTGGTCTTTAGTACCATTCTATCAGGGCCGTCTATTATCAATAGCCTCCTTTAAATCTAAAAATGCACTGTATGTCTGTGCTTCTCCTTAATCTGCCCTCTATGATTAACCACAGAGGAACAATTGCTTATCAAGTGCCCCTGCTCCCCATAAAACAAAACTGGTCCTCTTTCAATCAACTTCCACTCTTCCATCTCCATACTTTTTGAAGAATGCACTCATGTGAGTATTTTTGATACATATGGTACTAAAATGTTTCTACAGTAGTTCACATATATGTCCATTATGGCTTTCATCTGAAGTTTAACAATTACATTCTTCTCAAAACATGACAGCATTTCACCAGTTACGTAAATTTGATTTATGGGCTTATACAGCTATTGCTTTGACCTGATGTCCATAACAGTTCTCCTAGTATTTCATAAGGGTCTAAAAATTTATTTATTCCTTCCAAATTCACATAAAGCTTATTGAAATTCAGATATATGTACTCAATCTATCCTATCTTCTTCTTGCATCATAGTCTACTTTCCAGGTGGCCTAAATTGTTTCCATCTTCCCTTTTTTCTGCTACTATTACTCAGTAACCTTTTCCATCACTGATCACTGTGCTTCTTGTTCTGTGTTCCCTAAAATGATTATTTATGAGTGTGTTTGTGTGCAACACTTATGTTACCCTGTTTCAATTTTGTACCTATCTCAAGATATCTTTTCCTCCCATCAATTTTTCTGTATTTTTTCTGTACTTATGATTAACTTCATTTCTGGACAAGTTTTATTGTTGTTTTCAGCATTTTTACATTTTTGTCATTTCTTGATTGATTGGTTGAGAGGGTTTATGGGACCAATCAGCAAGGTCATCAGTCCCGCGATCCCAAAGTTACTCACACAACAAAGAGGATCTGCTAAAAGTGGACAAAACCAGTCAGGGGCGTCTAAATACAAAACAAGGAAGTTAAAATACACACAGTAACAGGCATAAAACGTTAGACTGAATCTAAAAACTGGAAAAAAAAGGAGCATGCTTTCCACGGGGGAGTGGTCATGGGGTCCTAGACTGAGAAAACATGAAGAGAGGCAACTACCACAACCACCTAGTCTTATTCCAGGAGTAAAGCAAAACTTTATATCTGGAAATAAAAACCACTTTCGTGAAGGAAACTGGGGATCAATTCAACCATCTGTGAATCATATGCTACTATTAAATTTAAGGAATCTGGAAGACTATAATTAGTATGAAGGGCCAAAAGAAAGGGACATTCCACCAATATGTGGGATACCGTCAGTCTGGCTCCACAACCACATTGTGGGGATGGTTCGTTACGAAGGAGGAAACAATGGGTGAGCTTGGTATGACCAATGCATAGACGGCATAAAACCTGCGAGGCACAGAAGGAAGAGCACCCGACCACAGTAGTTTTCTTGATTGTGAGGAATTTATTGCTGAGAGCAGTAGCACACCAGATGTCATTCCACTTTTGTGCAAAGATAAACCAGCTTCTGCGAGGAGATTGTCCATGGGTCTAGTGACACAGATATGCATATCCATAGCTGGAGTTATGAAAGGGAATGGGGGGGGGGGGGGGTAAGTATCAGCTTCTTTAGCCAGATTGTTAGCCAGTTCATTCCCTGGGGCACCCACATGACATGGGACCCACAGAAAGACAACTGAGCACACAGCACAGCCAAGGGTGGAGAGGTGGTCACGGACAGCAGAGACCAAAGGGTGACGAGAGTAATATCAGTTCATAGCCTGCAGGATGCTCATGGAGTCTGAACAAATTAAAAGACTTAGAGGGAGGCCTGAGAAACCAGCTTCTGTGAGGGGATTGTCCATGGGACTAGTGAAAAAGGCACTAACAACCAGACACATCCCATAATGGTGAACAGGATCAAGTATTTTCAAAGTGGAAGGAGCCGCTGAGCCATAAACCTGACTTCCATAATGTAGAGTGGACAAGACCACAGCATGGTAAAGATGGAGAAGAGCAGCACAGTCTGCATCCCCAAGAAGTGTGGGCCAGGAGGCAGAGAGCATTAAGCTTCTGTACGCACGTAGTCTTCAGGTGGTGAATATGGGGCAGCCACACCAGCTTTTTATAAAAAATAAGGACCAAGAAATGGGACTGTGCTACAACATCTAGGAGCTGGTCACCTAAATAAAGCTCTGGATTGGGGTATGCTATGGGTTGACAAAAATACATAACCCACATTTTGGATAGAAAAAACTGAAAGCTATGGGTGGCAGCACTCAGTAGGCACTACCAAGTGGAAGCTGCACCAGATGCAAAAATCATTGACATACAACGCTGTAGTAACCAGAGGCCTAACAGAGGTTACCAGCCCATTTATGGCTATGAGGAAGGGTGCGACACTTAATACGAAACTCAGCGAGCTGCCATTCTCCTGAATCTGAGGGGTGCTGACTGAAGTGCTAACTCGAAACCGAAAGAGCCGGTGGGATAAAAACACGTGAATAAAAATTGGAAGGTGGCTGCAAAAGCCCCAGTCATGGAGGGTAACTAAAATGTGATGGCACCAGGCCATGTCGTATGCCTTAAGTAGGTCAAAGAAGACCGTGACAAAGTGCCGGCAGTTAGTAAAAGGCTGTTGGATTGCAGTTTCTAATCTCAGTAAATGGTTAGTTGGAGATATTCCATCCCAGAAGCCACTCTGATACGGGGACAAAAGACCCCGAGATTCAAGGACCCAACAATCTGAAGCTAAATATCCTCTTGAGTAGTATAAAAAGTACATTCATCAGTCTAATAGGCCAGTAGCTGTCGAATGAGATTGGATTCTCCCCAGGCTTAAGGACAGGGATAACTATACCGTCTTGCCATTGTGATGAGAAAGCACCTGTGACCCTAATGCAGTTTAAAACCCTGAAGAGATGTTGCCTCTGTGTAACATCCAAATGTTGGATCATCTGGTTGTGGATGGAATCCGTGCCTGAGGCTGTGTCACGTGAAGACGTAAGAGCCTGTAAGAATTCCCATTCAGGGAAGGGTGCATTATAGGGTTCAGCGTGGTGCGGGTTGAAACAGAAGGGGGTTTGTTCAACTTGGCATTTCTGCTGGAGAAAGGTAGCAGGATAGAAACAGGACACCGATACCATCACAAAGTGTATCAAAAGATGTTTTGCAAGGACCAATGGATCAGTGTACAGAACACCTTGCAAGTTAAGACCTTGGACAGTTTACAGTTAGTGGTGGCCAGAAGAGTACGAGACTAGGACCAAACCTGTGATGCAGAGGCATATGTCCCCAGGGAGGAAACATAGTGCTTCCAGCATTCCTTTTTAATCTGCTTAATAAGGTAATGAGCCCTAGCATGGAGATGCTTAAAAGTGAGGAGGTTGGCCTGTGAAGGGTCTCATTTAAATTGCTGCAGTGCACATTGGTGGTACTGGACAATGACTGTGACATTCTTGGTCCACCACAGTACCAGTCAACTATGAGGGGGACCTGTGGATAGGGAGCAGCAGTGCCAGCAGCATGAAGAATAGTGGCAGAGATGGCTTGCACAATCGCATCAATGCAATTTGAGAGGGAAGTATGAATGATAGTATCACCAGAAAGTGGTCACTGTCACAAAGATCATCATGGGATGACCAATGTAGGGAAGCCACTAGAGCAGGGGAGGAGATCGTGCGATCAATAGCAGTAAAGGTGCCATGACTGGCACTGAAGTGGGTAGGGAAACCGTCACTGAGGAGACACAAATCTAAGTGTGTAATAAGCTGGTCAATTAGGGTACCCCTACCTGTTTAAAGGTCACCTCCTCCCCCCCCCTCCCCCTACCTACAGGAGGTGGTGGGCACTGAAGTCCCTGAGGAGGATAAAGGGGGGTGGGAGGATAGAACACTGCAAACGGTGATTGTCTGACTTGTTTGCAGTCAAACTACTATCGCTCCCAGGTTGGTACATAGGGGGATTCAGTCACTCATGACATTGGAGTGAACCAAAGTGCAGACCACTGCCAGACACTAGCCCAGTGCCAGCACGGTTCTGAGAGAATGCCCAATAACCATAAAATGTTGGAGAGTGGTCATCACAGAAGTGTGTTTCTTGAAGTGCAAGACAGAACGCAGAATAGGAGGAAACAAGACATTGTATTTCCATTATGGGGTCTAAACGAAAAACAAGAAATTGTGCAATTTGGTAGACCTTGCCCAGAACTGCCTAATCTGTAGGCAGCTTGTAAAAATAAAAGCGAAGAATATGTTCAACATTTCCAAATGTCTCAATATAGCAGGACAGACGGGATTGCAGGGAGTTCGATGCTTAACAAACCTTTTTGCTGGCCATTTTTATTGTTCGCAAAAGAAGAAACTCTACGGTCAAACAATGGATATAATAATCTCAAGAACTTGCACAATGTCAGACAGAACAACGAGAAATCTCACTCTCACATTTTATCGGTGCTGCAACATAAAACTTTTGGCACTACGCATATAGATATTCAGCTTGATACACAGTTACGAACTGATATTGCACATCATAATGAATCTGTTAGGAAAACTAGAGAAGTGCTGGAAAGATTAATGGACACTGTACATGTTATTGCTGTTCATGAGCTTCCATTTCGTGGACATCATAGGGAGAAGATTCTATTAACAAGGGTGTTTACTTGGGTGTCATTGAGATACTATCTCAGTATGATGCTACATTAAGTAATCATCTTCAGATGCCCAGAATACTTCAAACAGAATACAAAATGACATAATACTTGCTGCCAGTGAAGTACTTCTAAAAAAAATTAAAGAAGAAATTACACAGTCAACATTTGTTGCTTTGTTATTAGACGAAACATCAGATATAATGAATTCTTCTCAACTCCTAACGTCACTAAGGCCACCGTGAATTCTGAAACTGGAGAAGTTCATGAAAGCTTCATCTCATTTACTGATGATAGTGCAGATAGAACAGCCAATGGGTTGCTTAAGCCCTGTGTCAAGATTGTCGAAGAATTTGATTTAAGTCTTAAGTTGGTTGTTCAAATATTTGACAGTGCAGCTGTGATGACCGGCCATTCGGGTGGACTAAGAGCTAAAGTTCAAGAACTATATCCAAAGGCCATATTTGTTCATTGTCTTAGCCACAGCATAAATGTAGTTCAGTCTCAGTCAGTTTCTTGCATAAAAGAATGCAGAATATTTTTTCAGACGCTAACAGGTTTGGGGTCATTTTTCCACAAATCTTCAAAAAGAATGCATGCAGTAAACAAATTTACAGTGAAAAGAATGCCAAGACATCCCAATACGTTGGAATTATTCATCCCGTTTGGTCCACACTATGAAAGATCAGAGAACCTCATTTGTTGAATTCTTTGAACACATACTGGATGAAAGCTCAAATTGGGGGCAATGAAACAGTAATTGCAGCTCAAGGATTTTTTTAATTTCTGACTGGCCCTGAAACAACTTTTTTCCAACTGACATTCAGCAGGATTTTTTGTTTCAAAGGTGTACTCTTCAATATTCTTCAGTCTAAACATCTAGATATCCTGCATTGTCCACAAAAGATCCAAGATACGAAAAGGGAAATACTGAACCTTGGAAACCAGGCTGAATTGGCGTGGAGTGACACTCGGGCACAAAATGCTGATGCTGAAGATGAATCTCCTGTTAAATGGCAGCATTGTAATGTACATCCCTCCATTTTAAGAAGGTCCCTCTACTGTGATATTGTTGACAATACAGTTGTAAAAATTGAAGAAAGGTTTGAATTATTGTATCAACTTGAATTCATATCTTTGTTGGACCCAAAAATATATGAAATGTACAGAACAAATTTCCCTACATCTGCATTTGAAAAACTGAGGCAAACTCATAAGGATGTGTTTGATTCCGTTCGACTGAAAAATGAACGGTCCGTGTTATATGCATATGAAAACTTTAGTAATGATCACCCATATGAACTTGTGAGATCACTGAAGACGAGACAATGAGATACAACTCTACCTGAAGTTTATAAACTAGATTTAGTTGTTGTTACTGACCCAAGCACAACTGCAGCTATTGAAAGATATTTTTCTGCTTCAAGAAGAATTAAATCACACCTAAGTTCACCAGGCAAGAAAGAACAATGGAACTTACATACAAATAAAAATTAACATTAATTCAGTTATGTAGGTAATTGTAAAGTCTAGTTCATTAATTGCAATTTGTCAAGTACATGTATCAATAAATATGGCATTATGTGTGAGTAATAGAATCTCATTTCTGATCCTTTCCGTACATTGTCCCAAAGTTCGAAATATTTTTTTCAGCATACCCACCATTATGTCACCGCACACCTCTGTTATGGAGGGACATAGTCTTGTTCTTCCACTTAGGTAGTCTCTCGGATAAGGATGCTAAAGACTTGTGATGGTTCATTGTTGCAAGATGGATTATCGGAGTAGAAATGTGCTTCGGTATTTGCTGCCTGCAGTTAATGCGTGTTCAGGTCGCTCTCCTGATCTCTGCAGTGTGCCAACAATGCCCTACTAGTTACTGTTAGCATTTTGGAATACGAATCATTCTTGCATGTGTTTCCGTGCTGTTCACATTGACTCTATGCCACCTTCTTCAAATTACAAATATGCTAAGGTCAAAATCCAATAATTTACGGAAATGGATCAGTAGTGATTGTGCTTTCACAACGGACAGAAAAATAATATCTGCCAACTATGTGAAAAAGAGGTAAGTTTAGTTTTGTTTATTTCTTTTTCAATAATTTTTCCAAGAAATTAAAACAATTATTAAGTTCATTTGTAAATTCGGATTTGAGAATGTTTTCTTTGTACCAATGGGAAAAAAAAAACCTTTAGGAATTACCTTCAGCATTCTTGCAAATTAAGGAAAAAAGTAAAATGTTGTGAGGGGATCGAATTTCCAATTTTTAGAAACTTATTTGTTGTCTTAATTAACTTCTTTGAGTGACCATCTTGCAGGTACACATTGTTCTCTTACATTTTTGTACAATTGTACATACATATTGATATTTATTCACATCTCCTACACTTTAGGTCAGGATTCAGAAAAAATTTCAGCTGTGTCAGCATAAAAAGACATCTCAGCACCAGAACAACGTAACCAAGACACGGTGAAAAATTTCACAGCAACCATTGATCTCATTTTCGAAGCATATGGACGCAAAAATGAGTTCAATGAAGATCTTTGCGGGGCTTTAATAAAAGCAAACTTCCCCTTTAATAAGCTGGAGAATGAAGGATTAAGGACCTTCTTGAAAAAATACACAGAAAAGGTACTCCTCACGAGTCAATGCTCAGAAAGAACTACGTGAACCAATTGTATGAAAAAGTAAGGTTTTTCGGTAATTTTTATGAACGTAAGTATGTGAAAGTCGATGGATACAATTTGGTATATACATGAACCACAATAATAGTTGTTTAATTAGAGGGAAAGAGAGAGAGAGAGAGAGAGAGAGAGAGAGAGAGAGAGAGAGAGAGAGAGAGAGAGAGAGAGAGAGAGAAACTCGAAAAATAAATTTAAATTATGTTTGCATCTTTATTTTTGTAAAATGAACATTGTTACTTGAATGAAAAAAAAAACTAAATTTAAAGTGAGTGAAGTTTTTCAACAAAGGAAAAGACAAATGAAGAAAGAATTTGAGGAGGAGAAAGTCTGTCTTGAAACATTCACTGCAAAAAAATATACGTAGGTACTAAAACAGATATAGTTTGTTTTCGTGCATATGTCTTATGTAGTGTCCACATGTTTATGTGTATTTTTAAATTTAGTTTCTCTATTACAGACATTGGAGAATATTAGGAAAGACATTGATAATTCTCCAGTCTGGCTATCCATTGATGAAACCACTGATTCTTGCGGTTGGTACACAGTGCATGTCATAGTTGGAAAACATTCGGCTGACGAGGCAGGACAAGGACACTTCATACTGTGCAAAGAAGTGGGACGAATGACACATGCCCTGATTGCACATGCAGTGCAGGAATTATTGTGCAAGTTTCGCCAATATTGAATAGTTTACAATAAATTATAGGTAATATAAGAGTGCAGTTTTTCACACCATATACCAAGCCAATAATTAGTTTTTCACAGCATGTCCTGAGCCAATAACAAAATAATAATAATAATAATAATAATAATAATAATAATAATAATAATAATTGTAAAATCCTTTGATTTTCTTTCAGGTGTGCTATGGAGAAGTGAAGATCAGAAACTTAGGGAGAACAAGGTTTTGGGCATTGTTATGGATAGTGCCGCATATATGCTGAAGGCCGCAGAGTGTCTCCAGGTGTTTTACACTAAAATTATTCACCTCACGTGTCTGGCTCATGGTAGCCATCGAGTCACTGCAGAGGTCAGAGCCACATTGCCAGAGGTCAACAGACTTATATCTTCGACAAAGAAGGTTTTCATCAAGGCTTTCAAGACTGCTCACCCCGACTGTCCTCTGCCACCTGAACCAGTCTCGACGAGGTGGGGAATGTGGATTTCAGCTGCGAACTATTATGCAGACAACCACAGAAAAGTTAAAGAGGTATTTGGAAGTAGCATGTTGACAGTGGCGGAGCACAATTACTGTGTGGCCAAAAAGTTAGTGCTAGTTATGGTGTATGGTTTTCAGAAGCTTGAAGGTTCCCTACTGGGAAACTATACCATAGTTTTGACAGGTAATAAGGTGCTTAGTTTTATGAAAAGGTGCTACCTTGGACACCTACGACTAATAAGGTGGGGCAGGTACCTGCAGCAATTTGATGACATGGAAGTCAGGTATATCAGAGGACGCAATAATATCATGGCGGATGCATTACCCTGCTTTACCTGTAGATGAGGAGAAAGCAGAGCAGGGGCAAAGTTTGGGGGGGCTACAAGTCTTATTTATGAAAGGAACCCATAATGAAGCCACAATTCAGCGAATCTGTTGTGAAATCCGCAGGGAACAGAATATGGATGACCAACTAAACTATGTAAAACATATTTTGGACTCAGAAAAAAGAAAAATAAGTAAGACTGGAGATCGTAGTTTCCAACTCAACATGTAGATGGCCTGACTAACGTAATTAATGAGAGCTATGGACATTATTGTGCCATCAAACATACAGGTAAATTACAAGAGTGATTTTTGAGCACATGTGGATATAGGTGCAGAAGTGAGTCACTGCATGTAATCAGTGTCAAAAAGTCTGAGGCATTTCTATACCATTTCAAGGCTTTCATCAAAGCATTCAAGCGAAAGCATCAAGGCAATTAATCACTGTGGATCTCTTCAGGCTGCTGCCTGTGCCAAGATGGGGTTGCACTTATATTTTTGTGATTTTAGATGTCTCCTCCAAACATTTACAGTTTTATTTCATCAGACAGGCAAAATCAAAAGTATTGGTACAGAAACTGGAGATAGGGAAAGCCAAATGTGTTCTTCTTCTTGTTTAACCCGAGTGATGAAAGAATGAAACTGGTTATGCTGTACTTTCTGCCACAGATATAACATCACCTGCATGAGTTTTATTGTATCATTTGCAGTTGTAATCAACAATCTATGGCACATAGATATGGGTTTCAACTATGCAAGCTGACGTTTGGCAGAAACCCACAAACGTTTTTGGTGAAGATGTGGAATTTACTGTGAACAGGAGTCTCATATGGGACATGATCAAGAAGTCTGTCAAAGGAGGACTGTCTTAAAGGGCCAAGGAGAGGCAAATATGGTATGCTGGCAACTTCAAGCAAACTGCTTTTCAGCCAAGTGACTTAGTATTGGAGAAACTGAAGAAAGTGTCGTAAGAAATCAAAAAGTTTCTACTATTATGCCACTTGGTGAAGAGTTCACCACATACCTAAGCTCATCACTTGTTCCTACCAATATCTGGAACAGGTTTTGGATTAAAGAAAGTCATGGACCAGAAAATATACATGCAGAAGGGTCTTGTTAAAAAGAAAAAAAAAAAAAAAGAGCAGAGGTGTTTCTCTGTTTAGGAAGCTTCATGCTTGGGGACCTGTGCACACCTAAGCTGTATAGAACAATCCTTCATTTCCTTGTTCTATTCACTTCCTCTCTTCTTTAATATACTTTTTTCTTTCTTTTTCTAGTGTGACATAGAAAGGTGAGATATTACCATGAAGTTAATGACATGGCAAGAGAATATGCCAAGTGAAGAAAATGTGGATATAGAATGGTGGGAGCGTAGCATTAGAAAAGTAAAGTACCCCTGTTAGTTAAGGGAGGATAAAAGTCTGAAATACAAGAAAATGTCTGAAATTGAGATGAAGTACAAACTAGGTCTAATTCTGGCTAACCCAGAATCTTTGAAACAACAATCTGAGATAGTGATGTATGAATAATGATGGAGTGGTTTATGTTAAGAAGGTTAAATGAGGCCTAAGTATAAACGAAATGAAGCTAGAAAGTGAGGTAATAGTATGAAGTGCAGAATAGTTATGATGACGAGGTGTTTGTTTTAAGGAGATGAGTGTTTTGCGTCATAGCCTACTGAATAATTTTTACAGATTATTCAGTTGTCTAAGGAAACAGAAACTGAGCAACACTGAGCAGAAGAGTAGCATTAGGGCGAAGAAGTGATCATGCTGGACATTTTTGTAAAGGATAGACTGAGATGCCTTGAGTGCCAGAATAGTGTTATATTTTTGGATGGAGATAGATGTGGTGTGGAACAAAGACTGAGCAGCAATGAGTGCCTGAAAAGATGGAGAATAAGTTACGTACATATACAGGGTGTTACGAAAATGTACGGCCAAACTTTAAGGAAACATTCCTCACACACAAAGAAAGAAAATATGTTATGTTGACATGTGTCCGGAAACGCTTACTTTCCATGTTAGAGCTCATTTTATTACTTCTCTTCAAATCACATTAATCATGGAATGGAAACACACAGCAACAGAACGTGCCAGTGTGACTTCAAACACTGTTACAGGAAATGTTCAAGATGTCCTCCGTTAGCGAGGATCCATGCATCCACCCTCCGTCGCATGGAATCCCTGATGCAGCCCTGAAGAATGGCGTATTGTATCACAGCCGTCCACAATACGAGCACGAAGAGTATCTACATTTGGTACCGGTGTTGCATAGACAACAGCTTTCAAATGCCCCCATAAATGAAAGTCAAGAGGGTTGACGTCAGGAGAGTGTGGAGGCCATGGAATTGGTCTGGCTCTACCAATTCATCGGTCACCGAATCTGTTGTTGAGAAGCGTACGAACACTTCGACTGAAATGTGAAGGAGCTCCATCATGCATGAACCACATGTTGTGTCGTACTTGTAAAGGCACATGTTCTAGCAGCACAGGTAGAGTATCCCGTATGAAATCATGATAACGTGCTCCATTGAGCGTAGGTGGAGGAAACTAAAATGATCTCTAACATGGAAATTAAGCATTTCCAGACACATGTCCACATAACATCTTTTCTTTATTTGTGTGTGAGGAATGTTTCATGAAAGTTTGGCCATACCTTTTTGTAACACCCTGTATAGATTTTTAGTGATATACTAACTGAAGTGAATCAAACCAAGAAAGTATGATATTCGGTTGACTGAAGTACGAGAGTACAGAAATTGTGGAGAAAAGTTAATGAAGTTCAGAGATGTAGTCATTAGACAAAATAAAGTGTGATAAGAAATAGTGGCAAGCTTCCACTGTTTTCCCAGTTATGAGAAAAAATATTATGAAACTATCCTGTACAAGCAGTCACAAAAAGGAACCTGGGTCTAGGTCATCAAGAAACTTTGTAATGTGGCAAGGCAATTGGTATCCTTCAGGTACCATTGCAAGGCCAAAATTCTGAGGTGTGTGAACCTAGCCTACAGATGAGAAAGAGTGCTGCAGAGTAGGCATAGGAGCACACCTGTGGCAATAATAAAGAAGAGATGCAGAAATGCAACATGCAGCAATACCTCCATTGTTAGACCTATCGTTGGATCTCAAGGTGGAGCAACAGATTCACTCGTCCACTATGACCACATTAACACTAGTGTGAAACTGTGTGGTGAAGTAGCGGTCAGAGTGTTATGTAGTGGAAAAGAGTAGTAGTGAACACAGCATGTGC
The DNA here is from genome assembly GCF_023897955.1 of Schistocerca gregaria. Classification (NCBI taxonomy): domain Eukaryota; kingdom Metazoa; phylum Arthropoda; class Insecta; order Orthoptera; family Acrididae; genus Schistocerca; species Schistocerca gregaria. The sequence goes on along the minus strand of NC_064931.1, from coordinate 116,930,168 downwards.
ACTGCAAGAAATGGTTTCTTAGTGTAATTCGATGTGCAGGAATTAGGTTTGTGGTTTACATTTAATTAGAGTGGTGAATGAGTACTGATGATAATAAGCTGATGTTTTTGTTGCAGTCGGTTGTATTAAGTATTGATGTAACTTTCCAAAAATTGAAATGCATACAAAAGGTAACAAACCAGCCAGAATCTAACGTTCTGAGGTACTGTGGGTGTAAGTAAAGTATACCTACATTATTGAGAAGCAACAAAAAGCAGATTTAGTGATATTGTTATTCATAACTCCTGGAAATTTTAGAAACAATGGCAATGGCAATGGCAATGGCGTGTCATCTCATTGTGCACATACATCTCAGAGTTAATAAATTTGTCACTTGAAATAATGATTAAGAAAAGTTAGCAGGTGGAAATCTGTCTATATGGATATGGCATTTTACTAAAGTGAGATTGGTGAAAACTGTGATCTGAGCTTGAGATTATAAGATATTTGAATTCTGATTGAGTGTAATAGCCAGAATTGACAATAGCTGGCAGCTGCCATGCAAAACCATTGTAATACAGAAGGGAGAAGGTGTTGTGATTCGCCGATCATCCAAAGTGCCGCCGCACAATTACGCACGTCCTCTACAGGCGGCGCTGTCTGCCAGCCAAGCAGCAGCTGTGCCACATAAGCGGCCAGCCAGCCAGCAGCTGCTAGACTTGGACTCAGTACTCATTTGAATGTTACTGTGTTCACATGTCTTGCTTTGTCAACTTGTTCAGTGACTTACATGTGTTGTGTCATTTTGAAATATGTGTGTTCAACTTGACATTATTACAGTGAGAGTCATCATGGCAGGAGTTCAGAGTGCAGTCTCGGGAAGTCTGCAAGGCTGGCATAAGAATATTGATGGCATACAAATAAAGATACGGTCCTTCAGTTATGACTCGGTGGAACAATGGAGAGAATGGAGAGGAAAAACTGATCATCATATAATTACATATTGTCAGAGTTAGGAGGTATAAGAAATCAATTTAACACATCATTCTGAGAATGTCTCCCCTGGAACCATCGAGTTAGGCCATTATATTATAAGCAGCATGAATATTCCTAAAGTGAATTGTCTGGTGTCACTGCAGCCCTAAAAGGTTCATAGAGAGAGTGACAAGCCACTGTTCAGAGAGAATGTGCCAGGTACTGGAAGAGATCAGATGTGCAGCAAATGGTAACATCACCTCCATGGGATAATAATCTTCATTTTTGCTCATGTCACATTAACAACACATAATTAAGTACACTCACATATGCAGTGAATTTGGGTCATGTTGATAAAGTAGATTTTAATTGTGACACTCTAAACAAACTTAGGGGATGACAGATAATCAGCAAAGCTTATGCTGTGCTATACACCAACAATCCAGATTGGTAAGTGGGACGATGTGGCCTTTCTAGTTGTTTACCAACTGTATCAGTGTTGCGAGTATGTTGTTGCTGATGGTGGGTTTAGATTACATTTGTGTCTTGGAGAGTACTGTGTTACTTACTGCTTCCAGATCATAAAATACACTGGTGTTGTGATCCTAAGCCCCGCCTAAATCATATGCCATGATGTACAGCAGTGTTGTACCATCCTTGAATTGTAAATTAATATAACTGTTTTGCTTGTGGCAGTAGTGCCGGGGTGATCAGAAGTAGTTACAATCACCATGAGCTCCATACATTTGGATAAATGGACTTGTAACTTTGAACAATTGGTGTAATGACTGTAGACCTACCAAATTGTAATTAATGTATTAAATGTGTTACCAAATTTGTTTGCTCTTCATTTATGGATATACCAAACTCTCCCAGAGTTTTGTTGTGTTAGAGTAATTCAACATCAGAGTTCATATGTTTGGGTGCTACAATCTAGCAACTGTCTGTTTAACAGGTCAAAGATGTGTGAATGGACTTTGAAGATGCAGTACCAACAAGAAGGTTCACATTTTGATTGATTCGTGCACTCCTGTTAGGCTTCCCATTTCCTGGTAAATTCAGTTTATCCCATAGAACATTGATGGTTAGAGTTTTGCAGTTATTTTCACTTGCTGTAAACCAATGAATTTTGTTCCAGTTAGCACCAAAAAGGTTAAATCCAATTACTTTCTAACACAAGACAAATCAATGATATTCCACATTACTTTCCCAGCCTGCTCACAGCTGACTGGCTGAATGCACATCTGTTGTTTACAATTGTTTGTTCAACTTGCACCTCAGTTGCTGCACTGACGTCGCTTATACGCCAAGAATGAAATCACTATCTGAACTTTTTGGATGAACAGTGTACACAATGCAGAGAATTAAAGCAAAGACATCTTTAGCATTGGAAAATAGAGAAAAGAAAACAAAGTATAATTATTTACTGATTATGGGCACAAACAGGTTAATAAACAATCCACAGAAATGTAATACAGTATTATAATTGAACTCTGAAATTATAAAACAGTTAGTAACAGTAAACACAAATTCCATCCACAGGCCTCAGAGGCCCCTGGGTGCTGACAGATCGTCATGTCATCCTCTGCCAAAGGCATCAATGGGTGCAATATGGAGGGGCGTAGTGTCAGCACACCACTCTCCTGATCATTGTCAGTTTTCGTAACATGGAGCTGCTACTACTCAGTCGAGTAGCTCCTCAACTGGCATCATGAGTCTGAGTGCACCCCATTCCAGTCCTCCCAATCAAGGAAAAATCCCAGGCAGTACCGGGAACTGAGTTAGCAAAAGTAGATACAAAATTAATTGTGAAAAGTTACATGAACCATTCCTTTTTAATAGAAGAGTGAGTTGTTGATTAATGTATTAAGTTGGTGCATGAGTTCATAGTGTTTTTGTTTTGCATGTTGGTATTCCAACTGCTATGGATTTATTTATAGATTGTATTTTTTTATTTGTAGTTCACTGCAGCTATTTGAGTTCACATATTGTAGTTTTGTCATTTGTAGATAGTTAGTAGAGCTGTGGATGCTAGAAATGGAGTGTCAACTGGATAAATCAGAATATTTCTGACTTAATCTTCTGTTTGAGTTTCTTAGAGAGGTAACAGTAGCAGATGCAGCCAGAAACATTTGCACAGAGTGTGGGGATAATGCCATTGGACAGAGAATAGCAATAAAATGGTTTCCTTGTTTTAAGGAGGATCGTTTGAACATAAGTGACTCTTCATGTTCAGGGTTTGATGAACATCATTTAAGCACATTAACCCACAACAATCCATGTCAATGTACTCAAGAACTGGCAAATGTTACAAACTGTGATAATTTCAAGATCATGCAACATTTGCATGCAATGGGGAAAGCTCAAAAAATCTGGCGCATGGATTGCTGGACTACAGATTATTGAGCGAGTGGCTCTACTGTGGACTATCTGCATTTTTCTCTCTGTGTTCTACAATTTGTGACTACCCAGTGTGGACTGGAATTGTGAACTACGGTGTGATTACAGCGTATCCATATGTTCCATGTAAGAATGAGGTGTTGCACTGCAGCAAGTGTAATATTGTTTACAAGGACTTAAACACGTGTGTGAGAACAACAGACTAAGTTCCATGATCAAGGATTCATAATTCATGAAACTTTGGCAGCAACAGCTGCAAATTTGAATGCAACAGCAGGCATATAATAGCATCTAAGAACACCAATCCTGGAATAACAACAAAGACAGCAAGCACAAATTATGGAACAGAAGCAGCTTCTACTAGAGCAGCTCATCAAGCCAGAACTACATTTCCACTTCTAGGATGGAACATCACAAATGCTCCTAAGCAGAGATTTTCTGCTACCTAGTAATTATCAATTACTGTCTCTTTAACAAAAATTGTATCCTCTTAATAAGCCACAGTGTTTAGATTTTCTGAAATCCACAATTTGCTCTCTGGACATCATGAGCAGCAAACACATGTTGTAGCAGCTAGGCTCACAATTTTTCATTGGTCACATCAATTGTGTGCTACATGCGCAGTTGATCTCAAAGGGCTGACTGATAAATTTTGAGTTTTGTGTGACAGTTAAAACTATAATAAATCCTTGTGCTTCATGTAATAATTACATATGCATCAAATGAAGAAGTTTGTGCACAGGCACTGAAATTAACAAATCCTTCTCTTGAAGAAGTTTTGACAATAGAAAAAACTTTTGAAATGTCAGATGCAGTACATAACTATTTTGAGGAAAGCACTATCTTCTGTAAAACTGCCTAAAATATTAACTGTAGTACAGCAACTTTCTTGTGAAACTGAGGTAAATTCCATAGAGTGGTGTTTCCATTCACACTATAGTAAGCATGCTCAAATCTCATTAAGTGCATCTTCATCACCCTACTTGGATACAAAGCCTGATGTATATTTACGGACAAAGCCCAAACAAAAATCAGCAGTGGCATGTATTTTTCTCACAGTTTTTGCATAGTCCCTTTGCCACCCAAAAACACTGTAACAACAGCAGGAAGCAGTCTCCAGGATGCCTCGATTGTTTTGCTAAACACAAAGGCATTTGGTGCCCAGGGAAGTGCACTGTGTGCAATGCTGTGAATAAGGATATGTGGTGAACGTTTTCAAAAGTGGCACCACATTACACAAACAATGCAGCAGCAGCATGAACATGTTACAGCCGCAATTGAATCCTATCAAAAAGTAAAAGCTCTCTCTCTCTCTCTCTCTCTCTCTCTCTCTCATGATCTACAACCAATTTATAAAATTTCTTGTTGGTAACAATTCACGAGTTTCTGTTATAAATGAGGACACCTATGCTCACACTGGTTCTTTACACCTTCAACCAGCATATCAAAGGTTACAACTCTGCAGAAAGCACCGTACACTTTTATACAGTCATCTGATTACTTTTGTAGCTTTGTTGTCATGTGAGGCACAAAACATATTTGTAATGGACAATTTTTCAACTGTTGGTTTTTAAATAGCACATGACATCAATATTGTATCAGTAGTTGTACCATTTGATGATATGGAGTCACTATGCACCAAATTTTCAGACCTATTTTCACCAAGCATAGGGCGTGAAAATAATTATGTAGCCCATATTCAACTTCTGCAGTACCTCACCACTTTAGAGCTAGGCTGGTGGCAACAATATTGCAAGATGCTCTCAAGAACCAATTACATCATCTGCTGCAACATGACAGCCTCACACCCATCGCATCCAGTCAATGGACAAAAACCAAACGGCTCCCTACATGTTTCTGGTGACTTTAAAATCAAAGCATTCCAAACACAGTCAGTTATCTGGACAATACATTAATCTGTGGCATTACATCACTGTGAATAAAATGCACAGCCACAATTTTTTCTCACACAACCTTTCCTCCATGCAATACATGAGCAAGTTGCTCAGGAATTACATAGATGGCAGGACAAAGTGTTATCAAACATGTTTCTTTATGCCAATGGGCATCACCCTATGTCATTCTGAAGAAGCCTTCAGTTGGTTTACATTTGTGTGCAGACTTTGAGGTAACAGTAAACCAACAAACAGCAGTGGTGTTTCTCCTCCCCCCCCCCCCCCCCCCATCCGGAGGGATTGATAGACAGACTGTGACAGGTCAGATACTTCTCAAAGATAGATTTCCGAGAGGCATATTTACAGATACCACTGGATGAACAGTTCAAGCAATACTTTATGATAATCACTCACTGAAGTTTGTTCCAGTTTCAAAGCCTACCATTTGGAAGTGCTTCAGCTCCTGCAATTTTTAAGATGGTTCCTGGAATAGTTAACATTGAAAGTCCCTTCTTGAACTAAGTATCTCGCTGATATTGTTATTGCAGGTCTTACGCATGCTGAACATTTAGTAAATTTAGACTGCTTGTTTCAAGCTCCTTCTGCAGCTGCCTTAAAGTGCAATAAGGACAAGTGTTCCTTCTTCCAGAAAGAACCGAGCTATATAGGCCACTTAATAAATGCACAGAGTATACATAAAATCATATCACACTTGTCTGCAATTAGAGATCTGCTGGTGCCCTCTAACATTAAGGAGCCCCAGTCATGGGGAAGGTCACCTACTATATAAAATTTATTCCTAAAGTAAACTCCTCCCGAAAAGGCCATGAAGGCCCAAAGGCACCGACCGGCCGCCATGTCATCCTCAGCCTACAGGTGTCACTGGGTGTGGATATGGAGGGGCATGTGGTCGGCACACCACTCTCCCGGCCATATGTCAGTTTCCGAGCCCGGAGCCGCTACTTCTTAATCAAGTAGCTCCTCAGTTTGCCTCACAAGGGCTGAGTGCACCCTGCTTGCCAACAGCCCTCGGCAGACCAGATGGTCACCCATCCAAGTGCTAGCCCAGCCCGACAGTGCTTAACTTCGGTGATCTGACGGGAACCGGTGTTACCACTGTGGCAAGGCTGTTGTCAAAATTTATTCCTAACACTGTAAAAATCAATTGCACCAGAAAAATGTTCCTTTTGCTTGGTTCAAAGAATTCCAGAATGTACTTCAGCAATTCAAAGAGTCATTATTAAGTCGTAGATGTCTGATTCACTTTGACCCAGCTATGCCTCTCATGTTAGCTGAGGATGCACCTTCTTATGGGATAAAAGTGGTGCTCTCCCACAAGATTGATTCTTCTGACAGATCTATTGCTTTTACCTTGAAAACTCTTACCACAGAGCAGTGCAACTACAATCAGCTTGAAAAAGAGACACTCATCATTATACATGGTGTTACAAAATACCACCAGTATTTGTATAGTTAGCAGTTTATTTGCTGAAGACCATTGGCCTTTGACAGCCTTGTTCAATCCTTCTTAGCCAGTCCAATCTTAGACAGCACAAAAATTGTAGTATTGGGCTCCGATATCGTCTAATTATCAGTATGAGTTGGTTTCTGGCCCACTGCCCAACATGCGAACATTGATATGTTGTCTTAGTTACTGGTCTGTACTGACACATCCTCTGATTTATACGATAAGTCATGTTTTCAAATTAGTTCTCAGAATACTGAATGTCTTCAGGAATTTCCCCTCAACTTTCAGTGTGTCAGTGCAGCCACTGCTTCTGATGCAGCTATTCAGGTTGTTTTACACAATGTGTGCCATGGGTAGCTACGCATAGTCACGTGCTTTCTGCATGATGAGGGTATTGCATACAGAGAACATCAATGCACGGTTTGTGATTCCTCTACAGTGGGAAGTTAGGTGTTTAGTGCACCAAGGTCATAGGGATGTAGTTTGCGCAAAGCAACTCACCTGCTGCCATTGCACTTGGCAGGGAATGGACGCTCAAATTAGTAAATGACTGCTCATTGTAAAGTTTGTGGGGAGAATCAATCAGCTTCGCCCCAACACTTTTTTGAATGGCCACATCCAACCAGACCATTGCAATCATTCATATTAATTGCACAGGTCGATTCTCGAACATGTGATGTTTGTTGGTGGTAGATGGCTGGTTCAAATGGCTCTGAGCACTATGGGACTCAACTTCTGAGGTCATTAGTCCCCTAGAACTTGGAACTAGTTAAACCTAACTAACCTAAGGGCATCACACACATCCATGCCCGAGGCAGGATTCGAACCTGCGACTGTAGTGGTCTCGCGGTTCCAGACTGCAGCGCCTAGAACCGCACGGCCACTTCGGCTGGCGTTGGTGGTAGATGCTTACAGTAAGTTTCCTTTTGTCATCTCCATAACATCCACTACTACTGTGAGTACAGTATCAGCTTTGTTTCTATTTTCTACCTTGAAGGTCTTCTAGAGCTCAGTGTCTCAGAAATGGTCCACAGTTCATGACAGAAATTTCCAACTGCTTTGAGTTCCCAATGCCATACACCCTGAGACCTCTGAATCTGTTCACCCACAATAAAACAATGAGACCAAGTGGTTCATTATAACATTCAAAACTCATGTGTAGAAACTCTGTTCCTCCCACACACAGGAGCGAGCACTGAAAAAAAAAAAAAAAAATTTCCTCCAACCACTCCCTGCCAAGTGACAGGAAGTCCCAGCTGAATTGTTACAAACACCTTCTGCAGCTGCTGTGGTAACCATTCATTCCATGATGTTGGATAAAGTTTCAGCTGCAGGATGAATACTTTTACAAAGTCTCTGGCAAGAAACAGAGTTGGGATTGTAAGTTCGTTACCATAATGATCAGATACTCTTCATAGATTGCTGCAGCTCCACAAAAACCCGCTGTGCCACACACGAGTGTGTCGGTGATTCTGCTGCAGACTGTTTGTCCACAGATCCAGCACATTTCTGGGGTCCTTCTCTGCAGTTGCAGCCATCTCTCTGCCAGTCACAGCAGGCACCTTCCCTTGTGGTGCCCACGGAGATCGACATCTTGCCACCACTGATGTGACGAGCACTGGCATCCAGCTGCTTGTACTAATGTCTGTGGGTCAGTCACCCCATGAAGGTCATCATGCTGCTCCATAGGGTACCATCACTGCCCAGCCGACCACAGTGTCTGCATCTCTTGATGCAGGCATCACTGTGTCTGACTTTTTAGCAGATGTTCTTGAACACCCTCATGGTGGATACTGGGATGCGGGCAGGGAGGCATTCGCATTCAGTCCTTCCCCCAACATTGTCATCCACGCCTGGCCTACATGACAATGGTGCGGAGGTTTGGGGAGGGGCTGGGGGGGATGTATGAGACATCACATACAGCAGTCAACTCCATAGCACAAGACCAACATGACAGTTAAAGTTTCTCATGGACTTTTACACTTAAATGTGGAACATTGCACTGCAACAGAACAGTTGTTACTCTGTGCATCACCTGATGATTTAATAGTCAATAACAATAGTAACTTATTATGCAATCCTGTGGCAAAGACCTGTGTCACAGTTAAGTAAATCTTATTAGTTTATGTAATAAAGTGATGTAATAGTTCACGTGTTCTAGTTTAATGTGCCCCCTCATCAGGCAATCAAAGGACCCGCAGTTGTGGCCAGACAATTGCAGTTTTGTCTGGTCACAACAAAAATGATGTTTTTCAAATTAAAAGTTAGAAAATACAAACCCAAACATCGCAGAATATGTGGATCATGTGATGCTGAGCAAGCCAGTGCAAAGACCACGATAAGTAGAAATCTCATTTGTGCCATCTCCGACCTGGAAAAATGTTTGAAAGTAAAACATTGAAAGTAAAATAACTTAAAAATACCAGTTATTAGTATCAGTCATATAATTCTGATACGGAAACACTTACATAAATGATTGTATTAATAGTACTTTCTAAAACTATGTTTAAACAATAACTGAAAGAAATATGAACACCCATTACTAATATGGTGTTCTCGAGTTCAGTTCCTAGTGAGAAACATCCAGCATTTCTGAAATGAGAAGGTCTGAAACAAGGCCATCCAGCCTCATGAGGCCAAATGAGAAACTGTTTTATTATGTCACCTGAAAACTGTCAAGGCAATCTCAAACTGAAAAGCTTCAACTAGTGTAGCAGCTACACATTATTTATTTATTTTCTGTTTTGTTGTAAGAAATTTAATGACAAAACAGCAACAGCCTGGACTGTGTTGCTTTATCAATATACTGAACAAGATTTGGTCCGAGGGAAAGCTATAAATAAGGGGGTGATCAAAAAGTTTCCATTTGAGGGAATTGCTGCAATGTACATGCAACTTAGCGCGACTCCGATGTGTGTAAACAAGCACCAAGGTGGAGACAAGGGATTAGTGAGGCATTCATACATTTTTCACCTGCATGCATTAATGCAGAAATGTGAACAATGACAACCACTGGTACATGTGCATCAGAGAATAAAAAATGTGTACGAAGCAGCACGTCTGTTGAAAAAACCAATGTGGAATGGTGCACGAAGTTCCATGTTGCTCACAATTCTACACAAGATGCCTGTCAATCTGGGCATCCAGCCTCATACCTTACACCAACTCAACTTGGCAACACTCAAAACACCTATCCTATACCCCTGATCTCTTCCCATGTTGTTATCATTCCTTTAGTCTCTTAAAAAAGCCTTAAAGGATTGACAATTCCTGCTGGACAAGGATGTGAGCAGGCAGCTACTGACTTCTTCACGCAGCAGGATACAGTGTTTTACCAAATGGTTATCTTCAACCTGGTGCGTCAGTGGAATGATTTCCTCAATGCTTGTGGTGATTTTGCCTGACTGGCAAACAAATTCTGGGCTATATGGCCTTTAAAAAGAAACTTTTTGATTGTACATTATACAAATAATGTATTTTCTGAAATTATTATACAATTCTACACAGCTATTAAGGCATCAGATATGAGGGTGTATTGATAAGTCCACGAATCTTTAAACAAAATAACATTGTTTTCCCAAAAATGGTTACATGATTCTGCTTGTTGTCAGATGTTATTTGCTGCACCCACCTTGCTGACATCTTTCTCATACGAAACCAGTAGTGCAGAATATTATTTACCTGTTCACTTGAGATAGATGTTTAAGATTTAACCCATGTTGTAGATTTTTACTTCTTAGTCTTACGTGACAATATCTTGAACATTGTTCACTATTTCTTCTGTTACGACCTCAACTGATCATCCTGTGAACTTGGCATCTCTCATGTTAGTACAGCCACATCAAAATTACATGAACTATTGTGAATCATACCATGTGACGATGCTGAGTCTCCAGAATACTTTCTCAGCTTTTCTTCCGCTTCCATCACCTTATGAGGCGAAAACAGTGTTTTATCAGAACAAAAAGCAATACATAGCTACTACTTTTAGACACTCTCAATAATGCTCTAAGAAATAGATGACAGCAAATTTCTGTGACCACTGCCAGCATGACAGCCCTTTGTAAGCTGTGGTCTTCTGTAGAAGATTATTCTTTCCTGTTTAGTACCAAACTCTTCCAGTTCTGAATTATTCTCCGACACCTTCGTCTTATCTTAGCTTTGGTCTTTCTACTCTCCTGGTTTCTTCAGGCACTGGGTTGAGTATTGTCATAATCATTTTGTCACTAGCTCTCAGTAGACATCCTGCCCATTCCAGCCCTTGTAATCTTAATGTAGATGACAATGTCTGGTTTCCAGAATGAGATTTTCATTCTGCAGTGGAGTGTGCCCCGAGTTCGAGTCTCGGTCCGGCACACAGTTTTAATCTGTCAGGAAGTTTCAATGTCTGGTTTGTTAAATAGATTATATAACACATAGTTCCTCTAATCACCATATTCTTCGACTGGCCCGAGAACCCAAGATCTTTCTTTCACATAGACCCAGTTGCTTCTCATCAAATTTCATTAATGCACATTTTTTCCATCACTGTACGTTAACTCAATCTACTCTTCCATCAGCAGCCTCTGTAAAGGTGTGGGTCAATCCATACCAAGTGGTCCAAGGAAAAAATAATTGGCTGCTTGACCAACTCAGAAAAATTTTATATTTGCTGGGTGAATTCTCAAATGTTTAGTAGTCACATAAATATCATCATCATCATCATCATCATCATCATCATCATCATCATCATCATTATTATTATTATTATTTAAGACTGATTATGCCTTTCAGCATTCAGGATGGAGCATAGCCGCCTTATAAAATTCCTCTATGATCCCCTATTCAGTGCTAACATTGGTGCCTCTTCTGATGTTATACCTATTACTTCAAAATCATTCTTAACCGAATCCAGGTACCTTCTCCTTGGTCTGCCCCCAACTACTCCTACCCTCTACTGCTGAACCCATGAGTCTCTTGGGTAACCTTGCTTCTCCCATGCGTGTAACATGACCCCACCATCTGAACCTGTTCATCCTGACTGCTACACCTATAGAGTTCATTCCCAGTTTTTCTTTGATTTCCTCATTGTGGACACCCTTCTGCCATTGATCCCATCTACTAGTACCTGCAATCATCCTAGCTACTTTCATATCCGTAACCTCAACCTTGTTGATAAGGTAACCTGAATCCACCCAGCTTTCGCTCACATACAACAAAGTTGGTCGAAAGATTGAACGGTGCACAGATAACTTAGTCTTGGTACTGACTTCCTTCTTGCAGAAGAGAGTAGATCGTAGCTGAGCGCTCACTGCATTAGCTTTGCTACACCTCGCTTCCAGTTCTTTCACTATGTTGCCATCCTGTGACAATATGCATCCTAAGTACTTGAAACTGTCCACCTGTTCTAACTTTGTTCCTCCTATTTGGCACTCAATCCGTTTATATTTCTTTCCCACTGACATTACTTTCGTTTTGGAGATGCTAATCTTCATACCATAGTCCTTACATTTCTGATCTAGCTCTGAAATATTACTTTGGAAACTTTCAATCGAATCTGCCATCACAACTAAGTCATCCGCATATGCAAGACTGCTTATTTTGTGTTCACATATCTTGATCTCACCCAGCCAGTCTGTTGTTTTCAACATATGATCCATAAATAACATGAACAACAGTGGAGACAGGTTGCAGCCTTGTCTTACCCCTGAAACTGCTCTGAACCATGAACTCAATTTACCGTCAACTCTAACTGCTGCCTGACTATCCATGTAAAGACCTTTAATTGCTTGCAAAAGTTTGCCTCCTATTCCATAATCTCATAGAACAGACAATAACTTCCTCCTAGGAACCCGGTCATATGCCTTTTCTAGATCTATAAAGCATAGATACAGTTCCCTGTTCCACTCATAACACTTCTCCATTATTTGCCGTAAACTAAAGATTTGGTCCTGACAACCTCTAAGAGGCCTAAACCCACACTGATTTTCATCCAATTGGTCCTCAACTAATACTCTCACTTTCCTTTCAACAATACCTGAGAAGATTTTACCCACAATGCTGATTAAAGAGATACCTCTGTAGTTGTTACAATCTTTTCTGTTTCCATGTTTAAAGATTGGTGCAATTAGTGCTTTTGTCCAGTCTGATGGAACCTGTCCCGACTCCCAGGCCATTTCAATTATCCTGTGTAGCAATTTAAGACCTGACGTTCCACTGTATTTGATGAGTTCCGACTTAATTTCATCCACCCCAGCTGCTTTATTGCACTGCAATCTATTGACCATTTTCTCCACTTCCTCAAATGTGATCCTATTTCCATCATCATTCCTATCCCATTCTACCTCAAAATATGAAACATTGCTGATCGTATTTTCACCTACATTGAGCAACTCTTCAAAATATTCCCTCCATCTGCCCAAGGCATCCACAGGATTCACCAGCAGTTTTCCTGACCTGTCCAAAATACTTGTCATTTCCTTCTCGCCTCCCTTTTGAAGACTGCTAATTACACTCCATAATGGTTTTCCAGCAGCTTGACCCATAGTCTCCAATCTCTTTTCCAAAGTCTTCCCAAGATTTCTTCTTGGATGCTGTAATTATCTGTTTGGCTTTGTTTCTTTCTTCAACATAACTTTCTCTGTCTACTTGAGTTCTAGTATGTAGCCATTTTTTATACAACTTCTTTTTCCTTTTACAGGCTGCCTTGACTGTGTCATTCCACCAAGCTGTTTGCTTCATCCTACTTTTACACACTACTGTTCCAAGACATTCTTTAGTCACTTCTAGTACTGTGTCCCTGTACCTTGTCCATTCCTTTTCCAATGACTTTAATTGACTACATTCAACTAACTGGTACCTTTCTGAGATTTCTGTTATGTACTTGTGCCTGATTTCCGTATCCTGAAGTTTCTCCACTCTTATCCTCGTACATATGGACCTGACCTCCTGCACTTTCGGCCTCACAATCCCAATTTCACTGCAGATTAAATAATGATCAGTGTCATCAAAGAATCCCCTGAATACACATGTATCCCTCACAGCCTTCCTGAATTCCTGATCTGTTATTATAGAGTCAATGACAGATCTGGTTCCCCTGCCTTCCCAGGTATACCGGTGAATGTTCTTATGTTTAAAAAAGGAGTCTGTGATTACTAAGCCCATACTGGCACAGAAATCCAAGAGTTGTTTCCCGTTCCTGTTGGCCTCCATATCCTCTTCAAATTTACCCATAACCTTTTCGTACCCTTCTGTTCGATTTCCAATCCTGGCATTAAATCACCCATGAGCAGAACACTGTCCTTGTCCTTTACTCTAACAACTACATTACTGAGTGCCTCATAAAAACTGTCCATCTTATCTTGATCTGTCCCTTCACAATGCGAATATACTGACACAATCCTAATTTTCTTGCCAGACACTGTCAAATCTATCCCCACCAGTCGTTCGTTTACATACCTGAAATATTTTTTGAAAAAATTTATTGTTTATTATTTTGAAATGGCTACCGTAATTTTTCCAGGCCGCATGCACTTTCTGTATTTGCAAGCATCTACATTTTTTACAATTATTCAGTAGCGGATTGTCCTAAGCCTTTTATATAAAATGCATTAAGTTCAACACACACTGGGCTACAAATTAACATCATTATCACTTAGCTGAATGTGTTCTTTAATAGATTTTTAATAGTTCAAAGTTATCAGCCACAAATTAAGAAAACTCAAATTTTGAACAGTAGTTTTCCAAAGAAAGATTAATTTCTCAGCTTTAATATTTTCTCTGCTATTACATTGTATAGTATAGTTACTTTTTATAGAGTATCAATGGTGAGCAGATTACACTTAAAAAATACACTATTTAAAAAAAAAATGGATTTCTTTTAATTTTTCCAATTTGTGGTCTGCAATATCTTTGTTGGTGGACCAGATAAAAATCTGAAAATTTCACAGTTAATAGACCTTTATGACATCAAACTTCACTATAAATTTAAACTTTGAGATTCAATTGGAAGTTATGGAAAAAAAATTACAAACACGAGTCAAAAATATGTTTTCTAACATCTGCGATATCTAGGCTTATGGAATAAAATATATCAGTTACTGTATATAATTTAATCATATCTATGATTACTTACTTTTTTATTGAAAATAAGCCTACTAATTACATTATATTGTTCTATTGTTATATGTTTTTAGTACATCACTCATTGAACATTTGAGAAATTTGTCCACTCAGTTTGGGTGTTAGATTATAAGTTCGCCCAGTCACAGTTGTTAATTCCATGGGAGACAGCATACTTATTACACTTTTATGTGGCATCCAAACTTGATCCTTCTCAATTATTTTTAAAGATGCCCTTGGTCCTGGAGGCTGATAAAATACAACATGTACATCTTGGTTTTGACAGTCAATATTATCAACTTCGCCAATCCACCACTGTTCATCGTAAACACAAGCCACTATGTCTTTATTTTGAAGAACCAGTTGTACAAGTTTTCGACACTGATGCAGTTCACTACCAGGCGAAGTTGAAGTGATCTTACACTTCAATAAGTTGTGTGAATGGGGTACAAAACAATGAAAAGATCGAGTGCCTTTAATCTTCTGACAAGTGTTGTACCTTTCCTTTAAGATACCTCATAGACGTCTTGTATTTCCTCACATTGTACAAAAACATAGGTAATTTCTCCGATATGTTTTTTACAGAATTCTAACATTTCTTGAGGTGTTATGATATGATTGTCATCGGTCCGCTGCAGACTTGCTTTTGTGAGAGCTTGCAGTGTTGTACCCCCGACACCATCACAAGCATTCTTTCCATGGCATGAAGTGAAGAAGTGCCAGTCTACATCAAACCCAAAATCTTTTTATGAAAGTAGATGTTAATAATTTTTTTGTTTTGTTTTTATATTGACTTGCTGCACCGTCCGAAACGTAAATCAGTTTTTTTATGGAAGTGTGGTGCTGTTAAATGTAGTTTGTTAATTTTAGTTGAAAAATGTGCACTACTGAAGTGTTGTGTTTAAGGTAGTCACTTATGACAAAAAAGCTTTGGCTCATTAGTTTATCTTATTCTTTATAATAGAATACAAATGGATAAACTGTGGTCTGTTTGTTTACCCAGTGGTTCCCTTGTACTTCATCTTGAACAACAAAGGAATTATTTTCCAAAAAGCTGGTGGAGGCTCTGTAATGGTGTGTGTATTTTATACTGTCAGGCATCAAATCATCATCTTTGGATTCTTCAAACATGTCAAGTAAGTCAAGAGCACAAATAAGACAATAGTTGAAGAATTTCCCTCTGATTCTTATTCTGTACAATTTGCTCAGTTACATGTGGAAGGCCACATGAAATAAATAAATAAATAAATAAATAAATAAATAAATAAAATAAAAAAATATAATATTATGAGCTTTCTACAATTAGATACAGAATAGATATGACACATCAATGCCAAAAAGAAACCAGCAATTTGAGCATGATCTCTTGTCAAAGTCACAGCCTTATCAACCTGCCCTTGTATCCTGATAAGTGGTGAGAAGATAAAAATAGACAAATAGAACGAACTCTGAAGAAGATTGCATTATTTAAAAGTTTTATGAGAGTGCAAACTTCTATCCACATTCATATGAATTTATCTTAAGGAGCTCTCATATTTAAATGAATGTCATACTGAAATGCTGTAGTGCAGTTTTCTGGCAAGGACACAATTGCTATCTGACACCAATAAAGAACCTCAACATACCAACCATACACATCTCTCTAATTCAATAGAGGACTCTGAGTTTAGTTTCTCACCCTGTAATAATCATGTAATTGTTTATTTAACCAAAAATTATGTACATAACAAAATGTTAAGCAAACAGTTGCATAAAACAAATTTAAATTCTTTACTGCTTTGGGCACTTAATGCCCTTCTTCAGAAGGTTATATCTATCACACTATTTGTGAGTGTCAAGAATAAGTGGCATATAACAAAATGTCATGGTCTTGTAGTCCACATGATCATGACATTTTGCTGCATGGCTCTTATTGCTGACACACACAAATAATGCCATAGGTATAACCTTTTGAAGAAGGCCATTAAGAGGCCGAAACCAATAAAGAAATTAAATTTCTTTTATGCAGTTGGTTGTTTATTATTTCATTATATATGACTACAGTTGCTGAAGATGGGTAAAATACTAAAATTAAGTATTTATTAATGATCACAAAGAAAAATGTTTACTTAACAACATTGTACAAGGCCACTACTTCAGAACGTTTTACATCTCATCACACAGTTTTGAATAGTACTTGAAAGAATTTATGGAAATAATTTCAATGGCAATGTATCTGAGTAATTACTATAAATTTTTAATGTTTAATGCTATCTGCTTCTTCATGGTTGTCTTCCTAACAATGACAAAGAATATAATGAAACAGTCACGGTCTAACTATTTTTAGATCCATTAATATTCAATGAATTTGATACCAAATGCAACAGTGTGTTATAACTATTATGGTCAAATGTCCTGTTGAAATAGATTTAGATAAAATATAAAGTCATCATCAACCAGATGATTGGTTTGAACACTACTGTGCTATACTAAGCACAGTCCTATTGGAGGAAGCAGGATGACGTGGCTTGCAGAAAATGGGTGTAGGAATAGTGTTCCTTCAACATCTGAACTAATCCTGCCGTAAGGGACCTACATTTTAATGCAGACTTTAAACAAATTATTGCTAGAGGTGAATGAAGTGATAAAAAAATTCTTGGCACTGACTGAGATTGAACCCTGGAACTTTGAATCTGTAGTGTGGCACTTAGCCACCGAGCCACAAGAGGCATAGATAAATAAAATAAAAGTAGTGTTAAGATAATCATGAATGATGACTTCATCAAAATGTTTGGACAAAGTTTACAAGACTAACTGTGAGAAGACATCAATTAAGTAGTCATTGAAGATGATAAATTTAATTCCTCATTGATACAACATACTAGTACATACTAGTTTCCTGTTAACACTGGCGAGAATAAACTAATACAAAAGTGGTTAGTAATTTGAGTCAATGTTTTGTATCCCAGGATGAGAGAATTCAATTTTCATGACTAACTACAATTGAGAACTAAAACTTCATTACAAGCAGTGCTGTTACTGTTCATTTCATCTAAAGTACACTGAAGAGCCAAAGAAACTGGTACACATGCTTAATATTGTGTAGAGCCCCCATGAGCATGCAGAAGCGCCACAACATGATGTAGCATGGACTCGATTAAAGTCTGAAGCGGTGCTGGAGGGAATTGACACCACGAATCCTGCAGGGCTGTCCATAAATCCGTAAGAGTACGAGGGAGTGGAGATCTGTTCTGAACAGTATGTTGCAAGGCATCCCAGATATAATCAATAATGTTCACATCTGGGGAGGTTGGTGGCCAGCAGAAGTGTTTAAACTCAGAAGAGTGTTCCTGGAACCACTCTGTAACAATTCTGGACTTATAGGGTATTGCGCTGTCCTGCTGGAATTGCTCAAATCCATCGGAATGCACAATGGACATGAATGAATGCAGGTGGTCAGACAAGATGCTAATGTACATGTCACCTGTCAGATGTATCAGTGGTCCCGTATCACTCTAACTACACACACCCCACACTGTTACAGAGCCTCCACCAGCTTGAACAGTCCCCTGCTGACATGCAGAGTCCATGGATTCATGAGGTTGTCTCCATACCCATACACATCCATATGCTTGATAGAATTTGAATGACACTCGTTTGACCATGTAACACATTTTGTCATCAACAGTCCAGTGTTTGTATTGATGGGCCCAGGCAAGGTGTAAGGCTTTGTGTCATGAAGGGTACATAAGTGAGCCTTCAGCTCTGAAAGCCCGTATCGATGACGTTTCATTGAAGAGTTTGCATCATGACACTTGCTGATGGCCCAGCATTGAAATATGGAGAAATTTGTGGAAGGGTTGCACTACTGTCACAGTCATAACTGGTCCCGTTGTTGCAGGATCATTTTCCAGTCCTGGCAATGTTGGAGATTTGATGTTTTACTGGATTCCTGATATTCACAGTACACTTGTGAAATGGTCATATGGGGAAATCCCCACTTCACAGCTACCTCAGAGATGCTGTGTCCATTCACTCATGAGCCGACTGAAATAGCACCAGTATATCAACTCAAATTAGTGATCTCAGGTTTGGATGTGGGTATAAAAAAAAGGAAGTATTATGGTTCCCTGGTGCTTCTAGAAAAGTATTAAAATTCTATACTGATTTTATAGACTACATCTTAGGCTATCTTTGCAATTTGATTATAGCCCATGGTTTATTTCAGTTGGTTGATTGGTTGGTTTGGAGTGAAAGGACTAAACTGCTAGGTTATCAGTCCCTTAAAGTTGTGAACCAGCAGTGGTCATCAAAGGGAGGATGGGAAAGGCACATCCTGGAAAGCCTAAATGTAACCAACACAATATATATATATATATATATATCACAGAGATAAAAGCCCAGAAAAAGACAGCACAGGCAAATGGTTAGAAGATCATTCATGACAAGACATTAAAACTGAGAAATAAAAAAGAATGAAGGAAATAAAAAGGTCTAAAGGGTAGAGTCCAGACCACAGAGCAAGGGCCGCCAAGAGACTCCAGGACAGGGGGAGGGGGGGGTGCTCGATGGCAGGGGCAGCGGTGGGAGAGGATCAGAAGACGGGTGCCCCACCAACCCCTCAGGCAGTCAATGAGGCCAAAAAGCCCTACATTACAGGGATGATGATGATGATGAAGATGATGATGTTTGGTTTGTTGGGCACTCAATGCACAGTCATCAGTGCCCGTATGAAGTCCCAATTCTTACACAGTCCATTTTTTTCACAATTCAATCTAGATGCTGTCACAAATGAAGAAGAAGAAGAAGAAGAAGAAGAAGAAGATGATATAAGGACAACACAAACACCCAGTCCCCAGGCAGAGAAAATCCCCAACCCAGCCAGACCTTACAGGGATGTATATAAATCCCCTTTGCGGGCAAAACATAACATAAGGTCTGCCGCTGTGGCTTTGTCTGCTAGTACCAGACATACTGTGTCAGGAAGATTAAGATGCCATCTCACAGCAGAAAAATTAGAGCAGTTGACAAGTAAACAGGCTACCATCAGGCGGGCTCCACATCGGCAGTGAGGAGGATCCTCACATTGGAGAAAGTGGCCATAGGTCAGCCAAGTGTGGCCAATACAGAATTGATAAAGGACAGTGGATTCCTTGGGAGAAGCATGCAAGCAAGACTGCCACATAGTCATGGTATCCTTAATCATTCTTGGTTTGTTTGGGGAGACAATTCTGGGCTCCAGACTTTTAGCAATAGATGATGTATAAACGATTGAAGGTCTGATTCCGGGACCCCATTTCCAAAGTCGGTATCCTGGTGATCACCTTGGCCAACCAGTCAGCTCATTCATTTCCCAAAATCCCAATATGACCGGGAGTCTAAACAAAATCAACTGGTCATCCAGGATGATGGACGTCAGAGACAAGATCCTGGATACCCGTAACCAGTGGGTGAGGAGGGTAGCACTGGTCTATAGCCTGAAGGCTGTTAAGGCAGTCGCTACAGATTAGAATACTGTTGCCAGTGCAAGAATGAACATTGATAAGGGCTAGTTTAATGCCATCAATTCAGCAGTGAAGATACTGCAGCAGTTTGGCAGAGAGTGGAGCTAACTGCACTGTGCATGTGTGTATGGAAAGCCTGTTCGTTCATCGACTGTTTGGCAATAGGCCAAAACCACTTCAAAACCTGAATATAGCTCAAGGACAGCAAAGAATTAGTGGTGAAAAATCGTGGAGTCAATGGAATCTTTTGGACCAGAGGGAACTTTGAGACAAATCTGAGATTGGGACACAAGCCTTGGGAGCAGACGTGGTTTCTTCCTGACCAGACATGACAGTGGAAGAAGTTGTAGTTCCAAACAGAGACACTGGAGGCGTGCAGTAATTGCAAACCCAGTTCTGAGTTGTTGTTGCTGTAGGAGGTGGAGCTCCCTTCCAGGGAAAGGAACACGGTAGTTGGGATGTTCGGGTAGCTACAAATGTGTATAGTGTAATTCAGCAGCTGTTGTTGGCATCTGATTGGTAATGGAAGGACCCCAGCCTCAACTAGTAGGCTATTCACTGGGCTAGTTCAGAAGGTTCCTATCCCAAGTTGGACACCACAATGATGAATCGGGTCCAGTATCCGCAATGCTGAGGGTGATGCTGAATCATATGCAAGACTCCCATAAGAAAGAAGGGACGAAACCCAGCTTTCTAAATCAACATCCCAGCTAGTGTTACTGGGCAGCTAAGTGTGTTGAGATGTTGCCAGCATTGCACATAAGTTGGCAAAGGTGGGGAAGCCATGTCAGCCAGAAATCTAAGACCAGTCCCAAAAAGTGGTACATCTGAACTACAAGAATAATATTTATCATCTAGGTAAAGCTCTGGATGTGGGTGTCCAGTACAACAGTGAAAAATTGCACGACATAAGTCTTGGCAGCTAAAAACCGAAAGCCATGGGTGAGAGCCCATGACTGTGCCTTTCGTACGGTGCTCTGTAAATGACATTCAACAACACCCATATTAGAGGAGCAATAATAAAAGCAAAAAACCTCAGCATATAAGGAGGCAATACTGAAGGACCCACAGCCATCGCTAGACCATGGACGCCCACCAGAAATAGAGGGGCACTCAGTACAGAGCCCTGCGGGACCGCATTCCCTTGGATATGGGGAATACTGAGTGAAGCATCCACTTGAACCCAGAACCTACTGTGCAACAAGAAGGCCCTGAGATTCGAGGAGCCAATGCAGCCACTTGCTCATCCTCTGTTCAATCAATTTAGAGAGGATGTTGGTAAGGCTGATTGGGCAATAACTGTCCACCTCTAGGGGGTTCTTAGACGGTTTCAGTACCAGAACTATCATGCTTTCTTGCCACTGAGATGGGAACACATCCTTGTTGCCGATCTGATTTCAGCATTTGGCTGTAGATGCAATGTGGCAGGGGCCGTATCAGGGCAATGGGCTAGGGCACTGGAGAGTTCCCATTCATTGGATGGAGCATTATATTGCTCCAGGTGGTGGGTAATAAAAGATAAGTGCATTTGCTACACCTGCTGCTTTACGAGATGAAAGATGGGGTGGTAGTTCTCAGACGCAGATGCGCAAGTATAATGCTCCGCAAAATATTCGGTGACAGCATCTGGGCCAGTATAAACAGCACCAACTAAAGAAATACTTGGTACTCCTGCAGGGGTTGTAAGCTGTACATGTGTTTGACCTTTGCCCATACCTGTGATGGAGAGCAGCTGCGCTGATACTGCCTTACGATGGGGAGCTAAGGATGACAGCAAAGGTGAACCCATTCCAGTTAGCATTATGGAGAATCCATTTGGGTGGGCGTCCAGTGGAGCAATGCTGAGGGAGGGACAGGAAAATCAGAAAGTGGTTGATACAACACAAGTCATCATGGACTCTCCAGTGGATAGATGATAGAAGACCAGGGCTGCAAATGGAAAGATCTATGGTTGAATAAGTTCTCTCTTGCACATTGTAGTGTGTGGGTGCACCAGAGTTCAAGAGGCAAAGGTCAAGCTGTGCCAGTAAAGTTATGACGTCTTTACCACGGCCAGTGATCACTGTCCCACACCATAAATGATTATGGGAGTTGAAGTTGCCAAAGGCTAAGAAATGTGGGGGGAGTTGAGAGAGTAATACAGACAGTACATCCTGGGACACATCACTGGGAGAGAGACAGAAACATTACAGATGGTAAAATCCTGATGTACCCTTACCTGAACAGCCACAGCATCCGAAGGTGTATCAAGAGGCATAAGGTCACTATATATATATATATAGTTCAGAACATATGCACAAACTCCACCCAATACCCTATCATAGTCGGTGCAATCCTTAAAATAACCTCACTAGCCACAAAGTGCAGGAGTCATCAAAGTCACTGGAAACCAGGTTTCCTGGATGGCAATAGAGAATGCAGGGAAAGTGCTTAAAAGCTGCTGTAGCTCAACCAGGTAGTGGAAAGATCTGGTACAATTCCACTGGAAGATCACACTGCCTGAATACTGTGGAGGCATGAAGTGGCTGGATGGGTTTGGGTAGAGGAGGGAGGCAGGTTATGACCCAGTGTCATGTGCTGCCACCAGTTGAGACATCAGGGGATCTACTGGCATACGTAGGTAGGTTGGTCAGTTGATTTTGGGGAGGGGATCGAACAGCGAGGTCATCGGTCTCATTGGGTTAGGGAAGGGTAGGGAAGGAAGTCAGCTGTGACCTTTCAACGGAACCATCCTGGCATTTGCCTGAAGTGATTTAGGGAAATGATGGAACACCTAAATCACGATGGCCAGATCGAGTTTGAACCGTCATCCTCCCAATTGCGAGTCCAGTGTGTTAATCACTGTGCCATCTCGCTCGGTCACTGACAGAGGTTCTGTGGCACATTGCCTGCGCAAATCTGGTGCCTCAGGAGCCACTGGGATCTCCACCTTGGACACAGAAGGAAAGAGTATGTGCGGAGTCCAGTGGCGTGGTGGCCACCGGAGTGTTCTCCTCCTTAGATGATGATGGCACGAAAGGTTTCCTTGAATTTGTTTCAGGGACGGAGGGAGAACGAGAAGTCCAACATCTGCAGCCTGTGGTTCCTTCAGCCACCAGCTGGTCTCTGCGGACCAGTAGAAACTGTGGAAGGGGCAGTCCCAAGGGACCTCTTCCTAGCTAGAGAAATCAGAGAAGGATGAGGGGTCTCCAGCTGGGGGATGGGGACTGGTGTCCCCAGCAGGTGAAGAGCTAATGCTCCAGATGAGGGTGTGGTTGAATGACCAGAAGAGCCCCAACTGCCTGGGAGGTGGGCATTAGTGGGCGATTCTGAAAGCCCATTGTATGATGCGCAACAGAAGAAAGCACTGTCGGCAGAGAAGGTGACAACACTGTAGCTTTAATGTAAAATTCTGTCTTTTGTATGGGATACTTTTTTTCTGGCTTCATGATATGTGAGCTTGTCTAGGGTCTTATACTCCCAGATTTTCTTTCCATCCTTAAAAATGGAGCAATCTGGTGAGCTGGAAGTGTGGAGCTTGCTGCAGTTTACACAGATGGGGGAAGGGGCACAAGGAATGTTCATGTGCAACAGACGTCCACAGTCCCTGCGGACAGGGGTAGGAATGAAACAGGAAGACATATATCTGAACTTAATACGCCTGAAGCACCTCATAGGAGGGGGAACTTAATATTTCATGTCACACCAGTAGACCATCACCTTGATCTTCTCAGGCAATGTATCACCCTCGAAAGCCAAGATGACGGCCCCAGTAGCAACTCTTGTTTTTCCTTGGTCCCCTATGGACACAACAGATGAAATTCACGCCCCATCACTCCAAGTTGGCCCGCAGCTCATCGTCAGATTGCAGAAGAAGATCACGGTGAAAGATGACACCTCGGACCATATTGAGGTTCTTGTGAGGAGTGACAGGCACAGGAATGTCTCCCAGCTTTTCACAAGGGAGCAGCACCTGTGACTGTGCAGGAGATTACATTTTAATTAGGAGGGGACCACTCTTCACCTTAGAGTTCAGCAAAAACGAATCGCTTTGTGGCCAAAAAGGTGTCCCCGTCTGTCCTGGTACAGACAAGGTATTGGGGGGAGTATTTTTCTTCTTTAGTCCTACATTCCTCCCATGGCATGGGCAAGGAAGGGAACATGTTGGGATTTTATTTCGTTGCATCATATGAGCCCTTTCCATTTGGAGAGACTGCTGGGGCTGTGTGACCACCAGCAGGAGAAAGTTTAAATCACTTCATGTGCGAACTACCCGCCATGGTGGCATCCACTTCGAATGGGTGTTCCCCCATGGGCCCAATCCAGCCTCAGCAATGGCTACCTGGCCAGTAATCTGTTGCTGGGAGTCACCATGCCCCAGTCAAGATGGGTACATACTCCATGCCATACATGGGGAGTGTGCAGCACAGGCACCAACAGTGTAATCTGTGCAGGGTCATGAGGCTACTACCACTGTGCAGGTACTTGAAAACCCAACCCCAACCCCTCCCCCCCCCCCCCCCCCCCCCCATAATGGGATGGCTACTGGGCTGGATTTTGGATGTACTACAACAGCAGGAAGAAAGGGTGCCAGGGTCAACTTTCACTACACAACACGCACTTCTGTAAAGTTTGGAAAAGATGGCAGGTCAAACCCAACAATGGGGACCAGATAATCATTAATGGAAGGTGAAGATAGTGCTGGGAGTGAAACTGGAAATCATGACCAAAATCGTGAACCAAGATGAAGCAGAGTCTGCACCAAAAGGACCATCCGATGGATAAGTCAGAGGAGGTAAGAGATAGTTGAATGGTAGGCTTGCAACACAGAAAGAGGAAGTAGTGCTGCAAAGGTTGCAGTCCTGTGGTAGCCAAGCACATATTCACCAAAGAGTGGGGGTGGTGTATTTCCTGGAAGAATGTAAAATGCTGCAATACAGCCCATTTATAAAAGGGGAAAATAAGCAAATAACATCTAACTATGGACCCATCTCAGTCCTCCTCTTTATGTGTTAAAAAAACTGAGACAGTATATTACAACAGAATTCTAAACCTCTTTTCTGACGATATCTTGTTGATGAATTCTTAGTTTGCTTCTTCAATAAAGATCTCACAAATGTAACTCTAATGGACTAAAACAATAAAAATTGGCCTGATGTCATTTTCTATGCCCCTGCTGAAACCTTGGATCATGTGAATCATAACATTTTATTTCTACAAATAAAATATTATGTTTCTATTGGGACCTTACTTGTACAGCTGGAGTACTACATGTATGCCATTTGTTAGTGTTTGGGAACAAGAAGAAACTGCAACAAGACAAGACAAGCATGGCAATACCATGGGTGTGGCAGTAATTCATAACATAATTCACATAGTTTTGAGACAGCGACTATGGATGAATGGGCTGCCATATTACGAGAGTCGTCCACAAAGTAAGTTTCATTTCTGTTTCTATCTACAGCAGCACTACGATCGCAAATCTGAGCATGCGCGGCAGTTACTCTGACTCAAGGAGAAGACATGTACACCGTTTTCAGGTCACTGCTGCTAATGTGTGCTTTATAATGTCAGCCGTAACTGAAAATGCCACCGCATGTGGAATCAACTCTGTGATTCATTTTCTAAATTCAAAGAAAGTTAAACCAAAGGAAATTCATTGGCAAATCTGTGTGGTTTACGGAGTGATTCAATGGTTAGAAGATGGGTCAGACTGTTCAATGAAGGACGTGATCAAGTGCACAATGAAGAAACAAGTGGATGCCTGTCTGTGATTACTGATGAACTGGTTCACACAATTTAAGAGAAGATTAAGCACAACATAAGTTTACACTTAGTGCCCTTGCTATGGAAGTTCCACAAACCTCACAATCACTAATTCATGAAATTGTTCCTGAAAAACTGAAATTTTGAAAACTTTGCTCACGTTGGGTACCCAAAATTCTTACTGGAGAGAAAAAAAAGACAGATGGGCAGTGCACTTCAGTTTTTGACACACTACAATGAAGAAGGTGACAGTTTTCTTTCTCAGACAGTCACGGGAAATGAAACTTGGGTATTGTACAACACCCCTGAAACACAACGGCAATCAATGGAATGGAGGCACACTTCATCCCCAACGAAAGTTAAGCCTAAACAAATCTAGACACCTTGGAAAGTCATGTGCAACATTTTTTGGGACGGAAAAGGCATTTTGCTGATTGATTTCTTACCATGAGGCCAAACAATCAGTGCACATGGTTACTACGAGACCATTAAGAAATTGTTCCACTCAGCGGCATTTTCAATTACAGCTGACATTATAACAAAGCACTACAAAGCACATGTTGGCAGCAGCCTATACGTCTTCTCCTTGAGTCGGTGTAACTGCAGCACATGCTCAGAACTGCGATCATAGCACTGCCGCGGACAGTAATAAAAATGGAACTTAATTTGTGGACGACCCTCGTAAAATAGCACTTTCTTCTTCATTAAATGTGGTCTTGTATCTTTTGGTTATTTTTCCTTTTGCTTCATATTTGAAAAAATCATCACAATAATTTTTTCTGGACAATGGGACTGTCCTCACCTTGGCAGATTCACAAGGTGCAACCTATTGTTTTGATTGTTGCTTGGTATCCTGGGAACAATAATGTATGCAGATATCATCACCAGTGCCAACAAGTTGCAAAAAGTCCTTCAGATCATACTTAAATTGTACCAAACATGTGTTGTTTAGCATCAGCATTTGCCGCACGTATTGGGCTAACAATTTTTTCATTGCTAACTTATAAAGGTAATGTGAAACATTAATTGTCTTTCTTCTCTACAAACATATGGCCTCAACATATGGCATCCTGAGTGTTCCTTAGCAAACTCACATGTTCCAGCATGTTACAAATCATTGAACCATTACGTAACTGTTGTCCCTGATGGGGAAAGGCCACCATAAGCTGCATCCAATATGGCTTTTATCTCATCACACATTTCATCGTTCCAAAGCAAATGCATATCACTGAATGATACTGTGCTTTTCCCATCTCTCTCCTAAAACCAAGTAGCCCAACTTACTGAAATGGCTGTAAAATCTAGACTGCTTATAAATCAATGTTGATTAATATTCTGCCACTGCTTAACATATGGCAGCATGTGATAATACAATAATTTTAGCTAGCAACAACACTTGTATTCAAAGATTGGTTATTAAATTGTCCTTGTCTTTGTGATTTAGATAAATCACTTCATGTAAATGTTTTGCCAAGACAGCACTAATGTCCTTTCCTGGTCTTATCTAACTGAATTACATGTTTGTCTATAATAATTTTGTCATCAAATGGACATTAACTTAGGCCTTCTTCATGCCCTCCTTTCCTCTAGAATAAAAAAAATTCACAAAGGGGAATAGCAGATGCTGAGATAGGGTCTAACTGATGTCAGTAATGAACATTTCAGTATGTCCCTAGCAGCAAAATCTGTGTATGTTTATTGAGAAATAAGAACTGGAATATAGTAGCTCAGCTTATCGTCTTGCACTCTTTTTCAAAGCACACACAAAAAAACAATTACATTGCTCCAAACCTGTGACTGCCACTCCAGAGCTTCTGCTATAAGGTGAGCTTTTATGTTACTCACTTTATTGTATAATTTCTACATGCAACTACTGAGCATCACATTCTGTCAGAAAATTATTTAACTCTCATATGATTGATCAATCAGTATTGATGGTGAATTTTTACTAAAACAACTCTTAGACAAACATATGAATGTAGGTATTCCTCAGGGTAGTGTAGCGAGTCAAATTCTGTTCGTAATGTAGGTTTATCAATGACTTTCCAGACAGTGTAAGACAGGGAGAAAAAGTTAGTTTTGTTAATGACAGCAAAATCATTATCAGAGATGAAAGCAAAAGCAAATTAAATCAACACATATGTCTATGATTAGGCAGTAACTAATAAGTTAACGTTGAACATAAGGAAAACAAACGTTATGCATTTCAGCATAAAGAGGAGAATTAAGTCTGTCAATGAAGCATAGGTGATAAATCCACAGATTTTGTAATTAACACAAAGTTTTTAAGGATGAATATTGATTGTCAGCTGCCATGGAATGAACACAAAGATACTTGCAAAAAGAATGTCATCTGCATGTTATGCTCTTAGAATGTTAGCATCAGTTCATAACAGCCAATGTCTTGTGGTGATGTACTATGCCTATGTACACTCAGTTTTTAGCTACAGTGTTGTGTAAAGGGCAGGCTGCTACTCACTACGTAGATGAGATGTTTAGTCACAGTCAGGCACAATTAAAAAGCTTCTTCTAAAGTGGAAACACAGAAACACACATTCACAAATCACACACACGAGCAATGCCTCTGCCTACTATGGCCAGACACTCAGTCACCAGAGACAGCCATTACATGCGTGTGATTTGTGCTTGTGTGAATGTGTGTGTGTTTTCTCCTTCAGTTTTGGCTGATAGCTAATATGTACAGAAGTCTTTTCTTTGTTCCTGTTTGTCACTCAGTGTCTCCTCTATATGGTAAGCAGCGATCAGTCCTTTTCACAATATTGTAGCTAAAAATTGAGTACATGTAGGCATAGTACCTCACAAGATATTGGCTGTTACAAACGTGTTACCACTCTAAGAGCATAACATGCTTATGACTTTCTTGCCAAAATTCTTTTCTGGGGATTGAAGGCACACAACAGAGACACAGTCTTAACTGCAGAAAAGGGTCATAAGAATAATAACTGGAAACAGTAGTCAGGCGCATTGTAAAGAGCTACTTAAAAAAGGCATACTTACTGCACCAAGTGATTACAAGTACATCTAGAAACCTGTGGTGCACACCAAGGAAAACATTATTAAATACTTCACTATTAGTTCTACACAAAATAATGGAACAAGAATAAATTTGGGATTACATTTGCCTAGGAAATGTGGTAGAAAAGTTCTGGTAAAATATAAATACTTTTGGATTAGAGGTGACTGCTCACTGAAAAGCAGAAGCATTCAGTTGCCAATAGGCTTAGCAAATGAGACAGTGCATCTGTTAGGAGACTGACCTCATATTCCAGACAGTGGAGTTGCTCTGTCCAGCCATCCCGATTTGGATTTTCTAGCTCAGTAAGGCAAACACTAGGACGGTTCCTTAATGAAGGCCACGGTCAATCACCTGACCTATCCTCATAGACTACCTGTCCTATTCTTATAAAGTATGTTATATATGCCGCCTGTTGTGTATTTTAAACTACTGACTTGCACTGTATTACCTTGACAAGTCCTATATCATTGTGAGATGATCCTTGGATGAATAAAGATAAATAAATAAATAGTAAGATAGCTCTGCAGCTAAGCAATAGACACACAGTGGAATTTCTAATTCCCTACAGATTCATCAAGAGCAATTTATGGTATTAATTCATGAGTGTTACAAATTTCCAGTTAAGAGACAAGTAACAATTACACAAATGGTCAATGAATTTATCAGTGTGTGTGTGTACTTTGTTGCTATTGATTCCTCTTTTCAAAAAGATATATTGCAACAATGCCATGAACATAAGACACAGAAACTATACTTTTCCACACAGAACACCTTTGACTGGTGCCCAACACTTATTTTAACTGTGTGGTTTCAAGACTTAAAAATGCCTAGTCAAAAATTTCCTAACTGAAAAGTTTTTGGCAACATAAATTTTTTCCACAATAATATTCTCACTCTCTTCAGCTATATTTGTTGTAATCGCAATTCCTTTAGAAAAGTGAGCTGCTAATCAAATGGTACTGGACTTGTTTACTTGTCTTACAGGTTTTCATAATCACTTCTGGTATGATCTGGAATGATTCCCAATCTACAGTTATGAAACGCACAGTATTTTTGAGAGCTGTCTGTGGTTGGAAAATTAATACTATGGTGGTCTGATACGGCAAATCCAGGAAAACTGTTTTTGCAACACTTTGTATCACCAGCTTTTGTTTTATTTAGGATGTAAAGTAGCCTGTGTGTAAGCATTACATTCTTGTGCTAATTAAATAGCAATGTATTGAACTAACTCCATGGCTGAATGCCCAAAATCTGAATGCTGCACAGAATTTGCAAAGCATATATGATTTCTGTCTTCAGTGACAAGTATTTTAATGTTTAGATGGCTGTCACATTGTCAAACTTATCATTTCCATTTTGAAAGTCCCTCGAAATGGCATCCGCCTGTTCTCCAGCCATCTCACTAATCAGAATTTATTTGATTTCGTGTAATGCTTGAAAACTAGATAATGATCTCGGTCATCACCAGAAATGACCCACAAACACATCTGTATATAAGACATCAAATTATATCTGGTCATTTTAAACTTGAAGTTCAAAAGATGGATTAACATTGCTATACTCCCTGATTTTACAAGTTGCTAAATTTATTTATTTTTTGCTAAATTTATTTCTCACATTGAGCTGCTGTGACAATATTTGTGACAGACTTTTTTTATCAGTCCTATGACTGGTTTGATGCAGTCCACCACCAATTTCTCTCCAGTACCAAACTCGTCATCTCAGAATAGCACTTGCAGCCTATGTCTTCAATTACTTTCTGGATGTATGCCAATTTGATCTCTGTGTTCCTCTAGAGTTTGTAACCTCTACAGCTCCCTCTAGTACCATGTCAGTTATTCACTGATGTGTTAACAAATGTCCTACCATCCTTCTCCTTCTCCTTGTCTATATTTTCCACATATATCTTTCCTCACTGATTCTACAGACAACCTCCTCATTCCTAATTTTCAACATTTTTCTGTAGCACCTTATCTCAAATGCTTCTATTCTCTTTTGTTCCAGTTTTCTCTCAGTCATACAATGCTGTGCTACAAACATATATTCTCAGAAATTTCTTCCTAAAATTAAGACCTATGTTTGATACTACTAACTTCTCTTGGCCAGAAATGACCTTTTGGTCAGTACTAGTCTGCTTTTTATGACCTCCTTGCTCTGCCTGTCATGGGTTATTTTGCTGCCTAGGTAGCAAAATTCTTTAACTTTATCTACTTCATAATCACCAATTCTGATGTTAAGTCTCTGTTGTTCTCATCTCTGCTACTTCTCTCTCCTTTCATCTTTCTTTGATTTACTCTCAATCCACATTCTGTACCCGTCAGACTGTTCATTACATTCAACAGATCCTACAATTCTTCTTCACTTTCACTGAGGATAGCAATTTCATCGGCAAATCTTAACATTGATGTCCTACCACCTTGAATTTTAATCCCGCTCTTGAATCTTTCTTTTATTTCCGTCGTTGCTTTATTGACGTATAGATTGAACAGCAGGGGTTAAAGACTACATCCCTATCTTACACCCTTTTTAATCCATACACTTTGTTCTTGATCTCCCACTCTTATTGTTTCTTGTACACGTTGTACATCACCTGTCTTTCCCTAACACTTACCCCTATTTTTCTCACAATTTCGAACATCTTGCACCATTTTACATTGTTGAATGCTTTTTCCAGGTCAACAGATCCTATGCATATGTCTTGATTTTTCCTTCAGTCTTGCTTCCGTTATCAACTGCAACATCAGAACTGCCTTTCTTGTGTCTTTAGCTTCCCTAAATCAAACTGATCATCATCTAACAGATCCTCAATTTACTTTTCCATCCTTCTGTACATTATTCTTGTCAGTAACTTAGCTGCATGAGCTGTTAATCTGATTGTGAAGTAATTCTACCACTTGTCAGCTCTTGCAGTCTTGAGAGTTGTGTGGATGATGTTTTTCCTAAAGTCTGATGGTATATCGCCAGTCTCATACATTCTACACATCAATGTGAATTGTTATTTTGTTGCCACTTCCCCCAAAGATTTTAGAAATTCTGATGGAATGTTATCTACACCTTTTGCCTTATTTGATTTTAAGTCATCCAAATCTCTTCTAAATTCTGATTCTAATACTGGATCCTCTCTCTCTTCCCCCTCATAACGGCCCTCAGTGTACTCTTTCCACCTATCTGCTCTGTCCTCTGCATTTAACAGTGGAAGTCCCATTGCACTCTTAATGTTACTGTCCTTGCTTTTGATTTCATAGAAAGTTGTTTTGACTTTTCTATATACTGAGTCAGCCCTTCTGATATCATTTCTTTTTTGATTTCTTCATTTTTTCATGTAGCCATTTCACCTTAGCTTACCTGCAATTGCTGTTCATTTCATTCCTAAGTGACTTGCATTTCTGTATTCCTGAATTTCGCCTGAACATTTTTATACTTCCTACTTTCATCAATCACCCGAAGTATTTCTTCTTTTACCCACAGTTTCTTCACAATTATCTCCCTTGTACCTACGTTTTTCTCTCCAACTTCAGCGATTCCCTTTTTCGCTTCAACTAAACTGCTTACTGAGCTATTCAGTATCACAGTATATATAGCCTCAGAGAACTTCAAGTGCATCTCTTCTTTCCTTAGTACTCCCTTATCCCACTTCTTTGTGCATTGATTCTTCCCAACTAGTCTCAAACTTCAGCCTGCTTCTTATCATTACCCAATTGTGATCTGAGTCTACATGTCTCCTCCCCTTTTGATTCTTGAACAGAGTATTCGCTATTACTAGCTGAAATTCGCAGCAGAAATCAATTAGTCTTTTTCCTCCTTAATTTCCAGTACCAAGTCAATATCTTCCCATAACACTTTCTTCTACTCCTTGCCTACAGCTGCATTCAAATCCTCCATGACTATTAGATTTTTATCTCCCTTTACATAGTGAATTACCCATTCAGTATCCTCATATACTTCCTCTGTCTCTTCATCTTCTGGTGCTACATCGGCATTTATATCTGAACTATTATTTTTGGTGTTTGTTTGCTGTCGATTCTGATGAGAACAGTCCTGTTACTGAATTGTTCACAGTAACTCACTCTCCTTTCTGCCTTCCTATTCCTAACAAATCCTCCTTCCATTATACCATTCTTTGCTGTAGTGGACATTACTCTATACTTGCCTAACCAGAAATTCTTGTCTTCTTTCCATTTAACTTCACTGGTCCCCACTGTACCTAGGCTGAGGCTCAGCATTTTCCTTTTCAGATTTTCTAGCTTCCCTAACATTTTCAGGCTTCTTACATTCCATGCCTGGACTCGTAGAATATTATCCTTTCAGTGGTTATTTAATCCTTTTCTCAAGGTCATCTCCACCTTGGCAAATGGGGGACTAGTCTGGAATTATCTGCCAATGGAGAGATCATCAAGAACTTTTACCGTTATAAACGATGTGTCCTGCAGATATATGTTGTGTGTCTTTAACACAGTAGTTTCCATTGCCTTGTGCATCCTCATGACTTAAGTCATTGCTGATTCTTCTGCCTCTTATGGACAGTTACCCACTCAAGGGAAAGAGTGTGTCTTGATTGGCAGAATGAGGGTTACTTCTTAAGCCAGAAGTCTTCAGCTACAATTACCGATGATTTTTATTCAAAATTTAAGCAGTGCAGGGTTCGAACCCACAACCAAGAACATTCTGATTACTAATCAAAGACACTACCCCTAGATCTCGGTGCACATAAACATTTTATGTAATAGTTGTGAGTATCTATTTCATGAAACATCTGTCTGCCTTGATAGCTCAGTGGTCAGCATAGCATAATACCATGCAAGGCGACTGGGTTCGATTCCCGACTGGGTTGCAGATTTTCTCCACTCAGGGACTGGGTATTGTGTTGTCTTCTTCATAATATCATCCTCATTGACTCACAAGTCACTGAAGTGGCATCAACTAAAAAAGACTTTCTCCAGGAAACTGGACAATCCGACGGGAGGTCCTAGCCACATGACATTTCATTTCATGAAACATCTGAAATGTTTGTCATAAGGATAAGATGGAGGGGAGAAACTTTTTTCAAGTTGCCTGGTAACCAATTTAAGTTTTTTAATGAAAATGGATGGTGAGGATTTAAGACAGATTCTGCACGTTGTAGAGCTCAAATAAGCTTTACATATGCAAAGAGCTCTAAATTAGACTACCTCCCAAATATCTACATAAATTTTTAGCTCTTCCCAGCCCTTCCTCCCTCCCTCCTCAATGCTCACAGAAAAAGTTGAGGAGTCTGTTAGAGAAAGACATGCACGAAAATAACACACCATTCTCTCTTTTCACTTTATCTGTTCATGGGTATGGAGCATGAAAAGCAACACCAAGTGCTAATTCATGTGCCTCATTGTATGTCTCTCTAATCACTTCTTTAGGATACTACTTCTAGAATACAATGCTGGATTATTAAGTTATGAGTTCTTCAAGCAACTTGAGTTATCAACATGTAAAATGTCCATTTAGTGGTCAACTTCACAGAGGGTTTACCCCGCTCCAGTAATCTTTTAGTGAAGTGCCTACTATCTGTTCATAATGAAACAATAGAGCAGGTAAAAGAAATAAAGTTTTTTAGAATATGAACAGACAGCTCACTAAAAGGGAATGCACACAATGATAAGCTACTTAACAGAAAGGGCAGCTTTCACTATGCCTTAGGAGTAATCTGTTAAAGATGTGACTTAATTGCATGTAGATAAGTTTATTTTGCTCTAGTGAATTGAATTATATCTTACAGTATACCTCTTTGGGGTTATGTTTTTATGTTTCACAAATGAATCTTACAGATAATAGGAAAAGTATCACCCCACACCACTTTAAAACCAATATTCGACACATTAAAATATTTTACTAGTTCAGAGCCATTTATGTTCTTGATAAAGTCACATTCGTAAAAGTAGTAGTAGTAGTACTAATAGCAATAGTAGTAGCAATAATAATAATAATCTGCTTCTCTTCTAATAAAACAATAATATTCATTTCCACCACATTTGATCCCACAATAATATCCACCTAACAAGCCACAGGCTTGGCAAATGTAGCAGTAGTTTGAGATATAGGGAGAGCTTACTTTATAATAAAATGTCAACGATATTCAGGTAAGTCAGAGTAAGATTACACACCGTCTGTCCATCTATGGACAACACCTGAAGCATTAAAACCACAATCTTAACTTTTCTCTATTTTTTATTAATCCAGTCTCCAAACTTTTTGGACTGAAAGGATGAATTAAATTGTTTTGCATGTAGCACATTTGTATGTATGTATTTATTTATTTATTGATAAGATAGATCTGAGACAAAACAGCTGTTCTGATCCTGCTACATGTAATTACTTCATGATGCCATACATTATAATGTGTTTTAAATGTTAATACCAATAAATAATCATTTTACTTCACATGGTCATTCTATTTTGTATGTTTTAATGGATACTGTGAGGTATTTCTGTCACTTCATTGTTTCATATGTTATTTTAATTATGGGGAGTCAAAGAGAATCTTTGCCCTCTCTCTTTGCATAAAATCATATATGTAAAACTAAACTTCATTTCTCTGTTAACTGACCACAACTTCATCCTCTCCCTGCAGTATCAAACTGTGAAAGTATTAGAAATGTACACTGTGATAGTATTAAAAATACTAGCCATTAAGTTCAATTTTGAAAATCTGAGCTGCCACTTCTCCTTTGAGTAGCTTTTCAGTCATCCACACAAGCTCAAGTGGACCATGTTTCAGTCAATCCATCAGAATAATTCCTTAGTTGTGTTGGAGTTTGAAAGTAGGTCCGAATTCTGATCAGCATTTGTCTGCTATCATTTTGGTTTTCTGGGGGCTTCCTAAATCTTGACAGTAAACACTGGGTTGATTCCTTTGCCGAAGCTAAAGTTAATATTGTTCCTCATCTCAGTCCATCCATCTCTAATGTCATTGTTCAACAATGAACAATAAACTCCAATCTTCCTCCCAAATGTTTCATTTCATTAAAATGCTGTCATTTGGCTGCAAAGTGCTTTGTAATGAATGTTTTGACTTGAAGCCACTACACACTTTGCAAGGAGTGGTTTCTATTATGACAGGTTAGTAGAGAGTGAATGCTCAGTTGTAGAGGACAACCTTATTGTGTTGGTGAAGGTTTCACTATCCTTGAACTGGGGACAGACCAAGAGGTTGTCACTTGCTTGGACAGGTGAAATTTGGACCTATTAATATGTTATGTACACTAAGCTTTACATGGAGCATTCAATGAAAATTTGACAAGAGTGTATCTGCCAAAAGTATTATGGAGTGACAGACAGGCAAAATAAACTATTATCTTAAATAAACCACTAATGACAACAGTAACATCTTATAATGAGTACATATCTGAAATGGCAAATGTCATCAATAAAGACAGCCATTCTGCCCATAACCCTGTCCTCTCTAGTACAATGTTTTAATGAAAAGCATGTAGGTAATTTTAACATCTATTTCTTGCTGACACTTTCACATCCTGTTCTAGAAATGTAAATTGCTCCAGAATCTATTTATGCTCCATTGGAATGTGTGATTTACCTCGTCGTTTGGTTTGACTGAGTTTTGTCCTTTACTTTCTCTCTGCTAAGAGATGGTGATTCTCAGATAGAAGTAGGTGCAATAAATGATATCCTGATGCTTTCAATGGTGGCTTTAACTGGGTAAAAGTTTTGTTTATTTATACGGGGTATATCATAACAGTGAAAAATGACATATGTTAAAGCATACAATATTAGGAGAAAAAGTTCCAGTAAACTTTGATCTGCAAAGAAGCTGTTTGCAAGATAACTAAAAAAAAAGTACAACTATGAGCTGCTACTGACTTCAGTATGAAATGTGCTAGTGGTGGAAATGTAGCTGTGAGGGCATGTCATGAGCTGTGTCTGGGTAGCTCAGTTGGTGGAATATTTGCTCATGAAAGGCAGAGGTTCCAGGTTTGATTCCTGTTCTGACACAAAGTTTTAACCTTACAGAAAATTTCCATGGGCACTTCACCACAGTTAAATTCATTCTGAAAACAATCTCCTAAGCTGTGACTAAGTCATATTCTTTCTCCCAGGAGTTCTATTCCTGCACAGTATTAGGGAAACCTTCTTTGACATTTGGAAGATGGGAGATAGATACTGGAAAAAGTAAAGTTCGGAAGGTGGGTCGTGCCTGTATAGCTCAGTGGGTTGAGCATTTTCCCATGAAATGCAAAGGTGAGTCCCAATCTGGTAGATGATTTTAATCTGCACAAAGTTTAAAATCAGGGCAGACTCCACTGCAGAGTACAATTTATTCTGGCAACAATTGTGTATTTATATTTTTATTTGTAATTCTGCAAGCTCTTGCATATTCCAAGATTCTTGGAAAGCCCATTTGTAATGTTGTCCATTTTCGGTCCTTCTATACTTGGTCAATATGCAAACAAGTTTGATTTTATGATGAATCCTAACAGTTGGTAGAGTAAAGTTTGTTTTGAAATTAGTAGAAAAATGGATTGTCAATACCCAAAACTGATAATTTTTTTTTTTTTTTTTTTTTTTTTTTTTTTTTTTTTTTTTTTTACAAAAATGTCAACTACAAAACCTTAAATTTGCATTTTTGAGAAGAGAAAACTACACCCACATGACAGATTCTAACATACAAACAGCAAACCAATGGAAAATTAACATTGCAATTAAAAAGCCCAAGGACAGAAATACATGTTTCCAAGGTTAGTCAACACTCCAAAAGCTGTCATTACTAAACAACAAACACAACAACAAATCAATGGAAACCTCTTGCACGGGAACTTCAAAACTAACTGTTCTTCCAAGTAGAATCTCACCAAGTTATTTAAAACAAAATGCTCCATAGATCTATTTAAACTAATGAACAATTTGAATTCCCACCAAATCTTTCAGAAGCCCTGAACCTCTCAGTATTCCCTGACACTTCCCTCATTTTTTCCAGGTGAAATTATATTACAAGTTTTCCCATTTGAAGAGGAATGAGAACTTGCTGGTTCTCCTGATTGGTTGGTTGGTTGGTTTGTTTAAAGACGGGAGAAGGGACCAGACTACAAGGTCATTGGTCCCTTGTTCCTAATAAAACAATGCCACAAGTGCGAGAATAAAACCAAAGAAACATATAACACAAAACAGAAAGAACAGAAAAGCCAAAAGGGGAGGCAACGAACACTAAATGGAATAGAAGATGACAAGAAAACAACAGAGAGACACTAGAAACAGAAGAGAGTAAAACATGAAAGCAGATTACAGTGGCTGGCCAACCACAAGGATAAAAAGGGAAAGACAGCCACTCTGCAATACATTAAAACCTCCACCCTAAAAGCACTATGGTGGAGAACACAGAGGGACAAAGGACATGCACTAAAACTTACATCGAAGTATAAAACCCATTCTCACAGATAAAACATAAAAACTAAAGCTGCTGTGGAGGCACTGTCGCCCAACACTGGAGGTACGGTGCTGGGGAAGTTAAAAGTCTGCCGCAGAGCAGCTAAAAGTGGGCAGTCCAGCAAGAGGCGGACGACTGTCATTTGGGAGCCACAGTGACACTGGGGTAGGTCCTCGCGACAGAGGAGGTATCCATGTGTTAGCCACATATGGCCAATGCGAAGCGGCAGAGGACAATTGATTCCTGCGGTGTAAGACAGAACACAGGTCAGCTTTGGAGATGCCTATCTCCAGAAGCAGTTTCCGAGTCACCTGTTTGGCCAGCCTGTTGGCAAGTTCATTGCCGGGGATTCCGACGTGTCCTGGGGTCCACACAAACACCATAGAACGGCGGGACTGTTCCACGGAATAGATGGCCCCTGAATGGATGCTACCAGAGGGTGGCAAAGGTAGCACTAGTCGATAGCTTGTAGGCTCCTCAATGCGTCAGTACACGGCATGAGCGGATGTACTCAAGAGCATGAGATATGGCCGCCAGCTCTGCAGTGAAAACACTGCAGCCAACTGGCAAGGAGTGCTGTTCAGTATGTCCTCCATGAACATATGCGAAGCCTACATGACCATCAGCCATTGAGCTGTCGGTGTAAACCACTTCAGAGCCCCAGAACACGTCAAGAATCGAGAGGAAGTGACAGCGGAGAGCGGCGGGGTTAACGGAGTCCTTAGGGTCATGCAAAAGGTCCAGACAAAGCTGCCACCAGGGAGTACACCAATGACGCGGACGTGAAAGGACCGCAAGTAGAGGTGGTAAAGGGAAGGACTCCAGTTCTGAGAGAAAAGACTGCATGCGAACCGCAATTGTTAGCCCCGATCTGGGCCGCCGATGCGGCAGATGGACTGCAGCGGGTGGGAAAAGGAGATGGTAATTCGGATGTTCAGGGGAACTATGAACATGTGCTGTGTAACTGGCAAGCAGTTGCGCACGTCTGATCTGCAGTGGAGGGAGCAAGTGGAAGTTTTGCATACAAATCGGAAGTGGTCCCCGGAGAATCCACTCATACAATGTGGCAAGGATACAATGTCGCCAAGTCGTGTTGTATGCTTTACTTAAGTCAAAAAAGATGGCAATCAGCTGTTGCTGTCTGGAAAAGGCTGTTTGGACAGCAGACTCAATGGACACAAGATTATTAATGGTAGAGCGGCCCTGGTGGAAGCTGCCCTGACATGGAACCAGCAAGCCACGTGACTCCAGGACCCAACCCAACTGCCAACATACCATACATTCCAGCAGCTTAGAAAGAACATTGGTGAGGCTGATGGGCCGATAGCTATATACATCAAGTGGGTTTTTACCGTGTTTGAGCACCAGAATGGTGGTGCTCTCCCGCCATTGGGATGGAAAGACGCCACCTCACCAGATCTGGTTGAAGTTGACGAGAAGATGTTGCTTGTAGTCAGATGTGAGAGTTTTAATTATCTGGCTGTGGATGCGATCAGGCCCAGAAGCTGTGTCGGGGCAATGTGCAGGGGCACTGAGAGGCTCCCACTCTGTAAATGGGGCATTATAGGATTCACTGCAGTGTGTAGTGAATGAGAGGACATTCCCTTCCAGCCGCCGTTTGAGTGTGCGAAAGGCTGGGGGTAATACTCTGATGCAGAGGCTCAAGCAAAGTGCTCGGCAATTGCGTAAGCATCGGTAGATAACATGCCATTTATGGTAACACCGGGAACACCTGTTGGGGTCTGGTACCCGAAAACACGTTTGATCTTTGCCCAGACTTGGAGGTGATGTATGGCATCCAAAGGTCAAGCTGTAACTCTCCCAACACTCCTACTTCTGTCGTTTGATAATTTGGCGAACGCAGGCATGGAGCCGTTTAAATGTTATAAGGTGCTCCAGGGAAGGGTGCCGATTATGCTGTTGTATGACTTGTCGAGACTCCTTAATTGCTTCAGCAACTTCCGGCGACCATCAAGGGACTGCCTTACACATCGGGCACCCTAAAGAGCGAGGGACCGCATTTTCTGCCGAAGAAACAAAATTGTTGTAGTCACCTGCTCAACTATCACATTGATGTTACCGTGTGGGGGAGACTCAACGGTGACAGCAGAGGTGAAAGTTTCCCAGTCAGCCTTGTTTGAAGCCCATCTGGGCAGGTGTCCATGGTCCTGACAGGAAGATGAGGAAGTGGTTACTACAACACAGGTCGTCATGTGCTCTCCAGTGGATAGATGAGAGAAGTCCTGGGCTGCAAATTGATAAATCAGTGACTGAGTAACTAACAAGAGCCACACTGAAATGTGTGGCAGCCCCAGCATTTAGGAGGCAGAGATCAAATTGTGACAGTAAAGTTTCGACATCTCTACTTCAGTCAGTAAGCATGGTACCACCCCACAAGGGGTAATGGGCATTAAAATCTCCCAGAAGTAGGAAAGGTTTAAGGAGTTGATCAAACAGGGCAGCTAATACAATCAGGGATATTGCACAATCTGGAGGAAGATATACATTGCACACAATTATTTCCTGTGTCGCCCTTATTATGACAGCCACAGCTTCAAGAGGGGTTTGAAGGGACACACGTTCACTACAGACCCAGTTTAGGACATAAACACAAACTTCACCTGACACTCGATTATAGTCACTAGGGTTCCTGTAATATCCCTTATAGGCATGGAGGGCAGGGGTCCACATTGCTGGGAATCAGGTTTCCTGGAGGGCAATGCAGATAGCAGGTGTAAAGCTTAACAGTTTCCATAGCTCAGCCAGGTGGTGGAAAGAACAGCCGTAATTCCTCTGTAGAACGACATCGTGAGACTGGGAAGGCATGGAACATTCAATGAGGCAGTTTACACCTTAGAGTCACCTGCTGCCACTGATTTATTGCCTGAAAAGCCTATATCCATTGTGTCAGAGGGTCTGGCGAGACCTAGGTACTCAGCAGATGCCAAAATCTCCCCCCCCCCCCCCTCCCCATCCTCAGCCGCAGAGTTAGTAGGTAGCGGTGGTGTGGGTGCCACCACAATTTCCTTGGTCTTAGGGGTTTTCTTTTTGTATTTATCTCGCTCCTCCTTGGATTTCCCTGGCTGGGAGGACTTCACTGGCTCAGTATCTGGGACTGAGGATGAGCGTGAAGCAGTACAACCAGCTGCTTTTGGGTTCTTCAGCCACTGGCACGTGTCATCTTTTTACTAGAAGAAACCTGGGAAGGGAGTGACGCAAGGGACCCCTTCTAGCGAGAGAAGCCAAAGAAGGCTTTAGTTTCTCTGGGAACGGACGTCCTTGATGGTTGAGGGGAGGGGGGGGGGCGGGTTACTCCCGGAGTAGGTGGTGCAGGAGCAACAGGGAGGGAAATGACCCCACCATCAGGGGGGCTCTGAGAGGTGGTGATGTTCGGCAGAGCTGATCGTGCCAGAACTGTTGTAGCAGCGATGTCACACGCACAAAATGCAGGCATTCAAATTTTCCCTTAACATTGGTGTAGGTCGGTTGGTCCAGGGTTTTGTACTCCATGATTTTCCTTTCTTATTGGAGAATCCTGCAGTCAGGTGAGAAAGGCGAAAGGTGCTCTCTGCAGTTGACACAGATGGGAGGCGGAGCACATGGAGTATTGGGATGTGATGGGTGCCCACAATCTCGGCATTTGACGCTGGAAGTACAGCAGGAAGACATATGGCCAAACTTCCAGCACTTAAAGCACAGCATCGGGGGAGGGATAGAGGGCTTTAGATCGCACCGGTAGACCATCGCCTTGACCGTCTCGAGCAATGTATCACTCTCAAAGGCCAAGATGAAGGCACTGGTGCCAACCTGATTATCCTTCGGACCTCGGTGGACCCGCTGGACGAAATTTACACCTTGCCACTCTAAATTGGCATGCAGCTTACCGTCGGACTGCAAAAGAAGGTCTCTGTGAAATACGATACCTTGGACC
Source organism: Schistocerca gregaria (assembly GCF_023897955.1). Classification (NCBI taxonomy): domain Eukaryota; kingdom Metazoa; phylum Arthropoda; class Insecta; order Orthoptera; family Acrididae; genus Schistocerca; species Schistocerca gregaria. The sequence continues at coordinate 116,887,746 of NC_064931.1, read as the reverse complement.
ATATTTAAGCTCTTATGGGGCGTGATGGTTACAGAAACACCCCCCAGCTTGTCACAAGCGAGTAACTCCCGTGACTGGGCAAATGATGCTGTTTTGATCAAGACTGACCCAGATCTCATTTTGGACAAGGCCTCCACCTCCCCAAACTTGTCCTCTAAATGATCAACAAAAAACTGAGGTTTCATCGTCATGAAAGATTCCCCATCAGATCTAGAACATACAAGATACCAGGGCAAATAAGCTCTGCTGCCATCCTTAGCCTGGCGTTCCTCCAATGGTGCGGCCAGAGTTTGGGGTCGTATTTCTGTATATTGAATTGAGCTTGTGATTGCTTAGAGAGAGCTGGTGTTTCACCACCAGCAAGAGATGATGGACTACGCCTCATCGCATGTCATCCACCCTGATGACACCCACTCTGACCAGGGGCCCTCCCCACAGGTGCCACCCAGGCACAGCAAAGGACTGGCTACTGCACTGGATATCAGGTGCAAAAAAGTCCATGGTCATCGTCGACACAAATCGACACAGCATAGTGCATGGTGAAAAACGCACCCAAGAAGGTGTCCTAACCCAAAAGATTTAGAATAGGCAGGACTGCAATGCTACGATGAGAAAGTGGGCTAAAGATCTCAATGCACGATGGACATGATGCACCTTGTAAGGCGCCCTTCCTCAATTGGCTCGCTCTTCGGGAAAATTTTGAAGAATGGAGGTCAAACCCTACAGGGGACCATCACATAAAGGCCTAAAAGTCCTTTTCGTCACCTTGTAAGAGACGCAGGAGGAGGGTTCTCCTGAGAAAGGTTCAACATCTACATGTTAATTTTATTGCCAGACACTATCACTTTGACCTGTTCATATCCGGCCATCACTTCAGCTACCAGAGAGGATTGTTGGGAGGTGACTAATTACTTAGCATAAGTGTTTTTTTTTCCATATGCAATTGCAGATGTTGATAGCTTGGTCACTTGACCGTGTTTGTGTTGAGACACTGACATTTAGTGCCAGTTTTCAACTATTGCTGTGAAGAAAGTAGGTAATAAAGGTAGTTCCAAAGTTTTAAATACTTTTTGAATTGCAGTGAATGGATTACGTGTAGTAACTTTGATTCCTTGAATGATACATTTTCAGCAGTGTAAATGGGACATTTGTGATTACATTCTGGGTGTCTGATGCAAAGGAAATGGCAGGTGTAGTCTTCTGGCTCTGAGAGGTGATGATGTTAGGCAGAGCTGATGGTGCCAGAACTGTTGCAGCGGCAATGTCACATGCACAAAATGCAGGCATTCAAATTTTCCCTTAACATCAGTGTAGGTCGGTTGGTCCAGGGTTTTGTACTCCACGATTTTCGTTTCTTTTTGGAGAATCCTGCAGTCAGGTGAGCAAGGCAGTTTCATGTGTGGAGTTGCCACATTTTCTGCATGATATCTAATGCTTAACGCCAAAGTGGTATGCCTAAGAAGAAAAGTTTAAGTTAATGGCTTGTTGATGACAAGATCATTAGAGATAGACCCAAGCTCCGACTGGGAAAAGAAATTGGTTTTGTTGACTTCAAAAGAAGCATCTTTGCATTTGCATTAAGTGAATCAAGCAAACCACAGACTTGAATCACTATCTTCCCAAACGCAAGTCCAATATCTGACTAATGTGCCACTTCACTCCAGAGCATGATGTGCTCACATTACATTAATACTTGTTCCATAGATCATGAATATGACATTTTGTAGTTATGTGGAACATGTCAGTTTAATATAAGTTTCCTTTCCACAATATAGCTTGCTTTTTTGAGTTACTACTTCATATCTTTAAATTCATCTATTGAGCAGAACGAGTTGTTACTCAGAAATTCTTTTAATTTGTTAGTAAATGTTGGTTGGCTATCTGACAGACTTTTAATGCTATTTGGCAAATATTTTTGTGGCAGCATAATTCAGCTAGTTCTGTGCCAATGTCAGTTTTAACCCAGAACACTGTAGATCATCCTTTCTTTTAGTGTTGTAGCTATACACTTTGCTATTATTTTTGAACTGGGATGGGTTATCAATAACAATTTTCATGAGTGAATATATGTGTGAAATTTTTAGCAATGCTTGGATTAGGACAGAGTTGTTATAAAAATATATCTCAATATAATCTGGCAATCCAGGCAAATCAAATGTTAGTACGAACGCCAGTCTATTCTCTAAATCTCGATTCACTTGCTTCAATATGTTACTTATTTCTACTTCTGCTTACCATGTCAGTTACTTTCAATTCATTGATATTTGCTGTCATTATATTGCAAAATGTGATTGCACCTTTAAAATAATTGTGTTCTACTTTTCAGAGAGAACAGGATATCGGCTAGATTACCAACATTCCTTGACCACATTGTTGCAAAAGCTATTGCTCTTTCTTGTGATTAAGTACAATTTCACAGCCTTTGGCAGTTCCAGTGTTACAGATATTTTGTTCAAGCACTATATGGACATAAAATGTGAGCAGCTTATGAAACATGCCTTCCACCCTTTTTATTACGTACACCAATTTTGTATAATAGGCCATTTTCTGTTACTACAGTTATCTTTTGATTATGTCACAGTGTTATCAGAAGAGCTCAATGACCTGACCTTGGTGCTCGCTGTCTGTCCATTCAAACTATTGTGAGTTCATCTGTTTGAATAAAGAATATCTATTTTCCCTATGAGCAGTTTGCAAAACATACTTAGACAAAGTCCTGCACATCCAATATAAGAGTGATTCACACACCATCATGACAACTGCCCACTCCATCAACATACAGTAGAACTTGGTGTTGCTCTCTTCTTCTTCTTCTTCTATTTTTTTTTTTTTTTTTTTTTTTTTTTTTTACAGTGAATGTTTAAGGAAACAGTATTGTGAAAAAATAAAAACTTCAAGTGAAAGTTTTCACTGCATGATTTTTTTTGTGAAAGTCTATCACTAGAATAATGCCTCAAATCACTTTGTTCAACTTTTGGTAATCGTCTTCAGACAAGGGTGTTCGCAATCTGTTTGTAGAACTTAATCATGGTAACACTTCCATCTGTAACGTATTTGGATGTCATTCCAAGAAACATTGGTGATGTGTGCAACATAATTCACAATGCCTGGAATGTAACTTAGCACTAGAAATAAGAGTCATTAGGAGACTGAAGTAATTATGATTTTGAACAAAAATTTAACTCTGAAAAAGATCTGTTCCTGATGCATTCTGCTCAATTTAAAACTAGCTCAAAAACAGGCTTGTGTCAGTGTAAGGAACTACTAAAAAATAACAAAGAAATGAAAAATATACACACATCATCATAATAGGAGCTGAGACTCTGATACATCTGTACAAGCTGGAAATCATAGACAACGGTCAAAAGTGTTGCATCTTTCTTCACTGTGACAATGACAGCTGTCTCACATAATATGCTCGGTCATAATCAAGGAAATGTCGCCCATTTCCTGCAAGTGAGCTTTTATTGGATAGTGACTTGATAAGTAACCCAACAGCCAGTGTAACCATGGCACCACACTAACACTTGCAAAATGAGCTCGCCTGCTGTATGTGTGGGACGGGCGTGACCTTTTAATGATGGGAGTCCAGAAAGGGGTGAAAGCATTTTATGAAGTGCTGAAAATATACTTTTCGTGCAGATGATGTGTAATGGCACATATATCACACAGAAATAGAACATGGGTTTTGCATTAGCACATTTTAAAGTCTCTCCTCTTCAAATCTGGCAATAGAGTTGCAACAACTACATAGACTATTCACATGTATACTTTGCACCACACACTGCATATCTTTAAGATTGGCAGCAGCGATAGGGGACATTAAGCAAAACTGTAGCACCTGAGCTTTCTTTCAAATTTACACTTCACACAATATACAGAAATTCACTGTGCTGACTTCTAAATGATATAATGTCAGCTGGGAAAATAAACTCACTATTTCACATCTTTGTTTCTCTCATCAAGCCTAAAATAACATTCTGATAGTGGTGAGCATCTAAAGTGTGGCTTGTAACAAAAACATTAAACAATAACAGCAATTGTGACAAATTTTGTCATTATATTTTAATTCACCACGTTCATCAGTTTTTGCTTTTTTCTGGGTGAGCACAAAGCAAACATCTCTCAAAAACACATTTTTTTATGTATAATTTATGGTCATAGCATGTTGGAAAATAGTTCTATTACCTTGTACCAGATATCAATTTCAATTTTTGATGAGCTTCTACTTGCTGTTACATACTGATGAAATTCATTAGCTCAAATTATTGTACAAACATGGTATTGTACATTTAATTTCCTTCACTTGTACAGATTTTATACAATGTATTGGAGACGACTGAAATTTTTAATCATATATGCCGATTACATGTATTTTACTCATATTTTGGAGGGTTTTAACATTTTCCTCAATTCTGCATTTTCCTCAGTTTTGCTGTTTTTCAAGCCAGACCGCACGAAAACAAAAAATAGGGGTTTCACTGTACACGTTTCCCAGAGCACTCATCAGCAGGAAGCAGCAAACACCAAGAGAGGGAAAGACATGTCATGAGTTCCACAATGTCCAACACAGCCACTGCTTATTGTAGCTAGTCTGATGCAAGTATTTAGCACAATTCTGACTTCTTCCGCCACATACTTGACACTCCAAAGTACATAAAATAGTGGATTACCATTACATTGCATTGACACTTCTCTGTTAAATCACCTGTCTCTAACACATTTACTGTGAGTCCTGTTTACTGTATGGGTAAAGTGATACCTTCTCACAAGCGTACTGTGAGAGCAAGACAGAGAAACCAAAAAACTATGAACATTGATCTCACTGATGCAAGACACTTCTCTCCCTGCTTTTGTCTTCTGACATTGGCAGTAAGTCGAATATACAAAGCATTGATCTGACAGAAATTGACTGTGACAATATTATGCAGTGCCAATAGTTGAATACTGTGCAGAAATTTCCTCCAAGAAGACTCCTACTGATATATTTACACACCATTACACTAATACTTATACAGCTTGTATCCAACAGTAAAAGAAATATCTAACGACCTTACAAGTGCAAGTACAAGCGCGCGCGCACCCACCCACCCACCCACACACGTGTGTGTGTGTGTGTGTGTGTGTGTGTGTGTGTGTGTGTGTGTGTAAAAATTGCAATTCTCTTCAGCACCTTCATTTCACACTCACTGTCCAAACGGGTGGGAAGACTTCTGCGGCTGCCTTTTATTTACCTTTTAAGTGGGATTCACCCAATCTTGAGAGCTGCCACAATGCTTGGTCAGACTGTTGACAGTATAGCATTCAGTTCACCTTGCTCACTACCAACTTAAGCAATTCGCTTTCAAGCAATCCAATGATTAACAAGTGGAGCCAGTTTCTGAGACCTGACTTAAGAGTAAGTGACTAAACTCCTATTCATTCAGTAGTGTCTGTGGGGGCACAATAAAAGACCAGTTGTGAGTAACAACTGTATAACACTGTTCACAGGTATGCTCTGTCATATGGTGCAAGTCTTAATTCTTCTGAGAGTACAAGGCTCTCAACAATTTGCCCCCATGAAGCAGAGACCCAAAGAAAATGGTATTCTAAAATCGCAACAAATAAGTGATCTACATAAAAGCTGTGTAATGGACAGTTCAGAACTTTACTACATAAAGGTCAGATAGCATTACTGCATTGTACTTATGAAACAATTCACAAACTGCTTTCAAGTTAGTTATGAGGGTGAGAGGTGAGGTGGGGAGGAGTGGGGTGGAGAATGCCTCATTTACAAAGCTGGATACTACTATTCTTAGATCTCTTCCCACTTGGGTTGTCCTTTCACAAGAGCATCGGATTCTGTGGTTTTCCAGAATCACTTAAGGTAAATGTCAAGATGGTTCCCTTGAAAAAAATGAAGTCCTTTCCCAATTTAAGCTTTTGCTCCACCTCTAAAGATACAGGCTGAAAAGTACTTAAACCGACAAACTCTGGGAGGTTGTAGGGGACATCTAAACAAATATTTTCCCCTAATGTAATTTTTTCCTATGAGGAGTATTTAAACAGGTAGAGGAAGATTTCTCTGGCAGCAAATCAATTAAACCAACAAACACCTTTCCATTTTTATAACCAAGAGACAACACATTAACACAACCCAATTTCAATTACAGTAGATTTTCAAACATGCCTCCATTGACATGTAAACAAAGATTACACCATCGAATCATGTTCTGTCTGACACGGGCAAAAACCCCAGGAGTATCCTGAATTGTTCCTGCTGCTACTACTATCCGGGCAACCAGATCCTCTTCCGATGTAACAGGAGCTGTGTAAACAAGGTTGTGCATATCCCCCCCCCCCCCCCCCCCAAAATAAAGTGCAGAGGAGACATATCTGGGGATCGAGCAGGCCATGGTACAAGACCACATCTGCCAATCCAAGTTTCTGGGAACCGTCGGTCCAGGAATCGACGCACACAACGACTGAAACGTGCCGGTGCCCCGTAGTGTTGGAACCACATGCATTGTCTTGTAGGGAGCAGGATGTCTTCCAGAAATTCTGGCAATGCTCTGGTGAGAAAATTGTAATAGTGCCTGTCATTGAATGGCCTAGGTAGCAGATACGGCACAATTAAACAGTCTCGACAACACCGAGCCACACATTAGTGAAGAACCGCACTTGATGAGAGCTACTAACTGTGGCATATGGGTTAGCCTCACTCCAAACATGCGATGCATGTTGAAGACTCCATCACACCTGAACGTTGCTTCATCGGTAAACAACACAGAGGATGGAAATGTAGGATTCATTTCACACTGTTCCAGGTACCACTGAAAAAACTATGCTCTGGGTGGATAATCAAATGGTTCCAGGTTGTGGACACGCAGTATGTGAAATGAATGTAACAATTGCTCTCAAAGGACTGTTCCTACATTTGTCTGATTCGTCCCCATGTTACATGCAATTGCACAAGTGCTGTTTGAAGGATCCCGCTCCATATGCTGCAAGACAGAACTCAAATTGCAGCGTTCTTACTGTGCGATGGTGTCCCTGTCCAGATAATCTGCTAAATGACCCGGTCTCACGCAGACATTTGTACACAGCAGCAAAGGTCGTATGATGCGGGATACGGCGATTAGGATATTGTTGAAACTTCCTGGCAGATTAAAACTGTGTGCCCGACTGAGACACGAACTCGGGACCTTTGCCTTTCGTGGGCAAGTGCTCTACCATCTGAGCTACCAAAGCACGACACACACTCGGTCCTCACAGCCAGTATCTCGTCTCCTAACTAACCAAACCTTACAGAAGCTCTCCTGCTAACCTAGCAGAAATAGCACTCCTGAAAGAAAGGATACTGTGGAGACATGGCTTAGCCACAGCCTGGGGGTTGTTTCCAGAATGAGATTTTCACTCTGCAGCGGAGTGTGCACTGATATGAAACTTCCTGGCACATTAAAACTGTGGCTAAGCCATGTCTCCACAGTATCCTTTCTTTCAGGAGTGCTAGTTCTGCAAGGTTAGCACGAGAGCTTCTGTAAAGTTTGGAAGGTAGGTGACGAGATACTGGCAGAAGTAAAGCTGTGAGGACCGGGCACGAGTCATGCTTCGGTAGCTCAGATGGTAGAGCACTTGTCCGCGCAAGGCAAAGGTCCCGAGTTCGAGTCTCGGTCGGGCACATAGTTTTAATCTGCCAGGAAGTTTCATATCAGTGCACACTCCGTTGCAGAGTGAAAATCTCATTCTAGGATATTGTTGTTGATAAACCCACTGTGCAGCTCGGCCGTTGTGGTGCGCTACGTAGTATGCAGCAACCATATCAGTGAACTCACTCCAGGTGTATTGCTCCATTAGTAAAAAGAGACAATGCACTACTACACTAGTGGACAACAGTTGCCTACAACTGAAGATTGTAATACGTCCTCTAACAACTTAAGAGCATTATACGGCCTCAGTTTAAATAATCCTCATAGGAAAAAATGACATTAGGGAAAAACTCCCAGATTTTGTCAGTTTAAATACTTTTCACCCTGTATAGTGGGATGATGAACCACAGTCTTCCTTTTATCCTCCCTCCCCTACTTTCCACTGAAATGACAAGAGTGTGCTGGGTAATGAATTTATTGGGGGCCTGCTACTTCTCTTGAGAATAGTTCAAGTCCCATGTTTTTTGAAAAGCCAATTTTGCCCTCTCTTTCTTGATTTGTAATTAATGGTGCAATGCTTGATCATTATTGTCTACTTGTATGGACATAACCACGATTTGCAATAAATCCTATGCCATTTTCTGATCAAATGGAGGAACTACAGAATTTACTCCAAGTCTACTATTGTTTGACACAGACACAGAACCACATACAGTGTGTCCCAGGACACATGGTCAATATTCAGGGATATGACAAGGATGACTACTTGAAGCAAAAAAGGCTAGTAAACATGGGATCTAAAATGCATACCTTAAGAGCTATCAGCACTTATTCATCTTTGCTACTGTGAAACACATCTCTTCTACCGAAGAAATGCTTGTAACTCTTAAGGCAGGCATTATAGAACTCATGTTCTCTAGAGTTTTTTTGCTTCAAATGATACCAGATTTCTCATTTAAAACAAGTCCTTGAAATTTTCACTAAATAAGCAGATATTATCTTTCAAATGACTTCGCACAATAAAAACAAATCAATGACAATTGGTAAAACCAATTCTATATATGGTTACTGTCCTGTGCGTTAAACCCAAAACAGATTTTTTTCTACACAGCCAACATATACACAAATGTTTTGTAAACAAATTCTTTGTTGAACGAGTTGCATTTATCAGTATTTTGCCAATGAACAGCTGTCTTCCACACACTTTACCCATGGCTGAAAATATCTGATAATTCCATACATATCCACATGCATTGTTTGTTGAGAGGATTTGTAAGACAAAATTGAATACAGATACAAATTATCAAACCTGCTGTCAAAAGCTACTAGTAATTGACTGTAAATATAAAGCTTCATGTCCTGTTTGTGATACGACCATTAAAATACTAGTTTCAACAGGCTTTACTAGGCATGGTCTTATTAGAGGTGGTATGGTTTTGCTTTCCTGCAACTTTTGAACAGTCTTACCCAGCCAACTGTACAGGTGCCAACAGTTTATCGTGGGCTCTCAACCACGGAACAGCTTTGCGTATTTCACACTAACAAATCACTGCCAGAGGTAAAAGAAGTAAAAAGTGATACAAAGAAACCTACCACCAACCAATGTTTGAATGTCAGACCTTTGAAGTTGTAGTCTTGACATCCACATTTTTCAAAACTATTTTGATACATTCTATACAAGTGATAAAACAATTTAGACAATCACGTCACAGGAGCAATAATATAATGTACATTGCAAAGCATTAATATTTCAGTATTCATTATAAATGTTTTCTACGAAACTTACAGGCATTCTTGAGTGAGCTCATATCTTTAGCACTACTCAACATATATGTGCATGTAGGGTGCATGTTCATAGTTTGCCAGGCACTGCAGATATCAGATATGACACGATTATGCTCAAGACACTCAAATGTTGGTACAGTCAGACTGACACCTTCGTATAATATTTAGGTTCTGGTGGTAAAGTGTGTCAGGGCATTTCTCTTCTATTTAGTTCAATTCTGGACATTTCCACATTGCAGTGATTTTTGAAATAGTTTGGGAATGTAGACTGAAGTCATTACTGTCAATGTGGCTACTCTGCAAGAAATGTTCTGACAGCGCAGTTTAGAAGCTGGTTTATAACATTTAAAAACTCAAAACAAATTAGAGCATTAGAGATTTATGGACAAGGCTTTGTATGGTTTCAGTATTATCTGGGCAGTAAAACACTTGAGTTAACAGGAAATGAACCAGAATCTAAGTGGATTACTGTGATTAGGTATGTTACTTGGGATCCCTTACTACGGACAATTCTTTTCCTGGTAAATATCAATGACATGTCTACAACTATACCTGACAGCTGATTTGTTTGCAGGTGGTACAGGCATAATTGTTACATTTTCAGGTCAGGATCTGAACAACATACCAGAAGCAACATTTGGTTCACAGCTCCCTCTGAAAAGAAGAGTACATAATTCTGCTTGTGGTGACATGCAGCTCTCTAACAATACTAGTGCAAGTAGTAAAGTACAAGATGTGAGATTTACAGGAATGGTGATAGATGAAACTCTTATGGCAGACACATTTTCAGGAATACCTGCAGAAGCTGAATGCTGGCACCTTTCTAAATAGGAAAATATTCAGTCAGCACCAGTAATGCACTAAAGCTTGTTTAATTTTCATTCTGTGTTGTCATACAGGATAATATTTTAAGGGCAACTCAATTTAGATACAAATATCATCATGACCACAAGGTTATAATAACAACATATGTGGTGAGCCAATCAGTTTTCACAAAAGTTTAGCACAGTTAATGACATATTGTACATTTTCAAATGCAGTTAAAGATTACTCTCCCTTGATAAACTGACACTCTGCACTGATGCTTCAGGTCAACTTATTTGCCTCTAAGTAATTTTTGTTTAGTGCATTGTAAGTAATGTAGAATTCAAGTTCATTTACCTGACACAGTAATTTAATTTGGGTTTTTTGACATCATTTCAGAGAAATGATGGGATGGTTTCTTCTAACACGTCATGACATATACTTCGTCTAAATCTTGCCCATTATTAAGCTTTACAACAAGGACTAAATTCTTATGCTGAAAGACTTATTATTATTATTATTATTATTATTTTCATACTGGCATTTCATATTACAATGTTTTGATACTTCTTTTTCTTTCCTTGTAAAAGTTTTTTATATGAAGTAGTCCTATCTTCATGTGTAATTGATATAAATCAAATTTAATGCATAAAAACTTCTTCTCCCATATAAAAACTGTAACTTGGCACTTGGCAGAGGTGTTAGCACAAGCAAGCAAACCCTGTGTTGCACAAAGGTTACTCTCAAAGAGGAGGAAACACACAAAACTAACATGTAACATGTGCTCTGCATTTTTATGAAAGCAGAGGGGACACACAGAAAAATGATACCCTCAGTGACTTTGTATAGTCAAAACTGAACTCTTATTACCACATATTAACAAAACACTACTATACATTTCAACTATGAACTGTATGGTTTGATTACCAAGGCTGATACTAACCAGAAGCAAGTCAATACTGGCTGACATCTACTGATTCCTCAGCTCCCAGCACTACCTGTAAGAAGTGCCAAGTCACAAGGCTCATTTAGAACACTACATGTACCTTGCAAGATACTGTACATTTTTAGCAGTTCAACATAAAACACTGACTGTTCATGCAGTTTAGACACTGTATTGGATTTTCTTCTTGTTTTATAGTAGTTTCAACATGGTACAGTGAATTGATGTACAGTAGGAAAAGGCAGCATACAATGTGACACATCAGCCAATAGAATCATTCTGATGATTATGTCCAACATGTGTGTTACAGAGGTTTTGCTATCACCCAGTGTTGAATTTTTATAGGGAGTGAATGTTTGAAGAGATGGCTGAAAGCATATATTGAGTCTTCATGTGGAGTATGTCCTAGTGTTGCTAGCTGCTACATGAGAGCAGCTGAAACATGATTTTGACGTTGTTTATTGGACCTTCAAAGAGCAGATCAGTTTGATGCATATAAAGCTAACATTTTTCTATTCTATTTGACCATTTTATAGGTCTTTTCAGAGAAATTTAGATTTTTAATTCATGTTGAGGTTGAAAAACAAACTGAATTTTTGTTCTACTAATATTTGTACTGTATATTACAAAACAGTTTTCAGCTTGTTATACCATATCAGAACATAATACAAAAACTGGTTTGAAGTAAGCAAATATTTGTGAAACTAAAACCCAGTATGCATTTCAACTTTAAATATGAAATTGTTCTGCCAAGAAGTGACAGAAAAATCCATAAATAAGAGGTTGGAATTTCTCTGCCATAAGAACAACTGTAATTTTTCCAAAACATCATTGGACACTTTAGTGTCCTTTACCTATTTTTTAGTACATTTACCTATTTTGGTGAGGTAAAACATTTCTGCTTCAGTGAGAAAAGGGCTCTCTCTCTCTCTCTCTCTCTCTCTCTCTCTCTCTCTCTCTCTCTCGCCCAGTATGGAATATTGTTGCCTTTCCAAACTGAGAAATATGTCACATGGCCTTCAGTTCAAAACAAAATATACATTCATAATAACTAAGCAATGTACTGAACATAAGAAGCGCCAATTTAAAAGTGTTTACCCCTTCACCTCCAAGAATATTGTCTTTCATTGCAATGTACCCCCTAAAAGCTATAAAAATGTTTTCATGCTGTTTTATTGCATTCTACTTTTCTAAAATGTAAAACATTAGAAATAAATGAAATAGTTTGAACCAAAAGATCATTTATTTTATAACTGTTTAGCTTTCCTCTCTGTTCTTTTTAATCCTCTATAATATTATCTACAAGCATCACATAATTAAGAAGACATGGATTACTATAGTATGCCAACTATACATATACTTTTAGTACGCTGGTATATCATAATTTGTGACAACATTGGGTCATCCTAGCATGTCAGTGTGAGTTTATAATAGCATCAAGACTAATTGTTCAATAAAACAAATCATACTGCAGCTTCTCAGTGGTTAAATCTCCTTTTGGAAGGCAGTTTTATTTCTCTCTCTCTCTCTCTCTCTCTCTCTCTCTCTCTCTCTCTCCCCCCCTTTTTTTATTTTATTTTTTACTGATGCTAATTTGATGCACATTTTGTTGTTTCATGGTGCCTGTTGTCTTGATACCAGAATGAAATCTTTCTTTGCAACAAAGTGGGCACTGAAAAGTTAGTACTAAATTTAATATTGTTGCATACTGTAGATATATTTTGCCTTTATCCATTTACTTTTCTTATCTTTTAGAAACAACTTGCAACTGCTTTAGAAATTTGTAACTAGTTCTTCGTCCATGGAATGTCTAAGTAGTTACATACCTTTCATGTTTATCAATTCAGATTTAAGACTCCCTGGTGAAAACTTCATGGTGAATGTAATTAGCAACAACTTGTTACAAATACTTTTACTTGACAGTCAATAATGTGGAATGGGAAACCTAATGTTGTTGTAATTGTAGTAGTAGTAGTAGTAGTAGTAGCTGTTGTTGTTGTTGTTGTTGTTGTAGGTGTAATACAACCGAAATATTTCTGCAGTTTAAGCATACATATTCTGTATCATAAATGAAATGATCGTACGCCATTTATTGTCCAGCATATCCCCTTCGGGGTTCGGCCGCCGTATTGAAAATCTTTTTTTGTTGGCGCCACTTCGGCGACTTGCGTGTCAATGATGATGTCGAACACACAAGAGCCAGTTCCCTGGCGGGAATCGAACCCGGGCCACCTTGCGTCGTAGGCGGCAGTGCTACAGGTGCGCTACGGAGACGGACACTATATCATAATTTGTTACCTTATGGAACAACAGCTCAATGCGTAACTTTCCGCAATGTTTAATCAGAAAAAACATGAACACACGAGATGCTCGAGTTCGTTTTTATCAAAGACAGAATATTTAATAAATAATGCTATCTTTTAATATTCTAAACCTTATTGGTAGCTCCAGTTTTTTCCCCTTCGGTATTATGTATTAATACAGTTAATTACACAGAATAAAAAATACCTGCCAAACTTCTGCTATACAGCGTAGGAATCAATAATGCACGTTTAGGAACACGAACTACTAAATACTGAGTCAAGCGTTTAGGTGACCCTTTATATCTCAATTCACGTAATTGACGCTATCCGCGTGGACTTCAAATTCGTACATACACGTTTCGTACCTCTGATTGGTTCTGATAAAAGTTACCTGGCATTGTACCATAGCCAACACATCTCTAAGAAATATACTTTCTTATACACTAATAGTCTACGCTAATGACGACAACTTCATGATCTCTACAAAAGCAAATTATTGTCAAAGTTAAGTTTTCAAATCCTTAGAAGTAAATAATATTAAAATCTAGCGTCGCTAAGGTTCAATCGATAACTTTTCATAATACAGTGAAAAGAAACCAAATTTGCTGCGGCCCATTAATTTATTTCACATTAACTACAATACTTGCTTGTGTACAACCAAAGTAGTTTTATTATTTATCAGTTGCACGTAAAAAAGTTGAGCATTTATTCTTTTTTCGTTTTAACATTATTCGTCGTTTGACAGATATAGCTTCCGGTTTCCTGTCAAAGTAAACGAAAACAAGCAACATAAAAGTATTGATTTTAGTTTTGTATACCAATGATACGACAATATATTTATCTATTTAAAGATAAGATATGTGTATAGTGAAATTGACAGAAGAAAACAAATTTTAAACTCAATTATTTCCTTTCTTTTTACTAAAATATGAAAGAGCCTATGGCATGTAAGTGGGCGGGGTCTGTCAAAATATCAAACGTCGCTTGTAAATATGATGTTTTGTTTGGAGAAGAATATAATTTTCGCAATGAAATAATCTTAGAATGAAATTTAAGTGGAGCATATTTCTTTCCAGTTTGTACTTAAAAGTTGTTTACATATTTAAGACATTCAATGACTCATTAGTAGCTTGAGGAAGAGTCCATAGCCCAAAAAAATAACAACAACAAAACCTTTGCGACCTGCAGTGTTGTGTTGATCGGCCATGATCAAACAGTAGTTTGTTTGTGGATAGCTGCAATTGGGAGTTTCGCTGTTTATGTGCGTTATTCTAGAAAGCGGGTGTGGTAGGAGCGTAAATTTTATTCGAGGATTATCATTTTTCCCAATATACACAACTATTTACTGAATTGACTGAAAAGAACCATCATTATATGCGTCGTCTGCTAGGACATTAGAACTTTGTTTTGCAGTCGCAGCACCTGAAGTGGCATCTTTTTACTGGATTTGTGAGGTACTTTTAGAGTTAAAGATTACTTGCTGATAGTTGAGCAAAAGAAATTAAATAATAGTTTCAAAAACTCAAAGAGCGGTGTGGCCGTATGTAGAACTCGACTTTAAGCACAGAAATGTAACCAGCTTGTCTCTGTAGCTGATTTTACTCGCAGAACTTTTCCGTAAGTGTAATTTTTTTCCCCCATAAAAATTTTATGTTTTTATTGTGAACTCTGTACAAGTACTGGTATTCTCCCAGCATTCGCCCATTAATTTCGATCGCACGTAAAATTAATCACCCGGTTCTTTTTTCGTTTTTGACATTTTCAGTTACGTTACTTATTAACTATGGTTTAACTGAATTTTAAAATTTCTAGTTTTGACTAAGATTACTTTCCAATTGATTTAGTAGGTCTAACCAATTTTTTCTTTCATTGGCGGTTTCAATAATTTTGCCACACAAAAGTGACTAATGTTGGCTGCATGTGTATGATAAGTTGCTGCGTCTTATTGGAAGGTTATAAAATACATCATCGCCAATTTTTTTATATCCCTTACTTCTGCTGTAGCTAGTTTTCTCGTCGAGTTTGCGTTAATCATCTTGTAGGATTACTAAGCAACTAAGATATCAACTAGATTTTATATTCTAGCAGACTTTTTTATGTTGAACCTTTACATGTCTGATATTATACAGAGCCATTGATACAGAAGAATGGAGGGAAATTGTCAGCTGCTTAGAGATATTAGCGTGCTAGCAATCATGTAGTAAAGAACCTTTAAAAATTCTTTCAATAATTTTCTTCCTTAACATAAGGGTGAGATTTACATGATCAGTGTTAAGCACTTTTCTGAAACGAGGTGTATGATGGTTAGTTATCAAATACTGGTAGAGTGATAATTTTGGTGGCAACTCAAAATATGCTAAGATAAATGGCAAAAATTGTTTGGCACATCATAGCACACTTATGGAGTTCAAAACTTTTATCATAAGTCGTTCTCCATTGATATTAGGATGCACAACTGTAGTTCCTATCGTTTTTAAAGATATCAGATCCAAATTTAATTAAGAGGGACACTTCAGACGAAGTATTAGATAATTTGATACAAACACACTAGATATAACTAGTGCTTTTCCTGATCACCCAAAACATTTCATAAATGATAAATGTACTTTCCTTCACATTAGGTGCCCTTATGTTTCTTCTGAAGGTGTTGCAAAATAACTTATTCAGTATCTGCTTTATCATATGCCCTACACACTTTCTTCTTCCTCTTCATTTTTATGATATCTGGAGGTCTTTCCAACCTAAAGTCTATTCCCATTGCATATAGGGTGAGAATCGAATTTTTTTTGCCATCCAAAAATAACTTTTATAACTTTTCTTGTGCCTTCCTTTTTTTTCAGCATGTTTTTTCAGAATCAGAAAATCCTCATAAGAAAACCACTTCGAGTCGTATGATTCTTCTTCATTACATCTAAATCCATATTGTACAGACTTCCACAAAGTGCATGGTAGAGAGTATGTTCGACTGGACTGGTTATTAGGGTTTCTTACCGTTCCATTCACATATGGAGCTTGTGAAGAATTATTGTTTGAATGCCTCTCTAATCTTGTCCTCACAATCCCAATGTGAGTGATACGTAGGAGGTTGTAGTATATCCGTAGAGTCATTATTTAAAGCCAGTTGTTGAAATTTTGTCAGTAGCCTTTGTTTAGATAGTTTACATCTATCTTCAAGAGTCTGCCACTTCAGTTTCTTCAGCATCATTGTAATACTCTCCTATGGGCTAGATAAAATTGTGATCATTCATGCTTCCCTTCTGTGTATACATTCAATATGCCCTGTTAGTTCTATTTAGTATTAGTCTTACAAACTTGTGCACTATTCCACGAGTCACATTGGTGTTCTTTAAATAATCTCCTTTGCAGACTGTAAACAGTTTTTCAGTCTCCTACCAAAGTGTTACGCCCAGGTATTTGTATGAGTTGACCAATTAGAGCTGTGATTCATTGATATGAAAGTCATAGGATGCTGCAATTTTTTCTTTTGTGAAGTGCATAAATTTACAAATCTGAACATTTAAAGCAAGTTGCCAGACTTTGCACCACTTTGAAATCTTAACAAGATCCGGCTGAATATTTATGTAACTTCTTTCAAATAGAACTTTGTTATAGATAACTGTATCATTTGCAAAAAGTCTGAGCTTACTATTAACATTGTCAGTAGGGTAATTAAAATAGGGCATCCACAGGAAAGGTCCCAAAACATGTCTCTGGGGCACGCCCGAAGCTACTTCTGCACCTGATGATGACTCTCCCCCATTATTACATATTATGCCTATGAACTTAGCTAATGAGTTTCAGCTTACAAACCATTTTGGAGTGCCTTCCTCAACAAATGATATATTGTGTGTGTGTGTGTGTGTGTGCGTGTGTGTGTGTGTGTGTGTGTGTGTGTGTGTGTGTGTGCGTGCGCGTGTGCGCGCCTTCCTCAACAAATGATATGACATTCAAGGCTGATGCAACAAATTGAAGGAATAGTAAAATTAACTTTGTGTGTGTGTGTGTGTGTGTGTGTGTGTGTGTGTGTGTGTGTGTGAGAGAGAGAGTGAGTGAGTGAGTGAGTGAGTGAGACAATAGCCATATGGGTGTAAAAATATTTAAAAAAACTTAAGAAGAAGATGAACAGCATCAGCATGTTGCTGTATTTGTCACTGAAAAGATCTAAAATAATGAAAGGTTGCAATTATGATCCATAGAACAGCCAAATATCTAATATACTACTTGGTGCATCGTATTATTTGATACCAGTGCTTGAGTTGTAAAATAAAATGAGGTTTCCATACTGTTACCTTCTTCTTGAAATTTAAACTTTAGACAGAAATGTTATTTTTCTACCGGCACTATAAACCACATGACTACAGCAATATAATGCATGCCCCTTACTACTGACACTTGCAAATTGTGTGATAGTTATAACGTTTGAAGAATGGCACTAAGTGCTTGAAACCAGTTACTGAAATAAAATTCCTTTTTTTACAACTGATTGCGGATTGTTAGGCCTTATTTCTAATGTATTTTTTAAGCTTCATCTAACTTGGCAAATTTACATTAGAGAAATTAAGTAAAGGGATATTATTGGTGCCCATCAAATGATAATTTTGGCTCTTGTCCCTGAACAAACATATACACAAAGAATATAAAATTAAAGATAAGATAATAAAATTGAGAAATCCATTGGAAAGGAACTTAACACACATTAATTATTATTGGAAATCTTCTGATACTGGTAGCCACACTTTTTAAACAGGAGTGGAATCTCAAATTCTGAAAAAAGAAGTGTGTGTTATTTACTGCCATAGAAAAAAAAGTTGAGTTTGCTTTTGTTTGCTTCTGGAATATAGGAAAGAGAAAGGGTAGGTCATACAGAAACTGCATAGGACAAGAAAGTGGCAAATCAAGGAACAAATTAAAATAAGTAATATTAAAGGGGAAAAAAATAGAGAAAAAATGTAGCTGATGGTATTTATTTATAGGTGGTACCCAAAGGGACAAAAATGACAGTAAAGGAAAATATATGTCATATAGGAAAGAAGACTGTTCAGGTAAAATGAAAAATGTAAAAGGACTCTGAATAGAGTCAAACTGTAGCTAACAACAGCAAAGGGTGGATCCACAGGGGAAAAAAACAGATTGCTCTAGAAGGAAATAAAGTGAAGTAAATGGACAAGAAAGACAAACACAAGTAAAAAGGAACCTTGAAAATAAGTAGAAAAATGTGATGATATGCAACAAAACTAAAGGGCCATATTATAGTCAAAGGTGAAGAGGGTGCATCACTGGATGTGGGGGGTGAAACAGTTGCATAACAAGAATCTTCGAAGGATTTGTGGTTAACAGGGGAATTAATGAAGGTTGAACATCATTTAGTTTCGGGTAGAAATTTTCCGCTGAATAGGAAGTTTCCATCTCAGGAGTTATAAAGTACTGATGTTGCTAGGAAGGATTTGCGTGGCATAGATGGATAGGGAGAGTTTACTGTATATGTCCTGTTTGCAGGTGCATATTGTGTGGCTCTATTGGGAGTTGTTCGTATACACAGTCAGACCATATCCATTCCTTAGGATGGGAAGCTGGGTGCAATGATACCTATGTGAAAGGCATAGTAGTTGTTGCAGTTGACTTGATGAATATGTGTCTGCATGTAAACAGGTCTCTTTCTTTGTGGTCTGAGTACTGTGGGTGGGGTGACTAACATAGGTTGCTGTGTGAATCCGGAAAGGTGTGTAGTAGACTTACTTACATACTTATAAACCATAGGGTAGAGTAAGTAAACTGAAGATTTAATTGGTTGAACAAGGGTCTTTCAGGGTTCCAGTAGAGAACAAAAGACAACCATGGCTGGAGTGAAACGTATTGGATGTAAGGTACCACATATTGTGTACTGTGAAATTTACAATCCAAAATTTCATGATTATTTGCAGAAATCGTTTGTTCTCACCATCATCACTGGTAAATACTAACAAAATTTTCAACTAAAATATGAACAAGAACCCTGCATCAGTGGCATAGTGTGTTACAGTCTTCTGACCAAAATTCCTTTGTTAACCTGTTAACTTAGCAATTTTTCTGCACAAGTGTGTACAAAAATTTCAGTTTTTTTATATTTCTGAATTTTAATCTTTTGGTACAGGTTATTAAAAACAGTAGTGTGGAAAACTGTTAACGTAAAGGGAAAGTAGAGAATGTTGAAAAGATTACATTACAACCCTGCATATACTCATTGCTTCTAAAAAAAATAACCCCACATAGATTAAAATACCTTAGGACAGAGTGTATTAGTTTAATATCTTTGAAAAATTTTTGTAGTGTTTTTGATAAATAATAAAAATTAGCATAATACACTTTCACACAACATTCACCTTCGTTTGGTGGCGGCTGTGTGAAAGGCTCTGAAGCATTTGACATTACATAGAGGTACAGGTACATCACAGTCTTCACAGATTCACTCCTATTTTTCTTTCCATTCACACCCTGATTTTGCCTGCACATCCTAAATAATCTGATAGGATTCTTCTTCTTTGTGGTAGCTGGAGTGAAGGACAGGAAATGATGGTTGATTAGAGGAATTTCCTGTGATATCTGGCTGTAATCTTCTCAAATACTGCCAGACAAAAATCAAGAGTGTTGTTTGTTCCTCAAGATATATTGTACAAGCTGAATGAATTCTAGAGAACCAGTTCAGGTAGATGGAAAAGTATTGTTTGGAGTATTTTTTCACTCTCTTCTGCATCACTGTATTGTTTGCTAGTTGCCAGTCAACTTCATTCGCTCCTCCCATTGTGTTGTTACATGATTTGGCTGCTGCTGGTGTTATTTTCATACCTGTAACTCTACCCCTCTGAAAAGCAACAATATCTCACATCTTCAGTTTCTTAGTAGTGCAAAAGTTTTGTGGCATATATTTTTAGGAGGTCTCACATTGCCATACGTTTCAGTTTTCTTATCATTTAGGTCATCCGCTAGCTTCAAAGAGGTGTGTATGTTATCATCTGTAATGGACTAGTAGCCTTTGTTGAGAAAGGGTTTCATTATTCTTATATTCCTCATCAGATTTTGTACTCTTATCTGTATATATACTTAGAGACCATATGTCTATACCTCTATACCACCATATACCCCCAGATTCCAAGCTAGCAGTATGATCCTACAGTATGGCAGTTGACTAATTTGTAATCGTATAAGTGTTCAACTGTTTAATGCTCCGAGTGGGTCATTACTGTGGGGTAAAGCATGTATGTGGCAACAGAGTGCTACATTGGAAATTTATTTTATTAATGTTTATTTAACAGTGATTTAGCTCATATAATATATTTTATAATTGTTTAATTAGATTCTGATTTTGCTCATACATGCTTACCTTGTTAACATAAAGACAGCTAGTCTTTACACTTGTGTACAAAGTATGCCATGCGCCCACACCTGTTACGAAAATCGCCACCCCTGCTTGAATATTAAAAAGGTCTCTTGTCGTTGTGGTTTGAGTACTTTAGGTGTGTTACTAACATGGGTTGCTCTGTGCATCCAGAATGGTTTATAGATTTGCTTGCTCACATATTAACCAAAGAGTAGAGAAATAAAATGAAGGTTTCATTGTTTGAACAGGTCTTTGAAAGTTCCAGTACACAACAGAAGACAACCGAGACTTGTGTGAAAAGCATTACTTGTAAAGTACTGCATATTGAACACACTTGAAATGTGCAATTTACATTCCAAAATTTTAATATTATGTGTATAAATCATTAGTGTTGAGTAGCATCATTGGTAAACGTGTAACAAAATTTTTAATTAAAATTTGAGCAAGAATATTGGGATACTTGTATAGTGTGTTACAGACTCCGGCAAAGTTTCTTTTGTTACAAATTTTCTGTAAAAGTTTGTACAAAAATTTCTTTTAATTTTTTTTATTTCTGAATATTAAACTTTGCTGTGATAATAGGTTATTCGAAACAGTAGTCTGGAAAATTGTTAACATAAAGGGTAAGTAGAGAATGTTGGAAAAGGTTACATTAATATGCTGCATATACTCATTGATTAAAAAAAATAATTCCACACAGAATAAAATATCTTAGAACAGAATATTTTAGTTTAATCTCTTTCAAAACTGTTTGTAGTAGTTTTGACACGCAATAAAAATTACAATAATACACACTCACGCAACATTCACCTTTATTTGTTGGTGGCTGCGTGAAAGGCACTGAAGCATGGTACAGTACATAGAGCTACATCACAGTCTTCACAGATATATTGTGATTCCCTCCTATTTTTCTTTCCATATGAGTCCTAATCTTTTCTGCACATCCCACAAATTCTGATCTTTGCGGTACCTAGGATGAGGGATGGAAAATACTGTTTGGTAAGAGGAATTGGATTGGTAGACATTGCAGGGTGACCAGCTACTTTCGAAGAGTATTCCTTCCTGTCCTGTTTGGCCATCATTGCATCAAATACTACCAGGCCGAAATCAAGAGCATTTTTCGTTCTTCCAGATTTGCTCTGTGTCAGTCAACTTCATCCACTCCTCCCATTGTGTTGTTATACAATTTGACTGCTACTGGTGTTATTTACATTCTTCATTTCTGCATTATGGATTGTGCTCAAAATAAACACATCATGATTCTCTTTCCAGCTCATTGCTGTAACTTTACCCTCTGAAAAGCAACAATATCTCCCTTCGTGCATACCTTAGTGTGAAAGTTTAGTGTCATGCCTTTTCCAGAAGGTCGCACATTGTCACATATGTCAGTTCCCTTAGCAATAAGTAGATCGCCTAGTTTCAGAGAGGAGTACAAATGAGCAACTATGAAGTCAGTAGTTGCCTTTGTTATCAAGGGGTTTCATTAGGGTCAGCAATGCGTGGATTGTCTAGGGCAGATTTTTATATTCCTTGTCAAATTTTGTATCCTTACCTGTATATATAATCATTGAACACGTGTAGACAGATCTTGCTCTCACTCAAAATGTAGGTCTTTATTCCAGATCTTGCTCTCTTTAGTGGTAGATACTAAACCCAACCTAATCTCCAATTATATAACATAAGACTTTCATCTACCAATTGATTATTGTGATGTTCTAAAATGGGCTAGATATTGTTTAGCTTTGGCTGTGGATGGCTATCAGATTCATATCTTTAGTTACCTGAGAAATGAAGGCATTTCTTGAGTTGAAAAATTGTTTGTAGCTAATTAATGGGTGAAACATTGTAGTTGCAAGTAGTAGATGTTTTGACCCATACATATAGTTGCTTGGTTTTTCTTTATAATATTTTGAAACAATGTTATACCAAAGAACATTCTTATTTAATCACTGTTTATATCCTACCAGTCAGCAATGTTCTTATTTTGAGCATATCTATTAGCCTCATTGATCGCAATATTCACTAACTCCTCATTGGTTATCTTACTTACATATTCCATCACATTTGAAGTGTCAATTTGTGTTAGTCTTAAGATGTTCTTGTAAAGGGAAATGTTGGAGGAGGCAATTCTGCTGGTACATATATTTCATGAAATTTTCTAGCATTGGGAAAACCAACATAAGTGTCTTGATCTGTTGTTGCTTCATTAATACTATGATTGTCATAAGTGTCACTTTTTGATGCACTAAATTCCATATCAAACTCTTCATAACACTTCATAACGAGAACAGAAAGGGAACAACCAGCCATATTATAGTATCTTTATAGATTATGAGCAAGTGGGATCTATAATCTCTTGCCCTTTCACCTTGTCTGCAGCTAGCCAAGATATGACTCAAATAACTGTGAACCAAACAAAATAACATTGTCATGCTGTAAGACTACAAATTCCTTCAACATGTATACATGTTATTGCCAATAATAGACCTTTTCATTGTAGAAATACAGTAACATCAGAAGAGTGTGAAGCTTTGTACATTGTGAAGTGATGTAAATTACATGAAACATTACCAGTGTGAACATCATCCAGAAAAATTTTTTACAAATAAATATTCTAGCAGACTTTTTACATTCGAAATAAATAATTTCTCTAGTCAATGATGTATATGACGTTCAAAAATAATCTACCTGAGTGTTATTTCTGACCATGAGAACTAAATCTTTGTAGGATTAGTGGTTAACTGGGAATTAATGGAGATTGAGCTCTAGTTAGTTTCAGGCAGAAATTTTATGTGGAATAGGAAGTTTCCATCCATGAGTTACAAGGCACTGATGTTGCTGTGAAGGATGTGCATCACATGGGTGGATAGGGAGCATTCTCTCTGTATGTCCTGTGTGCATGGAGCTTTATTGGGAGCTGTTTGTATACAAAGTCACACCATATCCATTCATATGGGTGGGAAGTTGGGTGCAATGATATTTTCGTGGAAGCCTTTGCAGTTGTTGCATTTGTCTTGATGAATGTGTGCCTGTGTTTAAAATGGTTTCCTTCTTTGTGGTCTGAGTAGTCTGTGTGGGGTGATTAACATAGATTGCTGTGTGCATCCTGAAAGGTGTCTAGTAGATTTGCTTTTGTACTTACAAACTGGTACCGAAATAAACTTAAGATCTCATTGGTTTATCAGGGGTCTTTCGGGTTTCCAGTAGACGAGAGAAGTCAGCCATGATTGTTGTGAAACAAATTGGGTGTAAAGTACCACATATTGGGCATGGTTGCACTGTGAAATATACAATCCAAAATTCTAGGGATATTTGCAGAAATAATTAGTCCATACCATCATCATTGGTAAATATATAAAAACTATTTGAACTAAAATTTTAGCAAGATTGTTGTATCACTTGCAGAGTGAGTTACAGACATCCGATAAGAATTTCTTTGTTAACATCTTGCCGGCCTCGGTGGTCTAACGGTTCTAGGCGCGCAGTCCGGAACCGTGCGACTGCTACGGTCGCAGGTTCGAATCCTGCCTCGGGCATGGATGTGTGTGATGTCCTTAGGTTAGTGAGGTTGAAGTAGTTCTAAGTTCTAGGGGACTAATGACCACAGCAGTTGAGTCCCATAGTGCTCAGAGCCATTTTGTTAACATCTTAATTTAGCAATTTTTTTCTGTAAGACTGTGTAGAAAAATTTCAAATTTCTATTATTGCTAAATTTTAAACTCGCTACAATAATAGTTTAACAAAACAGTGGCATGGCAAATTATTCATATAAAGGGAGATTAGAGAATGTTGAAAAAAGATTATGTTAAAACTCCACTTATACTTCTTGCTTTAACAGAATAACTCCATATAAAATAAAATATCATAGGACTGAATATTTTAGTTTAATCTCTTTCAAAACTGTTTGTAATGCTTTTGACAAACAATAAAAATTACAGTAAGACTCCTCTTACACAATATTCATCATCATACATTGGCGGCTGTGTGAAAGACTCTGAAGCATGGTATAGTACATAGAGTTACATCACAGTCTTCACAGATATGTTTTTATTTCCATTCGTATCCTGGTCTAAGCTGCACATCCTAAATATTCTGGTAGGATTATTCTTCTTTGCAGTTGCTGGTATGAAGGAGTAGAAATAATTGTTGATTAAAGGATTTGGATTTCTACACATTGCTGGATGACCAGCTACTTTCGAAGAGAATTCCTTCCTGTGATGCTTGGCTGTTGTCTTCTCAGACACTGACAGAGAAAAATCAAGAGCATTGTTTGTTCTTTCGGATTTTTGGTGTAGTGGCTTATAGAACTCCAGAGAGCACGTTTAAATATAGGGTACAATATTTTTTGTGGTATTTTCCACTTCATTCTATGTTACTGAACTGTTTGCTAGGTGGTGGTCAACTTTATTCACTCCTCCCATTGTGTCGTCATAAGATTTGAATGCTACTGGTGTTATTTACATTTTTCATGTCTTCATTATGGATTGTGCTCAAAATACACACAATAGGCTTGTCTTTCCATCTCAATACTGTAAATATACCCCTCTGGAAAGCAACAGTATCTCCCTTCTTCAATTTAATAGTGTGAAAGATTGGTGGCATATCTTTTTCCACAAGGTCGCAATTTGCCATATATCTCGGTTCTCTTAACAATAAGTAGATCTCCTAGTTTTGGAGAGGTGTACAAATTATCAGTTGTAGGGCAGTAGTAGCCTTCATTGAGAAGAGGTTTCATTAGGGTCAGTACTATGTGAGATTGTAAATTTTACAGTGCAACCATGCCCAATATGTGTACTTTTCATCCAATACTTTTCACACCAACCATGGTTGTCTTGTGTTGTCTGCTGGAGCTGTGAAACACCCTTGTTCAACCAATGAATACTTCAGTTTAATTACTCTACCCTATGGTTCACAAGTATGGATGCAAATCTAGGACACACCTTTCTGGATGTACACAGCAACCTATGTTATTCACCCCACCCAGAGTACTCAGACCACCAAAAGGCGACCTGTTTAAATCCAGGCACATATTCACCAAGTCACCTGCAACAACTCCACTGCCTTTCACATAAGTATGATTGCACCCAACTTCCTATTCATATGATGGATATGATCTGACTGTGTGTACGAACAACTCCCAATACAGCCACACAATATGCACTTGCAAACAGGACATATAAAGTGAACACTGCCTATCCATCCATGCCACACACATTCTTCCCAGCAACATTGTGCATTGTAACTCTTGGGGTGGAAACTTATTATTCGACATAAAATTTCTGCCTTAAATCATGTTCACCACTGACTGTAGAAAATGTTTGTTTTACATGTAAACAGTCTGCTACATTTATTTGTAACAATTTAATTGGATGATGATAACATTTCAGGTAATTTACATAATTTTACG
Organism: Schistocerca gregaria; assembly: GCF_023897955.1. Lineage (NCBI taxonomy): Eukaryota > Metazoa > Arthropoda > Insecta > Orthoptera > Acrididae > Schistocerca > Schistocerca gregaria. The sequence goes on along the minus strand of NC_064931.1, from coordinate 116,861,522 downwards.
GTGTAGAGAGCTTTTTACGCTTCTGATGGTATTGTATTTCTCCAGCGAAAAAGGAGTATTTTTTGAAAGTGACATGAAGGATTTTGAAGTCTGACGTATGATGAAGCAAAATCTTGTGCAGTACCACTTAAATAAATAATTTCTATATTCAACAGGGAATATAATGCCCTCTTAAAAGTCCTTCCAAGTTTCTTCTTATATATATGTTCCTCATGTACATCCAGTGTTGCATCCTTTTCACCCCAGATCATAATATGGCCCTTTGTATCATTGCTGATCACTACGTTTTTCTATTCATTTGTTACCAGTCACTCTATTAACCCCTGAACTTAAGATCCTGTGAATATATGGGATTTTAATTTTTACAAAAACTTAAGGTCCAAGAATACTACTCTGTCTTAAAGATATTCTGTTTGGAAATTTAAATGCTGGACAAACTCTTTCCATCTAGTTAGTTACTAATATGGGCACAACAGAACACAAGAGAGAACGACAATGATCCTTTAGTTGGTTTTACAGCTATTTTAGCCCTTTACTGATCAGGTGTAGCGAAGATGAGAGGGCTAGAGATTATAGATGCCACTTCCTTCTGCTGTGTAAAGGTATTATAAACTGGCTGCTTTTTTCCATCTTTTGCTATGGAGAGTGATGAAGAGTTTGTTATGGAATCTATTGGGTCAGAAACTGACGTTTCTGATACTGACGTTTCTGATACTGACAGTCTTAGTGAAGCAACAACAGATCAAGAAACTGATGTTAGTTTTCCCAGCATCAGAAAACAGTAAGAAATAGATGTGACTACAGACATTCTTCCTGCACCTCCAAAGTTTATTGGAACAACCTTTAGAATGGACAGGAAGCATTCACTCTGTGTGTCCTGTTTGGAGGTGTGTGTTGTGTGGCTCTATTGGGAGTTGTTTGCATACACAGTCAGACCATATCCCTTTATATGGATGGGAAGTTGGCTACAATGATCCTTCTGTGAATGACAATGCAGATGTTGCAACTGACAAGATGAATATTTGCCTGCATTTAAAATGGTGTCCATAACACTGGTTCCTGCGTGCATCCTGAAAGATGTGTAGTGGATTTGCTTACCTACTTATAAACTATAGGGCAGAGAAAGTAAATTGAAGATCTCAATGATTGAACATTGGTCTTTCATGGATTCTGTAGACAACAAAAGAGAACACTGTCTGATGTGAAAAGTATTGTTGATTAAAGGATTTGGATTTCTACACATTGCTGGATGACCAGCTACTTTCGAAGAGAATTCCTTCCTGTGATTCTTGGCTGTTGTCTTCTCAGACACTAACCGACAAAAATCAAGAGCATTGTTTGTTCTTTCGGATTTTTAGTGTACTGGCTTATAGAACTCCAGAGAGCCCGTTTAAATATAGGGTACAATATTTTTTGTAGTATTTTCCACTTCATTCTGTGTTACTGGACTGTTTGCTAGATGCCGGTCGACGTTATTCACTCCTCCCATTTTGTTGTTATATGACTTGAATGCTGCTGGTGTTATTTACATTTTTCATGTCTGCGCTATGGATTGTGCTCAAAATACACACAATAGGCTCGCCTTTCCACCTCATTACTGTAACTTTATCCTTTCGGAAAGTGACAGTATCTTCGTTCTTCCATTTCTTAGTGTGAAAGTTTGGTGACATATCTTTTTCCATAAGGTCGCAATTTGCCGTATATCTCCATTCTCTTAACAATAAGTAGATCTCCTAGTTTTGGAGAGGTGTACAAATTATCAGTTGTAAGGCAGTAGTAGCCTTCATTGAGAAGGGGTTTGATTAGGGTCAGTACTATGTGAGATGACTGGTGTAGACCTTGTATTCCTGGCCAAATTTTGTGCCCTTACAGTATATATAACTATGACCCCTATGCAGCCAGACTTGGGATTCTCACAACATGTAGGTCTTACTCCAAATCTTGTGATCTTTATTGGTAGATACTGAATGCAAACTAATCTACCATTGTATAGCTTAAGAAAGACTCTCATCTATGATGACATCATTCTCTGGAGTACAAAGAATGCTCAATTTATTATTGAGATATTTTAAAATGGGTTAGATTTTAATTAGCTTTGGATGTGGATGGCTAGCAGGGCCATACGTGATGTTGTTTGAAAAATGAGGACATTCCTTTAGTATGAGAAACCATTTGTAGCAATTAACTGGCAAATTATTGGATTTGCAGGTAATGGGTGTTTAGACACGCACATCTGGTAGCTTGCATTTTTTATTTTTTTATAATATTTTGTAACATCATTATACTACAGAAATTTCTTATTTCACCACTGTTTGAGTTCTTCCAGTCACCATTATTCTTATTTCAAGCATATCTATTAGTCTCAGTGACTACAACGCATCAGTTATTTGACTTACATATTCCATCACATTTGAAGAGTCAATTTGTTTGAAGTCAGAAGGTGTACCAGTAAGGGCAATATCATTACAAAAAATAAAAAATAAAACCCACTAGCTACCATATGTACGGGTCTAAACATGGACTACCTGCAACTCCACTATTTCGTAGATTAGTTACCTACATATGATTTTTCATACTACAAAAATGCTCTTATTTTTCTGACAACTGGAGATACGACCCTGCTAAACAAAGTCTAAGCCATTTTAGAACATCTCAATTATAAATTGAGAATTCTTTGTACTTCGGACAAGGATATCACCACAGATAAGAGTCTGGTGTTGTATAATGGGAGATTAAGTCAGATTTAGTATCTACCACTACAGAGAGTAAGGTTTGTAATAAAGACCTACATGTTCTGCGAGTCCAATTCTGGCCCAGTGATCCCACATAATGCTGAACCTACTGAAAGCCCTCGTTAGCAAAGGCTACCACTGACTCGATAGGTGATGATTTGTTCATCTCTCTGAAAGTAGCAGATCTACTGATAGCTACGAGAACTGACATGGATGACAGTGTGCAAACTTCTGGAATAAATATGCCACTAAAGTTTAACTCTAAGAAATGTAAGATGGGAGATATTGTTGCTTTTCAAAGGGGTAAAGTTACAGCGATGAGATGGAAATACAAGTGTGATGTGTCCATTTTGAGCACAATCCACAATGCAGAAGTAAAAAATGTAAATAACACCAGCAGTAGTCAAATTATATAATGACACAATGGGAGGAGTGAATAAAGTTGACCAGTGTCTAGCAAAAATCCAGTAACACAGAAAAAGAGGGAAAAATACTACAAAAGAATATTTTTCCACCTACTTGAAGTGTCTCTATGGAATTCATTCAGCTCGTATAAACAACCTGGAAGAACAAAGAAATCTCTTGATTTTTGTCTGGCAGTATTTGAGAAGAAGACTTCAAAACATCACAAGAAGAAATTCTCTTTGAAGTAGCTGGTCATCCAGCAATGTGTATAATCCTATTCCTCTAATAAACCACCATTTCCAATCCTTCATCCCAGCTATTGTAAAGAAGAAGAATCCTATGAGAATAATTATCATGTACAGTTAAGATCAGGACGCGAGTGAAAAAAAAAATAGGAGTGATTTGTAGTATATCTGTAAAGACTGTGATGTTGCTCTATGTACTTTACAATGTTTCAAAGCCTTTCAGGCAGCCACCAACAAATGAAGATGAATGTTGTGTGAAAGTGTATTATCATAATTTTTATTATTTATCAAAAACACTAAAAACAGTTTTGAAAGAGACTGAACTGAAATACTCCGTCCTTAGATAATTTATTCAACATGGGGTTATTTTTTAAAAGTGATGAGTATATGCAGGGTTTAGATGTAATCTTTTTCAACATTATCTACTTTCTCTTTATGCTACTGCTTTTCATACTACCATTTTGAATAATGTATTGTCATACCAAAGTTTAAAATTGATAAATAAAAGAACTGAAATTTTTGTACCACTTTAACAGAGAAATTGTTAGGTTAACAAAGGAATTCTTGTCAGGAGACTGCAACATGCAACTGATGCAAGGTTCTTGCTTATATTTTAGTAAACAATTTTGTTAGTATTTACCAGTGATGATTGGGAGAACAAATGATTTCTGCAAATAATCCTAAAATTTTGGATTGTAAATTTTACAGTGGAACCATACCTAATATGTGTACATTACATCCAATACTTTTCACACCTGCCATGGTAATCTTCTGTTCTCTGCAGGAGGTATGAAACACCCTTGTTCAACCAATGAAAGCTTCAGTTTAATTACTCTACCCTATGTTTCACAAGTATGGATACAAATCTACTACACACTTTTCTGGATGTACACAGCAACCTATGTTATTCAGCCCATCCAGAGTACTCAGACCACCAAAAGGAGACCTGTTTAAATCCAGGCACATATTCACCAAGTCACCTGCAACAACTCCACTGCCTTTCACATAAGTATGATTGCACCCAACTTCCTATTCATATGATGGATATGATCTGACTGTGTGTACGAACAACTCCCAATACAGTCACACAATATGCACTTGCAAACAGGACATATAAAGTGAACACTGCCTATCCATCCATGCCACACAAATTCTTCCCAGCAACATTGTGCATTGTAACTCTTGGGGTGGAAACTTCTTATACGACATAAAATTTCTGCCTTAAATCATGTTCACCACTGACTGTAGAAAATGTTTGTTTCACATGTAAACAGTCTGCTACATTTATTTGTAACAATTTAATTGGATGATGTTAACATTTCAGGTAATTTACATAATTTTACGGTGTAGAGAGCTTTTTACGCTTCTGATGGTATCGTATTTCTCCAGTGAAGAGGAGTATTTTTTGAAAGTGACATGAATACGTGTTGAAGGATTTTGAAGTGTGACATATGATGAAGCAAAATCTTGTGCAGTACCACTTCAATATTGGCCAAAAGCCGAAACTGCAATTGTGAAATAAATAATTTCTATATTCAACAGGGAATGTAATGCCCTCTAAAAAGTCCTTCCAAGTTTCTTCTTATATAACTGTTCCTCCTGTACAGTCAGTGTTGCACCCTTTACACCTCAGATCACATTATGGCCCTTTGTATAATTGCTGACCACTACAATTTTCTACTCATTAACCCCCGAACTTAAGACCCTGTGAATACATGGGATTTTAATTTTTACAAAAACTTAAGGTCCAAGAATACTACTCTGTCTTAACAACATTCTGTTTGGAAATTTAAATGCTGGTCAAACTCTTTCCATCTACTTAGTTACTAATATGGCCATAACAGAGCACAAGAGAGAATGACAATGATACTTTGGTTGGGTTCACAGCTATTTTAGCCCTTTATTGATCAGGTGCAGTGAAGATGAGAGAGCAAGAGATTATAGATGCCACTGCCTTCTGCTGTGTAAAGATATTATAAACTGGCTGCTTTTTCCCTTTTTTTCTATGGAGAATGTCTTAGTGAAGCAACAACAGACCAAGAAACTGATTTAGTTTTCCCAGCATCAGAAAATGGTAAGAATTCAATGTGACTACACACTTGTTCCTGCACCTCCAAAGTTTACTGGAACAGCCTTGAGAATGGAGTGAAGCATTCACTCTATATGTCCTGTTTTGCAGATATGTGTTGTGTGGCTCTATTGGGAGTTGTTTGCATACACAGTCAGACTATATCCCTTTATATGGATGGGAAGTTGGCTACAATGATACTTGTGTGAATGACAATGCAGATCTTGCAACTGACTTGATGAATTTGTGCCTGCATTTAAAATCGGGTGCATAACACTGGTTCCTGCATTCATCCTGAAAGATGTGTAGTGGATTTGCTTACCTACTTATAAACTATAGGGCAGAGAAAGTAAATTGAAGATCTCATTGGTTGAACATTGGTCTTTCAAGGATTTTGTTGACAACAAAGCCAACCCTGGCTGGTGTGAAAAGTATTGGATATAAAGTACCACATATTGGACAGACTTGAGCAGTGCAGTATATACTCCAAAATTATAGGATTATGTGCAGAAATCTTTAGTCCTGGCCATCATAATTGATAAACACCTAATAAGCATCTTAAGTATAATTTGAGCAAAAACATTGTATCACTTACATAATGTGTTACGGACTCATGATAAGACTTTCTGTGTTAAACTATTAACGTAACACTTTTTCTATAAAAGTGTTTACAAAAATTTCACATTTTTTATTTCTGAATTTTAAACTGTACTATGATTATAGTATATTCAACACAGTAGCGTGAAAAATTATTAATGTAAAGGGAAAGTAGAGACTGTTGAAAAAGGTTACATTAAGATCATGCTTATACTCGTTGCTTTTAAAAAATAACCTCTCATAGGATAAAATATCTTAGGACAGAATATTTTAGATTAATCTGTTTCGAAACTGGCTGTAAAAATTTCAGTAACACACTTTCAAACAACATTAATCTTCAAATGTTGGTTGCTGTGTGAAAGGCTCTGAAGCATGACAACAGTACATAGAGCCACAACACAGTCTTCCCACTTATATCGCAATTTCCTTCTATTTTTCACCCATTCACATCCTGAGCTCAGCTGCACATCCCACACATTGTGGTCGAATTCTTCTTGTTTGCGGTAGCTGGGAAGAAACAATGGGAAATGACAGTTGGTTAGATGAATAGGATTAGTACTCATTGCCAAATGACGAGCTACTTCTGAAGAAAATTCCTTCCTCTTATATTTGGCTGCCATCTTCTCAATCACTGCCAGACAAAAATTAAGAGCCTTCTTTGTTCCTCCAAATTTCTTGTACAAGATGAATGAATTCCATAGATCCAGTTGAAGTAGATGGAAAAATATTGTTATGTAGTATTATTTTCACTCTTTTTCTGTGCTACTGGATTGTTGATAAATGCCGGTCAACTGCATTCCTTCTTTGCATTGTGTCATAGCGTGACAAATTATTAACATAAAGGAAAAGTAGAGACTGTTAAAAAAGGTTACATTAAAATTGTGTTTAGAACCCTTGCTAAAAAAAAAAAAAAAAAAAAAAAAGGTCCACATACAGTAATGTATCTTATAATAGAATATTTTAGCTTAATCTCTATCAAAACTGTCTGTATTGTTTATGATAAACATTAAAAATTACATTAATACACTGTTGCACAACATTAATCTTTATATGTTGGTGGCCGTGTAAAAGGCTCTCATACAGTACATAGAGCAGCAACACAGTCTTTGCACATATATCCCAATTCCCTCCTATTTTTCTTTCCCTTCTCATCCTGAACCTGGCTGCACATCCCATGTATTGTGGTAGGATTCTTCTTCTTTGCATTTGCTGGCATGAATACTGGGAAATGATGGTTGGTTAGATAAAGAGGATGAGTATTCATTGCTGGATGACCAGGTACTTCTGAAGAAAGTTCCTTCCTGTGATATTTTTCTGTCATCTTCTTTAACTCTGTCAGACAAAAATCAAGAGCATCCTTTGATCTTCCTGATTTTTTGTACAAGCTGGATGAATTCCAGAAAACCTGTTAAAATAGATTTTTTTGGTAGTGTTTTTCACTTTTTTCTATGCTACTGGATTGTTTGCTAGGTGCCGGTCAACTTTATTCACTCCTCCAATTTTGTCGTGATATGATTTGAATGCTGTTGGTGTTATTTACATTTTTCATGTCTGCATTATGGATTGTGCTCAAAATAGACACAATAGGCTCATCTTTCCACCTCAGTACTGTAACTTTACCCCTCCAGAAAGTAGTGACATTCTTCCGTTTCTTAATGTGAAAGTTTGGTGGCATATATTTTCGCAGAAGGTTTCTCATTGCTATATGTCTCATTTCTCGTAGCAATAAGTAGATCTCCTAGTTTTGGCGTGGTGTACAACTTATAAGTTGTAAGGCAGTAATAGCCTACATTGAGAAGGGGTTTCATTATGGTGAGTACTATATGAGATGACTCACATCAGCCTTCAATTCCTCACCAAATTTTGTGCCCTTAACATGTAGGTCTGAATTCCTAATCTTTCCCTCTTTAGTGGTAGATACTGAACCCAATGTAATCTCCCATTATATAACTCAAGATTCTGAGCTATGGAGATATCCTTCTGTGGAGTATAAAGTGTGGCCAGTTGGTTATTGAGATGTTTTAAAATGGGTTACATTTTGTTTGGCTTTGACTGTGGATGGCTAGCAGTGTCATATCTTGAGATTTGTGAAAATTGAGGATATTTCTTCAGTATGAAAACTGGTTTGTAGGTAATTAACTGGCAAAATATTGGAGTTGCAGGTAGTGGATGTTTAGACCCATTCATATGGTAACTTACTTACTTTTTTTATTTTGGAACAGTATTGTGCTGGAAAATATTCTTGTTTCATCTGTGCCTGTGTGCTTCCAATCAGTAATGTTCTTAGCTCCACCATATCTATTAGTCATAGTGACTACAACTGATCATCAGTTATTTTACTTCCATATTTCATCACATTTGTAGTCTAAATATATGTGAAGTCTAAAGATGTTTCAGTAAAGACAAAAGCTGGAGGTGCAGGAGGCAATACTGCAGTCAAATCTATTTCATACAATTTTCTGGTGTTGGGAAAAATTTCTTGATCTGCTGTTGCTTCACTAATACTGTCATTGTGTGAAGTGTCACTTTTTGACCCACTAAATTCCATATCAAACTCTTCATCACACTCCATAATGAAAAAAGAAACGGAAAAACCAGCCATATTATAGTATCTTTACACAGTATGAGCAAGTGGGATCTATAATCTGTTCCCCTGTCACCTTGACTGCAGCCGGCCAAGAGATGACTCAAATAGGAGTGAAATCAACCAAACTAACATTGTCGTGCTCTTTTGTGCTCTGTTGTGGCCACATTAGCAAATAACAAGATGGAAAAGTTTTGTCCAGCATTTAAAATTCTAAACAGAATATTGTCAAGAGAGAAGAGTATTCTTGGACCATTAAGTTTTTGTAAAAATATAAATCCGGTGTATTCTCAGGGTCTTAAGTTACGGGGTTAAAATAGAGTGACTGGTAGCAAATGAGTAGAAAAATGTGATGATCAGCAATAATACTAAGGAGCCATATTATGATCTGAGGTGTAAAAGGAGTAACATTGGGTGTACAGGTAGAACAGATGTATAAGAAGAATCTTGGAAGGTGTTTTTTTAGGAGAAGGGGGGGAGGGGGGGGTCTCATTATATTCCCCATTCACTGTAGAAATGATTTATTTCACAATTGCAGTTTCGGCCCTTGGGTTGTATTGAAGTGGCATTGCAAAAGATTTTGCTTCAGCACATGTCAAACTTCAAAATCTTTCAACGTTTATTCATGTTATAGTCAAAAATACTCATTTCCATTGTAGAATTACAGTAATTCGAGAAGTATGAAAAGCTCTGTACATTGTGAAATGATGGAAATTATGTGAAATGTTAACTATGTTAACATTATTCAATTAAATTGTTACAATTAAATGTTGTAGCAGACTGTTTGCATATGAAATAAATAATTTCTACAGTCAATGGTGAATATGATATCCTTTAAAATATTCTACATGCGTGTGAACCCCAAACATGAGAAGTTAATCTTGGAAGGATTGGTGGTTAACTGGGAATGAATGAAGATTGAATTCTAGTTCGTTTCAGGCAGAAATTTTATGTTGAATAAGAATTTTGCACCCCAAGAGCTACAAGGCACTGATGTTGCTAAGAAGGATTTGCATGGCATGGATGGATAGGGACTTATATACATTCAGACCTTATCCATTCATATGAATGGGAAGTTGGGTACAATGATACTTAAAGGCATTGGAGTTGTTGCAGTTGACTTGATGAATATGTGCCTTCATTTAAACAGGTCTCTTTTTTTGTGGTCTGAGTACTCTGGGTGGGGTGACTAACATAGGTTGCTGTGTGCATCCAGAAAGATGTGTAGCAGGTCTGCTTGCTTACGTATAAACCATAGGGTAGAATAAGTAAACTGAAGATTTCATTGGTTGAACACGAGTCTTTTGGAGTTCCAGTAGAGAGCAGAAGACAATCATGGCTGGTGTGAAAAGTATTGGATGTAAGGTACCACATGTTTGGCATGGTTCCACTGTGAAATTTACAATCCTGAATTTTAGGATTATTTGCAAAAATGATTGGTTCTCACCATCATCACTAGTAAATACATAACAAAATCTTTAACAAAAATATGAGCAAGAACCCTTCATCTGTTGCATAGTTTGTTACAGTCTCCTGACAAGAATTCCTATGTTAACCTGTTAAATTATCAATTTTTCAGTAAAAGTGTGTATAAAAATGTTAGCTTTTTTATTTCTGAATTTTAAACTTTGCTATGATAATATGTTATTTAAAACAGTAGCATGAAAAATTAATAACACAGAGAAAAAGTAGAGACTGTTGAAAAAGATTACATTAAAACCCTGCGTATACACATTGCTTTTAAAAAATAACTACACAGAATAAAATACCTTAGGACAGAGTATTTTATTTCAGTCTCCTTGAAAACTGTTTGTAGTGTTTTTGATAAATAATTCACCTTCATTTGTTTTGGGTGTGTGAAAGGCTCTGAAGCATGGTACATTACATAGATCTTCATGACAGTCTTCACAGATATATTGCAATTCCCTCCTATTTTTCTTTTCATTCCCATCATGGCGTAGGCTGTACATCCTAAATATTCTGATAGGATTCTTCTTCTTTGCGGTAACTGGGATGAAGAATGGGTAATGATGATTTGTTAGAGGAATCTCTTGTGATATTTGGCTGTAATCTTCTCAAATACTGCCAGATGAAAATTAAGAGTATTCTTTGATCCTCCATATTTCTTGTACAAGTTGAATGAGTACCATAGAGTCAGTTCAGTTGGATGGAAAAATATTGTTTTGTAGTATGTTTACACTCTTTTCTATGTTACTGAGTTGTTAGCAACTAGCTGGTCAAGTTTGTCTACTCCTCCCATTGTGTGATTATGTGATTTGACTGCTTCTGGTGTTGTTTAAATTTTTCATTTCTGCATTGTGGTTTATGCCTGAAATAGACACGGCACGCTTGTCTTTCCTTTACACTCGTGAAACTTTACCTCTTTGAAAAGCAGCAGTATCTCCCTTCATCAATTTCTTATTGCGAAGGTTTGGTACCATACATTTTCTAGAAGTTTGCTCATTGCCACATATTTCAGTTTTCTTGGCAATAAGTAAATCTGCTAGTTTCAGAGAGGTGTACTAATTAATCAGTAGTAGCCTTTATTAACAAGGGCTTCCATTAGGGTCAGTAATATATGAGATGACTTGGATATACTTTGTATACCTTGTCAAATTTTGTGCCCTTACCTGTATACATAATTTTAGACCATATGTAGCCAGACATGGACTCACACAACATGTATGTCTCTATTCCAAATCTTGAACTTTTTAGTGGCAGATACAGAACCCAACCTCATCTCCCATTATATACCATATGACTGAATTTATTATTGAGATGTGTGTTACGTTGTGCTGTTTTTTTTTTAATTTTTTGTAATGCTTTGTAATCGTATTAGACTAAAGAAGATTCTTATTTCATCACTATTCGTGTTCTTCCAATCAGTAATGTTCTTATCTCATGTTTTTTTTTTTTTTTTTTTTCTCGGTGACTGCAACTTGTCATCAGTTATTCTACATACATATTCCATCACATTTGAAGTGTCATTTTGCATGAAGTCTTATTGCATTCCGTTAAGGAATAAGAATATCTTGCAACCGTAAAAGAGAACTGTATCTAACAGCAAGAGGGAGTACTGACCCCGAAATTGTTCAATATTATAAAAACTATAAAAACTATTGTGCAGTACTAAGAAAAGTTATTAAAAAGTCCAGAAGCATGTGTATCATGTCTGAGATCAGTAACTCTGATAATAAAATTAAAGCAATTTGGAATATTATTGGAAGGGAAACAGGGCAACCAAGAGCACAGGAAGACTTTAGTGCCATAAAACTGAATGACAAGTGTACTAACAAACAATCTGAAATTGGAAATATTTTCAATAATCATTTTTTAAATGTTGTGGAGAAAGTAGGATCTAGATCTTCACTAGAAGAGGCAAGACTCCTAATAGAAGAGGCCATACCTGTGCAGTTTGAAACAACTGTATTTCCACGAACCTCTCCCTCTGAAATCAGTAAAATAATAAACTCACTGAAAAGTAAAAGCTCTTATGGAATTGATTGCATTTCCAGCAAGATACTTAAAGCTTGTTCCCCACAGATAAGTAGGATTCTCATCCACGTATGTAATACCTCTTTGGAGCGGGGTGTTTTCCCCGATAGACTGAAATATGCCATTGTAAAACCATTGCATAAAAAGGGGGATACGTCGGATGTCAACAACTATCACCCAATCTCTCTTCTGACAGCTCTATCAAAAATTTTTGAGAAAGTAATGTATTCAAGAGTAGCCTCCCATATATGTAAAAATAAAGCACTAACAAAATGTCAGTTTGGTTTTCAGAAAGGCTTTTCAACAGAAAATGCTATATACGCTTTCACTGATCAAATATTAAATGCTCTGAATAACCGGACATCACCCATTGGTATTTTTTGTGATCTCTCAAAGGCCTTTGACTGTGTAAATCATGGAATTCTTTTAGATAAGCTAAATCATTATGGTTTGAGGGGGGCAGTGCACAAATGATTTAATTCATACTTAACTGGAAGAATACAGAAAGCTGAAATAAGTGGTTCATGTAATGTTAATACAACAGCTGATTCCTCAAACTGGGGGGCTATCAAGCACGGGGTCCCACAGGGTTCGGTCTTAGGTCCTTTACTGTTCTTGATATACATTAATGACTTACTATTCCATATTGATGAAGATACAAAGTTAGTTCTTTTTGCTGATGATACAAGTATAGTAATAACATCCAAAAACCAAGAACTAAGTGATGTAATTGTAAATGACGTTTTTCACAAAATTATTAAGTGGTTCTCAGCAAACGGACTCTCTTTAAATTTTGATAAAACACAGTATATACAGTTCCGTACAGTAAATGGCACAACTCCAGTAATAAATATAGACTTTGAACAGAAGTCTATAGCTAAGGTAGAATTTTCAAAATTTTTAGGTGTGTCCATTGATGAGAGGTTAAACTGGAAGCAACACATTGATGGTCTGCTGAAACGTCTAAGTTCGGCTACGTATGCTATTAGGGTTATTGCAAATTTTGGTGATAAGAATCTCAGTAAATTAGCTTACTATGCCTACTTTCATTCACTGCTTTCGTATGGTATCATATTTTGGGGTAATTCATCATTGAGTAGAAAAGTATTCATTGCTCAAAAACGTGTAATCAGAATAATTGCTGGAGCCCACCCACGGTCATCTTGCAGACATCTATTTAAGGATCTAGGGATCCTCACAGTAACCTCACAGTATATATATTCACTTATGAAATTTGTTGTTAATAATCCAGCCCAGTTCAAAAGTAATAGCAGTGTGCATAGCTATAACACCAGGAGAAAGGATGATCTTCACTATGCAGGGTTAAATCTGACTTTGGCACAGAAGGGGGTAAATTATGCTGCCACAAAAGTGTTTGGTCACCTACCAAACAGCATCAAAAGCCTGACAGATAGTCAACCAACATTTAAAAATAAATTAAAAGAATTTCTAGATGAAAACTCCTTCTACTCATTGGCTGAATTTTTAGATAACTTGTACAGACATCTTTCATTAACCTGACACGTTCCACATCATTACGAAGAGTCGTATACATGATCTATGGAACAAGTATTAATCTAATCTAATCTAATCTGAGGCGAAATGTTGTAGACAGTCCTGTAGTCACGTCTGTTTTATACAATTTTCTGATGCTAGGAATATATGTTGTTGCTTCACAAACTCTGTCAGTGTCTTTTAAGTGTCTCTTTCGGAGGCACTAAATTCCATACCAAACATTTCATCAACCTCCATATCATTAAAGGGAAAAACCACCCAGATTGTAATCCTTACAGATTGTGAGCAAGCAGTGTCTAGAATATTTTCCACTCTAACCTTGACTGCAGCTGACCAACAAATGGCTTAATGTAGCTTTGAAACTGACCAATGTGGCATTGCCTTCCTCTCTTGTTCTCTGTTGTGGCCACATTTGTAACTGTGAAATGATTTTCTCTAGTATTTAAATTTCTGAACACAATATTGACAAGATAGGAGAGTATTTTTGGGCTTTTAAGTTTTTGTGAAATTAAAATCTCTATTAGTCTCATGGTCTTAAGTTAAGGGGTTAAAATAGTGTGACTTGTAGCAAATGAGTAGAAAAATTTGATGATCACGAACAATACTAATGGACCATATTATGGCCTGAGGTGAAGAGGATGCAATGCCGGATGTGGAAATGGAACAGTTATTTAACAAGAATCTTAGAAGGTTTACTGGTTAACTGTGACTTAAAGAAGATTGAACTTTGGTTAGTTTTACACTGAAATTTTACATTGAATAGGAAGTTTCCATCCCAGGAGTGATAAGTGACATTGCTGGGATGGATTTGTGTGGAAAGGATGGGTGGAGAGCATTCACTCAATATATCCTGTTTGTATTTGCAGGTTGAGCGGCTGTATTGGGAATTGTTTGTATACACAGTCAAACCATATCAATTCATGTGGATGGGGAGTTGGGTACAGTGATACTTATGTGAAATGCATTGCAGTTGTTGTGATTAGATTAGATTAGATTAGATTAGGTTTTCGTTCCATAGATCCATGCTGAGGAGATCCTCGTAGATGTTGAAGATGTCGAGGTATTTTTCCGAAATAAAAGTACTAATAGTATGAATATATACAATACATCATTTGTTTCTATTAAAAAATTCGTCAATGGAGTAGAAGGAGTTGCCACTAGTAAGTCTTTCAGGCTCCTTTTAAACTGATCTTAATTTGTAACTACATTTTTTATGTTTGCTGGCAAATTATTGAAGATGAGTGTTCCTTAGTAGTGGACCCCTTTTTGAACTAAAGTAAGGGCTTTTAAGTCGTTGTGCAGATCATTTTTGTTCCTGGTATTGTATGTATGAACAGAGCTGTTTGTTGAAAAAAAAGAGATATATTATTTAGGACCAATTTCATTAAGGAGTAAATATACTGAGAGGTAGTAGTTAGTATACCTAGTTCTTTGAAGAGGTTTCTACAGGACGTCCATGAATTTACTCCACAAATAATAAGTATTACACACTTTTGGACTCTGAAAACTTTTGTTTGACTTGAAGAGTTAACCCAAAATATTATACCACATGACATTATGGAATGAAAGTAGGCAAAGTATGCAAGCTTTTTCAATTTTTATGTCACCTATGTCTGCTAATTTTATCAAGTTGTAATCCCAGGAATTTAAGACTGTCAACCTCTTCTATCTGCTCTTCTTCATACTTTATACATATGCTGGGTGGAAACCTCTTACAGGTTCTGAATTGCATATAGTGAGTCTTTTCGAAGTTGGATGTCAGTGAATTGGCTTCAAACCATTTATTATGATCCATGAAAATATCATTAACAGGTCTTTCGAGAACTACACTCGACATACTATTTATTGCAGTACTTGTGTCATCTGCAAACAGAACAAACTTTGCTTCTGGCAGTGCAACTGATGAGAGATCATTAATATACACAAGAAAAAGCAATGGCCCTAAGATGGATCCTTGTGGGACACCACATGTAATTTCTTCCTATTCTGATGATGACTGATGACTTAATTCACTAGTCCCTTGCACTGACACCCTTTGTTTCCTGTTAGCGAGGTATGACTTGAACCATTTTGCAGCACTGCCCGTGGCACCATAGAATTCTAATTTATTTATTTGAAAGGATGTTGTGGTTCACACAATCAAATGCCTTTCACAAATCACAGAAAATACCTGCTGCTTGTAATTTATTATTTAATGAATTAATTACATTTTCACTGTAGGTGTAAATAGCTTTCTCGATATCAGAACCCTTCAGAAATCCAAACTGTGTTCTTGATAATATGTTATTTGTGGTCAGATGGCTGAGAAGCTGCCTGTACATTACTTTTTCTAAAATTTTTGAGACTGCTGGCAAAAGTGAAATTGGTCTGTAGTTTGATGGTATCTCTTTATCCTCTTCCTTGAATAGAGGCTTAACATCTGCATATTTTAGCCAGTCAGGAAATGTGCCAGTTATAATTGACTGGTTACACAAGTAACTTAGTATTGTACTAAACTCACAATAACATTGTTTGTTTAACATCACAAAAAATACAGACATAAATACTGCACTTGACAACGAGAATAAATTCTCGAAACACGTTTTGCTCAGCATGAATACAATACATAACCAGCACTGTGTTTACACTAAAAACATTTGAGCAACACAAAGTGAATGACAGTGCCAACTAGCACTCCTCGTGGCTATACGCCGAAACATGTTAAATTAGGTTCGACAAAGGTGTCACAATGATCACAATAATCACGAAACTGCATTTGCGCAGTAGAGACAGTTTGGAAATGGTTGTGGTTGGCCGTGATATCTTCATTCGAACAAACCTAGTTATATACTTCCATCAGTCACCACGCCACGTAGAGTTGGGCAGCAGTGGGAGATACGGCACGAATTATGACAACTTTCACTTTTTCTCTTTCCTTCTTTCTTGGACCTTTGTATGGCTCCAATGCGGGGTTGACTCTGTTATTGCAGATTTGGCAGTGTTAATGGCAGAGGGTGGCCAGATGCCTTCCTTATCCCATCTGTCTGCGTCTAGTGTAAGTCATGAAATAGTGCGAACGTTTTCAAATGTCTGTGAGCCGTGTAACTGTGGTGGAACTGGGGACCAGCCCGGTATTCACCTAGCTTTTACTTTGAAGAGTGTGGTCAGTTTTGCTGTAGTATATTCATCCATGCTTTCTTGATGCATCATCTGCACCATGGGAGGCTTTTACTTGTTCAGATACTATCATTGTTGTTGTTCTGTCAAAACATTTAGAACACAAAAATTCGTCACTGGAAACATCGTCACTGTGAAACAGACTCTTCAAATGGCAACATTTATTCCCAACCTGAAGAAAGTCTGTTTTTTTTTTTGTCTTATATATCACTCTTTTATGGATATGCAAATAGTCAGCACACTTCACTCTTCTGTGGTCCCAGTCAGATGACATTTCAAACAGTCCTTTTTACAAAACACACTGCACGAAAACACATGACTCACTGAATGGTCTCAGATTTCTTAGCAGCCTCTTCAGTAAACAAATTAGCACTGAACAACTACAATACAGAAAACTGCAATGAACAGCCACTACCAAGAAACTGCAGCAAAGTGAAAAGAAATATCTGCTACAATGAAAGTGAAAAGAAATAACTGCAACAAAGAAAGTATTAAGAAATAACTGAAACTAAGACAATAGTAATAAACATTGTAACAAAGAAATTCGTAACACACAACTTCAGTGAAGACATACCTTACCCTTAAAAAATTTAAAATAAAACCTGTCCATCGTAAAAGTGGATGCTCTCCTTTGCAGGGAATATAGTTCTACATGGTAATAATGAACAGGGGAAAAAATCTAACTTTTCTATATTGACATTTTGGAAAAAAAATTGTTTTCTGTAAATTATAAAAAAAATTTCAATAGTGACAGTAAAAGAATTTTGACAGATATGTCCAAATGGAGGATACCATTGTAATCGTACAGCAATTATCTCAAAAAAAAGTGGTTCTTACTTACTCCTGAATTTTAACATATGCTAAATTCGATAACATCAGAGACTATGAAGTTGACCCCTTCTGCCTGAAGTGACGAATTATGCCCTTTTAACATAGCTGAGTCTTTTTAAGATGTTTGTGCTCCAATATCTCAGATGATACTCTTCATGGCAGTAAAGATGAAAATAAGCTGTGTGAATGCTTTCTGTCAGTTGCTACACCACAGAATGTAATATATTTACAGGCAATTCTTTCTTACCAAAAATTATTTTGTGAAGTGTTCACATGCAGACATCATAATTTGGTTATAGCAGCCAGTACACTGTTACAAATCTCTTTGCATTTCTTTATAGGAACAATGGTTTCAAATTTCTAGTTATTAGGAGATCTGATGTTAGGCATATTATGAAGCCCCTTAGGGCAATACTGAGTGAGGTGGCGCAGTGGTTGACACACTGGACTCTCATTCAGAAGGGTGATGGGTCAAATCCCCATCTGGCCATCGAGAATCAGTTTTTCCACAATGTCCCTAAATTGCTTAAGGCAAATTCTGGGGTGGTTGTTTTATAAAGGGCATGGCTGATTTCCTTCCCCATCCTTCTTTAATCCTCACTTGTGCTTCGCCACAAATGGCCCCATTGTCGATGGGACGTTCAGCCATAATCTTCCTTCCTTCCTTCCTTTTTTCTTTCCTTGCTTCCTTTGGGAAACAGTATCCAGGGTGGGAGAGAAGAGCAACGTGCATACAGTATGTCTGCCGAAGGGCTTCATCCGAGGTGTGGAGGAGGCCATGCCTACTGCTGTCAGGGGTGCAGAGTTCAGTCATCTTCAGTTTGTGATTCATGTCAAAGCTAATGATGCCTGTCACTTGGGTTCTGAGGCCATTCTAAATTTGTAAGAATGGTGGCAGAAGTGGTGAAGACTGCTGGTCTCACTGATGGAGTGTAAGCAGAACTTGCAGTTGCAGTAATATACTCTGAATTGCTCGGTCATCCTTTTTTGAGATGCAGCCAAGAGGAAGATCACAACCAGATGCTCCATCAGTTCTGTTACCGTCGTGGTTGCAGATCTCTGGATCTGTGTTCTGTGGTGAAGAATTGTGAGATTACCCTTGATAAATTGGTATCCTTCACAATAGTTTCCAGAAGCATTCTTGGAGCATATTCTAAGTTTGAATGTACCAAATCACCATTAGACAAAACAGCTTCTATCCACAAAACAGCTTGCATACAGGAAGCATCCCTCATGCAAAACTTATCACGTTCTTTTCTCACATGATATCATATGAACCATGGATGATGGGCAGCAGGCAGAGCCCATATTTTTAGATTTCTGGAAATAATTTGACATAGTGGCCTATAGCAGACTGTCAATCAAGGTCCGAGCATATAGAATAAGTTTTCAGATATGTGAGTGTCTCAAAGACTTCTTAAGTAATAGAACTGAGTACGTTGCCCTGGACAGCAAGTGTTCATGAGAGACAAGGGTATCATCATGAGTGCCCCAAGGAAGTTGTTTCTATAGGATGGGTGGCAATCTGTGTGTGGTTGTTGATAATGCTGTAATGTATGGGAAAGTTTTGTCATTGTGTGATTGGAAGATTACATGAGATGACACAGATAGGCTTTATCTTTGATGTGATGAATAGCAGCTTGCTTTAAATGAATAAAATGTAAGTTAAGCAGATAAGTAGGGAAAATAATCATATAATGCATAGGCAAAATAAGACAAATTTGGGCATGTATGGAGACAAATATACAGTCTTTTTTTCCCTCTCTTCATTTGCTGATGAAACAGGAAAGGTAATGGCTAGTAGTCATACAAGGTACTCACCACCATGCACTGTATAATGGCCTGTGGAGTATGTATGTAGATGTAGAGCATCATGTCCTAAAATTTTTGGCAGTTTAAGTTATAATGATGTTTTTTAAAAAAAATGATTAGTATTTCTGTTTTCTGAACATTCATATTTGCCAATGTCAGGTAATGCTGTAGAAGATTTTCTGTGGTATGTTCAATTCAGCTTGCAGCTAGGAGGTTTAGGGTTCAAATCCTTGTCTAGTCACTCAGCTTTAGGTTCTCCATGATTTCTTTAGATTGCTTAATGCAGGTAAACTATTCTTTTATAATCCAAGCTTGTGCTCCATCTCTAATTACCTCCTTCTCAACGGGAAATTAAACCATAATCTTCCTCCATACCTCATCTTTAACATGAGATTACACACTAATCATCCTTTTGTACTATGTTTGGCCGCACAAACCTCACATGAACAACATAACGGTAATGAGGTTTGAATTTATTTAATTATTTTGTCTGATGGGAAAAATAATACGTCTTGTGGGTATGGTCAGAGACTTGTGCAGTTCATACTCTTAATCAGTGGTATAGACAAGAATATCTGAATGGTGTTTATGACCCCTACAGTTGAAATACTACATCTGAAGCATGTGGCACTAAATCAGATGTGTAATCGGTGTATTCCTGGATAAGGCCCCATTTCATATTGAACTGTTTTGAACTGAGCTCAAGTCTCACCAAGGTGTTTTCAAACCACCATTCACCTGTGATTTCCCTAAATAGCTTTATATGGATGCCAGTATGTTTTCTTAAATAACTTTGGGCAGATATGACGGAAGGTTGGAAAGTAACTCCCAATAATTTCATTACCAAAAAGTTAAATAGATAACAAAAAGACAAAAATCACATATGAACTTATAACTTTTATCTACTTTTCTACATTGTCACCAATGTGCGCAACACATTGCTCCACTTTCAATATACCTTGTTTGTAGAAGTCCAGTTGGCTGGAGTATAACCAGCTGCGGACTGCTGATTTCGCTTCCACATCTTTTGTAAGTGTTTGCCAGCCATGATTCAGATGAAAGTCCGACAGTGCATAGTCCAGACTGTATGGTGGATGCTTTAGCACCTCCTACCCAAACCTGGTGATTTTCTCATGAACAGGAGCAGCAACATGGGAGTGAGCGTTGTCATGAATTAGTTTGTCACTGTCAGTGTTGTGGCATTTTTCTCAAAGGACACAGTACATCTTAACCAAAATTTCAATGTTGGCTGCAGCATTCACAGTGGTCTCATGTTCAGCAA
The DNA here is from genome assembly GCF_023897955.1 of Schistocerca gregaria. NCBI lineage: Eukaryota > Metazoa > Arthropoda > Insecta > Orthoptera > Acrididae > Schistocerca > Schistocerca gregaria. The sequence continues at coordinate 116,840,800 of NC_064931.1, read as the reverse complement.
ATTCCGCAAATAACACACCATGTATACCCCAGAAGAGTGTCATAAACACTTTACTAGCAGACTGTGTGACTTTGAATTCTTTTTTGTACTGGGGAACCAGCATATTTCCACTCCTTCAGGAAGTCATGCCCTTCTGCAGTGTAATGCATTAAGTGACTCAAGCTTCTCATCATCCTGTGGCTGTCTGTCAGGTTCTTAGACACCCAGGAAGCATTAACTTCACAAAAATTCAAAGTGTCACGAACAATATCATACACTGCACCATAGGAAATGATGAACTGCTGCAATAAGATTCACAGTTGTAAATGCTGATCGTTCAAAATGCCTGCTTCAATGTCTCCGACATTCTGTGGGGTTGCAGCTATTACTGGCTGCCTGTAGTGTGGTGAATTGCTAAGCTTCACACTGCTCTTTACATGTTGACGATAGTAACATGTGCGCCATGTGTGTTTCGTAGTTTGGGCTTCTCTCCCTAGAGCTGCACATGGAAACAAAATACCTTCTGTAGCACAAACTTCAAAGTAGATCATTGTAAAATTTCAACATTTGAGCTGCAATACCAGGGGAGACAAAATTATTGTGCGTTACTTCCTGATCCTCTCTCATAACATAAAGCAAGATGTAACCAAATTCCCTTTACAGAATTTGACGACTTGTAGTGTAGACCAAGGCGGTTAAGTTTAGCATAGGAACTCATATCTGGAAATGTACCGTTTTTTCGCTGCTTGCAAAGTCGCATGACACACGTTGCTCTGTGACGCGTGCTGTTTGTCATCTGGGTCCACTTACGTGTAGGTCTCATTGTGACAACTACCGACATTAACACAGATACGACACTTCCGTACTGTGTTTGGATACACACAATCACCAACCCCTGGTCCTCCAGCATCTGCTGCAGCCATAACCCGCACAGTCAGGTCTTCCTTGGATGCCATAGGGGTCTCATAATCATGTGATCCCACAGGTAGTAGTTCAGCAGGTCCAAGTTTAGAGAACATGCAGGTGAAGCAATCAGACCACCACAACATGTCAAATTTTTGCGAAATTGTTGGTCTAGATCCACCATGGTCACCAGCAACACACTAAAAATGAAATGTACTTGCAGCTTGGATTCTATACTATTGTGAATGATCACTACTCTACAGCAGTGCAGTATGAACAAGAACCACAACCACAAGCACAACAGCAAATGCAAACCTCTCTGGGTGGATACAGTAGTACAATATGAACAAAGACCACAAGCACTGCAACAGGTAAAATCCTCTGGGGGCAAGTCACAAACTCAACTCAGTGGCATGTAAACAGACTTGTAGTGGGCATGGGACATCAGGTGATCTGTGGATGACACATGTAATACCCTAGTCAGTGGTGCTGAAATTGCTGGAGATTTGCACGTGTGTTGTGGTGTTGCACATTTGGAAAAACAGAACTGCAAAAATCTGTGTGAAAATGGTACATTTCTGGACACGGGTTGCTATGCTAAACTTAACTGTCTTGGTCCCCTCTACAAGCCCTCAATGCCTGTAAAGGGAATTTAGTTAAACTGTGTGTATATATTCTGTGTGACGTGCATTTTTGCTGGAGTTCAGGCAGAAATTAGCAAGTTCCTTTTTGCAGCATGTAGCGGGAATCGATCCAAACAAATACTGCTCATCACATCTTTCATACGATGCTCAGTGTCGATGAAAAGTGTTGCTTAGTTTCTTGTTACAAACAAAATTAGTTTTAATTCAATATTTTATATGCTCATTCGATATAGCAGTCCCAAATTAGTCTCCTGTGATATTCATTTTACCAGCATGTATTAACAGGGAGAATAACCAGTACTGTAGCAGTGACTGAGCAGAGCTGCAACATAGCAGCAGCAGTCAGCATGGTCCGGGGCTGTGCTGTCACTGCTGAAGTGCTGGTTATTCTTAATGCTTTACTGTCCCTGTTAATACACGTATCAATAACACGAATATCATACTAGACTAATTTGGGACCACTCTGTCGAATGGGCATGTAAAATTGCACTTCAAAAATAATTTTGTTTGTAGCAGTGTGTCAAACAAAATACGTGATGAGCAGCATTTGTCTGCAATTACACTTTGCAAAATCAGAATTGCAAATATATGCCGGAACATTAGAGAAAATGTACCTGATGAACCTTAGGACACTGTGTATTTATATGATGTAAGATTTTTTATTTATTGCTGGACTGACATCAGGTCCTGTTGATCATAAGTGGCATTGCACTACAGAAGACAAAATACCCTTCATAGTAAATTTATCTCTATGTACAGTGTTTCACAGTACTTAATGTGACTGCTATCTTTCTCATATAATTTAATTTGCCTCATTTACTGGTTTAGTAGCTTGTGCCAATAACAGTGACAGTTTTAATCAGCATACTCATTTTTAATATTATGGATTTGTCGATGTGCTTAAACAGCCAAAGATACTAATTATTTGTTTCATAGTGTATATAATTTCATTTCTAAATTGTGTTCTGCATTAACCAAATTTCTAAGCAAAGGAATATATTTTAGCGTTAAAGAGTTACAAGAATATTGGTGAAATTTCCGATGATTTTTTTTACAGATGCTGCTGCTTGTGAGAATGCACTTGATACTTTTCCTGTGATAAATCAGTAAATAAAAGTAAGCTCTGTTAGGCAGCTTATGTCAGTGTATGTATAAAAATGGCATATTCCCAACACTTATTTTCAAGCTTAGGAGAGCCATATGTTAAAAACATTCTGGCTAACACGTTTCCTAAACAAGAATGAGTCTAGCTTTCTTCTCCATGCTTTTCAACACAATTTGTGCTTTTGCTCTAATGCTCTTACAACTGACAAGAAGTTTCACTTTATTCTTTATACATTAGTCCACAGTTTATTGGCATTTATTGGTGGCACGTTACAATAGGTCAGTTTCAAACAAAGGGTATTTTCTACACTTTCAGACACTGACACATCTTGTGATCTTGTTGAGCTAGTGAAAACTGGAGTAGTTGTTTACCAACAAAAAAATGCATGAACATTTCCGGGAACTTGCGTGCTGCTGCTTTGCTAGAATGTTTTTCCAGAGAAGTTCTGACAGGGGTGTACTACTCCATTTTTTGCAACTTAATTGCTGTAGAAATTAATGTTGAGGTTATCTTTGCTTCATTTCTGTCAAATCCATTGATAATTCCTAATTGTTTTTTGTACCATTGTGCATGTCAGTCATACTGTAAGACGCACTGAAACCCCTTTAGTATGATGCTTCGCTGCCACTACATCTGGCCAAGATGAGGGCTCGAGTTAAAGTACTAGATAGTTGCCAACAAGATGGCGTACAAAATGCATCCCACTATATTTTGGATGCAAAGAAAGGCTGAGGTTTGCTTTATGTTAGCTTCATGTTCGAGGAAGAGCACGAACTTGGTCAAGGATGGTAAAATAGATCCACAATGTCGTTTACAAAGGAACTGTTCCTGCTTCAGTCATTTAGGGAACCCACAGAAAAATGAAATGTGGATTTGAATTTGCTCCTCTTGAATGCAAGACCCATGCCTTAATAATTGCACCACTTTCCTCAGGTATTGTGTAATGATATCTAGTCGATATCTGGTCATCAGTAATTGCTGTAAGTAGTTCCCACTAGTTGAAATTGTGGTTATCCTCAATGGTATTTGCTGCATTAGAGAAATTATAGAGGCTGAATGATGTTTCCTATGTTGTACTGGTGTTGCCATTTTTTTTCCAATAGTCTATATTACTAAACGACTGTCCCAGAACCTTTCCCTGTGGGTCCGGGGGTTAGAATAGACCTAAGGTATTCCTGCCTGTCATATAAAGTGACTAAAAGGAGTTTCACACATTTTGGCCTTAATGTGATGGTCCTCTGTAGGTTTTGACCTCCATTCTTCAAAATTTTCCTGAAGAGCGAGCCAATTGGGAAGGGCGCCTTACAAGGTGTATCATGTCCATCGTGCATTGAGATCTTTCTCATTGTCGCATTGCAGTTCTGCACATTCTCCATCTTTTGGCCGAGGACACCTTCCTAGGTACGTTTTTCAACATACACTATGCAGTGTCGATTTCTGTGTCGATGATGACCATGGACTTCTTTGTACCTGATATCCAGCAAAGTAGCCAGTCTGTTGTGGCGGGGTCCCCATGTACCCTGTTGGTTGTAGCCCTCTGACCACACAGGGATCGCTCTGCTGGTGCCTGCTCTGTTAACTCCCCACGTTTCCTACGGGGTAGATGTCCATCCCCCTGAGGCATCGGGTCCCTAGCAATGGCCATCCTGTCAGGTGGCTGGGTTTCACCCATGGGGAGGCCCCCTGGTCGAAGTGGGTGGCACCAGGGCAGATGACATGCAATGAAGCATAGTCCATCACCTCTTGCTGGTGCTGAAACACCAGCAGTCTCCAAGCGATCACGAGCTCAATTCAACGCACAGAAGTACGACCCCAAATCATTCCCCTCCCTGGCCACACCATTGGAGGTACGTCAGGCTAAGGATGGCAGCAGATCTTATTCGCCCCGGTACCTTTTATGTTCGAGAGCTGATGGGGAATCTATCATGATGATGGAGCCTCAGTTTTTTGTTGAGCATTTAGAGGACAAGTTTGGGGAGGTGGAGGGCTTGTCCAAAATGAGATCTGGGTCAGTCTTGATCAAAACAGCATCCTCTGCCCAGTCACTGGAGTTACTTGCTTGTGACAAGCTGGGGGATGTTTCTCTAACCACCACACCCCATAAGAGCTTAAATATGGTCCAGGGTATGATATTTCACAGAGACCTTCTTTTGCAGTCCGACAATGAGCTGCACGCTACTTTAGAGTGGCAAGGTGTACATTTCGTCCGACGTGTCCACCGGATCCGAAGGATAATCAGGTTGCCACCGGTGCCATCATCTTGGCCTTTGAGGGTGATTGATTGCCCAAGAAGGTCAAGGTGATGGTCTGCCGGTGTGATGTAAACCCCTATATCCCTCCGCCGAAGCGGTGCTTTAAGTGCTGGAAGTTCGGCGATATGTCTTCCCGCTGTACATCCAGCGTCACATGCCGAGATTGCGGACGCCCATCACATCCCAATACTCCATGTGCCCCGCCTCCCATCTGTGTCAACTGTGGAGAGCACCATTTGCCATGCTCGCTTGACTGCAGGATTCTCCAGAAAGAAAGGAAAATCATGGAGTACAAGACCCTGGACTGACTGACCTACACTGAGGCTAAGAGAAAATTTGAACACCTCCATCCTGTATGTATCACATCGTCTTACGACGCCGCTACAACAGTTCTGACACCATCAGGTCTGCCAGTCAAGGTCATCTCTCAGAGCTGGAAGACTACACCTGCCCCCTTGATGGTGGGGGGCATATCCCTCTCTGTTGCTTCTGCACCACCTACTTCGGGAGTAACAGCCCCCCAACCATCAGGGATGTCCGTCCCCACTTCCAATCCGGAGAAGCGTGAGTCTTCTTTGGCTTCTCTTGCTAGGAAGGGATCCCTTGGGTCACTCCCTTCTCATGTTTCTTTTAGTTGTAAAGACGACACCTGCCAGTGGCTGAAGAGCCCAAAAGCAGCTGGTCGTAGGGCTTCACGCTTCACGCCTATCCTCAGTCCCGGAGGGGAAGTCCTCCCAGCCAAGGAAACCCAAGGAGAAGTGATAGAAATCCAAAAAGAAAACCCCCAAGACCAAGGAAATTGCGGTGGCACCCACACTGCTGCTACCTACAAGCTCTCCGGGTGAGAGGATGGGGTGGAGATTTTGGCATCCGCTGAGGACCTAGATCTTGCGAGACCCTCAGACACAATGGATATAGACTGCTCAGGCAGTAAATTGGTGGCAGCAGGTGACTCTTGATGCGTGAGCTGCCTCATTGAATGTTCCATGCCTTCCCAGTCTCACGATGTCACCCTCCAGTGGAATTGTGGTGGTTTTTTCCACCGCCTGGCAGAGCTACGGCAACTGTTGAGCTTTAAACTTGCGATCTGCATTTCCCTCCAGGAAACCAGGTTCCCGCCAATGTGGACCCCTGCCCTCTGCAGCTATAAGGGATATTACAGGAACTCTAGTGGCTATAATAGAGTGTCAGGAGGCGTTTGCGTTTATGTCCTAAACTCAGTCTGTAGTGAACCCGTGCCCCTTCAAACCCATCTTGAAGCTGAGGCTGTCAGGATAAGGATGACACAGGAAATAACTGTCTGCAATGTACATCTTCCTCCAGATGGTGCACTACCCCTGACTGTATTAGCTTCACTGATTGATCAACTCCCAGAACCTTTCCTACTTCTGGGTGATTTTAATGCTCATAACCCCTTGTGGGGTGGTACCATGCTTACTGGTCGAGGCAGAGATGTCGAAACTTTACTGTTGCAATTCGACCTCTGCCTCTTAAATACTGGGGCCGCCACACTTTTCAGTGTGGCTCACAGTAGTTACTTGGCCAATTGATTTATCAATTTGCAGCCCAGGACTTTTCCCGTTTATCCACGAGAGAGCACATGACGACCTGTGTGGTAGTGACCAATTCCCCCTCTTCCTGTCACTGCCCCAGCATCAGGCTCATGGATGCCTGCCCAGATGGGCTTTGAACAAGGCGGACTGGGGATATCTCACCTCTGCTGTCACCATTGAATCTCCCCCGCATGGTAACATCAATGTGATGGTTGTGCAGATGACTAGCACAATTTTTTCTGCAGCAGAAAATGCGATCCCTGGTTCTTTAGGATGCCCAAGGTGTAAGGCAGTCCCTTGATGGTCACCAGAAGTTGCTGAAGCAATTAAGGAGGGTCGGCGAGCTCTACAGCGATATAAGTGGCACCTTTCCCTGGAGCGCCTCATAGGCTGTAAATGGCTCTGTACCCGTATTCACTATCTTATCAAATAATGGAAGCAGGAGTGTTGGGAGAGATACATCTTGACTATTGGGTGCCATACGTCACCTTCCCAAGTTTGGGCATAGATTAAATTTCATTTTGGGTACCAGACCCCAACAGCTGTCCCCGGTGTTACCATAAATGGCGAGTTATGTACTGACACAAATGCTATTGCCAAGCACTTTGCTTGAGCTTCTGCGTCAGAGAATTACCCCTCCCGCCCCTCCCCCCCAGCCTTTCACATACTCAAACAGAGACTGGAAGGAAACATTCTCTCATTCACTACACGCAGCAGTGAATCCTATAACGCCCCATTTTATTCTCACACTTGTGGCATTGTTTTATTAGGAACAACAGACTGATGACCTCATAGTGTAGTCCCTTCTCCCGCCTTTGAACCAACCAACCAACCTTGGGTGTGCTACCCAGGCCCATTTTCAGGATGCTTATCTAAAGCCTGCCAGGGGCAATAAAATTTGATTAATTTTTGATCAAATTAAAAAAAAAAATTAATTGCTGTCATAATCTATTCATTAAGAGGTAGAATCTTATTTTAAAGGTTTAATACAATGAAGCAAGTATTACAGTTAGAAACTGTGTGTTTGTCTCGAGGCAACATAACTGATGGTGTGCACATGCCCAAACTTTATTAATTCAGTATTTGAGAATAAGAGAACTTACTGATTTTCAAGAAACTTTACACACAATTTCAATGCTTTTCAAACGTTTTTCTCACTGACACTTCCCACAAAATAATGAAAGGAAAAATGTTATTGCTTACCACTTTTCCACTGTTCATGCAGTAAAACAGCAGCATTGGGCATGATGTTTTAATTTATTACTTCTTTACTACTAACTGTATGTGCAACATAGTTTGTACACAATATCCATGTATACTACAGAATGTACCTACAATATTATATCATTGTACAACACACATTTCAGAAGATGTGAAGTCATAAACGTTTACATGTGTAAAAAATTAGTTTTTACTTAAAATGAAGCACAAATTACGCAGTTTATATTCATCCGATGTCTCATAATGCGAGCACTTAGTGACTTTCAACAAACTTTAAGCATAATTTCAAACCTTTCCTAAAGTTTTTCTCACTTGCATTACGTGCTTAATGGCAAATATTTAACGCTAAGTAATCAGACGATTGAAGCTGTTCCCACACAAGAGTTTGATTCTTTAAAGAATCAGGAGTTTACTGGTACAAGTCTGAATGTGTACACCACAGAGAGCAACAACAATGTGAGGAAGTTATACTAATGGTACTGGATGTTCTGTGTATACTGTTGCACACTGCTCACTGGAGACAAAAAAAAAAAGGTTGTGTGGCACCATGGCCTGGCAACCTATTTTGCCTCAACAGTAACCCATCAAAGTACTAGCTGGACCCAGTGTTGCTTAACTTCGGTGATTGGGTGTGAACCAATGTTACCAGTGGGCATTATACATAAAAGAACAGTGATATATTTTGAATAAGTTGCTGTGCCAGTTTTTTCTCCTCTGGCCATTTAGCCTCTTTTTCATTTATAATTTCCTTAAGAACAAGACTACAGAATCCTGCTGTCTGTATAAAGTCTGTTATCACAAAAAGAGGTGTAAAATCAGCCATAGTCAAAAACGCTCTCCTGTTACTCTCATTCACAAAAGACTTTTGCTGTTTGTCTTTCCTTTGTTTCCAAAATGTCACCCCTGTAGTACCCCACCCTGCATATTGCACTGTCAACCACAAGAATCGTCACAATTAAGAAGGGGAGAGATCTTTTTCATACGTTTTGTTTGAGCCATAATTTCAAGACACTGAAAGAGTAAAGTTTTGTTTTGTGCCATTCATATACCATGTATTCTGGCGACATGTATTGCAGTTGAGTAAAATAGTTGTTATTTTTTATTTATTTATTTAATTATTGTTCCATGGGACCAAATTAAGGAGAAGTCTCCATGGTCATGGAACGAGTCAATACATGAAATTATAACACGATATTAGAAACAGATAAAATGAAATATAAAAAAACATATTCAAGTGACAAGTCGTAAGTTTAAATAAAGAAAATCAACAATGAACACTGGAATTAGCTTAATTTTTTAGCTCTTCCAGGAGCTCCTCGACAGAATAGAAGGAGTGAGCTATGAGGAAACTCTTCAGTTTAGACTTAAAAGAGTTTGGGCTACTGCTAAGATCTTTGAGTTCTTGTGGTAGCTTATTGAAAATGGATGCAGCAGAATACTGCACTCCTTTCTGCACAAGAGTCAAGGAAGTGCATTCCACATGCAGATTGGATTTCTGCCTAGTATTAACTGAGTGAAAGCTGCTAACTCTTGGGAATAGGCTAATATTGCTAACAACAAACGACATTAAAGAAAATATATACTGTGAGGGAAATGTCAGAATTCCCAGACTATTGAATAGGGGTCGACAAGAGGTTCTTGAACTTACACCACATATAGCTCGAACAGCCCGTTTTTGAGCCAAAAGTACCCTTTTTGAATACGAAGAATTACCCAAAAAAATAATACCATACGACATAAGCGTATGAAAATATGTGAAGTAGACTACTTTTCGTGTTGAAGTGTCACTTATTTAAGATACTGTTCTAATGGTAAATAAAGCAGCATTTAGTTTCTGAACAAGATCCTGGACATGGGCTTTCCACAACAGCTTACTCTCTATCCGAACACCTAGGAACTTGAACTGTTCCGTCTCGCTTATAATACGCCAATTCTGTCCGATCAAAATATCGGTTCTTGTTGAATTGTGAGTTAGAAACTGTAAAAACTGAGTCTTACTGTGATTTAGCATCAAATTATTTTCCACAAGCCACGAACTTATTTCATGAATTACATTTTTTGATACTGTTTCAATATTACACACAAGATCCTTCACTACCAAACTGGTGTCATCAGCAAACAGAAATATTTTTGAATCACCTGTAATACTAGAAGGCATATCATTTATATAATTAAGAAACAGCAGTGGCCCCAGCACCGACCCTTGGGGAACGCCCCACTTAACAGTGCCCCATTGGGACTGAACATCACTACCACTCTCAATATTGCGGAGAATTACCTTCTGCTTTCTGTTCTTAAAGTAAGAGGCGAACCAATTGTAAGCTACTCCCCTTACTCCATAATGGTCCAACTTCTGCAGTAATATTTTGTGGTCAACACAGTCAAAAGCCTTCGTTAAATCAAACAAAACACCTAGCGTTCACAACCTTTTATTTAATCCGTCCAAAACCTCACAGAGAAAAGACAATATAGCATTTTCAGTTGTTAAACCATTTCTAAAACCAAACTGAACATTTGACAGCAAATTATGGAGTTTAAGTGCTCCAGTAACCTTGTATATACAACTTTCTCGATAACTTTAGCAAACACCGATGGCATAGAAATAGGTCTATAATTGTTAATATTATCCCTGTCTCCCTTTTTATAAAGTGGCTTCACTACCGAGTACTTTAATCAATCAGGAAACCGACCACTCCTAAAGGAAAAGTTACAGATATGGCTAAGTACTGGGCTAACATACATAGAACAATACTTCAGTATTCTCCTAGATACTCCGTCATATCCATGAGAGTTCTTGGTGTTTAGTGATTTAATTATTAACTCAATCTCCCTCTTGTCAGTATCATGGAGGAGCATTTCAGGTAACAGTCTTGGAACACTTTTTTCTAAGAGTGCTATATGATTCCCTGTTGGGACTAGGTTTCCATTTAGTTCACCTGCTATATTCAGAAAGTGATTATTAAATACTGTACATATATGCGACTTATGAGTAACACGGACATTCCCACTACGCACTGATTCTATGTCCTCGACCTGTCTCTGCAGACCAGCCACTTCCTTTACGACTGACCATATGGTTTTAATTTTATCCTAATAACAGTTTTAAGCACCTTACAATACTGTTTGTAATGGGCTGCTACATTTACATTCTGACTATTTCTAACGTTTTGATATAATTGCCACTTTGTTCTACAATATATTCTTATCCCTCTAGTCAGCCACCCAGGCTGCCTGTTTGTGCTAGTACCCTGTTTTGAACGTTCTAACGGAAAGCAGCTTTCAAAGAGCACGAGAAAAGTCTTGAGAAAAGCATTATATTTATCGCCTACTGTATCAGCGCTATAAACATCTTGCACTCTTGTTCCTTGATAAGGTTTACAAAGGTCTCTACAGCAACTGGATCAGCTTTCCTAAACAACTGATGACTATATTTAACACATGTTTGCTGCACAAAAATCTTTTAGAGTTAAAATTTGTGCATCATGATCTGAAAGGCCATTTACCTTTTTGATAACAGAATGCCCTTCTAGTAATGAGGAATGAACAAAAATGTTTTCTATGGTTGTTCTACTGTTCCCTTGCACTCTCGTTGGAAAGAATACAGTTTGCATAAGTTTATATGAATTAAGGAGGTCTACCAGCATCATCTTCCTTGCACAATCACTTATACAATTAATATTGAAGTCACCACATATAACTAACTTTTTGTATTTCCTATAAAGTGAACCAAGAACCTCCTCTAGCTTTAGCAAAAATGTTGTGAAATCGGAGTCTGGGGATCTATAAATAACAACAGTTAGAAGTTTAGCTCCATTAAATTTAACCACACCTGCACAACATTCAAACACCTTTTCAGTGCAGTACTTTGAAACATCAATTGACTCAAATGGGATGCCGTTTTTCACATACATGGCTACTCCCCTACAACGCAAAGGGCTCCTAGAAAAGCTGCCAGCCAATCTGTATCCTGGTAAAGGAAGCCTCTGAATTATCTCCTTATTTAAGAAGTGTTCAGATATACCAATAATTTCAGAGTCAACATCTATAAGCAATTCACTAACTTTATCTCTAATACCTTGTATATTTTGATGAAATGTACTAATTCCCTCATTACTCGGATACCTAAACTTTGTCAAAAGTGGTTCCTTTGTTAGAGAGACTTACCTTAAGCATGACCTATCAGCTGACTTCAATCTAAAAAAAGGTGCAGCTCTAACTCCCACTACTGCAGAAATTTTGCCATGAGTGATCCCACCACCCCCACCTATGCTGTCACCTATAAGCTTTGCTAACCTCCCCTTCCCATACCTGTTGAGGTGCAGGCCATGTCTAGTGAAACCCGTCCTGCTGATAGACTCCACCGACACCACTGAAATGTGACCCATGCTTTCTGTCATCAGAGCACCCCCAAGTATCATGTTATTACGCCTGACAGCTGTATTAAGATGAGGCCGATCATGATGCTGAAACAGTTCCACGAAATGCACATTCGTGTTGCCAGTCTGAGTGGCTATCTTTTCCAGGTCACCATCTATGTTGTACTCCCCATTAAGTTTGGCAGTTAAATGTTTAATGTTTTTCTAAATTTTTAGTGTCTAATTAATGAAATTTTGTGTTGTTTTCAGTTCAAATCAGTGTGATGTGAAATGAAACGGAGAGCAGAAGACACCGTTAAACAGGAACAAGCGCAGGTGGGAGTTTATTGTGGACAACCCCGCTCTCGTGCTAGTGGCAGTGGCTTTGTTATGGGAGATTCTGCACCTTCAGCACTTGCAACACACTCCAGTGCAAGAATTCTTTCCTCACTTTCTGGTAATTCCCTTTATTAGTGAGATTTTGATATTTTGCTTGGCAGTAATTTACAAAATTGCTAAAGATATTTTCACGTGTTGTTATATATTAGTGTTAGTTATACTGCATTTTGTTTCCTTGCATACTGAAGTGTACTGTTGGCAAAAACTGATGATTAATAGTTTTAAAGTTTGTGGATACCACAAATGTTACGTACATTACTCAAAACACTGAAATGAGGTTTGATTGTAAAAGCTGAGAAATTTGGCTGTAGGATTCTTCACAGACATTGAAAGAACAATGATTATGTAATCTGTACAGTGCTCTTTGTAGGAGCAGTGAGAAAGTTAGGTATTTCTATGCCTGTCCTGGCTAAATAGTGCTCCACGAGTGCGAGTGCTCCTGCCTAACACTCCAAGTGCAGTGGTGAGTGGGACTGAGGGGTAAGGAGGAGGAGAAAAAGCAAGGCTGCAGCTGGATGCCACTTGAGCAAAGCATTTGCCTTGTCAGACGCCAAGCCGGTTGTTGACAACTCACATTTACTTTGTGCATAAGGAATATTACAGCACTTATCTAAAAAATAAAAAGTGGAAAAGCCACATTGTTCAATGTCCAATGGCAATTTCCTTAATTTTCGTATCATGGAGATGCCATGTAAAGTGCTAAATATGTCATCACACTATTATGGGCTGGAAAAATACTGAGACATCATTACTACACCATCCAGAAAGACCATATGATGCACTTGGCTTCCTACGAATGGCAGTGGATGCTGTCTGAACTGAAGGCAGCCATTAGGCCAAAATCTGAGTTAAGGGTAAGCTGAGTGGTGACAAAAATTTTTTGTGGTCAACATCATATATTATTTGAAATCATTATGTTTCTAAATGCAAGGGGAGAATCATTTGGTAACATATGGGAGATAAGATTGATGCCATCATACAGGAGGTAGTCCAAGGAGGGGGGAACACAGCTTCAGATTCATGACCTGGAATGTTTGCCATAAGTCAAGGCAGTCATTTGTGGACCACACATGACTGTCTATATTTTATTAACTGAAATATTTCATAATGATTTCTCTAAGGGATTCTAAGCCATTGCACAACTGAAGACAAATTTTGATTTATTTGAGCTGATAGATGTTTAGTGTAGCTCTAAGCTCAATGACCTGTTTGTCCAGTCCAGGTATTTACAAGACTTTATAAAATGTCACCCCAAGAGCAATATCCTCAACTGCAGAGACAAGGCAATAAAGTTATTTCACTGTTCAATCCACCACTTGTGTGCAGACTTTTTCTTGCTTTTATGAAATCAACAACACCGCACCAATGTTCAGGTATCACCGATTTCAATCTGCGTAAGTCCATATGTTTGACTGTATCACAAACTATAGTTCTGGATATATTACAAATTATAAAACTGAAATGTGTATAAGTTTATAAAGATCACAACTTAATGTTAAATGCTTGTACATAAAGCTTTTCAAGTTCAGCTCATCCTATTAGCACCATCTAATGCACTTTTTTTTATCAAGTAATAAAAGTTATTGCTTTGGCAGAAAAATAAAAAAGTTGAAAATAAACACACATGATAAAATCCTGCTTATAAAAATATGCTGCAGTTTTTGTTCTTAGAAGTAGTTCCATTATGTTGCAAACTATTTTTCCTCTCCTGCATGCGCAGCCTTTAACATATATCCATCTCACTCACTCATTCGCTCAAAATAGTGCAGCGGTGGGGGAAGCCAGATTGCTGAGCAGACTTGCTGTGCTCATGGATTGTCAGCATACTACAGGAGCGCATGCATTGATCAGGCCTGTTCGATACTAATACATTCAATGTGTTTTTAACAGTGTGATTAAGTAAATAATGTACAAAGAGTTTCTAACTGTTACTGAAATCTGTGTGAATGAATAATCACAGTTTTTTGCTTTAATTAGACACATTATATTGTATAACGAATGATGTTGATTGAGAAAGAACATCTCAGCACAACCTCATTATGCCGTGAATCATCATTCTGAGAAATGCATGTCAACTGTCAGAAGGAGCTTGCTACAGCTACTGAGTGCACCTATTGGCAGGCTTAAAGAATAAACTTGTATTAGCTTCATTTTGCTGTGACCATTACTTGTCAAGCTACAGCAGCTGAAGTGAGCACGTACACAAGCTGTTCATCAAATTAATGGCAAAGTGATAATAAAACAGCTTAAAGAGCAGCGAGTGTGCCTGTGAAATTTTTCTGCAGATGTAGCAAAACTTTTACAGCTTACTTTACTGCAGCTTATTGAAATAATGGGACATCCACCCGTAAGGACTGCGGACAATGCACAGACACTGGCCATGGCAATGCTCGATGATGACAGGAACCAAATTTGGCTGGTGGCCAGAACAATGAACCCAAACAGTCGCACCCAGCCAGAACAGTTGCAGACGCGGCGACACGTGCAGGAGGTGAAGGAGTGTCCATGGTTGGCATCCATGTAGCAGCTCTGCCAGGCTCTTGCACCCACCTTAGTAAAATGGCATGAACTAAAAAACTGGTCTATAGCAGCTTCAGTGGACCTGCCAGATACATACTTCTACATCTGAGTTTTAAATGTCCGCACAATGCATTCAGACTCACCATTACGTTGAGGATGAAACGGCGGAGCTGTGAGATGGTGAACACCAGTAGCCTGACAAAAACATGCAAATTATCGAGAAACAAACTGGGGGCTGTTGTCAGTAACCATGGTATACATGAGTCCCTCAGTTGCAAAAATCACGTTAGCAAGTTCGAATCCTGCCTTGGACATGGATGTGTATGATGTCCTTAGGTTAGTTAGGTTTAAGTAGTAGTGCTTAGAGCCATTTGATCTCCCCCCCCCCCCCCCCCTCCCGCCTATTTTTTTAAAAAAAGAATCATAGAAAGGGCTGAAATAGTGGCTGCTGCAGACATGGACAGACAATGAGCCAATACTGATTTAGGAAGGGACCAGCAAATTGGACATATAGACACTCCCACAGGCACTGTGGCATTGGCTATGGTGAAAAAGATGACTACAGAGCCACCTGTTGCTGAATACAGTGAGTGCAAGTGGCGATAAGTCATGTAATGTCCTCATCTATGCATGGCCAATACACATGCCAGAGGGTCAAAGCTTTTGTGCGACAGGTTTCCCAACGTCCAATATGCAGAAGCTGCAGTACATTACAGCATAAGGAAGCAGCAATCACAACCTGGGTAGCAGTGTCCTTCTATCTAACAAAAGAACCTCGTCAAACACAGAAAGGCAGTGATGTATGAAGAAGTAATTAAGCAAGGGATCCGAGGCACAGCCCGGGTTTTTTTCCGACCAATTTTGCGGCACAAACCAGAGGACCCGCCTAAGTACAGGATCCGTGACAACGGCTGATGTTATCATGGCGCTAGTGATGGGAAAACCATCAATCACATTCTGGTTCTCAGTATCTAAATAGCAACAAAGCAACTCATCCCCATTGAATGCTGGGTCTGACCCGTTTGGAAGGTGAGCGTTTTCGTGTTGCGCTGTTGACTGGTAATGGATATGATAAAGATAATGGGAGAGGAAGGGGGTCCACCAATGCAAACAATACGCTACCTTGTCCAGCACGAAAGACAAAGTGTTAAAAATTGCAACCAACTGTTTCTGATCCATCATTAAATGGAACTTAGAACCATACAAGAAGACGTGAAATTTCTTGAGGGCAAACAGAATCGCTAAAGCCGCCTTTTCAGTGTGAGAATACCATTGCTGAGTGGGAGTTAGTCTTAGAAGATTAAGAAGTGGGTTGTTCAGATCCATGCAGCTATTTGTGTGCCAACACTGCAACAAGGCCGTGCCGGGAGGCATATGTAGCCAACAGAAGATGCTGACCCAGCTGAAAAGTGGCCACGCCTATGGCAGATTGAAGCTTGTATTTAACCAAAGCAAACACTCGGTCACAAGTTGGGGACCAGAAAAAAGGCACATTTTTGTGAAAAAGCACATGCAGTGGCAGAGCAGCAGTGGATGTGTGTGATAAAACTTATGGTAGTACACAACTTTATCCAGAAGTGCCTGAGGTGCCTTATTGGAGGTTGGCTGCGGCAAAGCTGCAGTTGCATCAACATGGTGGTGCAATTGCTTGACCCCTGTGTGAGAAACCTCAAAACCTAGGTACTCAATTGATGGCTGAAAAAAATGGAGATTAGGCAAGATTGTACTTGAGACCCGCAGAGTGCAAACCAGAAAATGACAATCAGATATTGCTAAGGTGGTCTTTGGTGAAAGAAACCAAAACAAAGGTATCGTTGAGGTAATTGATGCAGCTGGGTACAGCAGCTGTTAACTGTAGTAAAAAAACTGAAAACTTGTGGGTGCGCTAGCAATGCCAAAAGGCAACCATTGATATTGGTAGAGATGGAAGGGTGTGCTGACAACGAGAAGGCACCTAGTGGCCTCATCCAAGGGGAGCTGGATTTATGCTTCCGACAAATCAATCGGGAAAGTAGTGGCCATCTGACAATTTTGCGAGCAACTTGTCAAGGTGGGGCAAAGAGTATGTATTTATCACGGACTGTGCATTAATTGCAGAGATGAAGTGTACCCATCAGCATCTTAATGATGACTGGTGGTGTAGCCCAGTCACTGGAAGAAATAAGCCAAATGTCATTGAGCAACATCAAACGGTCTAATTTGACTATTAAAGAGTCGCGCAGTGTGACAGGCACCTGTCGCGCCCAAAAAAAAAAAAAAAAAACAAGGACAGGCTGACTCTTTAAACTGGTAACACCACCTAGCCCGGCGGAAAACAGAAACAAACACTCAGAGCAGAGGGACTCCAGTTGCTGATACGGAACTTGATCTGACACTAAATTTACCTCCACTGCAATGAAGAAACGGAAAGCATTAAATGCGTCTAACCCAAACAGGTCTGCTGGATGGGAATGGTCTACAACAACGAAGATGACAGGGCCAACAACAGATTTGTAAGATACAAAAGCAGGGAACTGTTTATTGGAGCTAATCAACTTCCATGAAACCTCTGTGAGGGGAGGGGAGACCAAGTCCATGTATTTTGTGGGTTTACTAAAGTCACTGCAGCTCCTGTGTCCACTTGCCCTTTTAGTGGTGTATTAAACATGTGCAAGTCAAACAATTTGTTGGTGGAAACAGCTGTTGTAGAGATACAGTTTATATCCATCAGTACTGCTGTGTCCACAGTGTTTGTAGAAGAGTTACACACTAATGCAGTGTTGCCTTTCTTTTGACATTGTTGCAAACTGCCCAACACTTAGGGCACACAGCATGTTCGTGTTGGACAAAGCCGTTGTTGTGGCCGTAACCAACGCTGCCGCATGTGATGCTGAGTTGAAAGTTTTACTGCTGCAATGGTTTCCTTATCATCCTGAACACTTGCAGTGTGCCTAACAAGGGTTGATTGAGCAGCTTCTGATACCTCACCCCATGCAACAATCTGATCGCCTGCAGCCTGTGAGACTTCAAAGGGCTCTGCTGTATTGAGCACGTTTGTAAGTGTCGGATTCTCACAGTGAACTGCTTTCTTACAGACTTCACTATCCAATGCCAGATGAGTAGTATCACCACACATCATGTGATCAGTGTAAGATTTGTGATGTGTACTAGTGACAAATTTACAATGACGGCTCAACCCATGTAATTCTGCAGCCCAGGCTTTGTAAGATTGGTTTTGGCATTTCTGACAATGGTAAAATTCTGCATATTTTGCAGTGACATGCATTCTGTCACAGTAACATATTGAGAGAAGCTTGCACATTTCATTAAATGATAAGCTGGCTGGTTCTTGCAGAGGTACAGGCTGACACAAGCTGGTGCAACAAATGATTGATTCATGGCAAAAGCCAGGAAAGAAAGAAAGCCATGCACACGTTTGCATTGCTCACATGAAAAACATGGAAATGTTGTAATCGTGTCTTGTTGAAGTTCCAGTCTTCAGCTGATTCATCATATACTGCAAAGGGTGATAGTTGCAGTGAAGGGAGAGTAACCTGCTGCAAATGTTTAGACGCCACTTGATTGAGAGAGATAGCAAGAGCCTTCTGTTGCTCCACAAAGCTTGCTGCTGAGCAGTGAAATGTTGGAGTATTTCTTCCATCGAGATATTTGTCGGGTAGCTTAGCACTGACACTAACACGTGGAGAAACATAACCCTCACTCATCGCCAAATCTGTTATAGCAAGAACAAACATGATGTATGGAACATAGTACTTTTAGAGCAACAAGTAAGAAGTACTTTATAGAGCAAAAGGTAAGATACAGGTTTTGTGTATCAGCTTACACATTGACTGGACAACAGCAATGCATCATAAAGAACAGGCCAAGCACTCATTTGCAATCACTTAAATAATGCTGTTTCTGTGGCAGCTCACCAGAGCGCCTCAGGGGGCTGACCCAGGCGGCCTCTATAAGCGGGCCAGTGAACTGTGTGGACATACACATACTCTGAATAATGTGCATCATTAGTAAAGGTACATCAGTTACATTTTCTCAATACCCTGCCAATGAACTGAACTGCCACCTGTCATACCTATGACTGTGCCATATGCTCATTTGATTTCATATCCCTACAAATTGTTACACACAGTCATACAAATGTAGGACTTGACTAATCCCTGTTGTGAGTTAATGTTATAGTAGCCATAGGCATATTTTGAAATAGTACTTAATTTTAAAAAAATAAGTGTGTCATCTGCAAAAAGTCTGAGTTTACTATTAAATTTTGTTTTGCATTTGTTACCATGAAGTAGGTGATATGGGATACCATATTATAAAAATCAAAGGTGCTAAAAATAAAATAAGAGTCTGTATGAACATAAAAATTTATCAGTAACACTTTAAAACAACAAATTGATTCATTATTTCATTCTGTGTGGAGTGTATTGTCTGCAGCTGTTACCCACATATGTGAACGTGTATCCAGAAACAAAATCAGATTGAATAATTTCTTTACAAGAATGCTGTCACAATCTTCTAAAAAAACAAAGATTTTGTTTGTGTTGTCTTACGTTATTGGCATAACGTGTAATATCACACATTGCAAAGATTCTCACACAAGGAAAAATCAGGACTTGTAAGATTTGAAGAGCAATCTAGCCATATCAGTTACAATACTGTATCCATCACTTTAGAGGCATTTTGTTTGTCATATCACTTGGTGGTAACAGTCATCTTTTGAATGCTGTAGCACTTTCGACTTTCCGTTCTTGCAAAGGCAAATTGGAGAGAATTTCCTCCTTTTATAGGACACCATTTGTTAATTTTTGTTTTACCCTTATGTGTTTCAGCACTGAATGTGTTACTTTAATTTGGTATGTGTTTATTATTATGCCTGAAAGGTATTATGACATGATAAAATCTTGTATGATAACTAGGCCTACAATACTAATTTGGAAATAAGATAATTATGCAGACGTTTTTGCCACATATAACGCTGTCAATTATTTTGTGCTGGCAGTTTTGTATTAACCACAATTCATACAGCTTATCATCATGAAAACGCAGACAATTTTCTATTTTTATATAATTTCAGATTTATTTTGTGTGTAACTGATGCAGTTTCGTCATGTTAGAACACTTATTCTGTGTCACTGTTTTAACAGTTACCCATGTATTCTGTTCATTTTATCATGAAATCAATAAGTTTCTACCTCCATCTCATGTATTTTTCCCCCCTACGGGTCCGGGGGCTAGAATAGGCCCGAGGTATTCCTGCCTATCATAAGAGGCGACTAATGTGGTCCTCATGTGATGGTACCCTGGTTTTGACCTCCATTTTTCAAAATTTTCCTGAAGAGCCGGCCAAATGGGGAAGGGCCCCTTACATGGTGCATAGAGTCCATCATGCGCTGAGACCTCTCGCATCCTTCGAAGACATGGATCTGCACTTTCGTTCATTCTCCAGCTGTTGGACGAGGTCACCCTCCTGAGTGCATTTTCCTCCATCCTCTGTGCAGTATTGCTTTCTGCGCTGTAAACGATAATGGACTTCTTTGCTCGTTAGCACCTGATATCCATTATGGTAGCCGGTCTATTGTGGTTGGGCCGCCATGTACCCTGTTGGTTGTAGCCCCCTGACCACACAGGGATCGCTCTGCTGGTGCCTGCACCATTAACTTCCAATGTATGCCAAGGAGTAGATGCCCATCACCCTAGGGCATTGGGACTCCTGGCAATGGCCTTTTCTACAGCTGGGTGGTGCCTGGGGGGGAGGAGGGGGGGGCATTGGTCGGAGTGGGTGGCATCAGGACGGATGACACACCATGAAGCGTAGTATGTTATCTCTTGCTGGTTGTCAAACACCAGCAGTCTCTAAGCAGTCAAGGTCTAATTTCAATGCTAAGAAATACCTCCCAACAAGTTTGGGGAGATGGAGTGCTTGTCCAAAATGCGATTACGGTTGGTCTTGATCAAAACAGCGTCCTCTGCCCAGTCACAGGCACTAATTGCCTGTGACAAGCTGGGGGACGTTTCTGTTTCCATCACACCCCATAAGACCTTTAATGTGGTCCAGGGTATTATATTTCACAGGTACCTTCTTTTGCAGTCTGACGTTGAGCTGCGCGCCAATATAGAGCGGCGAGGTGTCCATTTCGTCTGGTGCATCCACCGGGGTGTGAGGGATAATCAGGTTGCCACTGGTGCCTTCATCTTGGCCCTCGAGGGTGACGCATTACCCGAAAAGGTCAAGCTGATGGTCTACCACTGTGACATAACACCATATTCCCCTCCCCCGATTCAGTGCTGCAAGTGCTGGAAGTTCAGCCATATGTCTTCCCACTGTACTTCCAGCGTCACATGTCAGGATTGTGGATGTCCTTCACATCCCAATGCTCCCTGTGCCCCACATGTCAGCTGCGGAGAGCACCATTCGTCTTGCTCGCCAGACTGTGGGATTCTCCAGAAAGAAAGAAAAATAATGGAATACAAGACTCTGGACCGACTGACCTACACTGAGGATAAGAGAAAATATGAGAGGCTACATCCTGTGCATATGACGTCAACCTATGCCACCGCTACGACAACAGTTCTACCATCTTCCGTTCCGCTGTGTACCGTTGGCTCTCAGAACCACCAGACTCTGCCTGCCCTCTTGATGTGGAGGGGCGGGCACTTACTTCCCTGTTTCTACTGCTGCAGAACCTACTTCAGAAGCAACACCCCCCCCCCCCCCCCCCCAAACCATCGAGGATGTCAGTCTCCACTTCTCAGCCGGAAAAGCTTAAATCTTCTTTGGCTCCTCTCGCCAGCGAGGGATACCTATAGGGTCACTCTGTTCCCAGGTCCTCCTGTGGAATTGCTACAGTTTTTTCCACTACCTGGCTGAGCTACAGCAACTGTTAAGCTTTATACCTGCTTTCTGCATTGCCCTCCAGGAAATCTGGTTCCCAGTAATGTGGACCCCCTGCCCTCCACGGCTATAAGGGACATTACAGGAACCATAGTGACTATAATTCAGCGTCAGGTGGAGTTTGGGTCCATGTTCTGAACACAGTATGTAGTGAACTTGTGCCCCTTCAAACCCATCTTGAAACTGGCTGTCAGGATAAGGATGACACAGGAAATAACTGTCTACAATGTATATCTTCCTCCAGATGGTGCAGCAGCCCTGAACGTATTGGCTACACTGATTGATCAATTCCCTAAACCTTTCCCACTTTTGGGAGATTTTAACACGCATAACCCGTGTGGGGTGGTGCCGTACTTACTGGCCGAGGTAGGGAGGTCAAAAATTTACTGTCACAACTCGACCTCTGCCTCTTTAATACAGATTCCCCCACACATTTCAGTGTGGCACATGGCACATATTCGGCCACTGATCTCTCTGCTTGCAGTCCTGGCCTTCTGCCATCTATCCACTGGAGAGCACATGACGGCCTTCCCCATCTTCCTGTCACTCCCCCGGTGTCAAACAAGGCAGACTGGGAAGCCATCACATCTGCTGTCACCACTAAATCTCCCTCACATGGTGCCATGGATGTTGTCACTGAGCAGGTCATTAAACAATCGTTCCTGCGGCGGAAAACGCGATCCCCCCTTTCTTTAGGGTGCCCCCAGTGAAAGACAGTCCCTTGGTGGTCACCGTAAGTCACTGAGGCAATAAAAGAGCATCAGTGAGCTTTACAGCGACATAAGCAACACCCTTCCCTAGAGCACCTAATAGCTTTTAAGTGACTCCGTGCCCGTGTTCGCCAGCTTATAAAACAACCAAACCAGGAGAGTTGGGAGAGGTACATGTCGACCATTGGTTACCGTGTGTCACCTTCCCAAGTCTGGAAGAAGATCAGATGTCTTTTTGGGTACCAGACCCCAACAGGTGTCCCTGGCAGTAACATCAATGGCATGTTATCTACCGCCGCAAACGTGATTGTGAGCACTTTGTTGAGCACTATGCTCAAAGCCTCTGCGTCGGAGAACTACCCCACAGCCTTTCGCACCCTCAAACGACGGATGGAAAGGCAAGTCCTCTTCTTCACTACACACCACAGTGATCCCTATAACACCCCATTTACAGAGTGGGAGCTCGTCAGTGCCCTTGCACATTGCCCTGATACAGCTCCTTGGTCGAATCGGATCTACAGTCAGATGATTCAACATCTGTTGTCTGACTAAAGTGACATTTCCTTGTCATCTTCAACCGGATCTGGTACGATGGCGTCTCTCCACCACAATTGCGGGAGAGCACCATCAATCCGGTGCTCAAACCCGATCAAAACCCACTTGATGTGGATAGCTACTGGCCCATCAGCCTAACCAACTTTCTTTGTGAGCTCTGGAATGTATGGTGTGTCGGCAGTTGGGTTGGGTCGGGTCCTGGAGTCACGTGGCCTACTGGCTCCATGTCGGGGCAGCTTCTGCCAGGCTCGCTATGCCACTGATAATCATGTGACCCTTGAGTCTGCCATCCGAACAGCCTTTTCCAGACGCCAACATCTGGTTTCCGTCTTTTTTGACTTACATAAAGCATACGACATGACCTGGTGACATCATATCCTTGTCACATTGTATGAGTGGGGTCTCCAGGACGTTCCTAGTTCTCCTGCGCATCTGAATTACCGTCTCTTTTTTCCCAACCATGGCGGTTCATCTCCCGCATTGGCGGCCTAGGTCAGGGCTTACAATTGTGGTTTGCATCCAGTCCCTTCTGTCTGAACTGGAGTCCTTCCCGTTACCACCTGTCCTCGAGGTCCATTCACATACACCTCCATGGTGTACACCTAGACGTCAGATTCTTTTGCACCTTTCCCATGGCGCTAAGGACTCTGTTAACCTAGCAGCTCTCTGCTATCACTTCCTCTCAATTCTCAACATATAGCAGGGCCATGAAGTGGTTTACACCGATGGCTCAATGGCTGATGGTCACGTAGGCTTTGTGTATTTTCATGGAGAATATATTGAACAGCGCTCCTTGCCAGATGGCTGCAGTGTTTTCACTGCAGAGCTGGCAGCCATATCTCGTGCTCTTGAGCACAGCCGCTCATGCCCTGGCGAGTCATTTCTCCTAACTTATTGAGCAGCCTACAAGCTATTAGTCAGTGCTACCCTTGTCATCCTTGGTAGTGTCCATTGAGGAGTCCATCTATGCCCCAAAATGGTCTCTTCATTCAGTGGTGTTTGTGTGGACCCCAGTACCTGTCAGAATCCCAGGCAACGAACTTGTCGACAGGCTGGCCAAACAGGCTACGCAGAAACCGCTTCTGGTGATGGGCATGTCCGAAACTGACCTGTGTTCATTTTTACACTGCAGGGTTTATCGGCTTTTGGAGATAGAATGGCATAACAGTATGCACAGATAGGAGACTATGGATGTGTGGAAGTCTTCCATGCGGACCTCTCACAGGGAATCGGTTGTCCTCTGCCAACTCTGCATTGGCCATATGTGGCTAATGCATGGTTACATAATACATCACAAGGACCCACCTTGGTGTCGCTGTGGCTCGCAAATGACAGTTGTCCACCTCTTGCTGGACTGCCCACTGTTAGCCGCTCTGAGGCGGACTTTTAACTTTCCAAGCACCCTTTTTTGTTTTGTCCCTCTGTGTCCTCCACCCTAGTGCTTTTGGGATGGAGGTTTTAATGTGTTGGCTTCTCCTTTTTATCCTCATAGTCAGCCAGCCATGGTAATCTGCTCTCTTGTTTCGATCTCTTCCACATGGTTCTTGCATCTCTGTGGTTTTCTTGTCTGATTTTGTCCATTTTAGTGCTGGTCGCCCTTCTGTCATTCTTGTGGTTTTCTACTTTCTTCCAGTTGTATTTTGTATGTCTCGATTATTTTACTCCCACCCTTGTGGAATTATTGTAATCGGAATGAGGGACCAGTGACCTAGCAGTTTGGTCCCTTCCCTCCTCTTTTAAACCATGCATTATTGTAACTATATGAGCTTGTTTGTTTGAATTGTGGTGCATGATTTTAAGTGTGCTAAGCTGTGTGTGTGTGTGTGGGGGGGGGGGGGGGGGGCACACTTGCACTGAATTGTTTCATTTGTGTTTGCATGATTCACCACAGGATTTGTTCATTGTGAGAGTGTCAGAGAGATGTTTAACAAAATACAGTTGGGCATGCTACAAGAAAAACGGTGTGCATCAAAGAGAGCCTTGTTCACAAAAGTTGATGTGTCCATGCCACTAAAAAAGTCAAACATATTATGCCTTCTTACACAGGTCTTGCCTAATGAGAAAAATTTACGCCAATTAAGAGGTGTACCGACAGTCCTCTTTACCTGCATGCCGTATGTACATGTGATAGGAAAGGCAAAAATGATACTAGTACACTATGTCATATCTACCATAGTCCATATGGTGACTTGGGCAGTGTAGATATTCTTCTTTTGAATGTGAACAATTTGTGCTTACTTCCATTCAACTTTTGAATTTTCCAAAAGATCATGAAATAAAGTGGCTCAGAATATGACTCCATTACTCACTCAATGTAATATTTAAATTAATTAAGTGTGTTCTGTTAACCCCTTACACAATTACTAGTCATTCTTCAGCCAGTAGTGCTTACTCTTAGGTGCTACTTTTCTGCATTTGAAGCAGTTCAATGTTTGTGCGTTGGAAGTTCTCCTTGCCTTAACGAATTTTTGAAAACAGAATTAAAGATTTCAGCTTTTGTTTAGTTATTATCTTGCATGTCTCCTACACGATCAGTGGACACACAGAGAAGTTTTTGAATAATGAAAAGTTTATGTAAAACCATAATTTTATGATTCTAAGGAAGAACTTTCAAAATGTTTGATATAATCATCCACTGAAAGATTCTGTTCCATGACAGTTTTCATCACAGATTATGGAATAATTTCTTTCTCACAAATATGTTTTCTTATCCTTGTAAGATTCAATATCCCATAATTTGCCCTACAATATTTCAAAGCTTTTACCGAGGCGGTGTCTTCCCTGTGATGTCACCACTTGCGTCCATGTTGTAGGCCTATGGTGCGTGGAATTTGCACTGAACATTACACAACTCCTTGCTGGCAAGCTAATTTGGCTTGGGTAAGTCGAAGAGGAGAAAATGTGGAAAGTGTGAAGCATAATGACCTTATAACAATTTGAAAAGAGTTGTGTACGTTACAATGAATGCTGATCAGCCCAGGTCATACGAAAATCTTGTCATAGTTAGGTTTACTTATTGGCACTCTAGGAGATACAATTACTCAGCTCTTTGCCAATCTTAGTGTTACATTATGATTTGTTTAATGTAAGCAGCTGGTATTTGTTTAATGTAAGCAGCTGGTTCTTTCGTGTTGAGTTTGTGTTCACACTCCAGCACTGCCCCAGCGGAAAAGACACTAATCAACATGTGTCTGGGCCACTCACTACTTATGCTGCTTCCCCATCCCCAAAACAACCAGCCAACCTCTGTTTGTAATGAAATGTAAGTATAATTATTCTGTTTCACTCCTATGGAAAATTATTCGATACAAGTGGCACATACATACAGTTATACTCAAATTTCCATGTGGTGCATGAGTACCATATCTAAGAGTACAGACCTAAAGTGAAAACAACTGACATGCGCATGGCATTTTGCTGGTACCGGACACACACCTTTTTATTATTTTGAATATTCAAAAGCAGTATTTCAGGAGCTTTTATAGGTGTGTTTATGCAGTGTGGTACTACACACCATTTTTAACTCATTTTCAGAAACAATATATCACTGTGAATTAGTGTCATGACAGTAGGAGCAGCAAGCTGGTCAGTGATGTCATAGACATCACGTAACTCAAATGGAGCATTTCAGTGCTCTTTCAAATTATTTGAAATTCAATTCCATCTTTTTAAAGATGGTACTGAAATTCAAAAGTGCGAAAAAATCTTGCATACAGTGTCATAATTAACCATTTAAGATGATTTTCAGAAAAACAATCGAGTATCCTATTGAGATATACTGTTACTTAAAATAGCTTTTTGCACACCAATCAAAGGAAAGTGGTCTTGTGTGAACTTGGAGATGAGACTCTTACTGGTTGCTTATTGATCACATACAGTTTGATATATTTACTAAATACATCCACTATTACAAATCTTCCAGTTGGCAGTGGCCCAAAAAGATCAGTTGCCAGCAGATCTTGGACCTTTGACCTCTGGTATTATACATTGCTTGTGTCCCTGACCGTGTGCCTGGCTGATCTTAACTCACTGACAGATGTCACAGCTCTCGAGTAGTTTGCATACTTGTCTGACCATGTTATTGAACATAGCATTTTCCCTTATTATTTCATCACATATTCTTTATTTCCTGAAAATGTTTGACACAATACTGTTTCGACATCTAAGTTGCATGTTTCTTTCAGTAGAAGTTACACATTCCTAAAAAGAACTTTAATTGCTTCTTGTTATTAGGGATAGGGCACTTAGCTATATAGCCTCTATCCTGTCTTTCTTTGGCATCTTTCCAGGGTGTGTGATAATGTGTCCCAAGAATTCTCTCTCTTTCCTTGCAAACTTATGCTTGCCTAGTTTTAACTTCCTGTCACCCTTTCTAAGAGCACTTGCCCTTCCTCGGTAAATGGCAGTGTCTTTCCCAGTCAACAGGTGCCATCAATATATCACTAGACTGTTAGCTTGCTGGTAAGTTCCATACATAAAACATAACCTAACACTTTTATAAAAATTGCAGCAGAAATGTTCAGGCCAAATGAAACTACTTTAAATTGGTAGCATCTGCTCCCATACAAGAAAGGAGTATACTACCATCTTTTCTTGGCTTGGAGAATTTTCCAGAAACAGGATGTCAGATCAACACTTGATGTTATTTCAGGATGGTGAAATTGATAGAGCAGAACATCCATATTTCTTGGATGGTCAGTTTCCCTGCAAATTGTGGTATTCAGCTTTCTTGACTCCAACATGAGTATAACCGATTTATCCCTCTTCTTAACAACAACAACTAGTGGATTGTTGTATTGACTACTGCTGCTCTCTATTATTCCCATTTGCAGCATTCTTTTCAGTTCAGTTTCAGCTGCCTTCCTTAGTGCAGTAGCTATATGGTGTTGTCTCCTTATGAATGGTTCAAGTGGCTTATTATTTATAACAAATTCAAAGTGTTTCACCCTTCCTGGCACATCAGGAAAGACATCGTTATACTCACACAGCAGATCATGTAGCTCCTCCCTTTGTCTCTCACTTACCCTTCTGTAGTATCAATTTTGTGATGAATTTCTGGCATTGTCTTCTTGAAATCTTTATAGCTTTCCCCCACTGTTCACTATTTTCTTGTTATCTTTTTAGTCACTAAAAGTTATGCTATTGTCATTTTCCCAGTCAATGCCATGTTCCAGTATGTGACTAAACTAGCCCAAATTTCTTCTCTTTTTGATTGCTTTCTTTTGCAAACCTGCACAGCTCCTGCCATCATTCATCCAATTCATTTCAATAATAAAATTCATACAGAGCTCAGATATAACCATACAGTTGCGACAAAACTCTGTATCATGTATCTTAAAATGCAGCATGTGTCCTAACATGATTTTTTACCTGTTAGTTGCACTGCTAATCCATATTCCAATGACTGGTAATTCCACAACTTGTGTGGTAGATTTTAGATTTTCATAAAACATTTCAGAGATTTCACTAATCTCACTGCTTGATGAATACAGAAGTGCTTCAGTCTGAGCCACCCCCTTCCCTACACTTAGTTTAATTTTTAATTGTAATTTTACCACACTATTACTTGCAAAAGAACCATCCTGCAGATCTTTCTCAATGCTTTCAAATTCATGTATAACACCTTCCACAGTTGTAATATTGAAATTTCCCTCTGTATGTTTCATTGCCCTATTGCTACTTCCAGCAACAACATCAAATTTTAATTCAGTTCACTTCGCATCCATGATTACATCTTTACTGATTGTATCCCCTGCTGTACTGACATACTGAAAAACATTGCTGTCTAGCAGATCAGTTTCATCAAAAGATTCCTCAGTAGTTGCCAATAGTTCCATATTTCATTTTTCACACATTGAATTTTTTCTCTGCTGTGCCTTAGTACCTCTGGCTGCCAATTCAGTTCTCGTGGTTCTAAACTGCTGGCTACATTTATAAATTCCACACTAATTTCATCTAGCCCTGACTTTGGTATCCAGAAAAAGGAATTTTACAATTTTCACTCATATCCTTACTGACTGCTATCTCTACAGTACCATTTGCATTAGATACATCTGCTAGTGTCTCCTTTCCACTATAAACTTTATCTCTCTCTCTCTCTCTCTCTCTCTCTCTCTCTCTCTCTCTCTCTCTCTCTCTCTCTCTCTCTCTCACACACACACACACACACACACACACACACACACACACACACACACAGAGAGAGAGAGAGAGAGAGAGAGAGAGAGAGAGAGAGAGAGAGAGAGAGAGAGAGAGATATGATCATTGTGTCTGGCTGCCGAGGACAGTCTGGGTCTTTTGGCCAAAAGCTTTACTTATTTACCAGTCTCTTTGTTGTATAAGTGTGTGACTCAGCATCTCCACTATGTGTTGAATAGTGATCCATCTTTTTCACAATATTGTCGTTACACCACTAGCATCTATATTACACTCAGTTACACTGTATCATTTATTTCAACCTCTATATTAGCATCAACATCAGTGTAATCTTTGCTGACAGACTGTTTGCTTTCTATGGCACCTTCCTGGAGCTATATTCAAAGAATGACAATTCGTCTTGTAGATCAGAACGATCTCTTACATTCCTTTCATTGAGAATATGTTTTCTTGTTTTCTTGTCTGCTTCCTTGTAAAAATAAATTTCCATTGTTAAATGCTACCTGAGCCCCTTCTTGTTCTCTGTGTGCACTGTTCCACAATAGGATACTTTAATTTCGATGTTCCGTCATAGCAACCTTTGGCTCTATGTTTTCAGTTTTCTTTGATATCACAGTACTGACATCAACTTTTAATTTACTCACTTTACTATCTAATTCACTAATGTTGTTCATTATACCAGCATGACTCCTTTCCAATTCCCCTTTCATCCTTTCATTCAGTTTGGAATTTTCAGCTGTGGGTTCTTCGTCCAGCTTAACAATTTCCTCTCTTATCTGAGCATTTAAGTTGACAAATTCCTGTTCATTTCTATTTCTAATCTTAGCTTGCCTTCCATTTCTGACAACCTCTTATTTAATCAGTCCTCCACAGACTGAATCTCACTTTTTATTTCACTCCAGCTACTCTTAACTTTTTAAAATTGTTCATTCCTTTGGTTCCCTTGGGTTTTTAATTGCACATCTT
The DNA here is from genome assembly GCF_023897955.1 of Schistocerca gregaria. Taxonomy (NCBI): domain Eukaryota; kingdom Metazoa; phylum Arthropoda; class Insecta; order Orthoptera; family Acrididae; genus Schistocerca; species Schistocerca gregaria. The sequence continues at coordinate 116,810,590 of NC_064931.1, read as the reverse complement.
GAACTTGCATACTATTTTGAACATCATGTACACTTTGCTGCTATTGACAAGAGAGCATAAAATTTCTTTAAACGCACTGCCGCAGCCCTCGTGGTTCCTGCTCCTTTGTCTGTTGCTGATCCTCTGTTGAAGTGCCAAATCATCATTAAAGCCCTTTTCCCTGCTTCTCGCCACAGCCGACGGTGCCTTCGGGTCATCTGCTGTGATTAAGACATCCCGGATGAGCCCCCATTTTATAAGGCTAATTGGCCCTGGTCACTATGGAAATCTTGGCAGAGTTGTAGTTTACTTGCTAGCGCTCTAGGAGATGATACTGTTGCTCAGTTCTTTGCCAGTCTTAACATTATAGTACGAGTTGTTTAATATATGCAGTTGGTTGGGCCAAATAAAAAATCACAGTTTGTAGACATGCATTGCTTTATTCCATTTCGAGTTTAAGTCCACACTCCATCTCTGTCCCAAAGGAGAAGACTCCGACAACATGTGTCTGGGCCACTCAACACTTGCGCTGCTTCCGCCACATTTACAACACGCAAAGTAGTGTCTCCAAAATAACAATAATTTTCACACATTCTGGCATTCTAAGATTATTGTTTAATGCTAAATTTTGCTGTTCTTAATGAAATATAATAGTTCTGTTTTACTCCTGTGGAAAATTCCTCAAGACGTGTGGCACATGGATACAGTTAAACTTATATTTCCACGTAGTGCTTGAGTACCATATCTAACAGTACAGATTTCCATCGAAAACACCTGACATGTGCAAGTAATATCTCGGAGTTATTTTCAGAGTCTCTCTAATATCGCCTCCCACTAGCCACTGATGTTATTGTAACAATGTAATGCTGTCATGATTACAAGGCTGCATTACATTGTTGCAGTAACAATTGTTACCAGTAGGACCTTTGAACTGTAGGTACTGTGCACAAAAACTCATAAAATAAAGATATTGAAATATGCATCTGTTGTAAACAGGAAGGAACTGTAAAAAGTTACATTTTTTTTGTTGCTGATCATCACCATTAAACGATTTTATTCCATTGTTATTGACAAAAAAATTACATAAATGTAAAACCTGCGTCGTCTTAGTTTTTGGATAGTGTGTCACTATGTGCACAGTGGTGTGCCCAGTTTCGGTACCTTCTACTACTGAAAAACAGCCTTAGAGCCAGTGAAACGTATCTTGAAAATTGACCTTAGAATGTTTCTTGCATTTTTATTCTATAGTGTAGCTTATCAGGAAAACAACATAATTGTTTAGTTATCTCAGTCAGTATATTTTTGGTGGTCCACATTTAACCATAACATTAATGCTATGGTATTGGACCATCTAATTGATGTCATACTAAAAGATGAAAGTCACTACCAAAAATTTCCATTGACATACATGAATGACTAACATTGCTAATTTTGTTCTTTAATGGTTTACTCTTACTTGCACCCTCAGTATTTTCACTAATGATTGCTGCCTCTTCCAGTATTAAATATTTGTCACCATTCCCTTCTTACTGAATATGAATAGTAGTGCTGTTTCACCATTTCTGTTTTTCGCACAGCCTTTGTGCTTTCCCCTTTCTTTGGCTTCTGATTTTGGAATGTTCCTGTTATAGATATTGTCAACCTGATTTCATTACAGTCTCGTAGTTGACAGAGGGAGATTCTTCACTGATTTGAATTTGTTCATTTATTCATCCAGGTATCATTTGATAATGATATGGGGTTTATCATCATACTAATATGAAAATACATAGCTCAAACATGGAGACACGCAGAATATATGATGTTTTAATGAGGATCGGACAAGGGGTCAGCTGTGGCCTTGCCAAAGGAACCGTCCTGGCATTTGCCTGAAATGTTTGAGGGCAACTTAAGTCAGGATGGCCAGACACAGCCATCTCCATCTTCCTGAATATGAGCCCAGAGTCTTATGAACTGCATTGCCTCATTTGGGTAGTTGATGATGATGATGTGTCTCAGGAAGAAAGTGAGCTATTGCTGTTCTGTTTCTCCACTGTAGCTCTGTGTGCCTGTTCTTTTCAGCTGAGACAAATGTCACACTTTTCAAGATACTGGGTTGACATTTGACAGAAGCATAGTTGGAATCCATATTTCGATTTATATTTTCTGTGTGTCCCTAAATCATTTAAGTCAAATTCTTGAATGTTACTTGTGATAGTGACAGTGTTGATTCCTTCCACTGTCCTTGTCTTATCTGACCTAAAGCAATCTCTCTTATGACCCTTTTTTTATGAGCTGTTAAATTCTTATCTCCCTGCCTTTCTGTTGTTCTTCTCATTAGCTCCCTATGGATTGATCACTAAAAACTTCCACATAAGAAAGGAAAAATTCAGATTACCTCTTTTGTCTCAGAAGATATTTAGAAATGTATCATAGTTAGACAAAAATGATAATGAATAAAAGCAAGAAAGCTAGAAGAGATTAGACCACTACAACTGTTGCCACCTACTGATTAGTTATAAATTCTTCTTTATAGTGAGATACAAGTCTTGTCTCTGTATCTACCACATTTCTTATTTTGGTATACTCTTGTTATGTTGCTGGAAGTTAAGATTTTTTGTGATACATGCTTTGACACATTTGAAATAATCATCATAGTTTAATACATGTATGGCTTATTTGTCTTTAGTTTTCTATCTTTCTGAATAGTGTGTGCTGTCTGCAATAGTGTGCACTAGAAAGTACTGTGTACAAAAAACAACAAATGGTGATTGGTACTTTAACTCAAATTTTAGTGATGTAAAGTAAAAACATTCCTAATATAATTTCTATTTTCTGTGAGAAGGTAGCTGTATATAACATTAATGGTTTTGGTACATAGTGTCACGCAGCATTGTTTTCACAGGAAATGGTGCTGTTTCTTCATATACATCAGGTCCACCAAAGGCTACTGAGCGTAATGAAAATCTGACGGGAAACATTCAGTATTCTTCCACATCATATAGTGCTAACATTCCAGGAAGTTGCGTGTCAACAGCAGTGAAGGTATGAGTTTGAATATGATGATGTATTATGAAATACTGAGAATTACCTGCCGTAGAATTGCTTTTATTAATGTTTGATCTTCCTCAGGATGATGGTATGCCAAATTCTATGCAAGATCAAAAGTTTTGGAATCTTCGTGTTCTGACAGTTAGATTTTTTGTTATGCTTATGCATTGATACATGACTCTGCTGAAAACATGTTTGTGATCTTTTTCCAAAAAGCCTTACAATATCTACATCTTTTGTGCGTAAAATTCCAGGTATAAACTTGTAAACATGAGGAGTTTAAATTTATGATTGACATAAGCTTCTGAAAAACATAAATTTTTATGCGAGGTCATAAATGCAAAGTTTTAGAAGCGGAATTAGTTTTTCTAGGTATCTGAAGGAGAAAGGAGTTGGTATGTTGATGAAGGTAATTGACACAAGGAAGAATTTAATCATTCATAACTCAACCTGATATTTGTGAAATGGTCAAATATGTAAACAAAAAAAAACCAGACATATTCTTCAATGGCTGCCAAGGTCTTGGTGAATAGGTCTGGTGGTCATCTGAACTGGACGAGAGGAGAAAAGTGAAGAAAGGAAGAATAAATTTCTGTTTGATTTCTGGATGTTTTTCTTCTATACATAGGCTACCACATAGGAAAACTACCATACCATGAGGAAATTATCTGAAAAAGATGAAGTTATATATGACAAATGTTGATGAAAATCTTCATGCAGATCAGAGGTCCCCAAACGTTTTTGTTCCATAGATCACATGCCAATATTTTTGTGTTTTGTGTTGACCCTCTGCCTTTTTACAAATTGATCAACTTCAAATGAGTGTTTGGCAGCTGTTACAGTGATGCTCACTTTGATAGGTTTAACTGGAGAAGTATCAAGTTTCTTCAACACCACTATATAGATTAATAATCCACTGTGATATGTGCATAGTCAAAATATCCTCAAACCTAGTTTCACAATCTGTGTAAAGGACATTAAATGTTGGAAGTAGATTGAAACTTCACCATCCTGGCAGTTCGTGATAAATTGGAAAACCGGGAAAATTTACGCCTTCCCATGTTTTCCTTTATTAGTTTCATTCTGGCAAGAAAAGCTGAAATGCTGGAGTATGTTTTCATCAGATTTAGAGTGTCACATTTAATTTCAAGATTAATTAAATTTAGCACACAAATCTGTTAAATAAGCAGTGTCTGTTTTCTGCTTGATTAAATTTTCTTTTGAACTTAGATCTTTAATATGAAATAACTCTAAAACAGTCTCAAAAATTGAGAAAAAACTTGTCAAACATAGGCACCTGACAGCCAATGTACTTCAGTATGAAGGAGTGATTGATCACAGTTCTCGTCATGTTCTTCATGTAACTGTGCAAATAACCTAGAGTTCAATGTGTTGCTTCAAGTTTTGTTCACTCTGTTAATGAAAAATTGAAGAGATTGGTGAAACCTAGCACTCAGATTTTTTAGCAACTAAATGTTGCCGATGGATGATGCAATGTACTGCAAACACCTCGGGCATAGATTATTTTAAATGGTATATAAATCCACGGTAGCACTCAAACATGGCAGGTGCTGCATTCGCTGCTGCTGTTGCTGCTGATGTTATGTTTAATATAGGGATCACTTTTCCCTTGAAATAATCTTTCTGAGCATAAAATATTGATTCACTTTAGTGTCTGTTGTCACAGTTCTCGTGTAGATCAGTTCTTCATGGATTTCTTGGCTCATAACAAAACGAACATATGCCAGTAATAATGCTTCATTACCAGGTAAAGTTGACTCATCCATTTGTATGGCTAAATGCATCACTTGTAGATAACTACAGAACATGCTTTCAGTGTCAGAACTCAGTTCATCAATACATCTTTGAACTGTGTTGTTGCTCAAAGGAATTCTTTTGGGTGCATTATAAGCACATTTGTGTTGAACAGGTTTTTAAAACCTCTTAAATGGCTGGCAAAATTAATTGTACGTGGTTTTCCGGATTTTTGCTATAAGTAACAGGATATTTGAAGATGCCCGCAAAGCATCATAATCTCTTTGTGAATTTGAAGCAAATATGCTTTTCAAGTTTTTCCTTAGGCATTTGAAAGTTGTTTGAATCTCTGCCTGTTTTATGAGGGTGACACCTTCTCGAATGATCCTCCAGCTTGGATGGTTTCATAGTGTAATTGCTTAACACTTTGTTACATAAAAGGCACATACATAATTGTTTGGTGGACAATGGTGTAATAATGAATGCCATATTCAAATAATCGACAATGTACTTCCTACATTTCATTTTAGGTTTGACCATGTTTAGTATCACTATTCTGTAGACAAAAATTAAGCTATTTAGGCAAATATGATAAGACATATGAGTCAGAATTAACCCTATCAACCTCAGTTCATGGTCAGCAAATCTCTATGCAATCAAAGGAACTACAAAAACAAAACTTGAGATGAACGAGGGGTCCCTACTTCTGTATTAGTAGAGGTCAGTTAACTTCATGTTTTGTGTCTGGCCACAGCCAACTTCAGCAGTGTAACATAGAACTGTGCATATGCAGCCATTGCAGAGTGATTCTTATGCTGTGTCGCAAATTAATACATCTCTTGAAGGGTGACAACTAATGAAGCAGTTCCTCATCCATCACGGGTGGTGCCACATACTGTTTCCATTCCTCAGAGAGGGGCAAGAGGAACTAAAAAAAGAATTAATAATGTTGTGAACAGGAGAGAGAAAATAGTTGCTCCAGCCCCTCATTTCAGCTGCAACCTGCCTAAATGGGTCTCACTCTCGAGGCCCCCATTTACATATAATGCACCCCACCCCGCCCCTGCCCTTTTTTTCCACTGTCATGGACTCCTTCCAGGTTGAAATTGACCCCTGGGGTTTAATATAGACCACTTTGGGAATCGCTGATCTAGATCTAACTGTATGCTATGTAGGCCACTGTTAAGTGCATACCAGAGGATGTTTCCCATTGTACCACTCATTAATGCTTCTTCCCATCCCATTTGCATGCTAATGTGGAAAGAATGATTGCTTAAATGCTTCTGTGCACACTGTAATAAATCTAATCTTGAATTTGTAGTCCATGTGGGGATGATATATAGGGGCTTATGGTATAGTCATAGAGTCTTCACTTAATGCTGCTTACTCATGGTTCTTGAAACTTTGTATGTATGCTTTCAGTGGAATAGTTGACATCTTACCATCAAACGTCTGCCAGTTAAGGTTTTTCAGCATCTCCATAATGCTCTCCCATGGGTCAAAGGAACCTGTGACTATTTGTGCTGCACTTCCTTGTAAAACAGTCGTATTTCGTATGAATCCCACACACTTTAGCAGTATTCTATAATGAGTCACATGGGTATTTTTGAAGCAATCTCCTTTGTAGACTGACAGCATTTTCCCAGTATCTTACAAATGAATCAAAGCCTGCTACCTGCTTTACCTACAACTAAGCCTGTGTGGTCATTCAGTTTCATATCTCCACAGATTGTTACACACAGATATTTGTATGAGGTGACCAATTCCCACTGTGAGTTTTTGTTATTGTAGTCGTAGACTACTTTGGTTTTGCTTTTTCTGAAATGCAAAATTTTACAATTCTGAGCACCACTTTGCAATCTTATCAAGATGTGACTGAATATTTGTGCAGCTTTTATCGAACAGTACTTGATTGTACATAACTGCATCATTTGTGTAAAGGTTAAGGTTTCTATAAATATTGTCTACCACACCATTAATATACAACATTAAAAGCAAGGCTTGCAGGACATGTCTCTGGATCCTGCATGCAGTTGTTTATTTGGCAGTTTGTGACTCTACATTCAAGATAACATGCTGCCTCCTTGCTACCAAGAAATCTTCAATCTAGTCACAAATATAATTTGATACTTTTGTTAATAAGTGTTGCTGTGGTATGGAATCAAATCCTTTTTGGAAGGCAGTAAATACACCATCCATCTGAATACATTGTGCTATGGCATTCAGGATGTCTTGTGAGAGAAGTGTGAATTGTGTTTCGCATGATGGTGTTTACCAAGTCTATGCTGATTGGCATTGAGGAGGTCAGACTGCTCGAAATACTTCATTATGTCTGAGCTCAGAATATGTTCTAAGATTCTGTAACATATGGATGTCAAAGATATTGGATGTTAGTTTTGTGCATCACTTCTGCTACTCTTTCTGTAGATGTGTACAATATTTACTTCCTTCGAACTACTGGGCACCGTTTTTTTGTTTAATGTGTATTATGATTACAAGAGATGCTATGTAACTCAACCACATATTCTTTGTAGAACCTGATTGAAATTCCACCACTCTGAAGTTTTTTAGCTGACTAAAAGAAAATCAAATACTGAAATGCACACCCTCATCATCCAGTATCATGTATAAACTGCAGAGGTTCCAGATGGCTTCCTGGAAACAACTTTTTGTGCAATCCAGTACCACTCATGCGTAGTGTTGTGCAAGATATTACATACCTGAATGTCTTTACTTAAAAGTCTTAGCAGGTTACACAAGGCTGCTAAAATGCTTGGTTACTGAGTTGATCTATTAAGTGTCTGCATTAGTGAGTGGTGTTGAAAAGCAGTGCTATCATGGCCCAGTTTCCCTTCCTGCACTTCCGGATGCCCGGTAATGTTGCTGTCACACCTTAAGAAAGGAAGTCAACAAGTGGAGTTTCTCTAGTGTTGCAGGAAACTGGTGCCTATTTCCTTCATGTCAGTACTGTGAAAGGCTCTGATAGTATCACATTTTTGTGTTCTTTTGATTCAAAGGAACCTACCCATTCAAACTGAATCTTTCACTAACCAACCACCATTGTTGTCCAAAGGCAACAAAACTACTCAAAATATCTGCTTTTCAAGTGATGCTGTTTGCAGAGTGTTGCCCTCTTGTGGCACCACCAGCCATTTACAACGGCAACAACACAGAGCTTCTCTATATCATTTTGAATGATCCAAGTATAACACACAAGACGGAATTACATTGCAGATTTGGAAAAGACTGCACAGATTTCAAAACAAAAAATCAGTATAACTCCATACAAAAGACCTGACTTACATAAGCTGAAAACAATGATAGGCCTTTGTCACTGGATGAATATTTGATAGCAAATCTATTAGCGTAACAAAGTAACCCAAGATAACGTATTGTCACTGGAACATTTAACATTGTTCTAAGAGATTTCAGAGATAAGGTTTTTTCAATGTCTGGCACATGCTAAGGAACTGAATGTTTCTTCCTTATTACTATCCACCAGTTCGGTAAGAAGAGCTGAACGGGTATTTTGGAATGTGCAGCCATCATTTCTGCTCTGCAGATTACTCTACTTTGATTATTTCTGTGTCAAAACTGAAGTTATACTTCTAAAGTTTTTTATCTAATGTTGTTGAGATAAAAGCACCCATGAACTCGGACTGTTAGGCTATTCCATAGACAAACATGTAAAGATCACTATTGTCTTTACTCTGTAATTCTGTAATCCACATTGAAGGAGGAGTGTCACCTTTGGTTGTGCTCATGCCATTGTTTTTAAGGCATTACTTTGCTGCCAAACATTACCGTATTTTAACAGACTATGAGGCGCACCTTAATTTATAAACAACCTTTTTAAAAAATGTTTTTATCATTAGATTACATATCCAGATTTTAAAAAAATATTAGTTTATAATACCAAACTGACCTTTAAAATCACAGAAAATTGTCATCTGAACATTCTTCTTCCTCCTCCTCCTCCTCCTCCTCCTCCTCCTCTCTCTCCTCCTCATTGTTATCCTCTTCATATACAAGACAGCCTTCACTGCCATTGAGAGTGTTGTTTATGTCGCACTTATTGAAAGATATTATTGTTAAATCTTTACTCACTCTAGACCACGACTACTTTATCTATTGACACATTTATTTTATTGCAGGTTGTTTTAAAACTTCCTTCAGTGTGAATTCACGTTGGGTTTCATCCATTGTCCATTTGTTCCATTCCTCTGTCATATACGCTTTAAATGGTTTATTTATTGAGATACCGAGACATTGCAATTGTGAAGTAAGTCCTGCTGGAATAACAGAAAGCTCTGTATTTTTCTGTCTCAGCTTCTACTTCAAGAATTTTTCAAATATTTACTAAACTGATCCACCACAAAAAGATAACTCTTCTTCAATAAAGCCCCTTTCCTTCGCTCCCACACACTGTTAATTCATTATTTCATACCAGCCTTGTCCATCCAACCCTTGCTGTGTGCATGAACAAAACCATATGTTAGTATTTCAGAAGGTTTTGACATTGTTTTGCACTTGAAAATGATCATTGGATTAAGTTTAGTACTGTCAGCACAACATGAAAGGACAACAGTATTGTGCATTCTTTCATGTCCACGTGTTTTTATAGTTACAGTTTTAGCACCTTTCATGGCAACATTTCTGTTGCTCAGCACATCAAATGTCAGAGGAGTTTCATCCATATTCATTATTTACCTTAGTTCCACACTTGATTTACTTTCAAAATTGGATAATAAAGCAATGGAAAGATGATTTTTTTTCTCTTGATACTCGTGTGCCAGTTTGTGAGATATTTTCGGTTTGTGCTAAATACACTTCATAAACCTGTAGCACCAGCCGACTCCACCTTTAAAATCTGCTAAGTTCAACTGTAGAGCTAGCTTACAAATGTGTATTTGAATAACTTTAGTATTGATTCGAAAGCCATTTTGATGGTGTCCTTGAATCCATTTCTGTTTCCATGTTCTTCTGCCTATGCTATTACTTTCAGTTTACAGCTCACATCATATGAATATCTTTTATTTTTTTCCATTACAAAACTGGCTATTAACAGAAATATTTTTATGTTACTGGTAACACACATCACTATGGATTCAAGTTCACTGGCACTGTAGATTGCAATGATGCATCATAGGCTAGACAGTGTTCTGGGTTTTTGCTGGAGGGGTGGGAGGGAGACAGTGTTATCAAGCTTGTGAATCCCCACAATTCATGTTCGTCTCATCGGTGCACTGCTGCTGCCGCCAATTGAATACAGTGTTACCAGATAGAGATAGGTCTCCCACAGCATCGAATATATGACCATCGGTGACCATGCAGCTCGTTAGAATGAAATTACAATGAAATGAACACCCTTAGCTGCTTACAGGCATTGACATACGTCAACGGGGACAGATGAAAATGTGTGCCCCTACCGGGACTCGAACCCGGGATGTCCTGCTTACATGGCAGACGCTCTATCCATCTGAGCCACCAAGGACACAGAGGATAGCGTGTCTGCAGGGATTTATCTCTGGCACGTCTCCCGCGAAACCCACATTCTCACCGTATTGTCCCGCACATGTAAGCAGGACATCCTGGATTCAAGTCCCGGTCGGGGCACACATTTTCATCAGTCCCTGTTGCCTGTAAGCAGCTAAGGGTGTTCATTTCATTTTAATTTCATTTGTATTGTTTTCAAAACAGTTCTTTGATACCTGTGTTATTATAGCATTTTGCCAAGTCAGCGGCAAAATAAGAATGCTATGGAGGTGATTTTTTTACCTGCATTTTCACCCTACTTTTTGGAACAGTGATGATATTATAATTTTTATGTGGTTTATATCCATTTATTATAATACAAGTTGTTGTGCAGAACATTAAATATGTTACTTATGTTAGTGCAGAAGTTGCAAGTGATGATTATATCATCATATTTCTCTGTGCTTGTAATATAATTTTTCAGACGAATGTTCTTTATGTGAAACTAGTTGAGTAGAATTTGAATTCACGCTTTGTGATTCGTTTCTACAACAAAGATTTTGAATTTAGGTACATGGCTGCCTTAGCACATCTGCATCACCTGTTGTGTCAAGCACAGTGACCTCTACAGCACATCAGTTTCAGCGACTAAAAGTTGAAGATGCATTATCGTACTTAGATCAAGTCAAATTCAAGTTTGGTAATCAGCCACAAGTTTACAATGACTTTCTTGACATTATGAAGGAATTCAAATCACAGAGGTAAAGCTTCTATTTTGAACATTTCTTTTTATTAGTTACATATCAACTATGAATACATGTAATACTAATAACCTTATTTCTTATTTGTTTACGTGAGGTTTGGTTTAGATTCATGTACCAGAAATATCAATAAATTACTGATGTGTTTCTGTAAATAGTACAACTAAAAGTGATAATGTTTTTTAATTATTTGACGAAACATTTTATTTGATATTTTCTATGAGGAGACTAATAGACAATTTCTTGGTCTACTGCTACTAGTGAACCCAGCAGTACTCCACAATTGCTAATTATGTATGGGAATTGTATATATATCCTCATCTCCTTCATCGCCCCTCTCTTGGCTCACTTCCTCCTCCCCTCCCCCTCCCTTCTCTTTACCCACCACCTCCTCCCCCTCCCCCTCTCTCTTTGCCCACCTCCCCCTCCCTCTCCCCCATCACCTCTCTCTGCCCCCCTCCTCTTCCTCCTCCCCCCTCCCCCCTTATCTCGCTGTCAATCTCCTTCCTCCCTCTCAACTTCTCTCCGTCTCCTCCTCACCCCTCTCTCTTGAAACTTCCTCCCACACTCCATTCATATCTTCTTCCCATCTCTCTCTGACCTTGAGCCTTTTTATTGTTATTTGTTATTGTAAACAAAACCTTGATTTGAAAATGAAGTAACTGAAAATGAATGGGTAAATCAGTTGGGAATACCTCTCGAGCTGCTGAATATTGGAGGATAGTAGCTTCAATGATAGTTATTCTCATAGTTTTAACGTGTGAAGGGACAGGATTGCAAAATTCAAATTATTCAGATTCCATAGTAGTATCATAATCATAAGTTGATAAGCCGTAAATACAGCACAGCCGATGTCTGTCCAAATGTTTATTATGTTTTGCTTCGCGCGGTTCCCAGAACTCCTAAAGACAGATGTTGACTGTGGATATTGTACCACAGACACAGTCCCTTTGACTGTCTAAAGATGTCACTAAACCTGCCCAAAGATGTAAACAATCATTTGGAGGCAACGCGGTCAGACTTAACGCCTTAGACACACTGTCCAGCAAGTGCAGCAAGGTGGAGGTTCCCTGCTGTTTTGGGGTGGCATTATGTGGGGCCGATGTATGCTGCTGGTGGTCATGGAAGGTGCCGTAATGGCTGCATGATACGTGAATGCCATCCTCTGACCGATAGTGAAACCACATAAGCAGCATATTGGTGAAGCATTCGTCTCCATGGACTTCAGTTTGCGTCCCCATCGTGCACGTCCTACAGGATAACGACATTACTTGGCTAGAGTGGCCAGCATGTTCTCCAGACATAAACCCTATCGAACATGCCTAGGGTAGATTTAAAAGGCTGTTTATGGACGTCATGACCCACCAACCACTCTGAGGGATCTACGGAAAATCGCCGTTGAGGAGTGGGACAATCTGGACCAACAGTGCCTTGATGAACTTGTGGATAGTATACCACGACAAATACAGGTATGCATCAATGCAAAAGGAAGTGCTACTGGGTATTAGAGGTACCGGTGTGTACAGCAATCTAGACCACCACCTCTGAAGGTCTTGCTGTATGGTGGTACAACATGCAATGTGTGGTTTTCATGAGCAATAGAAAGGGCGGAAATGATGTTTATATTGATCTCTATTCCAATTTTTTGTACAGGTTCCAGAACTCTCGGAACCGAGGTGATGCAAAGATTTTTTTGATGTATGTATTAAAAAAATATTAGAGTATTGTGTGAAAATTTTAAGTAAATCGTTCAAGAACTTTCCCAGGCTTTTGTTAACCCCCCCCCCCCCCCCCCCCGTCCCCCTCCTTTCCCCCCCCTTTTCCGCTACCCTCCCCCCCCCCCCCCTCTCTCTCTCTCTCTCTCTCTCTCTCTCTCACTGTGTGTGTGTGTGTGTGTGTGTGTGTGTGTGTGTGTGTGTGTGTGTGTGTGTTAAATTTAAAAAATTATGTAGCTTATGTCCGTCCAAACATTTATTAGGGTTTCTTTTAAATATCTGAAGTAAATTGGTCGGGAAAATTTCAAGTCCTTCGATATTTAGTATTTGAAAATGAAAACACTTAGTGACTTGCAACAAACTTCACACATAATTTCAAACCTTAATGAAACTTTTTATCTCTGACCACTCCCACAAAATGATTAAACGGAAAATATTTATTGCTTGCTACATTTTAGTTATTCATGCAGTAAAACTGCTGCATCAGGCATGACATTTTAATATATTACTTCATTACTACTAACAACATACGTGACACATTTTGCAGACAGTATTCACATACACCACTAAATGTACCTGTGCAATTATATCATCGTACAACACACAGTTAGGTGTCTATTCATGTATTTATACCGATCTTCTATTAGTCCATCTCCTCTGTCCCCCTCACTCTGACTATTTACTCCTCTCCCCCCCCCCCCCCTCCCTCTCTGTCCATCTCCTCCTCTCCCCCCACTCTGTCTATTCCCCCACCCCTCAATATGTTCACTTCTCCCTTCCCACTCTCTGTCTGTCCCTACCCCCTACCGTATTTCCTTCTAAATCATAACTAATATGTGAAACTAATTTGCATTCCAAGGATCTAGGATTAACTTTTTGCCTGTGGCTTCTCCAGTATACACGTATGTTGAATATATTTAACATATTTCACACATACTTGTACACATGTGTCACCTGTATCTATAACAAATCTCGCCCTGCAGTTTCACTTTCACGCAGCTTAGTGTTCATGACATCATATCTCCTGAACTATGTGTCATGCAATGATATATTTTTCCAAGTACATTCAGCAGCATATGTGGATACTGTCTACAAAATGTTGTGAATAGAATTAGTAGTAAAGAAATAATAAATGAAAGTATCCTGTATAATGTGGCAGTTTTTCTGAACTGTGTGTCATACAATGATATAATTTTGCTGGTAAATTCAGTGGTGAATACTGTCTGCAAAATTTGCCACAAATTCAGTTGTTAGTACATAAGTAATACATTAAAATGTCGTGCTTCATGCTGCAGTTTTACTGCTTGAACAGCAAAAATGTAGTAAATAAAAAACCTTTTTTCTATTCCTCATTTTGTACGGTTTGGCAGTAAGAAATAATTTCATAAATGTTTGAAATTATGTGTAAAGTTTGTTGTAAATCACTAATTGTTCCTATTCTCAAATACTGTATGAACAAATTATTGGTATTCGCAGGGCATGGGCTACACTGCCCCCCCCCCCCCCCCCCCCTCATATCACACTCTACCCTCCACCCCTTTCATAGATAGATGGTTCTTACCCCAACAGTGATTCATTCCAGACAGCAAGTGATATGTGCACGAAGTTTGGTTGAAATCATTCCAGTGGTTTACAAAGAGAGATGGAACATAAATACATAGAAACACCTCTTTTACACTTTTCAAGGGACTTCAAAAAAATGGTGTAAAGCACAGGAAAATGAAAAATGTGGGAAATAACATTTCAAGCTGTAAAAGCTACATGTGGGATAACCCCTTGCGCTTTATGTATGATATATGTACATAATAGGTACCAAAAGACTTGTCAGGGACTTGTTTATTATTTAATAAGGTTTATTATCTAATAAAAACTGGTGATGTAACTGGAACTGATAACTGTCTGGGAAGTAGGAACATTTTACTCAATTTCACATGTCATAATCGATGTTTCTGAAAGTCAGCAGCTGTCATTCATTATTTAAATAATGAAATACTGCACTAGTTATGTATTTTTTCATGCTTATCACAAGGTGTTTCAAGACTTTTTTCCTTGTTATCATGTGCAAATATGTAAATAAGTAATTTGTATGGTGTTTAATATGTGTTATTCTGTGTCTCTTGTACTGTAGTCATCTGTTTGAGGTGCCTCATCAGTTATGTAGAAAATAACACACACACAAACTACCAGTCACATTGAGTGATTGTGTAACATCACAAAAAATTCATACTTCAATACTGCACTTGACAACGAGAATATATTCTCGAAACACGTTTTGCTCATCGTGAATAAAATACATAACCGGTGCTGTGTTTAAACTAAAAACATTTGAGCAACACAAAGTGAATAACAGTGTCAACTAGTGCTCCCAAGTGACCATACGCCGAAACACGCTAAATGTGGTTTGACAAAGGTGTCACAATGATCACAATAGTCATGAAACTCCATTTGCACAGTCAAGACAGTTTGGAAATGGTTGTGATTGGTCACGATATCTTCACTCAAACAAACCTAGTTACTCACATCAGCCACTATGCCAAATAGAGCTTTGCTAGCGGCATGAAATATGGCATGAATTTTTCCAACTTATAGACGTTTACTGGTTCATTTTTTCTCCACAAACATTTTTTCTTAGTGGGTAAATTGTGGGAAAATTATAAATATGGTGATGTGTAATCAGACACAGATTAACATTGTGGGCATAGGAAATTTGACAAGACCAATAAAAAAATAACATAAATGGCGAGAAAATGTTAATTCCGGGAACTTAAAAGTGGGGTTATACTGTATGTGTAAATTCATTTTTATAACATGTATGGACTCATATTATATGATATTCAATCTCTGATGTGTAAAAACACTAGTCGAGTGCCCAGTGTCACCTAGGTAGGTATTTGTTCCAAACTCCATTTACTCCATTCCTCCTCCACCTACTCCCCACCCCCCCCTTGACCCCCTCTGCCAGCACCACCACCACCACCACCACCACCACCACCTCACACTCTGTCCATCTCCTCCTGCCCGTCTCTCTGTCCATCTCCTCTTCTTTCTCTCTGTCCATCTTCTCCTCTTCCCTCTCCCCGAACATCTCGTCCTGTCTCCTATTGTTGCCTGTCTCCACCTATCCTGTCTCTCTATCCATTTTCCCCTCCACTTCTCTCTGTCCATCTCTTCCTCTCACTATCTTTATCTATGTTATGCTTCCATCTCTCTGCGTGTCCATCTTCTCCATCCCTCTTTCTGCATGTCTGTCTCCTTCATCCCTCTTTTTGCGTGTCAATCTCCTCCATCTCCCTTTCTGAATGGCCATCTCTTCCTCCCCCTTTTCTGTCCATGTTATCACATTCATTCCAATACGAGACTAATGGTTCTTACCCCCACAGGGTTTCTTTCCAGGTCATAGCTAATATGTGTACCAAATTTGGTTTAAATTGTTTGTAGCACTTAGGAGGAGGTGTGGCACATACATACATTTTTATAATATGTATGGATGTTGTCCTACATATGAACTTTACACCAGAGAATGTATTTTAAATATCTTCCACTTTCTCCAAACTGATAGTGTTTTATGAATGAAAAATTAGGTATATTAATTTGTCACCAAACTGTTTCCAATATTCAGGGAAGATCAGTGTAATGAATTTTGTTTAATATTCATATAGGGTGTTTACCCTGTTATGAGATGAGATTTCTCCACGAATTCCATATTTGAAAAATACAGAGTCCTCTTGCATTTGCAAATTAAGCTATTGCTGCTGAGGTCAATGTTGTTACATTGTGTAATAGATTAATGTAGTAGTTGTATCACATTTACAGGTGAAGCTTTGGCAATTGAGGTGACACACAGATTTAATTTGAAGAATTCGGTAGGTTTGGAGAGGGAACAGAGACATCAGCTTGGCCGAGAACTAGACTCAATGTGGGGAGGGGAGTGGTAAGTGGGCAGCAAATTTTATCGTGCTGCCAACCATGGAAATGTATACCACTTTCCATGTCGTTTTATGACCATCTACCTTGTTTAAACTGCACTTCGCCTGAATCTATATTATTAGAATTGAACTGACTTTTAAAACTGAGCCGGACGCAGTTGCCGAGTGGTTCTAGCCACTTCAGTCTGGAACCGCACGACTGCTACGGTTGCAGGTTCGAATCCTGCCTTGGGCATGGATGTGTGTTATGTCCTTAAGTTAGTTAGGTTTAAGTAGTTCTAAGTTCTAGGGGACTGATGACCTCAGATGTCCCATAGTGCTCAGAGCCATTTGAACCATTTTTTTTAAATTGAATAAATACTCAACAATAGTATACATTTCTATGGGAGGCAAACTAACGGTAACGAAAGATGTTCACACCCAACAACTGAAATGTGGCACAACAAATGAAACGTGAGTGTCAACAATGGTACTAAGGCTGCTATTGCTGTACAGCACTGTTGATTTTCCACATTGGCTGCAATGTTAATCTGAAGTGGTGCAATTTCTGCCATAGGGAACTGAGAGGACAATTGTTTGCTGTCATTCAGTTTGATTGTATTGTTGGATTTTAAGAACTGTAAATCGTAGCAAGTGACAATGGATGCAAATTACACCTGTGATTTTGTTAACAAATGTGGATCTACGAGTCTGTGTTTTACAGTGTGTTCCTACAGGCGATACAACAAACTGTACAGGAGGAAGAAAATTTTCTGTCACAGAAGCAAATGTTTGTAGGTTGCATCAGATAAAGAATAAATTAAAGAATAACAATTCTACATGCTAAACTGTCTGGGGACTGAAGCAGGGAAGATTTCATGAATTGCAACATCAGGTTGTACAGTACATGCAGGAGAAACACAGTAAAGGCTTTTCGACTACTCAGGAAATTATCTGCATGAAGATGAAGATGCTGGAGATAAAGAGGAATTATTGAACTGCATGTGTCATGAAATTCAAATCAAGTATTGGCTGGTGCATCAGGCTGGGAAAGAGGGAGGGACATATGTTACAATGAAGAATAAGACTAGCTCAGTGACTTCCCAAGGCATTTGATGAGAAACTACATGTGGAATAGCCTTACATAATCCATCAAAGGAAATGGAAAGACAATGTTGTAGGCTATATGGGCAACATTGCTTAGATGCCCGTTTATTTTGATGTGCTGTGATACCATTGATGGGCTGATGATGACCAACAATAGTGATGCCACAGAAGACTGGTATGGATAGCAGGCAGAAAAGGAAGTGAAGATAAAAATTAACCCTTTAACTGCTACAGGTGTGCTATTTATATTCTGTGCTGAGGGTGGCTTTGTTGTCACTGTTATTTCTCCCTTAATGCTGCTGCCTATGCTGAGAGATTGCATTCAGATTTAAAAAAAAAAAACTATTTGGTGAAAAAATTGGGTTTTTGCACAGCTTACAGTCTGATATCTTCCTTTGATATAGGACTGAACTTCATTTCGTTATTTGTCGTTGTTACTGTGCTATATTGAATAAAAAGTTGCATGAATTTTTATGACTTTGCAGAGGCAAAATGCATTGTGTAGATTTTGTGTATGGTAGATTTTAGCCCATAAATTACTGTGTATGAAATGAAAATAAGGTATCAAAATTTCATTTAAAACTGAGAGCACAGTGGTACCTCATTTTATTCTCGAGATAGTGGTTTTTATATCTGGCAGATAGAAGCACACAGTGCAACCAGTTCCATCTGTGCACTTCGGGAACCGTGTGGTCAAAACAATCATTACATTTCATAAATTGTTCCAGCTATTGAAAGGAAGTTTTTTGGAAATGATAGCACACAAAGAGGCACGTATGTTGTATTATAAGTACTCTAAACTTTTTTATTCATCAAGATGTGGAAATAACTTGTCCACAGCAGTGAGAGGGTTGGCGGAATGGGACACAGAAACATATCAATAACATTTAAGGAAAACCCAGAGGCTTTGTTTGAACATGTCCTCAGCACCTGGGGAGTGGCAGAACAAGACAAGTTAAAGTCAACTCATCCACAACAGCCAAATGGTTCTAGTGTAAACCATTTCTTTTTGTTTATTTTATTTCTCCATGTATTATCAAAATGTAAACAATCAATAAATGACATCAGGTTAGAATTGTTATAATGCTAACTTTTTAGCCACATACTTTATATCAGTAAAACAGTTTTCAATTTGGATTAGTCAGAATATGTTAAAGATAAACATTTCTCAAGCTACCTCTTTGAAAAAAAGGGGGTGGGACATCTTATTATAGAGTGGCAGTCTGTGGCCCCTACAGTCGTAAGGATTGCGCTGTGCAGGATGCGGCAGTGAGGATCTGTGAGATACTCAAAAGTGTAAGAAAACATTACTGTCAGTTATATATTTATTAATCACAAGTACACAGTTGCCATCTTCAAAGCGCTGCATCTTCTGCTTATTTCTGCTGTGTTGGTAACTGATTAGTTACTCTTAAGATAGACCTGGGCTTTCCTGTGACTTGTGTAGACACCATTATGATGGTATCCTCCTGTTGCCATGCAGCCATTGTGCTACGTCTGCTTGCTAGGGCACTCTGCCAGTTCGGAGTGTTGCAATAGCTTCTGTATTCACTGCTTGTCAATCAGTATTTCTCTCTTGCTGAAATTCCACTAGTCATTGGCTTGTTCTGCACCGCTTCTGGATTTGCCAGGGAAGAACTTCGATGTTTTTTAATATCCTCCTGGAATACTATTCTGGGGCACAACATATTTTCACGGCTACCATATATTGGGGTAAATATGCTTACTTTTTTCTGAAGTGTGCACAGTTTATTGTGGTTATAAGTGGAATGAGTATTATTGGTGGTAAGTTACAGCGCGCCACTCCATTCTCTGTTCTAAAGCTCATTCTGGACGCTGGTCATTACTTGCCCACCATTTTAGTTCTGTTGTGTTTATGTGTGTGAAAGGATGCGGTGGGTACTGGCTGTGACGTTATTTATAAATATTTTTAATTTCTGTATGTGTGGCAAATATGCTACTTTCTTAACAGAAATTTGCTTTGCATTTCAAACTAGGTTTTGCAAACAATTTTTGTATGAAGAGCTGACAAACATTTGAGGTGTGTTTCATTATTGATGGGACATTATGCTGTCAAATCTGACAAAGATTGAATACCTTTTAATTTGTATCTTTTGTCCAATAATGTATCATAATGCAATCTTAGTGGCATCATCAGTGAAACACTGCTTTGTGTTTATTACAAGAATGGTATTAAATTTAATTGTGCTAATGTTCGCCAAAATTGTACTAGGTATAATCTACATTGATTCAGGCAGGAATATGGGTTATGTTTTGAGCCTCAGGTATTATAGAATTTAGCGTATGTTAAAATTCAGTACAAAGTCAGAAACCTCTTTTTACCTAGTTTTGTTTTTAAAAAAATCGTAGCCTGAAATACAGCCCATCGAAGATGGTGCCTCAATCAACATTTATGACTTTTAATTTTCCCCTAAATATTAAAATCCTATATGTCTTCGTTAAAATTCAATATTTTTCAAAACTGTCAATCCTATTTGCCATATAGTTGAAGAATACTGTATTCCCTGGATTGTATGACATAAAACCTTCCAAACAATTATGGGAGAGTGAAGAAGCTTCCAGATAATTACAGAATATAGAATAGTTTTCAAGCACAAACTGCATACATACAAACAATTCTCTGTTTTTGGCATATTACATGAAAGGGAGGACACTGGAATTGACATTCAGTTATAAAGAGGCAGTTAACTAAATTTGTTGTCCAGCAGTACCTTTGAGCTTTTGTGAACATTGTGCTAATTGATATGATGATTTCAAGTCTGGTTCAAAGTAAATATGTTTTTAGTGATTACTCTCTGTGTTATAAATCTTGTGACATCATATCAACAATAACAGTAAGTGAACAAGAAGATGGCTCCCACAATGTTACTTTTGTAGATTTTATATCTGCTGAGGAAGAGTTACGTTCCCTTAATCAAGCAGCTGTAGTGGTTGGTCTTAGTCTTGTTAAGAAACCATGGTTAAGTCATGCAAGTCATCAGGTATACCTACAAAGAATGCACAGTGAGTTTAGTGAAGCTCTGAGTAATTACACAAAAACAAAACTGACCACTTTCTTCAAAGTAGAAATTCCTCTTCAGAGGAAAATAAATCAAAAGTAGCTTGAGAAATTTGTCAAAACTTTTGTAAAATATCAATTCTGCATTTGAATTGTGTGCATCCTTCAGTGAAGATGTGCAAGTTCCAACAATAGTCCCAGTATTCTTTTCAATGAAGAACATTTCATACTGCATTCCAGCTGCATCAAAGTACATGGTGGACAAAGTAAGAAATGCGAGAGCTGTAAAAGACCCTTACAAAGCCTTCCTATGAATAAAGCTTATCTTCAAACTGTGCAGTTGTTTTATCTGGGAAATAAGCCAGGCTGTTCTCGACAGAGTGCCAATAGAAAATACACTATCAGTGTAGTAGTAACAGGAACAGAAGTGGTGAAAGTGAAAAGATTTCTGCACTTAATAACTTTTTGCAGCGTAAAAGAAGGAACATTTGATATCCCACATTGGAAGATCAAAATTTTATGTACTACATCATAAATAGATAGTCCCACAAATGAACATAGAGATTTGTGCTTATCTGTATATTGTGCAAATTTTGACGTTTTCATGCTAACTTTGAAGAATATCATTAAAGACATGACATATGGCACCTTGGTTGGCCATATGAAGTTATTAGTGATCTGTGATGTAGAGTTAAAAACCACCACGAATGTTGCAGTTATAGGTTATGATAAAGGACATGACTCAGCACATACATTGTTGGTTGTATGTAAAATTCTTCAGTTGTTGCAATCACAAGCAGAGTAAATCAATGTTATTTCAGATGGTGCCCCCAATCATTTCAAAAATCATTACCAACTATCTGAATTCACATAGTTGTTTGTGCCAATGGAATGGGTGTACAGTGTTACTGGTCATGGGATAGTATAAGAGGCCCTATTGAAACACTGTGGTACAAAACATATGTCCACCTTTAGTACAGTTGCAGTTCAGAATGCTAAGGATTTTACAAGTATGGTAAAATTGTTCACATCAACAAGCTTCATCTGATTGCCCAAAGTTGTAGAATTCTAATATCAGAAGGCAGAAGAATGATCTAACCAAATTAACAGTGTGAAAGAAATTCAGAAGACACATGTGTGAACTCAAATGATGACCAAACTTACATTGCATAAACTTCAAACAGCAGAAAGAAATTTCATTTTGTCCTAGAAAATCTCAGAAAAAGCAACTTTATACTCACATTCACAATCCGTTAAGTAGAATGTTTGTGTTGTGTGTATGACAGTGACTAGTGTATTTGCACACGTTACAGATATGAGTTGTTAGTTAAGTGAAATCATTTTCAACTTTATGATACCACATGGACCAGCTGCTGTATGTAGATTTCCATTTGCAAGGCAGTGGCCCTAGGACTAGCACTCACTTCCAGCCTGCAGTGTTTTGCAGAAATATAAAATGAAAATAATTATTCATCTGAACATGTTTTTAGTTTATTGAAATAATTTCAGCTCTCAGCGGTGTTCATGGAACTTATATATTTTGCAACTTCCAAATATATTTTGGTTGTTCCTAGTTTTTTTTAAAGTTGTGTATGTGATTTGTTTTTAATAATTAAAATATCTTGTCAAATGAAACTTAGATATTTATTTCATGAGACCAATATGTGAGAATGTGGTAATAGGAAATAGTTAAGTTGTGTGGCAAAATTTTTGGACATTTATAAAACCTGTCAAATTGGAAATTGGAAACTCTCTTTTTCAGGGAATATAGTACTTTACAGTATTGATCAACAGTTCAAAAACAAAATAAAAAGAAAAAAATGGGTTTGCCACTTAAAAATAAAAAGGGTTTCTTACATTGACTTGTGTTTTAATGCATGTTAAACTCAATGATATCTGAGATTATGAAGGTAAGATTTTTTTTTCTTTGCCAGCCTGTATTGATATGGACTGTGTGTTGGGAATTATTTTCTAAATTTTTCAAAAGGTTTATGAGCTAGTGGTGTGGGCTGACATAAACTGTTTTTAACTTTTGATTGAAAGCTGTTAAAGAATGGAACTTGTATGATTTGAAAAATATTAGTTTCATGTGGATGGATAAGTTTCAGACCATATATCCAAAGATCTGTGTTTCAGTGCCTGGTCAACTTTTCTCTATGGTTCAGAGGTCAGGTTAAACTGTGTGTTCCCCATAACTGGATGAGTAAGTTAGCTGCTAGGTTAGAGGAAGGCAAGGGAATAGGACCATGCCAGTTAAAGCACAGTGGTGTTCAAATTTTCAGATTGGGACCAAGTGAGGTGGTGCTGTGGTAA
Source organism: Schistocerca gregaria (assembly GCF_023897955.1). NCBI lineage: Eukaryota > Metazoa > Arthropoda > Insecta > Orthoptera > Acrididae > Schistocerca > Schistocerca gregaria. Next base: position 116,787,531 of record NC_064931.1, on the reverse strand, counting down.
GGCATTGGACTCATATTCAAGAAGATGGAAATTTAGATCCTGTCTGCCCATCCAGATTTAGGATTTCAATGGTTTTCTGAAATAAATTTAGGTGAATGTCAGGAAGGCTACTTTGAAAAGGACACATCAGCATCGTCCCACATCCTTCCCCCATTGTGAGCTAGATCTCCACCTCTGTTGCTATTGTTGTCAGTGGGCTGCCCTTTCTTCTTCTTCCAGTTGGTGGGCAGCTTTCTCTTTTTTTCCCAAAAAAAACATAACAATTATGAATTTTTGAAGATGTAGGTAAAAATTGTAGTAATATAAATACATTCGTTTGCATGAGAAGTCTGGTGGTGTAAAATGTTTACTCTAAAATTAAGTAAAGATATATGAAATTATGTAAATAATGTACAGTATGTTGCATGAAACTGAAATTTGAACAGTGTAAAAATCAGAGAAAGAGGAAATTACTTGAAGTGCGTTACCATATACAGTTGTTATATTATAATTGAATGAACTGAAGACATAAACTGAAGTGCAGAGATTTGCAATAAAGTTGAAGGGAACACAATACATTACCAAGAAAAGATTAGGAGTTATGATTTATTGTAATGCAGTTAGGAATAGTTAATTTTGCAATAAAGAAAGAAATGAAAGTTTCAAACTTTAGATGAATATGAACATCGCAGTTTAACAGAATCATGAAATTTGTGTTATTAAAAAAGCAACTCGGGTCAACACAATGATGACTTGTGAAAAGCTCTTTCTCGATAAAAATTAAAAAAAAAAGAAAAAAAAGAAAAAAAAATGAATGTGCAATTTCTTTACATAATTTGTTTCAAACCCACACCATTTCTCATTTCACCAGCTATTGGTTACATTATTATGATGGTAAGATCTGTAGTTACTTATATATTGTGGTAGATAAGAAAATTTTACGTGTTAACCATGTGGCAAAATACTCTCCTCTTGGAGTGCTGTGATTTGCCAAAAACACGTTTCAACATCTTGAACTGTTCATGAGATACAATGGATGTTATGAATAGTTCACACTTGCCACATTTCATACCCAGCAATGTATGACCTAAAATGCACAAAACATAAACTCATAGTGACTCCTATTTTTAATTGCAAGCTATTCAATCTTAATTTTGAAGTGTCACAATAAATGATAGCTGCTTCATAATGGAGCTAACAAATGAGCCTATAAAATTTGAAAGATTGAATTTTTTATCTAGTAGTTTCTTTAAGATTGTTTGAGATAAGAGCGTAGAGCAGCTAGTGTGTGCACAGCTCTCTCTTCATATGGTTACTGCTGCATCTTGACTGGAGGTTGACCAGCATTCTCTGTGTGCACCCACAGGCACAAATAGCTGTGATTGACTCTCAGTGGCAAAAACCATAGAACATCCAGTTCCTTGAACAAAATTCTGTTTGCACTGACATTACCACTCTTATGATGATGGTGCAAGTAGTGAATCAGAAGAACCAGATTCGTGGAGACTGGAGGTATATAATATGGCCTCATGGAAGAAACACATGGAGTATTTGCAGCTGAATCTAAATGAAGATACATTTAGTGTTAGAATATTGTCCACAGTCTACAATCATGTTAGAGCAAAACTTGTGTTCTTCATTTACATTCATTCCTTGATGTGTGTGGCATATTATTTTGTAATTACTCAGTACAGGCAGAAAGAATACATTTAGTACCTTACTGAGTAATCCTGACCATACACAGTGATAGTTCATGCACTAGGGATCCTTACACTAACATTGCATTATCTATCTACTTACTTATGAGGTTTACAACTTGAATTTGTTTAAAGGAAGTAGCAGCACCTGTTCAGTGAACACAAGACAGTGGAACAAGTTTTACGTTTTGAGAACATTGTTAAGTACTGTATTGAGCACATTCTCAACTACTATTAAAAAAAATATGCACTGCTCCCTTATGTACTTTTCAACAATAGTGGAATGGCAAACTCTCCATTTGACGTTATCCTCACAAACTCAATTTCCCTGCAGTCATACTTATGGCCGACTTAATAGAGTTGTATGAATGTAATTGGCTGCAGTGAATTTCAATAGTCAACTGTATTATTCAGAGTTGAGTAATTCATGTATACTTCAGTGTATTATTACTGTTTAAAATCCCTAAAATATCTTGGAAATTATAAAACTGTTCTTGTGAAGATGATTCATGTTAATCAAATCCATCTGTCCTGAGCTGAGTATTCCATAATTGTCCATATCATTTCAAGATAATGCAACGATTGTCCCAACTTGCAGGCCATTGCTGACACGTTCTATTTTCTTAGCCTGTTGTTACTATAGTTGGGCTTGACCCAAAATAGATTTGAATACTGCAGTGTTTTATTAGGCATGGTCCTTAGTGGAGGTGGTATATCCTCTGCTTTTCTCTGGTTGTTATAGGAGTTTCTATAGTTTAATGTGGAACCAAACCATGATGCACCTTGGTATTTTTCATATAGACAGATGATTGCCAGAGATGGAAGGAGTGATAAATTACAGAAAAAAATTCCATAACTAATCGATAATTGAACTCCACACTTTGTCCATTATTAATATTTGTGCACTGAAGTAACTGTTGTGTGACATGTTGTTTATTGTTGTTGCTTCGACAGTTTCTACCATTTTTAAAATATCATAATTAATGATATTTCAGGCTTTTCTTTAACAAGTTCTCACTATTTTTCGACATAGTAGGTGATCAGTGTCATTAATACTGTGACTCAGCTGAATGAAAATTAATGAAAACTATATTGAAGTTTGTTTACAGTAACAACCCAGTAGAATAATAAAGATAACTGAGAACTGCTCGGCACTCATAAACAAGCAATAAAATTCCTTTTGTGCCAAAAATACGACTTGTAAGACACTTAGGAATTAATCTTTTGAACCAGAATCGCCAAATGCTAAGAGCTGATATTTTGAACTTTATGATGTTCTTTGAGCTCCTTGTATAGTATTGTATTGCATCAAAGCATTTTGAAATGGTCTTATTGTTCCAGTATTGATACCCCAGGCGTTATACAGCGCGTTTCCAATCTCTTCAAAGGACATCCTGAACTTATTGTAGGATTCAATACATTCCTTCCACCTGGATACAAGATTGAAGTTCAGTCAAGTGATCAGGTATGTAAATGCACTTGGGAGATTTTGACATGACGTATTAGCTTTATCGCATAAAATACTAGAGTGTATTAAGTGTACGACAATGCACTACTGCAAGTAGTGGCATAGTCATGAAAGTTTCCAGCAATCCAGGAAAGTATTTGCTTTATTTTTCTTCCACTTTCAGATGACAATGTTTGTTTGCAATCAGGTTATCAATTGTGATCTATAGTAATCAACCTCAGACCTAAAAGACATAAGCACATAGAGGTAGCCTAATAAAAAAACAAACTCCTAACCACATAAATGTAAAACAGAGGACAGCTATAAAGCAACTACACAACATATTCATGCCTGAGTAAAAATGTGTTGCATTACACATATCATGCTGTTACATGTGATTGTGTAGTCAAAATCATTAGCCAATTTGGCTTGATCAGTTATATAAAATTATAGCATCTGAAGAGCATCATTGAAGTATAAATACTGCACATGAAGATACACTCAGTTATACTGCTGTGCTGCGGCAAGTAACATGTCTCCATCCTAGCCCACTAGATGCTGCAGCACATCAGTTTACACGATTTTGCAGAAGTACATTCCTTATAATCAAGTGTACAAAAACTTAGTTCACATTTTATGAAAGGAAATTCAGAAGATAAGATGAAATGATTGTGCTGTCACGTCATAGAATAAATTTAATGGGAAAGAATGCTTTATTAAAACAAACATCTTTGTTAGAAGATTACGGAGTCTCTTTACACAACTGAAACAATTTAATTACAGAAAAAAATTACAGCTCACCAGCGAAAACTTTATCAAATGTGGACAATGTGCTCACACAAGATGCCCACCAGACAAGAGCTCACAGTTTAACCTCAGTAAAAGGGAAAGAAAATGTTATTGGATGCCACAGTATCACTGCCATGCATCATCCATACAACAACCATAATTATAAAGTATCAATACATTAAAATAGATGTTATAAAATTATACAGTCTAAAAAGATATATCTATTCCACATCAGGAATCCCATGCCACTGTAAATATAACTATTCATGATATTTCAAATGTTTGAGTCATAAATAAAACACATTTTTTAGTTGACAGGGCTGTGTTTGTGCATTCTGCTAGCTGATCAAGAATGGGTAAAATCACTTGCATAAAAGTAATGGTACAATGTTAAAAATGTTAATGAAAAACAGTATTATCTATTCTTGAGAGCATGAGTGATTTTTTATTGTCAAATAAATTAAGCAGTTTTGTGTACAATGCACAATATCTTTTTATAAGACAATCAGTATTAAAATACACATAGAGAAAAACAGAGGAAAATGTAGGAAAAAGAGAAAAACTCTACACCTTGATAAATAAAACCAAGAAAATACATTAACTCCCACAAAGTGTTCGACAAATTGGCAGCCTCCAAAAGCAATTCCCCCAAGAAGAACGATAAAATATTAAAATGTCATTGGACACAGGAGCCTAATTATAGCTTATCCACTTGTAAAACACGAAGTGTAACTAGCAAAAATGTGTTATTAAAATGTTTGTCAAAAAATTTTCGTAGTAAATGTACTACTTAAGATATTCAAATGATTGAATTATACAAATCTATATCAGTACTGGTAGGCTACTCTCTGCCAGTTCAATGGCCACTTGTGAACTCACAATTTTTTTTTTGAATAAAAGTGCTATTTGCCAAACATGTCATTGTCTTATGTGTGACACAGTAACATTAGATTTAAAATTTGGAAGAAATTATGCTGTGACATCCAGTGACATTTTTATTTCATTTCACTGTTGTGCCTGTGGTTTATTGCGAGTTCCTGTCTGGCAAGCATGTTGCATGAGCATATTGTTAACATTTGATAATGTTTTCACTAGTGAGCTGTAAGTCTTTCTGTAATTAAATTGTTTCAATCGTGTAACATATGTGTTTATTTTAATAAAGCTGGCTTTCCCGCTAAATGTATTATATGAGATGTAAGCACAGTCATTTCCATTTTATCTTCTACATTTCCTTATTTAAAATGTGAACTGAATTTTTATATACATCAGTATGAGGAATTTACTAATTTGAAGTCATGTAAACCGTGTGCTTGGGTTCTTGACACTGCAGTGTGGTAATACTTGAGTGTCACTTCATGTGCAATATTTAGGCTTCAGTGATGCTCTTTAAATACCATAATTTTATTTGTTTGACGAAGCCAAAATGGCTATGATTTTGACTGTACCATCACATGTTATAGTGTGAGATGTGGAATGCAACATATTTTTACTCTGGTATGGATATATTGTACAGTTGTTTATAGTTTTATAGTTTTTTGCTTTAAATTTTGTATGATTAGACATATTTTGCAAATTACGCTACCTCTGAGTGCCTATATTTTCTAGGTCTGAAGATGGTAATTATTGACCAAAATTAATAACCTGATTACAGATTCAACTGGAATTATAATAAAGTAAATAATGCAACAAGTATATTATGATATAAATTACATAAAATTACTTGTGCAACACCATGTAGCAGATGACTCTATCTGCCCTGCTGTGCCAGTGACATCAAAATCTCTTATTTTTAATTTGGTTATGAAGTGAAAATATCCAAGCCCGAACATGTAAATTTAACATTTTTCACGTTTTTGTCATATATATTCTAATTTGGTGAATTTCAGGGGCATTCATTCCAAGTATCAGTTTCAATGCCTAGCCCCAGTTCAGTGACTGCAGTACCTACACATGTGGCAGCTGGCATGGTGACACACCATTTGTCAATCCCAGCAAACCTCAACACCTCAGTGGCAGCTGGTGCAATACCAGCTACAGCTACACAATCAAGTCCTGTTGCTACTGGGATTGTGAAGCCAATTCATAGGTCAGTAAATCTATATAGATTGCTTTTATGTATGAAATATAGAGACCAAAGATAAATTTGAAAGTCTCAAATGTGAGCGTAAAATAATAAATTCAAAACTTAACAAACATAAATAAATGTTAACTATTAGATATACTAGGGACTGAACTCTGACTGTCATGCTTCCACAGTTAGAAATCCATCAATTTACTGATAAAAACAAAAGCCTTTAATGTGAGGAGGGAGTTTTCCATCCAGAATAGAAAAAAGGGAAATAGGCCACAGTCATGCGCCCCATTGTGCATGTGTTTAATCTTCAGTTTGTACAGCGTGTTTTCTTCTAAACCATCCTACTACATTTGAACTCTCTTTCTCTCTCCCCCTTCCCTCCCTCCCTCTCTGCTCCCCCTCCCTAGCTTCCTCCATCCCTCCCTCCCTCCCTAAGGCTGTACAGTCCTTGCCTCTCGGACCCTTTCTCAACACCTACACCCCTACTTAACTACTGCTCCTCACTCTCCATGGCTCCCCGCTCTCTGGCATGTGGCCTTCCTTGGAACTGGTGACTCAGGACACTGGGATACATCCATCAGCATGGGAACCAGGAGAGGAGTGGGGCTGATGTTCCTGGAAGCTGTGGGCTTCAACCCTGTTGAGGCTGTGGCAGGTTGGTGTTGTACCTGGCTCTGGGATGGCCGAAATCTAAGTCTGGAACAAATAATTATGGAAATCGGAGTAGGGGTATGGGACATAGATGGCTGAAATTGCTGCAAAACAACTGTAAAAAGGACATGGAAAAACTATATGAAGGTGGATGTGAAGGCAGGAGCACTTGGAAAGGAAAATTGCAGAGTACAGAGGGTGGAAGTGAGAGTGGGAACATGTGAAAAGTTAACCTGTTGGGACAGAGGACATAAATGAGTGCAGAAGCCTGGAAAATGGGAACTAATGATACTGTGAAGCCAGACGGGGATTCGGTAGCACTTGGGATGTATCTTAATGCTCACAGGGCAGACGGGTGTGGCTCGATGGCAGAGGTGAATGCGGGAACACTTGAAATTGAAGGGTATTGTACCTCTAGAGCATAGACAGGTGCAGGAACACCGAGGAAGGAAAATGATTGGGGCTGGAAGGTGTAGTTCACTGTGGAAGCACCAGAAAAATAGGAAAATGAGTACAGTGATCATGCTTGCAAAGGAAACTCAAAAAGTTTGCTAAGATTAGACATGGAAGACTGGATTAGACATTTTTTTGCATGGATAAGGCACAAGAATGGGCTAGGGGGTAGGGAATCGGCACAATTATGGAGGTGTGGTTCTGAGAGATATTGAAAGGACTGTGCGTCAGGGCAGATGTGGATGCAGGTTCAGAGTCTTATAAGGAGGAAACTGTTGCAGTGTTGTCGGGCAGTGGATTACCCTGCTACAGGAGTGTCAGGGGCCTTATCCAGGGTCGGACAGAGGTTGAATGCTGCTGGCCAAGGGTTCTGGTGCCGTGTAAGAAGCAGGAAGCTGTAGCAGTTACGTTCGGAAGTGGTTGACCCTGAAGAAGCATCTGGGATGGTAGCCGAGTACCCCAAGTACCATGGAGATGCTGACCAGCTGTTTCATAATGTGTCTCTGCTTCTGCTGTACATTGGATAGCAAAGATAAAACATGGGGCATATCTTCCATGTTGAGGATGGACAACTGGGAACTACACATGTTGGTGCAAAAAGTCACTGTCAAAGTCTTTGTGACATACGATTCACGTTGCCACAAAGACATTGTCTACCTAGGGTGAAAAACATGCATAAAAGTTTAACTTCACTGAAAAATATCTCGTCGTCACTTGCTGTTGGATGATACTTGGCACTGGAGCTGATGGAGGTACAGGGACTTGAAAAATCCTTATTGCCAATTGATGTGCGACTAAACTTGGCAGTGACAATGGAGCCAATGCAGGCATTTGAACCAAAAAATCTTCATCATCAACTGATATGTCTTACACCAATTAGGTGAAATCAGAACACAGTGCAGGTAAATGATGTAGAACAGTCCCATTAATAAATGCATCAACAAAAAATGCCTATTTGGAGAAAAGTTAACCACTAATGATAGTTTGTGAAAGTATGCACGTGATTAGCACTGAATTTGCACAAGTCCAAACTTAGGCTGAAGGCCTTCATAATGGAACAGTCAGAGTCTGCTATTCAGCTGGTCACAAAATAAGATACAGTCTAAAGATCACTAGGTAGTAGAACGGTGTTCCGAATAAAACTTAAGACCTACAGGTGCAGTCAGCACACGACCTGGAGCTTGGCGTAAGACTCACTTGGAATGGCATTGTGCCGTCCTTAATACCCAGGCCTTGTAGAGATACTAGAGCGACTATTTGCAATCATGTGATATGCAGAAACAAACATGTCTGACAGTTCATCAGTCATTAGTGGACCTTGCACTGCCACCTGGTGGCCTAGTCAGCATGTGTAGTTGAAGCTCTGTTGTATGTTGATGTAACCCCCTCCAGGTTAGGCTGCTTGTATACCACAGGTATGAGAGGGGTTGCAGGTCTGCCGGGCAAGCGGACTATACACCACACTTGTCCCCTTCCCCCGCTTTCTCTTGAACCCTGCTTCTCGCCTTGCTGCCCGCTTCTCGCCTTGCTGCCCGCTTCTCGCCTTGCTGCCCACTTCTCACCGTGCTGCCCACTTCTCGCCGTGCTGCTCCCCCCACCCTCTTTTCAACACTTTCTCTTGCCACTTCCTCTTGTCCTTCCCCCCCCTCACTTCCTCCCCACCTGTGCATCCTCTTGGACCCCCCCCCTCGCGCTTCCTCTTGTCCCCCCACCCCAGTGCTTCCTCTTGCCCCCCCCCGTGCTTCCTCTTCTCCCCCCCCCGTGCTTCCTCCTGTCCCCCCCCCCCCCGCACTTCCTCTTGTCCCCCCCCCTGCACGCTTCCTCTTGTCCCCCCCGCACTTCCTCTTGTCCCCCCCGCACTTCCTCTTGTCCCCCCCGCACTTCCTCTTGTCCCCCCCGCACTTCCTCTTGTCCCCCCCGCACTTCCTCTTGTCCCCCCCCCCTCGCACGCTTCCTCTTGTCCCTCCCTCCTTCCGCGCTTCCTCTTGCACTCCCCCCGCACTTCCTCTTGCACTCCCCCCGCACTTCCTCCTGCACTCCCCCCGCACTTCCTCTTGCCCTCTCCCCCCCCCCCCCCCCGCACTTCCCTTTTGCCCTCCCCCCCCCCCCCCCCGCACTTCCCTTTTGCCCCCCCCTTCCCCCCGCACTTCCTCTTGCTCCCACCCTCTCCCAACTTCCTCTTGCTCCCACCCTCTCCCAACTTCCTCTTGCTCCCACCCTCTCCCAACTTCCTCTTGCTCCCACCCTCTCCCAACTTCCTCTTGGCCCCCACCCTTCTTCCTTCTACACCCAACCCTCTTTGCCTTGCCCTCCCTCCCCATTTCCTCTTGCCTCCTGTTCTATTTCCTCTTGTGAAACACAACTGGCTCTTTAATCACACAAAGTATTGAGTAGTGTTGACAAGTTATGACTGGATTTGTGATTTCTTGTCAGAAGGTCGCAGTGCATAGTAATTGACACGACGTCAAGTGAAACAGATGTGATATCTGGAATTCCCAAAGGGAGTGTTATAAGCTTTCTGTTGTTCCTAATCAATATGAACAATGTAGGAGACAATCTGAGCAGTCCTCGTATATTGCTTGCGGATGATGCTGTAATTTACAATCTACTAGTCAGCAGAAGACCAAAATGAATAGCAAAATTATTTTGCACGACACAAATATCTTGTCAAAACATGGCATTTGACACAAAGCAATAAAAAGGGTGGTCTTTCATATCAATACTAAAAAAATTTGTTGAATTTTGGTTACATGATAAATCATAAGAATTTGAAGATTGTCAATCCAATTAAATATACAGGGGTGAAAGTTATGAACAACTTAAATTTGAACCATCACATAGAAAATGTTGTGGGGAGGCAAACCAAAGACTTTGTTGTATTGCCAGAACATTTAAAAGATGCAACAGATCTGCTAAATAGACTGTCAACACTAAACTTGTCCACCCTCTTCTGGATTATTGCTGTATGGTATTGAATGCTTAACACATTGAAAAAATCCATATAAGGGCAGCTCATGTTGTTTTATCATTAAATAGTCCAGAGAGTGTCACAAATATAGTACACACATTGGGATGGCGGTAATTAAAACAAAAGTGTTTTTTGTGTGGTGTGATCTTTTCACGAAATTTGAATCACGAACCTTCTTTTCTGAATGCCAAATTACTTTTTGATTGACACCTACATAGGGAGAAATTACCATTGTAATAAAATTAGAGAAATTAGAGTTTGCATGGAGGGATTTGAATGTTGATTTTTACCACATGATATTCGAGAGTGAAATGACCAAGAAATAGCCCAAAAGTGGGTTTGTGAAGCATTTAAGTTTGAATTGCTGAGTAGTCATGTAGATATATATTGGCACCATGTACTAGCCACCAGCAAGTCTCTGTATTTTACAACAATTTTCTAATGATCTCACCTTCCTCTGTACAACTGTATAGTTTTCAGACAACCTTGTAGAGGTATAAACATTATATGGCAGGTAATTGTGCATAAAATAATCATTAGTGGTCCAACCACACTATCATGAGTCGGTCCAGATGCAACTTCCACCTCTGGTTATGCCTTCCAATTTACAATGACATACTACTCTGTTTGTTGGAAAGTCTTCAATGCAATTCTATGTATATCTGGACATGTTGTGGTGGTGGTGGTGGTGGTGGTGGTGGTGGTGGTGGTGGTGGAGACGATGACAATGGCAGCGGCAGCAGCTTCTTCCAGTCCAAAGAGTGGTTTGATGCTGCTCCCCATGCTAGTCTAAACTGTGAAACCATTTTCTTCCCTGCATAATGACTGCAACCTACAGCCATCTGAACCTGCTTACTTTGCCCAAACTGTAGACTTCCTATACAATCTGTATCTGCTGTGACCCCTCCCCACCCCCCACCCCCACCCCCACACCCCCTCTCTGTTGTGCCACTCTGCCCTTACCACCAAACTGGCAATTCCCTGTTGCCTCAGATGTGCCTAATTGATTCTTTTAGTCAAGTTGTGCCTTTTTTTAAATTTATGCTAGGTATATATGTACTACCTAAAGTGATATACAATATTTGTGCCACACCAGGACTTGAACCTAGATTTCCTACTTATCGCGTGTGGTCACCTTACCAATTAGACTATCTGAGCACTGTCTCCGGACAAACCCAAACTTCCAAAAGTCACTGTGATTCTCTTCTCATAGATTATCAATCCATTTAACCACACTCGCACATCTTATGATTCCCATGCAGGATTTAGAATCAAGGCAATGAGAAGTCATTGATTATTTTTGTGATTTTTGTCATAGGACCATCTTCGCCTTGCATGCAACAGCTTCACAGGATTAGAAATAACAGACCAGCAGTTTATATTTTGTGACAAACTACAGTTTCAGTTATTGAAACTAAGTTGTAAGGCTCACGATAAGCAGGAAATTCGGATTCGTGTTCCGCTCGTGATAGTGAGAAACACGGGTTTGAGTCCTGTCTGGCTCAAATTTTCATTTGTTACTTTAGGTTTTACATCTATAACTATTACAGTTAAGTTTAACAGCAGGAAGAAATGTCAATATTTGGAACTGAAGTTTGTCACCAAATGTAAACATATAATTTTTTCTCACCAATTTCATTTAGTAATTATTTATATTATATATAATTTTTTTCTCACCAATTTCATTTAGTAATTCTTCATTGTTTATCCAATGTACCAACCTAATCTTCAGCATTCTGTTTTTCAGAAACACCTTTTTTGTAACTGCCAGTCTGCATTTTATATCTCTCCTACTTTGTCTGTTTTCAGTTATTTTGATGCCCAATCAGCAAAACTCATCTATTACTTTTAGTATCTCATTTGCTAACCTAATTACCTCTGCATGGTGTGATTTAATTTAACTAAATTGCATTTATCTTGTGTTACTTTTTTATATCCATCTTATGACCTCTTTCCAAGACATTATCCCTTCCATTTAACAGACCTTAAGAGTTCAAATTTCTCTTTTGTTTCCTATACTGCTTCCTCAATGTAAAGTAGAATGACATTAAAGATAGGCTACAACATTGTCTCACTCATTTCTCAACTACTCATACCCTTTGTCTCTTATAACTGCAGTCTAGTTTCTGTGCAAATCGTGAAAACTCATTTCCTCTCTGTATTTTATCCCTTCTACCTTCAGAATTAGTGTGTATTCAAGTCAGTATTGCCAAAGGCTTTCTGTAAATCTTCAAGTGCCATATATGTAATATTGCATTTCTTCATTCTCTCCTTTAAGACAAGTCATAGGGTCAGTATTGCCTATTGTGTTCCTCCATTTCTTCAGAACCCAGACAGATGTTCCCTGAGATAGGCTTCTTTCCATTCTTCTGTAAATAATTTTGCAACCATGCATTATTAATCTGATGGTTCTGCGCTCTTCACATCTATCAACACCAGCCTCCTGTGGAACTGGGATTAGTACACTCTTATTGAAGTCTGAGGTATTTTGCCTGTTTCATATATCTTGTATACCAAGTGGAATAGGTCTGTCATGGTATGTTCTCTCAAGGATATCAGTAACTCTGAGAGAATGTCATTTACTCCATGTACTGTGTTTCGACTTAGGTTTTTTAATATTGTGTCAAATTGTTTTCGTGCAATCATATTTTCCATCTCATATTTATGTACTTCCTCTTTCCTGTCCATGGTATTGTCTTCCAGTTTTTTCCTGTGTGTAGTCCTTCTGTGTATTCCTTCCATCTCACAGCTTTTCATTCTTTGCATAAGTCTGGCTTGCTATCTGTGATTATGATTTTCATATAGCTGCTTTGTTCACCTGCAAGGGTTTCTTTCAATTTCTTATATGCAACATGTATCTTCCTCACAGTCATGCTTGCTTCTACAGCTTTACATTTCTCTTTTAGCCATTCATGCAATTTTCACTTTCTGGTAATATCATTTTTCAACATTGTATTCCCTTTGGCCTATTTCATGTACTGCAATTTTATATTTTCATCTTTTGTCAATTAAATTGAATGTCTTACATGTTATCCAAGGATTTTCACAGAACCTTGTGTCTTTGCCTAGTTGTTTCTCTGCTACACTCACTACTCTGCTGCTTTCATTATACAATCTTCAAAATGACATATTGTCTTCTTTTGTATTCCTCTCCCCTTTCAGTGAATCGTGGCCCAATGCTCCCTTTGAGTCTCCCAGTAATCACTGCTTCTTTTAATTTATCCAGGTCCTATCTCCATATCATAAACTTCTCCAGTTTCTTCAGTTTCAATCTGCAACTCCTAACTAATAAATAGTTGTCAGTCCACATCTCACACTGGAAAGGGGTTTTGCAGTTTAAAATCATGTTTCAGTATCTCTGTCATATCATTATATAATCCATCTGAAATCGTGCAGTGTCTCCAGCTCTCTTCCACATATACAAATTCCTTTCATGCTTCTTAAGCAACGAATAAATTTTGCTCTGTGCAAAATTTTAGTTGGCACCTTCCTCTTTCATTCCTTTTCTCCAACCCATGTTCTCCTTTTGTTTTTCTTTCTGCTACTGTCAGATTCCAGTCCCACAGCACATTGAAATTTTTGTCTCACTAAACAATCTGAATTGATTTCTTTCATTCCATTGTACAGTGTTACAGTCTCCACATAATGTGTGCAGTTAGTAGGCATATAAACTTGTATTGCAGTGGTGGGTGTTGACTTCTTGCCCATCTTGACTGCATTCATATTACTGTTCATAGAAGTTCATCAGCATTCATATTTTTATATTCATTATTAGGCCTACTCCTGCATTACCTTTATTTGATTTTATATTGATAACCCTGAATGTTCCTTACATGCGCATTGTGTTTACTTGATGACAGTGCACAACTACATTGAATTTTTTCTTGAAGACAAAAAACGTTCATGTAGTGAAGGCTTTCACACACTTTAATTAATGGTGGATCTTCCTGCTTGTATGGTCGTAGTCTGTTAAACTGTTTTACTGCTGACATGTCGTCCAGAACTGCGTTGAGCATCTCGGAACTGGGAGCACACCTGAAGGTGTTCAGCCCAGCTCTGAATGAAATGTCAGAGACTTTACATTTTTATGGACCATGACCATACATCTTGGAAGATTCACTAACAATCAAAAAGCATTGCATCAGCTTGAACTTAACCATTCACTGTCCTCTGGTTATCTTCCCAGGCATTGTTGTTAAAGTAAATGCAATAAACTGTTGCTGTAAGAGGGGTTAGTGCTTATTTGGTAAAGAATATATTTAGTTTCACATTACATCCAGTGACCTTTCCACAGTTAAGTAGCTTCTGCATATTTGGTACAGAATATATTGAACTTCACATTAGATCCAGTGGCCTTTCCATAGTTGTGTGTCTTGAGCTGATCTGTAAAGTGCACACGCACTTATTTGTGCAGCTATCACTTTTGCAACAGCATGTTAGCCAAAAGTAGGAATTGTATTGTGAAGCAGTTTCTGCCTCCTGTTTATCACCTTCCATTTTGGTATCAATGAAATCAGCAAGTGAACACTTCTCACCTAGTTGTCCTGACACATATTTGACTTCATTCAGGATTTGCTTTTCAGCAAGGATTAAGATTCACCTGAAGCTGCAATACTCTTCTTTCTGCTTTTCTTTTTAATCATTTTGCAGAATAGTTGTTGAACTGCAATCACTTCTTCCCTTCCATGTTGTCTTTTGTGGCACAGATTTATCTAGAACATAGCCTGTAGTATGTAGGAACCTGTATCCTCCACATCTCCCTCCAGAGAGCAAAATGTTTGCTGTTGACTGCCCTGTTAGTTTCTAATCATTTTCTAGTTGAACTTGTTAAGTAGAAATTTTCTTCCTTCTTAACACTGTCTTCAGCAGCAGCATATTGGTGCCATTATACTCTTGTGTTGATAACCCTGTATGTTCTCTACACATGTATTTTATTTGCTTGATGGAAGTGTAGAGCCACATTGAAGTTTTGTAGAAGTAGTTATCTTACCACTTGTATGAATATCAAGAGCTCAGATGGAAACCCAGTTCTAAGCAAAGAAGGGAAAGCAGAGAGGTGGAAGGAGTATATAGAGGGTCTATACAAGGGTGATGTACTTGAGGACAATATTATGGAAATGGAAGAGGATGTAGATGAAGATGAAATGAGAGATACAATACTGCGTGAAGAGTTTGACAGAGCACTGAAAGACCTGAGTCAAAACAAGGCCCCGGGAGTAGACAACATTCCATTGGAACTACTGGCGACCTTGGGAGAGCCAATCCTGACAAAACTCTACCATCTAGTGAGCAAGATGTATGAGACAGGCGAAATACCCTCAGACTTCGAGAAGAATATAATAATTCCTGTTCCAAAGAAAGCAGGTGTTGACAGATGTGAAAATTAACGAACTATCAGTTTAATAGGTCACAGCTGCAAAATACTAATCCGAATTCTTTACAGACGTATGGAAGAACTGGTAGAAGCTGACCTCGGGGAAGATCAGTTTGGATTCCTTAGAAATATTGGAACACGTGAGGCAATACTGACCTTACGACTTATCTTAGAAGAAAGAATAAGGAAAGGCAAACCTACATTTCTAGCATTTGTAGACTTAGAGAAAGCTTTTGAAAATGTTGACTGGAATACTCTCTTTCAAATTCTAAAGGTGGCAGGGGTAAAATACGGGGAGCGAAATGCTATTTACAATTTGTACAGAAACCAGATGGCAAACAACAGTTGGGATAGTGTGTAGTGAACTAGGCAGATTTGGCTTTGAAAATAGTCATATTTACCTCTGATAAAAAGTATGGACATAAACTCAAGTCATAGAATATGATTTGCATCACCTGTTGACCTTTTTACATTATTCTGAAGTATTCAAAGATTCAACTACATGTCATTTGCCAGTCAACTTGTTGTTTGCAATAGAGAAGTCAAACACAGCTCTGAACCCTTGATAGAAAATAAGTTATTGAAATCTATGTGAGTAGAGTGACATGAAATTTTACACAGTAATTAACAGAAAAGTAAGTGAAGCTGTATTTCTTTTAAAACAAGGATAGTGAAAATCGTATGGAAAAATCAAATGTTTTATGTGACATAAGTCATTATTTTAGGTCCAGAAAAAAATTTGTATGATTACACAGGAAGATGGAAATGAAGAATGTGAAGAGTGGATGAAAAATTTGACCAAATCAGATACGTAACACACTCAGATAAAAGATTGTCTATGAGAATTCAGGGAATGTGACCACAGGTGAAATAATCAAAGATTTCTTCATGTAAAATCTGCTGTCCCCATACATTCAGCTGCTTCACTGTTGAGGTTTAATAATATGTGCTAGACAAAAGAAGAGTGTCTGTGGTAAGGAAAAACAACCTGTGGTCAGTGAAGTCCATAACCTGGCCATGGTATTTCTCCTTCCAGCCAATAAGGTGAGCAGAAGTAATTTTGATCACATCTGGAAAGAGTAGTATCCATGGATTCCTTTTCACTATACACAGTAAATGAGATTTCAAGTTTGTTACATTTAAATAATAATTACTACCATACATAATTAATCAATTAACATTTCTTGAGAGTATATTAAATTTTAGGGTCTTGCATTGAGCAAATCTGCCATTCTTCAGGCTTTTCCAGAGAGACGACACATGCTGTACCATCGAGATTCTGCCAGTTATTCATGTCCTTTTGCATGATATTTCAACTGCTTGACTTGCGGTCTTCTCCAAGTGCTGTCTGATACTGATTCCAGTGTGGAACAAGTCTGGTAGTTATGCCTATGGTGTGCTACATGCTCCGTCTGCGGTCCACACAATGACAGGCACTCTGTCTGTGGTATGCACCAACCAATAGCAGTAACTGTAGTGTTTTCTTCTATCTGTGGCTGTTCTGAATGCTGTGCACATACTGCGTGGTTGTTATCCATTGTGAGTCTTGCTGTATGAAGTTCTGAATGGCACCCAATTCATGCTAGAAATTTTATCTTCCAATTGTTGTCATTTAGGCCCTCCTGTTACGGTGGTGTGCCATTTTAGGCATTCCATACAAGATCTGTGCCCACCAGCCGCAGCTGCAATGTTATTTTCAGGCCACTGGTGTTCAAATCGTTGCTCGAGACTTGATAGGATGTCCTCAGGTATTGGGTCTGTCATCTAAGGTACTGTTTCAAGTGCGTTCTTTGTTATACTTAGTGGGCTGTTTTCTCTATCTCCATCTTCATACTAATGTCCCCTAAGTCCTGTTGTTGCCTTTGTTGCGTCTTCAGAAGATTGAGTGCCGGGTGCCAGGCAGAGCTCAGCTGGAAGCTGGTGTCCCAGTTTATGAAATTCTCTGCGACCTTAATCTCGATAGATTCCTTGATGATGCTGTCCCAGCATCTCAATCTTTGTGTTAGACTCTTTGCATCATTATAGTTCATAGAATGACTGAGTTCTAAACAATGCTTGGCAATCAATGACTTTGTTACCTGTCTCATTGTAGTATGCCGTTGGTGTCAACGGTCCCAGTCATCTGGCTGATGTATGCCATACCACATTCACTTGATATATGCTAAATGCCCAGTTTTTGTAGACCTAGGTCATCTTTCTCACTCTCTAGTAGAGCCTTAATCTTGGTGGGTGTCAGTTGATCTTGGGCCGATGTAAGTCCTGTTCTTCAAATCTCTCCATGAAGAGTTAGGTCATCACCAGTGAGAGGGGGGCTGCCCATTGCCACCCCTCCCATTTGCTTGTAGAATTGACCCCCATATAGAAAGTAAGTTGAGGTCAATAATTGTCTGAATAAGTCCAGGAGAGTACTGTCGAATGTTTCCCCAATCATCTTGAAGTGAATAGTTCAGTGGTATGCTGGTGAACAGGGAGACCATGTTGAAACTAACCATGACGTCAGAGTCCGTGATCTGTAGCTGCCTGAGGTTAGGTGTTCTAGGAAATCCTCTGAGTTGCGTATGTGATGGGCACACTTCCCCACACATGGTGAGAACATCTTGTAAGCAGTAAGCTCCACCAATTTTGCTGACAATTTGATGTAGAGGAACCCATTCCTCATGCACCTTAGGCAGGCAATAAAGTGTGGATGGTACCGGTGCTTTTGCCCTTAGCTGGTTAACAGTCTTTTCTGGAAGGCTGATTTCCTTTAGAACAGCCCTATTCTTCCTATCCTACCTCGTCTGTGGGGTCCCTTTCTACTGGTCTGTATGCCGGATCATCCAGAAGCTGTCACACCTTACAATCATAATCTGCGTTCTGTAGGACGACGGTAACATTCCCCTTATCTGCTGGTAACACCACAATGCTGTCATCTTCCTGGAGTGGTTTGGGGTCAACCTCTCTTCACCAGAGATATTTGAGTTGTGCAACTTGGTTTTGATGAGCGCCATACACGTCGCTCGTCGGACTAGTTCAACCTCGCTGGCAGGAAGTTTCAGAGCCATTTGCTCCACTACACTGATGAAAGCTGCAAAAGGAACATAGCTCTGGCTAACTGCAGAATTAAGACCCGTGCACAGTACTTTCAGGGTGGGTGCAACAAATATATTCTTGCTCAAGTTGACAGCCATGTGAGTGTTCTCGTTATACTGCGACCTTGTTGTTAAGACGTTCAAACTCAGCTAGTTGATAGGACACTTATTTATTCCTCAAGCACTCTGCTAGGGACCAGGAGGTACCATCAACTTGTGCCATCAGTTCAGTCCCAGTCGTGTCTGGTTACAGATTTTGCTATGAAAAGGTGTAGACACAGCAACTCCCTGGATGTCACAGCAATTTGGCGGCTCATATTACTCTCTCCCTGACTAATGCTAAGCTCACTTAATGTTTCACTCTTTCTGGCTGCTCTGGAATTTATGTGATGTTTAATTCTAGCAAATACTGGAACCACCTCCTCCTCTTGGCGTCTCAGCAGGAAACAGAGAGGACTGATCAGTCTCACCTTCCTTTGTCAAAGCTTATCCAGCTTTCTGATATTCCAATACATTTCTTCCCTGGAAAATCTCGTGACATAGTTCTTCAGGATTTTCCAATAAGGCATTGTCATGTTGAACATTCGGGTTTCTGCAGGTTATTCATATCTTTCTTGCACAATATTTCAACTGCGTGACTCGCAGTCTTCTTTAGGTGCTGTTCGATACTGATTCCACTGTGGAATAAGTCTGGTATTTGTGCCTGTGTTGTGCTAGATGCTCTGTCTGTGGTCCATACTGTGTCAGGTGCTCTGTCCATGGTATGCGCTGACCAATAGTAGTGACTGTAATGTTTCCTTCTAGCCACAGCTGTTCCAAATGCTGAGCATACACTTTGTGGTTATTATCCATTGCCAATCTTGCTGTATGAACTTCAGAGTGATGTCCAAGTTGCACTAGACATTTTATCATCTGACCGTCATAATTTAAGCCGTCCTGTGATCTAAGACGTGCTTTTGCTGTGGTGTGCTATGTCAGGCATTCCGTACAAGGTCCTGTCTGCTAGGAGTGGCTGCTGATGTTCAGATTGCTGCTTGAGACTCAGTACAATGTCCTCAGGTATTGGTCTGTCATATGAGGTACCATTTCACATGCCTCATTTGTTACGTGCACTGGGCTGTTTTCTCTTGCTCCATCTTCATACTTGTGTCCGGTGGGGTCTTGATGTTGCCTCTGTTGTGTCTTCAGAAAATGAAGTGCTGGGTTCCAGGAAGAACTCAGCTGGAAACCAGTGTCATGGTTAATTAGATTCTCCATGACCTTAATCTCAATAGATTCTTTGATGACGCTGTCCCAGTACCTCAATGCTTGTGTTGGAATCTTGGCACCATTAGAGTTCATAGAATCACTGAGTTCTAAACAATGCTTGGCAAACACTGACTTGGTTGCCAGTCTCAGTCTGGTGTGTCGTCATGTTTGTTGGACCTGATGTCAACTTTGTACAACAAGATTGACAACAGATAATAACCACAAAGTATGTGCACAGCATTCTGAACAGCAACTGATAGAAGAAAAGCCTATAGTTGTTGCTGTTGGTCAGCACATACCACGGGCAGAGCATCTGACATGGTGCGGACCGCAGACAGAGTGTCTAGCACAACACAGGCATAAATGCCAGACTCATTCCACACTGGAATCGGTACTGAACAGCACCTGAAGAAGGCTGCGAGTCACACAGTTGAAGTATTGTGCAAGAAAGATGCAAATAACCAGCAGAAACTTGCTTGTGCAACATGACAAATCTGTTCTTGTACATAATACACATTTTAATGCATTTCATGCTTTAAGGATTCTAAAAAGTGTGCCGATGATTAAAACATGTGGTTGATCCGGACTGAAAGGAAAAAATACACTGTCACAGAAATATATAGTTGGAACGATGTGTAAACGAATGGTATTGCCCTAGTTCTGGCAATGACAGTGTGCAGTCACCTTCGTGGTCGCTTCTTCCGTGATGTGCTGCAAACAGACATGTGCAAGTCAACCTCATGTACAGAGTGCCTTGCGGGAAGCCCCCTCACCTATCCAAGCCCAGCACATGTTTCTGCTGAACATTTTAAAACAAGTGGTCGTAGTGAATTAATACACCCGTGTGATAACATAATGAAAATTTTACACTGAGGTGACAAAAGTCATGGGATAGTGGAATGCACATATAAAGATGGCAGTAGTATCATGTACACAAGGTATAAAAGGGTAACGCATTGGCGGAGCTGTCATTTGTACTGAAGTGATTCATGTGAAAATGTTTCCGACGTGATTATGGCCGTGCAACAGGAATTAGCAGGCTTTGAATGCAGAATGGTAGTTGGAGCTAGATGCATGAGACATCCAATTTTTTTTAAATCATTAGGGAATTCGATATTTTGAGATCTACAGTGTCAAGAGTGTGCTGAGAATACCAAATTTCAGGCATTACTTCTAACCGCAGAGGACACAGTGGCAGATGGTCTTTACTTAATGACTGAGAGCAGTGGTGTTCGCGTAGAGTTGTCAGTGCTAACAGAC
The DNA here is from genome assembly GCF_023897955.1 of Schistocerca gregaria. NCBI lineage: Eukaryota > Metazoa > Arthropoda > Insecta > Orthoptera > Acrididae > Schistocerca > Schistocerca gregaria. The sequence goes on along the minus strand of NC_064931.1, from coordinate 116,766,520 downwards.
AATCGGCACTGTGTAAAATAACCACAGAAATCAATGTGGGATGTACGAAGAACAAATTGACATTAATGGGCTGTAGCAGCAGACAACTGATGTGAGTGCCTGTGCTAACAGCATGATATCACATTCAGCACTTCTTCAGGGCTTGTGACTTGATTGATTGGATCCTAGATGACTGGTAAATCGTAGCTTGGTCATATGAGTCCCAATTTCAATTGGGAAGAGCTGATGGTAGGGTTCGATTGTGGTGCAGACCCCATGAAGCAATGGACCCAAGTTGTCATCAAGGCACTGTGCAAGGTCATGGAATGGACTGATTATTGGCTGGAAATGGTTATGTTTGACTCTTTGGAGTCCATTTGCAGCCATTCATGGATTTCACATTCCCAAACTATGATGGAATTATTATGAGTGAGAATGCGTGGTGTCACCAGGCCACAATTGTTCACAATTGGTTTGGAGAACATTCTGGACACTTTCAGTGAATGCTTTGGCCACCCAGAGCTCCTGACATGAGTCCTATCAAAAATTTATGGGACATACTTGAGAAGTCAGTTTGTGCACAAAATCCTGCACCGGCAACTCTTTTGAAATTATGGACAGCTATAGAGGCAGCATGGCTCAGTATTTCTGCATGTTCTTCCAACAATTTGTTGGGACCATGCCACGTCAAGTTGCTGCACAATGCCCAGAAAAAGAAGGTTTGGTACTGTATTAGGAGGTATCCTACGAGTTCTGTCACCTCAGTAAATCTTAAGATAAAGAAAAAGGGAATAAAGCAAGCAAAAGGCAGAGATCACCTCACAACCCAGAAAAAAATATAAAAAATATGTATCTGTGACCTATAGTTGAAAAACTTTCAGCAAAATTAAGAGATGCTTTTGTAAAACAAATGTAAAATAGATTTCTGATCTAATAATGTACTAAAACTCAGGCTGTTGCATAAAATTGGTAAGGGTAGAAATATATTTTGAAATTCAAAACTTTATTCATTGAGCACACGTACTCCTAAAATAAAACCGTTTTTGCGATACATGTTGCAACATAGAAGTGCTCTTTCTTGAACGTTGGTCATAACTTGGACATCTTACACAGAGTGCAATATTGACAGTTCCTCAATGTCTTAGTACAACTCTAAATTTTCTGTAACTAAAAGAAAAATCCAGAACTAACACTGAATTAACAGAGTGAATTATATTGTAAAGCTTATTTCAGTAGTTGTGAGAGACTTGTCAGGGTAATGGTGGTTGCTTGTGAATCTCCAAACTGATTTGTGAGGGGGGAGGGAGGTGGGGGGAGGTATGATGGGACAGAGGAAACGTATTTACTGTGTTCGGATTGGTGAGGGGCCATCTCCTGTGACGCCATCTCCCCTGCCGTGGTTAATGGTGACTGTTCACAGCACAGCATGTAAGAAGTGGCCCCAGAGGGAGTGAGCTGTGTTCGCTTACAGCAACACCATCAGTTTGGACATAATATGCTGTTCTTACTGTAGCTTTTTGTGACTCTGTTTAAGTTTCTTAAACCTCTGATCACCTACATTGTTAGTTATGGTTACACCTTTTATTATTCTTAAAGCATGTAATGCGCCCAAAAACATATATACTGTCTGCCGTCTACATTGCAGGGCAATTACCCTGGAACCCAGTACCAGATTCAAGCTGCTAATCTGACAGCTTCAGGGGTAACAAAATTTTATTTTCGATGTGTCACCTAATTATTGACCAAATTTAAAAATTTAGAATGCTGTCATAATCTAAGCATTAAGAGTTATTACCTTACATTAAAAGTTTAACACAATAAGACAAGAATTACTGTTAGAATCTGTGTGTTTGTCTTTAGATGGCGTAACTGACGGTACACAAATACTCAGACTTTATTCACCAGATCATCCAATATTTGAGAATGAGAGCACTTGATGACTTCCGAACAAGTGTCCGCACAATTTTGAACCTTTATGAAATTTTTTGCTTACTAACCCTCCTCCGCCCTGGTAAAATAATGATAGGAAGAAAGTTTATCACTTACTACATTTTCGTTGTTCATGCAGTCATGGTGTATACAGCCCGGGAAAACCGGGAGATCTGGGGAAAACCCGAGACTCTTTTCATCCCGGAGAAAACCAGGAAAAACTCAGGAATTTTTCATAATTCCGGGAATTTCTCGTTTTAGTTTTCAGTTAAATTTTTGTAGTTTTTACTGGTATGCATGGATACTTTAAAAAAGGATATTACTGTATCCAGCAACTGCAGAATAATACTGCAACAATGAAACGTGAATGAGAAAAAAAAAAAAAGAAAATAAAACATAAATCGCAAAGGAAATGTAAACGAAAATAAAACATAAATCGTAAAGGAAATGTGCCTTATACAACAACACAACACATACAAGCGGTTGCCAACACAAAAAAGTGTCATTTCATAAGAACAAATTGCCTCCGATGAGTGTTACATCACAACTATTTAGATTTGTTTTAGCAGTTACAAGTGGGCTCATGCGCATGCGCAGTTGAGTGGAGTATGAGTAGTACCTTCTCCCATTTCTGGCTACAGAAATGGGGCTATGGCTGTGTAAACAGTCGCAGCAAGCAGCTAAAAGCATCCGGGAAAAATTTTACTGCCGCACCCAAGCTGCCATATTCATGCATGCGCAGCAGGCTGGATGTATGGGGGGGGGGGGGGGGGGGGGGGGGGGGCAAATTCGGGTTCTTGAGGAGAAAAAAACCTTGTTTCGCAAAGCGCACATTGGTCTATCAATTACTCATATGATTTTGATGTGCATCCTTGTTGTTTTCTGAACACCCTCTGTAAGTTGATTTCTGGATGAATCATAAACTGTGTGTGGTAGCCGTGCGGTCCGAGGCGACTTTTCACGGTTCACGCGGCTCCCTCTGTCGGAGGTTCGAATCCTCCCTCGGGCATGGGTGTATTTGTTGTCCTTAGCATAACTTAGTTTAAGTAGTGTGTAAGCCTAGAGACCAATGACATCAGCAGTTTGGTCCTATAGTTAAATAAATACAAAAAATCATAAGTTGATTTGTGAATGGGTGCGTAGTGTTCGTGATGTCTCTGTCAGGGGAATCCTCGCCGTATTTAGAAATAAACTTTCCTGCAGGCAAAAGGGGACCGGGCTATACAAGCTGAGTGGAATAAAGCCGAACGAGTGAATGCCAATAACTGTCTGATTATGTTGTTGATTGGGTTTGCGAATAATCAGTGTTGTTATAATTACTAGGGAAACCCGTAGATTCGGACTACCAGAGTGGAAATAAATCACTAACAGGAATAACAGTTAAGAAAGATTACGTATTATCTTCTCGGAGTATACAGGAAAATGAAATGTTGTTAGCAATTTTTTGGCCAGGCCGCTACACTAGTAAGGGCCAACAATGAAACGTGAATGAGGGGGGGGGAAAAAAAAACCCACCGAAAATAAAACATAAATCGCAAAGGAAATGTCTAGCAGCCGCTTAAGTTCTATTCTGGAAGTAACGTGGAAAATGTTTTGTGCGAACATAACAATGCCTAACTGGAGAATTATCAGGGATAACTAGACCGGTGATTCTGGCATGGTAAGTGAAGTTAACCGGCGAAGAAGTTTTGACAAAGGCAGGAATAGTTCCAGAATTAGTCATGACAAGATTGTTTGTTGAAACGAGGAAGGAGAAGAAACGGGGACATCACACAAATTAGGGAAGAATATGAGGATTCCAAATTTATATAAAAATTTCGTACTACTCATTTTCAATCTCGTGCTCGAAACACTGAAGCGTATGAATGAAATATGAAGCTGTTTTCTAGCATAAAGCTTTTTGCTTGTAGTAGGCCTAATAGGAATAATATGTGGGTCTTCGTGAATTATATTCTGTCATGTTATAAAAATGATCATTTGTGCCAAAACATTCTTGTTTATTTGGTGTGTGTGTGTTACAATTCCTGCAGTATAAGAAAGGCCTATTTTTGTTTTATCTAGCAGACATTGACAAAATAGACGGAACAAATCAAGAAACCACACCAGTCTTGAGTACTATTTCCATTAACAGCTTACGCAATATTTGTCAATGATATTTCAATTTTTCATGTAGCAAACCGTTTGACGAACTTTGATTAGGTAATAGATTCTTTCACAGAAAGGAAAGGATGCCATGTAAAACTGTAGCAAGATTAGAGAGAAAACAATGCTAGGAGCTAAGGATTGAAGAAATGTGTACTGTATTGTTTGTCTCTTGTATTTACTGGTTTTATGTGACCTATATTTAATTTTATGTCACCCAAAACAGAAATTTATTAGCTAACAGGCAATAAAGAGTGCAAATTTTCTGAAGAGTTCTTGTTCTCCCGATTACAAGGGAGCAGCAGAGACATGACAGGACATTTTAATTTCCACTGTAGTGAATATAGTTTGATGGCATCCAGTACAAAATATACACGTTTCAATTCCACAGAGCGAAATACAGTGACATGTGATAGAAGAATGCTGTTCGAAGAGGGGTGGCACTGCACTCTGGCACACTTAAGACCAAATAACATGTCTTACATTTCCTCGAACATATATGTTTTATGTATCAGACTCCTCCGGTTTGGAAATATCGTAGATCCGGGGCTGATGCTCAGAGCAGTCCGAGTTATAGTAGGGAAGTGTGTAGTCTCCATATGACCCGTGTTTACATTGTGGTTATGCTGTTTCCTGTTCGTTTACTGCTCTCATGTCAAATGAAAATAAAATGGATTTCTGTGGCCGGGAGCTTTCAAGTGAATTAAAATACATTCACATAATTACAGAAGGCTAATATACGTTGTTAGTTTCAGATTTCATTTTATTTTCACTTTTCTGACAGCCATACATTAATCGACTTGTAAAACAATGAAGTTATTTTTGTCAGTTTGCTAAAGAAATTTGAGTTTTATTAATCTTTTACACTCAGGCAGTCAATGTGTTTGAAACGAAGTGTTTAGCTCCACACTATTGGCTAATTTCAACTGCTTGCTGCATTTCAAGTGCATGTTTTCATCTTCAAGTACATATGGCAGTATGCCGTAATAAAGAATCAAAAATGCCTTAATACAGTACTGGTACTCCAAGAAAATTTACATCCTGAAACCCACACTGAAAAGCTTAATATCAGGTCAAGGCTTGCTTCATTGGGAATCTAGACATACGAATGTGCTCTTTAAGTATGAACTTTAAATGTGCCATTTTAGTATGGTTCACGAAAATTTGAGGCTCCTGCAGTATCCTCTGATGTCTTTTGTCTTTTATGACATAATGTAAGATCTTTTAATGTTTCACATGTACGAACATATGGGCTTCCTGCATCGTAGCAGCTGCCAAAGCGTGGTGACGCCTGTTACCTGGGGCTCTCTGATGACTACTGAAACGAACCTATTTCTAACAGGTCGTGGGAAAATATTGTGAATGGTGGTTTGAAAAGCATTACTTTCAAAGTAAATTTCCTTTTATGCAAGTTGAACTACTTCCGAGAATGTACAATGAATTTCTTAAATCAGAGAGCGTTTGATGATGAGCCACTTAGAAGTATTTCGAGCCCAGAAGATCAAACATTCATGTCGTTATTATGAGCAAATTGGTGTAGTGCTATGGGAAGCTCTCTCTCCTCTGTGGTAGCTAATTTATTTATGGAAAACTTTGTAGACAAGTCACTGCACTCTGTTAAAAAAATTACTGGCACGTTTGTGTCATATGTCTTGAAGTGTAACACACGCAAAAAATGTCAACATTATATATGAAAGCTTAGCTTCTCTTGCAGCTTATTAACCTTAGAGACCAATATTATATGTGAAAGCTTTGCTTTTCTTGTAGTAACACTGTATATTAATTTTCCTTGTTTGTGTATCCGCACTACTTAACAGTGATGTTGCTACTGGCTGACCACATCACGTGTGCTATGCTCTGAATATCCGCTGTGATCGGCTGGTGGGATCACGTGACGTGGGCTATGACTGGCTTACAAAAGCGCATCACAATCTCGATTTCAGTGCTTCAGAAAGTAAAATGCGGAGTTTTGGTTGAATTTGAATTTATACTTTCGTAATACGAAAATATGCAGCGTACATGTTGCTGCTCATTTAAATTCTTTCCAAAAGGAGTTTTCTTCCATCAGTTTCGTTTTCTAAAGTGCCGGGAAATTCTACACCCGTGTATAAAAACATAACCATTCAAAGGATTGATAAGTTTTACAATTCCGAAGAAAATATACTCTCACTTAATAACACGGAAAAAGTGTGTTTTCATCCGGGACATAGTGTATTTTTAACCGGGAAATCCGGAAATTTTTTTTCCTTGTCCATGTATACACCCTGTGCAGTAAAATTTCAGCATCAGACAAGATGTTTTTTTAGTATATAACTTCTTTAAACTTACAGACACTACCACAAATACTATTGAATGTACTTGGGAAATTATGTCATTGTACAACACACTGTTCAAGAGATATGATGGCATAAACATTGAGATAAGTGGAAGAACTTGCTTTTGCATAAAATGGTGGCCAAATTACCTAGACTACATTTAACCAGTCTTTCATAATGAGAGCACTTAATCACTTCCAACAAACTTTAAGCATAATTTCAAACCTCTCATTAATTTTTCTTGCTTACATATTTAATGTCAAATACTTAATACACTAACTCATTTGTAAATTAATCAGATGTTTGAAGCGGTTTTATGCAGAGGATGTTCGATTCTTTAAAGAACTGTTTTTTTTCTGATAATAATAGGTTTACTCAACAAAAGATTTTAAATTTTAATGTATTCTTAGGAAATGTTTTGGAAGTGTTTATAATTTATTTGTAACATGTCTACCAGACAAAATACAGGAGTTCGGTTTTAAACTCTGATGTCACCAAATTGCAGTTGCCTAGTGGACTTAACGGTGTGAATGCTATCACACTATCGTATTGTTCTATAACGTAACATGCTAATTGCTACTAGAAATTCAAGGGTTACTGTTGTAGGCGACATACTTGGGTACTTTCTGGTACAGTTTGTTGGAGATATAGTTAAAGCAGTGCTGTCTACCTTATGTTATGTGGTGATTAGTTATTTTATTTTTCTTATCTGTACAGATTAGAAGATGGAACTGAAACTGGTCATAAAATTATAAAGATATGCAATCTGGACAGGCAATAGAATTAACCGTAAAAGGGAATGGTTCAGTCTGACATGTTCAAACCTGCCGTGAAGTTTTTCACACATGGAGAATACACTGAACAGAATGCACTGTCAAAAGTTTAGCTGCTAAGGTGCACTGCAAGTATTTAAAAAGATTGTTAAAGTTACTCATTCTTGCTGCACGAATAACGGCTTATAGCAGCAGTTTGTACAGTCCTGCCTAGTGTGCAAATTCGAAAATAAGCTGACGCAGCCATGACAGAAGAACATAGCACCCCGTAGCATGAAGTCCAAAATTTTAAGATTTTAAACTGTACCAGAAATGTCTCAAATCATTAATTTTTTGAGTAACTTGTAGTTAATATTGACAGCTAAACCACTGCAGAAGTAATTGTTATGCATATGAGTAGCAAAGGAAAGAAAATCAATGCAGTTATGACATTACGTTCCTGATGACTACCATTCGTAAGACTTTTAATTTGTCGACATGAAATATTTTATACCAATTCCTGTAGCACAGATCTTATGATAATTGTTCAATAATGTATATTTTCTAACAATTAAACAGTTTCATATTCATTCTTTGCAGCCATCACAAAAATGCAAAGTGCCTATTGGATGATGAAATAAACATTCTCCTTGCACTAGGCACACCTGATAAAAGATAAATTAAAACATTAGGGCATTTCAGGGTAATTTCTAGTTTCATTTAACGGAGTTGGCATAGATAAGAAATGGTCATGGTCATTGTTCTGCATTTTGTGTTGCATACCAAATGTTCTTAATTAAATCTGGAGACTGTGGTGATGCAAACTGACAATGCACAAATGACAGAAATTCAACAGTACTGCTCCGCTGATGAACTAGAAAGACAAAAAGCTACCGGAAATTATATTCTCTGACAGTTTTCTGAAAAATGTTTTACACAGTCGCAAAAATTTCTGTACTGTGTGGTTGAAGTACACTATTAGTTCTGGGTGGAGTCTGAATTTTCACCATTCTAAAAACAGAGGTGTTATCATGTCCAGACCAAGAGTGCAACAAAAGAAATGAATTATTTTCTGCAGCTGGTAAGATGATGATTCGGATGTAATATTGAAAATTATTCTCCTGCAATTTTCTTGAAACTAACCATTCCTTTCTTTAATTTTTGGCCCTAATTTTCTTTGAGGTTCCTGAAGATAGATATAAAGCTGCAGAAACATTAATCCACAGTTGCTCATCACTGTCATTGTGGTAGACGAATGTGTCATAACATTCATCAACTGCACAAGCAACTCTGTCTTTTTTTTGCTTGAAATGATAGGTTCAGTTTGCACACCATTCTTGCATGAACTTGACTGATTGTCTGTACACAAAGCACTTTAGGGGATAACAAGAAGCTTTGTATTGAGGTCAGCTACAAATTTCTATTACCTATTAACGGCATGTCCTGTACACATTTACTCGACATAAACTTTGTAATTTTGCTACTTCCTTTCCATATAATTTCCCAAATCTGTTTAACCATGTCAAAGAAACATGGAAATCTATAACATTCATGTGACTTGCAATTCAGAGGGCCCTTGATAACGGTGCATTGACTCTCACAAGCAGATCTAAATATTTCAAATAGGTTTTCATTCACACTTTTGCAAGTTTCATTTTGGCATATATTTTGTACTTCATGTATATTTTTCCTCCATTCATACAATTCACGTTTTATGAAACAAAACTGGCTTTGTATGTTGCTTAACTTTATAAGTGTGCTGCCTCCTTTATTTAAACAAAAACTTTGCAGCCTTTTCTTTGTCACTGAAAGCTGGAATAGGAAAGTACCAATTAGCACAACAATCAGGATTGGAACCACAATTCACAGAACTGACTGAATTATGTTTCTACAGTTTCTAATGAAACATGTGAACTATTGTGTCAGAGAAACTATCAGTGGAAACAAATTCACTTTACAAATTACTACCACATTGTGCCATGTTATCTGTTTATTGATGTCAACCAGGGCTATACAGCTGTTGTGCTGTGTCTGTTACAGCTGCCTGACATGCTACGATTTTGGTAATTTTCAATTTTTTTTAATTATTTTTTTATAATATACTTAGTGTGCCTCAGCAGCTAAAGTTTTGACATTGTGTTCGTTTCAGTATATTATTCCAATATAAAACATTTTGGGACAGATTTCAACATGTCAGATTAGACAGCTCCCTTGTTATTCAGTATTGTACAAGATGTCATAGTTGTTGAAAATATCAGATTTTTTTCACAATAGAGAGGGGATTTCTAATGCTGGTTCTTCCAGTGGAATTTTGTACCGAAAATCATCCTTCCTTTTGGACCATACAAGCTGACTCTTTTCAAACACTTATTTCCAGCAGATACTGCTGTCCTTCCTGTATTTTTCTTCTGTTTCAAGCTCATCATTTACCAGTTACGTAAACTATACTCCATCACTTTTGTGCATCTACTACTCACATTTCTGTAATTTTTTAAAAAATTGTTCTGAGCATTATCTCTCAATTCCATTTAGTTCTTCAGATTGATTGTTTCTAATTTGTAAGTATACTCTTGTGTGCATCATAAATTTGCTATATTTTTTATGTATCTACATCTACATTGATACTCTGCAAATCACACTTAAGTGCCTGGCAGAGGGTTCTTCGAACCACCTTCACAATAATTCTCTATTATTCCTCTGTCGAACAGCGTGCGGAAAAAATGAACACCTATATCTTTCCGTGTGAGCTCTGATTTCCCATATTTTATTACAATCGTCATTTCTCTCTATGTAGATTGCCATGAACAAAATATTTTCGTATTTGGAGGAGAAAGTTGATGATTGAAATTGATTCCGCCACAACAAAAAATGCCTTTGTTTTAATGGTGTCCATCTAAAATCCTGTATCATCTCCATGACACTCTCTCCCCTACTTCATGATAATACATAACATACTGCTCTTCGTTGTACTTTTTCGATGTACTCTGTCAATCGTCTCTTGTAAGGATCCCAGACTGTTCAGCAGTACTACAAAAGAGGACAGATAGGCATAGTGTAGGCAGTCTCTTTAGTAGATTTCTTACATTTTCTAAGTGTCCTGCCAATAAAACACAGACTTTGGTTTGCCCTCCACACAACATTTTCTATGTTCACAGTGGTAATTCCTAGGTATTTAGTTGAATTTGTGGCCTTTAGATTAGACTGATTTATCATGTAACTGAAGTTCAATAGTTTCCTTTTAGCACTCATGTGGATGACTTCATACTTTCCATTAATTAGGATCAACTGCAAATTTTCACACCATTCAGATATCTTTTCTAAATCATTTTGCAATTTGTTTTGATCATCTTATTAGTTTACTAGATGATAAATGACATCATCATCTACAAACAATTTAATATAGCTGCTCAGAATGTCTCCTAAATCATTTATATAGGTAAGGAACAGCAGAGGGCCTTTAACACTATCTGGGGAACTCCATGAATCACTTCTGTCTTACTCAATGACTTTCTGTTAATTACTATGAACTGTGACCTCTATGACATGAAATCATGAATCCAGTCACATAACCGAGACAATATTCATTAAACACACAATTTCACCACAAGCGGCTTGTATGGTAGAGTGTCAAAAGCCTTTTGGAAATCTAGAAATATGGAATCAATTTGAAATCCTGTCATTATCAGTCAACACTTTGAGTATGTAAAGAGCTAGTTGTGTTTCACAAGAACAATGTTTTCTACATCCGTGTTTACTGTATGTCAATAGACTGTTCACTTCTAGGTGATTCATAGTGTTTGATCACAATATATGTTCCAAAATCCTGCTGCATATCGACATTAATGACATTTAGTGGATTACTCCTGCTACCTTTCTTGAATATTGTTGTGTCCTGTGCGACTTTCTAGTCTTTGGGTACGGATCTTTCGTCAAGTGAGCACTAGTATATAATTGTTAAGTATGGAGCTATTGCATTAGCATACTTTGAAAGGGACCTAATTGGTACACGGTCTGGACCAGAAGACTTGCTTTTATTAACTGATTTAAGTTGCTCCACTACTATGAGGATATCTACTTCTAAGTTACTCATGTTGGCAGCTGTTATTGATTTGAATTCTGGGATATTTACTGTGTCTTCTTTGGTGAAGGAATTTCAAAAGGCTGTGTTTAGTAACTCTGTTTTCACAGCACTGTTGTTGATAGTATTTCCACTATCACCCAGAGAAGAATTGACTGTGTCTTGCTGCTAGCATACTTTATGTATGACCAGAATCTGTTTGTATTTTCTACCAGGCTTCGAGATAAGGTTTCGTTGTGGAAACTATTATAAGCATCTCGCATTGATGTCATCGCTAAATTATAAGCTTCTGTAGAATATCGCCAGTCTTGGAGATGTTGCATTCTTTTAAATTTGGTGTGCTTTTATCGTTGTTTCTGCAACAGTGTTCTGACCAGTTTTGTGTACCAGGGGGGATCAGCTCTGTTGTTTGTTTATTTGGTATAAATCTCTCAATTGCTGTTGATACTATTTCTTTGAATTCAAGCATTTCTTTGAATGTAAGCATTCTTATTATTTTGTGGAATAAGTTTGTATTTTATTTTCTAGAGGTAGTAGTTTCTGCATTGAACAAACTTTTATTCTGAATTTCTCATCATGCTTTTGCTTTGAAATGTCTACCACTGTTTGGATAATTTCTCTCTTGATTTCTGAGTGAATATAAAATGTTGAAAATTAAATGACAGTACTCTCAAAAACATGTGTTTTGAAGCATAATTTGTTGGTGTGGCATGCTGGGAAAGTGGTGCCTTTGATATCAGTGTATTACCTCAGAGACATGAACATAACGGATGCTATGGTTTTGGCTTTATGCGTTAGAAGTGCTGTTGCTGCATCACGTGACGACATAGCGCGTGAGCTTAAATAGTATGTAAACCTGGCCCGTGGTTTACCAAAAGTTTCCCAAGCTTGGTGTCAACCATATCTGTGGCCCAAGTGTGGTATTTTAGAGTGCTTTCTTCCATTCTGAAAAATAACCTCAGTTTCTAAGCCAGTAATCTCTTCCTGAGCAGAAAATCTAGTGTCCTGGTGAGAATTCATTCACTTACATATAGACAACTTTTTATCTTTTGGTGCTTTTGTATATGTGGGTCTGCAAATAGTGTAAAATGTGCTCTCTCAAACTGCTGTGGATAAGATTTGATGCTTTGTTTAGATAGTGGTCTGTTGTTTCACTTCACTTGTTGATGCCAGAGACTTTGCTTTTTTCTTGCATCATGCAAAGAGATCTTCATTTCTTGTCATATGTGACACACTGATTCCATTATCACTTATAATGTTTAACCATTGTCGTATTTGTGAGAAATAATGACAGTTAATGTTATTCTACACATATTTCACTTTTACACACTGAATCTTTAATTCTGTAGCAGATCGTTCACTGTTTTTAAACTTACTGACAGATTAAAACTGTGTGCAAGTCCGGAACCCAAACCTGGAATCTTTCAGACCTCTTAACAACTGAGCTATCTAGGCAGCTGCCCTCAAAGTTTCAATGCTGGCAGTGCCTGTCTTCTATTTTCCAAACTTCACAGAAGTTTTCGTGCATATCTTTTTTGACTAGATGTTCTGGAAGGAAGGCTGTTGTGGAGAAATGAAATAGCCACAACCTAGCTGGTTTTTCAGCTGCAAATTAAGAGTATTAACATCAGTGTTTCCCATTTATAATGAATAGTTCAGTTATTTAAATGTCAATGACCTTAGAAGTAGAAATATGGCCATAGACGAAGAAATGCAGTAGAATATCTAGAAGCAGAATTCACATCCAGATCCGTAAAGGGGCTTATATGATATTATACAATGACATGTGATGAAGCCTCTCTAGCAGGTAACATCTGTCATGTTCAAAGGTGTGATTTTGAAGTCTGTGCTCAATGAAATGTTCAACATTACAAAAAAAAAAAATCATTTTAGTGTATGCCCTGCTGTAAACCCAAAAGTAATACTCATACTATGAGAACAATTTCTAACAAAATTTGTAGAAAATACATTTTGATATTTACATTTGATATTTACCCTCAAAATGTACTGTCTCATCAGCCAAAAATGTATCTACTAGTGTCCTGTTCTGGTTAGTCCATACATGCATAACATTTAGCAATTTTTCCAACAATAACTTAATATGTTTATTTGGATCATGGGTTAAGAAATGTGTTACAAATCTTTAAACAAGTCTTCTTTGTGAAACTTTTTGTTAAAATTAATTAGTATGACTATATCTTTGTTTCTTTCTAATATGTTGTGTTTCTGTTTGTTACATGTTGTTCTGCTGCATTCACCAGACCTGTGAGGTAAGCATCTACTTCTAAATTTATGTAATTTATCCAGCAGTACATTACTATTTGTATGATGCCTCTATTGTGTCACAAAAGATTGCTAGTTTTATGCCAGTTATATCAAGCCTTAAATTGACATGGAGAGACTTAGACTATAGGTGCTTTTTTTCCTCCAATCATTGGTCCGCAGCTCGTGGTCCTGCGGTAGCGTTCTCGCTTCCCACGCCCGGGTTCGATTCCCAGCGGGGTCAGGGATTTTCTCTGCCTCGTGATGACTGGGTGTTGTGTGATGTCCTTAGGTTAGTTAGGTTTAAGTAGTTCTAAGTTCTAGGGGACTGATGACCATAGCTGTTAAGTCCCATAGTGCTCAGAGTCATTTGAACCATTTTCCTCCAATCATTAACCCGTTTTGAAACAGAAGATTGAAAGAGGAATTTCTGTGATAGGTTATTGTTCTTAAGCAAATTATTAATTATGTTTCCTTCATGTATTTTTAAGGCACTAGCAGTGTTGAGGTTTAATTGCTAATGTTGTTTTCTGACTACTCTACTCTACCTCCTTCCAATTCTGTAACACCTTAGGTTGGTGCATAAGTTTGTAGTGTTTTTGTTTTGCTTGTTGGTGTTCCATTTGCTATTGCATTATTTATCGACAGTCTTTTTTATCTGTAGTTCACTGTTGCTATTTCAGCACACATATTGTCATTTTGTCATTTGGATCGGGTGTGATGGCGTCTTTTCAGTACACTGGCGGGAGAGCACCGGTGCTCAAACCCAGTAAAAACCCGCTTGATGTGGATAGCTATCGGCCCATCAGCCTCACCAACGCCCTTTGTAAGCTGCTGGAACATATGGTATGTCGGCAGTTGGGTTGGGACCTGGAGTCATGTGGCCTACTGGCCTACTGTGGCCTGGCTTCCGTCAGGATCGCTCTACCAGTGATAATCTTGTGTCCCTTGAGTCTGTCATCTGAACAGCCTTTTCCACACACCAACACCTGGTTGCTGTCTTTTTTGATTTACGAAAATCATATGACATGACCAGGCGACATCATATCCTTGCCACATTGTATGAGTGCAGTCTGCATGCTCGCTCCTGATTTTTATCCAAAACTTCCTGTCTGTCTGTACTTTCCGTGTTCCATAGTTCCATCTATATCCAGAAGAATGGAGTCCAACAGGGCTCATCTTTGTCAGTTTAAGCAGAAGTGCTGGCAGCAGCTCAATGCCCTCTGTTGCCTGAGCAACACCAATTGGGGCGCAGATAGCTGTATGTTGGTGCGGCTCTACAGAGCTCTTGTCCAATCCTGTATTGATGACCTCTACTTGTGGTCCATTCACGCACACGTCCATGGTGTACGCCTCGGCCACAGCCTTGCTGGGCCTTTCAGGTGGCCCTAAGGACTCCGATAATGCTGCAGCTCCCCGCTGTCACTTCCTCTTGATTCTTGACATGTTCTGGGGCCCTGAAGTGTTTTACACTGACAGCTTGCTGGCTGATGGTTGTGTTGGTTTTGCCTACGTTCACGGCGGCCCTATTGAACAGCATTCCTTACCCGATGGGTTCAGTGTATTCACTGCAGAGCTGGCGGCCATTTCTCGTGCACTTCAGTTATCTCTATTCATGCCGTGGGGAATCTTTTCTTTTATGTACTGACTCCTTGAGTAGCCTGAAAACTATCGACCAGTGCTACTCTCGTCATCCTTTGGTAATGTCCATCCAGGAGTCCATCTATGCCCTGGAACGGTCCAGTTGTTCAGTGGTGTTCGTCTAGACGCCTGGTTACGTCGGAATCGCAGGAAATGAACTTGATGACAGGCTGGCCAAACAGACTACGTGGAAACCACTTCTGGAGATGGGCATCCCTGCAACTGAGCAGCGTTCGTTATTACGCTGCAAGGTTTTTCAGCTTTGGGAGATAGAATGGCAAAATCTCAGTATGCACAACAAACAGTGAGCCATTAAGGGGTCCATGATGAGGACCTCTCCCAGGGTTCCATGGTTCTCTGCCGGCTCCACATTGGACATGCCTGGATGACTCACAGCTACCTCCTGCTCCATGAAGACCCACCTGAGTGTCGGTGTGGTGTCCGGTTGACAGTGGCCCATATTCCTCTACTCTGTCCTTCTTTGGGTGCCCTGCTACTTCATCTTCAGTTGATGAACTCTTTATCATTGTTTTTAGTAGACAATGCCTCATCAGCTGATTTGGTTTTACATTTTATCCATGAGGATGGGTTTTATCATTAAATCTGAGTTTTAGCGCATGTCCCTTATCCCTCTGTGTCCTCCACCATAGTGCTTTTAGGGTGGAGGGTTTAATGTGTTGCAGAATGGTGGTTTTTCCTTTTTATTTCCGCAGTCAGTCAAACACTGTAATTTGCTTCCTTGTTGTACTCTCTTCTAACTGTTTCTTGCATCTCTCCCTGCTGTTTTCTTGTCCTCTTTTGTTCCTTTTAGTGTTTGTTGCCATTCCGTCATTCTTGTGGTCTTCCTTTCTTTGTGTTTTGTGTTATATGTCTCATCTGTTTTATTCTCGCACTTTTGGCGTTGTTTTAGTAGGAACAAGGGACC
The DNA here is from genome assembly GCF_023897955.1 of Schistocerca gregaria. Lineage (NCBI taxonomy): Eukaryota > Metazoa > Arthropoda > Insecta > Orthoptera > Acrididae > Schistocerca > Schistocerca gregaria. The sequence goes on along the minus strand of NC_064931.1, from coordinate 116,750,497 downwards.
CATGACCTTGTAGTTTGGTCCCTTTCCTCCTCTTTTAAACCAGCCAACCGTAAATACATCACCTGAGGTTTACAATTGATTGTCTTACACTGACTGCATAGTGAAAGGCATCCAGGTGCTCCCACCACCATTCCTGGCATTTAACAGGAAGATAGATTCATGGGCAAACTACATCACACACATGAACAGCATTTTTTAGCTAGTATACCAGCCATATTTTAAAGATATTTGTAACACCTAATGCAGGAAGTTAGAGACATGGCCAGTTACCAATCATTGTCACTGTCAAAAATGTGAAAGATCTTGCAACAAATTTGGATGCCTTATTCAGTGTGCTCCAACAAGGAAACTTGAAGTGTAACAAAGACAAATTCTATTTTTCTCACCACAAGTTGAACATTTAGGACGTGTTTTAAATGCCACAGGGATGCATCCCACTCTGCATTATGTAGAGGTCATACAAAGACTATCAGTCCCAAGGGACACCAAACAACTAAAATCAGAGTTGGATCAGCTTAACTACTAGCAAAAATTCATTCCTCACACAGTAGCCATTGCTGAACCACTCCATCAGCTTCTTAACAAAAATGTAAACAGCTTTGCGACAAGGCTTCTCAGGACTTAGAACAGGCATTGCTCCATCTGACGTGCCTCATGGCTTATGACCTTATTCAGTTGCTGATTGTTGCAGCAATTGCATAAGACTATGGCCTTGGAGCCATTCTTTCTCCCAAAATCAATGGCATTGAGGGTCTGACTGCATTTGTTTCCAAAATTTGAACCCTGGCACAGTGAAGTTACCGTCAAATAGAAAAATAGGCCTTGGTCATCATCTTAGTGCTAAAAAAGTTTCATTGTTATGTGTATGGACATTGTTTTATTCTTTTAACACACCATAGACCCCTACTGACATTGTTTAACGTCCACTATGACATACCTGGCAGGACTGCCCAGTATGTGTATTGGTGGCCACTGTTCCTGTCAGAGTATTACTGTGATGTCCATTATCATTACACAGTTCATTATGTGAACTTGTATGCATTGTTCTGTCTCCCAGTAGGACAGGACACAGACTTTGAGCTGCACTGGAGATTTGTTTCTACACAGACACAGAGGCCGAGGCCGCTGCCTCCCATTTGCGAGTGGATGCCACAACAACCACCCACAAGTCACCATTGGGTCTGGTCCTCCATGACATCATCTAGTTTGTGCTTTGGAAGAGTCTAGCATATCAAAAAATTATCAAGCATCCCGAGATTCAGGCATATTGGCACTGTCCAGAAACTGTTGTAGCAGATATTGCACTTCAGTTCACATCTGCAGAATTTCATCACTTTTGTGAAGAGAACGGTATCATTTTGGTCTGTATGGCACCTTTCTGTCCGGCTTCCAATGGCTTGCTCCGCAACAGGTCCGTGCATTTAAAATCCAGATGACGAAGCTGCACCAGCATCATTGTCTTGATGACGCAATTACCTTGTTACTTGTGCCGTACCCCTCCATACCGCAGGATGGCTCAAGCCTGGCAGATAAATTACATGGTCAACCACAATGCTCACAGTTCTCCATAATCCATTCCACTACTCATACATCCCCACACTGGCATCCTCATTGCTGTCATCACACCCTTCAGGATGATGTACAGGCTGCCAGCATTGGGAGGAGGGGGGTTATGTTACGTTATGTTGGGGTGCACAGCCCACCAGCATGGCAGTACTGCTCTACAACTTACCTATTCTTGATTTTCTCACTGCTATCATCACTAAAGTGATAAGACCCTCAGAATCTATGAAAAGTAAAGCTAATTAGTATTACTAAGCAACTATCCCAGCACCTGGTACACAGCACCAGTTGCACATTGCTTATCTAATGTCTTCCAGGGGCAGCAAAAATTTGATTTTCAATATTTTTGGTAATTATTGACTGAATTAAAACATTTTAAATGCTTTCATTATCTACTCATTAAGAGTTATAATCACATGTTACAATCTTAACACAATAAGGAAAGTAAGGTAGAAACTATGTATGTATCTTAAAGCAGTGTAACTAAGGCACACGAATATGTGGACTTTATTCATCCAGTATTTGAGAATGAGAGTACTTAGTAACTTCCAATAAACTTTACATATAATTTCAAACCTCCATGAAACTTTCTCTCATTGACACTCACCACAAAATGATGAAAGGAAAAAAAGGTTATTGCTTACTACATTTTTTTCTGTTCATGCAGTGAAACTTGAGCATTGGACACGACATATTAATTTATTTCTTCTTTGCTACTATGTGTGGGAAACTAGCTTCTGCTTAAAATGGTGTGTAGTAAAATTTCAACATCAGGCGTGAAGTTTTACTTTATTATTTCATTACTACTACCTCTTTTCACCACACAGTTTGCAGACAGTATCTAGATATAGATTTAGATTAGTTTTTCGTTCCATAGATCCGAGCTGAGGAGATCCATGTGGATGTGGAACATGTAAATTTTTTTTAAAGCTGAAATAACAATACTAATAGTATGAGTATATACAATACATCATTTGTTTCTATTAAAAAATTCGTCAATGGAGTAGGAGTTGGGCACTAGTAAGTCTTTCAGGCTCCTTTTAAACTGATCTTTATTTGTAACTAAATTTTTTATGTGTGCTGGCAAATTATTGAAGATGAGTGTTCCCGAGTAGTGGACCCCTTTTTGAACTAAAGTAAGTGCTTTTAAGTCGTTGTGCAGATCATTTTTGTTCCTGGTATTGTATGTATGAACTGAGCTATTTGTTGGAAAAAAGAGATATATTATTTAGGACCAATTTCATTAAGGAGTAAATATACTGAGAGGCAGTAGTTAGTATACCTAGTTCTTTGAAGAGGTTTCTACAGGACGTCTATGAATTTACTCCACAAATAATACGTATTACACACTTTTGGACTCTGAAAACTTTTGTTTGACTTGAAGAGTTAACCCAAAATATTATACCACATGACATTATGGAGTGAAAGTAGGCAAAGTATGCAAGCTTTTTCAATTTTTATGTCATCTATGTCTGCTAATTTTATCAAGTTGTAATCCCAGGAATTTAAGACTGTCAACCTCTTCTATCTGCTCTTCTTCACACTTTATACATATGCTGGGTGGAAACCTCTTACAGGTTCTGAATTGCATATAGTGAGTCTTTTCGAAGTTGGATGTCAGTGAATTGGCTTCAAACCATTTATTATGATCCATGAAAATATCATTAACAGATCTTTCGAGAACTACACTCGACATACTATTTATTGCAGTACTTGTGTCATCTGCAAACAGAACAAACTTTGCTTCTGGCAGTGCAACTGATGAGAGATCATTAATGTACACAAGAAAAAGCAATGGCCCTAAGAAGGATCCTTGTGGGACACCACATGTAATTTCTTCCTATTCTGATGATGACTGATGACTTAATTCACTAGTCCCTTGCACTGACACCCTTTGTTTCCTGTTAGCGAGGTATGACTTGAACCATTTTGCAGCACTGCCCGTGGCACCATAGAATTCTAATTTATTTATTTGAAAGGATGTTGTGGTTCACACAATCAAATGCCTTTCACAAATCACAGAAAATACCTGCTGCTTGTAATTTGTTATTTAATGAATTAAGTACATTTTCACTGTAGGTGTCACATCACTGAATGTACACTCAAATTATGTCATTGTATGATACATAATTCAGGAGATATTAAATCAGAACATTGAGATGTGTGAAAACTTGCTTGTACTTAACATGTAGTGCAATTTACCCAGACTGTAATAATACGACATCCTGCATTCAAATAGAGTGCCTTGACCAACATCAAAGAAGTTGTTTGATATTTATTTGTATGACAAGTTTCTTTGTTGTTCCTCTCAATATTGAAACTAATCATGATTGGAAAATATTAGAACATATTGTTTCTCCAATTGTTCTTGGTTCAAAATTCATGAGTTAGAACTGCTTACATTCTTATGTCAAATCAGTTCTTGGAGAATTTAACACAATTCAGATCTCCATTATCCCCCTTTCCCTCTCACAGTCAGCCTGAGCATAGACTTCTATAAAATGACTATGCTCATGCAATTTGTATGATATTTTCGTGTTTTTCAGTAAGATAGAATTCAAATTACTGTGGCAAAGCAAGATAGGAAAATAGGAAAGTATAAAAGTTTTGTGAGCTGTTAAGTGATACTAATTATGTGTGTGTCTTGTACTTACTCATGAACTGACATCAATAGCAGTCTCCTGTATCTAAACATTTTTATTAATTTCCTTTGGCAATTAGAAAACTGCAGCTTATTTTCACTAGCTCTGTGCTTTCACATCCAAGTTTAGCAATCTCAGCCAGTTTTATGCCCCAGTGTGTGTGCTGGTACTAAATTTATTGTACTGCAAACTTTGTAAAGTTGTTTGTTGAGATTCTCCTGGATACTGATGTATTGCATAGAATTTATCATTTGTCCACTCTCCAAAAATGCCATGAATTCATAACATCCTGGGGGAGGGGAAATCCCTTGCCATCACTATCCAGTGGTCAGTTGCCCCCTCCCCCTCCCGACACCATTCCATCAATGACTTTTTTGATTCATCTCAAAAGAAATAATTCCGTGTCTCATCCACTGTAAGAATGCTTGCTAAGAACCTGTATCTTCACTGATTTTTCATTCTGGTCACCTAAGATTCACTGTACTCTTTTTGCACATACTATTGAGTAAATTAGTTTATCAATAATCTTTATGGACTACTCTTTAACAATGGATAGTTTGTGTCATACTTTATTAGCTGTTAGATGGTGATGGCTGCAAATGACCAACATGATGCGTTGGATGTTGTGAGTGGCCTCTATAATGGTGGGTTGGCCAGTACGCTTCTATAAGCTGACAAACTCGGGATCTAATTGTGCTAATATCCACCATAGTACCCTAAAAAATATTTTTCACACTTCCATTAATGTTGTTTGGGTTTTTGCTTTCAGCATTCATAAACTCTTTCGCAGCACTTTGTGTAATACACATGCCATTATCAGTAATTACCTCAAACACTATAATGCACTTGTTGTGGAAACATAATGGTATTTCCAAATAATGGAATAGGAGGTTAAGATATTGGCACCAGAGTCAAATTTGCTAGGCTATTCTAATACTTTACGTGATAAAGAAAGAGGAGACATTACTTTCAGACTGTCTCTTGTCTGTTGTCAAGAGCACTGGGATAACAACCATAGCAAGGCTATGTCCACTTAATTCTTTCATTCATATCAAAGCTGAAATTGTCATCCAATAACTTCACATTGACAAGTTAGTAAACCTTAATATAAAAATATGTATCACAGATTATTGAGGGCATTGAAGGTTATGCATTAAAATCAAAGGTTTTGCACATGTTGACATGGGGAGAAGAATAGAGTGGAGTACAGTATCAAGCCTGCTGATGGACTGATAAGAGTAGTCCTAAAATCAATATTCCAATGATCATATTTCTCAGTAGTTTATCTATAGTAAAAAAAAAATCATTTTGTAACATAGTAGTTAGCACTTTAGGTAGAAACTCATGAGAACTTGTAATAAAATAGGCAGATGTTGAAGTTCTGCTCACAGTGCCCCCCCCCCCCCCCCCCTGCCACCACCACAATGTTTCATGATTCTTAGAATTGTTAGGACTAATAATGCTGTTTTGCCATCTAATTTGTCCATGTAGTGTGTAGTGCGTAGTAAATTCTCACACCTTGTATCTTTACAGATCTGAAATGTTTTCCCCTACTATGACAATACATTGACCATTTTGCTCTTACTGAAACTGTCAAGAACATAGCAGAGGACTGTGTACAATATACAGATCATACTTTCTTTTGGTAGGGACAGTCATATTTTTAATTTTGGGTAGCAAAATTTTGTAGGCAGACTCTGAAAACCTTGCAGCATAATTTTGAATACATATACGTTGTATCGATTCAGAAATCTTTGTACAGTACTCAGAACTTTCCAATGTGATATTTCAACACAGTACTGTATCTAAAATACAATTTTTTTCTGAGCCTACATCATTTTTAAGACTTGTTAATTCATACCTCTGTAAATGAAATCTGGTGACATTCAAAATCAGAGAGCATTGGAAAATTGGATCCTAAAACTTTGGAAAGAGAGGCATGCTGCTACAGCTGTTGTCCAGTTGAATAGCTAATACACTATTCTAATGACATCTTCTTTCAACAGTGGCCAAAATTTTAGTCAATAGCACAATGTAACGATATGATCATATACCCATAAAAATTTCTTGAAACTAAGGAAGAGAATTTTGAAAAGGAACTACATTTAGTTGCATGTGATTATATACCATTATTTACATTGAGTATGTTTTTACAAGATTTTATTAGCAAAAGACAAACAGTTCCCAGCAAAGCAATAAATGTATCCACCCTTACAGAGTCTTGCTGCAACATTTTTCCATTGTAGTTGTGTGATTTGTTGTGTGTCTTAACTTATGAGCAATGTTCCCAAAATGGCTCTGTTTCACTGCTGTGTTGAGTACAGGTTTAGAATTGAACATTTTTCACTGCTTACTTGAACTGTGTACTTTTGTTACATTTTGGAAGTACTAGCATAAATTTAGACCCATACTATAAAATTTTTTGTATCAGACGTTCTAGTTTATGTGCATTAATTGGTGAAATAGCTTTAAAGATTCTATATGTTATTACTACTTGGACTGTTCTATCACTATTGAAAGATCGCTGTTGTCTCTTCCTTTACAGCCCTACCCACCATTCAGCTGCTGCTGTTGCATCTGCTTCTGCTGTTTATCACAACGTAGCTTCAGTAACGGCAGCTGCAACATCAATACCTGCTGTTGCATCTACTCCATCACCTTCACCCATGGTTCCTCATCATCATATAGCGCCTTCAACATCACCTGTACCTGCTGCTGCAGGGTATACATCTCCAGCACATTCTATAAGCCATGCTGACCATTGTATGCCTCAGGGGCAAGGTCAGCCTGTCGAATTCAATCATGCCATAAATTACGTTAATAAAATCAAGGTGAGATGTTCTTTGGATCATTAAAACACAAAGAAACTGCACAAATTAAAATTACTTGTCAGTAATAGTAATACAAAACTTGTTCACATCAAAACCAGAATTTAATGTAGAATATTTTTGCTATAAAATTCTATTTATTAGTATAATTTATTCCACACAAATCTGAATGATATGAAATCTGGCAGAAGAAATTACTAGTACTTTTGTGACATATCACAATTTAGATCCAAATCTGAGCTTTATACTCACCGTGATCTTTACTTCAGGTGCTCAGCACATCTGCCAGACTTGTGGAAATATCTCTTCTACAGTTTGAAATGTGAAATGAATGGGTCTGGATTTAAGTCGTAGTCCAGTCAGCACTGTTGCATCTGGAAAGAACTCTGCTTCACTCCGCAGTCTGATGTTCAATTAAAGATTTCACTAAAAGAGGAAGTCTCAGTATATTAATGAATGCAACATAAACTATTAAAGATAGCAATCCAAGTCAAGTAATTTATGTCCATCTTACCTTTTTACAGGCTATGAAAGAACATCTTGACTAAATGTTTCTAGCCCTTCAAAGATTTGCTTGTGATAGGTGATAGCGTAACATCTTAAACATACTGACAGCAAACCATATCTCATTTTGTAAATTACTATATGAAGAAAGTCTGAAAACATCGCACTGGTGTTCACTCACGATTGCAGTTCAAGTGGAAAGTCAGCTTGGGAACTCCCATTGTGATACTTTCCTGAAAGAAAGTGTTTTATGCCTCTGGTCTGTGCTAGAACCATTTTTTTGTTGGCTAACTTTTTTTTTATTATGTTATTTTATCGCATTACCATATTTGAAGTGAACTGTTTTGGAGAAAATGACTTTTCCTCCTCCCCATCCAGGTCTTTCAAACTTTAATAATGGAAATATTTGAAAAGAATGTACAGCAATTGGACATGTAAAAATGCTGTTAATGTTGATATTGACTTGACTATGCAATTTCATTTAGTAATTCACTGAAGATGATAAGATTGCACATAGCCATATACCATATCAAATATTTCCTTTTGCATATTATTTGTGTGTTTTCTTTGCTTTGTCTTTCTTTGACACTGATGAAACTCAAAATACCTTCATCAACAGCTATTGCCTCAAACAGGATGGGAATATGGTTAGGGCACAGATCATATTAGAAGAAAGCAGGGTTCAACTGTGACTTGTCTGTCTTTGAAATCTACAAAACATTCACATACTTTCATCAACATGATTCATTGTCACTGTCGTCGTCATCATCATCATCATAATCATCATCACCCATCATCATCATCATCATCACCATCATCATCAGGTATTCTGTCTTGCAAGATCTACCAATGATTAAGTCATGACTCATATACAGCTGTACAGTGGCTTGTGGAGTATCTGTGTAGGCCTAGATGTAGAAAATTGATGTTCGAACCCCATCTGACCGTTTAGCTTTGGTTTTTTTTATGGTTTCCAAAGATTGGTCAGGATAAATCCCAAGATTTTTCAGTAAACCAGCCTAACCTGTATTCCTTCCCTTCAGTTAGCTTTTGTAAAGATACTTAAACTGCGAGTCATGAGGGATAATCAATCTTGTAAATTTTATTTTGTATGTATCTTCTGCTCCCATGTACTGTGTGTGTGTGTGTGTGTGTGTGTGTGTGTGTGTGTGTGTGTGTGTGTGTGTGTGTGTGTGTGTGTGGATTAGAAAATATAATGAGAAAAATGAATGAAAAGAAAACTTTACACCCATACTGAAAGAAATTCTGGCTTTGATTGGAACAATCTTTTGTAAGAGTCCATATATGACAGCAGAGGAAGTTAGTGTTATGCATTTCATAGTACATATATTATGTACTGGCATATATTTAGATTTGTTGTTTAATATTGTAATTACTTTAACAGAAACGGGCATAAGAATGGTAATGGTAAAAAGCAATTTTTTCCTTACTGTATATGATGTATCAAAAACAATCATACGATTTGACATTTCTATATTTCTGAAACTAATAAACATATACAATGAAGTTTGTTTTTTGATGAATGGGAAACTCAAAAAGTTTTTTTTTCTTTTTTATACATTTTCATAGGGGTTCAATACAAATATGTCTCCCTTGAGATGCACAGCATATGTCAGTGTGATATTCAAATTGTTCCCACACTGCAGCTAGTTTGTCTTGAGACACAGCTTCCACAGCTGATGTTATGCGATGTCTCAGTTCATTCATTGTTGTTGATAACAGAGGCACATAAACAGACTTCTATAAACCCTCACTAGAAATAATCACATACAGTCAGGTCAGTGACCTTGGAGGCCAGTAATGTAAGGCTGAATCATTAGGTCCAGTGCGACCGATCCATCATTCAGTAAGCCTTTGATTTAAAAATCCCCTCATCCTGTTGGTAAATGAAGTCATTTGAATCAGTCTCCAACTGTGGGAAAAGAAAGATCTCAAGCATATCGAGATATGTGCTTTCTGTAACAGTGTTCTCGGCAAAGAAAGATGGACCATACACCATTTCCCGTGAAACTGCACAAAACATATTAAATTTTGGAGAGCCCCTCTCATGTTGTACAACTTCATGTGATTGTTCACGTGATTCTTATATTATGTCGGTTCACCTTTCTGTTTTAATGGAATTTTGCCTCATTGCTAAACACAAAGTGTGGAAGAAAGTCGTCATTCTCCATCTTTCCAAGAACAAAATTACAGAACTCCACACATTTTTCTTTGTCACCTTCACAAAGAGCTTTCAGTAGCTGAATTTTGTATGGTTTCATGTGTAAATGTCAACGCAATACACACCAGACGGACATCGAGGGGGGGTCATGTTGAGCTGTACAGTGAATGGATTTCTGTGTACTCCTTGTGAAACTATGGCGGATATGTTCGTTATCTGTATCAGACACTCGGGAACTTCTATTTACGCAAACAACCTGTTTTTCAGAATTATTCATGCCATCATCTAATGCTCTGTGCTGTAGGAGGATCCACACCATACCTAGTACGAAGGTCACACTGAACAGTTATTACTGACCTTCACTGCGCAAAACGTAGAACACAAAATGCTTTCTGTTGTCCCGACACCATTTTTACTAGAACTGAAGTGGGCGCACACTGCTACTACCTAGTGGGAATCGTGTAAAACTTGAGAGTTTACTCTTTCCAACAGTATGTTGTTCCCACACTTATCACAAATAACATAATAGTATTATGAGAAGGAAAGTTGCTACCCACCATATAGCGAAGATACTGAGTCGCATATAGGCACAACAAAAAGATTTTCACACTTAAAGCTTTCGGCCAGTGGCCTTTGTCAACAAAGGCACACATACGAGTGTGTGCGCGTGCGCGCACACGCACACACACACACACACACACACACACACGACTGCAGTCTCAGGCAACTGGTTTCAGTGCACTCGTGTGTGTGGTTGGCTAAAGCCATTGGCTGAAAGCTTTAAGTGTGAACATCTTTTGTTGTGCCTATCTGCGACTCCGCATCTCCGCTATATGGTGAGTAGCAACATTCCTTCCCACAATATTGTTACATTGAATTCTGGATTTTCCATTGTTTTGGAATAACATAATAGTTATGATTTTTTTTAAATCAAATGATTCTTTTTGATACACCCTGCATATTACATTATTTCAGGAAGAATTATACAAGTAATGTGGGTTTTCAGTTTCCACCACATTTTTTGTTGTTTCTTTTGCAACACAATACCAGTGTATCAGTATTTCATTCATTGTGTGAAGTTTTCTGTCACGCTACGTTCATTAGTTGTAGACCAAGGGATTCATGCACAGTTAATTGGGAACAACGGTACTTGATTATGAAAATGTCTCAGTATTTAATTTAATTTCATTACTTTAAATCCACTGGTTAGTATATCATCATAGATGTCACATGAAATGAAAAACAAGGAAACATTATTTTGAATCGGAGCTAAAATCCTCTGAGAGAGCACAGGATACTGTAATTTAAATAAATAAATAAATAAATAAATAAAAATATATAAAAATAAAAAAAATTGGCTATTGGTACCTGCCAGTTACATTGTTACTATGTGTCTGAAATCTAAAGTATAATCTGTGATCCACAGAATCGATTCCAAGGTCAACCAGACAAATACAAAAAATTTCTTGAGATTTTGCATACCTATCAAAAAGAGCAACGTAACATGAAAGAAGGTCATCTGCCTCCTGGGAAACATTTGACAGAAGCAGAAGTGTATTCACAAGTTGCAAAATTGTTTGAACACCAAGATGATCTTCTTGCAGAGTTTGGACAGTTCCTTCCAGATGCTACTAGTCACCAGGCAGCTCTTGTAAGTATTTATCATTTTAATAATCTGAATTACTAACTGTTGATTTATTCCTGAGGAGCCACATAATTGTATATCAATACATATGTGTGTAATACTTTACCAGTTATGTGATAACATATCCACTACAGAAAAGCTATTAATTACTCTAAGTTGAAAATCAGTTAATTCTTCATTTATTAACATGGGGTGTAAAATATAGATTCATCCAGCTGCGCACTAAATTAAGCTCTGATTTTTCAGTTATTATGTTGTTACTACAATTAATGGACTGAGTAAAAGTGAATTGCCTCACTTTATAACTGAGGTATTGGTTCATCTATAGGCACATGAACAAGACTAATAATATTGGTAAGTTTTCAGCTGAATCCTTCAGAGATAACAGAACACACACACACACACACACACACACACACACACACACCACACACACCACACACACACACACACACACACACACACACACACACACACACACAACCTGCATGATTACCGGTTGTCTTGACCTATTAAGTTGTACTGGGACTGCAGCTCAACTGAGGTGTTGTAATGTGTGGAGTGGATGGGCAGTAGGAGGTAGGTTTGGAGGAAAGTGTGGTGTGAATGGGAAAGAAGGAAGGAAGACTTGAATTTAACATCTTATTGACAGTGTGCTCATTAGAGATGGGTGTGGATGGGAGGGAAAGGTAAGAAGCGCACAGAGTTTGACTGTGGAACAGGTGAGCTCACTGTGGCACGGGGAGGAAAGGAGGGGGGGGGGGGGGGTTGTGTGTGTGTAGTTAGTGATGTGGAGAAATGGATTGGGAGAGGGTATCGAGAGGAAGGTGTGAATATAATAGGAGAGAAAGGTGAGGGAGTGGGGGCTATTGGAGACTGAGGCCAGAATTGTGAGATCAAAGGGTGTGCTATAAGGATAATTCTCATCTATGTTATTCAGAGAAGCAGGTGTTGAAGGGGAGGATCTAGATGAGACAGATTGTGAAGCAGTCATTGAAGTTGAAACAATTCATCACATATTGTCCGCAGTTGTATACGACTGTTTGCTGATTGATGTGACAGAACTGTTTTTGACAATGTGTTATGCCAGATGAGGGAGAAGTGTAAAAGATGTGAAAAACAATGTATATAATTACAGTCAGAAAGCAAAACACAAACACTCCAAAGATGCTTAAAAGGATGGAATACATGCTGTCAAATCATGGAAAGATGTAAGTGCAAGCTGACCTACATGAATCCACTTACACAGCTAATGCAATTTCAGATAAATTGAAACTGGCAGAAGATGACACACAGGTGGGAGCAGAAGACCTAGTTAAAAAACACAGATTTAATTTACAAACAGAGAAAAAAGTCAATGTTAATAGTACTTTCCAACCCCATCAAGATGAGTAATAGTGCTCCGTTTTTGACAAACAGTCGGGAACTGTAAACAGTGCTAAATGCTTCTGCAGACTCATCACAGTCAATTTTGTATGGCTTTTCAGAGGAGTGCCACCAACATCGATGTAGCAGGCAGTAGTACTTCATGAGTCATCAGCTGTCAGTAACATATGCCTCACACTGATTGCTCACTCAAGACCTATTTGTTTCTGAACATTTTTTCCTTATATCAGAATAGTCAATAAATGATCTTCAGTTAATATTAGTGGATTAAATGTGTATCAGTAAAGATAATTCCGTGTGCTTTGCCTGAGTGTTCACTTTGGAATGAAAGACCACCTTGAAGTAATTGTAAATTGTTGCTAAAAATTACCACAAACAATAAATTGCACTGTTATCAGTACAACCCAGAAAAAAGCAATAATTGAATTAATTGACCACTGTGAAAAAGTCAGAGGAAGGAAACAAGGCAGTTGAGATTTAATGTGAAGACAACATTAGGAGGATTTTACTCTGTGAAATTGTACACTGTCAACATAATTTGTTCTTTCTTACTAGCAATTTTGTCACGCAAAGTGTTGAGTTTCAAGTAGGCTTTTAATTTAAATGGTTGCTTGCACCTTCTACTAGCCTGTCATGGTTATTTCTTTCTAAGTCCAACAATGAATAAAATAGTAACTAAATGACATAATGTAAGATAAAAACTGTTTGTAAGAGAGGGTAAAAAACTGGAAGACGAGCCATAATATTTTTAGTGTAATCAGAATCTAAAAATTTTGCTTCAAATATATGATTATTAATGTAAAAATTTTTCTCTTATTGGAGCACATTGTGCATACTTTTTGGGTTCTGTCTTGATTTGTGCTGTCTTTCAGTTGCTTGACACTATTCACTGTTTGAGAAAATTATAATTAAAACCAGTTATAAGAATGCCTATTTTCCATTATGGTTGTGTTCTATTCTAGCAGTATCTGTTGTTTTACTCAACTGACTTTGCTTTCCTGTCTTTGTTCTACAGTTTTCATTTGTGGGCCTTCCTGGCAGATTTAAAAAGTGTTTCAAATATGAGCTGTATTTAAGATCCAGCCCAACACACAGTTTTACTCTTTTTAGGATGATTTCATTATATACCCCTACACCAAATAAAGTTTCACCTTGACTTTGTGACGTGTTTAAGAACTCATGAACACTTTAAATACTTTCTAATGGAAGAGTCACCACTTCCCTTGTGAAGTTCACACCCAACCTGTCCAAATCAGCCCTTTTGCCCCCTCCACCATCTATAGTACAAGTCAAGAAATTTGCAATGTCATACATTATCATTTGGGTTGTAGACAGACAACAAGGATCCTATGTTAACGGAGAGTTCCAAGTAGGAAGCTGTACTGGCAGAACTTGAGACTCAACTGTCGTTAACACTTCTGTTAGTCTCCATAAAATATTGATTTCAAATGCCAGATCGTTAACACTTCTGTTAGTCTCCATAAAATATTGATTTCAAATTCCAGATGGCAGAAGTAGTTGGTGGTGTCTTGCAATTTGCTGCATCATGGTCTCCTTGTTCCTCTCAAGATATTACCTTCCAACTGTTGGACAGTTTCTTATGGGATGTACATATGGCACCAGCTGACTTTTGTTCCCTTGTTGCTGTTATCTAAGAGGGACATAACATACCTACAAGGGACTGTCTTGTAACTTGCCCTTGTGACTTCCAAGAATGTGGTGAGATAGAGGTTACTGCATTTACCAGAAAGGAGTGTCTCCCGAGCTCATTTTCAGTCCTTCAGACCAGTGTGATAGCCCAGCAGTTGTTGGCTTTCGGTCTGTTGCCATATTCAGTTTCTTCTGAACAAATTGCATCATTCATTGTAAAATAAGGTAATTGGATAGATTTAAAAAATCTAGTCACCAAGCAGCAGCAGAAGACACACATATTACTGAGCGAGGTAGCACAGTGGTTAGCACACTGGACTTGCATTCGGGAGGACGACCGCTCAAACCCATGTCCGGCCATCCTGATTTAGGTTTTCCATGATTTCCCTAAACTGCTTCAGGCAAATGCCAGGATGGTTCCTGTGAAAGGGCATGGCCAACTTCTTTCTCTATCCTTTCTTAATCCTGTGGGACTGATGACCTCGCTGTTTGGTCTCCTCCCACAAATCAACCAACCAACACACACGTAAAAGATTGTAATAAGGCAGGCTTTCAAAGCCTGTGGCTCCTTCTTCTGGCAGAAGGGTTGAAGGGGAAGGAAGAGCAGTGAAAGAAAAGGATGGAGAGGTCTAAGAAAAGGGGTAGATTTCGAGGAAGTCACCCAAACTTGTGGGTCAGGGGAGACTTACGAGACTCTTCTTTCCCTCTCATCCCATCTGGTATGTGTGTGTGTTCTGCGACTGCTTGGTGAGTAGATTTTTTAATCTATCCAATTACCTTATTTTGTCAAAAATTGATTGTTTTTGTTGTTATATTAGACCATTCATTGTAAGTCATACGAAAAAAATATATTTCCATAACCATTTGCTGCACTTGCATTCAGCTGACAACTGGTTTCCTGATAAGTCTGAGCTGTATGTCATGGAAGTGTTAACTGCATTATCACACCTATTATATGTTTTTTATATCATAAAACAGCCATTTTCATTCCCTTGTGGATACAGCCCATATCAAATGCATAAAACCAATAAATAACTGCTAGATCAGCTTCCAACTGCCCACATACTTAAAGCACCCTCTTGTACAAGTTCATAGCTGCTGTACATACAGAATCTATACATCAAAAGAAAGGAGCCTGTTTTAAGTTGGTGTTACATTAATTTATGAAAACAGTAGCTCAGAGTGGTTTCTGCAGTATCTGGCTGATGCAAGTAGCAGCGGCCTCCTAGATAAATGGGTTAACCTATACTAAGCTAAAAACTTAAGTCATTGACTGGCTGCTGCTTGTACGAGATACTAATAAGCATTCTTTTAAAGTTTCTATGGATCTAGTACAGCAGCTAGCTACTGCATGAATTAAATATTTTGATACTGTCAAATGTTTACAGAATGCTTTAGGTGTGTGTTCCTCTAAAATACAATAGCTTTCATTAAAACTTCTAAATACCTCTCCTGTGTTATTTGAAGTTGACACAAATTTGCTCTTTCAATATAACTCAGCTCTAGAACTGAAGTAAAAGATCGTGGCACAGCAAACAGGCCTTAGTCCTAGCTGCTGTCAAAGTGGGACAAGTCAGCTCATATGCTCTCCTATCCATTCAAAAATCATCTTTTCCACAAGGAACTCATAAAAATTGATGAAAATGAAATTGAAAAAGTAGCACACAACAGTTTTGGAGTGTGGGGTTGATAGTACACTTCACTCAGACCACCACCATAGACTGCTAAAAAAGCTGTAGAGTCCCTGCATGAGGAAAACGATTTTCCTTTGTGGGCTATTGTTTTATTTTGGAACCAGAATTCTCAGGCAAGATATATTACCAAGAAATGTGGGATCAGCAAGACAAGTGTTACTTGCATCTTGCATCAACATAAATTATCTTTCACTAGATCAGGCACTCAGAGTGCATGATTTTAGACATTTTATAGAATGTTATGGTTTGCTTTGCATTGCCTGGCTGACTACACTGTGTTTCTCCAAGGTGTGCTCTTTACTGATGAAGCAGCATTTATGAACAGTGGTAATGTATGTTTACGTAACATGCACTAGCAAGTGTCTAAAAACCATACTGGCATTGTCGGGTATAACACTAATGAATGTGGAGTTTATAATAATGCAGCATCATAGGAAACTATATTGTGAGATCTTACTTTATATGAGGGGTGTTAAATGGGCACACAGATGTACACTTTCTGACGAACATTCTACCTGTTCTTCTAGAAGAGGTACTACTGGATAAGCAAGGATGTATGTGGTTCCAACACGATGGCTGCCCAGCTCACTCTTGCCATGTTGCAATGCAAATACTGAATGAGAAGTTTCCTGACTATTGGTGAAGACAGAATGCTGCAGTACAATGGCTGACCAGGTCCCCTGCTTTGACTCTCCTTGATTTCTTTCTTTGGGGAGCTATGAAAGATGCAGTGTACCTTGAAGCCCAAACTGTGCCAGATGATAAGCGCTGTTGACTTGCAACAACATGTTATCCATTGTACTTTCATCTGTTCATCTCTCTCTCTCTCTCTCTCTCTCTCTCTCTCTCTCTCTCTCAAATGGCAATTGCAAATGTGCCGTGCAGTCAATAGTGAATCAGTTTGAGCACATGCTTAAGTAAAGGGTAAAATTACATTTTGTGAAGAAAAGTATTTACTTTATGGGCAACATGTCTTCAGTCTTTCTCAGTAAAATATTGAGTTTAAATAAACTGTATTCCATCTAATTACAGTTTTGAGTAGAACCTATAGACAAACTGTCTGACAGCTGGTGTTTCACCTTTAAGAAGCAGTCACGTGTCTCCAGGAAAAGACAGGCCATGTATTATTATTTATTGTTATTTTATTTCAAATCTGACAAGGCAAGTGTGCATACTTGTCATCACCAATTTCGTCCAAATTAATGGTATACGCTCGTCTTCGCCAAAAATGAAAGTGACAGAAGTGAGAGCTCCAAATGGCCAAATGTTTGGAGAAAATAGCATTTTTGGCATAGGTTGGGTGAGGCAGAAGCCATTTAAGTTAGCAGAGTCTCCAGGCAGTGATTGGCAAAGTGGAGGTAGTACAGAATGGTAATCTGAAGTTCGTGGGATCAAGACCGTATGCAGAAACTTTTTTTCCTTCAATTTTTACATTACTTACACTGCAAATAAATTTAGATAATTCTCAATATATTTTATTTGTTAATATTATTATAAAAGGCATGAAAAGAGAAATTTGAAATTGCAAATAAATTTTGAGGAAGGGATTTTAAGGCATACACAAGAACTTTTTATATAAAATTAGATACTTTCATTTTTTTACAGTTCATCCTAGGGTAATATTCGTCATAAAAATAGGGAAAGTAGTCACTTTCTTGTCATCTAGCACACATTATGATGTCGCAGCTTTACAATTTTGTGATTTTTTTTTTTTAAATTCTAATCAAAAAAAAATTAGTTTACGGTCATAGAATGCTTTCTTTGTCGCACAGTGTGGCAGTAAACCATGCATAATGTATCATTTTGTCAAAAGTTATGTCAATAGCTTGTAATGTATTTTTATGCAGTCTTTTCTAAATGCATGGCCATCTGGTGTTCCCACTTCTATAACTTTCATTTATGGCTGAGATCTGGATATGCCATAAATCTGGACAAAATCGGTGATGACAAGTAGGCATGGTCCCATTTTAAGAAGGTTAATTCAGTTGACTTTTTTTAAAATAGGGCTGTTTATTAATATGAACGACCAGTGTTTCTGGGAAACGTACACATATTTTAAATAGTTTTCCTACACCCCATCTGATACAATAGAACGTAGTGTATGCTGCGATTCCACATACAAAAATCATAGTTGACCATGTATATATGTTGTATAGAAATTGAAGTTTTATCTTAGTAGTGTGGACGTACCTTAGAGCATATGGCAGTATGTTGCATGAGAGTTCTGCTTGGTGGTGTTTACACTGCAGTACCGGCTCTGGCCAGATTGCTTTCCGATTTTAGTATATTTCTCAGATTCTTTTGCAAAAGGTTTCAGCATCAGTATTACCAAGTGTGATGTCACTGCAGTTGTCTTTCCAAAGAGCTATTGAATGTGGTTGTGAAAAATATATGATTCAATTAAAAATCAGTGCTAGGTCAGCACTAGTATGGTAAATGTCCAGTTTCATGAAGAACCAACCATACTGATATGTAGGCTATTATTATGATGGGGTCACCACTCCTAAAGGCTTTAAAGCTACTGCCACTCTCATCTGAGGAAGAATGCATGTACCCCTCTGTCTCACATCTAGTGTAATAGCATGATCAAATGCGACTTCATTTTTCAAAATGTTTGTGCATCTTGAATGTGAGATAGGATGTTGCAACCAGTCTGTATTTACCTTCGTGGATGTGAAAAACTGCATAAAAACAACATCCAGACTGGCCAGCACAGTGGTCCCTTCGTTAATTCGTGAGATGGATTCGATTCAGGATTGGCACAGCTCCCCATGGCCTGGGAGTTGTTGCCTTTATGCGTGTGGCTATCTGGACAGGTGCCAGTTACTTTCTCTTATGATATGATGTAGTATCTTCCATTTTAATGATTTTTATTCCTGTCTCCAATTATGTTGCTTACTTCATAATCAGTTTCCATTTCCTATGCCTTTTTGTCACTATACCACTGTTAAACTTTACTTTTCTATGCTCCCCGTATTTATTATTGGTTTACTTGGTGCAAATTCTATAAAAAAGATGCTCTCATCTCAGACAAGTTTTGCCCCTTCTGTAGTTTCTATTTGTTCTGTGTTCAACTTGCTTCACAGTACTAGCCCATATTTTGACTTGCCACAATGGTTTCTACAACAAAGGTGTGGCTTATTTCTTTCCCCACTCTTGTTTAGCAGAACAAGTGCTTCATCTTTAGTAACCTTGATGTTGATGGAACGTTAAACTGGTAGGCTTCTTGCTTCTTAATATTTTTCTCGTGCATTTCAAAATCATGAAAGCCATCAAGGTTCCTCTTGATTCTCTATCCTTGCTTGCAGCAACATATATTATAATTCTGTCCAGTGAATCATTAGTGGTTGTTTGTTTTGGAAATATGTGAACACAAGAAGGTTTGGAAGGTTGTTGAGTGATACTGGAGGGGAATAGGATGACCAGTGGGCTGTCATTAACAGTGATTGATGACTGTTTAGGGGTGAGAGGAAATTTCAGTTGCACTAGAATTAGTGAAAGTGAATAAAAGATGCAGGTACAAAACAAGCATGTAAGTCACAGCGCAACATATACTGCGTCACAAGGTACTACAGACTACTCGTACAAGCAGATTATCTGTGTCTGTTCTTATATACAATATATGTTTGTTATACCAAAATTGAAACCCTTTCAGTTTTTGTAGATGCACTCAGATGTGATTGTTGCATTCACGGTGGGTCTCCATTTGATTAGTCATTAGTGATGTTAATGACCGAGTGATCGCTGGAGTAGGTTGGATAGCTGGGCCATTTACCTATGTAAGAATTGTGTGTCAGGAAAGATAATGTGAGGACAGTGTAGCATACGACAATAATCACTGATAGAGGGCTAGATTTTGTACTACTCTTTTAATACATTAGTGCTCTGTGCTAACCTGTTATCATTACTACTAATTCAGCTGTCGTCGTATTTTGTATAAATCTTTGTGACTCAAGACAACTTGCAACAGTGCTTAAACGTAACTCTTTGATAGAATGAATAAACTTTCTGGACTCATAAACAAACTGCTGTTATTTGTTTTGTGATCACTTGAGACTTTCAGAGCCCTTTCTTGAGATATTGGCTGGTGGTGTTTATTTCAGGTTGTGACATTCTCAAAGAACTATCCTCTTTTTCTCATAGTGGGTGTTGAAGTTGAGTTTGCATGTGAAGGTTATGTGTACTTATGGTGGAATTGCCCGAGGACTTCTCTGTGCTCATTGCTGGCATGTCTTCTCACTTGCTACCTGCAATTGTTGCTCTCCATGAGATAGTTGTCTATAATTCAGTTGAAACCTCTTATAACAACATTGAAGGGACCAACAGTTTATGGTCGTTATAGCTGATAGTCACACAAACTGGGCTATTATTTTGTTTATTAAAAAAAATTTGGTATCTGTAAATTTTAGACCACCATAGAGTTAAAACTTCAAAAGGTAACAGAAATTCAGTACACTTACTGTATTTACAATACAGTAATTGTGGAGAGGGACTGAAGAGGAATTTTTCTTAGGTTTATGAATTACATAAAGCAGTGATATGCAAGCAAAATGAAAAAAAAATCTGTAATAAGTGAAGAAATGAGTGGCAACAGAGTAAGTCATTCAGTAATGGCAAACATGGTCTAGGATAATGAGAGAAAGAAAAAGTTGAGCATATTTAAATCTTATTGTAATTGCTGTGTAGTATGTCTTGAATGACACAACTTCATTCCAGGTACCAGATTGCAAAAATTATTCAGCAGTACCAAAATGAAAAGACAGTATCCTGCACTTAAATTACATGAATACTTACACTTTCTATGATGTTTCTCTTTAAAATGTGCTACAAATGTAAGGTTCTGCACCAAACACATTGAATATATCCAACACATATAACCACAAAACATCAGTAACAAATACACTATTATTCCACTTCTATACTTATGTCTATAAGTAACACATATTGGAATTTAATTTTTGAGTTTTCTACAGTCACAGCAAAGACATGTTGTTTAGTTTTTTTAACCACTTGTTTTAATTTTAAAATGCAATACAGTGACACATACTACAGTATACTGTCCTACTTAAGGTAATCAGTTATCTTTGTTTACTTTTTGCATTTACGAGTAAGATGTGCATACACATTTTGCATTTGATGATGCATTCATTTTAATGCCTCATTATTGTTATTTGTACTAAACTCTCTTTCTTTAAGTGGTGGCACAACAAACTGTTCTTCTTGTTAATAATTATGTTTGGCAATACTCTTGGCTTTGGATGTCAGTTAAAATTTCCTCTTCACATGATAAGATTGTTGTCTATCTGGATGAGATCCTATATTTCACAAATTGTAAAAATGAACATAATTCTTGCTCTAATCCCACCAGAGGTATGTCATCCTCACCTTCATCATCAGCACCATCAGCTGTTGCTGTTAAAGAATCACCTTCACCAATGATTGGTGATAAAAAAATCTTTGAATTCTGCATGTTTAAACACTTGGCAACTGCCTTTCAGTGACACTTTCCAATGCTTTTACCATTGCCTCAAGAACAATGAAAACTGTTTTCTTTTTCTTTTTTTTTCTTTTTTGTATCAATTTCCTGTACTACGTTTTCAGAGATTATATAAATTGCTAATTCATAGGTTGTGGAACTGAAGTGGCATTTGGAGATAAAAACACAAACTTCATGCACAGCACGTTGTTGACTACTTGTCGAGCAAGGCAATTGTTGACCAGAAGAATAATTTTTCATTTCTTTGATTTCAGCTGGGAGTCCCAGTTATGTAATCACTTTTCAAAAATGTCAGCTGTCATGCAATATTTTGCATTGTTTCCATACACTACCGATAGGGAGTGAATTTTTTCAAAAGTCTAGGTTTACTCAATTTTCCGATCCTCAAAAGTTTTTCTTTACATGCTCCTGTTATATCCACAGCAACCATAATTGTAATTCTTGTCTTATACATTTTTCCCCTTCCAAACACTCTTCATCTTTAAATTTCCATGTCTTATACAGGGTAATGTTGTAAAACAAGCCATTTTCATCTGCACTGAATATATCATTTAGCTTGTAACCTTCACACAAAGTAGGTCACTTCTTAGATAACCACTTGTCTGTTATGCCATCAGGTACACTGGAAACTTCACAAATTTTCCCAGCAATAATATCATGGTGTATCCGAGATGAAACACAATTGAAGTTTGGATTTCACAACAGACGCACAAATTTGTTGGCATTCGCTTCAAGAATAGGTCCATTGATTGGCACATTTTTTTATCTTTGCTGCTTAAACAACTTAAACGGAGCCTCTTCAATACCTTTGTGCTCAGATGATCTCACGTACTTGATTTTTAAAGAACTGTGTTCAAAAGTAGTCTGTCTTTTCTCTATGTCCTTCCAGATTGCAGAAATCTTTGAGTGTGAGACAGCCAATTCCTTTGCGATCCTAACTTGTGTTTCAATATTTTCTAATTTTCGTATTACGTCTGACTCTTCTTCAATACTAAATACATTCCTCTGTTTTGTGGCATCTTTAAAGGGATTCTTGCATTGACTGTTTAGCACACATACTGATTTGAAACCAACAGTCTACAGAAAACAAGAGTTTGAAAATAACTGTTACATTATTGTTAGTAATCACCAAAAACATAACAAATGAAAATGAACATTGGACATTATGGCTGATATATCTCTCCAAAAATGTAATAAAACTACATCATATTTTATCACAATAAGCAATGTTGTGCTAAGTGATTTTTAAATGTAGAATTTATATAGGTTTTAGACAGGATCATTAGATTATGCTGTTATAGTTAATACATTCTTAAAAACGATGTCAGTATAAGTGGTATTGACTGTATGCTTATGGAACTTGCTCTTCCTTGTTGAAGTTGTTGTCACGTTTGTAGATCTAGATGGCTTCTCGGAGCAAATTTATAGAGTAATTCCTTTCCATGGGTAGAACTTGAGTTATACTGAATATTTGACAGTGGTACGCATCGCTTTATATGCACTAAGTGATGGCCTATTTTTCTTTTTGCACCAGCCAGCAATTTCATTTATGTTCCATGATCCTGGTGTTAACAGGTCGGCCTGTCATTGGTTTGCAGGGAGTTGGAATCAGGTGGGGTTTCCCTCACCTCAGATGAGCCTCGGGAGGCCCTTTATCTTCTCTGTCCTACATACCTGCCCAACTCCTGTACATCTAGTTGTCCTTCAATTACTTCTATTTCCAGATGGACTACCTCTTGACTGAGTGTGTGATGACCTCACTGTTTAGTGCTTTAGCCCCCAACCACCCAACCAAGTTTGTGATGTGATTCACATATACACATCCTCTCTCTCTCTCTCTCTCTCTCTCTCTCTCTCTCTCTCTCTCTCCTGTTCAGATTACATCAATACAGATGAGTGTTCACATTCATAAATATGGACTTCACAGTCATGTGGCATTGTATACGGGCACATTGATTTGTCTTGCTGCTAAAAACTTCATATTTCAAGAATATCAGCTAGTACTAATTATTGCCAACAGGGAGCACGACTGAGCAGCGGTGAGCATTCAACTGTCCTTAAGAGGTCGTCAGGACCAAAGCCAGGCTACAGCAGCAACTCTTGCAGTGGCAGAGATTCCTCACTTTCAGCACTGGATCAACGAGCAGGAATGGGAAGCAGTAAATTTGGCCACAGCAGTGGGCAAATAAAACGCACTTCATCACTGTCAAGCTCGGTATCAGGGTCCGGGGTTTCCGGAACACAATCAAAAAAACACAAATTGGCAACACTGAGGGATATAACTATTACTGAAGCAGGAAAATATTCAACATTAAGTGATTTCGCATTTTTTGATAAGGTTAGTTGTGAATATATTATACTAAATTGCCTTTTGCTCTACCATTAAATTCCCTAGTACTTTAAAAATTTGTATTTATTATTGGGAAGGTTTCTTAAATGATGATCATACTCTGTTTAAAATTAGTCACTTGCATTTTTTTGTAGGTGAGAAAAGCTTTGAAAAACACGGAGGCATACGAAAATTTCTTGCGTTGCCTTACACTATTCAACAATGAAATTGTGTCCAGTTCAGAGTTAATTCAACTTGTCACACCATTTCTGGGAAAGTTCCCAGAACTGTTCAAATGGTTTAAGCGGTTTATGGGCCGTAGTGGAAATTTGTACCAGTTGCCTAGTTCATCACATAATAATGCATCAGAAAATTCACACAGCAATGGACATCACCCAGACAGAATGATTGAGTCATTGGAAGAGATAGGTAAGATATTATGATGCTTGCATTTTATTTTAATTATTTTTGTACAGTTTATCACTTGTAGTCAGAGTTTGTCATAGTACTGATAACTTCAGGCTGTGGAATACATTACAGTATCTTCTTTCAGATTATACAACATGCAAAAGACTTGGTGCTAGTTATTGTGCTCTGCCAAAGAATTATAGGCAACCAAAATGCTCTGGAAGGACACCTCTGTGCAAAGAAGTTCTGAATGACACTTGGGTCTCTTTTCCCTCGTGGTCAGAAGATTCAACTTTTGTTACATCAAGGAAGACACAATATGAGGAGTTCATTTACAGATGTGAAGATGAGAGATTTGAGGTGTGTATACTTTGTCACTTTTATTTTATTTTTAATAATTTCCGTTGACTTGATTAGCTTGGATATATAAGTGATACAGTTTTCAGTACAGATCTGTTAAGTTATTTAAATTTTCAAGGCTCACATCTTAGTATGTTCATGTTTCATTCAGGAACAATTAAGCTTTTGAACAATGGGTAACATATTGTTTGATAAAACCTATGCTAACTTAATTGTACACTAATGTTGCTGAATGCAAAGTTTCTGTTGTTCCCTGAACTTAAATTTTTGTAAAACACATAGTACAGAATAGGCAAATATTCATAGTAAACGGTAGTACCTTCATTGAGAAATGACTGTTATTAGTATCTTCATTTTTCTTACTGTTACGTTGAGACTGTGATATCAATGTTATGGTTGGATTAATGACATCTCAACACTGTATGTGTTGGCCACTCTATTTCTTATGACGTAATTTTCATAATCAGAATTGTGGCTAAATAAAAAGCTGGACAAGTACAAGGAGGACTCCCACTCTGAGGGTTCTATACAAACATCATTATTTGTGTAGACAGTTCTTTGTAGGTTTTCATAAGTGAGTTTGCGAGAATGAAAATATTTGCATAAATGGCCGTATCTTTTGATTTCATTGACTTAGATGCTTAAATATGTTACACCACCAACAGATCTTATACCTTAGTATTTAACATAAATTTCAACTTGAGACTTCTCCCCTTTTCTGAGAAACAGGGGCCTTAACAGATGGACAGACAGTCAACAAATGCTAAAAAAATGTGGTATAATTACAGAGTAACAATTTTCAGATTTTTTCCTTTACTTGTACAGCAAAACATTGCTTCTTGCCAAATTTCAGGATTCTAGGTCAATGGGACACAGTCAATAGGTATTAATGAGTAAGTTTTCGTGTATCAGAATATGTGACATAAAATGGCCGTATTTTTGAATTGCACTGACATAGAAGCTTAAATTCTTTACATACCAAGACACCTTAGACTTTGGTATTTGCCATGAATTCCAACTTGATATCTTTTTGTGTCCGTTAGAAAAAGGGGTCTTAACAGATGGACAATAAAGTGATCCTATAAGGTTTCTGTTTCTACTGATCTACAGAAAACATAGTGGAAATTACATTATCGCAGAAGCACAACATCAAAAGGAAAATATGCTAATTTGTTTGAATCTCCAGTCTGCACATATTCTTTGCTGTAAACTTGTGGAGTTGAAGGTGCGTAGCTTGAGAGTACATCATGTGAATTAGATTCACAATGACAGCTTCAGAAATACAGTACAAGGACAAATAGGAATAGAAGTTGTCAAGGGTTTTACATATTTAGAATGTTAGCAAAGAAATCAAACCCTCAGCAATGATTGTTGCCACTAGTAGCTAATATGACTCATGTAATCATCCCATGAAGAGGGTATTGGAGTAAACCAATCTAGTAGCCATGGCTGTATGTGACATTCCTTTTCATTTGTGTCAAAGGTACCAAGCAAGGTCATACAGTGGTGAAAAAGTTGGACATCTATTAAACCTCGAGCGGGTCCACCGACGTATAAAGTGCGTAAACCACTAATGACATTGTTTTGTAGTGTTCAATTGTGCTCTTATAGTTGCAAGCCCAAACCTGTTCCTTCATTATTGCTTCAGTTAGCACAGTGCTACATTGTGCTCTCATACATCCAAGTGAGCAACAGTAATATAAAATAAACAGTAAGCTCGGTGAGAAAAAATTTATGATGCATGCAAGAAAATGACACAGATTCCAAGCTAGTAGTACAATCCCACAGTGAGGCAGTTGACTGGGAGGTAATTAGCAATCAGATAAGTGGTTGGCTGGGATCTGATGCAACTGCACTGTTTAATGCGTTGAGTGCGACTCTAATGTGGGGTAAAACTTGTACGTGACAACAGAGTGATGTAATGAAAGATTATTTTGTTATTGTTTAATTAAACAGTGATTTAGCTCGTATAATGTAAGTTTATTTTACCTTTCTTTTATTTAACTAAGATTAAGCTGTAATTTTGTCCATATATGCTTACCTTGGTAACATATAGACAGGTATTCCTGTAATTTTGTCCATATATGCCTACCTTGGTAACATATAGACAGGTATTCCTTACCCGTGTACAAAGTACACTGCATACCAACTTGTGTTATAAAAAATGGCGCACCCACTCGAGGTTAATTTGGTGTGATGTTAAAATCCTTGTCCACTTGTCCTGCCTTAGGTTCTTGCTAGCTACCGTAAATTTATTCATCCTAAAGTCAGGATGGCTTCTTCAAAACAACTTTTGCTGAAATTCCTGCCCCATACTCAACCAGCATAAGCTTTTTTTCTGTCTAATAATCTATGGAATGTTAAACACCAATGTTGCTTTTTTTTATCAAGAGTGAAATATCCAGAAACTGGCTTGGGGTTAAATTATTTGCCACACACTGTAAACTGCTTGCAGATTATATATACATAGATGTGAATTTCAGGGAAAGTGCTTTAGGAATGGTGCAATAGATCTTGCAAACATAGGATGACAAATAGCTGTAAAGCTCTGGTTGTTTCCATACAGAATGGTATGTGAAAGGAGATGCTGTGACCTTAGTTTAAAAAAAAATGCCGTGGTCAAGCCAGAGTTGGTGTTAACACAACAGTACTTCACCAGGAATGATCCTATCAAAGGAGTTGTGTTTTTTCCTTTTTTTTCTGTTAAGAAATTGGTAATCCAGTCACATACGATAGGACAAGCATTGCTTGAAGTGCAAGTCACTTCGACTGCCAGGAAAAATGGAAGACTTAAAAGTATTTCAATCATGGGCCTTTGGATGTCTAGTGTGACGTGTGCATAAACAACCATCAAACTTGCAGGAATTATGAGAAAAGTATTGTAAACAGGATATGGACAGGAAAAGAACTACTGGGAGAGATTCACATATGTATCAGACAAAACTGCACAGCAGAGAATAAAAGC
The DNA here is from genome assembly GCF_023897955.1 of Schistocerca gregaria. NCBI lineage: Eukaryota > Metazoa > Arthropoda > Insecta > Orthoptera > Acrididae > Schistocerca > Schistocerca gregaria. The sequence continues at coordinate 116,722,844 of NC_064931.1, read as the reverse complement.
ATAATTCATTCAGCACTAACATGTATTGAGTGTGAGTTATGAAATGTGTTGCAGTTTAGTCCTCAGTATAATTTGTATTTGCATACGCTGACAATCCAAAAAAATTTTGAGACTGTAATTAATAAAAAAAATAGAAAATGTTAAGATTGTGGCTTTAATACTCTGTGTGTTCTACACTGTCTCCCCTCACTTGTCTACAACACACAGAACATTCATACGACCATGTGACACTGTCAGAAAAGCCATCACATTGGCTCGAATGTTGGCTATGTCATCAAAACATTGACCCTTCATATGAATTTGTGCATTTCATTGCTCTGCAATAGTTGATAATACCAAGTGTCATCACCTATAACTTTTTTTCCCAGAAAAGTATTGTCTACATCTTGCATTTCAGTCAAATCATGGCAGACATCTGTGCATCATTGTTCTTGTTTGGAAGGCAAGAAATGCAGGAGAAACTTTGCACACACTTTTTCTCTTGTTCAAAATATTCTGGAGAAAGTCTTGAACATTCAACTTGAGAGATGCTGCTCCATTGTGATTTGTGACTTGGGAACACTGATACACTGAGGCCACATGCCCACTGCTTAACACTCCCTGCTCACAACAGCTTGGTTGAATACACGTCTGTCGTTTACAGTTGCTAGTTCAAACTGTGACTGTAGTTGTTATGCTGATATCACTTATACTTCAAGAATAAAAGCAGTCTCAGAATGTTCTGGACAGACGTGGCATAAGATAGGAATAAAGAGGTATTAGATGGTTTGCCATGGATGCCTTCTTCTAATTGCTATCTTATGAATTATTGTAATGACTTAACACATATATTTAACCTCCTATACCTTCTTGAACCACAGCATTACTACCACCGCACACCACAAGGCTAAATGTCACCTGGTGACATTGTGGGCATGTGATACAGTAAGAAAAATACTCAGAGGAGGAGGGGGGGGGGGGGGGGTCAGTTACCTGAATGGTACGGAAATTGGGGGACGGGATATACCTGTACAAACAAATGATTAATTACATTTAAAAAAGAAACTGGGCTATTTATTCAAGAGAAAGAGCTTCACTAATTGAGCAAGTCAATAATGATTTGGTCCACCCTGGTCCTTGTGAAGGCAATTATTTGAATAAGATCTTCCCAGTTTTCTAGCTGTGTCAATTCAAATAGAATTCTCTAACTTTCGATGGCTATCTCCACCATTGTCCTTGAGAGTAAAAACCACTGACTCATAGGGCTGGCAGTGTTTTCTGCTTCTATAGGCACTATTTTAGCTTCTGGCACCAATCAGAGGGGGGCAAAATGACACATGCTTAGAAGATTAGTTTGGTAACTCATAGTAGTTCCAGCCTGCCATGGGACCAAGTGATATCAGTTGGCACAAGGGGCTGGGGCAATGTTTGGAACTACTGCTCCCATGTCCCTACAAGTATCAAGTGCCTGTCTTGTCTTTCGATATACAAAGCCCACCACCACGCCGTACTAAGTGTGTACCCTTTTTCTCTATTAAAATTGTTGCTGTTCATTCTTATCTCAGCCACCTCCTTTATAACTAGAATTCCAAAATGTTGGCTCGTGAGCCAAGACTCTCATCTTTTCAATCTGTACTTTGTGTCTGTTTTCCAGGCAATTCTCAGCTATGACTGACTTGTCGAGCTCCTATTATTTACTCTGTCGCTTGAGTTCGGTACCGTGCTCTGCAACTGTGTGAATTATTTGTTCTATATAGATGTTGCTGCATTTGCAAGAGACACCACACACACTGGGCACATGAAGAGCTATAGCGTTTTAACAGGGTGCAGAATCTCATATTTTGGGGGCAGGCCCAAACACTGGTCTCAGTCCATGTCACTGCAGCACACATCATAACTTGCTGCTAATTGCCGCACCATATGGCAGGAAAACAATCGGCTTGAGCTCTTCTACCAGTCTCTGTGAACATGTCTCTGAAATGCTTCAATTCAGAGTGTAGGTGGATGTCATCAGAAATAATATTTGGTCTGTGTACCAGCAAAAGAAGGACGCCTTTTGAATTGGCAGAAGTGGCCAAGCCGGCTGCTTTCCTGCCATACTATGCAGCAACGAACAGCAAGTTAGGATGTTTCCTACAGATACATGGATTGAGACCAGTGTTCTGGCTGGTCACTAAGATAAGAGCTACACTGTGCCCTGTTAAAGACAGCGTGACTCTTCACATTACCAGTGTGTGTGGTGTCCCTTGCAAATGCAGCAGCATCTATATAGGTTAAACAATAAGCACAGTTGTGGAGCTCTGTATCAAACACAAGCAACATATTAAACAAAGGGAGCTTGACAGGTCAGCCATAACTGAGCACTTACAGGAAAATGGACACAAAATACAGTTTGAAAAGACAAGAGTCTTGGCTCATTTATCAACGTTTTTGGATTCTGTAATAAAGGAGATGGCTGAGATTATAATAAACAGCAATAATTTTAACAGAGGCCAGAGGTACATGCTTAGTTAGGGCGTCAGGACGTCAGAGTGGCCCTTGGATATTGAATGGGAGTAAAGACAGATGCTTGTGCTTGTAGGAAGGCAGGAACACCAGTTTGAAATGTGGTGCTGGGCCCTTGCGCCACTTGACACCAGTCGGTCACGCAGAGGGCCAGAGCTGCTATGTACTACCAAACTCACCTTCTGTGCTTGCGTTTTTTTGGACCTCTCTTACTGGTGCCCAGATGCTGCAATCGTGCCTCTATAAGAGGAAAACAGTGCCAGCCCCGACAGTCAGTAGTTTTTACTCCCAAGGTGATGGTGGAGATAGCCATTGAAAGCTCAGTATTTGATTTGAATTGACATGGTTTGAAAATCGAGAAGAATTTATTCAGACATGCCATAGTGAAAGATTCTGAGGAAGCAGTTATTGAGCTTGACATTGATTGATATATTCGTTCAATGTCTTCCTGAAGGATATAGTGAGAAATTCCGTCCAGTTCGCGTGTTGGACCATCAAAACCACAAGATGGCTTGTGGCCCTGCCCGTAATGCTCTAAACCTTTTCAATTGAGAAGAGATCTGTTGACCTTGCTGGCCAAGGTAGGGTTTTGTAAACATGAAGACAAGTGGTAGAAACTCTCTCCATGTGCGTTGACAGGTTTTTTTATTCACATAGTCCTGCACAGTTTGTGGTACCATGTGTACAAAAATGGCAATGTTTGCACTAATAGCTGCTGGGGAGGGTTGAGAGCAGCTGTCTAATGTCCTCTTTTAACATGCTAGCTGTATGAGAAATATGTTCTTTTGCTGTCCTGCCCTGCACAAGGAAAGGCTCAAAAGAAATAAGTTGAAGAAGAAATTAACAGAAGCTAAGTCACATTTTTGTCAGAATGCCAGTTGCTATTGCCAGAGAAGAGGCATTGATGTTCCAACTGACTCATTTGGTGAAACCAGTACTAATTTCCTTGCCTTATCCACTAGCACAGTATTGGGTATTCCTATTGCCGACGGTCCGTACTATGACTGCTCACGCACAATGAGACCTTAAAGGTGTTCATACTATCGTGTAATACTAAACAGAATTTATTGATCAGTTGATAAAATACATATAGGGTCTATCCTCATTTGTTGCACCATAGGTGGAGCTAGGTTAAAGTTGCATATTGTAGATGCATTGGGTGAGTTTTGTAGTGAGGTATGCATCATTTACGAGTTGGGTAAAATATTAATTGTAGAGGTGTCGCATGTCTTGACAGATGTAGTGTGGATGTTAAGTTAAGGATTACTAGGATTTTACTCTGTATGACTCTCATTTCAAGACTGACATAAGAAAATCACTCTCTTTGTGTAGAAGTTAGTTAATGAATTCCAGTCATGGATAGTGCAATATTTAAATATGAACTCTTCTGTTTTGTTGTGCTTTGGTTCCAATGGTTCTCAATTGAGCTGAAGTAATATGAGTAATCTTTTGATGCAATAGATAACTGGAAATGAAAGCAATTACATGAGTGGTATCATAACTGTTGGTGTACCTATACCCAAACATAAATCCCTGCCACAAAGTTGTGGGTGGAATGGACGGGAGCATTTAATATTGAAAGTAGCTAAGCTACATAAATACAAAAACTGTCATTTATTGGTGAACTTGGTTTGAATCAGAATTTGAGAGAGTATCTTTAAAATTAGATAGATATCAACTACAGAGATCACACCATAAGTTTTCGAAAAGCTTATTTCCTTATTGATGATTAAATATGCAGTTTCTGTCTTAGTAGTGTTCTACTTGAGTGCCGCTTTACTTTACTTTCCTTGACTTTCCTCTACACATTACTGGCTGCTTTCAAACATTTGATTCCTGTGCCTGCATTATTTCTGTTTTGATATTTGTATTTACTCTTTGTTTTCTTCTTCCATTTTCTCTGTAGATCTTTCTTTTCTAATCAGTTATCTGTCCATTGCTGTCATCTAATTTTTTATGATCTGAAGTTTGAATTTAATGATGTTGGGTACGCTATGATCATTTATGAGCTGTGTCATGTACTTTCACTTTTTTTTCACACACAGCTGCTTCCTGCTGCCACTCTTCTCTGCTACCAGTAAAATAAACATTGGTTTTGAAAGTTTGAGATTTAAAATGTTAAATATTTTTTCTTTGTTACCCTTGTCACAATTGTCCGTTAGGGTTTTGACTATTGGCATTTATCCAGTGTTTACAATTATATTATATTTTCAATGCTTATATTTTACTTTTATGCCTTTATTAACCAGGAATTATCGAACCCTTAAACATAATGCATTGATATTTTAATAAGATATAACACTTGCATTGGAGTCTATTGCATTTATGCTCCACATAGTGTCATTTGTTTTATGATTCAACTTCATTTATTTTCCATCATATGTATAGGAATATAAAAAATGCTATTCGTCTTAATCTTAATACATTAATTCATTTGCAACTTTATCTTATTTATTTCAGCTGGATCTTGTGATAGAAACAAACACTGCAACAATTAGAGTCTTGGAAGGAGTAAATAAAAAAATGTCACGGATGTCACATGAAGAATTAGTAAGATTCAAATTGGATGACTGCTTGGGAGGATCATCTCCTACTATCCACCTTAGAGCTGTTCGCAGGTATTTCTTTTTTTATTGTACATAAGATGCTACTACACTATTAAAGTTCTTGATTTTTTTTGTGTCACAAATCTTAAAATATATGTTTGTTAAAATGGCTTTAATGCCAAAACTAGACATGATACAAATATGTGAATGCTACCAGCCACTGCTGCAACTGTCTCCTACCAATCACCATTTAGATCTTTTTCATAATTGTACACTTTTGTCCACAGCAATGCTATCAGTGTTTTTATGTAATTTCTGGAATCATAAATGTAGACCACATTTCTCAATGTCAGTCACATGAGTGAATTCGATAACTCATTTAATTCGTCTCGTCAACACAGAGTTTGTGTTACTTGGTTTCTGTGTGGGAACTAGTTAAAAGTGGTGCCCACGAGGTTCAATCTTAGGGCCCTCAATTTCTCCTCTGTTTCTTAATAACCTTTCACAAGTAACATTACCAGCTGCTTAATTTCTTTTGTTTGTTGGTGATACTAACACTGCAGTACTTAGGAAGTCAAGTATAGTTTTTGAAGGAGCTCTTAATGAAACCTCTGTGCACACTAATAAAGAATTTCTAATTTATTGTGATTAAGCTTCTAACAAGCTAATTATATGTAGTTCAAAAATGGCAACAAGTTCTCCCCAACATATGGATAATATATTAGGACATGTAAATATAAGTGTGTCTAAGGAATTATCACTTGATTATAAATTCAGTTTGAAGGAGCATATCATAGAACTTCCAAAACAACTAAGCAAAATAGCTCCCTTGCAAATGTTGTCAGATCTAAGTAAAAATAATAAAAAAAGGTTACAAACTTTCCTTGCATTCATTCCAGGATGTCATCCATGTCTAGAAGTATGTGATAGAAATCATTTGCAGTGTGACTGCTAAAGTGTCAATCAGAACCCATTGCTCAGGAACACACATTTTCAAAAACTCATTGAAAACCATGAAATGTTTTGTTGCTAATTATGTTAAGTTTAGGAGAAGGCTAATGAATTTTTTACAATGGGCAATTCCTTCTACTCCAGCTATGTAATTCATAGCAGAACCAGTTAATGTACACTGATCGGCCAGAACATTATGACCACTGACCTACTATCGATATAAACCCATCCAGGCAATAGCAGTGTCACCTGGCGAGGAATGACTGCTAGTCAGACACACACACGATGCATGTAGTATCAGTAAGTGTGATGTCCATGTGTAGAATGGAGAAGATGCAAGTTCTACCTGAGTTTGACTGAGAGCACACTGTGATGACCCAGAGGCTCAGCACGAGCATTTCGGAAACTTTATGACTTGTCAGGTGTTTAGGGAGTTCTGTAATGAGTGTCTTCAGCACTACCAAGGTGAAAAGATGTCTATTTGTCATATGGTTGTGTGGCCACCTCTCATTACAGGTATCGGATGTTGTAGGCTGGGCAGACTGGTAAAACAGGACAAGTGGTGAGCTGTGGGGTAACTAACATCAGGCTTTATTGCTGGGCAAAGTACAATGTGCCTGAACACACAGTGCACTGAACAATCCTAACGATGTGCCTGTGCAACCGACGACCCATGTGTTTGACAATGTTAACACCATGACATTGGGAACTACGACTGAGAGGGTGCACGTGTGTATCAGCACTCTACATTGGCGCAGTGGCAGAGCATTGCATGGTCTGATGAATCTCAATACCTTCTTCATCATGCCAAAGGGAGGACGCAAATTTGCCAGCTTTCAGGGAGGGGAACAGCTCCTTGACGTCCATACTGCAGGATGGAGACAAGGTGGCGGCAGTTCCATTATGATCTACTGAACATTTACATGGGCTTTCGTGGGTCCACTGGAGCTTGTGAAAGGCACCGTGACAGCCAAGGAACATCGCACACTGGTTGCAGATCACAAACACCTCTTCTTGACGATCATGTTTCATGCTAAAGGTGGACGTACCAGCTATTAGGTAGGTGGTGATAATATTCTGGCTGGTCATTGTATATATTATTAACAGTATCACATAATGTGAGCTCTGAGTAATATTTGACTGCTACACCCTTCTGTGCAGTAATATAATCTGTGTAAGCAATTATTGTTAACTGTCACCTCGTCCCTGCTCCTGCTTTTCTTATCTTATGAATGGATTTACATGTTTGTGACAACTTTCTACAATAATTTGTGCTCCCTGCCGCCGTTCGATAAGCAGCTGCTGCAGCAAGTCGTATAACCCTAGCTTACTTATTTGTTAGATAGTTTAATTAATTTCTTTGCGTGTTTTTGGGTACTTGCATTGTTTAATTCATATATTTCGGGCGTATTATAGTATTTGACAGTTGTAGCATCGCGCTTTAGTGTTTACTTCGTAGATTCTTATTTAAATTGCGTGTGAGTTTCGTATAGGAGGTGCAATTTCGAGTTTTAGTTACTGTAATCGTAAATTCAGCAGATTGTAGCGCAGTCGTTAGGCATTTGTACAGGTTAGTTGATACATTCTTTGTGTGTTCCGCTTGCGTTATCTAGGCACGGACTCGTGTTTCAGTAACTGTTGTTAAACATCAATTAGAATGGACAGGGACTGCGATTGCTGTGTTCGGATGAGGGCTGACTTGGCATCCCTTCGCTCACAGCTGCAATCGGCGCTGACTTCGGTCGTGCAGCTTGAGGCTGTTGCCAATGGGCACCACTGTGGGGAGCCGGACTCGGGTATCACGGGGATGTCAACCTCATCCCGTCTGTCCCCAGATCGGTCTGCCGCTGTGGTTGCCCCGGTTGCTGCCCGCAGTGGGGCTGAGCCTCGCCTGTGGTTGATTGGGAGGTCGTTCCAAGGCGTGGCAGGCAGCGAAAGGCGTCCCCGGAGGCTGATCAGAAAGCCTCCTCGGTGCGTCTGACAAACCGGTTTCAGGCACTGTCTCTGGCTGAGCCAGATGCAGCTGCCTGCCCTGTTACAGAGGATCATTCTCAGCCTTCAAGGTCCGGGCAATCGCAGAGGGTGGGCTTATTGGTAGTTGGGAGCTCCAATGTTAGGCGCGTAATGGGGCCCCTTAGGGATATGGCGGCTAAGGAGGGGAAGAAATCCAGTGTGCACTCCGTGTGCATTCCGGGAGGAGTCATTCCTGATGTGGAAAGGGTCCTTCCGGATGCCATGAAGAGCACAGGGTGCAGCCAGCTGCAGGTGGTGGCACATGTCGGCACTAATGACGTGTGTCGCTTTGGATCTGAGGAAATTCTCTCTGGATTCCAGCGGCTATCTGATTTGGTGAAGGCTACCGGTCTTGCTTACGAGATGAAGGCAGAGCTCACCATCTGCAGCATCGTTGACAGAACCGACTGCGGACCTTTGGTGCAGAGCCGGGTGGAGGGTCTGAATCAGAGGCTCAGACGGTTTTGCGACCGTATTGGCTGCAGATTCCTTGACTTGCGCCATAGGGTAGTGGGGTTTCGGGTTCCGCTGAATAGGTCAGGAGTTCACTACACTCAGCTGGCGGCTACACGGGTAGCGGAGGCTGTGTGGCATGGACTGGGCGGTTTTTTAGGTTAGAAGGCCTCGGGAAAGTGCGGGATGGGCTGCAATGTCAAAGGGTGCTTGGCAATTACAGGACGTGCTTGGATCAAGGAACAGTCAGAATTATAGTTGTAAACTGTTGTAGTTGCGCTGGAAAAGTCCCTGAGCTTCAAGCGCTAATAGAAAGCACAGAAGCTGATATCGTTATAGGTACAGAAAGCTGGCTAAAGCCTGAAATAAGTTCTGCAGAAATTTTTACGAAGTCTCAGACGGTGTTCATGAAAGATAGATTAGGCAGAATTGGTGGTGGAGTGTTGGTGTCTGTCAGTAGTGGTTTATCTTGTAGTGAAGTCGAAGTAGATACTCCGTGCGAATTGGTGTGGGTGGAGGTTATACTTAACAGCCGAATTAAGTTAATAATTGGCTCCTTCTACCAACCCCCAGACACCGATGATACAGTTGCGGAACAGTTCAGAGAAAGTTTGAGTCTCGTAACAAATAAATACCCCACTCATACGGTTATAGTTGGTGGGGACTTCAACCTACCCTCGGTATGTTGGCAAAAATACTTGTTCAAAACCGGTGGTAGGCAGAAAACGTCTTCCGAGATTGTCCTAAATGAATTCTCCGAAAATTATTTAGAGCAGTTAGTCCACGAACCCACGCGAATTGTAAATGGTTGCGAAAACACACTTGACCTCTTGGCCACAAACAATCCAGAGCTGATAGAGAGCATCATGACTGATACCGGGATTAGTGATCACAAGGTCATTGTAGCTAGGCTCAATACCATTTCTTCCAAATCCATCAGAAACAAACGCAAAATAATTTTATTTAAAAAAGCGGATAAAGTGCCACTAGAAGCCTTCCTAAAAGACAATTTCCATTCCTTCCGAACTGACTATGCGAATGTAGACGAGATGTGGCTCAAATTCAAAGATATAGTAGCAACAGCAATTGAGAGATTCATACCTCATAAATTGGTAAGAGATGGAACGGATCCCCCCCGTGGTACACAAAAAAGGTCCGAACGCTGTTGCAGAGGCAACGGAAAAAGCATGCGAAGTTCAGAAGAACGCGAAATCCTGAAGATGGGCTAAAATTTACAGACGCGCGAAATTTGGCACGTACTTCGATGCGAGATGCCTTTAATAGGTTCCACAACGAAACATTGTCTCGAAATTTGGTAGAAAATCCGAAGAAATTCTGGTCGTATGTAAAGTACACAAGCGGCAAGACGCAGTCAATACCTTCGCTGCGCAGTGCCGATGGTACTGTTATCGACGACTGTGCCGCTAAAGCGGAGTTATTGAACGCAGTTTTCCGAAATTCCTTCACCAGGGAAGACGAATGGAATATTCCAGAATTTGAAACACGAACATCTGCTAGCATGAGTTTCTTAGAAGTAGATACCTTAGGGGTTGCGAAGCAACTCAAATCGCTTGATACGGGCAAGTCTTCAGGTCCAGATTATATAACGATTAGGTTCCTTTCAGATTACGCTGATACTATAGCTCCCTACTTAGCACTCATATACAACCGCTCGCTCACCGATAGATCTGTACCTACAGATTGGAAAATTGCGCAGGTCGCACCAGTGTTCAAGAAGGGTAGTAGGAGTAATCCATTTAACTACAGACCTATATCATTGACGTCGGTTTGCAGTAGGGTTTTGGAGCATATACTGTATTCAAACATTATGAATCACCTCGAAGGGAACGATCTATTGACACTTAATCAGCATGGCTTCAGAAAACATCGCTCTTGTGCAACGCAGCTAGCTCTTTATTCGCACGAAGTAATGGCCGCTGTCGACAGGGGATCTCAAGTTGATTCCGTATTTCTAGATTTCCGGAAAGCTTTTGACACCGTTCCTCACAAGCGACTTCTAATCAAGCTGCGGAGCTATGGGGTATCGTCTCAGTTGTGCGACTGGATTCGTGATTTCCTGTCAGGAAGGTCGCAGTTCGTAGTAATAGACGGCAAATCATCGAGTAAAACTGAAGTGATATCAGGTGTTCCCCAGGGAAGCGTCCTTGGACCTCTACTGTTCCTGATCTATATAAATGACCTGGGTGACAATCTGAGCAGTTCTCTTAGACTGTTCGCAGATGATGCTGTAATTTACCGTCTAGTAAGGTCATCCGAAGACCAGTATCAGCTGCAAAGCGATTTAGAAGAGATTGCTGTATGGTGTGTCAGGTGGCAGTTGATGCTAAATAACGAAAAGTGTGAGATGATCCACATGAGTTTGAAAAGAAATCCGTTGGAATTCGATTACTCGATAAATAGTACAATTCTCAAGGCTGTCAATTCAACTAACTACCTGGGTGTTAAAATTACGAACAACTTCAGTTGGAAGGACCACATAGATAATATTGTCGGGAAGGCGAGCCAAAGGTTGCGTTTCATTGGCAGGACACTTAGAAGATGCAACAAGTCCACTAAAGAGACAGCTTACACTACACTCGTTCGTCCTCTGTTAGAATATTGCTGCGCGGTGTGGGATCCTTACCAGGTGGGATTGACGGAGGACATCGAGAGGGTGCAAAGAAGGGCAGCTCGTTTTGTATTATCGCGTTATAGGGGAGAGAGTGTGGCAGATATGATACACGAGTTGGGATGGAAGTCATTACAGCATAGACGTTTTTCGTCGCGGCGAGAGCTTTTTACGAAATTTCAGTCACCAACTTTCTCTTCCGAATGCGAAAATATTTTGTTGAGCCCAACCTACATAGGTAGGAATGATCATCAAAATAAAATAAGAGAAATCAGAGCTCGAACAGAAAGGTTTAGGTGTTCGTTTTTCCCACTCGCTGTTCGGGAGTGGAATAGTAGAGAGATAGTATGATTGTGGTTCGATGAACCCTCTGCCAAGCACTTAAATGTGAATTGCAGAGTAGTCATGTAGATGTAGATGTAGATGTAATTGAAAAAAGTTTTAAAATTTTTTACTTAGGCCTATGCCACTTCCTTCAGAACCAATTCATTTAGGAACTGCAGAAGGGATTCCTAAAATTAGTATATTTTATGTACTTCATCAGTTTTCCTGCCTATATTATGAATGAAAAGTTATTGGGCAAATGGCTTGATCATTGTGTCAGATGTGCACAATATTTCAACAACTGAATGAGTTGTCATTATCAGGTGCACTGATCAACTCCTACCAAGAGGCTGTAGCAGCTACTATTTGTATGTGCACATGCTTGTGCAACTTTTTCTATTGTTTATATATTGTGCTTGTCCGATGTGATGTCCCACCATTCGCTCAAGATCTTTTCCTTTATGTTTTATATATTTTTATTTTACTGTCATGTTCCATATGCTTGAGGATCTCCTAATAATAGGTCCGCATAAGAAACAGTACGTTTAATCTAATCTGGCTTTGAATTCCTAAACGTTTGTCATATTTTCTTCTTATTTGTTTCTCTTCAAATACAGTATTTTTTGTTTCTTTTGTTTATCTAAAATAATGTTCCGTCATTTCTTAACAATGTGAGCATTTTATCTTTGATCTTGTTTAGTTGTATTGTACCAATTCCAAAGATTCCAAAGAAAGTTAATGACAAATAAAGAAAGAGAGAATTAGTGTGGATCATAGAATCGTAAACAAAGAAGCATTTGCAAAAAGTTTTGCAGCAGGGGATTGTGAACAAATTCAGTCTTTACAGCAGCAAGTAGCTCACTGAAATGAATTACGTTTATTGTGCTTTGTCTCAGATAAAACAACAAAAATGCAGAGAAAAGGCAGCATAATAACTATTTGAATTGGCACGTTACACAACAAACAAAAATCCCTGTCAAAAACAAGTAAATCCTTTTTTGCTGTATATTGAATGAACTGTACCATAAAGCACTTTTCAAAGTCTGTAGAGTGGTCTCACAATCCATTTTTCGTATGAGTGTTGCCAATTTACTGCCCTCACAATTATTACTACTTTCACAATTATCTAAAGTCAAAATGAGACTGATTCTGCTATTTTAAGTTTGACAAGATCTTTAAAAAATAAAAGTTATTTTTTTCTGCAAAGTGAAACATGACTTTCCATATACTTCTCATTAAGTACAGTATATGGAACACGAAGTACTGTTGGTAGGTGCATTTTAGAAACGATCGGTATAAAACATGTAGATTGTGTTGGATAAATTAATCATTTAGTTTAATTTTTTTACAGGCCATGACAGTCTTTTTTACCTTACTTCTTGCTTATCAGTTACATGTAAGATCATTGTACTACATGTACTTTTCTATTATTGTTTAAAGGTTATATGGTGATAAGGCACCAGATATTATTGAGGGTTTGAAAAAGAATCCAACTGTAGCTGTTCCAGTAGTACTTAGAAGACTCAAATCTAAAGAAGAAGAATGGAGAGAAGCTCAAAAAGTGAGTAGAGGTTATGTAGTTACTTAGTAATAACTGCTTGTGGTGCATCTGAAAGCAGCTACCTCCTTCTTCCAAATATTTCTTTCTTTGATGGAATTATGAGTATTTAGGCAATGACTCTCCTGTAGTAGAGCTGTAGTCTCTAGTCAACATAAGCAAATGACGTGGCAGATGAATTCCCACTTGAAAGGCACAGACACTTAGGGCATTGTATAATTCCACATGGTAGATAAACGATGTTACAGAGTAGAAGATAAATCAAACAATCTTTTGTTGGGTTGGTTGGAAGAAACTCCAGAATATGTTGTGAATCGGATTGAGTTTCTGTGGAAATATATGGAATACACAGAGTTTTCTTAATTGTATATTCTGGTTCCAAAACTCGGGTTGTGAATCTTATAGCACACAATACAAATGCATGAAGAACAGTTAACTTGTTTATTGAGCCAAAGCCTAGATGCCACAGAATACAGTAACAAGGAAGTGACAGCCGAAGGCAGTACAAAGTTAGTAGCGACATTCTATCTCAACATAGCATTGCAGATCCATAGCGTAACCAAGAGTAAAGTCCGAACTCTTTAGTGTATCCATATTTTTGGTATGGCCTGGTATGATGACAGTGAACAGTACGATGAAGGATGATAACACTACAGATAATCTGCCAATATAATTTACCACAGAAAAGTGTCAAATAAGACTGCAATAACCAAAATGATCATCGTTGATCAGAGGTAAGTATAACTAAAGCCCCAAAAAAAAAAATTGGTCAAGTAATCGCTGTAACACGGCTACACATTAGTATTGAGTCTCCAGGAAGATTGCTGGTACCTGCTAGGTGGAGTGGCGTAGCGGAGTGATGAGTGGTGCAGACTCAGTTGAAGCTCCAATGGATGGGAAGCCGTAGGCACCCAGCACAAGTGGCCTAGAACAGAGCTGCAGCTACAACTGCAACTGCAACTGCAACTGCCTGCTGGAAGTTGGTGGAGGTGGCTTAAGTATAACGCAGGCGGAGATTATCCATAGAGTGTTGCTGAGCGTGTGATCCACAGAGGCAAGCTAGTCTCCCCTGATAGCAGCGCCGCCGTTGTTGCAGCATGGGCTGCAATGTACTAGCGAGGCACCTAAACATTCTTCAAAGGAGAAGTACCTGCTGACCACAGGCTGGCAACCTGCATGGTGCAAACTTCATGCCAGAAACTGGAGTGACTGAGTATGCAGGGATCCAGTCCTGCATACTCTACATTGATATTGTGCTCCAAATGTCTTGCTGATGTCCACATTTTTCTTTTGTATGGTGTCAGTGAACATTTACATTTATGGACGTCTTCTTGTTTCTTTGTAACAAAACTATTATTGGTTCTTTACCAATTCATTCCGCACACTTTCTTGCACAGAAGAAACACTGGCTGACATCACAACTTCTTAGGGGCTACTGTCTTCCCTGTCACAAACTTCTGTTTTGCCAATGTTTTACAATGATTTTCTTTTTTGCATATGTTGGATAGATATTTCAGTATCTTGGTAAATAAATGTGGAATGGCTCCTGCTTGTAGAGACTGTCTTCCATTTAAAATTACAAATTTTTACCATTGTGATAAGTGCTTGTACTTGTAAGTTCCTGTGTGACATGTGAATCACATACAAAATAATTTTGATTATAATTTCTGCCTTGTGAGGATTTTTTTGCACCCATTTATAAAAATTTGGAGGTATAAAGACATATTTAACTTCACTTTCTTTTTCCATTTTTTCTTCTTTTTGTCTTATTAAGTACAAGCAACTGAAAGTCATAACACTACTTTCACACTACACCCTTCACTGACACAATGTTCACACATAACACCAAAAACAAAACCACCAAGTAAGTGCAGAAAATGTCAGCAGTTACCGTCCAATAAAAGATCAGTTCTACCAACTTTAGTCTTAAGCTACAGTGCTGCTTGTAGTTCATGGGAATACCACCTGTCCTGTGCTACCTGTGTTAAAGTGCTGCAAGACAGCACACTTCCTCTCTTCTGCTCACTATCTTATTACCAGTAAACTTCAATTAAAATACTAGGATAGTCGATATCTGGCAGAGGTAGTGGGACAACTCTGATCAGTGGCAATGATTTTATTCTCTCTTCCTGAACAGAGTGCAAAAGTTTCAGGTCATTCCCAATCAGGACATTATGCATGTTTCACAGGAGACGTCCTTATCTGACTCGCCTTGAATTACTCGAGCTCAAGCAGGCAGACAAGTGTGAAGTCATAGGAACTCTAAAACGTTTTGTCCTCCTCTGTGCATTATTCAACACCTCTGGACAGAATATACCATTTACCTCCACTTTATACATGAGTGTAAGAGACCCCAAAATGTGTTGACTAAATAATGAAATAGACAACAAAATCATAAGAAGAATATAAGGATAGGTATCACCATGTTTTTCCCAGTCTGCTGCATGTGAAAAACAAGTAGAAGGACTATACATCATACATTATAGGACTATGACATTAAATTAGTGTTATAACTACAATAACAATATCTATATGATATTCTCAATGCAAAATTCTCAACAAAAGCAAAACGAGGATAATGGAATGCACTCGGGGTGATGTTGAGGGTATTAGATTAGGAAATAAGACACTTAAAATAGTAAATGAGTTTTGCTATTTGGGGAGCAAAATAACTGATAATGGTCGAAGTAGAGAGGATATAAAATGTAGACTGGCAATGGCAAGGAAAGTGTTTCTGAAGAAGAGAAATTTGTAAACATTGAGTATAGATTTAAGTGCCAGGAAGTCATTTCTGAAAGTATTTGTATGGAGTGTAGCCATGTATGTAAGTGAAACATGGACGATAAATAGTTTAGACAAGTAGAGAATAGAAGTTTTCGAAATGTGGTGCTACTGAAGAATGCTGAAGATTAGATGGGTAGATCACAACTAATGAGGAGGTGTTGAATAGGATTGGGGAGAAGAGAAGCTTGTGGCACAACTTGACTAGAAGAAGGGATCAGTTGGTAGGACATGTTCTGAGGCATAAAGGGATCACCAATTTAGTATTGGAGGGCAGCGTGGAGGGTAAAAATCGTAGAGGGAGACCAAGAGATGAATACATCAAGCAGATTCAGAAGGATGTAGATTGCAGTAGGTACTGGGAGATGAAGAGGCTTGCACAGGATAGAGTAACATGGAGAGCTGCATCAAACCAGTCTCAGGACTGAGGACCACAACAACAACAACAATGCAAAATAGTATTATAACTTAAAATATACCATTTGATTACTTAGTTAATACTAACAATAACCTTGTAAGTCCAGCAAAGATTCTAGATCTTCAAAACCTGAGCCATATATGCAGGACTGCATAGGATATAATTTAAATCCATGATGGAATGTAACAATATTATGAAAAGGATGGTAGCTACTCACCATATAGTGGAGATACAGAGTCGCAGATAGGCACAACAAAGAGACTGTCTGTCACAAAGTAAGCATTCAGCCAGCAAGGCCTTTGTCGAAAATAGACAAAAAACACACACACACACACACACACACACATACACACGAGTACAGTCTCTGGCAGCTGAAGCCAGACTATGAGCAGCAGCACCAATGCATGGTGGAGGCAAATGGGTAAGGGCAAGGAGGAGGCTGAGGCCCTCTTTCTGCTGCCTTCCGTATAACCTCAGACTGCACCTAGCTGCCCTACCTTCTCTCCACCTCGCCCCTGCATGCTCCCCAGCAGCACTTCACTGTCTTCAGCCCCTACCCTGCGATCCCTCCCTCTCCCTGCCCTACCCTCTGGCTTCAGCTGCCAGAGACTGTGCTCGTGTGTGTGTGCGGTTTTTTTTTTTTTTTTTTTTTTTTTACAAAAGCCTTGTTGGCTGAAAGCTTATCTTGTGACAGTATTTTCATTGTGGCTACCTGTGACTCAGCATCTCCGCTATATAGTGAGTCACAACTACTAACTGTGGGGGTGCAGACTCTGTGTACGAGATGGCATAAAATAGGTGTTCAAAAATCTTCACCTACTATGACGTAATCCGGGTGAAAGATTCTGATTACCGTATTTGTGCTGCAGCAGACAATCTGAAATTTGATACTGAAGTTTTCCAAAGTGCTTTCATGCTGCAGCAGTGAGTGTGTAGAGCATTGAACTGAATTGCGTGATGATTTTCTGAAGAACACATTTTCAACTAAACGAATCTCTCTGGAAATTGTGGTATGAAAATCCTGGAGTGTTGCTGGCGCATCTTTAAAGGGACTGTTCTTCAGATAACCACATAGTAAATAATCACACGGATTGATACTGAATCTGTAAGGGGGTGATTCCACACCGTGTCCAGTGAACACCAAGGTGTGTAGGGCAACTGTCAAATCTCTGGATGTCCCCTGAAGGAAATAAAAGAAATCCGCAATATGGAGTGTATGTGCTCCATCCTGCAGGAACCATTAGTTTTCGGTAGTGGTGTGCAAGCAGTACGAATTCATGCTCCAGTGCCTGTCTGTACTTGTCTCCCATGACAGGTTCCTCAATAAAAATGGGCCAAATAATGAGTTGTGGACTGTTTGCTCACCAAACAGAGATATTTTGTGGATGAAGTGGAGCAGCACCTGGAATCTATGGATTCACAGCACCCCAGTGGCACCAATTCTATTTGTTGATGTACACGTGGATATGAAAGTGTGCCTAATCACAAAACCGCATCTGATCCTTCCCAACTGTTCCATTTTCAAAGGCCTCAGTAATCTCATTTGCAAAAGAATATCACCACTGTACATCCATGTCCTTCAAAGGCTGGCACAGTTGAATTTTGTAAGGGAAAAGGTTAATTTTGCTTTTCATTATTCACTGAAAAGATGCTCATGACATACTGAGTTGCTGTGTTGCATGTCTTGTTGAGGTAGTAGGTTCCTCAGTGAATAGGTTTCTCACTCATATCACATTCTCCAGGGTTACAACTGAGGCTGATCATCCTGAGTGACTCTTCCTGGAATTATGTAAGGATCTAGTCTTTTAAAAATGTTTTATCAATTTGAAAAGAGAAAAAGTCATCAGAATTGTGCTTCCATTCTGCACTGTAATCTGATTGCGAAACGGTCATTCCAGATGGTGCCATTCATGGACCAAATGTGCTGTTGAATGCGTGTCTCACCACAATGCTATACATCCAGAATATGCATAAAATTTTTCTACAATAAACAAATGCTTCTATCACTTTTTTCTCTTACTGTCTTTTAATTAAATATATAGGTGTAACATTGCAAAGAGATGTGAAATGGAACAAGCACATAAAGTTGGTATCAGGGTAGGCAAATAGTTGACTTTGGGTTTTTGGGAAATTACTGGAAAGTGTTGCTCATTTGTTAAGGAGATAGCGTGTAGAGCACTTACATGGCCCATTCTCGATCACTGCTCAAGTGTTTGGGTTCCCCATCATGTCAGATTAAATAAAGATATCAATGCAATTCAGAGGTGTGCTACTAGATATATTACCAGTAGGTTCGGTTGGCATGTGAGTATTATGACAGTGCTCCGTAAACTCAAATGGGAATACCTGGAGGGAAGACAACATTCTTTTCACAAAACATTAATGAGAAAGTTTAGAGAACCAGCATCTACATCTACATATATACTCCGCTAGCCACCTAGCGGTGTGTGGCAGAGGGCACAATTCATACCAATGTCATAATTCACCCCCCACCCTCTGTTCCACTCACAAATTGCTCTAGGGAAAAACGACTGTCTGAAAGCCTCAGTACGAACTCTTAATTTCCCTTATCTTTGATTGGTGATCATTGTGTGATTTGAAAGTTGGTGGTAATATGTGCTCCACATCCTTGTTGAAGATCGGATTTCGGCATTTAGTGAGCAGCCCCTTCCGTTTAGTGCATCATATATCTGCAAATGTATCCCATCTCAAACTTTCTATGAGATTTGTAACGCTTTCACGATGGCTAAATGTACCAGTCAACAATCTTGCTGCTCTTCTTTGGACCTTCTCAATCTCTTGAATCAGACCCAACTGGTAAGGTTCCCAAACAGATGAACAATACTCTAAGACTGGATGAACTAACATATTGTAAGCAATTTCCTTTGTTGAAGGACTGCATCGCTTCAGGATTCCACCAATAAACTGCAATGTAGAGTTTGCCTTGCATACTTGTGTAATCTGATCATTCCATTTGAGATCATTTCGAATAGTCACACCCAGATACTTGACGGAAGTTATTGCTTCCAAAAATTGGGCATTTATTTCGTACTTGTACATTAATGGGGATTTTTGCCTTGTTATAAACAGTAGGTTACGCTTACTAATATTGAGAGATACTCATTACACCACACATTTATTTTCTGCAAATCCTCATCGATTTGTTCACAACTTTAGTGTGACACTACTTTCCTGTAAACTACAGCATCATTGGCAAACAGTCTAATGCCGGTGTCAATACCATCAACCAGATCGTTTATGTAAGTCGTAAAAAGCAGCAGACCTATTACACTGCCCTGGGCACACCTGAAGTTATGTGTGTTTCTGTTGAAGTCGCCCCATTCAGGGCGAAATACTGCTCTCTGTCTGTCAGAAAACTTTCCATCCATTTGTGGCTTACTACAGAACAATCCTACTGCCACTGTATAAATCCCACATAAAGACTGCAAAGACAAGATAAGAGAAATTAAGGCTTATGTGGAGGCATATAGACAATGATTTTCCCTCATTTCATTTGTGAGTAGAGCAGTAAAGGGAATGGCTGGCAGCAGTATAAGGTACTCTCTGCCATGGTAGCTTTTGGAACATATATTTAGATGTAGTTATTTTTCTCAGTTTGCTGCATATTTCATATTCTTTTCTTTAATTAGTGATAGGCTGCACAGACCACTACTAGAACTGATACTGGCAGACTAAAAGTGTGTGCTGAACCTGGACTGAAGCCTGGGACTGTTGCATTTTGTGGGCAGGTGCTTTACCAACTGAGCTATCCAAGCAAGATTCATGACCTACCTAACAACCTTAAAGTAGCTGGCACCTCATCTCCTCCGTCCCAACCTGACAGAAGTAAGGCTGAGAGGACAAGTTGTGCTTGGATGCCTTAGTCAGTAGAGCACTTGCATGTGAAAGGAAGAGATCCCAGGTTTTAGTCCTGGCACTAAGTTTTAATCTGCCACGAAGTGGCAGATAAGCAATGTGAAAATTCACCCTGACCACCACTAGAATTGTTATTCTTCATACTGTTGTGAGTTCAAACTGCATTTTGTATATGAATTGTGACTGAGTACTTAATTTTTTATGATTTTATTATTGTAACTGTGCTTATCATTTAGTCATTAATGGAATGTATGGCCCGTCATAGTCTCTAGATAGCAGACCACAAAGTCTTACAATAAATAAATACATAAACAAAATAAAAAATCCTTATCAAGTAGGCATGAGAGCAGATATCAAAAGAATTCAGAGAAAAGCTACTAGGATTGTAAAAGATCAGCATAGCCCATGCCAAGGTGTAACAGGGGTGCTCAGAGATCCTGAAAAGGAATCCTTAGAAGAGAGGCAGCGTTGTTCTCATGTGATCCTTTCAGATAAATTTAGAGAACTGGTATTTGAGGAAGATCGTGTGATAATTCTGCTTCAATAATTGTATATCTCACATACGGTCTGTGAGAATAAGATAATAGAGATTATGGCACATATGCAGAAAATGGACAGTCATTTTTCCCTGTCTGAATATGTGAATAAAGTAGATCAGAAAATCACTATTATATCGGTACATATTATCTTCTGCCACACTCTGTATGGAGGCTTATGAAATATATGTGTAGAGGTGGAGAGTGCAGATAACTCCACACCTACTGTAGGAAATACACAATTATACCCTGTTCCAACTCACATTTTGACGTACCCTTAGACATCATCAAGGAATTTTGGCACTTGCTTTCACATTTCATCTTTGTTTGGTATAATTTCATTGACTGACTTTCCCATAATATAAGATTGGGCTTGTCCCTTTACAGTATTAGAATCACTTATTGCTGATACACTACTCTGTAAGTTCTCTGAGATTATATTCATTTTTTTACTGTGTATGCCTTTGCAGCTCTTTCTCTGTT
The DNA here is from genome assembly GCF_023897955.1 of Schistocerca gregaria. Classification (NCBI taxonomy): domain Eukaryota; kingdom Metazoa; phylum Arthropoda; class Insecta; order Orthoptera; family Acrididae; genus Schistocerca; species Schistocerca gregaria. Next base: position 116,701,792 of record NC_064931.1, on the reverse strand, counting down.
TCTCCCTCTCACTATCTCACTCTACTCCATCTCCCCAATTCCTCCCAGCTTCCTCCCCCCTTTCTCCCCTCACCCCCCTCAGCCTTATATTTATCTTTTTCCTGACTTGTCACTGAAGTTTAAATTTAGTTTGCTCACCTCTTTTTTATAATTCTTTTCTATTATTCATGTATCAATGTGGTTCACACATTATTAATGCTGTAGATGGAAGAATAACGTAAATTTGTGGCTATGAATTGTATATGTATATGTAGACATAGAAAATAAGGGTGCCATGACAAATTAGAGAGAGAGAGAGAGAGAGAGAGAGTATATTGATAAAACCATTAATTTGGCAGATTTATAATTCAGGTAAGTGACAGTTGCTGTAGGAGGGGAATAGGATATTGTTATACAAATGTATGTCAAATTTGTGTGTGACAAGCATGGTCATGACATTTCAAAATTCACTACAAATAATCTTTTAAGTGCATGATTTCATTACGTTATAAATTTACATTTTCCTTTGATGTATTTGGATTCTGAAGTATCCTTTTGTCAATTTTTGTCTCTTGTTTCAAATCCAGGGCTTCAACAAAGTGTGGAGGGAACAGAATGAAAAGTACTACTTAAAGTCACTGGATCACCAGGGTATAAATTTCAAGCAGAATGATCTGAAGGCCCTAAGGTCAAAAAGTCTGTTCAATGATATAGAAGTGATTTTTGATGAGGTAAGAACAGTTCCTTTTTTAATTATAATATTTAATGTTTTGTTATTAATTCTTATAAATGTTGTTCGTTTGGCTTGCAAAGAGTTTTCTGGAGTTTCCAACAGTTCTATACTCAGGGTGTATACGCTCCGGGACAACCAGGAAATCGGGGAAAAACCTGGGAATTTTTTCATCCTGGAGGAAACTGGGAGAAACATGAGAAATTTTTAGAATTCCGGGAACTTTTCGTTGTTTTAGTTTTGACTGATAAGAACTGATACTCTAACAAAGAATTTTACTTTAGCCCGCCACTGCAATATAATGCTGCAACAATAAAACATAAACGAGGAAAGAAAATAAAACCTAAGTTACAAAGGAAATGCGCCATTTACAGCAACAAAATACAGTCCTCACACGAGCGTCTGCCAAGAGCGTAATGTGTCAAAGGCTTTAGGATGAAGACTATCCAATACTTCGTAACAACAAACTGCTTCCGATGGGCGTGATGTCACAGCAGTTTCATTAGGTTCGTTTGAGTAGTTGCCAGCGGGCTTATGCACATACGCAGTTCAGTCGCGTGTGAGCAGTACCTTCTCCCACTTCTGCTTACTTGAAGTGCTGCTGCTAGCTGTATCCAAGGTAACTAGACACGAGCTGTATCAGCAGTAGCAACAACGAGCCGGATACTACCCGGAAACATTTTTCTTACGCGCCCAACTGCAGATTCGCACATGCGCAGAGCAGTAAGAGTTGTAGTGGGATGACGGCTAGTCTCCACATGAACTGTGTTTACATTTTGTGATTTTGCTGTTTCTTCTTGGTTTGCAGCTCTCAAATGGATACAATACGGATTTCTGTGACGGGGAGCTATGAAGTGAATTAAAATACATTCACATAATTATGGAAGGCTAAAATATGGTATTAGTTTCAGTTTTCTGATTTGATTTTATTTCCAGGTTTTTGGCAGTCTGTTATTAATTGCCTTGCAGAACACTGAAGTTATTTTTGTTGATTTGATAAAAAAATTGGCTTTACTTAATCTTTTCCACAGAGGCAGTCAATTTATTTGAAACACTATTGGCTAGTGTCAGATGTTTGTGGAATTTCAAGTGCACATTGTTATCCTTTTGGATGTATAGCATTATGCCATAATAAAGAACTAAGCTTGAGATAATACAGTACTGGTACCCCAAGAAAAATTTTCATCCTGAAAACCACACTGAAAAGTTTAATATCAGCTTGGGGCACATGCCTTTGTGAATCTGGACATACAAATGTGCTCTTTAAGGCGAATTATGAATTTTATTATGGTATACAAAATTCCAATGCTCTTAGATTATTCTCTGATGTTCTGTTTCATGGATGACATAATGTAAGGTCTCGTAATGCTATATAGGTACGAACATACAGACCAACTACGTCATCATAGCTGTGCAGGCACAGTAACGCTGTTTCCTGGTGCTTTCTGACAACTGCTGAAACAGATTTTAATAGGTCACATGAAAATATTGTGATTGGTGGTCTGAAAAGCATTACTTTCAAAGTTCATTTCATTTTACACAATATAAGTTATGTTATGTGTGCAAACATGCTTTGAATTTCTTAAATCACAAAGCATTTGATTCTCATTTAAAGCTTAACACTTTGAGGGCTAGCCACTTAGAAGAATTTGAGTTCAGATGACCAGACATTTACATCATTACTTAAAATTTTACTAGCACATTTGTGTGATTTATCAACATGTAACACATGCAAAAAAGACAAATATTATATGAGAAAGTTTAGCTTTTCTTGTAGCTACACTATGTACATAAATTTATACCATTAACTTTTCCTATTTGTGTGTTCGCGCTAGTTAACAGTGATATTGCTATAGGCTGACTACATCACGTGTTCTATGCTCTGAATCACCACATTTACATGCAATGCATCTTCTAAAAGACAAAAACTGAATTTCGAAAACTGTTTTTTGCTATCATGTACGTTAAGGTCTGGAGCGGGTTTGCTAGCACAGTTAACTGCAGCACCTGGAAAACAGCAGATGTAGTTTATGATTCAATCAGCACAATCACTAGTTCTCTTAAATTAGACGAATTGTAAACAGTTTCAGTCTAATATTTCTGCTTATCCTTCACTGTACAAAAAGCCACTCCGGCAATATTAGCCGAATTTTTTAAAAACAAGACTAAACCTGACAGCCCAAGCAAGTTCAGTACCGGCTGCATTTATATGGGAGTGAAAATCAATTGCAGAATTGGAAAACTGGCAACCAGGAGTGGTTTTCCGGAATCGATTTTGAGACCATCTAGAAGCGGTATTGGGATATCGGTTTACAAAATCCAGTTTTGTGTGCCCCTTATGAACACAATGAATATCTGCTACCATCGGCTGGTGAGATCATGTGACATGAGATATGATTTGACTACAAAAGTGCATCGCGATCTCGATTTCAATGTTTCGGAAACTAACGTTCTGTGTTTGGTGAAATTCAATTCTATACATTTGTAATACGAAAATATGCAGCATACGTGTTTCTGCAAATCAAATTTCTTTTGAAATAGCATTTTTTCTGGGGTTCGTTTCCTAAAGCGGTGGGAGGTTCTACACGAGTGTATAAAACCTTGACCATTCAAAGGATTAATAAGTTTGCTGATTCTGAGGAAAAGTATACTGTCACTTAACACAGAAAAAGTGTATTTTCACCTGGGAGAAAGTATATTTTTTAAGCGGGAAATCCAGGAATCTTTTTTTCCTTGTCCTTGTATATACCCTGATGCAGTATCAAAGACAATCTGAAGACAGTTTATGACTGTGCAATCATGTGACAATAAATAAATTCTGTAAGCCACAATTTACCATACATAGTAGATGATTAAGTGGCACCATTAATATGATTTTTAAAAATTCTGGGTGAGTTACAAACTGTGGAGAGGATAATAACAACTACTGTACTTACCATGTAGTTGAGGCAGTAAGCAGCAGACGGATACATAAGAAAGATTGAACTTGTAATTAATCTTTCTGGACAATGTCCTACATCAGAGCTAACAACAGCAACAACAACCCCCCCCCCTTCCTCCCCCCCTCCTCACCCCACACACACACCTTTACATTGTTTCTTTCAATAGATGTGCATAACAACTCCTAAGTGGCTATTTTATCTCCACCATATAAAACAATATATATTGTTGAATTGGTAACACATCAAGTAATCCTTTTTTTAAAATTGCAAAATTTGTTTTGTCCTCTGAAATAAAGCACAAACAATTACCAGTTCATAAAACCTGTTTTTCCTTCAGCCACAAGCAAGTTTAGGCAGCTGTGCACACCTTCTGATGCCTAAATTTACATCTCGTAGTATATAAAATTAGCATTGTGACATCTGAAAATGTACTGTATCAAAAATACATATTTGCGTTTAGCACCACTTTTAATGTGCATTTCCAACTTCTCGTGGGGTAATGAGTAGTCCATTAAATTTCAGGCATGTAGCGCTGCAAATAAAATTTCCTCCACTGATATTTCGGCCACATATCATCCGGCCATGACTAGATGATACACAGTTGAAATATCAGTGGAGGACATTTTATTTGCACAGCCGTGTGCTCGAAATTTAATGGAGCACACTTAATGATTGAGAGTAAATTAAACAAAATAATCATAAAATACTATATTAGTCTTAAAAGCTTTTCTTGCAGATTGCTGCAGCATGTCGTACATTGCTAATGACAAGTATTATGTAAATGAAGCTCTGGCCTCAATAAAGAAGTGGTTTGTGAGATACTGTCTATTGGCATTTTACTTCATAAGTTATTTAGTGCTAATGTTTTATGTGTGTGAATTTAAGCCTTCTACCTTGTGTTAAAAATTTGAAGTATCGTAAAACTGAGGAAGATTTGCTTTGCTTTAGTCAAAGGAACAAAGAAACTACAAAAAAATCAATTTTTAATTTGTACCTGGTGGTTATAACTATACTGATGGTGTTCCCAGTGCTGCAATGTTGTATACATGGCGGGACACTGAAACATCATAGGTAGGTTCATTAATTGGTGCTCTGGCAGAGTATGCTGAATAAGATAATATTTCCACTTTCTGCCGCCAGGTGAAAATAAGATGCTGAAAGCACTCGTAATGTGAAATGTTTTCCTGTTTCGATATTAGTATGCTGTTTGTCAGTTGGCAACGCGTGTTTATTTCTTTTGTGAAGTGACTGTTATTGTAAACGGTTAAGAGGGCTGAGTGTTTTCTGTAAGAAACCCAGTGACCATTGAGAAACAAGTCTTTGCACTACAGATAAAGTTGTTCTATCAGAATGGAAGCAATAGCAGTGCTGCATTGTGGGAATATTGCCAACAGAAACAGCTGTGGAGAGGCTCCATGTTGATATATGAGCTAAAGAATATGACCAAGAAATTTGAAGAAACAGGTGAATTAGGTGGTGAAGCAGGGGGAGAGAAGCAGCCCATTCCCATGGCAGTTAAAGTTGCTGGTGATATAGCCGACCATGCAGCACATGCCTCAAATTTTGCAGCCAGTACTTGAGTTGTGTCATAGGAATTTTCTCTCCCATGGTCAACAGTTAAAAAGATTTTGTGGCACATTTGATGCTGGCGTCCCTACAAGATTCAGAATGTGCACTAAATGAGATCCCAAGATAGGCTTCAATGCCATGACCTTACCCCTCACTTTTTGACACGCATGGATGTGGATGACATGTGCCTGGGGAATATCCTTTGGATGGATGAGGCACATTTTAATCTGCATGGTGCTGTGAACTGAGCATATGGGCTTCTAGTATGTAACATGTTGTGCAGGAATAACCACTGCACCCAGCTAATGTGACTGTGCAATGTGGTTTCACAAGTTCCATCATTTTTGGTCTGTTTTTTCTTTGAGATGACTCCTCCTGGGTCTGTTATGTGGACAGTGGCATGTACGAGTTATAAGGACCTCCTTGTGCAGCACGTGATTCCAGCTTTCCAAGAATGCGACTGTGACCACACCACTATATTCATGCAAGGTGAGGTGACACCACATGTCGCTTGCGAGGTGAAAGATTTACTTCGAGAAACCTTCGGTGATGATTGCATCATTTGTAAGCAATTTCAAGATGTATAGCCTTCTAGGTCCCCTGACCAAAATCCATGTGACTTTTGGTTGTGAGGATATCTGAAAGAGTGTGTCTGACCTGACGACTTATCACTGATTACATTGGATATGCTATGGGAAAACTTCGGCCTTGCTGCATTATGGTTCAAGCATGTTGCTGAGTAAGAAAACTGTACTGAACACTTGTTGTAACTTGTGACCATATCCTAATAAATGTGCCAGAACCGCCATTATCATGTGTTTGATCATTCCTCTCCTTTTCTTGCATCCACACCACATTCTGACTGCTTACAATGCTATATTTTCACCTGGTGACAGAAAGTGAAACTCTTTTTTTTGTAGCATACTCCACAAGTAGTTTGATCAATGAACATACCTGAAGTGTTTGAGCATCCTGCAATGTTTATAACTCAGACTGCAGCACTCAGAACACTATCAGTTTAATTATAACCACCCAGTATGTATAAATTTTAAATTCATAGTCTAAAATGGTCACAATACCTCATACAATTTGTGTTTAAAAATAACAACTCAAGAATAATGACTTGCAGAGTTAAATTTGTCAGTCAAATGCAGTCATAAATCACACTTGTATACTGAACTGAAATTAGTGATTTCAAGCAGAGAATGGCCACAAGCATCCCAGGATATACTACTGCAGAGCTCGGAAATAGGAGATAGGTCAGAGGGGGTGGAAACTGTTCGGAGGAGGGTGTGGGGACAGTAGGTTACTGTAGTTTGCAGATGGGATACTTTTGGGAGTGGAGAATGTGTTGTAAGGATTACACCCATCTGCAGAGTTCAGAAAACTGCTGGTGGAGGGGAGAATCCAGATGGCCTGGGTTGTGAAGCAATCATTGAAATCAAGCGTGTTATGTTCAGCTGCATGTTGTGACCCAGGATAGTCTACGTTACTCTTGGCCATAGTTTGGTGGTGGCAGTATATCCTGATGGAAAGCTGGTTGGTCATGATACCAATATAAAAAGCTGTACGGTGGTTGCTGCAGAGTTGGTATGCAACATGGCTGCTTTCATGGGTGACCTGGTCTTTGATGTGATAGGATAAGTATGTGACAGAACTGGAATAGGAAGGGATGGGTGGCTGGATTGGGCAGGTATTCTCCTGAGTCTTCCACAGGGATATGATCCCTATGGCAAGAGGTTAGGATTCGGAATGGTATAGGGGTGGACAAGGATGTTGTTGACGCTGGGTGGGCAATGGGACACCACTTCAGGAGGTGTGGGATGTCTCTCATTTCAGGGCACGATGATAGATAATCACAGCTTGATAAAGGATTATCAGTCAGGTGATCTTGATTCACATTACTATCATTTTCATTTAATAGTTTGTTTGTGTTATGTTTTACACTTTGGTCTTGTTAACTTCAGATTTCTTACATAGTCATCTTAGTCAAAGTGTGCAACGTTTGGTGCAAGTGAATGTACAGCATAAACTTGCCCAGACTTTATTTTTTTATCCTGTAATCTAATCTGCTGTGGTACTGGCTGGAAATTCAGTGTGTAAACAAAAGTTTTCTACGTGCACAGAGCATAGTGCCTTTTTCTGATAGTGCGTTTGATTGAAGATGTGTCAGAGCATGACATATTTAGGCTAAAATAACAATGATCTATGGATTACTGGGTGTCAGACTGTAATGCTTAACTTCAAAGGATTGACTCCCTGCCAGTCATAGAATTTTGCTCCTTTTACCTGGGCTATTTATTTGCTTACATGAAAAAATATGAAGTCTCACTGTGGTTTGGTATCCACATTAAGCTGTAGGTCAACCTATAATAGCTTGGACAGGTCAGTTATGAGCCCTTCACATTAATGAGAATAGTTAACCTACTGTATTTTAGTGGTAGGCTTCTTTAGGGTGCATTATTATGGGTGGTGGCCTGTTCTCGCACTCGCATGCCTTCAGTGTGCTGAGACACATTGTATTGCCTTCTAAGGAAACAGCATGTTTCCTTGTTTTGCATTCTTTCCATTGAAGGTTTTCAAAATTGGAGGTTGTCAAATACAATCAAATACTTGGAAAAATGATAAGAGACTCAATACCTGACAAGCAGTTATTTATGTATCTCATTCGGCTGTTACTAGATATTACTGTTTAGAATGTTGAGAAAAATCTTAAATATGTTTTTAATCCTTTCAGACCTGATTTGACAGAAGAAAAATTTTTATTTATGCTCTGATGCTCTTAGGTGAATTTTAATTGATTTTAGATTCAAGATTGATACAAATATATGTACCCATTTCCAATATGAACTTTCTACACTTGGCTTCATTTTATGGACTAAAATAAGTAGTTTTGAAATATTCACTGTAGTGATTAATACACTGATAATTCAATAACTACCATACATAATAATAATAATAATAATAATAATAATAATAATAATAATAATAATAATAATAATCAAAAATCTACTCCCCAAGCAGCGGAAGAACACACGCATGAAAGACAGTTGTAATTGGCAAGCTTTTGGACCCAGTGGCTCCTTCTTCAGCAGGAGGATTGAAGGGGAAGGAAGAGGGGTGAAGGAAAAGGACTAGAGAGGTCTAGGAAAAGGGGTAGATTTCGGAAAAGTCACCCAGAACCCTTCAACCCTTCTGCCTGAAGAAGGATCCAGTGGCTTCGAAAGCTTGCCAATTAAAACTGTCTTTTATGTGTGTATTCTGCCACCACTTGGTGAGTGGATTTTTTATCTATCCTATTAAATAATTTTGTCAATAATTGATTGTTTTCGTTGTTAAATAATAATATTCAGTTATACAATGGAGTATAACTAACCAACAACATCGATGGATTCTGGCAGTCACAACCTGCTGCTGCTGCTGCTGCTGCCGCTCTGCTACATTCACTTGTTGATTGTTTTAGAGTGGTGCCAAACATGTGGGAGCTCTTGTCGATGATATAAAGATTGAACATTCACAGACGTGCACATGAAGTTTCCACTGAGGAAAAATATTTCTGTTGCAGCTGATAATCTCTAAAAATTAATGTACACTATTGTAGCCAGTTAACCTTGAATCATTTGAAAATTTCATTACCTGCAACATGGCTTGGTTTGCAGAAATCGCCCATCTCTAAATTCCATCATAATTAGTAAGATCAGAAGTGGGGGGGGGGGGGGGGGAGACAAACTGATTCAGTCCCTTAGCTTAACAAAAAAGGAAATATCTAATACTATGACAATCTACACTAACACTACCCTTGTTTGTCATCACCATCTTTAAAATAAAAAAGAAATGATCTAGACATTTCAAGACTCAGTTGCAGCAATATGCCATTTTTTGAAATGAACTTTCTATTGAGAAGAAATGCTGTACTATCGATTTGGTGACATGAGGGGTGATGTGTCCAGACAGTAATAATTTTTTCAAATAGGTGGCATTTGTTATATACATTATGTTTGCTGCAGTCTGGAGTTCTGTGTTTGGTTCTGTACTGTTTGACCATGTGTCCATCTTCAACTCGAGTCATGTGTTTTGGTGATATGATTAGCTTGAAACAAAACAAAATTATTACTCTCATATGATCATTGCTCTTAGTTAAAGTTTCTCCCTGATTTTGTTATCGTCCAAAAACATTCATTGTTGTAAAAAGTCTAGGTTATTGTAAGTTTGTCATAAATATAGCACATCGTGTTCCAAGTCTGCCCTATGGGGCACAGGTGCCTGCGAGAACCCATCAGCTCGCCCATAGGCAGGCAGTAGTAGAGGTGACCTGCCAGGTAGTTCTGTTTCACTGTGTACACATCTTGTTCTGCACCTGGGCAAAACGTATGGCTACCTGTGTTTATGGGCAATCAGCCTGGACGGTAAAGTTATGGAGGCCATGGACCAGGTATCTCACTGCCTGCACAGGCTGCTCTTTGCCCAACCCTGTCCACCTCTGTTAGCAAACACTTGGCTGCATATAGGTGGGTATGAGAGCTGGAATAACCTGATCAGGTAATCTTTTTCATTTTCCTTCATGAAGTGCTGTGCACCTTGTTGGTCAGTGTGTCAGGCAGGTTACTTGGAGGAGTGGTCCCACTGAGAAAAGCACTTGTGCACACCACAGGATGCTCTGCCATCCTTCCTTTATTTAAGCAAGCCATATTGTAGCATGCTGTGACATTGATTGTTATGTTCATTACCACAAACATATATTAATGTTATCAGTATAAATATATTACTCAACTAGTTACATAAATATGGGGTGTCATCGTACTCTGTACAAAGGGTCAATATTTAACCATCTTCTGAATGTAGACACTTTTTGTAGCAGCTGATAGTAGTTCAGTGCATGAGACTACATAAACTTTTCTGGCATATTAAGTAATAATACTATTGTAAGATCTGCACTATTGCACTATTTGTCATAATAATAAATTGTGCTGTCTAATCTTTCCATGAAAACAGTTGAGAATCATACCATTTATTTATGAATAACCTTTTGCTCCTCATCAACAACTAGTCTGCCTTTACATTACATAAATAATGTCCCTTTTAAATATAACTTTCGTACTTTTCCTCTGTAACAACAAATAAAGCATAAACTGTTTTTCTTTGATATTATTTAACCAAGAAATGTTTTCTCTGTATATCCACAAAGTTAAATTCCTTTCTTTTATTCAGTCAGCATATGCCTACAATCTTATAGTATTAATCTTTCCAAACACCTTAGTGGTACAGATGTGATCATTTCACGATCTACCTTATCTGAACATTTAGTGTTTTCCGGATATGATGTTTCTAAGCCGTGTTGAATTTTCCTGTTGGCATTATTATTGAATCATCCTTGATCCTTGTCATGATATTCCTTGCTCATACATCTGTTTCATTGACCTCTCTATCGTATTGGTAGACTGTGATAGTAAGTACACAGTTTACTGCTTGTATTCCATCAGCAATACAAATCGCTATAGTGACATGTCATTTCATCTTAATGTATCCCAATTGACATGTCTTTCTCCTTTCATCCTGTTCCCTCGCCAAACTTCAAGATCTTTCCAGGGTCATCACAGCTCTGTTGTGAATGTGTGTGTGCTGTGAACATGGGGCCCTGAACAATTCCATTACTTCTTCTTTTCCTTTGTTGCAATCTTATTCTCTGACTATATCTTTTCACAGACATGGAATCTCAGGCAGATTTCCTGTTGATAACATAACTTGTTTGTAGGACATTGATTATGGCTTTTCCTTCTTGTTTGTTTATTATACACCACTTATTTCAGCTAACTCGTGTTTGGTTCCCTCATCCTTATTTGACCTCACTCTTTACAAAATTAATGCAGGCCATGCGGCATACAATACTCAGCGACCGATGTGGTAGCCAGTCCATCTGGGGGCTGTCAAGTACTTGTACAATTGTAGGCCCTTGACAATGCAGGGAATGTGCTATTGACACCAGAGACAAGACAGGTAGCCATTGCTCTGGTTGGATAGCATCCATGGGGAGAGCCTCATTCAGAGAAAGTGGCATCCCATTGGATATCATACACAGTGAAAAGAGTAAAGGTGTCATCTGATGGCTGTGAGGCTCCAGCAGTCTCTTCATGTAGACCCGAATGCTTCAGTGCAGAGTTCTTTCTATCCACTAAGCCTATGTTCTTTGTAGATAATATTTAAATGTGTATTTGGAGCACTCTGTTCCCTCAGCAAATTATGAAGTGGTTCCATCTGAATTAATGTAGTGAATCCTATCCCTGTGCATTACTCTTTTACAAAAAACTTAGATATGTACTTTTCACCATAACTCGCCCTAAGAGCCTGAACAGGGCACAAGGTTTCATATTTCAGTGAGACTCAATGCTGAAGACAGATAGGGAATGTCATGAAAACTGCTAGAAGTGAGGAATCCCCTTTATACAGGGTGTTACAAAAAGGTACGGCCAAACTTTCAGGAAACATTCCCCACACACAAAGAAAGAAAATATGTTATATGGACATGTGTCCGGAAACGCTTACTTTCCATGTCTGTGCACTCTCTCATCTGTTTCATGACAATACAAAATGAGCTGCACTTCTTTCCACTTCTGCAATGGTTTCCAACAATCCGATCTGGTAAGGATCCCATACTGCACAGCAGTACCCTAGCAGAGGTCGGGCAAGCGTATTGTAGGCAATCACTTTAGTAGGCCTGTTGCATCTTAATGGATTTTTTTTAGTACTCATGTGGATGACCTCTCACTTTTCGTTATTTAGGGTCAATTTCCATTTTTTGCACCATACAGATATCTTGTCTAAATCATTTTGCAATTGGTCTTGATCTTCTGATGACTTTGCTAGACATAAATAGCAGCATCCCCTGGAAAAACTCATTCCTCACCGCCGACAGCTACCGACCAATATGCCTCACCAACTGCATGTGGGCTGGTATCCTGATGGTTACCTAGGTTCTTGGATCATGAGCCTTCTGCCCCCAATAAGTGTGGCTCCCAGTGGATCCATAACTGACTGTCTTTTTAGATTGGAAATAGCAAACCAATAGTTGTTTTTTTTTGCCTACATCACACTGCAGAGTCTCCCTCTCCCTCTCCCTCTCCCTCTCCCTCTCCCTCTCCCTCTCCCTCTCCCTCTCCCTCTCCCTCTCCCTCTCCCTCTCCCTCTCCCTCTCCCTCTCCCTCTCCCTCTCCCTCTCCCTCTCCCTCTCCCTCTCCCTCTCCCTCTCCCTCTCCCTCTCTCTCTCTCTCTCTCCCCCTCCCTCCCTCCCTCCCTCCCTCCCTCCTTTTTTTTTTTTTTTTTTTTTTTTTTTTTTTTTTTTTTTTTTTTTTTTTTACATATTAAAGGTATATGACACCACTTAGTGCCAGCACATCTTTCTTACCTGCTATGGCTGGGACTTTTGAAGTTCTCTACTTATTTTTATTCATCAGTTTATATCCTTGCAATTATTTCAGATTAGAGTTGATAAGTTGCTCTCCTCTGGTCTAGCATTCCTCAGGGCTCCATGCTGTGTTACACTCTTCCTTATCAACATCAATGGGCTAGTGACTTCTTTCAAAGAGGTATTAAGAGGAAATATGTTACATTAAAAGGAGGATGGACCTAAGTTAACATGTGTGGTTGCACAAACATCTGAAAAGTTTTATGTCACTGAATTCATGCACATTTACATATCCAAGGAACCATCATTAAGGTGAAATGCAGTGCAACTTTTTACCATTTTTCCACACAAAGTAAAATATATATATATATATATTTATTTTAATTACTAAACTTTTGATTTAATTCACTTCCACAGTTGCCTGTGTACAAAAAGCTGAGTGCCATGGCAAGTGACTACACTCTATAGATTGTTAGAGGTTCTAATCCTGTACTAGATGATTGTGCTTGTGTGCATCAGATATCAGTAATATCTGGGTGTATGTGCCCAGTTATCACATTGGGGGTTAGAACAGGTATTGCAGTCACAAAGGATATTGAAGTTTGTAGAAAGAAATCTAGTTAGCTCTTGACATATCTGATAAAAAAAATCCAGAGGGATAAAAGATGGGTTACATTTTGATGCTCCACTTATTTAGGACAGCAAGACAGTGATTCAGGGTAGTTTTTCATGGACCAAGTGCCTACAAATGCTACTTAAAATTCAGATATCGCCAAATGGATGTGTGCATAACCAAAGAGAGAAACATTGCATAATGCTGTGCTGACCATTGAACTTTCAAATGTGTATGATATTGTTAACTTAAATGGTTGATTTAAAATATTATCATGTTAGGTTTTGTGAATTGAAAATGAAACCATCAGCTTGTCCCCTAGGTAATTTCATTACTTCACTAATATTAAGAATGGGTTTTTAACTCTAATATATGTTATTTTTGGGTGAATATAGATCCTTTTTGGTGCAGTTGTGGGATATTCCTAAGGAATTTTTATGAGGGAAATAGGACTGGACTGTAGAACATTTTCAGGAGAGAGGGTGAAATATTGATGTGTGTCCTAAGGTGTGTTTGATATAACAGATTATAGCTCCTACTAGTTGCATGTGTTATATGTAACACGATTATGTGTGAAGTGCAAACAAATCATTTAAAATTGGTTTCTTTTTCTCACTAATTCATACATTCATCTCTTTGAAGTTGTTGGTGAATCATATATACTATGTAATGATTTTTTTTCATGTTTTTTTCATGTGTCATGTCATTACTAAGCAGTTAGGCACACAGTACTTCCAAAAATATTTTCAACCTTTTATAGATGACAATATTTTAAACCTAGATTATCTAAGTTATTGATGATAATAATTCGTTCTTCTAGCGGCATGAACAAGCAGAAGAGACAACAGCAGATGTTTCGACAGGACCTCATTTGATTCTGCCCTATAAAAACAAATGTATATTGGATGACACTGCAAATTTGCTCATCCATCATGTGAAGAGACAAACAGGTATTCACAAAGAAGAGAAACATCAGATCAAATTACTTCTCAGACAGCTGGTACCTGACATGTTCTTCCACCCACGCCAAGAGCTGAGTGAGGATGAGAGAGAAGAAGGTATATATGATATTTTCTATTTTGATCTGATAAGTTTTAAATATTTCTGTTGTATTAACTGTTATGCTAGTAGCAATTTTGGTATTTAAGTTTCATTATCAATAGGTGCCTGTGGTAGAATTCATAATTACCATTTGATTATTTCATGAGTTCTTTCATGTTTTGAGATAAAACTATAAAAAATTGTGTGCATTCAAGGGAAAACCTGTCTAAGCAGCTCTGTACTTTAGTATATCTTTCCAACTGTCCCCAACTAATATTTCCGAAAGGTAGGGTAGTTTTTTGTGCTCTTTTACTTCTTTTGAACCACTGTGTCCCCTTGCAATTTTGTAGTTTTCTCTGGTGAATTTCTCGTAATACACAAAAATGAATAAGTTGTTTAACTCAATAATTGACAGTTGTGTTATAAGGATATACACAATACAGGATTTTGGTGCTGAAGACATGAGATTTGTGCTCTCACTGGTGAACCAAAATGATGTATTTGCCTCTTTTTGGATTAAATTAGAGTGAATTTGAGAACTAAACACCACTTTAGACAATACATCCTGCTCTGATAATGATACTACTAATATTTTTGGCTGGAGGTATGTTTATGTACACTTATTACTGACAAAAATTACATATTTTATCATCTGCACACTCTTTATTGTAGTTCAGCTATGCGTTATATTTCAGCGAGAAGCTTGAAGACTAACATCTTTCAGAGCAACGTTAATAATCTTGGACTGATGTCCTTTCTAAATAGATCTTATCTGGATCAATGAAAGTAAAAGAAGAAATAATACTGAGCTTCCCATGTGTCATGAATTAAAACTACTAAAATAACAGAAAGAGGAGCCTGTTGTTGATGGTATCAGACCCTTCATCAGGAAAATGTAGTTATTCTGAATGATACGCTGTTCCTAGATGAGGTGTAGTTCCAACTTTGAGGCATTGTTAATAATGAGTAATTGTGCATTTGGGCAAATGAAAGTCCAAAGATGTTTGGTGAAGAATAACTTTAATCCAAGAAATTTTTTGTGCAGTTTTCTGGTGAAACTTAACTATTTTCAAATTGTCTTGGACCTCCACTGGTGTGGAGTTGGCAGTTGGCCTGTCAGTGGAGCCCATACAGTGTGACAACACAACACCAGTATCATAAGAGGAGGCATCCACTACAAGCATGACAGGCTTTTGGCAGCTGAAGTGTACAAGACACTCATTTCTTCAGTAACAATTTTCTTTCTGTTGCCAGTCAGTCCTCTCTCCCTTTGGCCATCATAATTTTTTTTTTTTTTAATGCCAGGAAAGCAAAACTCATCAAATACTTTTAGTGTCACATTTCCTGATCTAATTCCCTGAAAACTTCCTGATTTAACTTGGCAACATTACATTATATGTGTTTTCCTTTTGTTGATATTTACCTTATAATCTCGTCGAGGCTGGATCCCTTCATTCAACTGATATTTCAAGCCCTTTACTGCCTCTTACAGAATTGCAATGTCATCAGAAAACCTCTTTTCTCAAGACCTATGAACAGTATTTGCCTATTCTCAAGACCTATGAACAGTATTTGCCTACACTAAACATCTTGCAGCAGCTGACAGATGTGGCCTGAGTACTGCTTCATTGCTCTTAGAACTTAGAGAGATGTTATTATTCATTTCAGATTTTGGTTTGGCAATATCATCTGCATAGTTCAAAACTCTTTCCTCTCATTTCAATCATTTGTCCTTTCTCACGTTACACATAAAATCACATTTCTTTTCTCTGCCATAATATGTAGTCTATTTTGACACTTCTGTTAAATTTTCACCCCCTTTATGTATGTTATGGGTTTCACAGTTTCCAGACAAATGTACTCTATTCACGCTACCTGCCACTTCCTGTCCAATACTGATTCTTGATATATGACCAGATGTCTTCCCCTTTTCCAGTTTTACTTTCCGAATCACTGCCATGTTTAACTTTATCTTATTCACTCCCTTCTTCTAATTTTTTTGTTTCCCCCATCTCATATTGAATCATCTAATATTTCATGCCTGAATTTGACAGAGCTCAGTTTCTCTTCTGGTAACTTTTATATACCGCATTTATACATGAAGGTGAACACAGAGAAAAGTCAGTTTAGTAACATCAACAGCTAAATAACAAACCACTTTATTAAAAATGATAGAAGGAAAAGGATAGATTGCCAATCACAGTAAAGAAGACACACTGAGTTGCACAATGAAAAGATTGTTACCCATTTAGCTTTTGGCCAAAGCCTTCTTCAGAAAAGGGACACACACACACACACACACACACACACACACACAGTATGCTATGACTGCCATGTCCATCAGCTCAGTCTGGACACTTTATTTAGAAGAAAATGAAACTTACCTTTATCACTCTCCACTTCTGTGACTGGAGTAGGCACACATGGAAAAGTATATACAAATATAATCCCTGATAGACAAGAAACAGCCATAGCCACAGAGCTGCAAAAAAAATGACCTGTCCAAATCTTGAAGGCTGAATGTCTGAATACAATTACAACACCACTTGTCCATGGGACAGAAGTTAACATTTGCTCTAAAGACAAGTCTGTGAATAGCTTGGCAGACTGAAAACATTGACTCTGTTTTCTGGAGACAGAAGTAGAACACTCACTAGAGATGTAGCCCAAGTCAGAGCTCACACAGAACTGTCTCTCGTGGCCTTGTGGCTGTATTTCATAACTGGTGCACTGTGGAGGCACCTGAAACTCTGGGAGGCATGTCTCTCACCTTGTCCACATTGGCACCACCACTGGTGGTTTACCTTTGTGCGATATTATTGACTATCAATGACACAGCAACCCCCCTCCCCAAGACACCCTCGCCTGTGTTGGGTAAGGTTGCGGAACACGATGAGGAGGAGGAGAATGGGACACCGATGCAGATGCAGGGACAGGTGTTGAGACTACAGTTGGTGTTGAGCATTGACCCACATCTCTGCATTTTCCCTGAGCAGGGCTGCAATCGAAGACTGGGAAACCAACCCCAGGGGGCACACCTCTGTTCTGGGCACAAAAACTGTTAAACTTATGTGGATGCTGATGGGGTGACGAAAAAGAGCATGGGATCCTCAGGAGCAAGTGGTCGGGTGACCAGGCACGACTCCTCCTCAGGCCGTGACGTGGATGACACGCATGACTATGATGCTGCAGGCAGTTCCCAGCCGACTTCCATTGCCGTCCCCCATGGGGGGGGACAACCACCGCACAGCAGGAGGTGGTGGCACCTGGACTGGTGGCTGCTGCAGGCCCTGGTGACAAACTGGGTCTGCAAACAAGAAGGGGGTGGCAACATGATGAGAAACAACAGGCCAAAGATAGTTTAGGTGCTGCCAGTGCAGCCCTGTCACTCTCTGAATGATGTAGATGGATCTTGACGACATTTCAGACACTACCATGCATTTCCATTGGCGACCTTTGCGGAAGACTCTGCACAACACTAATTGCTGGGGTTGAAACTTGAACATTGTCGGTGGAACATAGATTCCACAAGGTGGACACAGAGGGTGGAGCATTGTCCGATGACGATGACATCAATAGTTCCATTGGCAACTTGCCATCCTAGGGGAATGGAGTGATACGATGACAAAAGCACTTAGAGAGCCTGGTCCAAGGAGTGGGTGGCCCGTAACTTGTTTATCTGTACATTGAAGAATCAGAGAAACCTGTTCGATCTCTCCATTGCACTTGGTATTAAAAGGCACTGTGAGGACGTGATCGATACCCTTGTCACAGCAGAATTGTTCAAACTCGTGTGAAGTGAACTGAGGCTTGTTATCTGTAGTCCTTAAATACATACACACACTCACACTCACACTCACACTCACTCACTCACTCTCTCTCTCTCTCTCTCTCTCTCTCTCTCTCTCTCTCTCTCTCTCTCTCTCTCTCTCTCTCTCCTGGTCATTAAAATTGCAACACCACGAGGATGATGTGCTACAGACACGAAATTTAACCGACAGGAAGAAGATGCTGTGATATGCAAATGATTAGCTTTTCAGGGCACACAAGGTTGGCTCCGGTGGCTGCACCTACAATGTGCTGACATGAGGAAAGTTTCCAACCGATTTCTCATAGACAAACAGCAGTTGACAGGCATTTCCTGGTGAAACGTTGTTGTGATGCCTCGTGTAAGGAGGAGAAATGCGTACCATCACATTTCCGACTTTGATAAAGGTCGGATTGTAGCCTATTGCGATTGCGGTTTATGGTATCACGGCATTGCTGCTCGCGTTGGTTGAGATGCAATGACTGCTAGCAGAATATGGTTTCGTTGGGTTCAGGAGGGTAATAGGGAACGCCGTGCTGGATCCCAACGGCAGTCGAGATGACATGCATCTTATCCGCATGGCTGTAATGGATCGTGCAGCCACATCTAGATCCCTGAGTCAACAGATGGGACGTTTTCTAGACAACAACCATCTGCACGAACAGTTCGGCGATGTTTGCAGCAGCATGGACTATCAGCTCGGAGACCATGGCTGTGGTTACCCTTGATGCTGCATCACAGACAGTAGCACCTTCTATGGTGTACTCAACGACGAACCTGGGTGCACGAATGGACAAACGTCATTTTTTCAGATGAATCCATGTTCTGTTTACAGCATCATGATGGTCGCATCCGTGTTTGGCGACATTGCAGTGAACACACATTGGAAGTGTGTATTTGTCATGCCATACTGGTATATTACCTTGTGTGATGGTATGGGGTGCCATTGGTTACACATCTCAGTCACATCTTGTTCGCATTGACGGCACTTTGAACAGTGGACGTTACATTTCAGATGTGTTATGACCCGTGGATCTACCCTTCATACGATCCCTGCGAAACCCTACATTTCAGCAGGATAATGCACGACTGCATGTTGCAGGTCCTGTACGGGCCTTTCTGGATACAGAAAATGTTTGACTGCTGCCCTGGCCAGCACATTCTCCAGATCTCTCACCAATTGAAAACGTCTGGTCAATGGTGGCTGAGCAACTGGCTCGCCACAATACGCCAGTCACTACTCTTGATGAACAGTGGTATCGTGTTGAAGCTGCATGGGCAGCTGTACCTGTACATACCATCCAAGCTCTGTTTGACTCAATGCCCAGGCGTATAAAGGCCGTTATTACGGCCAGAGGTGGTTGTTCTGGATACTGATTTATCAGGATCTATGCACCCAAATTGCGTGAAAATGTAATCACATGTCAGTTCTATTATAATATATTTGTCCAATGAATACCCGTTTATCATCTGTATTTCTTCTTGGTGTAGCAATTTTAATGGCCTGGTGTGTGTGTGTGTGTGTGTGTGTGTGTGTGTGTGTGTGTGTGTGTGTGTGTAATGTCAGGGCTGACACAGTACTGACAGAGGTAGTGGAGGTCATAGGAAGGAGGAAGGGAAACTTTGCTTTATGTGTCCACTACCGGTAATGAGCATGTATTCAAGTAGTGGCTGGGGAGGTCATTGTTTAGCCTATGATATGGTCTAGTAGGGTGTGGCCAGTTGTGGTAGTGTTGGATGGGAGCAGCCTGATGCGCAGCAAATGTGACAAACTAGGAAGAAATAATCTGTATCCTCGAATCCATCTCCAGCCATATACAATTGAACCAGGGTAACTGTTTGGTCCAGGCAATGCTCCAATAATCTCAGTTTAACACTCTAAACACTTCTTGATAGAGGGACTAAGGAACCATAATATGGATCTTGCTATTGTCTGAATTGAGGAGGAGGACACCCATTTCCATTGAGATGGCACGTCTGTGCACAAAGTTGTCGGAAACCACAGGGTGGCGGATCTCTTTGAGGCTTCATGGCCACTCACAGTGAATGAAACCAACAACCACACTCAATACTTCATCCGTTGCTGCCGCATTCGCCACCCAGCAAAAAGTGACAGCTAAGTCTTCCAACACATGCTTCTCCTGAGAATCAATGCAAAGCAGGAGTCCTCCAATGAACCAAAGTGTGCATCTGAGCCTACCAGCAACTCAGTTCATACTGGTACCTCGACAACACGAAGACCCAATGCTACCATGACTGTGTTGTCCAGGCTGGGGCAGGCTGAGAGGAACCCAAGAGGGCCGTCGATGGCCTGTGGTCCATCCAAACAAATACTGGTGGTAGTGAGTAACCCCATAATTGATTACGAGAGCCTCTTTCTCAAATTGGCTGTAATTGTATTAAGCCTTATTCAAGGACATTGACACAACAGCAGTCAGCCTGTCAGTGGAGCCCATGTGGTGTGACAGTGCTGCACCAGTACTGTAAGAGGAGATGTCCACTACAAGAATGACAGGCTTGTTGGGATCAAATTGTACCAGACATGGGTCACTTAACAGTGCATCCTTGAAGTGCTGAAAAGTGGACAAACTATCTTTGGACCAAATGAAGGGGTTACTGGTGCAGCTTAAGTAGTTCAATGGAGCTGCGACATGTGTGGTGTTATATATGAATCAAATGCAGTGTGTGAATTTTCTCATTGCCGCTTCTAATTGTAACACATTTGCGAAAACAGGTAAGTGATGAATGGCACTGCTCAAATGGGCACAAGCTAGATGAATGCTTCAAGCTCGACTCTGGTAACACTTTGAACAAAGCCTTCAGATTCTGCAAATATTCTGCTGGCATATGGTCAGAGTCAATGATGTCTAAATAATTAGCACAGAAGGGTACCTGAGAAGCAAACTGTTCTTAGTAACTTTGAAAAATTGCTGTAGCAGACACACTCTAGAATGGGAACCACTAAAATTGAAAGACCCCCTGATGGGTATCCACCACGAAAACCTTCTTGGATACCTTGTCCGAAGGAAGTTTAGATATGCCTCGTGTAAGTCAATTTTTGAAGGTAAAAAGGACCTCATCCTAGTGTGTCTCGTCAAATCCTCTGGGTGGGGTAAGGGGAAAGAATCAACAACAGTCTGTGGGCTGATGTCTGCACAAAGTTATAGGCCACCTGACAGCTTTGACAGAACGTCTGAAGAAGATGCCCTCTGGCTTGCAGACATGGGTTTAATTACATCACAATCATACCACAGCCACAATTCTGCTGTGACTTTTTCCTGAAGAGCATGTGGGAGAGGCCAAGCTCAAAACAAAAAAAAAAAATTTAGACTCTCCATTGTCTTTTAAAGTCACATGGGCTTCAAATCCCAGTGCCCTGCCTAGACTACCATCAAACAAAGAACTGTACTTATCACACAGTGCATTGACACTAGCAAACAGCACAGCTGAATTGACTTGCAAATATTCCAGCACAGCTGAATTGACTTGCAAACATTCCCTTGAATGGACAATCAATACTATCCATACCGAAAATGTTCAGACTGTCTCTTGAAAACAAGATATGAAAAAGAATTGATTTGGTTGCAGCACGAAAAGTAGCAAGTAAACTACCCACATCTAAAACAGGAATGTTTTATTGATAAAAGGCAGATAATGTGGCTTGCAGTTTCTGGACCTGGGGCTGCCTAAGCATTCACATGTCACTTGATGGAGCAGTGTACCAATCGTTTCAGTGCCTAATCACGTACTGCGTTGCCGTACACAAATTTACAAAAAGTTTGTTAGATTTCCTGTTAATCACTGACTATTGTTTGGCTTGGAAACAATTATGAACTACCAAATTATCTGTGTGCTCAAGTGTGGCAGCACATTGTTTGTATGTGGCCTTCCTTGGCACAGGCGAAACATTTTGTCTGCTGGCACAGACCCAGTACCCTGTCATGTACATTGAAACGACACAGGCAAGACTTTCTGGTTGGTGCGGGCTGTGCTTTGCGCTGATGGCAGTTTGGGGATTTGGGGGGGGGGGGGGGGGGGGGGGCTGACCCCATACATTTCTCACTTTTCAATACAGAAATGGCTGAACTATACATGTCAACTTCTGAAATGTCTACTATGCCTTGAAACGTGATGATCAATAACACAGTTTTCAAAGCTGATGTAACGGCAGGACTTATGGGTGTAGAACTTAGACCTTAGGCTACGTTCTGTTTGTGCAGGGAGAGGGGAGGGGTTGACTCCAGAAATTTCTCACTTTTTCACCCACCACAGAAATGCCTGTACATACTTTACATATCAACTTCTGTAATGTCTACTTTGTCATGAAACTCAGTGATAGATAACACAGTTTTCGAGTCTTTTTTTCAGCAGTTTTAGAATAGAGGCTCTAATGAGGGTGTTAGAAACATTTTTAAGTTATAGCATCGCAAAGCATTACATCACTGTGTCTTAAATCATTGGAAAATTTGACTTGGCAATATCATGTGAGTCCTCCAAGCACTGTTACCCACAGTTTATAAGGTTACCTAGGCTGCTGTTTCAGCCAAAAGAATTTGTGCCTAGCAGCATCAATATGCACTTTTGATTCAAAGTGACTGGACAGTTTGGAAACTAACTCATCATCTGGCACTTCATCAGGATGAACCTATGGGATTAACATGACAGAAAGACATACACTCTCATGCCTACCATGTACAAAAAATGAAAAATGCATTGGTTACCTGTTATGTTCTAGACTGGAAATGCCCTGTAAGCTGGGACACACATTACACCAAGTCTTCATTTTGCCCTACAAATTCTCTGTCACACATGAAACAGTATATACAAATACAACTCTTGATAGACAAGAAACAGCTGTAGGTATAGAGCTGTGTAAAATGACCAGTCTAAATCTTGAAGTCTGAATACAGTTACAACACCACTGTCTGCTGAATGCAACTTAACACACTTTCCGAACTCAAGTCTGTCAGTAGCTCGGCAGAGCAATGAATTGTCGACTTGGTATGCTGTAGATGGTAATAGAGCTTTCACAGGAGATTTGGCCCAAGTCAGAACTCACACAGAACTTTCTCACCTAGCCTATTTCATAACAGTTGCACTGTGGTGACATCTGGCAGCTCCAGGAGGTGTGGTTCTCACCTCATCTGGATTGACACTGCTGGTGATGCAGCTCGGACATGTGGCTTCTTTGCTGTGGTTGAGCTTGGTGAGACATTATCAACTACTGATAAAACACAGTAACAACAACTTTGAAAAGCAGTTTGGATGCCTTACAAAGGATGTTGAGCAGTGTTCACTGTGAAGTTGTGGTCATTGGACAGACTTCACTCTGATCTGATTCTTGTGTTATTTGTAAATTTGAATTTTCAGACAAGAGTAGAATTTGTGTTCTGTAAGTCACTGTCCTCTCTGTGTCATGGAAGAGGATTTCTGGCTTTAGTGTAGTTGTGATCTTCATTTGTGTGACCTAACAGCAGTTATTAGCAAGGGTTTGAGGGTGCTTGTTAACCTTGCTGCTATAACACCTAAAAACTTTTAGACTTCATTATTAACTGCAGTAGTCTAGTTGTAAGCCATCTGTTACTTCTTCTTTTAGGTTAAATGTTGAAATGTCTTATTTATTGAAATAGATGATTTAATCTGCCAACTTACCCATTATCAGCAACAGTTCAGACCCTTCTCAACAGGACTATTTTGTGTAAATAAGGCAGGAAAGAGAACACCTGAATGAACCTGGATCAGTGGCATCAGGTTTGAGTAAATGCTCACACTGATCCGACAAGCCGAGCCGAAGGTAAAATGCTTCGACAGCATGATGATGTGAGATTTTTTCATGATTTTGAAGAAAAGTTCTTCAGTACTGACAGAGAAATGTTGTTTTGTAAATTATGCAAAGTAAAAGTTAGTGCAGAAAACTAATTTAACGTGCAACAACACTGTAATACCACCAAATATGCCAGCTTTGTGTAGAGAAGTACTAAAAGTGAAAATAGGCAAACACTGTTATTTGAGCAGACAGGTCCACCTTCAAGCATGCAATCATTTTTCAAGGACTTGTGTGAGATGCTGGTATACCATTGGAGAAGCTGAAGAATAAACACTTTAGGCAGTTCTTGGAGTACGCAACACATGCAGTTTCAGATGATTTTACATTGAAAAAGAACTATTTATCTGTGTGCTATGAGCAGATGTTCAACAAAATACAGTTTAATATTCCTGACCAAACGTTCTGGGTGACCATAGATGAAACCACTGCTGTGGGTAGGAGTTTTGTAGCAACTGTTGTTGGTGTTCTAAAAGTTGGTGGGCCTCTAGAAATATTCCTCGTAACATGTGGAGCTCTCAAGAGAAAAAGGAACTCAACAATTGCCATTTTGTTTGACAACTCTGTGGAGCTACTGTGGTGAGATGGTGTGAACAGAGACAACATTTTGCTGCTAGTGACAGATGTTGCTTCCATACACAGCTGCAGCAGCAAAGGGGCTTCAAATTCTCTACCTTTGTATGATGTACATCACTGGCCTTGCACATGCATTACACAGAGTTGCAGAAGAGGTGTGATCAAATTACCCTGATGTGGACAAGTTGATTTCCTGTGTCAAGCAAATCTATGTGAAAGCTCTGTTACAGAAATTCAAGGAACAAGCACATTCACTAGGCCTCCACCCTCAGCTTGTTCTTACACAATGGGGTTCTTGGCTTAATACTGCTGAGACTTACTGCACCAAATACACCAAAATAAAGACAGTATTCTGTGACCTTGAATCTAGTGCTACCAAAACTGTGAAAGAGGTGTTTACAAATACCTCATCTGGAGACTTGGCATACATCAACATCAAGTTTTCCATGGTATCAAAAGCCATCACATCACTGGAAACTGATGGTACTCAACTGTGTGACATTCTGGGTATAGTGCAACATGTGAAAAGTTGCTGGGTCAAGCTTATGGTCATATGACAGACATAAATTGAACAGTAAACTGCAGTGTGTTCTCCAGCAGAATTCTGGATGTTCTAGTGTGCAAAATTAATGACAGTCTTTTTGGTAATGTAGCAACATTTCAAGACAATGAACCAACACCGGCATGCAATGACTTTGTCACATTCAGATGTGATGTGGAGATTAGCTTTTCCAAGTACAAAACTATCCTCAGTGAGTACTGTATCTATGACATAAACCTGGAAATGCACGTGATCCAGTGCTACTTTGCAGAAACTGAAGATTGACAGGACATGTTAACTAATTTGAAATGCTGTGAACAAGTGATGTGCAGTAGTAAAAGCCTGGTTTTATTTTTTTGGATAATTGTTGTTGTTGTTATCACTGTACTTAATGTTTTTTCAGAGGCGTGCAGACATTTCAAAAATAAGTGGTAGTAGTTTCAAACCCTGCAAAAGTAAGTACTATTTTCACAATTTCTTCAGAAGTTAAAAAAACAAGAACTTACATAAAGTTATACTTTATTTTTACAGTCATAAATACTTGCATATTTTGTTGTTTTTAGGTCATTTACATCCGGGCCTTAATGACATGTGCATGATCAAAGCAAAAGTTATTGAGGCATTTTGTGTAGGCAACTGGCACTCTCTGTTCCCAGTACTCTGCAGTTGTAAGTGCCATACAAAAAGCTCTCTGCTCCTGGCAACAGGATGGTCTGCAACTGCATCCACTTTTACTCTCTTCAGCCTCCCCTCTCTTGCCCACACATTGCTGTAGTGGATGAATCCGACTCATTGGAAAGTAAAACTTGCCATATTCGTACCACTCCTCTTCATTAACCTGAGCTATGAGCAGAGTGCTTTGGCCAACAATGCTGAAAGGCATCTCTCGACCTTACGGAAGAAGCAGAGTTCGCATATACATGAATGAGATGAAAAAGAAAAGTTTATTGTTGATTTTACTACTGTGCAGTGATGAAAGGAATTCGTAATTAATGTTCCGGCAACATGTTACAACAGTGACAGAGTTGGTTATTCAGTTTCACCCGGCGTATTTCTTGCTGGAACAGTCCACGGGTGTACTGCCGGTCCATAGTGTCCAACGGGCACAATATTTTGGCGATCAGACATGTCACCATCGTCAGGTGCGCTGACAAACTAAGCTCCTTATGGCAGGCGGCCAGCATATATATAAATCATAAAACTCTGGTTTATGAGACATTCAATTTAATTCTCATAACTTTACTGTGGAAACATGGCTCATGGGCAGTCTGGAAAATTGTGTAAAACTATCAGTCTATTAAATGCCAAATGACACTTCAGATAAAAGATCACAATTTGTTCCATGTAAGTGTGTTGCAGAAATTGTAACAAGCAACAAACATACCATACATATGGCATTACCAGTGTAATTGTTTGAAAAACTAAGTTTATTGCTGGTAGATAAAATGAATAGTCACAAACTGTTTCTATAATTTTTGGTAACAGTTGCATTTGATAACTATCTCCATGATTTTGTTTTTGGAAATTAAACTATATCAGGCTGATTTTCCATTTACCTTACAGCCTTTCTATGTTATTCTTTAGCATGCTTGGGAATAGGTTCTACTTAATCTGACTCTTGTATGTCTTCAGTGCAGTAATATGATCAATGCAAATAATTATTCTAAACTGATTTTCTCTTTGATGCTGCATAGCTAGCCTGGAAATTATCATATGCACCTCAGTGTATTGTACATTTACATGTTTTGTGACAAGTTTGTTAACTATTCATAAATAAAAATATGTTTTAAGATTTCTTTTAGTTATTCTACGTGAGAAGTACTTTACTTAAGGGGAGTTGGAATGCCCTATCCCGACAATGTTAAATTTAGTGACTTGGCTTCCCTGTATTTCAGGAACCACTGTCTGCTGAACTACAGTAATTGCATTTCAGTGACTGCTTTCGTAAATACAATTTTTTAATTACACGGTTAAAATTGTGTTCACTTTTTTGTGTGTGTGTTATCCTAAATAATTTTAATTATACATAACATTATGTTCTTCTTTCAGTTCAGTAGACTCAGGATATGTATGAAAATTTGAATACTCTACTCGAAGTGGTTTCTGAGATTTAGGGAAAAATGCAACAGAAAATGTAAATTTTCGGAAACGGCTACTAGAGTTTAAAAGACTGTAACTCACTTAATATATGCTTAATTTTTTATTTTAGTTTTAGTCACTCAGAAGCACCCTACTGTATATCATCCTCTTGATCTTCTTCCAAGATTTTTTTTCTTTCTGGACTCCTTTGTGGCTTCTGTGTGTGCTTTATCAATGCAAATCTTGTCCGTCTGATCCGCTTCGCTGAGCACGGCCTGTGCTGAATATTTCTCAGGCGAGGGCATCCGCGGCTGTCTTGTCTTCTGAGTTTGATCACTGACACACGATGCATCTTGATACTTTTTCCATGGCTGTGAATCTGCATATGAATTACTGCACACATATGATGTGCATTAAAACTGCTAAGAATCACTATAATGAATGATATGTAGAATTAATTATTATTAGCTTTGTCATCTTAAGTTTACTGTAATTAATGAAAAATAATTTCACACCAGATGTGTTTCGCTTTTATTTTCAAAGCATCTTCAGTATTCACTGGTTTTCCTGCTTCATGTTTACATCCTTTGAACACTATTGCTTTCCCTCTCTTCATTAGCGAAGGTTGACATGAAGCAGGAAAACCAGTGAACATAGAAGATGCTTTGTAAATAAAAGCAAAAAGCGTCTAGTGTGAAATTCTTCTTCATTAATTGCAGTAAGATTAAGACAGCAAAGCTAACAATAATTAATTGTTAGAGTTGCTGTGGAAGATGGCCATGCAAACAAACGTGATGTTTGTTTAAATCAGCAATGGAGCACTATGCTTGCTTTAATTTTATGCTTAACGTATGTAATAGATTTAATGGCATCTGAGAAATGCAGTTCATGTTTTTGAAAGTGCAGTAACACTTCTGTAAAATGGCTTCAAAGTCAGAAATCGTAAGTCTTGGAGTATCTTTTACACCTTATTTCCTTTTTGTTGTCCTTTACTTTTAGAAAGTTATCAGTGTCACTTCTTCTCTTCTGAGTATTATAGATGGTTAATAGTTTTGTTTAGTGTGATACACCTCAAAACATGGCACTACACACAGTGGTATGTTGTTGCATGCTCTGCATTCATATCTCGTTTCTCGGCGCACTTTCTGTTTCGAGCGTACTGCACACCGATGCATTGGTGTACGTTTCTTCGAATTTTCCATTTCAATGGCCTGTGTAAAATACCTCCCAGTAAATCTAAGAGGATTCTTGTCTTCAGAGCACCTTCCTCTGCCAGCTTTCCTCCTTTCTTTTGCTTAAGTTTCAACAAGCTCTCTTACGAGACACAAATGAATTTCTGCTAGTTGTGTTTATCATCCTGTTACTACTCTGTGGAAAGCATGGACATTGAAAATGCACAGATCCAGTACGTGGACAAAGAACGTTTTGTACCAATTGACAGTCTTTCGTACTGATTGGAGTGAACTCAGCAGCATGTCACAGCGGTAAACAGCACCCATACTCTTGTTGTAATCTGCAACACATTGTAGTTTCCTTAATCTTTCACCTGCCTTTCTGTTTGTCTTTTCCATCTCAACCATTTCTGCAGTATTACCAATTTGTCAGCATCCACACTTCTCTTTTGTCACACCATTTCATGGAAAGGATTGTGTCAGTGGAAATAAACTGTATTTCTCCTCGTTTTAGTTTGTTTTCTAATTTTGGCATGTTGCATCTGTTTTTGCGAACAGTACCACATGTGTTTGTTCCATGGTTATGAAGCCAAAGGAACAGGTCTGGGCTTGAATACCAATTATTGACATAGAATGTCTGTCCCCTTCCTAAAAATGGTTTCTTCAATGTTTACTACTATGTCGCCACTTTTCCTCAGATTGTGGAAGTCAATTGCAGTATTTGTGCCTGTGTAGACAATGAAATCCAGGATATAACCCATCTGGCAGTCACATAGCACAAATGTTATTATTCCAAACCTACTTCTTTTGGAGGAAATGTACTGTTTGAACAATAATCGCTCTTTGAACAAGAGGCTTCCGTGAATGCAGAGTTTTTGATATGGATGAAATGTGCTGCAAAATGTTGCGTGAATTTTATCAACAATATACCTAATTTTAAATAACCTGTCTCCTTCATTGCTGACAGAGTTGTCACTGAAGTGAAGCATTCTTAAAATTAACAGAAAACGGTCCCTGGCTATAACGTCACCGAAAACAGGAGTGTTCAAGAGTATGTCTGTGGACCCATAGTCACTGATTTTCAGCTTTTTAACACGAGCAATTAGCATACAAACAGCGGCAAAGGAATACAGTTCCTCGAAACCCGTTTCTTTCCATCTGGACAAACGCGAATGCTCTGATTCTGGTGTATTTTCTTTGGTATGCAAAAAAATCTGTTGGTTTCATCTGCTACAAATTTCATCAGTTCTTCTGTTAAAAATACTGGGAAATATGATAAAACACTTGAATCTGCCCCTAAACCACTGTTGTGTCCAGAGGCTGAAGCATTGAACTCGTGCGTAAATGGACAAAAATCACTTTCCTTCCAGTCAAACATGTCACTAAAGCGAGCTCTTTTCAATGGCACTTCACTATCACTCTCAGACCCATCAGATTCTGAATGATATCCCTCCCTTGTTGACAGATGCATTGTTCCAGCTGAAGTACACGGCACAGGACTGTTACTTCGAGATTCAGTCAAAAATTTCATTCTCACTGTCGCTTCTAGTGAGAATTTTGTAGATTTCTTCGTCTGTACAACCACAACGGCATATCATTTTCTTCTCAAAACGTTAATGGCATCAACGGTCAGTAAATGCACAGACGAAAACTGCAACACAAGAACACAGCAGCAAATGCTCACTATACTTCAACTGTGCCAGCGGAACACTGAACAGCTACTAGGCACTCGGCACGAATATACAGCTGGACACGTTAACGTGGCCAGAGGCCACAGGGCGAAGAAGTGGCACATCTCAATACGTCAGGAGCACACAGGTGCCACTAAGGCGGCTTGCGTAAACACAGTCAGAATACCAGGTAGAAGAACTGGTGGTGCACATAAATACATTCAGAGAACACAGGGACAGGTACAAAGGTGCGCGTTAACATGTCCACAGCAGTTAAAGGTTTAAAAGCAATAACAGCATCACTGGCCTCCCCCCCCCCCCCCCCCTCCCACAATAACAGCATCACTGACCTCCCCCCTCCCCCTCCCCCTACACTTTAGTGTCTTCATTCCAACAAAAACATTTTTTGGTAAGCAAGTCCATATAAGATTATTGAACGACTCATTTGGATTTTGAGTCTGACCATACAGACACTTCCTTAGTAATTCAGGATTTGCCACGTCTCTGTAAATGGATTTTATGAAATCCATGACTGCTGCTGGGATGGAATGTTTATGGCTGTATGAACTGTTTGAGTACTGGGCACTGCAGTAATTGTGCTATGAATCGGGTCCAGGAGAGCAAAGGTGGTGTACTGGTTTTTCATCAGTTGACTGTCTGTGGAAGAAGGTAGTCCATACTGCTTGTTTCATTTTCCACAAATCCTCAGTATTATTTTTAATGACACTCTCATAATAATGCTGTAGTTCATCAATCATTTCGTCTGTCAGCCTGCCTCTTATGGTTTTACCATCAGAAAATTTCTTGTCTCTCAAACTTTGTTTCAACTTCCTCAACCTGGTGCCCATCCTTTTCTGGACAGCACCAGCATTTAACCTTTATAACACAGCAATCCACAGCCTTCTATATAAAAAATACTGATTTTATTAGGTCTTGAAGTAATGCACATAAAAATTTTAACACTTTCAACTGGTGCAGATTATATTTAAAAATCCAAAAATGTGTAATTTTTTTTTCCTGTTCTAACTCCACTTAAGCACTGTAGAAGGACCATTAGCATAGCTTCTATAAAAAAAATGTGTATTATGCAGTCTTGCTTTATGTGGTGTCCTACATACTTGAGAATCTCCCCATTATTGATCTACTGAAAAAAGTACACCTGTAATTTAATCCAATACAATCTACAAAATGATTGACATTTTAACAATTATTATTCTGTTCTGGCATACATTACCCCTACTTGTTCTTAAACATTTATTTACAGAAGAAAAGACGGATGGCAGTAAAGAAAATGCAAGCAGTAATGCAGAACAGTCATGCAGAAATATCAGCAGTGAAGATCTCAATGATCAAGAAGTACCTGACATTAAAAAGTCAGATGTCAATCTACCACATCATGCTAAATCTTCACATCCTGTAAGTCTTGGATATTGCATTCATTAGCTGTGATTAATTCTATTTTTTCATTGTTATTTTCATGAGCTATACCTGCATGTAGTTTCTTTTAACTGAGGATAATGTTTAAAACTGATTTAGTCTCTTTAATATTTTGAACTCAGTTCCTGACATTATAGAAACTTTATTTTGGTTAATATCATCTAATTGTTGTTGTAAACATTACAGGGGGAATCATATACACTCTTCTATGCTAATAACTATTGGTATCTTTTCCTGAGACTTCACCAAATTCTCTGTGAAAGACTTACAAGGATGTATGAAAGGGCAAGATTTCTTGCTGCAGAAGAATGCATGTACAGGAGAGATCGAAGGGAGTCAACTGCTGTGGCATTACGATTAAAACCAAAGAGTGAGTATTCAACATCTAAAAGTTCAGCTAAATTGTGTTGTAATGTGTAATAGGTACAAAATCATTTCAGAAATACTTGTAGCAATGTTGATTGTGTCTGATGATAATTGGGCGGGTTGTGTGTTGAGCTTTCGGCGTAAACTTAGTTCACCTTTCAAGTCTCTTGTCTAAGAATGATATGAAGTACATACACAGAGTGGAACAAGTTTTTCATTATTATATATCTTTCCAATTAAATAAATACAGTTCATAAGTGGTGAAAATGTGCATGAACTCCTCACTCGTGCTGAAAAATGTGTCATGCACAGCAATCTTTGCCCAGATGCTGAATAAGAACATAATTTGGAATAAGTTGCATAACACGTGAAAAATAAAATAGAAAGTTGGTTACAGTTTTGTTTTAACAAACTTAATACATAAACTTTGGAGTATACTTAGACATTGCAGCTTCTGCTAGAGTGCTACTTGAACCTAATGTTATGAAATACTCTTAAACCTGTTGTAACTTTGGATGCCAGAGATGCTCAAAACATGTTGCGTGTATGAAAATTTATTGTCTTTCCGTAGAAGAACTGTAATTCACAGTATATTGTGGTGGACAAATGTAGTATACAGTTGATGTCAGAGAAGCATAGGTAACAAATGTACGTCATGCGTGCAAGGCCCCCCCCCCCACCCCACCCCCCACCCCCACACATACACGCACACAAAATTGCATTGTCCCAGCCATCTACATTGTACCAGTGCCACAGATCGAGCATTGTTGTGTGTGTGTGTGTGTGTGTGTGTGTGTGTGTGTGTGTGTGTTTTCTGTATCAGTCAGCTCCGAAGGAGGACATTATCTGAAATCTTCACAATGTCTTGAGTCTTGTTGTTGTGTTTATTGACCATTCCAATGTTTAAATTGTAGGGTGGGCTATTTTCTTTATTCCTTCCAATATTGGTATTCCACTCATACATCCTATCATCGTAGATACAAAGCTGAATTTTCGCAGCTGATTCCTAAGTAAAAAATTTATCAGTATTGTGTATGGTGTTGTGATGATAGATTATTTATTTTTAGTCCAGATTCCAGTGATTACATTGGTAACATAAACACATTTGGGAATTTTTAAGAGGGTCTTTTTGTTTCTTTGCTGGTAATTTCCATTTACTTTTTGGGACGATTCTCTCACTAAAGACTTTCACTTTTGTGTTTTAAATAATTGTTTTTTAATTGGGGTAATAATATGAAAATTGACATATTAGATTTGGCAAAGTCAGCATGAGCCATTGGCAACACAATGGACTCTAAATTGTATTGCTTTGGTATTGTCCCACATCAGGAGTTGAATGTTGTGTGACTAGCATTAAATGCTTGTTTGGCAC
The DNA here is from genome assembly GCF_023897955.1 of Schistocerca gregaria. Taxonomy (NCBI): domain Eukaryota; kingdom Metazoa; phylum Arthropoda; class Insecta; order Orthoptera; family Acrididae; genus Schistocerca; species Schistocerca gregaria. Next base: position 116,668,674 of record NC_064931.1, on the reverse strand, counting down.
TGAATTTAGTTGGTTAGTTGGTTTGGGGAAGGAGACCAGACAGCGTGGTCATCGGTCTCATCGGATTAGGGAAGGATGGGGAAGGAAGTCGGCCGTGCCCTTTCAGAGGAACCATCCCGGCATTAGCCTGGAGTGATTTAGGGAAATCACGGAAAACCTAAATCAAGATGGCCGGACATGGGATTGAACCGTCATCCTCCCGAATAAGAGTCCAGTGTCTAACCACTGCGCCACCTCGCTCGGTACTGAATTTAGTAGAACACTTGAATCATTGAAGTATAAACTCCAGTAATTGCAGAGGATTCTTACCCACCATATGTAAACAGTTCATTCATCATTTAAAGGCCAATTTTTCCACTCAATGTATTCTCCCCAACTTTTATTAATTTTATGCCTGTAATGATGTAAGGCATTACAGGTTATAAATACTATCATTTTGAATAACTAAAATGCTGTGTGAGGCCACCTTATTTTCTTTTACACTTGTTTTTGAAACTGTATTGGTGTTTTTTTTATGGTTGTTTATAATTCATCTTTGTGAAGCTCGATCTTCCTCTTGCATGTTTCGCAGTAGAAAGTTATTTTTCTTCTTTGTCCTTTCTCCTTGAATTTGTTGCAGGCCATGCAATCCTTTATTGATTTTATTCTTTCACTTTGCATTATAAGATGCCTGGTCCCATTTAGTCTCTCCTTGGTGTCAGATGGTGGTGGTCTTCCTAATTTCTTTGAATCTGTGTTTCTCACCTGGCTGACTAGCTGTATTAGATTTCTTCTGCAGGAAAGGTGAGTCTGCAGTTGTTCTCCACATTTAGTTTTGTGTATTGAGTAAAGAATATAGCTGTTCACTAAAGCAACTTCAGTCAGCCAGAATAATAATTTTTTCCCACTACTTGTATGACCGCCTTGGAAAACCATAGTAACCACAGTATTGATCAGCACTGCCCACTCCTCCCATAAACTTCTTGTGTTCCAAAGTAAGAGTGGGTTTCAGGAACTGGACAGACTCTTTCTTTCTGTAACCAGTGATCAATTGGGTTTGAGGACCAAAGAATGTACTCAACATAGCAGCTAACCTCTTGTCATGGAATGAAAGGCACATAATTTTATCTCACTCTAAAACACACATAACTCTTATTCAGCAACTTACTTGGAAAATCCGTTCTAAAAGGCATAACTGTGCCTGTTCATGAAATTTCATTTTTTTACAATTCATGACCAAGTTGAGGGTTTGCGTATAACCTGGCAGTAAAGGTGTAATAGCCTGAAACACATTTACAAGCTAGCAATTGCTCTGCCAAATGAATGTAAGAAAAAACATAGCCTTTTCTGAATAACACAGACTGAAAACTCTTTAACCCTACTTCATAGGCTCCTTTGGATTGTAGTGTTTCAATTGAATTTTTCCTTTGAATACTATTGTGCTCTCATCTATGGCCACATTTCTTTTTCGTACATAAAATTCTTTGCATTTACTATCAATATACTTACTAACATTCTTCAGCTTTCTCCCTACATTGACACCCCTGAACTGTAACTGGTGGAACTAAGTGCAGCATTCAGAATATTTGAAAAAAATGGAGATGAGAAAAAACATACTTGAAAAATTGTGTTCATTCTAGCTAGTCTTCTGTTAAACAGTCAACTAATTCTGAGTTCTTTTAATGAAACTGTCTTCACGAGCGTCATATTGAGTATTTTGTAAGTGGAGTGACTTTCTGTATTTTTTCTTTAGCATACATATTTGTAGCATTTTGCTAATAAGATTGTCTATGAAAAAGAGTTGCAAATATTCAAGTTCGGATTTTGATTGAACTTCACGAGGAATGGTAAAATCTTGTTGCTTGACAAAAAAAGGAAACTTCTTGAGATAACCATGCCATCACAATAAACTTCCCAGGTGTTTTCTACAGGTAGTGTCTCTTCATTGTTTTCCACTCCATAAGTAAATTCTGATTCACTAGAAATTGTATGCTTTTAGTTGTCAGATCGTTGTACTAAGTGCTGCCATGTGCTTCATGAATTCCAACAAATGGAAATGACAATAATGGGAATGTGTTGGACATTGTCCAACATCAAAGCAATAGTGGAACATCATAATGTCTGACGTAGTCCAACTGTGAATCAGAAAGGGTTAAGATCCCAGGAAGCCATCACGCTATGGAGACTTTTCCAATAGACCAATTTCCCATATTTCACATGCTGAAGAACTTCATGCAGTATGAAGGAGTTCACTTACTTTGTGTCTTGTAGTCAATAATATTACTTTTGACAAAGAGCAAAAAAGATTCCAACTTTATTTATGATTTACATATTTTTAACCTTGTAATTTCGAAACATCATATATATCTACAAGCATGGATTTAAATCTAAGTCTTCTGTTATGGCTTTCCTGCCCTATGTGGGAAGCTTACTGTCAAGAATTGGACAGATTCTCAGCAAGCACAAAGTGAAAGTGATTTTTCACCCTCCACTGAAGACAGCAGTAGTCTTGGGTCCTGTTAAATGTGATTTGATGCTCCGGAAGGCTGGAGTTTTCAAGATCCCCTCCAAGCATGGCCTTTCATACATTGGACAGATGACTCATCAGTCCATGAAAGGTCACAGAACGTCGTAGGTAAACTCAGCTCTTACAGCCCAACAAATTGGCTGTGGCAGAGCACTGCATTGACACTGATCACTCTATGCTGTCACAAAATGCCAAAATTCTAGTGTCAGCTTCATGTTTTTTGGACTCTGAGATGAAAGAAGCATTTAACATTCATTTCTTGAAGAATTTAATTAACAGATATTGGGGTTTCAGCTTGGTCAAGTCGTTGAATGTGGCACTTTCTTAAATAAACTTGCAAAGACATGGCCACAGTGCAGCTCACAATGATACATTGTCTTCCCAGCATGCATCAACCCTATAACCACAGATTCAGTTCATGCACATGTGCACTTTTTTGTTGGTGATCAGTGTTTCTGGCACTTGTGCATCTGTGACTGCATGCGCAGTGGTACAGTCCGTGGTTTTAAAAGAACGGAGTGAGTGCTATAGTGACAGTATTTTTGCTCACTCTGAAGGTGGCAAAATGGTACACAGGTAGCATATCAGACGAAAAAAATGTAATTTATGGGACTGCATGCCAGAAATTTGATTCAGCACTCTGAATCCCGTATTCCAAAGCAGATTGACAAGGGGAGAGCATGGGGCAGGTCTCACTCATTTGACTCGAACTGTGTTCCTAGAAGCAGTCAGATGACCCTTTCAAGTTATTGCAACATCTTACCTGAGTGGGCCCTAGAAAAAGCAAAATGCTCTTGAAAGATTTTCGAGTTGAGTTTTTAGCGATTAGGCAGAAATATGGCTCAGTGATCAAGTGCATGGACTGATAAATTGCTGGCTCAGGTTTGATTCTTGCTGCTGCATAGGATGATCAGGTGCAAACATCCAAAACAGAGGACAAACAGCTTCAAAGAAGAGGACATAGTTAGAAGAAAGAAGACACCTGGGAACATGTGTTCAAATTTAATAAATGGATTAATTAATAGACGTAATATAGGTTCCTTAACTTTTATTGGTACTTCTCTGAAGATCCAGTTTTATGTAGAAGTATAGACTTGCTTAGCAGATACACAGGAAAATTCTTTTAAATTACACATGACCATCAACATACCTTTAACAGATTCAGGCAACATACCTTTAACAGATTCAGGATACAGCGTATTCCTGTCATCAGTCCACTGTGTTTGTAATGAGTGAAAATACTTTCTGCAGTTGCATTGTGCCCTGATATACTGAAAAAGTATTTGGCAAGTTTTAACAATTCTGAATGATAATCGACAGACTTACTTTCACAGAAATACTTGGCCTTTTTTTAACTACAAGATAACCCACTAAGTTCAGGATCATTACTGTTCTGTCTCAGCAATTGCCTAAAATTACAGAATTGGTCAAAACATTTTACATCTTAAGTTTTGAAAAGCTTGACATTTATGTTGTAAATACAAAAGGGTGTTTCAACATCACTATATTTATCATATTTTCTAAAACATCCCCACTTGAAACAGGAAAACTCATCTGACATATAGAGTCATCATTTTAAATATTCATGCCACAATTGATACAGCAACATAACTTTCTCCAAAAAAAAGTTAATCTTCTTTATTGAAGCCTTCCTCTGTTGCAATTTCCAGCTTCTCTGTAACCTTCTGGTAAATTAATTTTTCATTTAATCTGTCCTCTAGCATCTTACATACAGAATACAAAATTTCAATCACAGAATTTCCTTCTTTTCGCAGTTGTAGAATATTTGTATTGAACACAGACATCAACGTATGCAAATGCCATAAGATGGCTTCTCTTAACCTATTCTCAAGAAACTGAAACAAAACATTCAAGGCATGAGGAGCAATTGCATTGTTTATATTGCTGTGAGCTTTTTTTGTGGCTGATAAAATTGTTTTAGGGACATCTGAATCAAAATAAATAGCTTTATTTAATTTAGGCATGTAAACCATTCACCTAGAGCTAAAATGATGCCTAACATAATGGAATGCTAGTCTCCTTCTCCAGCAAGAACTCTGTGACTTAAAGCAAAAGCAGATTGCTGTTCCTGAAATAATGTGTGTATCCTAGACATTGAACTGCAAACCTGAAGATTCTTCTTATGCTTCTGACTGGTAATATAATGTTTCAGATTTTGGTCATCTAGTGCAAGAAATTTAAACTAGTTCAGTGATACAGTGACATGCATTTCCTTTTATAATATTTATATAAATCAAATGATATTAATGTATGCTATGTAGAACTGGAGAATTTTATTGCCAATTTTTCTCATTCAGTTTTTCAAATATAAATAAATTGAATTACTAAGAAACTTTGAAATAAAACCATGACAATAAAACAATCTGCCAAGCTATTTCTTACCTTTATTGGCCACTGAGATGTAAGTTCCAGCTCCACATATTTTACATTCTGCTTCAAATTCAGTTGTCCCTTTCTTAAAGGCAGGATATCGTTTAGGCCTTGCCAGATATTTTATAAAACTCACTCGGTGACAATAAAGAGCAAATCACAATCACACATAAGTGCTGAGTACATAACATGAAACCTTTAATGCCAAGCTAACATGATGTGAGTCCAGAACTGAAAATATGGGACATAAATTTTAAATAATCTCTATGTGCACTCTTTTTGTGAATCGATACACACTCAGTAGTGAAAAATTGATGATCCTGCTGTTGTCTGTGGATAAGTTATTTAAGAAAAGAGTAGTAAAATGGGGATAATTGCAAATATAAATTTATTATAATCAACTTTGCGAAAAAGGAGGACAATTTAAAAATCCACCCAGACTCTGGACAAAGAGTTAAAAAGGAGGATGTGACCAGATTTATCCAGTTGTCTGATTATCCACTGCTGCCTTTTTTCTCCTCTCTTGTAACGATAAACTATTAATTATAAAATTTAAATAGATTTAAACAGTTCAGCTGATATGAATCCACCAATAGAAGGAATTTATGGTAGTCAACTTAAGATTTTAATGTTTTTTTCCAAGAATTTTGCATAAGGCTCTTTTGTTAGCTTGATGACGTGGGGTAATAATAAAGAATGACAACATTCTTATATTCATCTTCTAATTTCTTGATGGTACCAGCAACTCAAGGACCAAATTTATAGGTAGGCTCTTGCACACAGGGAGTAACAGTTTCCTTGGAGTGGTTAAAGTATATTATACACTGTGTGAGAGTAAATGGTTGTGGAGAAATTGAATGTTTTCACCAAAACAGTCTTTGCACCCTTCTAATCCAGTGTCTTGTTATACATTGATTCTACTGGCATCCAATCTGGTCAGTCTTAATTATGTAAATGAGGCTGGAGCTTAACATTATATGTCTCATTTGTAGACAGAACGTCTGTGCTGCTTCCACTACTTCTTCCAAAGTTGCAATCTTGTTCTTGCTGATGAATTTGATGATGGTCTTATTGAATGTCTACATTTGAAACTTTTTATCTGGGTATCACTAGTGGCAAACTGAAATTTTTCTGACAAGTATGGGAATGCAACAAACATTGCCGATTGTCGTAATATTCTCTTCGTCACTTGTTCATAATAGCCTAATGCCTCCCAAAATATTTCCAATGTTTTGGAGTTAATTATTGCAATTTTGTCATTTCTAGTGCTACCTTGTTCTATTTCTTTCTTCCAAGTTTGAAGAATTTTTTTGCACTCTGAAGATTGGGAATTGTTATTTTAATTATGGAAACTTTCATTTTGGACAATCATCTCAAAAATTAATGACTTAATTTTTATCAGCCAAAGATACTAAAGTACAACAGGAATATTCAGTAGGTTTGTAGTCATCGTCATCCATGTCTGTATTTGAAGAACAAACCTTTTACAAATAAAATATGACTGTAGATAGTAAAAGTGTGCATGAGCAGAGAGAGAGAGAGAGAGAGAACCCACAAACCTCTTCACGAAGATTTTGGTTGTCAGGCTTGTTGTGTAATATCAAATTTTTATCAGTTACTATGAAATTATCATTCCTAATTTCCATAACATGCTCGCAATTGCTTGACACATAGCTTGTGACACAGGACCCACACACAGAGGCAAGAGGATTTTCTTTATAAATTGAAGAAGCATAATGAAGAGAACTGGTCAATTAAAGGAAAAAAAAAAATCTTCATCATTAGTTGTAGTTTTGATCTTTTCACCAATCACTTCACTGGTAAAAAATTCTTTTTGGGTTTCCATTTTCCCATAAAGTAATAAGTGTTTATGGAAAATCACCGCAGATGCATAGCGAGACATTATTCACATCTGTAGTGGCCATTACAAATTGTCAGAAAATTGCTGAAATCACTGAAATGTCTCATTTAAATCAATTTCTATTTAAATATATTAATTAATTAAATTAAAGTAATTGTAACTAAACTGAATATATTAATTTTATGTGTATGAATTGAACTGTTTAAACAATGGAAAGTCCAGGTTGGAATATCAACAATGTTATGAAAAGAATAGATTGCTGCTCACCATAAAGACAATGCATTGAGTTGTGGACAGGCAAAATGCAAAGACTGTTACAAATTGAGCTTTCAGCCAAAGCCTTCTTCAGAAAGGAAAGGAAAAATACACATGAAAGGGGGGGGGGGGGGGGGAGAAGAGGAGGGATAACAGGATATCGGTGGGTGGAGGGAAGTGTGTCTTGCCTGGTAGAGCATGCAGGGACTAGATGGTGGCAAAACAATGCTGCCAGGCACAGTGTTGAGAGGCTGTGAGGGAGGGAAAATGGAGGGGGGGGGGGGGGGCTGAAAAGGAGAGTAGTTGAGAACGGGAAAAGACTGGTGGCACATTCACAAAGAGCAGTGAACCATGGGGTGTGAGGCGACATGAATTATAAGGAGCTGATAGGACATAGAGGGCAGAAACTTTTGGGTGGTGGGTGTGGGGACAGTAGGTTACTGTCGGTTATGGCTGGGACAATTTCGGGAGTGTAGAATGTGTTGTAAAGTAAGCAGCCATTGAAATCAAACTTGTTATGCTCTGCCTTTATATATGTTGTGTCACACAGTGGTCCACTTTGCTCTTGGCCACAATTTGGCAGTGCCCACTCATCCTGGTGGACAGCTGGTTGGTAGTAAAACCAATATGAATAGCTGTACAATGATTGCAGCAGAGCTGATATGTGACATGGCTGCCTTCACAGGTGCCCTGGCCTCTGATGATGTAGGATAAACCTGTGACAGGACTGGAATAGGAAGTGCTGGATGGGTAGATTGGGCAGAGCTTGCACCTGGGTCTTCCACAAGGATATGATCATTGTGACAAGGGGTGGTAATTGGGAGTGGCATAGGGATGGACCAGGATGTTGTGGAGGTTGGGTGGACAATGAAACACCATTTTAGGAGGAGTGGGAAGGATCTTTGATAAGATGTCCCTAATTTCAGGACATAATCAAAGCCCTGACAAAGTATGTGGTCAGTTTTTCCTGTCTGGTGTACTATTTGGTGACAAACGGGGCACTCCTTTGTTAGCAGATTCTTAGGTGTGGAGGATTGGAGGTGTGCGGTTATATGGTAAATCTGTTTGCGGACGAGGTCTAGAAGATAGTGCCTGTCTGTGAAGGACTTTGTGAGACCCTTAGCACACTGGGCAAGGATGTTCTTGTCACTGTAATTATGCCGTTCTCAAGTGGCCAGGCTAGTCCATCATTATGCCATTCCCAATCCTAACCACTTGGCACAGGGATCATATCCCTGTAGAAGACCCACGTGAAAGACCTGTCCAATCCACCCAATCTGCACTTCCTATTTGAGTCCTGTCAAATGGTAATCCTACCCCCAATAGAGACTGCACAACCTGTGAAACCAGTCATGCCATATTCCAACTCTGCTGCAATCATTGCACAGTTTTTTATGTTGGTATATCTATCAACCAGCTGTCCACCAGAATGAACAGCCACTGCCAACCTGTGGCCAAGAGCAAAGTAGACCACCCTGTGGCACAACCTGTAGCTGAACATAGTGTGCCCTTAGAATTCATTCTCTGCTCCCAAAACCATCCCAGCCTCGGCCTGTGGTAACCGTCCAACAGTTTCTACTCCCTCTGTCCTGTCACCTCCTCCCAATTCTCATCCCCTCACGCTCATTGTGAACTACTCTCTGCCAGCACATGCACCAGTCTTTCCCCTTCTCTGCACTTTCCTTATCCACTTCCCACGCCCGCCATCTTCCCTCCGCCACAATCTCCCAATGTTGTGCCTGGCAGCCTTGTCTTGCCTCCGTCTAGTCCCTGCACTCTATGCCAAGCTGCACTCATTTCTCTCCCCCCACTAGTGCCATGCTATCTCTCTCCCTCCTCTGCCCACTCTGGACTGCTGCTTCCATTCGAGACAGTTGCATTCTAATAATTGATCATTGTGAGGAATAAAATAAAAAGGAAGAAAAAAAAAGACACAGCAGGGAGACTTGAACCGAATCAGTGGTTTATCAGTCAGGCAGTTGACCATTGTGCCACACTGCAGATTGAACTATTAATGCTCAAAAATCTCTCATACACTACTCGACAATTTTTTGAGAGCATTTTATACTTTCCCATGGCCCACTCGTGCGAGATATTCTATCTGCTTAACACGCACAGTTTGAGCCAAATTGATGAGGCTCCTCCCGCGCCCTCCCCTTGTGAAAACTGCGGAGAAGGCATTGTTTAACTTTATCTCCAGCAGCTCCAAGTACAACTATACCATTAGTATTGCAAAGTTGCAGCATGCTTTATCTGTGGCTATTGATACACTACCAGAACCAAGCAGGGCAACAGTGGTTACAGTACCCAGATCCTACAACTGAGAAGTACATCCTGATGTTTCTAATTGAATTTGGCCTAAAGGATAAATCCTTACACCTATAGTTTTTTTGTCTGGAAATTGTGTAGCATTTTAGTGCTGTTCTTTCAGTCACTTAAAAATAAGTGCTTCATCATTGCGTTGAACCATAATCAGAAAAGTTCTATTTATTATAGTGGCCTCTGTATTTTCTCTCTTCTTCTTTGCCATTTCATTACTGGGCAGTAATAGTTATCCTAGGTTCCATCATTATGAACAAGTTAAATTGGAAAGAACACACAGAAAATGTTGTGGGGAAGGCAAACCAAAGACTACGATTTATTGGCAGAACACTTTGAAGATGCAATAGGTCTACTAAAGAGAGTCCCTACACCACACTTGTCTGTCCTCTTTTGGAGTACTGCTGTGCGATGTGTGACCCTTACCAGATGGGGTGAACAGAGTACATTGAGAAAGTTCAAAGGAGGACAGCATATTTTATATTATTGAGAAATAGGGAAATAGGAGAGACAGTGTCATGGGCATGATACAGGATTTGGGGTGAACATTGTTAAAACAAAGTCATTTCTCATTGTGACAGGGTCTTCTCTGGAAACTTTCTCCTCCAAATGCAAAAATACTTGTTGATGCTGACCTACATTGGGAGAAATAATCATCATAATAAAATAAGGCAAATCAGAGCTCACATGGAAAGATATAGGTGTTCATTTTTTCGTGCACTGTGGAATAACAGATAATTATTGTGAAGATGGTTCAATGAACCCTGTGCCAGGCACTTAAGTGTGGTTTGTGGAGTACTGATGTAGATGTAGATTTAGATTCATAGTGCAACTTATTGTTCCCTCTTCTACAACACTGGATTCACATACCAGAGGAAGGTCATTTAAACCCCATCCAGCCAACATAACTTGGGTTTTACATGGTTTCTCTAAAGCCACTTCCCTTCAAATATGTCATGACTAGATTCCTGTAATTGTCCTCCTCTATTTGAGCTATTGGTCTGTTTCTAATGAGCTTTGTTCTGATGTGATGTGCCATTAAACCTTCCTTTATCATTATTTATCGATTATTCTGTTACTTCTCGGTAAAAAAACTCTACATATAATGTCGAATAACAAGAACACTGATTTTGTTATACTGATTTTTACTTCGCACTAGTTTTTTGCTTATTAGTCCATCTTCAGGAAAGAACTGACTAGAGTCTGAAAGGAACACTAGTTCTAAAACTAGTTTACTTTTTAGATGCTAGTAAGTTGTTTCTTAAAGATGGCCTAATAAGTCAAAAACGAGTTTGAAATAAACAGAAATTGGTACAATGAACACTTCCTTTATGAGTCGTTTTGAACTACTGCTGTTTGTGCATCACAGTGAAGGCAAAAAATTTTGTAATATATCTCAATACATCTGTTTAACACTCAAAGCATTTCCTTTATTGATTTTGCCACAACCATGTTGTTCAATGATTGTGAAATATGTGGAGGGGCTCATGTGTATGTGACTTTGTACATGTACTTGTGTTGAATATGAGAAACTGAAATTTGGTTTGGTTTATTTCATTCAGGTGAAATTGAGGTGGAAGACTACTATCCAGCCTTCTTAGACATGATAAAAAATGTGTTGGATGGAAATATGGATAACAGCACATTTGAGGACCATTTACGTGAAATGTTTGGAATCTTTGGTTATCTCTCATTCACCATTGACAAAGTTATTATATCTGCTGTTAGACAGGTTTGTTATCTTATTTTTATTATTATTTCATCTGCGTAAATGTGATAAAAGACTGTGTGTATTGTAGTTATTCTAAAAATTGGGAAGTTTAGTATTTGTTCTCGAATTTGTTGCACTGTAAAAAAATACACTTCATCTGCAGAATGAACTTTCACTCTGCAGCAGAGTATGCACTAATTTGAAACTTCCTGGCAGATTAAAACTGTCGGAACTGGGACTCGAACCTGGGACCTTGTCTCTGCAGTATCCTTTTTTCCAGCAGTGGTAGATCCGCAAGGTATTCAGGAGAGCTTGTGTGAAGTTTGAAGTACTCAAAGTGCTGATGTCCAATGCCTTGCACTTTTTTAAAACTTCATGAGGAAGTATCCACTTCGGTGAGTTTGCCACTCACCAAGTGACTGCTTAATTATGCCATGTGGCCTAAAATGTTTTAAAATTATGCCGTGATTAAATCAGCCAGCAGAATCCCAGATTATTCCACATTCTCAGCACTTACATTAAATTGTACAGTGCTGTAAATTCAAATGTATCGCTCAAATCTCTTGAGAAAACTAGATGTTACTTCACTTATAAGAACACAATTGATGTGAAAAACAAATCCAGTTTTAAATTCGTAAGAGAGAATCACTGGCATTTAAAATTATAAGACTTATTTAACAGCTTATGAAATTTCCATTTGTTTGTTTCACTTTTGGATGCATATCCCATGTCTTATATGTGTGTGCCAGTCTGTGTGCAGTCTCATCTCACTTCTAACAAATATTTTCTGATATTGAGACGCGACAAAAACAGCCCATTGTGCACTTGGACGTCATAATTTGTGTCCAGATATTTTTATTTAAATTGAGTTTTATTATTGGGATAGTACAGAGAAAAGAAAATAATGATCCCTACAGTAGTGAAAGTATGATTCTAATGTTTGTTAAATGAAAATTTTAGCAGAGTGCAATATTCAGAGACACTGAAGTTCTATCAGTATTGCCTCTACATCCTGCAGTTTTCACTTTCTGTCTATAAGAAAGATTTAGCCACTGAAGAAATAAACACAATAGAACTGCTTCCTTCATGACTGAGTGAGGTAGCTCAGTGGTCAGTGCACTGGACTCGCATTCGAGTGGACAGTGATTCAAACCCACATCTGGCCATCTAGATTTGGGTTTTCTGTGATTTCTCTATACCACTTAAGGCAAATGCCAGGATGGTTATGTAATGTTATTTCAGTTATTAAAATATCCAGTCTCTCTCTCTCTCTCTCTCTTTCTCTCTCTCTCTCTCTCTCTCTCTCTCTCTCTCTCTCTCTCTCTCTCTCTCTCTCTCTCTCTCACACACACACACACAGAACTTGGCAGTATCAAACCATTTATCAGTATGGCTCTGTAAGCCCTACACCCTGAATGCATGCACTGATTCAGTTGGGAAGGATGTCATAAAGCCACTGTATCCTCTCCTGAGGCAAGTTGGCCCACAAATGTTGTAAATGGTACTTGATTACCTGAATAATGGCACTGGGACAGAGTTGATATCCAAGCTGCTCCCATACTTTCTATAGAGGACAGATCCGCAATATTGTGTGTGTGTGTAGATATGAAATTGACAAGTCTACCTTTATTGAAATGATTATTACTAAAAGGAAGAATGTCAATATGCTTTATGGTTCAGAATACAAATGAAGATTAAATGCAGCAGATAATGTAGTTGCAAGTGAACCTTCTCAGTTTCATGAGGAAAACTTTCACATGTAATATGCCTCTTAAGCTATATAACAAAACTACAGTATCTATAACTGCGTACCATGCACTCTTTCACAGGCACATCAAAGTGTGTATTCATTTTATTTGCTATGAACCTCTCTTTGGTCATTCTGAATAATAGGTCTGCTAGATAAATGTGTTTGAATAGGGTATTTCCCGCTAGACTATAAGGTCATATTATCTGTAAACAATAAGCTCTGTTCATCACAGTGTAAGTAATTTACAAATACTATACGTAGGGGAGGCTCGAGTGTGGATACCTGAGGCCCATGACATTGCTCACCAAGTGGAGCCTGGTTTCTAGGTAGGATTGTAAGATTGTCACCATAGCATGTCAGCCTACTCAACAAGTCCTTATAGGAAATGCAGTCAAAAGCCTTACTATGACCATAAAGTGTTGATGTTATGAATTCCTCCTTCACATTACTTCATTATCTTTGTTACCAATGAAGACGATGCCATAGAGGTGGACTGCCATTTCCAAAATCATTGTTGTGCACTGTGTTGCATATGTTACTATTTTAAAAGTCTTTGGGAAGCTAATTTTTCATTTCAGATTCCAAATTATTAGCCAGTTTCAGGAATTATAGATGTTGATCTTTAGCTTGATACTTCAGTTGGGTCACCTTTATGTTGACTGGTACTATTAGAGTGAGTGTTAAAAAAAAAACCATGTGAAAGTGGCAGCAGAGAAGAATTTATTTATTATTGTGGCTAGTGGTTCTGTAATTTCAAAAATTATTTTCTTCAGACAACACGACATACCACAGTCATTTGGATTATGAATGCTCGTAAGCTTCCACAATGCTTCTAACATTAGGATGCATGTTCCTCAACTCACTCTGTGTACAATAGCTGTTTTACATTATAATACTTGTGAGATCTTTACCCATGTCTGGAATCTCATTTTACAGTTTTTTTTCAACTATTCTCACAAAGTACTCATTAAATTTATCAGAAATTCCAGAATTTACAAAAGCAGCAGGCTTTGTCTTATGTTCTTTGATTAGATCGTAGCCTGTCTTGTAGGATTGTGGGCCTTTTCAATATATCTGATGGTACAAACCTTTGTAACCTCTTCAATTTCTGATCTGTTAGAATCATCTTTTCTGTTGACTATAACAATGACAATAACAGATGTTCTTTGTAATGGGCTGTGTTGCAGATTTGAAGCAACTGTTTTACACCCACGTGTACCATTCATTTCATATTAAATGCTTTATAAGGGTACCAGGTTTTTTTTTGTTTGTTTTGTATTTTCTGTCTTTCTTGCAATTTTCTCACAGAACATGTCTTAAGTACTATCAAATTTAGCTTTTAGTGCATTAAATACAAATCTGAACATGAGAAATGATAATCCACTTTCCGGATGACAACATATGTAACATCAGATGGCAAATGACTCTGTGGTCAGGGCTGAACACATGCAATGCAGCCAGTGGTTGCTGCTACCCTCAGGATGGCTCTGTGTTGTGCTGCCTTGCTGGCATGTCCTTGTTATATGGCATTGAGTGAGATGGTTACTTTATTTTCTTATCTCACTTGTTAGAAATCATTCCTACTTCTCTCTCCTTACCATTTTTGTTTTGTTTTCCTTACCCAATATTAGTTAAGTAATTAACAACTTATATCATAGAAGTATTTGTTTAAATAATCAAACATAAATCTTTTTCCATCATACGCATGCTACAAGGTGGAATGTTAGTCATTAATTAGTAATATGTTCCCTTATGTGCTGGTTGAATAAAGACACACAGAGTGAAGTTGCAAATGTTAACATTCCACAAATAACTAGAAATTAGTGTCTTAATATGGTGTTGTGCATTAATAAAAAATAAATTAAAAAATAAGTGACTGAAGGTAAATTGTATTGATCACTCTCATAGTTGACACTTCATTGTGTAATTTGTTTTACTTTCCTTACCTTGTGTCTGTCATTGATTTGATTTTCAGAGTGACTGTTTCCTTTGATACAAAAGCCTAATGTACCTTCTCCAAATGCAGTTACGTTTACCAGAAACTTGGAAATATTTCATCTCTTAGACTTTCCTGCAGTGTGTAATACTGTAAGGAAATCTGGCTGTTCTTGTCATTAAAACAGCATGTTTCAAATGAAATTGAGCATCATAACTTTGTAATGTTGTTTGATCAAGGCCCAACAAATTTGCTATGATAACACCTATATCCATTTTAAGAATTTTATGCAGCATTAAAGCTAAGTAAGTAGTTATACATTGCAGTGGTTTATCTCAGTTGCAGTTCCTAGTTACTGATGAAACTTGCCGAGAATGTATTGATCTGTATCATCAAGAAAAGAAACATGGTGGGGCTGGCGGAGACTGTAAAACTGCTTATTTAAGAATCCCAGCAGAGCAGTCTTACCAACGGAAAGCTGAAAAACTTCTATTAAAAGAAAACTGTTTTAAAGTTGTAATTGTGAGTATTTATTTTGATTTGTTTGTTTATCTTTAGAATTATTTTGAAAATAATGTCTGTATGTATGTTTTGTATTGGTAGGCATGTTGATGTTGAGCATAAGAATCATGATAATTGTGTTTCTTTCTATGACAGAGCAGTGTCATGTGTACCAGTACTGAAGCCATTGGTCACAAATATGATTGTGTATTGCAAATTATAACTGTGTGATGGATCAGGTCTCACATTTGGATACCTATTTTTCTACAGCGTGTATGAGTTGTACTGCTCGCAAATGACATATGAACTGACTCAAAGCTTAAATTTGCTACAGCTGTTCTAATGCTATCCCAGGGGCTAGCAAGCTAGAGAGTATAGAAGAGTTTGGCAACTCCAAAAACTCAGCATCATACATATTTACGGATAAAAGGGAGAAACATGGGCCAAGTGAAACTTCAAATCAGTCCATGGGGAAGGGGACGAGAAGCTTGGTGGATCCATGGGATTTCATAAAAGTGTGTTCCCTAGACAGCAGTTAATAGATAGCAGCTTATTGCTGTCTCTCACCAGCAGCTGGAACCAGTTTATGGTAAACTCTCAACCCAGAGGCTAGCCGGTGTCGTCATTCCTATGTCACTGTTAATTTTGAGCAAGTATCAGTGGTCGTTATTGGTGTTAATGGCCCAGTGTTATGTGTTGCTGTGAGTGAAAATTTTTTCTTTTTGTGGCTTAATCATAAAAGTAGTAGAAAGTTCTAAAAACAAAAAAAAGGGGGGGGGGGGGGGGCAGCTTAATGCTCAAGATATGTTGTACGTCAGTGAGTTGGTGGCTGTTAAAACCCCTCTGAGCCACATGCCACACTTGAATTGTTTTATACTTGCTCACGTATTTTGAGCTCTCCTTGTATACCATGTACCCTGTTATAAAGAGAGATGAGGAGTCACTTGAAGAAAGTTTTCTTTTTACATCGAGAAAGGCTCTTTCTGTAAATCTAAACTAACTAGAGGGATATCAAAATAGAATTCTTGCAGCTGAATTGCAATTATGCCATAAAAGAACGTAACATAATATCTGGTTGTAGCAGAACTGCACAATAGCTCTGATTTTAGGAAGTGTGTTTCAACATTAAGATGTGAGACAAAGAAAGAATTATTTATATGAAATAGATTATGGGGAACGCAAAGGAAAGGATGGATGGGAAATCATTACTTCCAGCCACACTGGGCATTGTGGTAATACAGTGTTGCAAGTTGAAAATTTGTGCCAGACCTGGCCTCAAATCAGGATGCCTAGTAGCTACTCTAGAACGGTTGCCTTAACCACCTCTGCCACCTGGACATGCTTTCCATTCAACCCCGATTCTCAGCTTATTGCATGCAGCAATGCAGTGTTGCTCATCCCTTAACCCCCTAGAGTTTGGACAACACTTATGCATCCGCACAGAAGCAGATGACATGGCTCTGTCACACTCTTACAAAAATGTCGAAAGAGTGTTGTCTCTTCTGTCGGATGGTTGGAGAATGATATGTAATTTGATTTGACTTGAAAACGTGCATACTACATCACAGACAAAGGGTGATACTGCTTCAAATGTCATCTGAACCTTTAAATGTGCATGCAAAGTAATGCTTACAGGTGTCAGTGATAGGGACCATACAAATGACTATCCGGTGTTTGAGAGTACATACTACTAAACATTAGGTTCAAGGAAGTAATCCTAACAAGGCTGAGAATAGTGCACCGCATCTTAACACATTGTCACACTCTGCAGCACCAGGAGCAGCCAGTTTGTAATGTGTGTGACATACTAGACTAATTTCACCACATATTAACTGAATGCATTTTACGCACTGCAAGAGGGTGCTGTAGATTTCCATGGATCTATGCCCTCTATTTTAAATGATGATATGGTGAATATGGTGCAAATTTTGAAAATCTGTGTATTTGCAGGAGACCATGCTTAACTGATAAGGAGATGTTAATGTGGTACTGAGCATGTGGCTCTTCCATTTAGCATTTGGCTTTTCCCTTTTGTTATCATTCAGGTTACCACATGCGTACGTTTATTTTATTTTTATGTAACTTAATAGTGAAGGACACCTCTCCCCAAATTGTGGAAGCATTTAGTCACTGACAGAAGCACACAAAAGAGGAGGAAAGCTTGCTAGTTTCAGAAATAAATCCTACCTGCAACTAGAGAAAACACACACACATCCTTGGCACAGGCACCCCTGAACTGCCTCTGCAAAATACTGTTACTGTTCCATCTTAACTACATACACCCCAACTCCAAAATTGAAACTCATGCCCTCCACCACCTGGAAGAGCATTCCAGACACCACCTCTTTAATTTTTCAAATCTTTTGACGTTCTGATCCTAGGTGCTTCACCACCCGGCAACACCTATCCTACTCACAGTGACCCCCTCATGAACCCCACACAACACACAGGCCCTATCTACGAGGGTTGGAACTTTAATAGTGGCAACTATTTATTTACAGCTCGTAAAAAATAGATATGTGTTTCAAAGTTTTACTGACCTTCAAAGCAGTCACCAACACTGTGTAAGCCGTTGCCAGTGACGTGGAAGTCGTAGGGTACTCTTACCGGTGCCAGCTGACAGTTTGAGCAGCACGGTCTATTGCCTGACGAATTTGTAGCAGTTCTGACGCGAATGTTGTGAAGTGTTTTCTCCAGTTTAGAAATCGAGTTGAACTCGCGAGGGCTTAAGTCAGAGGAGTGCAGCAGGTGGTATAGCATCTAGCAGCCCCATCAGTCAAACAAATCAGTTACAGCTTTCACTCTATGTGCTTGACCATTATCCTGCAAAATGACGGTCAGGTCCTGCAGAAAGTGTCATCATTTCTGTCTCTAAGCTGGTCGTAGGTTGTGTTCCAAAAATGAACTACTTAGAGGGGGAAGGTATGTAAACAGATCCACAGCACACCCATGGGCACCATAGGCATCCTATGCCAACCTTTTAATGAGCCCTCTACAGGAAATGGTGCTACCTCATAAAACCCCTTGTCTTGATCAGGTTCATTGATGATATCTTCATGATCTGGACTCAGAGCCAAGACCCCATATTTTCATTTCTCCATAACCTCCATAACTCTCCCATCTGCTTCACTTGGTCCTCCTCAATCCACATGCCAACTTCCTGGACGTTGACCTCCACCTGTCTGATGGCTCCTTTCACACCACTGTCCATATTAAATCCACTGACCACCAACTGTACCTGCATTTCAACAGCTGTCATCACTTCTAAATCAAAAAATCTCTCTAACATAGCCTGGCTACCTGTGGGTGGCACATTTGTAGTGATCAGAACTTCCTTGCCCAGTATGCCGAAGGTCTCATGAGGACGTTAACAGACAGGCACTAACTGCCAAACCTAGTCTGCAAACAATACCAGCCTGGACTGAAACAACTGAACATATCCTTCGCCAGGGCTTTGTTTACCTACCTTAATGCCGTGAAATTAGGTACAACCTACCCAGTATCTTTCCCACCTGTGCTAAAGTGGTATTCCATTGCCCACCCAACCTACACGACATTCTAGTCCAGTGCTATGCCACTCCCAGTCCCACCCATTGCCATAGGGATCATATCTATGTGGAGGACCCAGTTGTAAGACCTGCTCCAGTTCTGCTGCAGGCTTATCCTTACCCCTTCAGAGGCAGGGCCACCTGTGAAAGCAGCCATTTCATATCCCAACTCTGTTGCAATCACTGCATAGCGTTTTATATTGGTATGACAAGCAACCAGCCCCTCATCAGAATGAGTGGCCATCACAAAATTGTGGCCAAGAACAAAGTTGACCACCCAATGGAACAACACTCACCAAAGTGTAACAGGCTTAATTTCAATGGCTGCTTCACAACACAGGCTACATGGATCCTTCCCTCTACTGCCAGTTCTTTTTATGTATGCAGATGGAAGTTATCCATGCAAAACATTCTTTGCTCCAGTAACACTTTTGGCCTCAATCTTTCCACCCAACATTTTCCGCATCCCCTTCCTGTGTGCTATTACTCCCTTTCCAATTGAAGTCTCCACATCACCTTCATCGTGTGCCAGTCCCTGCCAGTGCCAGCACCAGCACCTGCACCTGTGAATCACATGCCTAACCCTTGCACCTGCCACCCATCCCTCCCTGCATTCCTAGCCAGTGAACTGACTACCATTCTCTGGGCCACTAGCTACTCACCCCAACTCCTTTTCCTGCATCACACCTCACTCTCCATCTACCAATCCCACCTTGAAAATATTTGTAATTTCAGCACAGCAGGTCTGTATTTGTAAAATATCTCATTATTAGTATTGTTATTATTTGCATTGATTCATAGGTTTCAACTCTCATCAAGCTTATATATTTTTCTAGTTGATTGTGAATTCTGCTGTTGTTATTCATACCAATTATCAAAATTACTGTGTTTTTTGGAAAGTGTTAATAATAGGCACTAGATCTAAATATCTATTTCATTGTGTTTATTGATCAGACACAGTAACATTGAGTCATTTGCAAATTTTGTATGTGAGGAAAGGATACAACATCATGTTGTGTGATTACTATAATATTTGATTGTGACTCATACGTAAAGTTATCACATACACTCCTGGAAATGGAAAAAAGAACACATTGACACCAGTGTGTCAGACCCACCATACTTGCTCCGGACACTGCGAGAGGGCTGTACAAGCAATGATCACACGCACGGCACAGCGGACACACCAGGAACCGCGGTGTTGGCCGTCGAATGGCGCTAGCTGCGCAGCATTTGTGCACCGCCGCCGTCAGTGTCAGCCAGTTTGCCGTGGCATACGGAGCTCCATCGCAGTCTTTAACACTGGTAGCATGCCGCGACAGCGTGGACGTGAACCGTATGTGCAGTTGACGGACTTTGAGCGAGGGCGTATAGTGGGCATGCGGGAGGCCGGGTGGACGTACCGCCGAGTTGCTCAACACGTGGGGCGTGAGGTCTCCACAGTACATTGATGTTGTCGCCAGTGGTTGGCGGAAGGTGCACGTGCCCGTCGACCTGGGACCGGACCACAGCGACGCACGGATGCACGCCAAGACCGTAGGATTCTACGCAGTGTCGTAGGGGACCGCACCTCCACTTCCCAGTAAATTAGGGACACTGTTGCTCCTGGGGTATCGGCGAGGACCATTCGCAACCGTCTCCATGAAGCTGGGCTACGGTCCCGCACACCGTTAGGCCGTCTTCCGCTCACGCCCCAACATCATGCAGCCCGCCTCCAGTGGTGTCGCGACAGGCGTGAATGGAGGGACGAATGGAGACGTGTCGTCTTCACCGATGAGAGTCGCTTCTGCCTTGGTGCCAATGATGGTCGTATGCGTGTTTGGCACCGTGCAGGTGAGCGCCACAATCAGGACTGCATACGACCGAGGCACACAGGGCCAACACCCGGCATCATGGTGTGGGGAGTGATCTCCTACACTGGCCGTACACCTCTGGTGATCGTCGAGGGGACACTGAATAGTGCACGGTACATCCAAACCGTCATAGATCCCATCGTTCTACCATTCCTAGACTGGCAAGGGAACTTGCTGTTCCAACAGGACAATGCACGTCCGCATGTATCCTGTGCCACCCAACGTGCTCTAGAAAGTGTATGTCAACTACCCTGGCCAGCAAGATCTCCGGATCTGTCCCCCATTGAGCATGTTTGGGACTGGATGAAGCGTCGTCTCACGCAGTCTGCACGTCCAGCATGAACGCTGGTCCAACTGAGGCGCCAGGTGGAAATGGCATGGCAAGCCCTTCCACAAGACTACATCCAGCATCTCTACGATCGTCTCCATGGGAGAATAGCAGCCTGCATTGCTGCGAAAGGTGGATATACACTGTACTAGTGCCGACATTGTGCATGCTCTGTTGCCTGTGTCTATGTGCCTGTGGTTCTGTCAGTGTGATCATGTGATGTATCTGACCCCAGGAATGTGTCAATAAAGTTTCCCCTTCCTGGGACAATGAATTTACGGTGTTCTTATTTCAATTTCCAGGACTGTATAAGCTGACAGTGTTGTGGGTCTGCTATCCTGTGCTGGATGATAAGCTTAAAAAAATCCAGATTTAAATTATTAACACCACCATTAGGCAGGACAATAAAACATTTTATGTTACAAAGAACGTAGTTGATGAAGATGGGTAACTCTGTGGGGAAATAAACCTCATGAAGTTGAGCATTTGAGCCATATTTGATATATTCAGACATCTAGAGATCTGTTAAAAATGGACATTATCATATCTAGATGCTTGAACAACAGCATATTGAAATTCAGTTCAAACCCAATAACTCCCACTGATATAAATGTATGCTGTTGGGGCAGGCCAGTCTTTCTAATGTTGTGTCTGCACTTGCAAGTAAAAGAATGTGTGCTGAACTTTAGGACATTCTGGTTGACTGCCATACAAAAGTTTTATACAAAACTCTTTAGTGGCACCCTTGTTTCTGAAATCTCTGTGCTCTACAAACCCTTACTTCTGTGTGGTGTAATGGCCTCACTTGATGAACTACTTCACTGTCTGAGACATCCCAGACTGTTTGAGAACTGAGAGTATATTTGTAAAAATAAAGATATTTAGTATAGCTTATTAACAACTTGTAAATAAAATAGAAAGAAACTTCCACATGGGAAAAATATATTAAAAACATAGATTCCAAGACTTACCAAGCGGGAAAGCGTCGGCAGACAGGCACATGAACAAAACACACAAACACACACACAGAATTACGAGCTTTCGCAACTGGCAGTTGCTTCGTCAGGAAAGAGGGAAGGAGAGGGAAAAATGAAAGGATGTGGGTTTTAAGGGAGAGGGTAAGGAGTCATTCCAATCCCGGGAGCGGAAAGACTTCCCTTAGGGGAAGGAGAGGGTAAGGAGTCATTCCAATCCCGGGAGCGGAAAGACTTCCCCTAAGGGAAGTCTTTTCGCTCCCGGGATTGGAATGACTCCTTACCAAGTCTTTTCGCTCCCGGGATTGGAATGACTCCTTACCCTCTCCCTTAAAACCCACATCCTTTCATTTTTCCCTCTCCTTCCCTCTTTCCTGACGAAGCAGCTGCCAGTTGCGAAAGCTCGTAATTCTGTGTGTGTGTTTTGTTCATGTGCCTGTCTGCCGGCGCTTTCCCGCTTATTAACAACTTGAATGCACAGCATTGATATTCCACAATAGTATTTATTTAATAATTCGTTATGAATCAGCTCTCTAGACCATCATCAGATAACTTAATATTAAACAGTTATCCCACACATCAATGAGCATTCATAGCTGTACAAACATATGTGACATTTTGCCACTCTATACCTATACAAAAACACACCCATAATGTAATCAAAAATGGAAAATCCAGGTAGGAATATCAGCAATTTAGGTAAAGACAGATTGCTACTTACTGTAAAGAAGACATGTCCCATTGCGGACAGTCACAATTAAAAAACACACAAAGCTTTCGGCCACAGCCTTTATCAGTACAAGAGAGAGCCACACCATTCACACACACAACCAAGCGCACCTCACATGCAGCATCTCAGGCTGGAATGCATAATTTAATTCATAAAGAAGCCATAAACAACTAGATAGTATATTACTTAATAATCAAAGATTAAAAGTGTAGGAATGTTTAAGCCAAAAAATGTTGTATGAGTGAGTAATGGCTCAGACTACTATATGTTGCGGGCAAGATGGTGAAAGTGATGAACAGGCTGAAAAAACACAGGGGTAGGAAGAAGGGAGAGGGGATGTGGATTAGTTACAATAAGCGTTTATCTGATAGTGAGAAAAATGTCATCTGACTGGTGCTACTTTAGTAATGGTGGATACTGAAACTATGTTTGGTCATTAAGGAGCAGGTCAGGATTCCTTGATTTGTGTTTATTAGTAGCCAGAATTTCGATTAATGTCAGTTCCTCTGTGGAGAACCTCACATTTAATATCATAAGAATGCTATTCATTCAGAGCATGTTCAGCCAAGATGGAATCTTTCTTTTTCAGTCTCCAACTCCTTTCATGTTCAGTCAGTCTAGTACCTGTAGCCCTATCTGATTGATATACATATAATTTACCACACAGATTGCAGGAAATTACTATAAATTCCACTCTGTTCGAAAGGTTGATTCTCCTCTTTACTGAATGTGGATGATGGTAGGTCTAGAATAAAAAGCTAGAGTATAGTTCCTGTATTTTAGTTTTCTGGTAAGTACCTGTGAAGTCCTACCAACATGTGGCATGGGGCCCATTTGTTATCAGTGTGTTTTAGTGCTCTCTGAGGAGGATACTGAAGTGCTGTTATCCTCCGTCTCTTCTTTCTACTGACAAGGGGACCATCAGAAGTGTAAATAAAGTATTTTGATGGGTCTCTGATACGTTGTAGAGGGACATGCCCTGAGTATGAGGCTATCCGCTTTTTTAGCGACGGGCGTTGGTTCTTGAGAAAATTGATTTTGAAGTTCACTGCGTGCTGTAATACGCGTAACATTAGCCATGTTTCAACCAAATGAGTGTGGTGCAGAGGTTAAGATATACAGCTACCACACTGGAGGTACCATGTTAAGGTCCTTTCCATGTTTTTGCCTTTTTTATTTTTTTAATCAGAATAGTCCAACATTTTTCCATTTTATTTTACAGAATATCAACAAATGGTGTACATTGTGTGAAATTAATAAGAAATATTCAGTTTTGCCATAGTAATTTAATTTTCACGTTATTATTACAAAATTTACTCGGTATCACCTGCACTGCTTGCTATGCCACAACAGAAATTCAAATGATATTTATAGTAAAAGCAACCGAAACACAATGTCTTACAGCACCAAGCATATTTCATAAAAGCTACTGTCTTGCAGCCTCATGGAGTTTTTCAGAGCGATACCAGTAAACATTGTTCATTTACATTCAAAAAGGTTTCTCTTTCATCTGTTACCTTTGATGCGAATCGTGCGTATTTGTTTGCATTCAAAAATGCAGGAGCCATGAATTGATGCAAAATTAATGAGTGTAGTTTCATGGAATCATTCCTGGATGTGATTGCTCTGTTGGTATTCAACAAATCAGGAGCATTCTGAATTTTCTTTGTGAAAATGTTAAACTGTCAGTAAAAATATACGTCACAAGTCTGGCAAAGTGGAGTACAATTTGGTGGGATGACTTTTACAGTGCAGGTGCACACGTTCCTCTCATCCACGAAGATGTGATCGTATATGGTCAGATCAGTCTGCCTTCCCCACGTATCAATAATATATTAAAAATATTCCTGTCCCATGTACAGAAGAATTACAGATTTTCAAAAGTCTTCGTGGACCACTTTTGTGAACTTCCCTGATTTCGTGCAGGACACAATTACATTTTTAAATTTGATGGTTAATTCATCCACTCTATTTTGAACATTAGGGCAAAATTTTCCCGACAGTTCATGTATACATAAAAAAATATATGGGATCACCTTTCTTGATGCAGTTAGCGTGTACTGTGCTGTGTACTAGTGACTCATCTTGTTTAAATCTTTTCTCTGCATGAGAATGGTTGTCACCCCTTTTTCCGATGGGATCTATTGTATGTTGATTGATATTGACAGTCCGCTTGATCAGTGCTGATTACATAGTCGACATTAAAATTACCAATAAGTGGTTTTGTTTGTGTGTGGAATTCTTCCATGGCTACTAATATTTCTTCCATCGTTGCACGTTCTGTGGAAATGGTGAACTTTGTAAGCTTCCTTTGCCTGATTTTATGCTTTTGATTAAATCATTCGACCCAAGCCGAGCTGGCCCCGAAATTAAAGGTATCCAATAAAAGTGGAACAGTCGTAGCGTTCATCACCCATTGCTGTAAATTTCTGGTTGTCACCTGCTTGGGGAAGAAATTATTTTATTTTCACCAAGCCAGTCTCTTTCTTACAATGTGTTTGATATGTATTTTGATATGATTTACCTGTTCCAAATTCTGTCTCACTCCGACAAACCATTCATATGTCTCATGATCGATAGTGTTTCATTTATCACGATGAGCTCCACCTCGTTTCACATCCTCCTTCCATTGATATAGCATTGCTTTATGTTTTAATCGAGAGATGCCATGGAACGGCAAACTCTTTAGGCTCCATTTTGGGTGAGCTACTGCAAGAGTGACTGCTCGTTCCTTGTAGGATAGATGCATATAATCTGCTGGTTCATGTACGAATTTGTTGGCGATGAAATCGCCATTGCCCTCTACTCCCTTATACTGCAAAGTAAATAGCTTTATATTATGTTGATTCATCCGCACGAAAGAGAACTTCCACACAAAAGTCAAACTTATAAAACTAAACTAAACTAAACTCCTCCCGAACAGGCCATGAAGGCCCAACAGTACTGAGCGGCCGCCGTGTCATCCTCAGCCCATAGGTGTCACTGGATGCAAATATGGAGGGGCATGTGGTCAGCACACCGCTCTCCCGGCCATATGTCGATTTCCGAGACCAGAGCCGCTACTTCTCAATCAAGTAGCTCCTCAGTTTGCCTCACAAGGGCTGAGTGCACCCCGCTTGCCAACAGCGCCCGGCAGACCAGATGGTCACCCATCCAAGTGCTAGCCCAGCCTGACAGCGCTTAACTTCGGTGATCTGATGGGAACCGGTGTTACCACTGCGGCAAGGCCGTTGGCAAAGTGAAACTTATGGCCTCATATTTGTGCATCTCATCTTCTTCATTGATGTTCATTAATTCATCACCATTGATGATCTGTCTCCCAGCCAACAGGTCCTTTATGTGATACATATCTCATTGTCAATTGCAGTTGAATTAGCAGAGATCGTGCTGACTGGTATGTTTGTTAGAAGATTTAAATCACGAAACAACTTTTCAGCATATTTGATGGCGTTTGTGATTTTGCCTCCTGGCTGCACTTCTGTAGACACATTTGGGTCATCCATTTCACTGTATTCTTTGAACATGCGTGGCACTAACAACGAGTTGCATGCAAAAACGTTGCAAACTAGCTGTTTAGGAGCTTAGTCACCACCGTTTGACCATGGCGATACATGTTCATAATGCACAGAGGAACTCTGTGTATTATGAAATTATGTCTCCATAGCCAAATAAAATGTAGCGACCAGGGCAATCCACTGTCACAATACACAGAGTTTGCACAGGATGTCTGCATGGACAGTCTGCTTTCTGTTTGACCGAGCCTACACAATTTAAACTTCTTAATAATTTCACACAATTTACGCTGTTTGTTGATATTCTGTAAAATAAAATGGAAAAATGTCGGGTTATTCTGATTTAAAAAAAAAAAGCAAAAACACAGAAAGAACCCGAACACACTGTGGTAGCTGTAGACCTTAACCTCTGCGCTACACTCACTTGGTTGGAACATGGTTAATGTTGCACATATTACAGTGTGCAGTGAACTTCAAAATCAATTTTCTTGAAACCCAAGGCCTGTTGCTAAAAAGTGGATAGCCTCATACTCGGGGCATGTCCCTCTACAACATATCCGAGACCCATCAAAATACGTTATTTACCCTTCTGACGGTTCCCTTGTGAGTATGTTGTCAATTAGGGTAGGATATAAACAATGCTATGTGCTATTTTTCTAATTATTATTTTTAATTCATTTGCAAGATCATGGAGTGGATGGCTGCATTTGTGTGTTATGGGGTGCTGGGAACATTCAGGTATTACTTTGTCTGTAAAAGTTACTTTCATGTATATTTTAAATAAATGCTTTTGCTTACTGATGTCAAAGGTAAGGTCTAAAATGTTGGTAGTATCTCCTCCCATTTACATTGTAAAGTTAATTTTACTGTAATGTGAATTTAAATGTTAAAAAATTTATTTCATTATCTGGTGGTACGTGTCAACAAGCACAGTACCTCATCCACATACCTTGTCCAATATCGTATTTTAGAACTTTAGGGTTCTTTATCTAAAAATGTTTGTTCAGAATTATCCATAAACATTTCAGCTAATAAGGGGCTTGGTGAGGACTTCATTGCTAATCCATCTGAATGACTGTACAGAGTTTGTTGAAATTGGAGATATGTACTTTTGCTTTAAACATGTCTCAGTTGCCAATCTTACCTCTTCTGTCTCATCTGGATTTGTTCTGGTTTTATATAACATTTCTATTAAAATTAGTGAATCTAACTTTTTGGTTAATTTATGGCAAGGTGCTGAAAACTAAAAATACTGCAGGTCTCACAGGAATGTCTTCTTTGTGAGGCCTAGGTAACCCGTATGATATGGGTGCTGTTGGTAGTACGTTTGTGAGGTACTTGGGATCACAATTAGTGAGCATCAATTGGCAAATTTTAAGGTTTTCCATAGCATATTTCATTGTGAGATTATTAGGTAACAGAAAAATGTGTAGGCCTGAGGAATGTAAACACTTTTTCAATATTCTGACTTATTAAGTAACATTTAACTGTTCCCTTGCCAGCCTTTACAGCAAGTATATCTTGAGAAGACAGTCTTTTCTTTAGTTTGATCCACACTTTCTGCTCCATTTTGCTACCTACAACTATCATTGAACATATCTGTTATTTAGAGCTTTTGATTCATGTGCTACCAAATGTTTTATTGTCACATCGTCCGAAAAAAAAAAAATTCGAGATCCACTTTCAGTATGTCTAGCTGTTTTTTTGGAAATATTGGATTTAGGAGCATATTTAATTCCCTTATGTAAAATTTGGAACTCTTCAGAAGACAAATTTAGATTTGATAGATTAATGACACGTTCCGCAAACTATTAATGTTTAGTGGATGTTGTAGCTGGTTTCTGTTTAGATACTGTTCAATTTTAACTTTCTGGCAGAGTTACATCAAGTTTATAATGGCAAGCAAACTGTCTCAGGCTGTGTTATCAAATATGCTAAATTCACAATAATTGCTATGTGAACAACTCTCAGACGTAAATAAATGTAATCACATACCACATACCACTTCTTCATTTATTTATTCACTTAAATTCTCTTGGCAACTTTGCTAGCTTTCTTGGTCACTTCTGTGCTACTTCTTGAACTCAAAATCATATTTTGGTGTTAAGTGTAGTTTTAAGCACCAAACAGTTTCATTATTCACCTTTACTAAAGCAGCAGCACCAAGTTAATATTTTTCTGTCCAATAGATAACATGCTTGTTGTAACTGTTCCACAACCGCATTCCATAGACTCCTTTCTCCCCTATGCCCTCCCCCACTCTTCCCACCTGAGCCCGTTTTGGGCCTGTTCATTACATTCACCAGTTTGAACATAAAATATAGCAGTTTGTGCCATTACTCACGCAACATTTTTGGCTTATACATTCCTATACCTTTAATCTTTGAGTATAAAATGATATAACTTGTGAATTACATTATGCTTGTGTTTTCATACTGATACAGTTGTAAAATATCACATATCTTTGAAAAACAATCTTTTTATAGCTATAAAATCCCGCTGGTGATGTGTGAACTATCTATTTAGTATTAAGTTATCTGAAGATGGCCTAGAAAGCCATAAGCCAGTTCATAACGAACTATAAAATAAATATTATTGTGGCACATCAATACCGTGTATTCAAGTTTTTAATATGTCTGTGTTCCTCTGAATTGCAACCGAATATTGCATAAATATTATTTAATTTGGTGTCGGTGCTCTGTGCAGCATTCTGAAAACATTCGTGTTGAGTGATGAAATGGAAATCTTGATCTGAAAGAGGACTGCATCAAAAAGCAATTGCATTTCTAACTAAAAGAAGTTGAGCATACACTACCAAGCCAAGAATATTTCATCTCATCTTTTTATGAAGGACGTTCAGTAAATAATTCAACACTTTTTTTTATCAGTGAATTTCAGCAGAAAAAATGTGAAATTTGCTGTGGTATATCATGGAATATTCCTGCTTCAACCCCTATAGTTTCACGAAGTTCTGATAGGCGGCGGTGCTATATGTAGCCTTCAAAATGGTGTCTGTAACAGCAGTGGATTCTAAGCAGAGAACAGTCATCAGGTTTCTTTTAGCATAAGACCAGAGCATTGTAGGTATTTGTAGGTCCTTGCAGACTGTGTACAGAGAACTGGCAGTGAACAAAAGCACGATGACTTGTCAGGCGAGGTGTCTGTCACCATCGCAGTGAGATCACGCAAACATGTGTGATCTCCCGCGTGCCGGGCGGCTGTACGCACCTGTGCCTACTGCAGTGTTGGAACATGTGGACACACTCATTGAAGGTGATCGATGGATTACAGTCAAACTTCTCACTGCACAACTGGACTTCGCTGTTATTAGTGCCAACACTTGTCCAGCAGTTGGGGTACTCAAAGTTGTGTGCCCACTGGGTTCATCACTGTCTAACAGAAGAATATAAAGTGTAATGAAGGATACACTCTGTGGGAAGCTGTATTTGGATGATAGAGAAGTTATTGATGCTGCAAGACATTGGCTCTGCTGTCGACCAGTAGAGTGCTACCTCGTGGGCATACAGGCCCACCCAGTAAGGTGACATAAGGCTGCTGCATCGAATATTGCCTGGCTTGTGTTCCCAACCCAGCTCACAGATTTTTCTGCTGTGAGCCAGAGACTTCACTGCAGTTCACGTTTATGTGGGGGAAAATGTCCATAGGTAGAACATTATCTCGTTTCTGTGAATATGCTGTTCTCCCAATTTGTGTTGAAACAATAGTGTAGTGAAACAGATTAATCCTGTATAAAATTATCTCAGTATACTTACCACATAAGGTTTGAGTGATAACTCAAGCTTTTGATGACGTCTTTGTCATCATTGCCAAGATCATCCTCACGTCTGTGAAATCTTCCTCAGACCATCCTGGTAAAATTCAGAAACACTGTCTTCTTGCAGGTACACATAAAGTGCTATGTGTTGCATACCCACAAACTGATGCACAGTTCTTCACCATTGAAATATAACGCCAGACTGGTATTTCAGTCACATTTGGGTGCTTAGTAGATTGCATTTCATTATCACCCATTACAGAACCAGTGTTTTATGCCATTATGCATTCCCTAACATTTTATGTCACTGTCTGTCTGTTTGTGTCTCCTTTCATCTGCTGGTGAAGTTAAATTAGATAAGTTGTGTATGCCCTATGTTCTGTGTTCAAAGATGTCTGGAACCCCAAGATTATTAGCTACATTGGGAGATATGTTTTTTGCAAGTTATTGGTGCTGCCTTTCTGTGAAATATAAAGTGTGTTCACACTCAATACATGCCTGTTATCATTCAATCCTATCACAGATTGCTTACAATAACACACACACTTGTGAGAAGTATCTATTTTTATCATTTCACCTCTGAAAAAGAGGGAATGATGAATGGGTGTACAAATATACTCACATTATCCACCCACAGAGATTTGAAATTTCATTTTATGTTTTCCTCTAATAGTTACTTTGTGAAAGTAGCAATGTGCTTAAGTGATAATGTTATAGTGTGCAAATTATTGTGAATGATTTAGTACATATTTTTTATAATTGGCACCTGTTTGCAATGTATGTATAAATGCTAATATCTTTGTATGCTTTCTGAATAATTACTATAGACCATAAACTTTTATTACAGTACAAACACGATTGCCAACTTACAATAGAACTGTTGGACACTGAAGAAAATTCTCGATCTGAGGCAGAGCCAGATGAAAAGTGGCCAGCATTTGGAGAGGGATATAGTGCTAGTGCTGCTGATGGAGTCGGAGGTAGCCAGACAAGTGCAACAGTAACAGCATCGGAAATTCGTGACCGTGATGATGACCGAATGGACCTCAGTGCAGAAGATAATGATGAGGTTGTCTCATAGTTGTCAGGGTTACTGTAATTTTGATGTAATTGTGTAAATGATAACTGAAAATAAATTGGTTCTTCTTCTGATTTGTGCTTCTGTTTAAAAATAAATCTGTAATTAAATTTCTGAGGGTGCCTAAAAGGCTTTGATGTTGCTTGCAACTTTGGCAAAGTTGTTTCGTAGAGATAGTAAGGGGGCTCTGTAGACTGGTGGCTTGTTTTAATAACTGTGATGCTGAAAGATATGATGCTGAGGAACACTTATTTGTGAATTGTTGATGTTCTGTAAAAATGTAGATGTGAAGCAGATATTCCTTGTTTTCAATATTACACACCGTAATATTACTGATTATTGCATTGATGCTGCAGGCAGAACAAACAAACTAAAATGATCAGTAATAGGAATTCATTTTTGTACAGTAGTATCAATAAAATATTGTTGTACAGTTCACAAAATTGACTGTAATTTTAATTAATATTTAATGTCTTTTTGTAACTTGGTTTAGTAATTTTTCCTTGTCTTTGAATAGCAAAGCATTGTGTAGTCATCTCTTGATGAATGTTGCATTAGATGCTCCATTGTATGTCATATTCTACTGATCCTGCTGTTACTTTCATTATGTTAATACATGTTCCCAATTCATCAATTTTGGTGATCTTGATGATGACACAGAGCCTGCATTTGCATGTGTGATTGTTGAAATGTGTATACAGACAAAAGCCAATGCTAATGTCACAATGAGTGTTATTTTCACTGCTTTAAAATGATAATTATCCATCTGCATGCAGTGCCCAGCTTCTGTTTTATTTTCTCATATATGTGTTTGGTCACAAAGACTGTTAATTTCTGCATAATGCATCCATTTTCTTTGTTACCATTCCTATGCATACATTATATACCAGTTTCTACAGAATCGGAGCATTCTGTCACATGTGTATGTCATTCCTGTCATCAGACAAGATTTAAAGAAGAGTGATTATATTGTAAAAGGAATGAAGTCTGTCTGTAGAAAAGGAGCATTTTGTCAGATGCAGTGCTTCCATAAGTAACAATAAACACCATATTTATCATAAAATATTTCTTTGTAGTGTCCTTTTAATATAATTTTACAGGCTTAATTTATATTTATTTAAACTTTATGTTCATCAAATGTGGTTTGACTCTTTGTGTACATATATGTGTGCTGTTTGTGTGCATGTATGTGTGTGCCACAGAGCTCACATGTGCATGTGTGTGTTTCTGTGTATGCAACACATAACTGCCTAGCCTCCAGTAGACTTGTCTTCTCACACACACACACACACACACACACACACACACACACACCAACTAACTGCCTAGCCTCCAGTAAAATTGTCTTCAGACACACACACACACACACACACACACACACACACACACACACACACAAGGTGCTTATATTAGGTCATCTATTACAGTTTAACCATGCGAAAGGAAACATCTTTTCACTGCTGCACCTGATCCAGGTGCAGATTAATCATATGTGATTTTGATGTTTTGTAGAAGTTGTTGAAGAATTAACTAACTAAATATTGTATGCGATGACATGTTCGTATTGATTTACTGAAAAAATCATACTATGTAGTTACAAATTGATCCAGTTGTCAGATTTGCAAGCAAAATATCTTTGAAGTATCTTAATGCTGTGTAATGTATCATGAAGTGTAGCATTTGCAATCAGTCACATGAAAACCTGAAGAAGTGCCTCATGAAGATATGATAAATTAATACAGTGGGGGGGGGGGGGGGGGGGGGTGCGTGTGTACATGCATTTGTGTGTGTCTGCGTGTGTGCACATGAGAGAGAGAGAGAGAGAGAGAGAGAGTGAGAGAGAGAGAGTGAGAGAGAGAGAGGTTTTAAAGTGTTTTCTCGAGATTATGTTGCTCGTTTATGTTAATGTTGCATACATTTTTCCCTTTTGCATGTCACATAAAATGTATAATCTTGCCTGCTTGATGGAAATTACATTAAGGAGTCATAAATAACTGATTCAGCACCAGCTGCAAAATAATAATCATACTTACCCTAATTTAATTTATTTTGCATTTCAAGTGACATTGTTATCTTCAGATATACACTTGTTGGCAGGGGCACTGTTTGTCTCAGCTCGTGTATATAGTCATGTTGTATTCTCTGTTTTTTGGCCTCAATTTTTCTGCAGTTTCAGATATACAAGGTGTAGAGATTAAGACTTAATAAGACTTTCATTACAGTTGCAAAAGATAATTTAATCTGTGCAGTTTGTTCATACTATTTCTCCATGAACTCTGCTGTTCTGGCTGATTTGTTTCCTCTTCCCAAATCAGCCAGTTTTTGTAATGCTTACTGTTCTTCAGTCCTGTGCATCATGTGACTTAATTCATCACTAAATAATTCTAGTTTTGGGGAATAAGTCCTTTGTGTCTTGTGTTACTTCTCTGTTTCTTCTAGGATGTAAAATATTATCACTGTGGTAATTACTGCAAAGTTTCTGCCCCAAGAATATTGCGCACTTGGGAGCACAAAGGCTTTATTTCCCTACTTTCTGAAAGCACTAAACGGAAAGAAATTGTAAACAATATCTACATAAATTCATACTTTCTTTTTCATGAAACCCCCTTAGAGTCCAAAATTTAATCATATCTACAGGGCAGATCTGTATTAAACAGTCTTGTTCTACATCTACATAAATACTCCACAATTACTGTACATGGTGGTGGATTATTCATTTTTCCAACTTATTTGATAGAAGAAAAACATTGAAATTGAAAAGTACAAACTTTCATTATTTGATTTACGTCACTTTGTGTTAGGAAATTTTTTATAATAGAGAACGAGGAAGCTTTGTAGCTCTAATTACAACCCGGGCACATTTACATAAAAATGTAGTCACATGTAGGTCTTAAACTTAACATTCTCAATATTTGTGAGAAGGACGTGGCTGTGTCCTGAGGTATGCAATAATTTTAGTATTGCTAAACTATCTACATCAACTTTCTCACTCGTCACAACTGCTTACAAAGGTCTAAAGAATCAGAGTTGAATAATTCTTCATCTGTGTGTGTGTGTGTGTGTGTGTGTGTGTGTGTGTGTGTGTGTGTGTGTGTGTGTGTGTGTGTGTGTGAGAGAGAGAGAGAGAGAGAGAGAGAGAGAGAGAGAGAGAGAGAGAGAGAGAGAGAGAAGACTCATGCACATACCTTGTCATGTTAGTGGAACATTTAATATTTTGTTGAGCTTAATGTGGTAGTAGCAAAACATTGCATGTTGTAGTGGTGTGCATGTTAAGGAGGTGGGAGGTGTGACAGTGTGCAGTAGCAAGGGACAGTGTACCATGTGGTGATCCAGCCAATAGCATCATTCTGTTGTGTATAACTCTAGCATTCATTTTATGGTATTTGCAGCACATTTACCATTAATTTTCATGTTAGTTTATGTATGATGTTAATACTTAACCACTGAGTGTTCATTATAGGTATAAAACATGCCATGCAAATAAATTTATATAGGGAGATAGAGAAGCAGGAACAGTGGCCTAATGTGGCACTTACCTCAGGATCACCAATTAACAGGTTAGGCAACAGCTGGAGACTGTGGTGTGAGACAAAGCAGAGAGGACACTGGTGGTGTCACAAAGTATGCTCTGACCTCATATGTGCAGGACACATCATACATCTGCCTTCTTACTTGCACACCATTATAAAGATTTACAATGTCTGCCATTTTTTGTGAAATGACTATAGAAACATTATAAACACAGAGTACTGGGATTTGCACTAGGCCTGAAATTTATTGGGACAATTTGAAAGAATTTCCAGCCTGCAAAATGCTGTCAATAGTAAATGTGTTGTTGCTATTCTGTGTTAACTTGGAGAAAATGTAAACCAGATGAACATGTCATATGTGCTAAAAAGCTCAATGAGCAAGGAAGAAGGTTTCAAACAAATGATCCATATAATACAATGTTCAGTTTATTGGGACAATTTAAAAGAATTTCCAGCCTGCAAAATGCTGTCAATAGTAAATGTGTTGTTGCTATTCTGTGTTAACTTGGAGAAAATGTGAACCAGATGAACATGTCATATGTGCTAAGAAGCTCAATGAGCAAGGAAGTAGGTTTCAAACAAATGATCCATATAATACAATGTTCAGTGTGCATACTTGTATTACTTTTGTCTTTGCATCTCTGTCCTTGGCAGTGGTCGCCAAAGTACAATAACAAAGTTGCACTAATCTGAGGTTAATAGAGCTAGGAAGCATTTTCAGTGTGACTGTTTGTCTAATATAGAGCAGTGGTGGAAGTGCATAGTTGTTTTTCACTGTAACATGCTTATCTGTCATGTGGTATGTTGAAAAACTTTTCAATCTCTGAAGGGTCAAGATGAATGCATTGTCTCGTACCAACAATAAGAATCTGACACTGCACACATGTTTACAGTCCAGCACATGATACAGCTCAAAGTTTTTTTAAAAAAAAAAGTTTCGTTGTGATTATTACCAAATAAGGTACTGCCACATTTTCTGTTTTCCATGTGTAGGTCTCTCAGGCATTTGTATAAAAAGGACTGTAACCAATCAGATTAATTGCAGTGATTTTTCTGATCTTATTGCTTGTGTTACTGATCAGCTATACAAATTTGTAAAAAAAATAAACCCTACAAGAGCAATGAGTAATTAGGTATCAGCAACAGTGTTACATTGTTTTTTAGAAACAATGGTCAGTTTTTCTCTTTGTTACGATCATATTGTCACTACTATTAACTCGAGTATTTAGGAGAAATAATATTGCGATTGATAAAGAGATTTCTAAGTTTCTAGGCATTGAGCTTTTGTTCAGTTTATTAGGTCCAATAACACTGTAGTGTATTCACATTGATTTTACAGACGTCAAAAGTTTGGAGTATATCAGAATTGTTGAAAATTGTTAGGCTTACTCTCATGCACTGGTTTGAGAGAGAAGAATTGCCTCCAATAAAAAATTGCCTAGTGCTTTTGTCATAAGGTACAATTCCTCGAATATACAGATTTGTCACAGAATATACTTAAGATACCATTACTTTACGATTTTGTATTGTAAGTAGTTCAATTTGTCATGAAATATTAGATATTCATCATCTCCCTTAACTTGTCTGTTCTTCTGTTTCATTAATCTTTACTTCTATGTAATAACAAGCCTCTCATTTCAGAAAATTGTTGGGTACTATTATTGATTGTTTCTTTTTTTTACTCTAATTATTGTCAGTTCTTTCATTTCTGCCACATGCAATGTATACTGAAAACATTTCTCATTGTATCCTTGATAGTGATTAGTGTCATAAGCATCTTTATAATAAAAACCTTTATAAGTCCTCAATCTTCACTGAGTATGTTATGACTTCACAAAGCAATGCTACCAGACTGTATTTAGAGTGACTTTTGAACTGCTCATGCAATTTCATTACGAATTATAAGTTGGGATCCTGTTGTTAAGATTTTTACTTTGTACCAAACAAATATCATGCAGACATATATAAAAGTGAAGGAATCAGTCAACTATGTAGAATTTCATGATTCGTATAGAAGCTTTAGATCAGATGAGAGCTTTAGCCAGTTTTACTAATATGACTAAAAAAAACAACTTCAGAACTTTTGATTTTGCGTCTTAGCATTTATTTGTCTTGCTGTATATTCATGAATGATAATGCCACATGGTTAAGATGAAGAACGGAAGGGGGAAATGTCATCAGCTATTTTATTTGGTTGTATAGGCAAAATATTTTTTGGGGCCTCTTACACTGTGAAAATAGTGCTGTGTCTCTGAATGATATCTGTACCCATGTTTTATCTTCCAGTTAAGTAGGCCAACAGAGGCAAGGTGTCATTATTGTTCACTTGTGTGCTCAAAATTATACACTTTTCTCTTAGTTTGGAAACTGAATACTGTGTCCCCACTTTCCTTCAGTGTTTGTAACACCTCATGACCTGCTACATAAAACGATGATAAAAATTGGCAAATGGTCACAATCACTTCACTAGAACAGTCCATTCCACCATAACTTGTCACGGGCTTAAGCCAATTTTATGTTGCTCCATTTGCCTTTTGATATGACACACAAATCAGCCACAAAATCGGTAGTGTAAAGAAGCAGCAATCTCTTAACATGAGAGCTTATTTTTTCATTAATTTCTTCTAAAAGGATACATATTCTGCTGCTTGAAAAAGAGCTTTTGACTCAAGGTACTAAAGTTGTATTTTTTGTTGTAGTGAAAATATTATGGATTGGTTCCCATCTTTTGTCACCATTTTAAGGAAGGGTTCTTGGTAATGTGACTTCTATATCCATTTCCTTCAGTACTGGACTTTCCTATTATTGCTTTAATACACACCAAAATTATGATTCACCAATAGTGCCTACACATTGACAGCTCCCACCATCTGTGCATAACTGACTATATTACACACAGCTGTGGTTTCCATGTACACTCCACATGTACCTAAAGTCCTTTTCTGTTCTTGTATTATACTGGTCTCTCCAAAACCTCAATGATCTCTGTCATTTGATCTTATAAATGAGGAAGTCTATGCTGTACCCCAAGAGTCCCAAAGCTTTTGGACACTGACAAATTCTCTCTCTCTCTCTCTCTCTCTCTCTCCCTTTCTTTCTTTCTTTTTCAGCTCTGTGTTGTCCTGAAGACGATTTTATTCTAAGTTCTATCTAACCTTCTCACAGTTTCATTTGGACATCTACAGGCAATATCCTAGTCTGATTGCAAGAGGGCACTGTCTGTAAAATACTAATTTTATATTTAGGAAGAGTAAGAGTCAAACCTTCATTGGTGTACCCTGATTTAGGATTCATATTCTTCTCCCAAATCACTTTGGATGAATGATTTGATAGTTTCTTAACAAAAGGCTGCAGCAATTTCCACAACACTCTTCTCTACAGGTCCTCCCATAACTTTCCATGTACACAATTTTTCATATATGGCCTATCACGATGTCCTCCTATCACCACTACAATAAGTTATTGCACTCCCATTGTTGGCT
This sequence comes from Schistocerca gregaria, assembly GCF_023897955.1. Lineage (NCBI taxonomy): Eukaryota > Metazoa > Arthropoda > Insecta > Orthoptera > Acrididae > Schistocerca > Schistocerca gregaria. The sequence goes on along the minus strand of NC_064931.1, from coordinate 116,630,634 downwards.
TTAAATTCTCTAGTAAAGACAGTCCCCACTGGTGATATCAGTTGTGTTATTTGTCACCTTTGTTGCAGCACTATTTCACCTTTTGCAGTAACATGATATCTAATAAGTTATTCACCAATACAAATTACAAATTATCATTATGAAACAAATCTCCACAGCCAGAGTGAACCATCTTCGCCATTAAAAACTATTCAGTCTCTCTCTCTCTCTCTCTCTCTCTCTCTCTCTCTCTCTCTCTCTCTCTCTCTCTCTCTCTCCGTTTATAGCATTTTCCAATAGTTAGTCCTTTAGGCAAGCCAATAAACTTCCACAAAGGTCATCATTCTGTATACATGACTCTAAATTCTCTCAACTACATGAATTCTTTCTGCTGTATACTTTCAAGCTTCTCGCAAAACTTGAACTATTCTACTGCTCCATGTCTTCTATTCTGTTAGGCAAAACAGTTCAAAATACCACTTCAGTCATATGCTGTGGAAATGGGTGACGCGCGTGCCAATTTAACCAACCATTTTACTTGGTCCTGCAAGTTTCATTTTTGATCAATAGTTGTGCATATTTTTGTTAGTGTATGTCATAGTTATTAATAGCAAAATATAAGTTGGCATATATTTGAACATTTTATTAAGTCTATCATGACTATAAAGTTTTCTGGTAACTGATCTAGTTTCAGTTCTATTACTTTTGATGATGGAAATGTGTTACAGATAAACAGTCTTTCTCAAATGTTATAATTGGAGATACAAGTTGCTTTCAGAGTAATTCTGGTGTGTTTCAAATTTGCACTTATGAAAAGCTCATTTCCCTTTTGAGAAATATAACAATTAACTAGAAGATAGAATTTGAGTAGTGCCATCCACTGTTTTGATACAGGTTCACTTTGGGTCATGAGTTGAGTTTGATTCTAGAACTTTTGGTTTTGACCAATACAGGTGAAAAATATTTTTCTGTCAAATAAGAAGTACTGTCATGTACCCCTCATGAAAACTTTGTTTTGGATTCCACATGAATTATTTACTTCGCAACTTATGTCTGTCAACCTCTTTGCTTTGATTCTTTACTCCTATTTAGGCTCTCCTCTTATCTCTGATTTGTTGATTGTCATGGCTACAACTTCCAATTTCTCAGGCTTACCTGCACTGTCCTTTCTACCACACACACACACACACACACACACACACACACACACACACACACACACACACACTGAATACATTGAATAGAACCTCTGTGGTTATATTTAGTGATCAAGAAGTGATGGGAGTTTTTAACACCTTAGTAACTATAATGCACTCCAAAAAACATCTGTGACATGCAAACTGATGTGTACTCTTCAGCTCAGTTTGTAATTTAGCCTTTATGTAATAATATAAATATATATTTAATGTCTTCTTCATGCAAGCCACAAAGAAAAAACTGTCACTAGAAGTCATATTCAGTAAATATTAGGCTCTAGCATCACAAAGTGATGTTTGAGCTAAAATTGAACTACCTGTGAAGTTTGAACAGAATAATTATTGTAATATATTTGGTGACGTATGATTCTGATATGTTCCCCAAATTGTATCACAAAAAGTGTTTTGTCCAGTTGTAGGAATCCATTATAATATTTTGTAATTGAAGAAAACAATAAGTGGGGCTTCAACATCAGAAATAAACCTCAGTATGTGTGTTTCAGTCTTATTCCTTTAGATGGCCTTAATTGATATGATTGGGTATTTGTTTTGATTTTATAGTCTTGCACCCACTGTTCGCCACTTGTTATGATGTCAGTAATTCTGGATAATTAGTGATATCAGTAAGCAGTTTCTCAACAATGTTTTTGTTGGAAATTGAGCAATTGCTGGACTCATTTCTTGCCTGAAATGTGTGTCAGAAATCACTTGACCCATATCTATCATTTACTTCATAAAGTCTCTTTGAAAGTAATTTTATACTTTACTTGCTTTCTGTTTTCAATGATGCTTGATAGATAGCTTCTTTGGTTAAAAAAAAAAAAAAAAAAACCTTACACATTTCATTGCTTATTACCATTTTGACATAGACATTGATGAATATTGACTAATTTTTATAATCAAAATAAATAAATTACCAAGTGAGGTAAAATATATTTTGAATACATAATATGTAACACAGTAATAAGAGTGCAGTGTGGCTAATAAATTGCACATACACCAAATAACGATACCATCAAGTATAAGAAGGATGAGTGTAATTGAAAGTGGCCACATTATCTCCTGTTTTGGAGGAGGGGAGTAAAATTACCATCTGGTTATTCTGATTTGTGTTTTTCTTTATATCACACCACATGAACACTGGATTGTTCCTTTGATGGGGTACAGCTAAGCAACTCTCCATTTCTAATGACATTAATATACACAGGATGTGAAGTTATAACCTTCCTGTCTACGTACTAGCAATGAATGCCATACTAAATGTAGAGTAAAATAGATGATGATTCTTTTTTATGACACGGTGTTTGCTGAAGGAAGTAGTAAGTAAATTAGAAACTAAGTCATTAAATAATTTATGATTAAAAGTCACCACTCACTGAATGGCAGAAGTGTTGAATCATCAACTGAAACACATAAAACAAATAGAAAACTTGCTAGCTTTCAGGATAGATCCTTTGTCAAGCTATAGTACAAAACATACAAGACCCCCTCCCCCCCCCCCCCCACACACACACACACACATGGAAACCTTGTACATTGCTGGGTGGATTCATACTGCCACAATTGCAGATCAGTAGGTGGGCTAAGGAGGGATGGGGTACAGGGGGAAAGACAGCTAGTTTGTTGGGTAGTAATATGGGACAGAGGTATGACAGATGCCAGTGGAGAGTGGCACACGGTGATGGTGATATCAAGACAGGGCATTGGGAGGAGGGGAGGGGGAGTGACAACACAGAGGAAGAGGAAACTGTTGTGTCAAGGGTATCAGGACAGTGTGTTAATGGAGACTGAGGCCAGGATGGTTATGGGAGCAAAGGATGTGTTGCACGGATAATTCCAATCTGCGTAGTTTGGAAAAACTTGGTGGTGGGCGGAAGGATCCAGATAGCCCGGGTTGTGAAGCAGCCATTGTAATCAAGCATGTTGTGGTCAGCTGCATGTTTTTTTGTACTGGGCAGCTGGTTGATTGTCAGACCAACAAAAAAACTGTGCAATTATAGCAGAAGAGTTGATATACGACATGACATATTCCACACCTGGACCTGTCTCTGACAGGGTAGGATAAGACTGAGACAGGACTGGAGTAGCACTTCTGACTCCAGTCCTTTCACAGGCTTATCCTACCCCATATGAGACATAGCCACCTGTGAAAGCTGCCATGTGGTAAGCCAACTCTGCTGCAGTGATTGCACAGCTTTGCACGTCGGTATGACAGCCAACTAGCTGTCCACCAAACTGAATGATCATCATCAAACTGTGGCTAGGAACAAAGCTGACCATCTAATGGCACAATATGCAGTTTAACACAACATGCTCTATTTCAGTGGCTGCTTCACAACCTGGACCATCTGGATACTTCCCATGGCCATCAGCTTTTCTGAACTACACAGGTGGGAATTAACTCTTGCAACACATCTTTTGCTCCCATAACCCCTGTCCTCAATCTCCATTAACCAATTGTTCCCACACCCCTTCCCAGTCCATGTTTCTACGTCACCTTCATCATGCGCCACTCTCCACTGGCTCCGGTATCTGTACATCACGTGCCTAGCCAGTGCACCAACCACCCCTCCAAGCCACCAGCTAACCACCCCCAACCCCTCTTTCTGGTTCCCACCTCTGTCCCCTCTACATAACCTATTCCACCCCACCCCTATCTAGTCCACCCGCCGAACTGTAATCCCTGCATTGTACATCTAGTCGGCACTACGTTCTCTCTCTCTCTCTCTCTCTCTCTCTCTCTCTCTCTCTGTGTGTGTGTGTGTGTGTGTGTGTGTGTGTGTGTGTGTGTGTGTGTGTGTGTGTGTGCGCGCGCTATTTGGTGAATGGTCTCCTGTACTCCTAAATTATTTTCATTCTACCAGAACTTTCCTACTGTATTTAAATGAAGACTTTAACTTACTTCAGGCAGATTTTGATGTCACAGGAAAGTCACTAAGTATTTATTCTTCTCCCTTACCTGGATAGTCATTGATATTACAATAATACAAACTGGATTCATGTGCACCACACATACAGTAAAAACCATTTTTTTTTTATTGCTTACGTGGCTGAAGTTACGGATAACTTTAAACTAAGAGAAAGCAATTTATATCATTTTTATTGTAGGTTTATTTCAGAGGCTGTTCTGAAAATTTAATTGACCTTCCTCCAAGTTTCCTTTCTAATTTGATGTTGATGTGGAGGTTCTTATCAATTGGTCCACAAGCATTCTGCTATATGAAGTCATAGCAACCGAAAATATCTTTGCAGCATATTAAGGATAAATATAGTATGATTATTATGATTCCCTGTGGCATTTCATACAGAAATAAAGCCTGCATAAAATACATCAGGATCCTGTAGATTACAGAAAGTTTTTCTTCTTTTGCTTAAGAGAGGGAGCATAATGCACCATTTTTGTATTTAGTTCGATTTATAACTTCACTGGGTTCCACGTAGAAGGACAATTGCAAACTTCACTCTTGACACACATGCCAATGGCCAGCAATATCCCTACAAAATTTTGATGTTTTACACTTAAAAAAATAGATTAGTGTCATATCTTTAAATAAAATTTCTCTGAATCTATTAAACTGAATAAACTGGAAGGTAACTGAATCAAAAAGTTTTAATCGCAACAAAACATAAAATGGTACTAGTAAAATCCTTAGTTGCTTAGATGCTTTTGTGTGATCTGTATGACATGTGTTCTCCATGTAAAAGTAACTCTTTTGTAGATTACTATTTTATATTCCATGTTTGGTATGTGTTACCTCTTGTTTGACCTAATTTTTTCAAATTGGTAATTCATTAGGATACATTTCAGTACTAACATATCAGTATATTAGATATTATATAAAGTTGTTTAATCTATCATTACTTCCAGTTATTATTCAAGCCCCAAACTATTAATATTTCTCAGATATAGAAAAAAAATCATAGGAGACAGATTAATAAACTGGATTTTATTTTTTCCCTCTGCTGTATGACATACTGCATATATAGCACTATAAGAATGAGTTCATAACACAGATTTAATTTTGTGTACCAGCTGGAATCAGAAATTGGCAGTGCACAAAGAAGGAAGCCAGTATTCTTACCTAGAAATGTTCGTATGTGGAGACAACGTTCAGGTCATTTGGGTATGCTGACAGATTATTCAGAAGATAGAATGGGTGATAGAAAATATATATGTGAACTGGAGGACAAGCAGGAAATTGATGAAAACCAGGAGGATTCTGAGAGAAAAAACAGTGAAAGGTAAGTAATCATCAAAATATTATTTTTTTCTTTATCTTGACTTGGTATAGAGCTTCTAATAGTACTAATATTGTGACATTAATGAGTTAGATTGTGAACAGCCTCCAAAAATACCAGTTCATGTGAATTCAAATTGTCAGAGTATGTTGGGAATGGATTAAAAAGCAGCATTCACCATAATATACTGCCAATACAGGAGAAATGCACTTGCTATTTGCATTAGAAAATAGTAATATTCAGCCTTTCAAGCACGTTAAAGTTCCCCATTTTCTAGTAATCTAATTCATTGTACATAAAAAGTCTACACATATAGATAAGTACACTGTTTACTCTTGGGCAGTTAGGTTGCACATTGAAGCATCTGTCCAATACTGCACTAACATAACTTCTTGTTTCAGGCCTTACAACAATTGCCTGTATCTCTGCAATAGAAAATATTGAATATTATCCATCCATGAGGGCGTGCTGGAAAGTAATGCCTCAAAATTTATGTGAAAACTCTTCCAGATTTTTAAATAGAACAAAGGTTACTAACATTCTAAATCCTTACTCTTCATGTCTACATATTTATCTTTCAAGATAGTCACCCTGGCGACAAACATATTTCTCCCAATGAGAGACCAATTTGTTGATACCATCACTGCGGAACATTTGACTTTGTCGATGGAGCCACAACCTCACCTCTGCTTGCACTGCTTCATCACTATCAAAACGAAGTCCTCGAAGGTGTTCATTAAGTTTCAAAAACAGTTGAATATCGGCTGGAGCCAAGTTGGGACTGTATGGAGATTGATAGATGACAGTGTACCAAACGCATCTGGTTACTGCAGATTGTTGCAGCTCTCGTTTGTTGTCTGGCAGTGTCATGCTGAAGGAGAGTGTGCTTCAAGTGTGGACAAACTCTTCGAATTTGAAACTCAATTTTGAGGAACTGTTTCTCGCACTCTGTCATAGTTAAGTTACACATCATCAAAGTATGTGCTACATCAAAGAACGTGCTACAGTTCGGAGCCCTGTAGTGGCAGAGGGTTGCTAATACATAGACATGAAGAATAAAGATGTAGAATGTTAATAATATTTGTTTTATTTAAAAAGCTTTAAGAGTTTTCACAAAAATAAAGAAAATCGGAGGCATTACTTTTTAGCACACCCTCATACATAGGCAATGCTGTCATTAGTAATGGCAGTTTAAGGATAACTGGATGAAACTTGATGAAATTCTTATTCTACTAGCATCAAAATGTTACCTTTATTCTGACTATTTCCACGGTCATTGTGATGTTATTGTGTCCAGTAAAAAGCTTTCAGTGTGTGTCAAACTATTTCCCATTCATAATTAATGATGACATACACTCCTTTCTGGCATTAACTGTGTATGTCATCTGCTTCCCGAGCGAGGTGGCGCAGTGGTTAGCACACTGGGCTCACATTCGGGAGGACGACGGTTCAATCCCGTCTCCGGCCATCCTGATTTAGGTTTTCCGTGATTTCCCTAAATCGCTTCAGGCAAATGCCGGGATGGTTCCTTTGAAAGGGCACGGCCGATTTCCTTCCCCATCCTTCCCGCACCCGATTTTGCCCTCCGTCTCTAATGACCTCGTTGTCGACGGGACGTTAAACACCGATATCCTCTCTCTCTCTCTCTCTTTCTCTCTCTCTCTCTCTCTCTCTCTCTCTCTCTCTCTCTCTCTCTCTCTCTCTTTCTTTTTCAGCTCTGTGTTGTCCTGAAGACGATTTTATTCTAAGTTCTATCTAACCTTCTCACAGTTTCATTTGGACATCTACAGGCAATATCCTAGTCTGATTGCAAGAGGGCACTGTCTGTAAAATACTAATTTTATATTTAGGAAGAGTAAGAGTCAAACCTTCATTGATGTACCCTGATTTAGGATTCATATTCTTCTCCCAAATCACTTTGGATGAATGATTTGATAGTTTCTTAACAAAAGGCTGCAGCAATTTCCACAACACTCTTCTCTACTGGTCCTCCCATAACTTTCCATATACACAATTTTTCATGTATAGCCTATCACGATGTCCTCCTATCACCGCTACAATAAGTTATTGCACTCCCATTGTTGGCTTTAAATTCTGTAGTAAAGACAGTCCCCACTGGTGATATCAGTTGTGTTATTTGTCACCTTTGTTGCAGCACTATTTCACCTTTTGCAGTAACATGATATCTAATAAGTTATTCACCAATACAAATTACAAATTATCATTATGAAACAAATCTCCACACCCAGAGTGAACCATCTTGGCCATTAAAAACTATTCAGTCTCTCTCTCTCTCTCTCTCTCTCTCTCTCTCTCTCTCTCTCTCTCTCCCTCTCTCTCTCTCTGTGTGTGTGTGTGGGGGGGGGGGGGGGGGGGGGGCAGGGAGAGGGGGTGAACTCATATTGCTGAAAATCATTGTCAAGCATAAATACAAATCCAGACCTCCTGCATATCTGGAACAGTTGTCTTAAATAAGCCCATAAAAGCTTGTAGATGTCCTGATATTCAGAGACAGCAAAGGACTTGGAAGAGCAGTTGAACGGAATGGACAGTGTCTTGAAAGGAGGGGTATAAGAAGAACATCAACAAAAGCAAAACGAGGATAATGGAATGTAGTAGAATTAAGTCGGGTGATGCTGAGGGGATTAGATTAGGAAGTGAGACACTCCAAGTAGCAAAGGAGTTTTGCTATCTGGGGAGCAAAATAACTGATGATGGACGAAGTAGAGAGGATATAAAATGTAGAGTGGCAATGGCAAGGAAAGCGTTTCTGAAGAAGAAAAATTTGTTAACATTGAGTATAGATTTAAATGTCAGGAAGTCGTTTCTGACTTGGAGTGTAGCCATGTATGGAAGTGAAACGTGGGCGATAAATAGCTTAGACAAGAAGAGAACAGAAGCTTTCAAAATGTGGTGTTACAGAAGAATGCTGAAGATTAGATGGGTAGATCACATAACTAATGAGGAGGTATTGAATAGAATTGGGGAGAAGAGGAGCTTGTGGCACAACTTGACTAGAAGAAGGGATCGGTTGGTAGGACATGTTCTGAGGCATCAAGGGATCACAAATTTAGCATTGGAGGTCAGCGTGGAGGGTAAAAATCGTAGAGGGAGACCAAGAGATGAATACACTAAGCAGATTCAGAAGGAATTAGGTTGCAGTAGGTACTGAGAGATGAAGAAGCTTGCACAGGATAGAGTAGCATGGAGAGCTGCATCAAACCAGTCTCAGGACTGAAGACCACAACAACAACAACAACAACAACAATAACCAGAGATTCTCCCATGTGATATGCAGCAGCGTGAATTGAAAGGATGTCATGTAGAAGCCAGGCTATACCACAGAACTGACAATTTTAGTATCAGTAGAAGCACTGACGTGAATGAAATAGAACTGCCCTAGATACCTGCTGAGGAGGAAGTAAGTGCTAGGAATATGGAATATATGATGAGGCAGTTTCTTCAGCAACCAGCAACTTATAATCTATACAGGACAAGGCTATCTAAATAACCTTCACCACACATACAACTGTCAAAACCAGTTTTGAGGAGTTTTTTTACTGAAAGCAAGCTTGTACTAAAGCAACATTAATAGCACTTCATTGAAAATGTGCATAGCATCAAACTGTGGCCAATAAAAGTGTGTTTCTACATTTAATGTATACCCAGATAATATGAAACATGGTTAAAGGAAATCAATCCACTAGCATCAAGATAACTTGATCTCATGTCGGGAATCTTACAAATCTCAGGTAATAGGGAAAAAACTAAGTTTTGCATTAATGTATTTATTCTCAAACAGAATTGCTATGCTTGAGCACTAACCTATGTACCCGACTGTTGTAACAAACAACTTCATTACTTACAGTTGGATTAGTGATGGTCAATCTTATAGGTTTAAACAGAGCAAATGTAATAGAACATTCTGAAAACATTTCTGTTATTTCAAAACCTTTCAAATTAGATAACATTCTTTTCCAGAATTTTTGTACGTGCATGAACAACTGCACTGTTTCCTTACTCATGAGTATGTCAAGCATATATGTATTTCCTGTGTTGAATGAGTCAAGCACTCAAAACTCTTTCATCATCATCAACTCAGTCACTCTGATCACCACATTCAGTTCTTATGATCTGTCTATACTTTTTCCATTGAATTTGTTTGTTTCACCATAAATTACTTTGGCATACATTTGCATAAAATATTACTTCTTGAGCTCTGGCTCAGTAGAGTAAAATTGTAAACTAGCAGTATAATGCACAAACAAGGTATAAATTATATATGATTTCAAAATTAATGGAAACAACTATGCTCAGGAATTAGCTCATGTGCTGGCTTTAAGAACGATCGAGTAGTTGGACATGAGGCACATTAGAAGTCGGTCAAAACATTTAACACACTCTTTCTGCCATCACAATCCAATGTGATGTGAACAAACTGAATGTCAGCAACTGGGTGGTAATCTCTAATCCTGTGATTATTTCTAAGAACGCAGTACCATGACATAATTTGTGTTATGACAATGTAATGTGGAACATAAATGATTCAGTGAGAGTAAAATGGTATGATAATCATTCCTCACATTGTTTCGGAAAACAGATGAAGTTTAAGAATTATTTCTCTAAGCAGCTTAACTACCTTGTTCTGGCTATTAAATCTTTGGTGTTGTAGGCTGAAGTTTAATTTATTCGTCCCATTTATGCTCTGCAGGAATGAACTGTAGCCAAGAATTGCATCACTGTTTTACGTAATAAAGTGCGTCATAAGTTACAGATGCTTCCCAATGAATGTGTTGTATTCCAAGATAAAAAGGCCCTCACACTGATACCTCTGTTTATCTGTGGTTGAATGAGCACACGGGAATTTCCAACACCTCCTGGGGCCCACAAAATAAGTCAAATTTAGCAGTTATCAAGAGTCTTGAATCAGTTTTCAGGCAAATGTTATGGTACAAATTCCTGTGTTCATAATCAGTGACACTGTACAACACTGCACTGCTTGATCAATAGCACAAAAGGCCTCTGGAAATAGTCCACAAGCTATATTCATCCTTTTTTGAACAACTGGCCCCTGTGTGGTAGACTAGTATTGGCCCATTGTCATTTTAGTTGCGTCTGTACAAGGTGGCAACGTAGATAAGATGCAGGAATATTATTTGGAAGTAACAGGAGTTCAAGTTCATGTCTGGCCATTCAGATTTAGATTTCCTGTAGAACGGTTGCAGGAGAATGTAGAGATGTGTCTGTAAACAGAACTATAGTTGGTTCCCTCTCCTATCCTTTTCCAGTGATACTCATGCTTCATATCTTATGACCTAATTGGCCATGAGACATGACACTGTTTCCTTTTTCCGTTTTAATGAACCTTACTTAGGCATTTCCATTATTTTGTCAGTTATCTGTGTTTGTCTACAGGTAAATCACGGTAAAGCTTAAATTTGTATGTTTGCACTTTGATTCAAGTTTCTATAGTGTGTGCACATAAGTTATTTGAAGCAGGAGCAATTAGATCAATCTACATTATACATCTGCACACCATCTTAATCATTGGGCAAAACATAATCCTGGGTGGAATACAAACAAGCAATGAGTAATGATAGTCATGCCACAACTCCAAGAGAATAAAGTGAGTGTGTGTGTGTGTGTGTGTGTGTGTGTGTGTGTGTGTGTGTGTGTGTGTGTGTGCGCGCGCGCGTGTGGCCGCGCGCGCGCACACTCACGTACGTGTGCTGAGGATCTCAATGTCTGCATTCCACTGTTCAGCTTACAGACACACTGCATAAATTACATCAGACTTAAGTACTTTTGTCATGTTACAGCACTCATTTCACATTTGATCACTCTTCATTTACAGCAGTTCAGATGAAGAAGAAGAAGATACAAACATTGTTTCTTCAACCAACCAAGAAGAGGAGACGCTTATGAATGCCACAGAAGTCAGAGCTGCTGATAGCACTTTCTGTAACTTCAATATTAATCAGTATCGCATGGTTTTTGTTGTAAATCAAGAAAATTATCTTTACAGACGAAAAGCATTTCACAGGGCACATCAGGTACGCTACTTTACTTACATCCTTAAATTTAGCCTGCACGCATATGCAATTGTTCATTGATGATGTTACAAACTGAACACTTACTGTGACCCTTACTAGAGCACATTTCTTGCATGTATAACAAAGGGAAAGTCACTGGTCTTAGCTTTCAGGAAAACTTCATTTAATAGAATATGAAAACTGTACTAAAAGAAGTGTAATAGTAGTTATAAATTCTTTATTTATTAATGAAGACTGTTCAAATTGCATGCGTAGTCAGTGCCCCTTCCTCTATAAAAAGTTGTTACTCAACATAGTGTGCATTTGATGGTAGTTCCACATTCTGTAAAATACTTTATCCATCTGTGCACACTTCCCTTGCCAATGGCATCATCTCAATAAGTAAACTGAACCCTTCTGTATATGTTGGACAGCTTAAGCCTGTGGTCGTCAACTGATGGACCACAGGCCACAAGTGGCCCACATCAAGTATAATTGTGACCCATGGATCTGAGCATCTGAAGAATGTTGTCTTCCTGCTCAGTAACAAACAGAAATACATACAGAGCAATAGTATTTTAAGATGTGCTTAATTTTAATTAACATTGCTGAATTCGCCCATGAGCCCAGTAAAGTTGGCTGCACACCTCAGAGGTAGAGTGTAAGCAGCATTGCCTGTGCGTGGTTAGGCGACGAGAGAGGGGTGTGTTTTATTGTTAGTCTTCCAGTACTGACAACTCACGAGCATGTGTAACTCGTACCGATTTAATTTCAAGCGTAAGTAACATGGGTTCATGAATGCCCATCATAGAGATTGTCATCTTCAGATGCGGCACATATTCATAGCAGGAAATAAGAAATTAAATATGACATTACATTAACTGTGTTATAATACAAAGCATTCAGTAGAAGAAAACTGACAGCCAAAACATTTAGTAAACATTTGTGATGCATTTAAATATAAGTACAATTACTGTTCTTAATCAGTTAATCATCCGCTCACACAGACAACAATAGAACACTTCATCAGGCAATTATAATTTCGTAACTTTGGGGTCACTGAGGACGATAGCAATCTGAATCAGAGAACAGTCAAAACTGAGTGTTCCAAATGGTGCCAACTTTTAACAACCATTATTTGTGGTCAGGCAGCCAACTTGTCATACCCTTGCTATAGCTAGTCCACTGTGGACTCATAATATACAAATCTATATAGGTTACCAATTAATAGTAAGTTTTGTGCATATATGGCCCGAGGTGTCACTCGGCATTGTCAGTTTTGGCTCTTGAGCAAAAACGTTTTATGACCACAGTCTTCAACCCTCTCATTTCCCTTTCCTAGGACCTCAGTACTTTGCTTCTGCTTGTGTTACTCACTTGCAAGAAGAAGAAGAAATTTTCAGAACTTTTTTGTAAAAGGAGTAGAAGTCACTCCAGTTGCATGTGCATTTGTCAGCATCACAGGGTGAGCAGCAATTTACGGGTGTTTGCTGATGACACTATGGTGTGTACGAATGTGTCATCATTGAGTGACTGTTGGAGGATACAGGATGACTTGAACAGAGTTTCTAATTTGGGTAATGAATGGCAGCTTGCTTTAAAGGTAGAAAAAGTTAAGTTAATGTGGATGAGTAGGGAAAACAATCATGTAATGTTCAAATACAACATAAGTGGTGTGTTTTTTAACACAGTCACATCGATTAAATATCCTGCTACTATATGTGATAGTTAGACTTACTGACAATTTACCTGTGGCAGTGGGTAAAACAAATCTCATGGCATGATGGTGTGCCAACTGAAGGCTATTTCTCACCTGTATTAGGCCTCAGATGTCAGTGTAGGAATAACACGTATTTAACACACCAATCTTCTAATCATTATGTCATGTTATGAAATATGAGTCACTACTTCTCCCTCAGGTAACTCCTTGGTCTGAGCGGACTCCATTCCAGTCCTTTCAGGTAGAGGAAAAATCCTAGGCAGTAGCAGGGGTCAGGAAAGGGTCTTCTGTGTGGCAGTCTAGATGTACTGTGTCTTCAGCTGTGGATGCAGACACTTCCATTTCTGTTATGCTCTTCAAAATCATACTTAAGATAAACTATTCACATAGGACATTTTAACAAGAAAATTCACACAGAACAGTGTGTACTGTTGCTTGTGAGTTTCTTGTAAGCCCATTGTCCAGTGTATAGGAACTTAACACTGATGCCCCTACGTGTATGCCATTTGCTTTACATTACATGAAATACGTGTACAACATTTACTAAGTAGACGCAGTGCAGAAAACTAAACTGCACGCAGACTTTGTGTACTTATCTACTGTACAGAAAAGTGAGTGACCAGACTGCTGATTTTGATTGGAAACTTTGATTGTGTGACCCTGCTCCTATCCTTTTCAGGAATTTATCAAGCCTTTCATTATGATGCATTATGTACACACAAAATATTTGGTAATATTTATTCTGCTGTTTTCCCCAAAACAAAATATATGACTGAATATTCACCAGAATGAAGTATGAATTGATCCAACAGAACAAAAAGTTTCAATCATGTAACACATTGGGCCATATTTCACCAGTCACAAACTTCATACTTGATCAGGTTTTGCAGTTTCTGAAACCACTCAACACATAAGTGAATGGCTATAATGGTACCTTAACCAAGAACATTCCTATCTGGCCATAAAGGTTGGTGTTTTCATTTGTTTTCTGTAACTCACATAAAGTAAATACTGGAAAATCTGTGAAAAGGACAGAGGGATTCTGTCCCCTCATCACTGTCCAGTCTAATCTTTTGCTCTGTCTGTAATGACCTCTTCCCTGATGAGTCTTTAAAACCTATTCTTCCCACCTTCTTAATCAAGAGCATTCCTGATTCCTTCATCTTGTAAACAAGTGAGTCTCAATTATAACAGGGCAATGGCCACTAAACAAGTAAACACTGTTAGTGTGGGAGAGGCTTGAGGTGTGACGATGTCAAAGAGCTGGTTTTGTCATATCCTACAATGGTTAGCATTACATATAGCCATGGAAATTCGGTTATTTGCGTTTTTCATTCAGTTAGTGATCTGAAGGCTTTTTTTAAATGTCAGAATTAATAATATTGCAGTTAAGAAATGTGTGTGCATCTCATTTATATTTCTTGCATTTAGTTTGTATGCTACTGATTCTTATTTAAATTGGTTTTCAACTCAAGAAGTGTTACGTAATACAACAGTGGATGTTAGATTTCTCACTTAAAATTATTTGAATGAAATTAAGAATTTTCTGTGAAAAATGATTTATGTAATGGTAGTTATGTTTTATCCAATTATTGTGACCTTGTACATCACTGCGCTGATTTTCTTCAGTTTGTTGACCCACAAAAATGTAATTAATGAACACATATGAACATTATATTGTTAAGCATTTCTGCTGCACCGAAATTTTGCAGCAAGATTCGCACACGCACACACACACACACACACACACACACACACACACACACATTCATTCACACGAGCAAGCACATCTCATGTACACATCACTGCCAATGCCAGCCGCTCAGATCAGAATGCAATTGGAGGCAATGGGTGAGGAAGGGGACGGGATAGCA
This sequence comes from Schistocerca gregaria, assembly GCF_023897955.1. Lineage (NCBI taxonomy): Eukaryota > Metazoa > Arthropoda > Insecta > Orthoptera > Acrididae > Schistocerca > Schistocerca gregaria. Next base: position 116,615,594 of record NC_064931.1, on the reverse strand, counting down.
GTGTATGGGGGTGGTGGGGGGAGGGGGAGAGGAGGGAGAAAAGAGCATTCCAGAATGAGATTTTCACTCTGCAGCGGAGTCTGTGTTGATATGAAACTTCCTGGCAGATTAAAACTGTGTGCCCGACAGAGACTTGAACTCGGGACCTTTGCCTTTCGCTCTTCCAAACTTTACAGAAGCTCTCCTGGTTCGCAGGATAGTAGGTTATTAGAGAGGGGAGTGGAAACTGTTGGGTGGAGGGTATGGAGACAGTAGGCTATGTAGGTTGAGGCCGGGATGATTTCAGGAGTGGAGAATGTGTTGTAAAGAGAACTCCCTTCTGTGCAGTTCAGAAAAGCTGGTGGTGGAGGGAAGGATCCAGATGGCCTGGGTAGTGAAGCAGCCATTGAAATCAAGTATGTTATTTTCAGTTGCATGTTGTGCCACTGGACGGTCTACTTTGTGCTTGGCCACAGGTTTGCGGTGGCTGTTCATCCTGGTATAATCATATATATAAAGCTGTGCTATGATTGCAGTAGAGATGGTGTATGACAACAGATGCTTTACAGGTAGCCTGGCCTCTGATGGGGTAGGTTAATCATGTGCCAGGACTGGAATAGGAAGTGCTGGGTGGGTGGATTGGGCAGGTCTTCCACAGGGATATGATCCATGTGGCAAGTGGTTGGGATTGTGAGTGGCATAGGGAAGGACTAGGATGTTGTCAAGGTTGGGAGGGGAATGGAACACCACTTTTTGGAGGGATAGACAGGATCTTGAGTAGGCTGTCCCTCATCTCAGGGCATGATGATAGGTAATCAAAGCCCCAATAAAGGATGTGGTTCAGTTGTTCCAGTCCAGAGTGGTACTGGGAGACGACGGGGCATTCCTTTGTAGCTGGTTCTTGAGGGTGGTGGGAGGATTAGTGGTGAGTAGGGAAATGGCATGGGAGATCTATTTGCGGGCTAGATCTGGGGGTAGTGCCTGCCTGTGAAGCCCTTCATGAGACCCTCAAACAGGGCAAGGGAGTTGTCACTGCGGATATACTGTCCCCAGGTGGCCAAACTGTGCGGGAGAGATTTTTTGGTGTGGATGGTATGGCACCTGTCGAAATGCAGGTACTGTCGGTAGAGGGTGGATTTAATGTTGACAGAGGTGTTGATGGATCCATCAGAGAGGAGGAGGTCGGTGTTCAGGAAGGTAGTTCCTCTTTAAAGGGAAGGTACACAAACAAATCCATGTCATAGCCATGGGCACCTGCATGTCACACTACAATGCCAACCTGTCTACGGGACATCTAGAGGAGACCTTCTTAGCCTCTCAAAAAGCAAAACCCCTAGTCTGGTCCAGATTCATTGATGATATCTTCATAAACTGGACTCGGGCCCAAAATGTCATATGCTCTTATTCCTTGATAACCTCAACACCTTCTTCCCATCTTCTTCATGTTGCCCTCCTCAACCCAGTGTGCCAATTTTCTGGCCACTGATCTCCTCCATTCCATCAGAAGCTGGGCCACCTGAGAAAGCAGGCATGTTTTGTACTGGTATGACTAAAAACCATCTGTGCACCAGGATGAACGGCCATCGCAAAACTGTGGCCAAAACAAAGTAGGCTACCTTGTGACACAACATGTAGGGAATATAATATGCTTTATTTCAATGGCTGCTTCACTACCCAAGCAATCTGGATCCTCCCCTCCACAACGAGCTTTTCTGAACCATGCTGATGGGAGTTATCTTTACAACACATTCTACACTCCCAAAATTATCCCAGTCTTAACCTACTGTCCCCTCACCCTCCACACAACAGCTTCCCCCCCCCCCCTTCCCCCCCCCCAAATCCTACCGTCCTATCACCATCTTTATGTGCCACCCTCTGCCAATGCACCCTCCATTTCTTTCCCTTTCCTCACTCTCATCTTTTTCTGCTCCCATTCCTCCTCCCACCTCCCTGCCCACAGCCACCCAACACTGTACCTGTTGGCAGTTTAGTCCCTGCACTCCCTCCCCCTCCCCACCGCCACCTGTACTCTGCTATCCATTACCCTACCTTGCTTGCCTCCTCCAGATTGCCGCTTCCATTCTATCTGACAGCTGCATTCTAGTTCAAACTGCTGAAGTTGTCAGTTATGTGTGCATGAGATGTGCTTCCGTGTGTGAATGAATGTGTGAATATTTTCTTTTCTGAAGGTTTTGGCTGAAAGCTAATGTGTAAGTGTATTTTCATTATGCCCATCTGCAACTCAATGTGTCATCTTTACTGTGAGTAGCAGTCAATCTTTTCCTTATATTGTTGATATTCCAACCTGGAGTTTCCGTTGTTTGATTTTATCTGTCATTAACAGTTAGCTAAGGAGATATGTGCCAATACTGATTTAAAATTAATAGGGTGTACTCACTAAATATTTTCATCTAGGAACACACCTAATAATTTACAGTTACCAGTACCAGTTTTTGCAGCCAAAATACTACATACATTATTTATAATGTTAAAAAAAAACACATATTTGCATGACTGTAGTTATTTAATGTGAAATAATTCGTAACACCTTTTTCATATAATACTTTGCTGCAAAAGTGTATTGTTTTCATATGACTACATCTTATTATACTGAAGACTGCTGTTGTGAGAAAGTGCTCAAACTGAGAACTATATTGAGAGACTAATTGGTTAGTTAGAATTTACTTCTAACAAAAATAAATTTACTTCTAACAAATATATGACTAAGATTTTTTGTGTAGGTATGCTTGTGTTTTATCTGTTTGGTTTGTTACAGTTACATTCTTCCATATCTTTGAGACTTGGGATCAAATTCCGCCGTTGGCATGTCAGTTGGGTGGCAGCAAATGTCTCAGAGATGCAGCACAGGGCATGCGAAGACTGGTTAATGGGCCGTGGTGAGAGTTTTGTTCCAAACAGAACTCATGTTGTAACAATTAATGATGTAAACAGTCCCCCCTATCGATCATACAATCGATATCGGGTGGAAAGACTAAGCGCACCAAGTGGGTCCAGTGAAGAATAAAGTACTACTGGAAAATGTAGACGTAGTTAGAGTAAATGGTCTATATGTGAAATTTACTATTACTGCTTTATCTTTAACCCTTTCATTCCCACATTATGAATTCAGCTATGGAGAAACTAAAATTGAGTATATACCCAACAGATGGAAAATATTATAAATCTGAAACCAGTTAACACATTATTTGGTGAAACTGTCAGCATTACTAGGTACAAAAATGAAATAAAAGTAACAGTTTATGAAAAACAGAAATTGACAACTGAAATAAAGACACCAGCAGTTTCTCGAAATACACATGACTTCATGTGATAGTCTCTGAAACAATTCTTTTTTGCCATCAAACAGAAATGTACCCCATATTTTCTGCACATGATATGTGCAAAGCCTTTTGGGTATAGTGTGCACTGTCCTTGCTTGACATCATACTCTGGGCGATGTTCAATATTGTCATATTTGACACCAGTACTTATATCTGTTGATAGCTGCACCTTTCTTTTCTTTAAATTTTTCTCACTTCTGTGCAGTCTCCTTTTCGTGTCAGCTTTTCCACTCTTTGTCAAACCTTTTGATATATCAGCTTGAAATTGCTTCAGTGAGTGCTCATTGGTTTTCTGCAGTTGCCATTGACATCACCTGTACAATAGCCAGCTGTTTACAACTGCTACCCCAGACATCAGAATACCAGTCTTATACACCACTTCTTAGATAGTATGTCAATTCTATGCAGCTCCAGAGGCATGTCAGCTTTATCAACACCTCCCATGAATGTACTGAACTCTTTTACAACAAATGGTCTGTCTATCAGTCCTTATTTCTATAGCACGCCAAATTTTCATTTCAGTCCCAGCGCTCTGCAGCATATGATGATATGAGATTGATGGTTTTCTTATCAAATCAACATATAAGGGACAGGTTAGACTTCATTTCAATTCTTGAGCCTTTACTAACATGCCCCAGTTTCTTCAGATCTCTTTCACTTGGCAAAGGATTTTTCCCATTCTGTCCTGCCTACTAGTGCCAACACAGATCCTGTCTAACAGTGCCAACACAGAGTGTACCTTTATCTTTTAGTGCTACTGCCAGTTGTAAGAACGAGAACCAATTATGAAAATATACATAGAATTTTTGTCCTTCAGGTAAATCTTAACAAAGTGCCACTACTATGTCTCCAGAAAATCCAAGTCCAAAACCATCATAGGTACATTTACTCACATAAGGACAAAAATCATACATAATTACAAATGGACCTACCCACATGAAAATTTTGAAACCCCATTTGTGGGGTTTATTTTGAATGTACTGTTTCAAGTAACTGCAGCCTTGGAATGGCGCAGCCTGTTTGCCAACAGAATGGTATTATTCTACTGGAATTACTTTCATACTGTGAAGAAGTGTGTCGAGCAATGTCTGTATTTTAAATAGTCTTGATCAGCTCTTGGTGTTATCCACTGTACTAAAATACTTCATAATTTTTCGGAACCTATTTCATCTCATTATACCTGCAATAGGAGGGTATCTACACATCACAGATTAGTACAGCTTGGTAGCCACCATTTTTACAAGCCCTATTTGGAGTAAAATTCCCAAAAGCTGTTCAGTTTCGACTTCCACACAGCTGAGTACCTGTCCATCTTTTTGATGAGCAAACAAATTGCTTTGAATACAAATTTCTTTTATAATACCACATGTAATAAATGTTTTGAAATACATGAGAGGAGTTTTAAAATTTGTTGCAGGGTATGGGAGGTACTTGCACCACAATATTTGGTGATTCAAAATTTACTTTCATGAATGTACACTCATTACTATGATTTTTTTGGATAGATAGTTTTGTCTCGGAAAAGGGTGAATTCCATGATAAAAGTGAAGTTATATTAGGCCCTATTAGATACACTACTAGTATTTGCTTTAGGGATGGATGGAAGGGACTGCTTTAAATGAACTACACTGATGGAATCAACATTCTGAGCTTTGTCAGTAACAAACATTTTGTCACATAAACAGAAGAGTTCATCACCAACATTATTATAATCATATCATATCATATCATCATCATCATCATCATCATCATCATCATCATCACCAGTATCATAAGACAAATCACTAATTTCTGACAAATGGCCATTGTTTATACATGGACCGAGTTCATGGATTTCTCAGTGATAATTTTTTCTGAATGTTCCATTGTCACAGTCTAATTTCAGTCTACCAGAAAAATGGAATTACAATATATACAAGTTTTCTAAGTTTTGGCCTCTAATCGAAGGCCACCTTGCGTGCTAGTCACAGCTGCTAGTTACAGCACAACCTGAAACGAAAAAAATGAAGTATTTACAATAATTATATCTCAATTTATAACTCATTTTCTTAATATAAATAGCAAAATGTAGGCGACTGCTTTTTCTTGACAATTATTAACCTTATACTCCCAACATTCTTCCCAGACTTCACACATCTGTATCAAGATATATTACTACTTCAGACATTATTTTGTTCATAGTCACTTTGTTGGAGCAATAATACAAGCATAATCTTCACCATAGTACCAAAGAAATAACAATTCACTGGTAAAATAAAAATAAAATGAACATAAATACACCTTACCAATGGTCGTGTAACACTGCAAGTCAAAGAAATTCATGCACCTGAAATGGGTACATGCACCACCAAGTGGCAAAATTTCTTATTAGAAGCATGTTGTCCATCAACAAGAAGGCAATTTTAAGGTTCAACACACACAATACTATGTATAACAGCGTTTACTATGGTGTTGTCTCGGAACTACACTGGGAATGAAAGGGTTAATATGCAATAGGATAGACTTAATAAATATTTGTAGAAACTTTCCACTGAAAGTCATATAAAGATCTCAACTCAGTAGATACTTAGTAAGCTGCAGCTATAATACAAAACATTGCATTTTAATAAGCTATAACAATTTTTTCCAGTACCTGTATGTAACTGGACCTTCATATAATCATACTTAATGGTTATTTATTCAAGACTAGTGAATAGGAATAAGTATAGTCTTCTTGTCTCAGTTCACATTGTGTAGAATGTGACAGTCAATGACTGAATCTGAATCTTGTGTGTAATAATGTAACACCTGCACCCCACACCCCCTCGCTCATTGTTATTTACTTTTGTCACCTTTTTGATGCTATTGTATGTTTTTAAAGATATTCATTAGATGTGCTATTGTACTTCGCTGTGATAAGTTTTACAGTTTTACCTGTACATACTCATGTTTATTTTGTCAAGTACTGTTCCTTGTAAGTTTCTTTTTATTTTTCCTCCCTGATATCATACCTCAGTAGTTTAAAAAATGCTGTTTTACTATTAAAAGAAAGGAATCTTGATGTTTAGCTTCTAGTTGTGACTTCCATATTGGCTAAAGATAATATGTTTTGCATGTATTTGATGTGTCTCAGCAGATGAAGAAATATTCACAAGTAAATCTTTATGTTCTTAGGGAAAATGTGTGTCATGAAGGTTTTCTTTTTCTAATATCCAATCACCACCACAAGATGTGAGCTGCTGTTATCATCTCATCTAAAACATTTCTGTTGTATTAAAAATTTATGTTTAGGTTAGTATAAAAGATGTATAATTTCTGTAACTGACAGTTATCTGACTTTGTTAAGCCTTTTTCCTTCATGTGAGAAATGTTGTAAACTTTGTAATTTCAGCTCACTTTAAAATATATGTAACAAGAATAAAACTTTTCTTTCAGAAGTATTGTGCAAAATACAGGTCTACATCCTTTCCCATGTTTAGAACATATGAAAGAAGGCAACAAATGAACATATAATTGGTCACATAGATATTAGGGCTATTTAAAATGTTCTTGCACAGCCCCATCTGTAATGACAAGGTCGTGAAAAATACATACAGGGTGTTTCATTATCATAACCCAACCTACCATGAGCAGACATCATGTGACAAATAAATAGGGTCTCAAGTGAGTCTGACTGGTCATCACAGCTGACTGCCTTGCAGTAGACCAGGTTTGAGTCCTGGTACTGCTGGGGATTTTCCCGTGGTGGGAGGACTGGAATGGGATGCACTCACCCTCCTGATGCCAACTGAGGAACTACCTGACAAACTAGTTGTGGCTCCAGGTCACAAAAGCTGACAACAGTTGAAGCATAGTGTGCCGACCCCACACCCCTCCTACCACATACAATGACGCCATTGGTGGAGGATGACACAGTGGTCAGTCAGTACCAATGGGCCCACCAACAGCTGTGGGCGGAGTTTAATGGTGGTGACTTGAAATGCATTATTCAATGATGAATTGGAAACTGCTTGTGATTAAGCAACATAAAGCAGCATACAGGCAATCACAAGATACATTGCTGCATTAAACAAGAGATTGCACCCAGAAACTGCTTTGAAAATTACTACTGACACAACCTTTTTTAACTACTGTTTGTGTGTTGCTTCCTAAAAGCCTTATAAACTTGAAAGCAGTCTGTGTCACAATGTTCAAAGTAGTTTGTTGGTGCAAACCTCTGATTAATGCACTAAGAATAGTAATTCTGTGACACCATGTTCTGCGATGCTGTATCATGTGATTATTTGTCTGTATGTCAATTTTATAGCAGCTTAATCACAAGTGGTTTCCAACCTACCACTGAGTTACAAATCTGAAGTGATCTCCTTTGAGGTTATCTACCCTGGTCAAAACTCACTACAGACCATATATAAAACTATAATCACAGTTCATTTGTCCCAGAGAATCATCTCTTAACAGCCTATAGTGAAACATCTAATATGTTATATTTCCAGACTATATACGTTTGTCACTGAAGTCACTTGATACCCAAGAGCTTGAAGCTGGCAGGACATCATGCTTTACATCCTCAGAAAAAAGGAGGGGGATATAATTATGAGGTACTGTGTACATGTCTGTCACATTAAAAATGTGAGTTTTTTGCTGGCAGTTCAACATATTGCATGGAGCAAAAGTATGTTTAATGTTTAAAGATAAATTGACAGTATTTTCCTCTATGCATATACATAACGGTTTCTGTGAATGCGATGCCAAACTAGTACGAAAAGTGTATGTTTGGAAGTAAGCACTGTGAAAAGAATGGCATGGCAGTAATACTGTTGCAGCAAAGAACCATAATTAAGTACGAGGGCTATCGACAAAGTACATTACGTTTTGGAATTAAAAATAAATAAAGTATTGGAATTTTTTTATTATATACAGATGAAAGCCACACTTAAATACTACTTTTCTACATAGTCGCCATTTAAATTAAGGCAATTATCGTAGCGATGGATGAGCTTGGAAATTCCTTTGTCGTAAAATTCGGCCGCCTGCACCTTCAACCACGTGGTTACCTCTTCTTGAAGCTGTGCGTTGTCATCAAAATGCTGCATAGCCAACCACTTCTTCATTGCTGGGAATAAGTGGAAGTCATTCAGTGCCAGGTCGGGACTGTACGGCGGATGAGGAAACAACTCCCACTTAAAAGATTCGAGAACTTCATGAGTGGCATTTGCCGTGTGGGCCCGGTCGTTGTCGTGAATCAGCAAGATCTTTGAGCCCAACTTTCCCCTGCGCTTGTTTTGTATTGCTCTTCCGAGGTTGTGCAGAGTTTGGCAATACCTTTGAGAGTTTACTGTAGTGCCTCTTTCTAGGAAATCCACAAACATCACACCTTTTCTGTCCCAAAAGAGGTAACCACGTGGTTGAAGGCGCAGGCGGCCGAATTTTATGAAGTAGGAATTTCCAAGCTCGTCCATCGCTATGATAAGTGCCTTAATATAAATGGCGACTATGTATAAAAGTAGTATTTAAGTGTGGCTTTCATCTGTATATAATAAAAAAAAATTCCAATGCTTTGTTTATTTTTAATTCCAAAACGTAATGTACTTTGCGGATAGCCCTCGTATTATGTACCAGTTTAATAATTTAGCTTTTGGACACTCATCTTAAAGACTTCATTCCAAGTTCCGCTATAAGTAAAGGATACAAATTGCATGCAGGTTAATAAACCATGTACAAGCTTCATTTTCTTAAACCTTAGGTGGGAAAGTCATTTTGTGAATTAATAATATTAAAAAACTAAACATTTTAAGGAGTAACAAATTTGGAATAAAATCTTTAAAATGTGCTAGACAGTGTATACACCCTTTATTGATTGATAAATCAAAATGTAATGTTTTATTTCAATTATTTTTTTACACACATCAAAAAGGTTTTCATCACCTCAGTTCCAAGAGTTCCAGAACCTGTACAGAAAATTGGAATAGGGCCCTTTTTTATTGCTCATCAAAACCACACATTGCATGTTGTACCACCATACAGGGAGACCTTCAGAGGTGGTGGTCCAAATTGCTGTACACACCAGTACCTCTAATACTGAGTAACACGTCCTCTTGCATTGATGCATGCCTGTATTCGTTGTGGCATACTAGCCACAAGTACATCAATACACTAATCGTTAGATCTACGGCGATTCGGCGTAGATCTGTCAGAGTGGTTGGTGGATCACATCGTCCATAAACAGTCCTTTTCAATCTATCCCAGGCATGTTCGATAGGGTTCATGTCTGGAGAACATGCTGGCCACTCTAGTTGAGCACTGTCGTTATCCTGAAGGAAGGCATTCACAAGGTGTGCATGATGCAGGTGCAAATTGTCATCCATGAGGACGAATGCCTCGCCAATATGCTGCCGATATGATTTCACTATTGGTCAGAGGGTGGCATTCACATATCATACAGCCATTACTGTGCCTTCCATGACCACCAACGGCAAACATCGGCCCCCCATAATGCCACCCCAAAACAGCAGGGAACCTCCACCTTTCTACACTCACTGGGCAGTGTGTTAAGCCGTTCAGACTGATCAGGTTGCCTCCAAAGACGCCTCTGACGCTTGTCTGGTTGAGGGCATATGTGGCACTCATTGGTAAAGAGAACATAATGCCAATCCTGAGCGGTCCATTCGGCATGTTGTCGGGCCCATATGTACCGCACTGCATGATGTCGTGGTTGCAAAGATGGACCTCGCCATGGAAGTCAGGACTGAAGTTGCGTATCATGCAGCCTATTGTGCACAGTTTGAGTTGTAATATGACATCCTGTGGCTGCACAAAATGCATTATTCTAAATGGTGGTGTTGCTGTCAGGGTTCCTCCGAGCCATAATCCGTTGGTAGCAGTCATCCACTGCAGTAGTAGCTCTTGGGCAGCCTGAGTGAGGCATGTCATCAACAGTTCCTGTCTCTCTGTATCTCTTCCATGTCCGAACAACATCGCTTTGGTTCACTCTGAGACACCTGGACACTTCCCTTGTTGAGAGCCCTTCCTGGCACCAAGTAACAATGCCGATGTGATTGAACCACGGTATTGACTGTCTAGATATGGTTATGGTTGGAGTACAGACAACATGAGCAGTGTACCTTCTTCGTGGTGGAATGACTGGAACTGTTCAGCTGTCGGATCCCCTCCGTCTAATGGGCACTGCTCATGCATGGTTGTTTACATTTCTGGGTGGGTTTAGTGACATCTTTGAACATTCAAAGGGACTCTGTCTGTAATGCAATATCCACAGTCAAAGGGACTGTGTCTGTGATGCAATATTCACAGTCAACGTCTGTCTTCAGGCGTTCTGGGAACCGGTGTGATGCAAAATTTTTTAATGTGTATATATACAGCACCCTTTAATTGCTTGTTTGAGGATTTTAAGAAAACACTAAGGCAGTAATCAAGGGCACTGGTTGGCTTTATTAGGATCACAGGGAACAAAACTGCACAGTAAACTCAATTTCAATCTGGGCAGTAGTGGGGTAAGACCGCTGTAGCTTTTGTCTCTTTGCACAAATCAAAGCAGTACTCAACTCAGAGGGCAATTTTTAACACAGCAGTAGTTTTCTGTAGATGAGCGTATGGGAAGTGAAATACCCTTCCCTTCTCCAGTTTCAGAACTATCTGATTCAACGAATTAAGAAGATATGTTTTGTGGAATCATGGTATCAATGCTATGCTGTGACCTAGCGTTTTTCACATTCAGAGCATACAATGAGGTGACAAAAGTCAAGGGATACCTCTTAGTATCATGTTGGACCTACTTTTGCTTGCCGTATTGTAGCAACTTGTGGCATGGACTCAAGAAGTCGGAAGTCTCCTGCAGAAATATTGAGCCATAGCTGTCTATAGTTGAAAAATTGCAGTCTTGATTATGTCTCATAAATTTTCAATGGGATTTATGTCGGGCGGTTCAATGGGATTCATGTCAGGCAAAATCATTTGCTGGAATTGTCCAGAGTGTTCTTCAATCCCGAACAATTCTGGCTTGGTGACATGGCACATTGCATTCCATAAAAATTCCGTTGCTGTTTGGGAACAAGAAGTTACTGAATTGCTGAAAATGGTCTCCAAGTAGCCAAACATAACTATTTCCTATCAATGATTGGTTCAGTTGGACCAGAGGACAACTCACACCATTACGGAGCCATCACCAGCTTGCACAGTGCCTTGTTGACAACTTGTGTCCATGGCTTCATGGAGTCTGCACCCAACTTGTACCCTGCTCTCAGCTCTTACCAACTGAAATCAGGACTCATCTGACCAGGCCACAGTTTTCTGGCCACTAGCCCAACAGAGGAGCTGCAGGTAATGCTGTGGTGTTAGCAAAGGCATCTGGATCAGCTGTCTGCAGCCATGGCACATTAATGCCAAATATCACTGCACTTTCATGGTGGATATGTTCATCTTATGTCCCACATTGATTTTTGTGGTTATTTCATGCAGTGTTGTGTGTCTGTTAGCAATGACAACTCTACTCAAATGCCGTTGCTCTCATTCATTAAGTGAAAGCTGTCAGTAACTGCATTTCTGTGGTGAGAGTTAATTTCTGAAATTTCATATTCTCGGTACACTCTTGACATTGCATTTCAGAATACCACATTCCCTAATGATTTCCAAAATGGAATGTCCCACAAGTCCAGCTCCAACTACCAATTTGGATTCAAAGTCTGTTAATTCCCTTAGTGTGGCCGTGATCATGTCAAAAGCCTTTTCACAGGTATCACACGAGTACAAATGACAATGTACTGCCCTTTTGTACCTTGTGTACACAATACTATTACCCCCTCTATATGTGTATGCTGCTATCCCATGGCTTTTGTCACCTCAATGTATTATCAGGTAAGGAAGTTGGCTCAGGTGCTATACAGAATGCTATGACCAACTATGAATCAGAGTTTTTACCTTGAGACTTACTTTCTCATCTTTAACTGACACTCTGTCAAAAGAAGAAAGAAGGTAAGCAAATTTTACATTCTGAATGTTATCCTATCCAAGTGGTGATGATTGTTAGTGTGTAGAATGATCTACATTAATGAATGTGAGTGATGATGATGATCATCCTACACACTAACAATCATCATCACTCGGATAGGATAACATTCAAAATGTAAAATTTGCTTACAAAGTGGTTTTTATTCTGAGTTAAACTAACAGTATTACATTGTTCATAGTGGTCAATGTTTTCTAGTGCTTGCCTAGAAAGTGTGACAGTTTGTGGTGCATTGTCTTCTTTCCTATAAATCAGAACTGAGGAACATGTTTGTAACCAAGGGTTCTACTGCAAACTGAAGGTAACTGATTAAATTTTATGAGAATTTTGAATAGTAATCACTGTATTTCAGAAACACCATATCATGTTTTTCACCTTCAGCTGTTGTAGCATAAGCAAATAAGAACATTTTTCAAGTGGTGGCTGTAGCATAAAGACAAAGACTTATCTTTGATTGGTTTGTCTGAATTAAGGTGTGTTCTTTTGTTCATGAGTTTCTAACAACTTGCCTTTGTCAACTGTTATAAAAAGCTCTGTGAATAATGTGTTGCATTTGTGCAAATTTCTGTGTAAGTAAGGAGGCACAAGATCAACTGCAGTATGAATATGAAAGGCAAACATACTAAAATGCAGACCACCATGCATGTAGCCACCATTTTCAAGAACTGACAGTTCTCAAAGCACTTGAAAATTTGATTGAATCGTGAAATGTATTGTGCTGTGATAAAAAAATAATAAAATTAACTTTATTGCTTCAATTGCAATAAACTTAAGTGACACTTCAACATAATCCAGCTGAAACAGATGTGTGATCCACAACTGAGTTGCTGCTAACTGCACAGATTTTATTAGGAATTTCTGCTGAAAATTATGGCATATATCTGATAGCAGGTGTTTCTTATTTCTTATCAGATTCCCCAGTTTCAGTAAACTGTTAAAGTCACAAAAAAAATCAACAACATACTCATATAACCCTATACAGACACATTTGAGATGACCTAGTAATTAAGACATAGGCCTTATGTTTTGAAGAAATGGTGTTAAAACTGCTGTCTAGCAATCCCGATCTAGGTTTTCACTAGCTACAATAATTATAGGTCAATACCAGGGTGGGTTCTTCAAAAATGTCACGGAAAACTTCTTTCCCTATTTATGTCTGTCTAAGATAATATACTATGTCCACTGACCTTGCCATCAGTGAGATGAGATGTTAAGCTCTAACAGTCTTTTTCTTTTTGTGTGTAAATATAGTGCTGAAGTAAAGTAATACATTGTGTGTAGTAAAATTGTTGCAATGTGTCATCATTTAACACTGATTCTTCACGGTCACTGACTTGGTGATCATTTCTGTGGAAACATGTAGAATTACGGCCCATCAGAACCCTGGACGGTTAAATATTGGCTGTTACCTGTTTTATTGCATGTGCATACTTTCAGCCACAACATCATTATACCAATGCAATACAGATATATATTTTTTGTCAGCACTCTTCTTAGCCCACAGCATATTTCTTGTGCACTTCCCCTTCAACTTTGTGCCTGCCAATAACATATAAAGATGATTTCAGTTGGAGTATTCAGGCAATATTGTTTCATACAGTCTTGTACTCTGGCTTATCAAGAAACGCTGCATGATAGATGTCAGAGCATCAAACCAGTAGAGGCAGATACCATATTTGAGATGACTTATGTTTGTAACTATTTTCTGTCAGAAAAGTTTAGCGTAAGAAAGAGATTGTTGGTTGCCATGTTGTGAGGAAACTGCAATTAAATGTAAAGAATTTGAAAACATGAAACCCCACATCCATATACAGTTCTGGCAGTGAGTCAAAGGTGGAAGTGCATAGTAGATCAGAATCATTTGATTAGTACACAACTATTTAGATTGGATACACTTTTTGTTCTAGATAATACATGAAAAAATTAGAGGTGGATTTGGGGAAATGTACTGTAGCTATGATATTTTGTGCAATGAATTGGGACCAGAATGTGTGTGCCACTTGGTTGGAACAGCCCCTTTCTGTAGCTCATTAAGCACTGTATGAGGAAGCGATAGAGAAAAGATTGTAGACTCTACTTTAGCAACATTATACAGAGGGCTGCATCCAAGTTGACTGTAGGACAGAACCACAACCAAATTCGTGCCTAAGAAATGGCATAATTTTTGTGGAAGTCAGAGAAACAAACACATTACACAGCAACTGCTAAAGTTACAATATTTTTCAGTGATCCACGGCAATGCTACATCTACAGTTTAGTAGAATCATAGACAATCATTTCTAGGACTGAATGATAACTCTGTAATGAATAAAACGCGTTTTTCAGATTCCAGAAGGGGAAAAAATGCAGCCCCCCACCCCCGCTCCATGCGGATGCTTGCCATTTCTGCACTGATGGTGTACATAAGTCAGAGTCTACATAATTTATTTGATATTATTAATAATATATACACATCAGCCTGTTTTTTAAAAAAAAATGTTGCTGCCAATAACTCCTTTGAGGAGTAACAGACATTTTTCTGGACCAAAGTAAGAACTTTAAATCTTTTTGATAATTATTCTTATTTCTAGTATTGATTTCATATCCCAATCTGTTGGTTTGAAAAAGAGATATGTTACATGTGACAAGTTTCATTATGGAATAAATATGCTGCAAAAACATTCTTGGACTTCTTGCTGCATCAATTCATGGTAAAACCTTGAGCGTTCGCCGATAACCTCCATCGTCTATATCAGGAGCAACTTCTTCTTTTTTTTTTTTTTAAATTATTTCATCCCATTCCTGATTGAAATTGACTCATTTTTTAACATACTGGGTTCGTTTGAGCCAAGGTAATCGTTCTATGGAGGTAGCACTCTTTATTTGTTTAATTTTGGAGTTGGTCTTATTCTGCTTATTTTAAGTTAGTATCCATTTTGACTAGGATATGAAATAATGAAGACCTCAAATTTTCTTTCTTAACGCGGGAAAACTCCCTAAAAGCCTCAGTAAATTTAATATGTATACTTTATTGTTCATCATGCTCATCTTGATCTTGTAGATGTTTCCTCTTTAGGAATTCCTTCAGAATAGCGCAGTCCTGGATATATTGTTCATATGGCTCTAGTGATAGCACTTAGAGGATATGGGTATTTGTTTCTTGGAAAATTTAACTATATTGGTGGCTGTCTGAGGAGTTTTGTTGTGTTGGTTTCTATAGAAATTCTTGGTAGTCCACAATTAACTGTTAAATGTATCAGTCTTTGTTCTAATGGATGAATACTGGCTAATTGGTAAAGATTATCACTACTGGTGCGAGGATTATGTCTTAAGGCTATCCGTAGTATTCTTTGTTACATACTAAACATTTTTTGTGTGTGTGCTTTTGAATGTTAGCTATACTGATGCTTCATACTCTAATGTTGGTATTATGAAGCCACTATATCTGTACATTAATGGCAGTGTTGTCTTTCCATTCAATTTCTGTTTTATTAAGTTGAGAAGTCCTAATCGTTTCCTTGCTTTCAATAACAGTTTCCTTATAGATCGTCTGCAGGTCAAGGTGGAGTCGAAAGTTAATCCAAGGTACTTTGCCGTACCTTTTGGTGATGTTTGCTTTCTCCACAATTTGATATGTAGATCTTCTGTTTTTTTTGTAATTTGTATTGAGTTAGATTTTTGTGGTGGAAGACTATAAGTTGCCGGCCGGAGTGGTCGAGCGGTTCTAGGCACTTCAGTCTGGAACCGCGCGACCGCTACGATTGCCTCTGGCAGGGATGTGTGTGATGTCCTTAGGTTAGTTAGGTTTAAGTAGTTCTAAGTTCTAGGGGACTGATGACCTCAGATGTTAAGTTCCATAGTGCTCAGAGCCATTTGAACCATTTGACTATAAGCCAACTTTTTTCTGCATTTGGTCATACCCTCCATTTTGCTAGCCAAGGTTCCAGGATATTAATGTAATGAGAAGTAAGTCAGTGTAGTTCTCCTGCCTTGGGTGAATGACACCAGTAGGCAGTTTCATGTGCATATAAAGTGAGTTCTTCATTCTACTTGCCTGGCATTAGTATATCTGCTGTCTACAGAGAATACAATACTGGTGAGAGTATAGGTCCTTGTGTTACTCTCACTTTTGGAAAAAACGGTGCCAGTTAATATAATTTATATAGACACTTGTTGGCCTATCATCCAGACAGTTTTATATCAGTTTGACTAATTTATTTGGAAATCCCTTGTTTATTAATTTATAATATAGCCCCATGTGGCACACTTTATCAAAAGCTCGCTCTATGTCCAACATTAATGCTAGAGCACAATCACCAAAGTTTAGGGCCTGTGGGACATTACTGGTTATTCTGAATATTGGGTCCGTAGTTGAGTGTCCTTTATGGAAGCCTGCGTGTATCGATGTTAGTAGTTCTTTTTTATCTATGAACTTTTCAATTGCAGGTCTTAGAACTGTGTCAAATGTTTTAGCTATAACTGACAGCAAAGTTAAATGGGCGATATGAATTGGAATCATTTGATGGCTTTCCTACCTTCAGAATCATTATGGCTTTTGTAGTCTTCCATTGTAGAGTGGTTTTCTGTTGATTTATAACTTCATTGAATAACTTTGGTAAGGATTGTATTAGTTCAGTTGGTGCTTGTCTTCATGTTTTTTCTGGTTATTTCACCAGTACCGGGAGCAATTACTTTTCCCATTATTGATGGCAGTTATAATTTCTTGCTCTGTTTCATAAGCTAATAGTGATGCCTGAACTTCATCTAGTTGGAAGTCGTCATACATCAGGATCTGCAGTTCTTCATTGATTTGTTTCTCATAATACGAATTGAAACATTCATCTTCTGGATGTTGGTGGATATTCTCTAATACATTTTTAAAGATTTCAGCTTTTTCGCTGTCATCATCCACAATATCTGACTCATATACACTCCTGGAAATTGAAATAAGAACACCGTGAATTCATTGTCCCAGGAAGGGGAAACTTTATTGACACATTCCTGGGGTCAGATACATCACATGATCACACTGACAGAACCACAGGCACATAGACACAGGCAACAGAGCATGCACAATGTCGGCACTAGTACAGTGTATATCCACCTTTCGCAGCAATGCAGGCTGCTATTCTCCCATGGAGACGATCGTAGAGATGCTGGATGTAGTCCTGTGGAACGGCTTGCCATGCCATTTCCACCTGGCGCCTCAGTTGGACCAGCGTTCGTGCTGGACGTGCAGACCGCGTGAGACGACGCTTCATCCAGTCCCAAACATGCTCAATGGGGGACAGATCCGGAGATCTTGCTGGCCAGAGTAGTTGACTTACACCTTCTAGAGCACGTTGGGTGGCACGGGATATATGCGGACGTGCATTGTCCTGTTGGAACAGCAAGTTCCCTTGCCAGTCTAGGAATGGTAGAACGATAGGTTCGATGACGGTTTGGATGTACCGTGCACTATTCAGTGTCCCCTCGACGATCACCAGAGGTGTACGGCCAGTGTAGGAGATCGCTCCCCACACCATGATGCCGGGTGTTGGCCCTGTGTGCCTCGGTCGTATGCAGTCCTGATTGTGGCGCTCACCTGCACGGCGCCAAACACGCATACGACCATCATTGGCACCAAGGCAGAAGCGACTCTCATCGCTGAAGACGACACGTCTCCATTCGTCCCTCCATTCACGCCTGTCGCGACACCACTGGAGGCGGGCTGCACTATGTTGGCGTGAGCGGAAGACGGCCTAACGGTGTGCGGGACCGTAGCCCAGCTTCATGGAGATGGTTGCGAATGGTCCTCGCTGATACCCCAGGAGCAACAGTGTCCCTAATTTACTGGGAAGTGGTGGTGCGGTCCCCTACGGCACTGCGTAGGATCCTACGGTCTTGGCGTGCATCCGTGCGCCGCTGCGGTCCGGTCCCAGGTCGACGGGCACGTGCACCTTCCGCCGACCACTGGCGACAACATCGATGTACTGTGGAGACCTCACGCCCCACGTGTTGAGCATTTCGGCGGTACGTCCACCCGGCCTCCCGCATGCCCACTATACGCCCTCTCTCAAAGTCCGTCAACTGCACATACGGTTCACGTCCACGCTGTCGCGGCATGCTACCAGTGTTAAAGACTGCGTTGGAGCTCCGTATGCCACGGCAAACTGGCTCACACTGACGGCGGCGGTGCACAAATGCTGCGCAGCTAGCGCCATTCGACGGCCAACACCGCGGTTCCTGGTGTGTCCGCTGTGCCGTGCGTGTGATCATTGCTTGTACAGCCCTCTCGCAGTGTCCGGAGCAAGTATGGTGGGTCTGACACACCGGTGTCAATGTGTTCTTTTTTCCATTTCCAGGAGTGTATTAATGGGGCAGGCTGTCTCTCATGGCGTTGCCAGTTATTCTTCAACAGTTTTCCAAAACGGGGATGAGTTCTTGTGATCCAGTTTGTGTGTTGTCTCTATCCATCTGTGTGATCAAAAATTCTTTGAGCCAGTTTCTGACCAATGTATTTTGTCTGTTTCATTCTGTCTTCGCTGGCTACTGTGGCCGAGCAGCTCTAGGCACTTCAGTCTGGAACCGCACTGCTGCTCCAGTCGCAGGTTCAAATCCTTCCTAGGGCATGGATGTGTGTGATGTCCTTAGGTTAGTTAGGTTTGAGTAGTTCTAAGTCAGTGGACTGATGATCTCATATGTTAAGTCCCATAGTGCTTAGAGCCATTTGAACCATTCTGTCTTATAAGCTGGGTTAGCTGTCTGGTTATAAAGTTTATACATATCATGTTTGATTTTTACATTATTTAATATATATCTGGGGATTCTCTGTCTTCCTGGACTATATTAATCTGTGGACAACAGCTGTGCATAGCACTACTCATGGCATTCACTATTCTATCGTTGTATTCATTTATTCTTTTTTAATAAATTTTTCAACCTCCTGAAGGAGCACCACTAATGTTTGATTAAATTTTGATGTGTCCAGCCTACAGAAGTCATGAATAGTTATTTGAACATGCGTAAATTCTTCATGTTGAGTACTAACTGTCACCAAGGAGGTATTACAGAAGATTGGGAGATGATCACTTCCAACTCCATCACCATCCCACATTTCACTGCATTGGCTTCAGATGTCTTTAGAGCAGATGACATGGTCCGGCATGGAACTACCCATCAATCCAATCAAGGTGGGTTTATCGTTTTCAAATCTGAAGAGGTAATCTTCTCATATTAGTTCTTTGAGCAAGTGGCCCTTCCTATTTGAGATTGTGGCACTGAAAGCTGTAGATCTGGCATTAAACTTCCCATTATTACCAATGGATGAACTGTTACTTGACACTTTATACAGTCTGCATTTATTTAATCTCTTGGGGGATTATATCATAATGCCAAGTAGAGAAATTGTTCATATTTTTCCTACTTATCTTTAAGATAAGAGATTGGCTGTCAATATATTCTTCAGAAGGCATAATCTTATTACCTGGTATTATTTTGTTATGGAAGATTGCTATTCCTCATGTGCGATTTTGAGAGTTTTTATTTATTTATTTTTTGATGAGATACAAAGTCTTTTAGTGCAATAGGAAGGTCATCTACTCTTGTCTCTGTAACACCAAAAATTTTCGCTCTTTCTTTGCCAACAATGTACTCCTTTATAAGTTGTTTGCTTCAATGGTCATGTGCATTAACAAAACCTATGGTTAGGTTGCTTTTTCTTAAGGGAGTGCAGGCCATACTGTGGAACTATACGTTAGTCTTTGGCATACTAAAGTTTGGTGATGTTTCGCACTTACTTTGTGATAGTAATAGTGCGTTGACATACCTGACTGGATACCATGAATTTTTCTGTTGAAGGAGCTCATGGCAATTGGTTCATGGCTGCAACAACCTTTTCCTTCTTCTAAGGGAAAATGTTAATAAGAGAAGTTGTAATTGCACATAGTAAGTAATCAGTATTTGGGAATGTGTCTTCTGTTTTGCTTCTGGCTCTCGGATCGTCGGGGAGAACACATTTAATAACAGCTGCAGTTTCAGCGTTTGCAGGCTCTTTGTGATACTTAGGGAATTTTAAATTTGTTGAATGGTGATTTCCCTGGCAATTTCCATATACAAATTGTTTCAGTTCGGAGCTGCATTTACTAGAAAAATGGTCACCAGAACATTTATTGCATTTGACATTATTTTTTGCACTTTCCTGTCTGGTGATCAAATGCAGACCATCTAGTGCATTGCACGTGTTGTGGAGGAGGCAGTTTGTAGGTTTGCCTTTGTGAATTTGTCCCACATTTGAAATGATTCTTGAGTAGATAGTCTGCTGTAAATTGTTCTCATTTAAAGAAAGATCTATATCGTTCTTTGCTCATCCTTGGTTAATCCAGATTTAATATGTTCAAATTTGGGTTACTTCTAAAAACCTCCACTATCTCTTTAGGGTCAGTTTTGATGAGCACTTTAATGGCAGGCAAGCATTTCTTGGTTTCGTCATCTTGACTGCGAGGCTTTTGCACTTTTGGTGGTGTAACTTTCGTAACTTTAGCAACTTTAGCTTCTGGTTGACAGTTTTGTAAGGATCAACTAGATGTTGAGATGAAAGCAAAGCATCAACTGCCGGGGCAACGCAACCGAACGGGGCCCTCAAGTTCCAGTTAATACCCTACGGTACTGTAGCTGAAACACGAAAAAGTTGCTTATAAACAGCTCACTCACGCCACTGAGACGTGAACACGCTACTGTCAAAACGGCTGCTATGGTGGCATTATGTAGACCATAGACGGCATCTGACTGGTCGGTAATTCCGTAATGCTGTCCACTCGAGCGTTTGAGATAGAATGTCAAAAATTTTAAAAAATAAATTTATTTTTCAAAAATATGTTAATTTAGTAGCACACATTGTTCTGAAGAGTTTGATATATAAAACATATATGTTCGAGGAAATGTAAGACATGTTACTTAGTCCTGTGTATGCCAAAGTTAAGTGCCACGATTCTTCACACAGCATTCCTCTGTCGCACGTCACAGTATTTCGCTCCGTGGAATTCAAACGTGTATATTTAGTGAAGCCTTCAAACCTATTAAAAACTCTTCAGAAAAACTGCACATTGCACATTGTATTGCCTATTAGCTAACAACCTTTTCTTTCCTGTGACATAAAATTAAATATAGGAAACAAAAAACCAGTAAGGACAAGAGACAAGCGAGAGTACACACTTCTTCAGTCCTTAATTCCCAGCATTATTTTGTCCCTAATCTTGCTGCAGCTTTACATAGTGAGCTTTCCTTTCTGCGAAAGGATCTGTACCCCATCAAAATCGACAAACATTTTGTTACATGAAAAATCAAAATATCGTCTAATATTGAAAAAGCTCTTAATACGAATAGTTCCCAAGACTGGAGTGGTTTCTCGATTTGATTATGTTTATTTTGTCACTGTCTGCTAGATAAAACGAGACACGCATCTCTAATAACGCAGCAATTGTAACACACACCAAATAAGCGAAACTGTTTTGACACAAATGGTCAGTTTTATATACTCATTTACATAACTAACATGACAAAATACACACATCAAAAAAAGCCTGAGCGAGGCATGTCATCGACAGTTCCTGTATCTTCCCCCTGTCCGAACAACATCGCTTCGGTTCACTCCAAGACGCCTGGACACTTCCCTTGTTGAGAGCCCTTCCTGGCACAATGCGGACGCGATCGAACCGCGGCATTGACCGTACAGGCATGGTTGATCTACAGACAACACGAGCCGTGTACCTCTTTCGTGGTGGGATGACTGGAACTGATCCGTTGTCGGACCCCCTCCGTCTAATAGGCGCTGCTCATGCGTGGTTTCTTACATCTTTGGGAGGGTTTAGTGACATCTCCGAACAGTCAAAGAAACTGTGTCTGTGATACAATATCCACAATCAACGTTCAGGAGTTCTGGGAACTGGGATGATGCAAAACTTTTTTTTATGTGTGTATAATTCACATAGTACCAATATCAAATGCCTATTAGTCCTAATCCAAGCAAAACGTTTTAAGCTACAAAATAGTTTCACATTTCATTCATATGCTCCAGCTTCTCAAGCATGAGATCGAGAAGTAGGCCTAGTAGTCACATAAATCTGAAATAGTCATATTCTTCCATATAACTTGTGTAATGTTCCCGTTTCTTCTCCTACACAACACGTATTCCGCGCTATTCCGAGAAAAGAACTTACGCGGCTGCTAACCAGGGACTTTACAACTGGCCTTTACTAGTGTAGCGCTCTGGCAAAAAAATTTCGTCAAAATTTCATTTTCTTGGATACCTCGAGAAGATAATATGTAAACTTTCTTGCCTATTATCCCTGTTAGTCTTTTATTTTCACTCTGGTAGTTTGAATCTATGGATTTCGCTAATGGAGATGTCGTGTGGCTAGGGCCTCTCGTCGGGTAGACCGTTCGCCTGGTGCAGGTCTTTCGGGATGGGGATGAAATGATGATGATTAGGACAACACAACACCCAGTCCCTGAGTGGGGAAAATCACCGACCCAGCCGGGAATCGAACCCTTAGGATTGATAGTCTGTCACGCTGACCACTCGGCTACTGGGGGCGGACATTTCGCTAATAATTACAATAACGTTTACCAATCGCACACGCAATCAACCACATAAACAACCAGCCAGCTCAAATAGCCCCGTCCTCTTTTGTCTGCGACTATCCACACATTCAGAAATCAACTAAAGATCCGTCCGAAATCAATGCGTTCAAAAATGTTCAAAAACTAACAGCAATGTGTTTCAAAATCATATAAATAATCGACGGACCAACGTGCACTGGATGCTAGACTCTTTGTGAAACAAGGTTTTTTTTCCCAAGAATATTAATTTCGCGCCCTCTAAATTGGCCCCCCTCCCTTCCATAACCTAGAATGTGTTCAGCAACTGCACTTTTCTACAGTTCTCGAATTTCAGTATGCCGTTGATGTTCTGCACACCAGTCGGCAATGGTGTGGATAGACTGAGCAATGCAATTATTTCTGCACTCACAAGGGATGTTATAAATCCTAGTGATCCAGAAGGCAAGATTGTCCTTAACAGGCCGTAGCATCTCCTTTATCGTCCTAGGAGGTCGGGAAATAGGTCTTATATCTCGTCTTCCCAGGACTCTGCCTATTTTGCTGGATGTAGCGTCGTAGAAAGGAAGGAATACAGTCGATGGCTCAACATGTGAATGTTCAACGTTTTCACATTTTCTTTTCATGGATACCGCTGACTTCATATCACATGAACCATAGCCGTTCGTTTGGAACACATGTTCAGATGATTAATTTCGAAATAAAAGTTGTCCTAGTTAGAAACACCTTTTGCTCTGTGTGCCAGTGTATTTAAAACTGCTCTCTTCTGGACTGGATTATGAAAACTCTGGGAGCCAAGATATAAATGAGAGTGCATTGGCTTGCAGCACACTGAGTGACCAAGATGTCCATCCGACTTTTGTTATACCAAAACATCTAAAAATTGCAGCCTTCCTTTTTTCTCTGTCTCGACAGCAAACTGGATTTTTGAGTGCATACTGTTCATGTGTTCAAGGTAATGCTCAAGAGCTTCTACACCGTGTGGCCAGACCATATATGTATGATTAACATACCAGAAAATGGACAAAGGGGAGCCAAATTTAATCTTGTTCCTCAAAAATGTTGACCACTGCTGGAGGCAATGGGCAACCGACAGTCATTCCACCTGTCATTTCATAAAATTTACCGCCATACAAGATGTAGGTGGGAAGAATATTATCGTTTCTGGAAGAAAATGTTCTGCCAACAATTTCATTTTTTCCTCCATAGAAACTTTTATAATAGTGAGACCGCATCTGACTACAATATCGTTTGGACAAACTCTAATCTGCTTAATTTTCTCAATGAACATCTGAGGATTTTTGATGTGATGTTCGCAGCGGGAAACTATCGGAATCGGTTAAATATTTGGCCAGCATATAGGTAGGTGAATCAATAGGCTAACAATTAGCCTCAATAGAATTACTTCCTCGTGAACTTTGCGTAATCCATACAGCCTTGGAGGTGTGGTTGAGCTTGTACTCTGAGATTTTTTTATTACATCCTCTAATAGATCATAATTCTTCAGCTGCTCGATCTTTTTCTTTTGTATGACAGATTTTCGTCCTCTTTTAGTCATTTTATCGTTATGCTGATAACACGTTTATAGTCTGGTCACATAGCATAGAAGCTCTTGATCACTTCCTTGAACATAAGAACAGTATGCACCCAAAAAATCCAGTTCACTGTCGAGACAGAGAGAGAGAAGGGACGCTGTCATTTTTAGATGTTTAGGCGCAACGAAAGTCGGATGGACATCTCGGCCATTCAGTGGGGAATCAATTACATCGGTCAGTCCATCTACACCGTTTCCGACCGTTGTGAAAAACAATGGCACATTAAAAACAAGAATTGGGGAAATCTGCAATTGCTGAGCAGAGCCTCACAAGCAAACACAAAATAATACTTGACGAAACAAGTTTTTTCGCTGTATCCTACATATTGGGAGTTTGTAATTATACAGGCTGTAGAAATAAGAATGTGCGAGAAGAACTACAACTGTGACAGCAGATATAATCTTAGCGGTACATGGAAGCATGCCCTCGATGAGAGAAGAGGTAGCGATATTCGTCACAATGCTTACACCTCGACGAGAGTGGTGGCACCACAAGTGCAGAAGTTGACACCATCAGTGACAGCATTACGTAATCACCGACCAATCAGAAACCGTCTATGGGCTATATATGGTCCCCTTAGCAGCAATTCTGACATTCAGTTGCTCCTGAAAAACACATCGGAGGTAGTCATCGAAAGCTTGAGGCACAATACTGAACTGATGTGGCAAGAAATCCGAGAATGTTTTATACAGCAATGCCGTCACAAAAGATTTCATTCTCAATAAATAAACATATTGGGCAGTTGGTAAGTAAGTAGTTGGTATCTCAATTCTGTGAACAGACTCTGCAAGGCATTTTTGAGTTCACAACTCAAAGAATTCATATTACACGCCTTTGGACTCCCAAAAATTTTCATTTCATTGATGAGTTACCCCCAAAAAGCAATACCATATGAGATCGTGGAATGGAAGTAGGTGAAGTATGCTTCTTCTCCCAACTGAATTTATAATCCCAAAAATTCAACAGTCAGCCTCTTTTATCTTCTTGTCATATTTTAGACATACAAGGGATAGGTAAAATAATGTGAACACCTGTAATTACTTGGGAATGGTTTATTGATAAAGAGTTGGGCCCCTATTTGCCTGTAATATGGCTGCGATTCTTCTTGGAATACTGGCATATAATGATATAACTATACAGTCTTCAGTGGAATGTTATGCCACTCTTCGATCAGGACCTCCTGTGCTCCAGTACTGCCCACGAGAGTTCGATAATGTTGACGTCCGGGGAGTGTGCTGGCCAGGGAAGACGCTGCAGTTCAGTTGTATTCTCCTCACACCACGATTTTACTATCCTGGCTGCATTATCGTCCTGAAATATGGCATCATTGTTGGGGAACAATGTTTGAATCATGGAGGGCACCTGATCACCTAAAATTCGCAAATAATCGTTGGCTGAAACACAGCCTTGAGAGTAGTGATGGGACTGGCAGAATACCACTATATGGCTACCCACACCATCACACTTCCACCTCCATTGTTAACTGTTGGAAGCAATCAGCATTGTAGGCTTCTTTTGGCGTTCTCCAAATGTAAACTCGGTCCTATGTTGGAAATAACGAAACCGTTGACTCGTCGGACCATATGACGTGTTTCCACTGATCAGTCGTCCAGGATTTATGCTCCTGGCACCATGTTTTACGCTTGTTTGCGTTGGTTGTCTCACTGATGGTTTCGGTATAGCAGCTCATTCACGTATATTTGCTTCATGGAGTTCTCGGCAAACAGTGTCGATAGATACGGGGTCTCGAAGATGGCTATTGAGCTCTGCAGCCACTTTAGCTACTGTAGTTTTGTGCTGTTTCGACACAATTCGCGTTAGCGTACGATGATCTCTGTCATTTAGTTTTGATTTGCACCCATCATTACGATTACACGATGATATCTTTCAATGTTTTGTGTAGGCTTTCATGACTGCTGAAACAGTTGCTCTTGAAACATTCAATAAGTTGGCAGTCTTGGTAGTGATGCTCCAGTTAATCGGGTCCGCACAATCTGCACTCCTTGGAACTCTGTCAGGTCTTTCATTGCACGTCAACCTCGGCCTCTGACTGCAGATACGAACTGTGCACTACCCTTAAACAACCTGCACTTACGCCTGGTCTGTACCGAACACGGACAGTCCAGTGCGACACGTGCCTTACCTGCACCATTGACCGTCAAACACAACCATCCTGTTACTACCACAGTGCATATTATTTTGCTTTTCCCCTGTATATTGGGGGAAAACCTATCATAAGTTCTGAACTGCATATAGTATGTCTTTCCAAAGTTTAGTGAACATAGTCGTTGTCAAGAGGATGGTCAACCACATATGATCACCACAAGGACGACGGAATTGTGCTCTAAGTACATCGTAACTCCTCCACAACTGTGTCTGCTCTATGACAAAAAGTAATAGATTCTCTGAAAACGACTGTGTCATACTGCGTCATTGGTGAGAGACCAGAAGCAGTCAGACAAAGTAATTACTGTCCCATGCATAGGCTGTAGGTAAACCCACAACACAAAAGGCTGCATGTAGAGTGGTGCCATGACCAGCGAGCACAGACTGATGACAGATGGTGTTGCATAGTGTGCTGCGATGAATTGTAGTTTTGCACTACCCAGGATGACCACCATCGGCGTGTGTGGTGACGACCTCGGGACAGGTCCCATTCTTTCAATGTTCTGGAGGTGCACAGCAGTGTTAATTCTGGTGTCATGGTGCGTGGAGACAGGGGGTGCAAATCGTTTTCTTCTTTGGGGGAGGGGGCAGTTCAGTTCAAATACAAGATCTTCATTCGGATTAGTATCACAAAATATAAGCAGCTGAACTGTGATAAACTGTTTCAACTTTTAGAATTGGAACACAGGTTACGTCTAATGAAGATTCTGTTACTATGGTGGTAAGTGGTGGCGGCAGCTTGAGAGGTGTGCAACAATATGGTGTTCTTTTAATCACATAAAATCTGAAATGAGAAATCAAAATCAAGAGGGTCCCCTTGCTGTACAATTCAATACACACTTATAATGACCTCAAGCACGGTTATTAAAAGAAAATTTAGAACAGAATTATTTGTACGAAAATGTATCAAACTGAATTCTCACAGTTGCCAACTGTGACTGCCATAGTTAAAATACCCTGAAAATCTCAGATGTATGGTGCCATTTACAGTTTTCTTTTTAAAACAATTACATAATGTGCATTATTATTTCAAATCCAATTAGAACCTTCAAGAAAAAAGAAAACCTATGAACAGTAATCACTAGATCTTTTATGAAACACAGTATAGAGCCGAGATACTTAATACTGTCTATCATTTCTAAAATAATAGAAATACTAGTCAAAAACAGACTGCTAAATTACCTGAATAAATATAACCTTTCCAATTACCAATTTGGTTTTAGGCCCGGAAAAGAGACACAATATGCTATACCACAGTTCACTAAAACAATTTTAGAAGCACGAGACAAAGGTGAAAATGTAAGTGGTATCTTTTTATACTTGTCAAAGGCCTTTGATACAGTTAACCACAAAAATCTTACTTCATAAATTAGGGCAAATAGGAATACGACGTGTGACAAAGAAGTGGTTCAAATCATGCTTGGAAAACAGAGTTCAACGGGTTGAGATATCACAAAGTTTCAAAAAATTCACTTGTAAAACACCTGTCTGATCCAGAACATATTCACATAGGCGTCCCACAGGGAAGTGTATTAGGCCCAATATTGTTTCTTATATGCATTAACGACTTCCCACAAAGTATCAGACATGGAGAAAACATACTTTTTGCTGATGACAGCAACATAGTAATAACAGGTGAAAATCCAACACAACTGTCAGAAAGAGTAAACGAGGCTCTCAATGATGTCCACAACTGGTCATTAAAAAAATAAAGTAACCCTAAATGTAAAGAAAGCTAACTATATTAACTTCCAATTGAATAAAAAACACAATTCCACTAGACTAAAAGTTAATAATAATGAATTAGAATGTGTAACAAATACCAAATTCTTGGGGATGAATGTAGACAGCCAACTGAAATGGACAAACCATGTTAACATTTTGGCAAAGAAATTATCCACAACATGCTATGCTCTTAGAATCCTTGCACTGGTATGCAATAATACCAGTCTTAAAATAACATATTACAGATATCTACACTCAATCCTCAGCTATGGGATCATGTTTTGGGGAACAAGTGCCAGTAATATACAAACTGTGTTCAAAGAACAAAAAAGAGCCATAAGGATAATAACAAACAGCAACAACAGGGCCCACTGTCTAGAATTATTTAGAAAGCTAGGCATTCTAACTGTTTCTTGTGAGTATATCTTTCAGAACATAATGTTCACTAAGAAAAATCTCAACATGTATAACGCAAACAGCCTAATACATGACCATGAAACAAGATCTTGTTACCACCTCCATCTAGATAGGAAGAACAAGGCAAAGACGCAAAAAAAGTATATTTTATAATGGGATGAAACTGTATAACAAATTGCCACAGGAAATTAAAGAAATAAATGAGCCCCTCACTTTCAGACAAAAGCTCAAAACTTTCTTAGTAAGTAAAAGTTGTTATACTGTAAAAGAATATTTAACATAGATGTAGATTATTAGCAACAAAAGACATTATCACGAAAATATGATGTAATTATAAATGTGTGTATGGCTAGTTATAAAAACTATATGAGAGATCTGTAAATGTGCGCTCGTGTTTTATAAACTGAAGACATCCATACAATATTTATTGGTCCACGGATGAATAAATAAATAAACATCAGGAATAACGATGGATACCAGTTATTACAGGTGGGCTTAAAAAAATACTGCCATTCAAATGGCAATGTAAGTTGACAAGGAACTGTCCTGATGTCAAAATTAGATAGAAAAAGGTTTTGCAGCTAAAGAACACAATCGATAGCGAAGTTTATAAAATGCCCATAACAGAGTACCCCTTACATCCGACAAGTTCCTAGCGAGCCAAAAATAAAGGGTGACTCAGAGTACCGGGTATGTTCCAAATGAGTAGTGGCAGCATTGCGAGTAAACAGTCCGCCATTTCAGTAATCATGGATCAGTGGAATAGACAACTACGTGCGTTAGCTATAAAAATGTTTTATAAAAACAGTGACAGTTTGGTAGCGCCGCAGAGGGAGTTTCGACGTTTTTATAATTCAGGATGTCATGATGCCATTCCGTCGAAAGACGTGATAAAATGTCGGATTAATAACTTTGCAGAGACTGGACATGCCCTCAAGACGAAACCAACAGAACGATCAAGAAGTGTGCATTCTTTAGCGAACATTCATGTTGTATGTGGGTCTGTCTTACGGAGCCCACGGCGTTCAATTCGTAAGCAAGCAGCAGTAGTTGGAATGTTTCAGGAGACTGTTCGCAAAATTCTTCATCTTGATTTAAAATTTCGTCTGCAGAAACTACAGGTGGTGCAACAGCTGAAGGACAAAGATAACTGGTTATGATTAGGATTCTGTCAAAAATGATAACAAAATAAACAATGAGGATGAATTTCTGAACAAGTTGTGGATGTCAAATGAGACACATTTTATCTCACATGTTAACGTGAATAAACAGAACTACCGTTACTGGGCAAAAACAAGTCCTAGTGACGTCCATGAGCGCCCTTTACACGCTAATAAAGTGACACTATGGCCTCTCCTTCATTTTGCGAGTCCCATTGCAAATCTAGATAGATGACTGTGCAGTATGTCCATTCATTGTTAAGTCTCCAATGTATAAATCATCAAAGTATACCAGACAGCGCTTTACATATTTCTAATGCCTTGAACATAGTGTGTAATTTCTGATATGTCTCGATGCGGATGGGTGTCACAGGACATTCTCACATTCTTAGGATAAAGTTAGAGACTGAAAGATCCCTTCCTACTGTCTTTGACCAACCAGCCCTGCAGCACAATTACTGATTTCATCTGCACCTAACCAGAAGCAGACTGCTACATTCTGCATCTCGTGAATGAATGGAGCTTGCTGCACCCATCCAAGTGCACAAAATTTCTCCAGATGCATGCATGTCGAGGTGGTTAGCACCCATTATTGGTGTATTGTAGTAGATTTGAAAGTGTTGTGATGTAATAGCAGACGGTTAAGAAGAACAAGGAAGAGTGGTTTTTATGCATGCTGGAGCTCCAGACGGATGGAGTTTGAAGCATTTTAGGTAAATCAATTCTATCAGTTCTTAAGAATTTTGTTCTAGTGTCTGGAATCAGTACCAGGCGGGTACTGGTTAGAGAGAACACAAACACACGCTCTCCTAAGGACACATGGTTCTGCACATAAAACAGGCTATAATGTTAGATCATTTCAGTTTCTGACCAAATAGTCGTGTGGAATGCAATGCTGTTAATATTCTAAAGTAAGAAATATATTTCCAGCGCATGACATACATCCTTCTTGCAGGTCTCTCTACGATAAACTATGGTAACAAACCGTAAATCGAAAAAACTAATTCCTTAAAACATCAGTTCTGTGTGATACATGCACAATGTTGCTTTCCAGAGATGTATAGCGTCCACTGTTCACATCTGATAATGGTTCAGAAGTTATACTATGTCTGCATCAGTCCTATATAAAATGATGGTTAGTAACGGAGAATACTTCTTACAAGGAAACAAATAAATGCATAGCAGCGGCGTTTGAAGTGTGAAATTACACGTCATGCCACCACTCATTCTGTAAACAGGACATCTGTCAAGCAAATGGATACATGGGGATTGCAGCGCCTCACAAACAGCTATTGCTGTCTTAGAATCATCTTAGTTATAAAACGATTTTGTACCCAAGATGCGACAGGGGAATGGAGTACAGCACATAGATCCTTGTTCGTGTAGAGGAATGTGTCGAAACCGGATTGTCACATTTCATCCCGCATGTGGATCCACAATATGTCACACCCGGGACAGGGTATGAAGGCGGATACAGCTCTGAACATTGCTCTGAATACATAATGCACAGCAGACCCACACTCCAATGCTACCACATGTCTACTGTGGGTCCTGTGAGCCACCTGCGACACATGTACAGACACAGACATACAGAAAACAGAGCAAGCACACTGCAATTGTGAAGTATGTGGGTGGAGGTGACTGGATACTTTAGAGTACAGTGCTATACTATGCCACCCGACCAGAAAAATAGTGCATTTACACTAGGTGTTGGTAGCTGTACTACATTTACAAGCAACTTTAGGACACGGGCCGAGACGACATGTCATGATCGCATGGATAGAAGCAACATAAGGTCGATAAAGTTACGAGAAATGATGGAAAATACATATAAATTGGGAAATTGAGGATGTACTTGCGTGTCTTCTGGTTGCTGCAGAAGAATTCTTGTACTTGGGAACGAGTATGCGACAGCAAGAGGAAAAGAAAAAATGTTCACATGGAAGCATCAGAAACCAGGGAAAGTCATATTTTTCGTCAAGGCACCA
This sequence comes from Schistocerca gregaria, assembly GCF_023897955.1. NCBI lineage: Eukaryota > Metazoa > Arthropoda > Insecta > Orthoptera > Acrididae > Schistocerca > Schistocerca gregaria. The sequence continues at coordinate 116,583,650 of NC_064931.1, read as the reverse complement.
TTCTATCTTATGCCTATTGAGGTAATAGTGATAGACATTAGTTCGCTGCTGTCTTTGATGCTTTCCTGGAAAAACAGAGACATCTCCCTCTCTCTCTAGAATGCACGCCTCTGACGAAGACTGCTTATGTAAAAGATTATGCAGTAATACGGCTAAGACTTTGTAAGTTGGGAGGAGTGTTGATGCACTATTTGATGCAATAGCTACAAGATTGTTTTTTAAGTGCATCGTATTTAATGTTATGCTTTTCAAAAGCTGTTAACAGTGTATTGAAAATACCTTCTCCTGTCCCACTTACTAATTTGGCAATATCTGGAAATTGTTGCAAGTGACTCCGCCGAAGGACCAATGTACATAAACACTGGAAAGCGAAGAAACTGCTACAACTCCCTAATATCGCTAGGGCCCCAGCAAGGATGCAGAAGTGCTGCAACACTGCATTGCGTGGACTCGACTAATGTCTGAAGTAGAGCTGGAGGGAACTGAAACCATGAATCCTGCAAGGCTGTCCATAAATCTGTAAGAATACCAGGGGTTGAAGGTCTCTTCAGAACAGCAAGTTGGAAGGCATGGCAGATATGCTCAATAATGTTCATGTCTAGGGAGTTTGGTGGCCAGAAGAAAAGTTTAAATACAGAAGAGTGCTCCTGGAGCCACCGTCTAGCAATTATGGAAGTGTGGGGTGTCGCATTGTACTGCTGGAATTGCACAAGTCCGTCAAAATGCACAATGGACATGAATGAAATCAGATCACACAGAATGCTTACATACGTGTCACCTGTCAGAGTCTTATCTAGACATATCTGGGTCCCATACCACTCCATCTGCACATGCCTCACACAGTTACAGAGCCTCCATCAGCTTGAACAGTCCACTGGTGACATGTAGAGTCCATGGAGTAATGAGGTTGTCTCCATATCCATACATGCCCATCCACTCGATGAAATGACGCTCGTCTGAACAGGTAATATGTTACCAGTCAGCAACAGTCAAATGTCGTCGTTGATGGGTCCAGGTGAGGCATGAAGCTTCACGTCGTGCAGTCATCGAGGGTACACGAGTGGCCCTACGGCTCCGAAAGCCCATATTGATGATGTTTTGTTGAATGGTTTGCATGCTGACACTTGTTGATGGTCCAGTACTGAAATCTTTAGCAATCTGCAGAAATGTTTCACTTCTGTCACGCTGAATTATTCTCTTCGGTCGTCATTGGTCCTGTTCTTGCAGGTTCTTTTTATGGCTACAGTGATGTCGGAGATTTGATGTTTTACCGAATTCCTGATATTCAAGGTACACTCGTGTAATGGTCGTACGGGAAAATTCTCACTTCATCACTACCTCAGAGATACTGTGTTCCGTCACTCATGTGCCAACTGTAACACCACATTCAAACTCATTTAAGAGGAGTTAGAATGCCCTATCCCGACAATGTTAATTTTAGTGACATGGCTTCCCTGTATTTCAGGAAGCAATGTAGCCACGAAACTTTTACAGGACATTAAACTGTACGTTCTGAGTCTACTGAACTACAATAATTGCATTTCAGCTACTGCTTTCGGAAATACAATTTTTAATTACAGAGCCAAAATTTTGTGTATATTTTTATAGGTTATCCTAAATATTTGTAATTATACATAACATTATGTTCTTCTTTTAGTTGAGTAGACTCGAGATATATATGTTATTACTCCCTGAAAAATTGAATACTCTACTCAAAGTGGTTTCTGAGATTTAGGGGAAAATGCAACAGAAAATGCAAATTTTCAGGAATGGCTTCTACGGTTTCAAAAGTATGTAACTCACTTAATATATGCTTAATTTTTTATTTTTAGTCACTCAGAAGCACCCTGCACCATATTATATATGATTCTCTTGATCATTTTCCAAGGTTTTTCTTCTTTTGGGCAATGGGCTTGCCGCAGTGGATACACCGGTTCCTGTGAGATCACCGAAGTAAAGTTCTGTTGGGGGTGGTCGGCACTTGGATGGGTGACCATCCAGGCCGCCATGCGCTGTTGCCATTTTTCAGGGCGCACTCGGCCTCATGATGATAATTGAGGAGCTACTCGACCGAATAGTATTGGCTTCGCTCAAGAATACCATCATAACGACTGGGAGAGCAGTGTGCTGACCCCACACACCTATCCCTGTCCTCCACTGAGGATGACACGGAGGTCGGATGGCCCCGGTAGGCCACCCGTGGCACTGAAGACGGAGTGCTTTTTATTCTTCTTTCTGGACTCCTTAGTGGCCAACTGTACTGCATTCTCTGCTTTATCAATACGACCCTTGTCCATCCGTTCAAGTTCTCTGATGCAGTTTTTTCCAAGTTTAATTCCCATGTGCTGTAGCACTTTCACCCCCTAATTTAGTGTCTTCATTCCAGCAAAAACATTTTTTGGTAAGCGAGTCCATATAAGATTATTAAATGACTCATTGGGATTTTACCATCAAAAGCTACTGGTATGTCAGTCATACCATCATTTATTTCAACAGCTTCGGTTGCAGCACCCTTCATTGACTCACATGCAACAGATTCCACAGCAGCTCCAATAAATTCTGCAACTTGTCGATTTTACAAGGTGCCCGTGCCATATTCATCATGACACACATTGTTTCTGCTGCTGAGTGTCCCTTGCCAATAGCTATCAATCCATAAAACCACCTAACATTTACTTCGTAATAATTATGTTTACACATACCAGAATTCTAAAATGAATGAGTATATTTACAACTGGCACAATTAATGATAAGTTTCTTGACTATTCCATTTGATAACTCAATGTCTTCGTGTAAACTAAGTGGCCCTCCACATATTTTACAACACACACATTCACCTAACACCCTTTATACTCCCAGTTTTCTCAAAAATATTTGAAAAAGTGGTAGTAAAGCAAATCAAAAAATTTATAGAAAAATCAAACATACTGTCATTATGGCTTTCAGAAAGGCAAAAACACAATAGATGCCATATATGAATTTGTGAAAAAAATTTGTTCTGCCTTAAGCAAGTCTATCAAAGTTGTAGGATTGTTCTGTGACCTCACAAAAGCATTTGATTGTGTAAACCAACAATTGCTCCTTCATAAAATGGAAAAATTGGAGGTCGTGTTTTAGAGTGGTTCAGGTCGTACCTCACAAAGAGAAAACAAAGAGTAGTTATATCATCAAGCAAACGAAATTTCCTCTCTGAGTGGATGATTACTTCACAAGGCGTTCCATAAGGCTCAATTCTGGATCAAATTTTATTCTTACTTCACATAAATGACTTGCCACTAAACATAAATTCACACTCGGTTTTATTCAGTGATGATACGTCTGGCCTCATTGAAAGCAATCACACAGAACAAATTCCCTCAACTGTCACAAATTTACTACACAGTTTAGAAAACTGTTTCCAACTAAATGGGTTAAAATTGAATATTGGGAAAACACATTTACTACAGTTTAAAAGTAAGAAACTCTAAGATAAATGAAATTCATATTACCTGCAGAAACCATGAACTGAAAGAATCAGATTGTGTTAAATTTTTAGGAATGCATTTCGACCAAAATTTATCCTGGTCTTCACATATAGAATACTTAGCAAATAAGTTAAACTGCAAGACATTTGCTATGAAGATTCTGTCATATTCAACAAGCATAGAGATAAGAAAAGTAGTTTATCACAACTATTTTGAAGCTGTTATAAGGTATGCCATTATCTTTTGGGGTAATACAAGCAAAAACATTAGAATATCAAAATTACAAAAATCAATTGTTAAAAATATGTGTAACGCAAGACCAAAAGAATCTTGTCGCCCACAGTTAAGAAATCTTAAAACATTAAGTGCCCCCTGTTTGTACATCTATGACGTGATTGTTTTTGTACACAGCAACCCTTTGTTATTCACAGAAAACAATTTTAAGCATCAATACAGCACTAGGAATAATACAAACTTCATGCTTCCTACTCACAGGTTACAGTTATATATACAAATCCCAGAATATATGGGCATGAAAATCTACAACATGCTAAAATGGAAACAAATAAACACCATGCAGCTAGGGCAACTGAAACCACAGCTGCACAAGGTATTAGTGGAGAAATGTTATTACTCAGTATAAGAAGTTATGAATGATGATGTGGAAGTCTGAGTAAGGAAACATCACCTGTAAATTAAGCTTCTGTTAAGTTTTGTGTCAAATAAATGATTGTAAAAAATATGTTCACTACATAAATGCTGTTGTTGTATATTACTTTGTAATACATGTAAATTGGAGTGTTGATATATTGGTTTTGTAATATTGCATATACAAAGTGTAATTGAAATGTAAATGTAATGTTGATGAGTCTCCAGTATATCAGATCTGTGATTTGACTTTGTATGTTATGGGATAATAAAAATTGTGATTCTGATTCTTGCCGACTGCAGTGCCATATCCTACCTGTTTACATATCTGTATTTGAATACACATGCCTATAACAGTTTCTTTGGTGCTTCAGTATACAAATGAACAAATAAATAAATTCATGCTTAAAAAATTAAAAGAAAGGTACTTGGATATAATAAGCATCTTACCTATAACTACATATCCATTTTTCTTTCTCTATTGGTGAGGTTGTATATCATCTCCAGTGGTGTAACAGATACTGAATAATGAATGGGCAAGGGGGCTAATCCATTTAGACTTCTCTGGAAGGATAAAACACAGTTATCAACTCAATTCAAACAGAAGCATGCATTATTTCTTTTGAAAATTTGTAAATACTAATAAATTGTAATCTAATGATTGTCATACGACTTAATGTGAGGCAAAAAAAAAAAAAATTCAAAACTTTCCTGTCCTCTTGTTTTTCGCAGTTATGTCTTGAATGGAGGTGAGTTCTATGCTGTGGCTGTAGTTGCAAGAAGTATGGCCAATTTCTTCAGGTTGTTGATATTTGGATATGTGTCTTTGTTGTATAATTACAGTGCTTCCATTGCTTATGAAGGTCTGTAATCTCCTTTCAGAGATTTCTTTCTCCATAAGAGAAATTCAGTAAGAACATCTTGAACGCTGTGGTCTATACCTTCAATGTAGAATTCAATTAAGGCCTTGAAGTCCCTTCGTTTTCCTCTGTTTAAGGACACAGTACTGACTGTAACTGCGAACAATGAAGAAAATCCAGACAGCACTTTCTTATGTTCTGTAAACATTAAATTTGTCATAAAACAATTTAAAAATGGAATAAAATCCGCTCCTCGGTAGTACTATCCAGGATCCTGCATCAAGAATTTCAGTCTGTTCTTTTGTATTTTAACCTCCCAGGAAACCAAGATGGAAATGTTAGCTGTTAAAAAATTCTGGTTGGTCTCTTAAAAAAAGTACTTAAATTTTTTGCAGCATCAGAGCTCAGATTTTCCAGTACTTTTGTACTGTTTCATCTGCTTCCATAGCTTTCCTCAAGCACAGTACTGGTTTCTGAAGTCACTTTTCCACTCTTCAAGTGTTTTTTTTCCTAACAGGTCTCTCTTATGGAGCATTGCCCTTATTTTTAATACATCTAAGGCCACGCGAATCACACTGTTTGTGATTTATTTAAATGCAAACCCCTGAACCTTAATATTAAATGGATGATACAAAAGTTACATTTATTTTCGTGTGAGGTTAGCGTGATTAACACAGTTATTTAATAACACTTCAGTCTTCCAAAATCTAAATAAAGAAACTTACCTAAGTATGACTTCAGGTGAACTGGTCAAACGACACAATTTTAGTCATGCTAAGAACTGGAAGTTCTTTCTTGCTATCAGCGTGACGGAGCGTTTTAAAACTTCCACAGATATATTCATCGCTCATCCTTCATGTAAACAAACACACACTCAGTGGTCAGTAACCCTAGGACAGAGCCACTGGGTGTCATTACGAATTAGGTCTAGCTTATGTATTACATATATCATTGTTGCATCAAGATCAATGAAACACTGAGACGCTCTGAAGTCTAAAGCGTTAAAAGACTTCAAGTTTTTGGTAACCACTACGTTTTTTAGCTGTGTTTCTTTTATTTCAAGTTTTAGCTATCTAAGATGCTATATACAGATATCGACAAAATTCGGTATTAGTTGGAAATTTGTGGTAAGGACTATGGGACCAATCGGCTGAGGTCATCGGTCCCTAGGCTTATGCACTACTTAATCTAACTTAACGTAACTTACGCTAAGGACAACACACACACCCATGCCTGAGGGAGGACTCGAACCTCCGACGGGGGGAGCCGCGCGAACCGTGACAAGACGCCTACGACCGCACGGCCAGTATTAGTTATTGGTGCTAAGTTATGACTCGACCTTATTGGAGCGTGAGCTAAGGAGAAAACACGAAGGAGAACTTTGATGACATTTTGAGGATGGGCGTACGAGGGGGAATGTTGTCTGTATCCTATAAAATGATGCAACTTAAGGAAGTGCGCACACAGATAATCAGCATCTATGGTATACTCGTAATTACACCAGGAAGTAACAAGGTTAAGTGAACATATGGTAGAATTCTTCATGTTCAAACACAGTCGTTACTGGAACATTAGTTTTAACATAACAAGTCGACACGAAGTGCACCGACATGTGCCAATAACAAGTAGGGAGCCAAAGCTCAACTTACCATCGACAACTCACAGACATCAACCCACTTCTCGCTACTGTCAAACTTTGCAATCTATCAGTCACTGCAACTGTTCACCAGTCAAAATTTAATCTCACATACACTAAAACTAATTATTGCCGTACTTTAATCATTTAAACCCACTTTTAAAAAAAAGTAAAGACTTCATGGCTCGATGGGAGGGGGGAATTGGACTCCTCGCCCCCCCCCCCCCTTTCCAGTATCTACGCTCATGTGTGGAGCATTTGGGTATGAGTTCAGGTCACGACTGGTAGTAATTGAGGGAAGTATGATGGCACAATGATATGTCATTGCCATACTGCTTCCTTATGTGAACCATTTTTCAATAGGAAAACGATCGTGCATGCACGGCACATATCTCTATGAACTCTCTGCATGATGTTGAGGTACTCCTATGGCCAGCACGATCCCTAAATCTGTCCCTCATAGAACATGTGTGGAAACAGCTTGGACTTCAAATCTGTCACAATGCCAGTAGCAAGGATATCAGAGACCAGTTACAAGATTCGTGGGCCAGCTTGCCCCAGGAGAGGAGACAATGGCTTTGACACTCTTCCCAAGCGGATCAGTGCATGCATCCAGGACAGAGAAGGTGCAACGTCGCACTGATTAGTAGTGAGCCTATTCTACCAAGTTCTTTGTAAATTTCACTCGAGAGTGTAATCTGAAATAATATCACATTCCCTTTCAACCTGCGAGGTTTCATTCCATTTGCTCCTACACTTCTGGATGCTTTACTGTTTTTTTTCACGCAGTGTAAGTTTCTAGCTGGGTAATGAATAAACTTAACACGTTCCCTGCCGCTCGGCCCACCATGTGTCCCAATGCAATTCTCTCCTCCACATCGGCACGAATTTCGACGACTTCCCGAAACTGCGGAAACTTCAAGTTCTAAGCTGTAAACGGCTCAAAGGTATACATTTATTCAGTGTAAGATGAAAAATTGAAATGTGTTACTGCATCCATTCGGCTTACTGGTGGCCTGCTAACACCTCTTCATGCTACTTTTCTATTGTTCGGGTCATCCTGTATCCTGATTGCTGCACTGTTCTGTGATCACTCACTGCTGGACATTAAAATATGCACACTGTCATATCTTAGTGCTAGCAGGCAAGAATAACTGCTTTAAAATACTGTACAAGCACCATCATCTGCTAGCGCTAACAGGCAAGAACGGCTGCTTTAAGGTACGTAGCAAAATATTGTTTATGGTTATGAGATGACCGTTTATCTTCTATAATACGAGAGTCATTAATTAATTACAGATACAAAATGGTCTGGGGAGAAAAATATTAGTAGGGCAAGTTTGGTACTTTTATGAGTTTAAGTTGGCTTCACTGGGGTGAGCCCTGATCAGCTCATGTATCAACATTGTTTTGTTTTAACCTCAGAAATACATTTAAAGATGGCGAGTCTGCTTGAACCGTCCATATTAATAGAACAACATTCTGTTATTCGTTTTTTACTTGCTGAAGGCGAGAAATCAGTGGATATATACTGTAGAATGTCTAAAGTTTATGGTGAAGGTCGTATGAATCATCCAAATTTTTACAAGCTGGTAGAACAGTTCAAAAATGGCCCCCATCCAGTGACTGACGAACACCCTTCTGGCTGACCAGTTGCAGTTTCAACTCCCTCACTTCGAAGTCGAACTGATGACGTTATTCGCGCCGCCCGCCGTGTGACTGTGGAAATAACAGTTGATAAGTTTTAAGTTAGTACTGCTACAATTCATAGCATTATCTGTAACAAGCTGAAATACCGCAAAACATGTGCAAGATGGGTCCCAAGGAGTTGACAAAGCTACGCAAGGAAACAAGGTTGAGAGTGTGCGCAGAGCTAACGGAACGTTATGAAAGAGAAGGTGAGCACTTCTTCAACAAAATTTTAACTTGTGATAAAACTAGGGGCTTACTATTATTTGCCAGAATCAAAAAGACAAAGCATGGAGTGGAAGCACGCCAGCTCACCTGTCAAGAAAAAATTCAAAACCCAAGCATCAGCAGGAAAAGTCATGTTGACGGTGTTTTGGGATGACGAAGGTAAAGTTTTTGTGATTATCTCGAAGAGCAGCCACCAATTAACAGCCAGTACTATTCGGATTAGCTTTTAAACAACGTGAAGACGACCATGAGAGAGAGAAGTCGTGGATCTCAGAGGAGAGGTGTGATTCTCTAGCAAGACAACGCACGTCCTCATTTTGCCCAACTAACCTGTGAAACCATTGACAAAATGAGTTGGGAAGTACTGCCTCATCCCCCTTACAGTACTGATTTAGCACCTAGTGATTTCCATTAGTTTGGTGCACTGAAGGAGGCTTTACGTGGGAAGAGGTTCCAGGACAAAGAGGATGTGAAAAGGTTTGTGGGAAATTGGTTCAAACATCAAAGTAAAGAGTTATTTACAGCATGAATAAAAAAGCTTATAGCCAGTAGGAACAAGTGCATAAATGTTCAAGGGGACTTTGTTGAAAAGTAGAAAAAGTATTGTTTTGTAACAATAAACGCTTTTTTCTACAGACCAATTTGTCTCTCTAATTATTGAATGACCCATAATTATAGCTGAGCACCAGTTCTAATCATGTCTCATCAGTGTGCGGTTTGCAGGGTGTGCGTGGGGGGTTGGGGATGGGGGGGAATTTCGTCCACTCTGTATCAAACTATCGCATTTGATTTTAAATTACCCATACCAACCACGAATGTTTATCTCTCACTCACTACATATGTAAAACTCTACATTTAATTTAAATTTGTGGAGCCATATGCACAAAGTATTAATACACTTTTACTATTTTAACTTTGACTCGTCTGTGCATTAATTTGAAAAACCGTTATGCATTTAAACATTTCAAACTGAATCGTCATCCTCGTGCTGTCAGTGTTGCTTTGACCTAAGCTCCGGCACTGGTTACTTGCGAAGTTGCGAGGCAGGTAGCATTATTAGTGAACTGAGTGCGTGCAGGCATATGAGAACTATGGAATTTCAGCACGTCATTTAAACAAAGTACATTTCGCCACTCCTTAAGAACAGTGCATTACCGGAAATGTATGCCCACATTGACAATCAGGATGCTAACAGTGGTGAAAAAGAATTAAAATGGACCATGTATCTATAACGAAAAAAGGTAATGATGGTGCTAACAACGAGATAGCAAATCTTTGGGGACTGAAAAACGAAAATTCTCAGGGTAGGAATGGGAGTAACACTAGGCTCGAAATTATAGTGGGAAATTACGTTTCTTTATCACAGTTTCAAAACCGGCAGAAGACTGAGCTATGGTTGTCTGTAAATGACAAAATTGGTAACGTGCGCAGTGTGTTTAGAGGTTTCTGAATTTAAGGTGGAAACCATGGAACGTGTGCGTTTCCATAATGCGTTTTTCTGGTGTTTCTGCTAATAATGCCAAAAAACTAAATGGTGAGATCAGCGACCATGCAACATGGAAATCGTACATGAAATGTGTCGGAAAGAAAAGCGAAGTACAGAAAATCCACGAATGAAAGTCTAGAGTTGTGGGGAAAGCCACAGTAAGAAAAATTACTCACAATTGCTTCCTTGGTTGGACCTGCATGTCTAACAGCTCAACATAAATTGTCAGTCAGTTCTTTTCCCACATTAATCAAGCTACCAAACTTCAATTTTTTATCAGTTGCTAAAGTGCTTCACTCTGACCATGCATGCCGAATTATCATTAAGTTTATAAGAAGAGGATGAAAAAGAATCGTGCTCTCACTTATAAAATCGAGTACAAACTTTGGTATCATGATGGATGTAAGAACAACGATTCGCAACACAGCCTGTTGAATAATACACAAAAACGCCAAAGAAAGTGGTTTAGGCATGCGTATTCAATTAAGCAGGCAGAAAATGGCGCTGCGGTCGGCGACGCCTGTGTAAGACAACAAGTGTCTGGAGCAGTTGTTAGATCGGTTATTGCTGCTACAATGGTGTCTTATCAAGATTTAAGTGAGTTTGAACGTGGTGTTACAGTCGCCGCAAGAGCGATGAGATGCAGCATCCCCAAGGTACACTACTGTCCATTAAAATTGCTGCACCACGAAGATGACGTGCTACAGACGCGAATTTTAACCGACAGGAAGGGGATGCTGTGATATGCAAATAATTAGGTTTTCAGAGCATTCACACATGGTTTGCACCGTTGACATAAGGAAAGTTTCCAACCGATTTCTCACACACAAACAGCAGTTGACCGGCGTTGCCTGGTGAAACGTTGTGATGCCTCGTGTAAGGAGGAGAAATGCGTATCACGTTTCCGACTTTGATAAAGGTCGGATTGTAGCCTATCGCGATTGCGGTTTATCCTATCGCGACATTGCTGTTCGCGTTGGTCGAGATCCAATGACTGTTAGCAGAGTATGGAATCGGTGTGTTCAGGAGGGTAATACGGAACGCCGTGCTGGATCCCAACGGCCGTATCACTAGCAGTCGAGATGACAGGCATCTTATCCGTATGGCTGTAACGGATCGTGCAGTCACGTCTCCATCCTTAAGTCAACAGATGGGGACGTTTGCGAGACAACAACCATCTGCGCGAACAGTTCGACGACGTTTACAGCAGCATGGACTATCAGCTCGGAGACCATGGCTACGGTTATCCTTGACGCTGTATCACAGACAGGAGCGCTTGCGATGGTGTACTCAACGACGAACCTGGGTGCACGAATGGCAAAACGTCATTTTTTCGGATGAATCCCGGTTCTGTTTACAGCATCACGATGGTCGCATCCGTGTTTGGCGACATCGCGGTGAACGCACATTGGAAGCGTGTATTCGTCATCGCCATACTGGCGTATCACCCGGCGTGATGGTATGGGGTGCCATTGGTTACACGCCTCGGTCACTTCTTGTTCGCATTGACGGCACTTTGAACAGTGGACGTTGCATTTCAGATGTGTTAGGACCCGTGGCTCTACCCTTCATTCGATCCCTGCGAAACCCTACATTTCAGCAGGATAATGCAAGACCGCATGTTGCAGGTTCTGTATGGGCCTTTCTGGATACAGAAAATGTTCGACTACTGCCCTGGCCAGCACATTCTACAGATCTCTCACCAATTGAAAATGTCTGGTCAATGGTGGCCGGGCAAGTGGCTCGTCACAATACGCCAGTCACTACTCTTGATGAACTGTGGAATCGTGTTGAAGCTGCATAGACACGCCATCCAAGCTCTGTTTGACTCTATGCCCATGCGTATCAAGGCCATTATTACGGCCAGAGGTGGTTGTTCTGGGTACTGATTTCTCAGGATCTATGCACCCAAATTGCGTGAAAATGTAATCATACGTCAGTTCTAGTATAATATATTTGTCCAATGAATACCCGTTTATCATCTGCATTTCTTCTTGGTGTAGCAATTTTAATGGCCAGTAGTGTATATACCTCAAACAAGCTGTTAAGACGTTAGAGATTTTTTGATAACTTACAGTGCTACTGCAGTGTACTAAAAGTATCGTCATTCATATTTTCCGTAGATATTACATAATGTTTATCCAAATCTGGGATAAGTTGTTGCTCTTGGCTTCTGCTTCCATCACTTCCTCATTTGGTTTTTCAACAATAGGTACATGGAAACTTCATTGCCAGTTTCCTCTTCGTCTGCCCACGTTTTGAAAGCGTCGATTGTCAGGCTCCGTTCTCTGTATGACATTTTGCAAATAATACAACATGCTTGCATGGAGGAGAAACATCTTATATCCCTTAACTGCTAGTAAATCTGGTACACTGTTCACATGAACTTACATCTTTTCAGTATTATACAATCATACATTGAGGACGTCAGTACTGATAAAATCGAGGGCTGGAACTTTAATAGTGGCAACTATTTATTTGCAGCTCGTACAAAATAGATACGTTTTTCAAAGTTTTACTGACCTTCAAAGTAGTCACTAGCATTGTGTATTACTCGTTGCGAGCGTTGTGGAAGTCGTAGGATACTCTTAGCAGTGCTAGTTGTGTTGACAGTTTGAGCGGCGTGGTCAATAGCCCGACAAATTTGTAGCAGTTCTGTAACGAATGCCATGAAGTGTTTTCTTCAGTTTAGAAATCGAGTTGAACTTACGAGGGCTTACGTCAGGGAGTGCAGTAGGTGGTATAGCACTTAGCAGACCCAACAGTCAAAGAAATCAGTAACAACTTACACTGTACATGCTTGAGCATTGTCCTGCAAAATGATGGTCAGGTATGCAGAAAGTGTCATCACTTCTGTCTCTAAGCTGGTCGTAGGGTGTATTCCAAAAATGAACAGCATAGAGAAAGAAGTGATGGCACTTTCTGCAGGACCTGATCATCATTTTGCAGGACAACGCTCAAGCACGTTCAGTGCCAGCTGTTACTGATTTGTTTGACTGATGGGGCTGCTAAGTGCTACACCACCTACTGCACTCGACATGGCTTAAGTCCTCGTAAGTTCAATTAGATTTCTAAACTGAAAGAAACACTTCACGACATTCGCTTCAGAGCTGCTACAAATTCGTCAGGCAATAAACCGCGCCGCTCGAACTGTCAACACAACTGGCACTGCTAAGAGTATCCTACGACTTCTACATCTCTGGCAACGGGTTATACACAAAGCTGGTGACTACTCGTCAGTAAAACTTTGAAACACGTATCTATTTTGTACGAGTTGTAAATAAATAGCTTCCATTATTAAAGTTCCAAACTTCGTATTTACCTAGCATATCTGGACATCGCTTACCTTGAAGTGCAGTACATGTGGAACTAGCTGTGGCATAAATTTCCTCTCTCTCAGTTTTCGAGAGTTACTTTAGACGATGCGCCTGTGGTAGTAGGAATAATGCAAGCAAGTGCACTAACTTTATTTCCATTTTTCGCTTATGAGATATTGTGCACTTGCTTTCAGCGGTGCTGTTTCTCATAAGTGTTTGACAATATTGGGATGCACCGTCTTCTTTAAATACAAAATCTTATCTGGTTATTGCTGTTTAAAATATTTAAGCAAAATATAATGTTTATTCGTTTGTAGATGCGTCGTTTTACGAGAGTGCTTTGACCACTGTCAGCTGCATTCTCAGCACTGTGCTCCTGTACCTCGAACACCAACAGCACTATAGTTCAATTCTTTTATCTCGGCGGCTCGCGCATGCCCGCCCAGACGCGGGAGATTGCTGCGTTGCCAGTTGTACGCGCCAAGAGAAGCAGCGCCATAGTGTAGCATAGTTCGCAAGCTTACGTTTAGGGGGGAGCGCGCAGTTCATGAACTAAGCCACCACGGCCGCATTAACGCTTTCGCTGCTACAGATACGTGCCTCCCCGCATTCCGTGCTGTGCGCGATTTTGTCACTGCTCTGCCCGCCTGTGCTGACACATGGTGTTCCGACTGCTTCGATTCCACAAAAACTATTTGGGCCAAAAATTAGATTTTTACACATCTTCTTGACCGATACCTTCCCACCATAAATGATTTAATTTTGTTTCGATGTTCAACGCAGCTATTATGCAGCATTAAATATAGTGAACCATTTGCACGACAATTTTGAAGAGTTTGCAGAGGTAAAAGTCCATAGCGTATAATTTGCGTATGGTCGATTTTAGTTGCCACAATGATGAGAATGAAATGTGGACAAGATACCTAAATTTCACATAAAATTTACTGCATAACAATATGTCATTTAATTTAAGTACCACATAGGTGTCGTATGTAATATTGAGAAATATTCCGTCTTTCGCGACTGTAACAAAAGTCTTAATTACACCGGGCACGTTTGGCTTTATTTTAAAGCACTTCAATCAATCAAAAGGAAGTAGACAAAATACATTAAACAAAACTGTGGACTTACAAAAACATTAGAACTTGAATATGCCGTCTATCAGTGAAGTGCTCTGAGCTATGTCAAATATAATTTTTGTGTGTGGCACACACAAACAGTATTTATTTGCTAAAACACTGATCAGCCGACACAAACGTTGAATATTGTGTTACCGCAGCACAAAACTACGAAAGTGACTTGGCAATGGAGGAGACAAAATACTGTCCACTGAAGATGCTTCAAAAGAGAGAAACGCGTCTGATCTACACTCCTGGAAATTGAAATAAGAACACCGTGAATTCATTGTCCCAGGAAGGGGAAACTTTATTGACACATTCCTGGGGTCAGATACATCACATGATCACACTGACAGAACCACAGGCACATAGACACAGGCAACAGAGCATGCACAATGTCGGCACTAGTACAGTGTATATCCACCTTTCGCAGCAATGCTGGCTGCTATTCTCCCATGGAGACGATCGTAGAGATGCTGGATGTAGTCCTGTGGAACGGCTTGCCATGCCATTTTCACCTGGCGCCTCAGTTGGACCAGCGTTCGTGCTGGACGTGCAGACCGCGTGAGACGACGCTTCATCCAGTCCCAAACATGCTCAATGGGGGACAGATCCGGAGATCTTGCTGGCCAGGGTAGTTGACTTACACCTTCTAGAGCACGTTGAGTGGCACGAGATACATGCGGACGTGCATTGTCCTGTTGGAACAGCAAGTTCCCTTGCCGGTCTAGGAATGGTAGAACGATGGGTTCGATGACGGTTTGGATGTACCGTGCACTATTCAGTGTCCCCTCGACGATCACCAGAGGTGTACGGCCAGTGTAGGAGATCGCTCCCCACACCATGGTGCCGGGTGTTGGCCCTGTGTGCTTCGGTTGTATGCAGTCCTGATTGTGGCGCTCACCTGCATGGCGCCAAACACGCATACGACCATCATTGGCACCAAGGCAGAAGCGACTCTCATCGCTGAAGACGACACGTCTCCATTCGTTCCTCCATTCACGCCTGTCGCGACACCACTGGAGGCGGGCTGCACGATGTTGGGGCGTGAGCGGAAGACGGCCTAACGGTGTGCGGGACCGTAGCCCAGCTTCATGGAGACGGTTGCGAATGGTCCTCGCCGATACCCCAGGAGCAACAGTGTCCCTAATTTGCTGGGAAGTGGCGGTGCGGTCCCCTACGGCACTGCGTAGGATCCTACGGTCTCGGCGTGCATCCGTGCGTCGCTGCGGTCCGGTCCCAGGTCGACGGGCACGTGCACCTTCCGCCGACCACTGGCGACGACATTGATGTACTGTGAAGACCTCACGCCCCACGTGTTGAGCAATTCGGCGGTACGTCCACCCGGCCTCCCGCATGCCCACTATACGCCCTCGCTCAAAGTCCGTCAACTGCACATACGGTTCACGTCCATGCTGTCGCGGCATGCTACCAGTGTTAAAGACTGCGTTGGAGCTCCGTATGCCACGGCAAACTGGCTGACACTGGCGGCGGCGGTGCACAAATGCTGCGCAGCTAGCGCCATTCGACGGCCAACACCGCGGTTCCTGGTGTGTCCGCTGTGCCGTGCTTGTGATCATTGCTTGTACAGCCCTCTCGCAGTGTCCGGAGCAAGTATGGTGGGTCTGACACACCGGTGTCAATGTGTTCTTTTTTCCATTTCCAGGAGTGTAAATAAGTCGCTTATTACATTTGCAGAAGAGGAATATATTTCAATACCATTGGTAAAACTGCGAATGTGGAGCGAAAACAAGAAAGAGAACATGAGTACCATTGTGTATGTGCCATACCTTTCATTGATTGAAGTGCTTTAAAGTAAAGCCAAACGCGCCCGGTGTAAATAAAACTTTTATTACAGTCGCGAAAGACGGAATATTTCTCAATATTACATACGACACCTATGTGGTACTTAAATTAAATGAGATACTGTTACACAGTAAATTCTATATGAAATTTAAGTATCTTGTCCACATTTCATTCTCAACATTGTGGCATCTAAAATCGACCATACGGAAAGTATACTCTATGGACTTTTACCTCTGCAAACTCTTCAAAATTTCGTGCAATGGTTTACTACATTTAATGTTGCACAATAACTGGGTAGAACATCGAAACAAAATTAAGTCATTTATGGTGGGAAGGTATCAGTCAAGATGATGTGTACAAATCTAATTTTTGGCCCAAATATTTTTTGTGAAATCGAATGATAAGTGTGTCAAAGCAGTGGGAACATCATGTGTCTGCACAGGCGAGCAGTGCAGTGATGACAAAATCGCGCACAGCGCGGAATGCGGGGAGCACTTGTCTGCAGCAGCGAAAGGGTTAATGAAGAGACAAAGCACTAGAAATTTCAAAAAATTGCATTCAAACGAATAAAATTCTTACACTTCGATATTTTTTTTAAATAAATAAAATATTTAGCACCACACAAGGTTTAAACTCTGCACCTTTTGCTAACTTACCCAACGCCTTAACCGTTACGCTAACGCAGCTCGTCCTGCAATGTAACTCCATTACGACTCTAACAGGTCACGCAAAATACTGACAAACACTGTTGGTATAACTATGAATTATTCACACTTCGTCATAGTACAATAGGAAATAAA
This sequence comes from Schistocerca gregaria, assembly GCF_023897955.1. Classification (NCBI taxonomy): domain Eukaryota; kingdom Metazoa; phylum Arthropoda; class Insecta; order Orthoptera; family Acrididae; genus Schistocerca; species Schistocerca gregaria. The sequence continues at coordinate 116,566,598 of NC_064931.1, read as the reverse complement.
CAATTACCTCTGTTCTTTATTGCGAAAATGCGGTTCGTGAGATTGATACAAACACCTTTCCTTGCTATCGCCTAAATTAGGAGTCTTATTGCTTGTTTGGTTTAATTAATCAATAAAATATGAAGCAATTGGTATGAAGAATGCTTTTTCCAAACTTTCTGTAACAGAAAGTCTGCTATCAAGACATTGCTTTTGTTCTATTACTTTATTTATGATTGAACGTTTCTAAAACTGAAGACACTCGTCTGTGCTCTGCTCTGCAGTCGAGATCTGGTAACGTCGTTCACTGTTCATTGGCTGACTGTGTTTTGTGACGTCAGATGCGCAGAACGAACCTCAACTCGCCCACCAACATAAATGACGCGCACTTTTTTTTAGCAACTGCAGCATCGGATCACTGTCAGATTCCATAATCTTGGTAGCCTCTTGAAATAGAGAAATGTAGAGAAACTGAATTCATTTGCCAGCTACCTGGTAATCTCACTTTCTAAGCAACCAGTCTTTTTCCGAATTCATGTATAACTTAAGCAATTTGTTCATGCTGCATAAACACGTATTTTAGATTGGCACACAAAGTATTCCACCAAAATCTCATCGTGCTGCTTTATGGTAAACTATACCAATTGCTTCATATTCTAGCGTTAGCGTAACGGTTAAGGTGTTGGGTAAGTTAGCAAAAGGTGGAGAGTTTAAACCTTGTGCGGTGCTTAATATTTTCTTTATTTAAAAACAATATGGAACTGTCTTACTTAACGAAGTTTATTCGTTTGAATGCAATTTTTTGAAATTTCTAGTGCTTTGTCTCTTCATTAACCCTTTCGGCATTTTTCGTTGATTCCCACGATGCGCGAACATTAGGACAATATTCCTTCAACTGTTTATCCTCTAGTGTGGTGTAAAATAGTGCTGAGGGAGTTGTTATTGTATGAAAGGCGACAATTTTTTTTTCACTATTGAATTTCAATTCCCCCCCCCCCCCCCAAGGGGGCGGGCTGGCAGCAGCTTAGTACGCTGCTCTAAGGCCTACAGCCTTTTTTAAAAACGAAAGAAGAAAAGAAACAAGAAAAACAGGTGATTAAACGGTGACTTAAAGTGTAAAATTGCGGAAAGTTAAATCAGAAAGCAAAGGGGTTGGCAATGTTAATAAAATACACAGGGATCAGACTAGTAACATAGTAGACACACAATTAAAAAACATGGCGACAGTCTTGTTTCTGTTTGCAAGAGATAAAAAAATCACACCCAGCGACAGTATGATGGCCGTTCGCAACACTTCCCAAAAGACACACAACATGGAACACTTACTGTAAAACACTGCACGAAAATGTTGGCACAAAGATGACACTCCCTAGCCAAGGGCAGATGGGGGGGGGGGGGGGACCTGGAGGAGGAAGAAAACAAGGAGGGAGGAGAGGAAAAAACGAAAAGTGGGGGGGGGGACCAAAGGAGAGAGAGGACTCATATGGGGGAAGAGGGGCAGGGCAGACATGAGAGGGAATGGGAAAAGGCAGAGGAGGGAAATGCAAAAGGACTCGGGTGAGAGAAGGGGGCAGAGAGAGGGGAGGTGGGAAAAAAAGAGGATGGAAGGGGGGGGAGAGGGAGCCCGGGGAAAGGACAGAGGAAATGAGGGGGAGTGAGGATCAGAGTTGATAGGAGGGAGAGAGGGCATCATCCGGGAGGGGGAGTTGATGGAAGCCACCTTGGGAAAGGAGATGAAGGGTGTAGAGATGGAGGGTAGGGGGGACACAACAGTGAAGACGTGGCAGGGGGCGGGGATGGGAGAGGAGCAACCAGGGGTTGAGGGGGATCAAGGCGGCGGGAGGTGTAGAGTATGTAGATATGTTCGAGGAATAGGAGTAAATGGGGGAAAGGAATGAGGTCATGGAGGATCCGCATGGGGGACGGGAGGCGTATAGGGAAGGCGAGGCGGAGTGCATGACGCTCAAGGATCTGGAGCCACTTATAGAATTTGGGGGTGGAGAATTTGGGGGGGGGGCGACAATAGTTCACTAGTGCCTTTTATATATTTGGCCCCTGATCAGTAACGAACTTAACCTTCAACAGATGGCTAAGATGTTGAAATAATCTAGAATGTCTACAAGAGACATCGAAAGTGTGGAAAGTTCGATGTTTACATTGCTTGTTGTTGTTCATACTTGAAAAAAACGCTAAAGGAATCAAATCAATTAATGTGATGTCACGATATTGCAGAAATACGTCTATAATGTAATGTAAAAAAAAAAACACCAGTCAATTTCCATTTATACTCACACATGTTTACCGAATTAGTGCCCAAAATTCTAAAGTATGTACTCCGAATGGTCGATTTCAATGCCTAATAACAATTGACATGTGAGAATGTAGGGCTAATGATCTGATGTCGTAAAACCAACCTGACCACCAGAAAGATATGTGTTGCTAAGCAGGCAAACAGACAGACTGAATGTAACTAATTACTCCTACTATTCATATAAGTCACCACACACATTCAAACTATAGAGTTCCATATTTAAATTGTTGTCAAACATCATTTTTGGAGGGACAAAGATAATCCATTGTACTATTCACAAGAAAATAAACAATGTTATTCATTGTCAGTAATTGCTATTATTACAAATGACAACTGCCTATTGCAGGCTATGCACAATAACAGCAATTTGCAATCAGAAAGTGATGTACATTCACTCATGACGTGTGTGATTTCAGAGATAGCACGTCCACACAGTTAACAAGCCCACTTATAGAGGCCACCTGGGTCTGTCCCTTGACACCAAAGAAACAGTATTATTTAAACGATCACAAACGAGTGCTCAGCCGATTCTGTAACCTGTATCCAGAAAGTGTGTTCAGTACTACGTGCAGCCTGTACTTCATTGTCTTACATTGGCTCTATAAAGTTCCATAAATCATGTTTTTTCTTGCTGTAACAATCTTGGCAGTGAGTGTTAGTGTCAGTGCTAAGTCACCCGACAAACATTGCGATGGAAGAAACACTCCAACATATCACTGCCAGCTGCAAGCTTTCGCTGAAAAACAACAGGCTCTCACCACCGCTCTCAATCAAGTGGCATGGCATGTTCGAGGCAAGTTACACACCCAGCAGTGCAACCGTCGCCGTTTTGGCATGCAATGAATCAGCTGAAGACTGGGACTCCTACGAGGCAGTTACGCCAAAGTTTCCAGGTTTTTCACTTGGGCGATGCAAACCTATGTAGGAAACTCTTTCTTTCCCAGTTTTCACCGTGCATGTACCACTTGTTGTGCCAACCTGTGCCTTTGCAAGAACCGCCCAGCTTATCATTTTATGAAATGTGCAAGTTTTTCTCAACATATTACTGTGATAGAACGCAAGTCAGTGCAGCGCAATTTTACCATTGTCAGAAATTCCCCAACAAATGTTAAAAAGCCTGGGCTGCAAAATCACACGGGTTGAGCCATAGATCACATTCGGGTGTGATATTATTCCACTGGCCCTGGATATGGAAGTCCATGAGAAAGCACTTCAGTGTGAGAACCCGACGCTTACAGATGTGCTCAATATAGCACAGTCCTTTGAGGTGTCACGAGCTGCTGGCGATCGGATTGCTGCGTGGGGAAAGTATCAGAAGTTGCTCTGTCAACCCCTGTTAAGCACGCTGTAAGTGTTCAGGATGACAGGGAAGCGGTTACAGCAGTGCAACCTTCGACTGAATGTCGCTTGGGGCAGTGTCGGTTACAGTTCCAGTAGCAACAGGCCACGTCACAACAGCAGCCACGTGCCCCCCTTCCAGTCTAGCCTGTACTGCTCGCCCGTACTGATTTGTCCAACATGAGGGTCTGCAAGTGTTGAGCTGTTTGCAACAAGTATCGAAAGAAAGGCCACATTGCATCAGTGTGTAGCTCCTCTTCAAACGTGGCTGATACAGTAGTACCAAAGGAGGTTATCTGTATCTCTGAAATGACCATCTCCTAGAACAAATTGTTTATTGACTTGCGTGTGTCTAATAAATGCTAAAAATGTAAGTGCACACAGGAGTTGCAGCGACTTCAGTAAACACATAAACGTATGTGGACTTGGGCTCCCCTCCCCTCACACAGGTTTCACCGTAGTTGGTTAGCTACAATAAACATCAGATTCTGATCCTAGGTCACTTCTCCATTACTGTATCTTACAAATCTTTTGTTCCTCCTCTCGTCTTCCTTGTTGTGGCTCATTCCCATACATCCAACCTGTTTGGGTTGAATGCTTTTAATGTTTTAGGTTTCTCTATTGCCAATGAGGTACGTTTGGTGTGAAATCACGTTCTGTATCAGCAACTGAAGTCCCTATGCTAAGAGTTTTCGTCTCTGTTTTCCCCGGGGCTTGGTTGTGCTATCGGTTTTCAGGCCCACATTACCCCCCCCCCCCCCCCCCCCCTGTGCCTGTCGCATTGTGAAACTCTGCAGAGCCGGCCGGAGTGGCCGTGTGGTTCTAGGCGCTACAGTCTGGAACCGAGCGACCGCTACGGTCGCAGGTTCGAATCCTGCCTCGGGCATGGATGTGTGTGATGTCCTTAGGTTAGTTAGGTTTAATTAGTTCTAAGTTCTAGGCGACTGAAGTTATGTCACATAGCGCTCATAGCCATTTGAACCATTTTCGAACTCTGCTCAGGCCAAATTAGAAAATTAGACCATTTGACGTCGCTTGACATCATTCGGCCAATTTCCTCCAGTGAATGGGCTAAACTACTAGTTATCTTTAAGAAGCCAACGTTAAGCTATGCCTCTGCGGTAACTTCATTGTCACGATTAATGCTCAGTCCGTGATAGATATGTACATTTTGGCTTGCCATGAGGAGTTACTCACAAAATTATCAGGCGGCCACTACTTTCCAACATTGATTTGTCAGAAGTGTACCTCCAGCTCCACGTGGATAAGGCCAATAAGCGCGTTCTCATTGTCAGTACACCTTTTGGCCTATACCAATATCAATGCTTGCCTTTTGGCATCACTAGTGTGCCTGCAAGTTTTCAGTACCTGGCTGCATCGGTTACCTCAACGACATTGTTATTTTGGGTTCTTCCACAGAAGACCACCTTAGCAATCTCCGATCGTTGTTTTCCGTTTTGCAGACTGTAGGTCTCAAGTGCAGTCTTGCCAAATCTCGAGTTTTTCAGCCATCAGTTGAGTACCATAAATTTAGAGGTTTCTTGTACAGGGGTCAAACCATTGCATCTGTGTGTTGACACAATCGCAGTTTTGCCACAGGCGACCTCCGTTGAGAAACTGCAGGTGTTTCTAGGTAAAGTTGTGTACTATCCGTAAGTTTTTACCAGACATGTCTACTGTTGCTCAGCTCCTGCACGTGTGTTTGCTTAGAAATGTGCCTTTCTGGCCCCCGCTCGTGACCGACTGAGCATTTGCTTTACTTAAATCTAAGCTTCAATTTGCCAGTGTCTGGCCACCTTCCAGCCAGGTTAGCATCTCGTATTGGCTACTGATGCCTTTCACCATTGTCCTGACATGGTGTTGGTGCGCAAATACACAGACTGGTCTGAACGACCCACTGCTTACAGTTTAAGACTTTACTCCCGCTCAGCAACAGTTTTCTCAGATTGAAAAGGAAGCTTTAGCGATTGTGTTCACTCTCAAGAAATTTCACGTCTTATTACATGGTTCTAAGTTCCATTTAATCTTGGATGCTCCTTTTAACCCTTTGGCTTCTGTGACGGATGAGGCAGCACATTTGTTTGCAGCAGTGGGCTCTCTTCCTCACCTGTTATCATTATCAGATTCATTACTGGCCAATGGTGCAACACACTAACACCAATGCCTTATCTCGCCTTCTGATCAGGGTGGACCTGGCATTCGATCAGGTCTACTTGCCCTGTTTCTATTCAGATATTGATAACCAGAATGCGAGTGATGGTTTTCCCATCACTAATGTCATGAAAGCATCAGCCATCGCTAACGACTTAGTTTCAGCAACTTTTGACCCACATCCCTGACAATGGGAGACTATTGAGGATTTTGTCTGGGCAGCAAATAATAAAGCATAATATATTCTGAAATTTCATTAATTCTTGCATGTACTTTCAAACATAGAAAACAATTATTTGGTGTAGTTTTAATAACATCCAGCTTAATTTTTTACTTATAATTTAAATCTATATTTGACTCTTCTGATTCATTATCCAGCCAGTAATTTGACAGGTACAAAGAAGGTATGTTCTTAAATTCCAGTACATATTTAAGTTTTTTCCTGTGAACTATCTCTGGTGTGGCTTTTACAATTAATTCTGTTCCTTCCAACAGTTCTTCTATGTGAGAGCATTTCGGGATTTTAATTTCCCTCATATTTTCTTCAAAATACTATTAACATTCCACATCTTCTAGGGTGTATGCTACTCGCGCTTCTGCAGCACATTCTTCTGGAATTTCGATGTAGAACTTCATGTTTACAACATTTGCAAATCTGTGCCCACTAAATGTTGTTATACTATTGGTTTTAAGTGTTGCAAATGATTTTTCTGTTACTAGATGCACCATATCCAGTACAGCACATTTAGGTGCAATGTAACCATCCTTTGTATGCAGACCCAGGTGGGAATAGAGTTTCATAAACAGAGTTTTCATTAATTGACACATTAATTCAGATGACTTGATTGGCATAGAGTACAGTGGAGCATATAGTAAATACTGTTTAGTAGTGTTTAAAACACTTAAATAGTCTTGCAGAGGGTCAAACACATGATCCAATCTGTAGTCGTATATTGTAGTCTCCAGTCTGATAACACAATGTTCTTTAGCTAGATGTACGTAAAAGTTTCTCATAGTCACCTGTTGAACATGTTATAAAATGTATCAGTGATTATTAATAACTTTCTTTATGCCCTGGCTTGTCATTTGACATATAAATTTATTCTGTATCTTTACCCTATAACTGGGGGCTATCCACGTTAAACAGTCAATCCCAGTTATCTTGTCATTGTCCACAATCACACTGCCATTTCCCTGACAGTCTCCTTATGTGTAGATGTTGTGGTCTGATATTAGGTACTCATGCATCTCTGTTTTATTAAAAATTCTGGTGAAATCTTGCATTATGTCATCCATGCAATATTTCAGGCAGCTCTGTCATTAGAACATCCAATTTGACATCAGCTTATTCCACTTTATGTATATAGCCGTAGGATGTTTATATTCTGCCAGAATGGTTTCCAGCGCTTCCTTGCCAATTTTTTCCAGTCCTTCTCTTGCTGCCACACTGTCGTTCCCATGTAGGAAAAAATGTAGCTTCACCTTGACACCACATCTCACAGTGATGAGCTTGGACAATTTACTACATAGATAATAGTTAAATGATCCATATGGCACCTTCTGTAATGTTACAGACTGCCCCTGCTCTAATTGACCTGACAGTCCACTTAATAACAGATTTTGACAACCATAATGTTATTGCAAAATGGTTTTGTAATGGAGTAAGTACATTTAAATTCTCCCTGCTTACAAGAGACCCTCCCCATTGCATCACCCTCAGATTTAGTTGTAAGTTGGCACAGTGGATAGGCCTTGAAAAACTGAACACAGATCAATCGAGAAAACAGGAAAAAGTTGTGTGGAACTATGAAAAAATAAGCAAAATATACAAACTGAGTAGTACATGCGTAAGATAGGCAACATCAATGATACTGTGAGCTCAGGAGCGTTGTGGTCCTGTGGTTAGCATGAGCAGCTGCAGAATGAAAGGTCCTTGGTTCTAGTCTTCCCTCAAGTGAAAAATTTATTTTTTTATTTTCAGACAATTATCAAAGTTCAGGCACTCACACATAATCAACTTTGCTCTCCAAAATTCCTGGACATGATTAGATTTGCTTGGACATATGCAGGATTCGACGGTCTACACACGGAAAAATTTGAAAACGTTAAAAACATATGTTTTGACAGAGCACAGGGAAAACTGTGCGGCTGAGAAACTGTCGCATTCATTTGTTGCAGTTTATGTGACAAACTCTTATGTTTTCATCACTTTTTTGGAAGTGATTATCACATCCACAAGAAAACCTAAATCGGGCAAGGTAGAAGAATCTTTTTACCCATTCACCAAGTGTGCAAGTTAGGTGGATTGACAACATATTCCTGTCCTGTGACGCACATGCCGTCATCAGTGTCGTATAGGATATATCAGACGTGTTTTCCTGGATCAACTGTTTTCTACTAATTACACGGTTTTGCGGTGCGGTCGCAAAAAACAGACACTAAACTTATTACAGTGAACAGAGACGTCAATGAACAAATGGACAGATCATAACTTAGCAAAAATAAAAAAAGTAAACTTTTCAGTCGAAAGAAGACTTGAACCAAGGACTTCTCATTCTGCAGCTGCTTACACTAACCACAGGACCACAGCGCTCCTGAGCTCACATTCTCCTTGATGTTGCCTATCTTACGCATGTACTATTCAGTTTGTATTTTGCTTACTTTTTCATAGTTCCACACAACTTCTACCTGTTTTCTCGATTGATCTGTGTTCTGTTTTTCAAGGTCTATCCACTGTGCCAACTTATAACTAAATCTGAGGGGGGTGTGATGGGGAGGTTCCCTTGTTAGAAGCATGCCAGTTTTAGTGTGACTTATAATACCAATATCAGTAACAAGATCAAAGATGGCAGAAGTTTTGATCACGTGGCCTTTCATTCATTCCTTCTACTTTTGCTTGTTCTTGAAGTCTAATTGTAAACTCCTAGGTCAGTTGTACTATCGTGTGTGTGTGTGTGTGTGTGTGTGTGTGTGTGTGTGTGTGTGTCAGTTTCTCAGAGGGCTGTCAGACGTCAGGCATTAGAGAATCAGCAGAACCATTCAAATCTATGTTCTGTTAATGGTAGGTAGTAAGGCAACACCTCATCCTGGTGTTCTGGTACAACACATTATAACAAATGGTGCAGCGACAGAGGCGTGAAGTGGGCAGAGAAGCAAGGCATCCAGTGTCACTCACACATAGGCAGAATGCCCTAGGGGATTTCAAATTGATTATCATGAGATCAATGTAGCAGTACATTCATTGCAGTTTACAAGGCCCAAGATGTAGATGCAGGCATCTACCTGTAACATAAGGCTATACCACAATACCCATGCAGTCTGTAGTTTTCTCAATGAGTAGGACATACAGAGCAGCTACAATCTAGATATTAATGTATACGGTTCACCCAACTACCCAATGCTTTGCGAGATTACCTTAAGTTAACAATCAAGTGATCAACCTACAGTAGATACATTGCAGTTTGTAAGGCTCGAGATATAGATGCAAGTGTCTGTCAGTAACATACACAGACAGAAAATAAAAAACACAGCACCAAGAAAGAATTATGCACCATAAAAGAAAGTTGGTAATTGTGCTTCAACACGTCAGTCACATTAGAGTAGCACTAGTGGCGCCACTATGAGAATGGAAGCCAGGTTTACTTTAAATACATGCTGAAGTGGTCATGAGCATTAGTTACCTTTGAGATTGGACATGATGTTAGTCAAAAATGCCTTTAAGGTGACAAAGATGCCATTATCAACAACTCACTGAGCTTCAATGAGGTAATGTGATAGGGCTATGAGAAGATCATTGTTCCTTGTGTGATATTGCAGCAAGACTTAGCAGGAATGTAGCCATTGTACATGACTGCTGGCAGCAGTGGTCACAAGAATGTGTGGTCGCAAGAAATTGTGCGCCACACAGCCACATGCCACAACTGAGAGGGAAGGCTGTTGTGTTCAGTGTATGGCTCTGGAGCAGAGTAATGCTTTAGTAGCAGCAATTTGAGCAGCATTTGGTACCACAGTGACACAACAAACTGTTAAAAATTGGTTACTTCAAGAACAGCTCCAAGCCAGATGCCCTGTAGCATGCATTCCACTGACACCTAACCACCACTATTTACAGCTTCAGTAGTGTCATGCAAGAGCTCATTAGAGGGCAGGGTGGATGTCCGTTGTGTTTTCTGATGAAAGCTGGTTCAGCTTTGGAGCCAGTGATGGCTGTCTGTTGGTTAGAAGGAAGCCAGCTGAGGGCCTGCAACCAGCCTGTCTTCATGCTAGACACACTGGACATACTCCTGGAATTATGGTCTGGGATGTGAATTCATATGACAGTAGGAGCTCTCTCATTATTGTACCACACACCCTGACTGAAAACCTGTATTCCAGTCTGCTGATTCAACCTGCTGTGCTGCCATTCAGGAACAGCATTCCAGAGGTGTTTTCCAACAGGATAACAACACTCAGTCATATACTTCTGTTGTAATCCCACATGCTCTACAGAGTATCAACGTGCTGCCTTGGCCTACTTAATCACCAGATCTGTCTCCAATCAAGCACATATGGGACAGAATCAGACGAAAAATCCAGCGTCATCCACAAATAATATTAACAGTCCCTCGTATTGACCAACCACATGCAACATGTTTGTGTCCCACAAACTGACATACAGCACCTGTACAACACAATGCATGCAAGTTTGCATGCTTGCATTCAATATTCTGACAGTTTCCCCAGTTATTAATGTACCAGTATTCCACATTTGCAATGGCTTATCTCACACCAGAGGCAGGGGCTGCAGCATCATGTGTAACAAAGGAAGATCTAGCTTTTGGGCTCTGCCCTGGATCATACATGGGTGGATCCATAATGAACATTATCCAAGAATTAATATATACATGGATCCATTGCAAGCAGTACCCCACACTTCATGCATGTGGATACCCCCCAAAAAATATCCCCACATGAACCACGGGATGGATCCAGGTTGAACAATATTCCCGTACATAGTGCTGGTGGATCCACATTTTAGACAGTACCTTGGATCATACAAAGGTAGATCTATCTACACAAAAAATTCTTGGATAATGCTCTGTATGGATCCACTAATTTTAAGACTGTACCCATCAATATGGATATCATGGAATATTGTTTGGACTGGATCCACTATGTGGCACATCCGAGGATATCGTTTGGGGCAGAACCACCTGTGCAAAGTCCAGGATAATGCTTGGGGTGGGCCACCTGTGCAATAATTCCTGGATAATGTTCAGTGTGGTTCCATCCAGGCATGATGTGGGGTAGCATCTGAAAGGTGAATCTTCCTGCATTAGGTCTTAGACTGCGGCTGCCACCGATCCCGCTTCCACCGCCCCCTCCAGCGATGCCACTGGTACTGATGAGGGAATTTCAAAGCACTCCTACCTCTATACTTCTTGAGAAAACTACAGACTGTATGGATATTGTAATATAAACATATGTTAGAAATAGATGCCTACATCTATATCTCGAGCCTTACAAACTGAAATGTGTCTACTACTATGATGAACACATGATCATTAACTTTGTGGTTCTGCCTACCTGTGAGTAGGTTTCTCTGCCCACTTTATGCCTATGTTGCTGCACCACTGGTTATAAGGTGTTGTACCAGCACGCCAGGATGAAATGTTGCCTTACTATGTACCATTGACACAACATAGATTCGAATGGGTGTGTTGACTGCCTGACACCTAATGCCAGACGCCTGACACCCAACAGCTGATGGCCGATGCCCGACACCTGACGCCCATTGCCTGATGCCTCATGCTCAGTGCCCAACACCTGACAACCCTGCAAGAAACTGACAAACATGCACACACATAGTCCAACTGAGGTAGGAGTTTACAATTAGACTGGAAGTACGAGCAAATCAGAAGGAATGAGTGGAAGACCACTTGATCAGAAGTGCTACCATCTTTAATCTTCAGAGTGAAAAGGGTGGACTTGACAGTCGCAATTGAGCAGTCCTCTGTGGTAACGTTAAGTATCAACATACCTTCCTCCAATGTGTTAACATCCCTTAGCAATCACGGTGGAAGAAAAGACCAACCTATGAATGTTCTGGTTTGTGGTTATTACTGGCGAACCTGGTCAATTTTGTTACTGATATTGGCAATGCAAGTAACGCCAAAAATAACACATTTATTAGTTGTAAGAATTTAAGTTTGCTTACACTCATTACAGAACCTTTTTGTGATAATATTATGGCTGTTAAATCTGTGATCAGGTGGAATGTGAGGAGCAATTAGAGAAGTGGTGGTCTGTAATGTTTAAGAAGGAGCTGTGTCAATCATTTAACTATTATCTACACAGTAAATTTTTCAAATTTGTCACTGTGAGACAATATGTCAAGGTGAAGCTATCATGTCTCCTACATGGGAACGACACTGTGACAGCAAGAGGAATACTGGAAAAAATCGGCAAGGAAGCACTGGAAATCATTTCAAGGAAATATAAACATCCTATAGCTATATCATATAAAGTGGAATGAACGGACATTAAACTGGACATTCTAATGACAGATATGCCTGGAATATTAAAATAGCTTTGTTTGGATGACTGTATTACCTTTTGGATTTGGACATAACACAAGATTTTGCCAGAATTTCTTATAAAATGGAGATGAGTGACTACCAAATATCAAATCATGACTTATGCATGGAAGGAGACTGTTATGAAATGACAGTGTGATTGTGGACAATCATAAGACAGTTGGGATTGACTGTTTCATGAGGATTACCTCAAATTCTACAGCAAAGATATATAATAAATTTATATGTCAAATTACAAGCCCAGGTGTGAGTAAAGTTATTGACAACCACTGTACATCTACTTTGCCTAAAGAACATTCTACCACCAGGTTGGAGGTTACAATATAAAACTACTACAGAATGGGTCATGTGTTTGATCCTATGCAACTGTTTCAACTCTAACAAAAAATATTTACCATGTGCTCCACTGTACTCTGTGGCAATCAAGTCCATGTGGTGTCAATTAATAAATAACTTGTAGATTGTGTGGTGTTTAACAACATTCTGTACATTGTCTACTGGGGTAATAAGAAAACATGAAAACTTACGGGTGTACAAATAACCCTCCCTGACACCCAAGAAGGAGAGCAGCTTATAAATTAGGTTCTGTCAGCATGCAATTTTAATTATCTACATTTAAACAATATTGTGAGGAAGGAGAGTCAAAGGTTGTGTTTCATTGGCAGGACACTTAGAAGATGCAACAAGCTCACTAAAGAGACAGCTTACACTACATTCGTTCATCCTCTGTTAGAATATTGCTGCATGGTATGGGATCCTTACCAGGTGGGATTGGCAGAGGACATCGAAAGGGGCAGCTCGTTTTGTATTATCACGTAATAGGGGAGAGAGTGCGGCAGATATGATATGAGAGTTGGGATGGATGTCATTAAAGCAAAGACGTTTCTCGTCGTGACGAGATCTATTTACTAAATTTCAGTCACCAACTTTCTATTGCGAAGGAGAAAATATTTTGTTGAGCACAACCTACATAGGTAGGAATGATCATCAAAATAAAATAATAGAAATCAGAGTTCAAACAGAAAGGTTTAGGTGTTCGTTTTTCCCGCGCGCTGTTCGGGTGTGGAATGGTAGAGATATAGTATGATTGTGGTTCCATGAACCCTCTGCCAAGCACTTAAATGTGAATTGCAGAGTAATCATGTAGATGTAGATGTAGATGAATGTGGAGGTTCTTAACACTGACACCAACAAAGACAATATGAGTATTACACAGAAGTGGTATAGTAACAATTTCTCTCAACACAGGACAGTGTTCTCCACAATACCGTCAGATATAGATATCGTTAAATTACGACTGGTATCTACAAGATACAATCATGAAAGAAGGTTGTATACATGGAAGAACCCTGGAGATACTAAAAGGTATCAGGTAGATTATATAATGGTAAGACAGAGATTTAGGAACCAGGTTTTAAATCGTAAGACATTTCCAGGGGCAGATGTGGACTCTGACCACAAGCTATTGGTTATGACCTGTAGATTAAAACTGAAGAAACTGCAAAAATGTGGGAAATTAAGGAGATGGGACCTGGATAAACTGAAAGAACCAGAGGATGTACAGAGGTTCAGGGAGAGCATAAGGGAACAATTGACAGGAATGGGGGAAAGAAACACAGTAGAAAAAGAATGGGAAGCTTTGAGGGATGAAGTAGTGAAGGCAGCAGAGGATCAAGTAGGTAAAAAGACGAGGGCTAGTAGAAATCCTTGGGCAACAGAAGAAATATTGAATTTAATTGATGAAAGGAGAAAATATAAAAATGCAGTAAATGAAGCAGGCAAAAAGGAATACAAACGTCTCAAAAATGAGATCGACAGGAAGTGCAAAATGGCTAAGCAGGGATGGCTAGATGACAAATGTAAGGACATAGAGGCTTATCTCACTAGGGATAAGATAGATACTGCCTACAGGAAAATTAAGGAGACATTTGGAGATACGAGAACCACTTGTATGAAGAGCTCAGATGGAAACCCAGTTCTAAGCAAAGAAGGGAAAGCAGAAATGTGGAAGGAGTATATAGAGGGTCTATACAAGGGCGATGTACTTGAGGACAATATTATGGAAATGGAAGAGGATGTAGATGAAGATGAAATGGTAGATATGATATTGCGTGAGGAGTTTGACAGCACACTGAAAGACCTGAGTCGAAACAAGGCCCCCGGAGTAGACAACATTCCATTGGAACTACTGACGACCTTGGGAGAGCCAGTCCTGACAAAACTCTACCATCTGGTGAGCAAGATGTATGAAACAGGCGAAATACCCTCAGACTTCAAGAAGAATATAATAATTCCAATCCCAAAGAAATCAGGTGTTGACAGATGTGAAAATTACCGAACAATCAGTTTAATAAGCCACAGCTGCAAAATACTAACACGAATTCTCTACAGACGAATGGAAAAACTAGTAGAAGACGACCTTGGGGAAGATCAGTTTGGATTCCGTATAAACACTGGAACACGTGAGGCAATACTGACCCTTCAACTTATCTTAGAAGAAAGATTAAGGAAAGGCAAACCTACGTTTCTAGCATTTGTAGACTTAGAGAAAGCTTTTGACAATGTTGACTGGAATACTCTCTTTCAAATTCTGAAGGTGGCAGGGGTAAAATACAGGGAGGGAAAGGCTATTTACAATTTATACAGAAACCAGATGACAGTTATAAGAGTCGAGGGGTATGAAAGGGAAGCAGTGGTCGGGAAGGGAGTAAGACAGGGTTGTAGCCTCTCCTCGATGTTATTCAATCTGTATATTGAGCAAGCAGTATAGGAAACAAAAGAAAAATTTGGAGTAGGTATTAAAATCCATGGAGAAGAAATAAAAACTTTGAGATTCGCCGATGACATTGTAATTCTGCCAGAGACAGCAAAGGACTTGGGAGAGCAGTTGAATGGAATGGACAGTGTCTTGAAAGGAGGATATAAGATGAACATCAAGAAAAGCAAAACGAGGATAATGGAATGTACTCGAATTAAGTCGGGTGATGCTGAGGGAATTAGATTAGGAAATGAGACACTTAAAGTAGTAAAGGAGTTTTGCTATTTGGGGAGCAAAATAACTGATGATGGTCGAAGTAGAGAGGATATAAAATGTAGACTGGCAATGGCAAGGAAAGCATTTCTGAAGAAGAGAAATTTGTTAACATTGAGTATAGATTTAAGTGTCAGGAAGTCATTTCTGAAAGTATTTGTATGGAGTGTGGCCATGTATGGAACTGAAACATGGACGATGAATAGTTTGGACAAGAAGAGAATAGAAGCTTTCGAAATGTGGTGCTACAGAAGAATGCTGAAGATTAGATGGGTAGATCACATAACTAATGAGGAAGTATTGAATAGGATTGGGGAGAAGAGAAGTTTGAGGCACAACTTGACTAAAAGAAGGGATCGGTTGGTAGGACATGTTCTGAGGCATCAAGGGATCACCAATTTGGTATTGGAGGGCTGCGTGGAGGGTAAAAATCATAGAGGGATACCAAGAGATGAATACACTAAGCAGATTCAGAAGGATGTAGGTTGCAGTAGGTACTGGGAGATGAAGAAGCTAGCACAGGATAGAGTAGCATGAAGAGCTGCATCAAACCAGTCTCAGGACTGAAGACCGCAACAACAACATCTACAAACAATGTTATCCCGCAAGTCCCCAGAAAAAGAGTCAATGTACCACACAGACTTAAGCCATTTCCAATTACAGAAATTACACCTTTAAGTAAACACAGTGTATGGTGCAATTTGTCTATGAATGGGAATATCTGCATTTACAATTAATAGCACTGGCAAGTGGCCATATGTTGGAGTTTTAAAGGACACATGAAAAATCCGTTTATGAAGCTCCATTCCCACCTGGGTCTGCACACAAAATATAATATAGGTGATTGTACAAAACATTTTTCTATAGATTTAAAGCTTTTTCTGTGGATTTTAATCTTTTTTTCTATAGATTTGAAACTTAAGGCTTTGGGGGGTGGCTGTGAAATTGTGCTATTTTGGAATTACATTTGTAAAAGAATGAATCATTTCTGAGGCTAGTGAAACCTCTCACTTGCCTTGTCAAATTTTAATTTTATTGATTTATAAATACTTTTAGAGACTTCATAATGTACATGAGCATTTCTGACACTACATAATTTTCAAGAATGTACCAATGTCCACAGGTAAGATGGGTGCCAATGGCTGGCAGTCCTGCACCAGGTGAGACATCCAAGATTTTGTGTTCTCACGCATGCACCAATTTATTGGCTGACCAACTGACCAGTTTTTTGCCAGCCTATACAAGTCCCGACTGACTGCACTAAGAGATTACAGTGCTGTGCAGGGGGTCAACTCACTTCAGAAGCTAGACATTATAGATTAATGGATATAATATCCTACAAAACTCTGTTCTTTTTCTATTCTTTGGCTCACTGATTAGGAATCCAATGTCAGTGTTACAAAATTCAAAATGGCAGACCTAATAAAGTGGGCCAAAAATTATAAACTTAGCAAGTTTGAGTAAAACTTTTTCTGTCTAATATACAACAAGCAGGATTAGTTCATTTTGCAGATGGCACTAATATTGTAATCAACCCAAGCATACATACAGAAACAGAAGAAATGGTAAACAATGTTCTTAAAAGTATCATTTATTGATTTTTTATGACTCATGCAACTCTCAATTTTAAAATAACACAACACATTCACTTTTGTACATCTATGGGTACTACACTGATGATAAGTGCAGTTCATGGTGAGGAAATAATAAATGGGGTGGAAAATTAAAAAAATTTAGGTGTGCATTTTGATGAGAATTTAAACTGGAAAAAGCACATTTCGGAACTCCTAAAATAACTCAGTTCAGCTACATTTGCACTTAGAATCATTACAAATCTTGGAGATAAAGAGAAATCAGTAAGTTGACATATTTTTCATATCTTTATTCAACAATGTTAGGGCCTATATGGAATAATGTTCTGGGGTAACTCATCTTTAAGGAAGAAAGTCTTCATTACTCAAAAATATGCTATAAGAATGATATGTACAGCTCATCCACAATCATCTTGTAGGCATCTGTTTAAGCTGTTGGGCATTCTGACTACTGCTTCAAAGTATCTTTATTCCATTGTGAAGTTTGTAGTAAATAATAAACTGCAGTTGAAAAGAAATAATGATGAACATAATTACAATACCAGAAGGAAAATTGGCATTCATTACTACACATTAAGGTTGTCTTTAACCCAAAAATAGGTGCACAAGGCAACTAAAATTTCTGATCACTTACCCTTGGATACAAAATGTCTAACATACAGATAATTAAAATTTGAAAGCAAACTGAAAAGGTTTCCTCTATACAGCTCCTGCTACTCCACAGAAAAAATTCTGTTACTGTAATGTATAAAATGCGGTGGGGTAGAAATTATTAACATCTCTATGTTACAAAAAGCCTTATAAATGTTCAGCATGTAATCATAATTACAAATTAAATTGTGACATGAACATAAAATGGCTCATTCTACATTGTCGTGATTTATCACTAACTAAAGATATTATCAAGAGTGCAAAAACTGGTCCAAAGGTACACACACCCCCACCCCCCTTCTCATCATCAAATTAACAATTTCTGAGTTAAAGTCGCAAGGCCAGTAATCTGCCTGACTTTCGTAGATGTTGTGACCTGCTGCAGGTACATTTCAGTGCCGAATTTTGTTGCAATTGGATGACTTGTGTACATGGTTTTCTGGACAAACATACATACTCACATTGTTTCTGCTTTATATAACAGATTCGGTGTCTTGTATTTTGTTTAATTTACAGTTATTATGTTTTTTTATCTTTTAACATAAAAGCAAAATCAATCTGAGTTTGTATGTTTGTCCAAGGCTAACGCCTGTACCAGTCATCTGATTGCCACAAAATGCTGCACTGAAAACACTATTGACCTAGGGAAGGTCGCTGGACAGGCCTATATGAAAGTCAGAAGCATTGCGGCACATTTAATGGTGAGAGAGGTGGGGCAGAGGTGTATCTTCAGATTGGTTTTTGCCTGATTTTGTTGATGTCTTACCCATAAATATTCATAAATATTACTTAAAACTTCCACATTGCCCAGAGAAGGTTTAAAGGCACCAAAGAGCTCAATCTGACCTACAGAAATATTCTCTGAAGATTGACAACTGCCTCATCTAAATTCTCTTAGTAACTATCCTGCCAGTAGCAACTTCAAATTAAATTGTGCTTAAATGCTTGATCTAACCAGTATGGAAGACAGTCTTAAGGTTATCAGCTGCTTCATCTGAATTCACCCACTGTTACTTTAAGGGCAGTAGCATTATTTAACTGAATTCTAGGTTCTACACAGAAAGTTTAAAGCCACTGATATCCACTGACCAGCAGGGAGATGGTCTTAAGATGGTCAACTGCCTGATCTAAATTTTCTCACAGTTACTGCCAGTAATGCTATTTAATCAAATTCCACATTTTCATGAGAAACACAAAACATATTTACTATGAATTCATAATAATCGAGACAAAAGGCAAATATTGTCTAAATAATCCATAGACTGTTTTGTCAAAATCAGATACCTGAGGTATTTCATTATCTCATTTATAGACACCCGGGCACCAGTGAATACTCCAGCTAGTTTAGGAATAAAAATAAATCATCTTTTTTGCAGTGACAATAATAAGACTAACAAGAATGTTGCATTAATATTAAAACACTTCTTCGAATCCATCAAAAATGATCTTGGAAGTGACATAAATGTATCTAGAATTTGCAAAAAAATGTTGCAAATATTAAAAGGAAGTTCTAATGCTAGACTAAACTTTTTGAATCATTTAAAGGTCAGTAAGAAGGATATGTAATTTGTTTTATTTTGTGGTACCAAAGTAATTTCTATCTCAAAACTAAGCATTCAATAGTAAAATCAGATCCTAATTGTTACTAATAATAATTTATGCCAGTCTATGCTTCAAATAATAAACTATTCATTTTAATTTTGCAGAGGAAAGGGCTGCTGATGTATTAGGAGAATATGAGAAACTCAGAACTCAATATACAAAGAAGTAGTGTGTTGTCGATGCTAGCAAAGGAGATAGTTTCATCTAAAATAATGATAATGAAACAAAGAATGCTTTCAACCATCTTATGAGACTTGATCAATTTTGAAAAGCTATGGATTTTTTAGTGGATATCATGTCACCTATACCAGTTGTACAGAATTAATCCTTTAAGGCTCTTATTTAAGGTGCACAGCAGTTATCTGTCCCAACAAAAATTATGTGCCAGAAAATATATAATAAAAATTTGGAGAACAGTACAAAGAATATGTGGAGAATATAAGAACTTTGAAAAAGGTTGATTTTGTATGAACCACTGCTGATATTTGGTCATCATCCAAGAGAAGCTATCTGCATGTAATAGATCACTGGACTTAATGTGAAACTTTTGAACAAAAGTATAGCTCTGCCTTGCAGGAGGTTAAGGTAACACACATATATGATACAGTAGCTGAATAGATTGCTGATATTCTCTCTGAACTTGATTTAAAGCTCACACAAATTGTGAAGACCATTAACAATAATGGATCAAATGTGGTCAAAGCCCTGAAAATATATGGAAAAGATTCAAATGCAGGAAAACGTGAAAGAGAGACACTTCATATTCAAACCATTGATGTTTTGCATGATGGTTCAAATGGCTCTGAGCACTATGGGACTTAACATCTATGGTCATCAGTCCCCTAGAACTTAGAACTACTTCAACCTAACTAACCCAAGGACATCACATAACACCCAGTTATCATGAGGAGAGAAAATCCCTGACCCCGCTGGGAATCAAACCCGGGAACCCGGACGTGGGAAGCGAGAACGCTACCGCACGACCACGAGCTGCGGACGATGTTTTGCATGATGATGATGATGATGATGATGATTATGTGTTAACACTAAGAGCCTCTCCAGAGACATCTGAAGATTTTGAAGAGGTACCTAAACCTGAAAGGTGTGCCACACACACATTACATTTTTTAGCTTCGAGGTATATGGATAAGGCTATATTTCAAAGTAATTCATACAAAATCTTTATGATGCAGCCATGTCAAGATGTCAAGTACCTTGGAATCTGTGTTCAAGGTCTCCTAAAGCTTGTGACATCTATTCAGAATCAACTGGAAAATCCCCTACTTATCATTTCCAATGTGATGGAATTCATACTATAATTCCGTTCAAGATCTACTCACAGTCAAGGATAGTCCAAATGAAACTTCAAGGAAACTCAGATTAGCAGCTTTTACAGAAATTGAAATACAATTTCTTAACACATATCTAAGATGTTCCAAACCAATTGCTGATGGTGTCAGAAGTTCAGAACACCACAAAGACGGATGTCTTCTGTCAGAACTAATGAGAATATGAAGAATGCCAACCAACTTGCAAATGGAGAACTCTACAGTTGTGGTGTGCTGATAGAAGTTACTAGAGAAGGTCTTAAAATACATTTTGAGAGATTCTATAATTTAAAGGAAACACAAGCAAATGACAGCATACTAGCATCCATTTTTTTCAGACTGAAATGGGTACCACAGGCTACTTAGAGAACATGTTAAAGAATTGTTTATTTCAGAAATTCACAACATGAAACAGGACGAAGAAGATGGGAAGAACCTTCAGCATTCTGACAAAAAAATAAAAGGTTTAATCTTATGATATGTTTGTTGAGGATTCTGATTCTTCTGTAGCCAATGATAATGTCAACACTGCAATAGATCTGAAAACAGTACAACATTTAAAAGGTAATCACAATCGGTTAGATTCCTTCAACAGATACTCAACTGTAAAAAATACTTTTCTTTAAATATAATACTTGATCACCAAGTTCTTCTACTACTGAATGACTATTTTCCTTTGGTTAAATGATAATGAGCCCATACTGGTGAAACATGAAAGATGAAATATTTGACTGATTATTGGTATTAAAATCAGTGACATAAATGGGATGTAAAATGTTCAATAACTAGAGGAATTTTATTTGAAGAAAGATATTTTGGAAACACGTATTTTACATTTTGTATTTAAATAATTTACTTTTAAAACCATTTTGCATTTACCTTTGAAATATAAAAAAGACAAGTATTTACATTTTGAACTCAAATACTTTTAATAAACTATTTTGCACATCTCTGCTTAACTATGCAGATGACACAACAATTATTAACTGGGGACCTAACAAGATTGACCTGTCCCTGAATTATTCTGGTGTCTTACTAAGATTCAAGAACTGCTGCCAAAACAGCCACTGCCAAAACAAGTCTAATGGACTTTTAAATACACCACCAACCAGATGGAGTGCAATAGAATATTGTATTTGAAGATGGCACAAAAATAAAACAGAATAATAAAACTGTGTTCATTGGCATAAAGGTATACAGGCATCTCTCTTGAGAGCAAAATGTTGATCTTTTATGCCAAAAATAAAAACAATGAATTTACCCAATGAGGAAAATGTCACAAGTTCTTACTTATGAGCAAATGAGTACTACTTACTATGCTGTAGTGAATCCACAGCTCATATATTTAATTGAAATATGGAGGTGTGCTACTGCCAAACATATAAACAGGATATTCATCCTTCAAAAAATGGCTGTTGGGATTGTGTGTAAGCTTAGTTATAATCAGTCCAGCAAATGTATTGAAAAAGTAAGAATCTACTAAAAGTGCCATCAGTATATGTTTACAAAACTGTTCAGCTAATTTTAAAATACAAGCAGTACAATGGTCTAAATATAGATATGTGCACATTTACATCACTAGGAAGGACTATGATTGTCATCTGGAAAGACATAACACAGACAGTGCAGATAACAGCCCCTTTTACATGCAGACCAAATTTTATAACAAACTTCCACAAAATTTATAAAATTCAAGTGGGAACTTTTTTGAAATAGTCTTGAAGGAATTTCCTACCAATGAATATTTTTATACCAATAAGGAATTGCTTTCTTTAGCATCCCCGTCAAAGAGAATCCTGATGAAGGTGGATGAACTGGTGCAGTTATTGTGGCGGAATAGTGCAGACAGTGGCCATGGGGGAGGGGGGGGGGGGGTGTAGGTAATGCATGATATGGGCACCCCACTGACAGAAGTGTTTACCAGCAGGAAGCAGTAAGCTGGGTGATACAGTTCTAATGCTGAGTTCAGCCATAGCAGACCTCTCCTTGTATTTCATGCTGTGTGCCATTTCAATGTGCTCAGTCATCCGCTACCTGTGCTGGCCATGTGTTGTGTTCATCCCAATGCATGTCTCTAATGGTTTCAGAATTTTGGTTCCCATGCAGATCGATTCTCACAGTGAGTTTTCATTTCCTCCTGCAGGGTCCTGTTCTCCAGCTTGTTGTTGGGCCACCATATGCCTGTACAGTGCCTTGTGCCTACAGTGTTGTTTAGCAACATTTTCACACCTGTGTAAATACTGAAGTGGCAATGAAGGATTTCTTGCTCATGTAATGCCTCTATTTTTATATTCCCTTTTCATAATGTTAATTCTGGACCACCATGGACCCAGCATTTGTGCAATGGTGGCAGGAACAGTTGCAGCTGCAGAAGGAGCAGCAGCAAACGCAGCGGGAGCGGATACAGGTGCTGATAAACCAGAATGCAGGATTGCTTCTTTCCCATACCATGTAGATGGTGGGCCAGGCATCCACTGTTCAGTTTTTTCCCTACCCCTGACATTGTTTGCCGGTTTCAATGAGTCAACAGAAAGGTGGGAAAGTTACCTGCACTGATTTTTGCTCCACAGTCAGGTATGGCGTATCGTTAACCAGTTGATAAAGCTGCTTTGTTGTTCTTCAACAATGTGGATTTATACGAAGTTGTCCAAAATTTGAAGACCTCCACTGAGCCTGAGATATTCCCATTTGGTGAATGATGCCTGTTGCTTATGCTGTATTTTGGACATCAAACCCACGTGGTAGTGGTAGCTCGGTTGCAGTTAGTCAGCACGTCAAGTGCCCTGGCCAGTTGTATGTGACCTGGATAGCCAATTTGCAGTGCTTCTCCCACAAATGTCATTTTGATTGTCCCCAATATGCTAACTCATCTGCTGACTAGCTAATTCTGGGTGTGATTGTCCAGTTATCACCTGACCCTGAGGTTCAGACTAGGGTGTTGACCTCGTCTGACCCCTCTTTAGCCAACATGGCCCAGACTGTGGAATTGCACAAACTTACAGGGTCGCCAAGAGACATCATTTCTGACAAGTGGGAGATGGCACAATTAGGTGTGCATTATAAACAAGCCCCAGTGGCTTGTTGAGTTCCTCAGGCGGCCCGTTTCTCGCCGTGCAACGCCACCGTTGATGAATCTGGTGCAGTGGCGTCGCGATGCTGCCAGTCTTGACCTTCATCGCACTCAGTGGATTTGCGTCAATGGCAGTGTCATAACTACTGCCTGAAGTGTTTTTTGGGACCTTAGAATTGCTCATCTTCTGCTCATTGGACAAGCCAGCAGTCCTGCCCCAATCATCATTTGCTGCATTTTCAATCAGAGGCCATGTGTGGGGTGTGCCACCTGGTAGGCCATATGACAATTGTTTATGGTAATTAGCGTGTCATGGGTCAATCGTCAGACACCTAGCACGTGTCACCATGATGTATTTTGCTGATTTTGGTAGTGGGTAACAACTGGTCGAATTTAAAGTAGACACGGGAGTGGTGATCAGCCTCATTAACTTAGATACATACAAGGTCTTGCACTGCCCGGCATTGAAACAACTGCAATATCAAGTTGTATCTTATAGTAAACAGTGTATTCCTTTGAGGAGACAATTCTCTGTCTCCGTGCATTATAAGAATGTAAAACGGCAGCTTAGTGGTTAATTTACCTTTGGCGCAACAAATTTTTGTGTTTGATGCTTTATCTGTTTTTAGCTTCGAGATAGTTAATGGAGTTGTTGCCAGTACATACATTTTGTCTCCGTCCGCAACTCGTGGTCGTGCGGTAGCGTTCTCGCTTCCCGCACCCGGGTTCGATTCCCGGCAGGGTCAGGGATTTTCTCTGCCTCGTGATGACTGGGTGTTGTGTGATGTCCTTAGGTTAGTTAGGTTTAAGTAGTTCTAAGTTCTAGGGGACTGATGACCATAGATGTTAAGTCCCATAGAGCTCGGAGCCATTTGAACCATTTTTTTTTGTCTTCCCCCCCCCCCCCCCCCCCCTCCCATTCTCTTTTCCGGCAAGGTAAAGACCAAGTTGCAGCTTTGGTGGGATGAAGGTATCATTTCTCATATTTCGTCAATTCAGGTAGCCACCCCTTTGTTGATGATTCAGTAACCCCACTGCTGCAGGGCGGGTTCGTGTTTCATAGCTATAACAGCTCATTCCACCTACACCAAAAGGCTTCTTGCAGTGTGGCCCCTTTACTCTGCGTTGATAGGTACTGGTTCAGCCAACAAAAGCAGCGTTTAAGAAAAATCGACTATGTACCTACCAAGCAAAGGCCGAATAACTCAAGTTTGGAAGCAACATCTTTAAGTTTGCAATAATTTCAGGTGTGCGGGATTCTAATAACTTTTGTGAAAAATTTCAAAATTCAATTAATTAGGCTTTATAGCCTCCAAAACAAATGGTAAATAGCATGCCCGTATTTACTGACTAACCTACTATTGTTGCAAGTTAGTTACTGTTTTTACTACAATGTTTTCACATGTAAGAAAAGAAAGAAGTGCTCGTCCAAATGTTACGAGATGTTTACGAAATACGCCACGCGGATTTGAAGTATGACAAGAAAGTTCACACGCAAATAACTTCCACACTAAGTTACTTAAAATTTTCAAACTTTCACTCAGACATTTAAAACTGTTGTCGCTTCACAGTTACGATGAAGGAATTGACAAAGGACTTGCTTTATCTCACCAGTGGCGCAGTTCCACATTGACCTTCACAGTAAGACGGATCTCGAGCGACTCTTCGAGACACAGAACTGTAGCATAAAACACTACACAAAACGTGGAAAATGCAGTCTAACACTCGCGGTAATTCCTAAGTAATCCAATACATTTCTGCTAGCGGTTTATAAAAGAAGCTCTGAATTTAGGAAATCATATTTAATTTAAATAAAACAAAATCCGAATTATCCCCAGAAATGAACTGCTAATTGATTTTACACCTAACTCTTCTTCTGGCTGCTTTTAAACAAAAGCTTACATACTGGATACACGTCACGTGATTCACGATTGCACAAGAACTTTCCCACGCATAAATTTTACACATCTTTAACAAAATAAAATATATACACTTTACGTATGTCCTCCACACACTCTCTCCAAAACACACACAGAACAACACATAATTAAATTGTAGCTATTGAAATGGTTATCTTACGTCATCCAGCTACTGCATGCCCAGCCAACATTTGCGCTACCGGCGAGCGCAGTCTACCCAGCGGGTACCCCCAGCTCCCCACTACTACGCTTATCCGAGCAGTGTGTGAGGACTATATGCCAAAGCAGCGCTATTAAGGCAATCAACAATGCCCTTTTGTCTTATGGAACGCCACATCAAATTATTATAAATGAAAGACACTGCAACTTAATTTTCCAGCTTCAAACGTGCTGTACTCAGTACACTGGAGGTACGAGTTAAACACGCCTTCAGCCACAATTTTTCGTGTTTTATTTAGTCCTACCTCTAGTGAAAGACAGTGCAATTTAAAGTAAGTGCAAAAACCTTAACCAAAATATTTTCTCAGTGATACAATTCCATGCTTTGCAGTTCGTTTACAGTAACTGGGGAACGAACCGCACAATAACCCTGGGTTCGGTGTGGGGCGACAGAGGGGTGAAGTGGACTGCGGTAGTCGTCGTGGGGCTGTAGACCACTGCGGCTGGTCTCCAGTTAACATGCAACATCATCTCGACGCAATATTTTTAATTTTTGATAGGTGCCTTTTATTTTTCTTACCATTGCTGCGGTCCCCGTCGCTCCATACGTCAATACATTCCTTCCAATTTATTCGTGTAACAATGTATGACTTCAAATATTTTTTCTTCAGCTGTGATGCTTCCCAAACGTGTGCAGAGCAGTAAATTTTCTTCGATAGATTTACCGAAGGTATATCTCAAGAATACAAGTGATATTAATAGACTAGCTACATCAGTACTTTCATAAAGCTGCGCTGCAAACATATCGGAATCTGCGGATGAATGCATCTTCAATGTATTCGGATATTTTTTGACTGCCACCAAGCACAGCGTTGTTTGAACACTGTACTGCTGCAACTTTATTTGCTGCGTCTTGTTCAGGTATACAGCTGTTTCTGACATGTGTGGTTTAGTTAAGTTCCTTGCAATTGTATGTGGTTTTCCAGTTCGCCCTATGTGTAACATGTGAGCCGCGTCGCTTCAGTAGCGTTTTCATGATCGGTTTTTGCAAATTTATGCAATTTGGGCACTTCGGCTTCATACGTCTCTTTGTGTTTTTGAAAAAAAACTTGTACCTTCTTCCTTGAGATTTTCGTCGTTTATATCACAGAGTTGTTCTAGCTTTGCTGGTACCCGAGAACTAATTACTAATACTTTTTTTCAAATAAGGCATAATCCTCTTGGTTCCTCGTCAACCCCAATAGATCAGAAGGACAAGTAAGAGTCCTCGTATCTTTTTTTCTTTCTTTTTTTTGTGTTGACAGTTATGATCTTTCATTTTCTCTTCTAACTCCTTTCGCTTTCCACCGTAAAATTAACGAAGTAATAAATCTGTGAAACGATTCATTTCAGCGAGAGATGGAATTTTAACTGAAAAAAAGAAATTAAACGACAGTACAAAATACCAAAAAATCACGCTTTTGCAGCGATGTGGACTAAGATGTAAAAAATAAAGTTGAACGTAAAGATTATGTTCAGCAGCAGTAAGAAGTCTCTTAACTTGTAGTCCTGAGTAAGTTAGGTAACTAATTGTAAAGGTCTAATTAATAATAATAATAATAATAATAATAATAATATACACACACATTCACACTTCGTAACTAATAGCTTGTAACTTAACTAAAAAAATATACTGTTGAATTAAAGCTTTATATTTGAAATTTATTTTCTTGTCACATGTTTGCAGAGAAAAATCAGCTTTGGCGTTTTTCGAGAAACAGTATGTAATAAACGTCACTCAGCGTTCAGCTATGTGTGTGATATAATCGGTAGCGCCATCGGTTGCTAATCGTATGTGCAGTTGTGAGAAACCTGTTACGGTCTACCTAAATCATTTAAATACGAAATTCGTCAAATATATGGTAATTGACACATACTTAACCATCACTTTTTAAATAATGCGCGTCTTCTAATTACATATCACACGCAATCTTCTAGTTTTCATTGCAAATACACATTCTTAATTATCGATATTTTATGAAAGATTGTTAAAGATTTCTGAGAGAAAAATGAAAACTAAAATACTGTTTTAATACAAACGTAGACTTCCCTGCGGCCAACGTCACAGTCAATATATATTTCGGTCACTGTTGCAAGTGACCTTCTACAGGGTGTTTTGTGTTTTTGTTTACTGCTAAATTCATTCACCCAGAAAAATTTTGCTGGGCAAATACTCTTTGTTTGAATATGCCCATTGCTTTGTAGGGCCAGTGTGGTCTCACACACGAACCAGAGTGATAAGCGTCGTAGAAACTTGGAAAATAGTAATTTTCACGGCATCAAATGCGGAATTTATACAGCTGTCACCTTAACACTGCAATTTGAACCCAACATAATTGATCTGGAGTCAAGTTAAGGGATTTGCCGCGAGAAACAAGACATTTAAGCTGCCAAACGTAGTGGAACTAATGCACGAAGCTCTGAGACACGTCACTGCCTAACGACGGCGAAATGCAGAACAGTAAGTCATAAAAGAGGAGGAGGAAATGCGGATTTTTTGGTGGTCTAGGATTCTGTTGCTGATCGTCTCGTTATCAACGTAGCAATAGTGAAATGTATTCCTCGGAGTCCGATATGGAAGTTCAGATATTACCAGATCACGGATTGTAATACCTTCAGCGGCTTCAGTACTTAACTAAATGGGAAATCAGCAGCCACGCCATGCAGAAAAATCACTCTTGTTAACGTCAGGAATTTTCATTACTCCTGATTTTTAATTACAATACTGTGGTAGCTAAGATCGAGAGCATTTTATGTTTTCCATCAGGTCATCTAAAAAGTTTATCGGCTGAGTTTTTCCACATATTATTTCCTTCTGTTTAATAATTAAATGACATTCAAACCTATATTGTTTCTCAGCTGGTCTCTTTTTACCTCTTTACTGCAGCTGTTCACATCACCGCAGGTTAGTTGGATCACTTGCCTGGCCAGTGCTGTAAAAGTTAAACGCGCCGGTTATGCCGCTGTCCCGTATTATCGCTGAGTCAATGTACGCGTAAAGCACAGTATAAACCGTAACCTCAATATCGTACATGACTGTACTCAAGACAGCTTTGCTTCCGCTCCAAGTGAAACGAAATCCAATGAGGTTCTAGCAAACGCGGAAAAATACATAGTGTAATGTTTAATGATGTTTATTCTTACGATGAACGGAATATAGAAACAGTTGTGACGTCACACTCATCGTATGCAGTTTCTTGTTACGAAGTATTGCGTAGTCTTCGTCCCAAAGTCTTTGACACATTTTGATCCCGGCACACGCTTGTGTGTGCACTGTGTTTTGTTGCTGTAACTGCCGGACTTTTTCCCCGCAACTTAAGTTTTATTTTGGTTTTATTCTCGCTGCAATATTATTCTTCAGCAGTGAGCTAATGTAACATTCTTCCTTCGAGTGTCAGTTCTTACCAGTTAAAAGGACAAAAATTTAGACTGAAAACTAAAACAACGCAAAATTCCAAAAATTTCCCCGGTTTTTCGCGTATTTCCCTGTTGTCCTGGGACTTATAGACCGTGACTTTCATAACCGAGCCATTTTAACTCTTCGAGAACTCATGATGAAATGTTCTAATTATTAAAACGTAGTCAGTTATGTATGGTCCACAAATGATTGCCTGGAGTTGGGAGATTTGTTCCAGGTAATGAACGGGAACCTGATTTTTCACAGGATTACTTTTTGTTTGATAGCATCAAGCTTGTCCGTCATATCTGTTACCAAATGATTCTCTCCTTCCGTTAAGACACTTAATGAACGCATATAGTTGCTGATCAGTCTGCTTACTCTGAACCGAGTTTTTTCCCCAATGGCTGCCTTCAGTTCAGCCAGCATTCACTGTCGTTGCAATGACGCTCCAATCAAGGCCGGTTTAAGGCTACCTCAAAAACCGCATTCGCTGGGGATCCCAAGTCTGAGGGAGCTCCACCATGATCCCTGTCAAAATTTGTCCTCACTTTACGAGCAGTCTGATTTCCTGCTAATAGAAAAAAAAGATTCTTAATATTTAGAATATTAATAGGATGCATTC
The DNA here is from genome assembly GCF_023897955.1 of Schistocerca gregaria. Taxonomy (NCBI): domain Eukaryota; kingdom Metazoa; phylum Arthropoda; class Insecta; order Orthoptera; family Acrididae; genus Schistocerca; species Schistocerca gregaria. The sequence continues at coordinate 116,536,831 of NC_064931.1, read as the reverse complement.
ACACTAGTCCAGCTATCGAGAGCACCTTCATTGATGACAGTACTTATCGTTAATCCAGGCAGCTTTGATGAATAGCGTGGGAGTTGTTCTTTGCCAAAACCGACAACGATACAGATTCCCATTGCTCTCCTAGTCGGCCGCCGACTTGTGCAGAGTTAACAGAAACGTTTGATGTCGCTGCCATCGGGGCCTGTGATTTGATTAATGCAAGTGTGTACTATGGATTATAAGAACTTGCCGGGTACCAAAAAAAGAAAACGTAGATTTGCCACCCTAAAAGAGCAGTTGCGGTAAAGGGTTCATTAAATAAATTTTTAAACCGAACTTACAGAGTTTCTGTGAATGTACAGTGCGATCATCAGTTAAAAATGCAGAAGAATCGTACGTTTCGTGTAAGCAAGAACTAGTAGTTGATGAAACTGTTCCACTAGAGGAAATAGCTTTTGATGGTGTTACTGAGGAAGAAACCGCAGTAGGCCAACATCATCAAGATGAAAGAATACCCTCTACGGATGGTAATGGCCTTGAAGTTGCTGATCTTAGCGATCCGGCAATTGGGCTGGATATTTCGCTGAAGCGCCAAAGAAACTGGTATAGGCATGCGTATTCACATACAGAGATATGTAAAGAGGAAGAATACGGCGCTGCGGTCGGCAACTCCTATTTAAGACAACAAGTGTCTGGCGCAGTTGTTAGATCGCTTACTACTGCTACAATGGCAGGTTATCAAGATTTCAGTGAGTTTGAACGTGGTGATATAGTTCGCGCACGAGCGATGTGACACAGCATCTCCGAGGTAGCGATGAAGTGGGGATTTTTCCGTACGACCATTTCACGAGTGTACCGTGAATATCAGAAAGCCGTTAAAACACCTAATTTCCGACATCGCAGCGATCGGTAAAAGATCCTGTAAGAATAGGACTTGCGACGACTGAAGAAAATCGTTCACCGTGACAGAAGTGCAACCCTTCCACAAATTGGTGCAGATTTCAGTGCTGGGCCATCAACAAGTGTTCGCGTGCGAGCCATTTAACGAAACATAATCGATATGGGCTTTAGGAGCCGAAGGCCCACTCCTGTTCCATTGATGACTGCACGACACAAAGCTTTGCGACTCACCTGGGCCCGTCAACACCGACGTTGGACTGTTGATGACTGGAAACATGTTGCCTGGTCAGATGAGTCTCGTTCCAAGTTGTATTGAGTGGGTGGACGTGTACGGATATGGAGACAACTTAATCAATCCATGGACCCTGCATGTCGGCACGGGTCTGTTACAGCTAGTGGAGGCTCTGTAAATAATGTGGGGCGTGTTGGAGTGATATGGGACCCGTAATACATCTAGATACGACTCTGACAGGTGACACGTACGTAAGCATCCTGTGTGATCACCTGTATCCATGTCCATTGTTCATTCCGATGGACAGAGGGGCTCCAGAAACACTCCTCTGAGTTTAAACACTTCCGCTGGCCACCAGGCTTCCCAGACATGAACATTATTGAGCATATCTGGGATGCCTTGCAACGTGCTGCTCAGAAGAGATCTCCACCCCCTCGTGTTCTTATGGGTAGCCCTGCAGGATTCATGGAGTCAGTTCGCTCCAGCACTACTCCAGACATTAGTCGAGACTATGCCACATCGTGTTGCGGCACTTCGGCGTTCGCGCATGGGCCCTACACGATATTATGTAGGTGTACCAGTTTCTTTGGCTCTTCAGTGTATAAATGGTAATTTTAAGATAAGAGCAATTCGGTAAGGTCCGCAAGACATTAGTAAAGAAATGTAAAATTTCCTGTGGATAGCGAAACAAGAAGGTGTTTTACTGTTTTCATTGCTTCCATCGTCTTTCAAAGGACGGAAAATTTAAGTGAACATGGTCTTCATATTTTCGAACAGAAGATGCTCTGTGTTACTGTTATTGCAAGTTGTTCAATGCAAGTGCTGGCTCTCTCAAAAGAAATGATTAAAGAGACTGGCAAAGCTTGTCAGAAATTCTTCCTATCAACTGTACTGCAACCAAGTGGAAAGTTCTTTTCAGGAAATTAAAAACTCAGAATTAATGTATCAAGCAACGCAAAATCAAATTGATCAGAAATAAAAGAGGTTGAGATAGATTTCGTGACTGTTATTTTCCATTGCATGATTCCTTGCAGAAACAGGTCTTCCATTAAGACTCGACCATGAAATGTTGGGAAATTCGGGTAATGGAAATTTTTTAGGCCAAATAGTATTAATGGCGAAGTTCGATCCCGTATTAAGTAATAGTTTGGCTAAACCGGGAAAATTGGTTACTTATTTCAGCAGGGGCATGAAATCATTACCCAGAGGTGGTGGAACGATGTAAGCTGCTGCAGCGCAGTGCTACGCGCTGTTGCCAGTGCGTCGTGAACCCAGTTGGCAACGGCATCCAGCTGCATCTCTGTCTGCACTGCTGATACCGCCTGCACCTGTGTGGGAAGACTGCATACCCAGATAGTGCGTAATAATAAGTCCGGTACCATGTCCACAGGTGTCTCAGGAACTGAGAAGGTCTACAGTGGCCGCATTCCTTTTGGCACAGCAATCTGTGCACTTATTGGTCCTCAGACGTCGAGATCTGACAGATCAGTTCTTCCTTCAGTCATTTGTGAGAGGACTGTCTCAGCAGTGTGGTGATTATGTCCTGTACTTTGGCCATTTAGTTTTGGTCGACCTGGCTCACTGCATGCCCGAATTTTGCGAGGTCGCAAGTTACGCCGTTACTATTGAAGACTGCCTCTCCTTGATTTGGCTGAGCCACATGACCAGGTCGTGGGGCAAAAAATGAGGCAGCCTCACAAACACCCATCCAGTGCTTGCCGCTGCTCCAGCAACAGTAATAGGAGTTGGTGTGGGTGTGCGGAGTCCGTGTATGCAGAGCACGCCTGTAACTCACTCTCCAACCTCTGGTTGTGCACGAGCAAGTCTTCTATAGTCTTTCACAGTTCTTCTAAATTCGCCATCTTGGCTTAGAGTCAAGTTCTCTTGCAATGGGAAAGCACTCAATGGAAATAGCACAGCACACGATAAAAAACACAAAAATCTAGAAGGTTCATGAGAGAAGCATCCACACAAAAAAGATATATACATTACTGGCCATTAAAATTGCTACACCACGAAGGTGACGTGCCACAGACCCGAAATTTAACCGACAAGAAGAAGATGCTGTGATATGCAAATGATTAGCTTTTCAGAACATTCACACGAGGATGGCGCCGGTGGCGACACCTACAACGTACTGACATGAGGAAAGTTTCCAACCGATTTCTCAAACACGAACAGCAATTGACCGGCGTTGCCTGATGAAACGTTATTGTGATGCCTCGTGTAAGGAGGAGGAATGCGTACCATCACGTTTCTGACTTTGATAAAGGTCAGATTGTAGCCTATCACGATTGCGGTTTATCGTATCGCGACATTGCTGCTCGCGTTGGTCGAGATCCAATGACTGTTAGCAGAATATGGAATCAGTGGATTCAGGAGTATAATACGGAACACCGTGCTGGATCCCAACAACCTTGTATCACTACAAGTCGAGATGACAGGCATCTTATCCGCATGGCTGTAACGGATCGTGCAGCCACATCTCGATCCCTGAGCAACAGATGGGGACGTTTGCAAGACAACAACCATCTGCACGAACAGTTCGACGACGTTTACAGCAGCATGAACTATCAGCTCGGAGACCATGGCTGTGGTTACCCTTGACGCTGCATCACAGACAGGAGCGCCTGCGATGGTGTACTCAACGACTAACCTGGGTGCACGAATGGCAAAACGTCCTTTTTTCGGATGAATCCAGGTTTTGTTTACAGCATCGTGATGGTCTCATCCGTGTTTGGCGACATTGTGTTGAACGCACATTGGAAGCGTGTATCGTTATTGCCATACTAGCGTACCACCCGGCGTGATGGTATGGGGTGCCATTGGCTACACGTCTCGGTCACCTCTTGTTTGCAATGACGGCACTTTGAACAGTGGAAGTTACATTTCAGATCTGTTACGACCCGTGGCTCTACCCTTCATTCGATCCCTGCGAAACCCTACATTTCAGCAGGATAATGCACGACTGCATGTTGCAGGTCCTATACGGGCCTGCTGCGCTACCCAGCAGATTCTCCAGATCTCTCACCAACTGAAAACGTCTGGTCAATGGTGGCCAAGCACAATACGCCAGTCACTATTCTTGATGAACTGTGGTATCGTGTTGAAGGTGCATGGGCAGCTGTACCTGTACACGCCGTCCAGGCTCTGTTTGACTCAATGCCCAGGTGCCTCAAGGCTGTTATTACGGCCAGAGGTGGCTGTTCTGGGAACTGATTTCTCAGGATATATGCACCCAAACTGCATGAAAATGTAATCAAATGTCAATTCTAGTATAACACCGGGTGATCAGAAAGTCAGTATAAATTTGAAAATTTAATAAACCACGGAATAACGTAGATAGAGAGGTAAAAATTGACACACATGCTTCGAATGACATGGGGTTTTATTTGAACAAAAAAAAAAAAAAATGTTGGTAGACGCGTGAAAGATCTCTTGCGCGCGTCGTTTGGTGATGATCGTGTACTCAGCCGCCACTTTCGTCATGCTTGGCCTCCCAGGTCCGCAGACCTCAGTCCGTTCGATTATTGGCTTTGGGGTTACCTGAAGTCACAAGTGTATCGTGATCGAAAGCCAACATACGACGCCAGTGCCTCACCATAACTCCAGACATGCTTTACAGTGCTGTTCACAACATTATTCCTCGACCACAGGTACTGTTGAGGAATGATGGAGGACATATTAAGCATTTCCTGTAAAAAAACATCATCTTTGCTGTGTCTTACTTTGTTATGCTAATTATTGCTATTCTGATCAGATGAAGCGCACATCTGTCGGACATTTTTTGAACTTTTGTATTTTTTTGGTTCTAATAAAACCCCATGTCATTCTACATCTACATACATACTCCGCAATCCACCATACGGTGCATGGCGGAGGGTACCTCGTACCACAACTAGCATCTTTTCTCCCTGTTCCACTCCCAAACAGAACGAGGGAAAAATGACTGCCTATATGCCTCTGTACGAGCCCTAATCTCTCTTATCTTATCTTTGTGGTCCTTCCGCGAAATGTAAGTTGGCGGCAGTGAAACTGTACCGCAGTCAGCCTCAAATGCTGGTTCTCTAGATTTCCTCAGTAGCGATTCACGAAAAGAACGCCTCCTTTCCTCTAGACACTCCAACCCGAGCTCCTGAAGCATTTCCGTAACACTCACGTGATGATCAAACCTACCAGTAACAAATCTAGCAGCCCGCCTCTGAATTGCTTCTATGCCCTCCCTCAATCGGACCTGATAGGGATCCCAAACGCTTGAGCAGTACTCAAGAATAGGTCATATTAGTGTTTTATACGCGGTCTCCTTTACAGATGAATCACATCTTCCCAGAATTCTACCAATGAACCGAAGACGACTATCCGCCTCAGTCCATTCATTTTAGTATTTATATCTGTGCCAAATCCCTTTATATTAGAATCTACTTAATCGATTTTAGAATAATCTTCCCCATTTTTTTTTTACACAATACTTTGTAATATTACTGTAATACTGTCTTTCTGCTCACAAGCCTCTGATACTGGTTCTCTTTTTATTTCGTTCACAAGAAATGGTGCAAATTTAACATCAGCTTCCACCGTATCTTATTCATTAATTGATCTATAATTAGTAGACACCGAATTTGGATAGCCACTATTGTTTGTTTGAGACACTTCAAAACTAAATTCATATCTTATATTATTATCTCCAAGTGCTGACTCACCCAGAATGTCCACCCCCTGTAGCTGAGTGGTCAGCATGACAGAATGTCCATCCTAAGGGCCAGAGTTTGATTTCCGGGTCGGTCGGAGATTTTCTGGGTGTTGTGTTGTCCTACTCATCATCATTTCATTCCCACCAATGCGCAAGTTGCCGAAATGGCGTCAAATCGAAAGACTTGCACCTGGCGAACGGTCTACCAGACGGAAGGCCCTAGTCACATGACATTACAGAATTATTATATTTCCTATTATTCACAATATTATTTCCGCACTCACACACCAATCAAATTAAAACACTACTAAGCATTTCCCCTTGTTGTCAACACAGTGAGAAGATGCTTCACATCCATCTGTCAAGCTCCACCATCTCTGGTATAAAAATTGGGTTCCTGTCCATGGCTATCAACTGCTCTTGTTCCCAGCACGGTACACATAACCGCTGTAAGCTGCTTCCGAAGCTCCTGTCATAGTTTGCTGTCTCTCAGCCAGCTGAATCTTGACACATCACAAATATTCTCCTCCATTTACTACATCTGCACCAAGCTTAAGTTTTTCTCCTACCATTGTCGTTTGAAAGTCTACCTGAATACATGTGGTTCTCTCTTTTTCAGGTTTTGACACTGATACTTTTAAAGTTAACACTCAGTTGAACTTTGTTTCCCAGCCAATGTACTAGATGATGCAGGGAGAGTTTATTCTTCATATCTCTAACAGTTCATTCCACCTACCTTGAAAGGCTTCTTGCTGCCTGTCCTCTTCACTCTGTGCTCATCGGTAGTGGTTCAGCCAACAAAAGCAGCATTGAAGAAAATCTGACTAAATATCTGACAACCAAAAGCCATGTAAATCAAGCTTGGAAGCAGTGCCTGTAAGTTCGTAAAAATTTTGGTTCTGTGGTGTGCTGGCATAAGGTGTTGCCAGCACACCAGGTGGCATAGAGGTTGTGAGAAGGTCGATGGTAGGCGCAAGCAACATGCCTATTAGGAAAGAGGCCAAATAGAGACTTATAAGAAACTTGCCGCCAACGCCCTCTCGCCCGCCAGTATTTAGATAGCCAGTGCAGACTGGAGGGCCCAGTCAGTTAGTCATCAAGTGAGTCAATGAGTGGAGTCATCAGTCGCAGCCCAGTCACTCGCAGTCGCAGACAGCCGCAATTGCAATCAGACTCTCAGTCTCAGGCAGCACATAGCGACCAGAATAGTGTATGTAGCGGACTTGTACTTCACCACTAGTGAGGCTAACATGGACTATTACGGAGAGCTTGTACCACAACACCTGGACTATCTTAATTTAAGTAGTTTCCTGTTTATGTTAATTAAGAACCCTGTTAATAGGTGCGTGTGGTTGTATTATAGAAAGAGGATACCGGCCACCAAACAAAATCCTCTCCTTGCTTCCCATGGTGCAATCCTACAGTGACAACGAGACGACACAATAACTGGCGACGAGTATAATTCAGTACCGATTTTGCTTGCTTCTCTTGTGTTCTAGCTTGCAGGGGTGCTCATGTCTCATCGCTAAATTTTTTGTTGTGTTCTTGCATGTATTCCTGGAGGGGAGCCACTAAACTAATCAAATTTCTTTCAGAGGCTTTGGTTGCTTTTTGCTGTAACATATTGGTATAAACCATGGCTACCCCGCACCCTCCACCCACTGCCCCCACGCCTCAGCCACAGACGGCCAATATTATGGATCTGACACAAGTTTTTTAGTTTCAGAACCAACAAACTGATGCCCTACTAATGACAGTACAAAAACTACTGGCTGCACAAACGGCGTCAACCGCACAACAGACAGACCTACTAGCCCAACAAGTGCCGCCGACCAACATACCAACGTTTAGGCAATTTAACAACACAGAAGAGGAAGTTCAGCATGTTGAAGGCAATGTAAAGCTACAATACTTTTTTTCGACTGCAGGGTCCCCAGTGTTCAGGTTAATACAAAAACTATTCCCAACTGCGTCTCCTGGCGAATTCAGTTACGACAAAGTACTTGCTGCATTAACCAAGTACTATGACCAGCAAGTCCAAGTAACAGCAGCCAGATATCAGTTTTTTTTGCTTGCAGAAAAAGCCAGATTGGACGTACCATCAGTGATACACATAACTAACAGGCATGACTAGAACGTGTAAATTTAAGTGCAGTTGTGGTGACTTTTACAGTGATTTACTTATTCGGGGTGAAGTAATTTTCAGTGTCTCCAATAGTAGAGTATGGGAACAGATCCTAAAGTACTCTGATCCATCACTTCCTCAAGTGTTGCGCGTCTTAGAGCAAGTCTTAGAACAATACGAATCAGGTGTCTTAGCAGTCGATATGTTTGACCAGGCCACGATTTGTCGGGTCCCATCGCAGGCACAAGTGAATACACAGCCATGCAGACTGCCACATAGACAGGTAAACAGAAATGTGAACTTAGTGAAGTCTTGCCCTAGATGTTTTGCTCGCCATAAAAGACAGAATTCTACATCACATAATGCAACGTGTTACACATGTGGAAGAAAGACCATGTCCAAGCAATTTGTTTGCAACAGCCCAAAAATGCCAATTTTGCCTGATCCCAGAATAAACAGGCTCGTGCACATGCAGTTAACATTCTCTTTTCCAAATCTACAACAGAGTCTCACAAAAGTACGATTAAGGTTGTGACTCATTCACGTCCCAGTGATGTGCAACAACGTTCTAACAAATTATTTGTCTGCTTACGAAATGCTTGCTGTTGTGTGAACTTTCAGTGAGACACAGATGCCACAGTAAATTTGGTAAATCATGCCATGTAAAAACAGTTAGGCTCACCACACTTTTGTATGTAAATCTAGCAGGCACCTCACTGCTTACAATGGGCAGGAAATTCTAGTGCTTGGACAGCATAGTTTGACTGCCACTTACAAATCTCACCCTAGGTCAGTGAATTTTACTGTGTTGAAATCCAGAGACAATGAGAACATTTTCCACAACACTGTACAGTCAGTCTTTCCATTTGCATCCCCCCCCCCTTTCCCAGGGACCCCACAGTTCTTTTGTGGGTACATGCATGGTGCACACGGGGCCCCAAGCTATTGCAGTCTCCTTTTATTTCCAGGCTGCAACATTACCATCCCTGTTCCTCTCCCTCCCTATCCTTACTCCTTGGTCCCTGCTCTCTCTTTTACCTCTTACTGGACTTCTTTATGTCGGCCTGGCTATCCTCCTGGCTTTGTCTTGGCCTGTGCTATTGTTTAGTTTGCTGTTTCCATTCCCTTTTCGGTGTTTTTGGTCTCCTTGGGGTTTGACCTCCATTCCCAAAATTTTCCGTTCAGTGTTAGCCATTTGTAGATGAACTCCCTACCTAGCTTCCAAGGTACACGTTCCTCTCCCCCTCCCCTCCCCTTTCCCTTTGTCTTTGCACCCTGGCCCCCCTCCAGCTAGGTCACCAGAATGGTAACCAGTCCGTGTGGGGGGGGGGGGGGGCTGTTAAGTACCCACTTGGCTGAGCCCCCTGAAATCACAGGGATCACACTGCTAGCACCTGAGCTGTTAACGCCTCGTGTATGCCCAGGAGTTGATGCTCATCACTTTGGAGCTCCAGAACTCCCAGCAATGGAGTGTCCATGGAGCGAGCCCCTGATTGGAGAGGGTGGTACTAGGGTGGACACCTTGCGCATGAAGCGACAAAAGCTTCACCATCCTCACCATTCTGTAGCTGTCTCTAAGAGTGGTAGCATTCGTGACACTCCTTCTTCTGATCTTTCAGCCTTCCCCTCCCTGGCCACCCCCTGGGAGGAGGGTCAATCTCTTCGGGCGCACCTTATTTCAATTGCTTTAAGAGACAAAGTAGCAAATGATTTGAAATAATTGCAAGATAATGGTGTAATTGCTCCCACTCAAGCTAGTCAATGGACAAGTCCTCTCATTTTGTTGCCTAAGCTTGCGGGTTGAATTCATATGTGTGTTGGCTTCAAGTCTACAGTGAACCCACAGACAGAAGTTGACACTTATCCATTACGTCGTGATGCCTACTTTGTTGTAAATACACATTTATGACTGCTCAGGTATTTGCGTTTGCAGTTCAGCAGTGCCTCTGCACGCACCATTTTTCAACATTACTTGGAACAGCTGACTGCAAAAGTACCATTATGTTCAAACTACCTTGTCGATATTGTTGTCTCAGGTCATACACCAGAGGATGCCTTTTTCGAGTTTTGTCAGATGCAGGACTCGAGTGTCATCTCGAAATCTAATGTTGTGCAGCCCTTCACTCCTCTTAGAAATTTCATTTCTGGTGCTTGAATTCTAATTACTTTGTTTTTAGTACTTGTCCAAGGTTCACTTCCAAATAGCAATGTGGAGGCAGCCACTTCCTTACAAAACTTGACATTGCATCTTCCCTAACTTTACTTCCCAATGTTCTGTTGACTGTTCTCCATAGCATTTGATATTTCTGAAGTCTGTTGTCAACGCTGAGTTCAATATATCCCAGGTAACTAAATGCACTGCATTAAAAGAAAGGTCACGTGATAATCTCAAACTGGATCAATTTGTTGTTTCCATGTCTCAATCATATCGTCAATGTTTATGTTAAAAAGTGTGGGTGATAAGCTACACCCTTGTTGGACCCCTTGGTTTGTAGGTATGTCTTCTGATATACCGCAATTAGTATTTATTCTTATTTTAGTACCTCTGTTTAGGTTTTCTGTCACCGTACAGGCTCTTGCTATTCTGAAACCATTTTATTTTTCAGATAACAGATTTTCAGCAAACTGCAGAGGTTGATTTGTTATTTGGTCTAAATCTTGTATGCTGTGTCTGCTAATGCTATACCATAATAATTATTGTGTTCATTCCATTTACCTTTTTTAAAGATTGATATGATGTCTTCAACTTTCTGTGGTTCTGGGATTTGGCATCTTTTCCAATATACATTGAATAAATGAAGAAATCTAAGCTTTAAAAATAATCCCCTATATTTAAGTAACACTGTGTTTATGCAGATAGGTCCTGTTGCTTTTTTTTTTCAGGGTCCCATTTAGTTCTTGGAATATTATAAGAGAACTAGCATATTATTAATCCATTTCAGGGCATCCTCCTCTAATGCTTGGTTTCCATTGCACCACAGATGTGTGTGATTTGCTATCCATTTATCTTCTGGTATTATATTTAGGTTTAATGTCTTTTTATCAGTTTTATTTAAATACTTTATCAACTTTTAAGCTATGGACAGTCTTCTAGGAGTATTGAGTACAATTCTGCTCAAAAAAGTATTACACAGTCAATTTGTTTGCCTTACAATAGTTCTTACTTTATTTCTTTTCTCTTTATATTCTTGTTTCACCTATTCTGTTTTCACCTGCAAATACATCTTGTATGCTCATTTATTTTACTTGACTGCTTTAGTTCTATCTTTATTCCATATTAATAGTTCATTCTTATTTCTTCTATTATTAATTTTTCCAAGTGACTCATTTCCAGTATGTTCAATACATAGCTTTATATTTTGCCATTCAGTTTCTAAACTACCATTTGTATCTTTCTGGCTTATGCAAAGATTCAGTCTATTTTGGTACAGATGTTTTATGCACTCATACTGTAATAGGTAGACCTAGAAACCTTCTTTCCTTCTTGTCTCAACACTTTTTGTTTTCTTCCATCTCTTATTTTTAGTCCATTACAGTACCTGAGGCAAAATGTATAAGACTAAAGGAAAATATCAGAGTCCGCACTCCAGTTGTTCCAGCAAAAGTTGAAAGCTTTTGTTTAACTATGAACATGTGTTGTCTGACAACAGACTCACTTTTAGAAAACTCTGCATGCTGATTGTCATACACTGTAATAGGTCTATAAGATGGTTGCACAACAATTTTGGCAAGTCTTCCAAGAATGAGATTTCTTAAAGAAAAACATAGTAATTTTAATTAAGTATCCTTTTTAATTTCAGTTTGAACATCCTAGAAAGTTTTGCATTATTCTAGTTCATTAAATAACTCACTTCTTTATGATGTTTTATATCATTTTATCCCTATTTTCAGGCAATTTTAGTGATAATTTCTCAGGTATTTTAGATAATAAAAATCAGGGCCCTGTGGTTCCAGGTCCAAATGCACCCACTGCTCCCATCCCCCCCCCCCCACCCCCACCCCCACCCCTCGCCACCACCTCTGGAACACACAGAGACTGAAGGTGGCTCTAAATACCCTCCAACTACCCATCACAGTACCAACATTGAGGTCTAAGAAATAGAAAACCTCTGAAGATGTTATCAAAAAGAACATAATTTGCTCATACAAGGGAGGAAATGTTGGAGCTAATGGGTTATTTTGTACATCAAACAGCAGCTATAACTTCAAATGATGTAAAAAATGTTGATTGAATACACTCTTCAGAGTTCTGAAGACATCAAGGGTATTATACAGGGAGTAAAAGATAAGCTACAACTTGTGCAGGAACCAGACTGCAGTTATCAGAGCCAAAGGACATGAATGGAAAGCAGTATTTGAGACAGGGTTTCATATGTGCAAAAGAGCAGTAAACAAAACCAAGGAGAAATTTGTAAAAAGTCAGAAGTTCAGCAAGAATAAATAAAAAAAATTAAAGGTTTGCCAGTGAAATTCTAATTCTTTCAGAGATTGCAAAGTACTTAGAAGATCTGTTGAACGGAATGGATAGCGCCTTGAAAGGAAAGTCTAAGATGAACATCAATGAAAGTGTAATGGAGTTTAGTCAAATTAAATCAGGAGTTCCTGAGGAAATGAGATTAGGAAAGTATTTTCTGAATGTAATTGTTCGATGCATTGGAGAGACATGAAATGTGGATGATAAACAGGACAGGCAAGAGATTTGAAGCTTTTGTAATATGGTGCTACAGGAGAGTAGTGAAGATTACTAAAGATGCACTGCATCGTTTAGGGAGAAAAGAGATGTGTGGCACAACTTGACTAAAAGAGGTATTACAGGGAACGCACAAGAAGTTATTGATAGTTGTGTCGCAGATGTTATTGTAGAAATGATACAGGGACGGGGAGACAGAGACACACAGAGAGCTGCCAGTTGTCGAGCACACTGCTCACAAGTCGCAACGAAATGGAAAATTTTGTCATCAGTCCCTGGCCAAAAAGCAAGTCTTCTCGCTAACAGTTTAGTGTGAAAACTTCCGTTCTTCAGAGTGGCATCAATTTCTTGGATTCTTATTTTGGATTTTTGTTTTTATTTTCTTGTATTGAGCATAATTACAATAGTACCATAAAGACACTCAAATGTACTTTTCTGAAAGATAATACATGAGTTTATCCAATCTTGCTGTTATTACAATATATTTTGCAGAAAAGAATACATTGGCATTACAACATTCAAACATTACATCATTTTTCTAAAAACAATACATTGCTGTACTTTATTCGCACATGCCATTATTTTCTGAAAAAGAACACATTGGCATCACAGAATTTATAGATCACAATACATTTTCCTTTAAATTTAATGTATATTTCTGAAAGTTACTGTCACATCATGGTCTTTAGGATTTCTCTCATAGTTTACTATCTCTTTTGTGCCTCTATTTAGTGAATGATGAGATACTACATTTTTTGTGCCTTGGTTTACTATAGTACTTCTAACAACAAAATTCTCACAACAATTGTTATTATCAAAATAATTGTATATAATTCTAAAACTGTCCCTGCAGTGTTTACATTGTCTGCATCAAAATGTTAATATAACCAATATAATAAGAGTCATACACCATGACAGAAAAATGTGTTAAGTGTCTGTAGAGTCATCTCCACCTGCTGTTCATAGACAATTGTTTCCAGGTCATCTAACCTTTTGCTCACAACTTTCAAATCATCAAGCTGGATAACATCATCATCTAAAGGTAATTCTATATTTAACAAGGATATATTTGTCTTTTCATTATTTATTACAAAATAGTCAAATCCCAAATTTGATTGCAGTATCATATCTTTCTTAGTCATATTGATATTCAGGGTGGTCCATCTGAAGTTTCAGATGAGATTATCTCAAAAACTATACATCGGGTGAAAATAGTGGGTAAGACAAGTTCGTAAGCTCAAAGGGGGACATCAAATGATACTACACGTGACCCCCGGTGCCCGCCTCCTTGGGTGGGGTGGGGGCCAACTTTTAAATCTTAAATGGAAACATCCATTTTTATTGCAGATTCGGATTCTCCATGAAAAAGTAATCAAGTTTTGTCTGAAACTATTTTTCAACCATTGACAGATGGCACTGAAATCGAGAAAAATTAAAATTGGCGAAGAACTCAGATTTATTTCAAATGATCCACGAAGGACACATCAAATTGATACAAAATGTGCACCAATTCTTTCAATACGCCAAATTAAACAATTTTTTTTTTTACAAAGAGTATCCTACCCATCAGAGTTTTTGATGGAAGGAGGCGGAATGGTATTAAAATCTCGTAAGGGAACTCTTCACAATTGCATTACTCACCCGAGTGTGGTGCTACCGTGGCCGAACTGCGAACTATGGCTCAGTATAAAGGTCAGTGAAATGCGATCAGATGTCACTTCACTTTCAGATTGTGAACTCTAAACATCAACTGACAAAAGTAAATTATTTTTTAGCAAAACATGGCTCACTATCCTCCCACAGAGATTGTTGATATGATGTTAATTTTAGGTGAATGCCATAACAATTATGCTGCAGCTGCGCAATTGTATGATGATCGTTTTCCAAACAGACAACAGCCAAACGAAAACATTATTCAAAATTGTACTCAACGAGCTTGAAATGGATACATGCACCGTCCACCTCATCATCGCGAATACAATGCAAATGACGCTCATACTCTTACAGAATTGGTTGTAGTGTAATTCAGAGACAAACTGGAATACCGAAATCACTTATTTTGAGGATTTTGAAGGCACATAATAATTATGCATATCATATCACACTGCAACAGGCATTAATGCCGAAATATATGAAAATACACGTGCATTTCTGCCAATGGGCCTTGGAAATTATAAGAAGAGACTATGATTTTTTTTAGATACATTATATTCCCTGATGAAACCACATTCAAAGGCGAATTAAATCATCATGATTGTCATTATTGGTCCCCTGTCAATCCACACTGTCACAGACCTGTTGACAATCAACACAAATGGTCGTTAATGGTCTGGTGTGGAATTTAAGGAACATAATTTTTTGACTGAAATGTTACTGGGGAATCTTATTTACAACTTATTCGCGGTGATTTCTTGGAGCTAATGAAAGATGTTGATTTAGAAACTAGGCAACAAATGTGATTCTAACAGGACGAAGCAGCTCCCCATTATGCTAAAAAGTGCCCAGAACGTCAATGGATAGGATGTGGCAGACCAATTCAGTGGTCTCCAGGTTCACCAGACCTAAGATCTCCTAATTTTTTCTTGTGGGGTTATTTAAAAAATATTGTTTATGAAAGACAGCCCAAAACCCGAAACGATATGGAGCAATGCATTCAAAGAGGGTGTGTAGCCATACCCCGGGATGCGCTGCTCAAAACTGAGGACAACTTTCGCAGACAATTGACTTTATGCATTGAAGCAAATGGGGATAATTTTGAACAATTTCTTTGTGGCTAATTTCATTAATTAAGCACCCCAAATTGTGAGAGGCAAGGGGACTCACACTAATGAAGCACCCCAACATGTGAGGGGCAAGGGGACTCTCACCAATGAAGCATCCCATGGGAACATCATTCTACTATGTCCATGTTGTTGTTCCTGGGTAATGCTAAAAGCAGGATACAGCACATTTTGTACAAAAATAGCTTGATATGGCATAACAAAAGAATTGGTGCACATTTTTATTGATTTGATGCATCTTTCTTTGATAATTCTGAATAAATCAGCGTTCTTCCCCAATTTTAATTTTTCTCGATTTCAGCGACATCCCCTGTCAATGGTGAGAAAAAATGTTTCAGACAAAACTTGATTACTTTTTTATGGAGAATCTGAATCTGCAATAAAAATGGGTGTTTCCATTTAAGATTTAAAAGTTGCCCCCCAGCCCACCCAAGGGGGCAGAGGCTGGAGGTCACGTGTAGTATTATTTGATGTCCCCCTTTGAGCTAACAAACTTGTCTTACCCACTATTTTTACCCGATGTATAGTTTTCAAGATAATCTGATCCAAAACTTCAGCTGGACCACCCTGTATATAATTCAATTTGTCTGTATGAACACACTTGTACCATGCCAGTTACATTTACTGTGAAAACTTACCTTTAACTCCTTTCA
Source organism: Schistocerca gregaria (assembly GCF_023897955.1). Lineage (NCBI taxonomy): Eukaryota > Metazoa > Arthropoda > Insecta > Orthoptera > Acrididae > Schistocerca > Schistocerca gregaria. Next base: position 116,520,773 of record NC_064931.1, on the reverse strand, counting down.
ATGATAGATTCTTTGGATCTTGCTTTCCACTGTGCCCAAATACTATGATTTAAAGATACTCTTCTTTTTACACAGTCATTTGGAATTTCATGTACTGGCTGAAGTAGTTTTGCTTCACACTCTTCCTGATCAAAAGATGAGAGCAAGGCAAAGATTTGTCTGTACAGCAATCTGTTCTCATTTAATTCCCAATAATTTAGTCGTTCAGCTGATAGCTTTGCATACTATCTCTTTGCTTCATCAATTAGCAAAAACTCTTTCTAAGGCTGAATAAACATATGCCTTTCATCTGTCTGAGCAATCTCTTTTGGTAATGGAAACATTTTATACAAATCAAACACATTATTATCAACTAAGTGAACAGTTATTACATAAGCTAATGTGTTTCCAGCTATGAATATAGTTGTATTAGTTAAAATTTTCAAGAGGTATCCTGATGATTCAGCTAGAGCAACAGGAAAGTTCTTATCTTTTCCATTTGAAAGGTATTTATTATGTGATCCTGCAATACACCCTTTTGTGTATTATCAAATGTTCATATCCTGCTTCTATTGCCCCAAGTACATCTGACAGTTGCAATTTCTGTTCACATATTGTTACTACCCTTTTAAATGCGCATCTGTATCCATAACATATGACTTCATGAATCTTTCCAGTCTTTCCATTCCTGATTTGAAGGTGTTTTCATTTTCCTTTATTTCACTTACTGTTCTGTTCTTAAGAGCCCTTCCGAGTTCCTTTTCATAGCCTCTACATGTTCCTTATAATACATAGCAACAGCTTCACTGAAGTATGTAAGTGTCGACAAGTGCGAAGCAGTTCTATTCACATGCAGACTGAAACTACTGCGCAAACATCAACACTGTAGACAGATAACACTACATACACGCCCAATATGTTTCCAAGAGAAAGTCAGATATCTCAGTATCTGGCTGGACTGGAAACTTAACATGGGGGGACCACATCGAATACGTTGTCAACAGAGTGCAGTTGAGGCTCAAACAACTCTACCCAATGCTCAACAGGGAAAGTATATTGAATAGGAGGGTGTCAAGGTCCATATACGTGACACTGAATAGACCTCTGATGATGTACACAGCTCCCATATGGGGATATGCAGCTCCTACATGCCTGTGCCGCCTGCAAATCATACAGAACAAAGTGCTATGCATCATTAGCAACACTCCACACTACACACGCACCGTGAATCTTCACTATGAATACCGCCTTGAATCCCTCAATGAAGTATTCAAAAAATACACCACACGACTATACAGGAACTCAAGACACTCGAACAATCCTTGCATCCTTACTCTGGGAAACTGTGAGCACAACCATAGATGGAAGCATAAGTGGCCAAAGGCACTACTGGCTAGGGTATAACCACCTATGGCAAGCTAACATACACCAACAAGCAACAAACATTGGCAAGCCCCTGCATATCAGCAACATTGACTGAGTATGCCAGCTGCTATTAAGGCCAACCAACAGGCTACAGCAGGGAAACCAATGAGCTCACCCACTAATGCACAAAAAAATTGCCAACATCACCCTACACTGTGCATCTGATATATGACCTATCGGACACAAAATGATGATGAACCCAACTGCTACAGATATGCTGACGCTGACTGAGAGATCAACACCGGCACCCAGCAGCAGCTGCTGAGTCACAGCACTGCAAAATGTCAAAGGTACTGACATGCATGATACCCACTACTAACAAAGCCTACCCTTGCATAACCTGTCCCAGGCAGCAAGACATCTGCTAATGCTCTTACTACCCGACCTAACTATCGCAGAGGTTTTTTTCCCTTGGCTCTTGCCTTGGCACTTTTTTTCCCTCTGCCTTTCAAACCGCTACCCTTCATTCGACTTACAACCCAATCTATCTTGAGATGAGCGCGCATTAATGGTTAACCTTAGCCAGGTATATGCAAACATCACAGTACCCACATCCCGTGACACATCAAATTAGTGAAAACTAACCCTTATGCAGAGATGGCAGTAGACCTTTTGAGTTGGCCATCATAATGGTGTGGATGTGGAGGGGCTCCACCTCTTTTCTTTTTTTTTTTTTTTTTTTTTCGTGGCCCTCACCCCTGTGAATCTAGCTTTCTAGATCTGCCACATCTTACTGACTCATTGAATAGCAGTATCTTTTCACGTATTTCCAGTCCCATCAGGCTCTGTTTCTTATCATATTGTTGCCTACAAGTTTTCTTATGCTTTACTAATAAATTTCTTGCCATTCTGTGTGCTTCTTACATTCTTGTATTTAATCTATTCACATTTGAATCATAATTGTAACTTACATGAATTGACTCTTATTGCAGCGTTCCTGATATATTTTCTTTCCTTACATACAGTAGTTCGAACAGTGTGTACTCTGTACTGTTGTGTGGTGTAGAATTAAACACAAAAATTGTGTATGGTGCATACTTGTCCCAACAACTTTGATCTCCTGCTACAAAATGTCTTAGACATTCAACCAGAGTAAAATGACTTCTCTCCAGCAAGCCATTAGATTCTGGATGGTAAACTGTAGTCTGCATTTGCTTAAACATTAACAATTTACACTCTCTTCTGAAAACTTCACTTATGAAATTCGGACTTTGGTCCATTAAAAGAACTGACAGAATCTGATACATTAGTACTATATGTTAGACAAATGCTTCAGCTACTTTGTTTGTATCTTGCCTTTCTATTGACATTAATCAAGTAAATTTACTAAATTCATCCTGAAATGGTAACATGAATTTCTAAACACATTCATGTTTTCACCTTTACAGAACAGATACTATCGTACATAGTCCACAATAGCTCACTTCTTTCTGCACCACTGCTTATACAATTTTATTCTCATCTTCACTATCTGTTTCCATTTCCACTTCTGGGGCTAGATGCACTTCTCACATGCTCATGGGATTACTTTTCCCACTTGCTTCCAGCACAGAGCTGTCCTCTGTCTCTAGATAAATATTTTCATAAACCAAGTGTTTCTCATCTATTTGTCCATGTACTCTGGGCCCTATTCTGATCAGAGAACCCACATTACTGTTTAGCCTGCCTGGTTTATGGATTACCTCATAGCCATACTCTTCAAACTTCAGCAAGCTCCAGAACCCACTTCAGGGATTTTGAACTCAGATCCTGCTATGTTCAGCGACCAAGATGCAAAGTCAGCCTTCAGCAGCTTTCTTGCCTTGCGAAAAACTGCGCCCAATGCTACATTACTTGTATCTGTCATCAATACAAATGTCTTCTCAAAGTATGGATGCTGAAGTAGTGGTGGATTAAGCAGTTTCTCCTTCAGCTCTCCAAAAGCATTATTTTGTCTTTTGCTCCATTTCTATTTCACTCCTTTCTTTAGCAGTTTATGTAGTGGTTGTGTGATTTTGCTAAATGTTGCAATAAATTGTCTATAGTACCTGACTAAGCCTACAAACAAACCCTTCTAGTTATTTTGTGGTTCTTGGCTGATGGGATAATTTTGCACCTTCACCATGTCCAGTGAGACTCTCTCATCTGTAATACAAACGTTCAAGATCACTTATTTTGTTAGGAACTCACAGTTATCCAGTTGCAGCTTTAAATTATGTTCTTGCAGATTTAATGGAATTTCTCATTATGCTATGGTAGGTTTCTTCCATAGCATACTATGTTGTCTAGATAAACAAAACATTTTACCACCTGCAGATCTGCCAATATTGTGTTCATCAGCCATTGAAAGCCCCCTGGGGCTCCTTTCAGTCCCATTGGCATTCTCTTCTACTCATAATGCTGATAAATCAAACTGAAGACAGTTTTTTCTCTATCCTTCTTGTCCATCAATATTTGATGGTATCTGACTTTTTTGACTATTATATAATCTTTCTGCATTTGCTCAATCTGCTCTTTTAAGACTTATTTTTGCACTCCTGGAACCTGGTACAGTCTAACATTCACCACCTTGTGAGAATGCAGAGTCTCACAGCAATAACAATCAATAAAAAGTTCTCAGGTTTTCATCCACTTTAAATGATTCAAATTACATGAGTTTTCGGCTAAGAATGCCTTGGCCATTGTCAAGTGGTATGACTGCCAGCTGGCTGCAGGTATGCCCTTTACATACACTAGCTGCCATCTGCGACATCACTGGTGCCTAAGGCATCACCATATATGGGCATATGTTGACTAAGTGTTTGATGTACCTACGTCAACCATGCAATTGCTGGGTACTGCATACTGTTTGTCCGACAAGACTGGTCACACTCGCAAGGTATCCTGTAGACCCCAGATGTTCTGAGACCTGCTCCACCCTTAACTAGTCACAGGCATTGATAGATTGTGGTTGGAGGCCTGAACATTGATTTGATCTTGTGTATTTTCAGCACATAGCTTATGTTGCCCAACATGGAGCCATAGAGTGGCAAGAGAGCAAGTTTCTTTTTCTGGTCCTCGTCAGTTGTGTTACTGTGGTTGTGGGTGGAAATCCCTTCATTTACTTGATGAATGTTACAGAAGTTGTTCCTGAAGACCTTGCATAGGAGGCACAGCTCATGCGGCATGTATCAGCATCCAATATCATTCTTGCATGATGCAACAAAATTTGTAAAACAGTGTGCTTCTGTGCTGGGTGACAATGGCTGATGGTGCTGAAGTACAGATTGGTGTTGGTGGGTTTTCTGTAGATGCTGTGAGCAAGGCATCCATTTTGTTTGTGGCAGATGAGGGCACTGAGGAAGGGCACTGCATTGCCTTTTTCTGCTTTCATGGTGAGCTGGATTTAATGTTAATGCTATTGAGATGTTCCAAGAACTTGTCAAGTTTCTCACATCCATGGGGTCAAATGACTAACATGTTGTCAACATTTGAAAGAAACAACTAGGCTTCCATGGCACCATATCTAAGGCAATATCCTCAGAACTCTCCATGGAGAGGTTTACAACAGCTGGAGCAATGCTGTCTGTCTGAACATAATATAAATAGCTCGACCACATCAGTTACAAAGAACTGGGATATTCAGTCCAATGAGTCTTTGATAGGCACATTCATACACAGTGCTAACACATAAGAACTGACAATAATTTCACTCTCATTCAGCCAAAGACAGTTAATTCGGCTGATAAAATATGCTGAATTTTTAATATGATGTTCGCAGCATCCCACATGTTGAGCGAGGAGATTGACCAAGTACTTTAAAGCATAAGCAGGTACCTGTGGGCGAAGATTCTTGACCACACTGTCTTCCACCCAAGAGTGGTTGAGAGAGTTCATACGTCTTCCTTATTTTTCTTGATACTGGACCACATGGGAGTTTCCGGTAACTATCTTCATCCAGTAGCTCACAGATCTTCGTATCATAGTCCATGTATTCCACAATTATGGCTGCATAGCTCCCACATATTATTTCACAGACAGCAACGTCCTTTGGCGAGGGTGCAAAATTAAACCCTTTCTTAAGTGCTGACATTGCACTGCACACCTACACCACCTACACCTCTCATCATCAAGTTGGTGTGTGTGTGTGTGTGTGTGTGTGTGTGTGTGTGTGTGTGTGTGTGTGTGTGTGTGTGTGTGTGGGGAGGGGGGGCTACTACTTGCCCCTCCTTTTGCCAAGGCTCTTAAAGATACATTACATCCACACCAACTTCTTCTGAACACTGCCAAGTTCAGTGCTTGTTAAGATGCCCCTTATTGCACCCAGCTGCAAAAGGTTAATTATGGACATTGTGAATACATAACACTGTGATGCTGATTTGGTACGACTGAAGTGTCCTGCCATGTGCTCTTACCAAATCCTTACATATTTGGCCAAAGTTTGGCTTTACCAACCTCCTTGTGTACACTGTGCCTAAAATGTCACAATGATCATAGATCAGTTAGTAAGTTCTTCAACCTAAGCAATATATGATACATCTGTAGTGTTATCGAACGACAGATGTTTCCCAGTGAGTGGACTAATCATGATACCAGGCTTTGTGCAGTTTGGAATATGCCTCTATTTTTCAATCTGTTTAGTCTAGCATCGTTTTGGAGTGCGTCATAGTTTAGGTGGTCCCAGTTAGTTGATGTTGTCTATGTCACCTGGTTGCCATGCCTTCAAATGAGGCAATTAATATGCTATGGTCTGCTGGCAGGAATGGCTTCCTCTTTCAATTTGATGGTAACAGTAATAGTGGGGAGCTTGTTGTCAGAGTCTGATGGCCAAGTGTCCTTTCTTTTGCTGTATAGATGTTTTGGATTTTGTGGTGTGGATGATGGGTTCAACACTTAAAGTTGCAATTAATCACTAATATTGTTCTCCTGGCACACTCTGATGTGGTTATTGGCTAATTGCTTGTATCTCAGTGCTCACTCGCTACTCTAAAACATAGTTATCAGAAAGCCCTGCATAAAGAAAAGTCACACACAGCATTTATAAGACAAACTGTATAATATGAATCTTATCATGTGGCTGCTTCGTATGCACCAATAGCATACAGGATTACATGGAGATCATAAATGTGATTCATTCGTCCTCTTATACATTCAAGTAATTATATTACACATTGTTTGGGTGTTGATATGCAGTCCAGTACAATTGTAACTACATGAAACATTGCAAGGTGACTTTGCCATTGCTCAAAAAGCATCTTTAGAAACATAAATTAACTGTAGTTGTACTGTCTTAATACCACAAATTCTGTTACATTACTGTGGTTGTGTTATGGTACTTCACTATTTGTACTCTTTACATATTACTCTCATGCAAGTACGCAGTCAGTTTATTTCTGGCATGTAGTACCAGGCCTTCACCTGTCGTACTCTAATGCTTATTGTTCTTTGGTACTAATATTTACTTAACATCCTGGTCTACATCATTTTTTTTAAAAAAAAAGTGGATGTTGAAACTATTTGTAACAATAAGTATGCTATTTGCCCATTATAACTTGACTCCCAATCCTTGCAGTTATTTAAGTCTTCTCAACTTCTGAAAAGACTGAAAACTGACTCCTTGTTCTTCTGGAGACTCCATTTCCTACCATGCAGCATCACTGGTGAAAACAAAGTATCTCAACTGAGTATGCTGTGTACACTTAAATGCATAAAACAATTTTTCAACTGTTGTTCTGATATGGAATTGTATGAATATACACACCAAATTTATACAGAAAGAGGGATGGAGGATTTCAAAAGAAATAAATGCATCACAATGATAGAATGGTGAGAAGACTGTTATAACTGCAGTACATTAAAGTTGTGTGCATTAATAGTTTATAAGATGTGGGAAGGGTTTCTACAGGTCTTACACACTCAGGTGACAAAGTCATGCGATAACAATGGGCCAAATACAAATTGTATAAATGGGTAGCACAATTGTGAAGCTATGATTTGTACTCACATGAGTTATGTGAAAAGGTTTCCGACATGATTGTCGCTGCACAACGAGAATTGACAAACTTTGAATGCAGAAAGGTAGTTGCACTACATGCATGGGATATTCCATTTCAAAAATCATTATGGGATACAATATTCTGAGATCCACAGTGTCAAGAGTGGAGATCCACAGTGTCAAGAGTGCGCTGAGAATACCAAATTTCAAGCATTACCTCTCACCATGGACAACACAGTGGCCAACGGCCTTTGTTTAGTGACCAGGTGCAGTGGCATTTCCGTAGAGTTTTCTGTGCAAATAGAAAGCAACACTGCATGAAATAATCACAGAAATCAATGTGGATTGTATGAGAAATATATCCGTGAGGACAGAGTGGCGAAACTTTGTGTTAATGGGCTGTGGCAGTAAATGACGAATGTGAGGGCCTTTGGTACCAGCACAACATTGCTTGCAGCCCCTCTCCTAGATTTGTTCAAATGGTTCTGAGCACTATGGGACTTAAATTCTAAGATCATCAGTCCCCTAGAACTTAGAACTACTTAAACCTAACCTAACGACATCACACACATCCATGCCCGAGGCAGGATTCGAACCTCTGACCGCAGCGGTCACGCGGTTCCAGACTGTAGCACCTAGAACTGCATGGCCACCCCGGCCGGCCCTCTGCTAGGTTTTTGACCATATCTGTTGGACCCTAGATGACTGGAAAACTGTGAACTGGTCAGATGAGTCACAATTTCAGTTGGTACGAGCTGATGGTAGGATTTTAGTGTGGCGGATACCCCATGATGCTGTAGACCCAAGCTGTCAACAAGGCACTGTTCAAACTGATGGTGGCTCCATAATGGTGTGGGATGTGTTTACATGGAATGGACTGGGTTCTCTAGTCCAAATGAACTGATCATTGATTGGAAATGGTTACGTTCGAATGCTTGGAGACCATCTGCAGCCATTCATGGACTTTATGTTCCCAAACAATGATGGAATTTTTATGGATGACAATGCCCCATGTTACCAGTTTGAGGAACATACTGGACAATTCGAGCAAATGATTTGGCCACCCAGATCACCTAACATGAATCCTATCAGACATTTATGGGGACATAATTGAGAGGTCAGTTCGTGCACAAAAACCTGCACCGGCAACACTTTTGCAATTATGGGCAGCTGTAGGGACAGCATGGCTCAGTATCTTTGCAGGGGATTTCCACCGACTTGTCGAGTCCATGCCACATCGAGTTGCTGCACTATGCTGGGCAAAAAGAGGTCCAACATGATTACAGAAGGTATCCCAAAACTTTTGTCACCTCAGTGTATTATTGGCCCTTATCACTGTATTTGATATTGAGTTCTGTGCAGTTCAAAACTCACTAAAGCAAATGAGATGTGATATTTAGATTATAATTCTAAACAAACGAAATTTTGAACAAAATTTGACTTATCCTCATTCCCTACTGCCTTTAACACAAAATGCAAGTGAGGTGCCATCTGCATGAACTACAGCATTGAGATTGGTTGCTTCTGAATGTTTGATATCAACACTCATAGAGATGAGACAGTCAGGTCACAAGAGGTTTTCAGTCATACATAGGAAACTCCATTAATTCTCTTACTACTGTGGGGGAGACATGGCAACCATGTCTTGAGCACTGCATTGTCATTCTCATTACCATGTAGTGAATATTACCATAGCATTTGGTGTTCTTGTTTTCCTTTTTTAATTATCATGGAAGAATAATGAGTATCTGTTTGCATTCATGAGTCATGTAACATACACGAATACACTCTTTATGAGGAAAAAAGCAACACACTATGAAGGATCTATTTGAATTGGACAGAAATCGGTAGGTGTGATGTACATGTACAGAAAAACAGCTGATCACAATTTCAGAAAAATTGGATTATTTATTCAAGAGAAAGAACTTCCCAAATTGAGCAAGTCATTAACATGTTGGTTCACCTCTGGCCTTTATACAAGCAGTTATTTCACTCAGCACTGGTTGGTAGAGTTCTTGGACGTTGTCCTGAGGGATACCATGCCAAATTCTGTCCACTTGGTACATTACATTGTCAGAATCCTGAGATGGTTGGAGGGTCCTTCCCATAATGCTCCAAACATTCTCAATTAAGGAGAGATGTAGTGAACTTGTTGGCCAAGGTAGGTTTGGGAAGCACAGACAAGCAGTAGAAATTCTCGCCATGTGCAGGTGGGCATTATCTTGCTGAAATGTATACCCACTATGTCTTGCCTTGAAGGACAACAAAATGGGACATAGGATATTGTCAACATACCACTGTGCTGTATGGGTACTGTGGATGACAACCAAGGGGGTCCTGCTATGAAATGAAATGGCACCCCCGACAATCATTCCTGGTTGTTGGGCCATATGGTGGGCTACAGTCAGGTTCGTATCTCACCACCATATGGGGCATCTCCAGAGATTTATTCAGCATGGAATCTGATTGACTGTCTTCAGTGATGAACCCTGAAGACATGACTGGAGAAACCCCGAGCAATGGTACAATACCAACCAGACTGTTGCCTACCATTGGATCCGACAACCATAAGTGATGGTATGGGGTGCCATATTATTTTGTAGCAGGACCCCTTTGGTTATTGTCTGCAGCACCCTTGCAGCACTGTGGTATGTTGACAATATTCTATGTCCCATTTTGTTGCCATTCATGACAAGCCATCCTGGGCTTACATTTCAACAAGATAAAGTTCAACCACATATGGCAAGAGTTTCTATTGCTTACATTTGTGCTTCCCAAGCCCTACCTTGGCCAGCAAGGTAGCTGGATCTCCGCCCCATTTGAGAATGTTTGGAGCATTATGGGCACAGCCCTCTAATCAGCTGGAAATTTTGACGATATAATGCACCAACTGAACAGAATTTGGCATGACAACCCTTAGGTGTACATTCAGCATCAATCAATCAACGCCAAGCCAAATAACTGCTTGCATAAGGGCCAGATGTGAACCACCACATTATTGACTTTCTCAGTATCTTCTCTTGAATATCAGGTGCAATTTTTCTGAAATTGAAATCATATAATTGTCTGTATATGTACATCACATCTACCGTTTTCTGTTCCATTTGGGTAATTCCTTCATGGTGCATTGCTTTGTTTTCATCTTAGAGTTTATTTTTCTGATAAAACAAACCCAAAATTATTTATTGACGATTCATTTTTAGTAGACTTTGCAGCACAGAAAAGTAAAGAAAGTTTCATTTTATTCTTTACAACATAACTTTTGCATGTTTAGTCTGCCACAAAACATTAAATGTGGTGAGAGTCTGCTGACAGTACTGACAGCAATGTGATGAAAAGTTATGTACAGTATGTGTTTAAAATGCCATCTCTTGGGTTTAAAGCCGATGACTTGATATAAAATCTACCATTAGCATTTCAGTTGAATTAGCACAGAAGTGCACCACGGCTAAATGATAAACAAGTATACATTTGAAAACTGCTACAGCAGCTGAGCCCATACAAGAGTGTACAGGGTGTTCAGAAATTCTCATTACCAACTTCTAGGACTTGTTGAAAAGAGTGAGTACATAATATTTTGAACAGGAACCCATTTCCAGAAACATACTGTTTCTGTTCTATGACAATTTTGATTCAGATGTGTCCATGTCTGCTGAGAGAAAGAGATATGTCTCAGAGTTGTTTGTCCTGGTATGCAATTGGGTAGACAGGATGACATGTACTGTCAGACAGTCACCTGATGTCACTTAAAATCTGCCTTGCTGCGAGACCGACGCCATGCCTGTGCGTATCCGATACAGAAAACATGGTTTAGTACTCTTTTTTTGGAACACACAAATGTGCTCCATGTGTATGGCGAAGCTCAACATAATGGAAGAGCTGATAATCGGCTGGCTCAATGTTTTCCACAACGTAGCATGCCACTGCACAAACTTTTTGTCCAATTTACACAGCAGCTCCAGGAGACAAGTATCTTCAATCTTTCAGAGGCAGGAAGAGAACCCATCAAATAGTATTGTAACAACTGCATGTGCAATGGGTGTTAGTCACAGTATTGTCCAGGATGCTACATGTGAGCAACAATTACATCCATACTACTTACAAAGGGTACACGCTACAGGTCTATCCAAGTTCCACAACACATGGCCTACTGCATGTGGTTCCTGCACCATTACATCGAGACACCCCCATTTCCATGCCAACTTCTGTTCACAGATGTTCACTAGGGACTGTGTTCCAAATTTGCAAAACAGCTGTATCTGGGCAAAAACATTCGTACCATGCACATTCAGGGCTTTTAGCACTGGTTTTGTATTAATGTGTGGGTAGGTACTCTAGACAGTCATGTGACTGGGCCAGACCTCCTTCCACTCAAGCTAACTGGTCCTGTATACTTTACCTTCCTACAAAACATATTGGATCCATTCTTGGAAGATCTCTGTCACTAAATGTAGCTTCAGCATGATGATGCACCACTTGACTTCTCATGTGCTGTTCAGAGACATCTCAACAGATGAAATGGTGAAAGAGGGATAGGTCAGGGTGGTCAAACCATGTGGCCACTGCAGTCACCATATTTAACTCCTATGGATAACTTCTTGTAGGATCATAAGCAAAGTTTAATTGATGAGATTCTTGTAGAGACAGAGAAAGATCTGCTGGTACAAGTTCTGGCCGCAGCAATAGATACTTAAGACACACCAGGTGGGATGGAGAGAATGTACCAGAACATGCTTCGTAGCTATAATGTCTGTAATAATGTTGGTGGTCACCACATCAGTCCGCTGATGTAATGCATCAATACTGTTCTGTATATACAGTGTTTGGGTGGTAACAAAAAAATATTTGCTTAAATGATAAATCAATGTTTTGTTACATTTCCTTTTGAACTGTTGACTAATAATTGTATTGCATCACATCTAATTCAGTTTCTCAGGTGGAAGTGGATGAGTTAAACTTCTGAGCTGAAACAGTCAGAGTGACTGCAATAGTAGTCAAATGCAGCTGGGGGACTTTATGTTTTTATTTGTGTGGCAGTCCTGTTTAGTCAGTGGATTGGGAGATTTGATTAGATTTACTTTTCATTTTGTAGATCCATAATGAGGCAATGCTCAAGGATATTGAATGTTTGAGAAAAAAAGAATACACAACATATACATATGTGTAAAAAAGAAATATGCTGGTGTACCTTTCATAGATACCATGTGAAATGGTCCTCAGGGATGTAGAGTTAGTAAAAAGTGTAGATTGCTATGTTGAGGCATCTCTCAGCAGCGAAACAGTGGCATTACCTCTGTCTAAATTTTCAGCCTGAAATAAATGATGGGATATTACAAGTACAGAAATAAACAGCTCTTTATTTCACTCATGGGTTTAAAGAAAACGTATGATGGTACACATTGATCCACACTTATAAAAATCCTCAGATCATATGGTCTTTATCCCAGATTCATAAAAACCATCAAACTAATTTTAATCAACACAAATTCTAAGATAAAGCTCAGGGAAGAAATTTCATGAGCTCTCATAATAAAAACTAGTCTTAGATAAGGTGATGGATTATCTACACTGCTTTTAAATGTAGCCCTTGATTCCATTGTGAAGATCTAGTGAAAAGAAGACCCACCTAAAATGAAAATTGGAAGAAACCCTCAGTAAGAACATACTGTCTGGGGTTTTCAAGTGATTTAGCTCTCTTAGCCTTTGACATGGACAATGTTCATGCCCAGGTCACCAGTCTAAAAAAAAATCACCTTAAAATTAGAATCCCAAGTATCATTTGAGAAAATTGAGATCATGCCCATGAAACCCCTGGGTATAAGTAAAGTGTCCATACACAATCAAAACATTAACATATCTCCACAGTTTAAGTTTCTTTGAGAAATCATCAAGTATAACTTAAGCACGAAAGAACATCTGGTCAACATATTACAAAAGAATGCTTGTCAATAGACCCCAAGATCCTACACTACAATACCATAACTCTCCTGGAAGCCAGGTTAGCTTGTGAAACTCAGTTACAAATTAAAAATGAAAGAACTGATCAAATTCACATAACTGAAAGAAAAAAATACCAGGTTGAAGAAGTCTGGAAAATCCTCATCATCAATGAAACTTTCTGTCAAGAGATTGGGCCAATGAAGAAGAAAAGAATTTCTTATTTCTTTCGCATCTTGTGACTGTAAGCACAGGATTTTACAGCAACTTGTGGCGAGAAGTCTTAAAAAGAAAACAGAATGGCAATGGATATGAAAAATTCACAAGATCTCCCCTCGACTTGGCATTTTTTACATCAATAAACATTGCTGGGAAAAGAAGTGAAAAGCGACAGGAAAAAGTCTTTGGACTAACCAGGCACTGATCGCAAGGCATTTGAATCTGCAACCTGGCACTTTACCACTGAGGTACCGAAGCACAAAATTTGTCTATACATTCAAGAGATTATATATATATATATATATATATATATATATATATATATATATATATATATATATATATATATATATATATTAGTTCTGAGTGGATTAATGCATTCTTTTCCACAAAAAGGAAACTGGTTTGCATAATAACACAGTTTGGCAATGCCGTCAATTTTCTAATTACTGCAGGGAGTGAACTAGTTTGGCACATGTTGGTGGTGGGACTATGCTTTGTTGTTTTACAAAGTTGGCTTCAACCTCTTTGTGTTGTCTTTTGTCACAGGTTATCTTCTAATTGTACTATATTTTGTAACTGTAATTTAATACAATGACTACCTCTGAGAATGAGAGGGCAGAAGAGAAAAAAGGAAATGAACCATTAACCAAGAACTCTGCAGAAGGAATGTAATTAAATAAACCCTAGTGTCTGGGAATCAGCATGTCAACTAGGCAGGAAAAATGATACCAACTAAAACACCAGGCTCAGATGATTGCAGGTAAATATTTTAGTTTCATTCTGAAATAGTTTAGTTTTTCAAATTACTAAATCAGGCTACCCACAGTAATACTTGGAAGTGTCGCAATCCTTCAATAAAATACAGGTCAAATCTAATTTATATGAAGTTACTCACATTCACAAATTAATCTAACCTAAACTAATTTTCACAAACATAACCTAACTTCCACTTCCTTTCACAAAGTTTAACCTGTGTAACTTACTTTTAGTTATGACTAATTTTTGTTGTTGTTTTTTTGGTTCAGCTCCAAAAATAATTATTTGGGAATTATGAGTAACAATAACGACACTTGATAACCATTCAAATTATCGTAAAAATGACAACAATTAAAACGTCAAGAATGATGAGGTGTTTCCAAAAGCCGTATAGTTGTATGAAGGTGCTCTACTTGCAACTACTAGTTTCATGACAGTGTAGAAGCATCTTCAGGTTTATCTATCAAAAATACAAATCAGTGTGTGAAATTTTTTAAATAGCAGAAACACAGAATCAACAAGAAACAGTGACAAGTACTCACAATGGCTATATTTCCATAATGTACATAGACAATTACAGAGTCCCAGCTTTTGTGAAGTTATCCAAGTTAAAAGTCAAACCACAATGGTGGATTTCATAAAAAAAATTGTGTACACCTATGTTTGACATTTGACGTGGATAACTTCCCAAAAGCTGGGACTCTGTAATCATTCATCTACATTATGGGAATATAACCACTGTGAGTACTCATCACTGTTCCTTGTTGAATGTCAACACTATGGCTCTATATTTCTACAATTTCAAAATTTTCACACAGTGATTTGCATTTTTGACACATGAAGCTGAAGATGCATCTATACTGATGTGAAAGCAGGAGTTGTGAATAAAGCACCTGCATACACCTCATCACAATTGCCTTTTTAATTGTTGTAATTTTTATGATAATCTGAATAGTTATTGACTGTTGAATGTTGTTATTGTTACTCACAATGTCTCTGGGCTGTGGTTGCCCTCCACAGAAAGTTGTTTGTAGTTGTTCGAACATTTACACGGAAGAAGACATGACTGACATGTTTTTCCAACTTAATAATACAGAAACAAACACAAAACAAGACATTTATATCCAGACTCCAACGGAAGTCTGTCCAATAGAAAGAGAAAGGCCTAGATCAGAGTCATCTAAAACAAAGCCAAACATTCAATGTGAAGTATTGAACACAGTATAATGTTGGACACAGAAATGTCTGTAAAAAAGCATTTATGAAAATGTATGCATAAACTTTGGATCAGTGTTATATAGTTTCACACCTCTTACAACTCTATGAAACATCTAAGGAAATGAAAGGAAAGAACACATCTGGCAATGCAGCACCCGGATACACCTTAACTCACTTGAGAGAGCATATTGAAAGCTTTCCAATAACAAGTGATCACTATACTGGTAAAGAAAGAAAGCATTTTGCAGCTAACCTTATGTAAGAATCATGTATGATATGTTTATGAAAAAAAGAACATGATTTTCTTGTCACAACCATAGGACATGAGAATAGATTTTATTGCAATTATTTCTGGCAGTTTTTCTATGAGAATTATATCCTAGATTTTGGTCCACCTGTGAAGGATGCCTGTGTAACATGGAAGCAGCTCAATTTAAAAATTAGAAGCTCAATCCTGAATCAAAATGTGAAATGAGTGGCCATTGCCAAACTTCTGGTGCTTGAGTGCACTGCCAAAAACTTTTATGCCTCTTTTAAGGAAATCAATGCCAAATGTGTGAAGGATGCTATCTTGCATTCCTGTCTAAACACCTACTACCTGGGGCAACTTACCATGAAAGTTTTCAGTGTACATAGCCTAGCTTCATGATGAAGGTGTGGGAGGAAAGGTCTCAGATGCAGTGTGAGATACATCGAAAATGAGACTGACAAAGATGTAAAAATATTATATCTGTTACGGGACAACCATGTGGGTCAGAACAGAAACAATACTCTGGGTGGGATGATGGTGGTGCTGGGCGAGATTAAAAGATTCAATAATATTTACATTATTTTTCCCGTCAGAAGTCACTTGTTCATACCAAATGACAGGGATTTCTGGGAAATTAGGAGGAAGCTGAAGGACAAAATATACTATCCAATGGATGATGACATTTAACTCTTAAAACATTCCTAAAAAAATGATGTTTTCACTGTTCAAATGAAGGTGGATTTTTTATCAACTACAGTTCCTGGTCACCTAAATTCTACAAAAGAATTTGTCCGACCTATGTTTCATATGGTAAAATTGTTCCTAGACACCTGAAAAGGATTCTCACTATTTCAAAATACCATGAGACAACCTTTTCAGCTGAAAATCCGCATAGAGTTACGTGCAACATGAATACTGCTGGCTTGATGATGGAGACTTTCAGGCTGAGAAAAGTTGTACAATCTTTGGAACTCCCTTTAAAGGAAGCCTACATATCTGTACTGCCTATAAATAGCAACAAAATTGATGATATCAAGAAATATTTGGCCAATATCCCTCAAGACAAGATGCAGTTTTGGAATTCAGTCACATCATGGCTAACAACAACTGAATCTTGAGATGTAGAGGAAGATAACAGAGTAACGCAACCATGCAAAGTGTCAAATATTATTCAGAAATATATAACAAATAAATTTTATTACAATAAGAGACATTTATATGGATGATGATGATGATGATAATTATGTGTTTAAAGGGACTCAACTATTTGGTCATCAATCCCTCCATTTATTTAGAGAAACAAATAAAAAGGTAAAAAGTGACAAAAGTGGGGAATTGGCTGCTCCAACTATATAAGCAAGTCAAAGAATTCGAAAAAGAATGTGACACTAGTTGTAATGTGATAGATAAAAGAAAATCGAGAGAACCCAGGCAGCATCCAACACAAGAGGGCCTAAAAGCACAACAGGTGAGGGGGAAGGAAAGTAACCTGCGGATATACCTGTTGCATGTGGAGGCTCTCCCCCTCCACAAACAGCCCTAAGACTGAAAGTGGAGGAGTATTATACTTGTAGTTTAGTGTAACATCCGCTCTTGCCTCAGAAAATACACTTTGGTAGTGGTTGTCTCATCATCCACAAGCATCTGAGGAAGTGAGGTAGGCAAGATAGCATGCCACAGATTAGCCAGCATGGCGCACTCATTAAGAACATGTGCTGTCGACAGTAGACTACTGCAGCTGCATTGAGGAAGATACTCCTGATGCAGTAGGAACTCATGGAGGAATCTCTTGTGGCCAATGTGTAGCTGGCGCAACACAATGGCATCTTTCCGAGAGGCCTGGAAAGATGTGAGCCCCACCCCAGCGAACCCTTTAATCCCTCTCAATTTAGGTTGTAGTAGCCTGCCATTACAATTCCCAGAGCCTTAATATATTGGATTGAAGTTGTAATCATAAGTTGGTGCTGGTATTCTGATGTCAAGTTGATCTTCTGAAGCTGAATCATTGGCTAGATGATTGGCAAATTCATTTCCTGGAATAACTGTGTGGCTCGGTGTCCAGATGAAGGTCACCAACTTTCCAGAGCTGTAGAGGTCAACCAGTAGATCCTGAATATTGGCAACCAGAAGATTTTTGGAATAACAGAGGGATATGTGTTTTAAGCAACTCATGGAATCACTACAGATCAGAAAGTTCTTTGTGGCTAAAGATTTGACTCACCGCAAAGCCTAAGATGTGGAACCCAACTCAGCAGTGTATAAGCTGCACATTCTCAGCATAAGTAAAAAGCATAACCAACCCTGTTGTTGACTTTGATCCATCCACGTAGATGCATGCCAAATTTGAATAATCGTGGAGGACTGAATGAAACACGTGCCGGAGAAGGGTAGAATAAGCATCATCCTCGGGGCCACAAAAGAGGTTCACCCATATCACAGGACAGGGCAGATCACAAAGGGTGTTGAGAGGGAGCTCTAGAAATGCAGACTAATGGAGGCTGTTGGAGGTCCTTCAGTGGTATATCAAGCTGGACACCAGCTGGTCTACTCAGTTTGGGTGATGCACAGTCTCAACTGTTGGTTGGAGAACAGAGTTGAGTGACACGGGTGAGTATGCATCTGACTTAACTGCATAATTTGCCAGAAGCTGTTGTCACCTAAACCGCAGTGGTGGGCCACTGACTTTCACTAGGAGGCTGTCAACAGGGCTCATACAGAAGGCCAGTGCTGCCAACTGCACGCCAGTGTGATGAAGAGCACCCACAAACCTCAGTACAGATGGTGCTGCTGACCTATAGGCAACACATCCATAGTCCAGAGTTGGATAACATCAGCACTTTGTAAAACCTCAGAAGGACAATGTAATCTGTGCCCCAGGAGGTAGTAATAAGAAAACTGAGAGCATTCGGCTTATTCAAGCAAGTTGCCTTAGGCCAGTGTACATGCGGCAGCCAAGTTAGCTTGTCGACAAATAAAATACCTAACAATTGAAGACGGTTGGTGACTTCAAGTACATGGTCACCAAAATAAATTTCTGAGTGCAGGTGCAGTCTTGAAGTCAGGAAAAATGCACAACACATGATTTTGCAGGAGAAAATTAATAGCCATGATTCAAGGCCCAGTCATGGACTCTCCAGACAGCCTCCTGAAGTTGGCCCTCAGCAGTGCACAGTGATTCAGAGGCATAATCAGGCAAAGTTCATCTGCATACAGTGACAGAGAGATTGTGGGACCCACTGCATTTAAGATACCATTGATGGTGATAGTGAACAGCGTTGTGCTTAGAACCGATCCCTAAGGCACTCAAGTTTCATGCTCATATTGGTTGCTGAGAGTAAAACTTACCTGGAACCGAAAAAGTCAGAGAGAGAGGAAATTCTGGATGAAAATGGGTAAACTGCCCAGAAACTCCACTCATGCAGTGTAGATTGGATGTGATGTTGCCAGGTGGTATCATGTTACTTCTGCAGGTCTGTCCAACACCAACTAAGCCATCCCATTTCCCCTTACATCATACATGACTTTTACATGAATATAATAAGCAAGTATACCAACATCAAGAAACAGAAATACATGTCAAGAAATCAACTGCACTAAATTGTTTTCTCCCCTATCTTGTGTAAAAGTAGGAAACTTGGACATGTTGCCTTTCAGCACTAAGCAGTTCAAATGTGTCTTCTGGGACTAATAATCAGTATAAAAAATGAATAACAGCTAATATCAAATGTATTTTTAAAAATTATCTAGGAATTTAACATAATACATGGAAAATTAAGGTGGGAAAATTGTTATAAAGAGAGAGAAAGGCTGACAAAATAGTACCTACCTTCAGCAGGTGCCAATATTAACACAAACTAGATTACAGGCATATGTGAGGAAAGAGCAATTATTGAGGAAATGTGGAGCGATAGTCTGTTGTCAGGGCACTCAACCCCTCAGCTAAAAGTAACCTACCTGGTGTGATGGTGTCGAAAGGTCCTTCTAGTAACAGCCGGATTCCTCTCAAAATAGGAGCTGAGTGACCTTCCCCTCCCTTCTAAATTTCCCCAATTGAACCCTCCTTCCTCCCTGAAGAAAGGGCATACAGTTCTTTAAGGTACTTTGAGTATTTATAATAATAATAATAATAATAATAATAAAGATATTCAGCCAAGTCACAGATAGCAATGCATGCCACTTATGAACCACAAAGAATACAAGTTCAGTGTGGTGTTTTTAAATCAGTGTTCTGCGAATAGACAACAGCATTTTTGCTAACAGAAATATGATTTCATGAAGTACATGAAAATTTAAATACAGAAAAATAAGAAATCTGTTTTCTGAAATAATCAACCAGTATTTCTGTTTACAACAGGACAATCCTTCTACACAATTAGATGAGTATATGCCTGTCAACATTATATGGGTTTTCAAATACATAAAAGAATTGTCAAAATTAATGATTCACAACGTAAATACACTGATAAGATGAAATACAAATATATTTGAGAGGTAAGCAGTATTCCAGTGACTAATGTGTGTTACTATAATTAATGACATAAAGGCAACTTTTCTGCGTATATAGGGAACTTTGCAACCTTCATCACATCGGCTGCATTGTATTACTATGAATCCATTTATGTACATGGTACACAAAAGTAAATACTCCAATACAAAAAAATGGTCTTCCTATCACAAGTCATGAAAATTTAACTGATAATTTAATCTAGTATCAAATGTGTTAAATTAACAAATAGCTTTTCCCTCACCTTTTGGGGATGCATCCAGGACAAAATTATTTCTTCTGATATTTCAGATGATAACTGGACTGCCACTGCAAAGTGAGTTAGAGACTAAATTACAATCAGTTGATGCAAATATGCATGCCCAAAAGCTGATGGAGTATTCTATCTGATGGGAAAACTTCAAGAAACAAACAGCTGATTAATCATAAAATAAATTTATTTCAAATTTTGAAGCTGACAAATTTAACATTTACTGAAACATTGTTTTATGTGTTGGAACAGATGCATCCTTAAGTTGTTTTATTAATGTGGTTATGTTTAACTTGTAATACAGAACACCTCTCAGATATTGGCAATTGGCACTCAAACCCACTGACAGAATAGTTATGTTACAGAAGATGTACATCACCAAGTATTCTGTAGCCAAACAAGGTTACACGAGTTTCCATCACGTGGAACCAAATTCATCCATCCATTTCTCAAACTTCTTAATATCTTCTTTGGAGACACTTTTATGACATCTGGCTAATGCTTCCTGGAAATCTTGCATTGTTACAGGGAGGTCTAGTTCTTCTTTAGGCAACTGCTTAATTTGGTCTGGCCGTAACCCTGCAATTTTGCGTCTCATTGACATCATTGATGCATCACTGTAACAAGAGAGAACATCTGGTACAGAAACAATTCAGCCCATAAATAAGCCCCTATTCAGTTAATGAGCTGAAAATTTCATAGACATCCACTTAGTGAAATGAATTCTTTTGTCTTCAGCAGTGCATGTATTAGGGTGAAATGTGTGAAGAACATTTTTCTATATGGTTGGCAAAATATAAATTATATACCCAATGAAAAGAATACAGCTTTTAAATTTTTATTTGCTAATGACTGTGACAGTAGTTTAAAGGTGCTAAATGGTATAGTTTTATAAGGACACTTGCAGAATATGAACTAAATGCTTATTCAGAAGCCTTTCCTCTTACGCAATCTTCTTGGGACACATACTAGACAGTTTAAAGACTATATATATGAAGACAGTAACTGTTCTCGAAAGAACAGAATACTGTTGATGACCGTGCAGCATTTCCCTGGAATAAATGATGACTAACTGAAACCCTCAGCTGCCGACAGGTGTTGTTGACATACCTCGATGTGGACAGCTGAAAACATGTTCCCTGACTGGGACTCGAACCCGAGATCTCCTGCTTACATGGCAGACGCTCTATCCATCTGAGCCACCGAGGACACAGATGAATAGGGCGACTGCACGGACTTATCCCTTGCACGCTTCCCATGAGACTCATGTCAACAACACCTGTCGGCAGCTGAGGGTTTCAGTTAGTCATCATTTATTCTAGGGAAATGCTGCATGGTCATCAGCAGTATTCTGTTCTTTGACAACACTTATTGTCTTCATATATATATAGTTAAAGGCTACCCAGCCATTGACCTTCGTCTGTGCGAATGTGCACAGGTTGCCCAAACTTTTACGGGAATCGCCAAAGCGTGCGAGAGTAATGAGTGAATGGGCAAATGTCTAAGGTACATTACATATGTAGAATTGTGGACAGTTGGGAATGTGAGTCTCACGGGAAGCGTGCAAGGGATAAGTCCCTGCAGTCGCACTATTCATCTGTGTCCTCGATGGCTCAGATGGATAGGAGTCTGCCATGTAAGCAGGAGATCCGGGGTTCGAGTCCCGGTCGGGGCACACATTTTCAGCTGTCCACATCGAGATATGTCAATAACACCTGTCGGCAGATGGGGGTTTCAGTTAGTCATCACTTATTCCGGGGAATTCTGGAAACATCACCGAGGCTGTGGCTAAGCCATGTCACCGCAATATCCTTTCTTTCAGGAGTGCTAGTTCTGCAAGGTTCGCAGTAGAGCTTCCGTAAAGTTTGGAAGGTAGGAGACGACGTACTGGCAGAAGTAACACTGTGAGGACAGGGCGTGAGTTGTGCTTGGGTAGCTCAGTTGGTAGAGCACTTGCCCGCAAAAGGCAAAGGTCCTGAGTTCGAGTCTCGGTCCAGCACAGCACAGTTTTAATCTGCCAGCAAGTTTCGTATCAGCGCACACTCCGCTGCAGAGTGAAAATCTCATTCCAGGTTCTATGCAGTTTGCGGCACTTGAACCTATGCAGAACAGCAGCTTACTTGGGCCTGATTGCAGAGAGGCAGTACTTGCTCCACAAAGGGACAGATGGTCTTTTCAGTTGTCCAGGAAACTGCTGAATCGATATTTCAGTGGTGTGGTCAATCACTTCATTAATAGGTGTCCAACCATTCCTGGACACTGTTCAGTGTTCAAACTCTGCAAGGCTCCTGTAAAGTGTCTATTATCCTCTACTGAGTGCCAATTGCAGTTGTTTTCTGTTGGGCACTAGTCTGGCTGGCGGATCCAGATCAGAAAGTGATCACTCACCTGAAAGTCTTCAACCACTTCCCATTGCATATCGTCGGCAAGGGCCAGAAAGCAAAGTGAGGTACTGAGAGTACAACCCTGTTGCAGTGCAGAAGCATGCACTCAGCCCCATGTTTATCAAATCTGTACATCACAAGAGGAGCATCTCAATTGAAATACCACTGGGGAAGATACACTGAAGCACCAAAAAAATTGGTATAGGCATGCATATTGAATTACAAATATATGTAAACAGGCAGAATATGGTGCTGCAGTCGGCAGCACCTATATAAGACGACAAGTGTCTGGCACAGTTGTTAGATAGGTTACTGCTGCTACAATGGCAGGTTTTCAAAATTTAAGTGAGTTTGAACGTGGTATTATAGTCAGTGCACGATTGATGGGACGCATTATCTCCGAGGTAGTGATGAAGTGGGGATTTTCCTGTACAAAAATTTCACACGTCTACCTTGAATATCAGTAATATAGTAAAATATAAAATCTCCAACATCACTGTGGCCAGAAAAAGATCCTGCAAGAACGATACCAATGATGACTGAAGAGAACCATTTAAGGCGACAGAAGTGCAACCCTTCCAGAAATTGCTGCTGATTTCAATGCTGGGCCATCAGCAAGTGTCATCGTGGGAACCATTCAACAAAACATCATCGATATGGGATTTTGGAGGTGAAGCTCCACTCGTGTATCCTTGATGACTGCATGACACAAAGCTTTATGCCTCGCCTGGGCCCATCAACACCAACATTGGACTGCTGATGTCTGGAAACATGTTGCCTGGTTGGACAAGTCAGTTGCATTGAGCTGATGGACATGTATAGGTATGGAGACAACCTCATAAATCCTTGGACCCTGCATGTCAGCATGAGACTGTTCAGGCTGGTGGAGGCTCTGTAACTGTGTAGGGTGTATGCAGCTGGAGTGATGTGGGACCCCTGATATATCTAGATATGACTGACAGGTTACATGTATGTAAGCATCCCGTCTGATCACCTACATCCATTCATGTCCATTGTGCATTCCGACAGACTTGGGCAATTCCAGCAGGACAATGCAATAACTCATATGTCCAAAATTGCTACAGAGTGGCTCCGGGAACACTCATCTGAGTTTAAACACTTCCGATGGCCTTCAAGCTCCCCAGACATGAACATTATTGAGCATATCTGGGATGCTCTGGAACGTGCTCTTCAGAAGAGATCTCCACTCCTTCGTAGTCTCATGGATTTATGGACACCCCTGCAGGATTCATGGTGTCAGTTTCCTCCAGCACTACTTAAGACATTAGTCGAGTCCATGCCACATTGTGTTCTGGCACTTCTGTGTACCCACGGGGGCCCTACACAACATTGGGATGGTGTACCAGTTCCTTTGGCTCTTCAGTGTAGTTGCAGAAACCCAAAGCACATTGTGTCACTGTGCACAGGCTGGCAGCTGCATTTACAGCTGCAGGTAGATGTGCCTTGATGAACCTTCATAATCTGAGTGCCAACACTGATCATCTGGACAGCCTGTTTCAATGTCAAGGCAAAAGACTTCACAAAACTTGGTGGCTGAGTGACATTAAGTTCCTCCTTTGTGCCAGAGTATGAGAGACAGGTGACTTGTCTCCTGAATCTTATTTCCTTCGGCGAAGACAGGATAGTCCCCACTCTGAACCAGATGGGCCTGGGAGCAATTAACACACATGGGTGGGGCAGTGCAATGAAAACCCAATTCATGAGCCCTTCTACATATAGCCTGACTGGAACACCCCACAGTGGTGTGTCCAGAGCATTGACACTTTAAGCAGTGCATTGGATTGGATTGGGACATAAGATCTAACTCTGAGGCAGAAAAAGTCTGCTCCAATATACTCCTCCAACCTGCCAACCTAAATGTAGAATAAATGACACTGATTCTGAAGATCACCATCAACCCTTTTCATAACATTGTGGACTTCAGTCACCCATGCATTTTCCTGTAACTGTTGCAGTTCTTTTGTATCCATATCCATAATGTCCCAGCATGTTACAACTCCTTTACCACTACTTAAACCAGTGTGCAGTTAACAACTGATGGGATATTCTTCAAGTAGCTTGGCATTCAACAGCTTGTTTACATGGAGAGCCTTCATAGTCTCAACAGGGAGTATCATTGCACAGCCCCTCAATAGACTTGAGTTGCCCTGCGACTCCCTCCAGAGCTTTATGGATACAGAAGGGCAATAATTTTTCAAAAGAACCATGCTCATGTTTCATCTCAAGATGTGGTCCATTACTGTTAATACTTTCCCTGAAGTTAAGAGATGACACAGCTGGACTAGCCACATGAGGCCTCTTAGGAGTTTGCATGTTAATACTGCACAAAGGACCATCTGAACTGCTGGGTCAGAAATGTTAGACCTAGGCTTCATGGAGTTCCCATGAGCAGCTGGGGAGAGGTCCCACTTGCCCGGGTAAGCCATATACAACTGATGTGCAGCAGGTTCCCGAAGGTTGCCTACTAGTGACTGTTCCTCCTCAACAGTCATCTCTGCAGCATGCAGCACACCTTGGGAGTGAGAGGTTTTTTATAGAGGTTTTTGCCATCCTCACAATTCGGGTGGTTAAGCCAAGATCCCCAGTCCATGTGACACACAACGTTCCACTGCCAACCTGCACAGTTGTCACTGAAGCATGCCTAGAGATTATGGTGACAGAGGACTGGCAGCGCTTACCATTCTCCGGCTCAGGAACCCCACGGCTGTCACGCCCCTACCCAGCAAACGAATGCTGAGCACCTGAGGGCATGGCGATGATGATGCCATGAATGTGGAAGATTGGATTTGGGTGACAGAACAGAGCAAGGTGAGATTGGAGGACAGAGGGTGTGAGTGTAGGGATGGAGGGGATGACTGCAGGGATGTAGGGCGTATCAATAATCCCGCCTCCAGGACATCCTACTCCAGCATTATCACAGGCTTATCCTATACTTCGGATGCAGGGCCACCTGTGAATGCAGTCATGTCATACCAGCTCTGCTTCAATTTCTGCACAGCATGTTAAGAGGGCAATCATCAAAAATTCACCCAAATCGATGGCAACAGCCAAACTGTGGCCAAGAATAGATTTGACTATTGATTATCCATTGGCGGAACATACTGATAATATGTTCAGTTCCAGTAACTGCTTCACAATCTGTGGCCCCCTTCCCAACACCAGTTTCTCTGAACTACGCAGATGGGAACTGCTCTTTAAAGACATCCTTTCATCCCCAGAATCCTTCTTCCATCAATCTTCACTAGCCCCCTGCCCAACCTCCCCTCATTTTGCACTGACACACTTCCTCAGACTCCCCAGCCTCCATTATGTACCCCCTCACAATCCACACCACCACCACGTGCTGCACAAACTTGGTGATGCTGCTGCCCCTGTCACATTCTATCCTGTGTACCTGTTGCTTCTCCCTCCAGCATTCCTATCCCATGCACCCCCTTGTCTGCCCTTGTCCACTCCATTCAACAATACCCCTCACCCCTAATGAGCTTCCAGCATGCTCGAATAATTTTAGATCAGCAACTTCTGTTAATTAATACAACAAAAAACGAGTCAAAGTTGCTAATTTCATTTTTTTATTCACCCGATGAGTAGTTTTGGGCTGAGACCCATTTCAAATAATCATTGAAACAGATAGTCAAAATGGTATTTCTGAAAATGCAAAAACCATGTCAAAAATGTATACATACTATTAAGTGCAAACGGACAGTCACAGTGCATACAGATAACCTGTATGCACTGTGACTGTGTATGTTTGCACTTCATAATACGTATACATTTTTTATATGGTTTTCGCATTTTCGGAAATACCAGATTATCTGTATGCACTGTGACTATACATTTGCACTTCATAATATGTGTACATTTTTGACATGGTTTTTGCATTTTCAGAAATACCATTTTGACTATCTGTTACAATGATTTGACAATGGGTCCCAGCCCAAAACTAGACACTGAGGGAATAAAATAAAAGTGAAATTTGCAACTTTTGCCTGGTTTTTTGTTGTACCCCTTACCCTTTTTAAACTGTAGCACTGCAGTCTAAGCACAGTTTAGTGTGCGTGTGTGCGGGGGAAGTACGGGAACAAAATTTGTTGCACCATGTCAAATTTAAATGTAACCTTGGCCTCATTACTAGTCAGAGGGGATACTACCTCCAACCTGTGCAAAAACATTCACATGCATTAAACTGAGCTCTGAAAGCGGCTTCTTTCCTCTAATTCTAAATGGTCTTGTTGCTCTTCTTTGGTATACATAAATTTGTTCTGAAGATGGTATGACAAGATGATTAAAAGCTGGGGGACAGACTGTACACATGTTGCACTATTAGGGACTTCTGCCCAAAAGGTTGGAGGCAGTTCCCCCATCCCTGACACAGAGGCAATGAATAGGACTTGTCCTGAAGATTCTTGTCATCTATCTAATGCCCTCATAGTGAACCAGAGTCCAAGGTCTTTGAATAGGATGGTTATGGCACAGTCCAGCCTTGATCGAACAAGAAGGATCTGCATGCCACCCAGCATCTGCCACTCAGGCACTTTTAAAATGTTTAGAGCCTTAAGACCTCTTGTTTTGAAATGCTTCAAAAGTGTGGCAAGTAGACAAGTTGTCGACCGGTTCTCGAGACGAAGACGAATAACATATTGAAAAATTGTTCATGTAAAGAGCACGGTACAGGTCTTCTGCCAGTTGACACATAGCTGTCTATGATTCTTGCAAAAAGGACAACACTTAATATATTCCCCTAAGGGAGCATAGTATGAAAAGGGATAAAATGTCTCTGAAATAGTAGGAACCTCCATGTGAGAAATAAAAATTCTGTTAAATTTTGGTTACACAATACATCAAACAGATTTTAAGGTAACTGATTCAACTAAATGCTTAGGAATTACAATTATGAGCAACTTAAATTGGAACAATCACAAAAAAATGTTGTGGTGTAAGAGAAGGAAGACAGAGAAAAAGACAGCATTTCATCAGCAGAAAACTGAACAGGTACAACCAGATAGGATTGATGACAAGATTGAAAAAGTTTGCAGTATCATCACAAAACAGGAGACAAAAAGTCACAGACATGGTGAGTTGGAAAGGCGATAATTAAAACAAAGGCATTTTTCATTGCAGCAAGATCTTTCTTTGAAATTCTCAAGTTTCACTTCTAAATGCCAAAATATTTATTTTGTTAACTCCCTTCTACATAGGGGGAAATGGCCATCATGATAAAATGAGGGAAATCTGATTTCACAGGAATATTTAAGTGTTCATGTTTCGGACATGCTATTTGAGAGTGGTGGTGGTGGTGATATTTGGTTTTTGGGACACTCAACTGCGTGGTCATCAGTGCCTGTACAAAGTCTCAATTTTTACTCAGTCCAATGTTTTTACACAGTCCAATGTAACCACAGTCACAAATGATGCTGTGATGGTGGTGATGATGAAATGATGAGGACAACACAAACACCCAGTCCCCAGATCTATTTGAGAGGGTAATGGTCAAGAAATAGTCAAAATGGTTTGATGAACCCTCTGTGAAACACTATGCTAATTGTAATCACGTAGATGTAGAGGTAAGGGCACCATTCCCCCTATTATTTTTCCTGAGAGTACACTACCAACTCTGAACCTAAAATTCTATCCAAAATGGCAGGATTGCACTAAATGGAAAGACAACCCCACAAGCCCCATCCATATAGTTGTTGGACAATATTCTCTCTCCATGTAATGTCATACACCTTTTCAATGTCAAAAAATATTTCCATCGAGTTCTGTCTACACAAAAATGCCTCTTTTACTGCTGCCTCAAGGAGTATTAGACTGTTGAGTAATGCCTACGAAAACCACACTGAAAGTGACTGAGGAGTTTACTGGATCCTAGAACCCATAACAAGTGGCTGTTGATCATTCATTCCAATGTGTTACCTTTGCAATTAGTAAGAGCAAGACTGTAATAACTACTTGGGCATATGCGGTCCTTCCTGGGTTTCAGGACATGAATCACGATTGCTTCCCTCCAATAATCAGTGTACAACTGGGGAAGTAGTTTTCCAACTTTGTATTCAAATACCGCAATATGTCACTGAGCACTGTGTCTAGTCTTGGTTTTATATCACGAGCCACAAATACCGTATGATCTAACTCCTCCATCCAAAAAGGGCGGTTACATTCTTCAGGGTTATTGGAGCCGAAGTTTAACCATATCCTCTCAGCTAAATTCATCTGTATTGAAATGTGGGATCCTGATTGGCATTAGATATAATTTGTTTTAAGTATTTTGACACTGTCTGGGAATAGCTACTGCTGTTATGTTTAGAATTTTTTTCTCTTCCACCTTCAGAAATCTATCATGAAAACTTCAAAGAAGCATATTGTGAATCTGTTTTTTCAAAACCAACAGCATTTCAATGACTTGATGACATCAACATCAAAACAGGATCATCAGAGTACCCTGGTCACCAGAGAATGTGTTATCATGATCATTGTGACTAGCAACAATGGAAGTCCCTTATACAACAGCACTGGAAGTAAGAACAGAGCCTTAGTGCATCGCTTAGACAAGTGGATGGAGCATAAAACAGTACTGACATGGATCAGGGCTAAAGTATTGAGCATTACCAAATAAATATAACATTTTTACAGGTTATTGCCAAAGATGATTTTGTTCCTGTTTTGAGGGATTAAGAACGGTCCAAGTTCAGCATTCTTGTACATTGGGCAACAAGGAGTTAGAGAAACGTCTTCAGACAGTTATAAGGTCTATCATGGGTTTCATTCCTTTTGATGCCGTATATATGAAATTCTGATTTACGGCTTACAACACCTTCCTGGGAATTTATTTGCAATCCCAAATTTTCCTTTGTCTTTCCATTACATACCTTTTATAAAAATATTAATGAACACAATGTATTGTTCGTAATGTTGGTTTACGCGCAGACTAATGTAAAAAATTGGAAATAAATACATTTTCATCCAGGGACTCTACCCATGATCCTCAGAGTACTATTGTGTATTCTTCTCTGCTGCCCTAACCACTGCTGGAAACTATATTAACATAAATGACTCATGCCTCAGTCATTTTTCATTTCTCGCCAAACCCTACATATACTATAGATTTTGCCGAAACCTGTGGAGACGAGTAAGCGCAGTTCCCTAATGATCTAAGTTGCTTATGTAATGCGTATTTTCATATTGGTATTTCCCCAGACAGACTTAAATATGCTGTTGTCTAGCCACTTCACAAAGATGAAACAATCATCAATAATTACAACCTCTTCTCATTATTGCCAGCATTTTTTCAAAAATTTGAGAAAAATCATTAAAAGAGAATTTTGGAAATCCACGAAAATCTTTCTCTGTTGCAAAAGTAATGGACTTCAAAAATGACTAAACTGACCAAGCTATATTTATCTTGAGAATATTAAGTACCATCAATAAATCAGAAACTATTAACCACTGGGAATATTTTGAAACTTAACCGAGTCTTTTGTTAACAATGATATTCTCAGGCAAGAGTTAAAATGAAATAGATTCATCGTTTTCACCTATCTGCATACCCTAAACTCTTTCAGTATATGGTAAGAACCCTATGAAATCCAGCTCTTCCTTCATCATACAATATTTGGTATCTCAAAGGCAATCACTCCCTTCTCCCATCCTCAAACTTTTGAGCTGTCCCCCATGCTACAGGATGTAAAATACAGGTACTACACTATACCACTTCCTTAGATGCAATGAACTTTAGCCTATACTTCCTAGCAGCAGTTACCCCTGCCACACTCCTCCCTCCCCTTCCCCCGCCATAGATTCTATGCCATACACACAGGCAACAGATGCTATCATTAGCCTAGATATGCAAGGTGAGCAGTTTATTATGTAATGATTTCATTATCTAACAAACTTATCAATAATGAATTTAAATTGGAAAAGTTTTTTGAAAGAACCAAATTTTTATATGCTGTTGAAGGACCTACTGTCTGAAAGATTTCCCTACAGTACACTGTCAAATCTGCAGTCCTGACTGTCAACTGGAGAAACCAAATGATTATTTAGTTATCCAGTATAATATGTCTGCTCATCCTTACTATGCACAGTATTTTCTACAGTAAGCTATGAAAAAAAAAATTACAGAAACCAAGTACAGCACAACATATACTTACACAAGTTAAGGACAAAAGAAGCACTTAACCTTCAGTAACACTTACCGGCAAACATTTGTGATATCTGCTCCACAATAGCCATCAAGCTGATCGGCAATCTCCTTGAGATTCACATCTGGGTCAAGTTTCACTT
This sequence comes from Schistocerca gregaria, assembly GCF_023897955.1. NCBI lineage: Eukaryota > Metazoa > Arthropoda > Insecta > Orthoptera > Acrididae > Schistocerca > Schistocerca gregaria. The sequence goes on along the minus strand of NC_064931.1, from coordinate 116,489,591 downwards.
CTCGCAAATTGATCCTCAATAATGCCTCACGACCTTCAACTGGAAGAACAGAACCATTTCAGACCATTATGTTTATATTCAGCAACCAAATGAAATTGCAAAATATAACAATGGAATGCCACCCCCCCTCCCCCTAAAAAAAATTGGGGAGGAGGGCATCTGTGCAAGCACACTGTCCACTGAATAATTACTCAATCGAATAGGAGGAGAAGTCAAGCACTTTAATCTGCAGTGAATAGTGGAAGCAATTTTTATTCCTAGTGATATATTGGTTAATTCGGTTGATTTTAAGTTTTTTTAGGTTGCTAATGATTAACTTCACAAGGAAATAAATTTATTGTTAATATGTTAACATTTCCAGTTGCTTAAGAAGGATATTGCCCATTTCTGTGCAACAGGTACTTTGCATCTAGGTAAACTGTCCCATAATTATTAAATATATCAAAGTACATGTAATAACTTTCTGATAGCTCACCAAAATCAGCACTCAATATATAGAGCAATATTTGCTGAACTTCAGTGTAAAGGATTTTTATATGCAGTTTCCAGTTTAAGTTATTACTATGTACACCATGAAATTTTCAAACTATTGCTTTACTCTCATGTTGTTTCATCACAACAAATGTTACATTCTTTAATGTACAGAAAAATATTATGAACTCCTATCAAAGTTAGATAAAGTAGCTGGTGGCACAGAAGCCTCAAATATCCCTCACACTCACAACCTTTTGACAGCAGAAAACTGGATTCAAACTGGTGGCAGGAGTGGTTCTAGTGAAACTCTCTCCCATTGTCCAGGCTATATCTCTTGGAATGATCTGGGGACTTTTGTTCTTCACTGTTGTAGAAAGGAAATATCTTCTATGTTTTTTTTATTATCTATTATCTTCATGGACCCCACAGCATTTTCAATATAATCACAGGGTTATTCATGAACTCAGTAATTCCTGTCACAATTCCAACTTTTCCTCCTTAGTACAAAGGAATTTTGCCCTTGTTACTCAAAATGTTATAAGATTCTCTGCAGTAATTTCTTACTTTAAATTCTGCAGAACCATATGCCCACTGATGATAGTAGATATACAGTCTTCATCCCACCTCGGTAAAAAGGTGTCTTCTAAGTTGGCTGGACAACTGAGTACAGCACGGTGGATTATATTCCTAGCTCAATCAACACTTGAAACCTTCCTCTATATCAACAGAGCCTTTGGACAATACAGGGACCAGTCAGCCTTGAAAGCACCCATTTCATTGGATTTGTTTTGGGAATTACAGTGAGACTGATGAAACCCAATGAGAAAGTGAGCACTTTGGTGCACATCGAAGATCAGTTCTCATTCACTTACCCGAGTATTATAGACATTATATAAGGACAATTACATGTAAATCTGTTCACATCAACCTTAGCTGAAAGATCTTGCCAATGAGATTGTGAGGCCACTCTTAATACAATAACAAAACTTTGACATTGTACCATGTCTGCTGGTCTAAAACAATAGGAAAACAAAATTTAGATAATTTTTACATCAATATCAAAAATATATCTAAACCTACACAGCATTCTGTAATTATGTTACAAACTTTCAGAGGTTATTTAACGGGATAGATAAAAAATTTACTCACCAATCAGAGACAGAACACGCACACATATAAGAGACTGTTGAGACTGGCAAGTTTTCGGAGCCAGTGGCTCCTTCTTCAGGCAGAAGGAAAGAAATAAGGGTGAAGGAAAAGGACTGGAATGGTCTAGGAAAAGAGGTTGATTTTGGGAAAGTCACTCAGAACTGCAGTTCAGGGGAGATTTACTGTATAGGATGAGAAAGAAAGACAGACTGTTGGGGACTGCATCAGACGAGATTTGAAACCTGAGAGCTTAAAGGTGGAAGACAGGGTAATACGCAAGACAGAGATTACTACTAAAACATTGTGCACGAGTTAATAAGAGTGTGAAGCTAAGTGTATTGTATGTAAAAGAGGTAGGAGGGGGGCGATGAAAAATAGATGGAAAAGACAATGAAAGATGGAAATTAAAACGGAGTGAAGCAAAGAGTAGTTATGTAAATTCGGCCAGATGGGTGGCGAGAACCAAGGACACATAGTATTGCTAGTTCACACCTGTGGAGTTCTGAGAAACTGGTGTCTGGGGGAAGAATCCAGATAGAGCGTGCAGTGAAACAGGTGTTGAGGTCATGAATGTCATGCAGTAGAGCATGCTCTGCAACAGGACATTGCGAGTTGCAAGTATTTACCCTCTGCCTATGATAATTTATCCTAATTGATAATTTGGTGATACAGAAGGCTGAACAGTGTTTACATAATAGCTGGTATATGATGTGTCTTCTTGCAGGTGGCTCTCCCTTTGATGGTATTTGTTTTGCCACTTACAGAGCTATTATAGGTGGTGGTAGGAGTATGCATAGGCCAAGTTTTGCAGCGGGGACGGTCACAGAAGTAGGAGCCATAGGGTTGGGAGATGGTTACTGAAAGAGCATAGGGTCTGACAACAGTATTACACAGATTGGGAGGGCGGAGGAAAGCTATCCTAGGTGTTGTGGGCCACATCTAAGACAGAATGGATCTCATTTTAGGGCATGATTTTAGGAAATCTTGGCCCTGTCGAAGTAGCCGATTAACACATTCCAGACAAGGATAATACTGAGTCACCAGGATTGGATGTGATGGCCCAGGAAATCTGATTTTCAACTAGGGTGGTTGGGTAACTACATGCAGTGAAAGATGAGATGAGAATGGTGGTATATTACTGTAAAGAGTGTGCACTCAAACAAATATGTTTGCCTCAGATGTCAAGGCTGCATGGGAGGGAACGTTTGACATGGAAAGGATGGCAACTGTCAAAATGTACGTACTGTTGTTTGTTGGTAGGTTTAATGTGGATGGAAGTGTGTAGCTGGCCTTCAGTGAGGATGAGATCAACATCAAGGAAAGTGGCATGGGATTCGGAATAGGACCATATGAAATTCAACTGGGAGAAGGTATTTAGAGATTCCAGGAATTTTAGCAGGTCAGTCTCACCATGAAACCATGTGGTAAAGATTTCATCAATGTATCTATACCAAACCAAGGGCTGAAGACTTACGGATCCCAGGAAAGCCCCTTCCAAGCGACCCATGAAAAGGTTGGCATACGAAGGAGCCATCCTGGTTCCCATGGCCGTACCCCTGATCTGTTTGTATGTCTGTCCCTCAAAGGTGAAGTAGTAATTGGTAAGTACTAATTTCATTAAGGTGAGTAGGAAGGATGTCATAGGTTTGGGATCAGGTAGGTCCTGACTGAGGAAATCTTCAGCAGCAGACAGACCATGTACATGAGCAATGTTGGGATAGAGGGTGGTGGCATCAATGGTGACAAGCAAAGTGTGTGGTGGGAGTCTGATGGGCATGGATTTCAGTTGATCTGAGAAATGATTGGTATCTTTGATGTGGGAGGGAAGTTTTTGCACTATGGGTTCCAGGTGCTGATCAACTAAGGCAGATATACGTTCGGTGAGTGCTTTGAAGCCAGCAACTGTAGGACGGCCAGGATGATTGGGTTTGTGGAGCTTAGGAAGAAGGTAAAAGATGGGGGTGCGTGGTTTGGGGGAGGGGGGGGGGGGGATTTGGTAATGAAGGGCTACACTATGCAAGGGCAGATTTCATTAAAATCAGCTCTCACAAAGGCCTCAGTTGTGATTCTGGCCAAGTATGTTGCACCTTCATATAGCACCATATGCTTCTTCATATATCCCTATGCAGCCTTGTTTACTCTGGAGTGAACATAAGCAAATGAATATTAATGAACAAGCAGCAGTGAACAAAACGTGTCTCTGGTGTAAATGATAGGCAAATGTTAACGAACAGCATTCAGTCATGATTGGGTCACATTTTCTTGTGCATTTTCACATTCTGCCAGTTTTTGATCTTTCAGTGAACCATAAAAGGAAGTTCCCATCCTCTCCACTTTGGCACTATCAGCAGAGAGAATTTTTAACTCTAGAAATGCATGATAGAGATCTTCATCCATTTACATTAATATTAACATAGGATATTGCCTGTTATGTCTGGAGCAAGTAAATGTTAGTCCCAAACTGGGCATGTTGTCATCTCCAGCATTTTGCCTCATCCTATGATAGTAGCATGAAATGAGGAACAACAAACAAATGAAATAGAGGTGAGTATGATGCCCAGCATCATTCACGAAATAGACATGAATGCAGAAGGATATACAACAGATATATGGACTGATACATACTGGAAAATCTGTTACCTATCTATAACTGCACACTTTGTTTATCAAGATTAGTGACTGCAAAATTTATTACTGGTGACAATTTATTTTTTCTGAGAAGAAAAAAAATGAGGAATTTATTAAGAACTACACTCTGGAAACTTTATTCAAATTGTTTGGAGTAAATCCCCAGAATTTTAATTTTTTTGTCACTGAAAGAAGCACTAATCCTTTCAGCATTACGCAAGGATTACCCGGATTTGGGTACAGTCCCATAACACAATTTTCAATGGTGATTATTTGATAAATGGGGTTGCAGTGGTTTTCTTTTTTTTTTTCAGGAGTTATACTGCCAAAAATACTATCCGTTTCATGAAGAAAACGGATTACGTGAGTTCGATGCAGACAAGCTTGAAGCAAGAAACAGAGAGTAGGTGGAACAGCTTGTTTAGAATGCTACAGTTTGTAGTTGGGCAGAACAATGAAGTCATTTAAATGCTTCGACAGAGAGGCATCTCTGTAAAACTTACCAGTAATGACAACAACACTGCAAAAGAATTCTTGACATTTTTAGAGTCATTTATTGATTCAATAGCAGTGCTGAAAGGTAAAAACTTTCCAACAGTTCAGTTTCTTTTGTTATGGGTACACTCACTGTAATACATGTCCCAAAGATAGATAAGGATGTTTAAATTACTGCAAGTCCAGTTTCCTTGATACACACTGCATGTCCAGAAAATGAAAATTGTGCTTCATTGCAAAACTCTGATTTCAGTGTCACATGTATTTTGGAAGTACAGTACAACTATCATATTGTCATCTATTGACTGTAGGTACTAACAAGTGCTGCAAGATCGCTGTCTCCATCTCGCATATGAGAAAGTCTAAATTTGGAAATTGCGCAGACTAGTGACATTTCTGTGGTCTCTCCTTCAATTATTGAAAATAATGTCTGTTTCCGATAGAGATGAGATGTTAAATACTGTGTGTCAAATGTGTGATGAAATGCCAGTTCCTGATAAGCTATAACAAAATCATAACGTGACAATAATATCTCACTCTGTTTTTCTGATATCTGTAAATATTTATTTCAGGCTGTTGAGAGAATGTCAGCAGCTAAAAATATGAAGTCACAGTTTTTGTACTAACAAGACTGTGGTTCATGTCATACTCAATCTACCAATGAGATTCATTTGTATTTAACCCAAGTGGATAGTTATGACGATTATGATCGACTTGAGAAGTGAAAGTGTAACCACTGTCTCTTTCCTGAGCTATCTAATTTAGCAAGAAAAGTGTCTTGTGTTCCAGTCTCAAATGTGACTAGCGAAAGAGATTTCAGAGCAGCACAGAACTTTATATCAAATGGATTAAGCAAACTTGATCCAAAACAAGTTGATTCACTGTTCTTAGACCAAAGGGGAACAATTTGGAGACAATTTAGTTCCTCTTAGAGTTCCAATTTCTTAGGTGATCAAGTTCACATACATACATTTGAATCAAAGCAGATGGTGTTATAAAAAACAGCACTGTGATTTTTCTGTTTCCAAATTTCCATTGTTGCATAAAGCAAGCTATTTGTTCTTGTGGATCACAATGATGTCATGATTAGATACTACTACCCAGGAATATAGGTCTACAGCGTAACCAAATTAATCTGAGCATAGCTCCATCAGCTGGTGGGAATATGTCAGAATTGACACCAGCCTGCAGACACACAAAGCTGCTAGTAAAACAGTCACAAGAGCATCGTGATGAGTGCAAAAGCCAGGGTGGCCTCTGCCATGACCTCCCTACCATGACTCATTCGACCACAATGCCCTCTTCAAGCATTTGTGCTCGGGCGAGCCATGGCTGAGCACAGTGCACTCAAGCAAGTATGAGTGGGCAAAATGTCCAATTTGCAGACCTCTAGTGGGCATGCAATTTGATTTGAAGTTGCTGGAAATCTGTGAACAATTTGAGATCCTCTGTTGATAGCACTCACTACTTGATGTGAATAAAGAGCTAGTTGTGCTTCACAAGAAAGATATTTTCTGAATTTATGCTGGCTATTTGTCAATAAACTGTTTTCTTTGAGGCAAGTCATAATGTTTAAACAGAGTATAATCCTGAAACTAATCTGCCAGGTAGTTTCATATCAGCGCACACACTGCTGCAGAGTGAAAATCTCATTCTGGAAACATCCCCCAGGCTGTGGCTAAGCCATGTCTCCGCTATATCCTTTCTTTCGGGAGTGCTAGTTCTGCAAGGTTCGCAGAAGAGCTTCTGTAAAGTTTGGAAGGTAGGAGACGAAATATTGGCAGAAGTAAAGCTGTGAGTACCGGATGTGAGTCGTGCTTCGGTAGCTCAGATAGTAGAGCACTTGCCCGCGAAATGCAAAGGTCCCGAGTTCGAGTCTCGGTCGGGCACACAGTTTTAATCTGCCAGGTAGTTTCATGTCAGCGCACACTCCGCTGCAGAGTGAAAATCTCATTCTGGAAACATCCCCCAGGCTGTGGCTAAGCCATGTCTCCGCTATATCCTTTCTTTCGGGAGTGCTAGTTCTGCAAGGTTCGCAGAAGAGCTTCTGTAAAGTTTGGAAGGTACGAGACGAAATATTGGCAGAAGTAAAGCTGTGAGTACCGGATGTGAGTCGTGCTTCGGTAGCTCAGATAGTAGAGCACTTGCCCGCGAAAGGCAAAGGTCCCGAGTTCGAGTCTCGGTCGGGCACACAGTTTTAATCTGCCAGGTAGTTTCATGTCAGCGCACACTCCGCTGCAGAGTGAAAATCTCATTCTGGAAGAGTATAATCCTAATGCAAACCGACGTCAGTGATATGGGCCTGTAATTCAGTAGATTACTCCTACTTCCTTTCTGGAGTACTGGTGTGACCAGAGCAACTTTCCCAGTCTTTAGCTGCAGATCTTTCATTGAGTGAGTGGTTGTACGTAATTGCTAAGTATGGAACTATTGTATCAGCATACTCTGAAAGGAGCCTAATTGGTATACAGCCAGGAATAGAGGACATGTCCTCATTAAGACAGTTGAGCTACTTCGCTACACCGAGGACATCTACTTCTGAGTCACTCATGTTGGCAGCTGTTCTTGATTTGAATTCTGGAACATTTACTTCCTCTTCTTTGGTAAAGAAATTTTGGAAAACCATGTTTAGTAACTCTGCTTTAGAGGCACAGTCACTGGCAACATTATCATTATAACAGTGCAGCGAATTTATTAATCGTGACTTGCTGCTTGTGTACTTCACAAACAACCACAGTCTCTGAATCGTCTGCCAGATTTTAAGATGGTTTCATTGTGGGAACTATTAAAAGCATCTTCCACTGAAGTCTGTGAAAAATTTTTCACAGACTTCAGTGGAAGATGCTTTTAATAGTTCCCACAATGAAACCATCTTAAAATCTGGCAGACGATTCAGAGACTGTGGTTGTTTGTGAAGTACACATACAAGTGAACAGCAGTTGAGAATGCAGTCACAAACATAGAAGCCACCCCAGTATTGATACAAGCAATTGCTAACAATAAGTATAAACGCAATACGAAGGCACGTGCCTGCAGCACTGTGCTTATAAACAGGCAGCTCTGGTAGATGGGGCAGCATATGCTCTGCCATGTGCGTAAGTCACGTGGCCCACCACATGCGGCCTCTAGTGGCCAGCCCACGTAGTCACCATTGGTAGAATGTTGCTGGTGTTGCAGTGCACATCTAAGTATTATGTACTAGGTTATAGCACCTACCACTAGCTTTGAACATGCATTTGTGTCAACAATTCGAGAGTAGACTAAAGTTGTCACCAACTATATTTGTATGAATGCGGTACCTATTTGAAATAAGACAAGCTAACTTTGAACAGTTCAGCATCTGTATTTTATCAATTGGGGGTCAGTAAAATGAACCAATTATTAATTTATTCAGGTTGTCAAGTATGGCCTCTACCATAATAAATCACGAGAACTATCAATACTAATTTCAATACAAGGTAAATTACTACTACTAACAGCAATAAACACTCCACCACCAATTGTATTTAATCTACCTTTTCTGAACACATTAGGCCCTTTCTAAAAGTTTTGGCTGAATCTGTCTCTGGCTTTATCCAGTTTTCAGCACCTATAACGATTTGAGCTTCAGTGGTTTCTATTAGCACTCTGACCTCTGGTTCTTTCTAAACACAACTACGACAGTTTACAACCGCAATACCTATTTTGCTAGGTCTACCCTCATCCTTTGTTTGTCTTACATCCTTTTAGTCTGATGCTCTTTCTGTAATTTCCCCGAGGCCCTTTAACTTAAAAGATTGCTCAGTCCACTCCACAGAGTCCCCGCTACCCGTGTAGTCACTTCCTTTGTGTAGTTGACTTCTGGCCTATTAAGCAGGACCTAATGCCCCACCACCCTACAGCACAAGCTGAGGAATCTGCACAGACTACATGGTCGCAGAACTGTCTGAGGCTCTGATTCAGACTCTCCACTCAGCACAATACTAAAGGTCCGCAATCGGTCCTGTTGCCGATAATATAGATACATAGGAACTCTAGAGAGAGGAAACAGTGCAGCAAAAGCTGGAGGCTCTGTGTGCATCAATCACATGTTCAAAAGAGTTATGATGCCGTTAGTGGGCTTAATGTTAAAGCTCTTGTCGGCAATCATCTTAAGACAGCACAGAATTTGCCATTGCTGCAAATCATATTGCCAAGTACTTCCAGCAAGTCCCTTCAGCAACAAGAGATGGAAGATACTTGCAAGAAGTAGTAGTTCCCACACATTGCATTATGATCACTGGCAATCTTAATGAAAGCTTTCCTGGGCACTGGTGCCCATCAGTCACTGCTTATCTCCTACCTTTGATTTACAAACAATTACATACTCAGGGCTTAAAATTAAGCTTTTACATGGATTTTGTTTGCATAATAGTGCAAATCTCCCATAAATCTGAAATTATTGGTCTTCAACCAATAAAGGAGAAAAAACACAATCTCTGCTACAAATAATTTAGTTGAATTCACATAAAACTTAACCTACACTGTGCAACGTAATTAAAAGTTCACTTTTTCAGAATCGTGTAATTGTCACCCATTGTGATGAAGTTTGAAATTTGGCTCAAAGGCACCTTTGACTTTCCTCCGCAATGGTGCAAAAGCACACAAACCTACGATAGCACCCTCGAGCTCGGCAAGTTATCGACACATGTGTAAGAAAGGCCACAGCCCTGGAGTTTATGGGATGTGTAAGGTGTGTTAATGGTGTCACATTGGCACCAAATTTCACCACAATTGTGCCCAATGTCACTGTGGACATATCACATGATAGGAAAATCATCATACCCCCTCTTACTCGCATTTCATCCCCTTCTTGTGATGCCTCCGAGATGGAGGTCACACTGAAATGACCAGCACTGACATCACGCAGTTTTCATACGGGTAGCTGAAAAACATTTCAGACACAATGTTGCTTAGTATGGACACAAAAAGGACTCAGGGGTTGCCTTTAAGGTGTGTCAATGAAACCACCTCTTCCCTTTGGCACTGATTCTCACACATTTTGTGATCAAAAACGACAAGTCTGCAGTGTGATGAGCAACAATTGCCTGGGATGAGCAGTCTTGCTTCAGTTCTGCTATAATCCGTTCATCGTAAGAATAAACCTGATGTAAACAAACAAGTGCGATGATTGGTCAGAAGCCATAACACATGTATTCTGGTGTTGTTACCCTCTTGGAAGTAGGTCCTACTTATGTATCTTATTACCAAGTTATGTTAAATAAAACTATAAGATATTCAAATGTATTAACAGCCATCAACATTTTTCTTAATCATGCTTTAGCTATGAAGTTTTTATTTCAAAAATTGTGTACAGTCACAGCCTCTGCAGCACTGTGCTCTGATTGTCATGCTGTTAATGCGCTGTATAAAAATGGCTGAGGATGCTATCTGTTCCATGGTGGAACATGGTTAAAAAATGTCAAGAAATAGGCTGCTCTTAATGTTTCTCATAAATTTATGGAGATAATCTGCTTTGAAGTTTTCCCAGAATTGTATACACTGCAGTTGATAAACAAATGAACTTTGAATGTGTAGCGCAGTTGGTAGCGTAATGGTCTCCAAGTAATGTGCGGTTATTTAAGCATCGATTCTAATCATCCCAGTACCCCCCCCCCCCCCCCCCCCTCCCATTCAATCTGAAATACCTACATCTCTTAATTATAAAACTCATCATTTTTTTTTTAATAATGCATGTCTTCTTGTTTCTAATTACATACTAGATGCGAAATTCCCATTTCCATTTCAAATACAAATTCTTAATTAATTATCGATGTCTTATGAAAGACTGTTCATAAAGTTGTTTAAATTAAGAAAACATAACAATTTAATTTTTTAAGGCAAAAATGAACAACCAAATCCTCTTTATTTGGACTATGTTCATCGTTTTATACTACAGAGGTAGATAAGTATCGTAGTAACATGAAAAACAATCATTTTCACAGCATCGAGCACATCACACAACTGCTGCATTTTTACATTTGCTACTGTGCCATTACAATATAAACCCAACAGAACTGATATGGAACCAAGCTGTGGGATTTGGCCTGAGAAGTAACAAGACTGTTAAGCTGCCAGATGTACTGGAACTAATGCACGTAGCTTTTTCACACGTCACTGCCGAGCGCTGGCAGGATATAGAATGGCACATCATAAAAGGAGAAGAGAAAATGCTGCACCTGGTTGGCTTCATGGATTCTATTGTTGACAGGCTCATTATCAATTTAGCAGGTGACACTTCCAGAACTCAAATGTATTTCTCAGAGTAGGATAAGGAAGGAGCTAAGAGACTACCAGATGACTGATAGTAAGTAATATCTTCAGTGGCTTCAGTATTTAACTATATGGTGAAATCCTTCAGTGCTCTCTTATGTTACACACAGCTTATGTAGAAAAAATTACCCTGTGGTTAAGTCAGGAATTTTCATCATCCTTGCTTATAATTACAAAAGTACGTTAGCTAAAAGCGATATTGTGTAGCAGTTTTCGTCTAGTCGTCTAAGGGGCCTATTGTGGGAGATTTTCAGTGTATTATGTCATTCTGCTTAAAAATTAAATAACATTCGAAGCTGTATTGCTTCTCTGCTCATCTCTTTTTATGTGTGAACTGCAACTGACCATGTCACTGCAGGCTAGCTCTAACAGCTGACCGGCCAGTGCTGTCCAAGTTAAATGCGCCAGTAAACCTGTTGTCCTGTATTATCGCAAAGTCGATGTGTGCATGACGCACAGCACAGAAATACCCTTATTATCATACTTGACAGTACTCGAGACAGCTTGGCTGCAGTCTCACATGAAACGGAAATGCAATGAGGTTCCAGCAAATGCGGAAGAATACATAGTGCAATGTTTACATCAGGTTAATTCTTATGATGAATGGATTATATGTCCATGATATCTCAGCATGTGACAACTCCCTTACTGGAGTTGAGAGAGGCATGCATCTCTACAATGATATAGTCACCCAGTACCTGCAATATCTTAAGAAGGTCTACCTACTTTGACCTGTTTGTTTTGACCAACAATGAGCCATTACACAATTGTTTCATAGTTTTTAAATGTTCCAGCAAGGCCTTCAAAACCCTCATGGATATAAAATCGGGACACTTTTTTACATCTACATCTACATCTACATCCGTACTCCGCAAGCCACCTGACGGTGTGTGGCGGAGGGTACCCTGAGTACCTCTATCGGTTCTCCCTTCTATTCCAGTCTCGTATTGTACGTGGAAAGAAGGATTGTCGGTATGCTTCTGTGTGGGCTCTAATCTCTCTGATTTTATCCTCATGGTCTCTTCGCGAGATATACGTAGGAGGGAGCAATATACTGCTTGACTCTTCGGTGAAGGTATGTTCTCGAAACTTCAACAAAAGCCCGTACCGAGCTACTGAGCGTCTCTCCTGCAGAGTCTTCCACTGGAGTTTATCTATCATCTCCGTAACGCTTTCGCAATTACTAAATGATCCTGTAACAAAGCGCGCTGCTCTCCGTTGGATCTTCTCTATCTCCTCTATCAACCCCACCTGGTGCGGATCCCACACTGCTGAGCAGTATTCAAGCATTGGGCGAACAAGTGTACTGTAACCTACTTCCTTTGTTGTCGGATTGCATTTCCTTAGGATTCTTCCAATGAATCTCAGTCTGGCATCTGCTTTACCGACGATCAACTTTATATGATCATTCCATTTTAAATCACTCCTAATGCGTACTCCCAGATAATTTATGGAATTAACTGCTTCCAGTTGCTGACCTGCTATTTTGTAGCTAAATGATAAGGGACCTATCTTTCTATGTATTCGCATCACATTACACTTCTCTACATTGAGATTCAATTGCCATTCCGTGCACCATGCGTCAATTCGCTGCAGATCCTCCTGCATTTCAGTAAAATTTTCCATTGTTGCAACCTCTCGATACACCACAGCATCATCTGCAAAAAGCCTCAGTGAACTTCCGATGTCATCCACCAGGTCATTTATGTATATTGTGAATAGCAACGGTCCTATGACACTCCCCTGCGGCACACCTGAAATCACTCTTACTTCGGAAGACTTCTCTCCATTGAGAATGACGTGCTGCGTTCTCTTATCTAAGAACTCCTCTATCCAATCACACAATTGATCTGATAGTCCGTATGCTCTTACTTTGTTCATTAAACGACTGTGGGGAACTGTGTCAAACGCCTTGCGGAAGTCAAGGAACACGGCATCTACCTGTGAACCCGTGTCTAAGGCCCTCTGAGTCTCGTGGACGAATAGCGCGAGCTGGGTTTCACACGACCGTCTTTTTCGAAACCCATGCTGATTCCTACAGAGTAGATTTCTAGTCTCCAGAAAAGACATTATACTCGAACATAATACGTGTTCCAAAATTCTACAACTGATCGACGTTAGAGATATAGGTCTATAGTTCTGCACATCTGTTCGACGTCCCTTCTTGAGAACGGGGATGACCTGTGCCCTTTTCCAATCCTTTGGAACGCTTCGCTCTTCTAGAGACCTACGGTACACCGCTGCAAGAAGGGGGGCAAGTTCCTTCGCGTACTCTGTGTAAAATCGAACTGGTATCCCATCAGGACCAGCGGCCTTTCCTCTTTTGAGCGATTTTAATTGTTTCTCTATCCCTCTGTCGTCTACTTCGATATCTACCATTTTGTCAACTGTGCGACAATCTAGAGAAGGAAGCACAGTGCAGTCTTCCTCTGTGAAACAGCTTTGGAAGAAGACATTTAGTAATTCGGCCTTTAGTCTGTCATCCTATGTTTCAGTACCATTTTGGTCACAGAGTGTATGGACATTTTGTTTTGATCCACCTACCGCTTTGACATAGGACCAAAATTTCTTAGGATTTTCTGCCAAGTCAGTACATAGAATGTTACTTTCGAATTCATTGAAAGCCTCTCGCATAGCCCTCCTCACACTACATTTCGCTTCGCGTAATTTTTGTTTGTCTGCAAGGCTTTGGCTATGTTTATGTTTGCTGTGAAGTTCCCTTTGCTTCCGCAGCAGTTTTCTAACTCGGTTGTTGTACCACGGTGGCTCTTTTCCATCTCTTACGATCTTGCTTGGCACATACTCATCTAACGCATATTGTACCATGGTTTTGAACTTTGTCCACTGATCCTCAACACTATCTGCACTTGAGATAAAACTTTTGTGTTGAGCCGTCAGGTACTCTGTAATCTGCTTTTTGTCACTTTTGCTAAACAGAAAAATCTTCCTACCTTTATTAATATTTCTATTTACGGCTGAAATCATCGATGCAGTAACCGCTTTATGATCGCTGATTCCCTGTTCTGCATTAACTGATTCAAATAGTTCGGGTCTGTTTGTCACCAGAAGGTCTAATATATTATCGCCACGAGTCGGTTTTCTGTTTAACTGCTCAAGGTAGTTTTCAGATAAAGCACTTAAAAATATTTCACTGGATTCTTTGTCCCTGCCACCCGTTATGAACGTTTGAGTCTCCCAGTCTATATCCGGCAAATTAAAATCTCCACCCAGAACTATAACATGGTGGGGAAATCTACTCGAAATATTTTCCAAATTATTCTTCAGGTGCTGAGCCACAACAGCTGCTGAGCCCGGGGGCCTATAGAGACATCCAATTACCATGTCTGAGCCTGCTTTAACCGTGACCTTCACCCAAATCATTTCACAATTCGAATCTCCGTCAATTTCCTTCGATACTATTGCACTTCTTATCGCTATAAACACGCCTCCCCCTTCACTGTCCAGCCTATCTCTGCAGTATACATTCCAATCAGAGTTTAGGATTTCATTACTGTTTACGTCTGGTTTCAGCCAACTTTCTGTTCCTAGTACTATATGGGCGTTGTGACCGTTTATTAATGAGAGCAGTTCTGGGACCTTTCTATAGACGCTTCTGCAGTTTACTATTAGCACATTAATATTGTTATTCCTTGTTGCATTTTGCCTACTCCTGCCTTGCCGCGTCTCAGGAGGCGTCTTGTCGGGCCTAGGGAGGGAATTCTCTAACCTAAAAAAACCCCATGTGCACTCCACACGTACTCCGCTACCCTCGTAGCCGCTTCCGGCGTGTAGTGCACGCCTGACCTATTCAGGGGGACCCTACATTTCTCCACCCGATAGCGGAGGTCGAGAAATTTGCACCCCAGCTCTCCGCAGAATCGTCTGAGCCTCTGGTTTAAGCCTTCCACTCGGCTCCAAACCAGAGGACCGCGATCGGTTCTCGGAACGATACTACAAATAGTTAGCTCTGATTCCACCCCGCGAGCGAGGCTTTCCACCTTCACCAACTCCGCCAACCGCCTGTACGAACTGAGGATGACCTCTGAACCCAGACGGCAAGAGTCATTGGTGCCGACATGAGCAACAATTTGCAGTCGGGTGCACCCAATGCTCTCTATCGCCGCCGGTAGGGCCTCCTCCACATCTCGGATGAGACCCCCCGGCAAGCAGACAGAGTGAACACTGGCCTTCTTCCCCGACCTTTCCGCTATTTCCCTAAGGGGCTCCATCACCCGCCTAACGTTGGAGCTCCCAATAACTAATAAACCCCTCCCCCCGTGTGCCTGCTCGAACCTTGCTGAAGGAGCAGCCACATGTCCACTCACAGGCAGAGCGGGCGATGCCACACGGCCAGCCTCCACATTGACCCTCCGCCTCGTGCGCCGCGAACGCCGCTGAACCCGCCACTCCCCTTGGGGAGAGGGTGGCCCAACCGCGCCCGGTACCCGCGAAGATGTCTCGACAGCAGGGACAGTGGGTGAAGCATCTAACACCTGGGGTGCACCATGCGACGCACCAGACTCCCCACTGCCGCTACACTCCGAGGCAGCAGCCTGAAGACGGCTGACCGCGGCCATCAACACGCTCAGCTGTTCGCGAAGAGTGGCCAGCTCCTCCTGCGTCCGTACACAGCAGCCACACATCCTAGCCATCCTAAGAAATCAATTTACTATAGAGTGTTAATCAGCTTTTAACTAGACTGCTAATTCACTAAAGGCGGTTGATTATTGACTAAACTGTGATTGCTAACCACTTCTTGTAGAAACAAGGAAAATAGCACTACCTGTCTCTGGACGGTATTGAAAACAAACACTAGCACTACGAGCACTATGGCTGACTAAAGGGACTCTCTGACTGTATTCAAAACTAACACGAAATCTATGGAACACTTAATAGCACTACTATTAAAGCTTCCTAAAAGCAAAAACACACAGAAGAAGAAGTGACAAGTAAGAAAAATACAGATAATACTTAAATTAAGGTAGCTCGCTGCACAGCAGACGTGAAGCAGACGGCGGTTAGGGCGACACTGACACTACTGGCACTATGGCTGACTAAAGGGACTCTCTGACTGTATTCAAAACTAACACGAAATCTATGGAACACTTAATAGCACTACTATTAAAGCTTCCTAAAAGCAAAAACACGCAGAAGAAGAAGTGACAAGTAAGAAAAATACAGATAATACTTAAATTAAGGTAGCTCGCTGCACAGCAGACGTGAAGCAGACGGCGGTTAGGGCGACACTGACACTACTGGCACTATGGCTGACTAAAGGGACTCTCTCTGACTGTATTCAAAACAAACACGAAATCTGTGGAACACTTAATAGCACTACTATTAAAGCTTCCTAAAAGCAAAAACACGAAGAAGAAGAAGTGACAAGTAAGAAAAATACAGATAATACTTAAATTAAGGTAGCTCGCTGCACAGCAGACGTGAAGCAGACGGCGGTTAGGGCGACACTGACACTACTGGCACTATGGCTGACGTTCACTCCTTCCTCTTTCTCACCAGAAACACATTGTTATTCATGAGTCCATGAGCCCTGTTACTGCAGTCCAAAGTAGTTTTATTATCAACAGGACTAGCCTCTCTCATTCTTTTGGATGAATGGGTGTGAATGCTCCCAGGTTGTACACTCTTCCCACTGTGAGGAAAAGATGATGATTTTGAGGGTTCCATCTCAGTCCCAAGAGTAGCTAGGGAAATAAGGGTCCACTCAAACAGAGACCTGCGTGCTTGAGTAAGCCTTACACAACTGAAGCACGCAAGGTTCCTCAGAGGTTGCCCGCTAACGACTGTTCCATATCAACAGGTACGCATCTCATCAATGCGCAGCACACCTTATATATGGGTCTATCCCATCCTTGCGACCGTAGGGCTCAAGCCAAGATCCTCTTCCCTGGGACACACAACATTCCGCTGCCATGCCGCGGTCGCTGAAGCATGCCCAGAGCTTACGGTGATGGGGAACTGGTGGCACCATCTCAGGAACCCCAGGGCCGCCAAGCCCGTACTCAGCAAATCAATGCTGAGCCCCTGAGGGTCTCAAAGATGCCCCAGATCGGCTACACCCTCAGTACCATCTGTACACCTTTGTTGAACACTTTAAAAATGTAACTGTACAGAAATGGACAGTCACTGATCACTAAGCACTGGAATGACAGGCATCCATTTTTGTGTTGACACCAAGTGGTGGTGAATCTGAAATGCACAGTGTCGCAGTCTAGCCTCCATCGCAGAGGTGTCAAAAGAAAAGGGTGAAATGTGGCTAAGAGGAGGGTGTGACGACCTTCCTGTTGTGTGACATGTTCACGGTGGCAGTGGGCAGAATTGTGATGCAATTTGGTACCAATGTGACGTCATTCATCCACCTCAAACCTCACATCAACTTCTGAGCTGTGGCCTTCCCTTGCATGTGTCAACATCTTTCTGTCTCAAGCGTTGCTGAGCCCGATGGTGACGTCGTAGGGTGATGCACTTTTGCACGATTACAGAGGAAGGTTGTAGGTAACTTTGGGCCAAATTTCAAACTTCTGTGTCACAGTGGGAGACAGTAATGGGTTGCACAGTGTAGAAGAGAAAGGTGACAATCACTTTAATAATGCAGTTCTGAAATTAAATGTAATTTTTGCTTATAATATCCGTACACTGTTCTCACACAGCCAACTCTCTCTCTCTCTCTCTCTCTCTCTCTCTCTCTCTCTCTCTCTCTCTCTCTCTCTCTCTACCTAAAGAGGAAGATTTCCAAATGGTGTTTGTTAAGGCTACAATGGTAAGTGATGTATACAAGTTCATACTACCAAACAACAATCTCCTTTTTACTGAAAAAGTGAAAACATTTTATCTCATTCCTATAGACAAATGTCTGACTTACGTGTAGGTAAAGGAATGTAAATACGTTTTTCAAGTCTTCGTCTTAGAGCTTCATCAATATCCCAGGGAAAATTGGTGGCAGCAAGTACCATAACTATTTTTCCTGGTTCATCACTGCAAAACAAAGAACACAGTAGATAGGATTAAAATCACTGTAAATGACAATAACTATAGAATTAAGCAAGTAAGAGGAATGAGTTATAGGAAACTACAGTGCTTGAAAATTAATTATGAAATGATGCTGGGTTCTCGATAACTATCGTACTTTATTTATTCAAACACTTTCCTCTTTCGAGGACTGAAAGTAATGCTTTTTTAACACAGCATTTGTGTGTTCTTTTAGTAGTTTATAGGCATGACAATAACTACCAATTAAATAGTTTTTAAATGTTTTTACTTGATAATTTTTTTCAATCTTGAGGTTTCTTTTCTTTCAGAAATCCATTATGTATCCATGTCAAACTGCAAGCAACTTTGTCTCAGAAGACTTGGTATCACTTTCAGTCTTGTTTTACTGATGCCCAGTGCTACAACTATACATCACTTAAATCACACAAGTTATATATATATACAAATAATATTTCACAAATACTAAGTTCATTTGTAGCTAAAGTGGCCTGATAATTTAGTAACCGTGGTTTAATCAGATCACACCATCCACATATCCACATCATTACAGTTTCTGTTGTAACAATACATACTGTCAGTTAAGATCTGCATAATATAAAGCAATCATTGAAACCTGTCATTAAGAATTTTGGGAAACTTTTGAAATTCCAGTTATTTTCAAATGAGCACAACTGAAAATTTTCCTGGCAATGACACAAATTATATTTTTATAACCAGTTTTGTAGCTTCTGTTCACTTTTGCGCTAAGAATGTTCAGATTCAAACTATGGTCTGAGATATTTGTACAGTTTGAAACTATCTATATCAATTCCATTTATCACTGGTTACAGACCTAGAATTTTCACTTCATTAAATGCAGAGGATGAAATCTATGAAAGTACAGCTGTTATAGCATAAACAACTACATCCATTTAAAAGAATCTCAATAAAAGTAGGAAAATGGTTTTTCTTTGCAAGTGTGCCAGGAAAATGACAGCAAATTATGTAGAGCAGTCAACATCATACAATTACGACTGGGGGTTCAAAATCTATAATAACAATAAATATAACTTAAAAATATTGTACAACAACCTTTGTTCTTGTATGTGATGAGTAAAGTTGTGAGTGGGATTGAAAACACCAGCCAGAATTCAGTAGGCATGTTAGAAAGACAGTTGACGTGAAGACAAAGAGTTTCAGCAAAGCTTTAAAACAAATTAAACCTTGTTGACAAACATAAGTTGAATATTGACAAAATTCATAAGAGCAATGTGAGAAGTATTCAATGAATTCAAAAGCACAATTTTTCCCATTAAACTGGCAAAAAAAGCCTAAGTACTTTTGTTGGGGCTTTTAGCATCCTAATTGTGTATGGAGTGTAAGAAGAATGGCTGATTAAATGCATTTGTGTGCACAGTAATCTGTCTAATCTTGTCTTTTTGGTCCTTACAGCAATACCATACATAGAGGACTGAAGACTGTGTCCAGATTATTCAGTTAATGTTTGTTCTTGAAATTTTGTAAGAAGGCTTCTGTACAATAACTGGTGTTTATCATCAAGCATTTGCCAATTCAGGGTTTTTCAGCATTTCCACGATGCTCTCCTGCAAATCAAACAAACCTGTGACCATATGTACTATTTTCCTTTTTACATGTTAAATATCTCCATTTGGCTTATTTGGCATTGGTTCAGCATGTTTAGGCAATATTCTCTGATGGAATGCACAAGTGATTTGTAACCAATCTCCACTGTAGACTGACTGCATTATCCCAGTATCTTTCCAATGATCTGAAGTCTGCCACCTACCATATCTTTGAGTCTACATAATCATTCCATTTCACATCTCTACAAACCATTACACACAGGTGTTTGGATGAGTTGACTGATTCCAATTGCGAGTCACTGATATTGTAGTCACAGCATACTATTTTTCCAAGTTTTGTGAAGTGCACAATTTTACTTCTGTGAACAGTTAAAACAAGTTTCCAATCTTTGGACCACTTTCAAATCTTATCAAAATCTAATAGCATTTGCTCAAATTTTTTCACATAGTACTGCATTATAGATAACTGTATCATCTGCAAAAAGTCTAAGGTTACTATTAATATTGTCTGCAGGCCTTTAACATACAACATGAACAACAATTATTTCTACTTCTGTCAATGACAATCTCAAGGAACATGCTGTCTTCTCCCTACCACAAAATCTTCAATCCAGTCACAAATTTTGTTTGATACTCCATACAACCTTACTTTCATCAATAAATGTTAGTACGGTACCAAGCCAAATTCTTTTCAGAAGCAAGGAATACAACACCCACACAATTGCCTTGATCGATAGCTTTCAGTAAGTCATGTGAGAAAACCACAAGTTGGGTTTCACATGATTGATGGTTTCAGAATAGATGCTGATTGGCTTGTAGGTGGTCTTTCTGTTCAAATACCCCTTCATTATGTCTGATCTCAGGAAATGTTCTAGGATTCTCCAACAGATGGAAGTCAATGAAATTGGATGGTAATTTTATACAACATATCTGCTGTTCTTCCTGAAGACAGATTTGATCTGTGCTTTTTTTCTGATCACTGGGCACAGTCCTTCGTTCAATGGATCTGTGAAATACAATCGTTACAATGGCAGCTAATTCAGGTGTAAATTCTTTATAGAATCTGACTGGGAGTTCACTGGGCCCTGGAGCCTCATTTAATTTTAGCCTTTTCTCAACACCACTGTCACTAACATTTTTATCATTCCCTTTTGCAGTGATGTGAGAAGTAAAACTGGGCAAGTCATTCTGTATCTTCCTTAGTAAAGGAACATTTGAAAATGGAAGTAAGTGTTCCTACTTTTGCTTTGTTACCCTCCACTTTGGAGATCATTCAACAAGATGCTGCTACAGAATCACTGAAGGCTTTAGACCCATTGCCCTCTTGACAGCCAAAAGCATTTCATTCACTATCTCTCTGTCTATAACCCTGTGCTTTGTTTTACACATACCACACAGCAGTCATTGTTTCTTTACAGTGAGGATCCTTCCCACCATGAAAATTTCTACGAGGTACATATCTATCCAGTGCTTCATCAAATACTCTTCTAAATGCAAGCCATAATTCCTCTACTTGGTTCTGACCAGAGTTAACTGTTCTGAGTTCCTCTTTGAGTCTCCTACAGTTATTATCTGGATTTGAGGGGGTCACCCAAGTTATATCTGTGATGGGTAGTATACTGTACCCCTGAACAATTTGGGAGGAGGGGTTTCTACAATTCACTAAGCCACAAGTCCAAAAAGTCTCAGCCCAACTTGTCACAGATCTGTTTAAGTTTCTTCTAGTCAGCTTGGAACCAGAGAGCCCCAATCAGTACTGGGGACAATGTTTCCAATTGTGAGCTTCATTGAAACTCCGTGAGCAAGGACGGGATTTTTAACCTGGTCTGTCAGTCACTGGAATGATCCATGTACAATACCAGGCTCCCACGGTGCACCACAATCTGCAGTTGGTTGCACATTGCTCCCTCACTGGCAGCCAGAACAGCCTCTTCAACAAGCAAAATAAGGCTTCCAGGCACACCGAATGCACATGTTGATCCTTCCCAGCCCCATCTGCTATTTGTGTAATGGCTGTAGCTTTGAACTGGCAATCATTAGTAGACCCCTGCCCATCTGGACCTGTTGGATGGTGTATAGCACACACAGGCTTTGAATCGCACAGAGTGTCTGAGCAGATGACACAATTGAAAAGCCTGTGTCACCGGATGTACTGCGTGGCCTAAAGGACAAAGAGCTCTGGTGTAAACACTGAACAGTGTTCAGGAAGTAGATACCAAAAAACATCAGTGCCAATGACGAAGGCACACCAGACACCCCGCTCAGTCTGAAAGTCATCAGTGTACATAAAGGTACTATAGCTAAGTTCCGTGCAAAGATCAAGAAACTTATGGCGATAGAATAAGAGTGAAGCAGTTTTCTTAGAAAGCGAATGAAGGCGAAGGTGGACATGGGCCACCACACGAAGCCAAGGTGGTGAAGGGTTCACACCCATTAGGAAAGTGGTATGTAGCATGAAGTCAAGCTGCAGGAGCAATAGCCAAAAGCTAACTACAGGAGGTAACAGAAGAGGGACGCACCTCATACTGGCAATCAAATGAGTCATCGAAGAAGCAGGCACAAGATGGGTGGCTTGGCATGGCAGACATACAGCATGCATACCTGCTGAGGAGAAAATCACAGCAACATGGCAGCAGTAGCTTGACAGTTTCTACCTACAGACTTTCAACCGGACTAGAGTAAAAGGCACCAGAGGCCAAATTGATTCCACAAAGGTGGATAGTATTGAGATTGCGTAAGAGGGACAGACGTGCAGATGCATACACAAAGCACCCATAGACCAGGGCAAATGGAAGAGGGTCATTTCATCCATTACCCAGGAAGTTCTGCAGAGGACACGTAGGGCATTGAGGGACCACATACAGTGGGTGGTCAGGTAAGACACAGTTTTAATGAATGGAAGAGCAACAGGCCCAAGATGTAAAGACGGTCGAAGAAACCAATTGTGCCTCCAGAAAATCATACAAACTGTTTTGTCAGTGGAAAAACAAAAGCCATTGTCAATGCTCCATGAGTAATGACCATCGCGACAATGGTGAAGAAACAAGTCTGTGGAGAACTGCAATAGATGGCAAAGTCATCAAGGAAAAGGGAGCCGGTGAAGTCTGGCAGGAGACAGGCCATAATAGGGTTAATGGTGCTAGCAAAGAGGATGACGCTCAGGATGGAACCCTGAGGCACACTGTTTCCCTGGATAAAGGTGTCCGACAAGACAGAAGCAACACATACCTTGAAAATTCAGTCTTTTAAAAAAACTCCTGAAGGAAATTGGGCATGCGGTTACGGAGGCCCTGGGTGTAGAGAGTACAGAGGATAGAAGTCCTCCAGGAGGTGTCATAGGCTTTCTCCAAATCGAGAAACACGGCCACAGTCTCTTATTTCCCCAGAAAACCATTCATGATATGGGTTGGCAAAGTGACGAGATGGTCAACTGCAGAATGGCACAATTTATATCCACACTATGCAGTGGTTAGTAAATTGCAACACTCTAGCCACCATACCAGCCGGGAGCTGGGCAAGAATCATACGTTCCATCACCTTCCAAACACGGTTGGTGAGAGAAATGGAGTGATAACTAGGAGGAAGGTGCCTGTCCTTGCCGGGCTTAAGTATGGGTATGACAGTGGCTTCATTCCAGCGTCTGGGAAATGTGCCCTCTGCCTAGGTGCAATTGCACATATGAAGGAGAAATGGCTTGCCTGCAAGAAAAAGGTACTGCAACATCTGAGTGTGAACACTGGCTAGCCCTGGGGTGGGAGGATCAGTATGAAGTGAGAGCACAATCTAGCTCCTTCACAGTAAAGGCGACATTGTAGAATTGCAGGTTTGAGGAAAGAAGGTTATCACTCTTTTCCGATGGTGATAATGGATGGAGCTTGAAATCTCCACAAAAAAGTGGCCCAAGGTGTTGGAAACAGAAATAGAGTCCACAATGACATCATCTGCTATGGTCAGGCCAGAAATTGTGGGACGGACCTTCAGCCCAGAGAGCTGTCGAAGGTTGACCCACACAACAGAAGAGGGAGTGGAACTGTTAAAAGAATTAGTAAATGAAATCCAGCAAACTTTTTTGCTATCCCAAAGAACACGGCGATACTGTGCACACAACTGTTTATAGTGAAAGCAGTTTGCCATCATAACAGTGATGGTTAAAAATGCACGTCTCCCTGTGCGAATTGCATGACGGTATGCCTGTCGACCAAGAGACTGGGACACGGTGTGGTAAAGATGAAGCGTGAGGAATGGAACATTCTGCAGCGGTAAGTATAATGTTTGTAAGACATTTTACCTGGTCATCACAACTCAGGAAATGTTGTTCATCAAAGGTCACCAGGGAGGGATAAAGCCTCCAGTCGGCCTCAGAAAGCTACCATTTCTGTGTGCACATATGTGGGGTAGGAGTCAACAAACTGATAGCACATGGGGAAATGGTGACTCAAGTGCACATCAGAGAGAACGGACCACTTGAGACGATGGGCAATTTGGGCAGTGCAGAAGGAAAGGTGCAAATGGGTATAGGTGTGTGTGGAGTCTGAAAGGAACGCGGGTGCTTCCGTGTTAAGGCAGATGAAGTTAAGGTGATTGAGGTCAGCCAAGAGGCCACCTCCACAACTGGTTCTGGGAGAGCCCCAAAGGGGATAGTGCACATTAAAATCACCAAGCAGCAGAAATGGATGAGGGAGATGCCCAATAATTTGGAGAAAGTCTGCCCTGGTGACACCAAATGACCGAGGGATGTAAACAGTACAAAGCAAAAAGGTGAGGTGAGGAAGGAAAATGCGGACTGCAACAGCTTGAAGTCGGGGAGATGGTTTGTCTATGAATGTCATCCCGGATGAGCAGCATGACTACCCCACGAGATGGAACGCTGTCCTCCTCGGGGGGGAAGGTCAAAGCAGACAAGAAACAAATGTGAGAACACAAAGCGGCAATGAGGACAACATTTTGTTTTCTGGAGGCAGAGAACAAGCAAACGCTGCGATGCCAAGAGCAGCCGCAAGTCCTCTTTGTGGGATCTAAGGCCACAAACATACCCTTGGAGAAGAGTCATGACAAGAAAAGGGGAGGAGAGAAAAAATGAAGGGATGTCACCTTGGCAGTTGCTGAGTCCCAGCCTTCAAAGACTCACTGCTACAGGGCGCTGAGGCTGGGGAATTCTGCTCCAAGTGATCGACAGAGTTGTCAGAATTATAGCTCTGTCAGTCTGCATAGCGTAGGGAAAAAAAGGTTGGTGGTGCACACTGGCAACACATAGGTCAGGTTGGTGAGGGTATCACCTGGCGACACAGTCACAGAGGATCTCCAAGTCTGTTAAGGAAAAGAGCGTTTGCCTTTGTTTGACTTCTTGGAGCCTTTTTGGTTGGCTCAGTTGTTTGTCAGCTGGAGGGACATAAGAAGTCTTCAGGGGAGTATTCATTCTGTCCTTTTCGGCTTGCCAGTTGTGTGGGAGGTGACTTCGCCCTGTGAGATGAAAGTTTGGTGGCTTGTTGCACAGCTGGAGGAGGAGATGGGGATGCAACCTTGACAATGGGTGATTTTACAACCGTGGTGCTAAATTTGAGATCGCATATCTGCATGGCCATGTCTTTCAGGGAGCAAAATGTAGCAAGAACAGTACTGTAAACACCAGACAACAGAACGCAGAGTTTCTGACTAGCCAACAACTTGCGAGTGATTGGGTAAGGCACTTTTTCCTTCACCCAGATCTCCTGGATGGCCCACTCATCGAGATACATGGGACAATCTCAGGAGGAGGCTGTGTGGTCACCATTGCAATTGATACAATGGGGAGAAGGAGGTGGACAGTCAACTTTGTGAACATCCTTAGCACAGGTTAAATGTTTGGCCAGATGTCAACAGGACATTTGTTGTTGTAACGATGACACTGGTTTGAAATGTATGGTCAGACTGTGATAACTTCATAGCCTGCTTTGATCTTTGATGGAAGCTCCACTCTATCAAAAGTGAGGAAAAGAGGTGAGTGGGCACTAAGGATGCATCTACCTTTTTCATCACCAAATGGACTGCGTTGACTCCCTGACCAGAGAGGTACATTTGGATTTTTGCCTCAGTCAGACCATCGAGCAGCATAGCATGAATAACATCACGGGAAGAATTCACCGTTCAATGGGCCTCACACAAACAGGATAGCCATGGAGGAGCGAATCAGCAAGCAGTTCTCTCTAAGATTCAGATGTAGTCTCAAAAGCAAAGTGCCATTGGGTAAATGAGAGCAGGATTTCACAGGACCAGCAACTGCATCAACGCCTTTCCAAATAATAAGCAGATTTACTGTAGCAAAGGACTGACCATCTTCAATACATGCAACCATGAGGAACCATGGTGAAGCTGGGAAAGCTGACAAAAGGACCAATCAGCAATTTGGGAAGGTAGCAGCTCAGGCAATCACCCCTTCCTGGGCCTGCTCTGTACCAGGGGGTATGTGCGAACCCTTGCTGTCGACCTGGGCCTGTGAATTGCACGTTACCCAGCATCAGGTGCATGGACTGGCCTTCAGGAGTGCACAGGGAGTAAGAAGAAAAAGAGGACCTAAAATGCCAAAGCAGAGGAAGGATAGGAAAAGGGGAATGAAGAAAGGAAATAAAGACAGTGGAGAGACTGTTCTGGCATCAGCTACTGAAAATGCCGAAAATATTTCCAAAAACATCCCACACATTCCTCAAAGGAGGGGGAAAAAGAATACCAACAGAATATATATATGCAGCATGTAAGGGAAAAGATGATGCAAAGGCTGGAGGCCTGTGGTAGCCATGCAAGAACCTGCAAAATCTGCCCGCCCCCCCCACCCTCCCGGGGGGGGGATTATAATAATGTGTTTTGTACAATATGCATAGGAAGACTGCACTTACAGTACATGAAAAAAAAGAGCATAAGGCCAGTGCAGATTTTCCACACTACTCAAACCTCAAAGAACTGCCTTCACAACCTACGAGGTAACAAATCTGACTCACCAGTCTTATGGAGAGGTGCCCCAACAGAAAACACAAGTCATCTTCATGCTCTACAGCAG
Source organism: Schistocerca gregaria (assembly GCF_023897955.1). Classification (NCBI taxonomy): domain Eukaryota; kingdom Metazoa; phylum Arthropoda; class Insecta; order Orthoptera; family Acrididae; genus Schistocerca; species Schistocerca gregaria. Next base: position 116,462,933 of record NC_064931.1, on the reverse strand, counting down.
GCCAATGACACAGCACTGCAATGGCTAGAATTTTTTGACTTTAATATTTGCCTACACCAGTTTGTCACTGAATTTTGCATTGTTTGAATTTTTGAAGCTTTTTGGAAGATACAGTTCCACAAAATTAACTTTCCAAAAAATCATTGGAATCAGACTAACATTTTTCTGGGACAGAACACTGCTAGCATGTTGAACACTTTACATATCTGCTGAACTTTCACCAATTCTCCAATGATAATAAACACAGCATAATAATCAAAAGCATTTTTACACATACTCAGTTAAAAAATCCATTATTCACTTTAACAAATAACTAGATTTTAAAAATCTAATAACACAACATGTTTACGTGCCTGTTTGAACTAATGCCGTCCATCTGCACCAAAAGTTCTGATTTCACACGGCGTGATGCCTCATGTTCTGATTCTGATCCCCTTCTTGAACACAATGAATCTATTTCATCTATAAATATTGTGCTTGGTGCATAAAAGCGAGCCTGTAAATTTTTTAAAATCCATCTTTTAGAAGGCTTTCAAACACATTCATTGTGCCACAAGTAGCAAATAAAAAATAGATACCATTTCAAACAAAAGTCGCACTAGTTTTTCTGATTCGCCTCTGTATTTTGATGTGAGAGTTGAAGATGATACATTGAAAAATGTTGTACAACATTCTGTTGCAACAGCTTTGGCTAGCATTGTCTTGCCTGTTCCAGGAGGTCCAACCATCAGAACTCCTTTCCATGGCCGCCTGATTCCCTGAAATGGAAGAAATGAAAGTTTAAATGACATTTTGCAACATTAAGGCAGCATTTTCATTGAAATGACTTCCATCTGTAAGGTTATTTACACACAGCAGAAAGTAGGGTTAATATGAGGATTAGGACCACTTCCACGACACAACCATTTTAACTGATCTCTGTATAGATTTATATTAGAACACTTTAGGATTAAAGGTGACCACTCACTGAAAAGCAGAAGCATTGAGTCGTCGACAAGCACACACAAAAGAAGAAGAACTTATCAGTTTTTGAAGTTATCCTCAGACTGTCACTGCCAATGATATTTTGCAGCCAGTGGGCTTCACTGACGGACAATAGCCTCCTACACCTTGTCCACAAACTGATTTCCTGTGCCATATCCTCACACACCCCCAATCCTCGCACCACCCACTAAGAATCAGCTAGAAACAAGTACCACCCTTGATACCCTATATCACCCTCAGCTGGAACAACTGAACCATATTCCTTGCCAGGGCTTTGATTATCTCTCATCCTGCCTTAAGATGAGTGACATCTTACCCAAGATCCTTCCCAACCCTCCCCCCCCCCCCCCATCTTCCCCCCCCCCCCCCCCCCCCCGCTCTGGGTGGGGGCACACACTAGCTCATCAAAGGTAACTATGAAAGCTAGCAAATTTTTCCTCTCTTGTGTGAGCTTATCGACGACTCAATGCTTCTGTTTTCCAGTGAGTGGTCTCCTTTAATCCTAAAGTGTCTAAATTCTACAAGAACTTCCCTACAACATTTAAGGTTCACAACAGAAGATTCATTTTCATCCTACTAAATGTTTCACATGACGTGCAATTTCGTAAACAGAGCATATGTCTAAATAACCTCCACACATTTCAGAACCCCAGAAATTTACATGAAAATTATCATAGTTTTTGTAAACAAACACTTATCATGCATGTAAAATTCTAGTCTTCTACATTCACAAAAATCAGGTTCTGATAATGGTTATTTAACAGCTCTTGAAATAAATTGTAATCTGTATGTGTGTTCAGGATAGACTGTACATCTCACACTCTATCCATGGGATCAGAGAAATGAAATTTGGCAGCGACATGTCCCCTTCTACACAAAAACCGAGAAGACTAGACTTTCTGATCACCTTAAGCAGTTGCAAGAGTTTAATGTTTCATCAAACACCTACAATCTACTTACTTGGTGAATTTTGTGTGTCTCAATTGGATGCTACTTTGGCAACTAGCACTTCCTAACCTACCTCAGCAGTCTTCTTGGGGAAAGGGGACCCACAGTTTGAGGTGGAATAAAAGCCATATGTCATTCCTTCGAATCACTGAGAAGGTACATACCATTTAAAATGCGTGAAATTCTACAATAACAGAGTCCTTTCCAAAACAGTCTTGCAAAATATGCTTTTGGAACTATTGTTTAACTTGGAATACTGTACTTTCATAATTGAAAAACACTTTTATAGCCTTTCTTTCTATAAAACAAAATATGAAATACTCAAGTACATCTAAAAATAAGCACAGTCTGCTCATTAATCTTGAACTCATATTTGCAACATCCTTCAAATTTTGTTTACAATTAAAATAAACAGTCTTAGAAAATTAACAGCACATCTGGAGGTACAATACACTGCATAAAAAACTAAATAAAGCTAAGTTATAAAACTGGGATGAAGATGGGCTACATTACATAGAGAGGGCTAGTGGACTAGGGAGGAACAGTAATTATCTCAGTAAAGTTTTGTGAAAAAACTGCTGAAATGTCACAAATGGAACACTCAACTGGAGAAAATATCAGGTTGGTCACAGAGACATTATGATAACTGGAACACAAATTAGGTGACTGTGTAATTTAACCTAATTTGAGTGACATGTGAATGTGCGAATTCTAGAATTCTAACAAAAGACAACGACTTTACTTGCTAGATCTAAAACAGAATTTATCTTTTGCTACAGAAATTGTGTATTTTCTTTCCTTATGTAATTCAATTCCACACTTATAGTAGCTTTTTCCCCTATTCGCTTTAATTCCTGTAACTCATCTGACACTGGCAGACACAAACAAAATGTGTCAGCTGCAAATAGCATAGCAGTAAGGAGGATGTCAAGTGCCAAAAAGATGTGTATAATATACGTATTCTGAAGTTTGGATGTTGTTGTTGTTGTGGTCTTCAGTCATGAGACTGGTTTGATGCAGCTCTCCATGCTACTCTATCCTGTGCAAGCTTCTTCATCTCCCATTACCTACTGCAACCTACATCCTTCTGACTCTGCTTAGTGTATTCATCTCTTGGTTTCCCTCTACGTTTTTTACCCTCCACGCTGCCCTCCAATACTAAATTTGTGATCCCTTGATGCCTCAGAACATGTCCTACCTACCGATCCCTTCTTCTAGTCATGTTGTGCCACAAACTTCTCTTCTCCCCAATCCTATTCAATACTTCCTCACTAGTTATGTGATCTACCCATTTAATCTTCAGCATTCTTCTGTAGCACCACATTTCGAAAGCTTCTATTCTCTTCTTGTCCAAACTATTTATCGTCCACGTTTCACTTCCATAAATGGCTACACTCCATACAAATACTTTCAGAAATGACTTCTTGACACTTAAATCTATACTCTGTGTTAACAAATTTCTCTTCTTCAGAAACGCTTTCCTTGCCATCGCCAGTCAACATTTTATATCCTCTCTACTTCGACCATCATCAGTTATTTTGCTCCCCAAATAGCAAAACTCCTTTACTACTTTAAGTGTCTTATTTCCTAATCTAATTCCCTCAGCATCAGCCGACTTAATTCTACTACATTCCATTATCCTCTTTTTGCTTTTGTTGATGTTCATCTTATATCCTCCTTTCAAGACACTATCCATTCCGTTCAACTGCTCTTCCAGGTCCTTTGCTGTCTATGAGAGAATTACAATGTCATCGGCGAACCTCAAAGTTTTTATTTCTTCGCCATGGATTTTAAAACCTACTCCAAATTTTTCTTTTGTTTCCGTCACTGCTTGCTCAATACACAGATTTAATAACATCAGGTAGAGACTACAACCCTGTCTCGCTCCCTCCCCCACCACTGCTTCCCTCTCATGTCCCTCGACTCTTATAACTGCCATCTGGTTTCTGTACAAATTTTAAATAGCCTTTTGCTCCCTGTATTTTACACCTGCCACCTTCAGAATTTGGAACAGAGTATTCCAGTCAACATTGTCAAAAGCTTTCTCTAAGCCTACAAATGCTACAAATGTAGGTTTGCCCTTCCTTAATCTAGCTTCTAAGATAAGTCGTACGGTCAATATTGCCTCACGTGTTCCAATACTTCTACGGAATCCAAACTGATCTTCCCTGAGGTCAGCTTCTACTAGTTTTTCCATTCGTCTGTAAAGAATTCGCATTAGTATTTTGCAGCTGTGACTTATTAAACCGATAGTTCGGTAATTTTCACATCTGTCAACACCTGCTTTCTTTGGGATTGGAATTATTATATTCTTCTTGAAGTCTGAGGGTATTTCGCCTGTCTCATACATCTCACTCACCGGATGGTAGAGTTTTGTCTACTCCGAGGTCCTTGTTTCGACCCAGGTCTTTCAGTGCTCTGTCAAACTCTTCACGCAGCATCATATCTCCCATTTCATCTTCATCTATATCCTCTTCCATTTCCATAATATTGTCCTAAATTACATTGCCCTTGTATAGACCCTCTATATACTCCTTCCACCTATCTGCTTTCCCTTCTTTGCTTAGAACTGGGTTTCTATCAGAGCTCTTTATGTTGATACAAGCGGTTCTCTTATCTCCAAATGTCTCTCTAATTTTCCTGTAAGCAGTATCTATCTTACCCCTAGTGAGATAAGCCTCTACATCCTTACATTTGTCCTCTAGCCATCCCTGCTTAGCCATTTTGCACTTCCTGTCGATCTCATTTTTGAGATACTCCTTTTTGCCTGCTTCATTTACTGCATTTTTATATTTTCTCCTTTCATCAATTAAATTCAATATTTCTTCTGTTACTCAAGGATTTCTACTAGCCCTCGTATTTTTTACCTACTTGATCCTCTGCTGCCTTCACTACTTCATCCCTCAAAGCTACCCATTCTTCTTCTACTCTATTTCTTTCCCCCATTCCTGTCAATTGCTCCCTTATGCTCTCCCAGAAACTCTGTACAACCTTTGGTTCTTTCAGTTTTTTAGTTTATCCAGGTCCCATCTCCTTAAATTCCCACCTTTTTGCAGTTTCTTCAGTTTTAATCTACAGGTCATAACCAATAGATTGTGGTCAGAATCCACATCTGCCTCTGGAAATGTCTTACAATTTAAAACCTGGTTCCTAAATCTCTGTCTTACCATTATATAATCTATCTGAAACCTGTCAGTATCTCCAGGCTTCTTCCATGCATACAGCCTTCTTTTATGATTCTTGAACCAAGTGTTAGCTATGATTAAGTTGTGCTCTGTGCAAAATTCTACCAGGCAGCTTCCTCTTTCATTTCTTTGCCCCAGTCCATATTCCACCTACTACGTTTCCTTCTCTCCCTTTTCGTACTACCGAATTCCAGTCACCCATGGCTATTAAATTTTCGTCACCCTTCACTATCTGAATAATTTCTTTTATTTGATCATAAATTTCTTCAATTTCTTCGCCATCTGCAGAGCTAGCTGGCATATAAACCTGTACTACTGTAATAGGCATGGGCTTCGTGTCTATCTTGGCCACAATAATGCGTTCACTGTGCTGTTTGTAGTAGCTTACCCGCATTCCTATATTTTTTTTTTTTATTCATTATTAAACTTACTCCTGCATTACCCCTATTTGATTTTGTGTTTATAACGCTGTAGTCACCTGACCAGAAGTCTTGTTCCTCCTGCCACTGAACTTCACTAATTCCCACTATATCTAACTTTAACCTATCCATTTCCCTTTTTAAATTTTCTAACCTACCTGCCCGATTAAGGAATCGGGCATTCCACACTCCGATCCGTAGAATGCCAGTTTTCTTTCTCCTGATAACGACATCCTCTTGAGTAGTCCCCGCCCGGAGATCCGAGTGGGGGACTGCTTTACCTCCAAAATATTTTACCCAAGAGGATGCCATCATCATTTAATCATATAGTGAAGCTGCATGCCCTCGGGAAAAATGTCGGTCGTAGTTTCCCCTTGCTTTCAGCCGTTCGCAGTACCAGCACAGCAAGGCCGTTTTGCTTATTGTTACAAGGCCAGATCAGTCAATCATCCAGACTGTTGCCCCTGCAACTACTGAAAAGGCTGCTGCCCCTCTTCAGGAACTACATGTTTGTCTGGCCTCTCAACAGATACTCCTCCGTTGTGGTTGCACCTACGGTATGGCTATCTGTATCACTGAGGCATGCAAGCCTCCCCACCAATGGCAAGGTCCATGGTTCATGGGGGGAGGGAAGTTTGGATACAGAGACCTATAACAATAACGGAAATTTCTGAATGGAGTAACATGCAAAATTAAGGAAAGGCAATCACTGCCTTATCATGGATCAATGCAACAAGCAGAGAAACACATAATGGTGTTTTACCATTCACACGAGCCTTTGAGCAATAGCTCTTTTTCTAGCAACAGTACAAACTTTCTCACACATAACCAGACACACCTCAACGCATACTCCCATGGCCGTGGCACGAAGGTACGCTGAGCATTGCATTTTGTGTCAATAGTGTAGCAGTTATTCACATGCACGGTAGAATGTCTAACAAAGCTTTTAATTAAATATGTCGAACAGATATATCTCAACATAAATTACTAAGTGATTTTTGGTGTTGTCATCCACTGAGGTAAAATATTTGGATAGTGATTAAAAGGCACGAGCTGATGTTAACAGACAAAAAAAGCAGTGACAACTATGGTCTAGTAGAGGGTAAAAGATAATATGAACAGCTTTCGCCTAGTTATCCACATACAAGTGCTCACAATTCAACATATGCAAAACATCATCTTACCACGAGAGAATATTACAGTTTACTGTCCCAATTTACTGATTATCAACTGCAGGATAAAACCAGAAAAAAGCAGAGGGGTAGGAAATTAAGGATATGGAACCTAGATAAGTTGAAAGAACTGGAGATTTCAAAAGGGAACATTAAGTACGGAACCAAATAGATGACAGTAACGGCACTATGAGATCAAATACACAAAAAGACAAGGCTTAATAGAAGAATTTGAATCTAACTGGAGAATGGAGAAATATAAAGTGCAGCATCTGAAGCAGGCAAAGGAGAACATACAGACGTTTAAAAAATGAAATGGACAAAAAGTGCAACCAGGCAAAGCAAGATTGGCTGGACAAGAAGTGCAACCAGGCAAAGCAAGATTGGCTGGATAAGAAATGCAAGGCTGTAGAAGCCTGCATGATTATGAGAAAGATATATGGCACCTATAGCATAATTAAAGAAGCTTTGGAGAAAAAAGAAGCACCTGCATGAGTATTAAAGCTTAGATGACAAGCCCGTGCTATGAAAAGGAAAGCTGAAAGGTGGAAGAAACACACTGAGAGTCTATAGAACACAAACTTGAATACAATATCACAGAAAGAGAAGAAGTAGTAAATGAATATGAGATGAGAGATATGATACTGCAAGAAGAATTTCACAGAGCTCTGAAAGACTGAAATTGAAACAAGACCCTTGGAGTAGATGATACGCCCTCAGAATTATTGAGAGAGTCAGACAAGACAATACTATTCCACATTTTATGCAAGATATTTCAGACAGGTGAAATCCTCTCAGATTTCAAGAATAATGTAATAATTCCCATTGCATAGATGGTAGATGCTGACAAGTGTGAATATTACCAGACCATTAGTTTAAGATGTCATGGTTGCAAAATATTGACATTTATTATTTACAGAAAAAAGGTCACTGGTAGAAGCTGACCATGTGGATGATCTGTCAGGCTTCCCAAGAACTGTAGGAATAAAGAAGCCAATACTGACCATACAACTTATCTTAGAAGATAGAGTAAAGAAATGGCAGCCAACATTTACAGCAATTATAGATTTAGAGAACGCTTACACCAGTGTTGACTTTAATACATTGTTAGAAATTCTGAGGATAGCAGGGGTAAAATACAGGGAGCAAAAAGTTATTTACAACGTTTACAGAAAGCAGAGATCAGTTGTATGCATTAAGGCGCATGGAAGGGAAGCAGTAATTGAGAAGGAACTGAGATGATAGAATTGTAGCCTCTCCCTGATAATATTCAAATTGTAAAATGAACAAGCAGTAAAGGAAATAAAGAAGAAATTTGGAAAGGGAATTAAAGTTAAGGGAGAAGAAGTTAAATCTTTGAGGTTTGCCAACGACACTGTAATTCTGTCGGAGATGGGAAAGGACATGCAAGAACAGTTGAATGGAATGGGTAGTGTTTTGAAAGAAAGGTAACAAGATGAATACTGAGAAAATTAAAACAAGGGTAATGGAATGTAGTCAAGTTAAATCACGCAATTTTGTCAGACTACGGTGACTGGTTTGCGCGGTGCTCAATTGCGTGGTTGTCGACACCCGTACACATTCGCAATCTGTATACAATCCAGTCAAGCCACTTTCATGAATTATGATGGAATGATGAGGACAACACAAACACCCAGTCCCGTTGCAGAGAAAATCCCCAACCTGGAATTGATCCCGGGATCCAGAGGTAGCAACGCTAGCCACTAGACCACGAGCTGCGGACGACAATGGCCAAAGCAGAGAGGATATAAAATACAGACTGGCACCATCAATAAAAGAGTTTCTGGGGAAGAAAAAAATGTTGACATTGAATATAAATATAAATGGCAATGATAATGTTATAACAACCTGTTTTTCATTCAGAAAGAATGACCATAAAATTGTAATATAATATGTAGTGTATTTACTGACTGCAACCTAAAACACACTGACAGTGCAATACGACCTGTCTGATCCATAAAAGATTATAGAGCCCTAAATCAGTTGTGTCATGTGCAAGGACATCATGACTGAACATTTTCATGCAACATATTCACACAGTGAGAAGTAATCATGGATTACAAGTCAAAATTATAAAAAAAGTGGCATCACTATGGAAAATTTTACAAATAAGTGCTCTGTGTTTACATGATTGTCATACTGTGTTCTGTCTTTTCTATCAGAAAAAAAGTATGCTCTTGCGTACTGTATTCAGGTTCTGCCACATTATGACTGCTAAGTTGAAACAAACAAAAACTTTGCAGCATTGTGTGGATATTTATAACAAAATATCAAATTTAAGTGTTAGGAAGTGTTTTCAGAGAGTATCAGTATTTAGTGTTGTCTTATATGAATGTGGACAATAAACAGTTACGACAAGAACAGAATAGAAGTATTAGAAATGTGGTGCTACAAGAGAATGTAGAGGCAGATTGAATAACTGAGGTGGTACTAAATCAAAATGAGGGAAAATAAATGTGACACATCATGACTATAAGACAATTTCAGTTGACTGGACATATCCTGAGACTTTAAGGAATTGTCAATTTGATAATGGAAGTAAGTGTGAGGGCAGGGAGGATTGTAGAGGAGACCAAGGCTTGAGTACAGTCAGCAGGTTCAAATGGCTGTAGAACGTAGGAGTGATCTACAGATGAAGAGATTCACTTCAGAGCACTGAAACCACGTGGCAGAACTGCATGAGCAGCGCTCACTGTCTGTCACTTGCTTTGCTCATGTTGCAGAAGCACGCGGTCGGCAGGTACCACACTCTGTATCACCCAGCATGTATTCACTGACTGGCCCTGCTACGCAGCTAAGGAAGCAGACTCTTTGCAGCTTCATCATCACATAGCAGTACTAATAGGCTTAGCAAGTGTTAAAATGCTTTTATAAATGGCTCTGAGCACTATGGGACTTAACATCTATGGTCATCAGTCCCCTACACCTTAGAACTACTTAAACCTAACTAACCTAAGGACAGCACAAAACACCCAGCCATCACGAGGCAGAGAAAATCCCTAACCCTGCCGGGAATCGAACCCGGGCGTGGGAAGCGAGAATGCTACCTCACGACCACGAGATGCGGGCAAAATGCTTTTATAATTAGAATTTATTTATAGCTGTAAATTTTCCATGTTTTCTACAAGGAGTGTGGGTGCGCTGTATACCATAATTCACTAGGCATTACCACAGCAGTTGAGTATGATTATGTATAACAAATATTAAAGAGGTATGAAACTTCCTGGCAGATTAAAACTGTGTGCCGGACCGAGACTCGAACTCGGGACCTTTGCCTTTCGCGGGCAAGTGCTCTACCAACTGAGCTACCCAAGCAGAAGTAAAGCTGTGAGGACAGGAAATGAGTCATGCTTGGGTAGCTCAGTTGGTAGAGCACTTGCCTGCGAAAGGCAAAGGTCCCAAGTTCGAGTCTCAGTCCAGCACACAATTTTAATCTGCCAGGAAGTTTCATATCAGCGCACACTCTGCTGCAGAGTGAAAATCTCCTTCTGGATTAAAGAGGTAATTGAACACTGCATGCTTTGAAGGGCATTGATTTAGCTGTACAACTGTAAATTTAGTTGAAAGAATGGCTCACGAAATAATGCTCACACTCGGTCAGCTACAACAATCACACCAACGCTGACACACATTTAGGATCAAACAAATGAAAAGTATTACTTTGAGGAGTGTGACAACAGATTATAATTGTCAACTTCATCTATAATTAACAAAAAACTTCAAAGCAGCTATACTACAGGCTCTCATGCATAAATCTAGGAAATGAAGTAATAAGACACATTATGGTTTCGATATTAACTGCAATGAACATGAAGAGGAAGGAAGCACAAGGTGTATTGGTAAGCAGAAATGAGCATTATTTGAATAAATTTCAATCTGGGTGATTATTCAAGCAGGTAGATCATTCAAACAATTTTATTCATACATAAATTAAATTATTTATAACTAATGAATAATGTAGATCATTCAGACAATTTTATTCATACATAAATACATGAATAATGTAGAATGCCACTGCATTTTCTTTGTTTACTTCTTGTACCAAATTCTATGACTAGTGTTTGTTCCCCTGGCTCACTGCTGTTTCTAACAGACAAATAACTTATTAACGCACTGTACATAAGTGAGTGTTGGTGGCTCAGTTGATTAAGTTCCAGACTACAACTCCAAAGGCTTTGGGTCTGATACCCCATTGACTGTATACATTTTTCAGTTACTTATCGTTTCTTTCATCTCTAAAAATAAGGAAAAAAGCCAAGTCCAGTTGCTCTGTGTTTTGGAGTTAATGTTGCAATGTAGGTCCCTGTCTAAATGGCTGTATAAATCAGTTCAGAGGGGGCATACCTCCATGCCTTGTAGAGCAGTGCAGTATTCAAACCAACCTTTGGATTGTGCACAGATTTACTTGCTTTACAGTGGAACAAATGCAACACACAAATAGAGGTATCCCACATGTAACTGGTATGCCTCATGAACCAGTTAATCATCTCTAGTTGAATTGCTTGTGAAATGGCAACACTATCTCCAAATGCCCATGGACACCACCTCCAGCATCTCTTATAAACAAGTACCTACATGTTTTTAACATTACTGTTATCTATTCTTTTTTAGTTAGTTCACTGATACTTCAATCTCGGGTGTGAAGTGTACCGATTTTTTGTGGGACATCCTGTACTTCATAGGCAGAAGGTCATAGCAGTTACAAAATTCAACTGACTCTGCACTTGCCAGTACTTCCCCCTCCCCCTGCTAAAATGAAGAAGTACTCTACATAAACAGCCAGCAATGAGAATGCAGCCAACAGAAACTCAATCTGCAGCACCTTTTTCCACTGTACCAAGACTGCTCTCACTACCACATATGGGTATCTTGTTGATATAATTAAGCAATTTGCTCATGTTTTTAGTGCTACAAAATGAGTGAACAAAGTTTTAACTCAATTGTGAACAACTAAAAGCAACAGACAAATTTTAGGATAGTTAGTACTAAATCCTTCCACTTTATCCTTGGAAATCCCCTCGGGCATTTTCCAGCAAGTTGAGAACGTTCAAAACTGCTGATATAGGTCTTTCATTCTTTATTCAAATTTACCTCCCATGGTATGGTACACAGTGACCTCCAAGTACCTCCCTCTCGAAGGCACAGATCGCTTCTTCGGCTGTTGCTGAGGTTTTACAAATATACAGAAGGACAGTCGTACAAGTGTCATGTGCAGCTGAATATTATTCTTCTTCTTCTGTGATATCAATAAACTGTTCATGCTAAAGAACATGTTATTAGCTTTTATTATTCTGTAAGGTAGACATGTTGTGCTGTTGATCAATCTGCATGGTTGGAAATGAAGAGTACACTTCGCACTCCATGACTGCAGTATAGAGACTTATTGTTACAATTGTTGTTATCTTGGAACAATAAAAATTTCTATACTGTGAACGTGGCAAACAAAGTGTGATCTTCATTTCCATTTATTATTTGTTGAGTCATTTCTTTCATTACTTCACTTTTATTAGTCAGTATGAATCCCAGGTTCTTGAGTTCTTGAACTCGCTGAAAGATATGCCAATCAATAACAATGGAAGGAAGGAGAGCTTGATGGTGTAATACAATGAGATATACTGTTTTATTATAATTCGCCAACAGTCAAATTTTCTTTGCACTGTTGAGAAATCGGAGAGCATCTTTGTATACTTGCTCCAGGGTGTTGCCAATATCCATGACATCAACAAATGGCAGGATTGTGTGTGCTCCCAACATCACCATTTCTTTGATTCGACAAGTGTCACGGCTTACTTTTTTCAAGATCATGCTGAATGGTATTGGCACCAATGAATTTTTTTCTCAATCCATTTTTTACACAATGGTGGTGATAGTTGTTTGCCAAACCTTACTTAACAAGTTGATCAACAATAGCAATCTGCAATTAGTTGGATGTATTTCGGTAGGATGTCAAATTCCTTTAATGTTTTCCATAAAATTGAGTGGTAAATGCTGACATAAGCTTTACTGGGAACATAAAGAATTAATTCTTATGATTCTGTAGTGTAGCTTCGTGGCGCTGTAGTACAGACAACAGACTGAAAGGTTTTGAATATGATCCCAGCTCAGTCCTCCACTATCAGACAGTGACCACAGTGCTAACAGAGGTTGATAGCACCACAGACCTCCTCCTTACGCGAGCCACATGACGAAGCAAGACTGACTGTATCCTGGCGCCAAGGGCTGTATTTATGGTGGTGCAGGGACCCCGGGTAGCAATTCCCACCGAACGAGCTACCTTGTCCAGGTGCTAAATTCTTATTGCATTTTCACAATCAGGAGCTCACTCCAGTCATTTAAATGCTGCAGTCACCGTCTGCGCCAATGTCCTTGCCCTGTATCCTGCAGCGTGGCCTCTCTACAAAAGATGTGGCCAGAATAGTGATGTGGACCAGGCAAATGCCCAGTGGGCAGAACATTTATAAACGGGCATTTGCCCAAAGCAGTTTTAAATGCCCAAAAGCTGGACATTTATTAAAAGTACTTTTTAAAATTTTTCTGCTAGAATGTGTAATTCACCAATTAAATTAAAGGATGGAATGATAGTCTCAACACTAAAAGTTAGTAATTGTTTATGCGTAAACCCATGTAGTCATTCATTGCCTTTATTACTAAGAATGCAAGGAAAGAAGATAGAATCTGTTTTTTTTTCCTTCCACCTAGCATTTCAACTTGCTATACCAAGGAAAGCCATGTGTCACTGACTGCTACTTACCATTTACCCTGACAAGCCAAAGGAACTGGTACACCTCCTTTAAATCTTCTAGGATTACCTAAGGAAAAACCCATACTTAACTGTCCTAGCGCAGACAAAATGGAAAGGAAATCAGTAGTCAGTGAGAAATCAGATTCAGGAGAATCGGAGGCAGAGTGGGAACATCATGATTTTTCTTCAGCTTATGAAGAGCGAGAAACTGATTGACAACAATTTTTTATTTTTGCAATAGTATACTATAAATAAATATACTACCTCCGCTAGTTACTTAATACACTCATGCTCATAAATTAAGGATAATGCTGATACATGGTGAAACAACGCTCTGGTGGGCAGTTTGTGGGTTTAAATCACCTCGGGGTATGACCATGCGGTTCATTTGACCTGTGGTTGTTGCACGGTGGTACTGGCAGCAGTCCACATATGCAGAGATGTATTGGTGCATGTCAGAGTACAGTCAGCGAGTAAGTGTGCAGACGTTTTCAGACGTGCTAATAGTGACTGTGTGTTGAAAATGGCTCAAAGAACACATACTGATAACGTTATGAGGGGTAGAGTACTTGGGCAACTGGAGGCTGGTCAAACACAGCAGGTCATAGCACAGGCCCTCCGTGTGCCACAAAGTGTGATCTCTAGATTATGTCAACAATTCCGGCAGACAGGAAACGTGTACAGGCACTACAGTACGGGATGTCCACAGTGTACAATACCACAAGAAGGCCGATATCTCACCATCAGTGCACGCAGACGGCCACGGTGTACTGCAGGTAGCCTTGCTCTGGACCTTACCGCAGGCACTGGAACAGCTGTCTCCAGACACACAGTCTACAGACTACTGAACAGACATGGTTTATTCACCTGGAGACCTGCAAGGTGCATTCCACTGACCTCTGATCACAGGAAAGCCCATAAAGCCTCGTGTCAACAACACAGTATATGGTCATTGGAACAGTGGCCCCAGGTTATGTTCACGGACGAGTCCAGGTATAGTCTGAACAGTGAGTCTTGCCAGCTTTTCATCTAGTATGAACCAGGAACCAGATACCAGCCCCTTAATGTCCCTGAAAGGGACCTGTATAGAGGTCGTGGTTTGATGGTGTGGGGTGGGATTATGATTAGTGCATGTACACCCCTGGATGTCTTTGACAGAGGAACTGTAACATGTCAGGTGTATCGTGACGTCATTTTGCACCAGCATGTCTGCCTTTTCAGTGGTGCAGTGGGTCCCACCTTCCTCCTGGTGGATGATAATGCACGACCCCACCGAGCTGTCGTCATGGAGGAGTATCTTGAAACAGAAGATATCAGGCAGATGGAGTGGCCTGCCTGTTCTCCAGACCTAAGCCCCATTGAGCACGTCTGGGATGCTCTCGATCGACATATTGCTGCACGTCTTCAAACCCCTAGGACACTTCAGGCGCTCTGACAGGCACTGGTGCAAGAATGGGAGGCTATACCCCAGCAGCTGCTCGACCACCTGATGCAGAGTATGCCAACCCGTTGTGCAGCCTGTGTATGTGTGCATGGTGATCATATCCCATATTGATGTCAGGGTACACGCGCAGGAAACAGTGGCGTTTTGTAGCACATGTGTTTCGGGACAGTTTTCTCAGCTTATCACCAATACCGTGGACTTACAGATGTATGTCATGTGTGTTCCCCAAGTGCCTATGCTATTAGTGCCAGTTTTCTCTAGTGCCACATTGTTTGGCACCGCATTTTGCAATTATCATTAGTTTATGAGCATGAGTATATAAACTATACTTTATTCCAAAAATTACTTTCAAACTGGAGTGTTGTTTTCCTTTTTTATTATGCACTACCTCAAGAATTTCAGTCCAATTTATTTCCCCTAATAACTCTTGCCAACTCCCAAGCAACTTTTCAATTTTGTTGGCCAACCACTATAGAAGCGGTGTTGCAAAACACCTGTTCCAATACAAAATATCATCTTAAAATTTTTTATAAGTGCTGCTTATCAATTAATATTTAAAATTCATAAATGCCAAGGCATTTTACACTAGGCCTCTACAGGAAGACTGATTCTTGATTTCATAATATTTCTGTAATTTCCTGCTGTGCGGTCTTGCGGGGCATAAAACATTCTTGCTTGAAATGTAGATTAACTGTTCCGGATTGTGTCGTTAGATTTAGAATTTCTATCTGACTTTGCCATTTTCCTACATGTGTTGTGAACTTTGAACAAACTTCAGTTATTTTTCCATGTGACTCAACAACTTTACTGTGACTGTGTTTATCTGAAGTGTCTTAAGAACTTACAATCAGAGCTGTTTTCCTATCATTTAGAGCCGAGGCTTAGTATGGCACTTTGCTTTCCTCATTACCAGACAGCTGCATTATTTTTATGGTCTATTCAGAAGACTCCACTTGGGTTTTTCCTCCTACTACGATAGTTCAAAATTATAAAACTGTGTTCTCCTTACAGGGGTTGAAAGATGGTGCTTAATCGTTCAAATTTAAATTGTTTCATGATCCCCAAGATTTGATTTTATTAAGCTGAACTATTTCTCTCAATTCAAAACACTTTGCTTATTTGTTTATACATGGGCTATTTACTTGCACGCTGCGTACAGCTGACACTTCAGTCTGTCTACTTACAAGTACTCACAGGAACACGACACCTTTCTCCAAATACAAGCAAACATTTACATGTACCCACAAGCGCACACACACCTACCTTGAAAAAATCTGGCATCCACATTGGTAATACTACTGCTTCCTCTAATAACCTTTTGGCTTCAGCAAGATCTGCGATATCATCCCAATGGATATTAGGATTTTTCTGCAAAATATCATGCTCTGAAAGAACAGTTAATTACATGTTAAGTCCAGTTGCACAGTGGAAATTAAGAATAAGTAATTATACATTTCTTTTACAGATCATACCAAGCATTTCCACAAGATCTCTATCATAACCACTACTTTCAAACTTCCTTTCTTCTTCTACTGGTGCTTCCTTCTCATTATCACCCTTTTCCTGTAACAAAAATATATTTCTTTGATTATATGTGAAACAAACAATCAACAACTACCATATCTACACATAACACATACCTTATTTTCTATTTTCTTTTCGTCCTTCTTCCCCACTTTCGTTTTTTCATCTTTTTTCACACCTTTAGCATCAGGTTTTCTTGACAAAGTACTACTACTGCCAGTATTAATATTAGCTTTGCTACTTCGTGCTGTAGGCCGGCCAGTGTCTTTCTTTGCATTTCTGATATTTTTTGTTGACTGTGGCACTCTGAAAATTATTTTGGATATTATGAAAGGATGAATTTTGCTGTATTTATTCTCTAGAAAATGTAGACTGTTTATCATACATATTTCATTTCTATAAAAGGCAAAAAGGCATACAAATACCTTTAGAAAAGACTTCCTAACACTTAAATGTATATTTGACTACCTTGCTTACTGTCACTACTTCTGTAGCATCATAGCTGTTGGTGAGCCTTGGCTTCATCAGATATTTTCCTCCACGAGCCTCAGCCTTTTTTTTGCTTCCCCGGACACCCATGTTGGTCATCAATCCACCCTTTTCTAGGTCTCCCTTTCTGTCTAGCAGCATGTATCATAGCTTCTATTATTTTCTTTTGTATCCTGTGCTCCGCCATTCTCTCCACATGTTCTCTAGCCATCATATTAATTGTGATTTAACAAATTTGACAATATCTCTTCCTTGTATTAATGCCTAAAACTATGGAGCATAGCGTATCCTTCAGCCTTCTTCCTCCTTTATTGCGCCATATATTTTATTGAGTACTTTTCAGTAAAAGGTTCTTAGAATGTTTCTGTTGTCTCTTGCCAGAATCAACATTTCTGACCCATATGTGACGACTGAACAAGGGAGTTGTATAAGGGGCATTCAAATGAAACCCGGTCACTAGTGTAAAGTAACAGTAATGATTTTATTAACTCAAAAATGTAGTTATACACAGTACACATACTCAAAAATAGTCACCAAAACTGTTGGCACATTTATCCCATAGCAACACTAACTGGTCGATTCCATCCTTGAAGAAGCTGTCAGACCCAGGCCTTGACCCAGTCACACTCTTAGTTGTCCGTTGCGAATCTATGTCCATGAATAATTTGTTTTAGAGGTCCAAACATATGAAAGTCATACGGTGAAAGGTTGGAACTTTACGGTGGATGTTCCAGCATTTCCCACCGAAACTGCTGCAATGTCGTCTTGACTACATTGGCCGGGTTTGGGAGGGCATTATCATGCAGGAGGATAATGCCATTGGAAAACATGTCTTGGTGTTTTGACTTGATAGCTCGTCTAAGGTTCTGTAAAGTGGCTTGATAATACTGGGCACTGATGGTGGTTCCCTGTCCCAGGAACTCGGCAAGCAGTGGGCCCTTGTGGTCAAAATAGAAGGACATCGTGACCTTACCAGAACTGGTGTGCACAGCGTTTGATTTCTTTGACGGTAGTGAAGAATTTCCACTGCTTGCTCGGATGCTTGCTTTCCAGTTCAAAATGGTGACACCATGTTTCGTCACCTGTGACAATACACAACAGAAAGCCGTATTCCTCCCCATGGTAACATTGCAGATGACTCGAAGACAGCACCATTTGAGTATTGCGCTGTTCAGTGGCCAGTTGGGGGAACCCACTGCACACAGATTTTTCGGAAGTTCAAGTGTTGATGCATTATGGTGTTGGCGGTGCCCATTCTAATACCCAGTAACCGATGGATTTCGTCCACAGTGATTCTGCAGTTGTTCAAGACTAAAGCACTCACCTTTGCAATCATTTCTAGTGCGATAACACGATGAGCGTGTCCAGGACGAGCATCATCTTCCAGTGACTTGCGCCCCCCAAGGAATAGTTTGTGTCATTCCACAACACTTGAATGACTCAGACTGTACTCACCATACATAGCCTTCATCCGTCAATACATTTCACGGCCTCCAACTCCCTCTGCCGCCAAAAATCAAATCAATCCTTACTGTTCCCGCTTACTAGCCTGCATGTTCAGTAGTGGACGATAACTTGTGTGACCATCTTCTCTTCGGCGTGAAACCACATGGGTGTTATGCAACATCAAACAGTGTGCATGCGTCAGCCTCTCTACCAATAGATGGCGCCACCATACCCACAGTTACGTGGTGCCACCTAAAGGCAAAGGTAGATGCACTAATCAGGTTTCATTTGAATGAACCTCATATATTGGGAGTTTTGTTATTCTTTTAACAAGGCTGTTGCTGAAGAGTTGTACATTTGCAAAGTAAGCTCTGTCCCCCACTTTTATTCTTTCCCTTATAGCCTTTCCAATCCTGTTATTTGATATTAAGGCTCCCAAGTAACTAAAAGAGGACACTACTTTGAAACATTTCCCATTTATATTTAGAGCTTTTGGGAAATATGAAAGAATAGCAATATTTATGAATAGAGACCATCACCTGCTGTCATTATATGTTGTGTGTTGGTAGGTGACATACCATTGTAAACTATAATCAACCTTTCCCTACTAAGAGGGAAATTGCAACCATTTTCCCATCTAGACCTGAGTACTTCCAAAACTTTAGCAATACTACTGCAATTTCTCATCTTTTTTATCTCTGATACATTTACATTTTACTACCAGGTTGTTGTTGTGGTCTTCAGTCTGAAGCCTGGTTTGATGCAGCTCTTTCTGTCAGTCTATCCTGTGCAAGACTCTTCGTCTCTGAATAACTTCTGCATTCAACATCCATTTGGACTTGCCGAATGTGTTCAAGCCTTTGTCTCCCTCAACAATTTTTAACCTCCACACTTTCTTTCATTATCAAATTTACAATGTCTTAATGTCTCAGGATTAACTGAACCCTTCTTATAGTCAAGCTGGCCCACAAGTTTCTTTTTTTCTCAGTTTGATTCAGCCGCTCCTCATTAGTTATTTGATCTACCTACCTAATTTTCAACATTCTTCTGTAGCACCTCATTTCAAAATTTCTCCTTATCCGAACTGCTTATCATCCACATTTCACTTCTGTATGACGATACACTCCATACAAATACCTCCTGAGAGGCCCTCCTAACACTTCAATTTACATTTGACTAGCTTACTCCTGTCAATCATCATAACAAAACTACTGATCTGTGAGCACAGCTATGGGTAACAGCTAGCAATCTATACATACTCCCCTGATTTGTGATCACAGCCACGGGGAACAGCTGGTCATCTATACATACTCCCCAAGTCACTGACGTCCATGCCTGCATCATTACTGCACCCTCTTAGGGGTTGATTTTTTTGTTACCATTTTTCTAGTACCCTATGTTCTTCCTCAGGGTTCACATGTCATAAAAATCAGTTAAGCAGCTTACTTGTGATAACATAACAGGCATAGTTATTTTCACATTTATAATATTAATATGCAATGTCAAAAAACTTCCGTTTTTCAGAAAAGCTTTTCTTGCTGTCACCATCCGAATTTTATATGCACTCTACTTCAAACGTCATTAGTCATTTCGACACCCAAACTCTGATTACTTTCTTTATCACATTTTGTAATCTATTTACCTATAATATACAATCATAAAAAGTGAAATAATAATGGACCTAATGCAACACCTCTATCCCTACTGGCACACCTGTTGTCACCAGCTGTGAACACCACTCAAAGTTGTAGATGAACTGCTCTCTACACTACAGCCTTTCTCCAAAGGTTGGGGCCTTATAAAGGTTAGTAGGAAAGTCTCTGTGGTGTATGGAATAGATTGGAAAAAGCCTTATGAAGCTTTCAGTTAATCCATGAAGTACACCCTGATAGTTTAACCTTAGCCTGCAGACAAAAGCAGATACGCTAATTCTATTCTCAGTGCAGAACACAGTTAATCAACACTCATGACTATTTTCCTAGTTCAGCCACTCACAAGCAGAACAGTAAATCACACCAATTTTAATAACATTACTCTTCTTCTTGTTTTAGGACTTACACAAGTGTGCTACAAGAGAACATATCCATCTAGGTAAAATGCTAAAACTAGAAGAACACAATCCCTAAATTTAGTAAGTTTCTCTAGTCTCTATCTAAGTGCCAACTGTTGACTGTTCATTTTTGTTTCTCATTTCCATTACCAAAAAAATCACATATTACTATTAGTTAAGATGTAGCAAACTCGTCTCTGAGAGAAAAGAAATTTGTAGTAAACATCCCATGCTATTCGTCAATTACATTTATGTTTTAACAAATGAATATTAAAAACTTTAAAATTTTATTGTTCTGCAAAAGACTACATAAAAAAATTACTTCAAGGTGTAGTTCGGGCCATGGGACAATAACACGCAAATTAGTGATTTGTAAGCAATCTTTAGATGACACAAACATGCAGTACACACTTTAAGAGTAAGTTTGTATTGTGAGAACATACTGGAAGACAGACTCATTTGTTACAGCACAATGGACATTCTGGAATGAATTCAATGTGTGTGATGCTCCAACAAAGGCAAAAATTTTGTCATTTGTAAGGAAGCTGGACGCAACTGGTGTACTAAACAGTGACAGGGGAAAACATAGACCATCACTGAGTGCAGAGGTTATTGATAATGCTTGGACAATGCTTGGAGAACTCTCAAGGAAATCATTGCATCGACTAAGCCAGGAGACTGGCATTTTGTATGGCACATGTCAGAGAACTGTGAGGAAATTGGCACTGTGACCATACAGATTGTCCATGATGGAAGCGCTGAAATAAACAGACACTGAGTTAAAAAAAATCCTTGTCCAGACATTTCCTCCATAACCTGGGTTTCCATTTGAGGTATGGTTCTATAGGTCCGGTTACATCAACACACAAAACAGCACATACTGCACTGGTGTAAACCCCAATATCATCCACGAAACACCACTGCATGATGAAAAGGTTGGAATGTAGTGTATGGTGGCAGCTCCCAGGAGTGTTGTTGGCTCCATTTTCTCTGATACAACTGTAGACACTACAGTTTATATGAGCATCTTCAACACATTTGTGGACCAGCTGGATGACGTCAAACTTATGGTAGGTTATTTCCAATGAGATGGAACACTGTGTCTCAACTCTAATACTTTCATGCAACTTGTTACCAGTTTCTCTGGTGACTGAATGGTCTCATAAAATTGTGGCCCCGATGACCTACCCCTTCCTCCCCTCCCCCCCTCACCTCCCTCCCAGATTTTTTCTTGTGAGGGGGTATCCTGAAAGCCGAGTGTACGCGAATAGACCATGGACAACTGGAGAACTCCATGAAGCGACTACATATGAAATAAGCAACACTGGTAAAGATACAAAGTCATATAATATGGTGAAGCTAGTACAGTTGTGCATCGATGCTGGCGGAGGGCATTTCCAACATTTGCTGTGAGGACTATGTATGTTTGTATGTATTATATGTAGTCTCCCACTCGTGTATTATCATTTCCCTGAATTACAAATGTGGCCCATCATTGGTTCAAGTGTTGTGACTCATTAAAATAGTTCAGGTTTATATGGATCACATCATATTCGAAAATAAAATCTACCACCATTCAATGCAGGTAATTTTATGCACATTTTGGCCATTTAACTTACTGTGTGAAAGAGCAAGAAAAACTGTATCTGAAACTCTCACTGAAAGGTTAAGATTTAGAATTAACTAAGATCTCTTGTCAGAGGACCATTTCGTCCAGTACCTTTCTGTACTCTAGTAGATATTCATCACGCAGAGTGAGTGGTGAAAACTATTTGTTGCTTGAATATTTTTATGTTCAAGCAAAGTGAGCGCTGAAAGCTATTTGTTGCTTGAATATTTTTATGTTTGTGATAAATCTGAATTATGTTTGCAAGAAGAGAATGCAATTTGTGTTTTGTCTTCTCTGTGTATATGTAACTCCTCCTAAAGCCCCAATGCACCTCCTGAATACAAAGAATGTATTTAGAGCTCAGTATTATTTCAACATTTTATAAATATAAGGTTGAATAACACCTGACAGCTTCTGAACTGAAAAAAAAGAGTACTTCATTAAATGATGAGACATAAACATCAGATGAAAATATTAAAATGACTGAAGCAGACCTGAACAAAAGAGTTTGTTTCTAATTAAGATAAGATTATTTTTTCAGATTTGATTTGAGTTGAGTGACACATTCTTTAAGACAGGTTTCATCAACACTTACAACAGATCAAGATGGAATCTTTCCATCTCCCCCTACTGCAATCCTAACAACAGTAATTATATTTTTTTCTTAATTTTCATGTAACTCTTGGAATCCACATCGTATACATGCCAAAATCTGTTTAGATATTGTTCAGGCCCTATTTCACATATATTCAGATGTGAATTTTCAATACAGTGATTACAATGATGCATTTGTTTTTTTCTGGATATCATATTAAGAGTAATTAATAACTGTAATTATTACCATAGCAGATAATTATATACTTTGACTGAGCTAATAAGTAATTTTGGAAATACTGACACCTACTATTAGAAAGCTAAGACTCCAGACTTCGTTTAACATGTTGTAATTTTTTCAAAACTAATAAATTTAAAACAATTAGTACTGAAGTTTGCATTCATTTACAATTACTGTTGCCTTTTGTGTCATTATACCTATTATACTCTCACTGCCCAAACTTTTCTCAACCAAATGACAACCAAATGATCTTCCCACAATGAGATGCTGAATGCAAACAAGAAATCACATGGAGGTACCTTCCACACTATGTATAATTCTTAAACTGAGAGCTGTAAATGATCGGGTTGAAAGCTGTCAATCTAATGGAGAAATACAATTAATAATTTAAATAAATAATAAAAAAACAAGAAACAGTAAGTGCTTCACATTGTATCTGAGTATCATTGTAAGTTTCTATGACACAGAAACAGATCGTCAAAGATTTTTTTAAAGTGTGATTTTATTGTATTAGCCTCAAACATTTTACACACTCGACTTATAGATTTCATTATTAAAGTTAATACAGCAATATTAATAACGGAGTTGAAAGAAATGAAGTTGTTGATTAGCTAGTTACTTCTGCACACTAGTCTTTTGAGATAAAACTAAATATTGTTTAATGTGATTTTCGTTTCCTATCACCCAAGCCAAGAATACAGTAGGGGCCTAGGGGGCCCGTCTTCAGCTTTCATATTGAGCCAGAACTGCACATAAACAATTTTTGTATGCAGCAGTCCCAAACTATGGGTTCTACAAAGTAAAAAATCAAACTTGAAAAATAAGAGGCACCCCAATGCACACTTTAAGAAACACAAATCTATGAAAAATGAAAGATCACTCTGGTCAGACAGGTTTCCCATGCTAAATGTGTTACAACTAAGGTAAAAAGTCTGCCATATAAGAGACAAAAATTGTAGTTTAATATGAAACTCTACACAAACACACTCGGAGACAATATGTAGAAAGTAAGGATCTACCAACGTCAAAAACTTAAAAATGAACATTCTCTGAAGTAAGACCTGTAATGTCAAAACAGTCACATTTATCAACTACCAGATGCTTTAATTAATGAAAACCATGATGCCTTACTTATGCTCAACCGGAGTTGGTGATGGCCACACATCAGGGTCTCTTGGTGGTGGTGGTGGCCACACATCAGGATCCTTTCTCAAGGAAAGTGGCCAGTTTCGTCCATCATCGGAAGTAGAACGCATCAGATATGGTTCTGATTCATTGGTAGAAAGCATATCCTGGAGATAACGTGGTCTAATAGCTAGAACATAAACAAACTTATGTTGATTTCCAGGCATGAAAAATAGTAAATGAAAGTACTGTATTTCCAGATTTAGCATATCACAACACTATAGCTGCCTGCTAATTTTTAATTCTTGTATTTCCAATTTTTTTAAATAATTCCTTGACATCCAGCTGTAGTGCTGTAGGAGACTAATGAAAAATTGAAACTGGTAATCAAAATTTTATGTAATAGCCGACATCTTTCCAAACACAAGTATGTGTCTTTGCTTTTCTGTCTTCTAGATTCTGCCACCCACATGACCCCCAATCCATTTAGGACAAGAATGATACTATATCATGACTCTTCTTGTCTGCAGACAAATTTGAACATATACCTGTGATTGTCAGGTTTATTGAAGTTTTAAGCACACTGTTGTCTTCTGCAGTTGTCAATGATAGTATCCTTCCCATGCACAAGTTTGTGGTGGGTCTTTACATTCTTTTGCTTTGTATGACATGATTCCTTGTTATCCAGTAATACTTTGTATGGCCCTATCTTTCTATCCATAATTTTCTGGATTTGTTATCACCATGTGAAACGCTGGTACTAACAAGAGGAACTGCAATTAAATCTTCAAATTGTGATTCCACTGTGTCTTGCAACAGATATGGTCTACTCTTTAAAAGAGATGACAACAACAACAACCAAAACTGGATGGTGTACGACTGCTGAATGGGACTGCAAGTATGCCAATTAATGGGCAATGAAAAAAAAAAAGAAACAATCTTCATGAAAATATCAATCCTGTCAACAAGAAGTGACCAAGGGACTTCCACAAGTTCATGAAAACCACCTCACTAAGTGCAATGAGAGTGGGTGGGTAGAGAGGAGCAAGACATCTCTGATAGTCTACAAACTAAGCACATGCAAGTAATGTGATAAGGTACGAGGTGCAAGTTCTAAGTCCTTCGATTTTTTTTCTCCAGACTGGAAAGTGATAGAAACATGCGCATTGTTTTAAAATGAGGCCACGTTCATTGTCAATACGTCCCAGAGATGCCAGATGGAATTTTACCGCCAGCGGCGAGAATGAGAATTGTTTTAAATACTTAAAATGGCGACGTTTTCCTTACTTGAACAGCGTGCAATCATTCGTTTTCTGAATTTGCATGGTGTGAAACCAATTGAAATTCATCGACAGTTGAAGGAGACATGTGGTGATGGAGTTATGGATGTGTCGAAAGTGCGTTTGTGGGTGCGACAGTTTAATGAAGGCAGAACATTGTGTGACAACAAACCGAAACAGCCTCCAGCTCGCACAAGCCGGTCTGACGACATGATCGAGAAAGTGGAGAGAATTGTTTTGGGGGATCGCCGAATGACTGTTGAACAGATCGCCTCCAGAGTTGGCATTTCTGTGGGTTCTGTGCACACAATCCTGCACGACGACCTGAAAATGCGAAAAGTGTCATCCAGGTGGGTGCCACAAATGCTGACTGACGACCATATGACTGCTCGTGTGGCATGTTGCCAAGCAATGTTGACGCGCAACAACAGCATGAATGGGACTTTCTTTTCGTTGGTTGTGACAATGGATGAGACGTGGATGCCATTTTTCAATCCAGAAACAAAGCGCCAGTCAGCTCAATGGAAGCACACAGATTCACCACCACCAAAAAATTTTCGAGTAACCGCCAGTGCTGAAAAAATGATGGTGTCCATGTTCTGGGACAGCGAGGGCGTAATCCTTACCCATTACGATTCAAAGGGCACTACGGTAACAAGTACATCCTACGAAAATGTTTTGAAAAACAAAAACGTCCGGTAAGGGCCGCAGGTGTGCTGTTTCACCAAGACAACGCACCCGCACATCGAGCTAACGTTACGCAAGAGTTTCTTCGTGATTCCTCATGCTCCCTACTCACCTGACCTGGCTCCTAGTGACTTTTGGCTTTTTCCAACAATGAAAGACACTCTCCGTGGCCGCACATTCACCAGCCGTGCTGCTATTGCCTCAGCTATTTTCCAGTGGTCAAAACAGACTCCTAAAGAAGCCTTCGCTGCTGCCATGGAATCATGGCGTCAGCGTTGTGAAAAATGTGTACGTCTGCAGGGCGATTACGTCGAGAAGTAACGCCAGTTTCATTGATTTCGGGTGAGTAGTTAATTAGAAAAAAAATTGGAGGCCTTAGAACTTGAATGCACCTCGTATAGTACCATCCTCATTACAGGGCGAGTTGGTTTCTAACACAGGTGCATGTCAGTCCAGTTAAAAGTACTTTTATACATACAGGACTCCCTGTCCTATGAACTCTAAGATTTTTACGTGCAACCTAAATACATTCAAGCATTAAGTGAAAGAAGTTGTCCATTTGAGAGATCTCTCTCTCACTGTCTCTCTGCACCATGACTATGATAATTTTCATTTCCATAGATAATACCTGTGTTATGAACTGTGGTTAGCCTTAATTTTACACCCAACAGTTCTGGCCTACCAACGGGAACATACAGAAGGTACAGCCACAAGTACACTGGTATCTTCCATTTCTGAAAGCCTTCTAATCACCAACACCAAACAATTTTTGTTGTTGTTAATCTAAAACAAATATCACACCCACTTAATTAAAATTCAACTGGTCTAAATAACTGCTTTATCCCCATGTCATTTCATACAAACAAAGGGTCAGTGGACAGGCTTTGCAACCTCTTCAGAGTGCTAAGTTCCAGATCTGTGTATAGAAAGTAGGTAATTTTCGTTGTTACTTGCAATTCCCCTGTATAACAAATATAAGATTACTTCTTTCCTTGCACAGGTAAAAAAAATTCCGATTTTAATGTACAAGCATTATCACCTTAATCAGAAGTAAGATGTAAACAGTATCACAGTCAGTAAAGCTAGCAGCATTTTCAACAAACATATCCTTATTCCAGCAAAAGGTGAATAGCTGAACATAAATGAAAAACTAAAATGTATAATAGTACACAAAACATAATTTACTTGGTAAGACAATTACATAAAGATGATAACACAAATTAATTAAGTAGCTGACTTTTGACATAGATTATGTAACTTACAAAGTGGGTGGTCACCCTGTGTCCCATATTTAATGAGTGTCAGTATTTTATCCAGGCTCTTGATATAGTCGTATTCAGCAATAATTTCAAGCTCATGCTGCAACAATAGTTTGGTCATTAAAAATATTTGTTTCTCATTAATAGTTTTAAAGTTAGACATGTGGGAAATAAAACCAACTGAAAATTATTTCCATTAACAACTACAACAACAATAATCTGTCCTCAATTACTTACAGTTCAGTATATCATTATTTTTTGTAAATTCTAAACAATATCATGTCATAAATATAATGAATATATATGAAGAGTAGCACAAGAGATATTATTATATTGGTGCAAGCTATGAGGCACGCAGTGTGCTATACCGGTTCCTATTGCCGGCTGGTGTGCTGTGCATATTCATCATACTTTTTTATATTTTCTTTTACAAGCACAACTGTCTTAAGAATATATGAAGAGCACAGAGTCAGTAAATTTTACTTGATGAAACAGTACCTACAACACTTGTTTGCTTGTATTAGCAATTATTCTAATTGCTCTCTTTTTACGCCTACATATCCTATACAAGTTGCCTACAGGTACCCCCACCTCAAATATTCAATCCTACACTGCAAATGAGAATTGTTGAATTCAGAATAGATCTGTCTGATAACAGGAGGTGTTGTTATATTTATGAGGTACTTTAATTAGTAAATGTTGTAGCTAATCATTTTACAGATGTTGCTGGGAGTCTGATACACAATACAATATACCTGGAAAATTAGATGAAACTGTACC
This sequence comes from Schistocerca gregaria, assembly GCF_023897955.1. Lineage (NCBI taxonomy): Eukaryota > Metazoa > Arthropoda > Insecta > Orthoptera > Acrididae > Schistocerca > Schistocerca gregaria. The sequence continues at coordinate 116,434,934 of NC_064931.1, read as the reverse complement.
AATAGACTTCTATGACTGATGAGAAATTTCACCCAGTCTTGGAAGCTGTGGCGCTTTTTGCAAAATTACAGTGGAGAAATTAGAATGGGCATATTTTGTGAGAACCATCAAATCAATTTATTTTGACACACATTGTACCTCAGTTATGTCAGATACTACTGAAATGACTCCAACAAAATAATAGAATCAGACAAATTTGGATCGCTGCTGCAGACAATCTTCCAATCCAATAGAATTAATCATGCAGAAGCTCTTATGTTTGTTGGTAGGAAAAGTGCTGTACTTCAAAAATAGTCACGAACATTCTAGCACATGACAGTGTAAGTGCACCACCTTGTGCAGCACTGTTTGGGTGGGAGGCAGAGAGCACCTCCAATGATCGTATAAAGCTCTCACTGTGTTGTAAGACATCACATGAAGAGCTGCTCCAAACAGCATTCGAAAAAGAAAGAGAAGTCACAACAAGAGAGTAAAACCCAGTTTACAGTGAAAATGTGGGATACTAGAAATACCATTTCAAGTAGGTGAAAAATTACGACATCAAAAAATTCCATAAACACTACATTGGCCCCTTTAAGATAGTTTCCAGAATGAGATTTTCACTCTGCAGCAGAGTGTGCACTGATATGAAACTTCCTGGCAGATTAAAAATGTGTGCCGGACTGAGACTCGAACTCTGGACCTTTGCCTTTCGCGGGCAAGTGCTCTACCAACTGAGCTACCCAAGCACGACTCACACACCATCCTCACAACTTTACTTCTACCAGTACCTCGTCTCCTACCTTCCAAACTTTACAGAAGCCTCCCCCAGGCAGTGGCTAAGCCATGTCTCCGCAATATCGTTTCTTTCAGGAGTGCTAGTTCTGCAAGGTTCGCAGGAGAGCTTCTGTAAAGTTTGGAAGGTAGGAGACGAGGTACTGGCAGAAGTAAAGCTGTGAGGACGGGGTGTGAGTCGTGCTTGGGTAGCTCAGCTGATAGAGCAAATGCCCGCGAAAGGCAAAGGTCCCAAGTTCGAGTCTTGATCCGGCACACAATTTTAATCTGCAAGGAAGTTTTATATCAATACACAATCAACACACTATCAATACACAATCAAGTCCATCTTTTCAGTCAGTGAGTCATGTTCAAAGGCCAAGGTGAAGGTTCTAGTAGCAGCCCTATTGTCATTTGGTCCCTTTTGAACACCACATACAGATAAAACGCACAACCTGTCCTCCAAATTGGCATGTAATCCATCATCAGTCTGTAAGAGGAGGTCATGGTGGAAGACTATACTCTGCAACATATTGAGATGCTTATGGGGGGGGCGGGGGGGGGGGGGGGGGTGATACTGACAGGAATGTCACCCAGCTTGTGACTGGCAAGCAGTGCTCGTGATTGGGCAGGGGATGACATTTTAATCAGAAATGAACCATTACTCATCTTCAAAATCACTGCTATTTCCCCAAACCTGTCCTCTAGGTGTTCAACAGCAATACCAGTTTTGTGATAAAAAAGGAATCTCTGTCAGTCCAAGAGCAAACTAAGTACTGTGGGGAGTTGGTCTCCCCTTGTCTCGTTGCCCTAGGTTCCTCTCACAGCACAGCCAGGGAAGGAAACATTTTGGGGTAATATCTCTCCCCATTGTAAGAACCTTTTACTTCAGAAGAGACTGCTGGGGCCGTGCAGCCATCAGGAGAAGACAGTTTAATCTGATTCACATGTGAGTCATCTACCATGGTGCCATCCACTCTGAACGGGGGCTCTCCCCACAAGTGCAACCCAGCCTGAGCAACAGCCAGTAATCTGTAGTCCAGAGTCCTCATGCATCAGCCACAATGGGCACATACTGCTTGGCATACAAGGGAGTTTCCAGCCCAGGCACCAACAGTGCAATCCCTACATGGTCAGGGGGCTACCACACTGCAGGCACTCAAAAAGCCCCCTCCCAATGGGATGGCTATTGTGTTACATTTAGGGCGTATTACCATTGCCTGATAGAAATGTGTGAAGGTGGAATATACATTGCATTGGGCGATCTTTCCTGCATGATCCAGACTTCTGTAAAATTTAGAAGGATACTGGTACATCAAATTGACCAATGAGGACCACATAGTTTAGGATGAAAAAAGAGTGTTAAGTGTTGGAGAAGAAACAAAAAAGTAACATCCATAATCAGAAACGAAATCCAAGTGTGACTGGCACCAAGAAGACCATTCAATGGAAAGGCAGAGAGGTGACAGAATAGTAGCTAACAGCACAGAAAGGGAAGTAGCCCTGCAAGGGTTGGGGCCCTGTGTTGGCCAAGTACATACTCACAAAAGAGTTATGAGCACCTGGGAGATGCTTCTGGGAGGTAAGGCGATATAGTTGTGTCACACGAGGTCACTATGGAAACTAAGTGGCTGGCGCAATATTACTGTTTCTGGCGGGGCATCACTATTCATATGTTGCTTGGCACTACGTGCACTCTCTGATGAGACAAGAAACGACTCTTGCACATAAACTGGCCAACAGAGAGTTTGGGTAAATTGTAACACAATCCGTGAAACGTGTGCCGATCAGCATGTTGGTTCTGTTTACACAGATTGTAGTTCAGACTGTTTGTTACTGGCAGAACTCTGATAGTGTTTGGACTGGACTTGGACTGGAGTAAACTCATTAATCTAGGGTAGCTTGTACTGTCCTGAAAGTGTTCTGTAACACATCTCAAACTGTCTAATACATCCAAGTATGACTTTGTTATTTTGTGCAAACGCATCTTTACAAAAAATGTATCCCTTTCACACATTCACACAGACAATGCAGTGGCTCCACCATACTCTAATGCACGATTTGGCATGACATGGTTTGATTAGCCTGTTTTTCTCTAAAAATACCTTAACTCGACATATTTCTTTCTATATGTTTCAAATAATGGTTGTATCTGCAATTCAAGAGCTTTTGGAGACTAGAGAATTTACTTACAACACGATCATTCTTCCTCATAACAATCGAGGTCTTGGCACATGCTCAGCACGTTCGATGGACACATTGTACAGTTAGTATTGAGTGTACACAATGGTCTCCCAGTCTTGACTTGCTGATGGTAGAAACTGAGTCTGTGTCAATGTATGACAACTGCATTTCATTTTGTTTCGAAGATAGCTTACTATCAAACAGTGTGCACTTTATTTTTGGACCCTTCTCATCTTGTATTAATTCAAAATACAAATAGCTTTCAATTTATCCTGAATGCCAACTATTACAAAGTGTAGTTTTAACAAGATTTTTCACACCTGCGTGATTTGTAACTGGAACAAGTTCTAGAAACTTAACTCATTTAGAATATATACACATGTGAATAACAAACTGAGAAGTGTTCTGAATATTTCTGTGTAGCAGTGTAGACACAAAATCATATGAAAAGAACTCAACACCAATTCAGAGAAATAATATGTTTTGAATATTAAATCTAAATATATGTTTCCAGGTTTTGAAGAACATACCTGTGACCACCTGTCCTTCTGGAACTGATCTGTTATAGTTGCCTTGATTTTTGGTATTAATCTAAGTGTAAACTGATAATATAAATCTGAGGACTCGTACTTCCCTAACATAGCCTCTTCACGAGCTAATGTAAGATTCCGTTGAAGCTCATCAAGCATTGATGACATATCTGCTGATAATCTGCTGACATCTGTAATCGGTAGAATACAATTGCTGGATTAAACATGACCCAACATTGGGTAAAAACATTTATTTAAGACATCATGAAACACACACACACACACACACACACACACACACACACACACACACACACACACAAAAACCACATTAATATTTTTTAAATATTTTTTCTTTGTCGTATTCTCACCAAATGGATGTTGTGTCAGCTATGTAGGTGCTGTATATAAATATAATATGAGAGTAAATTTACTATGATGTGTCAAGGTTACAATTTCAAACTTGTTAACAGAAAAATCATAAAACACTCAAAATGACAGATAAACTACACTTTTCTATAAGTCATTTGAACCACACTATATATTTTTGTCCTTGTTGCAATGGTGTATAGCAATAAAGAAAAATTAGTTTTTATAGCAATTTGTAATGAACAAAAGAAGAGCCCAATTTAACATAATTAAAAATTCTAGTTATTGTAGCACTAAAGCAGTACTGCAAGGAAGTACAGACATGCCTATGTGCTTACACTGTTCTTCACTGAGCACCATATCTGCTGTGGTATTGAAAGACTTACCATCTGACACACTGCATAAAACAATGGGAAAGAGGTGTTGTTGCTGTTTTTGTTAAGAATAGTGCCAAATGAAATGGTATTTATTTACACAATTTTTGTCTAGAGCAACATTTTGAAGCATATGCCATTGAACTGTTCATAAATTATTTTGACCACGGGCTCTTAGCATCTTTGTGAAGCAGCTGCTCACTTTGACTGTACTTGTTTAAATGTGAAAGGAACATCGTAGTACTAGGAATTTCAACGTAGAATAGTGGGAAGACAGACAGATTGGAAAATTTTATGCACACCTAACAACCTTGTCCCAGTAGTCAATTCTCCCACCAGAGTAGCTCCAAATTCAAGTGCCATAATTGAAAACATTTTTGTAGACCAAGGGAAAGTGAGCAGTATCATTATCAGTAATGTATTGAATGGTGTCTTGGATCATGATGATAAGAGGCTCCCTATTAATGCTATGAATATTTGCCAGAATAAAACTGAGCTCCACTGAAAAGTAGTTGGACTAATAAATGAAGAAATGAGTAAAGCCTATAAATCATGCCTCCAAGATGTAAATTAGAAGCACATCTATTGCAAAAAATATGTCAATTCCACATACAATCTGTTCAGCAATGAAATTGCAACAATATTTGAAGGTTTCTTTCCCAGAACAGATTGCAGAAATCAACCCAAGAAATCCATGAACAAGTCATGGCAAACAAACGGGATAAAAATATCTTCCCAACAAAAACAACACGTGTACATTACATCCAAAAATTCAGGCAAAGTCTACACAAAAAAATAATACAAAAAGTACTATAAAATATGAAGCAAAATAATCAAATAATCATGACTTTCTTATTTTAGCAGTGAAACAACCAATCCTGAAATAAAATCAAGCAATCCTGAAATAAAACTAAAACAGTCTGGGATATACGGGTAATAAGGAGTGAGACTGCTGCCAACTGTGTCGGTAAAACTGAAGACATCATTTTAAATACTGATGGTACACATAAGCAACCACAAGATCATTAACAAAATCTTTGCAATTTTTTTTAGTTTTACTGAACAACTGGGGTGCAATGACTCCTTACAATGTGTCATGGGAATACGGAATCACGATTCTCCTAATCCTAGTAGTTAGGTTAGTGTATCTCCCACCCTGTACATTACAAAAGGCAGGGCGCTGTTCTTAATAGGGTGGTTGATCACCACAGATGGCAGTGTATTCTCTGCACTACGCTCCTTTATCACCAGAAGGCTGATAAAGAGTTCTTGAGGTAGGGTGTACCAGTCCTAAAGTAGCATGGCTGACACTGCAGGATGGTCATTGGTGCATGTAAACATGCTGCAACGTGTATCCCCACTTGCTCGATGTGATACGAGTCAGGGGAACAGGCATGTAAGTCCATTTGTGGAATAGTTTCTACTTGAAGAGCTGCTCCACCTGCGCAGTTTGATTCAGTCATACATTATCGCCCATAAAAATGGAGTCAGGCCTAAGTGCATCCTTGAAAATATGCACATGGCAAAGGAGTACAGTGTCACAATAACACTGACCAGTGTGTGTACCATGTTCAAAGGCTCGGAGGTCAGTACACCCACACAACATTATGCCTCTCCACAAAATAACACATCACCCACCAAAATGATTTATGTTCAACAATGTCCCTGCGTGCATTATGTACCCTCATACAGCGAGAAGTGGGAACAGGTCCAACACTAAAAAATTATCGTACTGGTGGTAAACGTGTTTTGGTGTGGTGAGGCATAATGTTGCATGAACATATTGACCTAAAAATCTTTGAACACTGAACGCACTGATCAATGTCATTGTGAAACTACTACTTCCCCATGTGCACCTTTTCAGGGATGCATTTGGCCCTGACTGCATTTTTATGGATGACAATATGTGACCACATTGAACAGCGCAGATGGAGCAGCTCTAGCCATGAGAGGATATTCAGCAAACGAAACTGGTCTGCCCATTCACCCAGCTTAAATACTATCAGGCACATATGGGATGTGTCAGAGGGAGAAATAGCAGCACATTCACATGCACCAGCAACCATACAGTGGTTGTCAACTGGGCTGGAGGAGGAACTGAACACCCTACCACAATACCTCCTTACCAAACTAGTGGTCATCATGGGAACACATTGCAGATTGCCTGGTTGGCTGATGGGAGGGCTAAAGGAGTAAACGGCAAGGTCATCAGCTCCTCAATCCAGACTGTGACATCCATGACATATGTGTTCTGATCGTGAAAGTATGTAGGAGTAGTAATGCTGAGGCAGTGAAGGCAATACTGATGCTAGAACTCAGAAAGAATTTACGCCGGATTGTATAGATTGGGCCAGTATGTAGGTCAGAGCAGATGAGTGGTCCACATGGCTCACCCAATAGTGAGAACAGCCCTGCCCCGTGTCTGAGCCCCCCTAGCCCAATGGAATGTGAAAAATAATGTCTTCAAGTCAGCAGATTCCGAAGAGTAAAACCGAAAAGACTAAAGATGAAATGAACATCAGTTGGACAGTCAGCGATAAAAACAAGAGAGAAAAAGGTAAGGCAGCATGTGGGCATCTCCAGAGCTCGGCAAGTAACAGGAGTTGCTCCATCCACAGCCGGCCCACTGCTGCTCCAGTATAGTCAAGGCATTAAAGAGTACCCACTTTTTAGCACAGTGCTACCACTAAAATCATAAACAGGATGTGGCAGAAAAGGAGTCAAACCACAAATACAAGCAATTAAAACACAACAAGATAGGGCTGAAAGAGCTGGTCAAGGTGGTAGGGTCTGGAGTGCCCCAGACCCTGCATGCACTGGGAGATGCAACGACACCAACCATCTTGCCATTGCTCTGGAGACAGCTTAAAACCTTATATCTGAAAACAAACACCACTTTCACAGAGGAAATGGAGAAGTCATTCCACCAACTGAGAGTCATTTGTCAGTAGTTTAGGCACAGAATTCAAGATGCCAAAAGAAGGAAGCATCCAATCAGGGTAAGGCTCCACAACTACAATGTAGAGGTGGTTAGTTATTTAAATAAAACTATAGGTTAGCTTGATACAATCGATGCAGAGGCAACATAGGGCAGAGAATTCCTTCCAGGAGGAACACAAAAGGATAACCACACAGAAGTAGTCTCCTTGACAGTGTGGAGTTCGAGGGGACAATAGCCAACCAGCTGTCATTAAATCTCCAAGTAAGCAGAGATCTTATTTGCACCTGGATGTGGGACTGGTTGGTTTAAAAGGGGGGGGGGGGGGGGGGGGAAGGGACCAAACTGCAAGGTCATTGGTCCCTTGTTCCCAGTAGAACACTAACCCAAGGGAAAGAAGGAAACAAAGAAGACATATGGCACAATAACACGAGAAAGGAAGAACAACAGAAGGACAACAAACACTACAATGGACAAAACAGGACAAGAAAACCACAGAGGGACGCAAGAAACAGGGAGAGGAGATTAAAAACAAGAAAGTAGATTACCATGGCTAGCTGACCATGAGAATAAAAAATGAGAAGCCAGCCACTTTACAACACATTAAACCCTCCATCCTAAAAGCCCTAGTGTGGAGGACACAAGGGACAAAGAACATGTGCTAAAACTCAGATCAAATGATAAAACCCACCCTCATGATTAAAATGTAAAACTAAAGCTGGTGTTGAGGCATTGTCGCCCAACACCGAAGGTAGGGTGCTGGGAAAGTTAAAAGTCCACTTCAGAGCGGCTAAAAGCGGGCAGTCCAACAAGAGGTGGACAACTTATTTGGGAGTCGAAGTGGCACTGAGGTGGGTCCTCACGACGGAGGAGGTAACCACGTGTGAGCCACGTACGGCCAATGCGGAGTCGACAAAGGCCAACTGATTCCCTGCAAGAAGCCCGCAGGGAAGACTTCCACACATTCACAGTCTCCTTAATGACACAAAGTTTGTTGTGCATACTGTTATGCCACTCCATCTCCCAAAGCTGAAAATCCTTGCAACGTAAGACAGAACGTAGGTCAGCTTCACAGATGCCCATCTCCAGACACGGTTTCCGCGTAGCCTGTTTGGCCAGCCTGTCAGCAAGTTCGTTGCCTGGGATTCCAACTTCTCCTGGTGTCCACACAAACACCACTGAACAGATGGACTGTTCCAGGGCAGAGATAGACAACTGGATGTTCACTACCAATGAATGGAGAGGGTAGCATGCTTGTAAGCCACGCAGGGAGTCAGAAAAGAGAACAAATGACTCACCAGAACAGGAACAGATGTAATGAAGTGCACGAGATATGGCCACATGGTCTGCAGTGAATACATTGCAGCCAGTGGGCAAGGAATGCTGTTCAATACGGCCACTGTGGACATAGGCAAAGCCAACATTACCATCAGCCATCGAGTCGTCAGTGTAAACAACTTCAGAGCCCCGTAACACATCAAGAATCGAGAAAAAGAGACAGTGGAGAGTGGCGGGGTTAACGGAGTCCTTAGGGCCATGTAAAAGGTCCACATGAAGCTTCAGCCAAGGTTTACACCATGGAGGTGTACGTGAATGGACCTGAAGTAGAGGTGGTAAAGGGAAGGACTGTGGCTTGGAGAGAAGGGATCACAATCGTGAGCCCTGACCTGGGCGAGAGATGAACTGCTGTGGGTGGGAAAAGGAGATGGCAATTCAGATGCTCAGGAGAACTACGAACGTGTGCAACATAATTTGTGAGCAGTCATGCACAATGCACATCAGATCCGCAATGGAGGGTCTCCGGCCTTCACCAGGATGCTGGCGATTGCCACAGTGATGCACTGGGTCAAGGAAACGCAACACTGAGGGCGCCATCGAACTGTAAACCAGACTCCCATAGTCAATGTGGGATTGAACAACGGCTCTGTAGAGCTGCTGCAGTGTACAATGATCTGCATGCCAGTTGGTGCTGCTCAGGCAGCGGAGAGCATTGAGGTGCTGCCAGCACTCCCACTTAAGCTGATGAAAGTGAAATAGACAAGTCAATTGGGCAATGAAAATCAGTCCTAAGAATCAATACATCTCCACTACAGTGAGTGGATTGTCATTAAGATAAAGTTCAGGTTCCGAATGAACAGTATGATGCTGACAGAAGTGCATGACACACGACTTCGAGGCTGAAAACTGAAAGCTGTGGACTAGAGCCCATAACTGTGCTCTGTGGATGGTTCCCTGTAGGTGCCACTAGGCAACACCAGTACTAGGGTAGCAGTAGAAAATGCTGAAGTCGTCTGCATATAGAAAAGGTGATACCAACGGCCCAACAGCTGCTGCAAGACCATTAATGGCCACTAAAAATAAGAGATACACTCAATACAGAGCCCTGCAAGATCCCATTCTCATGGATATGGGGGGGGGGGGGGGGGGGGAGAACTGTGGGAGGAACCAACTTGGATACAGAAAGTACAGAACAACATGAAGTTTTGGATAAAAATTGGGAGTGGGCCCTGGAGACCCCACTCATACAATGCGGCAAGGATATGATGTTGCCAGGTCATTTTGTATGATTTACACAAGTCAAAAAAGGTGGCAACCAGATGTTGGCATCTGGAAAAGGCTGTTCGGATGGCAGACTTGAGAGACACAAGATTATGAGTGGTAGAGTGACCCTGGTGGAAGCCACCCTGACATGGAGCCAGTAGCCCACATGACTCCAGGACCCAACCCAACTGCCGACACACCAGATGTTCCAACAGCTTACAGACAACGTTGGTGAGGCTGATGGGCCGATAACTGTCCACATCAAGCAGATTTTTACCAGGTTTTAGCAACGGAATGATGGTGCTCTCCCGTCATTGCGACTGAAAGACATCATCGCACCAGACCCTGTTGAAGATGACGAGGAGATATCGCTTGTAGTCAGACAAGAGATGTTTAATCATCTGACTGTGGATCAAATCTGGTCCAGGAGCTGTGTCGGGGCAATGTGCAAGGGTGCTGAGGAGCTCCCACTCTGTAAATGGGGGTAATATAGGGTTCACTGTGGCATGTAGTGAACAAGAGGACTTTCCTTTCCATCCACTGTATGAGGGTGCAAAAGGCTTGGGGGTAGTTCTCCGATGCAGAGGCTTGAGCATAGTGCTCAGCAAAATGCTCGGCAATCGTGTTTGCGTTGGTAGAAAGCACGCCACTGATGTTAACGCCAGGGACACCTGTTGGGGTCTGGTACCCAAAAGGACGTCTGATCTTCGTCCAGAATTGGGAAGGTGACGTATGGCACCCAATGGTCGAAACATACCTCTCCCAACACTCCTGTTTCCGTCGTTTTGTAAACAGGCGAATGCGGGCACGAAGCTGCTTAAAGGCTATTAGGTGCTCTAGGGAAGGGTGCCGCTTATGTCACTGTAGAGTTCACTGACACTAACTGCCTCAGCGACTTCCGGTGACCACAAAGGAAATGTCTTTTGCTGGGGACACCCTAGAGAACAAGGGATCACGTTTTCCACCACAGAAATTATTGTCGTAGTGATTTGCTCAATCACAACATCAATGGCACCACGTGGGAGAGACTCAATGGTGACAGCAGATGTGAAGACTACCCAGTATGTCTTTTTTAAAGCCCATCTGTGTAGATGTCCGTGGGCATGATGCCGAGGGAGTGACAGGATGATGGGGAAGTTGTCACTACAACACAGGTCATCATGTGTTCTCTAGTGGATAGATGGGAGGAGTCCTGGGCTGCAAATTGATAAATCAATGGCTGAGTAACTACAATGAGCCATACTGAAATGTGTGGCAGCCCCAGTATTTACGAGGCAGATGTCAAGTTGGGATGGTAAATTTTCAACATCTCTGCCACGGCCAGTAAGCATGGCGCTACCCCACAATCAGTTATGGGCATTAAAATCTCCCAAAAGTAGGAAAGGTTTGGGCAGTTGATCAGCCAGTGCACCCAATACGTTCAGGGGTACCGCACCATCTGGGGGGAGATATACGTTGCAGATAGTTATTTCCTGTACCGTTCATATCCTGACAGCAACAGCTTCAAGAGGAGTTTGAAGGGGTATAGGTTCACTATATACCGAGTTCAGGACATGATCGTGAGGTGGTCTACACCACAGGGTCACTTGCTGCCACCGACTTATTTCCTGAACAGGCTATATCCATTATGTCTGAGGGTCTGGTGAGATCTAGGTCAGCAGCAGGCACCAGAATCTTCACCTCACCCTCAGCCGCAGAGTTTGTAGGCAACAGTGGTGTGGGTGCCACCACAATTCCCTTGGTCTTGGGGGTCTTCTTTCTGGATTTCTCTCGCTGATCCTTGGGTTTCTCTGGCTAGGAGAGCTTCACTGATTCAGTCTCCAGGACTGAGGATGATTGTGAACCCCTATGACCAGCTGCTTTGGACACTTCAGCCACTGGCGGGTGTCATCTTTCCCACTAGCAGAAACCTGGGAAGAGAGTGACCCAAGGGACTCCTTCCTAGTGAGAGGAACCAAGAACCAAAGAAGAATTCTCCGGCTGAGAAGTGGGGTCTGGTGTCCCCAATGGTTGGGAGGAAAAGTGCTCCTCAGGTAGGTGGTATGGGACCAACAGGGAGAGAAGTGCCCCCCCCCCCCAATCAAAGGGGCAGGTGTAGTCTCCTGGCTCTGAGAGTCAACAGGAAATTACGGAACTGATGGAGCTCCAACTGTGCTTGTTGCGGCGGCATAAGAGGTGGTCACAGTCACAGGTGCTCAAATTTCCTCTTGGCCTCAGTGTAGGTCAGTCGGTAGGTCGGTCGGTCTGTCTGTCTAGGATCTTGCATTTCATGATTTTCCTTGCTCAATGTAAAATCCTGCAGTCTGGTGAGCTAGGGGAATGATGCTCTCCGCAGTTGACAAAGATGGGAGGCGGGGCACGTCAAGTAATGGGATAGGATGGACGTCCACAATCTCGACATGTGATGCTGGAAGTACAGTGGGAAGACATATGGCCGAACTTCCAGCACTTGAAGCACCGCATTGGGGGAGAGATATAGGCTCTATGTTACAGTGGTAGACCATCACCTTGCCCTTCTCGGGCAATGTGTCACCCTCAAAGATCAAGATGAAAGCACCAGTGGCAACCGGATTATCCCTCAGACCCTGATAGAAGCGCAGAACGAAATGAACTCCTTGTCGCTCAAGTTGACGTGCAGCTCGTCATCAGACTGCAAAAGGAGGTCCCTGTGGAATATAATACCCTGGACCATATTTAAGCTTTTATGAGGCGTTATGTTAACGGAAACATCCCCCAGCTTGTCACAAGCAAGTAATGCCTGTGACTGGGCAGAGGATGCCGCTTTTATCAAGACTGACCCTGACCGCATTTTGGACAATCCCTCCACCTCCCCAATATTGTCCACTAAATGCTCCACAAAAAACTGAGGCTTCATCGAGACAAAGGAGTCCCCATCAGCTCTCGTACATACGAGGTACCAGGGCAAATAAGGTTCGCTGCCTGGCATTCCTCCCATGGTGTGGCCAGGGAGGGGAATGATTTAGGATCATACTTCCTTGCACTGTACTAAAACTTGAAACGCTTAGAGACTGCTGGTGTTTGATCACCAGCAAGTAATGTGGTGGTACGCTTCATCACGTGTCATCCATCTGATGCCACTCACTCTGACCACGGGTCCTGCCCACGGGTACCACCCAGCCGCAGCAATGCCATTTTGGGAGTCCCGATGCCCCAGGGTGAGTTAACGGCACAGGCATCAGCAGAGCGATTCCTGTGTAGTCGGGGCTACAACCCAAGGGATACATGGCTGTCCCACCACAATGGACTGGCTATGGTGCTGGATATGAGGTGCAAAGAATTCCATGGTTCTCATCGAAGCACAAAACGACACTGCATAGTGGGTGGAGGAACACACACCCAGGAAGGTGTCGTCACTCATGAGATGGAGGATGAGCAGGACTGCACTGCCACGATGAGAAAGTGGGCTAAAGATTTCAATGCATGATGGACACGATGCACCATGCAAGGCGCCCTTCCCCAATTGGCTGGCTCTACAGGAAAATTTGGAAAAATGGAGGTCAAACCCTACAAGGGACCATCACACAAAGGCCAAAAGGTGTCACCTCTTACGACAGGCAGAAATACCTCGAGCCTATTCTAACCACCGGGCCCACAGGGGGGACCTGGGACTGGAAAAGCAAATGGGGAGACAAGTAAATGCTCCTCTAGACAAATGGTCAGCTAGTTCATCCCCGAGATACACACGTGACTTGGGACCCAGAGAAAGACAACTGAGCTCTCAGTATGTCTCAGCTCAGTGAGAAGGTCATGAACAACAGAATACAGGGTGCAAAAGTATAATTGGCCAATGATCTGAAAACTACTCACTGAATCACTACATGTTAAAATGTGGTCAAAGGAGACCCATTTAATAACACTACATGTTCCTGTCAACAAATGGTGTTCCAGACCAACAGGGGATGTAAAAGCATATACCATCTCATCCACAGTTTTAGAGCCAAAAGTGTAAAAGCAGCACTCCGAATCTTCTAAAGAACTGAACGTAACAAATGCCAAAAGGCCACAGGTGCAACCGACTTTAGGACATCTAAATAAATTGCTGCTAATTCTTGGCTTGTGCACCAACCAAAGGTGGTGGTGTTGGTGGGGGGGGGGGGGGGGGGGGGGGGGAGAGGGGCTGGGAGAAAACATGATGAGTAGATTCCAGGGAGGAGGAGCAAAGGTCCTGGCAGAGGGCTACAAGACACATTCAAACTGGTAATCCCATTCAAGAATGGTTATCAGGTCAATGTCCCTCATGCAACAAGAAAGGGATACATTGGATGATCAGGCAACTGTTGAAAAACGATTGCATAGGATATCACATGTTAGTACCATCGGAACAGGCAAGATTCCAGATTCAACAGGGAGACTGACTACAGGACTAGCCCGGAAGGCGCCAGTGGCCACACGAACTCTGCGATGTGGGACTGGTTCTAACAATTTGAAAGACGAAGGTACTGCCAGGTCATAAACTTGGCAACCACAGTCCAGTCAGGATGAGACGAGGGCCCAGTAAATACAGAGAAGAGTAGCACATTCCACACCTGTAGCAGATGTGTCAAGGAAGCACAGCAGTAAGTTTCTGCATGCAACTGGTCTATAGTTGATGACTATGGGTCGGAAAAATCAGCCCTTTATCAACAAGCAGGGCCAAGAAATGGGACTGCGCAAAAAATTTCAAGAGCTGTGTACGCAAGTTCAGCTCTGGGTCAGGATGAACTGTGGCATGATGACAGACATTCATGACCCACATTTTTGCAAGAGAGAATTGGAAACCATGGGAAAGGCTCCACACAGAGGCATATCATATGGCACCTTGAAACTGGCATTCAGTTAAGGCTGCTAAGTAAAAGCTGTACCAAATGCAGAGTCATCAATATACAGTGCAGGGGTGACTAGTGCCCCAAAATCAGTAGCCCACTGATAGTGATGAGTAAGACAGTGACACTCAGGACACAGTCCTGTGGGGCATCGGTCTCCTGGACCTGGGGAGAGATGAGTGAAGTGTCAACTTGCACCCGAAGCAATCAGTGGGATAAAACTGACAAATAAGAATTGATAGTGAGCTTCAAAATCCGCAGTCACGGAGGGTAAGTAAAATATGATGCCACCAGGTGGTATAATCCACTGAGGTGACAAAAATCATGCGATACCTCCTAATATCTTGTCAGACCTTCTTTTGACTGGCGTAGTGCAGCAGCTCAACATGCATGGACTCAACAAGTTATTGAATGTCCCCTGCAGAAATAGTGGGCTGTTCTACCTCTAAAGGCATCCAGAATTACGACAGTGTTGCCAGTGCAGAATTTTGTGCATGAACTGACATCTCAATCATGTCCCACAAATGTTAGTTGGGACTCGTGTCTGGTAATCTGTGTGGCTAAATCGTTCACTCAAATTGTCCAATTGTCCAGAGTGTTTTTCAAACCAATTGTGGACAACTGTGGCCTGGTGACTTGGCGCATTGTCCTCCATAAAAATTCCTTTGTTGTTTGGGAACATGAAGTCCTCAAATGACTGTAAATGATCTCTAAGTTGTTAAACATAACCATTTACAGTCAATGATCAGTTCAGTTGGACCAAAGGACCCAATCCATTCCCCATGTAAACATAGCCCGCACCATTACGGAGCTGCCACCACCTTGCACAGTGTCTAGTTGACAACCTGGGTCCATGGCTCTGTGAGGTTTCAGCCACACACTAATCCTACCATCAGCTCTTACCAACTGAAATCAGGGCTCTTCTAAACAGGCCACCATTTTCCAGTCATCTAGGGCCCAATTGCAGGCGATGTCATGCTGTTGGCAAAGACACTCACATTGGTTGTCTGTTGCCATAGCCCTTTAACATCAAATTTTGCAGCACTATCATAACAGATGTGTTTGTCATAAGTGCAACATTGATTTCTGCTGTTATTCCACACAGTGTTGCTTGTCTGTTAGCAATGACAACACTACATGAATGCTGCAGCTCTTAGTCATTAAGCGAAGGCCATCAGCCACTGCGTTGTCCGTAGTGAGGTAACGCCCATAATTTGGTAGTCTTGATAAACTCTTGGTACAGAGGATCTCAGAATACTGAATTCCCTAACAATTTCTGAAATGGAATGTCCTACGCGTCTAGCTCCAGCTACCATTCCACATTCAAAGTCTGTTAATACCCACTGTGCTGCCAGAATCATGTCATAACCCTTTTTACATGAATCACGTGAATACAAATGACAGATCCACCAATGCACTGCCCTATTATACCACGTGTATGCAATACTAGCAACATCTGTATATGCACATATCTATATCCCATGACTTGCCACCTTAGTGTGTGCCTTATGTGGGTCAAAACAGACTGCAATTAGGTTCTGGCATTTAGGAAAAGCCCGTTGGATTGCCAGCATATTCAACAAGCAACCACTCCTTCAAGCTGCTTCCAGAGCATGCTGGTGAGGCTTATCAGCCAGTAACTGTCGACAATTGTAGGATTTTCACCTGGCTTAAAGATTGGAATGATACTATTTCACCACTGCAAAGGGAAAACACCGTCGAGTCAAATGTGGTTCAAAACCTTGGGAGATCAAGCCACTGTGTAACAGTTACATGGCTCTGAGCACTATGGGACTTAACAGCTATGGTCATCAGTCCCCTAGAACTTAGAACTACTTAAACCTAACTAACCTAAGGACATCACACAACACCCAGCCATCACGAGGCAGAGAAAATCACTGACCCCGCCGGGAATCTAACCCGGGAATCCGGGCGTGGGAAGCGAGAACGCTACCGTACGACCACAAGATGCGTGCAACAGTTAGATGTTGTATCGCCTGATTGTGAATGGAATCAGGACCTGGGGCCGTATCGTGAGATGAGGCAAAAGCCAGAAGCAATTCCTCATTAGTGAAAAGTTCATTACATAATTTGGCATGCCAGCATATGCTATGAGCATCCCGGGTGTTGTGACTGCCATCCTGATTCTGAGACAGTGACAGAAATTGAACAAACACAAGTAACACAGAAAAAAAGAAAGTAACACTAGTGCTCCGTTGAGGACTTACGGTCACCACGCAAACTATTAGACTCAGCTATGTATTACATAAAATTGAACCTGAATAATACTAAATATATTAATGTTGCTAAGGTGAACTACTTATTTCAAATCATTAAAACTTACTTCTGAATTATTACAGTGGTTACTTTTCCTGTCTCCCTTCTAACAACATTCCATAGTGATTTGATTTTATTGCCAGAGTTGGTTGGTTTGTGGGATTAAAGGGACCAGACTACTATGGTCATCGGTCCCTTGTTCCATAAAAACTAAAACCACCCGAAGAGAATAAAAAAAATGAACAACAGGAAAGACAGCAGACAAAACAGGACATGAAATACTCTGACAGAGACCAGACAAAACAAATTAAAACACACAGTGTGACGGTGGTTGGCTGACCGTAGAGAAAAAGAGGAAAAGCCAACCACCAAGAACACTTTAAAAACTCAGTTTAAAATCAGAGGCTAAAAGCCAGAATCAACACTGAGAAAAAAAAAAAAAAAAACCCTCAGATTAAAGGATAAAAACCCCCTGCCCGAATAAAACACAAAACCAAGTCCACCATGGCAGAGTCATCTGATAAAAGAGCAGAGATCATGTCAGGCATTGCAAAAGTCTGCCTGAGCACGGTTAAAAGGGCGCACTCCGACAGAATATGGACCACCGTCAAGGACGCCCCACAACGACAAAGAGGGGGATCCCCACGACACAGTAAATAACTGGGCATGAGTCGGGTGTGGCCAATGCGGAGCCGACAAAGGACGACTGAGTCCCTGCGGTTGGCTCGCATGGATGACCGCCACACAGTCGTCGTGTCCTTGACGGCACGGAGTTTGTTAGGGGTGGTCAGACCGCACCAATCAGCATCCCAAAACGAGATAACTTTGCAGCATAAGACTGCCCGCAAATCAGCCACCAGGAGGCCAATCTCCAGAGATGGCGCACTGGTGGACTCTTTCACCAGGCGGTCAACAGTTTCATTTCCGGGTATACCAACATGGCCTGGGGTCCAAACAAAGACCACCTGTCGCTACGGGCGAGAGTATGCAGGGACTCCTGGATGGCCATCACCAGACGAGAACGAGGGAAACACTGGCCGAGAGCTCGTAAACCGCTCAGGGAATCGCTACAGATAACGAAGCACTCACCTGAGCAGGAGCGGATATACTCTAGGGCATGAAAGATGGCGACCAGCTCAGCAGTGTAAACACTGCAGCCAGCCGGCAACGAACGTTGTTCAGAATGGTCCCCTAGAGTTAGTGCATAACCGACGAGACCAGCAACCATCGAACTGTCGGTGTAGACAACGCCAGAGCCCCAACACGTGGCCAGGATGGAATAAAAGCGGCGTTGGAAGGCCTCCGGAGGGACTGAGTCCTTCGGGCCATGTGCCAAGTCGAGCCAAAGGCAAGGGCGAGGCACACACCACGGGGGTGTACGCAGAGGGGCCCGGAAAGGAGGTGGAACAAGGAAACACCCAAGACAGGAAAGAAGCTGTTTGACACGTACGGCGATCGGACAACCCAACCGGGGCCGACGTTCTGGCAGATGAACGACTGACTGCGGGAAGAGGACACGATAATTTGGATGCCCAGGCAAGCTAAAAATATGGGCAGCATAAGCAGCCAGTAATTGTTGGTGTCGTAACCGCAGTGGAGGGACACCTGCCTCCACAAGTATGCTGCCCACAGGGCTGGTTCGGAAGGCACCAGTGGCAAGGCGTATCCCGCTGTGGAGGATTGGGTCCAGTACCCGCAACACAGATGGGGATGCTGAGCCATAAGCCAGACTCCCGTAGTCCAGACGGGACTGGATTAACGCCTGGTAAAGCCGTAGGGGAGTAGATCGGTCGGCGCCCCACCTGGTGTGGCTCAGCCATCGCATAGCATTTAGATGCCGCCAACACGCCTGTTTAAGCTGCCGAATATGAGGCAGCCAAGTCAACCGGGCATCAAAAACCATCCCCATAAACCTATGTGACTCCACCACTTTAAGAAGCTCGCCGTCAAGATAAAGCCGCGGCTCCGGGTGAACAGTGCGTCGCCGGCAGAAATGCATAACGCAGGTCTTGGCTGCGAAAAACTGAAAACCATGCGCTACAGCCCAAGACTGCGCCTTGCGGATTGCGCCCTGTAGCTGACGTTCAGCAGCTGCAATGCCAATAGAGCTGTAGTAAAGGCAGAAGTCGTCAGCATACAGGGAAGCGGAGAGAGTATTTCCCACGGCCGCAGCGAGCCTTTTAATAGCTATTAAAAACAGACACACACTGAGAACAGAACCCTGTGGCACACCGTTCTCCTGGACTTGGGAGGAACTATATGAGGCCGCAACGTGCAAGTGGAAGGTATGATACGACAGAAAATTGCGGATATAGATCGGCAGAGGGCCCCGAAGACCCCATCCATGAAGCGTAGAAAGGATGTGATGACGCCATGTCGTATCATACGCCTTCCGCATGTCGAAAAAGACAGCAACCAGATGCTGACAGCGGGCAAAGGCAGTACGGATGGCCGACTCCAGGCTCACCAGATTGTCGGCAGCGGAGCGGCCTTTACGGAACCCACCCTGAGACGGAGCCAGAAGGCCTCGAGACTCCAGTACCCAATTCAAGCGCCGGCTCACCATCAGTTCAAGCAACTTGCAAAGAACGTTGGTGAGGCTAATGGGACGGTAGCTGTCCACCTCCAAAGGGTTCTTCCCTGGTTTCAGAATGGGGACAAGACTTTCCCGCCATTGCGACGGAAACTCACCCTCGACCCAAATGCGGTTGTAAAGATCGAGGAGGCGTCGCTGGCAGTCCACTGAAAGGTGTTTCAGCATCTGAGAGTGGATGCTATCTGGCCCAGGAGCGGTATCAGGACAAGCGGCGAGGGCACTTCGAAATTCCCACTCACTGAATGGAACATTGTACAATTCAAGATGGTGAGTGCGAAAAGAAAGACTCCGACGTTCTATCCGCTCCTTAATTGAGCGGAAGCCCAAGGAGTAGTTGGCAGAAGCGGAATTCATAGCAAAGTGCTCTGCCAAGCGGTTTGCAATGACGTCGGAGTCAGTACAAACTGCTCCATTCAGTGAGAGCGCAGGGACACTGACAGGGGTCTGATAGCCAAAGAGGTGGCGAATCTTGGCCCAGACCTGCGATGGAGTGACATGGAGGCCAATGGTGGACACATACCGCTCCCAGCAGTCCTGCTTGCGTTGGCAGATAATGCAGCGGGCTCACGCACGCAGCCGTTTGAAGGCGATAAGGTGGTCGTTTGAGGGATATCACTTGTGACGCTGGAACGCCCGCCGGCGAGCTTTAATCACTTCAGCGATCTCAGGCGACCGCCAAGGCACAGTCCGCCGCCGAAGGGACCCAGAAGAATGGGCAATAGCAGATTCGGCGGCAGTAAAGATGCCGGTGGTGACCGATTGAACCACTGCATCAATGGCATCGGTAGAGAGAGGCTCAATAGCGGCAGTTGAGGAGAACAAGTCCAAGTCAGCCTTATTCAGTGCCCATCTGCTAGGGCGCCCAGAAGACTGACGCTGTGGCAGTGACAGAAAGATCGGAAAGTGGTCACTGCCACAAAGGTCGTCATGCACTCTCCATTGTACAGACGGTAAGAGGCTAGGGCTACAGATGGAAAGGTCAATGGCGGAGTATGTGCCATGCGCCACACTGAAGTGTGTGAAGGCACCATCATTTAAGATCAAGAGATCGAGCTGCGCCAATAAATGCTCAACGATGGCGCCTCGACCTGTTGCCACTGACCCACCCCACAGATGGTTATGGGCGTTAAAGTCGCCCAGTAACAGGAAAGGTGGAGGCAATTGAGCTATCAGAGCAGCCAGGACATGCTGCGCGACATCACCATCCGGTGGAAGGTAAAGACTGCAGACGGTAACAGGCTGTGGCGTCCACACCCGAACAGTGACAGCCTCTAAAGGTGTATGGAGAGGTACAGACTTGCTGTGAAGAGAGTTCAGGACATAGATGCAAACGCCACCAGACACCCTTTCATAAGCTGCCCGGTTCTTATAATAACTCCTATAGCCACGGAGGGTGGGGGTTCGCATTGCCGGAAACCAAGTTTCCTGCAGAGCAATGCAGAGGAAAGGGTGAAGGCTGATAAGTTGGCGGAGCTCAGCTAGATGGTGGAAGAAACCGCTGCAGTTCCACTGGACGATGGTGTTGTCCATGGCTGAGAAAGGCTTGACGGGACTGGGAAGTGAGATTACGCCGCTGGGTCACCTGCTGCCTCCGATTTAGCACCTGTGATAGTGCTTTCCATGGCGTCTGATGGACCGGCGAGATCGAGGTCCTCAGCGGACGCCAGAATCTCCACCGCATCCTCAGACGCAGAGCTGGAAGGTTGTGGTGGGATGGCTGCCACCGCGAGTTCCTTGGGCTGAGAGCTCTTCTTGGGTTTCTCACGCCATTCCTTGGGTTGCACCGGCTGGGAGGGCTTCACCGATTCAGTCTCCGGGATGGAGGAGGATCGTGAAGCCCTACGACCAGCTGATTGTGGGCACTTACGCCATTGTCGGTCGTCAGGCTTCTCGCTGGCAGAAACCTTGGAAGGGAGGGACCCAAGGGACCCATTGCGAGCGTGAGAAGTCGAAGAAGTTGGACACTTCTCCGGCTTAGAAGTGGGGACGGACGTCCCCGATGGGTGGGATGGTGTTGCGACTGAGGTAGGTGGCGCAGGAGCAACCCGGTGGGTAGAGCCCCCCACTGGCGAGGGGGCAGGAGGAGTTGTACTACTCGTCGATCCGGCCACAATTGGAGAAACAGACGGGGCCAGCACAGGTGTTTTAGCAGCAGCGTAGGAAGATGTCATTCTCACAGGATGGAGTTGGTCGTATTCTTTTTGGCCTCAGTATAGGTTAGTCGGTCCAGGGTCTTGTATTCCATGATTTTACGCTCTTTCTGGAAAATTCGGCAGTCTGGCGAGCAAGGTGAATGGTGCTCCCCGCAGTTGACACAGATGGGAGGTGGGGCACATGGAGTATTGGGATGTGATGGGCGTCCGCAATCTCGACATGTGAGGCTGGAAGTGCAGCGAGAAGACATATGGCCGAACTTCCAGCACTTAAAGCACCGCATCGGGGGAGGGATATAGGGCTTAACGTCACATCGGTAGGCCATCACCTTGACTTTTTCCGGTAATGTATCCCCTTCGAAGGCAAAGATGAAGGCACAGGTAGCAATCTGATTTTCCTTCGGACCCCGATGAACGCGCCGGACGAAATGTACACCTCGGCGCTCTAAATTGGCGCTCAGCTCTTCATCAGACTGCAAAAGAAGATCCCTATGGTAAATAACTCCCTGGACCATATTTAAACTCTTATGGGGTGTGATCGTAACGGCAACATCCCCCAACTTGTCACAAGCGAGTAATCGTCGTGACTGGGCAGAGGATGCCGTTTGTATCAGGACTGACCCAGAGCGCATTTTGACAAGCCCTCCACCTCCCCAAACTTGTCCTCTAAATGCTCGACGAAGAACTGAGGCTTTGTGGAGAGAAAAAGACTCCCCATCAACCCTCGTACAAACTAAGAAGCGGGGCGAATAACTGCTACTGCCATCCTGAGACTTACGTTCCTCCCACGGTGTGACCAGGGAGGGGAACGTTTTCGGATCGTACTTCTGAGCGTTAAACTGAGCCCGAGAACACTTAGAGACTGCTGGCGGCTGGCCACCAGCGAGAGACGATGAACCACGCTTCATTGCGGGTCATCCGCCCTGATGCCACCTACTCCGACCAAGGGCCCTCCCCACGGGCGCCACCCAGCCACGGCAAGAGCCACCTGGCAGGATGGCCATTGCCGGGAGTCCCAATACCCCAGGAGGATAGGCATCTACTCCTTGGCATACGTGGGGAGTTAACAGCGCAGGCATCAGTAGAGCGATCCCTGTGTTGTCAGGGGGCTACAACCAACAGGGTACATGGCGGCCCCACCACAACGGACTGGCTACCGTGCTGGATGTTAGGTAACATGTGGTCCATGGTCGCCGTCAGTGCAGAAAGAGGCACTGCACAGTGCAAGGTGTTATCTGCACGCAGAAAAAGAGTCATGCCCAAGAGATGGAGAGCGGACAGGACTGCAGTTCAACGGTGTATAAGCTGGCGAAAGGTCTGATCGCAAGATGGACACAATGCACCAAGTAAGGTGCCCTTCCCCAATCGGCTCGCTCTTCGGAAAATTTTGAGAGATGGAGGTCAAACCCAACAGGGGACCATCATATAAGGCCGAAAAGTTTGAGACTCCTTTTAGTCGCCTCTTATGACAGGCAGGAATACCGCAGGCCTATTCTAACCTCCGAACCCGCAGGGGGATATTTCCAGAGTTGTTAATTTCTTCTCTAACATACATATTTCTTGATTTCATTACAACTTTTCTCAGTATATTACAATAATTTTTATAGTGTAAAACTACTTCTGGATCTTTACACATTCTTGCTGTCTCATAAAGTTTTCTTTTTCTTTCTGAAGACACTTTAATACCTGTAGTAATCCAAGGTTTCTTTGAAAAGTGTGTGGGGTTACATTTAGTAATTTTCTTTGGGAAACAATGTTCAAAAAGGGATATAAATTTATCAAGAAATGTTGCATTTATCATGAGCATTTGGCTCATTATATACATCTCCCCAATTAACAATTCTTAAGCTTTCTTTGAAGTACTCTATAGATACCGGGTTGAGCGAACTTACACTTTTACTTAATGGTTCCTGAACTGTACACCCTGTTAAGTTTTGTAAGTTAATCAGTTGTGCATCATGGTCTGACAATCCATTTACCACAGGGAAAGCATGTGTTTGACATCCCCTTTCTGTACAAATACATTATCTATTAGCGTGCTATTGTCTTGAGCTATACGTGTAGGGAAATTGATCACTGATTCTACATTATATGTTGTTAATAACACTTCTAGTTCACCTTTCCTCTCAGAATTATTTAGAAAGTTTACATTGACATCATCACAGATCAATTACTACTTCTTTTTGTCCGACAGACAGCATGATAGGGAGTCAAACTTTTTTTATGAATAGCTCCCGGTCTCCTAAAGGGGACCTGTACACTGTTGCTAATATCAATACTACATTATCTAGCTGAAGTTCACATGCACAAACCTCAAAGTGCTGAGCAACACAAAATTTGCTTACTTGTATAGTTTTGAATTTATACCCTTTTTTATGAAAATTGCAACTCCTCCTTTATCCATCCTAGATCTATAAGTGTAAGATGCTAAATTATACCCACTTATACAGACACTATCCACGACCGCAGTTACACGGTGTACAGACAAACAGAGTATATCAATCTCATTTTTATTTTTGAGATCATCTAAACACACTAATAGCTCATCTACTTTATTTTTGATTCCCTTGATATTTTGATGAAGTAAGTTGATACTGCCCTTAGCTTTACCCCTATTTACTGTACGTGAAGTTTGTTTTATTCTATTTATCTGTCTGGACTTTGGCTATAGCCTAAAAAATCTGTCTGCCTGTGCCCATTAACAACAGGGATCACCCCTTGTGTGACTGTTCTGCTAATAGAGAAGCTAACTTATTTTCCCCCACCCTATTCAGGTGCAGGCCACGTGGAATGTATCCCCACCTACCAATAGCATTTACTGGAAGAACACTTATGAGAGATTTTGCCAGTGTCTGGAGCATCCTGTTCAGCTCAGTGTTAACATGCTTTCCAGCAGTGTTTACCCAGGGCTGATCATGACGCTGAAAGACCTCTACAAACCCCACATTTGTGTGCTCAGTTTCTGCTCCTATTTTATCCAGGTCACTCCTAATACTGTATCTTGGATTCATAGCCTGGCTGTTTCCTGCTCCCCCAACTATAATTACCTGATCTTCCTTCTCAAAGTCCCTGCGTACCTGACCTAAGCTTTCTGTCACCTGGCTAAGGCTAGCACTTGGTTTCACAAAACTTGTGACCTGGTACCCTACACCTAATATCTCCTGAAGCTGCTGGCCCACACCCCTCCCATGACTGCAGCCTAAAAGCAGAATTCTTCTTTTCCTCTTCTGGTTTGATCCCGGCCTGTCTTTTTTCTTTAAGCTAATATTCTACTTCAACCTACTTTCAACTACACCTGGATGAGGCCCTTCCTCCACTTCAGAAAGCAAGACAGACTGAATTACTAATTGAGTTCCTGGAGTTTTTTAAATGAAAGCTTAAGCAGCAGAAGCACCTCATTGACAGTGCCACTTAAGGTTTCACATCACAGCAGTACATAACGACCATTTTTTTCTGGGAGGGCATTTCCTTTGAAGGCTAAGATACAGGTGCTTGTATCTGTTCAGCTTTCCTTGGGATCTTTTCAGACACATTGGACAAAATGTACAACTTGCAACTGAAGATTAGCCCATATCTCACCCTCTGAAGCATAAGGTCTCTGTGAAACATGATACCTTCGACCATATTCAAAGTTTTGTGTGGGGACAAGGGTCACACAGATGTTCACTTGCCTGAAGAGCTGTAGGTTGTGCAGCACCAGGCAGTGGTTTTAATCAATAGCAATCCATTGCGCATTTCTCCCAATGACTCAACTTCTCCAAATTTATCTTCAGTATGTCCAACAAAAAAATAATTGCTTTGTCACAGTAAAAACATCTCCATCAGTTCAAGTACACACGAAGTATTGGATAAATAGTTTTGCCCCCAGATGTCTGGCTTGTCCCTCCTCCTATGTGGGAACCAGGTTAGGGAAAGCAATAGGGTTATAACTGTCCACACTGAAATTTCTATACCTGTCTGATGAGACTGCCGCATCAGAACAGTCACTGTTTTAGTGTAATTTAATATATTTCATGTGCAAAACATCCACCCTGATGCCATCTACTCTGATCACTGGGTGTCCCCTCCATAGGTGTCACTCAGACACAGCCAAAGCCATCTAGCACAATGGCCGTTGCTGGGAGTCTCAATTCCCCAAGAAGATGGGCAACTACTACTTGGCATGCATGGGGAACTAGTAGCAGTGTAATCCCTGTTTGTCATGGGGCTCAACTGAAAGGGTACATGATCACCAGCACACTGTATTGGTTACCATGTTCAGTTTGAAGGGGATGGAAGACCCTATACAAGTACTGTGTGCAGATCTTTAACACTGCATGCAGTAGATACAAATTTGTGTTCTTCCCAAATCAATCACCACTACAGAAAAAAAGTTGGAAAATCAACGTCAAAACAAGGAGAGCAAAAATTACTTTAGCCAAAAGTGACGAATGAATGAATATTCTGAGAATGGAAAGCAGAACCCATGGAATATTGGAGTTGACATCAAAGGCTGCCACCATGAGAAAGGGAGAAAACAAAGGAAGGATAGTCAGAGATGAGACTATAGCACAGGAAAGGAGAAGGTGCTCCAATAGCTTGGGGGCCCCGTGCTCTCCAAGCACTTACTGCTGAAATCGTTGTGAGCCCCCTGAGAGCTTCAGAATTTTATTCATCCAGGTTACATATGTCAAAATAGTTCCTCAAAACAAAATTAAACATGTTTTTTGGTTAATTTCAGTTTTTGTGGAACATATGTGATTAACAATTGAAAAAGGCTAGTAAAATATAGACCTCTTTCTTTTCCTCTGATGATAAAATAGTATGGGAATGATATTCAATCAGATTAGCAAACCCTCAATGAATAGCCGGCTAAGTCATTCTGTAGGCAGTCCCTGCAAAGAAAACTGCCTGTCCTTGCCTATCACATGATCCTGGTACTCCAGAGCCACACATACCCTAACTGCAACTATTTAGTACTTAATGTATGTGGTAATGACTCCATTGAGGTTTCTAGCATAAATGGGAAGTGATGCACAGTGTTGAAAAACATGTTACAGTTACAGAACTTCATTAGGTCAGATGAACCATTGGCACTCATTCTGTATGAGTAGTTGATACCAAGTACATAATGTTGTTGCTTTGATGGTGCTGGAAATTGGTTGTGTAGAGGGCTATTCTCTTACTGTTATTTCTCCACAAAGCTGTATTAATTGTTTTTTTTATTTACTATTGATTTCAAAGCAATTATAGCTTCATCTTCAAACAGTTTAACACTATTAGCAATGTGATATACCATCACAAATACACTGCTGGAAAAATGTAACACCCTTAAGGAGTGTCTAGTGGCATCATGGTATAGTATGTGCATACTGAGGAATTGCAGTGTTAGCGATTCAGTTTTCACAGTTATGGCGATCAGATGGCACTCCGGAGCAATTCTGTGCAACCTCTGTTTTGACTCTGCAGACAATAACTGTGCAAAGTTTAGAAGTGAACAGTGTTCGCAACAGTCGTTCCAGGGTACAACTATGCTCCACCGATAAGTATGTACTCCTGTACAGCTCCAGCCATATGAAGTGGGTTGCATTGTGGGCCTGCACGAAGCTGGATGGATATACTGACGGACTGCAGTACATGTTGTGCACCATGTATTGGTGGTGTGTCACTGCCTTCAGCAGCGGTCTATAGACCAGGTCACCCCTGTATGCTGTGTCATCAGGGAGCAGTGAGAACCATCTGCTTAGAGCAAGATTAAGATCATGTGTGGCTCTGGCCAGGCTACAACTGACACCACGACACCACCAAGTATGGCTACTCTGGTACTGTGAAAGTTGATTGGAGAGTGAAATGGCACTTTGTTGTTTTCGGCGATGAGAGTAGGTTCTGTCTGTATGTGAGTGACGATGTCCATGTATATGGCATTGACCTGTTGAGCTGCATATTCCAGAGGGCATTCAACGATGACACACAGGTCTCACCCCAGGATTCATGGTATGGCAAGTCATCAGTTACAGTTCGTGGTCACATTTGGTATTTTTCAGCAGCACACACTCTTACAGCAGCTGTGACACAACATACTACTCTTAGTGTACAACAACTGCCCTGGCCAACAAGATCACCAGATCTCCCACTAACTGAACATGTGTGGAACATGAAGTGGGAACCTATTCTACAGAGCTTGCAAGAATCATTGTCAAATTACACAAAAAGGTGCAACATGCTTGTGGCAGTCAATTGCAGGATGCCATTTGGCACCTTTATGATCATTTGCACGCAAGAATACCCATCTGTGTTGCTGCTGGAGATGGGTATATTGTGTATTGGTGTGACTGGGCATCCTTTATTGTGATGTGTGTTTCATTTGGTCTGAATTTGTGATCATGTACTTCTACAATGAAGAACTAAGCATCACCTCACTTGTCCATAATATCGCTTTGTTCTTGAGGGTGTTACATTTTATTTTCAGCAATGTACATCCAGTAAATGTACTCCAGCAACCTCTGGTGTGGTGAATGTAAGACTTGTGGTGGTATATCACTTCAATCAGTGCAAAAGAGCCCGAGTTGCAGTCATAGTTTCTGCAAAACTGACAGTATCTCAGATCAGCGAAGGAAAAAAAAAAAAAAAAAAAAACCACGAGAATACCTTCTCTTATCCATAACACAAACATATGCAGTGGAAAGAATACACAAAAAGCTAAAAGACCATGCTAATTAAACTCTCAGGTGAAATAGTAATATTTATGAAACCACAGAATGATGGATGGATGGATATGGTGGATATGGGCACTCAACAGTGTAGTCTTTAGCGCCCGAACGGAAACAACAACGGACGGGTGTCACTAAAATGCAGCAAGTGCTAAAATAGGACTAAAATTAAAAGTGAAAGGCTACATAGGCAGTTTGCACGTCAACAGTTGCAAAGTGGAATGCAGCACATAAAGAGGATAACTGCAAGAGAACGTAGGTGAAAGGGTTAAAATGAAACACTCAGCACATGTTTGGAACTGGCCTATTACAAGTATAAAAAGGAGTGGTAAGCCACTCGGCAACACACTAAAAATTCCAACCTAAAATTTTTGGCTGAAGCCCAGAAACATCACAGTACCTTAAAACTTTCTTGACACTCACCTCGTCATCGGCTAGAATCGAGGGCAGATCCCCACTAATATTAACTTCCGCCCTGACAGAACGATATAAATCACACTCAACTAAAATGTGGCGTACAGTGATTCATACGCCACAGGCATCACACAGTGGGGGTTCCTCTCGCCGTAGTAAGAAGGCATGCGTAAGAGGACAGTGCCCTATGCGAAGACGTGTAAGGGCCACTTCGTCACACCTAGGTGACCGGCAGGAGGACCACCACGGCTGGATGGTGGGTTTCACCAATCACAGCTTATTTTCCCTCACCGCCAGACATTGCTCCTCCCACAATTCCATACACTTCCACCGCAGCACAGAAACAATACCTTGCAAAGGAATAGAACATTGTGTCACCTCCGGTAATCTGCTTGCATCCTTGGCAGCTCTATCAGCTTGTTCATTTCCCCGTATGCCCACATGCCCTGGCACCCAGCTAAAGGACACTTGCTTGCCCTGTCATTGGAGGACGTACAGTTGGTCGTAAATCAGCTGTTCCAACGTCTCCACTGGGTACAGGTTCTGCAGTGACTGTAATGCGCTCATTGAGTCAGAGCAAATTAGAAAGTTTTTGCCCTGAGTACACCCTATCTGCTCCAATGCCTTCAGGATCGCATGAAGTTCTGCAGAAAAAAGCAGTGTATTCCTGGGGAAGGCGAATCCTGATGACACGTTCGGGGAACACTACTGAGCAGCCAAGAAAATCCCCCTGTTGGGATCCATCAGTGTATACTACTGTAAAATCATGATGCCTATCTAAAATGTTAAAAAATAAAGATTTGAAAGTAAAATCTGATGTACTGTCTTTCTTAAAATTCGCCAAATCTAAAATCAGTCTGGGCCTCTGGAGGAGCCAAGGTGGGTATCTGCTCCAACCTCGACATAAAACATTAAAACCAGCCACACCCACCTCTAAAATGCAGTCCTTTGCACGAATCCCATAGGGCCTTGTTGCTCGTTGCTGGTTGCGAAAAAGCCTTTCCAGTGGAGGCTGAGCAACAGTGTGGTATGCAGGCGTGTATGGTGTGGATATTGTTTGATAGGCCTGGCACACCATTAGTAGACGCCGCCGCAGGTGAAGTGGCGGTTCACCTGCCTCTGCACACAGGCTCGGTATGGGGCTCGTTCTGAACGCCCCAGTGGCCAGCCGAATCCCCTCATGGTGCACCACATCCAACAGCTTCAAATAAGTGGATCTTGCAGACCCATACACCGTGCATCCATAATCAAGCCAGGACCGCACGAAGGCTCTGTAAAACCGGAGCAGACAAGTCCTGTCTGCTCCCCATGTGAGGTGACTAAGACATTTTAAAATAGACAGCGCCTCAAGAGACTGTTTTTTCAGTTCCTTAATGTGTGGCAGCCACGTAAGCTTAGAATCAAAAGTGAGGCCCAGAAACTTCACCGTGTCTTTAAAATTCAGAACAGTGTCCCTCATCCTCAACTCAGGCAAGTCAAAAATGGAACGAGAATGGTTAAAACGAACACACACCGATTTATCAGTTGAAAACTGAAAACCACTCTTCTGTGCCCAGTCATCAAGAGTGAGTTGCAACTGACGAGTCATCGTTGCAAGGCTTGAAGAGGAGCAAAATACAGAGAAATCGCCCACAAACAAGGAACACTGCACAGGACTTTTCACAACAGACGTAATACTATTAATAGCAATAGCAAAGACCGTCACACTTAAAACACTATCTTGAGGGACACCGTTCTCTTGTTCAAAGTGACTAGACAGTATGTCTCCGACTCGGTACTGAAAATAACGTAGTGACAGGAAGGACCGAATAAAATTGGGAAGACATCGACTAAAACCCCATTCGTGGAGCTGCCTGATGATAAGATGCCTCCAAGTAGTGTCGTATGCCTTTTCAATGTCAAAAAATATTCCCAACAGGTGATGCTGGTGCAGGAAAGCCTGTTGTATGGCCGCCTCCAGGAGGGCCAGGTTAGCAAAGGTGGAGCGATACCTCCTGAACCCACACTGAAAGCGACTAAGGAGTTGTCTGGATTCTAACATCCAGACAAGGCGGCGGTTGACCATCCGCTCCACGGTCTTTCCCACGCAGCTAGTGAGGGCAACACTACGGTAACTACCTGGGCACGTGCGGTCTTTCCCAGGTTTTAAAAGAGGAATTAAAATTGCTTCACGCCACGAGTCAGGGAAGTGATCGGACATCCAAACTAGATTAAAAAGTCGGAGGAGGATTTCTTTATTTCTCCCTGTGAGGTGGCGCAGCATGCTATAGTGGATTCTATCCTGACCAGGGGATGTATCACGAGCCCCACACAATGCAGAATCCAGTTCCCACATGGAAAATGGGCAGTTGTACTCTTCTGTATAGGGTGAGTGGAAGTCAAAACTGCTCCTCTCAGCAGCCACTCTGTGGGGCTGGAAAGCTGGATTCTGACTGGCGGTTGCAGTAACAGCTGCAAAATGAGCCCCCACAGACTGGGCAATATCTTTTGGGGTCGTTTGGAGAGTACCATTCCACATTATAGCAGCCATAGGGCACCTCCCACCTCTCCCAGAAATCCTCCTGATGGTCTCCCATACAATGAAACTTTGCGTAGAACGATTAATGGTGTTAAGGAATTGCTGCCACGTCCTCTTCTTGCTCTCTCGTATAATCCGACGGCACTTTGCCCTCGCCACCCAAAAAGCTGCAAGGTTCTCTACAGTTGGCCGGCATTTGAACCTACGCAGAGCTGCCCGCCTAGCCCTGATTGCACAGCGGCATTCGTCGCTCCACCAAAGGACAGGCTGCCGCTTCGGTTGTCCCGTGGACTTTGGGATGGACGCTTCACTGGCGTGGTGGATCACTTCAGTAATATGATCCACCCACTCCTGGACACTGACCTGATGCTCAAACTGGGCGAGTTGACTATACAGTGCCCAGTTGGCTCTACCGAACACCTATCGAGGTGGTTTCCTTTCTGGTTCCACTGTATGTGGCAAGTGAATCCGCATGGGGAAGTGATCACTGCCATGTAAGTCATCAACTACTTCCCATGCAGCAGTGTGGGCGATGGCTGGAGAGCAAAGCGACAGATCAATGGCAGAGAACGACCCAGTTGCAATGCAAAAATGCGTGCTTTGACTTGTATTTAGCAAATGGGCACTGGTAGACAGAAGAAGCCTCTCAATTGCTCTACCCCTGGGGCAAGTACTCACAGAGCCCGAAAGCATATTGTGTGCATTAAAATCACCACAGAGGATGAAGGGGTGGAGGAGCTGTGTAAGAAGATCACCGAGAGCCTCTTCGTCAAGCACATCATGTGGGGGCAGGTAAAGCGAACATACTGTTAGCATATAACACACATGGACTAATATTGCAACTGCCTGTAAATCCGTCGTAAGGGGGAGAGGCGAGGAGTGGTAGTCTGTGTTGACGAAGATACCTACTCCTCCTCGAGCTCTCTGTCCACTCAGGTCGTCCTTTTTGTGGAGGACATAACCACGTAGCTCAGGGGTGTATGTTTCACTGAAATTTGTCTCTTGCAGACATACACACATAGGTCTATCCTGAATCAACAGACGTAGTTCCTCCACATGTGTCCTGAACCCTTGCAGGTTCCATTGTAGTATGGGAGCCATCATGGTGGTTGTATTTTCTGCCTCTCTTTCCGCCGAGGTGGGGAGACTGCAGCGGGTGGAGGCTCAGTCTTGGGGCGAGATGATTGCCCCATATTCTCAGACTCCATCAGCTCTGGGGAAGAGTCTGATGAAGCATCTAGCGGGACCACATTAACATGATCCGAGGGTTTACCAGCCGATTTAATCTGTTGGTGCTGCTTCACATGTGCTTTCCTTTGTTTAGAGGGCTTTGCTGGAACAGGAGCTGGGGTGTTTATCACCATGCTGGGCTTTGGAACAGCCTCAGCAATCGGAGATGCCTGGCCCTCTTCAATGTTAGCTACTGTACCTTTCTCTGCTGTTCTAGGAGGGGCTACAGGCTCTGATACAGTTGCTGCCTTGCAAGGGCACTGACATGTGCACGTGTTCGTGCCAACACTAACAACCTCCGTCTGTGTAGATGCATCGACCTTCAGATGCGGCTTCTGAACAATGGAAGCAAAGGACGTAACGAATGTGGGGGGGGGGGGAGGGGGGCTGCATGGCCTTAAAGATCTTTTTGGCTTCACTGTAGGGGATACGTTTAGTTGTTTTTATTTCTTGTATTTTACGTTCCTCTAGGAAGATTCTACAGTCCCTACTCCAAACAAGGTGGCTTTCAGAACAGTTTATACATCTGACAGGTGACGAACAGTCAATTCTGTCATGGGCAGCCTTACTACAGTTGCCACACACCGCTTCTCCCTTACACCCTAGAGTTGTATGCCCAAAACGATGGCACTTAAAACAGCGCATTGGGTTTGGGACATAAGACCGGACATTTAGTCGAAGAAATTCTGCCTTGACGTGTTCTGGGAGTTTGGGGGTATTGAAAGTAAGAATGAAGGAGTCTGATTTCACCAGGTTCCCATCCACCCTTTTCATGATGTTCTGAACGTCAACAATTCCCTCCTGAGCCCACTCACTCTTTAATTATTCTACAGGAATGTCCACGAGATCCCTACAGGTAACAACACCCTTACTGGAGTTCAGGGAGCTGTGAAGCTCTGTATCGATAGTGTATTCCCCCAAGCTTTTAGCTGTTTGAAGGTTAACTGCTTGCTGAGCAGTTGATGTTTCAACAAGTAGTGTCCCAGTCCGTAAACGCTTCACTGATTTTAAAGTTCCAGCTATTCCTTCTAGACCCTTTTGGATATAGAATGGCGAAACCTTTTCAAAGGAACCCTCTTTCCTTTTTATAATTAAAAACACATTCTGGTTTTCAGTATGTGCTCTGTTACTCTGAACTGCTGTACGTTTGCTGACGCCGGAGTCAGGAGGACTGGCTAACCTAGCCCTCTTGTTGGATTGGGCGGTAGTGCCTACCAGCGGTCCACCCATCCCACTGGCCAGCGAAAAATTAGGAGGAGGAAAAGAGGAAGAATTCGTGGTATTCATGGTCGTCCCACGAGCAGCTAGGGAAACTTACGTCCATCCAGACAGAGCCCCGCATGCCTGGATAAGGCTTGTACAACTGAGGTGCGGCAGGTTCCCCAGAGGTTGCCCGTTAGCGACTGTTCCACCTCAACAGCCATGCATCTTATCGGCGCGCAGCACACCTTAAGATTGAAGGTTTTTTTTATAGAGGTATGTACCGTCCTCGCGATCCAGGCAACCAAGCCAAGATCCCCGGTCCCTAAGACACACAACGTTCCACCGTTGCGCCAAACGGTGGTCGCTGAAGCATATCCAGAGCTTACGGTATCAGCAGACTGACGGCGCACACCAGTCCACAGCTCGAGGACCCCGGGTTCGCCAAGCCCGTACCCAGCAAACGAATGCTGAGCCCCCTGAGGGAACCACAGAATGAACAATTTTGGTTTATAGTGTCATGTACATGGGCTATCCAGAGAGACACACTTTAATAATAATACCGAAACTGAATATACATGTTTTGGCAAGTACTTTGGCTACTTTTTCAATAGCTGCCTTCGACATTAAGGCATTTTTCATACCATGGCACCAGTTTGTGTATACCCTCTTCATACCATGTGGCCTCATGGCTATTCAACATGGTCGTTACAGAGTCCTTCAGGGTGTCTTCATTTGCAAAATGTTAACCAGCAAGGGACAACCCCCCAAAACATACTTTTTCATGTTAGGTGCATTGTGCTGCCACCTACTGCCAGATACCAGGTACTCCATATCAGCGACCTCAGTAGTCATTAGACATAGTGAGAGAGCAGAATGGGGTGCCCCGTGGAACTCATGGACTTCAAACTGGTCAGGTGACTGGGTGTCACTTGTCATACATCTGTACACAAGGTTTCCATACCCCTAACATCCCTAGGTCCAATGTTTCCGGTGTGATAGGGAAGTGAAAATGTGAAGGGACACATACACCACAAAAGTGTACAGGCCAACTTCGTCTGTTGACTGACAGAGACCGAGGACAGTTGACGAGGGGCCATAATGTGTAATAGGCAGATATCTATCCAGACCATCACACAAGAATTCCAAACTGCATCAGGATCCACTGAAAGACCTATGAGGGTTAGGCAGGAGGTGAGAACTTTGATTTCATGTGGCTGCTTATAAACCACACATCATGCCAGTAAATGCTAAACGACGCCTTGCTTGGTGTAATGAGTGTAAACATTGGATGATTAAACAATGGAAAAATGTTGTGTAGAGTGACGAGGCACAGTACACAATGTGGCAATCCGATGGCAGGGTGTGGGTATGGCGAATGCCCGATGAACGTCATCTGCCAGTGTAGTGACAACAGTAAAATTTGGAGGCAGTGGTGTTACGGTGCGGTCGTGTTTTTCATGGAATGGGCTTGCATGCCTTGTTGTTTTGTGTGGCACTATCACAACACAGGCCTACATTGATGTTTTAAGCACCTTCTTGCTTCCCACCAATTCGGGGATGGTGATTGCATCTTTCAACACGATCGAGCATCTGTTCATAATGCACGGCCTGTGGTGGAGTGGTTACACGACAATAACATCCCTGTAATGGACTATCCTGCACAGAGTCCTGACTTGAATCCCATAGAATACCTTTGGGATGTTTTGGAACATCAACTTCATGCCAGACCTCACCGACCGACACCTATACCTCTCCTCAGTGCAGCACTCCATGAAGAATGGGATGCTATTCCCAAGAAACCTTCCAGCACCTGAATGAACATATGCCTGTAAGAGTGGAAGCTGTCATCATGGCTAAGGGTGGACCAACACCATATTTAATTCCAGCATTACCAATGGAGGGGGTGCCATGAACTTTTAAGTCATTTTCAGCCAGGTATCTGGATACTTTTCATCACATAGTGTACTCCTTCAGTTTTGGAAACAGGAAAAGTCCAATGGTACCAGGTCCGGATTGTAGGGAGAACACTCAAAGATGTCCCACAGGAATCTCACGCAGCAACACTTCTGTCTGCTGGTCAGAATGTGGACGTGCATTGTCGTGTGGAAGAACAATGACACAAGCACTTGCCTCTTCGGCAGATCTGGATAGCAC
The DNA here is from genome assembly GCF_023897955.1 of Schistocerca gregaria. Taxonomy (NCBI): domain Eukaryota; kingdom Metazoa; phylum Arthropoda; class Insecta; order Orthoptera; family Acrididae; genus Schistocerca; species Schistocerca gregaria. Next base: position 116,399,188 of record NC_064931.1, on the reverse strand, counting down.
AACAAAGATGTTCAGGGGTAGCACAGTATGCATCACAACTGATTGTTGTGCTATGAGGTATGAAATTCATAAGTAGGACACCCCCCCCCCCCCCCATTGCAGATTACAGACACCATCAATTTTTGACGTTATGCACTCTGTTAGAACAAGCGTGCTTTCTGTGGCAACTGAGGATGACACCAATCCACAAACTCTTGCTTCATTGTTGGGGTATTAGGATAAGCCAATGTTTCATCTTGTTACCATATGGTCCGTAAAAATCCCTTTTGTAACACTCCAAGAACACTAATGCATCACCTGTTTTCCCAGCTTACTGATTATCCGTGAGCATTTGTTGCACTCACCGTGCACAGTTTTTCTGTTACCCTATGTGCTGACAGACAATGTCAGGCATACCTGAACAAGACACTTCCTTACATTGTTCATGCATGTCAATAATCGTGAATTGTGTATTCTGTCAAGTGATGTCATCCACCTTTTGTTTCCGCACATCTGTGATGACAGAGGTTCACACTGACCTCCCTTCATCATTAACAAATGTTCCCCCTTTCGTAAACATTATGTGCCACTTTTGGACACTAGTTGCATTCATTACACCTTCGCCACAAACAGTAAAAAGTCTGTGGTGACTGTCACAGGGTCTAACACTTTTTGCCTGCAGGAAACATTATAACATCTTGCACCTCCTCACAGTCTGCATGACCCATAACCAGCACAGTCACTGTCACAGTCATATCTGCACTTACCATGTGAACAGTTACAACCACATGTGGTAACTGTCCCACATCACAATTAACACCAGAAACCACTGATTAGCTGCCACAAGACACGTGTGCAAACTGTATGTGCAAATGTTCTTTACTTGGTGGGTGGCCCTCATACAACAGAATCTCCAGCACCCACAAATTGTGAAAACTCAACATGTGATTAGCCGCATGGCGTAGTGATTGAAGTTACTGACTAATATGTCAACTAGGATTTTCATACTGGTATAGGAATGGGACTTCTTATGATGTTCATGGAAAAACATTTACTGCGATCCAGTGACATCTTTAGCTCAGCACCCAACATAGGAAATTATGGTACTTTCTTTATGCTCATTTTAGATTAAATTTCCTTAACTGCCAAAGATGTTTAGACTATTACTACACTTATGATTAAAATAAAGGATATGATCAGGACTAAGTCGTCATTATGGCATCTATATCACCATCAGACAATCAGTCTCATTTATTTTAAGTAATTTGAGCAGATACATTGTTATTATTAATATCTTCAAACACTGAAAACTTGTAAATATCAAACCAGTCGGAAAATAGAAAATTTCAGGAGGGACGAAAATGTAAGTTTGGAGTTTGCAATGTGTAAATTTTTGTAATGACACATTCACTGTGTCCACAAATTCAGAACAAAGTTATCACTTAGCACCCTAAATGTTCTACATTACCCATAAGCCTGTCACCACAACCTTTATTTTAAAAAAGGTTGTGTCAATGGTGACTTCTCTGGTAACAGTGGTATAACAGTATCACAAACTTCAATGCACTCACCATCAAGACTTAAAGACAGATGAGCTTTTGATAAGTTTATGTTCAACAGTAACTAAACAGCTATGATATCACAAGGAGATAAGTACAAATAACTAAGTACAGAATTTCTCAGGATATTTAGTCTGAGTATTTACAGAACAGGGAGCTCAATATTAATTAGTTCTCAAATCCCTCAGTTTGACTTTTAAAATATATGCTTGCACTGCTCTAAGCTCAAGTAACCTCATAATCAGTGAGGATCATTAATAAAATAAATACGAGTATGTAGCACAGCAACCATGTGCTAATGATGAAATATGTGTAGACACAACACACTAGCACAGTTAGCATTTTCTCCAACATCTGGGTCAGTACAGTCACCTAATTCAAAAACTAAACCAGTTGTAAATATTTGGTACATTATTTTAGTCATTTACTGTTAAAGTTTGCTACAGATTTAAAAGCCTCATTTAATTTATGCTCATATTCCAGCAAATTTTCAAATTATTTAAGATTCTGGCATACTCTCCACTTCAAAAGTTGTGCTGTTACATATGATGCCCATATGGGGATGGGTGTCAGAAGTCGCACATGGCAGCCATACAAAATTCACCAATGAAAAACAATTATGAAGTGACTTTATATAAACATAATGATCAAATCACTCTGGCATATATATGAGAATATACTTCCAGACATGAAGTAGGAAATTATTTTCTCTATCACTTTCAATACTATAATTATTGCACCAGACAGTAACAACACTCAAAACAGGGTGATTAATACCTCAAAAGGTAATGGCCTCATTTAATTGAAAAGAATCCCATACATGCTGGACACAATATGCACTATGAAGTATCGTACAGAAAAAAGGGCATAAAAAGATGAACGGAAATAAATTAACACATTTTCTTTTAAGCAATAAATTATGAGACTAATTTCAGCCTGACTATTTGATGCAGAGGGCTATTTAGAAATCATTTTACAAACCAGGACATATTCAAATGAAATACACATGCAAAAAGTGTATTGCATAAAGTGTATATATTTTAATGTGAGTGTTTCTGGGGTTGGTTTTCCTTTTCATTTTTGCTACCTAAAAGTAGGCAGAAGACTCCTGTAGCAGCCCTGCAAAGGAAGAAATGAAGTAAGTGACACCCAAGTAAAGTTTTTATTCACAAGTGCTCACACATTTATGCATATTTTGGGAGTAAACTTGAAAAATTTTGCAGTTTAACTGCAAAATTAGTGTGTTAGCAACAGATGTTAATATTGCTGCATAACTTCATTTGAAACATCAGTATTTTTGAATTGATCCAAGGATGGGCAGAAGATTTGGGTTTAACATCCCTTTGATGAGGTCATTAGAGATATAGCAAAAGCTAAGATAGAGGAAGGAAGGGAACAAAGTGAGCCATGCTCTTTCACAGGAATTGTCCTTGCATTCAACTTAAGCAATTTGAGAAAATCACAGGAAATCTAAATCTGGACCATACTGTTATTTGAATCACCTTCCTACTTAATACAAACATAGTAGCTGTCCACTGTGCCATTTCAACTGGTACAAGAAAAGACACTTCTACCAGTGGCATAGCTCAGAAGCAGGTGAAGTGGTCATAACTACTGTCCCCTAACAGTCGGTGACCAACATAGACTTCTGCTTTAAATTTGTGTGCCATGAACTCAATGACATTGACAGTTCCCAAGAAACATTTTATCATGTCATGAAGAACAATTACCTTCTCTTAGACAGTTGTGGGATGTACCATCCTAATAGTACTGTGCATCAGAAGTGAATACTGGAGAGGTTAAACATATTTACAGTACAGTATTTGCATAATATTTTATCCTCGTACCATACTAAACTCTATATGGTCAACTATATACTACTGCAGTACAAGAGGCCAATGGCATTCATCTCATCCCTGTATCTTTATCTGTCAATGACATGACAATGTTATGAATTAAACTTTGGGTCACTGAAACAGTGTCCACAAAGGAACAGCCAACAAGGGAACAACAGTGGAACCCCTACAGACACCGGACAACTGCTTCAATTCTCAAGGTAACAATATTGTTTTGTCATATGTTCACTAACAGGGATAGAATAGAACATGAAGAATATTCATTTTTCTTGTTTTGTGATTTGGAATGTAGTTCAAAGGAGCAGACTGACCTGCAGTGAAGCTCAACGTTAATGTCAGGTTGGAAATTGACAATTTGTTTGCGAGCTGACAGAGACACCAAATAAAAGTCAAGAAATTACCTACACTTCTGGATTTTGATGAGTCAAAGAAATTTGGTATCAACAGATTCAATGAGTCCCCGCGATTTAAACACACACTTGTACACAGCAAAATGTTTTACAGTAAGAGAGAAGAATACTTCACGTACTAGATGATTTTGTCTACTAACAGGTTTGGGCGGTGATAAGAGAACCATAACATTGTCAATAACTAATATACTCTAATAACTTAAAAATTATATAAAGGCCTGCACTAAAAACTGACAATCAAGGAAATGAAAATTACCGCTGTCACTTCTTTTCAAATCGAAAATAACTCTACGAAAATTCTGATTATTCTCCCAGTGATTTTAAAGGTTTTTCATATAGCATAGTCACCTTCGAAAAATATAAAAACCTTCTTGTAACAAAATTATACATCAAACATTTCGTAGTTACGGTTATTTTACGTAAAATAATAACAAATGAAAGGTCTCGAGTTTTTGGTGCAACAGTTTTCAAGCTACTAACGGGTCAGTGCGTAGGTTATCATTGTCCTAAATCATACATGAACCCAAATGCAGCTTCATGGTTAAGAGCTGACGGCCGTAATATTTTATATGCTTTGACTACTCATTGAACATAAACCATTCACCACATGCACTACCATTTAATGGAGTCCCGGATAGAATCCATCAGTAATTGGCTACTGCAAGTTAGAGGGCGAATATGTTTGTTGTGAAACACATAGGCTAATAAAGTATTGCAACTTTTAAATGCACGACGGCATTTTCACTTCCGAATTTTAAACTGATAACTATTTTGGCTCCCTATATATATCATATCAACACTTTTGAATTACTTACACATTAACAGAGGCAATATGCGAGCGACGCTGCTATTCAGTCGAACATTTCCAAAACATATCCACCTTGTTCACTACTATTGGCACTTAGATGACAGTAATACCAATGAGTATTTGTGTGTATACAATAAATAAAGGCACAAACTTGATTTATGTTGACTCAAGTCCAAAAAACCTAGGGAGTTTACGAAGAATCATCGACTAATAAGATTCACCTGCACAAGCAACAAAACTCAAACTGAACCAAACGTCTACAAGCTCAGCGTTTACGTGCCAGTCGACTTCTGTCAGATACTACGATCGATTGTCTGCTACGGTCGACGCTATGCACATGCCTATTCCGACGTGATGTACAGCACAAGCCAATAAATCTGTGATGTAGAATTTTATCTTCATATCTACTTCTACGGCTATACTCTGCAAACGATTGTAAACCGTACGATTCTTTCAGAATCTCCCTCAAACTCTCCAACGGATCATAGAATACTGTAACTAATTGTTCTGTCCAACATTGGTTAGTTCAATACCCACCGTTAGTCCCATCGTACAAGTCACACACACTTGAATAATATTCTATGGCCGGCAGCACGAGTGTTTGCATGCAATCGTCTCTTCACACTAATTGTATTTTCCAATTATTGTACCAATAAAGTTTATTTACCTATGACTGAGCTAGTGTGACAGTCCCATTTCGTATAAAAATTGTTACGCCCAGCTACTGACATTAATTGACCGATTCCAGTTGTGACTTACTGATCCTGTAGTCATAGAATACCATGTTTCCCATTTTATGAAGCACAATATTTTACATTTCTGAACATCTTTAAACGGGTATCCTTCTGGTGGAAGTTGGTGAGGAATCAAAAGTAGCCCGTTACCAGCAGAAACCTTGATTTTACCAACAAAGTATACTGGCAACTTGTATCAAAGTCAGGAAGGCGCTGGGTGGTGGGCATTGTACCCATCGCAATGGACGTTGCATAGATGTGACGCAGCTGAATATTGCTACGTCTAGCGCAGCACGGCAGTGAGGAGATGTAGCACACTCAGGCGGCCGATGGTGCTGGCTCAACTGGCTAGCCGCTAGTTGGCGTGGTGTAAGTCTACAGAGGCATCCAGGTATGAACACTGGACCTGCGTCTGGGTGGAGGCATCTGGTGCTAGTGGATGCCCAGCAGCTCAGTGGCTGGGAGCGCCTCACTTCGACACTCAGGCCGTCAGTGCTGCTGAAAGGAACTGCTGTCGGTACAAAAGTTAAGTAACAGTGCACACTACAGCAGACACCAACTTGATGAATCATCAACCCAGCAACCAGTCTGGCCGTACAATCAGTATTTACACCCACCTTAGTGGGCTTGTTATGATATAACCACCTCAAAGGAAGTTAGAATTGAATTTTTTTCACATTTTTGGATTTTGGTCTCACTATAAAATTTGCAATTTTCCAAATTATATATATATATATATATATATATATATATATATATATATATATATATATATATATATATATATATATATATATATATATATATAAAATCACTTATAAACTAACATGGAAAGTATTGTATTTTATTTTTTAAATATAATCTGCACCAGTTGAAAATGTTAAAATTTTTATGTGGTTGCATTTTGCAACATTTTGCATTACTTAAAGGTCTAATAAAATCTGTAATTTTTGTATGGAAGGCTGTGGGTTGCTGTCTTATAAACTGGAATGTGTTTCCCATGCCCAGAAGAGGATTTGTACCAGGTTGAGGAAGTTGAAACAAAGTTTGAGAGACAAGAAACTTTCTGATGGTAAACCTATAAGAGGCAGACAAAATCATTGATGAACTACAGCAGTATCATGGGATGGCCATTAGAAATAATATTTTTTTTTTTTTTAATGAAGCAGGCAGTATGGGCTACCTTCTTCCACAGACTGTCAACTGGTGAAAAACCAGTACACCACCTTTGCCCTCCTGGACTAGATTCATGGTGCAGTTCCCGCAATGCCCAGTACTCAAATAGTTCATACAGCCATCAACATTCCATCCCAGCAGCAGTCATGGATATCATAAAACTTATTTAGAGAGACCTGGAAAATCCTGAATTACTGAAGAAGTGGAACTTCCTGGGAGACTAAAACTGTGTGCCAGACTGAGACTTGAACTTGGGACCTTTGCCTTTCAAGGGGCGAGTGCTCTACCAACTGAGCTACCAAAGCACGACTCACTCCTCGTCCTCACAGCTTTACTTCTGCCAGTACCTCATCTCCTACCTCCCAAACTTTACAGAAGCTCTCCTGCGAACAATGCAGAACTAGCACTCCTGAAAGAAAAGTCCCGAGTTCGAGTCTCCGTCCGGCACACAGTTTTAATCTGCCAGGAAGTTTCATATCAGCACACACTCCGCTGCAGAGGGAAATTCTCATTCTACTGAAGAAGTGTTTGCATGGTAAAACTCAAAATCCCAGCGAGTCGTTCAATAATCTTATATGTACTCACTTATCAATGAATGTTTTTGTTGGAATGAAGACACTAAACTGGGTGGTCAGTGATACTGTTATTGCTTTTAATGATGGCAACATTGGTAGGATGAAAGTGCTACAGCATATGGGAATTAATCCTGGAGCTAACTGCATCAGAGAACTTGAATGGATGGATAAGGTTAGCATTAATAAAGCAGAGTATGCAGCACAGTTGGCCACTAAGGAGACCAGAAAGAAGAAAAGTAGAAAAAACTTGGAAAAAGATCAAGAGGATGATATACAGTATGGTGCATGGTGCTTGTGAGTGACCAAAAATTAAAAAAAATTAAGCATATATTGAGTTACAGTCTTCTGAAACTTTAGAAGCCGTTCCTGAAATTTACATTTTCTGTTGCATTTTTCTCTAAATCTCAGAAACCACTTCGAGTAGACTATTCAAATTTTCAGAGAGTAATAAAATACATATCCTGAATCTACTGAACTAAAAGAAGAACATAATGTTATGTATAATTAAAATTATTTAGTATAAACGGACAAAAAAGTACACAAAATTTAAAACATGTATTTAAAAGAAATTGTATTTGCGAAAGCAGTTTAATGTCCTGTAAAAGTTTCATGTCAATGGCTACAGTGGTTCCTGAAATACCGGGAAGCCAAGTCACTAAATTTAACATTGTCGGGATATTGTGCTCCAACTCCCTTCAAATTGTCATATATTGACAACGTAATGACTTGTATGTTGTTATGCTTAAGGCTGTTGGGAGCCATCAAGGACACTCCAAGATAAGAAAGCAGAGACACAATGTAGGGCGCAGGCAAAAGTGGTAGCATTTAGGTTACCAGAGCTAAATGGTAACACTAGAGTTCTGCAAATTGCAGACACCCTGGGCAGCTGTCCCAGAGGAGAAGTTTCATTTCAGAGAATTAAATGATAACTCCATCCAACGCCTAGACACTGTTGTAAGGCGTCACAGTACAAGATGGCCACAAGCAGGCACATCTTAACACAGGCAGAAAGCTTGATGCTTACTCCAGAGAACGGTAATGTCAGTGAGTTTACACAAGTTAGAGTGCTTCTACATTAGTCCCCACTCAGAAAAGGACTGAGGGCGGATCCAAGTGACATAAAACACTGTTGGTTCTGGCCATAGTTAAAGTGACAGAGACTTTTAGCTTTATTTGAACGTTGTTGCTACCAAACTTGGAGTTTGTAAATGTAAAGTCCATTAGCATACCTACCTACCGAGTAGGAGAAGGGGTGGAATCTAACCCTTAATCTACCAAGTGTGGTCTCACATACCGCTAATAGTTATTGTTACTCTGTAGCTAATGCGTAATGGTGTGGTAGGAGATTACATTGTTGTGTTGTTGCTCTTTCCCGAAGCTATCGTGGCTTCCTTTGACAGTAGCCACTTGAATATGACGTGGACCTACACTATTACTGCTTCTTTTGTGCTAGCAGTCTCTGAGACCGCACCTGGGACTTTGTGCTGCGGATTCAGTTCCATTGTTCATGTTACCGACCGTGATTTTGAGAATGCTGTTTAAAATTGGCTTGGTTACAGTTTAGGAAGTGATGTTGGATCAGGTAGTGACAACTAAGTTGAAAGTGACCATAGTACAGTGCAGGAACAAGGCGAAAGTGTAGACGAATTTGTTTTACCACCTTTAAATTCCTTGCATGAAGCAAATGATCATAGAGATAAAGACAGAATTGTGGTGACTGAACGTTTAGCTGAAGCTTTTTCTAGAAATACATTAGGCGGAAACAAATATCTTTGGTCGTCAAAGCCTCTTCCAAGGAAGGCCAATGCTATTATTTTTCCACATGTTGAACATAAGTGGGATGAATATGTTTGTCCTTCACAATTCCTACAAAGACGGTACTCAGGTGAAACGCTTAAACTGTCGAACAAGCTTGTAAACTCGTTGGTGACACTACATTTAAAAAGCAAGACAACTAGTATCACATACCCTGTGAACTTCGTGCATCTATCACTGTGTTTTGGGTGCAGTGGAACTAAGAGTACAAAACGTTGTCGAACGATTGGATATACGCGAAACTTGCTCAATGATCAATGATCCAAAAAAGAAGAAAAAGGTGTCTTATCTTTGCCATTGTTATAAGAAGCTAATCTGTCTTGAAATAATACAAAAATTTTCAGCAAGTGCAAAGGAAACCTCTGAGAAGAAAAATAAAGCATCTAAAATGACTAGCCTGATTTTAATTTTTTGAATTTTTTGGGAGTTATTTTTACATTTTTATTATTACATGAATAATAAACATTCAAGTATAGCAAACAGTAAAATCAGGAGTGCAAAGCATTTGAGTTTTCATAGCATTAACATTATCATATAACGTTATGTTCATTTTGTCCAGTTTTCTGTTTAAAGCTAAGGGTTTGTTGTTGGCCAGAGGCACCCTAGAGATGCAGGGTGACTTATCACATAGGCCGAAGCTTGTTAAATGTTGGTAGATTGGTGGGTCAACTGTAGAAAGGGAGAAATAGTGTGCCACCTCTAGTTTTTAAAAACCATTGTTTTTGTATTCAGAGAGAGTTATCAGTTAGACCGTGTCGCTTATGGCAAGCTTTGTTAAGTTCCGACATGTCTGTTTTTCTCACTTGGAGTGCTGCTCTCAAGTTTGTACTACATACTGCTAGTGTTCGCTACTACTGTTAGCACTCACCTCCGTGGATTCAGGCAAATACTTCTGTTGTGCAACCAATTGCCAGCTTTGCTTTTTTTAATGTGTAGAATTAGCCTTCAGTGTAGTAGTTAGTCTGATCTCTAATATACAGGGTAGTCCATCGATAGTGACCGAGAAACATACCTCACGAAATAAGCATGAAACGAAAATCTACAAAGAACGAAACTTGTCTACCTTGAAGGGGGGAAACAGATGGTGCTATGGTTGGCCCGCTAGATGGCGCTGCCATAGGTCAAACTGATATCAACAGGTTTTTTTTTTTTTAAATAGGAACCCCATTTTTATTACATATTCGTGAAGTACGTAAAGAAATGTGAATGTTAACTGCTCAGCCACATGTGAAACGTCAACCACGACCTGCAACAAATGATGGTGTCCAAGTAGGTGTTTTAGCTGCTGTCGCGGCTTATCCGCACATCAGTAGCAGACAAATTGCACAAGAACCGGGAATCTCACAAACGTCGGTGTTAAGAATGCTACCTCAACATCGATTGCACCCGTACCATATTTCTATGCACCAGGAATTGCATGGCGACTACTTTGAACGTCGTGTACAGTTCTGCCACTGGGCACAAGAGAAATTACGGGACGATGACAGATTTTTTGCACGTGTTCTATTTAACGACGAAGCGTCATTCACCAACAGCGGTAAGGTAAACCGGCACAATATGCACTATTGGGCAGCTGAAATTCCACGATGGCTGCGACAAGTGGAACATCAGCGACCTTGGCGTATTAATGTAAGGTGCTGCATTATGGGAGGAAGGATAATTGGCCTCCATTTTATCGATGGCAATCTAAAAGGTGCAATGTATGCTGATTTCCTACGTAATGTTCAACCAGTGTTACTACAAGATGTTTAACTGTATGACAGAATGGCGATGTACTTCCAACATGATGGATGTCCGGCACACAGCTGGCGTGCGGTTGAAGCGGTATTGAGTAGCATATTTCATGACAGGTGGATTGGTCGTCAAAGCACCGTACCATGGCCCGCACGTTCACCCGATCTGACGTCCCCGGATTTCTTTCTGAGGGGAAACTTGAGGGATATTTGCTATCGTGATCCACCGACAACGCCTGAAAACATGCGTCGGCGCATTGTCAATGCATGTGCGAACATTAAGTAAGGCGAACTACTCGCTGTTGAGAGGAATGTCGTTACACTTATTGCCAAATACATTGAGGTTGACGGACATCATTTTGAGCATTTATTGCATTAATGTGATATTTACAGGTAATCACGCCGTAACAGCATCCGTTCTCAGAAATGATATGTTCACAGAGGTACATGTATCACATTGGAACAACCGAAATAAAATGTTCAACCGTACCTATGTTCTGTATTTTAATTTTAAAAAACCTACCTATTACCAAATGTGCGTCTAAAATTGCGAGCCATATGTTTATGTCTATTACAGCGCCATCTATCACAAAGCGAAAAAAGTGGTCCAACTAAAACATTCATATTTCTTTACGTAAGACACGAACATGTAATAAAAAATGGTGATTCCTATTTTAAAAAAAAACCGCAGTTGATATCCGTTTGACCTATGGCAGCACCATCTAGCGGGCCAACCATAGCGCCATGTGGTTTCCCCCTTCGAGCTAGACAAGTTTCGTTCTTTGTAGTTTTATCGTTTGACGCTTATTTCGTGAGATATTTGGCCCGTTCACGATCAGTGGACCCCTCTGTATAGTGTTAATCAGCCCCTTGAATTCCAAGAGTCTCCTGCTCCAAGCATCCTGTCGAATTCCAAATTCCGCCCCTCTCGTAGGTGCCCTATGACTATGTTTGGCACTGATCCAAGTCATCAACCTGTCTTCACTGGGAATTTGTCTTACTGCATTTGATCCTCACCGCTCGGAAATTGCAGACTGATCTCAGAACTCCTGTCTTCCCCCTATCCTGAGTTAAGAAAGACAAAATAACATATATGGCACATGTCGAGGTTTCCCTGGTTCCAGTAACTTGTTGGTCCTGACTGACAGGCAGGCTCCAGTCCAAGGCAGGAGCCATTATGTAATGCTACCTGTATATTACAACAAGTGTACCTCCTAATCCTATTATTTCATAAACATTAATGTATAATATTTTCTCCATCCTCAGCAACTGTAGTCCCGCATAACGAAATACACTACTGGCCATTAGAATTTCTACACCAAGAAGAAATGAAGATGATAAACGGGTATTCATTGGACAAATCTATTATACTAGAACTGACATGTGATTACATTTTCACGCAATTTGGGTGAATAGATCCTGAGAAATCAGTACCCAGAACAACCACTTCTATCCGTAATAAAGGCCTTGATACGTCTACGCATTGAGTCAAACAGAGCTTGGATGGCGTGCACAGGTACAGCTGCCCATGCAGCTTCAACACAATACCACAGTTCATCAAGAGTAGTGACTGGCGTATTGTGACGAGCCAGTTGCTCGGCCACTATTGACCAGACGTTTTCATTTGTTGAGAGATCTGGAGAATGTGCTGGCCAGGGCAGCAGTCGAACATTTTCTGTATCCAGAAAGGCCCGTACAGGACCTGCAACATTCGGTCGTGCATTATCCTGCTGAAATATAGTGTTTTGCAGGGACCGAATGAAGGTTAGAGCCACAGGTCGTAACACATCTGAAATGTAACGTTCACAGTTCAAAGTACCGTCAACGTGAACAAGAGGTGACCGAGACGTGTAACCAATGGCACCCCATACCATCACGTCGGGTGAGAAGCCAGTTTGGCGATAACGAATACAGGCTTCCAATGTGCGTTCACCGTGATGTCGTCAAACACGGATGTGACCATCTTGATGCTGTAAACAGAACCTGGATTCATCCAAAAAAATGACGTTTTGCCATTCGTGCACCCAGGTTCGTCGTAGAGTTCACCATCGCAGGCGCTCCTGTCTATGATGCAGCATCAAGGGTAACCGCAGCCATGGTATCCGACCTGACAGTCCATGCTGTTGCAAACGTCGTCGAGCTGTTCGTGCAGATGGTTGTTGTCTTGCAAACGTCCCCATATGTTGACTCAGGGATCGGGACGTGGCTACACGATCCGTTACAGCCATGCGGATAAGATGCCTGTCATCTCGACTGCTAGTGATACGAGGCCGTTGGGATCTAGCACGGCGTTTCGTATTATCCTCCTGAAACCACCGATTCCATATTCTGCTAACAGTCATTGGATCTCGACCAACGCGAGCAGCAATGTCGCGATACGATAAACCGCAATCGCTGTAGGCTACAATCCGACCTTTATCAAAGTCTCAAACGTGATGGTACGCATTTCTCCTCCTTGCACGGGGCATTACAACAACGTTTCACCAGGCAACGCCGGTCAACTGCTGTTCTTGTCTGAGAAAGCGGTTGGAAACTTTCCTCATGTTAGCACATTGTAGGTGTCGCCACCGGCGCCAACCTTGTGTGAATGCTCTGAAAAGCTAATCATTTGCATATCACAGGATCTTCTTCCTGTATGCCGGCAGGAGTGGCCGTGCGGTTCTAGGCGCTACAGTCTGGAACCGAGCTATCGCTACGGTCGCAGGTTCGAATCCTGCCTCGGGCATGGATGTGTGTGATGTCCTTAGGTTAGTTAGAACTAATTAAACCTAAGTTCTAGGCGACTGACGACCTCAGAAGTTAAGTCGCATAGTGCTCAGAGCCATTTGAACCATTTGAATCTTCCCTGTCTGTTAAATTTCGCCTCTGTAGCACGTCATCTTCGTGGTGTAGTAATTTTAATGGCCAGTAGTCTAATAAGCAACCAGTTGCATAAAATTAATTTAATGTTTTTAATCGGTTTTGGGCACTTAATGTCCTTCTCCAGACGATTATACCAATCTTGTTATTTGCGAGCGTCAACAGTATGATGCTTACAGCAAAATACCATGTCACGTGGTATGTAGCGTCTGTATAAAATGAGTATAAAGCTGATCAGGAACTAATTAGCAAATTAACTCCTCTTATGGCATGATGTCTGCACTTGCTGTTTCGCTTCTTTATAGTAATTTTGTACAGATACTATATACCACATGACCATGGCATTTTGCTGTAAGCGTCCTGTTGCTGACACTCGTAAACAATGCAATAGGTATAGCCTTCTGAAGAAGGCCACTAAGTGCCTGAAACTGGTACAGTAATTGAATTTCCTTTATGCAACTGGTTGCTTGTTATTTCGTTACACGTTAATGTATGGTTATTTTAATTAACGTTTTAGTCAGAAGTAAAAATATGAAAAGAATATTTCCCGCCATTTCGTTTTCCAAGGAAACTGTTGTGGGGTGGGGTGGGGAGGTTAGGACAATAGGGTTATTCATAAGTACCTGAAGGGTTTCAGAAGACAACTGTGTAAAAACTATAAAACATACTGAAAACACACACACATCAGTGAACAGGGAATCTCTCGCACGTTTGTAACTCATACTACCATTGCGCAATATCTGCTTCATCTGCGATGTGCCAACCATCAGTTCACAGGAGCAAGTCATTGTCCAGGAAGGCACGAAGACAACCCACTCTCCAAATCTGGTAATTGGGTTGCCTATTTGTAAGTGAGAACTACTTCGATGTGACAATACAATGACAAGGTTGAACAATGAAACTTGAGGGCAGCCCAACCTACAGGTGCAGTTTGTAATTATGAGAACTCTGCTAACTGTTGTAGGCTTCCCTTTACCTGTGGGATACCGGTAAATAGCAATAACATGCAACAAATTCCAGATGTTTCTCTGATAATCTATCACAGGACACATATGTCCTGGTACTACTCAGAGGGTTAAGCCAATGAACTCTTTTGCCTTTGGCTCTTGCCAGTACACTCTTCGCCACTTGGAAGAATTTGGCTCTTTGATTTTTTTCTGTTGTTGTACCTTGAACTAGTTAACTTTTCACAGTTCATGTCAGACATATTCACTTGGTCTTTGGCTCATATCTTTTATGGGAGTTCTTTTGCAACTCTTCAGCAGGTAAGCTTCTTCCTCATGGGTGCCAACACTGTTAGGAAAACTTGCAGGTGGGAGGTTGGTAGGAGAGGTATCTGTGCAACTATATGATAGAGATAGCAATACATGGTGCCTATTGTTAGTAAAATTAGAAGTGAGATTGACATGAAGATTCATCACATAATAAGTCTATGCTGATGTTCTTTATGATTCTGCTTCATATGTCGAAATAGTTTCTCCATCGAAATATCACCATTCTGGGGTGGCTAGTATTTGGTATAATGATGCAAGAAGAATCGAATCCATGGTAGCGCTCAGGTAGCTCAGTCTTTCCAGAGGGAGAATTATGAAGGGAAATGTGAGTAGGTAGAGTACTCAAAAATATGGTTACAGTAATGGAGGCAGGTAGATGAAAATTAGGACCAGACTGTTATAGTGGATGCCACTGATTATTTGCCCTCGTCCTTGTAGCTGTAATCAAAGCATGTAGACACGACAATTACCAGGTCTGGCACCAAAGAAAGACGATAAAGCCAATTTGAGCCTTCCAGTGGAAGTATTCGTTCTTCACTTTTCATAGCTTTCTCTGTGTGGAACATTTTAAGCACACATGAGCTTGAGATCATGTTCTTGTATATCAGCTTTCCAGTAAAAATTGTGACCGCTCAGCCTGAAGAGTTGCTGCCATCTGCTGTCCACTGATGACTGACCCTGGATTGGGTCAAAACCATGCTCTAGAGGAAGAAGAATTTCTCAGTTAACTTGCAAGACAATGTCGTGACCTTAAGGTGTACAGGTACGCTGGGGTAACTGTAGGGAGTAACTAGGTAATTCGTTCATTTCACTGGGTCTTACCTTTCTTCTCTCCCTTTTCCATTCTCCCCTTAAAGGAAGGCACTGGTAATAGAGGCAGGGCTTCTGGGGCACTCTGGAATGAGTGAATTCATCCCACAATCATAACAGAGGTATGAGTGGCAGATTATAGATTTACACTGACAAGAGAGGTCATTTTACTTACCCAATAAGGCCCCTGGTATTCTGTTATTAATTTCTTTATCTTTCCTTTCGGAACATGGGGGTTGATCAACATAACCCATTGTCCAACATGGTAATTGGTCAGCTGGCCTTTCCTATGTGCAAGCATTCCTGCTGCTCTAGGGATTTCATATTTGCTTTTTTAATCTCACAAGCAATGATTTGGGAGCTATTAGCAGTTCAATGTTTAAAATGAAACTGAAATCCGATATAAAATTAACGTTGGAAAGATTAAACTTGGTAAGAGAGTTTAAATATACGTTATGTTCATGGAGATATTGACATAGTAAGTAGTTTTTTAGTATTTTGTGTTAATAAACTGTCACTTCGAATTACATGAAATCAAGACTTTAAATAATTTTCATAGATGCCGATTGTTGGTGTTGGATGCTTTTTATAATGACACCAGATTATAATCTCAGTCTTTCCACATCATCGTTGCTTATAACTACAACATTCTCGTTTACACATTTCTAGGAAAGCATTCGCAGGGCAACAAGGCTGGTTGAAGCACAGATGATGATATCATATCAAGGTCACTGATAAGATAACGTTATTTCAAGTTATTTATCTCGTTTCAGGCTACAAACCTGGATGATTTATATTCAAGACCATCACCACTCCTGTGTCCCTGGGGAACCACCAAGAATTGATCAAGGCCACCCAGGAGAACAACCCACACATCTTAGGCAACTGTGTGGGTTATATTCAAGGTCACCCAGGGTAATTCCCTTTTCCTACCCTCCACCTCCCTCTCCCCGTGAACCCATAGTAAGGCTGAACCAATATGAAATGACGTCTCCCCAACCCTTTGTTTCTTATATTGTGAATCCATTTGCCCAAGTTGCCATCTTTCGAGATTTAATATTCACAGTGAAAGAATGATGTAGCAGCAGCAGCAGGAAATAGCTATCACCCACAGTTACAAGAGGAATAAGGCTGTTAGATTTGAAATTAAGCATCTAATAATAATATGATTATCATTAATATTGTTATTAACAACTATATATTCAAATATATAGCTATGTTATGTTATTGTTCCAGCAGTGGAATACACCCTTGAACCAGTGGTGGCAGAACTGACCGATAAAGTCACAAACATACCACTGGCCACACTGCCACAATAGCAGCCCACAGATGGGTGTCCTGATTTATTGGACCTGGTGTAGATCAACTATACTTTACTGGCACAGTAATACTGTACTACAACGAGAGCAGCAACCATGACCATTGGAGCTGCCACAGCTCACAGAACTTCAGGCAAGTCACCGATGAAGGGTACTACTGTTCACCTCCAAACGCATAGTTATTGCATGTGGATCTAAACGAGTAAATGTGGGTTTTGATCAAGACAATGACTTTGTTGTGGTTATTGAAGTTGAAAACGCACAACGTGTTGATTACAGAGTTCAGTATTCATGGTATGAGTGGGAATATAAGTGCAGTATAGTAGGTTATATGGAGAATAAGTGTGATCTAATCAATTCACCAATTTATGTTCAAGTGTTAGGACAAATTGTCACCACAGTTGATACATACATCAAAGCTAAGTTAGCATTAACTTCATGACTCCCAAATATATACCTAAAACATTCAAGTACTGTGAAATTAGATGATACATAGTGTGCAATAATGATCACTACAGAAAGACTGCATTGCTGCAACGATATATAAGAGCAACTTATCACGAATTTGTAGACTGTTTGAGCAAAAATAGTTTTACAATGAATAAACTTATGGAAACAGTTTATAATAGGAGTTAGCACTTGTACCAAATTGAGTAACTGTAGAATCAGTCAAGACTGTAGAGAGTGAGTTCACCAATGGAATTCCTCTGTGGGTAACGCCGCCTGTTGACTTGAATGTCACACAGGCCAAGTTTAAGGCCTACAAATGGCAGATATTTTCAAAATTTTGTGCTACCAGTGTGCAATGAAACAGATAGATAAATAATGAGTAAAGCTCTTTGTGTCTCCTACAGAGTCTTTTCCTTTCACACATAGCCTCACCCATGTGCTATCCAACTACCTATTAAAAGAATATATAGCTTATTACCAGGAGTCAGAGCACTCATACACCACAGCCGCCACAGCCACTGCAGCTGTTGCCACAGCCATTGCCACCCGCAGCACTGCTGGTACCGCCGCCAATGCTGCATCTGCTGCTGCCGCCGATGCCACTGCTGAGTCAAACAGACGTGAGTGACTATATGATGTGGAGCATGTGCTGACAGCCAAAGACCTGTGGCTTGTCAGGTCGCCAATAAATGGGCGCTGGTGCCCACCCACGGTGTGGTTCACATTGTTCAGTAAGGGCAGGTGGAGTGATGCTCAAGTGAGTCTAATTCAAGTATGACATAATAATTCATGAAAAGCAGAAGAGACATGGTTTAGTTGGTAGCATCTGACATATTTGCTAAACCACCATATCCACACACATTCTTACTATTTAAACAAGTGTGAGTCAGTGTCTGACACGGAGCATGTGTTTAAGGTGGGCTTATCAGGTCTTGATAAATGGCCACCAGAGCCCACCCATGATGTGGTTCGTATCGCTCAAGTGTGTCTCATTCACATATGAAGTAATAGTTTGTGGAAAGTTGTAGAGACGATGGCTTAGTCAGTGTTGTCTTAAATATTTTATAAACCACAGACTCTACACACATTATTACTATTTAAAAATACAGTGAGTAGGAAAAAAATCATTTTTTATTATTTTCCATTTTAAAACCAACACAATGCACTTTCATGGCAGGAGATCCTTCAATGCAGCTTTCACATTATAATGTTTACAGTAGGGCACAGACACAGAAAGAAAAACATCTTTTTTAAACACTTGAGGCAGCAACTTAAATACATGTTAAACATCACATACAGAAGAATAAGCTGTGTGGAAACAGATAAAATTTTTGCAGCATTCAAACTGTTACTTCTTTCAGTAAGTTTCTTATTAATGTGCAAAGGCATTTTACAAATATTTCGTGATTTCAGTCACTTGAACACGACGGTGACGACTCAGTTGTCGTCATCTTGCAATCCATAACCCTCCAGGTGAACCGCCATAACATATTCAGAACGTTTAAGTTAAGTCGTTTTCTTGAATACATAAGAACTGAGCAATCACTGTTCTCCTGAAGCAGCGATGTAAAGGTCGACGCATCAGCAGACCTGACTTCTAGTATCCACTCACTGCCCTCACTTGAGTAAATGACAAGCACATTCGGTCCAAAAATGATCAATTCCTCATTCATTCTATATATGAATTGGCAGTAGAGGCCAGCATTTCGTCTTTTATAGCTGTCTTTTCTAAGTTGCATACACTGCTGCAAATAATGTGATAAACAGTAATCAGTGAATATCTCATCCAGTCGTGAGAGAATCGGCAGAGGGCTAAGATGTCGAGTTGCAGATCAGCAGCAGCAGGTGAGCTGAAGAAACAGCATGATGTGGTAATTACATTTTTTAATGTTAGCTACAGTTTAAGCAACACAGGTTGTAAACTCACCAGGGTCAGTAAGATATCCGACCAGGAGTTCCATGAAGTGGTTGTATTAGAAACTCCACAACTTTGTTAAGTTAAAGTGATGTTATCATCCAATGAATGGTATCGACTATGTGATACGTCAGTCCATATTTCTGCTTTGTTCCACAGCAATGTGCACTCATCGTCAGTAATGCTGGGACATCATGTTGTCACAACAGAGGACTTCCTTGAAACAATTAAAATATTTAGTAGCAGAGAGTACATACATCTGCTGGAACAGACGTTTGGAATCTAATGTTCACAAGTTATTCTTTAAGTATTCTGTAGATATCGATTTAAGTGGTAATCATATGTCCACTGATTCTAAGAGAGAGAGTGTGGAGTCTTCTCGCCAAACTCTCTGTCCTCATAATAAAATGTCGCTTAGTTTGTCTTCTTAATGTCTTTTCTTATTTATTCTTGTCACTATAGGACTATCACATTCAAGTATGTAAGCTTTACAATGAGAACATGCTTTGTTGTGAAATAAACCTGACAATATGCCTGATACGAATATGTGCCTCTTATACACTCCGAATATTGAAGTTATTCAGATAAAGAATGAAAAATGTCACTTTGAAATAATGATATTACAAGTGAAATTACTTTGGTTTATTGTTCCTTTTGGACATAACACGCGTCTCTTACAATACCTACACTCATCCAGTCTCGTTTAACAGTTATGCTTATTCTCATTAATTAAACAGAGAATCAGTGATCGAGGAAGCCTTTCATTTACTTTCTACTGTCCATATGTCTCTCCACAAAAATAACTGATTTTGAGACATAACACTGTACCAACCCTAGATCTCTTAATTAGTCCCAATCTCCTTTCTGTGAAATAACTAAATTACTGAAATATTTTTCTTTTACAAACTGAGGTATCACTTTCAACTATTAATTCGACTTTCTACCACATTCCATTACAACTTATCCTTGATGTGACTGCATGCGACTGCTCCATCTGGGAGCACAATACTGAGTCTGCTATACACACCATGGTGGCACATGAACACAAGCACTGGGTCCTTGCTGCCATTATGCGGCAAGACAATGCTACTGCAATGTGTGCCTCCAAGTTTTTCCAGAAGCCAGGTATAAGTAAGGAGTACAATTTCGATATATAATGACATCAAAGATAGTCCAGTAGAATATTTTTCAAGAATGTGAGAAATAAGTTTTTTGAAAACCTAAAGAAAAAGAAAATAGAAATCCCACAGAAATTTTAATCTAGCAACTAGATCCCCACAAAAACAAATAACAGACAAAAACCAAGCAGTGTTTCCCTCCTGAGTTATTACTGTAATACAACAGAAATATCACAAACAATTCACACTCTCTCATCCCTACACTATTTTTTTTACATTTTTTTATATATGTGATAAGTAGTCAATAAACATACATCGAAAATAAATTTGTCACACAACTGCTTTAAACAGCAATAACAATATAAAAATTCCTTTAAAGCATACAGGACATCCTCATCATACTACTGGTAATGGACATTCAAATAATCTACAGAAGTTGCATTATGTTATCATTTCTATATGTGATTGTGTGTCTGTATTTTGGTTACTTACTAACAGTTACATTGTTATTTTAGGGCTGTCGAATGATAATAATTTAAGGGCAAGCCCCGTGGGTGCGCCATCACAGGAGCCTGATGTGACTGTAGCAGCTCAGGATCCTGGTGATGTTATGTCTCTCTCTGTACATGTGCAATTGTTTGAATTTTTTCATACATACTTAGTATCATTCTTGGTATTTCAGGACCACTTAATGCCATGGATACTATGCTGTTTCCGGCATCACCAGCATCTGAGGGTTTGCAGATAAACATCACCCTGTATATTCAGATTTTAGCCATCCTGTCACAGCAGCATGATAATGATGACGATAATGTAGGGCTTTCGCATAATATCACTTTTACAGTGCATGTGTGTATGTGTGTGTGTGTGTGTGTGTGTGTGTGTGTGTGTGTGTGTGTGTGTGTAATAGGGTAACAGAGGTGCGAGGACAATTTTTTAATGTGGGTTTCAAACATTCAGGGGCCAGTACACATTGTTCTCAAAGTCCTTAACCCATTGTTCTGCTAAGAGGATTATGACCAGCTGGGGATAATCTGCCCTTTTGATTGACAGTTCCTTAACCTACTGTTTGGTTAAGTGGTTTCCCATGTCAGCACCCCCACCACTCCCCTTCCCCCTCCTCCTCCACTCCCCTCTGGAAATTCCCCTCACCAATACAAACAGCCTTTTGATACCAATTTGATTGACTAATTAATTAAATTGTTTAAGCTCCTCCCCCTCTGGGAAAGCCCCAGTCTTCACTCTCCCCTCCCCCGCCAGGAAACTGGCGGGAAAAAGACTCAATTGATTGGCCATTTGGTAGGGAATCTATTTCAGTGTATGGAATACTGTTTATCTAAACAATTTGTGGGTGACATGGCAGTATGGTATATTTAAACAACTGCAGTGCTTTTTTATTCCCATCACGCATGAAAATGCTGAGTGGGCTTAATTTATATTTGCCTCCAGAGTCAGGGATGTTAAGGCTCTTATTTTTTACTTTCCTCACTTATCGAAGCACACTGGTATCTAAGCGCAGATGAGAAAATAAGAACAATTATATATCTAAAAGTTAATGACATATTTAGAAAACCAATGCCACTTTCTGCAGATGGACAAATGACTAGAATATCAGCGACAAACTATCTTGTGCAGATCGAGAAACATACAGCAGTCATATAGTTAAACCCTGCAAAAGTGGTCTATAGATCATGAACAGAATGAAGTGCCGTATAGCAGCCACAGTTTGAGGTCTCCCGCGCTTGTGTCTATCGTCAGGGCACCGCCACGAAGGTCAAAACCTCCCAAAGTCCTAATTACAGACCACGTTGATAAATACCACCGACCACGGACAGCATATCGGCCGCCTTTAATCTCGCGACCCCCAAACAAATCATCAAGTGGCACCATTCTGTTGATCTAGAAATTCCAGACTCGCTTCCTGTCCCTGTCTCTCTCAAAAGGCCTCCCCCTGTTTGTCTGTGTGAACCAACGTCTCGAAAAATGCAGACAGATGTTTTCACCCTTCCTATTGGCTAATGCTGAAGACAAACAAAGAGCTTACGCAATTTCGATATGAAAAATAGAGTGAAATTATCCGTTTGCACTACCCTATTAAATTAGCTGTTTAACAATTTAGAGGAGTCGAACAGATAGCTTAAAACAATCACTTCCAACTTACGAGGATCCTTCTTCGTAACAACGTTTGACTATCACACACAAAAATTGTGCAAATCAAGTAATGAAATTTCCACCACAAATAGATCGTAACACTAAATATATACGAAGTCTTGTACGCATCGACGTTTGAGAGCAGAAACACTCTCTCCCACAACGTTCCCACTAAATATACCTGGTTAAAAAAATTCCTACCGATCACACAAACTAGCGATCGCGAGGCGCGCGCCGTCCACCAACTACAGAATAGTCTTGTCCACATCAGCCGTGAGAGAGACCCGCATCCGTGCAGGCCATGCCTGGCGTTACCGAAGACATGCGTGCTTGCAGTACAATTATTGGAAACAATAAATTGATAAATCGGGAATTTGACGTTGCGACTGGGTTTTTAAAGCATTATAGAATTCCTAAACTGGTCCTCTCTGCTACATTCAGGAGGAGGGTCTACCACGTGATGGTGCAAGGCAGAATCTATCGTGATGTACTAAGAAGCACTAAAGACGACACACTTAAACTGTGAGACAATCCGTAGTAATAGGTTGTCATGGCTAAATGTCAGAGATCACTATCAATCGGGAACTTGACTTGGCAGAAAATCCTAAGAAATTTTGGTTTTATGTCTAAGCGGTAGGTGGATCACAACAAAATGTCCAGACACTCTGTGAACAAAATGGTACTGAAACAGAGGATGACAAACTAAAGGCCGAAATACTAAATGTCTCTTTCCAAAGCTGTTTCACAGAGGAAGACTGCACTGGAGTTCCTTCTCTAGATTGTCGCACAGATCAAAAAATGGTAGATATCTAAATAGACCACAGAGGGATAGAGAAACAATTAAAATCGCACAAAAGAGGAAAGGCCGCTGGACCTGATGGGATACCAGTTCGATTTTACACAGAGTACGCGAAGGAACTTGCTCCCCTTCTTGCAGTGATGTACCGTAGGTCTCTAGAAGAGCGTAGCGTTCCAAAGGATTGGAAAAGGGCACAGGTCATCTCTGTCTCCAAGAAGGGACGTCGAACAGAGGTGCAGAACTATAGATCTATATCTCTAACGTCGATTAGTTGTAGAATTTTGGAACACGTATTATGTTCGAGTATAATGACTTTTCTGGAGACTATAAATCTACTCTGTAGGAATCAGCATGGGTTTCGAAAAAGACGGTCGTGTGAAACCCAGCTCGTGCTATTCGTACACGAGACTCAGAGGGCCATAGACACGGGTTCACAGGTAGATGCCGTGTTTCTTGACTTCCGCAAGGCGTTCGATACAGTTCCCCACAGTCGTTTAATGAACAAAGAAAGAGCATATGGACTATCAGACCAATTGTGTGATTGGATTGAGGAGTTCCTAGATAACAGAATGCAGCATGTCATTCTCAACGGAGAGAAGTATTCCGAAGTAAGAGTGATTTCACGTGTGCCGCAGGGGAGTGTCATAGGACCGTTGTTATTCACATTATACATAAATGACCTGCTGGGTGACATTGGTAGTTCACTGAGGCTTTTTGCAGATGGTGCTGTGGTGTATCGAGAGGTTGTAACAATGGAAAATTGTACTGAAATGCAGGAGGATCTGCAGCGAATTGACGCATGGTGCAGGGAATGGCAATTGAATCTCAATGTAGACAAGTGTAATGTGCTGCGAATACATAGAAAGAAAGATCCCTTATCATTAACTACAATATAGCAGGTCAGAAACTGGAAGCAGTTAATTCCATAAATTATTTGGGAGTACGCATTAAGAGTGATTTAAAATGGAATGATCATATAAAGTTTATCGTCGGTAAAGCAGATGCCAGACTGAGATTCATTGGAAGAATCCTAAGGAAATGCAATCCGAAAACAAAGGAAGTAGGTTACAGAACGCTTGTTCACCCACTGCTTGAATACTGCTCAGCAGTGTGGGATCCGTACCAGATAGGGTTGATAGAAGAGATAGAGAAGATCCAACGGAGAGCAGCGCGCTTCGTTACAGGATCATTTAGTAATCGCGAAAGTGTTACAGAGATGATAGATAAACTCCAGTGGAAGACTCTGCACTAGAGACGCTCAGTAGCTAGGTATGGGCTTTTGTTGAAGTTTCCTGAACATACCTTCACCGAAGAGTCAAGCAGTATATTGCTCCCTCCGACGTATATCTCGCGAAGAGACCATGAGGATAAAATCAGAGAGATTAGAGCCCACACAGAAGCATACCGACAATCCTTCTTTCCACGAACAATACGAGACTGGAATAGAAGGGAGAACCGATAGAGGTACTCAAGGTACCCTCCGCCACACACCGTCAGGTGGCTTGCGGATTGTGCATGTAGATGTAGATGTAGATGTAGATGTAGATGTAGACGCCATGACAAGCTTTTTAAAGCGCTATAAAATTCCTAAATTGGTTCTCTCCCCTACATTCGGAATGAGGAAGAGTCTACTGCGTGATAGGATAGAGACAAGAGCAAATACCACTGCAAGAGAGAGCCCACTGCAGTGTAGTGAGAAACACTAAACATGACACACTTAAACCACGATCGAGCCCATAGCAATAGTTGTCATGGCTAGATGTTGGAGATTTCTGAAACACTTGCCCATCCCTTGCACTCATCTCCTGATGCCCACATGCAGCGCCAATGTCCACATTCGGATGTTATCCATACATCCAGTGCAAACATCCGTCATTTTGAATCTTCTTTTACACAATACACACTTCACTTCTACCCCTGCTCACCCAGCACACTGATCACTCCACTCGCCCTCCGCTGCCATGGGCAATATCAGACAGGTCGGCGCATTCTTTGTATCTAACAGCCTGTGAAATGTAGATTCCTCCCTTATATACAAGTTATTTTCAAAGACTGAATAAATCAGGGCTTAAATGCTTTTTCATATCGGTAAAGTATTATTACTTGTTGTGAAAATAGGCTACATTTACTCTAAGTATTTTCTCATCAGGTAGAAAAAATCTTGTATAATGAGCATACTGTTTCTTATGTCATGCAGCACAGGCCTAGAATATTAAACTCATTTTTGGCTCATGATGGAGTGCTAAGATCTACCTCTATCAGAAAACGCCTCCTCAGTTTTGAGCGCCCTTAAAGTAACGAAATGCCTCGCCACATACAATGTCTCTTAAGGTAACAGCACAAAGAAGTTGAAAATATCAGGTTTATAGTACGTATCACACTATAAATTCGGTAATAATTCTGATTTTATTACGACGGCCATCTCTCCCTGTATAGATGGGAGTTAGAAATTTCGTTAAAAGTATCGCCACAACGAAAAAAACGTTTGATTATCACTCCATCTGAAGAATCATATCTGTTGTACCCTAGCCATCGCTTCCACTCGCCATGTGAATCGTCATGCATATCAAATTGATAGACTAATTAATTAAATTGATCATGGGAGTCACTCTGTATGGCGAATAATTTTTTTTCAGCAGTCGGATTATACTCACCAGGTAGCTCAGATGGAAACCTCTGGAGAGAAGACGATATTCTTTTCGAAGAACATTATTGAGAGCTGACGTTTGAAGCTGACCACAGAAGGATTCTACCCCGGCGGCATCACATATTTTGCGTAAGGAGTGCACTATTAAAAACACTATCGAAATGACTATGTTATTGTCACCCTGCATAAAAATCTGTCTTTGTTCTACAGACACACACAAGAGTCGCCGATAGAGTTACGCTTTCTGGTAGAAATGTTGTCAGTGATTTGAAATCAAGTCTCTCCATTCAACCACATACTTGCGTTTGATCCTACGGAGGTATCTTTTAATTATTACAGCTACTGGTGACTCATATTTGTGACACTCTCATATATTGAAACGAGTCACTTTTGTTTTTCGAACCTATCTGTTAAGGATCCCATACGGTAAAACTCCAATGTGGTTTTAGACAGTGCCTCTGTATCTTGTAATTCTTCCTCAAACTCTGAACTGAGCAGAAGTCGGAGAGCGCTATGTCTACCACCTTCTGCATCCATTGAGAAATGGGGTGAGCTGAATTAATGCGACAGGGCCACGTTTGATGACTCGGTGGAAATGGGAACAGTTTTTAATAGTTCCACCAACATTGTATAGTGTATAGGGCCAGCGCCTAATGAAGTTTTCTTCTGCAACACGAGGTAGTAGAGAAAAATAGTACAAGCAGTTATGGTGGTGTTTCTTATCGGGAAAACTAGGACTACTCCACATCATACGAGAACTGGAAGAAGGATTAGGACTTTGTTACTGCATTGCGATGCATCTCTGAACTTCATAAAGGTACTGAAGTCCAAAGGAGATCTGCATCTGTCAGGGTGCATTCATGTCCTTCACACAAACATTCTCTCTATCCTTGTTATTTTATACTATCCAACAGAGCAATTATGAACTATAAAATCCCTGCTAAAGTCACCCCGTAAGATATTACCGTGTCCCTCTCTTCCCATATATTGGGAAAGAAATAGCATCTGCATACTGATATCGAGCACATGTGGTGATCCCATTAAATATACAGGTATTGATCTACTGGAGCAGGTGGCCAGTGATTGAAATAGCTTGCAAAGACCGGCGTAAAGTTTCATCACTCGTAATGTAGGAGGACCATATCCCACAGACTATCAGAGGGTCCCTGCATTGTTCTTTCATAAGCAGTTTTATGTTATATATATTGGCTGTAACACATCCAACTTTGTACACACCCATGCATTTATTTTTCTGTCCCAACGTCGAGATCTATCTAAGGTGGTAAACCAACATTGACATGTGTCGATTCATTGGCTCCCACGGAAAAGTGGACATTGCATGGTGTAAACTATGCTGCTGCTCTCACAACACACAGGATGACTGATATAAAAGACAGAGACGGTGTTTCTTATTGATATAAATGCGGAAGACATCACAACATATGGAAACTGGAAGAGTTTGCGGCATTGTGGGGTGTTCCCAAACAGCTGCCCAAAGGTGTAATAATAATAATGGCGTGTGACGAGGGCCTCCCGTCGGGTAGATCGCCCGCCTGGTGCAAGTCTTTCTATTTGACTAGCGCGTCGATGGGGGTGAAAGAATGATGATTAGGACAACAAAACACACAGTCCCTGTGCGGAGAAAATCTCCGACCCAGCTGGGAATCGAACCTGGGCCCTGAGGACAGACTGTCGCGCTGACCAATCAGCTACTGGTGCCCAAAGGTGATTCCTCCACAGTGACATGGTACCAGATGTCTATGTGTCCCATTTCGTTTTATTCCTCATATTGCAGTGATGCCCACGATCACTGTTTCAGTGTAGGCCATCCCCAGAAGGTGCTGCTCCCACTAAGACTTTCTCTCCATGTCAAACAAGTGATGTCAGTCAATCATTATGGGGTAATCAACAATGTACCAATGGCTGGATGGGATGGAAAAGACACCATTGATATTGGTCGATGTACTGTAATAAGCATGACGGTTGATAGTGCAATCAGTTTTAGCATTTTTTCCGTAATTTCAACGCCAACCAATGACACCACGGCATGCTTCCCAATTTCTCTCTCAGATG
Source organism: Schistocerca gregaria (assembly GCF_023897955.1). Taxonomy (NCBI): domain Eukaryota; kingdom Metazoa; phylum Arthropoda; class Insecta; order Orthoptera; family Acrididae; genus Schistocerca; species Schistocerca gregaria. The sequence goes on along the minus strand of NC_064931.1, from coordinate 116,371,128 downwards.
GTGCTTGAAACATTTTACGTGAATCAACTGTGGCATGATTTCTGAAGTATTGTTCTAATGTCTGGGGTCAGTACCAAGAAGGTACTGGTAAGAGAGAAACGACCATGGACCTGAAACACATGCACTCCTAAGGCTACACGGTTCTGCACTTAAAATACACTATAGTGCTATAGCAGTGCAGTTTCCGACCTATTAGTCGTGTGGAATGCGACACTGTTAATATTCCAATGTAATGTAAAGTAATACATTCTCTCTGCAAGTTTCTCTAAGATAAACTTTGGTAACAAACTGAAAAGTGATAAAACTACTACCTTGCACTCCAAAAAAAACATCAGTTCTCTGTAATACAAGCACTACACAGGTTTAGAAGGTGTATGACGACTGCTGTTTACGAAGTTCAAGCCTGATTACGGTTTGTAAATTATGATATGTTCACAACAGTCCTATAAAATGATCGTCGATAGCCGAAAACACATACGAAGAAACAGTGACATATTATGAGGAAACGAACACCACAATTAGTAGCCAGAGGAAATGTAATAGTCTTACTGCAGTTTGCCATCACCTCTGGTAACCTTTCTATAACACACTGAAGTCATGGTTCGATGTTAGGTTGTACTCCTAATGTGCGGGATACTATTGCTGCTTCACCTTGACGCCACGTCTCTAGAATGCCTCCTCTCCCCACTATTAAGGTATGTGTATGTAGCATCAATCTACTCTCCTCCTCCAGAACACGCAATTTTATTGATTTTGTTCAGTACTCATTTCATGGTATTTTTCATTAATTTGATGTATTCTCAGTCAATTTTGCGTACTAAATTTTACTAGGCTTTCACAATTTTACATATTTCATCGTGTTTCCCTCGATTTTTACGTATCTCACATCGATTTTTCGTGATTTTACCAGGTTTTCCTCGAATTTTACTGCTTTTATGTCATTTTTAATATTTTTTCACAGTCGTATTGCTGACATACCCATGAGCTGTTTGATTTTTTAGGAGAATGACTTGTACACCAACCTACTAAAAATCCTAAGACTTGCCTTCTACCTGATGAACCACAGGCATGCATTTTGGATAGGACGAACATGGAAAGAGTAGTAATAGCCACTTTGTATCTATATGATACTGAAGACTCGATTTCTGTCCAAGACGTGACAGAGAAATGGAGTACTTCACACACATGTTCGTTCATCTAGAGCAGGGTACTGAAACAGGTTTTCCATCTATGGACATGCTTCATTATTGCACTTGAATTGTAGGTTCTCTGATGACTGTGGTATGGGGGAGTTCGTTGTTAATGATCACAGGTAGACAGTGCTCTAAGTCCCACACAGAACACGCAGTCGTGTACAAGTCGATTGTAGGCTATACCACACAACTGATACACTCCTAAAGAACAACTGAAAAAACTTTTTAAATAAGTGATGAAAGACCTGCAGGAACATATCCCTCTCTCTAGAATGCATCATCTGTCTACCATTAAATCATACCTCGTTACAAGCACTCGCAAAAGATTACACCATTTACTTTCTGTCATCCTTTAACGCAGATCTATGTAAGTTTAGAGGCAGATGGCTCTCTTTTCCAGGAAAGCATCAAAGACAGCAGTCAACTTGCGTGTATCACTATTACCTACATAGACATACAGTAGAATGCTGTTAAAAAAACTACACAACAACTGAAACTAATTTCATTCTATACAACAACTGTTTGTAAGGTATTTGTTGGCTGACATCGTATGGTTGTGATAGGTGGAGAGTAAGGAGAAGCACATTGTAAATATTGACTGTTAAGCTATAAAACAACTAAACAATTCTGCACAGGGTTAAACGCGCAATCCATTCTGTAGTTATATATTGTAGTTACCCCACCTGGAAATATAAAGCTCTTTAGCTAAAGACACTTTATAAAAATATACAAGTCAGCTGCCAATAACTTTTGGGTCACACCTGAGCTTTTGATCTGACATACATAAATTTATTTCTCTACATTTGGTGGTCATTCTCATTAAACATTCTGTTCCAACCATATTATTGCTGTCTACAAAAATGACTGTTTCCCTGGTTCCGGGTGCTTCCATCTTAACTTTTTCTTGTATTCCTCCTGCTGTCGCATAGCCGTCCCCATGTACGACAATTTTCCTACACCAAGCAGAAGATATACCAGTACTGCCTCGATTTCCCCCCCCCCCCCCCCACATTTTAGGGTATTTTCAATTTATAAGTATTTTTCGTAATTTTATTGGTTTTATCTCAGTTCTGCTGATATCATCACATCACTTCTTCCCATGTATTCTAAAATTGCTTGTAAATGTAGTACAGCTGTCAACACCTAGCACAAATGCACTTTTCTTCTGGTTGGATGGCCTAGTATGGCACTGTACTCGAATGCACCCGATCACCTCCAAGCACATATTCTATAGTTGCAGTGCGTTTGCTCTGTTTCCTGAACATCTGTGCCTGTGCATGTGTTGAAGATGCATGCCTCATGATCACTAGTTTGTGTGATGACTCTGAGCACTATGGTACTTAACATCTATGGTCATCAGTCCCCTAGAACTTAGAACGACTTAAACCGATCTAACCTAAGGACATCACACAACACCCATTCATCACGAGGCAGAGAAAATCCCTGCCCCCGACGGGAATCGTACCCGGGAACCCGGGCATGGGAAGTGATAACGCTACCACACGACCACGAGCTGCGGACGTTTGTGTGATAGGTAGGATTTTTTTTCACCAGATATGTTTAATGGAAACATTGTGTTGGAGGAGGGTGTCTGTGTTTAAGCCCACTCAGCATTTCTATGCACAATCAGAATAAAAAAGAGCTCAATTATTTAAATATTCCATACTGCCTTGTCACCCACAAATTGTTTAAATAAACTGTATTCCATACACTGCAATCGATTTCCCACCAAATGACCAATCAACTGAGTCTTTTTCCCGCCAATTTCCAGTGGGGGAGGGGAAGGGGAGGACTGAGGGTTTCCCAGAGGGGGAGAGGTTAATTAATTGATCGATTTAATTAATTAGTCAGTTAAATTGATATCAAAAGTATCCATACATAGGCGAGGGAGTTCCCAGAGGGGGCTGAAGGAGGAGAAGGAGGAGTAGGACGAGGAGGAAGGATAGGGTTGACACAGTAAACCACTTAACTGAAGAATAGGTTAAATACCTATCAATCAAAAGGACAGATTATCCTCAGAGGGTCATAATACTCTTAGTAGAACAACAGGTTAAAAACCTGTTAATCAAGAGAGAACAATAGATTTGCCTCTGCATGTATGCAACCTGCACTAACAAACTGTCCTCTCATCCCTGTTGCCCTACTACTTCTTTCTTGCTGTTTCGGAATCAATTAATGTTCTGACACATATGCGTTTTTCACCACTGCAAACGTCTGAGGTTTGGCAGGTAAACATATTCAGATGTTGACCATGTCATCCCAGACCTTTACTAATAGTAAACGATATTTCTCTCCTTTCTTTGTATGTGTGTCAGCGTAGATGTGTCAAGTGCTGTTGCTTTTATGAGTAGTTGACATAACGTCATAGTTCTAGTGAGCCAGATGCAGCATGGCATGTGTTTTCTTATGTTTCAGTGACTCTGTGCAAGCCAAGTATGGGACTTTGACAGCTGGATTGTCACGAGCAGCAGCATCAGCACCATCGATGCCTGTGTCACCATTCCTGCGAACAGCAGCAGTACCACTGTCACTGACACTTTCGCCATTGGGATGAGGTCTCCTTAATATTAGTAGTGATCAACTATCAGCCTTCAGCAGCTCCTCCGGGCAATCACAGAGGGTGGGGTTATTGGTAGTTGGGAGCTCCAATGTTAGGCGCGTAATGGGGCCCCTTAGGGATATGGCGGCTAAGAAGAGGAAGAAATCCAGTGCGCACTCCGTGTGCATTCCGGGAGGAGTCATTCCTGATGTGGAAAGGATCCTTCCGGATGCCATGAAGAGCACAGGGTGCAGCCAGCTGCAGGTGGTGGCGCATGCTGGCACTATTGACGTGTGTCGCTATGGATCTGAGGAAATTCTCTCTGGATTCCAGCGGCTATCTGATTTGGTGAAGGCTGCCGATCTTGCTTACGAGATGAAGGCAGAGCTCACCATCTGCAGCATCGTTGACAGAACCGACTGCAGACCTTTGGTTCAGATCCGGGTAGAGGGTCTGAATCAGAGGCTCAGAGGGTTTTGCGACCGTGTTGGCTGCAGATTCCTTGACTTGCGCGCCGACCGGAGTGGCTGAGCGGTTCTAGGCGCTACAGTCTGGAGCCGCGTGACCGCTACGGTCGCAGGTTCGATTCCTGTCTCGGGCATGGATGTGTGTGATGTCCTTAGGTTAGTTAGGTTTAAGTAGTACTAAGTTCTAGGGGACTGATGCCCATAGCACTTAAGTCCCATAGTGCTCAGAGCCATTTGAACCATTTGAACCTTGACTTGCGCCATAGGGTGGTGGGGTTTCGGGTTCCGCTGAATAGGTCAGAAGTTCACTACACTCAGCTGGCGGTTACACGGGTAGCGGAGGCTGTGTGGCGTGGAGCGTTTTTTAGGCCTCGGGAAAGTACGGGGTGGGCTGCATTCTCAAAGGGTGCATGGCAAGTACAGGACGTGCTTGGATCAAGTAACAGTCGGAATTGTAGTTGTAAATTGTTGTAGTTGTGCTGGGAAAGTCCCTGAGCTTCAAGCGCTAATAGATAGCACAGAAGCTGAAATCGTACAGAAAGCTGGCTAAAGCCAGAAATAAGTTCTGCATTAATTTTTACGAAGTCTCAGACGGTGTTCAGGAGAGATAGATTAGGCAGAATTGGTGGTGGAGTGTTTGTGTCTGTCAGTAGTGGTTTATCTTGTAGTGAAGTCGAAGTAGATACTCCGTGCGAATTGGTATGAGTGGAGGTTATACTTAACAGCCGAATTAAGTTAATAATTGGCTCCTTCTACCGACCCCCAGACTCCGATGATATAGTTTCTGAACAGTTCAGAGAAAATCTGAGTTTCGTAACAAGTAAATACGCCACTCATACGGTTATAGGTGGTGGGGACTTCAACCTTCCCTCGATATGTTGGCAAAAATACTTGTTCAAAACCGGTGGTAGGCAGAAAACATCTTCCGAGACTGTCCTAAATGTTTCTCCGAAAATTATTTCGAGCAGTTAGTCCACGAACCAACGCGAATTGTAAATGGTTCCGAAAACACGCTTGACCTCTTAGCCACAAACAATCCAGAGCTAATAGAGAGCATCATGACTGATGCAGGGATTAGTGAACACAAGGTCGTTGTAGCTAGGCTCAATACCGTTTCTTCAAAATCCACCAGAAACAAACCCAAAATAATTTTATTTAAAAAAGCGGATAAAGTGTCACTAGAAGCCTTCCTAAGAGACAATCTCCATTCCTTCCGAACTGACTATGCAAATGTAGACGAGATGTGGCTGAAATTCAAAGATGTAGTAGCAACAGCAATTGAGAGATTCATACCTCATAAACTGGTAAGAGATGGAACTGATCCCCCATGGAACACAAACCAGGTCAGAACGCTGTTGCAGAGGAAACAGAAAAAGCATGCAAAGTTCAGAAGAACGCGAAATCCCGAAGATTGGCTAAAATTTACAGACCCCCGAAATTTGGCACGGACTTCAATGCGAGATGCCTTTAATAGGATCCACAACGAAAGATTGTCTCGAAATTTGGTAGAAAAACCGAAGAAATTCTGGTCGTATGTAAAGTACACAAGCGGCAATACGCAGTCAATACCTTTGCTGCACAGTGCCGATGGTACTGTTACCGACGACTGTGCCGCTAAAGCGGAGTTATTGAAAGCAGTTTTCCGAAATTCCTTCGCCAGGGAAGACGAATGGAATATTCCAGAATTTGAAACACGGACAGCTGATAGCATGAGTTTTTTAGAAGTAGATACCTTGGGGTTGCGAAGCAACTCAAATCGCTTGATACGGGCAAGTCTTCAGGTCCAGATTGTATACCGATTAGGTTCCTTTCAGATTACGCTGATACAATAGCTCCCTACATAGCACTCATCTACAACCGCTCGCTCACCGATAGATCTGTACCTACAGATTGGAAAATTGCGCAGGTCGCGCCAGTGTTTAAAAAGGGTAGTAGGAGTAATCCATCGAACTACAGACCTGTATCATTGACGTCAGTTTGCAGTAGGGTTTTGGAGCATATACTGTATTCAAACATTATGAATCACCTCGAAGGGAACGATCTATTGATACGTAATCAGCATGGTTTCAGAAAACATCGTTCTTGTGCAACGCAGCTAGCTCTTTATTCGCAAGAAGTAATGGCCTCTATCGACAGGGGATCTCAAGTTGATTCCGTATTTCTAGATTTCCGGAAAGCTTTTGACACTGTTCCTCACAAACGACTTCTAATCAAGGTGCGGGCCTATGGGGTATCGTCTCAGTTGTGCGACTGGATTCGTGATTTCCTCTCAGGAAGGTTGCAGTTCGTAGTAATAGACGGAAAATCATCGAGTAAAACTGAAGTGAAATCAGGTGTTCCCCAGGGAAGCGTCCTGGGACCTCTGCTGTTCCTGATCTATATAAATGACCTGGGTGACAACCTGAGCAGTTCTCTTAGGTTGTTCGTAGATGATGCTGTAATTTACTGTCTAGTAAGGTCATCCGAAGACCAGTATCAGTTGCAAAGCCATTTAGAAAAGTTTGCTGTATGGTGAGGCAGGTGGCAGTTGACGCTAAATAACGAAAAGTGTGAGGTGATCCACATGAATTCCAAAAGAAATCCGTTGGAATTCGATTACTCGATAAATAGTACAATTCTCAAGGCTGTCAATTCAACTAAGTACCTGGGTGTTAAAATTACGAACAACTTCAGTTGGAAAGACCACATAGATAATATTGTGGGGAAGGCGAGCGAAAGGTTGCGTTTCATTGGCAGGACACTTAGAAGATGCAAAAAGTCCACTAAAGAGACAGCTTACACTACACTCGTTCGTCCTCTGTTAGAAGATTGCTGTGCGGTGTGGGATCCTTACCAGGTGGGATTGACGGAGGACATCGAAAGGGTGCTTTTTGCAGCTCGTTTTGTATTATCACGTAATAGGGGAGAGAGTGTGGCAGATATGATACGCGAATTGGGATGGAAGTCATTACAGCAAAGACGTTTTCGTCGCGGCAGGATCTTTTTACGAAATTTCAGTCACCAACTTTCTCTTCCGAATGCGAAAATATTTTGTTGAGCCCAACCTACATAGGTAGGAATGATCATTAAAATAAAATAAGAGAAATAAGAGCTCGAACAGAAAGGTTTACGTGTTCATTTTTCCTGCGCGCTGTTCGGGAGTGGAATGGTAGAGAGATAGTATGATTGTGGTTCGATGAACACTCTGGCAAGCACTTAAATGTGAATTGCAGAGTAATCATGTAGATGCAGATGTAAATGAGGAGACAATGGCGAGATATAGAGGGACACCTCAATTGTTGAGTAGTTAGCTCCAGCAAAGAGATTTGGGTAAAGCTCTCTGTAGAGTTTTATATTTGGAAGTTCATGTACATATGTATGATCCAGTCTCCCATACCGTCTTCCAAAGATATAGCTGAAAAAAGGCATTATTAATGTCCAAAATAACTACCAGTATTGCTTTCTGTGCTCATATCTGGCTAGTGAAGAAAATTATAAGAGAAACGTATATCTTCCATGAAAAAACATTCGAAGAAAAAAACCACAATGGAGAAATTATCTGAAAGGCACGGAAATCACTAGATGTGATGTACATGTATAGACAAACAAATTATTTCAGAAAAATTGGGTCATTTACTCAAGAGAAAGAGCTTCACAAATTGAGCAAGTTAGTAATGCATTGGTCTACCTATGTCCCTTGTGCAAGCAGTTATTCGGCTTGGTATTGACTGAAAGAGTTGTTGGATGCCCTCCTGAGGGATTTCATGTCAAATTCTGTACAATTGGTGCTTTAGATCCTGAAAAACACGATATAGTTGGAGGACCTTGCCCCTAGCGCTCCAAACGTTTTCAGCTATGGAGAGAGTTTGCATCCTTGCTAGTCAAGGTAGGGTTTGGCAAGCATGAAGACAAGCAGTAGAAACCCTCATAATGTGCGAGAGGGCATAACCTTGCTTAAATGTAGCCCAGCATGGCTTCTACATCTACATCTGCATCCATACTGCGCAAGCCACCAGACAATGTGTGGAAAGGTGCTTGCCATGAAAGGCAACAAAACATGGAGTAGAATATCGGCAACATACCACTGTGCTGTAAGGGTGTCATGGATGACAACCACACGAGTCCTGTATGAAAAGAAATGGTTATTTGGCAGTATGGCAGGTGACAGTCTGGTTTTTATCCTACAGCTTTTGGCTCCAGACACGTCTTAGTTCTGGAATCTCACTGATTGGAGTAGAATTATCTTCAGTGATCAGTTCTGCTTCGTAAGTCAAGTGAAGATATGTATGGAGATTCCCCAGTCAGTGGTGGGATAACAAACTGAATGTCGCCTGTCATATGGCCTGACAAATAGGAGTGATAGTCTGTGGTGCCATTTCTTTTCATATGATGACCGCTTTGGTTGTCATCCACGGCTCCTTAAAGCACAGTAGTATACCGATGGTATTCTTGATCTGTTTTGTTGCCCTTGATGGCAGGCCAACCTAGGCTTACATTGGAGTAAGATAATGCTCACCCACATATGACGAGACTTTCTACTTGTTGTCTTCATGCTTGCAAAACCCTAGCTTGGCCAGCAAGGTTGCTGAATGTCTCCAGAATTAAGATCGTTTGGGCCCTCCAACAATCTCGGGATTTCGACTATCTGACATGCCAGTTGGACCGAATTTGGATGTTATCCATCAGAAGGACATCCAACAACTCTACTAATCTATGCTAAGCTGAATAACTGCTTGCATAAGGACCACAGATGGACCAAGCATGTTATTGTCTTGCTGAATTTGTGAAGCTCGATTTCTTGAATAAATCTATCAATTTTTCTGAAGTTGTAATCATTTGTTTATCTGTACATGTACATCACATCTACTGATTTCAATTCAATTTGTATAATTCCTTCGTAGAGATTTTTTTTGTCTTAGATTGTATCCTGTGAATATTAGTGGATGTTGTAAATATAATGGTGCTAAATTCCCCAGGAGCCCTCAGGATATTGGTAAATTTCAGAGGCAGAATCCCCATATATTTATTTATGTATATGAACTATTGGGACACAAGTCAGATAGATGATGGTGTTGTTGCACATATAGTTGTAGGTCCATCTTTACTTTTACAAATTCGCTGGTCAATTCGTGACACACGCAGTTTGTTGTCAACCTCCAAGAGCGAAAAAAACACTACTGCTGGATCAAACGCATTTCCCGATTTCTATCCTCTCAAACAAGTAAAATCTGTCAAAAAACGGCATTTTTGCCCTAGGTGTGTGAACTCGTTTATAACGAGTGAGAACTTAACACCGTATCTGGAGGATTGCTCTAGCAAATATCCAGTATTAGTTGTCGTGCCTACTGAGGAGAATAAGATTTTAAAGTTTAAGAATTTTCTTTGCAAGGAGCAAGTACCCTTTCCGTATACGTCGACTTTAAATGTCTTCTCTCTCCTGTAGCAGAGAAGTGAGGGCGATCCTACTGCTTCATGTACCATTCTCACAGAACAGTATGTACATTTTGTAACTTCATATCAAGTTGTATGTTCATATGTTTCAAGTCTTAAACAAGAATGCAGTTATAATTCTTCAGATATTCGGGAATCCAGCCAGATGTTTGCTTCGTTCTCGTACGATATTTCAACAACGTGCCCCGTTGCTTCTTCTGAGACTGGTCATTGGGTCGATCGAGTCCAGTATTTATGCCTGGAAGGAACTGTGCGTTCCCTAATCGGTCCGCACCGAGTCGAGTGTTCCTTCTGTGGTCCGCGCCCGCCAGGATCAGCTTCAATGGACCCCTCCAGTCGCGGATGTTCCGACTGCCGTCCTCAACGGTTGTGGTCGTCATCTGAGGCGTGTCAGACCCGATTTGAGATGTTGGGTACTCTGTCTCATGACTGTTACTATGATTTCCACTTCTGTTTCGTGCTGGTAGCTCCATAATCGGTCCGCGCCGCGTCGTGTGTTCCGTCTGCGGTCCGTGCCCGCCAGACGCGGCTACATTGGCCCTCTCTGGTCGCCGGCGTTCCGACCACCGTCCGCGCCCGGCCTGACCGTCTTATGAAGTCGAGTTCATGATCTGAGGTGTGTCAAATCTGGTCTCTAATGTCCGACACCTTGTCTCACGGCTGTTCTCTCGGTCTCCACTTCTATTCCTTATAGAATCCCGGAGTGTCCTGCGTTGAGTTTTCACAAGCTCAAGCGCTGGATTCCAGGCAGTGCTGATTTGGTATCCCAAGTCACGGTTGTTTAGATTGTCTGTGACCTTAATCTCGATGGCTTCTTTAATGATACTGTCCCAAAATCTTGAGGTCTGTGTCACAATCTTAGTGTCATTGTAATCCATTGAATGACCAAGTTCCAGACAATGCTCTGCTATGTCTGATTTAGTTGCCTGTCTGAGTCTGGTATGTCTCTGGTGTTCTTTACACCTGATGTCCACAGTTCTGGTGTATGAGATCCCACACTGGCATGATATGTTCTAAATACCTGGCTTGCATAGACCCCGGTCATCTTTTACATTCCCCAGCATAGCCCCAATTTTGGTGGGTGAGCAAAATATGCTCTTGATGTCATTTTTCTGGAGAATCCTGCTGATTTTGGCAGAGATAGGTCCGGCGTATGGCAGGTATGCCATCCTCTTTGCCTCTTATGGTTCTTCTTCTGGATCCTATAGCTGATTGGCAGTGTGAAGTGCCTTCTGGATGTCTCTAGAGGAGTACCCATTCCTGCTGAACACTGATTGTAAGTGTCCTATTGCAGTGGACAAACTATCAGGATCTGACAGAGTTTGTGCTCTGTGGACCAGTGTTTTGAGCACTCCGTTCTTCTGTGCCGGATGGTGGCAACTGCTGGGTTGTAGGTATAAGTCAGTGTATGTAGGTTTGCGGTACACACTGTGTCCAAATAATGAGGCATCTGCCTTTCTCTTCACTAGAACATCCAAGAACGGAAGTAGTCCATCCTTCTCCACTTCCATTGTGAAATGAATGTTCGGATGGAGAGATTTCAGGTGTAGCAGAAATTCGTCTAACTTCTCCCTACCATGGGACCAGATGACAAACGTATCATCCACATACCTAAAAAAGCACTGGGGTTGATATGTGCCTGAAGAGAGTGCCTCCTCTTCAAACCTTTCCTTAAATAAGTTGGCCACCACTGGTGATAGAGGACTGCCCATCGCCCCCCTTCTGTTTGTTCGTAAAATTGACCCCCATATAGGAAGTACGTCGAGGTCAGTACATGCCTGAATAGGACAAGGAGCGCCCCATTGAACTTTTCTCCAATAAGCGCAAGTGACTCCTTCAGTGGTACCTGTGTGAAGAGAGACACCACATCGAAACTAAAAAAAATGGCTCTGAGCACTATGGGACTCAACTGCTGTGGTCATTATTCCCCTAGAACTTAGAACTACTTAAACCTAACTAACCTAAGGACATCACATACATCCATGCCCTAGGCAGGATTCGAACCTGCGACCGTAACAGTCGCACGGCTCCGGACTGCACGCCTAGAACTGCTAGACCACCGCGGCCGGCCATCGAAACTAACCATGATGTCTGTGTCTGTGATGTGTTGCTGGCTCAGCCATTGCAGGAAATCCTCTCAGTACCGGATGTGATGTGCACATTTACCCACATGTGGTGTCAACATCTTCTTCAGGTATTTTGCAGTAGGGTGAGTTGCTGCGCCAGTATTGCTGACAATAGGTCGCCGAGGAACCCCATCCTTGTTAACCTTGGGGAGCCCATACAGTCTAGGTGGTGCTGGCACTTTGGGACACAGCTTCTTGAAGACTTGTTCAGGCAGGCCCGTCGCCTTCAGCAGAGCCCTGGTCTTTTTGTCCACTTTCTCTGAATGGTCACTACCTATTGACCTGTATGCAAGATCCTCCAGAAGTTGTTGCATCTTTCTGTCATATTCTGTATTCTTTAGGATGACTGTGGAGTTCTCCCCTTGTCTGCGGGCATCTCCACAATGCTGTCATCCTCCCAGAGTCGCTTCAGTGCTACCCTTTCGTCACCTGAAAAGTTGGATTTTGGTGGCTTCGTCTTGGTGAGCGACCTGTAGGCCCCTCTTCGTATCTCTTCGCCCACACTAGAAGTTAGCGTGTTGGCCACTTGCTCAACTGCACTGACTAAGGCTGCGACAGGCACGTTTCTAGGGGTCACTGCGAAATTGAGGCCCTTGTTAAGTACTTGTAAGGTGGTCTCATCGAGCTGCTTGTCACTTAGATTGACCACCATGCGAGTATCCCCAGTCTGATGAACCTTGTTGTTGAGGCGCTCAAACTTGGCTAGTTGGCGTGCCACTGACTTCTTGCTGGTGCATTCTGCTAGAGACCAGGAGGCACCGTCAACCTGGTCCCAGTCTTGAGCGGTCAAGGAAGCTGCTATAGTTAGGTGAAGATACAGCAAATCCCTGGACGTCACATCCAGTTGGTGGTTCAAGTCTCGCACTCACTCTCTAACCAGAGCGAGACTAGCTCGGTGTTTGATCCTATTTGCCGCTCTGGAATTAACGTGATGCTTGATCCTGGCGAAAACTGGAACTACCTCCCCCTCTCGGCATCTCAGCAGGAAACTGAGAGAACTCAGCATCCTCCCTTTGCTTTGTCGAAGCTTGTCCAGCTTCTTGATGTTGTGGTACATCTCCTCCATGTAGGGTCTTCTGATGTAATTCTTCATTCTTTCCCTTCGATCTGTTGACATCTTGGATATTCGGGAATCCAGCCGGATTTTCCCGTCATTCCCGCAGCTCCTTCCAGTTATAAATACTGGACTCGATCGACCCAAGGACCAGTCTCAGGTAGCACCTGAAGAAGACAGTGAGGCACGCTGTTGAAATATCGTGCGAGAATGACGCGAACACCCGGCTGAACTCCCAAATATCCAAGATGTCAAGAATGCTGTTGATTGTTTTGTGTATGGATAGCTGTTAGATAAAGAAGCGGGAACACCACATAAGGATCACTGCCATCTAACTGGCAAATTTCTTTGATTTTAGAAGCTGTGCAGACTATTCTTGCGACGAGATACATTTCAATCTCCACAAGACCACGATACATGAGCGATTTCATGGCTCCCCACTGAAAGAAATCAAGGTTTGATAAATCTGGAGAGTGTGAGTGCCACAGAAGCGCTCCACAACGACCAATCCATCGATGTAGGAATTACCTGTTCAAATGCCTACAAAAAGCCGATCCAAAATGAGCAGGTGCCTAATCACGTTAAAACCTCATGCTGCTCCTCACATTTGTGTGACACCTTTGAGCAAGCTGGGAAGAATCTGATAATTCACAGTAGTGAAACCGGATGGTAAAACCTTCGGGTCGACTATGCAGTCACCTACGAAAGCTGCTCACTCATTAACTATGAACCAATGTTGCACTACATGGTGACGCACACTGTGAGGGTTTTTTGGTGCCCACAAATGCTCATTGTCGTGTTTGAATAGGCCATCCCTAGTGAATGCGGCCTTATTAGTGAACAATGCATAAGCTAGGAAATGCATATCTCAGCCACTTCGTTGCGGAAACCACAGTACAAAACACATATGTGCAGGTTGCTCATTGGGGTGCCTTAAGTGCTCCCTTTGGAGAAGAAAGGTGTGTAAGGACTCGGAGTTCAAAACACGTCGGTCATTGCTGCGACATATTCTTAAGTCAAAGGCCATGGTACATATGCTGCTGCTTGGATTACTCTCCACAATATCGAACACATTTTCTTCTGTAACGACCAAATGCTCCAATTGTGAACTGTCCTCACTGGCCTTGCCACTTCTTAATGATCCTTATTCACACAAATTTCGATTCAGACATGCAAACAAACTGTGGTGCAATAGATGTCTGTCTGGGAAGGGTTCTCAATAAATGTGCCCAATGGCTCATCCATTGCACTCAGCTATTCCAGACATTAAGAGAATGTCTGCAAGCTCAACGTTCATATGATGTTCCATGCTTCTTGTATACTGGCTAGTGCTCAAATGAGGAAATCTTCACATTCCAATCCAGTACTCTCATGTACAGCAATACCTAGTGGCACTCCCCTAGAGCACTCTTGTGTAGAGCACAACCAAGCAGTGTATGACAATGTTTGTGGCCAAGGGTTTCTATGCAATTCTCAATCCTTATGATGTAACCCACCTCCCCAAGAAATTTGCCACAGCATATCTAGGGCACCCTATATATACAGTTTTTGTACCTTGTTTTTTCTGTGCTGAGAACAAATATAATATGTAAAAATCCAGCATCTCAGGCACATTGTTTTTCTGTATTTAAACGTAAAATGAGGTGACAAAAGTCATGATATATCGATATGCACATATACAAATGGTGGTAGCGTCAGGTACACAAGGTATGAAATGGCAGAGGGGCAGAACTGTCATTTGTACTCACGTGATTTATGTGAAAATGTGACAGTCTGCTAATAATAATTGTTGCAATTATAAGTGCCAAATAGAAGGAAATATATTCAAGTTATCAAAACACCAATGGATTGTTGTGTAGAGAACAAAGTAACTATAACAGCACAAAAATCAATTTATTTGGTGCTAAATGGAGCATTAAGTAAAGCTAGAAACTCCACAATCAATATAAATAACCATCCAATTAAAAGAAAATAAGTGCATTGATTTCCTGGAATAACCAAGGGCAACAAGAAAGAGGTTTCAGCACATGCAGAAATCATTTTCCAGATTGGCCTATGAGTTGTTTTATCACTTGTTGAAAACCATATGTTAACATTCAGTATAGTTTCAAAGTTATTAAAGTCTTAATTTGTAAAGATAACTTATGGACACCCTATATACTCTTATCCCTTACAGGGAGGTATATCACTGCTCCGACTGAGGTGTTCCTGGTTTTTTGATGGGATGCATTCTGCTAGTCTTCGAGTAGTGCATCTGGCAGGGCCAGGAGGTACGAGTACGTCTGGCCATCGCTTGGGGATGACATTGGCTTCGTGTTTCGCTCATCTTATTCCATAAAATCGAACACTACTAGGGGAGTGGGGCACGTCGAGGCTGTCACTGTCCACTCCAGATGTTCCTGCTGATACTCGTCATATAACCACTGTATATAGCAGTATGTGAGAGAGGGACAAAGTATTGGCTTATAAAGAGTGAATAAGAAAAAGTGAAGGAGATATTAGTATTCAGTGATAGAGAATGGCAGAAAACCTGAGGCAGATCTGCAACAGGCAGACGAACATACCAGTTACTCCCAATGTAAAAGACAGGTAGATAGAGAATGTGAGACATTTTGCCAATAAGAGGAACAATACAGGCACCTTTGAATGTAGAGAAATTGGGATCTATACCACATCATCTGTGAGTGTGCCAATGGTGAAAGTATTATAGAGTGGAACAGCAGTGCTGTTCGTAATAAAACAGTGTGCATCACATTAAAGAATGAGGGTCTTGGTTGGTTGGTTTGTTGGGGAGAGGAGACCAGACAGCGAAGTCATCGGCCTCATCAGATTAGGGAAGGATGGGGAAGGAAGTCATCTGTCCCTTTGTAAGGAACCATCCTGGCATTTGATTGGAGCGATTTAGGGAAATCACGAAAACCCAAATCAGGATGGCCGGACGAAGGATTGAACCGTCGTCCTCCCGAATGCGAGTCCAGTGCCTAACCACTACGCCACCTCGCTCGGTAATGAGGGTCTCTAGCACAAGATAAACATACTGACAGCCATGATAAGAAACTACGAACTGTATACCAATTTGCCTCAGAGACGAACTTGAAGAAGCCAAGCATAACGACAATGACATGCACAAAGACAGAAAATCCAACCACAACATCCTATACAAATAAGCGATAAATTCAACATTGGTATGGCTGAATAAGTGGGTAACATAGTCTAGATCACAATGGCCAGTTCCAGTCAGTATACTGCAGATTCAGATCTAAAAACTTGTCACAGTACTTGTGACTTGGATTGTGTTATTCAGACAACATAGTGAAAGTATGTCTGTTTCTGAATATATATCACATTCTAAAATTAAACTCCAAATGAATAACTATTAGGATGATGAAAACCTACTTGCAAAAGTAAAACTTAAGTACTAAGATGGGACACACTTTAGAAGAATGCAGTTAACCATAAATGCATTAAGTCTAATATAAGCTGCAAGCATAGAAGTAAAAACTTAAAAACTTAATTATCTAGAAGTTTCCTATCAGAAAGGCTAAATATCAATTCCTCTTGACTGAACACACATAGAATGAAAAAGTTGTATCACAAACTCGAAAATTAGATAACAGCATTTTATGCAGTAGGTTTTGTAAAAGTAATAGAATTCGTGTAGATTGCTATATGCTTCATTAGTAGAAAAAGTGAAAGGTTAACATACTTTCCTAAAACGAGGGAGTCTAGTTTGATAGTTCCTGTGTAGCACTTACAAAACAAAATATCATATTCATTTTAGCATATGGATCCAGGCTCAGAATTAACGCAGGTGGATCTCATACAGAAATTGAAGAGAAGAAAAACAAATGAGAATTACTATATCCACCTATTTCTCACATATCTGTAAAAACTGAATACAGTGAGTCGACACAGATTACTGACCTGACTTAAACTTCTCTGAATTCACTAAAGAAAATGGGAGGATAGGAAGCTGCATGGCAAACATTGTTAAGATTACAATTGAAAATTTACCTGCGATCGAATTGCCAGAAATTAGTAAACCAGAGTTTAGAAAAATCTGTATGAAAAGAAACTTCTTCAACGAAAATATGACCTTATTTTGTCTTATTCTAAGAAAAATAACCTGGTTGGTAAGGCATTGTAATAATCTTTGGAAATTGTAATACATTTCAAGAAAACGATTGTGTGTTTCAGTGAAACATTTCCACCTAAAATCTAAGTTAATAACATGACATGTAAATTGAAGATTCAATTGCAAATTGCACAAAGAACTAAAATAAAGCTAATTTATATGACCTAACATTTTATTTAGAAAGTTGCTAAAGTTTGTGGAAAAAAATCACACTTAAAAAGTTGATACTGAATCATAAGTATACGCCACAGATCATATTGTCAGTTGCAAAATTTTTACATGGCATGACAGGTGGCAGTCAAGAATTTTCGAAAATTCGTCTGGGTGCCAGCACATTGCAAATGTTAATCAATTACCAGATTTATAAAAATTATTAATAAAATATCAAAATCAGATGCGAATACAAATAAATATCTAGGTTTGGGTCACGATCTGGGCACTGTGAACTAAGTGTACCATATTTGATGAAAGTGAAACTCAATCATAACATTTTTACCAAAAATAAAAAAGCAGCTGAGTGTGATTGGATGTCCACTAGAGTAATTAAAACTACTGCAGTGTAATATTAGAAAACAGTCCCCAATAATGGAGAGGCTGAGAGGATAAGTAGAAGTAGTGACATCACAAAAAATGATTTAAATGCACATTTGGAAAGCTAATGTGTGGATCTGTTCTCAGTTAAAAGAATTCACTCAGTTAAAAGATTTGTCTCTCAATACCATATACTGTGACGATAAAGTTTAAGCTCTAAGCCAATACCTGAACTGCTTTTAGAATATAACTAGTGTAAGTGAAATGGTAGGCAGAGGCAAAGTTGTTGTCATCTTTAATGAAGGGTCGTGTGTGTATTTCTTTGAAGGTACTGTAGCCGTCTAATGTGTATGCTTTTAAGAGTACTTATAATATTTAAGACATACTTAAGTATGTCGTATTATGAAACACATCTTGTATGTCATGAGGCAAAAACAGCAAACTGCTGAAATAAATCTTAATGTCCCTGAACCTGGCCATACATACATGCAATGTGATAAAGATTTTGATATCTCAGAATAGGCAAAGAAGCACTTCAAACGTGTATTTGTTCCCCAAGGCAGAATGAAAGTAGTCAAGCAGATCAGCAGAAAGTTTGTATAGTGAAAATGAAAACTTCTCCAAACCAGCAATGATAATCCTCTAACTATGCAGTTCATATATTCTCTAAACCTTTTACTTGAGTTCACTCTGATTTCGATGTCAGAATAATTTACAAATGGATAATGAGTGATTTCTGGGTTCGTGTGTAGTAGATTCTTCAGTTCACTTCATCTCCTTACATTACGATTTCACTAAGCATAACATTGGGCATGGGATGCAGTGAGTGGCAGGCTGACTTGCGCCACAAGTTCTGTGTCCCCACTTCAGTGGAGATGTGGAGATATAGGAACTTATGGCGGTCTTCCTGTTTGGCAACTTGCTGGATGTATGAGGTGGCTGGCGTCAGCTAGCCGGGCCACATGCTGAGTGTGATGGCACTTACATCTACCTGTGTCTGGAAACGGCAGGGGATGGTGGTGCAATGCACGTGTTCTGCAGATTCGCTGGAGAAGTCCTTGTCTTTAGAAATGAACGGTCAACAGTGATCAGTGACCTTATGGGTAAGATAAATGAGCCTTCAGTGACACTTCACCGACTCAGGGGATGTCAGAAGAACTATATAAAAATCATGCTGTCTCATGACTAGTTGCGGGAGCACAGAGAGCACTCTGCTCTGAGTTCAGGTGGAGAGTTGATTCGGGTCTCAATAGAGGAATGATTAGGTGGCTAGCTGATTCAGGCCTCCATGTCCAGAATCACTGGGTTTTGATTAGCGATGACTCTTCCATCCTGTAGTGGATGTTGTGGTGGACTTTGGTATCAGCGTTGATGACTTACATTGGCACACTGGGGTAGCAACTTAGCAACATACAGGGCGTGCCTTGGAGCAACATTGTGTCATCTGCAGCTGTAATCATCAAGACAGTCGAGATAAAAAGAGCGTGCAGTACGAAGTTTAGAGTCATTAAAGAGTGGCTGGACTATTAGATCTCAGGTTAAGCGAACATGGCGGGTAAATTAACAGTAGGATGAGTTTGCATAGATTGCAGAGCATACATGTGCTGTTAATGATTTTATGGCCTTTTCTTTTTGTACTGTTTGAGTCGAGTCATCACTCATCTGAGTAGTTCATAACCACCTGAGTCTTTCCTCCACACTTTCCAGGTAAATGTTGATTTAAATGTTATTCATTGCTGATAATCTATAATTTCTAATGTTAAAATGTTCAATAAACATTTTTATTTCAGGTATTTGTGATGCTTGTGCCAACCCAGTTTTCCTTATTTTCTTGTCTTTACATGAATAAATCCATGATGGCTTTATTTAAATAATGTAAGCATTGACATCTTTGTACTGTGTCAACTTACCAACATATCTTAGTTGTTCAGCAACCTCTTTACTTATTGATTTTTTCTAAAACAAAAAGTTATTAGCGCTTCCTCATGTGCAGAAGTTTTGTAAACGATAGCTTCAGGGGCCCCACTGCAGCACTAGGTCCATCATATCAGGAAATTTAATTTTCCTACACTCCTTTATCCTCGTTTTGCTCCTGTTGATGTTCATCTTATATCCTCCTTTCAAGACACTGTCCATTCCATTCAGCTGCTCTTCTAGGTCCTTTCCTGTCTCTGACAGAATTACAATGTCGTCGGCGAACCTCAAATTTCTTTTCCATGGATTTTAATTCCTACTCCGAATTTTTCTTTTGATTCCTTTACTGCTTGCTCAATATACTGATTGAATAACGTTGGGGATAGGCTACAACCCCGTCTCATTCCCTTTCCAACCACTGCTTCCCTTTCATGTCCCTCGACTCTTATAACTGCCGTCTAATTTCTGTACAAATTGTAAGTAGCATTTTGCTCCCTGTATTTTACCTCTGCCATTATTGTAAAACGACAAATGAATCTTAAAAACAACTGATTGACATTAAAGATATTTATAAACGAAAGTCAGATGAACAATTTGATAAACCTATAAAATTTTACACAAAAGAAATGAATGTTTTAGTAGTTTATTATCACATTTTTTTCCTCAATTACACGATCAAAATTAAAGACCAAGTTTTGTTATTTTGAAATTACTTGATGTCAATCATAGATACTTTATTTCTTAAATACAATTTTAAAATGTGAAAAATGAAATGGATATTATTTGAAATAGATATCTAACTTGTGAAGAATTTATAAGAAATATTTATTTACCAAAGTGAGTAATTTCTTTTGACAAATGAAACAAAATTACAGAATTGATTGCTTTTCAATTATTTCAATATTGAATGAATATTCATGACTACAATAGTGAGAGGATATAAATAAATAATCAATCAATCCCTAGAATATAAAACTAGCTTTCCATGTGCTCTTTTCATAATCAAATATTAAATAACTTCTTGAAGATTTTTATAAACATAGAATAAAGTGAATTCATTAATAAATCAATTACTCTCATCAACTCAAATTTAAAGTCCCCATCGATTCTGACACTCAATCGTGTTTGTTAACCCTTCCTTGGATATCAGAATATGATCTATATTAGCCGGCCGTGGTGGTCTCGCGGTTCTAGGCGCGCAGTCCGGAACCGTGCGACTGCTACGGTCGCAGGTTCGAATCCTGCCTCGGGCATGGATGTGTGTGATGTCCTTAGGATAGTTAAGTTTAAGTAGTTCTAAGTTCTAGGGGACTAATGACCACAGCAGTTGAGTCCCATAGTGCTCAGAGCCATTTTTTTTATCTATATTCCTTAACGAAATAATAAATAAATGGGTAATTATATTAAATTCCATAAATGTACAAATTTTCAGTAATGAGCTACATATGTAAAAAAATTATTTTTTCCCTTTTTAAAAAATCACATTACTTACCTTTAACTCAGCTATTGTTTGAGTTATCAAAACTTAACCATTTATCATAAACTTTGTTGCCTTTCTTATTAAATTTTTTTCCAACAAGGTAAACATCTAGAAAATTTGTTTTCAGTAATTCTTATTCATAAAAGTTTCCTTTAACTAGTTCACCACTTAAATCTTTGAATTTATTGTGTGTGGCCTAAACTGATCACTTCATAATTTCTGAATATATCTGTAGATCAGTTGAAAGTATATCGTTTTTTAAAAATTCCTTTGTTTACTTATTCCTACTTTATGTGAAGTATTATATTTAAGTTCAGAAACCAAAATATTTTTATGAGAACTGTTGTCAATAAGATTTTTAGACGGTTTTCAATTAGATTTTCAAGTTCCTTTATTTATTGCTTTAGGTGTAAATATTGCTTTAAATTTTCAACAGCAGTTGCTTCAAATTAAATAAATTGAATAACAATAATGCTAATTTTTTTCTTAATTTCGAACACTTTATGTTCTAATATATCTTACCACTCTCTATTTGCAAATTTTACGTTTTCTCATCTCAAATATATTCTTAAAGGAATGATGTAAATTTTTAAATTGTTTTAACAGGAATTACCCAAGCAATTTTGAAAAACCGTCTATAACAATTAATATATATTTATTTGAATATTTATTTATGAATTCCTTCTAATTTTCACAAACCCATTTTAAGGTAATCAGACTTCCATTGATCATGCAATATAAAAATATTACAATTTATCATTTAAAATTTTTTCTAATTGGATTATCTAATTCATTAATAATTTGATTAAGAATATTTACACTTCTACCTACAAATTTTTCTACAAATTTACTACTTTTAGTTTTTCAAATTGATCAAAAACCTTCAACACTTTGTTTCCCATAATTCATTGTTAATTTATAAGGATTAAGAGGTTCATTGAACATTTTACACTTTAAACACTAAATGTGATTCATGTTCTGAATTTTATAGAAATAATAATATTTATATTATATCGTCAAATACAATTATCCTTACCTTAATTGGAACTGCTTTAACAGAATCTTTTAAGGTTACACTTAGGAAATTTGATATATAAACTATTTTTATTCCATGGTTTGCACGAGTTATTTTGTAAAATTTGTCTTCCATGCTAATCCACATATCAAAATCATTATAACTGTGTTTATATTTTGCCCCACAACAACAACTTACTAAGAATAAAATCATATTCATTTTAACTGTGCATTTCTGCTTGCACAATTCAATAATTTGTGTATCATATACATTAAATTAAGTTTTTTAACTTATTTAAGTATGGAGTTACATCTATTATAACAACTTAAATTTCCTATTTTGTAACGTGACTAAATTTATGTTGATTAATATAATATTTTTTTAAATACTTGTTTCTACAGGTTTTGTAACAACATTTGATATTTCATTCTCTAAATAATGTTTTTACACTATGTCATTTATACCTTTTGGATTACTTAAAATCACTGTTCTTTTAACAATGTAACCACTTGACATTTTAAAAATTTTATATATTTCTTTTTGAAATTATTTAATTATATTAACTACTTTTGGATCTGCCAATGATAGAACACATTTCATTCTTCATTCTACCTAATGGCAAAGTTTAATTTTTAGAATCTATGTAAGAATGAATATTTTAATCACTGAAATTAATTACTTATAATACTTTGGAATTAATGATTGAGAACTTTTTTAAGTTTGTTTTAAAAATTCTCCATTAAGTAAATTTAAAAATTAATTTTATATATTCATATATAACAGTGACAAAACTGAAAAACACAATTTTCCACAAAATTATTTCATCAAAATTTGTATTCTCTCGATGTTGTAGAATAAATTATTTTTTTCAAAATACTTAATAAGTTTTTATGTATATTCCTTCCCTATGAATAAAAAACCACTTTTATATCTTTATATTAATAATAAATAATCAAATGAGTTCCAACATGATTAGTTACAGATTGCTATTACACATTCAAATTTTATGTTTTATTTGGTTATTCATCAATCATATGAATGTCATGAAAATTATTAATTTTTAATTGTTTAACTAATACATCTACATAAAAATTAGATAATGGATTATAAATTGTTATTTTGAAATTTTTTTCTACTTTTCCTTTTCTTTCCATTGCAAAATGTTATGTGTTTTATTCTTCTAATTCTTCATTACTATTTTCCTCTTTAAAACTTCTTTTGCAATTGCTGCAGTTCCACCAGCAAGTTGTTGCTAAATAAGGTCATTCAGCCAACAATATTGGTATAAACCCATTTTTAATTTTTGTTAGGTATTCAACAATCATTTTCGAAATGTGAATACTTAATGAAACAAGTTATTTCCATTTTTTTGAACATCGATTAAAAATTTATCAATTCCATTTTGTTTTAGTTTTGGCACTAGGTTCAAAGAATCATCATTCGTATTCTTTATGACAGTATAAAAAACAGAGAATTATTTTACACCACATCCATTTTTATTGTAATTTAATATCATTCCAAATGTTTGTTTTCCACAAAATTCCTCTAACTATGGTTGAAACAATTTTTTCTCCTTGTATTCATTCTTTCTTAGGTAATTTTTTATCTGCTTCATGTATTTTTCTAAATCTTCATAATTTCACTACAAAAAATAGTGTTCTTTACGTATTTCACTTAATGGACATATTCCCTTATATATTCTAGATAACTTTCTTCTAATTTTGTTCCAGGATCACAATAATTGTAACCAGGTAAGGTAAATGAATTTCAAATGATGATTTATTAGTTAAAGTAGTAAGTTATCCTTTTCCATATTTTTCATTTTTCCAAAAAAATTGTAGTAAATTACTCAAAAATCTCATTACATAAGGAATTAAATTTGGATCATTAATGATAATATCACTAAATTTATTTGATAACAATCCACTTTTTTCGTTCTTTTCATTTTTACTTCCATTTAATTCTTCGCTATGAATTATTGTTAATCTATAAATTAAATCGCTAAAATCATTCATCTAAGTGTATCCAACTGGTTTTACCAAGTTTCTTATTACTAAACCTTCACTATCTTTTTCAAATGCATCACTTAGGCTCTTTCCTCAAAAATTAGGGAAACGTTTGTTAACAGTTGTTTTAATCAATTTATCTGATTGATTTATCTATATTTGATTTCATTTTATTTGTCGTGATGTACTTTTATTATATACAGCATTTCGATCTATAAATTTCTAACATAATTTTGTAAATCTAGAGATTCAAATTATGCAGCGCATTCATCCATAGTTTTCTAGCTAAAAAATTCAATAATCCTTGCATTCCTCCTTGTTCTTTTTTACCAAATTTTAATTTATCAGCACTAAATTGTACTGATATTTTTCAACATAATTAAATTGTCCTACAGGTTAAAATCCAAAAACATTATCCTTCCTTTGATAAGAAAGTCTGATATTCTTTCACTTATGTATATGTTTTAACATATTTTTCTTTATCTTTTAATTATCTTTCATTTTCATAATTCTGTAACAAAATTTAGTGTTGAATCACTTAATGTATCATCATTACCATTTTGTTTAATTGATGGAAAACCGTTTAATTCATGTAGTTAGTGATGATTATAAAGAAATATTTGTTTTTCAACATCTCTATTTTCTTCCTTTGCTTTTAAAACATTTTCATCTAATCCTTCAATTCCTTGTTTAAGTATTTAATTGTATCGATAACTGGTCTAACTCATTTTTTAAACTTTACGTATTCTGTTTTTGGTTTGTTTTCTATTTCCCAAATTCTTCTTTTGATTGTTCTTTTACTTCTCTATTTCGCTTGTCTTTTTTAATATTTCCTGTCATATTTGGTAGATATTTAGTATGAATAAAAAATTCATTAACCGTTTTCTTTACATTCCACATTTATAATTAACATTAACATTCAACATTTTTGTTTAATATTTATGTTGAACGTTCATGTTCAGTGTTTATGTTTAAGGTTAAGTTCAATGTTTATGTTCAACATTTTAAAAATTTTACTCATTTCACTACATTCCCCATCATTTATTTTCCTTATTATGTCTAATGTAATAAAAACAAATGTCTTTTCTGATAACTACTACATAATATTTTGATCTACACTTTTTGAATAAACATATAAATGATAATTTCTCCAGTAAAAAAACTCATTCCAAAATTATAATTATGAACCATTAGTGTTGTTTCTCTATAAGCACTTGTTCCTATATTTCACACTGAACATAATTTATTAAAATTTTTCAGTGTTTGCTTCTTAATTTCTATTCTGGAATTCTTATTTTTGATTCTGAATCCATCATTTATTTACACAATTTTTACTAATATACATGAGTAGATTATTTAAACTGTGTTATAATTTTTGTCTTCTTAAAAGGCGATTAGCAGATCCAATGAGAGAAACTTATTCAAATGTTTCGCTAAATCCGTTTTTATTAATTTTTTAAACTCCTAATATTACATTGCAAAATAATCACCTAACAGTGATGGAGAAACAACAGAAATTCCTGTTGATCAATACAGTCTGAAAAAATTAGTAAAATTTCAAAAAACCAAATATTCATATTAAAGTAGATATAATTTTAAGTAGTTATCAATAATGATTTTAAATTCTTTATCTATAAAGAAAATTTTGTAGTTCATCTTTAGGATTTAATAATCAACTTATTGAACCTAATAAAAAATATGTTGACAATTCCTGGCAGATTAAAACTGTGTGCCAGACCAAGACACGAACTCAGGACCTTTGTCTTTCGAGGGCAAGTTCTCTACCAAATGAGCTACCCAAGCATGCCCCTTCCTCAGAGCCCTGTCCTCAGAGTGAAAATCTCATTCTGAAAAATCTGTTGTTATATATGTTATTAAAATATTTCCATTTGCATTAATTAATGTAATTTTTAATTGAGTTGAGGGAATATTTGTTAAACATAATGATCATTTCCATAGATAAACTATTAATATTTCTTCATGTAAACATAATTCCGAATTTGATGTTCAAATAATTCGTTTACCAATCACCCTGTATATATTTCAGATTTCATACTATTCAAAATTTAGAAATAACTATACTGATGACAATGATAATTTAATTTTCTTTAATTGTTCTTTGGGAACGGTTGTTTTAGAAATGTATTAAGAAGCATTTCCTTAATGAATCATGAGCCAAGTCGAACGTACTTAGTTTCACCCATTTTGGGTTAATGAGAAAGCAAAAAATAATTTAAATCGTTCTAACAACGAAACAGAAATTAATATTAATATAGGTAATGGTTGGAAACAGCCAAATTGTTCACAGCTTCATATACACACAGGTGTAACTCATTTATCTGCATATGGAGCTAGATTATATATTAAACTAATTGATAATTATGTATCAAAGTTGTTTGGTGTTATTACAATCAAAAATATAAACAATATTGTTTCTTGAATTGACTGTCCCTTTAGTTCTTCTTCAACTATTATTCAACTAACTTCTTCTCTTTCAAATGATTTAAATATCGAAGGATAAAATCTTAACAATGGAAAAATTAAAAAGATTTTTATTTGAAGATCGAGAAAAGATCAAGAAGAGTCTATTCCAAATTTGACTACAGAAAATGACTATTCAACACTTCCAAAAGGACGTGAGATTTTCATTAAAAGTATTGAAATTCATTTTCCATATTGATAGATATGAATCAAAATACTCACTTTAATTAGAGCAAGAAAAATTGAAAAATCAAAAATTCCCATTTCTTTTTTGGAACTCCAAACAACTGAATTTGCTGGTTCACAGGGAAAAGAATGTTTGAACTAGATATTACTAGTTCGTATAATTGTACAGAATTTGATATGCCTCACATTATTTTTGATTGTCTTCCAACTAGTCGAAAAAATAATCAATTACTTCAAACTTCTTTATTCAATCACGTGAAATTACAAAACATCAATTTTATATAAGGCGTAAATGAAATTCTTCCTGAAAAATTATGGAATCTTAATCCACCATTTAACTCTCTAAAAGCTTATGATTAGTTTAGAGATTTTAAAAGAATAACCCAATTGAATAATTATATAAATGGACGTCCATTCAATTTTGTTCAGAATTTTTCAATTTAATAATTAATGTGTCTTGAAGGATGTATGTTTTAACGAATCCTAAAAGTACAATGAAGTTTTGTGCATTCTTTAATGAAACTAATCTAAATGATAGAATTGCTTGTGTTGTTATGTTTGGTAAAAGGAATTTAACTTATGATTAACAACATAGAACGCATACTGAAAATTTTTAATTACATAAATGAATGGAAGATTAGAAAAAATTAAAGAACTTGTAACTTCACGAATTCATTACTTTTTAAAATATTTTCGCAAAACTAGAGAAGATACAACTGAAAAAAATTAAAATATTTTCCAAACGTTTTTCAAACATATGGATAACGATTTAACTTTTCATTCCTTAAATTTCTTTCTGTATAAATAAAAATGAACATGAGTGATAGCAATGAAAATATACTTACCGAATTGAACAATTATAGTAATGGTTGTTCAGAAGTGTTCATGAAACTATTAGAACATAAAAAATGTAAGCTTATGATATTGGTGTTACCTACTAAATTAGGTGATAAACTTTTATAACTTTTGGATGATAAATATAAAATTACTCTTCAGAATGATATCCTAAAATCTTTACATATAATGATGATAAATTAGGTAAATTTGTAATTTTACATTTTATTTTACGAGGCAAAAAAGCGCAAAACAAATATAGATCATCCAATTCATGTTATTGAGTTTGAATACATTTTAAGGTCTTTTAAATGATTCAACTTTGATGTTAATTTTGCTTGGTTGTATTTATATATAATTTGGTAGGGTAATACTGTGAAATTAGATTCTTGGTTTGCAACCTCGAAGTTTTAGTCCAAAATGTTCTTTAGTCAAGAGCTCTCACCGAAATACTAGTTCATAAGAAAGTGGCGCTAACATACATGTGAGATATGAATTAATAGTGGTAAAATAATTAGTTTTCGTAAAACTGAGATAAGACAGACGATAAGACAAGAATCGTAAATTAAAAGAGGGAAAGCTACATCCTTTGTTTCAAATTGTACTCTGAAAAATTTCAAAATATGCCTTATCTCGAAATTATATGTGATCATTAAGAAGAAGGGAAGGATTGGTGGACAAAAATCTCAACTTCTTCCAAGGTATCTAACAGGAAGTCGTTTTGGAGAGTATGTAGGATTTTCATAGCTTGCTCTATATCACAATGTGAATGCTTATTACTTGACAAAACATTTATAAGAACGGTGTGTTTGTCTTCCACACCAGTGTCAACAGATTACACTGCTTCTTCTGTTGTTTTGTAAGATTTTTTTTATTTTAACATAAGTGACAATCTGCCTGATGATTTATAATGTGTTAACTTCTTATGTACTCACAAGTGTCTACAAGAACTTACTGTGTAAATTTCATACAGCGAAGAAAGTTCTTGTGAAGCGTTTACCATTGGCTGGTGATGATATAATCCATAGTCGACATGCGAACTGCACACTATTCAACCCATGGCTCTACAGCCATCTGTAACAGTGTAAGATTGTGGTATCATGAGAAAATCGAGTCGCCAGCACCAGCCATAGGGGTAAACGTTACAACATTTGTCAATTACTTTTGACGCCATTGTAATAGTACTGTTTGTAACTTCTACAGCTTTTCTCTATCTAATTTTAACGCCACCTGTAATAGTACTATTTGTAACTTTGCTGTTCCTACCCTTATTCTAAGACTAACCAATTTCCAACAGTTTCCTTCTTTTGTTTTCCGACCATTTCCGACAAACTGGCAGACTAATACAAGGGAAGCGATCAACAGATTTCTGTTGCTATAGTGTAGCGATAGAACGACATCAATTGGAGAATGAAGAATGGATAGGATGTTATAGACTTCATCACATAGCAGGACACAGAGATTTTATCAAATGGGAATCGTCAATGCATCAAATTTTATGGCAATTTTATATGATTATCTTACAGATTCTGAGCTGTACGACCTTGGGGAAACTTTTTTGATAGTTACTTATACTGTTCTTATACCATGGGTGAAATACGACGAAGTCAGCATTTCATGTCTGCCAAAAGCGTCTACATCTGCGTTTAGCCAACTCCATACACGACCAGTCACATTACATCTGTTTGGGTTTATGCTTTTTTTAATATACAGTTTTATCATTTATGATTATTCACAAGTACCTAATGCGATAAATATTCTTTCAAATCTGCAGCTTTACAGTACTTTTGACAATAATATGGTTGAATGCGTACCTTGTAGTAACTCTGGATAATATCCAATATGCTCATGATTTAAAGTTCCACTTTAGCGAAGTTAAAGCTTTTTCACTTTCACTGTCCAAATATTTGAGAAAAACAACTTGTTCTTTTTACGACTCGCTTTCACTACATACAGAAGTTTAACTGAACAAACATTTTACCATAAGATATGTATGGGCATATTTTACAGACCGCTTTCAACTTGAGGAAAGTAGCAAATGGAACTGTTAAAACATTGTGGGTGGAGGCAAAGACGACAATACGGCCGCAAACTCGAGAGATAACCAAGACCTGCACTAAGCGCATGCCTCTGACAACTGCTTGAGTCCAGATGAATTTTTTCGGATCTGTGTCGTGTTTATTGTAGTACAGTTAGCAAACATTATTCTGAAATGCCATGATAACTTTCTCAGCCAGCAAGCTCATGCTGATGATACACACTGTAGCCAAATACAACTGAACAATTGCCACGAATCATATTGTAGCAGTGAGTGCCCCGACAGGCACCTTCCACCGCGTTACACGCTGCCAATTGGTTATTTGGAAGACAATCGCAGCATGTGGGCAGATTTCTTTCTCAGAGGCTGCCCCACTGTCAGAACTTCGTTCCAGAATAGTTTGACACTGTGCTGACAGCAAAGACGAGTCGACGACAACTGCCGGGAAGCATGGTGCAGTGCAGAGTGTATAACAAGGCACCTTCCCACTCGTTGCACTCTGACAAAAGGCTCTGTTGCAGTGTATATACACTATGTGATCAAAAGTATCTGGAGACCTGGCTGAAAATGATTTACAAGGTCGTGGTGCTCTCCATCGTTAATGCTGGTATTCAGTATGGTATTGGGCCACCCTTTGCCTTGATGACAGATTCTACTCTCGCAGGCATACGTTACATCAGGTGCTGGAAGGTTTCTTGGGTAATGGCAGCCCATTCTTCACAGAGTGCTGCACTGAGGAGAGGTATCGATGTCGATGGGTAAGGCCTGACACGAAGTTGGCGTTCCAAAATATCCCAAAGGTCTTATATCGGATTTAGGTCAGGCCTCTGTGCAGGCCAGTCCATTACAGGGATGTTATTGTCATGTAACCACTCCGCCACTGGCCGAGCATTATGAACAAGTGCTCCATCGTGCTGAAAGATGCAGTCGCCATTCCTGAACTGCTCTTCAACAGTGGAAAGCAAGAAGGTGCTTAAAACATCAACGTAGGCCTGTGGTGTGATAGTGCCATGCGAAGCAATAAGGGGTGCAAGCCCCCTCCATGAAAAATACGACCACACCATAACACCACCGCCTCCGAATTTTACTGTTGGCACTTCACACACTGGCAGATGACGTTCACGCTGCCATCGGATCGCCACATTGTGTACCGTGATTCGTCACTCTACACAACGTTTTTCCAGTGTTCACTCGTCCAGTGTTTACGCTCATTCAAAAAGCGAGGGGTTGTTCCGCATTTACTGGCATGATGTGTGGCTTATGAGCACCCTCTCGACCATGAAATGCAAGTTTTCTCACGTCTCACCTAACTGTCATAGTACTTTCAGTGGATCTTGATGCAGTCTGGAATTCCTGTGTGGCGGTCTGGATAGGTGGCTGCCTATTACACATTACGGGCCTCTTCATGGTCTCTGTCAGTCAATAGACAACGTCGGCCTGTACGCTTTTGTGCTGTATGTGTCCCTTCACGTTTCCACTTCACTATCACGTCGGAAACAGTGGACCTAGGGATGTTTAGGAGTGTGGAAATCTCGCGTACAGACCTATGACACCAGTGATACCCAATCACCTGACCACATTCAAAGCCCGTGAATTCCGCAAAGCGCCCCATTCTGCTCTCTCACGATGTCTAATGACTACTGAGGTCGCTAATATGGAGTACCTGGCAGTAAGTGGCAGCACAACTCACCTAATAACAAAAATGTATGTCTTTGGTGGTGTCCGGATACTTTTGATCACATAGTGTTACTGCATACATCTACAACTATCAGTACAGCGTACTTGCATTCTGCTCTGTTACCACGTCCAGTAATTGTGCGTTGAGGAATTCGCTCGAGTGCATTGCTACCACTGTCAGAAGTCGGATCGTTTCCTATGTGTTTCAGCTACACTATGTGATCAAAAATATCCGAATTTCGAGTAGCAGGGAGAGACGGAGGTTGATCCCATCTTCATTACAGTAATTACGTAAGTACATATTCGTTTGTCAAATTTTGTTCTTAGTTTTGTGTCTGTATGGTTTTTTTATTGAATCAATATGTTGTTGTTGTAGACGATTTTGGAGACTTCGATCAATTGGTCCCCTGCGGTTCAGGCGAGGAGATGCCTGAGTGAGTGGAAGAGTTGGAGAGGGAACTGTGTCGCCTTGAGGAGATGCCAGATCACCTGAGGGATATGTCACGGAGCCAGACCAATATAAGTAATACATACTCACTCTGCTTACAAACAACCAGCATTCTCTTTTTCCTTGCAGCAGCAGACGATGTCTGGAACGATGTAATTATTTCTTATTATTCTTTCTCTGCAGCACCACCATCCATGCAGTACACAATTGCGGGGTTACTGACAGTTGTGAATAAACCACCACCAAGACGCTGTCCTGAGCGGCACACTCCTCCATGTAAGATGGCCCTCGTCACTGTGCAGGAAGCCTCTGTAGAGCTAGCGCCGCCGCCCCCGCTCCCACATCAGCTCTGCTCTGATGCCCGTGGGCTACCCTCTCTCTGGCAAAGGGCTCAAGATTGTGGCAACAACCACCTCTGCAGCTGCAGCCACACCAGGCTGCTCAGACTCAGCAACTCACACTCTCCTCCTCCCCCGCGTTCTTGCGCAAACTGCAATGTACATGCATCTCCACGCTCCTCCACACATCCAGCAACAGCAGCAATATTGTGGCCAATTAGTTGTAGCTATAGTAATCATAGCAATAATACTGTGGCTAGTGGCAGTTCCCCCTCGAGCCCTTTTAGTGAAAGATATCAGAGCAGTAACACCATACTGCAATTAGAATACTCAGCGAATGCGGATGCCTTTGAGTAGGGAATCCTGTTCACTAGGATCAAGAATCCAACAGGAGAGTACGGAGACCCTGTAGGGTTTCTGAAAGTATGCCTTCATTTTCTGGAAACGGAGCTCCTCAAGGTTGTTAATGATCAGTGGTACTCTGCGATTAAATGCAGCCCTGAGCTGAGCACTGTCACTCCCCCCCCCCCCCCCGCCCCCCTCCCCCCAGCTCCAAACAGTCATCTGGCTTTGAAGAACTAGTTTTCACTTTCCTTGGGGGAATATGGCGTGATAATGCGGAGCACATCAATCACTGAGTTGTTTCGTGAGTCCACCTTAAGTACTATACTGGACAAGTTTTCCGAGATGGAAGTTACAGGGTCAGCTAAAGCACTTAGCTGAATACTGCACCTTGACATAGATACACGTACCTATGGTCCAGTAAATGGAGGCTCCAATAGTATCGACCTTCCTAAGGATATACCTACTAAGAAGTCACGTGTCAGTGTCGAAAATAAAACTGACCATGATTGTTTTGCATGGTCAGTCCTGGCTTGCGAAAGAAATTATAATTATAACATCTCAATATGTAAGATAACTTGACGTTCATAAGTGTTATAACTTTGATACTATCGAGTTCTGCATCAAGGTCCAGGGCATACCTAAATTTGAGGCGCAGAATATTGGGATGTCGGTTCATGTCTATGGCATGGAGAAAAGCAAATCAGATGAGTAGAACGAGCAGGTTAAACATATAGCTTTTGGACGCTACCACTTCTCCAAATTTTCTGGTGAGTGTAAGATGCATGATAACATGCTGTTATTCTCAGATGAGAAAAATAGAAAGGCAAGTATCACTATTTTTGGGTCAAAGACATGTCCCGACTCCTTTCCTCCCAACTGCCAAAAAAAAAAAAAAAACCGCATGTAAAGCATATTTGCTTAAGGTGCTTCAATGCCTTTCCGACAAGCGTGTTTTTAGCAAAGCATCTAGAAGATAGCGCTTCCATGGACCTGGTACGTGTTATTATGTCTAATGAGGAAAACTAATTCATAAAGTTTAAGAACGCTCACCATCTGGAGCGGTGCCTGTTTGTGGCATATGCCGACTTTGAATGCCTCCTCGCTCCTGTGATCCACTGTGAAGGTGACTCTACGGCCTCACATACTGTCTTTACAGAAAAACATGTACCATATGCGGCTACATTCCAAATTGTATCTTCCTATGAATCAAGTCCAAACCGCTAAAAATCTTATGTTGGGGACAATCTTTCGGTTTGGATTCTCACTGAGACTGAAAAACTTTAATGGGATATTGGTAAGTTTTACAGGCACAACGTTCCCATAACCAAATATAAGAAAAACGAAGATTCGTACCGTAACACGGTTGCTGTCACATTTGTGGGCTGCCCTTTAATAGGAAAGTGGAAACTCGTCATAAGGATCACTGTCATCTTACAGGGAAGTTCCTTGGAGCAGCTTACAATACATGCAATTTGAAGTGCCAGTTACCAAGGTACATACCCGTTTTCTTTTGTAATTTAAACTGCTACGACGCTCACTTTCTTGTTGAGCACTTCGCTAATTTCGGCTAGGAGAAAAATCAAGTCAGTGTCCTACCTGGGAGCGTCGAGAAATATATCTAATTCTTCAAAGGAACGATTACCAGAATTTAGCTCCACTTCCTTGACTTGTAACTCTTTATGCAGCCACCACTCCAAAAACTTGTTGAAACTATACCCAGGGAGGATATGCATATCAGTCGAGCTGCACTTCCTTACAAGGAAGAGTTTCAACTCATGACTAGGAAGGGGGTCTTCCTACACGACTATCTGGATACTATGGCAAAACTCAACGAAACCAGACTACGCGACAAAACTGCATCCTCCAGCAACCTTACAGGGGATGCCATAATGGATACAGAGTATGAGCATGCTGTGAATGTCTGGTGGGAATTCAGCATCTCCACTTTAGGAGAGTATGCACAGCTTTACATGGGCACAGACGTGTGCTTGCCTGCCAACGTTTTCTAGAAATTCCGAAATCTATGCATGACCACACATTTTCTGGATTCCGCCTTCTATTACGCAGCGCCTGGGTTGTTCTGAGACACTATGCTCAAGAAATTAATCGTGGCATCGAACTGTTGATCGATCCTGACGTGCTTCTTTGCTTTGAGCCAGGGGTCTGTGCCGGACTTTGCTAATGCGCCCATAGACATGCCAAGGCATGCCAGTACCTCTAATACCCAGTTGCACGTCCTCTTGCATTGATGCATGCATGTATTCGTCGTGGCACAAGTTCATCAAGGCACTGTTGGTCCACATTGACCCACTCCTCAACGGCGATTCGGCGTAGATGAGAGTTTGTTGCAGTGTTACAGTCGACATGGATTGTACTGGGGGAGTATATCACTGACTGATCGAATATGTAGAATTTATTAGGATCCTTCTTCAAAATCATTCTTCTTCACATAGTGAAATCCAGTAGCCGTCCTATTGATTCTTTCTGGTTGAAGTCAATTGGTGCCCTCGTTGTCTTTATTTCAGATTTAAGTATGTTGGTGTTTGCAGTAGACCGTTTTAAAACTTCGTTTAAATCCAATATCGTATGTACCAGGTCCCATTTACACAATTATTTTTCCACCATTAATTTCCAGATGAAGCTTATTGTTAGGCTCTGTGATGTACAGAATGCTGTTGTATGTCTCCACTCCAGTCAGCATATTACTCCACTCGCCATTGCTTAAATCAATCGGTGGGAAGTAATTCGTGAATAATACTGACGATCGTTCTTTTAAAGTCAGAGCATATGACATTGCAGTGAACCGCAAATGATGGGTGGATGCTTAATGCACCTCCTTATATACAGGGTGTTACAAAAAGGTACGGCCAAACTTTCAGGAAACATTCTGAACACACAAATAAAGGAAAGATGTTATGTGGACATGTGTCTGGAAACGCTTAATTTCCATATTAGAGCTCATTTTAGTTTCGTCAGTATGTACTGTACTTCTTCGATTCACCGCCAGTTGGCCCAATTGAAGGAAGGAGTCAGTGCAATGTTTACAAATGCGGAGTTGGCAGATGCCCATTTGATGTATGGATTAGCACGGGGCAATAGCCGTGGCGCGGTACGTTTGTATCGAGACAGATTTCCAGAACGAAGGTTTCTTGGGGAGCGCGGAACATTCCAGCCTATCACTCGCGACTGGGAAAGACCTAGAAAGACGAGGACACCTGCAATGGACGAGGCAATTCTTCGTGCAGTTGACGATAGCCCTAATGTCAGCGTCAGAGAAGTTGCTGCTGTACAAGGTAGCATTGACCACGTCACTGTATGGAGAGTGCTACGGGAGAACCAGTTGTTTCCGTACCAGGTACGGCGTGTGCAAGCACGTGTACACTTCTGCGAATGGTTCATCCAACAATGTGTCAATCCTCATTTGAGTGCAAATGTTCACTTTACGGATGAGGCTTCATTCCAACGTGATCAAATTGTAAATTTTCACAATCAGCATGTGTGAGCTGACGAGAATCCGCACGCAATTTTGCAATCACGTCATCAACACAGATTTTCTGTGAACGTTTGGGTAGGCATTGTTGGTGATGTCTTGATTGGGCCCCATGTTCTTCCACCTACGCTCAATGGAGCACGTTATCATGATTTCATACAGGATACTCTACCTGTGCTGCTAGAACATGTGCCTTTACAAATACGACAAACATGTGGTTCATGGACGATGGAGCTCCTGCACAATTCAATAGAAGTGTTTGTACGCTTCTCAAAAACAGATTCGGTGACCGATGGATTGGTAGAGGCGGACTAATTCCATGGCCTCCACACTCTCCTGACCTCAACCCTCTTCACTTTCATTTATGGGGGCATTTGAAAGCTCTTGTCTACGCAACCCCGGTACCAAATTTAGAGACTCTTCGTGCTCGTATTGTGGACGGCTGTGTTACAATATGCCATTCTCTAGGGCTGCATCAGCGCATCAGGGATTCCGTGCGACGGAGGGTAGATGCATGTATACTTGCCGACGGAGGACATTTCCTGTAACAATGTGTTTGAAGTCACGCTGGTACGTTCTGTTGCTGTGTGTTTCCATTCCATGATTAATGTGATTTGAAGAGAAGTAATAAAATGAGCTCTAACATGGAAAGTAAGCGTTTCTGGACACATGTCCACATAACATATTTTCTTTCTTTGTGTGTGAGGAATGTTTCCCGAAAGCTTGGCAGTACCTTTTTGTAACAGCCTGTATGTGCTTCTTTGTAAATGTTAGGAGTAACTTCATGCACAGACGTCCACATAAGTAGGTCTTAAAGTCTTGGTAGTGATGAAAATTGTAGAACACATGTCTTCTGTTAGTGAAGGCTGCAGGTCTCCAAATGAGTCGAAATAGTAGACGTTATCTCTATTTTTCTTAACATACGCCACCCAGTGTGTCCTTGTCCGCAGCGACATTTAAATTCACAATTTCACGTTCTCCAGATTTCCACATTGTCTTTGGTAACATATACAGCATACACACACCACAGAATTTTGAAATTCTACGTTTTTTCCTAACAAACTTGCGCAGATCCTTATTTTCAAGCAGTCTATCCGGTGGAGTAGCTAACAAGCTTTTTTTATGAAGAGGCTTAGTCCTTTCTTGTATAGTTTCAGGTATAGTCCTTTTCCAGTGATGGCTACTTCCATCGTGCAGTTATGTCTTCTTGCTTCCACTACCTGCCCCTGAGAGTCCTGGCCATTACTACAGTCCTTGCAACAGCCGCAGCATCACCAGCCAGTGAACCCATCACTGAAGACCTACGAGGGCAGGAATGAAGAAGAGGATAATTTCACCTGTTGCCTCGGGTATGGGTAGAACCTTGGGTGCTTTAACCAGTCCATTATGGTTCAGGGCACCTTTAACTGCATAAATCACTGTCAGGATACAGTTATTTAAACACCACTTCTTCCTCTTCGTTGTCTTCTTCTTCTTGAGTGCACGATGGGCAGCGTTAATAACTTGCTAGAAATTCCCACCCAAGCCCAACTTAATTTTACCAAGCATAGTTTTATCAACTACAAACGCTGCAGTGCGCTGCCCTATAACAGTATCCTTTCTCACACATATTGTGTTGGCTTTATCAGCTAAGATTCAATCTGCAGCTTGATGTACTCGGAGCTCTTCATGTTGTGCATATGCAATTTCGTGTTCCAAACACGCTTTGTCAAGCAAGTTAATCTCCTTATCGCCATGAGCCAAAGGTTTTTGAAGCTTTATTTAGGGTGTACTGTAATTATACCCTAGAATATGCAATTCTGTGAGAAGTTTGTCAAGAATACCACCATATCCTATAATGTGTCTCCTGTCATGCATGCTATGCTACTGTGCTGGTTATGACCAGTACACCCAATTTATATAGTAAATCGTCAGCTTCAATCTAGCTGTTTTGTTTTGCAGGAAACCCAAGCCATTTAACTAGTGCTATATTTCCTCAATGTGTTATGACATGTTCTATGAGAAACACTTGTTGTTCTGAGCTCTTCTGAATTTCCTCAATGTAAAAACACCCTGAAATCTCAGTGCAACTGCTATCCTTTAAGATGTAGGTCCTGGCATTTATTCTCTGTACCTCAGAAGCTATGAATATCTCGTCTGATCAGTTGGGGAGGTATGACATCTCAAATGCTACATTGTTTTTTGAGATATGTACAAAATCACACACCTTAAATTTCTGTTGATGTGGATCTAGCATTTTAATATGATTGTACACCTTATCCATTTGTCCATTATCACAAACATGGGTTGGTCTCATTTTCATTGTGCTATGTTTGGTTCGACTGTACTGTACAATTATTTATGGAATGATATCTGTGCATTTGTATGAGCTACAAAGATTAAAACACATCTCCATTTGACCTTTTATTTCCTATTCAGACGTTACACAAAACTTGCCTTCAAAAGGGTGAATGTTGAGAGTACGGATGTATTCCATACGACTGTTTCTGGTCTTGTAAAACTCTCAACTGTGATCGGTTTGGAGGTTGTCAGGGCATCGATTCGTCCTTGTCTGCACCAAATGTTCAAACACCTTCGCAACACATCTCCCCACTTTTGTTTTAACAGGTAATGCTCAGGCAAATTTGGAGTATGTGTCGATAACCATTAAAATATATTTGAATTCATTGTTCTCATGTGAGTATTCCCTCATATCTCCAAGATCAGCCTGCCACATGTCGTCCAAACATTTAATCATAACATGCCTATGAGGGTATGTTTTGCATGCTGGTTTGTGTAGCTCTTGGACTACCATCTCCATACTTATTCGATTATACCCCTGTCTCTAAGCTCTGAAATTACTGATACAATCTCGTTTGGATGAGTGGTACTACCCACAGCAGCTGATGCCACGAGCACTCATAGTTGATCTATTATCTCATTGGGGTCGTCGTAGTATACATACTGATTGGACTGATTGTTCACACTTCTATCCTGAATGCCAATACTATCACCACTGCTATATAGATTGTATAATAATAATAATACACTCCTGGAAATGGAAAAAAGAACACATTGACACCGGTGTGTCAGACCCACCGTACTTGCTCCGGACACTGCGAGAGGGCTGTACAAGCAATGATCACACGCACGGCACAGCGGACACACCAGGAACCGCGGTGTTGGCCGTCGAATGGCGCTAGCTGCGCAGCATTTGTGCACCGCCGCCGTCAGTGTCAGCCGGTTTGCCGTGGCATACGGAGCTCCATCGCAGCCTTATCACTGGTAGCATGCCGCGACAGCGTGGTCGTGAACCGTATGTGCAGTTGACGGACTTTGAGCGAGGGCGTATAGTGGGAATGCGGGAGGCCGGGTGGACGTACCGCCGAATTGCTCAACACGTGCGGCGTGAGGTCTCCACAGTACATCGATGTTGTCGCCAGTGGTCGGCGGAAGGTGCACGTGCCCGTCGACCTGGGACCGGACCGCAGCGACGCACGGATGCACGCCAAGACCGTAGGATCCTACGCAGTGCCATAGGGGACCGCACCGCCACTTCCCAGCAAATTAGGAACACTGTTGCTCCTGGGGTATCGGCGAGGACCATTCGCAACCGTCTCCATGAAGCTGGGCTACGGTCCCGCACACCGTTAGGCCGTCTTCCACTCACGCCCCAACATCGTGCAGCCCGCCTCCAGTGGTGTCGCGACAGGCGTGAATGGAGGGACGGATGGAGACGTGTCGTCTTCAGCGATGAGAGTCGCTTCTGCCTTGGTGCCAATGATGGTCGTATGCGTGTTTGGCGCCGTGCAGGTGAGCGCCACAATCAGGACTGCATACAACCGAGGGACACAGGGCCAACACCCAGAATCATGGTGTGGGGAGTGATCTCCTACACTGGCCCTACACCTCTGGTGATCGTCGAGGGGACACTGAATAGTGCACGGTACATCCAAACCGTCATCGAACCCATCGTTCTACCATTCCTAGACCGGCAAGGGAACTAGCTGTTCCAACAGGACAATGCACGGCCACATGTATCCCGTGCCACCCAACGTGCTCTAGAAGGTGTAAGTCAACTACCCTGGCCAGCAAGATCTCCGGATCTGTCCCCCATTGAGCATGTTTGGGACTGGATGAAGCGTCGTCTCACGCAGTCTGCACGTCCAGCACGAACGCTGGTCTAACTGAGGCGCCAGGTCGAAATGGCATGGCAAGCCGTTCCACAGGACTACATCCAGCATCTCTACGATCGTCTCCATGGGAGAACAGCAGCCTGCATTGCTGCGAAAGGTGGATATACACTGTACTAGTGCCGACATTGTGCATGCTCTGTTGCCTGTGTGTATGTGCCTGTGGTTCTGTCAGTGTGATCATGTGATGTATCTGACCCCAGGAATGTGTCAATAAAGTTTCCCCTTCCTGGGACAATGAATTCACGGTGTTCTTATTTCAATTTCCAGGAGTGTAATAATAATATTAATAATAATAATAATAATAATAACAATAATGGTTTTACAATGTCTCTGTACCCACTACAGCACAATCATCTTACCGACTGAGCTATAATCGCTACGCCTTATATTATATAGTGATGGGGCAGTTAGAGAAGAAAAACAACAAAGATTTGAGATAATATTTTTTTATTTATGCATCAACTGTGGTATACACCAGTAAGAATTCACTGGTTCAATTTTCACAACAGTACAATATTTTGCAAATAAAGGTTTATTGTATGCACAGAATTCAGCGAGCATTTCTCTCAAACTGATGGATGTTCCTTCGTTCCTTTTTTTGACACTGTATTGATACAGTGTTCTAAATCGTCCTAAATCGTCTGCATGTGCACTATATGTACGGAGATAGTTCGCAATTTCTTTATACACAGTTTGAACACACATCTGCCCACAGTTCAGTCTTTCCAGCACAATCGATAGCACCATCCATAGGCCGAACAAGTTTTTTAATTGTGGAGTGTTTCTGATAAATGGATCATCTCCCAAATCTCACCATGAGTGTCGCGCTGTTGTACAGTGATGTTATTGACAGCGTCAGGCCAGTACAGTAAATGTTCGGAGATGGAGAATACTCGGCGGTCATCTGTTGGTTGATGTAGGGTTCTGCATTACACAGTTCAGCCCATTTCAACTTCATAAGCCGCACTTTAACATTTCTTCATGCACCTTCAGTCTCTAACACAACGTGCTAGCTACTGTCCACTGGTGCTTTATACCAATATTTAAGCAGTTTGAACTGCTAGCTTTAAATATAGTACACATGTAATGCGGTGGAAAACTGAGAGGAATGAGCAGCTTCTCATCCACTGTATCAACACTCTGTCCTTGCAGTAACACCTGAATATTTTGAGATGGTACATACATCAGTGACCAGTTCTGACCGACCCCCAGCACAGTTATTCTGAGAGTGGGGGACTTGCGGGGTGTCTATATCAATGAGTGGGATGGATAATAGCAGCTCATTGTCCTGCTCTGACTTGCCAGTCAGCTGTGCCACAGGATACCATGGTGCTGCTACTGTTGCTGGCCCTGACATGCCCGATTTCACTGCAAGTCCCAACAAGCTGATGGTGGCTGCTGCTGGTCCAGACACAGTGGATGTCGCTGCCTGTCAAGACACACCAGATGGAGCTCATGAACAAAGAAGAAGAAACAACAAGCATCCACATACAATGTCATTGAGCTGAACAAAGAAAGGGAACTTGACAAAGAACAAGAAGAACCACTTGTGAGATAACAGTATCATAGACATGTAATGATTACTTACTTTTGCACTTCTTCTGCAATGCAGAGACGGATTGGTATCTCGGCTACTGTTGAAACTTCATGATTCTTCCACTGAGTGACTGTGACCTAGGGCATGTCCATCTTACATTCCCAGACATGATTTGCATTTCGTGTTGTGAGATCCTTCCTCTGCAGCACAAATGGAATGTTTTTCCAACCAATTTCCATGTGGGACAGGGGAGGGGAGCTGTAAGATTTCCCAGAGGGGGAGGGGTTCGTTAATTTATCGACTTAATTACCAATTAATTCGATATCAAAAGTGTGCCTGTACCAGAGAGGGCAAAGGGGGTGGCGTTGGGTATTCACAGAGGGATGGGGAAGGTTGAGAGGGAGGGGTGTGAGGGTTTCTCAGAAGGGCAGACTATCCCCAGGGGGTCATAAATCAATCCCAGAGGTCATAAATTAATTAATCCCCAAGGGATAATAAATCAGTCAAGTTTGCCCCTGAATGTATGCGACCAGTATAAACAAAGTGGCATAAAACAGACAGTACACTACTACTCGTTTATACACTACTGGCCATTAAAATTGCTACACCAAGAAGAAATGTAGATGATAAATGGGTATTCATTGGACAAATATATTTTACTGGAACTGACATGTGGTTACATTTTCACACAATTTGTGTGCATAAATCCTGAGAAATCACCAGAACAACCAACTCTGACTGTAATAACGGCCTTGATACGCCTGGGCATTGAGTCAGAGCTTGGGTGGCATGCTGCCCATGCAGCTTCAACACAATACCACAGTTCATCAAGAGTAGTGACTGGCTTATTATGATGAGCCAGTTTGCTCGGCTACCATTGACCAGACGTT
Source organism: Schistocerca gregaria (assembly GCF_023897955.1). Lineage (NCBI taxonomy): Eukaryota > Metazoa > Arthropoda > Insecta > Orthoptera > Acrididae > Schistocerca > Schistocerca gregaria. Next base: position 116,328,799 of record NC_064931.1, on the reverse strand, counting down.
TTCAATTGGTGAGATATCTGGAGAATGCGCTGGCCAGGGCAGCAGTCAACATTTTCTGTATCCTGAAAAGCCCGTACAGGACCTGCAACATACTGTTGTGCATTATCCTGCTGAAATGTACGGTTTTGCAGGGATCGAATAAAGGGTGGAGCCATGGGTTGTAACACATCTGAAATGTAACGTCCACTGTTCAAAGTGCCGTCAATGTGAACAAGAGGTGGCCGAGACGTGTAACCAATGGCATCCCATACCATCACGTCGGGTGAGACGCCAGTATGGCGATGACGAATACACGCTTCCAATGTGCGTTCACCGCGATGTTGCCAAACATGGATGCGACCATCATGAAGCTGTAAAAAGAACCTGGATTCATGCGAAAAAATGATGTTTTGCCATTCGTGCACCCAGGTTCGTCGTTGAGTACACCATCATAGGCGCTCCTGTCTGTGTTGCACCGTCAAGGGTAACCGCAGCCATGGTCTCCGAGCTGATAGTCCATGGTGCTGCAAACGACGTTGAACTGATCGTGCAGATGGTTGTTATCTTGCAAATGTCCCCATCTGTTGACTCAGGGATCGAGAAGTGGCTGTACGATCCGTTACAGCCATGCGGATAAGATGCCTGTCATTTCGACTGCTAGTGATGCAAGGCCATTGGGATCCAGCACGGCATTCCGTATCACCCTCCTGAACCCAGCGATTCCATATTCTGCTAACAGTCATTGGATCTTGACCAATGTGAGCAGCATTGTCGCAATACAATAACCCGCAATCGCGATAGTCTACAATCCGACCATTATCAAAGTCGGAAACGTGGTGGTAAGCATTTCTCCTCCTTACACAAGGCATCACAACAACGTTTCACCAGGCAACGCCAGTCAACTGCTGTTTGTGTATGAGAAATCGGTGGGAAACTTTCCTCGTGTCCGCACGTTGTAGGTGTCGCCACTGGCTCCAGCTTTGTGTGAATGCTCTGAAAAGCTAATCATTCGCATAGCACAGCATCTTCTTCCTGTCGGGTTAAATTTCACGTCTGTAGCACTTCATCTTAGTGGTGTAGCAATTTTATTGGCTAGTAGTGTACATGGGAGGTCGTTTTCTTCAAAGAATCAGGATGTATTAGCATTCACAAAATCTGCTAGCATGATCAAATGCTGTAGCCTCAATTGGGTTTCGAGTCATATGTTGAGGTTGTTTGAATTGCACAAACTTTAAGTATGATTTCAGACCTTTCTCCCTCTGTCTTGTAATCTCAAAGACAAATAATACATTGCATAAACTCAAGTGGAAAGTAATACATCATCCAATATTTGAACTGATGAACTGTTTTCTTTCTCAGTTCCATAACCTGCTTCGATGGCGGAGCTTCTCGACCACGTATGGTCCGCTGCTCCAGTTGCATCAATTTACACACAGTAGTGAAGCCAGCACATGCACTGTGTGGTGTGTAAGCCACTGCTGAGTAGTATTCACACCACCATGAGAACTTCAAATGATATGCCTTTCTTGAACCTAAGCAGCAACTATCCTGATACCACGTGCACATTCCAAGAGCATAATCAACAGTGGTTACGTGGTATTCAATCTGTGCTAGCATGGTGTTGAATTGGTATGTGAAGCACTACTGGATAGTATTCACACGACCATAAGTACTCCGTGTGTTGAACATCAAATGACATGACTTCCTCCAACTATAGCGTGAATGCGGCAGCAGCTCTCCTGCTTCCATATGCACGCTGCACACCCGTTGTGAGGATGAGTCTCGACCTCTAAAAGCATGTACTGAGCAGCCGGTATTGAGGTTTTGTTAGTGCGATGTTGAATGTCTCTTTCTGGGAAACCAGCCTGCACACTAGGGTGATGTGATGTTTCAAATGGTTCAAATGGCTCTGAGCACTATGGGACTCAACATATGAGGTCATCAGTCCCCTTGAACTTAGAACTACTTAAACCTAACTAACCTAAGGACATCACACACATCCATGCCCAAGGCAGGATTCGAACCTGCGACCGTAGCGGTCACGCGGTTCCAATCTGAAGCGCTTAGAACCGCACGGCCACACCGGCCGGCAGAGTGATGGGATGTGAGCTGCTTTTGTCATCTTTTTTATAATTATGTGTGATGTTGTGTCTCAACAATAGTGGCATTCTGTCTATCATCCACCACTCACAGCAGCACTACAGAGATTTAGGAACCACTGGAAATCTACAATACGTAAGAATGCATGGCAGTTTTTGTGTACATTTATATATTACCATTTATTCGCATAGCTACATATTTTGCTACTGAAGACTGGATTGATTGCATTAATGTTACGAAGTTAAGATTACACAAGCATTATAATACAGAAACAAATTAGCATAAGTATGCATAATAATACAGAAAAAATTGCGTAACACTCAATGACTTACAGAATGAGAAATTTTTAACAAGTATCGGTACATCTTCACCTCATTTCATATGGCAGTCGATTGTTTATGGAATCCAGTTTGCTGTTTCACTGTCAAAGAGCTAATTTAAACTGTACAGTGGTTTTTGGCTTAAATTTTACGACATCTTTCCTCTAAATTTCACCAAGTCCAGGGACTGCATTTTAGTACTTAGCTGCTTGAACATTTTAATAGCTACTGTTGGAAAACTGTCCCGTATCATGGAGAGTTGACAGCCTGGGAGGCCAATGTCTTTCTTGGTGCACATGTTATAATTGTGGATGTCACTCCTTTTGGTGAATGTTTCATGATTTTCTTTCACATACATGAGACAGGTGAAGACATATTGACTGAAAATTGTCATCACTCCTAGATGAGTGAAGATGGGTTTGCAATGGTGCAGTTTCCTACTTGACGTTATGGTCCGTATTGCTTTTTTTTAGTAGCAGAATTTTCTTGCAGACTGTAGCCTGACCCCTTAGTAACAGGCCATAACTGATATTGCTGTAGAACAGCGAATAATATATCATCAGCAGATACTGATCAATTATCACATCCTTCAGTTTCCTCTGGAGGTATTTGACTCATGACAGTTTGTGAGACACATTTACAGTATGTTCTTGCCAAATGAGTATACTATACACCACGAACCCAGAAGCTTCACAGTTCTTGCACTTTTAGGCATTCATTGTCACTGAAGCTACACACCAATTTTTATGTTTTTCCTTCATTTCTTTTCATTTTGTTTATAACAAACCATTTCTTTGTAGCATCACACAAAGCATGTACTTTTTCTTGGGCCTTTCAGGCATCAATGCCTTTCGAGTGGAGAGTGTACCATCTATGAGCTGCAAGTATTGTCCATATGAGCTGAATCATTTACAAATACTAAGAAAAGGAGGGTGCCCATTATCAGACCTTGTGACATGCCATATTCCAACTTCCGTTCAAGTGTTGGAGTTCTTTGGACTGATACGATCTGCCGTTTGTTTCCCAAATAAAATTTGAGGGTTACCAGAACAGTGCCGCCAACTCCATATTCACTGAGCTTATTTAGGAGTACCATACAAGGAATAAAGTCAAACGCCTTACTAAGGTGGCATAATGTCAGTGCTACACATTCTTTTTTCTCAAAACTATGCTTTATTTCAGTAACCATATGTGGTGCTGCTGCTGTTGCAGATTTGTCTTTCTGGAAACCATGCAGCGCATCTGTGAAGAGTTAATTGATTTCAAAGTAATTTGATATTTGGTCTTTCATTGCAGTTTCAATGACTTTAGGGAAGAATGGAGTGGCTAAGATTGGTCTGAAGCCTGCTGCCAGGGCTGTGTCAGCCTTTTTATAAAGTGGTATTATCCATGCAAGTTTCAGAAAGCTGGAAAAGAGTTATTAATTACCATGGTTAATGGTTCAACAATTTCATAGATAATCTTCTTGAGGACTTTACTAGACATCTCGTATATACCCTGACTATCAGAGTGTTTATATGATTTTACAGTATTTATTATTTTAGTTATTTTTTAATTCCCTCTCGTTCATCGTGGTGCATCTTCTGCAGTTTGTTACAGCAGCTGCAATGTCTATATTGTGACCTGGGATTTCCATACTATCAATAAAATAACTATTAAAGTCGTCTGGACTACACAAGCTTAACAAAGAGGTGATTTTCTTCTTCTGTTCATTGATTGGGTCCCAGGCTGCCTTTCATGGGTTGTTAGCTCTTTCAATGAACTGGCTTTTTGGCTTCTTCTAAATCGTTTCTATAATGTCTTTGTGCTTGTAAATATCTGCTGTAGAACACTTCCTTTGCACTGAGATGTGTTGCTGTTTTGTAGTGATCATTTAATAGCAGTATGATGCATTTTAATTTTTTCAGTATACCACATTTTTCTTCCACACTATGACTGTGTTGTGACATGCCTGCAGGATATTTTTTGGTCTTCTGTGGATAGATATAGTCAAATTTGACTTTGATGATCTGGAAAAACTGTTTAAATGCATCTCTTGATGCCGTTCCCTGCAATCCAGGCTCCCACTTTACTGCAGATGCTGCTGTCTGAAAGGCATTTAATGTTTCCCTATTTATGACCCTTTTTAGTACATAATTAGAATAGATACTACTGTCTGAAAGGCATTTAATGTTTCCTTATTTATGGTCCTTTTGAATATTTAATTAGAATTCCTGGTAACAGTTGGCTGATTTTTATCTCTTTTTGTATATAGTTTCATATTTAATGCACAGTGGTCAGATATCAATGGGTCAACAACACTGATCTCATAGTTCCAAGTTTTTACATTTGTGATAACAGTGTCAAGGCAGGCATCACCTCTGGTTGGTAGATGGTTTGCTACAAATAGCCCATAACTGGCTAGTAGATACATAAATTATCTCTTCTTAGTGCTCCCTTCACCAAAGTGTACGCTGAAATCAGCACAAAATTCGATTTTAGATATCAAGTGTCTTAAGTAGCACAGGAAATTCCATTTGACTGAGAAAATTTTCGAAGTTGCATTTGGAGAATGGCACACTGAGACAACAATTTTATTAAGATCTTAAAACTCCAAAGCAGCCAATGCTAAACCTAGGTCCACAGAGTAGCGTTTTAAATGAGTTTCTTTAAGACTGAATTTTCTGCTGCCATATATAGATACACCAGTAAAAGAAGCACTTGCTCTATACTATGCACTTAGCCAGTTAATTATTTAATACAGGTGTAGTGCTTAGCTTCCTGTACTGATAACCAATGTTAACATAGACTAAGCACATCTGGCTTCTCTTCTATAAAGAATGACAGCACATCAAGTTTAGTCCTAAGACATTGTACTCTGGCACTGCTTATAACTGTAGGGGTGACATTCTGGGTAGTATGTGATACGTTTCCACTTAGTTGATCCTGGTATCTGTTTAAGCCGGCCGCGGTGGCCAAGCGGTTCTAGGCGCTTCAGTCCGGAACTGCGCGACCGCTACGGTTGCAGGTTCGAATCCTGCCTTGGGCATGGATGTGTGTGATGTTCTTGGGTTAGTTAGGTTTAAGTAGTTCTAAGTTCTAGGGGACTGATGACATCAGATGTCAAGTCCCATAGTGCTCAGAGCCATTTTAACCATTTTTATCTGTTTATAATAGAGAAGGCTATTTCACAAGGTTAATGGTTATTCTTCGAAATAAAAACGCTTCATGATAATATTTTGGGACATATAATGTTCACAATTACTTTATCTCTTAATTCAAAGTCAACACTAACTTTTAAACTGTTATTAAGTCCCTTACTTTCGAGCTTCTCAGCTGTAAAGCTGCTATGCTGACGAAACGTCTTTCGCTGGAAACTAATGACGTCTTCTGGAGTTGTCTCACTTCTCACTCTGCTCAGATGCAACCAAGCCCTTTTTTCACCACACAACATTCCTTGTTCTTAACTTCTACCGACTATTTCCTTAGTCGTGCTTTAAGTTTGGCACTTGTAGTACATTTTTGTACGAATGCTTATGTTCTTCAGCCATGTTTCAACACTGACTCCTTCTCCTTTAGACTTGTTGAAAGGGTGCCTCTGAATTATAGTTAGTTTTCGTCTCTGATATTTACAGGATCGTTAGCGATATTTAGATCATAGCACTGGTTTGTTTCCGTCTCGTTAGACGACTTGCTATTTACATTTGGAATGTATGTCGCTGTAGTGACAATTTTTTTGTTTACTTGAGAAGTTGTTCGCATGTGTTAAGTCATTGTACACATTCGATTTAATTTTGTTGTTTTGTTTACTACTTACATTTGAACTGCATGTATATGTGACAATTTGTTGTTAACTATCAGTTAATTTTTTGGGTAGATCACTTGCAATATGTCACGACCTTTTGTCTTCAATTTGTTTACTTTGTTGTAGTTTAGAGAACTCCGATGCACAGCACTTCATTTGTTTACTATTTATTCTTCGGTTGTGTGAGTTCGTGTCGTGGTTCTGCTCACAAATTTATGATTTTCGTTTCATAGAATTAATTTCCACAAAGTCCAAGCTGTTGTCATTGATTTCTTCCCTAGGCTTTTTTGTGCACTATGGTGGCTGCAATAAATATTTTTCTAATCTTGCATTTGAACTGAGAACTGTGTTTAATTTTATTTTTGTTTCTGAGTTGTGGTTTGGTAGTTTATCTCTTAACTTGACTAAATTTTGTATAGACTCTAGTAAGTTGACGCAATTGTTTACACATTTTTTTTAGGTTCCTGTGTTCCTTTTTCTCTAAAAAGTTCGATACCTAACTTTGATTTTATCCATACTGGATGAGAGGACGTGGTTGTGAAATAATTTGCAGCAGGAAAGCGATAAATATGAGAGAGCTGGGGGTCTATAAAATTCAGTGTAACACGTGCAAGGCAAACTATGTAGGCCAACTGGTAGGCCCTTTAAAGTACGTTACAAAGAACATATACCGAGCGAGGTGGTGCAGTGGTTAGCACACTGGACTCGCATTCTGGAGGACGACGGTTCAATCCCGTCTCCGGCCATCCTGATTTAGGTTTTCCGTGATTTCCCTAAATCGTTTCAGGCAAATGCCGGGATGGTTCCTTTGAAAGGGCACGGCCGATTTCCTTCCCAATCCTTCCCTAACCCGAGCTTGCGCTCCGTCTCTAATGACCTAGTTGTCGACGGGACGTTAAACACTAACCACCACAACTACAAAGAACATAGCGATGCTTTCCAGCTTAATAATTTCGAAAAGTCTGCTGTAGCCACTCATATTTGGGAAACGGGACACCCCATGTTGGGAATAGATCACGATCTCTTTATTTTACATAGACAGGACCAACGCAAAAAACTGGATCTACTAGAACAGCTGGAAATTACGACACATGGCGTGGATATTCAGAACACACTGAATTAACAGCTAACTGGTGATAAAAATAACTTTTTCAAACATTTCACTGGTTTCTTTTAGTAACTACATTTTTAGCAATTGGTAGGATACCATCATTTCATGAGGTCCTTGGAACATGTATACGTTATCTGTCTGTATAGACATCTCTATGACTTCCTTTCTTACTTGCGTGGGAGCTCACTCGCGTTTCAGTGTCGTCTTTGGCTACGTGGTGTGTGGTATCAACGAAGACGCACGGGCGGTTTACGACGACAGAGGAGAGAGCCATGTGGTTAGATGTTGAACACCATAGGCGACAACATTTTAATTTTTTTTTTTATTTTGACGACTATGTGGAGATGCACCTTCGAAGACTCGCCTGCAACAAGGGAAGTAGCCACGATGTTTTAAATTTATTATCAATTTTATTGTGCCTGCTCCATATACCATTTTAGCGAGTTTTAACAGGTTTTTTTTTGTTATTGTGATGATGGAAGCTTGATTTCCGAAACGCGTCAATCTTAGCGTTTTACATTATAAACAAGTGGTTGAGCCGATATATTTTTTAACATCGATACCTAAACTCCTCTCACATGCTTCACAATGAAACTTGATTCGTTCTTTTGAACACGTCACAGCACAAGCTTCACTGTTATTTTTGGGCCTACACAATCACTGTGGATCGATTTTAGACGCCACAATCCACATATTATGGCTATTTATGTGCCATTAACTGCTTTTGCACTTTACTCGTTGTTTGCTATCATCACTCCCCGCCACTATTACAGTGAGAGAATATATTTATATTTTAAAACAGGTTTTCATCCTTACAAAAACTTATTAATACCTGGAGCACGGTCAGTCAGCTAAAGCCAAGGCTTTCTGACCCGTCTTTCGATGAGAATACTCAAGATATTAAGAGTAACTTCACCTTATGGCGCGCTGTATTGCTCGAAATGGAAGCTGCAAAACTATTTTTATACCACCACGATTTTTAGGCATGAGTGAAGAAGAATTGGGCTTGTTAAATAGCAGTAGTGGAAAAATGGCCTTTACAGGGACGCTCTGAGGAATGGACACAAATGAGTTTTCTGCAATTGGAATATCTCCACATAAGCAATCTTTTATGTTATACAGAAAAGTTAATTTGCGATGAACTAATATTGTGTAGGACAAATGTTGAGCAGTTGTTGTGTGCATTTAGGGAACACACATGTTCTATTTAAAAAGGTCTGATAGTATTAGGTGCCAACACAGACATTATGACGTTAGAAGTTAGGGTAGATTTGATGAGGGCTCTGCGGTATCCTTATTAGAACCCCACTAATGGAAAAGAAATGTCCTGTTCTAACACACTCCAAAAACATCCTAGAAGAAACTGATCTCTCAGGTAGAGAGGTCTCCTAATCAGTGTAGTAAATTTAAGTTTTGATTCGATATGACAAAAGAAAAGAGAAATGGATATGCAGATGTCCAAATGAAAATGGTGAGGGATATAAGGATCAAGTAATGGCAAGAGCTTTTTATATTTCTCATTTCGATGCGTGGTGTCTAGTACACAACCTGTCGTTGGCTACACAAAGGGAGACTGGGATGTATCGGCCAGCAAAAAATGTGTGCAATAATGTAGTCAAGAAGATAATAAATCGTCAGCTGGGGATGAAAGACAGATTCCACCATCGTAAAATGAGGAATTGGACCTGCATTTGTTGCGACAGCCAGGCTGCCTACTTATTGTTACAGGACCATCCACTGAGGGATGACGCACCGACTGTGTATGACAAGAAGGAGGAATTTAGTGTTTAACTTCCGTCGACAACGAGGTCATTAGAGACGGAGCACAAGCTCGAATTAGGGAGGAATGGAGAAGGAAATCGGCCGTGCCTTTTGTGTATGACAAGACAGACTCAGCGCTAAACGAATGATATGCTGTCAGTGCTGTGTACATACGAAACTTCTTAATAGTACTTGTCTGTTAGTATCAGTGTCTGGAAAAAATCGTATTTTGTACAAAAAAAACCAAATTATGCTTTCTCATGACTGAAACCATATAAAGAAAAAACGCAATGAATTGTGTAGTAGTATTTAGCACGTGAAAAGAAAAAAATGTATCTCCCTCTGCAATTTTTTATGGAAAAAATTATTGTAAATATAATTGTAGTAACTATTTCACAAAGAGCATGCTGAATAATCATGATAAATAACTGTACTGTTACTGCTAATAAACTCTGTTTATATGAATGCATGGCATCTGCTTTTTTGGACATGCAAAAAGAACAGGCACCACACATTCATATAACTGATTGTCCTTCAGACAATCAATCCATCACCTTTCAGTGCAAGTGCACTATTGCATTTGACCTCCTGTGAAAATTTCAAAGTAGTTGAGCATAGAGGACATGGACGAGGACTGTAGACAGGTGGCGCTAGGTTAGAATGTTTGGTTGGTCAAACGACATGTCGAGATAGTCCACACAATTGCAACAGAAAATGTGTCTGGGCGACGTGGTGGGTAACGAAACTGCCTAGTAAGCAGATGATTTCAGGTTTCAAATCCCAGTCTGACATACATTTTCACTCATCGCCACTCATTTGTCATAAAATCCAGATGCAGCTAACATCAGCAATTCCTTCCCTTTTGTGTCCTTTCTTCCACCCTCCACCTTTAATTTACGTAACACACTTTATATTAATTTGTTAGATGATGTTTTTATTTAAAACCCATAGATCCTTATGATATTGTTGCTAAACTAAGGATGAATAAAAAAAATTAAAAAATGACATTTTTGGATCATATCTCTTTTTTATTTACATATCTGTACACACACACACACACACACACACACACACACACACACACACACACACACATGCAGTTTATTTACAGTATTGCGCAAATAATTGATTTCTATATGCTTTGAATTCAGTCTGAATCATATTCAGTCCTATAGGCGCAAACACATAAACAGGGTGAAGCGAAATTAGCGCACTCACATGCCAGCGATAAAAAAAATGTCTTTCACAAAATTTCGTCCTGCGAGTACATCCAGCAGAAAAATGATAATGATGGTAAACAATGGCAATCTGGCAACACTGTAACCACATGAGGGGTAACTACCTCTGTCAGCATATATTGGTTCTGCTGTATGGTTGGTGCAATGGATCTGCCGGTACGGCAGCTAAGCGTGTTCGGTCAGAGGGTTAACTGCCCTCTGCAATAAAAAAAAAACCTGAGAGAATGGATCAATATCGAACTTCAACGGGCGTCAGGTGACGTCCACCACGAACAATTGCAACGAACAATAACGAACAAAAAATCAGATTACAAAAAAAGAAAAAGATAGAGTTTTTGATTAGCTTGCAGAAGGTCGATTGTTCGATCCTGGGTGGGGGTGCATTTTTTTTATTTGCTTATTTTATTCTGACATTTCGTACCGTAATATACACCGTTTCTTTTGTCACATGTGTCCTAAAGTTACAACATTTTGTAACACAACATAACAAATACATTGTTAGACAAATAAGAAACAGACATTTGAAACAAATGACCTGTCATAGGACAGAATAGCTACAAAAACAATATGAGTTTCGAGATGTACACAATACAATAACACAACATCTACTTGTCATTTATAATACATGTAATATGAGCCCTCAGATGTCGCACATTGGCAACCAGTGACGGTAATAATGTCCATGTTAATGACCGCATGACCTTCACAACAGAATACGTTGTCCTCAGAAGAACCGACACCAAAGTGGCCTCCCTGCACATCCAAACATTGCGCAACCCGCGAGACCGTACAGCTCTGGACCTTTCTGCGCCCACAGTAACAAGAGCAGCATTTAACACTCGCTACCAATTCTTCCACATTCGTCGGTGGAGTAAAGTGCACGTGCTCCTTCAGGTGTCCCCAAGGAAAGAAATCCAGGGGATTTAGGTCAGGTGAATGTTGTGGCCATAAAACTGGACCTCCAGTTAACGTCATGGACGGACCACGCGCCGTGGGGCCGGGTTGCCATGGAGTCCGGGCGTCAGTCCCCAGTGGCGCCTGTGACCAAGGCCGCGCTGCGGCCAGTCCTGCTAGAAGTTCTTGCTGTATGTTGAAGACACTCTCATGAGTGAAAGCTGCTTCATCTGACCATATTATGGTGTTCACGAAATCATCTTTGGCTTCGTGTTGTTATTGGAACCATTAACAGAATTGAATCCACTAATGGCAATCTGCAGGATGCTGGTGTTGAATGAAACCATAATGATAAGGGTGCTGCCCCTGCTTCTGCAGCACAATAATGACCATGCGTTGCAAGACACGCAGCTGCCTTGCTATGCTACATGTACGTTGCTGAGGTTCTTGGTGTATGACATCCAGAATATCTTCCTCAGTAGCTGGAGTATGGCCAGTTCGTGGACAACCTCTGTCACGCAGTGGAGAAAGCAGAGACCCTGACTCCCGAAGGCACAGCTCCAGACGGCGAAACATATTTTTATCTGGATGGCATCAACGAGGATATCTAGCAGCATATTCACAAGCGGCAACACCAGCTCGGTTATTAGATGCACCAAAGACCAGAAACATATCCACATATTATTGTTTGTGAATGCCATGCATCTGCCACACTCGTTTAGAAGTTTACACTGAGAAAATTCCATATGTGTACAGATGTACATTGGAGTGGACAGCGCATACAGTACCAACACGCCATCAGTCCTGCACGCTGTTCCACCGAACGCGCATTACCCCTCTGACAGATATTGTTCTGCATGGTTCATTCTGACACCGCTAATGTCAAATGTTCAGTTTCGAATTGCACTATTTCCCCAATGGTAATAGACGTGATATTTCCACAACCTCATCTATAGAATAATATGTTATGGCCGTTTACTACTTGTTACGACTTCTGCAGTACTTATTAGCAGCAGAGACAGTGGCTGCGCCAAAGACTGAAACGGTGTGGAGTTTTACAATTATTTATTGAACTTTCTTTACAATTTCTCCCTCGTCGCCGCTGCCCAGCCCTGTGGATCCCTCCGTCTGACTGGTGCTGTGTAGATTCTCCGACAATGCCCGCAATGCGCGCCGGAGCCTCAGGCCACCAGTTCTCCGCTGAAGTCAGGATGCCCTGTGGTTGAGATGAACTCGTCGCCGCTCGGAGCCGCGTCGCCGTGAGGTCAGCTGCCGACGCTTGCTGCACCGGCGGCTGGGAAGCCGTCAGTCGCGAGGTCCCGTCATGGACGGACCACGCGCCGTGGGGCCGGGTTGCCATGGAGTCCGGGCGTCAGTCCCCAGCAGCACCTGTGACCAAGACCGCGCTGCGGCCAGTCCTGCTGGAAGTTCTCGCTGTAGTTAGTCAGCTATGGTGCCGACCGACCTCGGGCCGATCCCCAGAGTTGAAGGTGACATCTGGCGGTGAACGGATGACTCCTGCGAGCTGGAACAGACTTCCGGAATCGTCATCTACGAAGATTGAACATTCGGACCTGGACCACGTCCGTCCTCAGATCCGAACTGCTTCCTAATGGCTTCTGTCTGTTGCTGCCTGCGCTCCACTATTTGTATCCGGCAGGAGGACGTTTTCTACTCTCAGTGGCAGCTTCTTGTTATTACTCCCGCAGTATGTTGCAGCGTAACTTAGCGTACTAGCCTCACTTCTCCTTACTCAGCACTCTCCAGGCTTCGCTCGGTGCTCGGTCTGTGTGCGTCCTTGCGTCAGCTTGTTGGTAGACTGCAACTGTGAGCAAGGCTATCTGTACCGCACTTACTTCGCAACGCCTCGGTCGCTGGCGTGCCTGTGTTTTGCCATTCTCCACTGCGTGAAGCAATGCTTACTACATGTGGCCCCAACACTGCCTCCTCGTAAAAATTAAATTCGTCCCCGAATTTACCCTATACGTTAACTCTAGTTCTATCCTATATTCTACTGATTCCCTGTATACATCCAGGTTGCCCTGACTCATGCCCTACTGGTAATCCATTCTACAGGAATCTCATGGAGTTGTCTTGCATTAACGTGCTGAATCCTCCGTTTTAATAAGACATATACCACACTGATAAATACAACCAACACGGTAATAGTACTGATTGAAATACCATTGGTCACTATGCTACGTTTCCCCCTGGTATCATACTCCTCCACATGCCTTAATAATTGCTGCATTGAAATTTGACCTTTTTCCGAATCTACTAGGTTATCTATCGTTTGAAATAGTGTAGCATCCAAGGTGTCGTTAATATAAGTCAAATTTTCTCCTGGAGCGCTGCTGAATGACGCATCTGGCCAGTACAACGTCAGATGAGTATCTGTAGCCTTGGTAACTCCCGTGACTGTCGCTGGTAAGCTGCAATGATCATCTACTATTTGACAATTTGTCCTGTTGATTAGCAAACCACTGTCCATTGTCATAACACTTGACTGATATCGTTTCCGTAGCGAATACAGAATACAACCAACGCCTCCCAACTTGCTGAAAACGTGGCGTAGGCTTCACTAATATTATCCAACACTCTGAAGCTTCTGGTTCTGCCCTAAATATCTGGATCTCACCCGACCTCTTGCCCGTGAAAACAATCCGTGATGAACAAATGGAAACTGACTCTGTTAGACATCTACTCAACTCTAAACTCGACATAGTAGCATGAGTATCCCCCTCCTTAGAAATTAATAAAATCTCCTGTGTCCTGAACTGTACGGCCTTTCCCATGCGCTCCCATCTGACTGGATAAGGATGCACTGTGTAACAGTGATACTGTCTCTCCACACTAGTTACTGGAAATCTAATTTCTATATACATCTTAACTAGATCCGTTGTTACCTTAATCCTAGACAAATGATAAAAAAGTGACACACTCGCTTCAATTATCAGCACTACTTGTACCCCCTCTGGAAACTCTTCCTCTGCCTGCTTAACACTCCGTCTGTGGTAACATCTACATCTCTACATCTACATCTACATCCCTACTCCGCAAGCCACCTGACGGTGTGTGGCGGAGGGTACCCTGAGTACCTCTATCGGTTCTCCCCTCTATTCAAGCCTCGTATTGCTCGTGGAAAGAAGGATTGTCGGTATGCTTCTGTGTGGGCTCTAATCTCTCTGATTTTATCCTCATGGTCTCTTTGCGAGATATACGTCGGAGGGAGCAATATACTGCTTGACTCTTCGGTGAAGGTATGTTCTCGAAACTTTAACAAAAGCCCGTACCGAGCTACGTCTCTCCTGCAGAGTCTTCCACTGGAGTTTATCTATCATCTCCGTAACGCTTTCGCGATTACTAAATGATCCTGTAACGAAGCGCGCTGCTCTCCGTTGGATCTTCTCTATCTCTTCTATCAACCCTATCTGGTACGAATCCCACACTGCTGAGCAGTATTCGAGAAGTGGGCGAACAAACGTACTGTAACCTACTTCCTTTGTTTTCGGATTGCATTTCCTTAGGATTCTTCCAATGAATCTCAGTCTGGCATCTGCTTTACCGACGATCAACTTTATATGATCATTCCATTTTAAATCACTCCTAAAGTGTACTCCCACATAATTTATGGAACTAACTGCTTCCAGTTGCTGACCTGCTATTTTGTAGCTAAATGATAAGGGATCTATCTTTTTATGTATTCGCATCACATTACACTTGTCTACATTGAGATTCAATTGCCATTCCCTGCACCATGCGTCAATTCACTGCAGATCCTCCTGCATTTCAGTACAATTTTCCATTGTTACAACCTCTCGATACACCACAGCACCATCTGCAAAAAGCCTCAGTGAACTACCAATGTCACCCAGCAGGTCATTTATGTATAATGTGAATAGCAACGGTCCTATGACACTCCCCTGCAGCACGCCTGAAATCACTCTTACTTCGGAAGATTTCTCTCCATTGAGAATGACATGCTGCGTTCTGTTATCTAGGAACTCCTCAATCCAATCACACAATTGGTCTGATAGTCCATATGCTCTTTCTTTGTTCATTAAACTACTGTGGGGAACTGTATCGAACGCCTTGAGGAAGTCAAGAAATACGGCACCTACCTGTGAATCCGTGTCTATGGCCCAGAGTCTCGTGGACGAATAGCGCGAGCTGGGTTTCACACGACCATCTTTTTCGAAACCCATGCTGATTCCTACAAATTAGATTTCTAGTCTCCAGAAAAGTCATTATACTCGAACATAATACGTGTTCCAAAATTCTACAACTGATCGACGGCAGAGATATAGGTCTATAGTTCTGCACATCTGTTCGACGTCCCTTCTTGAAAACGGGGATGACCTGTGCCCTTTTCCAATCCTTTGGAACGCTTCGCTCTTCTAGAGACCTACGGTACACCGCTGCAAGAAGGGGGGCAAGTTCCTTCGCGTACTCTGTGTAAAATAGAACTGGTATCCCATCAGGTCCAGCGGCCTTTCCTCTTTTGAGCGATTTTAATTGTTTCTCTATCCCTCTGTCGTCTATCATCAACGTCACACTCACCTGCCCATGCACAAAAATAATACACACATGATAATTATTGCTAACTCACATCCCTCGAACGCAACTTATACTTAATACCTGGTTTACTGTCTGCTTCTGGCGCTTCTTTTCGCTTTCTGCCAGAAGCAGAAGTACATATACACGGATTCACTACCCCCTGGAACGGCTTAACTCTACTAACGTGGACCACTGTTGTCTTGGTAGGCAATTGTAATTTTACATTGACAGGTTATGTCATTTCCACTACCTGGTACGGTCCCTGGAACTTGTTTGTGAACTTCTTGGTTCTCCCTTTTGGAACATATGGGTTAGCTAGTAGCACCCATTGGCCTACTCTGTACTGTGGTAGCTTCCTCGTTGTAGCTCCCATCCGTTGTTGTCGTTCCAGCGTTTTCGTGTTACCTCGTCTAACTCTCTGCCATATTTCCTTAATGGTTTTCGCAAATTGCCTTACATGCTCGCCCTCCGCTCCCAGCCTTGGACGGAGCATGTCAAAAGGTGATGGTTTCTTCCGCCCATACACCACTTCGTACGGCGACAATCCTGTCGACGAATGTACCTTACTATTATATGCACTGGTTACGAATTGCAAGTACACGTCCCAGTCGGTGTGTTGACTATTTACATAGTGACTCAACATCTTAGCGATGGTGCGATGCACTCGCTTCGTTCGTCCGTTTGCTTGCGGATGGAATTGACTAGTCCGTAGGTTCTCTACCTTCAGTAACTTACACAGTTTCTTCATCAGAACAGACGTGAAATTAGTACCTTTATCATAGATTACGGACTGAGGTATGCCTTACCTGAGTAACCAATTATTAACTAAAGCTTGTGCCACCGTACTTGCTTTCTGATCTGGTAATGCGACCATGACTAAATACCTAGAAAAGTGGTCAATCACTGTTAACACATACTTATTCCCTGCTGCACTCCTATTAAGTGGACCTAATACATCGATTCCGATTTGTTGGAAAGGTCTTTCTGCCTCTGTTAATCTTTGAAGCTGAAACTATTGATGGCTCAAGTCCGCACGCTGTGCACATGGCACACAATTCCTGACGTACCCGTCCACGTCTTGACGTCGTGTCCTCCACCAAAACTTCTCCGCTATCCGCCTATCTGTAGCTCTTCTCCCGCCATGTCCTGAAAGAAAATTGTCATGTTCTTGTTGCAAGACTTCAGATCTTAACGCTGCGAGTACGACGACGTGCGGACCGCATTTCGTCGACCTGAAAAGTAACCCGTCCTGTACTAGGAACTGCGGTTGCTTTCTGAACAATTGGCAATCACTATCCACGGCTTGCGCCCTTTTCCACTCATCTTCAGTCACCCCTGTTACTTGTAATACTGCCACTTTCCTGCTCAGTGCGTCAGCATTGGCATGTTTCCCACCTGGCTTGTGTATTACTTCATCTCACTAGCTTACAAGCTGGGTCTTTCAGACCTAATAACCATTTCAGAGCTGAATGATCCGCCACAACCTTAAACTTTCTACCATACAGATAACATCGAAAGTACGAAATTCCGTATATTACCGCTAACAATTCCTTCTCCGTCGTGGAGTAATTTTGTTCCGCCCTGTTCAGTTGACGAGACGTGAACGCAATAGGATGTTCTTTGCCATAAATTTCTTGCCCAAGTACAACCCCAAGGGCGTGATAAGACGCGTCACATTGTAGTATATTCTCCTTAGAAAAGTCTGGAAAGTTCAAAACTGGATCTGATGTCAGTATCCGTTTCAACTCTTGAAATGCTTTCTCGCACTCTGACGTCCACTGGAAGGTAACACTTTTTCTTAAAAACTTAGTAAGTGGCCTCGCTATTTCTGCGAACCCCTGTACGAATTTTCGTTAATAGCTCGCAAGACCAATATATGATTGCAGTTGTTTAACCGTTTGCGGAACCGGAAAATCCCGTACTGCAGAAGTGAGATGAGGATCTGTCCGTACCCCGTCCTGACTGATAACAGTCCCGAGATAATTTACTTGTGCTTGCGCAAAATGGCATTTGTGCAAACTTAATGTTAGCCGTGCTGCCTCTAATCTTTTAAACATCTCCTCTAACCGTTCCACATGCTGCTCTATATCTCTTGAAAAACTGTAATGTCATCCAGATACGCCATGCATTTTTTTTTTTCGGTTTCAACCCGCGAAGGACTCCATCCAACAACCTCCGAAATGTTGCTGGAGCGTTTTTTAGTCCAAACGGCATTCTTTTTTATTCGAAGTGACCACAATGGGTCGTAAATACTGTTTTTGCCCTGTTCTCCAGACATACTTCGATCTGGTGATAACCGCTTCGCAAATCCATAGTGGAGAAAAATTTACACTGCCCTAGGTTGTGTAACGTTTCTGTAATATTCGGAATCCGATATACGTCCTCCACTGTTTGTTCATTCAAATGTCTGTAATCGCAACAAAAGCGATTTTTTTTGACTCTTCCGGTGTTTTCTTCGGAACTAGGACCACGCTACTAGACCAAGGACTATTACTGTGCTGGATTATCCCATCTTCCAGTTGTTGCTCTACTAATTGCTCTACTACTGGTTGTAATTGTTTCGGTAGTCTGCATGGCTTACGATATACCGGAGCGTGATTCCCTGTCGGAATACGACGTACCCTGTGCTTCAAACAATGCTTTATACTTTAGTAATAATGATTCTATACACGGACTATCATTCCTCTCAAATGATTTACCTTGTCACGAAGTTAGACTTGCTGACGGTTTGCTTTACATCATACACTCCTGGAAATTTAAATAAGAACACCGTGAATTCATTGTCCCAGGAAGGGGAAACTTTATTGACACATTCCTGGGGTCAGATACATCACATGATCACACTGACAGAACCACAGGCACATACACACAGGCAACAGAGCATGCACAATGTCGGCACTAGTACAGTGTATATCCACCTTTCGCAGCAATGCAGGCTGCTGTTCTCCCATGGAGACGATCGTAGAGATGCTGGATGTAGTCCTGTGGAACGGCTTGCCATGCCATTTCCACCTGGCGCCTCAGTTGGACCAGCGTTCGTGCTGGACGTGCAGACTGCGTGAGACGACGCTTCATCCAGTCCCAAACATGCTCAATGGGGGACAGATCCGGAGATCTTGCTCGCCAGGGTAGTTGACTTACACCTTCTAGAGCACGTTGGGTGGCACGGGATACATGTGGACGTGCATTGTCCTGTTGGAACAGTAAGTTCTCTTGCCGGTCTAGGAATGGTAGAACAATGGGTTCGATGACGGTTTGGATGTACCGTGCACTATTTAGTGTCCCCTCGACGATCACCAGAGGTGTACGGCCAGTGTAGGAGATCGCTCCCCCCACTATGATTCCGGGTGTTGGCCCTGTGTGCCTCGGTCGTATGCAGTCCTGATTGTGGCGCTCACCTGCACGGCGCCAAACACGCATACGACCATCATTGGCACCAAGGCAGAAGCGACTCTCATCGCTGAAGACGACACGTCTCCATTCGTCCCTCCATTCACGCCTGTCGCGACACCACTGGAGGCGGGCTGCACGATGTTGGGGCGTGAGCGGAAGACGGCCTAACGGTGTGCGGAACCGTAGCCCAGCTTCATGGAGACGGTTGCGAATGGTCCTCGCCGATACCCCAGGAGCAACAGTGTCCCTAATTTGCTGGGAAGTGGCGGTGCGGTCCCCTACGGCACTGCGTAGGATCCTACGGTCTCGGCGTGCATCCGTGCGTCGCTGCGGTCCGGTCCCAGGTCGACGGGCACGTGCACCTTCCGCCGACCACTGGTGACAACATCGATGTACTGTGGAGACCTCACGCCCCACGTGTTGAGCAATTCGGCGGTACGTCCACCCGGCCTCCCGCATTCCCACTATACGCCCTCGCTCAAAGTCCGTCAACTGCACATACGGTTCACGTCCACGCTGTCGCGGCATGCTACTAGTGTTAAAGACTGCGATGGAGCTCCGTATGCCACGGCAAACTGGCTGACACTGACAGCGGCGGTGCACAAATGCTGCGCAGCTAGCGCCATTCGACGGCCAACACCGCGGTTCCTGGTGTGTCCGCTGTGCCGTGCGTGTGATCATTGCTTGTACAGCCCTCTCGCAGTGTCCGGAGCAAGTATGGTGGGCCTGACACACCGGTGTCAATGTGTTCTTTTTTCCATTTCCAGGAGTGTAGTCTAGCCTCGAACTATCGTTGTCCTCTTCATCTCTTAACTCTACTGTGGCTATTACTAATCCCTTTGGCAGATTGACATCATCCCACCCGAAGTTATCTAAACTCACTGGAACCATAAACTACCCGTCTATGTCAGTTACCCGTGATACACTCCTACGAACATAGCAATGCTTTTCGTCTAAAACCTCATTATTCGGTAGTGGCTCTAACAAGAATAACCCCTGCTGTGGCACATCGATATCCACCGGTGCCCAGATCTACTTCCCTGTACCTGTTCGTACTATGTCACACGAAATCACCTTTAATGCACTTGTACAAAGTTTAGTTGGTGTCACCTTAGCTATCGGTGCACCTTGCGACTCTGAAACACTTGCAACGGCTGTACCCATTGAAAACAAGTTCCCATCGAGTTCCAGCGTATGTTGCGAAAGGTCAATTTTGGCGTGACGTTTAATCAGAAAGTCCAACCCAAGTATCGCTGCAAATCCCTGTCCCACAGTCGACAACACCTCCATTTGCTCCCGGAACCACACGTTCCCTATCTTAAACTTGAGCTGTGCTGTTCCTAGTGCATCTAATTTTTTATCACCTACTGTGCGCAATCTGTATCTCGGAGCTTCCAATACGATGTCCACACTGACCACTGATACATGCGCTCCAGTATCCACTAAAACTCTTCACCACTTATCTTTTATCCAAAACATCAAACTACAATCCGCCTCTTTTTACTGGGAATGCCTGCCGACGGCAGGAACACACCCTTTTTCGTTTAACTGTTTTGACCTGCTGTATCATTATCCCATTTCTTGGCTTTACGCTGTCGTACCTTGTGCCCTATTTTCTGACAATTGTACACTGCGCTTCCCGACATTGTCCCTTAAAATGACCTTGCTTCCCACAACAGTAACACTCTTTCGAAGACGAAAAAAATTTCTTGTCATTCCGACTTCTAGTGGCGCTATCCACTTCCTGCAAATGTGTAGCTACGCGCAATGCTGCTGCCAAGTCACTTGGATTTTCCATCCGTATCCGGCGTGAAAAATCCGGCGAGAACCCTCGCAAAAATGCGTCTAAAGCTCTATTATCTGCTTCTTTCAATAGAACTTCATTTTCACTCGCATCTTGCGTTAACTCATACGTGTGTGCATTTGTTCTCCTAATTCTGTCTGAAAAGTCTTCTACCGTTTCACCCGTTTTTTGCATCATCCTCTCCAACTTTTCTCTAAAAAATCTGGCACTGTATTGTTTCCTAAACCTTTGCAATAATCTCTCAGCCAACTCTGTGAACGTAGTAGCATCCTTTCACCCTTCGTGGTATGACACATAAGTCTTTGCGTCACCTACTAATCGTAACCTCGCCATTTGCAAACAAAAAATGGTTCAAATGGCTCTGAGCACTATGGGACTTAACATCTGTGGTCATCAGTCCCCTAGAACTTAGAACTACTTAAATCTAACTAACCTAAGGACATCACACACATCCATGCCTGGGGCAGGATTCGAACCTGCGACCGTAGCAGTCGCGCGGTTCCGGACTGAGCGCTTAGAACCGCTAGACCACCGCGGCCGGCTGCAAACACATTTCATCCGACCAGCTACACAGTCTAGCCGTACTACGTACGTCACCAATGAAAACATTCACGTCCTCTGATGTTTTACCCGAGAAGGAAGGTATCAAATTAGCCGCTGAACAATCTGCCACACCGGAAAAGACAGTACCCTTGCATTCTACACTATCCCTTCCCGAGCCTGATTACGTATTTTGCAACAACTGTTGCTCCATCCTCTGCATCCAGATCCGTACTAGATCGGGTTGACGGAGGAGATGGAGAAGATCCAAAGAAGAGCGGCGCGTTTCGTCACAGGGTTATTTGGTAACCGTGATAGCGTTACGGAGATGTTTAACAAACTCAAGTGGCAGATTCTGCAAGAGAGGCGCTCTGCATAGCGGTGTAGCTTGCTCGCCATGTTTCGAGAGGGTGCGTTTCTGGATGCGGTATCGAATATATTTCTTCCCCCTACTTACACCTCCCGAGGAGATTACGAAAGTAAAATTAGAGAGATTAGAGCGCGCACGGAGGCTTTCAGACAGTCGTTCTTCCCACGAACCATACGCGACTGGAACAGGAAAGGGAGGTAATGACAGTGGCGCGTAAAGTGCCCTCCGCCACACACCGTTGGGTGGCTTGCGGAGTATAAATGTAGATGTAGATGTAGATGC
The DNA here is from genome assembly GCF_023897955.1 of Schistocerca gregaria. Lineage (NCBI taxonomy): Eukaryota > Metazoa > Arthropoda > Insecta > Orthoptera > Acrididae > Schistocerca > Schistocerca gregaria. The sequence continues at coordinate 116,306,666 of NC_064931.1, read as the reverse complement.
ATGTGCTGCTTTTGCAACTTATTTTCTTCAATCAGTTTCTGAACTTGCTCTGTCAATGCGGCTATGGCGTCGCTTGTCCCGGTTGCATGTGTCTCTGGCATTTTATGTGTGGTATACCTCACCTCAAAAAAATAAAATTGTTTTACCCAGAAGCAAGTTAATTCCTAGCATGCCTAATGGCAAGCCATCTAGACTTACCACATTGCCCCGTTACATGACCATAGAAGCCATACACATTACAAGTGCTTGGTACAAATTTATCGCAAGGAACGACGTGACCTGTTAATCCACACACTACACATTTAGATGGTACTAAGTTAACGTGACTATCATTCCCACGAATCTGCGATAAGTCTACAGGGCTGCTAGACCTTTCAAATGACCATCTCACATCCCTAAACGTTACCCTCAACATGTCTCTCTGCACAGAAAACATAGAGAGAAGGCAGTTACTGGACTCACCCTATTCGGTGTTTCTCGGTTGCTCCACACGGTGCTAGTCAAAGTCATGACGTGGGAGCGCCTGACACCACTTGTTATGGCCGTTTGCTACTTGTTACGACTTCTGCAGTACTTGTTAGCAGCAGAGACAGTGGCTGCGCCAAAGACTATGACGGTGTGGAGTTTTACAATTATTAATGGAAACTTTTTTTACAATATCTCCGTCGTCGCCGCTGACCAGCCCTGTGGATCCCTCCACCTGACTGCTGCTGTGTAGATTCTCCGACAATGCGCGCAGTGCGCGCCGCCAATCACACTCGGAGCCTCAGGCCACCAGTTCTCCGCTGAAGTCAGGATGCCCTGTGGTTGAGATGAGCTCTTCGCCGCTCGGAGCCGCGTCGCCGTGAGGTCAGCTGCCGACGCTTGCTGCACCGGCGGCTGGGAAGCCGTCAGTTGCCTTGTCCGCGAGGTCCCGTCATGGACGGACCACCGCCATGGGGCTGGGTTGCCATGGAGTCCGGGCGTCAGTCCCCGGCGGCACCTGTGACCAAGACCGCGCTGCGGCCAGTGCTGCTGGAAGTTCTCGCTGTAGTTAGCTATGGTGCCGACCGAACTCGGGCCGGCCCCCAGAGCTGACGTTGACATCTGGCGGTGAACGGATGACTCCTGCGAGCTGGAACAGACTTCCAGAATCGTCATCTACGAAGATTGAACATTCGGACCTGGACCACGTCCGTCCTCAGATCCGAACTGCTTCCTAATGGCTTCTGTCCATTGCTGCCTGCGCTCTACTATTTATATCCGGCAGGAGGACGTTTTTTACCCTCGGTGGCAGCTTCTTGTTATTACTCCCGCAGTATGTTGCAGCATAACTTAGCGTGCTGGCCTCACTTCTCCTTACTCAGCGCTCTCCAGGCTTCGCTCGGTGCTCGGTCTGTGTGCGTCCTTGCATCAGCTTGTTGGTAGACTGCAACTGTCAGCAAGCCTATTTGTGCCGCGCTTACTTCGCAACGCCTCGGTCGCTGGCGTGCCTGTGTTTTGCCATTCTCCACTGCGTGAAGCAACGCTTACTACATGTGGCCGCAAGAAATAATAATAATAATAATAATGCAATGAGATATGTACTTGACGACATGAGATTACCAGACTCAGTGTTGAGAGGCATAATTAGTTGGACCATGGTGATAACACATTCAAATAGTAACTGAGTTTGGATATTATTCACAAAGCATGTTGCTAGTCCTACTGGTAATGTAAGGCCCTACCGAAATGTAATGGACCTGAAGGAGGCAAGAATAATAGTTGGTATTTATGTATGGGGCCATTGGAGGAGGGTACAAAGAAAACAGGTTTCGCATCTAGTAGATGAAGTGGTGCCCATAAATTCGCGTCCGCGTCATGGAAAGGGTTTCTTTCAAAGCAGACCAATCTTCCATTTTTACGACTGTCTATTTAAGTACAAATGTAAATGCTGCAGTCACTGTTGGCGATTGAGATATCGTACCACATGGACTACATTTACCAAATAAAAAGAATATGTCCCAAACCAGGATCGAAACCTCAACCTCTTGCATGCTTATCCCAATACTCTATCCACTGCAGCATCTGTACAGCATGACTCATATATGCTGACCAAGATAGTTACCATACATGTGGTTACAGTGTTGCCAGACTGCCACACTTTAACATCCTTTTTCTGTCGGATGCACTCTCCAGACGAAATTTTGTGACAGACATTTTTTTTTTATCGCTGACTTGTGAGGAGTCACGCTGCGAAGCCCGAGTGCGTGAATTTCGCCTCACCCTGTGTAGACATTACTGCAGTTAATTCAACTTCCACAGATTTTGTGCTTATTGGTTTTGGTATGACGTATTTTGATGTTAGCTGAATTTAGGTTGTTTTCTAGACAAATGGTACTGAGTAAAGAGGCGGTGAAATCATTGTAAACAGTTCTAATATAAGGACACCAGCCGCTTATTCTGTCTGCTGCAATCAGTGAATCATTGTACAAGTAGTTTAATTTCACCACTCTAGGATGTTTAATGTATACAGCTGAGCCCTCAACTTTTAATTCGTTCACTGCCTTACCATACATGTTGATAATTGATGCCTCACCATTTAATGTTAATAGGAGAATGTGATGGGTTGAATTCATTCATCATCTCTCTCTGAACGTACTCTGTCATGCTGCACAAATAGTCCCATTCTTGCCACACATACTGCACTTTAGTAACAAGGTGTTGAATGTTCTCTATTCCAATAACCACATGATTGTCTCTATCAGGAGCTAGACCTATATCCTCTCGCTTCGATCCACATGCAGTCACATTCTAAGTGTTGGCAAATAGCAGTATTCTACAGGTGCTTAACTGAGCGTTATAATACAGAGGGTTATACAAGTGGTTAATATATAAACATTATTAAATAGTGACTGTTTTTCTGGTACTCATCACATAATTAGTTTTGTTAATTCCAACTGTGGCTTGCTATAGCAGAGTAGTAGTAAAATGTCACCAAGTACATTAAACCAGCAAGAAGGCAGTTTGTGGACTGCTGGTGCTCTCTGTCACAAACATATCAGCGGCAAAGAGCATGATACGATTGTTTGACTATCAAGAAAAAATATTATTTTTATGCAATGAACTGCATTACTAGTAAACCTGAATTATATTCACATTTAAATAACTGGAAATAAGAGACGAATTATACATTCTAAGTACACTTATTCATACCTCACTTGTATTGAAAATTTACCTTCCTGTTTTTTATTGATGGAAACGCGTCAATCCAGCTGATCGGAGACTACTATCTCCATCACAAGATATTTTTTGAGCTGAACTAAATTAATTTACTTCCTGTAAACAACTGTTGTGTTGCATAAGGTATCATCAGTGCACACATTATTATACAAATGGTTTTAAAAATGATTATACAGAGGGTTATACAAATGCTTAATATATGTAAACATTATTGCATAGTTATTACTTCTCTGGTACTCATCACATAATTAGTTTTGTTACACAGATTACATAGATCACAAATTAGGTTGTATGAACGAGATTAGAATTTTGTTTGATACAGTCACATTTACAATAAAATATAATCTTTTTTCATTGTAAAATGCTTTTTCTTTCAACCCTTTGCTCATATGGTATAGTGCTGGAAAATATTTTGTGAGTATGTAAAAAATTATTTTGGACTTTACTTAAATGAGACCAAGGAATGTCCAGTAAGTTTCTGTTTCTGGTTTCGTATGAGAGCACATGTGATGTACTTTCATACATGTTGACATACTGTTTGGGGCGTATAAGTACTTTGAGCATGTATGGACTTGGAACTGTAAGTATTTTGTGCTCAATAAAGTACTACCTGCAAGTGATTAATTGCTCAAAGCAAAAATACATCTAATGGCTTTCTTTTGCCAAAGGAAAACCACTTTTGCTTTAGCAGAGTGTCCCAAAGAAGCATTCCATAGGAGAAGAGTATATGAAAAAAGACATATCTCTTGCAATGGAAGGCATAGCCAAGACTAACGATCTTTCCTGGCTCATAGAGCTGCATAATAATGATTTTATTCTTTTCAAATTTGAAAGGCAACTTCCTACTTTGACTGAAATCATGGGAATTGTGAGAATTGACTTCAAAAGTTTAGGCCACTAAATAATCGTCTTATAAACTTCGCTAGACTAATAGCACCAGACAATGATCTAAATTCTTGTTCTAGGTAGATAGAAGACATTTCATGTTTTAGTTTCAGCTTATCCAAAAATATATGCACTAAACACACTTCCTTCCCAATTTGTCTTCTATGCACACTATCCAGTTGTTCAGGTACATTGATAGTTGCAAAAAATGTAAATCTTAAACCACTTTGTATGTGAACAGTTGAAAGATTCATGCTCCTTCACTTTAGTGCTCAGACGATTTATGTCTGTAACTCCCACTTTCGTCCACGCGGATACCCCACCAAACAACAGGCAAGGGAAGGAGAATACTGCATTTTTAACTTCACAGCCACATAAACAATCAAAGTTTTTATCAATATCTACTTTTAATGCACTCTAAGACTTCCAATTTCTACTGACAATTTTTGTACAATATTTGAAACTGCTAATGGTCATTATACTCTTCACAACAAGCTTCTCTTCACACAGCACGTAGCCATGCAGTCTGAGGCATCTTGTCACAGTCTGCACAGCTCCTCTTGTCAGAAGTTATAGTCCTCCCTTGGGCATGGGTGTGTGTGTTGTCCACAGTGTAAGTTAGTTTAAGTTAGATTAAGCAGTGTGTAAGCTTAGGGACCGATGACGTAAGCAGTTTGGTCACATAGATCTTACCACAAATTTACAAATTCATCAGAAATGTAGGAAAAGTCTGTACCTTATAAATTATTTGCTCTATTTATTTTCACTCGCACTGCACAACCTAAAAACTATGTGACAAATTAGTTCTCACTGCCGTAAATGTATCAGATTCCGCAACACACAAAGAAATGTGGTATCAGAAACCAATAGACCAATCACTTTGAAACACCACAACATCTACTACTCAACCACGATATCATTGCAATTGTCCATAATTGGAAACTTTTGGTGACATTGCAGTAAACAAGTACAGGGTGACTAAAGGTGAGTTTACACCTGGGCTCTTTGCAGCTAGTTGTCATGTGGCTGTGCTTGCCCAACGTGCAAGAAGAGAAACATTTGTAGGTGAGTGTTTTTTTCCACAACTTGTGCGCACGAGTGATTCCATTCACACCTGTGTTCACACAGCCTCTACTTGCATGGAGCAAGCTCAGCTGCACAGAGACTAGCTGCGAGGCTTACAGGTGGATGCACATTAAGGAAAATATATTACTGTGTTATTGTTTTCAGGTCAGTTGTGCTTGTACTACCAACCCTGTTTACATGCTATCTCATGAAAAGCTAACTGAAACACCCTCACTCCCAGGTGGAATAATATCGAGATCGACTAATATTCACATGGTTCTTAGAAATAGTATTCACACATGACGAATATTATCAAAACGGCTACAATAGCGCCAGTAATGGAATGGGATACCCTCATGGCTTGGATAACAAATTAACATTGCAGGGGGAGAGAAAGCTGGGAGAAGTGTGCTCCATAGAGTCGTGCTACATAATGTGTCATTTGCAGCTCTGTCTAGATTGGGAATTCCCACTCTGACTGCATCACCCTGTAACGTCACTGATATGCATGCTACCTAGCGCTATGAACAGACCTCGACTCCTCCCTGCCACAAAAAACGATGAGCATCCTAGGGGTTGCAATAGGAGTGCAAACTGCCTGAGGTTGCTTCGCCCTCAGCAGCGTTTTCAGGTCAACTGCTGGGCAATAGGACATTGGATAACCAAATGTAGTTGATTGTAACATGTTTCATGGTATAGTCTTCATAAACCCAAATAATATGTAAGAATAGGGGAGATATGAACTACAAAATCATAGGGAGTTTCACAACACTGCAATAGTACCATATACTGTCACTTCTGTGTATTAGACTACCAACTCTAAGGCAGACATTGAATGAAATACAGATAGATGTACCGGAGGCATTGTACAGAGTGGCACTATTCTGTCCTGCTGCTTATTTTGTCTGTACAGTCTGCGTAAAATAAAGTTCCAGAAGCACATTTACATTGCTATCCATTAAAATTTCACCACCATGAAGGTGGTATGCAACAAACATCGATGTGGCACAAAGTGTACCACGTGCTTGAATATGGAAATGTTTAGTCTTTCAGCGCAACTGGACAAAGTAGGTAGGAGTAGCGTCATTTAGGCCTACACATGATCACCCCTCGTTTGCATTAACAGTAATTTTGAACAGCAGGCCTTACATTTATGGCGTGTCTGCGCCCAACCTTCAAAGCCTCTGTGATCGTTTTAAGGATCTCTCACCCATTTCAAACATCTGGTCGTGGGTTGCCGAGATACTGATATGTAGTACTCAGTCACCACTAGGACTAGTGAGCTCTGGCATAGGACTGAAGCAGCCTGAAATGACATACCCATACCGGTCGTCCAAGCTCAGCTTCAACTGATGCCTATTCGTACCTCAGCCATTGTGTTTGAAAGTTACGGCCTTTATTTTCCCAAATCACCTACAAATTTAACCCTGTATTCTTCCTTCTGTACTATGTACATGCAATAAGCGAACTTTTTACGAGCGGTCTTTGCGCTGATGACGAGCAGTTTGTTTTTGTGCGCAATATATTCTATCTAGGCTTTGTACAGAATTATTTACTTGTATAACCGTGTGTTTAGGTAGGCTACATGGTGTGAAATAGACCTGCCTGACATCTTTTGCTACTCCATTACAGTCTCATGGGCACTTGGACTGTTTTGATTTTGAGAAAGAATTATAACATGTTTGCTCTTCCCATGGAGTTTAGGACGCGAATTAAATAAAGTAAACTGGTAAAGAATATTGTTAGTTTTTGTATTTGCCTGTAAAAAAAGTCGCATTAAGGAAAGTGATATACTTTCTGCCCTATGGCATATGATGATTTGCGATAAGCGAATAACAATGTTGAAGTCGGAGAGCCTACAGCGTGAAGGATATCTGTGTATCAACAGTTTCTGTGGCAGTAACAAGAATATGTTTAAAGTATTAGAACAACATTTTCGGTGTATATTGAAATGTGGTGTGGAGAACGTGGTCAGCAAAGTTCTTCCCATATAGTTAAGTTTCAAATGCAGCGAGCATAATCAAATATGCGATTAACAAAGATAACTGCGTCAGTTATGAAAATCTTTGCTATCGTCTATCTTCGTATGTGAGTCATAATTTGGCAGGATGCTGAACGAGTGGATGTTGGAACTAAAGAATTGAATCAATGTTTTGTATTGTTTTCTTAGTAGTGTGGTGTTCTTGAGGTGAATAAAAGAAAATATTTTTCCTGCCGTGTTTTCAAAACGAGGAGTCAAAGTATATCATGAATGAAGTAGGTGTGAAGGCGAAGGTGCCGAAAACAAGCCCTATTACAGACGACTATGAAATTTCCAACACAGTGTTAGGTCTTGGTATTAATGGGAAGGTCGTCCAGTGTTACAACAAGAGAACGAGGGAAAAGTATGCTTTGAAGGTATGCACCATCTTACATGTTTAAAAAGTAAATTTGCACCGCAGTCGAGTTGGGCTATATAAACAATGAAAATAACTGTATAATGACGATTACCTGCGGTGCTATGAATTGGGTTTCTACTCAGTATTAATTTTCATGCCTGTAACGCCGTTTATGTGGAATAACAATTTAGGATCGTACGATATGATTGTGCAATGAAGGAAACAGTTCTCAGCGTTGACACGAATTGTGCTCAAACTTTTTTTTTGTAGTGGATTAAGTTTCATTAGTTAACCTACTGTAAAATTTTACTGTTGGTTAAGTACTTTTAATTGGAGGGGAGTTAAGTACACAAATTTCAACCTGTCGTTATAAGTTCGTTGCAGTGTGTGTAAGTGATGGGGCGGTACATACACTTATTTGGTGTTTATACTTGAGAGAAATAATAACGCCCTTTGCTGCTGCCTCGCCCTTATGAAACCGGTGAGAAAGTGGGAGTTGAGACACAATTATTCTAACTCACATTTCGTACCGTTGTCTGGGGTGAGATTGACCCCTTTTTGATGTTTTTATAGTTTATATCATGCATGTATCAATTTCTGTTATTTTTTTTTATTATTGTACGTTATTTCTATACAAACGCCCATAATGCACCGCGTATATTGCAATTTTCATAGATTAGTAGGAAAAAACTAATTGAAAGGGGTCAGTGTTACCCTGTGACGTGGGGTTACACTGACCACTCAGTTTTTTTAATTATAGGCACGTTCAGAATTGTCCTAGGATAAATTTTAGTGTAGTACTGTATGAGTATGACGCCTATACAGGGATTCTATGATCCCCATCTCCTTTATTTAAAACACACCACAGAAGACTTATTGAAAAAAAACATTAAAATTCTTTCACTAAAATCCTCCCTAGAAACAGAATTCTACACCCATCAGGCTATAGCTTTAGTGGAGGCAGCTTGTCAGTCACATTACCAAATGGGACAATGAATATACAATGTTCTTTTGGGAAAAAAAAATGTAGTTTTCATTGGCTCAGTGGAGTGATGCCCCATTATCTCACTTATCTTTTCCTTTTGCTACTACTTTTTGAATAATACAAACATGGTGACAAGTTTGCTTCCTCCTTTTCCACCAATTACTTTCACCATTACAGACACATTTTGAAAAATATCTTGACACTCAGACTTAATGAGCAGTAAATCTTCAACAACAGGATTGTCTGGTTGATGAAAATCACTATCATCAGTTTCCAGCATCTCTGGCAATTGTATTGCACCAAGCTCATTGACTGCTGAAGAGTTGTCACGGTTTTGGAAGAGATTTTCCTTGGACTTTGAGGTCATTAGGCTGTGAAGGACTTGAAACATTGGGCCTGAGGATCTTTTGTCTCATTGGTACTTACAAATTGTAACTTTTCATACAGTGCACACACATTTTCATTTGATAAACTTTTGAATGATTTTGGACCAATGTGAAAGCTCGCTCTCTCTTTCTTCTTCTTCTTTTTATTTATTTATTAATTATTATTATTATTTTTTTTTTTTGAAGAAATCATGTAATATGAATATGCAATGGAAACTCCCAGTCAGTAGTATTGACAATAGAATTTGCTAATATAGTCATAGGACATTTGTATTTCGTATCCTAATTGGTTTCTCCCATAAGAGGTTTGTCACTGTGTTTTCTGATATGCGTAGTCTCTTGGCTACACCTTTTATTGTTTCTTCATTATTTTTAGTTAACGAAGACACTTCATCCAATATTTCGCTATCCAATAATGGTACAATAATGTGCCTAAAGACCTTGTTAAGTTCTGGGCATTGCAATTCAATTGTTAATTTAGTTATGGATTTGCTTTTTTAATTGAAAGTAACGCTTGATTCTTTAAATTCACTGTCTAATGAAGTTACAGCTAATTGTGTCCATTCTTTACTGTTAAAACAAAACACCGATCTCAATCTAAAATTTCTGCAATAAACGCAATACAACAGAGACTGACTATGAGTTTAAATTCGTTGTTGCCTAAATCTTGATTTGTTAACATTGGTTATAAAAAAGTGTAGTACTTTTTAAATTTTATTTTAACATGTGTGAATTCAAATCAACAAATTCCTTTATATTATAAATTTTATTTTCAAGATGATTTAGAAGTTTATTCAGAGATGGAAAGAAAAGGGTGAAATTGACCATGGAGTCAGTGTTACCCTCAGGGGGTCCGAATCACCCTGATTGATGGGTAACTTAAAAAGGTTCTTGATGAAACTATAAGATCCATTTAACAATACCTGGAGAGAATGAAGCACACATTGGTAGTATACATTTACTGTTTAGTATGTCTTTATAGAGAAAAAAGCTTGTACTTTTGCAGTAGTTGCATTGGCCTTAAGTCTCTCATATATCACATGTTCTAAAAATTCTGCAACTGAATAGATACAATGATCTAATAAGAATGACCTTAGGGTTTAAAAAAAAAGAGAGAGAGAGAGAGAGAGAGAGAGAGAGAGAATGGAGAAATAATTTTTATCTGACATGAAAGATTATTGTAAATTTGTTTCATAATGTTTGTAGTGGACAGGACACTTTTCTTGTTGCCTTGTTGTATCATATACGTGGATATTAATTTTTTTGTTTGTCTTTTAAATGAGTTCTAACATGTATAGAAATTTCTAGTTATACATTTGAGGATGCAGGAGGTATGATAACTTTTAAACCAGAGATTTGCAAAAATACAAGTTTCAAGCATGTTGCATTGCTGTTACAGATCTTTTCTGAGTTGAGAAAATAGCTGAACTAGATTTTATATTACCCCAGAATATAATTCAGTATGGCAGAATGCTGCGCAGATAGGCAGTGTAAGCAATTCAATCGGAAAACTTTTGTAACAGAAAGTAAAAAAAAAAAACTATAACATTACATAGGTTCCATTTATTTAGTTTATATGTGGATGCCCTATGAAGTCATTTTGAAACCAAATGCGTATAAACCTTTTTTTTTTCTCGAAGAAGATATAATTTTGTTGGAGTTTCACACAGTTGTTGTTTGCATCATCTTTTAAACAGAAATTTAGGAATGTGTTTTTTTGTTTTGTTTTTACCAGTAGTATATTCCCCTTTGAACCATCAATTTATTTGGGCTGTAGTTGTCTTCAGGTGTTTATATTGTCTGCAGAAAACCTATTTGTTTATGACTCAGTGTTCAGGCCTACTTCATTTATATAAAGTGTAAATAGGATTGGTCCGGCCCAAGAATGATTAAATTTTCTGTTTCCTAGTTGTTAAGTATGGCATGAATCATTATTTTATTTGTCGAGTATGACATGATCATTTTAGTGTAGTACCTCTAACTTCACACACTTGAAGCTTTTCCAATTGTGTGTTGTTTCAGAATAATTAAAAATGTCAGTGGCATTAATTTTTTGTCCTCTGTTTTTAGGGCATTTTGTGTAAAATTGGTGCTGGCGCTACTTGAGAGTTTATTTTTTCGGAGGCCATGCTGAGTAGAGAATTTTGTTGTCCTCTTAAAATTTCATTAACCTGACAAATGTTAGTTTTTGTTTGATTTTACTAAAAACAGCAGTGGCAGTGTAGTATGCTAATGTTGACAATGACCATTGAATGCTGGAAAAATGCAACCATATAGAATCAGGGGAATGGAATAGTCTTTTGTGTTGACCATGAAGTAAATAATTAATGCTGTTCCTGTTGAGTGATTGACAGTCCTTTTATCTATCATTGCCAACTTGGTATTTTAATTATCCCCAGAAAAAAATGCGTTAATATGAAGAGACTGACATGAAAATGTAAGAGTTTGTATACTATCAACCAGTTAACACCAATATCAAACAATTCACAGCATTCTATGGTTTTTGCCAACATGAGCACCCTATGCCGCTGCTGATGCAAGTGAAATTTAACCATAGTAAAGCCTGATAATAAGGCACCTGGTCTATAGTTTTCCATATTTGATTTCTCTCCTTTTTAGGAGTAAAGACCACTTCAGTGGCTTTTAGGCAGTTTAGAAGTGTGCTTGCCACAAAAGATCTGTTGAGAAGCCATTGAAATGGTTGCAATACATTGCTGTATGATGTAGGGCTAAACTGGAATACTATCAGTTCCTGATGAAATTTTCTAAGATTGTTGCAGCACTGATGATTTTATGTGCAGTTGTTTCGCAAATATAGATTAGAGAGGGAGAGGAGTGTACTGTCATGGACTATTAAATTGTTTGTGATGTCTGCACAACAAAAATTTGCAATATGTTGAGCATCAGTAACTCTTGTTCTCACGGTTCAGTGATATTTTCCATTTTAGAGGACACTTTTATTCCTTCATTACTACTTTCCAGAATGCTTGGCATTTCTTTGATGACTCATATACGAACTTTCAATTAGCTTGTTCTTTTGTAACTGTTAAATAGAGGGATATGCTTTTGGAGTTAGTGCATCTTATTACTTGTGTTTTGAGAGGGAAAGTGATTTCTGAGCATGCTAGAGAATTTCTGAAACTTTTTTTAGTCTCAAGTATCTGCAAAACTTCCTCCCACCTTTCTCGCGATACTAGCAAATTGGATGTTGCTATATTATTTGTATGACTTAGTCTCGGTCTGGCACACAGTTTTAATCTGCCAGGAAGTTTCTGCCTCTTGGCAAATATGCCATCCTTTTAGCTTGGTTTTTTAAGAGATTGATGAGGGAGACACAGTGTGAATTAATAAAGGGAAGAGGAGTACTGGGAGTGGCACATGTTGTGCATGAGAGCATTCTTCACAAGATTCTACAACTGCATGGTTGTCACGATGTGTAATGTCGTGCCAGGTAGCTACAGTTTCATGCTGTCTCCGCATTGGCTACATTAAGTCTGACTCATGAAAGGTTCTTAAACAAGATGCCCCGCCTTACTGCAGTTGTTGTGCCCTTCTATCACTGGCACACATTTTAACAGTGCCTCGCTCTCACTGTGATAAGGTAAAGCACCAAAGCTGACTGACTTATTACCGTCAATTTAAGCTGATGAAGTCAAAGCTGCTGCCTAATATTTCATCATATCTGCAGGTATGGCCTGCTTAACCTGTTTGAAGGCCTATACTATGGCCCCTTAGCCAGGATGAGAAATCACCTCACACTGCATTCACGTCTGGAGAGGGGCCCCTTGTGTATTGATCTGAGCCCACCTTTTAATTTGTTTATTTCTCAACATCTCTCATAGTTTAAATCTAAAGGTGTTGCCTTATTTACACCTCCCGTTTTATTGACCCACCTATCTCAACAGTCTTGTATAATGATACTGATCTGACATAGGTGTGCCTCTTGCTACTTGAAATGCCACAGAAAATATTCAGCTGTTGTCTCCCATCTTACAGTACTTTACCTATCCTTTGTGGATGGTTTTATCCCCTGCTTCCATTTTTTCGATTCCATACAAACATAATGGTTGTTTTGTCCTTCCATCTAACTGTTAATTTTAACGATTTGACATTCGCAGAGTGGAGGGATCGATGAAACAGTAATTTGATCCCTTAAACCTGTCAGTTCAGTCCCATACCATCCCATCTAATCCACCCCTGGGTACACCTACAGGCATCATCCAGTTAAACTTTAATGATTAATTTCACCACATAGGAGAACTTGGACAGCTACTATCATTATGCCTAGAAATATTGTGCCCTTCTGGAAACTATTCCTTGAATTATGTTCCATTACCCTACATCATCACTGTACCCATTTCAAAAATAGAGCTGGCCCAGAATGAGCATCAGGTGGTGTCTGTACACTTATACATGCAGGTACTTTTAGTATAAAGCACCACTCAATACAACATTAGAGGCTGTGGCTGTTCACACACAGACAGCTATTGATTTTACTCTCTGTAATCTCTCTCATCCTCCAGATAGGGAGATGACATATCAAGAGATAGCTAGCCTGATCTGTTAGCTACCTTCAGCCTTTCTTCCTCCTGGGTGATTTCAGTGCCCACAACCCAGTTTTGGGGTAATGGTAAAACACCTGATCAAGGCACTCTTATGGAACAAGTTGTAACAGATATTCACTTAAGTTTATTCAACAGCAGCACTCTTAACTTATTTTTGTATGGCACATGAAACAAATTCTGTCATCGATCTCTCGATTTGTATCTCTGGGTGTGTACATTGTCACAGTTGGGGATACACATCATGATTTCATGATTTTCATGTCCTCCCCCAACACTGTTAGCCAACAGAGTGCTCACCGTAGAATTAATGTCCCCACTTTCCTTGGGAACACCTCGTTGGATGCTAGTCCCATGGAGGAGTCAGGAAAATGCCGAAGCAATCAGAGATAGCAGAACAGTGTTCCAGTGACAGAAGTGCCACCCATCTGTATATAAGTTCATTGCTTTTAAAAGATACTGTGCTCGGGCACATTAACTCACTCTCATACAGTATTAAAAGAAGGATTGTTGGGAAAGATATGTCACTACCATAGAGAGCTATCCCTTTCTTATTTTTTGTAAATAGATATGAGTCAAATTATGTTGTATCTTTGGCTATCAACTAGCAATCAGTATTCGTAGTATCCTTTGAGCTGGCAAAGTTCATGCTGACAGTTTTACAGAACACTTTGTGGCACACTGTGCTCGAACATCCAAAATGGGCATTAGGTAGCTACCCTCGATATTCCATTCCTACACAACAGCTCTAATGATGTAATACTCCTGTCTATGAATGAGAACTCCTCAACACACTGTGATTTAGGTGTTTGTATGATTTCCCTAAATTGCTCTAGGCCTTTGAAAAGGACATGGCTGGTTTCCTTCCCCATCCTTTTATAATCCAAGCTTGTGTTTACTCTCCAGTGGCCTTGCTATTGGCAGGACTTTGAACTCTAACCTTCCTTTCTTCTTTCCAGATGTTTAATTGGAATTTTCTCTTAAGTTGTTGTGCATTGTTATCAGTCGGTCCATTCAACGGCATACTACGTGCACAGGAGAATAGTCTCACAGGGGCCTATGTTAAGTGGAAACCTTAATCTGATAGCCATTAATGGGCTTTAGAAGCTGTGGTACCATCGGTCTTGGTGCACCTACGCGCTTGACCTCACAAAAATTTCCTAATCTGCAAAAACACTCTTAAGAACTGTACAGGTGATGAACCAAGCAAGAGGGCTCATGTGTCTTCAGGCGAGATGCTCGTCAGTGGCTCATGTCCCGTTAAGAGTGCCTCAACTTCCTTGTTTTTCAGCAGACACTGAAACTTTAGGATTCATTGCCTCTGCTGTTAGGTGACTACATCCAAACGATGAATCTGGTTTTGCATTTTATCTGAGAGAGTAGGTTCTCATTTGAAGTTTTTCACTACGGGCTCATCAACTGATTTTTACCATTTTGAGGCTAGCATAGTATTCCACATTGATTAGGGGACTGCTTCTTGGGTGCAGAAGCTGAATTCCTACAGCAGGACTAGCCGAGGGGGAGGGAGTTTTTCTGGTCAGCATGCCTCACCAACTTGACACTGCCTTACTACTAATGGTTGCTTTTATTTAGCTCTGCTTCTTACCTGGTCTTCTGCGTTGTACGATATCACGAAAGATCAGATTGGCTGCCCACCTTTTTATCTCATATAGTCCTTCAGGCTTAGCTTACTTACCCCTTTTTAATTGTACTGATCATTTTGATTCTTGTTGCCGAGCTACATGCGTACTTGTTTTTTGGCTGCTCTGTTATAGTACGGAGACACAGTTACCCAAATTTTTACTGTGACCTCAGTGATACTTAAAAATATAATATTGAAGTTTACATAAATACTTTTATTTTGAGGCAACTTTGATGAGTTGGACAACCACACCCCTCCTTCAGTGCACAGTTTTCTTTCAGAAATTGTGTGGGAACACTCCTCATTGCTCACTGTTAGTCTAGGAGCTCCTTTGTAGCTGTGCTTCAGTGTTCCCACTTCCCACTCTAAATAGAAGGCTCCAAAAATATTAGCCCAAATATTTTCTTGTCGGTAGCTATCCAAGTATCTTCTGCTGCTCTGGCCACTTGCTAGTTGACAGCTGTCTCTCTACCAACCCTATACTGCTCTTCCACTACCACATCCATTTGGGAAAATTGTGATATTTCATATCGTGTTACTTGCTGTACACTGGCAGTATGAAAATTGATAAGATTTGTGGAAAGATTTGTATGATGGACAAATAAAACTTATTTTATTGAAACACACACACACACACACACACACACACACACACACACACACACACACACACGGGTCTGTGCATTCAAGTCCAGACAGTTTTTTCCCTTGCTGTTATAGGAATGTATTATGGCTTTGTGGTATGGTGGAACTGATTATGTTGTCATAGGGAAAGTTCGCTGAATAGTTATTTTGGATTTAAACTTACATTCATATATCAAATATGTATTGAGAAGCTTCTGTCTCATATGTTAAACAAATTTATTTTTGCTATCTGCAGATGCCATGAATTTCAGGCCAAGCATGTGATACTGCCATGCTTTGAGGTAAAATTTCTTGGAAAAATGATGAAATTTTGTTTTTACTGTAGGGAAGTTTGTGTTTCCTTATTTATTTATTTATTTATTTATTTGCTTACTTATTTTTTTGTTGAAGGTGCTGCATGACAATACGAAGGCAAGGCGGGAGGTCGATTTGCATTGGAGGGCCAGCAACTGCCGGCATATTGTGCATATAATTGATGTTTATGAGAACAGTTACAGTGGAAACAAGTGCCTTCTTGTTGTTATGGAGTGGTGAGTTTGTCTGCTGAAATTGTTTTGTTACTCTCCACTGCTGTTTCTTTCTTATCTCACAAATAGAGAAACTTCTTAACATTTAAATTTCCTTTACTTTACGTCTATGGTCACAAATTTTTTTGTCTTCAGACTACCGGTTTTGGCCTATAATGACCATCTTCAGATCTGTTTTATAAAGACATATCATAATGCACTGCAGCCATAATGGCATCGTCTACTGTTAAACGCAAAATCAGCACCAGCATCGTCAAATATATATAAATAACAGTGTATGCAAGAGTCATCTTGTCAACAGCACTACTGTTCAAAACCTCTCATATCTGCAGAGGATGACAGATCATTACTTACAATAAATAAATTCTTAGAAATGAATTTTTAGGCAATATGCTGTCTAGGCTATCAACGTGCATGGATCGCATGTTTATAAACTGCTTATATTTTGTAACAAACAACTGCCTTCTGCATCAACACTGGTGATACTGATTTTACTATAGTTTTCAGCTCATGACTGGCTTTTGAAGATGGAGTGTTCCTCATTGCAAGAAGTCATAGACAGGCATTTAATGTATCATGTAGCAGTGTGTAATGCACAGGAAGCCGAGCAAATGTATAGATAAAAGTTTCTCAACCGGCATCATTGTTACTGTAAAAAGTCCATCACTGTGAATAGAAATTGGGTTTTTCATGTCTCAGGAAGCGGACCAAGTTTCTCAACAAAGAAATTATTTGCACACTAGAATGTTACTTGACAATGTGAGAGAAAATTCACCAGTATGCACCTATCAGCTTTAATGCATATTGCACATTATGAACAATACTGTTTAGAAAGTGCTGGTGGTGCATTATTTGCAACTTCACCATTAACAACCTGTGCAACCAATGAGGCCATATGATTTTAAATACACAGTTTAGTTCTGTCAATAGATTATTTTTTTTATGCATGCATTGAGTGAGATTCATGGTCATTGTATTGCTATAAGTTGCAAATTGTTTGTCAGAAAAAGAACTGCAGTCCATTTACATTAATGTGACCACTGCCTATGTTAGACATCAGTGTGCAGTAACCAATCAAGTGGCAGGCGGCAGCACTAGCAGTTGAGGGTAAATGAAGCATGTCAGAAGGATGTGGAAAACAATGCAGCTGTTTTTGTAATTCATAAACAGAGTGACTTATCTGATGTCCAAAAGAGCATGATTCTTGGCTTTCAGATGAAGGATGGAAGCATTTCCTAAACAAATAAATCTATGAACTGTTAGTGTGCTGCCATGGTTGAAGTATACCTTGCATGACAAAATGGTGCCATCCAAATCTGGCACTGTGGTGCCCCGTGGGCCATAGATGATGTGGGTGAACAACAGCTGTGGAGATGTGTACTGGTGAATAGACATGCAACTGTCCAGCAACTAACTGCCCAGATGAACTAAGGAACTACCAATAGTATCTCCTCAATGACTGTTCAGCAAATTTCAGTGCATATGAGCCTCTGCAGCAGGCACCTGGTTCAGAAACAATTGGTGGAATTTGCATGCCAGTACTGCAACTGGATGTCATAGTCACATTAATGTGAATGGGCAGTCTAAATATTCCTTTCTTTCTATTAGTTCCTAATATCAAAGTACTCAGTTCAGGATCCTCTACACTAAAGGCTTGGATGATCATCCTGTTCATACCTTATGGATGTAGCAGTTAAAGATGAAATGAAAGAACAATGAGATAATTTATACATGTTACATTGTGGGGAAAGAACAGGAAGGCAAGGAAAGGCTCTTAGAGCTCAGTATTGAAAGGAAGCAAAGATGCACAGTAATGACAGGAATAGGAAGCTAAAATTGAATTTTTACGGAGGTCCCACATTACAAAGCTAATTATAAAATGTGTTGAAGATAGATTAGTGCTTACCGAATTGCGACACACTTTTTAAACTTACTATAGATAAACCTATTTTCTATGTTTGAGATTTTTAGAAATTATTACTGGGTGTAATTCATAACCAAATTATTCCAGCACTTGGTTACTATTTTGAGAGGAAGTAAATTTTCATGAAATCTTTATAAACATGTTTGGAATTGTAGCGATCGCAATGAACTAGTAATAAAATATTATATATAACAGCCCCGATCACATAAAAACACTTTTATTAATATATGGTGACTTGTTTCAAACTGATGTGGATCATCTTCAGACCATACTCTGTACTTGAGAATACAACCGAGAAGAGAGAAACATTTAATGTAGTGAACATAAATTATGCGATGTCACACCCAGTGATGTAGAGATGTTGGCACAAAGCAGGAACTGTGGATACCACACTGATGTTGAATGCTGACCGTATGGTTACTCCTCGCGTCCCATCTTTGGTGTACACAGTCCTGCAGAGGGCAGTCTAGTAACATGATGCCATTGGTTGGTCAATTAGATTTTTTAATCTAGGTGCTTCAGTCTGGAACCACGCGACCACTACGGTCGCAGGTTCGAATCCTGCCTCGGGCATAGATGTATGTGATGTCCTTAGGTTAGTTGGTTTAATTAGTTCTAAGTTCTAGGGGACTGATGCCCTCAGAGTCCTATTGTGCTCAGAGCCATTTGAATGATACATTATGTAAAATTTTAAATGTGTAACATATCAATTGTTACTTAGATATAACTTGCAATTATAACCAGCATAGTATTGAGGTTTATATTAATGATGTACGTTGTATCCCACTGGCTAAATATGTTGTAGGGCGATGGGTAAGAGATGAGGCTTCAGCTGCTTAACTCCGTGACACAGCCACATAGTAAGCAGTTGACATCAGTGGGTTACATCTACAGTTCCCATTCTGTACCATTATCTCCACATATTTATCTTATTTTATTTATCCACAAAATCATGTTCATGACATGGGATACAAGTTACAGCAATGAATCGTTGAAGCATAATACTTTTTCTTACATTGACTATATGACAGAATACATAAAATACATATCTACATTACAGTCATTCAAAATTGACATATTAGATTAAATTAAAGCTACATGAGACATATTGGTCTCCATAAATTCAGCAACAGAATAAAAACAATGCTGGAGCAATCTACTGTTAACTTTCTTCCTGAAAGAGTTTTTATTATTCTTGACTGAGCAAGATAATTTATTGTCAAATATGCTGCCTATGTGCCTCTCACCATTATGGCGTTTACTGAGTCTCTGATTATCTAGATGAATGTTGCTTACACTGCGGGTGTCATGATCATGAATGACATTATTTGTTTTGAAGAGATGAAGGTTCTTACTGACAAATGAAACAGTCTCTAGGATGTATATACATGGTACAGGTAATATTCAGAGTTCTTTAAAGATTGGTTTGGTAGGTGTGTGCAGTGGCAGTCTTAACATGACCTTGACAATTCGCTTTTGCATAACGAATATTTTCCTATTTATTGCCCTCCAGAATGGAATGCAATATGAGAGGACTGAGTTTACTAGTGCAAAGTATACCGTTTTAATGGTGGTCACATCACAGCTTTGGCTAAGAATTCTGAAGGCATAGCACAGGCTACTCAATTTACACAGTAGTTTCTCTCTGTGGATATTCCACTGCAGTGTGTTATCTATCCAGAGACCTAAGAATTTAGTCTCACTGACTTGTTCAATAACTTTCTTGTCCGTAATTAGTGGTTCCATATGTGTTGTATGGTTGTTTGATGGGCGGAAGACCATACAAGCCATTTTTTTCCATATTAAGTAGGAGTTTGTTCTCATAGAGGCAGTATAGGAGCCTTTCACTGTTGTCAACTAGGTCAGCTCTCACCTGGCGTGGAGAAATGTTGCAAGAGAGGTGGTTTGTATCATCAGCGAATAACATAGGTACTGTTGAGGGCAGGTGCTCTGGGAGGTCATTAATGAAGATAAGGAAGAGGGGGCCTAAGGCTGAACCCTGTGGGACTCCAGATGTGACTGGTATTATATCTGAATGGGCTGTTCTTTCATCATTTGTTGCTATTTCTACCAGCTGCCCTCTGTTTGATAGATATGACTGGAACCAATCATTACAGACTCTTATACCATATGCATCCAGTTTGGGGAGTATTAGTGTGTGGTTGACTAGATCAAATGCTTTTGTCAGATCAATAAAAAGTCCAGAAGCATAATGTTTTTCATTAAATGCTTCTATTATCTCATCAGTACATGAAAAGAGGTCCTCATTGGTAGATTTATTTTTATGAAAACCAGACTGCTGTGCTGTTAGTAGGGAGTTGTTTACAAGAAAGGACATTATGCGGATATATAAAAATTTTTCAATTATTTTGGACACAGTTGGGAGAAGGGATATGGCTCGGTAGTTGTTGACTTCATGTTTGCCACCTTTCTTGTGTAAGGGAACTATCTTGGAGGTTTTGAGAGTTTGAGGGAAAATGCCAGTATTCATTGAGCAGTTGATTATGTTGCAGAGTGGTTGTATTATTTCGTTGTCAACCTATTTTATTACATAGGCAGGTAGACCATCAAGGCCAGATGAAAGGGAACTTTTCATATTCCTAATAGTTAGCAGAACCTCTTTCAAAGTTGCAGCTATTAGAAAAATTGATTTGTCAGATCTTATACATTTTGGAGGATAGGATTTTGTTGGTGCAGAGCGAGCAAATGATATGCTGTTAGCTATTCCTGAAAAGTGTTTGTTAAATGTTTTACAGATATGCTTGATGTCCGTTATTTGTTGGCCCATTGTGCTGAAGATATTCCGGTGTTTTTTGTTTGATGTCAGTTCGTAAAGTTTTTCTGACAATATCCCACATTGCTTTACATTTGTTATTAGACTCATTTATGTATGCTTTATTTGCTAGTCGTTTTGCTTCAGATATTCCTTTACGAAGTATCTTCTTGTAATATTTGAAATAATTGTAGAAATTTGTTTCATCTGTTTTAATGCTCTGCTCATAGAGTGATCTCTTAGTCTTACATGATATTCTTATATCCTTCGTGATCCACCTGTTATCAGTTTTTCTGGCAGAATGTTGTACTGGGCATAACATCGTATAATTTATGTTTAATTTAATGTTCATTACATTAAATATTTGCCCCTATTCCATTGCGCTCTAAATTACAGTGTACTGTCTGAAGATGATTCACATAAAGTCGAACCCAATCACCACTTATGAATAAAAGTGTTTTTATGCGATCAATAATGTGCTATATATTATTTTATCACTAAATTTATATTTATTCACTAGAAAATGAAGATTTAAAAAGAAGAATGAACATTTAACTGTTAAAACTTACTAATAAGTAGTGCATTTATAAACATAATTGTAAATAAGAGCATTAAGGGCAGTGAGGATAGTTACAGGGAAGACAGTCACATTATATACGTGTTCTTTTGGGTTGGAGCGTGTTACTGTTGTATCTCACTGGTAACTGTTAAAATTCTGGATGCAGAAAAAACCGTCTATAGCCTTGGGACTATTTCGGTATTATATTATGTTTGATGTATTAAAAATTAAGGTTTTTGTGGCCGCCTCTTGATGTATTGCATGTTGACTTTTGTCTCGGGATCTTCAACAGATGTTTAATGATTTTTCTGATATTTTGTCAGCATTAGTAGCTGGCATTATTTAAGATACACCCTCCATTGCTGGTGGTGGAGTGGAGTCAAGCTTGTGACTTGAGGTAATGTGTACCTGCCATGCCAATGTCCGAGGGCCTGCTCCTGGTCACTACCAATGTGTTTCTCCCTATGTTACCTGCAATGGTCATTTGCTGCAGTACAGGAATCCAGGATCTGTTTACCTTGAGGCTTCCTCCACTATTGTCATGTTTGTGAATTTCTATGGCATTCCTGAGCTAATGGGCATTGTAGCTTTTCTCCAGACTGATAACCTGCGAGTCGATGAGTTTCATTGTATGCTTGGTCGGTCCTATACAGTGCATGCTGTACCGTGGCCAATTTTTCCACCAGTCTGAACCTGCAGTACTATTTGTTGGACGATCATGGTATTAATGTATTGTCTGGTCGTTCCCACATACTTTTCCACATATGGTATATTTCCGACATTGCGAGTGTGTCCCTTTTGTCCTTTTTCTCATCTGAGACTCTCTTTGATCATCTTCGTTTGTCTTTATGCTGTGTTTACACAACATACCATCAATTCTGTCCACTCTCCTGGGGATGGATGGCAGAAAAACCATAGTCAGCATTTCTTCGGTGGACATGTTACTTGTGCAGGTGCTAGGTTTCATGCCACTTCTTGTGCAACTGATAAAATTTAGCCTTTCTCACCTCCAGAGTAAATCTGATGGTGACTTGGAGATTATTCATATGTCTCAGGATGTTACCAAACTGTTCCTCACCACATCTCCAGATGTCAAAGGTGTCTTCAACATACCCATGCCACATCCAGTGCCTGTCATTCTAAATCCTCCATGAAGAAATTGTCAACCACCAAAGTAGAGTACCTAATTGAAACTTTCAAGCTGTTCATAGAAATTGCCATTCCACATAAACTAGCCCATGGTAAGACATACGTGAAACAGTTTCGTAATGTCCTCTGGCAAGGTGGACCCATTATGTTCCAGGTGTCATTGACTGGCTCTTTGGAAAAAAAAAAGAAGCAACATCAAAATCGGGATGTTTGGTCCAAGTTTTAATTTATTTCAGTCTATTAAGTGTCAGTCTTTCCTGGAATGTGCCCTAAACTGAGGGGGAAATGGGTACTCCACCCATTGCTAAGAAGTGTAATGATACCCAACTCACAGTGAAGTGACATATTTTATCAGTTGCATAAGAAGTGGCATGAAACCTAGCACCTGCACAAGTAAATTGGCAGGTATGGTCTTACTGCCCCCTCCCTCCCCCATCCCCAGGGTGATGGACAGAACTGACTGTATGTTGCACAAACATGATGTGAAGACTGTTTGCAAACTAACCAAGAAGGTAACAAATGACCAACTCCCAATGCTGGAAAGATGCCACATACTGTGTACATGTGGAAAAGTCTTTGTGAAATGATAGGACAGTCCATCATTACCAGGATCATCTAACATAAACGATATTGCAGGTGGGGACAGTTGGAAATGTCAGTCATGGTGGAGTAAGTGCTGTGAGAGACAAACCACATGATAAAATTCACCAACATGCATTAAACAAACATTGGCCGAAGATCCTGGGACAGAAGCCAACAGGCAATACATTGTTTGATATGTCTTGCAGCTTTTACTCACTGCTGCTAAAGTGTCTAACAAACTGGATGTTTGTAATAGTGCAGGGCTGATATGATACTGCATGTCTATCTAGTGTGGCACTGTGATGCAAGTTGCAGATGCACATTCCTTAATACAACAATCACATTTGCATAATCCCTATCTGTGCCTTCCACAACATTAGTTGAACTCGTTGGCGTGTTGTCACTCATGTTTGCGTTCATGCTATCACTTCCACTGCTTCTCTGATTATACCAGTTAGGATTGGGGGGAGGGGCGGGGATATTTGGTAAGTGTTGAGATACAGGTGTAGTTGTCTTTTTCATGTCAAGAAATGATGTGCTATCCTAGATCTTCATGTAGGAAACAATTTCTCACTGTAGGTCTCCTAATTCCATTATTGGAGTTTCAGTTAAAATGATACCCAGGACACTAGCTGGATGGAAAGCATAACTTCACACAACACATTCACACCATTGCACACAAAGCAAGTAGCATTGGTAACTACACTGTTTACTCAAGTAGTAGTAGCCATAACCATAATAAAACTGGAAAATAGAAAGGCTCTAGAATCTGCACAGATATTGACCATACTTAATTAAGTAATACTCCATACCTGGGCTGTGGCTTGCGTTCACCTTCCAGTTCAAGAGTTGGACTTATTTGTTAATCTTTGTTCTGTGATTTGTTGAACTTACGTTAAATCCCCTTTACACGCACAGTATCTTACTATGTCTACTGGGTAGGTAACACAGATCGCTAGCAGAGCATTGGTTGATGCCATGCCAAAGCCCCTGTGACTCTAAGGAGTGTATGACGCAGGATTTGCCTGTTCTGCACACACCTAAGTCTGTGTGCTCAGACATTTTCTGCAAAGTGTATGATGGTCATAAAAGTGGCATCATGGTATGTCCTCATTGAATACAGTAGTAGTTTGTAGTTAGCTTGGATGTGTGCGCAGTTTTGTGCATAATGTTATGTGCTTTTTGTGCAATTGCATGAATGTGTTGTCTGAAGTTATGCTTTCCAACCAGCTATCTTTCTGGGTATTGGTGTAATTGTTTGGTAATGGAAGTGTTCTGTGGGATTTCCACACATGGGAAGTTGAACTTTTAAGAGGTGTGTAGTTTTCTGTGGGACTGGTTAGTTTGTTGTCTGCATATCATCACTGGATCTGTGAGTGGACCCAATTTGCCATTCCCTCCACAGCCAATATTTCATCAGCATGTGTTACCAGCCAATAGATGTTGTCATCTTCTTCAGAGTACTGCAAAAAAGGTTTGATTTCCAAATTAAAAAACGTTGACATGCAAATATGACCTTGTGGACACCTCTTGGTAGTGCTTTTGATTACTTTTTGCATTGTCTCTGCCTGTGCCACACTTGTACTTCTGCAGTAAATGCAAAAATGTAGTAATAGTCAATGAAGTTCCTATTCTCACATCTGCACAAACTATGTGGATCATCATAAATTGTAGAAGGCACCTGCAATGTCAGTTAATATTACAATTATGTATTTGTTTGTTTATTTTGATCACCTTGTTTTGTGTGCCTTCATTATTTTCCCTTTCCTAAACCCAAGGCACTTGTTAAGCCCTTGAAGGTCTGGCTGTAATGTCACACAGGGATCTTTACCAGAACTATGCAGTTGTATTAATCAGACACATTGGCATATAGCTGGACCTTCGTATTCAGACTTTTTGATTATTAAAATCTTTGCTAATTTCCAGTTGACAGGGACTCACCCATTATTAATGAATCATTAAGCAATCTGTTTGGGTATGGAACAATTTACACATTAAGAATGTCAGCATGAATGTTGTCTGGCCCTGGAGTCTTTTTGTTTTTCAGTTTTATTATGGTTATGGCTACTACTTATTGAGTAAACAGTGTAGTTACCAAAGTATTAGTGTATTCAGTGTGTAACGCATATACAATCTGCCTGTGCAGTTGATAGCATTGGGGTCCTCAATTGGGAAGACTTTTCCAAACAGATATTTTGTTGTGATTCTCTAGTTTCTGCTGCATATTAGTTGAACGAACAGTCCACATGTGTACTGCCAATCCATAGTATCCAGTCGGCACAATATTTCTGTGATTAGACATGTCAAACATCACCAACAGAGAGAATTGGCAATCAGGATCTAATACATTGTTAATCAAAATATCCACAGGTGTACTGCCGGTCTATAGTGTCCAACGGGCACAATATTTCGGCGATCAAACATGTCGCCATCATCAGGTGAACTGACGGACTGAGCTCCTGTGAACGTGCCGGCACGGAGATCCGTACTCTATGGCTGCTCAGGGGGAACTGGGTTCGGTCGCGGCAGCGGCCGATTTAAATACCCTCCACCCGCGGAGCGTTCCCTCCGCCGTCTGCGCCACGATAGCGCGGTGGAACAGATTGCGATGGCGTCTGAGATGACGTCGGTGTGATGGCTCTGTCCGCCGTGGTCGTCACAACTATGCGTTTGCTCGATTTACTCTTGATTAACCCAATCGCTGGTTCCCAAGCCTTGCTAGGATTATAGACGCAGTCACGGTTTATGAGGTCATCATTGGTGCGAATTTCGATGGCCTCTCTAACAACGCTGTCCCAGTATCTCGACATCTGTACCAGAATTCTCGTGCGGTCATACTCCATAGCGTGATTTTCCGACAAACAATGTTCAGCGAC
The DNA here is from genome assembly GCF_023897955.1 of Schistocerca gregaria. NCBI lineage: Eukaryota > Metazoa > Arthropoda > Insecta > Orthoptera > Acrididae > Schistocerca > Schistocerca gregaria. The sequence goes on along the minus strand of NC_064931.1, from coordinate 116,280,527 downwards.
CGCCGACTTGCTCGGATACATCAGTCGAGTGTGCCTCTGGTGTTCACGGCATCGATCCTCAACGGTACGCATCGTCTGACCAATATACGACTTGCCACATTGACACGGACTCTGGTACACACCGGCCTTCCTCAAACCGAGGTCATCTTTGCCACTCCCCACCAGTGCACGAGTTTTATTCGGAGGACAAAACAGTTCCGACCCAATGTTTCTTCAGAATGCGGGCGATTTTCCCCGAGAGTGCACCTGTGTATGGAATAAATGCAGTGCCTACCTCCTCCCTCGTGACTTCATCCATCTCAACAGGTTGTGCTGCAGTGGTTGGGCGGAGAGCACGTTGGATCTGCCACTCTGAGAACCCATTCTTTCGAAACACAGTTCTCAGATGTTCCAATTCCTGGGGTAGACTCTCTGTGTCAGAGATAGTGCGCGCCCTATGTACTAGAGTTTTAAGTACCCCATTCCTCTGTGAAGGGTGGTGGCAGCTGTCTGCGTGCAAATACAGATCAGTGTGTGTTGTCTTTCGATACACCCCATCACCTAGGGTGCCGCCAGCCCTTCTCCTGACCAAGACATCAAGGAAAGGTAATTTACCCTCCGTTTCAGTCTCCATAGTGAATTTGATGTTGGGGTGTATGGAGTTTAGATGTGTAAGGAAGTCAAGGAGTTTATCCATACCATGTGGCCAGATGACAAATGTGTCGTCCACGTAACGGAACAAGCAAGTAGGTTTCCATTCGGATGACGACAGGGCTTCCTCCTCGAAGTTCTCCATGTACAAATTCGCTACCACCGGTGAGAGTGGGCTACCCATGGCGACTCCCTCCGTTTATTCGTAGTATTCTCCATTAAAAAGAAAATACGTGGAAGTCAAGACATGCCTAAAAAGTTCAGTGGTATTCTCGTCAAACCTCTGACCAATCAACTCTAGCGACTCTCGCAGGTGTACCCTCGTAAACAAGGAAATGATGTCAAAACTCACCATGATATCTGACTCACTCAACCTGAAGCTATCAAGGCGTTTAACAAAATCCACGGAATTACGGATGTGATGAGGGCATTTACCCACATAAGGACTTAATATTCCCGTCAGGTATTTGGCCAACAAATATGTAGGTGCCCTGATGTTGCTGACAATGGGGCGTAATGGTACCCCCTCTTTGTGAACCTTCGGGAGTCCATATAGTCTAGGCGGTACCGGACCTTGGGGTAACAATTTCTTAGCGTCACCCTCCGGTAAATCTGCGTCCTTCAGAAGAACCCTCGTCTTGTTCTCCACCTTCTTTGTAGGGTCAACGCTGATCTTCCGGTAGGAATTGTCATTTAGCAGGCTCTGCATCTTATCAGTGTAGTCCTTATGGGAGACAACAGCTGTAGCATTGCCTTTGTCAGCCGATAAGACAACAATTTCAGAGCGTTCCCTCAGATCACGAATGGCCGCCCTCTCTTTACTGCTGATATTTGACTTCATCAGCTTGGATTTCGTCAACGCACGACAAGTTTCATGACGTATTTCCTTTGCTGATTCTGGCGGAAGTCGAGCTGCAACCTGTTCAACAGCACTAAAAGTTTCTGCGACCGGAGTGAACTTGGGGGTGGGAGCGAAGATGAGACCTTTTTGCAAAACCGAGACCGCATCATCACTCAACACCATGCCACTCAAATTGATGACAGTCTTGCACGGAACCTGCAGAGATGGTTTGTCAAGGAGACATGACAACTTAGCTGTTTGACGTCCCGTAGCCTCCTTATGGGCGGAATCAGCTGACACCCAGGTGACACCATCAATCCAATCCCAGGAAAAAGAAGTGAACTTAGTAGCCAGTTGCAAATGTAATTTGAGTAATTCCTGTGAGATAAACTCAAGGCTCCGGCGGGTGAATTGCACTCTCTCATGTACCAATACGAGGCTGGTTCGTTTCTTGATTCTCCTAGCTGCTGCAGAATCGATGTGATGCATAACCTTAGCAAAATTTGTTGTCTTACATACTGACAAAGGCAATGCTATGGTTGTCCCAACCCACAAGAACAACACTCAGAAGATGCAGGGCCTGCAGGGAGACCAATGCTGACCCCACCAAGAAGGTTGAAAACAAACTCAGTGCACTTCTCAAGGATTGAGATTTACCTGAGGGGAAATCAAGAAATGTTACCACCAGAACCTGTGCCTCCAAGACTTCCACGGACTCCCTAAGATCCACAAAGTGGGGTTGCTGTTACATCCTGTTGTTAGCAACATTAGGGCTCCTAAATGATTGCTGGCAAAATACCCGAAAGATGTGTTAAGCCCCTATGTTGATAAATGCCCACACCACATATGCACGTATGTAGATTTTGTGAAATGCTTCAAAAGCTGCAGGCTGTAGGCCTGTGACACCATTGTGAGCTTTGATATTTTGCTATTCATCAGGGTTCTTCTACGAGATTCATTAGAACTCATTTGTCAGAAATTTGACTTTAAGGCTACCAATTTTTTCAGCCATTCCTGATCTCCACATATTTTCTGTTTAATGGATAAGGCTTTGAATAGACAGTGAGACTGGCACTTTTGCCTGTGGTTGCAAATCTGTATATGGAGCACTTCAAGGAAGAAGCATTGGAAGTCATCCAAATGGAAACCCACTTGCTTTTCCTGTTATGTGGATGACATATTAGTCATCTGCCCCCATGGAGGAAACAAGCTCCATGACTTCCTTTCACATCTAAACCCCACACACTGCAACATCAGGTTCACTATGAAGATTGAAGCAGAGGGAAAACTACCATTCCTGGATGTCGTAATGATAAGTGTGGAAGGACCCTGGGCCACACTGTGTATGGGAAGAAAACACACCCTTTGCTAGTGTGCGGACAGCTGCCCCCCTTGTGCAGAGGACTGGGATGCTCAGAACACATGCCATCTCAGATGCAGTGTCTCCCTGGGGAACTGGAACACTTCAGAATGGTGTTCCAGAAAATCGGTTAGGCAGAATGGTATATTAAGTGTGCTTGGTGCCCTACCACTACAGTATGACCAATGGAGACAGGCAAAGTTAGAAGGATGCAGCTATGATCTTTATACTGTACACCAGCACAGTAGTGGGAAAAATCGAGCACATGCTGAAGAAACACTAAGTAAGAACAGCCTTTTGCCCAACCAGTAAAACTTGAGCATTATTGGGGAGCATCACAGATGACCTTGATATATGGAAAGCCAGGGACATCAGATACTGTGCCAGTATGGTAAGACAAATATTGGACAAACAGTATGCACCACTGAATATCGATGTTGAGAACACCAGTGGCACACACTACTAATGTATCCAATAAAGTTTGCTGTCATAGAGAACTGTGTATCAGAGACTCATGTGATGGAATACAAATGGATCAAGATTTTAACACAAACTTCGTAATACTGGTACAGTGTCATTAGAGAGGCAATAAAAATATGCACCAGGGACAGTCTTATCCACCGGGACTGTGTCCACAATCTCAGCAAGACTTTGGGACCAACTCTAGGTTTAATTAAGAAGACTCTCAGCAGACACAACATTTTTGTGGCTAGGGCGAGTGGAGTAACCACACCGACACCACTGCAATCAGGGTGACCTGCTGGGCATTACTGGACACAAGTATCGACGTGAATGCCTCTGTGGCCACCAACACGTGCTCTCAGGACAGACCATGTACATAATGAGTTACATGGAGAGGGGGTAAAAGTTGGCTGTGTGTTCCCTGGAGGTCATTTCATCAGCTCACTTGATGATGGCAACATGTACGGTTGCCGAAATGTTGCACCCACTGGACAGTATGCACTGTTTGATAAGGTAATTTGTTGTCTTTCTACATCCACAGGTCATTGATCCACCATTAGTTTTCGTTGTGGGCAGAAGCACTGGAGTTTGGATTTTTACCTGTCAGTATTTTGTATGGACACGTCGCACACCAGTCTTTAACATGTTTCTAAGGTAGCTTTTTCACTGTGTCTGTCTGTGCTGACCAAGCAGATCTTGGTAATGGAACTTGAGATTTCTATATTTTGTCAGTCAGGCTTCTTTTGCTGGAGAGGGCAGGGGGTGACATTTTGATCTGTGGTTGTCCCTAATAACTCACATTATTTGCCATCCAAAATTCATTGATTCAGATGACCACAGAATCTTTGTTAATGATGTGATAGCAATTTTGGGTATACATAAGAGATGCTAATTTTTTACTATTTGTTGTAGGGCTTCTGTACTTATCGTATGACCACACAATGCCTCTTTCCCTCGTGCATAAGTGCAGATGCATGGGGTAAAAAGCACATCCACAAAAATTAGTGGAAACAATTTGCTGTACATACATGCACACTCATGTTCAACCATTGCCTAGTTGTTGTATCAGTCTTCTATGCACCCATTTCTTAGCTCAGCAGTTTGTGTTGCATTTATTGTAATGAAAGGTGACAGAAAAAGAAAACACACAGGTGATTATGAATAAAATATAATCTAAATAACAAAGGTGCTGTACTGTGTGAAATACAAAGTGATCATGACTTTTTGTTTGCAAATTTCAGAAGAATGTCACAGCAAGATTTTCATTTTCTGCTTTTGAAACCTAGAACTTGTATCTGTAGACAAGATACTGTTTTGCATAATTCAGTTCTTATAGCAATGAGACTGGCAATAACATTTCATTATTTACAACTTGTATATTAATCTGAACTATTTATTTCACATTTTGAAACAAAGCATTTCATTTATTATTTCTGAAACTGTGAAATATTTGAGGGATGTTCTTTGTCATGATGTAAAGGTTAGTTGGCTTTCATTGCATAATTTGCATTTTATTTTATAAAGAATTGTGTATATAACTTCACTCAAAAAGGATTTTAGTTTAAAATCTTTGGACTCAAATCGATGAATGTCATAGACCACAGAATCCACATAAATAGATGTAACGTATTCTACACTTACATGGAGGCATGCTGAATAGTAATGCCTCTGAATATTTTATGTGTAAACTTATAAAGCCTTTAAAATGAAACAAATATTATTAACAATATTATCTAAATCAGTATTCTTCATGTCTACATATTTATTTGTCAACATAGTCAACCAGATGATGAATACATTTCTGTTGTTGAGAAACTAATTTGTTGATACCACCACTGTAGAATGTTTGACTTTGTTGATGGAGCCACAACCTCACCTCTTCTTGCACCACTTCATCACTTTCGAAGTGAAGTGTTTGAAGATGTTCCATCAGTTTTGAAAACAGGTGAAAATCAGACGGGGCCGTCGGGATTGTGTTGGGGATGATCAGTGACAGTGAACTCGAGGCAGCGGATTGTTCCAGATGTTGCAGCACACGTGTGGTCTGGCATTGTCATGCTGGAGGAGGAGATGCCCCGTTAGTGGATGAACTGTTTGAATTCATGCTTCCCATTTTCTGAGGATCTTTTCATGTACCGACATAGTTAACATAGTTATGTTATACATTACCATGTTACATACTAAAATTTGGAGCCCTCTAGCGGCAGAGGGTTGCAATTTCTGTCAGCAAAACAGGAAAATCGACTGAGTAATACGCATGATATGTAATACCTCAACTGATATTGAAAACAGAATAAAAGATTCAGAGGCATTACTTTTCAGTATGCCCTTGTGTTTGCGTCCTTGATGTCCTATGGCACTTTTTTCAGTTCAAGCTCTTTGGTCTTTGTGCTGTTGGTCATTAAAGGTTGAATGTTAGTCCATTTTTGCACATGCACGTTTCAGAAATTTGTAGGCTGCTTCAATAGTTTTCCTTCTCTGGCACTTAACATATTTTTTACATTAAAATGAACAGCGACTTTTATTTTTAGTCAACCCTATACTTGGTGCTCAGGGCACCGCATCCCAAATTTTTGTTCAAATGTACTTGAGATACGGAGTTCCTTATGACTTTTTTTTTTTGTCTGTAATCGCTTACAAATTTCAGCTTGCATTCTTATAGAATCAACAGCCAACTTGCACATAAATTACCTGAAAATATAGCCGTAACACACTACACAATGAAACACTCTTGGGCACCAACTTACTAAAAGTTCCTTTTGTTTGCTATACAGCGTAAGAGATTCCTACCAAACACATGAAGCAATGTGCCGTGACACACTTCTTCCATTTCAAACAGATTCCACATGCACATATGTGCTTGCATTGCTTTAAATATGAATCACATGCCCAGAATTGAACATAATAAGGCATTGTGTGGATGCTCTTTTGGGTCTCTACTGCAGGATATTCTGTAGATGTGAGATTTTGTTATGTGTAACTTGTTTCAGTTCGATTTTTCAAAAGTAAAATCTTTCTTCAAGAAATGTGTTTTTATTGTTTGTTGTTAATGTAATTATATTGTGTTCACTACTTGTCAACCCATTGTGGCATGTCTAAAACGACTGTGGAAAATTTTCCATTAACAGGTCTAGTTCTTGAAATACGGTTAGAACCTTCTGATGTCTGTCACCTGTGTGTGCTCTAAGCCAGAGTGCACTTTTTGCAGTTATGTTCATTGTTTTATATATATATATATATATATATATATATATATATATATATATGGTCTGTTTGCTGTGTGTATGCATTTGTGTGAATCCACTTGCTTTGTAGTTCAAAACCCAATAGAAGCCAAAGGTTCACTACATGTTTTCAGAATTTCCTTGATGTTTATAGTGTTCATAACTATAATAATTACCTTCGAATTTGCTGATCTAGGGATGTAACTGAAGTCTGTAAAGGGGGGGGGGGATGCATTAGCTTCCCTGGGTGTGTAATAGATGTCCTCCCATTTCTTTCACTATTTTTGTAAGGTTGATCATTACAAAGGATTTCCTCATTGCAATGAAAGGTAGAAGTTATGAAGCCATTGTGATAAATGCATTAGAATATGCGCTGTGGATATCTGAGATGGGGCTCGAATTCAGTTAATTTGTGGAATTGTACAAGGGGGAAAGGGAAAGGGAACAAGTTCAAAAAAAAGACACAAAGCGTTCAAAAAATTTAGTATTTCATCTTCCAGCTTTTCCACTCTAGCAGTGGGCTGGGTTTTATAGGGTAGTACTTCATGATACCTATGCTTAAGAAATTGTCATTCATTTTGCATAAAAGATTGTAGGGAAGGATGTTTTAGCATTTCTATTTCATTGTCGATACTATTTATGGGGACTCCTACTAGATTATTGCTCAATACCAGTTCCTAAGTACTGCAGGCAGAGCTTTTCTTTTCATTTGGGTTGCGTGCAATTGAGTCTCTTTCAGTTTTTGTTGAGAGTGTTACACTCTCACATATTCTGCACAGTCTATCTTAGCAACAATATGTCTGAAAAGCATCAAGAGTGTTTCACAATTTCTGCAACAATAGCGTAGTGCAATATACATCCATCTGACTCGTTGCATTTGTTCATTTGGTGATGAAGTTCAACAACAGGTGTTCCACTTCATAGTATTTTGGTATGGTCATGGTAGCTAAGAGTTTGGAACTTTACCATAATATTTAATGATTTGTTCCTGAAATCCAGTGAGCATCTTTCCTTTGTCCAGTAATATATTCTTAAGTCATGGACTTACTTCGATAGTTGTACGGGATCTATTTTTAAGTTAATACCTCATTTTGAATAATTTTTCTTTCCTCAGAATCTGGGTTTCTCTCCTTTGTCTGTTGTGTGAATTTTTTAAGCTTTAATATTTCTATTTTTTCACGAGGTATACACTGGTAGCCCTTATTTTACAATTGTAATAGTTTTCATTTTTCAATGATTTGTTTTTGCAGTCAATTTTTAGCTTGTAGAACTAAAATTTTTGTGTGTCAATATAAAGACTTTACTTTTAAGTGAAATTATTTTTGGTTAGGCTGTACTGTGACTGTTGTTGATATTAAGTGAAACAACAAGGTCCCTATTACCCTGCCATCATTGTATGAGATGTATGTGTTAAGGGCAGTGGTTCTCAACCGTTCTGAGACTGTTACGCCTGAGTACAATCAAATATTAGCTAGTACCCCTCACGTACCACCACCAACATTAGTTGTGTGCTGAACTTCACGATGAAAAAGAACTTCCTCTGAACACTTTCATTTTTAAAATACACTGTGCAAGGAAATTAAATAATCACATTTTTGAAACCCAGTGATTCCTACCCGTTAGATGCATAAGTTTGAAATTTGGTTTAAAGGCGTATATAACCTTCGTCTGTAATGGTGCAAAAACATGGTGCCCAGCAACATCAACCTCGCGTTCAATGATACTTCAAACAGTAAGGTGTTGGCATGTGTGAAGAAAGTGCATGTGACATGTAAGGCAGGTTAATGATGTCACATTGGCACCAAATTTCATCCCAGTTTTGCCTATTGCTGCTGTTTCCCACATTTGGAAGGTCGTCATACCCCCCTCTTATCTACTTTTCATCCCTTCTTTCGATGCCTCTGTGTTGGCGGTCAGAACTGCAATGCCCAGTATTGATTTATGTATTGCAATACATATTCTGTAGATCCAGTTCTGCGTGTTAACACATGAATGTGGAACAAGTCAAAAACATTTAGTTCATTATTACATTAGTTTCCATAAGGACAATAAACAAAGATTAATAATACAAGTTGGAAACACAATCAGTTGGATAAAATTACACTCACAAGCAGAGTGCCAGATACAACATTCTGATATTGTGCAAACAATTTTTTTACAGATCACCAATTAATCTGATTAAAACAGCAAGCTATGTTAAAGCAGGAATATACAATAGTATTTGGGAAATAAAATTAGTCATCTCTGCTATAGAATTCTTCTAGAGAATAGAAACTTTTTCCAAGCAAGAACTCTTTTAGCTTATTTTTAAACAGTACTTTTTTAATCCCGTAGACACTTTATATTACTTGGAGGTGCATTGAAGATTTTTGTGCTTTTGTATTTCACACCTTTTTGCAACAGGGACAGATTTTTCAGGTCACAGTGTATATCACATTTCCTCCGTGTGTTATGGTGATGGTACATTTCGTTTGTTTCATATTGAGGAGGACTGTGAAACATGAATGTTATGATTGAAAAGATATATTGTGAAGTAGTGGGTAGGATCCCTATTTGTTTAAAAAGATTCGACATGAGATTCTTGGAGGCACTCCACACACAATTCGGACAGTCTTTTTCTGACTTGTAAAAACCTTTTTCGATAGTGGTGAATTGCCCCAGAAGATTATTCCATAACACATAAGTGAATGAAAGTAGCCAAAGTAAGCAGATTTTGAGACATTGATGTCTCTGATATTGGTGATTATCCGAATGGCAAATGTTGCTGAGCTGAGCCTTTTCAGGGTTTAGTTGATGTGCTGTTTCCAGTTAAGCCTGCTATCTATATATATGGCCAAGAATTTCAAACAATTTGCTCTCTATCTTCTGGCTCTCATCTATAATGTTTATTTCCTGTGGACTTTTGTGACCAGAATGGAAATGAATATAATTAGTTTTGCTGAGGTTTATTGATAGAGAATTTACTGTCAACCAGTTCAGAACATCCTCAAGTTGGCATTTAATTCTAGATCAGAGGGTATCTTATGTTCTGTCACAATACTTGTGTCATCAGCAAACAGTGTAAAATTGCTTGCTTTGTTTGAGGACAATGATAGGTCATAGGAATAGCGGGGGACCAAGGACAGAACCTTGTGGAACTCCATATTTTACTGTTCCCGAGTTGGACTCTACCCCTCCTAAGTGACTATTGTTACCATCTAGCACTGTTTTCCGTTGGCTGCCCTGTAGGTAGGATTTGAGCCAGTTGCCCATTTGTCCTCGGAGTCCATAATGCCATGCTTTCTCTATAAGTATTCAATGACTAACATGGTCAAAGGCTTTAGACAGATCACAAAATATGCCCACAGGCAATGTCTTTTTAATGAGGCATTCCAAAACGTTATTCGTAAACGAAAATATTGCTTTGGTTGTGGAGATAGCATCTCTGAATCCAAACTGGTTTTTACTAATTATTGCATGTTTTTCTTGGTGACTGACTATTCTGGCATATATTAGCTCTTTGAGAACTTTTGAAAATGTAATCAAAAGAGAGAGGGGCCGATTGTAACATCTGAGGCATTGCCTCTTTTGTAGTGGGGCTTTACAATAGCATATTTCATCATTTCAGGGAAGATACCGTGTTTGAGAGAGGCATTGAATATATGAGTTTAGGACTTCGCTGAACTCATTGCAGCAGGCTTTTAGCAATTTTCTAGAGATGTCAACACTAGTTGAATTTTTTGCTTTTAAAGAAATAATGGTTTTTCTTACTTCCTGTACAGTTATAGGGGTTATACCTATCTGCTCTATGGAGTGTCAGAAATGACCTTTCAGTATTTTTAATGCATCTTGTAAGGAACCATTGTGTCCCACTTTCTCAGCAACACTTAGAAAATACTCGTTGAAAATTTTTGCCACAGTATTTTGATTTTGTACCTGTCTTATCTTCATTATTGAGAACAATACTTTGGGACCTACGGGGGAAATTTGCACCACTCTCACTCTTTATCACTTCCCATCCAGTTTTGATTTTGTTACTAGATTTATTAATTTTGGAGCACATATACAAACTTTTTGACTTCTGAATAATTTTGCTTAGTACTTTGCAGTATTTTTTATAGTGATTTAGCTGGGTGTGGTTGTCTGAATTTTTTGTGGCAGTGTACAGTTCTTGTTTCTTTTCACATGAAATCTTGATACCAGTGCTTTTTGGTATGTTTTGTGGTTTGGATCTTGTATATCCCCCTTGGGAAGGTTCTTTCAAATCTCTGTGCCACTTCTTTACTGAAAAAAATTGTACTTGGAATTGGAATTTTCTAAATTATACATAGGTGCCCAGTGTGTGGCATGAAGATAAGATTTAAAAATCTGAATAGTTTCTTCCTTAACTGTTCTGTTTTCCAACTGGGGCCACTATCATTCACATAAATACTTGTGCTTTTTATAGTTAGTCTTCGTCCATCATGGTCAGATAGACCATTCATGACTTACCTTTTTTTTCTTTTCGTCTATAAATATATTACTGATCAGTGTGCTTGTACACGAAATTATTCTAGTAGTGAAACTAATCACAGCAACCAGATTATACGTGGACATCAGATTTTCTAGGTCTGCCCTGTCTCTAGAATTTGTTAGAAAGTTAACATTGAAGTTGTCAAGCACTGTCACATCTGTTTCATGTTTTAATATGTATATTAGGAGAGCATCTAGCTTATTCAAAAGGAGAATAAAGTTCCCTGAAGGTGCTCTGTATACTGTGACTATTGATATATGGGAATTATTCAAGTACAATTCTGTGGTACACACTTCCAAATGTTGTGCTAAACAATAATTCTGCACATTAATTACTCTACATGTGATACCATTTTTAACATAAATGGCACACCTTCTTTTCCTTTACATTTTATACAAAATGATGTTGCTAAGTAATAATTGTTTATAAGTTTTTCTATACCAGACTTAATATGGTGCTCACTAAAACATAAAACATGGGCATAATCTATACCTTGTGGCTCATGTATATTGATTATAAGCTAATTGATCCTACTACTTAGGCCTCTATTGTTTTGGTGATAAATTGCAAGTTTTTGTTTAGCAGAAGCAGTTACACTCTTTTTCTCTAAAAAAGAAGTTTTGATTGAAGGTCTGGGCAAGGTATTTTTTACTACCCATCTCTCCAAATTAGTCTGTTTCCACACACTTGCAGACTGGGAAGATGCACTTTTTTCCTTGTTTTTTCACCATCCAGTTGTCCAATGTAGTCTGCCTATATCCATTCCTACAGTTATTTTGTGTACTGGTACACTCTTCAATCAAATCTAATTCTTTTGTGTTGACATTGTTCCTTGGCTTTGCAACTATGTCACAAATTATAGTTACTAAATTATTTTTTCCATGCCAGTTAAGACCATGAGTGGTGTAAAGTCCTCTGCCAAATTTATTACTATGTTACAGTGGGGGGAGGGGGGTTCGGTTTTTGGGTGTGCACGCAGTTGGAAATGTTAGCCTTTCTTCTACATCTTCCTGATAAATAATACTGTGAACATTCATTCCAGGAATTATTTGAAACAGCAGGTGAAACACAGCAATTAGCACCTCCACAATTTGGTAGCTTAATGGGCTTTAATCATTAGTTAGTGACTTCAGTTGACTGATGCAGCTGAAGAAACATCTTGAGGACACTCTTTCTCACCTAATTGAGACCTTTATTGCGGATCAAGGTGTGGTGTTGCACAATATTAGGGTGAAGGTGTGTCAGAGATGTGGTTAATTTTTTGACCAGTGTACCTATAGATATTGTATTCCACCCTTGATTTTCCATCAATTAAAAGCAAGTAATGTTTATCAGAGACTAGTGAAAAATTGAAGGTATGATTTTTCAAGAACTTCTATGGAATTAACCATACAAAGTGTTTATATAACACCATTTTCTATAGGGTGAAGCAGTTAAGACACTGAATGGAAAGGCAGAGATCCAGATTCTTGCATAGCTATGCAAAATTACATTTTGTATGGTCCCCTTACATAAATTCAGTTCAGTGCTGGGATGGCTCTTTCGAATAGGTAACAGGCGTTTTCGTCCCCTGCCTTGTTCTGTCAACCTTGATGTCAAAGTGATGTTAAACACTTTAGTTTCTTTATTCCTTCTTTTCTTCTCCAATTTCTTGTGTTTGTTTTTCTATTATTTCTTTACATATCTCGTGCACCTCTTTCAGGTTCCATTGTGTGTGTGTGTGTGTGTGTGTGTGTGTGTGTGTGTGTGTGTGTGTGTGTGTGTGTGTGTGTGTCCAATATCTCATCATTAACAAGTGTGGTTTGTATCATAAATGGGTGTGGTCTACTTTTATTTGTGTCAGTTGTGGTATATTAATTTCACTTTTTATTTATTTTATCTCATTTGGAATTTTTCTTAGTATTTTCCTATGTCTTTCAGTTCAGTGTCACCATTCACAATTTCATTCGCATTACCATGCAAAAGCCTTTACACACTCTTTGTAATTATGAAAAAGTGATTACACACAATATTTGATAAATGGGTTACTAATTCTGTTTCCTTCATTTCATAGAAAAATGTTGATGTTGATATTTGAATTTTGAGTATAATTCACTGAATATTATTAAGATGCCACTCAAATTTAATGTGCCAACTACTTAACGTTTGTTGACAATACGCAGAATTGTGTTAACAGTTGTGATGTTGATGCTCCTGCTACAATTGTTTGTTTTCTGTATCACTGTTAGTGGTTTGTAGTTACTGTGCACTGTTCAGAGCCAGAATGATCCATAAACTTTGTCATATAACTCTTGTCATTATGCCTTTTTCACCAAATGTGAAATTGGTTCATTTCTTGTTCTATTTGCAGGGAGGATAGTGCTGGTGATACTTGATTGTTTAACTTGTACTGGTTAGCAAGGTGGTACAACATTCAGTCACTAGCCTCATAGTCAAGCGTGTAATGGTATGAATCATTGTCTCCCAGTCCAGTTTTTTAGGTTTTCTCTGAATTCGCTAAATTATTCTAGGGGCTACTAGAATTTGCTCAGTCATGATGAAATATGTCTTTAATCGGTAAATAATACTATGTAGACAAATATAGAACAATTTTCTCAGTGGTTGTCCATCCTAATAGTAGTATATAGAGGGTGGTCAGAAACAGTCTGAAAAGCTTGTAAGGGTGTTGCAGGATAGATTGTGCTGAGAAATTGTTGTTATGAAAATATCCGGTATGTTGCACTATTTCAGAGTTATTACCGTTGAAGTTAACCAATCAGGCCGTTGAATGCACAAATTAGAGTACAGTTAGTGTCTGTTGTTCTCATAGCATAGATGACAGTGCACAAGACTGCTGAGCCTTTGGCTCAGGTTCAGTCCTTACTGCTGTCCCATGTCCTATTTTTGTATTGATGTCTTGTTCGATTTTAGGAAACCAAATGGAGAACACATTTGGTGAGACCGTCTTGTGCGGGCTACTCAAATTTGCACATGCAATAGGCTGATTAGCTAACTCCAGTGTTAATTAACTTGGAAGCAGCATAACATGTCATATCTTTTTCTTACCAATTGCTTGTCAGAACAGCTTATCCTGTTTCTGACCATCCTGTATTTCCTATTTGGTTTTTCATAACATTTTTTTAACATCTTGTCACATCTGAACTACTGCTCCATTTGTGGTGATTCTGTTGACAGGTAGATGTTAAATAGGAAAAAAAAAAATAAAGACCGTATTTTGACATTTTTAAAATTTTATTGTAAATATTTTCTTTCAACCAGGTTATGCTTACATGTCGCTAAGGATTTTGCATATTTAACAGTTCGCACATATAAATATTATAAAATAATCTTTTTAGTGTTGTAACTGTTTGCTCAAATAACTTTTTATAGTCATAGCAATTTAATATTTCTAACTTGTTAGTTTCTGTACTCATTGTATCCCATTATTTTTCTGTTATGTTTTGTATGACTTTCAACACAAAAGTTCAATACTTACTAAAGGATATATTTCTTTGTAATTAATGTAGCAGTTTATGTATCACATGTTTGCTTGCAGTTACAATTACGTCAAAATATATTTTTTTAAAATTTTTACCGCCTCTGCTTGCAGTAAAAATCTGTTTGGGAGATGAGATTTAGATATTAATTTTCCATTTCACCCCAGATTCATATCCACGTAATCGTGGAGCATGTAATTTCATTACATATGTCACACAGAAATGAAATATGTGATGCAGAATTAATATTGGGAATGAAAATGACCACTCATGTTTATGATCTGTTTTTCTGGAAACACGCTATTGATCTTACACAAAATATTTTTCTAGCTATTCCATTATCAGAATAGTGCAGAAGGCTATTTAACCTTTATAATGCAGTATGGTATTTGTGCTGTAGAATATTATAAGGAGTACACTACAGATTGTAACATGCAATTTTGGATCATCCGTTATCTTTGAATTTGTGTGTACTCTGTGAATATTAAGTATCAACTTTTAATCTATTGCACAGCATTGCTACTGCCTCAAATAGTATGTTTTATTTTTAAAAAAATATTACTTAGGATAACAGCACACACTTGGTAAAATGTTTTTATGAGAAATGTACTTCAAAAGAGCTCTTGCTGGAATATATGCTCCAGATTGCCTACAATTTCTCTGTGATGGCACACATGTTCGATTATGTAGTTCTTAAGTAGTTTGTTCGCCATGTGAACAGGAGTATTACAGACACATTTGACAGAAAAGACTTTGTCATTATCTGTTACATAATTGGGACTACTTGAGTTAACTTTGAGGGTACACTATAAGAATAATCAGTGTCCATTGACGCTACTACATGAGTTCGCAGCTTCATTTGATTAGAAAGGCCTGTAATACATGGAATGTATGAGTACTTCTGTGAACTTAATGCATTATGTGTATATTATTTGAGATCACTGTGGCTGAGAATTTTTCAATTTTCCAAAATCTCTTAAGAGTTATGTGACAGTGCATATGGTTAGGATTACAGAGCTTGCGTAAAGTTCATGGTTACGATAGTATGTGTTATTTACTCAAAGGACTATACTTCTTTTAGAGAGTGCTACATAATTTCAGTTCCGATAGTTGCGTGGAAGGCTAGGTTAATCCATGTAGCTCCTATTGCTAGTGAAGTGCAGTACTTTGAGTGAAATAAGATGTGTTTACAGCAGGTTTACACACCACCTTCCAGGCAGTGACTTAAGTCACTTGCAGGTCTATCTTTATATTTGTCAGTAGTATGATATATTTAACATAGCAGTTTCTCTCTGTGATGTAATGTGATGTTGGTCAGTACTTGAAGTTGTATTTACTGTATTTTAAGTATTGAAGACATACACAGTCTTGTCTGTTGTCTGACAAAAAAACTGTGACTGTGTGTGTGTGTGTGTGTGTGTGTGTGTGTGTGTGTGTGTGTGTGTGTGTGAGGGAGAGAGAGAGAGAGAGAGAGAGAGAGAGAGAGAGAGAGAGAGAGAGACTGACTGACTAAGTGATTATATTTCCTTTTTCAGCATGGAAGGTGGTGAACTGTTCCAGCGAATACAAGACAGGCAAGATGGAGCCTTCACTGAAAGGGGTATTGTATAATTGTTTACTACTCTTCTGTGTTAACATTTCCAAAGTCTAAATATTATCTCAATGTAGACAAGTGTAATGTGATGCAAATACATAGAAAGATAGGTCCCTTATCATTTAGCTATAAAATAGCAGGTCAGCAACTGGAAGCAGTTAATTCCATAAATTATCTGGGAGTACGCATTAGGAGTGATTTAAAATGGAATGATCATATAAAGTTGATCGTCGGTAAAGCAGACGCCAGACTGAGATTCATTGGAAGAATCCTAAGGAAATGCAATCCGACAACAAAGGAAGTAGGTTGCAGTACGCTTGTTCGCCCAATGCTTGAATACTGCTCAGCTGTGTGGGATCCGCACCAGGTAGGGTTGATAGAAGAGATAGAGAAGATCCAACGGAGAGCAGCGCGCTTCGTTACAGGATCATTTAGTAATTGCGAAAGCGTTACGGAGATGATAGATAAACTCCAGTGGAAGACTCTGCAGGAGAGACGCTCAGTAGCTCGGTACGGGCTTTTGTTAAAGTTTCGAGAACATACCTTCACCGAAGAGTCAAGCAGTATATTGGTCCCTCCTACGTATATCTCGCGAAGAGAGATTAGAGCCCACACAGAAGCATACCGACAATCCTTCTTTCCACGTACAATACGAGACTGGAATAGAAGGGAGAACCGATAGAGGTACTCAGGGTACCCTCCGCCACACACCGTCAGGTGGCTTGCGGAGTATGGATGTAGATGTAGATATCCCATTCTGGACGAGGGATGAGCAGAAGTATCTTTCGAATGCCTTAATTTGGTTGTTTTTCCTGTTAACACCAGGTCAGATTTACTCTTTCAGTCCTTGAATGCTGAGCCTCTATCTTCCATTTTGCCATTGCCTGCTGTGACATCCATCAGCACTAGTCTATTAACAACACAGTGACCAAACAATTCTTTTATTTTTATTTGTTTATTTTTGTTTCAGGCTACAGCATTATTAATTTGTGGCGGGGTGGGGTGGGGGTGTACGGTTTCATTTTCAAAACAGTCAAGGCACAGGCTCCCTTTACAATGAGGAATATTAAAGAATAATGAGATTTTATAATATATTTCAGGTTCACAACATAATAATTTTGGAGAAATGAAAGAATTAGTATTTTCTTAATTAAATTTTCACTCTGCTGCCCAGCATACACTGATATGAAACTTTCTGGCAGATTAAAACTGTGTGCTGGACATAGACCCGAACTCAAGATCTTTGCTTTCACAGTCAAGTGCTCTACCAACTACAATTCACGACCCATCCTCACATCTTTATTTCCACCAGTATGTCGTCTCCTACTAGGAAAAAATTGTGAGCAAACAATGTTCATGAAGTTTGAAAACAGATTTTTTTATCATTTTGCAGACAGTAAGCTTTTTGTGGTTTTATTTCCTCACAAAATATGTTATCCTGGATAGATGAAAAAGCAGCCAAAAGAGTTAGATAATTTTCAGTTTCTTGAAGTTTCACGTATTTTCTATCTGCCCTGGTAAGCCTTCGCAGTATGTCGAGTGACATTCATGATAGAAATAGGGAAGGCATTGAAACCCTCTGAACGAAGTACATTGGATGAAAGCTGTTTACATGAGGCACTCATTTCCTGCCCAGTATGCAATGGAAAGCAAACTTCATTTATTTAAATGCATGATCATGTATATGATGATGATGTGTGAAATGTTGAAGCTGGCTACATGTTGTTATGGTGGGAGATAGATATTGTGGTTTTGCAAAGTGTCTTGAGAGGTGTATAACAGTCTATTACTTTCAGATTATCTATTGTGGTATTTTTATGTGTTAATGATCATTAATTAAATCATTATAAAGATTGTGTGTTCACCTGTTCTATTGTGATCGTGTTTCACATAATTTGTGTAAAATGTCTTGTAGTTAGAGAGAGGCAATCACATTCCATAAAAAATGTCAACATCTGTGTGAGAACTCAAACAAGAAACACAAAGCTTACAGTGACACAGATGATCAAATGCCTTTCATAAACCTTAATTTTATCACTTTTTTCCTTGTTTGCAGTAAAATTTATTTCAAAAATATATAAATTTTGTGACACTGTCAATTGGTTTGCCAAAGATAAAATAATTGCAACAAGTGAACTTGAACATTTCGTAGGGAAGTTAAATGCAATCTGAACACAGGTCTTGTCTTACGCCACTTGACCACCATCACAGGTAGCAAGGACTTTACTCCTCAAAGGCACCTGCAGTGGCAAGCCTGATATTTATTGTAAATTTGTATGTATATTCAAGTTTCCTAATGATTCCATCTAGTCAGTCCAAAGTGGTATATGCCCTTCTTTCTTTATGATATCAAGCAGCTTCTTGTGTTGCATGTTAACTTGTAGTAAATTCAGGAATTGTGAAAAAAAACTTAACATGCTTTTTATGAACTATATAGGGAAAATCAGCATGTTATTATCACCCTCCCTTCCCCCCTCCCTGTGAAACTTCAAATTTGCTGCCAGGCTGTTCCTTATTTCAGTAGCTGTGTATTTTTGTTGTGGAATATGTCCCATACATTTTCCGACAGTACCGTGCTTGACAGATGAATGGGCAGTTAGAGAAACAGTAATTTCTGTTCTGTAAAACAGCTTATGATATGATTTTGAGGTGTTTTAGGGGAATAGGGCACTAAGAGTATGTTGAAGCAGTGTTATCGTTTTTACTTTGTTTTTGAACAAATGGTTACTATTGTGTGTGTTTACAGCGTTGCAGATACCCATCTGTAATCAATGACAGACCATAGAATCACCATTAACTTTGTATGACATCCATATATATATGAAAACATTATCAAATTTAAAATGGACCAAGGTGCCATTCCACATACCATACTATTGTTTCACAGGTCATTTCTAAAATCTGGTATCAAAGATTTGTAGCCATGGGAATTCTCACCAAAGATTGCTTCCTTGCAGTACTTTCGTACACGAGACTTTCAGGTTAGGGATTTTATCAGTGTTGTGCCTGTAGCATGTTTTGTTGTCATAAAGATAAGTGAGGAGTTGTGTGCTTATCACTGCCATGTAGGTAAGATGACTCTCACTTCACTATTTATTTATTTACCCTTTTTTTTACTGTTAGATACTTGACTTCTCTGATTTTATTTAGTTAGCTGTTTCTGCATGCCATTATTAAGTTTTGTATGAAGTGTGTCATGATTAAAAACAGTTGCCCTGAATAAAAGGCCAAAATAATTTTGTGTTTGCTGTAGCATGCATTTTTACATAATATTGTCCACATTGTGCTTCTGAACCAACAAGTTAAATGTTTACGTCAAAACGGAAGAGCTTATGGCATTTTTCAAACATTTTTGTGTACGGAACAGCAGTTTCCTATTACACTTAATATTTTCTTCAGTATCATTCATGTATATCATGAAAAACAGTGAGCCTGTCAGATTTTCCTGAAGTTTCAACAAGTATGGCCTGGGATAACTTCAGTGCAGTTGCACAACACACTCAATCTGTTAAAAGAATCTATGAAATGCTGCAAGTGATGAGGATAATGGGCAAGGAGCACTACATTAAGAGTGGATAAGTTTAGAGTTTGAGTCTGCCTAGCATGCTAGGGTAGTATGTGCAGTTGCGATGAGCACTGTGTTGTAATGGCACAGTGGTCAGTGCATCTGCCTAGTAAGCAGGAGACTGGGTTTGAATCCCAGTCTGGCACAAATTTTCAACTTTCCCCATTGATTTAAATTAGCACCCATTGGCAGCTAATGCCACTAATTCCTTTATGTGTTTATTTAAAGAAGTTTAATGAAGTTCATTTCTTCATCTAATGTTGGAAAATGACTTTTGCACTGTGAATGAATGGATGGTTATTTACAACAAATTCATTCAAGCATACAATAATATATTGCAAAGCTGTATTGCTTGTGCAAAATAACTTGAAACTGTGCAGATATGGACTGGTTGGTCCACCCCCTTTGTTCTGAAAGTGCAACTGCCTTAGATTGTGAGCATGTCCCCATCCCTCCCCTTACCATGCTGTCTGCACAGGTAGGAGACAAATTACATGATGCACACACTACTAAATGTGTTCCTCTTTAAAGAGGTGCCTTTCAGATGAATTTGTGTATGTGCACTGCATATTGCTCAATGCTGGATTCAAGATAAAACTCCATTAGTGATAATTAATGTTATAAAACCATTTATAACTGACATTAGCTGAATTATGTAGCCAAAATTAGTGCATTTTTTTTTGTTGAATATTATACTAACCGGTTATTTTGTACAGTATTAATGTTGTGGAATCTCAGTTCCTCCAGCAAAATTTAATGTCTTATACAATATTATGAAAAGGATAGTTGCTGCTCACCATATAGCAGAGGTACTGAGTTGCAGATAGCCACAACAAAAAGATAGTCAGAAAGTAAGCTTTAAGCCAGACTTCCAGCAGCAGTGCATGATAGGAGAGGCAACCAGAGAGTGAGGGTAAGGAGGAGGCTGGGCTGTGTAGTGGTGGGAACAGTAAAGTGGTGCTTGTGGAAGCATACAGAGACAAGGTGGAGAGAGGGTAAGGTAACTAGGTGTAGTTGGGATGTTAGACAGAGGGCAAAGGGGGGGGGGGGGGGGGGTGAGAGTAGCGGAAAAGGACTCGAGTAAAACAACTGGTTGTACAGGTGGCATTGAGGGTTGTGTAGTGCTGGAATGGGAAGAGGTAATGAGATAGATGGGTAAGGACAATGACTAACGAAGGTTGAGGCCATTATTATTAAAGAGGAAGATTACTGTACCCAAAAAGTCAAGAAAAGAACGAAGTTAGAACTTAAGTAGATGATTGAGCTGTATCCATTTCAACACTCCTCATGTTGACGCTTTTACAAGAGGGCAGTATGGGTATCATTGAGCTGAAGTGATCTCTCGGAAACAGTGGAATGTGAAGTTGTCCCCCAACATTGAAGTCCCAATCCCCTGTCATTCTACTAGAGAAACTGTTCTTAAAAGCTGCCTGCTATAATTTTTACTTCTATTGTGATATCTCTTGATACTAGTAGATCAATAGTCACCTCAAAATTAATAATAGCATTTTAAAGCTCTCAAGGCACCTCTTTTGTACTGCATTCCTAACACACCTGTTATTGTTCAAAGAATGGTATCTACTGCTAAAAAAGATACAACTGTCATAGGTGGGTTCCTGGCAGTTGATAAGTGTGGTTGGCAGGTAAAATTGTCACAAGAAACTTTTGAGACTGGATTAATCATTACAAAGGTAGTTGGTCCTGTGTAAATTCTTCTGTTGTGTGGTTCTCTTGAGCTCTACTTAATACCATTGTCACCATTATTTTGTTCACATGCATGTCTGTAGTATTTCAGTGAAGCGATTAAACTGGGGCATTTACACATGAACACCATCATTGTCTTTCATGTACATCACCTTGTAATTTGTTGTTATAACTTTTCTGACCAGTTACATGCTTTAGGAAGTGTTAATTAAATACGTAGAAGGTCTCAACGTTGTTTTTATCGCATACTTTCAGAAAATGACAAAGTTTCTATCACATGAAGAAATTGTCAGAGCTGCTATGAACTGATGACAAACTCTGTCTAAGACAAGTTCAGAAGATTTAGAGGACAACATTGAAATAAGTGAGCATGATGAAGATATTGGCAGAAATATAACTATTGACAACTGGTATACCAGTGTGTGTCTTGCAAGGATTCTATTGGAAATAAGGTCAATATTAGTGGGAACTTGAAAAAAAGAACAAACCAGGTATTCCTCCACAATTTTTGCCCAATAACCAAAGAACTGTTGCTTTAATCGTGTTTGGCTTTACCTAAGACGTAACAGCGATATCGTGTGTTCCAGCCAAATTGTAATCTGTTGTTCTCATCTCCATGATGCATAATGATGGAAAGATTGATGAAGATACAGGCTCTCAGAAAAACCCAGAAGTCATAATGTGTTACCACCACATGAAAGGTTGAGTAGGCACTTGGGATCAGTTACATAGCAATTATACTGTTGGCAGAACAAGAATAAGATGGCCATTAGCAGTGTTTTTTCGTTTGGTAAAGGTGTCTGATCTGAATTCATATACCCTTTACAAATTGAACTGTGCCAGTGAAGTTATAAGATGAGAGTTTCTGAAGAATGTTGCTAAGGACTTACAAATTGACTAGTGTCCAAAGGATGAAGAGTTCTGATTTGATGTCAAAATCTGTGACAAAAAATAAAGCTTTTATCTATCAGAGAGAGAGGAACTGGTGCCAGCATGTGAGGATGTGAAGAACAAAACCAACAAGCACTCCACTGTGTGTGTGTGTGTGTGTGTGTGTGTGTGTGTGTGTGTGTGTGTGAGAGAGAGAGAGAGAGAGAGAGAGAGAGAGAGAGAGAGAGAGAGAGAGAGAGAGAGAGAGAGAGAGAGATTTGTTTTAAACATGTATGTAAAAAGTATACTAAAGTGGTCTGCACATCCTGAAAAGATAACAGAGAGAGATATTTTATACCAGATAATAAGTAACATATTATTTCACTGCAGTGGACATCTTTTAATGGTTACTTCTGTTGTGTTTTCAATCACTCATGAGGCTGCAAATGTGAACAGGGCCTAACACCAATTGGGAGTGCTCACTGCAGTGGAGTTAGTGCATTTGCAGCCCAGGACCAACTGAAAACTCCAAAGAAGTGACCATTAACAGCTGTCCACTGAAGCGGATGCTATGTGCCACAGGGTTAAACCCCATCTTAGAAGGTTACTGAAACTTCGTATTCAAAAATCACTTATTTGGAAATAACAGATTATCAAAATACCACTGAAACTTTTAAAAAGGAATAAAAAAACTATATTTTAAATGATTGTCTTGTGGAATAATGGAGTATTGTTTCAATTTCAGGTCAAATAGACCCAGTGCAAATGTTTGTGTATTAAAATATCACATGACAAGGTAACATCCAACCAAAATAATGCAGAAAGATGTATTTAGTAATTCAAGCAATGTAATCAGGGAAGATTATTCTGAGGGGGGAGACATTACATACAGTATAACTGTCCTTTTACATTCTTGGAATTAACGTTTTCCTGCGGTTTAAGACATTTATTATTACTCAAATTTCCTATCTTAACAATGTTAATTCGTACCCAATTTTACATTTTATGTTAACATATTTATAATTTTCTCGCGATTTACACTTCATGAAACAATGTTCATGGAGAAAAAACTGATGTAATTGACATAAAATAACACAGGCATGGCACTGGCCTTCAAGCAATATTTACAAACGTTATGTGGTTACGTTTCTTGAAACCATGGCACTCGACTAAAAAGGATAGAAGTTTGAAAAAAGTTGTGCTTTATTTCCTTCCCCTGCCAACTTCTACTTGGCGTAGTGGCTGACAGGCATAACTAGGTTTGTTGAAATAATGACCAATCACAATGGTTTTCAGTCTCTACTGCGCCTGCGCGAGTCTCCCCAGAACCCCGGGTCAGGGGTGACTGACCGGATGGGAGGAGAAGAGTCTTTCCTTCTCATCCCATCTGGTAAGTCTCCCCTGACCTGGGGTTCTGGGTGACTTTTCTAAATTGTACCCCTTTCCCTAAATCTCTCCAGTCCTTTTCCTTCACCTCTCCCACTTCCCCTTTGACTCTTCCGCCAGGAGGAGGGACCACTGTTCCTAAAAGCTTGTAAAAGTTAAATCCTTTGTGTGTGTGTGTGTGTGTGTGTGTGTGTGTGTGTGTGTGTGTGTGTGTGTGTTTTTCCCCTGCCACTGCTTGGCGAGTAGATTTTTTCATCTGTTCATTTACATTATATTATCAATTATTGATTATTTTTGTTAAAAAAGTGGTGAGTGTCACCTTGTTTGCTGAGGGCACAGCTGTGAATTTTTTAGGGGGGTGTGATGACACTACATCCCTAGCTGTCTCAGTATGTTATACCAAAGTGGCATCTGCAAATTTCAATGAGTTTGGTTGTTATAAAGTTTCGTACATTTTCATTTAAATACTCCTTATACTATCCCAGAAGAAAAATGACATTCATTACTCCAAGTTAAAGGTTAAGGTTGTCTCTAGCACCAAAAGGGGTGCACAATGCTAGAACCAAAATGTTTGGTCACTTGCCCGGTGATATAAAATGTCTGACAGATGGTGAAGTAAACTTTGAAAACAAAATTAGAGTTTCTCCTTGACAACTGCTTTTATTCTGTACATGAATTTCTATTATTGTAATGTGTGAAAGGTGGTGGGTAAGAATTACTAACTCACATTTGTATGTTCTTTTTTTAAACTTAAAGAAAGAAAGGAAAGAAAACAACCCTTGTAAATGATGAGCATGTAGCCATATTTACAAAAAATTTGTAGTGTGAATGTAAAATTACTCCAGCGATTTATTGTATAAATGATCCATGGAACATGAAATTACCTACCAGCTCAACTAAAGGATTAGTAAAAAATAAAAGATGAGGTGCTGGTTTTAATGTTTCAGGTGTTCTATATAGCCCCCCCCCCCCCTCTTCCTGACTTCAGTACAATGCATAGAATGTTCATACTGTCATGTGGAACTGCTAGAAAAGTCCTTTCACATGTTGTTTAGTTTGCATGTCACATTGGTTTTAATGACAGTTGTCAAACTGCTGACCCTTCTTGTGAATTCCTTCACTTTGTCGTGTTGTGGATGGTTTGTATTGATAGCACCAAGCCTCATCATCTCTGATGATTTTTTTCACAAAAGAATCGTCCACATTATGCACTTCAGTCAAATCGGGGCTGGTGTCCATGTGCTGTTTTTGTTCAGGAGTCATGGTGTGCGAGACAAAGAACTAATGAACAGTCATTAATGGCATAAGTGGAGATTGTGTCCATCACAGAATGATTTGGAATCGTACTGCTTCTGTACTTCACCTAAATATAAGAAAAGGCAATGTTAATAGATAATCCGTTTCTTTCACATTTTCTATTCTTTTTTTAAGTAGTAGTCGATTGTTAGTAAATGCACTTGAATTTTGCCTCCATAATTAATCCCCATTACTAATGAATATTAATAATGGCCTAGTTTCACTGTTGATTTGACCAGATAATGTAGTGATTGAACCATAAATCCCATCACAGTGGCTAGCTTGATAAAAAGCAAAATTATAGATGTGAAAGGTAACCATCCACATTTACAGAATGTTAAAGCTACTACAGAAAATGAAGTAATAGTGCAAAATCAGTGGATTGTAGCTCAGTTAACTGAATTAAAAAAGGAAACAGATTGGGGGAAAGCCTTCTAACTGAACAAGCAATGGAAAGTACAGGATGGAATGACAGCAGTACGGAAAGGATAGATTGCTACTTATCACACAGCAGAGACACTGAGTCGTAGACAGGCACAATGAAAAGCATCCTAGAAATATTTAAACTTGGGGACAAATCCTCAGAAGTAGAACTCGCAGATTAGCACAACTCACACTAACATGCTTACTGTCTCCAGACACTTTGGCTCAACTGCGAGTGCATCTGACGTGAGCAGCAATGTGTTGTGGTGTGTGATATGTGTAAGTAGGAGACATGGTGTGGGAAGGAGGGGAGATACTAGGGTAGAAGTGGAGGCAGATGTTAGCACTGCCTCTGGGGAATGTGCAGGGACATGATAGAGCTGCTAGGTGCACAGCATCAAGAGACTGTGCTTGAGGGGGGGGGGGAGATATAGAAAAGGAAAGGACTTAAAAGTGTGTTGGCAGGATAGAAGATGTGTGTGCATGCGTGCTATAGTGGGAGCAGGGAAGGGGATAAGGAGTGGAGGACAGGGACAAGCGAAAGTTGAGGCCAGGGTGCACAGTGGGGTGGGGGAGGGGGGGGCTTCTGGAGCGAAGTGGAACAAAGGATGCATTGTAGGGATCGCATAGGCTGTGAAACAGTTGTTGAAGTGAAGCAAATTGTGATAGGCAGCTTGTTCAGCAACATGGTTGTCCAGATTAGCTGCAACCGCACCCATTTGCTGAACATTCTGCACAGCACCATGTGCTTCACTTTGACTGCTTCACAGTCTGCACCATCTAGAATCTTCATCAACCCCAACTTTTCTGAACTGCGCAGGCCAGAACTCTCCCTACAACAAATCCTTTGTTCTTGTAACTACTACATCTATATATACATTTATACTCCGCAAGCTACCAAACGGTGTGTAGCGGAGGGCACTTTACGTGCCACTGTCATTGCCTCCCTTTTCTGTTCCAGTCGCGTATGGTTCGCGGGAAGAAAGACTGCTGGAAAGCCTCTGTACGCACTCGAATCTCTCTAATTTTACATTCGTGATCTTCTCATGATGTATAAGTAGGGGAAAGCAATATATTCGATACCTTATCCAGATACGCACCCTCTCGAAACCTGGACAGCAAGTTACACCGTGATGCAGAGCGCCTCTCTTGCAGAGTCTGCCACTTGAGTTTGCTAAACATCTCCGTAACGCTATCACGCTTACCAATTAACCCTGTGACGAAACGCACTGCTCTTCTTTGGATGTTCTCTATCTCCTCTGTCAACCCGACCTGGTATGGATCCCACACTGATGGGCAATAGTCAAGTATAGGTCGAATGAGTGTTTTGTAAGCCGCCACCTTTGTTGATGGACTACATTTTCTAAGGACTCTCCCAATGAATCTTAACCTGGTACCTGCCTTACCAACAATTTTATATGATCATTCCACTTCAAATTGTTCCACACGCATACTCCCAGATAGTTTACAGAAGTAACTGCTACCAGTGTTTGTTCCGTTATCATATAATCATACAATATAGGATCCCTCTTTCTATGTATTAGCAATACATTACATTTGTCTATGTTAAGGGTCAGTTGCCACTCTCTGCACCAAGTGCCTATCCGCTGCAGATCTTCCTGCATTTCGCTGCAATTTTCTAATGCTGCAACTTCTCTGTATACTACAGCATCATCCGCGAAAAGCCGCATGGAACTTCCGACACTATCTACTTGGTCATTTATATATATTGTGAAAAGCTATGGTCCCATAACACTCCCCTGTGGCACGCCAGAGGTTACTTTAACATCTGTAGACGTCTCTCCATTGAGAACAGCATGCTGTGTTCTGTTTGCTAAAAACTCTTCAATCCAACCACACAGCTGGTCTGATATTCCGTAGGCTCTTACTTTGTTTATCAGGTGACAGTGCGGAACTGTATCGAACGCCTTCCGGAAGCCAAGGAAAATGGTATTACCTGGGAGCCTGTATCTAATAATTTCTGGGTCTCATGAACAAATAAAGTGAGTTGAGTCTCACACGATCGCAGTTTCCGGAATCCATGTTGATTCCTACAGAGTAGATTCTGGGTTTCCAAAAACGACGTGATACTCGAGCAAAAAACATGTGCTAAAATTCTACAACAGATCAATGTCAGACATATAGGCCTATAGTTTTGCGCATCTGCTTGACGACCCTTCTTGAAAACTGGAACTACCTGTGCTCTTTTCCAATCATTTGGAACGTTCCGTTCCTCTAGAGAATGGCAGTACACGGCTGTTAGAAGGGGGGCAAGTTCTTTCGCGTACTCTGTGTAGAATCGAATTGGTATCCCATCAGGTCCAGTGGACTTTCCTCTGTTGAGTGATTCCAGTTGCTTTTCTATTCCTTGGACTTTTATTTCGATGTCAGCCTTTTCTCGTTCGTGCGAGGATTTAGAGAAGGAACTTCCTCTGTAAAACAGCTTTGAAAAAAGGTGTTGAGTATTTCAGCTTTACACGCGTCATCCTCTGTTTCAATGCCATCATCATCCCAGAGTGTCTGGGTGTGCTGTTTCGAACCACTTACTGATTTAACGTAAGCCCAGAACTTCCTAGGATTTTCTGTTAAGCCAGTACATAGAATTTTACTTTCAAATTCACTGAACGCTTCACACACAGCCCTCCTTAAGCTAACTTTGACATTGTTTAGCTTCTATTTGTCTGAGGTTTTGGCTGTGTTTAAATTTACGGTGAAGCTGTCTTTGCTTTTGCAGTAGTTTCCTAACTTTGTTTTAGAACCATGGTGGGTTTTTCCCATCCCTCACAGTTTTACTCAGCACATACCTGTGTAAAACGCATTCTACGATTCCCTTGAACTTTTTCCATAAACACTCAACATTGTCAGTGTCGGAACAGAAATTTTCGTTATGATCTGTTAGATAGTCTGAAATCTGCCTCCTATTACTCTTGTTAAACAGATAAACCTTCCTCCTCTCTGTAATCAGTCTTCATTAGTCCCTATCCTCTACACGCCTATCCCTTTCCCTGCTCCCACTACCTCTCTGATACACACACACACACACACACACACACACACACACACACACACACACACACACACACCTGCTTGCCTGCATACCTTCTATCCTATCAATGCACTTAAAAGTCCTTCCTCTTCTTTCTTCCCTCCCCCCTCCCCATGCAGCGAAGCCTTCCAATGCTGCACCTAGCAGCTCTATTATGTCCACCTTGTTGCCGAATGCTCTTACAGGCAGTACTAGGATTCTCCCAACCCCAACCCCTACCCTGCTATACCTGCCCCATGCCACTTCCTTGCCCCCACCACACACCCCAGTAGATTTTCTGTCCACTTTTAACTGAACTTTTCTTTTTAGTTTTTGGACAAAGAGGTTCAGAAGATAGGTAGTGTTGAAACCAAACGAGAAAGCGTTGGTATGTTGACAGAGACAAGACTGGGCTCACAGTGAAGAACAACTCCAGAATTTCCTCTCCAACCTCAACTCCTTTGGTTCCATCAGATTCACCTGGTCCTGCTCAAAATCTCATGCCACTTTCCTTGACGTTAACCTCCATCTGTCCAATGGCCAGCTACACACATCTGTCCACATCAAACCCACTAACAAGCAACAGTACCTCCATTATGACAGCTGCCACCCATTCCATATCAAACGGCCCTTTCCCAACAGCTTAGGTCTTTGTTGTAAACGAATCTGCTCTAGTCCTGAATACCTGAACCATTACACCAATAACCTGAAAACAGCTTTCGCATCCTGCAACTACCCTCCCGACCTGGTACAGAAGCAAATAGCTAGTGCCACTTCCTCATCCCCTCAAACCCAGAACCTCCCACAGAAGAACCCCAAAAGTGCCCCACTTGTGACAGGATACTTTCCGGGACTGGATCAGGCTGTGAATGTGGCTCTCCAGCAGGCATACGACTTCCTCAAATCCTGCCCTGAAATGAGATCTATCCCTCATTAAATCCTCCCCACTCCACCAAGAGTGTCTTTCCACCGTCCACCTAACCTTCGTAACCTCTTAGTTTATCCCTATGAAATTCCCAAACCACCTTCCCTACCCTCTGGCTCCTACCCTTGTAATCGCCCCCAGTGTAAAACCTGTCCCATGCACCCTCCCACCACCACCTACTACAGTCCTGTAACCCGGAAGGTGTACACGATCAAAGGCAGAGCCACGTGTGAAAGCACCCACGTGATTTGCCAACTGACATGCCTACACTGTGAAGCCTTCTATGTGGGAATGACCAGCAACAAACTGTCCATTCGCATGAATGGACACAGGCAGACAGTGTTTGTTGGTAATGAGGATCACCCTGTGGCTAAACATGCCTTGGTGCATAGCCAGCACATCTTGGCACAGTGTTACACCAACCGGGTTATCTGGATACTTCCCACTGACACCAACCTATCAGAACTCCGGAGATGGGAACTTGCCCTTCAATATATTCTCTCTTCCCATTCCACACCAGACCTCAACCTCCGCTAATTTCAAGTTGCCGCCCCCTTGTACCTTACCTGTCTTTCAACATCATATTTGCCTCTGTACTTCCACCTCGACTGACATCTCTGCCCAACCTCTTTGCATTTACACATGTCTACCTGTGTCTGTATATGTGCGGATGGATGTGCATGTGTGTGCGAGTGTATACCTGTCCTTTTTTCCCCCTAAGGTAAGTCTTTCTGTTCCCGGGGTTGGAATGACTCCTTACCCTCTCCCTTAAAACCCACAGCCTTTAGTCTTTCCCTCTCCTTCCCTCTTTCCTGATGAAGCAACCATGGGTTGCGAAAGCTTGAATATTTGTGTGTTTGTGTTTTTTTTTTGTTTTATTGTGTATATCAACATACCAGCGCTTCCTCGTTCGGTAAGTTAAAGCATCTTTGTTTTTTATATATATTTTTGCCAAGTGGAATATAGTTGGTTAAGGTCTGTTGACAGGAGGAGACATTTGAAGTAAAACTATACAAGGATGTCAGTATGTTGATGTAAGTTACATTTCTTAATTAGTGGAAAAAAAGTAGAGATGCTTCTGAATTCAGTTGTACAAATACTAACAAACATCGTAAACTGATTTAATCAATGTAAATCAAAGAGCTTTAAATTTCAAAAATGTGCAGAAGACATACACAAAAAACTATAAAGTTATTGACAGCAAACTTTTGTAGGTGTCTGGATCCAACATATGCTCAAGTGCATTGCTCCTATTTATATTATTACAAGCAAATTATAATTATTATTAAATTATTTTCAGAGTGAGAGTGTCACATTCGCATCACTTCCTTTTTTGTAATGTGTTGAATTTGATTATGTCCCACATTAATAAAGCCTACATAAATGAAATAATGTAATAATAATGAAATCTTTGAAAGGGGAAAATTTCATCACCTCTTTCTTAAGTGTATTGTTTCCTCTGTGTGGTTTTTGTGTGGAATTAATTAAAGGAAAGCTATAGGTAAGACGATAAAGTAACAAAATCTGGCCTTGATAAAAAAAATTGCGTTATCATTGAAGAGAAATTAATAGGATTCTCCATGAATTTAAAATGTTTAAAAATTATTCTCATGTTACAGTTTTAGTTATGGATATGATATAGACTAAGTTGTAGATTGTTACAGAAGGCTTCGAAAATGCTTCTGCAACATAATCTGATTTGCTATAAGGTTAACAATTTGCTGTGATAAATAGAGTATAGATTTAAGTTTCAGGAAGTCGTTTTTGAAAGTATTTGTATGCAGTGTAGCCATGTATGGAAGTGAAACATGGATGATAAATAGTTTGGACAAAAAGAGAATTGAAGCTTTCGAAATGTGGTGCTGCAGAAGAATGCTGAAGATTAGATGGGTAGATCACATAACTAATGAGGAGGTATTGAATAGAATTGGGGAGAAGAGGAGTTTGTGGCACAACTTGACAAAAAGAAGGGACCGGTTGGTAGGACATGTTTTGAGGCATCAAGGGATCACAAATTTAGCATTGGAGAGCAGCGTGGAGGGTAAAAATCGTAGAGGGAGACCAAGAGATGAATACACCAAGCAGATTAAGAAGGATGTAGGTTGCAGTAAGTACTGGGAGATGAAGAAGCTTGCATAGGATAGAGTAGCATGGAGGGCAGCATCAAACCAGTCTCAGGACTGAAAACAACAACAACAACAACAACAACAACAACAACAACGTGACTGATGAGGCTTGGTGACCAAGATATTAATTTTCAACTTAAGTTTTCTGTGTTCACATTTAGATACAAAATTATTTCATGTTTTTACACACATTAAGAGATTGTAACATACTTTTTATTGTATCTTTGCAGAAGCAGCAGAAATAATGCGAGAAATCTGCCTAGCTGTCAAACATCTTCATGATATGAACATAGCTCACAGAGATCTGAAGCCAGAAAATTTGCTTTATACAAAGCCAGGTATGTATTGTTCAAATTGTATCCCCCTCTCTCCTCCCCCCTCCCACCCTTTCACCCCTCCCACCCTTTCACCCCTCCCACCCTTTCACCCCTCCCACCCTTTCACCCCTCCCACCCTTTCACCCCTCCCACCCTTTCACCCCTCCCACCCTTTCACCCCTCCCACCCTTTCACCCCTCCCACCCTTTCACCCCTCCCACCCTTTCACCCCTCCCACCCTTTCACCCCTCCCACCCTTTCACCCCTCCCACCCTTTCACCCCTCCCACCCTTTCACCCCTCCCACCCTTTCACCCCTCGCACCCTTTCACCCCTCGCACCCTTTCACCCCTCGCACCCTTTCACCCCTCGCACCCTCCCTCTCCATACCCCTCCCCTCCCTCTCCACACCCCTCCCCTCCCTCGCTCTCTCTCCACCCTCCTTCTCTCCACCCTCCCCTCCCTCTCTCTCTCTCCACCCTCCTTCCCTCCCTCTCTCTCCACCCTCCTTCCCTCCCTCTCTCTCCACCCTCCTTCCCTCCCTCTCTCTCCACCCTCCTTCCCTCCCTCTCTCTCCACCCTCCTTCCCTCCCTCTCTCTCCACCCTCCTTCCCTCCCTCTCTCTCCACCCTCCTTCCCTCCCTCTCTCTCCACCCTCCTCCATTGATGTTGTGCAATACTGTTTCCAATGTGATCACCCATGCCATTGAAACTGCTATTCCCCTCCCTACAGGTCCCCTCTACTGTCAGCTGATGCTGTTGTGGACCAAAGACATTGCCATAGGTGTTAAGAATTGCTGAAGAGCCCTGCATCACTCTCAAGCAACCTCTTTCACACTCCGATCTTATAACTTCTAAACGACTTCAAAGCACAACAAATTGCTTGAAAGAATGGTTGCCCACAGATTATGCTGGGCTCTCAAGTCTTGGGGCCTTTTGTCTCTGAGTTGATTTCTGGGAGGAATGATACACAACCGTCCATCTGACATGGTTGAAAATGGCAATCCACAGGCTTTTTATGTACACCAACTCCATAGTGCAGTCTTTTTTGACCTACATAAGGCATACAACACTGATTGGCACCACTACATATTACTTACCCTCTGTGACTGGGGCTTTCGAGGCTCCCTACTGTTTATTATTTGTCGATTATCATCTCACTGGCTGTCCTGGATTTGAATAGGTATTTCACTCAGCTTCCACAGATCCAAGAGAACAGCATCCTACAGGGCTCTGTCTCGAGTGTCACTGTCTTCCTCATTGCCATTAATGAGC
Source organism: Schistocerca gregaria (assembly GCF_023897955.1). Taxonomy (NCBI): domain Eukaryota; kingdom Metazoa; phylum Arthropoda; class Insecta; order Orthoptera; family Acrididae; genus Schistocerca; species Schistocerca gregaria. The sequence goes on along the minus strand of NC_064931.1, from coordinate 116,247,537 downwards.
ATTTTGTGTTTGGTACAGCTCTCACTTGGTAGTCTCAGCTGAATTCCAGCTCCAAGATCCCAGCTTCTGCATGGATCCTTTCCCATAGTTTCCAGTTCTCTCCTGCAAAAACATGGGTCATGTATTTCTGTTGTCATACCACTATCCATCCTGACCCAGAACTCTACTTAGGTACCTAGCACTTGGAAGTTGTTGCACAGTTCAACCTGATTTTTGATATAAAAAGCTTACTTGGCTTCTCCATATTCATCAGCTGAATGCCAGTTGCATGCTTAAGCCTAAAGTTATCTGCTTCCTTGCCCATATCTCTTGGGGTGCAGTTCACGCTACTCCTCTCCATATTTACTAGGTCCTTGTCTCATCCCTACTGGAGTACGGTTGTCAGGTTTATGGCTTGGCGGCATCTTCGGCTTTGAAATTGTTAGACTCAGTCCAACCTTGTGGAGTTCATCTGGCCACTGGCACCTTCCAGACTAGTCCCATATTGTCTCTTTGCCAAAGCAGGGATTTTACATCTTCAGTTCAGACAGCACCAGCTCTCAGATCCTTATATCATTCTTTTTGCAAACAAGGGCCATTGAACTTTTGATATCCACTCTTAGGTGGGATTACCAATTGGAATAAACCTTGCGGCTCTCTGCCAGGATCTCCACCTCCCCTTTCTTGAATGTGCTTCCAGTGTTTTCATGCACATCAACCCTTGGTTGGTGCCCAAGCCACGAATTGGAACCAATCTACTTTAGCATCCTAAAGTCTGTCACTTCAATGGCCTTTGTATCTGTTACATTCAGTTCTTGAGGAGTCTCAAAGTTCTACAATTTTTTACACTAATGGCTCTTAAACTCTAAAACCGTGGATAGGACAGGACATGATTTTACGTCCCCTGTCAGACGGGAACACTTTCTGTTGCCAGGAGCATGTAGTGTTTAAACAGCAGAGCTGATAGCTGTTAACATACGCTGTACTTTAGTTATCGGACTGTAGGCCTTTGGCTGATGTTGGTCTTGTCACCTTGTTGTTTCTACTATTCATGACCATCTTGTTGAACTTAGTCCTACTGACTGCTCAGTTGTCTTTCTCTGGTCCAACATCATGGGTATTGCAGTAAGTGAACTGGCTCACTGCTTGTCTAGAGGAGTGACTACCCCCGACTCCCACCCCCTCCTCACCCCCAGTTCAATTTGCCATTCCCAGGTGCGCATTTATGGGTGCCAATAAGATCTTTGTTCACTTAGAGGTGGAATGTCGTGTAATTGACTACTGCCCTTTCCAACTCTGCACTATTGAACAGAATACTGATGCATGGCACTCATCCTTTTGTTCTGCCTGGAAGGAATTCACCATCCTATGTGGCCTTCACCTTCTAACCCTCCGTGCTGAGAATGGCTTTACGAATTCTTTGTCTCAAATATTGACAGACGAATCATACACTGTTGAACAGGGTCTGTTTTCTCCGTGAAAGTGGTTTTTACTTTCAGATATATGGCTTTAAGCTCCCTCTGGGGCAGGGATGGGATGTTCGAGGTTAGGGCATTACGTACGGCATACTGGGTCTGGGTGATTTCTGATGCTACCATCTAGACCAGCTCACCCTTTCATCCCTCTCTTATTCTGTTTTTATTGCTTTTAGATGTTATTTGTCTCCTATTTTCTGTTTTAGAGATAGCACTCAGTTGAATAGTGGGTGCTCTTTAGAATGCCTTGACCTCATTGGAGCAAGGGTGGGACAGCTGTGGGTTGGACAACTCCCGTCGCATGCAGAGCCCTGGAGGTACCCACCTGCTGCCTTACCTATTTCTCTCCTCTTGTTGATTAATGACGATCAAACGGCTGCGCATTGAATTTTTAGCCTTCTCACTTTTACTGGTGTGAATCTATCGTGCAGAAGACATTCTTTGCTCTATAACTGTCTTGACCTTGATTGTGCTGTGGATGCAGGGGATGGCTTTTTTAGCCATTGGATGAGGTCTGGGTTACCCCTCATTTGTTCTGACCTACCTCCCGGCCCGAGCCATACACGTCTTAAATTCTTTCTCAGCTGTAGCGTTAATATATACGTCAATGCCTTGGCCCTATTGGTCCTATATATTTTCATCATCACAACACATACTTCGCAGATATCACAAATTCTGTATGAACTACCCTTTGGTTGAGGGAGAGATGACCTTGTTGTTTAGTCCCTCAACCTTCAGTCAACCAACTACAGTGCTTGGTGAAATATTACTTTACGAAATTAGCTATATATGTAAAGGGACCTGAAAATGTAGCATCTATTTTTGGGAAAATTTGCACATATTTTTGGTGAACTGCATCTAATTTTTTCAGTGATCAGACATACGAGGTTGTACTGAAAGATAGTTCCTCTGAATTTTTCATGTGAAAACTCCTAAAGATTTTTAAATAAAACAAATGTAAGGAACACTACATCTTTATTCTTCAGTCTACATATTTGCAGCCCTCTGCCACTGTAATGCTCCAAATTATAGCATGTAACATAGCAATGTGTAATGTAACCGTGTCTGTGTGTGAGAAATAGCATGCTGTAATATAGTCAGAATATGTTGACAGCTTTTGTTTTCCAGTTGGTATAGAGTAGAGTGTGGACAGTAAAAACTGGCAATTGGCCACCAGTGCAAGTAAACTAACTTTATGACCACCAGATGATTTAGAAGTGGTGAGAGGAAAGGATCTACACCTTCCTGTCTTGAGGCGTTTAGGCTACACTTGTTTTGTTTCTCTGAAAGCAGAATTGACATATGGTTGTATGGCCCACCAGTCACTTCTGGTGTCATGAGGGTCTTAATTGAACTCCGTGATGGATCAAAATTAGTATCTTCACTTGTTTCAGAATAAGGAAAGAAAATGATTAGCAACACAGAACAAAAAGCATTTGGTAGTGGTTACTGTGAACTTGCTTACTGAGGTTGTGGTATATTTGTGGTAAGGTCTCATGGTACCAAACTGGTGAGGTTATGGGGTCCCTAAGTTTATACTCTACTTAAGCTAACTTAAACTAACGTACGCTAAGGACAACACACACACACACCCATGCCCGAGGGAGGACTCGAACCTCCAACGGGGGGTTTCTGGGCTTGGCAGTGTCATGAATGAGGTCGTTCAGGCCAGCCCTGTAGCGATATTTGATGCCATTTAGTTAAAATCCTGCACTGTTTGACCTCCTACTTTCACTTCATGATAGAAAAGTAGAACACACACACACACACACACACACACACACACACACACACACACACACACACACAGAGAGAGAGAGAGAGAGAGAGAGAGAGAGAGAGAGAGAGAGAGAGAGAGAGAGAGGGGGGGGGGGGGGGGGGGGGAATAATTACTCGAACTTTAATTTCCTGTATTAAAACTGTATGCCAGACTACGCCTTGAACCCTGAATATTGCCTCTTGCAGGCAGTGTTCTATAGCCTGAATTATCCAGGCACGACTCACGACCCAGCCTCACAGCTTCATTTCTGCCTGCACATCTGTCCTACTTTCCGGACTAAACAAGAAGTTCTGGTGCGCATCTTGCAGGATTAGCATTTCGATAAGAAATGATACTGCTGATAAAATGATTGAGCCACAGCTAGAGGATTGCTTCTAGAATGAATTTTCACTCTACAGCAGTGTGGTTGCTGGTTTGATACTTATTGATACATTAAAACAGCATACCGGACCATGACTCAAACTTGGAACCTTTGAGGATGGGTTGTGAGCTGTGCCTGGATAGCTTATTCTTATTAAATCTTTGCTTCACTGAAAAAGGAACCTGTCATTTCAGAAGTTAGAACTATGTCTTTGTTTATTCTTAGAGACTAGTAAAGCCTTTGTTACCATATCGAAAGTTCTGTAGAGTAATGGGGTTTTGAAACTGTGCTATAGAAGCCATATTTAATAGCATGTGGCAAATAAGATTATAATGGTATCACCATGAATAATTCAATTTTGCTGTATTTTCTTGGCATACAAAAAGACTGAGTATTTTCTTTGTGATGATAAACACAAAGGGCTCTTCTGTTGATCCTGGGCATAACATAAAATACTCCTTGAGCAGTAACAATTTCAGGAGAAAGCATTGAAAATGTCTTCAAACACCAGAGAAAAGGCATCTGACAAGTCCTAGTGCCGTGCTAGCAAGAGAGTAGCCGAGTGAAGCTGTCAGCGCACAGTGAGGGAAAATACTTTCCAATATCATCAGTTTGGCCTTTGTATGCTGTCGCTTCAGTACCCAGAAAGATGACTACTTGTGCGCATGTTAACATGTGTGCGTTTAACAATACTGTTATTGTGAGAGTTTTGTCTTTCAAATAGAAATGTCTAGTGCTTAGTAAGCAGCATATTACTGTTGTTCTATAGACAGGGGCATCTGAACCATTGGACAACAACAAAAATAACACATTAAAAATATTTTTTTGATTGAAAAACTATAGATAACAAATTCTGGGGATTTTCCTGTACCAACCAAGATAATCAAATAAACAACAAATATGGAACTATGTAATACTGAAATGAATAAAAAAAGACACAGTTTCCATTCTCAGCTCTGAAACATGTCTGGATCAAAGTAAAAAACAATGGTATTGCTGAAGGTGATGACTTCAATTTCTTTAGAAGGAATGGTATTTGTTGATCCCAAACACGTGTGCTTAGTTTGTTCAAATCAACCTTAGTAACCTGTTGAATGTAAATAAAATTGTACTTGGTGAGTTTCTGATTCCATAAATGATTGATTTTTTGATGGATAAATACAATATTTTAATGCTCATGCAAACAGCAGCTGTTGGAGATCACTATTTACCCTACATAAATGAAACCCAGTGTTGCATAACTACTACGTCCTTAGCTACTGGTACTGTGAAATGGAATGATGGACTTAATAGCCATAAATTTACACTCATCATATTCCTGTCTGACTCTGGTAAATGAATTTTTGAAGTTCCATGAAAAAAGGCTCAGTAAAAGAATTTCTAATTTAAGCATCTGCTTATACAGAAATTTTGACATTGTCAGTCACTGTGTGCACAATTCTATTAACATTCACAGTTTTAAACATACTGGTTTTCTCCAAAAAATGTGATTTTCATCTGTGCCCACGTAATCCAGATTGGATCATAATGTCAATGCTACAGTGGTAGTCTGCATGACGTGATGCCCATGCTGTTCTATGTGATCTTTTATTTCGTAAGCATGATATGTGGATGCATGGCCTTTGACAAGCATCAGCAACTCTAATGTACTTCGTAATAAGTTTCTGGAGAAACCCATTACATGATAACCAAGTGATAATGTTGGATTTCATTTCATGCATAGCGATGGCTTGGTTGGTTTACAGAGTGGATGTTGCCTTTGTCCATAACAAACCCAGATTTGAGGGAGGTACAGTAATAACTTGCATGTAAATGTTATTTTTTCACAGTACTTATTCTCAAAAATCTTACTGTTACCTTAAATATGAAATTTCTGAGGAATGAATTTCACATCAACTGATCTTTTGTTAATGACAATAAGATCTTTACCAACCATAACTTGCAAATTACCAAGCCACCCTTTTCTATTCTGGCACATTGGCCATGCATGATTCTGGATTACATAGGTTTTGCCAGTGGAATAAATATGACATTGCTGATATTTGGACATACCTTGAACTGCAGCTTTGTCACTAATGACATGTGTGTATTTCCATTTCACTGTCATGTCAGTGGGTTATCAGTACTATTAATGAATCTATTCTTTGAAGTGCTGAAAATTTTATTATGTAATCAACAAAAATTAAGTAGCTTTTTGCAAATTATCATTTATTGTTTTAAAACACTTACACGTGTTTGCTGGGTGACTTACTGGCTACCATCACATAATGAACACAAATAATAGTCTTGTTGCAGACAGCAAGGCAGCATGTTCACTTTTCTGTCTATCAGGAATGTATTTGGGTGTGACTGAGGCAGTAGTCTTCATGGTAGCTGCGTACTCTGAGCAAGCTTCCCCCACAGCTGCAGTAAGAAGTCTCTGTGTTAAAACTTTTTCTTGTTTAGAGCATTGTACAATACCTAGGCATTTATCCCAGCCAAATCTAGCAAGTTGTAAAATGTGTGAACAGGCCAATGCCTTAATGCTACTTTGACAGAGTATTTGAGAGTCATTTGGTCGACCACGTCCACTTCATATTTAGAGCCTTTTTAAATTGTAACTCTATCTGGCTTCTTTTTCAGATCATCTTCAAATTTAACGTAAGGATGCATAATGCTGAGAGTCAGAGCATTCTTGTTGCTCTTTCTGTGGGAAACTGTCAGTGTGGTATCATTCTTCTTCAACAATGCTGTGCTGTATAATACTTCTTATCCCCATTTTGATACAGACTGGAATTTCCCTGCGGGATTGATTTAGGCTTGTCTTATTTGCTTCCAACGTTACAGGGAAAGCCATGAAGGTGAAAAAATTGTCACAACAAAATTACCAAGACATTCATTTGGCCTAGTATCATCCTTTCCCATATAAAGGAAAGCATTCACAATTTATCTGGAGCCTTAATCTACTGCCATCCAATACTTTTGCCTGTAGTTGCCTGGTTGTGAGGCCATGAACTGTGCGACTCTGCAAGAGGACTTTGAAGGAGAAAGCCATTTGTCAATTGTTGTTTATTCTGATACTGAAGCAAAATTGTCTACTTTCATTCATTCTGATCTTGTGGATCTAATTTCAAATCTGAGATAATCCATTATCTGAGTCTGTCCTGAGCCATTGTTGACTTCACAGAATTATTTCCCAACTTCATTGACCACAATTCATTGACAATCTAAGCTTTTCGGTCCTATAGCATCACAGACATACAGTATAGCTATAATAGCTTCTAGTTCTTAAACATTCATAGTCCATTCATCTAAACCCATAACTCGACGTGCTTTGGTCTCAGTGCATTTGACAGTGTGTTTCAAAATTTTGTCTATTATCATAAGATACCAAGCACTGTAGCAGGTCTCGTTCACATTTCATTTTGCGTGTGGTGATGGTCCTGCATGGTCTTTCAAAACGTGAAGGTGAAAAACATCTGTATCTGCCAGCTGAACAGTCACCTATAATTCCCACTTTCCAGGTTGTTCCACCTGGTGCTACAATATCTCTGCCTGATGGAAATTGCTGTAGTCCACAACTTTGGTAATTTCGTTGACGCAATGCCCCTGGCCACAAGTTGATCTAGTCTTTTTGGCAGCTGTTCCTGTAATAGTAATAATTAGTATAACAACATGGATTGGTATTCAGTATATTGTGGAATATTGGAACAAAAAATACATCTTCATAAATGTAATGTAAGACTTGCAAAATCTCTAGAAAGCAACAACATACAAACATAAGTGTTGCAATTGAAATCTGTGTCTATGCAGCACATACATAAACAGTAATTATTATAAAAATGAACACACAAATATGCATACCTTCCCCATCAATATCCAGTATAACATTCGAAGGAGTAATATCATCATCTGGTGAAAAATCTGGAACTACAGGTGGCAGAAATTTTTCCTTATAAGAAGACTCCAGTGACTTGCCCTCAGATTCATGATCCAAAATCTCATTTAGCACATTTATAATGTCCGCTTCTGTTTGTAGACTTTTGACCATAATAAATTTGTATGTTGCAAGCACTATTTACGAATGCACTACTAAAACCATGTTTTATGAAACAAAGCACTGGCTGTGCAATACTTGCATACACGGTCAGACGTGCTTCAACCTACCTTCCCTTTCCTCCCCTGCTGGAAAACTACAATGTCATCAGGAAGCAAACTAAAAGGGAGTTTTTCGATTGTTGACCAAACACAATCTAACAATAAGCATGAAGCTACATGGAAAAATGCGATGGTTGTAGTGGCTGCAGCAGAGGCGGAAGAACCGTACTGTCCATGGTTCTAAGTGAATCTTCATATGTCTCTTTTAAGGTTTTCCCCTAAAATGTAAAATTAAATATAATTGCTAATTACCTTATTTCATAAAAAAAGTGACAGAAGTCCAGCATTCTAGGCAATAATGCAAAAGAGTGCCAGACAAAAGAATAAGCCAAGGCTCTAGTGTTAAAATACTGTCCTTGCAACAACAATATATCTCCTCTTCAAACGTAGATTCCTTCCTTTACTCATTACAAGATATCTGAAGGCTGTGTCCTTTAATATTCATGAAATTGTCCATTGACTCCACTTAAAATTCAATCTTCCAAATGTGACATTAAGTTTTCTAAGTTGCCTAAATCACCTACTTATTTCTTAAGATTTTGCTTATACAGTGGTGATGGCTGCTGCATGATTCAGCATGTCTGAAGCAGTGGCTGTGACATGACGTCCTGAGTGTGGCTGATCATGGAGTTCTGTTTCTGCATTTCCGAGGTTGTAACTTTCTTTAGTCTCGCCCAACTGTACTCCTATAGAGTGCAGCATCGCCATATACTGCACACAAACATTTATGGATGTTCACCACAGTTTCTTTTTCTGCACACAAGAATTCAATAAAAGCACGCTGCTTGTAACGTTGGTTTATGTAGACACCATTTTGATGTTGTACCACCGTTCTGCCATCTGCCAGAATGTCCACAGTCATGTCTAGTGGCTAGAGTTGCTGCCACTGGATCACGGGGTTCCAGGTTCGATTCTCGGCTAGGTTGGGCTGGGATATGTGTACATTATTAGTATTAACATCAGTGATCACAAAATTGTTTAGTCCTCCTTATACAATTACACTTAATAACAAGGTGTGAGTACCAGTTTTTAATTAGAAACCCCTCAGTGGAACAGGAGGAGCTGTCCAGGAGAAATGTTTTTAAGTTAGACTTAAAATATGCTATGCTACCTGTCGGACACATTGTGTTACTGGTCAAATGATCAGAGATTTTTGTTGCTGCATATTAAACACTTTTTCTGAGCCACTGACAGCTTTGATAATGAGTAGTAAAGATAAGTGTTCCCTCAAGTGTTGCAGGTATGGACATCACCATTTTTCTCAAACTGTGCTGTATTATTTACAATGAATTTCGTAGTTAATTTATGTATTGGGACAGTGCAATTAAAATGCATAGCACCTTGAAGAGGCACATGGGTAAACACCAGATATTATTCGTACTGCTTGCATTTGTCCAATCAATACTACCTTTGTAAGTGACGACGAGTTGCCCCAGAAAATTATTCCTTAAGACATTATTGAGTGGAAATATGCAAAATATGCCTGGAGATTGATTCTTTGTTTCCAAGATTAGCAATTATGTGAAGAGCTAAAGTAGCTGAACTTAATTGTTTGAGAAGTTCAGTAATATGGTTATTCTATTTCAAGTTTTTTATCAGTATATACACTCAAAAACTTGGAGCATTCTACTGTACTTGTTGACTTGCTCACATGCTGACATTGCAAACATTGCCCATTCTTCCCATGTTTTCAAATTCCTTTTGTTTGTAACATTATCACAGCCTTAAAATTAAAGCTTCTTTTTTTAGAACATCAGGATATACACAATTAAATCAGTGGATGACCTCCACACACATTCCCGCTTTGAGTATGTATGGATCTAAAACTGAGAGTCTGCACAGATTCCCTATTCCACAATAACAGGTTAGCTCGTAAGATACTTTGGCATTTCAAAGAAGTTTTTTTAACGTGTAAAACTGCAAAATATTTTTTTATATATATATATTTGTAGTGTCATAAGTCTATTTTTCAACTGTCAGATTCGTATTATACTGTGTACAGTTGATCAAAACAAATTGTTGCAGATCATACAGGTATATTAAAACTGACTGACTTTGGGTTTGCTAAAGAAACCTTTTCGAAGGATACCCTGCAAACACCATGCTACACACCATATTACGTTGGTAAGTATAAAGTTTCAGATTGTAGCTCTATAGATTTATTTGTATAGTTTATGTACTAGTCCAAAATTGGTTTAATGTGTCTATATTACTGTGCGTGCGTGTGTGAGCGAGTGCACAGGCGCGCACACCAATGCATGTGCGTGTATTTTAGTTTGGTAAATTCAGTTATATTTTGTTCTTTAATTAATGAAATATATCTCCTGCAGTCTGTGATTTATTCCCATCAACAGTGAATTTTCAATGTTAAGCTCTATTTCTCATTTGGATGTTAATGTATTATAAATGAAAGAAGATTGTTTACTGTATATTTTCAGAACCTGTCTTATTTGAGTGGTTTTATCAGTTGGTAACTTTGATACTGTGCATGTCTAGTGAAAGAATTACAATGAAAGTTGTCCATTTTAAGAGTGATCGAAGGAACTAACTTAAGAATGCTCATTCCCCACCCCTCCCCAAAAAAGAACAAAATCAGAAGTAAAAAATAAAAAAACAATCCATTGTGAACACTTAAATTTGGCTCTGACATGTTTCAGTTGAGAGGTCTTATACAACAATACTGAAAATGTGCTGCAAGGCAAACAGCATAGGCAGTGGCAATTACAGTGACTGTAAGTGCTTGAGATTGACACTATATCCATACGTTTGGACATTTCCATTTTTGTGAAAGATTTTTTGCCATTAGTTATTCTTCGGCGTTGTGAGGTGCTTTACAATTGTTATTTGCAATCAGAATTATGTTGTGACATGTGTTGTACATATGGTGATAGTGCCACTCACTATCATGGGTGAAGATTTTGCAAGGAAGAGAGATTGTTGGTCAGTCTCGGTTGATAAGCATTTGTAGTCATGACAAACTGTATGGTGAGACAGTTTTCGACAAGTTTATGTATTAGGAAAGGGAGGGGGAGGGATTAATGATAACTGAATAACTGAAATGTCTCAGATCTGCCCTACTGTCATGTTCTTCAAATTGTATTGGGGGAAAAGATAGAGCAAGGTGACAGTGGTTATGGCAATGGACTTACATAGAGGAAGAATGGGGTTCAAATCCCTATTGAGCCATCCACACAAAGGATTTCGGTATTTTTCCTAAATATCTCTAAATTAATGCTGGGATGCTTCATTTTAAAAGGACATCGTCACACTCTTTCACCATACTTGTTCAATCCAAGCTAGTGCTCGAACTATACTGGTATCACTGTTGATGGGACTTAAAACCATGAAATTTGTTGCTTTTTGAATTGGAAGAAATGGACATATTTGTAGAAATTTTGAAGCCACTTGACACTCTGAAATAACACTAAGTAATTTACTTTAAATGATGGAAAATCCAGGATGGAATACTCACAATATTATGCAAAGGATAGCTTGCTACTCACTATGTTTTAGAGATATTGAGTCACAGACAGACATAACAGAAAGACTGCTAATGCTTTCGGCCAAAAGGCCTCCTTCACACACACACACACACACACACACACACACACACACACACACACACACACAGGCAACTCACACATACACGACCACTGTTGTGACTGCTGAGGACAGACAAATCTGGCCTCAGTATTCAGAGACAAAGGTTTTGTGTGTGTGTGTGTGTGTGTGTGTGTGTGTGTGTGTGTGTGGTTTTTTTTTTTCTTTAATTCAGATGGTGGTCATTTTGATCTCAACTCCCATGGCTGTTTTCAGTCTTAATAACAAAAAACCAATGACAAAGAATGAATAACAAAGATGCAGAATAGCAATTGATATCATCCATGAAAACCATCACTTAATGAAAGCACAACGAAATAAAGTATGGAGGATGAGGGCACGGGTATGCATCAGGAGGAAATGAGCTTGGGGGCCATGTGATCAACAACTGATTATGACACTGTCTGTCAAAACTTCGTGAGTAACCTTGATGGTGACATGACATGACGTTATGACCAGTGGGGATGTCACCATTTGAAATGCATTGTGGAATATTTTGGCATGCCATGCTGTAATATGACAGCCAGTGTGAATTGTGAATTGGCCTTAATATGACAAAAGAAAGAAGCTATGTCTGATATATTCTTGCAGCCCTTTATAAATTGTTCCTCAGAGTGAGGTGAAAGCAGACTTTGTATCACTGTTTGCCTCAACAAATAAATATGTTTTGAAAGGATTCAGCCTTGAGCAAAGATATTTGTCCACTTTCTTGCCTATACTGGTTTTGGTGATTTCACCATCAGTGGGTTCCCTTTACATTTCTGTCAAACCACAAGTAGAATATTACAAGGCAAGTATTATGTACAATTTTGGGATTATGGTCATTATATCAAAACACCATCACAAAATATATATCTTAGTAGCACATATTGTTGTTCATGTTGGTATCATTCATCTGCGGTACAGATATTTTGGTAATTTGTCATCTGCAACTAAATAAGCATATCTCTACAGTACATCACTTTATAGAACATAAAGTTGGGTCTAAAATTATACTATCTGATGATTCCATGTCAAATTGAGCCTGAGGCTTATTTTTAATATTTTTTAAATTTAATTTGTCATAATTTTCTGAATCTACAAAAGTTAAATTGTACTGTCTTAAAAATTATTAAAATTACTTCAGGAAATATTGTTAAACAAAGTTGTCAATCCTGCAGATAAGGAAGGAAAACTACATGTTTGCATTTTATGTTAACAGCTATTTCAATTTAGGTTGTACCCATTGTTGATTCAACTGTTAAGTTGCAAGAGCTGGACCTTATCTTTCAGATAAACTTCAGTTTTTAAAAAAGGTAAGTTATTAATCATGCAACTAATTCAGAAAATTGACTATGCATTTAGTATGCCACCTGTGACAAACATGAGAAAGTTTACTTCTAACTCTGCATATAGCAATTCAGTTTATTTTAGGTTAGGTGTGAGAAAAGCAAATAAAAAGATCCATTGACCCATAGTTTATAAATGACCAGGTACAATTGTTAAAAGTAATTGGGTCCCGCCCATGACAGATTTTTGCATTGTCACTATCAATCTAAACCATTTCACATTTCTTGTTGTTATGTTGGTTGGTATGACAACTGTGTTAATAGATTACCCTAATACAGGCTTATTATTTATTCAGAAAATGGGGAAAACTTCAGGAGAGTGCATGAGAAAACTTCAAAACAAGTTGAACAAAGATGTCAGCAAATAAAACACCCATAAATACAAAGAAAAAGAACAAGATAGAAGAAGACTGGGAAATTTGAAGATAAAGACAGCCTCCTGTGAAGAATTTTTAATTGAATACTGCATGAAGGAAGCTGAAAGGCAAAGAAAGTGCTGGCTCAGACTAAAGTCTGTGCCAATTGAAGTGAGCTTGAGGCCTGTGCTTCCGGTTAGGGTGATAGAAATGTCCCCAGTCTCTCGTCAAAGCTGTTTCTTAGGTAAAGAGGTGCTTCTTTTTAGCCCCTCAAAAAATCTGTGGTCAGAAAAAAGCTTGCATGTGAAATCCTGCCTAAAAAGAAACCAAAGCAGAGTTTGTTAGCAGACAGGAAAAAATCTTGTAAACATACATATGACAGAATGAGATTTTCACTCTGCAGCGGAGTGTGCGCTGATATGAAACTTCCTGGCAGATTAAAACTGTGTGCCCGACCGAGACTCGAACTCGGGACCTTTGCCTTTCGCGGGCAAGTGCTCTACCAACTGAGGTACCGAAGCACGACTCACGCCCGGTACTCACAGCTTTACTTCTGCCAGTATCCGTCTCCTACCTTCCAAACCTTACAGAAGCTCTTCTGCGAAACATGCAGAACTAGCACTCCTGAAAGAAAGGATACTGTGGAGACATGGCTTAGCCACAGCCTGGGGGATGTTTCCAGAATGAGATTTTCACTCTGCAGCAGAGTGTGCGCTGATATGAAACTTCCTGGCAGATTGAAACTGTGTGCCCGACCGAGACTCGAACTCGGGACCTTTGCCTTTCGCGGGCAAGTGCTCTACCAACTGAGCTACCGAAGCACGACTCACGCCCGGTACTCACAGCTTTACTTCTGCCAGTATCCGTCTCCTACCTTCCAAACCTTACAGAAGCTCTTCTGCGAAACATGCAGAACTAGCACTCCTGAAAGAAAGGATACTGTGGAGACATGGCTTAGCCACAGCCTGGGGGATGTTTCCAGAATGAGATTTTCACTCTGCAGCGGAGTGTGCGCTGATATGAAACTTCCTGGCAGATTAAAACTGTGTGTCCGACCGAGACTCGAACTCGGGACCTTTGCCTTTCGCGGGCAAGTGCTCTACCAACTGAGCTACCGAAGCACGACTCACGCCCGGTACTCACAGCTTTACTTCTGCCAGTATCCGTCTCCTACCTTCCAAACCTTACAGAAGCTCTTCTGCGAAACATGCAGAACTAGCACTCCTGAAAGAAAGGATACTGTGGAGACATGGCTTAGCCACAGCCTGGGGGATGTTTCCAGAATGAGATTTTCACTCTGCAGCGGAGTGTGCGCTGATATGAAACTTCCTGGCAGATTAAAACTGTGTGTCCGACCGAGACTCGAACTCGGGACCTTTGCCTTTCGCGGGCAAGTGCTCTACCACAGTATCCTTTCTTTCAGGAGTGCTAGTTCTGCATGTTTCGCAGAAGACCTTCTGTAAGGTTTGGAAGGTAGGAGACGGATACTGGCAGAAGTAAAGCTGTGAGTACTGGGCGTGAGTCGTGCTTCGGTAGCTCAGTTGGTAGAGCACAAGACAAAGGTCCCGAGTTTGAGTCTCGGTCGGGCACACAGTTTTAATCTGCCAGGAAGTTTCATACATATGATAATCTGCTAAAATACATTTTTTTTTTCACAAGTGATGAAATCAGCAGGCAGACACATGCTATAAAGGATGCTGAGTCTATTGTAGACCCAGCAACTGGGAAAAGAGTAAGCTTGCTGAAGCTTCACATAAATATGACATTTAAGGAAGTGTGTTTTGCTGTTCAAGCAAGAAAATCCAGATATTGATATCAAAATTTTATGGATTGCAGCCTAAAAACTTCTACTAACCTCGGAAATGTGTGTGCAAATAGTGTGCTAACTTAAATTTCCTTATTGAGGCCATTCACAAGAAAGTTTCACTGCTGCTCATACTGACTTTGAGTCTTGTGTGCTGTGACCTACAATGGGAGACATGCATGACAAATGAATGTAAAAAGTGCATCATGAGTTTGCACAAATTAACTGGTGGAAAGTTTGATTTATGTGAAATAATTTCTTTAAACAATGGACAAAAATGAGGGTCGCCATAAACAAATGATTGTTAATGGAACTACTGACGAAACTATTAATGAGCTTCAGCCTCAACTCAAGAAAGTCAAAGAGCAGTTTTTTGTCAAAAGTAAGCAATCTGCAACTTTCTAAACAAAAAGCATCATTTTGTGGTGATGAAGTGATATTGAAAATAGATTTTGCAGAAATCTATGTATCATTGACACAAGACAAGGGTGCAAAATGCCCACTGGAGCCATACACAAGTTCAGTTATCACTGTTCGTGTTTATTTGAAAACAAGGCTTCAGTCATTTGCAGTTGTGAGTGATCACCTGTCATGAAAAGTATTGAGTTTATGTTTGTCTGAAGATTAACTTAAACAAGAGCTTCCAAATTTGATCTTGGTTGGAATTTTTCTGGTGGTTGCATAGGTCAGTTAGAGCATGAATTCACTGTTTCTAACCTCTGCTACATGATGCAAGTGTCTGAAGAATGATTTCTCTCTGTAATGTCACACGTGAAAGGTGCGATGGATGGCATCAGTAATGTAACAAGAAGTGGCTGGAATAAAGTTAAGCAATGAGAAGTCATCAGCAGTGCACAGGAACTTTAAAAGACTGAGCCGCAGCAGCCATTTTTGGAGTAACTTTCTTCTTTAGACAAGATATCAAATTGATGTAAACACGCACATTCTGGACAGACACTGGAAATCTGTTAAAAACATGAGAGATTCACAGCAAGTATTACTTCAGTGGCTACAATACAGGTCTCCTAATATGTTGCAGAAGGTTTCTAAATCTGATTTAGAGAAAGTGCGTGTTTTCAACTTTATGCCCAATATATATATTCCCTCAAGTATTCAAACTCTTGAGATGAGTGCTGATGAATCACTCACACACACACACACACACACACACACACACACACACACACACACACACACACACACAATCCCCAAGAAATTGCAGGTTCAGAACCAGCTGTGGAAAAAATTGCCGGGAACATTTATTTTGGTGGAGTTTCAAATGGCAAGAAGGAAATCAAAAGAATGAAGGTACACTGCCGTTGCACAAAGGTGTTGAAGAAAATGGAGAAATAAAAATTGCATGTATGAGACCTGTAGGACAAAGGGATTCAGAGCTGATGAGAAGCATCTATCACACCTTGGGTTTGAACAATTGGATGAAAACTCAACTGTATAGTGGTAGAGATTTTAAAGTGAAATAATTAGGTAACCAGGTCTTTAATACTGTACTGAAATTTATCTTCTTTATACATTACAGTACTTTCCTAGAAGGTTATTTAAATAAGAAGGAATGTATGAAAATGTTAACTACTCATTCAGCTACTAACTGATATAAAATTAATTTTAAATTAAAAAAAATGTTCTGCTTAACATGATTCCCAACTGCGATTCCTATTGAATCGATGAGGTCTTCAATTGAAATTTTTATAAGTATTAAAAATGTAATATTTACTAATATTTCATCATGTACAGCATTGTTTTATTAGTGCAAACTCAATGTTTTCAAAAGAAAATACGTGCATAATTCACTGAGTTCTTGTAAAATGTTAATGGGTATTCAATGGTGTGTCAATTTGCTGTCCCACCCTGTGACAGTTTTAAATATGATTAACAGCTCAGTTTGTGAACTTCTGACATTCAGATTTAAAGGGAAGGTAAAACAGCTATTCATATGATGACCAATCAATCTTTAATTTATTTCAATTTATACATTGTTATGTTAGCTTTTGACTGTTGAAAAACAGTGCAACTGTCCCACCCGTGACAGTAGAATCTCCTATAGGTAGAGGCACCTGTCTGTGGTGAAAATTTTTTCTTGGTTTTGTCATTTTTAAAAAGCTACTTTGGTATATTATTCGCCACTTTTATATCATTTCGTCAAAAATTTCACTAAGTTTTATTTCTACTTTCCAGCAATTAAAGCTAAATGAAAAATTATTGATTGCATATTTGCAGTGAAACATTTTACATTTTTACATAAATTCAAAAAGCATGAAAAGGTATGAAAAGTCGACATCTGATGAAAACACACATCAAAGCATGAATGTTTGGAGACCATTTATCCTGCCACTTAAATAAATATGGCCTAGCCTATGTACGTAATCAACAAATCAGTCTGACAAAGACAAGGATACCTTGACTTCCATGTTATTGGAGTCAGAGCTGTACCCCTGTCACACACATTATTACAATCTGTTGCAAAATGACCTCTCACTGCTTACACTGCACATTCCATAAAATGCCCATACTCTGATTTCAAGGAAAGAATAGTAGTCACATCAACATCTTTACCTTCTCTACTAGAACTAGCAACTATGTCCATAACACTGTGTGTGGTTCAAGATATTCTGATGTTGAAAGTTCTTGTTGAAAGAGTTTGCTTCAGCAGCTGTGAGATTTCAACATTGATATCACATTTCATTATGTTTCTTGAGTCAAACAATTTATTTATAGCAGAAATGATACTCTTATCATGTGTCACAACACATCAAGTGGTTTAGTTTTATTGGGTTTGTACAGATGGAACAGGGATATTAAATGTACTTGCATTTGCTTAGGCAGTTTATGAAGTTTATTAGCTGTTTGAAAAGTCACTAAGCTTAGATTGTAGAACATGAATTAATGGTATCTTGTAGCTACATCAGCAGCAAGTTGCAACATTTTGAGCAATTCTGAACAAGAAAAATTGTGGGACACAGATTATTACTTTTTTTTTACTTTATTAGAGGTCAAGGCTTTAAAATAATTCACAGCTACACCCTCTTCAGCAGTTTCAACAAAGGCGAAGTGTTCTCAAAGGTACTTGACACTTTTAAACCAAGAGTTGCACCACCTGGCGACGACAACATTAGGGAAAAGTTAAACTTTTGTGGCATCACTTTCATATTAATGATTTAAGGATTGAATGTATGCATGCTTTCTCTTTCTGCTATTAAGGAAGATATGTTTTGCCTACACAACAGAATGGTTCAAATGACAGAGTTCTCGCACACTGCTCACAAAATTTAATTTGTGAGCCCAGCACTGCATGTGTAATAACATTTTTGGTACTGAAAATAAAGTTCCTGAATTACACTCATAATTGATTTTGAACATTCTGTAGCATTTGTATTTTGCAAGAACTTTCATTCTCCCAACGAACAACTTCTGAAGTGTACCATCACCACCACTAAGTACTTTTATCAGAACCATGAGTGGGCTTCACAAGGATTACTAAACAGCATCAGCACCAGAACACAAGCAATCTTAACAAAACTCCCTGCAGCACAAATAAATTCCAATAAGTGCAAACTCAAGTTAACTCCCAACAGTTTGTCCTCTCTCTTACAGATCAGTACTCTAAATTTAAGTCACCTAACAAGTAGCAGAAAATTTAAGATACCACTTTCAGTTGGCTTAAGCCAATCCCCAGCCAATTGCTGTAAATTCTATGGCTACTGAGCATGTACATAGTCCAAGCTAAGCTCAGGACAGACAATGTGTCCTAAAACAAAGTGAAATTTCCATATAAATCATGTAAAATAAAAGCACAATATACATGACCTGAAGCAGAATAAGCAGTACATTAGCCTCGATGAATAAGACAAGTGCACCCAAGTCCAGAAAGATGGTTAATGTTCCACCAGATAGCAACTACAAATTGAACACAACATTTACTCAAAATTTTCAGGTTAAATGTAAGTCACATGGTTCTGAACACTGACCCTGATAACATTCGTGCAAGACCGCTTTCACACCAGGAATAGACAATTTGTAATAATGTTAAACATCAACTAATACGATGCACCAGAACCAATATCAGCTGAAAGTTATTTGCTTTAGCGAAAGCTAGAATTAATAACAGGAGATAGAAGCAGTTAAACACACGCAAATAGTACATTGCCAACAAACTTCACAACAAGCTTCCTTGTAGAGATGAATCTAACATTAACCCAAATTAAAGGCTCGACAGACATTTAAAATCCACAAACCAAATGTCCAATAAGATGCAATGTACGATGATCCAATTAAAAATTTTAACAGACCTTTTTAATACACAAATTCTTGCTCATAAAATTCAGCGTGCAAATTCTATGGATGCGTGAACTTGAGTACCAATAAACAGAAGTGGAGTATCCGAAAATTCAGTAAACACGCCTTCGACAGCTTGGCAGGTTTTTAATGATCCACTCCTGACGTTCGTTGGCACTGCAAGCCAAACGTAGGCAAACATGAGTCCTGCACATCCTTCCCAGTTTACGCTAACACAGACGCAGATGGGTAGCAACTAAAGGCCTCCTTTCCACTTGATTGTCACTGATCATCCCGTCATGGTGCCAACTGTTATACCCGTTGTGATCCCAGCAAGCTGGCTCTCCAGGCCATGCCAGAGGGAGCTGCAATCACTGGACATCATATTATAGCCAAAGATAGGATCATATTGATATCAGTACAGTATGACACTGCCATGGCTCAGGTGTTTGCCTTATTTTGTGTGTGTTTGTACTTAGTACATAAGTACCTTTTGTTTGTTGTGGATGCTTATAGTTCAGGTGTGTGAAGTGTCAGCATATGAGGATGCACACATGTGGTGGTATTCCTTTCATCTTTGTAGTTCAGTTTGGCTATTATGTTTGTTTAATATCCATTTTCAACAGCTTTTTGTTTGATTATTTGAAGCTCAGTTTTTTAGTTGTCTGCATCGAGTGGAGCTCCGTGCAATCTGTGTCGAATGAATTATAGACTGGCTTGTTTGTGTGTTGTTGTTTGGTTTGAGTTATTGTGAATGGATAGCAGTGGTTAGTTTCCTGTATAGTGATAATTGATATTGGTGGTTGTTGTGTCTGCCTGTTTTGTGAGGTTTAGGGAATTTAACTTTTTGTCACTTTCCATTCTTAGTTGGGGTTTCATGTTTCGGTGGACTGTTCATTTGTCATTGTGGTATGTGACTGGTTATTTCATCTAGAAGATATGACTACATAATGATGCCAATATATTATTTAGTATTGTTTCAATTTTACTATGATTTTGCAGTGGTTTCAAATATTTTGTTCTTGGTTTGATTTAAAGTTACCTTAGTTTGGAGTCCATATCAGTAGTTCCACTTTATTCTAAAATTTTTCATTCTGTAAAGCAGTGTAGTGTAGAAAAATCCTTATTTAGTTGCAGATGACAAAATGTACTACAATGTCAGCTGTATTGCAGATGACAGCTAGCTATGTGAACAGTATGTGCTTGTAAGTTTTTAAATATAGTGCCCACAATCCTAAAACTAAACTATTCTCATGTAACATTTTACATGGTGTTTAGCAGAAAAATAAAGAGAATCTACTGATTGTGAAATATCACTGAAACCTGCATGGGTGAAAATAGAAGCAAATTGGATTTGCTCAAGACAGAATTCTTTTAGGTCTTGTATTTACTCCAGTTGATTTTAAAAACATTAGTGCTTATCATAAATGTCATATTTCCAGAACTCAAAGGCTACAGGTATAAGGAAAAGGATATTTTTATTTTATTAGAACAGTGTTTATCTCTTGATTTCCAATGTTATATTTATTTACATGTGACATGTTTTGGCTTTCATAACACCAACTCAGCACATATTCATGTTGAGATATTCTGGTTTTATAATTTTCATACTTTTTCACTTCCTAAATGATGTGAAACACTTGAGTACAATGGAAGTGTGCCCTCCAGCCTATGACCATATGAGGGGGAAAATAGGTTTTGGTGAGACAGATTAGCAACTGTAAGAAACATTGTATTCATGTAAAAATTATGGTGTGAACCATTCCGACTCTATAAGTAAAAAACAAAACTGGGTTATTACAAAAGAAACCCACTGATGAGTAATATAAAAGGCAAACTGCATCAGTAACAGAAATAAATGTTATATTGAAACAAGAAAAAGGCTTCTGAAGTTATAAAATTGATATTTATATACTTCATACAAAAAAGCTCTTTAATTTGTGGTGCCGGGGAGACTTTGTATGGATTTTTACCCATGTACAGGAAGTGGGACTATCATTCTTCACTTATCTGATGTCATTTACTAAGTCGAGGATTATGGTCCTTCAACAGGAAGACAAATGTGCAGAGGTGTTGTCAGTGTAATCTGTATGAAGCCTTATTACAGTCTTTAGGCTAGGATCGATGATGGAAACTGAAGAGCCACTCAACAATTGTGCAGCTTTGATGGGAGAGGCTACCTTCAGTCCTTCGCATAGTGAAGAGGTTGTGAAAACGATATCATAACTCGATGATTTGCCAATGCTTCCGTAAAGTTGACAACTGACGAGATCTAGATCCGTGTGCTGTAGTGAGCTTCATGAAAACTTCTGAAACAATGGTTCACTTTTTATCCAGAAGATGGTGCAACACTAGAGCTGTGCTGCATGTAATGTGGCATTGTGGTTTGCATCCCTGGCTAGGGTCCTATGGGTTATCAGTTCAAACCTGTGCACCAGCAATTATTTGTTATTTAGAATTTATCATTTCTGGAAGGTTCCAGAAATTCCTTATGTTTGTATATTCTTGAATATCAATAAACCCAAAATTCCCTTAAGAATAAAATTCCCATGTATAAAACAGCTTCAAATATCTGATTACCTTACAAATGAGTTAACTGTTAAATATTTGCCTTTGAGCATGTAATCAAGAAAAAAATTGGGAAATGTTTGAAATTATACTTCAGGTTTGTTGGAAGTCTGTGTTCTCATTATGAAACACAGAATGAATGTAGTGTGGGAACTTGCGCCCAATTTTTAGCCAAAAACTAGTTTTTCCATACGTCTCACTGTTTACAATGTCATATCTCCTGAGCTGTGTGTCATACAATGAAATAAATGTGCAGGTACACTGCTCTCCATAAGTTTGGAAACACCATGCTGTGTATTACAATGGAGGAAGATGAAAGTGATCTATGTGAGTTATTGGTTAGAATACGGAATAACAAGCTCAAATAATGGTTAATAATGACACATACAGTATTGTACACTTAATTATTGTACATATACATACATATTGGAACATACTAGTAGTGCTCCGTTTTATATAAACTGACGTTATCTGTCCAAGCAGTTCTTCTAAACATGCCAGGTGGCACGAATAGGCTGCATGGCTATGTAGAGGTATGTTGTTTACATTTCTGTTCACTTGTAGTTGCCTTTGCATAAAAGTATAACATACGGCAAAAGTAATTGAAAATGGCCCCTAAGTGCCAGAATCCTTATGAATCACAGGTAATGATAATCACTTTGCACCAAGAAGGCAATAGTGTCCAACAAATAGCAAAGAAACCGATGATTTCCATCAGCGGAGTGGTCAAAACTATACACCGGCATCGAGAAACAGACTCCTATGGAGATTGTCCTCACTTAGTATCCCCCAGGAAAATATCATAAAACCAGGAAAAGTGTTTGGTAGTGACCAGTAAATGTAACAGATTAAAAACTGTCCAAGCATTGACTGCAGAACTTAACGCAATGAGGGATATACCGGTGAGTGAGTCAACAGTGAGACGATGCCTGGCAGACAACAACCTCCAAGGTTATGTAGCAACGAGGAAACGACTGTTGTGCCCTGTTAACAAGAAGAAAAGGCTTCTGTGGGCTAAGGCACACCATCATTGGACATCGGAGGATTGGGAAAGAGTCTTATTCACTGATGAACCCAAGTTTGAAATATTTGGAAGTAAACACAGTCAATTTGTAGACCGTTTACCTCATGAACACTTGAATCTCCTCAGTGCGTAATTCGAACCGTAAAGCATGGAGGGGGCTCTGTGATGGTATGGGTATCCTTTGGAGGGAATAAAGTCACACATTTGGTGAAATAGACGGAAAAATGAACCAAAAGGATTATCATGCCATGCTAAGACATCTGGTTTGTGTCTGATTGAGAAAGGGTTTGTCTTGCAGCAAGACAACGACCTGAAACATACGAGGGGGGGACCCAAAAGAAACCGGACTCCAAGGGCGCTGCCACTCGTAGACATAGTACAGGGTTCTCACGCTAGATGGTGTTAGTAGAGACCTTCATGAAAGAGCTGTGCAGACGGCACCAGTGTAGAGCTGAATGTGCAAGTGTGGTATTGTGTTTCTCTGACTGTTGGCGGGTTACCTCTGTGAAGTCGTTATGGAAACTTTAAAAGAATAGTGTGTGTGTGAAATTTTGTTTCCTGCTTAAAAAAACTGCAAATGCTTCAGGAAGCTTTCCAGGATGACGCTCTGAGCTGCACACAGGTTTTAGAGTGGTTTGGGCGCTGTAAACTTGGTGAGATGTGTGTTGAAGACCAAGCTCATTCTGGACACCCTTCAACATTGCGAAATGAGGAGAACATTAAAAAGGTCTGCCGAAAGATTGAGGATCGTCACCAAATGATCGACCAAATTTCAGCAGAGACAGGAATCAGTTGGAGCTCGTGCCAGCGGATTTTGAGTGAGGATTTGCACGTGAGACGTGTTGCTGCTAAATTTTTTCCACACCTTCTCATACAGAAGCAAAAAAACCATCCGCATGAATGTGTGTAAGGACTTGAAAACAGAGATTGCACGTGATCCAAACTTCTTGAACAAAGTCATTACAGGGGATGAGAGTTGGTGTTACGGGTATGACCCAGAAACCAAGCAAGCGTCAAGTCAGTGGAGGACTCCCAACTCTCCCAGGCCAGAAAAAGCAAGGCAAGTGAGGTCAAATGTGAAGACGATAATCATTGTCTTTTTTGATGTTCGTGGAATTGTGCATCATGAATTCGTACCCCTGGCCAGACTATTAACCAGTACTTTTACTTGCATGTTTTAAGGCGTCTGCGAGAGGATGTGAGGAGGAAACGCCCAGAACTGTGGCGATCAGGTGACTGGTTTCTGCATCACGACAATGCTCTAGCACACACGGCCTTACGAGTGACCCACTATTTGGCATCTCAGAGGTGGTCTGTCGTTACCCACACTCCGTATTCACCAGACCTAGCCCCATGTGACTTTTTCCTATTTCCAGGAATGAAAAAAAAAAAATGCTAAAAGGGGAGCGTTATGACGATGTGGAGGTGGTAAAAACAACTTCGCAAAGGGCACTGGACAATATCAAACTTGAAGAGCTCCAAACATGCTTCCAACAGTGGGAAAAGAGACTTGACAAGTGCATCACATGTAATGGAGAATATTTTGAAGGTGACTAAAGTAATTTTGTAAAAAGGTTCATCAATAAATTTTTTATGACAACAATCCGGTTTCTTTTGGGTTCCCCCTCATACGTCTCGCTTGTGTCAGAACTATGTAAAGTCTCTAGAGGTTAATGAAATATTAAAGAACATGGAATGGCTGCCCCAATCCACTGATTGCAATCCAATCAAGCTGCTATGGGATGAATTGGACAGGAGGATCCAAAAACAGGAAATCATGAGTGGGTCACAATTGTTGGAAGTCCTGCAGCAAGAATTGAGATTAATTCCAACTGAAACCTTGCCAAAACTGATGCAGCACATGCTGAGAATGTGCAAGGCTGTGATGAAAGCAAAGGGTGGCTATTTTGAGGAATCAAAAATTTAATTGTTGCATCTTCCTGTGTTTTATTTGAGCTTAATAAACATTTGGAAAACAATAAAATGCATTTTTATACTGTATTTCCTTTCCACTGTTTATAATTACTAGGTGATTCCAAACTTATGGAGGGTAGTGTATATTTAGTGATATACGTAGATACTTTATTTCAAAGAAAAGAGTTAGTAGTAAAGAACTAACAAATTAAAACTTCATACCTGATGCAGAAGTTTAATTGCATGATCAGCGAAAATGTAGTAAGCGATAAACTTCCTCCCTTTCATTGTTTTGTGTGGGGGGGGGGGAGGGGGGGGGGGCAGCAGGGTGCCTGTGAGGAAAAATGCTTTGTAACAGTTGTAAAGTATATGTAAAGTTTATTGTAAGTTGCTAAGTGCTCTCATTTTCAAATACTGGATGAATGAAATCTGGGTGTTTCTGCACCGTCAGTTATGCCACCTCAAGACAAATGCACTGTTTCTAACAGTAATATCTGTAACATTCTGTTAAACTTTCAATGTAAGATTGTAACTCTTAATAAGTAGATTATGACAGCATTTTAAAGTTTTAAATGCATTCAATAATTAAGTGAAATTATAATTTTTGTTGCCCCAATGCTGCAACTGGTACTGGGTTCTGGGTAGCATTTTAGTAATACAGATTAGATGCTTGTATAAGTAGGAGCAATCTCCATCTGAGGTTTCTGTTCTGCCTGCCTGTTGGTATTCATAGTAAAACATGACAGATTTTGACTTCTCCGTTATCGTAACTGAATTACATTCTTTAACACTTCATATTTTCAGCCCTTAAATAACTGCAAATATTGAAATTTCTTTAGGGTGCTACAAATTGAATGTTAAGGCCAAACTTTCCTTAGTCATGGGAAAATAAAATCGGAAGATGAATAAAATAACTTCAATGTACTTCCACTGATGAATGCTTCACAAGATACAAATCAAAAAGCCCCACTGAATAAGCACAAAATAAAGTTCAAATCAGTGAACAGTCTATGTTGTGATTATGTAATTGCTTTATAAATTCCAATTACACATTTCAAGTGGTTAGTGCGTTATCAGACTGGAACATTAAGAAAATAATTACAACACAGACACGGGAACGTAGCAAGCAGCAGATCTAAAACTAAAAAGTGAGTAAATTAAAGAAAAAAGCTTCAAAAACTTACTTGATTGAACACTGAAAGTGTTAAGTATAAGGGCTGGTTGTCTTGTGAAACAGTGGAAAACATGCTTGTCATGAACTGCAAGCGAAACTGAAAAAGAGGTAAATAGATAAATAGTGAAAACATTAAGGATAACAAGATGGAATTGGGAGGGGGGGGGGGGAGGAGAATATAATAGTGATGAGAAAGAGTTGTCATGTAATTAAAACTCACCATAGCAGAAGGAAGAGCCGGTATAGTGTTAAATATGCATCTACAACCATCGAACTTAGGTGGAACTGCAGTGCCCTCATTGACTGTAAATACAGATGTGGTGCAGCAAGGTCACAGAATGAGGACTGCAGTGAACTGAGGACCAGTCAGATGGTGGTGCTGGAACTGTGGGAATATAATTGATGTGCTGGGGAGTTTGGAAGATGGAGGAGGGGGGGGGGGCAGGAGGAGGAAAAAGGGGAGGAGGCTAAATAATGTATTATGTATTAATATGAAAGAATCGGATAAATGGGGGGGGGGGGGGGGGTGATTAAAGTGGAAGTAGTGTGACGTGTGAGGCTCGTGCAGGAAGGATGGTAATGTTATAATAAACAAAAGGGAAACGTGTTGTGCTGTTAGAGGAAAATGGTGACCAAGGAAGAATGGAAAGAAAGGTGCAATAAGAATTGAAAGGAAAGGGGGGGGGGGGGGAGGAATTGATTTTAATAAGAAAATAGTATAAGGAAAAGGGGGTCAGCAGTAAGATTTTGTTTTGGAAAGAAGATGGATAACACAATATCACAAAAAAAAAAAAAAATGGTTTGTTGTAATCAACTACTCAATGAGACTGTGTCCTCCAGACCGTCTCACGAACTTGGAAATCTCTAATTTCTCCTAAAGTGATTGCTTTTTTCCATTGGGGCCATAGTGGAGGATGCTGATTATGCTTGGTTCTTTTAAGATGATCTGAAAATGCTGAGTTGTTTTTTGAGGGCACCCTTCCTTTAGGAAATGTCTTTTATAGACTTGCCAACCTTCTTAAAGGTCATCACGTGAAGGTAGCTTTCACATTGCCACTGCTTTCTTTGTTCCTTTGTCTCAGGATAATCATAATACACCCTGCCCATTTCCATGGTGATTAGGGAGTAATCTGAATCAGTGTGACCCAGCTATAACATACCTGCTGCTGCCTCCATTTGGTGGGCTTTTTGAATGGGTACGTACATTCGCGGAAATTGGCAGGTGTCAATCTTTGTTATATTCAAAATGTTGAAAATTGACCCATGACTGATTTTTCACTGTTTTCACTATCACCCTTCTTTGGAAACCAGTGTACCCACTTCTCTTGCAATTCTCATTTCTTCACAGAGAGATTGTCTGTCGTTCTTCGTCATTCAAACTTGTTTGATGACAGTGGAAGCGTCTGCACCACCTAACCACTGTGTCATATGGTGGTGCATTGTTGCTTTCACAGCATGGATTGGTGCTCCATTGTTCTTTCAAATGCAGAAATTGAGTTAATGTGTGGTACTCCATTTTATCAATGGGCTTGACTGTAGGCATGTACATGCAAACAAATAAAACATTAATCACATAATTTTGTTTTCAAGGTGATAATTAAAACTTTTATGTGTACTGCTTGTACAGAACTAGTAAGACAAGTAATTTAAAATGGCCTTAGTGGGTATGGTTTTTCTAATGGTTTCTTTGGACATTGTGAATTAGGTTGATTGTGCTCATTTGTCATTAACATACTGCCCTGTATAGTGACTAATTCTCTTCTTTACATTGTTGGCACCTTCTTAAAGTAATGTATCAAGACATTGTCTTCCATCTCCACACCAATTGATAAATGACCTTACATTTTCAATAGTTTGTTTCTGAGCCAGACAACGTTATTAACATTTTTAATTGAATAATCATTATTAGTGTGGTTTTTTTAAACCAGGGATGTCCAGAATTTTAGCTTACTTGGGCCACATTTGAAGAAGACAAGTATTTTTGGGCTGCACATAATGTACTTGTTCAGTTTATCATAACTTTACATTAACAGAATTTGTTTTATAGATTGTGGGATAGATTCCCACTTTTTGGGCCACATTGGTACTTGCTTTGGGCTGCATGCAGCCTGTGGGTTGAACACACGTGGTTTAAACAATTTGAAAGTATTATATATGTAAATGAATATGAATAATTTCCCAAAATATTTCATGTATGTTCAAATAACTTAAGGGAATGCAGCTGGCTGACATTGTTGACAACTGCTGATATTATGTCAGCACACCCTTCCATTTGCAAAGTATTTTCAAGTTTTGCTTTTAAAATGGCAGTGTGTGCTCCTGTCAAAATATTGATGCTTGCCGACATCACCCAGCTGTATCTCCGTACGTTATTTGAACACTGCATATATTGGAACACTGCATATGCTGAGAGAAACTGTGGTCACGTATTTCATATATTCTCCTGGTCATTGCAAAGTATATATGAAAAATGTTTAATCATAATGTCTTCTAAGTTAATTATTCATAATTTTCCAATTTTGTTTTAGATTTCAGTGGGTACACGGGCCTGTTCTTGTTGGTCTAGATTATATATCTTTTCAGTCTTAATGAACATAGTGTAAGTTTGTACAAAAGTATTGTGTATTTTGAGAGGTAGTAGCATGGACCAAAACAATGCAAAAACGTCCATTAAACGTGGGCTCTAAAATGCATACCCCTAAGAGCTAGAAGCACTTACTCATCTTTACTACTGTGAAACAGTATGCAATAAACAAATGAGGACACATTCCTTTGCTATTGTTCATGAATACAGCATGCAGTTAACATCTCTTCATGATGTTACTGTAAACTGTATCCACAGTTCTGGGTAAATGCAGCGTATACATTAATGCTAATGGAACAGTTTGCATTTTGATAAGTTTGTGTAATGCTTTTACTTTTAATTTTATCTTTCCATTCAACAGCATAAAGGAATGCTGTTATTGCACAAAGGAAATGGCAGTCATGACCTTCTGTTATGGCCTGACAAATGTTAGCTACTGTAGAGCTTGTGTCCTGTATGCTGTAAAATATCCAGAATGCACAAAGTTATCAAAATACACACTGGTTCCATTAGAACTAATGTGTGCACTGCAGTTGGCCAGAACTGTGAATATAGTGTACAGTAAAAACATTAAAAGATATTAACTGCATGTTTTATCCGTGGACATATGAGAAATGTGCTTTCATTTGTTTACTACATTTTGTATGTAATTTGTAACAGCAAAAAGCATGCAGTAGAAGAGATGCTTAATAGTAGCAAAGATGAATAAGTGCTCATATATCTTAAAGTATGCATTTTAGAGCCCATGCTTATGGGACATTTTTTCTTCTCTTTGTCCATTCTACCATCTCTAAAAGTATGGAATATCTGTTTTAAACACCATGTATATGTAATTTCAATAGTCTCAAAATCTAATTTCGTAGAAAATAATTTATTTCAAATTTTATTCCAGCACCTGAGGTACTTGGACCAGAAAAGTATGACAAGAGCTGTGACATCTGGTCATTGGGTGTTATAATGTATATTCTGTAAGTACACATATTTGATTTGTTCCCTTTCGAAGTTAGCATTTCTCCAAATTCTGATTTGGTGGTATTTTCTTTTCAGGTTATGTGGTTTCCCACCCTTTTACAGTAACCATGGCCTGGCAATATCACCAGGTATGAAAAAACGTATACGAACAGGGCAGTATGATTTTCCAAACCCTGAGTGGCAGAATGTTTCACAAGACGCAAAAGATCTTATCCGTGGTATGCTGTGTATCGAACCGACCCACCGCCTTACAATAGATCAAGTGATGCAGAATAAATGGATTGCTGTGAGTATCATTATATATTCGTTATATAAAGTTCGAGGATTTCTGAAGTAAATCACATAGGAATATTGATTCAGTCATTATTATTGTTTATTGTCTGCACAACATGTTATGAGGGGTTTTGCTCTATCACTTTAATTAAGGTTGCCAATCATACAATACTGAAGTGTGAGTAATGCTGATTTTAAGATATTTTTGTGAAGTGTTATTTATTTGTTATATAATTTCACTTCAAATATTACAACAAATAAGTACTGCTCATAAGAAGTGAAGATATACAATAACTATAATAGTGTAGTGTGTTGTTTACTTTCAATACACCTGATTAAAATCTTATCCAACTCACCATAGAGAGAGAGAGAGAGAGAGAGAGAGAGAGAGAGAGAGAGAGAGAGTGATCTATTTTAGTTGCCACCAACTTTGCAGCTTGACACAGGTAAAGAACTTATTTACTGAATATAATTTGAGGGATTTGTTGTAAGTAAACTGGCAGTAAAATTGTAGTTTATGTATAAAATCATTTATCATGCATAATAATTACTAGCTACCCACTCCAGCTTCGTACAGGTAGCATTAAGTATCATAGGCTGAATGACTTGTCTGATATAGTGGTAATTAATTACTTGCAGAAACCATTCTTGTGATTGAGCTTATCTGTTAGTATCAAAAGCTTTGCAGTAGTTCCTGAGCACATGCTGATAGAAAGAATGATAGGGGACTTGATTTCATCATAGTTCAGATAGTTTACACAAAATATTTATAAACTACAGTAAAACCCACTAATAATGAATCGCTGGGAACTAAAATGTGTTTTCCTTAACCAAAGGTTTTCTGTAAACAGGGGCTTTCTGTAAATGGGAGTAACCCAGAAACATAATTAAAAGTTGTTTAGGTGATGTAAGTGCTATTTAATTGTGAACTTACCAAAATCCTGTGCTATAAATTTAAGTCCAGAAACACATATACATATTATCACACTTTGGGCAAAACACTTCCTTTAATACTTTGTTTTTTGAAATAAAGAAGAATTGTTTTGTCCTTGTAGCATCTTGTGTTGACAGAAGTTGTTGCTCCAATTGATTGATATTAATTAGAAGTGATTCATCTACATTAAAAGAGGAAAAGTGGTTCATTATGCTATCGGCTCCATGCACAGTAGTTGCAAAACATGGTGCAATGGATACTAGAGAAATGTGGACATGGAGTTATATAGACAACAGGGTCTGCTGGAGATTTGTGGACACCACCTTTGCCAGGTAGTTTGGTCACCAGTCACTTGAGACAAGGCCGGTGATGTCCGCTAATCCTCACTTTTAAGTCATAAAAAGTAATGCCTGTGAATTTTTAATATGAAAACTCTTAAAGCTTTTCAAATAAAACAAACATTATCAACATTCTACATCTTTATTCATGTGTACGTATTTGCAGCCCTCTGCTACTAGAGGACTATGAATTGTGGCATAACTATGTTAATGTGTGAGAAACAGCATGCTGTAATCTAGTTTTGAATTCGATGAGATTGTCCACGTGTGGAGCACCTCTCCTTCATCATGACAATGGCAGATCACACATGAACAATGTGACATATCCAGCAAGTCAATGCTATGGGTTCATAGTTGTTGAACATCCTCCATATTGTCCTGACTCAGCACCACCTCATTTTCAGCTGTTTCTAAAACTTGAGGACTTCACTTTGATAGTGATGATGTGGTGCAATCAGATTTGAGGTTGTGGCTTCATCAACAGTCAGACATTCTATAGTGACTGTACCAAACACAAGTCTCTCGTTGGGAGAAATGCGTTCATCGCAAGGGTTTCTATATTGAGAAATAAATATGTAAACATGAAGAACAAAGCTGTAGATTGTTAACAAGATTTGCTGTATGTAAAAACGTTGAGCTTTCACATCAAAAATTCAGAGGCATTACTTTTTAGCACATCCTTGTGTTAACAGTACTGTGTTATCAGTCCAATATATTGAAGCCACTGTCGCACTATCAGTATTTGCATCAGCATTTTTATTTAGCCACACAATTTCAAGAAGACAAGATATTGAATAGTGTAGCATTTCTTGCTATTTTATTAACGTGGCTTATGAAGAATTAAAAATGTCATGGGATGGAATAGAGAGAGGAAACATGGTAATTGGAGAGGAAATTGAAAAAGAAAGTTAGGAGTAACTGAAATTTCTGGCAACAAGAAGGATATTTGAGTGATTTTGGTGTTGTAATGTAAGCAAACAATGGCAATGCAGTCACTTTGAAAACCTGTGACACAGTTTTGTCTGTTATGCAATAATGTTTTTAGTAAATTTAAGAAAAGTAAAGGAATATTTATTTTGTGTTGTGTGATTGTTGTTTCATATGCAATGAAGATCAGTGCCGATGTAGAATAATTTGCAGATATAAAAAAATTGGAATAAATTTTTTTAAGTATATACAGATTCAGATTTTGATCAGCAGGTAACTAAATATTGCTACAGCTAAATGGCCAGATTCCTTAATCATTTTTTCTAATATCGGGAGAATGATGTACAGTTCTTGTATAAATACTATATACTGTTCAAAGTGGATGCAGTTTTCTGTAGCTGCAATGTGGAATACTGTTATGATTTGAGAAGCTAAAAGTTTTAATTTTTAATGTGAAATCAGTGTCCCAGAGTATAATTTATTAAACACATTCCGAAGTTTTAAATATAATCGTTATTGCATACACTTATACTACCTAAGAATTTTGTGTTTAAACAATATTTTAAAAAATTAAATCTGAAGAGCTAGGAGTTAGTTTTGTTTTAAATTTGTAGTACCAATACTTTCATGCATGCATATACTGCTATTTCAAGCATATTCTGGAGCCAAACAATGCTTTCCTCTTGTTTGTGGACTGATATTTGAACAATTTGCCCTTTTCACATTAAACAACATCGTGTAATTTTTTGTAGCAGTTTTAGAACAGTGTCGTGTTGAGAAGTGTTGTTGTCTGGGGCCCGAAAGGTGGGAGAGTGTCAGAGTACCCATAACTCTGGAGCAGGTAAATCCTTCTTTGAACTGGTTGTTCCCTGCAAATGCCCAGTGTCTGTTAGTCTGTGTGTCTGCATATCTCCAGACCCAGTGCATCATTATCATCATCATCATCATCATCACGAGATGCTGTCCTGGAACGTCACATTTTCAGGAATGTCTACTCCTTCCTTCTTCTGAAACAGTGTTGTCTTCAGCAGCAACTGATGTACCCCAACCACCTCTGTGAAACAGTTTAAAACAGTCTCTTGTATACACAGTTTCAGGCAGCAACAAACATGAGCATAGCCTGTAGAATCTTGAGTCACATCACTTCTTGCCTCTCAAGGGTTGGAATAGACTTCTGCATAACTGCAATCCCGTATTTGATTTTAAAAGAATGTATTATATCTATGTCCAGATGTTGCAGTTTGTAGGAAGGAACACAACATCTAAATTTCTCAGTAATGATGTTTCCTTAGGAAGACAGGTCATTGGTCAATAATAAATACTGTATTACTCACTACTGCAGCCACCTTGTCACCTAAAGACTTGAGAAATCTGACATCATCTGCGCATTGCTTTCATTTTCCATCACTATTTACACACAACAGTGCAGTCATTCTTTATTTACTGCTTTCACCTCCATGGCATTTGTCCCTTAATGGACTATATTTTTAGAGGAAGTAAATTACGAAAGATGCTAGTTTCATCTGATTTAAAAAATATCTTTGGACTCAATACCCTGTATCACTTATGGCAATGTAATGTTTTTCCAGTAGTTCACACTTTCTACACACAGATTGACACTTTTTTTAAAATGGTGCAATCAACTGTTCGACTCGCTGAAATTTTCAACACTGATCTTAAAAGTGATTTCACGAGCCGCCTCTTGCAGTACTTATAGGAATGCTACCACAATTTTAAAAGAATATTTTCCTTATGGGTCCAGCTTTGGCTTTTAAGAACACCTTCTTGTTTTTGAGTATGATCATCAGGTTTTGCTGAACTTTTAGCTGTTTGTATTTGCATGCCAAAACACACAGAATTACCGTAAAAGTGAATTTGTTAATTCAAATTTTTACTGTATATGCACAAACCTTCCTCATGAATCATTCAGTCTGTTAGTGAAAACTCTATATATATGGTTCTGGTAGAAGTTCTGCAATATCGATTTCAGTTTGCATTGAACCAAAACAAAGTTGATGTACAAACAACTCGTGGGCCACTGCATTATGCTGAGTACTTCATTGAAGAAAATGTACTTTCCCAAATATGATGACCTGAAAAAGGATTTTAAGTGCAAATTCTGTGAGGTTTGGATACCGATGTTATGGCATGACTTCAAAAATTGAAGCATTGCCATCTGTTTTGTATAGCATGAACAGGTCTTTTGTAAACTACAGCGTTGTTCATGAAGATTACTTGTAACACTTCAGTAAGTTGCTAATTTTCATTAGTTTATTAAAGAAAGTGATATCTAGTTCCAAAGATGTAATATATTAAAAACAAGTATGAAACTCATTGGAGGCTTCATCAATAATGGAAGTTAATCATGAAAATTTTGCTTCTGTGTGTTCTTGTTCAATTCATAGCAACATGGGGCATAAAAAGTTTCCTTGTTTGGTTGCAGTTTAAACAGATTAAGTTTATAACGCAATCCATTAACAGCTACAAAATATCACAGTGCATCCTTTCCTTGCAAAAGTCAATTCACATCATAATAAAGTTAATCTTTCAGTTTGTTTTAAAATTCCATGGAATCCAATTTTTTCCTTCTTTATAAAAAAACTTGAAAAGTTCTTTTGTGAAAAAAAGAACAAGTTTAACAGTTTCCTACACACAACAAACGAATTTTGGAATGAAGTAGTAGGTTTTTGTATTTCATGTCAGCTTGTTCCAAAAATTAAGTTTTCAGTGATGTGGTGATCACTTTCATCCATGTGTTATATTCATAATTTCATTTCATTTACATCTTTTATTGTGGAGATCATTTGACAGTTTTCCTAAAAAAATAATGCAGTGAAAAGTTATTTTTTTAAACATTTTTCTTAATTTGTCAGTGCAGCCATTTTCACTACCAAACAATTAAACCACCAATTTTGTCAACACTCTTTTAATTCCATTAAAAATATCCAAACCTGTTGTTCTAAACAGTTGAACTAAAGCAAGTAACTCCTCATTTACAGAAAAGTTATACATTACTATGTGAATAAAAATTAGTAGTTGACTGAGATCTTTTTGATAAGTTCTCTTGTGCACAGACACAAAGAATAACTGAGTTTCCAATTATATCTGAAAACAAAGATGATGTGACTTACCCAATGAAAGCACTGGCAGGTCGATAGACACACAAACAAACACAAACATATGTGTGTATGTTTGTTTGTGTGTCTATCGACCTGCCAGCACTTTTGTTGGGTAAGTCACATCGTCTTTGTTTTTAGATATATTTTTCCCACGTGGAATGTTTCCCTCTATTATATTCATATCATGAGTTTCCAGTTAAATTGGTAAGCTTAATTTTATATGCTCTAGCTCACATAAAGAATTCTGCTTTTTATAGTGTTTTATGATAAAGCTGTTGTTAGAGGGCATCTTTGTAAGCAAATGATTTTGCCATTTCTGTTGCACATTCTTTCACAAGTATGCCGTTAGTGAAGCATTTTCGATCTTTTGCGAGTTTTAAGCATGCTTCATGCAGCGCAGTGAAAGCCTTTTTCTTTAATCCCGATTGTTCAAGCAACTATTGGATTTCTTTTTTAACTTGTCTACAAAGCACACTGTTTGTAATGAGATTGATACTTGTAAGTTGCCTCATGAAATGAAGAGAAACAAGCACAGTTACTGCCTTGGTTTTACATAAGCATTTTTTATGTATTAAACATTGGGATTTTTCATAGGAATTATGTACAAAAAGTACATAATCTCCCACTCCTCATAGAAAAAACAGTTTTCAGTATTCTACCTTCTTGACATTCTCAAGAACCTCAATAGAAAAATAGCCACAATAATGACCTGATAACCTAACTGATAGCCCAATATTAAGGGGAGTAAATCTGAATAAATCACTGGGGAAGCAGACCAACAAAACAACGATGCCTCTATGAAGTCTGACTGTGACTAAATGTTAAGAGACCCTATGTTTTCAAGAAACTATTGTACACACTTTGATTTCTGATAAACAATCAAACCATAAGCTGGAGTGAGGTTGTGACTAGGTTGTGTGAATAGAGTTGGATGGGGAAGTGCTTGCAAGCCAGGCCTGGTCTAAATGCGTATTGATATTATTGCAGTAGTTTTCTGATGATTTGTTTGTACATTTTACAAAAATTTTATATTAATGTGGTGGTAAGATGTTACACTTGATGTCTCCATACACGCTCCTTTTTCCTTATTTTATTGTTAGTTTAAGAACTGACCAAATACACTCTTTAATTGTATGGCTTTTTTAGGTTTATGGTTTACTATGAATAACATTTTTAACCTTATATTTGCCTCTCAGAGCACTTTTATTTCTATATTTTTAGTATGAGCCCTAAGATTGTTATGTCAAGTGATCAAAGTTCTATAACTTTCACCTCCAGTTACTCATTTAAGACTAATAGGTGAAGACTATTCTGAGCTACATTTAAAAAAGTTAATGTACGTTTTGCTTTAGCACATTTTGGAGCAGGTGGATGATACGAATTTTGTGATCAGTGGTGTAATTTTCGTGGGAGAGGCAGGTTCTGAAGACAAAGAAAACTGTTACTTCACTGACCTAATTTGATAACTACCCTGCTTTATAATCTATTTTGCTGATAAACAATATAAATTTGAATTACAAAAAGTCTGTACGTTTTAGTATGCTGGAAAGATGAGAAGTTCATGGCACAGAAAAATAACGGCATGATAATGATGAAAACAAAATTTAATTTTGCTAGTATAGGCTGCACAGTATCGTTAGTCAAGTCTCAGTTTTATCTGTGAAATAGTTTTGCTTTTACAGCAAAGCAGCTGAAAGTATTTCTATGGGTCTGTTTTGTTTGAGTGGATATACATTAATACCATGCCGCTGTGAAATTCTTGGTTTCGGATGGTTTATAGAAAATGGGAAAGGGGGGGGGGGGGTGAATGATGAGACTCAATCGGATGGCTGCACAAATTAGCATACGCTTCCAGGAGGTGCTCTGGCCTCAGATGGAATCGACATGGCAGATTAACGATGAGGACTGATGTGTGTGCTATACTGAATGTGGTTTTTAGGTAGTTTCCCACATCTGACCAGGTGAATACTGGGCTGGTCCCATGCCCTGCCTCAGTTATATGATTCACAAACATTTGAAAAATGCTTGAAAACTTCCATTCTAGATGCAAACAAATGCTGTTCTAGGAGTGGTTTGGTGTGGGGGGGGGGGGGGGGGGAGGAGGTGTTATGACAGGAAGGGCATCTAATCATTCTTTACCACTAACATTGCCAGATCCAAAAATTAGCATCCCAACCTTATGAAGATGTGGGATGAATTTCAGGAAAAGAATAGATGAGTGACAGAATTCAGATATAGCTGTACTTCTCTTGACCGTCTGAATGATTCCCAAAAATGCAAGCACAGATGAAAAGTCGAGGAAAGGTACAATACTGTATTTGATGATCAGTAGTAAAAATTGTATGTAATAGCTGATATAGTTGACGCATCAGATGAAGCAGTACTGTACATTTAATTGAAGAATTAATTATGAGAATGCTATCAACAGCAGCAAATAGTGATGAGTGCAAATGTTTGGCAATAAATTTTTCTTACCTCTTACATTTAGCAATAGAAGACATTATTAGTACACCTTTCAAAAAGTAAGTCTCTCTCTCGAGCATGAATAGACAAAATTAAACAAAAATCCCCCCCCCCCCCCCCCTTAGGTTTTTTGTGTCATTGAGTACAATCAGTTACATTCTGCCCTGAGGTAAAACAGATGACTTAGTAAAAGGATACATATGTGACCACATTGCCTTCTGGGAATTAATATGATGCTTTCATTGCATAATGATTGATGTTTGTCAGTGTGTGCGTAAGGCAGTATTATCTGCTGTTGTTGTGTTTATAAAGCTGCTCAAAAAAGTAAACTTAATAAAATTGAAGGGGTAATACAGTACATATAAATAAAGACAGCAACAGCAGCTATATGGGTTTCTTTAATAAGATTTTGTTTTTCATGCATAACTTCAGCTAGAGATAAAAAATTTTGATCAAGCAACAACATCCTTCACATAAGACCAAAAACAGTACCTTGCCTGGATGTTTTCACACTGCATCCACTTTTACAGAATCTATTTATGGAAGTGTTCAGGATGGAGATATTGAAAAATAGAAGGAAAATTTTGATTATCCCACCATTTTTCTGTGTGTTTTCTAATCCTGCTTTCTGTTTCAGTATGTAGATATTTGTAATTTGCTTCTTTCCCATTTTTTACCCCAGCTTTGTGTTTCATTGTAATTTCATTGCACACTTTGTTCTGGACAGTGTTAGCATTTTTTATCATTTACTTCAGTTAGTTTGTCTTAAGCAAAAGTGATTTTAAAGTCATTATTTCTTGTCTTTTTGGTTGATAGTGATTTTTCAGTTCCAAACAAAATATTGCTTCAAGATTTACATCCAGACTTGTATGCTTGTCTGCATAGTAAAATTCTGCATCTTCTGTTTCTGGATGGGAGTGATTTATGAGTTAATACCGTCTAACGTTTGTCTTGACCAAGCTTAGAGTTTTGCCATTTAGCTGCCCTTGCTTGAATTTTTTCATGCTTACGTTGGATAGAAACTACAGTGAAAATGTGTGGAAATCTTAACATTGATATATATCCCACTGGTTGTTAACAGTTATTTTGCCTTATAATTTGATTGGTGTTTCTCTGGACCAAATTTTGGTGGTTTGTGTTCTATCATCCTGGGGTTATTTGTGCCATGTTCACAGATCTTATTTAATTGCTACATACATTTATAACCTTTGTCACCTTTTTTATTGAGTTGTGTGTTGAATAATCAATTATCATTGCTCTATATGCAGAATTTCTCATTCCCATGTGTGTTTCATGCTAGTGTGGCATGTTTGATATTTTGGTGCTCTAATGGATCATCTATCCGGTCCACTGATTGCATATTACACTGATCTATCACAATTGACTTAAGCGTTGAGTAATTCATTGTACTGCATTTTGATGAAATTTCTTCTATTATTTGAGTCTTTAGTAGCTTTTTTAATGGTCTTTACTGTCATCATAAAATGTATTATGTCAAAGTTAGTGGTTGTTTTGCTACTTTGCATTGTGAACAATACATGGTGAGCTGTCTTTTTTTTTTTTTTGTTTATTGATTGACAACAAGAACACTGACAGGAAAAAATGGAGCACCACAAAGTAATTAATGCAGAGTAATGAAATTTAGGGAATACTTTTGTGTGGGTAACATTGCAGGATCCCAGATTAATGTAAGTGCGAGATAAGCCATTGGAAATGTGAAATGCTGGTACATTAACAACTGGTGGAACTACCAGAATGTTCAATGCAAGCATGCAAACATGCACTTATTGTTTTGTACAGATGCTGGATGTCAGTTTGTGAGCTGAAGTCCCATGTCTGTTGCACTTGGTCTGTTAATATAGGGATAATTAATGCCGTTTGTGGATGGCACTGGAGCTGTTGTCCAATGTCCCATATGTGCTCGAATAGAGACAGATCTGGTGGTCAAGCAGGCCAAGGCAACATGTTCTTTCTGTAGAACATGTTGGGTTACAGCAGTGGTATGTGAGTGAGTGTTATTCTGTATTTACTTACAGATTTGCAGATAGGGTGCGTGAGATAGCCATGAGAGTGCTCCTTTTGTCACATGAAATTGCACTTTGGACCATAACTCCAGGTATAAGTTAAATGTGTCTCGCACACAGACGAGATGGTTGCAAGCCCTCAGTTGGCCTTCTTACAACCAACACAGTGCCATCACTAGCACTGAGGCAGGCCAACTTTTATCAGAAAACACAACAGACCTTTACACTGCCTGCCAATGAGCTCTTGCTTGACATCACTAGAGTTGCAGGTGGTGGTGGCTCTGGATCAGTGGAATGCATGCTGCAGAACATCTGACTCAGAGCTATCCTTGAAGTAACCAATTTATAACAGTTTGTCGTGTCACTGTGATTTCAACTACTGCTCAGATTGCCGCTGCAGTATGATGCGCCAGAGCCATACACTGAACATGATGGTGTTCCCTCTTGGTAGTACCATGTGACTGTCATGTGCCTGGTCTTCTAGTGACCATACAGTCTTGTGGCCACCACTGCCAGCAATCACGTGCAGTGGCTACATTCCTGCCATGTCTTTCTGCAGTATCACGGAACGAACATCCACCTTCTCATAACCCTATTACAAGACTTCATTCAAACTCAGTGAGATGTTAATAATTGTGCCTCTGTTGCCATAAAAGGTATTCTTGACTGACTTCAACTCAATGCAGCCAATCTCAAAGGTAACTAACACTCACAACCATTACAGTGTGTATTTAAAGCAAATTTGATTTGTGTCCTCATTATGACACTGCTAGCGACACTCTTAGTGTAACTGTTGTGAAATTTGAATAGACATGATCTTTCAGATGAAACATACCTATCAACTTTTGCTCAACTTGTCTGTGGTGTTGTAATTCTTTTTTCCATCAGTGTATAATAACTGTTTCCAAAATATTACATGCTTTTTTGTGAAATCTGTCATCCTGTCATGACCTGTAAATTGTCTATTGTCGTTTGAATTTATTATAATTGATGTGTTACAAAATGTTAGTTTTACACACAGACTCCCTTTTCATCTAAAAAGAATGGTTCATACTGTGGAAATAATAAGATGCTCATTTTTATTAATGCTAATTTATTACATTTTGTCTTTCCAATGAGAGGGTATCTAGGGTGACCATTATGGGAAAATGTTTTAACGCAGTTTGTTCCAGTGATACTTTTTTTTAATTTCCAGCAATATACAGAAGTACCACAGACTCCTTTACATACTGGTAGAATGCTGCGAGAAGGGGAAGATATCTGGCCAGAAGTTCAAGAAGAAATGACACGCTCATTAGCAACTATGAGAGTTGACTATGACCAGGTTCACATAAAAAATTTAGATAATTCGAACAACCCTCTTCTCAATAAACGTCGTAAACGTGTTGCAGGAGATGCTGGTGGTATTCACCAGCAATAATTTTGAACAGTGTCTGAAATATTTGCTATATTGAATGGTGCTGTTAACAAAGTGAAGTGTGCCACAATAGAACATTGATGAGGGGTTATATAAGACTCTGTACTGGGCTTAGTTTTGTGGTAAAGTGATTTGTGAAACTGTATGTGTGTCTGTGTGTGTTAAGTTTTTTGGCATTTCATAGGGGAGTATTAACTTTGAGTAACAGAAAGTGCAGAGTTTGGTAGTACAAATTCTTACATCTGAGCTAAAAATACAGTGAAAACGAGAGTTTTGTATGGGTTGTATGATACTGTTTCTATACAGTAAATCATTGATAATTTTTTGACAGTGTGCTTAATCTCCTCTTTGAACTGTTGGCATATTTTAGCTACTTAATTTTTCAAAACAGTATTTATGCACTTACGTTCAGCTGTGAATTTCATTTACTTTAGTTTTGTAAGAAAATCTCGGTATACTTCCATGCAGATCTTAAGATCAACACGTCAGCCAAAGGAAGAGTTTGCCTGTATCGACAAATATTTCTATGGTTGGATTGACATGTTTCAATTCTTAGCTATGTAAATATGACCCCATAAATGAATACACACTGACTTGAGTTCTTGATCATCAGTATTTGTTGTACCAGAATTGGAGATAACTTAAGCAATATGAAGTGATGAGGTTCGCATTTGGGTGGTAGCGATATCATTCTTAGGAAACTGAGTGCTGTGCATTTTGATGTATAATCTGTGTGTGTTTTGTAACACTTTCGTGCCTTAAAAAAGCCAGTTAAAAGAAAATTTAGGCTCATGCCATGGAGCTGCGTACCTATGGCTATATACAGATAGTTCTTAGGAAAAAATATGTGCAGAAGATTTGTAAATGAAACAGGTAGTATCAGAAAATAGAAGAAACAATTAAAAGTGCATTTTGTCCTGCTCAAAGTAATATTTCACTTGTTTATTTTCATTTGTAAGTGCTTTAGAACATGGTTCTCTCCCATTGATACTGGAGAGTTGATTGTGTTGTTAAAAACAATTTTCAGTAGATTGCAGACAAGACATCAACCGGTTAACTGACAACATATTACTGCTGCATTGTGTAGACAAAAATGTGTAGATGAATAAAACCTGTATGCACCACTTGTGTATGATAAATGCTGATTTTTGTATTTTTGTCGGAAATTAGTATTATGAAGTATTTGTATTATTTTGAAATGACACACATTACTAAATCTGAAAAGTGATCATATTATAAGCAATCCAGAATAGAAAATATTTGACTGCAGAAGCCATGTGCAAAAATTTGGCTCACATTTAATAAATGTATCATGTATAAGATGCTGTGTAATATTTGTCAATACAAACAAGCAAGTTGATTGTTGAAGTCTCTGTGACCATTTTTTAATACATTTAAATGTTTTTAGTATCTTCAGTATTACTTTTAAAAATTGTTGTTATGAATTATGTTTGGTAATTCTAGCCC
This sequence comes from Schistocerca gregaria, assembly GCF_023897955.1. NCBI lineage: Eukaryota > Metazoa > Arthropoda > Insecta > Orthoptera > Acrididae > Schistocerca > Schistocerca gregaria. The sequence continues at coordinate 116,205,229 of NC_064931.1, read as the reverse complement.
ATATTTTATTAAGTTTGCAGAGAAATCTAGAGAATAAGGCTTAAAATATCTTTCCTCCCAATCCCTACTCCCCCCCCCCTCCCTCCCCAAAACAAACACACACACACACACACACACACACACACACACACACACACACACACACACGACACTGGAAAGAGTTTAATGTGGTGTATTACCCAACCATGATATTATTGCACTTGGCCTCCAGTGGCTGTTATTGGAAACGCAGTAATATTATAGTAAACAAATACGGAGATGACTAAGGAAAACATCACACTAGCAATGCTTTCAGGTCAGTTGTGCATATGCTATGAAATGGTTTAGTGTCTAGTCATGAGATATTGTAACTAGTGCAGTGCGGTGTTGTCCATAATCATGGGAGTGGAAAACAGGATGTTGTCGTGAATGTCGACACATTCAGGTGAAAAAGAGCTTATATTAAAAGTTGTGCAATTTTGCCAGGAAGAAAAAAAAGCAGAATCGGGTTGTGAAGATTTAAGAAATGGAAGAAACTGAAGAAAAAGTCAAAACTTCTACAAAACAAAGGTATTCTAGGAAGTAGTTTCTCAAGATGACTTTGATAAAACACGTATTAGAATACAATTTTTGGAGCATTATGAGCAGAAGATGAAAATTGTAATGTTAAGAAAGCTGCTTATATTTTGAAAAACTGAGATAAATTTTCTGGGGACGAGGGAAACATTTCCAGAAAGTTTGAGAGATGGGATGTATCTTCAAAAAATACAAAAATAACAGAACCCTCCTGATACAATATTCTGACATTTTTGCAAAGAGTGTGAAATACTTGAGGGCAATTAGAAATGATGAAAAGGGGACAAATCAACTAATGGTATTCACAAACGAAGTGTGAGTGTATATGCATTATACCATGAAAAAGTGCTGACAGTCTGAAGTAGTTCTGAGTGCAATGGCTAACAGTAGTGTGGCCCAAAGAACTATTGTTGTCCACACTGGAGGTGGAATGGATTTCATATCAGTGTGGCCCAAAGAACTATTGTTGTCCACACTGGAGGTGGAATGGATTTCATATAGAGAGCAGTAAATTTATTATTAGAAATCTAAATCCCAAGATTATCACAATGATATGGAGTAATTATCACAATGATATGGAGTAATTATCACAAATAGTTACAAGAGACATTGATGATTTCTAACACCGTACCTGGTAGGAGTATTGTTGTTGTTGATAACACTGTATTATTATGTTCAGTCAAATAAAGCTCTCGGTACTACAACTCACATGATTGAATGGCTCATTCACAATAACATTAGTTTTCAACTGAGCTTAACAAGAAATGAGCTTGTAGAAATTGTGCATTATAATAATCCAAAGCCTGTTTTCAAAGCAGATACAGTTTTAAAGCATGAGCAATACACAGTTCTGAAACTGCTCCTATCCTACGACTGTGATTTGAACACTACAGAGCTAATCTGAAATACAGGGAAATGACAAATAGCAGGAAAAAATGTTTCTTCAATTAATGAAATTACGCTGACACAAATAACCAGAGTCTGTATCTAAGATTACCCAACATAATTGAGTTAAAGCTTGCAAACATGTAAAAGGAATTGAAACGGAGTACAGGCACAGAGATGGGTTAATGGAAGAAGCAATAGAGAGGATAATAATCAATGATGGTGTGGAGAGTGAACATGAATATGCAGTACATGAAGGTGACAGTGATATGGCAACTGACAATAAATGAAGTTGGGATAGATTCCAGTAAAGCTGATGCAGCAGATGAAGAACTTAGCATGTACTCCTTGTGTGATTGACCACCCACTTCATAACTTTATAATCACCAGGGGTAGTGCAGTTAACATGGTATAACTGTAGTTGTATTGTCCTTCCTGCCCTTGGCAACCCTTACATGGTGATTACGATAAGCTGACCAAAGCACCTTCTTTCTCAGGTGCAATAGTATTGTTGTTCACTAATAATTTTCAGGAGCTTTTCAGTCACAAAACATACAGTACACTCAATTCAGCCAGTTCAGCAAATATTTGGTGATATAAAATTTTAGACTTCAGTCCTATTAATAGAGCCAACATAGGGATGCTGATTTCTCTTAATACATGAACCAATGAACTATAAAGAAATGAAATTCAAGAGTCGGGCATGGTAATAAGGCAGAATTCAGGAGGACAGATGTGAAAATAAATTTGGGGACTGAAATAAGAAAACTTACACGGAGACTAGATTTGAAATGACCAATAGACATGTAGAGGTGAGACATGTAGAGGTGAGACAGGTTAAACAGAAGAAAGATGGGAAAATAAAACAACTGAGAATTAGAAAGTTACAGGCTTAAAAATTAAGATTCAAAAAAGTTATTTGAGTGTAGGATGGATTGGAGGGTACTTGCATATTTGGAGATGATTGTGTTGATTTGAAAATGATCCATGTGGTTGAAATAGTACATTCACTCCGTACATAGTCATAATTATTTCTTGTGACTTTTATCATAATGGATGTTTATTAGCTGGTTACACAGCAGCTTTCTATGATGACTGCACCTGGGATGTCAATAAGAGACTCCTTTGACAGGATGGAATACAAAGAATTAACAAGTGACAGCTGTCATTTATACTGCTCACTGGAAAACTTCAGAAGATGAAAGGATATAAAAGTGGAATATTTTGACTGAACTATGTATGTCTTTCAGTACCAAGAATGGGGTTTTGATTATGAGGCAGATGCTCAGGCAAGTGTATAACAGGTTCTGATCTGCCTCAAAAAGAATACCCTGGTATACCAAAATAGCAATCCTTGGAAAGCCTTAAGCTCATGAGACTCTTATAAATACAAATGTGGTCAAGACAGCTCAAATTTACTGTAACTGAAATGGGACATAGCATTAATAACAAACATTTTTCAGGCTCTTCACACTGTCGCAGGTATGAATCCTGTCGGAAGGACCACTGGTTCGTCTTTTCTACTTTGCACCAATTTGTCATCTTTTACTTGCAGTTGTAGCTTTTTCTGTAATTGTTTCTAAAAAATAATGATGAAACTCTGTTATTGAATGTCAAGTGGAGGCATAATCAAGGAAGGAGAAAATGTGAAAAAATAATAGGTTCTGAAAATTCCCATTACGTATTGGTGAATACATTAGCTGTCTTACAGAGCTAGAATCATCAAAGTGCATTTTTTAAGATGTTGGTGAATCTGCTTTATGGCAAGTATAAACAGCAGATAGAATTGCAACACGGATCTGTTGTTGGTGCACTGCCTTCGTCCTCAGTCCGCAAATGCATTTTAGTCGAAAGTTTACATACAGCATCTCCTGTCCATTTCATGATCAGCTACTAAATAATACCAAAAACTAACTCCCAAGATATGATCTATAGGTAGCATATTTATCTGACATTGTCCCATTTGTCAACACTGTATCACAACTACTCTTACTAAATAATCGGTTATGGAGACCTTTAATGTGATATGTGTTAGCTTCACTACATACTTAATGTTTTTCATTTCCAATGATGACATTCACACAGTGTCTATAAGCAAGGAGCAGATTTCTGGCATTGAGGAATTAAATGAGTGGTAAAATGTTCTGACTTTTTTTTTTTTTTTTTTTTTGGAGACTTGGTAAGTATGTGGAAAAGTGTCATGTGTTTCTGTTGCTACGAAGTGTACTGTGGCAGTCAATTTAAGTTACATGGCCCACTATAATAATACGTAATTTACTTTTTGATGGCCTCTCTCATATATGTTCTGGGCTGGCTCCAACTCAAAGCTGAAAACATGCAAAAACTTTTCTCCAAAGAATTATGAGTAGTTAATTTGCTTGTGTTTGCATGTGTGTCTGAAAGAAACAAACATTGTTGATGGCTCAAAGTGGAAATTAATTCACTAATTGTGAATTCCTTGACGTAAAGTGTATGGGTATAGATCTTCCACTCAATAGTGACATGTGAAAATTTGTGCTGAAATGGGTAGCAGATGAATACCTAATACAGCTGATGCCAAGGAATTTGCAGCCAGTGACTTAATTTTAGAGATATTTCATACAGCTGCAGATCGTCAGACATGTAGGTGAGTATTCAAAACCTAGGTGGGCACAAGATGAAAATAACATTGGTCTTGATTCCTTGTTGTCTCATTCTCCCAAGTAATGCTGCAAATGTTAGGTAATGAATTTAGCGGACTAAGATGTAAGGATGTTAGTGTGACACTGGAGATTTGGGTCGGCCACTCTGGGGAGTGCGCATAGGTAGCCACTCGTGATAATTGGCAAATCCAGTTTCGAGTCCCTGTCTGTCACAAATTTTTATATGTTGTTATTGGGTAGTAGATCTATACCTCATACAGCTGATGTCAAGGAATTTTAAGTCAGTGAATTAATTTCGAAATAATTTGTATGTTTGGCATACTTACAAATAATACCTTACTTATTATAAAAATATTGAGTAGAGTTAAGGGAAAATCAAATATTATTGCTGAAAACCTTATTATTAAACTACTTTATCTTTCTCAAGATATCTTAATTTTATGCCCAGTGAAAGCTAGAAAATAAAATTTACGTATAAACTTTAAAACACATTCTTTTATATCAAGTATTTTTATTGAAGCACAACCAGCAGTTTTTCATACAGGTACTTTTGTGCATTAGCATGAAAGCTACTCCCTCTTTCCACAAAATAAATTATCTATAGTTTTTAGATCTTTAAATCAGAACAGTCTTCTGGAGATTTTTTATCCATATTATTATTATTATTACTTTGCCCAACTTTATTTCTGGGCAGATTAATAGCCCAGTATCTTGAATTTGCTCTGACGCACTCAGATGCATAAAAAACTTTTCACCCTCTCACCGTGACGTTTAGTGCTGTGGGCAGGGCAGGTAAGGTGGTGATATTACTGTTTGATTACATATTGTAAATTGATTTTTGGTGTCACACTTCATTTCAAATTTTGTAATACAATGTTGTGTTAACATGTTCCACAGGCACAATGGAGTTACATAAGCAGTACCAGATATTTCTTATCATGCATATAGTTGCAGACATTTCTTATCATGCATATAGTTCAAGCACATCATTGAAAAACAAATGAGAAAAATGCTGACATAAGATTGCCATGACAATCATAAATCTGCAGCTTCAAGAAGTGGAAGCACTTCCCTCTTCTGACGACGTTCGCATTTTGGACAAGGCTTCGATGCATTAAGGCATCCTCCATGGAAAACAGCATGGCAGGCTGGACACTGGAACAATTTTCAATTTTATATAAATACTATACAGTACTCAAGGACACTGATGCTTGCTTTTTAAATATACATGTTAGATCTACATATATACTGTCATTTCCTTTCCTGTTCTACTTTCAAATAGAGTGACGGAAAAATGACTGTCTGTGTGCCTCCATATGAGCCCTAATTTTTTATCTTCATGGCTCTTTGGCCAAATGTATGTCACCAGTAATAGAATTGTTCTGCAGTCAGCTACAAATGTGGGTTCCCTAAATATTCTCAACAGTGTTTCATGAAAAGAATGGCACCTACCCACCATACCCAACAGGGATTCCCATTTGAATCCACAAAGCATCTCTCTAACATTCATGTGTTGATCAAACCTGTTGGTAACAAAACCAGTGGCACGTTTCTAAATTGTTTTGATGTCAGACCTGGAGGGGATCCCATAGCATCCTTAGTCGCCATTCCATTTCCTTTCACTTTCCAATGTTACACCTAGGTATTTCACTGACCAGTCTGTGTCAAGCAGCACATCACTAACACTGTTTCTTCTACTCATTTACAATAGCATACATTTTTCTGCAATTCATCAAGCCAAATAAAAATTCTGTCCAAGTCATCCTCTAACCATTTACAGCATCATGAGTGAATAGTCACAGATTGCTGCTCACCCTATCAGTCATATCATTTATGTATATAGTGAATAAGAATGGTCATATCACATTTCTCTGGGGAACTTCTGATAGTACCCATGTCTCCTGACACTTGTCATTGAAGACAGAGTGCGCCCGCGCCCCCCCCCCCCCCCCCCCCCACACACACACACACACACCTCGCTTTTGTGCAATTATTACTTTCTAAGTGATGAGTTACCCCAGAACATTATTCCATAAGACATTATTGAGTGGAAATGTATGAAGAGCATATCGATACATACACCCAAAAATTTGGAGCATTTTATCCTATTTACTTAACACATTGTGACAAAGAAAGCTGGGACCTCTTTTCTTCCTCTCTTGTTTTGCCATCTGCCTCCTCAAATTCATTTTTGACTAATTACCATTAACATTCATGAGTATAATCTGCATTTTCATAAGAGAAAGGTTGGCCCTCAGCCTTAAAGAATATAGCACCAGATCTAATTCTGTGCTTAGTTTTGCGTACGTCATCAATTACCTAATTTATTTTGACGATTTGTAGTTAATATATTTTGTTACAGGGTGAAATCAGTAACTGTGTCGCAACTTAGATACTATTGTTGACTTACAAACAAATATAAATTCTGTACTAATTATAAACATTTGGAAGAAGAAATACTAGAATTCTTTAAGTATTTATTTGGCTCTATTTGAAAACACGTTAGCAAAGCCAGCCCTTATTTAATTTCAAAAATAATTACCAGGTTTGTCAAAAGCATTGTTTGCATAACTATATCTGTTAAATTCATTATTTAAACAAATAGTTTGGCCTAAACTTTGTGGTAGAAGTAACTGTCCAAAATAAGTATTTTTTTTCTACATATTCAGTACCTATTATTGTGTGGATATATAAAGGCCCGATTTTTCGGACGGGAAGCCTGTATCAATTTAGAGTAACAACAATGCGTCAACTGAATAGTGGAATTAGTGTAACACCAACAGGCCGTGTGTTAAATTACAGTGTCAGTATTATCCTGAAAAAACTGAACTGTGTGGTTAGGTTTTTTACTGCTGACAGATGTTCAACAGCAAAATATTGTAGCAGTTTGCTGATGTTTGCCTGGACGCCATTAATGAGGCTTATCTAAATTTATCCATAGTTAACTGGTCATGTGTCTGTTACATTGGGGCCTTGTGAACAGTGAGAGTAAAGAACTGTGATACACAACTGTGCAACTGTCAGCTACATCATTTGAAGGGCTTATCTCAATAGTGGTACAAGTCCATTTTGAGATACAGGGTCCTAAAGTTAAATGAGCACTGAAAAACCTGCAGTTTAGACACCAGAAATATTCAAGTATATGGCTTCTTGCTAGAGATGAACCTTTGTTTCTGTTTGTTTGGATCATTAATTTCAGAAGTATTATAGGCAGAAAAGTGGAGGTAATGGACATTGAAATAAGCCCTTCATTTATAGTAGTCAGTGTTGAACTTACACCCCCCCCCCCCCCCCCCTCCCTTTCCCGCCCATCTCATTTTTTCAGCCAGTATAAAAATGCAATGTGTCGACACCGAGGACTATCAACGAAGGAAAATAAAGCAGGGGAACGTCACAACCTGCTCATGTGCTACATCAATTGTTGGTTTGATTCTCCCGTACAGAACTGAATATAATGTGTTTTCTCGAAATTAAGGGAGAGTCTATTTTCAGAGAACCACTTAATACTTCCCTGAAAAAACATCATTAACAATCTCTTCTGTTGCTTTCTCTCTGTAAAAAGTGCCAATTCTGCTTTTTGAATGTTCCAACATTGTTTGAATTATTCAGCACACCTTTTTGCATTCTGTTTAAGTATGATTCAAGCTGTCGGAGAGTAACATGATCTACACAAACAAACATCTTGGAAAAATCACAAAAAAAGCAATATTTTATTATTTAAGGTTTTTAATATTTGGCGAGTGAATTTTTAAACAGCATTCTCCATCAGGTAACTATTTTGGAATCCAAATTGTGATGTACTGCATAAGTTGTTTCTACTTAACACACTGACTGGTACATACTTAGTGATGGATATTTCACCACCAGGCTAGACCAGGCACATGGTATTAGGCGTATAGTTCTGCTGTGGTTGCTGGCGGCTGCATGGCTTGTCAACATGTTACATGTAGGAAAAACTTGCTGTGGCACTGATGCATTACATATATTACTGATGACATTTCTCACTAATCAGAACAATTTTTCTGAATTCTTTTTGAAATCCCAACAACATATGAGGCATAATTCTATTAATTTCTGTGAGGGCTGTTGGTGCTGCTTCTAGTTGCTTAAGGTTTTGTGGAATGGTATTTTAATATATTCTACTGCTTCTTCAACTTAACTGTTAATTGGATTTTTGTTGCATCGTTTAGGAAGTGGTTGTTAAAAGTATTTGCAAATTGTGAGTTGTTACACAGCATTGTCATTTAGTTTTCTTTTTATGATAGCTTGTACTCTGGCTGTCGTGTCTCCCATTTAGTTTTAATCTTATTATATGCATTATTTTTGTTTGGATGTGCATGCTACAGAACACTGTAATAACTTCCTTAAAAAATACTAAAATGTTTTTGTAGTATGACGTAACATCAGACCTGGATTTAATCTAGCCTTTACCTAAATTTCCCTTTTCTTCTTTCATGAGATTTTAATTTCCTCAGTTATCAATGAGTTACTTTTTAAATGGATTTTCTTGGTAACTTTTTAGGAAAGCTAGTTGCAAAACCTCAATTTTCAACCAGCAACACATCAATAATGAGCTTATGTTGAAAGGCATAAAACTTTTTCCATGTTTCACCATCTACATATGCTAAATTGTATACATAAATAGTTGCACACCACCTTGTACACTGTAGATTGTCTTCCTTAACTGAAATAATACAGCAGTTGCAGTACACAAATGATCATTTCACAACTATTTTGATTATTATGCATTATTTTGTTACCTCCCTAGACGAAAGATCATACTTAAGTCTGAGCTGGGTAATAAGATACAATATTACACCTGTTAGTTTGACGAGTTTATTTTTATATTTGATGGCGCTGTTTAGGTCAGTTGTTTTATACGTTCAATAATTTTTGTGAGAAAATTAAGTTTGCAAAACAAGAACAGGGAGTTAAATTTTCTGCATTTAAAATTCTACAGACAGAATTTAAAAAAAATAAACTTGAACATTTTTCCTAAACTGACTTACTCAGACATTATTTCAGCAGACTCTTTTCACCCACAGGCCCATAAAGTAGCTTCCACTGAGCACTAAATCACCCTTGACTACGCCATTATCTGCTGAATGTCAACAGAAAGAAATTAACTTGATCAATATAATTGTGAATAATAACAGCTATGATCCAGTTGTAGTCGACCTGGTCCTTGGTAATAAAATGGCTAAAAAAATTTCAATGCTTAATAATAAAAGCAAGAAAAAAGGGAAAAGCAAGAGGTTCATTTCTGTACCTTTTCTGGGTAACATGCTGTACAGGATTAGCCCCCACCTCACTAAAAAAAATATGGTTGTAAGGTCTCATTCTCCACCAATAATAGTTTAAAGAAAAATTTAGTGCAGATCTGTTTACCAACTCAGGTGTTTGCAAAATGTATGACATCTGCCTGAGATGATATATAGGAAAATCGGGAAGAGCAGTCAAAGTTAAGCATAAAGGGCACTTGCTGGGCAAGGGAGGTAATAACATATATTATTCCATGCACGCAGATCATTTGTTAAGTTCTGAACACTCCCAGAAAAAACTCGAAGAAATGGTAATTTTACATAAAGAAGAAAAAGGTTGTAAGTTAGATTTATTGGAGGAGCCCGAGATTTTTAAACATTTAGATAGTAGAGGTGGCTTTTATCCTGAACAAACAGCTGCGGGTTATAAGGAGAGGTCCACAGTGCTGCGATTTACTTTTGAAACTGATGTAGGTTAAGATCCCAGGTATCACACACATTGCAGCCATTCACCCTAGTGGGTTCTTGTTTGAGAGTAACTGATGAAAAAAAAAAAAAAAAATTAATTTTGCATGGTAGTCAACAGCATTAGAAAAGTAACATTTTATAGCATCCTTGTGTGGTATAACAACTTCACATGCATGAGGTTGTGGGATCAAATCTCATCAGATGCGCAAATCTCTCTCTCTCTCTCTCTCTCTCTCTCTCTCTCTCTCTCTCTCTCTTTAAAACTTCATCGAAATTACTTCATTATTTTTATTCAATTAATTTGTTTAAATGCAATTTTTTACTTCTATTCCTTTTTCACATTATTCTAATCATAGTATGAACTTTTTCAATGGTTTCATTGTTTCTTCATAGTCCTTTTCCAATCAGAATTTTTGTGAATATGAATTTAATTGTATTTATCTAGTATAATATGAAATTATTTGAAAATTCTGATCTATCAGTTAAAAAACAAAAGACTAAAGAATCTATTTGTGCAATGGTGTGAAAGATGTATTTTTGTTTCCAAATGTTGAAATTTGTTTTGCACCATAATCGTCAAACACACACTTATAATATAACCTAAATACCTACTGCACTATGGACAAAATAATGCAGATGAAAATTTAAATGAAAGACTGGTTAATAAGTAAAATGAAATTCAAGCAAAATGAGAAACAAATATAATGAACACAATAATGTGGACAAAAGAACAGGGTCATAAAACAAAGGAAATTAATCTGTAATTAATACACAAAATTAATGAAAACACATGAACAAAGATTTCAAGTGAAGAAAGAATGACAAGAAGGAAAATGAGAGCAACTGAAGACGATATTATTACAAAAATTATATGACGAAGAAATGGAATTAAAAAAATTACATTTAAACCAATTAATTGAATAAAAATGATAAGTCATTTCAATAGATTTAAAAATAAAAAAAAATTATGGACCTGATGAGATCAGTACATACAACCTCTTGCATGTGAAGATTTTATTCTATCCACGCAACTAAACTACAAAATACTGATCTATGCCCCCCCCCCCCCCCCCCCCCCCCCCCTCCCCTCCCTGAATTACTGGCAAATGAGGACCCACCAGGGAGATTGGCTGCAGTGTGTCTGATCTTAACCTACATCACCATACAGATGGTTTCAAAAAGTTGATTGCACTGCTGGTGATTTCACCTTGTTAGTAATAAGAATTCCCTTGATGGCTTCAAGCCCTTACTCATGGCCGCTTAATAACTGTTTACTGCCTGCATGTACTGTGTCAGTTTCCTCATACAGACTTCTTCACCTCACTTATACAGTACTATATATTTAGAGTACTGCTGAATTGTCACACCATAATGAAAGGCATCCAACATTCATAACTATTTTAAGATGTGCTGTGTCGAGTTTTTTTATTTCGAACCTATATAAAGCTTTTAATTGCTACATTTCATCTATCTGAAGCAACAGTCTTTGTCCCTAGAGAAGGAATATTTATCCATTGTGCCTGCAATTGTTCTAAGAAAGTTATGTTTTTATAGAATTCTCTTTTACAATGGGCTGGCCAGAGTGGCCGAGCTGTTCTAGGCGCTACAGTCTGGAGCCGCGTGACCGCTACGGTCGCAGGTTCGAATCCTGCCTCGGGCATGGATGTGTGTGATGTCCTTAGGTTATTTAGGTTTAATTAGTTCTAAGTTCTAGGCGACTGATGACCTCAGAAGTTAAGTCGCATAGTGCTCAGAGCCATTTTTTTTTCTTTTCTAATGAATTTTAAGACAAGGCTTTGTAAATAATTTTATTAGCAGCGTATAATATGTGAAATATTTCATGTTCTAGGTTGCACTGTTAAATGGAGGCTTAAGATATTTGTTAGTCACGCACTATTTTTGTCAGTTATTAGACATATGCTACTCAGCACATTTATTCATATGCAGATATGCACAATTTTTATCTATCAATTCATTTTATGTAAGCCACTCAGTGTGCTGATTTGCACATTGCTTGAGTGATACATAGTGCCCTCTACACGTAAGTTACCTTAACTTTAGTGCCCAGTGTGTCAGCCAGTTAACAAGTTTTATACATGAAGTACACACTTTTTTTACCTGATGACAATGACTTATTACTTTATGGTTTTTGAGGTGAACTTTGACTTGACAAATGCCAAACAACTTTATCCTAATGTAGATTTTCAACACATATGTAACAAGTGAGTGTGTACTCTTGGAATCTAGTAGTTTATCCTGCATCTGTTGTTTTTGTTTTGCTTTATCCTTTTGTAACCAATGTGTAATTTGTCGTCATTACAAATTTGTAGTACTGTCTCCTTCTGAAGAAAATAATTTTATAATTATCAAAACCTGGGTCAATGGTTCTAATAAACCCATGTTACGCAGGTGGTTGGCCAATTCTTTCATCCTTTCCAAGACTTGTATACATCATTTATGCGCTACTACACAACTAGTTTTTGACGTCAACAAACCAACTTTGGTTGCCTTGCAAAAGCAGGAAAGGCAATTCACAACATAAAATAGCCTCACTTAGCTCTATTAAACAGCATGCCTGAGGGTAACTGACAGCATGATAAGAAACAAATTAATCACAATGTCCAAAATAAGGTTAACTATGGATGACACTGAAAAAAGTTATGACAGTTACACTTTTAAATTCAAAGAACTACTGCAATAAAATTCCTAGCTCACCTCAAGTTTTAAAACTTGGATGAACTTAATTTTGGTTAGCCCACTGAAAATATTTTAAAACACATAGAGTGTAATCTATTGCAGTGTCTATTTGGCCTACTCACATAATAAGCTAAATATTATATCTACATTTACTGTCACTAAGAAAAAAATACTCTCTTCACAAATGTTGTCTGCAACAAGATTAAGAGCATTATCAAAACTATAGCATTTAGGAATTGTAAAATGAGAAATGCTGCAATTGTACCAAGCTGAATGTTTGACCAGGTAATATTTATAGCTTAGCAGTAATAGGAGTCAAATAGTTTACCATCTGCTGCTTCCAACTGTTAGATATGCTGTTTTTTGTTTCCATAATCACTGCTATCATTAGTGATTTAAAACATCTACTGTCCTTTCTGCTGCAGTAAAAAGTTCTACATTTTGCTGTCCGTATGCAAGCAAGAAATATGCCCAAGAACTTCATCCTGATATATATTATGAACTCTATTGCACCATTTGGAAAGGTATAAAATCAATATGGTCTAAAACTACATAATGAGTACATTACCAGAATAACTGCCACTAAAAGTGTGCCTAGCTACACTGATTAGCCAATAAGTTATGACTACCTACTTGGTCCATCTTTGGAACATGATACAACACTGAGTCTATGTGAAATGAATTCAAACAGTCCTTGGTAGTTTTCTGGAGGTATGTGGCACCAGATGTCTATGCACATGTCCACAATTCAAATAAATTATGGGCAAGTGGTTTGTGGGTGTGGAGTTGGTACCTGATGTGCTCCATCGAATTCAGATTAGGCTAATTTGGTTGTGGTAGATGTTATTATGGAAAAGGAAGAGGAGATAGAATACTGTGAGAAGATTTTGACAGATCTCTTAATGATCTAAGTTAAAACAGAGATACTGGAGCAAATGACATTCTTGGGAGAAAATACCACGTCAAAACTATTTCACCTGACATGCATTATACCTACCAATATCAATTCACTATAATGCTCCTCAAACTACTGTAAACAATTCTGGCTCTGTAACACAGACCATTACCCTGCTGAAAGATGCCATCCCCATTAAGGAAGGCATCAAGTATTTAGGGACACAGGAGGTTGGCAATAATGTTCACAGTTGTCATGGTGCCTTCGATTACTACTGCATGTCCCACAGAAACCCAGGTGAACGTCCCTTCCCCTCAATAGAATATTACTACCACACCACACTGCACTGCGATTAAGACCTCGTGATTCAACTGACAAGGCAACATGTTTCCATTGATCCATGGTCCAATCTCAATGATTCCATGCCCATTGCAATTGGAACTGATGTCACGTCAACATGGGAATACATAGTGAATGTCTGCTGCAGAGTGCCATCTGCAACATGAGCACTAAAGGGTGTAGTCTGAAACACTTGTGCCTGAACCAGCATTGTACTCTGTCCTGAACCAGCATTGCACTCTTGTCATCAGATCTGCTCCATTTTTGGCTTGTACCTTCGACATAGCTCTGTTCCACATACTTTCCTTACTGAACCACATGCCCAACATACCACAAACAAATTACTAGGTAGTTTGTCCCACAAAAAATACAATATTAAATGAATTAAAATAGCTTTTTGATGTACAACTGAGAGTGGGAGACAGCACCGTCATTACACAGTATACAGTGTGCTTGTGCTGCTGAATGTGTGTCTCATTAAATTATGGCTCCACATTACATCACTCTGAAATACAGTTATGATTAAAATTATAATCAAAGAAAAGATTTCAGTTTCAGGTGGTTGTATCATCTTAGGTTGGAACATTTCTACAGTAAAGTCACTGAACTTGCAGTTAGGAGGAGAAGGGTTCAAATAATTGTCTGGCCATCCATATTTAGGTTTTCCATGGTTTCCTGAATCTCTCAAGGTAACTGTCACAATGTTTCCTTTGGAAAAAAAAGTCCAATTTCTTGTTCCCAGAATAATACAATGTTAGCTTGTACTCCATCTGTAACGTTATTATTGTTGATGGAACATTAAACTCTGTTCTTCAGTTTTTTCCTTTGTTATGGGCAGATATTCTTGCATGTAAGGATCCTAACGTTTGCGACGAATACACAGTTAATACTGACTCTTTGAACATTACTGAACATAGTACAGAATAAAATCATGGATGTAGAAAATCTTTCTCCTTTTTAATTTTGTAATGGTGAAACAGATTCTGCGGAAGTTAAAAAAAAGGAGTAATTATATGAAACTATATTAAATGAAAAAAGCAAAAAATAGTGTAGAGTAATTATTGATGATGATGATGATTGGTTTGTGGGGCGCTCAACTGCACAGTTATCAGTGTCCATACAAATTCCCAATCGTTACTCTGTCCAATCTTGCAACATTCATGAATAATGATGAAATGATGAGGACAACACAAACACCCAGTCCCAAGGTGGAGAAAATCCCCACTCTAGCTGGGAATCTAACTCGTGACCATGTGACCCAGAGGCAGCAATGCTAGCCACTAGATCACAAGCTGCGGACACAGAGAAATTACTGTGACTGAGCAAGATAATGCATGGGTGTTAGAAAGAAGAAATTTAACGAGTAGTCCAGATACATAAGTGGAATACTAACAACAGGTGCCCTTCTGCATCACGAGCAAGTTAACAGTGGAACTGCTGGAAGTAGGTGATGACATCACTCACTGATCTAGAAGAGGTGAATGACTGTGTGTGAGGATAATATTTGGAAAAATATATCGCAGAAAACAACTGGACAATGTGCATTGAAAAAGATAATGAGACTTGTTCATCTTCCAACTGTGTTGAAGTGTCATTATGATTTTGTTGAATATTATGAGAGCAGCAGAAGTGGCATGTTGAGTAAGAAAAATGAATCTGAAATGATTTAAAACTGGTATTACCAATTTATTGGCAGGACAGCTTAAAAATATGTTCATAATTTTCTTTCTATGTTCAATGTTCCACAATTCTGCTGGGTTAAAACGTAATTAATAAAGTGTTAAAAATGAGCAGCATTTAATAACAAAAATAACATTTATCATAGCCATTATATATTTTCTATTGGTCTGATACATGAGCAGTAAAAGATATTGTTTGAGAAAGAATAGTTACTGATCCAGGGGAAATCTGAATTTTCTATACAGGGTGTGCAGGAGGAATGCTCATTATTCAGAGATATGATAGGAATGATTATTTGAAGCAAAAACGTCTACTACACATGGGCTCTAAAATGACTACCTTAAGAGCTATGAGCACTTCTTCAACTTTGATACTGTGAAACAAATATCTTCTGCTACAAGCTCTTTGCTTTCTATATTTTGGGAGGAGGTAGTATGGACCGACACAAGAAAATATTGTCTGGCAAACATGGGCTCTAACATGCATCCCTGAAGATTTATGATCACTTGTTCAGTAGATGAGACGTGTTTCAGAATAGTGAAGATGTACATGTGCTTGTAGCTCTTCAGGTATGGACAGTAGAGCATGTGTTTACAGGAATTTTTTTTCTTGTTCTGGTCCATACTCTCAAAATATAGAATGCAAAGAACTTACAGCAGCATAAGTTATTTGTTTCACAGTATCAAAGTTGAAGAAGTGCACATAGCTCTTAAGATATGCATTTTATATCTCATGTTTACTAGACCTTCTTGCTTTGAGTGATTGTTCTTGGCTTATCCTTGAATACTGACCTTTCCTCCTGGGATGCCCTCTATATGATGCTACACTCCTGGAAATGGAAAAAAAGAACACATTAACACCGGTGTGTCAGACCCACCATACTTGCTCCGGACACTGCGAGAGGGCTGTACAAGCAATGATCACACGCACGGCACAGCGGACACACCAGGAACCGCGGTGTTGGCCGTCAAATGGCGCTAGCTGCGCAGCATTTGTGCACCGCCGCCGTCAGTGTCAGCCAGTTTGCCGTGGCATATGGAGCTCCATCGCAGTCTTTAACACTGGTAGCATGCCGCGACAGCGTGGACGTGAACCGTATGTGCAGTTGACGGACTTTGAGCGAGGGCGTATAGTGGGCATGCGGGAGGCCGGGTGGACGTACCGCCGAATTGCTCAACACGTGCGGCGTGAGGTCTCCACAGTACATCGATGTTGTCGCCAGTGGTCGGCGGAAGGTGCACAAGCCCGTCGCCCTGGGACCGGACCGCAGCGACGCACGGATGCACGCCAAGACCGTAGGATCCTACGCAGTGCCGTAGGGGACCGCACCGCCACTTCCCAGCAAATAAGGAACACTGTTGCTCCTGGGGTATCGGCGAGGACCATTCGCAACCGTCTCCATGAAGCTGGGCTACGGTCCCGCACACCGTTAGGCCGTCTTCCGCTCACGCCCCAATATCGTGCAGCCCGCCTCCAGTGGTGTTGCGACAGGCGTGAATGGAGGGACGAATGGAGACGTGTTGTCTTCAGCGATGAGAGTCGCTTCTGCCTTGGTGCCAATGATGGTCGTATGCGTGTTTGGCGCCGTGCAGGTGAGCGCCACAATCAGGACTGCATACGACCGAGGCACACAGGGCCAACATCCAAACCGTCATCGAACCCATCGTTCTACCATTCCTAGACCGGCAAGGGAACTTGCTGTTCCAACAGGACAATGCACGTCCGCATGTATCCCGTGCCACCCAATGTGCTCTAGATGGTGTAAGTCAACTACCCTCGCCAGCAAGATCTCCGGATCTCTCCCCCATTGAGCATGTTTGGGACTGGATGAAGTGTCGTCTCACGCGGTCTGCACGTCCAGCACGAACGCTGGTCCAACTGAGGCGCCAGGTGGAAATGGCATGGCAAGACATTCCACAGTACTACATCCAGCATCTCTACGATCGTCTCCATGGGAGAATAGCAGCCTCCATTGCTGTGAAAGGTGGATATACACTGTACTAGTGCCGACATTGTGCATGCTCTGTTGCCTGTGTCTATGTGCCTGTGGTTCTGTCAGTGTGATCATGTGATGTATCTGACCCCAGGAATGTGTCAATAAAGTTTCCCCTTCCTGGGACAATGAATTCACGGTGTTCTTATTTCAATTTCCAGGAGTGTATATGGTGAAGAATACCAAACAACTGTGATGAAATGAAGTGGAAGATCCTTTAAAGCCAAGTAATTTCATTGCTGATACTATTAAAAATGTGTTGGTTTCATGAGTGACTGTTGCTATTATTGATAGAAGAACTTCTTCCCAAAATGATCTACAGATGTATGGTGCACATAAAATAACCTGCACTACAGTGATTGTATCATCCAGTATTAGTGAAACATGGTACATGAAGACCACATTACTATTTACCACCCTATTTCCTTATAAGAAAAAAATAGTAGCTTATGTGTTATAGGAGATTGTTTACCATTCTGAGTCCTTGCAAATTTCTGAGGACTTAATGAAGTCAGCATCTTTCTTAATAGATCAAGGTTTGAACACACATACAGTACTTCCTTGTACTCTCCATTATCTCAGCACTTTGCTCAAACATACTTTTAAATCAGAGTTTTCACAATCATAGCCAAAACTAACTTGTGTGTGAGAGAATATAAAGTTATGTTAAGTACTAGTGGAATGCTGTAAGAGGCTAGCCTTTCAAAGAGACTCACAAAATCACTCAAACAAAGAGGTTGAAATCTGTTGGAATACTTTGCTAGACATGCTGCTTTCAGTACCTGATGCACTGATTGAGATTAAGGAGTACCTCCCACAAAAGGAGTTAAGTAGACTTCAGAACATAGATGAGCAGATCCTAAATGAGCTTATCCTGTTTTTCAAGCCATTCAAAGAAACTAATAATGATCTAGAATGAGAAAACTATCCAACTCTCCATTTTGTACTTCTCTGGTGGAGTAAACTTCTGGATAATCACTTGAGTCCTAATGAATTAGACAGTGATGTTAAGTCAATACTTAAATTAAGATGCAAATATTACATAGATGGATGGAATGATGAGATTAAACTGCACTTGTACTACAATAGCGCAACACTTTTGTGTTCACCACATTGTGAACTTTTGATGTTGAGCATTGAAGACAGAGGTAATGTTTTCAAAAAAGATGGTGTTCTTTGTGTAAATATTTTTCAGGTGAGTGAACAACACTATTACTCTAAGAATTTGGAACATGATTATGAGGGAAAGTGATCAATGTTCTTTCTAGTTGCTTGTGGTTCACACGTAAGTACACTAGGCCTATCAATACCGCAACATCCACTGAAGTTCCAGATGTATGTGAGAAATTTGGACCATGTGAACAAACACCTCGAAGTACCGTTGTACCTTTCAATCGCTGCTATTGAAGCGGATGCAGGGTCAGAAACTGATATTCTTGGGTAGTGGAAGGAAAATGAAATGGCAGTACCTTCTCTAGCCTGTTTATTGCATATTCTGGCATCAAGTGGATCTAGTGAGAGAAATGTCAGTAATGTAGGTTTAGTTGTTACTGAGCATCACAGTCAACTGGGCCGCAATGTCATGGATGACATTTTATTGGTTCAGAGCCACAATGACTTAGTAAATGCTTGTGACTTAGGTCAATTGATATTGATACTACTCACATATTAATGAAATATCATAAGGGGCAGTCAAATGAATATGAGACAGATGGAAAAAGTATTTCAAAAGTAATCACCATAACGGTTAATACATTTATCCCACAGTGATACAAGACAGTCAATACCTTCATGGAAAATTATTTGCTGCTGCCTACAGAACCATGATTGAAGGCTTGTATGCAACTTTTTGTCCAAAGTACATTGACAGGTACAAATGTCTTTCTTCAGTATGAGGATGTGTAAAGGCTTCTGAGAGAAACTCTTGCAGTATACTTGAAACCACCTTGGCAACATGCAGGCAGGAATTATCCTGCAACAGAATGATGCCACCCATAAACATTCCTGGGCTTTTGGGTTTGATGGTGCACTTCAGTTTGTTTTTTTTTTTCAAAGTGTCCATGTACCGCAGTGCAGTAATTGTGCGCCGTGTTATAGAAAGTCAATGGGCAAGCAGGCCTTTGCACTCAAAGAAAAAGGTCATGAATTTTTTTTCACAGAGCTGGCGTACCTGTTGCTTCGATTATGCTGCAGAAGTTTTGTTGGGAAACCCTTTCACATTCTCCATACAGACAAAACCTCCCCCCTTGTGATTCCCGTATTTTTTGAGCCCTGAAGAAAGACAATCGTGGCCATTGATTTGCTTCAAGTGAAGAGATGATTGCCTCAGCACAATAATGGTTCCCTAAGCAACCACAAACATTTTTCCATACAGACATTGGCTGTCTTGTCTAGTTGGATAAGCCTATTAACAGTTGTGGTGATCAATTTTGAAATAATAGGCAGTATACTTACTTTTATCCCATCTGTCTCTTTTTCATTTGACTGCCCCTAATATGATACAATACTATTTAAATTTAATGAGCATTTCCAACAATCTCCTTGATATGCCTAGGTGGGGGACCATTGTCTCTCAGGAATTTCTTAAAGTTATGATAACCGGCGAAAAAGAGTTGTTTCATCACTCATAAGCATCATCAAATGATGTCAGGCTGGTTTTTAATAAACACAGCTACAAACAGGCATGTTAAGGCAGTCTCCATTTCAAGGTACAATGTTCTGCACAACATTAATGGAATGAGACTACTAATAAGTCAAGTACATCACTATGTGAATTATTTTTGCTATGGTAACTTACATTTATAGGATAATAGCAAGTTGTGTAGTGTGTCATTTGTTTCTGTAACTTGTTTGAAGATGCTGTAAATTTATGGCTGGACAACTTGTCTGGCACAATGGTAATAAATAATAGCACAAACCTTCCTCGTAAATCAGCCTATCTATTAAAAAGGCATCAAAATCCCTTCAGTAGTTTCTGAGATTAGCCTTCATATACAGACAAAAAAATGCGGTGGGTGATTTCAGTACATGGTACATATCAATTCAGGCAGGCTAGGAAAAGGTCTAACCTTCATTGTCTCAGATGTTATTGAATTTGGCATATGTTAAAATGAAGGACTAAGTAAGGAACACGTATTTTTTGTTTTCTCAAAAAAAATTTCTGCTCCGAGATAAAGAAGAGGCGAATTTTGGAAAAAAAATAAATTAAAATGCCATATGTCTGGAACAGTTCTAGATATTTTGTTGGTTTTGTTTTATTTGAAACATAATTGCTTTATGATTACAAAGAAATCCTCCATTTGGACTTAATTGTCAAAGTTCTACTATATCATTTTGAATTTTTTTATAATTTATGTTTTTTTTTTTCTTTTCAAAAATGCCAACCCAGAAAATTCTGATTTTTTTACTGTTGATTAGTACCACATAGTTCTACATTCCCGGAAAAAGAGGGCTTCCACTTTTAGGTTGAACATGTTTCATAAATGATTCAAATTTTTGCCATACATAAAGCCTGTTTTATTGTCACATAACAGGTTCATGAAAATCAAAACGTAGTCTTATTTAACATAATTTTAGTTTTGAAAGATAAGTGAGAGACTCATTTTTCAAGCATTTTAAATGGTTCCAAAATGTATGTGAAAGGTCCAAGGACTTAAAGTTGCCAATTTATACAACTTCTGTGCACTCTGTTTTGTACTGAAATTAGCCAGTCAATGAACTAAAAATGTGTTCCACTGCTTCAATATCTTCCTTTGATATATAATGATGCCTTTCTGTTGAATCAAATGGAGCACTTACAATCTTCTAAACATTGTGAACAGGAAGTGAGCACTGATGGCATTGTTGCTGTTCTTCAGCTGGAAACCTATCTCCAGCAGCTGATCCATGTGGTAGCATAAAGTTCACTACAGTTTTTATTTAACTCATAACTGGTGTCTATAACCTCTGCAATCCACCAATCACAGTCATATTCTTCTTTCTTGCTCTTTAAAGTATGTGCAATATGAGTTCACCCATCACTTTGAGTCCAAAAATGTATCTTCTGAATTCCTTTCATATGGGAAGATTATGTTTTGTAGCATGGTGCTTCAGCAGGCCTCGTACACCATCACAAGGCCCTTTTCCGTGACCAGTAGCACTGTATACCCAGTCAGTTGGCACAAGCGACTTACTCAATTCAAACAGCTGGTAGCGATTTTTAAAATCAGAAATGATTATGATCTTCTCTGCCTCTGTTTGCAGTTGAAGAACTATGTGCATTGCTAGCAAACATGTACTGAGTCATGTCCTGTTTCATCATTTATAACTGCGACACTTGTGGTCTTGTTTTGAAAATATTTCACTCCTGTAAAAAATGATACCTGGTCATTACTCCAATGATACCCTTGTACTTCTTGTGGGAGAGTTACAGACCAGTTCTCAGCAAAATCACAGTGAAGCACTAAACATAGTTCTTCAGCCTGTGCACACCCTTTCTCTTCTGCAATGTGTTGTTATTGCAATTTCTTCACATGCTGGTGTGGTACTGCTTTCACTGGCAGTTTACATAGTTCATCAATGAAACTGTCAAAGGCAACAGTTTTCTTAATTAGTTTATTTTCCTCCCATGCTGCATATGTAATTTCTACAGAGTTATCTGCTACGTCTTCCAGGTCAAGTATCTGTAAAGACAGTCCTCCCTTTCCAGGGCAGTCACCACATTCTTGAAACAAACAAGTCTCTCACTTTACGTCACAGACCACTAATCACTTCACACGCCCAACCGAGGTATCATATGTCACGTGCTCCAGTAATTCCTTCAAAGTTACCATACAAAGTTCAAAATTTGCACAGTACATACATAAACAGACATCTGTAGGTGGGTGTGGAACTACCAACTTAGGTCATAGCACATAAAATCTTCCAGTATGTAAAGTTATATAGTTGCTCTTATAAATTGCAAACGTTTCTTTAATATTGCAAGTCACGTACCTCTTCACTTTCACAACTTTCTGACCTTCAACTTTTACAGTTATAGTGTCTTTTTTGTTGGCACTCTGGTGAAAAGAGTCCCATTTATCTTCCAGATAAAATGACTGGACTATTTGAACTTGAGTTGCTTCGACAGGGTGACCATAATAGGGATCTGGTATTCCAAAGACTCCTTTTACAGACCTCACATTTCTTGATTTGTCTCCCATGTACTTTGATACTGATGGAATATGGTTCAAAATTGTTTTCTTTGAAAATTTCTATGGAATAATAGTTAAAACTTGCACTTTTTCACTGTAGGATGCACAATATTCACCAGCTGAATTGATGTTTGTGAAAAATTCCTGGAAAGAGGTGCAAGAGTGCTTTAGTTCATTTTTTCTGAAGATGAAATTTCTACTTTGAAGAGTGTGGTCAGTTTTGCTGTAGTGTATTGATCTATAGGTTTAGCAATTTCTCTGCACTTTCTTGAGGCATAGAGCTTATGACACGACTTCACTGACCACAGTTTCTTAACAGGACCAATGCCCACCTCTGTAGTTGATTGATTCAGGTTATTTACGTCTCCCTCTACTGATGCAAAATCTCCATCATCTGCACCATGGAAGGCTTCACCTTGTTCAGATATTATAATTGTTGTTATTCTGTCAAAACATTTAGAACACAAAGAGTCATCACTGGAAACATCTTCACTTTGAAACAGAATCTTCAAATGAGAAAACTTATTCCCAACCTGAACAAAGTCTGTTTTTTGTTTGTCTTTTATAGCACTCTTTTATGGATATGCAAATAGTCAGTACACTTCACTCTCCCATGGCCCAAGTCAGGAGACATTTCAAACAGTCCTTTTCACAAAACACACTGCAACTGTGTCAATTGGAAAATTCCTCATGAAAACACAGAACTCACTGGATGGTCTCAGATTTCTTCGAAGCGTCTTCAGTAAACAAATTAGCACTGAACAACACAGAAACCTGCAATGAACAACCACGACAAAGAAACTACAGTGAAGTGTAAGAATATCTGCAACAAACACAATAGAAATAAACACTGTAACAAAGAAATTACTAAGAAACAACTTCAGTGAAGACATACATTACCCTTGGAAATATATATATGACCTGCCCAACTTAAAATTGGAAGCGCTCCTTTACAGAGAATATAGTACAACACAAAAAATCTAACTTTTCTGGATTGGCATTTTTACGAAAAAAAATCTGTAAATTATAAAAAAAATATTCAAAAGGCGACAGTAAAATGACTTTGACAGATATGTCCAAATGGAGGATACCACTGTAATCATAAAGCAATTATCTTTCAAATAAAAAAAACCTCTAACAAAATATCTAGAACTGTTACAGAGCTACAGCATTTTAAATTTTTTTCCAAAATTAGCACGTTTGAGATGGTGTTCGCAGTGTCATCTCGGGGCAGGAATTTGTTTGGAGAAAACAAAAAAATATGTATTTCTTACTTACGCCTGAATTTTAACATATTCAATAACATCTGAGACTATGAAGATAAACCCCCTGCCTGAAGTGATACGAATTATGCCATAGATAATCGTCATGCCCAACTGTTGTGTATGTAGTGACAATGCCACAAGTCTGTGATTACACTTACGTACTTGTGTACTCACTCCCATTTCTACACTTGTACAGTCCACTTGTACCCAACAAGCTCAAGTGATGAGTTTTCAGTTAACTGATCAGTGGTAGCGAGTGTCGAGTTTAGTCTCCATGTGTAACACCCATTGGCGAGTTTAAAGTGAGAATACAGATCTCATTTCTGGTCTCTACTTGGTACCACACAGGATTGGAGCATCTGAATGATGTTCTACACCAGGATTTCAGCTATCTCTCATCATACCCAAAAATAACAAATATACTGCCCATCTCTCCCACAAATGTATTCTGCCACTCTCACGACCTATGCAATATCCTTGTCCATCCCTATTCCACTCGTGGTCCAAATGTCTTGCCCTATGGCTCACATCCCTGTCCCATATATCTTCCCACTACTACCAACTCCAATCCTGTCACAAACATTACCTACCCCATCAAAGGCAGGGGCACCTGTGAAAGCAACCTTGTGGTCTACCAACTTATATGTAATCACAGTGTGGCATTCTACACAGGCATGACCACTAACAAGCCGTCTGACTGAAGGCTCATCACCAGAATGTACCCAAAAGACAGCTGGACCACCCAGTTACTGAGCACGCAGTTCAACACAGTATACTTGACAATGACTGCTTCACAGTCTGTGCCATCTGGGTACTTTCCACCAACACCTTCTTTTTTGAATTGCACAACTGGGAACTTTCCCTGCAACTCTCTCATAATCCCTCTGGCTTCAATCTTTGCTAGTCCCTGTCCTCCACTTGTTTCTATTCCCTGCTCTGCTTCCACTACAGCCTCACACATGCCTTCTACCCTCCCCCCTCGTCCACCAGTGCAGCCACATAGTCCTTTCCTCTTCTCTGTCTGTCCTCCCACTAAAAAACAGCCTCCAGATGCTGTACTTAGTGGCAGCCCACCATCATGTCCCCTCCATGTCCCTGCACACTCACACAGGCAGTACTGCAGCATCTCTGTCCAACCTCCCTTGTTATCCCTCCCTCACACCATTTCACACCTCTTCTGTATGCCCACTATCCACCTCAACCGAGATTGCTTACTCAGTCGGGGTTCAGTGCCCAGAGGTAACAGTGACAATGTGTGTGTGACTTGTGCATGTGTGAACATGTGTCTACATTTGACGAAGGTCTTGGTCTGGTAGCTTTTAAATGTACTTGTCTGCTGCTCAATGCTTCCTCTACATGTCTTTTTAATTTTTGTTGTTGTGGTCTTAAAAAATGTTTAAATGTGTGTGAATTACTATGAGACCAAACTCCTGAGGTCATCAGTTCCTAGACTTACACACTACTTAAACTAACTTATGCTAAGAACAACACACGCACCCATGCCCAAGGGAGGACTCAAACCTCTGGCAGGAGGGGCCGCGCAATGAGTGACATGGTGCCTCTAACCACTGAAGACTGGTTTGGTGCAGTTCTCCAAGCTAGTCCACCCTGTACAAGTCTCTTCATCTCTATATAGCTGCTGCAACATATGTTTATTATTTGAACCTGTTTAATGTATTCAATCATTGATATTCCTACAATTTTTATGCTCCACATTTCCATCGATTATCAAATTGATTATTCCTTGATGCCTCACAATGTGTCATATCAACCAACTCCTTCTTTTAGTCAAGTTGACCCAAAAACTTCATTTTTTTCTCTATTCAGTTCAGTGCCTCATTTTTTGTTACTCAAACCACCCATCCAATCTTAAGCATTCTTTGACAGCGCCACATTTCAAAAGCTTCTATTTTCTTCTTGTCTGAAATGCTTACTGTTCACGTTTCACTTCTGTATTAGGCTAAACTCCAGACAAATATCTTCAGAAAAGACTTCCCAACACTTAAATTTATATTAGATGTTCCTCTTTTTCAGAAATGCTGTTCTTGTTATTGCCAGTCTGCATTTTATATCCTTTCTACTTCAGCCATTATCAGTTATTTTACTGCCCAAGTAGCAAAACTCATCTAGTACCTTTAGTGCCTCATTTCCTAATCTCATTACCTCAGCAACTACATCTGTCCTCTGCGATCCATCGTACTGTGTGTGGTGGAACGTACTTTGTGTACCATTGTCACTTCCCCCTTTTCCTGTTCCAGTTATGTATGGTTCATGGGAAGAATTATTGCTGGTAAGCCTGTGTGTAGTTTTGGATCTCTCAATTTTCTTTTCATGGTCTCTTTGCAAGATTAACATAGTAGGAAGCAATACACTAGTTGACTCTTCATTTCCTAATCTCATTACCTCAGCAACTACATCTGTCCTCTGCGATCCATCGTACTGTGTGTGGTGGAACGTACTTTGTGTACCATTGTCACTTCCCCCTTTTCCTGTTCCAGTTATGTATGGTTCATGGGAAGAATTATTGCTGGTAAGCCTGTGTGTAGTTTTGGATCTCTCAATTTTCTTTTCATGGTCTCTTTGCAAGATTAACATAGTAGGAAGCAATACACTAGTTGACTCTTCTAAGAACATACAATCTCAAAATTTTAACAGCAGACCATACTATGATGCAGAATGCCTCTCTTGCAGTGTCTGCCACTGGTGTTGGATGAGCATCTCCACGATGCTTTCACACTTGCTAAATGAACCTTCAATGAAACATGCTGCTCTTCTTTGGATCTTCTCTATTTCCTCTACCAATGCTGTCTGGTACGGATCCCAGACTGATGAGCAACATGCAAGTATTAGTTGAACAAGTGTTTGTAAGCCACTTCCTTTGTTGATGGACTACATTTCCTGAAGACTGCTCCAATGAATCAAGCCTGGCATCTCTCTTACCAGTGATTAATTTTATGTGGTCATTCCACTTCAAATCACTCTGTACACATTCTTCTAAATATTTTTTGGAAGTAACTGCTTCCAGTGACTGTTCTGCAATCATGTAATTATACAATAAAGGCCTTTCTATATATGTATTCGTAACATTCCATTTGTTTATGTTGAGGGTCAACTGACACTTACTGTACAAAGTGTCAATCCTCTGCAGCTCTTCTTACATTTTGATACAATTTTCTAGTGTTGTGACTTCTCTGTATACAACAGCATCATCCACATAAAGCATCATGGAACTTCCAAAGTTATCTACTAGGTCATTTATATACAGGGTGATAAAACATTGTGTTGAATATTTTGGGAGGTGGTATTACCCACTAAAACCAGGACAAAAAAGTACAATAAACATGGGTCTGGAAATGTATACTGTCTGAGATCTGTATACTTGTTCACAGGAGAGCTTCAACCTGATATCTATTCATGACACTTGCTGCAGGAAGTGCTCAACATGATGTATGTCCATGGCAATGAACCCCTCTGCCCTTTGCCATAAGGAATCACACACTCTTTGAAATACAAATGGTGGTTGTTGTAAGTGCTAACATGCATTAAAGATGTGATCCTGTAGTGTCTGGATATCACTGACAGGGGTGGTGTTGACTAATGCCTTCAAGTATCCACATAACCAAAAATCTAGGGAACTGAAGTCTTGGGAACAGGGAGACCAAAGTGTGGGGGCCTCCCCGGTCAATTCAATGGTCCTGAAACATCAGCGTCAGATGCTCATGTGCACTGTGAAGGAAATGTGCTAGCGCACCATTATGCATAAACCATACATATTGCCTTGCTGACAAGGCACATCCTCCAACAACTTAGGTAGCATGTTAGTAAGCAATTGGTGATAGTGAACCCCATTTAATATTTGTGGTAGGCCCTAGTAATTTATCACCCATATGTTGATGTAGAAACTATGTTGATGTCCTCTTTCTGCAACTGCATAGGGATTTCCATCAGTCCACACTAGCTTGTTATGAATGTTCGAAACGTCATCTCTTGTGCACCCCACCTCATCGGTAAATAAAAATCTGTAACAGAAAGGAGCCATTGACAGAATTGCAATCTGCTACGGTGATGATCTGGCCTGTATGCGCTGAACATGGTATGGGTCCAGCAATTATTCATGTAGTACTGCCCAGACAAGACGCTGGCTCATGCCTTATGTTGCTCTGAGGTATGTGACTGACCAAGGCCATCCACAGTTCGCCCTGTGGGATCCTAGAGAACATATGTCCTTAAGATGCTGAAAAGTGCGGCCAAACATTTTATTGGATGGTAAACATGTGACGTGGATATTTTTCTGTGTAGTAGGCATGGACTCAGACGCTACTTCCATCTGTTGGCCCATAGCAGAAAATCATAATACTCACATCACTTGTGCGATAATATGCTCCCATTACTAACATGTGTAAGGGAAAATAAAATGACTGACCATTCGTGTACAGAACAGTACAGGCATCACAATAACAGTAAACATAACAACTAAGCCATTTTTGTAAGTATAGATACAGCACTACATTACATACCCAGCATTGAAAGTATTTTACTGCACAAAATGCACACTAACAAGACTGAAACTAAATTACCTACAACACAACTCAACTGCCTATAGACTACCCAATCCTAAGACTGATGTGTACACTAGAATATGTCATCAATACAATGAGACATGTACTATAGTGAACCCTGCTGACAGATAACAGAGGCAACCTCTGTGCCCACACAATATTTGTTCCCTTGATGTTTACTTTGTCTGTAATGGAGGCAGACATATTCACAACCTAACACCTTTAGCCACAATGGACGAGTGTACAGATCTCAGAAAGTAGGCATTTCTCGACCCATGTTTACTGGAATTTTTTTCTTGTTTTGATGGTTACTACCACCTATCAAAATATTCAACACTTTTTTTAACACCCTGTATGTTGTGAAAAGTAATGGTCCTATAACACTCCCTTGGTGAAGACTTCTCTCTGTTCAGAATGAAATTGCTGTGTTCTTTTTGCTAGAAACTCTTCAATCCAATCATACAGTTGCTCTGATATTCCATACACTCTTATTTTGTTTATTAGATAGCAGTGCAAAACTGTATCAAATGCCTTCCTGAAGCAAAAGAAAATGGAGTCTACGCGGATGAACAGTGTGAGCTGGATTTCACATGATCACTGTTTTCAGAACCCACGCTGATTCCTACAGAGGAGATTTTCAATCTCCAGAAAAGTCATAATACACGAGTATTAAGACATATTCCAAAATTCTACAACTGACTGCCATCAGAGATAAAGGCCTACAGTTTTGTGTGTCTGTTCAATGTCCCTCCTTGAAAATGAGAATGACCTGTGCCTTTTTGCAAACATTAGGAACACTTTGCTCCTCTAAGAGACCTAAAATACATTACTGCATACTCCATGCAGATTCGAGATGATATCTAATCAGGCCAGTGGACTTTCCTCTGTTGAGTGATTTCAGTTGCATTTTTACCCCATAGTTACTTATTTCCATATCTGTCACTTTGTCAGTTGTGCAACAATTTAAAGGAGGAACAAGTTTTGGAAAAAGAGATTTAATACTTCAGCCTTTTCTGTATCATCCTAAACTTCAATGTATTTAGGCCACAGAGTATCTGGACAGATGGCTTCAATCGGTTTACTGATTTAACATAACACCAAAACTTCTTAGGATTTTCTGTCAAGTTGGTAGAATTTTAATTTCCAATTCACTGAACGATTCAAGCATAGTCTTGCTTACACTAATTTTGGCTTCATTTAGTTTTTGCTTGTCTGTTAGGTTTTGGCTATGTTTACATTTGCAGTGAAGCACTCTTTGCTTTCACGCCAGCTTTCCAGCACGGTGGGTCTTTTCCATCCCTCACAATTTTGTTCGGCATATACTTGTCTAAAGAAAAACATACAATGCTCTTGAACTATGTCCATTGATACTCAACACTGTGAGGGCTGGAGATTAAATTTTCAAGCTGACCACTCAAGTAGTCTGAAATCTGTTTGTCACTCTTGCTAAGCATAAAGATCTTCTACACTTTCTTTGCATTCCTTTTTATACCTGTTTTACACTAATTGAGTTGAAAAGTTTGCGTCTGCTTGTCACCAGCATATCTAAGATGTTATCTTCATGAGTCGGTTCTCTGATTAACTTGAAGATGTTTTTGCTGAGGTTGTAACTTTATGTAATACGAGGGTAATCCCAAAAGTAAGGTCTCCTATTTTTTTTATAACTACATAGACCTGTTTATTTCTACAATGGTTTACATCAGTTTACAGCTTGAACATTTAGCTATTTTTTGACATAATCATTTCTGTCGATGCATTTTTGTAGACGCTGTGGCAGTTTTTGTATGTCCACGTTATACCACCTCGCCGCCATGCTGTTTAGAAAGTTATGAGCCTCTTCTTTCACCTCGTCATCGGAGCTGACTCGCTTTCCGGCCAAATGTTCTTTTAACTTGGGGAACAGGTGATAGTCACTGGGCACCTAGTCAGGACTATAGGGTGGATGGGTGATTACGTTCCACTGAAACTGTTGCAAGAGAGCAATGGTTTGCCGAGCGATGTGTAGGCGAGTGTTGTTATGGAGAATGTGTAAGCCCTTGCTCAACATTCCTCTTCTTCGGTTCTGAATTGTCCGTTTGAGTCTCACAGTACCTGTCAGCATAAATTGTGGTCCCAGTGGGCATAAATTCGACCAACAATACCCCTTTCTGATCCCAAAAAACGGTTGTCATGACTTTACTGGCAGACTGTGTTTGTTTGAAGAAAGATGCTGCCACTGGCATGATTGTTGCTTGGTCTCAGGTGTAAAGTGGTATGCCCAGGTTTCATCACCCATGACAATTGAGTCCAGAAAGTTGTCCTGTTCGGCTGCAAGGCGGTGAAAAAATGCGCGGGAAGCATCAACTCGTTGCCGCATGTGGTCCTCAGTCAGCATGCAAGGCACCCATCTTGTGTACACCTTCCGGTAGTTCAATGTTTCCGTTAAAAATCTGTCAGCGGTGCTTTGAGAAACCTCAGGAACCAATGTCCAGAGATCATCCAGGGTGATCTTCTGATCTTCATGCATTCTTTGCTCAACCTTCAACACTGTCTCCTTAGAAACTGACAGTCTCCCGCTCCTTTGTCCATCGTGAATTTTTGTCCGACCAGGTGCAAACTCTCTACACCACTTACGAATATTTTTGACATCCATGCACGACTCACCATACACTTCCGTCAATTGGTGATGGATTTCAATTGCCACATGCCCTTTACGTTTAAAAACCGAATAACTGCGCACAATTCCCACTTGGCGGTAACATCCAACGGGAGCTCCACTCTCAATGGCTGCCAAGCCAAGACTGAGCACCTCAGTGCGGCATGCTCATGTTTACACACAGCACATGAAGCACTCTTCAATAACAGTGCAATCAACAGCCACACAAACACAGTTCTGTACTTATAAAAAATATGAGAACTTACTTTTGGGATTACCCTCATATATAAACACTCAGTAAATGGAAGGAACAACATTTGGTAACTAAATTTGGCAATATGTCTCATGTACCTAAATTCAGATACCTAGGGGAAATTGCTTTACCTTTAGGATTAAGTTGCAAAGTAACAAAGAAACTGTCTCCTTATTATTAAAACCCTACACAATCACCTTAAATAGATGCAACAAAAGAAATCATTATTATGAAACATTAAATTAACTGAAAACATTATATTTTAGGTAATTTGAGGCAAATCACTAATTCAAAACAGAGAAAATCAAGGATGAAAAATTACAGGGAAAAATTTTTGGCTCAGCCTGCTTCAGAGGAAAAGGTAATTTCAGAAAATTCTACAGCATATTGAGAAAATGTCTTCGATTTCAGGTAAATATGATTAAAATTTTATGGTCACATTCTCAGAATGAATAACAATAAGCTGACGAATTCATGTCTTGCCATCTCAATGAGAGTAAAAAAAAACTGGCTGCTGGAAATTGACAGAAGTTTTCGGGAAACTAGCATCACTTGTTACTTGGCAATTCTTGTGTTGACAACCTGTGAGCGATTGAAGTTCTCAGTCTGCTGATAATGTCCATTCTTGCACGCAAATATATGTTACAAATTATTATTACTTTAATTCAAAGACTAATTTGTATCAGCATTACAGTTTCCTCTATGTTTTATAAACAATATAAAATATAACAGCTGTAAAGCTAGCATACATACTGAAAGAAATGAGCTGAAGTTCTCTATAAAGCGGTTCAAAACAAAATACTGAGCAAAACTGATAAAAAAAATCAATGTATAACTAATATAACTACTTGCCTGATATGTTGAGTCCACATCAAATGGGTATATTACTTTGGGATTATTGCAGACTTCACAGATGAATCCTTTCTGACTGCAAAGCCAGCAGTTTAAAACATGCTGTCGCCCAAATGAAACAACACGCTGCAGTAATTGTGCAAGAGAACCTGATGGAATTTGAAAGAGATCCTGAAAAGCAGAAAATGTTTCAGAATGCAAACAACCAGATTGAGAGAAACACTTTTTTGCCAGTATATCACAATATGTAAAAGTACGCCTGACTAAAAAAATCTTTGTTTTCTTTTGTAGTTGATTATGAAATAGAACCAAGATACAGAACACAAAATTTTAGCTACAAAGTGATACTGCCTCCCCCATCTGCCCCTTGAAATGTTGGTGTTGATGACGGACTCATCAGTAGCATACCCCAAGGTCTAGATTAGTTCCAATTGATAAATGTTACAGCCCTCCCTTGTATGGAAACTACAAGTCACACCTGAATCGAGCGATCATTTTCTGATGTTGCTGGATTAATTGCAACTTATAAATGTCACAGCCTTCCCTAGTATGGAAACCAGGAGCCGTACCTGGATTGGAGGATCCTTTTCTGACACTGCAAATTAGCCTTGATGGCAGTGAAAGGCATCTGACATGATACTGACCTTGACTCAAGTCCCTGATGACCCACGGGTATTGTGAATTGGTATCTAGCCACAACCATACACTTCTGTTATTACCATCTGCACTTGTTGGTGAAGAGAAACCAACACTTTTGATCCAAGTTCCATTCAAGATATTTTGTATGATGGTGAACTATTGTTAAAATTATAACAGATAATACCTAGAAGTAGTCTGTAGCACATACAATACATGTTTTGATATGCTGCTTTCAATTCACTTATTTGTGTATTGTACATGCTACAGACTGCTTCTACACACTATCGATTATAATTTTAATAATAGTTCATTATCATACTTTTGTTTAGCCTTGGAGCTTTTATTAATTTTATTTCCCAGTCTGTCTATTTTCATTATCTCTTCGCCCCTTGCCATTAATGGTTCCTCAGATTTGCTTTTGGTATGCCTGCCACGTCCACGACTTTTTTACCGTTTGACAAGTTGCTGCCTATTAACTTCACTGTACTGCATACAGACAATCATTTATTTGTACCTAACCTTGAGAAGATAAACTAATATTTCCCCGTTGACTCATATTATATCTCCAGCTGTTAATTGCATTTTATGTGTTCATTCTAGCAGTGCAGTTGTATGCAGACATTACATTTCTAACTTGGTATTACACCACTGCCAACTGTATTCAGCCTACAACACCTAGAGGCCACAACCTCTGATCTGTCTGCACCAGTGTTACAAGCACAGTGTGAAAGTGATGATCTGACATTACGGGACATATGTGGTTATTATTTTGTCACGATTTTAATCCACATGACAATGTACTACTTCCACTGTCAACTTCATGGAGACAGATATGTTTTGCCAACTTCCCAGTCTATATATATTATGACACTGCTTCTTACCACTGACAGCCTATGATTATGCACTTTTTTTTAAATAACATATGCACATTTATGTATTTAGATCAATCTGAAGACCATCAAAACAATCAAAGCTGGTAATTGAATAAACAAGTACTTGTGTTCAGAGACTGTTATAGCATTTATAAACAAATCATGAGATACATATAGCAAGTGTACAGTTTTATGGGTTTGAGGCAATGCACACAAACTGACTACATACTATTTGACAGACAGTTGCCTGAAAGTAGAAATATTAGATGTAAGTAGTAAGAAATAATTCTCAGGCACGAAGAAGATCAAATAGGGAAACCACAGGGAAGAGTACTGGGCCTATTCCTGTTCTTGATGAACATTGTACAATTTTTCTGTTTAACTTATTTCTTTCTTTTCACTTATGTCAAACTTCCAGTAATCGAAATATTCATTTATGGAAGATATAGTGCTCATATGAAAAGATGCCTCACTTTACACGTCAATTAATTACATCTAATAGCTGATAAATAAATAAATATATAAATCATCTTGTTTTGTTGACTGTGGTAACGAATATTAGGAAAATCTTCAATGTTTTCTCTCTCAGAATAGTGGTCGAATTTTCAAGTGATACTGCTGTGGAACATGGTAATTTCACATGCAGTTTCCCAGGCATAAAACCCTCCTTGCTGTAAAGTGTCAGTGCATGCATAGTCTAATTTTGGAATGATCCTTTGAGGCATGCTGAAAGAATGAACAGAAGATGACTCTTATTTTTTTAAGTTTCATTTTTCTCTCTCTGTTAACCACAGTTCGATTCTATTACATACAAGAAAAGTGTTGTGTGAATCAATTGGCTCAGTAGGAAAAGAAGAACAGGCACCTCTCAGCCCCTAATTTTGGCACAGACTTTTATAATACAACGAATAACACTTCTATGTACAATGTTTATGAGGCAAACGTATTGATAAAATCACACTGTCTTTAAAAAATTCTTATCTTTTGTATGCCCTGGAAACTTATGATGAAATCCAGCTACAAACTGAGGCACACTGCATTGCTTCTGAGCCCTGTTTTTCCATTAACTTGACACATCTACCATTTACATTCACTCAAATCATATCTCATTTCTTTTCTTAGAAATAACTGTTCTTAAGTTCTGTGATATGATTGATTCATACTCAAACCCTTTTATTATATCCACCTGATGGTTCTGCCTTACAATTCTGTGTACTGACAATATTCATTTCTGATTTTTTGAAAAAGACAAGGCAAAGGCAAGAGCCTGATGAAACAAGTGCCATAAATGCTATTTCAGTTTTTGGAAGGCCACGTGATAGACTTCTACAATCAACAATCTGAAATTTATTAGCTTTAAAGGAATTGGTAGAAACCTGACTGGTCAGCTTTGGCTCTGAGACGACTTTAAAGTTTCAGTTAATGCTCAGTCTATCAGTGATACCTACTCTTTACCCCATCCAAATGATTGGCTAAACTCACTGGGGGCCAGTTCTTCTCCAAAACTGATTTATCTGAAGCCTATTTACAGGTTGTGTTGGATGAGGACACTAAATGGCTCTTTGTGATTAACATGCCCTTTGGGGTGTACCAATATCAGTGCATCCTGTTTGATATGCCCAATGCCCAGCGATTTTTTGGCGTTTTTTGGAACTACTGTCGATGTCTGTTCCAGGTTGTATCAACTATCTCGATCACACCACACTGACGGTTCCTTCCACAGGAGAGCATTCATGTAACTTAAGCGCCTTATTCACAATCTTACGTACTGCAAGGTTGAAATGCAACTTGGCCAAGTCACACTTTTTTCAGCCATCCACTGTGTATTTCAGATTTGAGGTTTCTTGGGATTTATGTCATCATGTTGTTGCGGTCACAGCTCTGCCTTTCCCTACAAATGTCAAAGAACTTCATGCATTTTTAGATAAAATTATCTACTATCACAAATTTATTCTAGGTATGGCAGCATCTGCTGATTCCCTCCATGAGCTACTCCACCAGAACTATTCTTTTCAGCGTATGCTGGCCTGCGAGTGTGCGTCCACACTTTTGAAATCTAAATCACATTTTGCTCCTTATTTGGCTACTTTCCATCCTGGCCACCACCTCATTTTGGCAACAGACACTTCTCAGTGTGGCCTTGGGGCTGTTCTCGCACATCGATGTGAGGATGTTTCCGAACATCCGATAGCTTATGCATCAAAAATGCTCAGCTCCACTCAGTAGCACTCCTCCCAAACTGGAAAGGAAGCACTTGCTTTAGTCTATATCCTCAAAAAATTTCACCTCATTACTGTCCACAAGTTCTCAGTTTTGTTGTTTACTTATTCTGCTTTGTCTCAATAAAACTATGAAACTTTTCGGCCTACCATGCAACATGCCTCTGAAGATGAACTGTCCTGGCTTCTGATAGAGCTTGATCCTGCTTTTCATCAGGATGAACTCTTGTTTCCACTTAGATGTTGAGGTGCAACATACAGCGCAAGGGAACGCTGTCATTGCTGACTTGGTTTTGCGTCACACTGTTCATATTCAGAATGGTTGGCTGGACATGATTCCAGGAAAGGCTTCTGATCCTTTGCATAACTATTTTGCACCCTGTCACCACCTTTCAGTGTTTGGTGGTGTTGTTCTCTTAGCTACGGAGAGGCTGTTGCCTAGAGTTGTGATCCTGACCACCCTATGGCAGAATGTACTTCAGCTCCTACAACAGGGACGTTCGAGGTTCTCACGTACCAAGCTGTGTTTTGGCGTGGTATTTATGGTGAACTTGTATAACTTGTCCTGGCCTGCTCTCTGTGTGCTGCCAAACAGGTGGCGTTGCAAGTGATGCTCTCTTTGTGGGCCGCACCACAGAATCCAAGGGAAAGCATCAAAACAACAAAATTTATCTACTTCTTTTAGTGCCTTGTTTCCTAATCTTATTCTGTCAGCTCAACTACATTTCATTACCTTTTATCCTCCTTTCAAGACACTGTCCATTCAATTCAACAGAACTTCCAAGTCCTTTGCTTTCTCAGACAGAATTCAGAATTACTATGACGTCATTGACAAAACACAAAGTTTTTATTTCTTCTCCCTTTAAAGTGCTTCCCAAATTTCTCCTTGCTGTTCTTCACAGCTTGCTCAATGTAAAGATTGAAAAATTCCTTTCTCAACCACTGCTTCCCTTTCATGTCCTTTGACTCTTACAACTGCCTTCCAGTTTCTTTATGAGTTGTAAATAAACTTTTGTTTCCTATATTTTACTCCTGCTACCTTCAGAAATTTAAAGAGTGTATTCTGGCTAACATCGTGAAAATGTTTTTTTTTCCAAATCTACAAATGTAGATTTGGCTTTCCTTAACTTGTATTCTAAGATAAGTCTTAGGGTCAGTATTGCCTCACTTGTTCCAACATTTCTCTGGAACACAAACTGATCTTCCCCGAGGTCAGCTTCTACCACTTCTTCCATTCTGCTGTAAATAACTTGTGTCAGTATTTTGCAACCATGACTTATTAAAGTGATAGTCCTATAATATTCACACCTGCCATCATCTGATATCTTTGAAACTGGAATTATTACATTCTTCTTGAATTCTGAGGGTATTTCGCCTATCTCATATACCTTGCACACCAGGTATAATAGTTTAGTCGTGGCTAGTTCTTCCAAGGATGTCAGCAGTTCTGAGGGAACTTCATCTACTCCAGGGACCTTGTTTTGGGTTAGGTTTGTCAGTGCTCTATCAACTTCTGTTCACAGTATCACATCTTTCATCTCACCTTCATCTACTTCCTCTTCTCTGTCTATAATATTCCCTTCGTTCCCGTTGTACAGCCTCTCTATATATTCCTTCTGCTTTTCAGCTTCCACTTCTTTGCTTATTACTGGTTTTCTCTCTTCTCTAACAGCCTCTTTAATATTCATGTAGATGATACATCCAGTGTTGTAACGGTAAACTACCTCATTCAGCTCCAATGACTAAAAGACCAACATACATATACAGAAGATATATACAACAACACAAGTGATCTGAGATTTCAGTTCTGACTTTGCTTTCACATACCTAGGATACGATAGGACATGAGAATTTTATACAACATAAAGTTAACTAAGACTCTTACCGAAACGGCGTAGAGATGAACATGTTCATATAAATACTCTCTTGGCCAAACATGTTTCTGAAGATCTTCAATGACAGGCTCCCTGCATGTAAACAGGTATGCACGAAGAAGATTTAGCTGTATTCGTAGAGTCTGTAATACATTATGATTATGTCATACATTGAAATAGTTTAGTTTTCAATTAATTACATTAAATGAGTTGTATTTCATGGAGAGTGTTCTCTAGGATGTGGAAAGAAGTCAAAGATATGCATTTAATTTAAGTGCAAAACAGTGAAATAATGTTACATTACTGTATTACAGCACTAATTCTTATTATATATAGGGTGCACATAGAGTACGGGAACATTTTCAATTATTTATTGCACAAGAACCAAACACTGTACAGATATCATACATATGTTATTTTGAAGAAAAACCCCTTATTTTTTAATTTTTTATTTTGATTCCCCCCCACCCCCCTTCATGTCTACCGCCACAGCGTAGATTGTTAACTTGCTGATAGTCAGTGCTATAATCCATTCATTATAAGAATAAACCTGATGTGAACAATGCACTATGTATTCTTACGCATTTGCTGGAACCTCATTGGATTTCCATTTCACATGGGATTGCAGCCAATCCGTCTCAAGTACTGCCAAGTATGATGATATGGGTACGTTTTTTGCTGTGCGTTACAGGCACATCGACTTAGCGATAATACGGGAAGACAGCTTTACCAGCACATTTAACTAGGACAGCACTGGCCTGTCAGCTGGCACAGCTAGCCTGCAGTGATGTGGCCCGCTGTAGTGCATACATAGAAAGAGACGAGCAGAGGAGCAATACAGCATTGGATGCCATTTAATTTTTAAGCAGAATGAAATAATACACTGCATATCTCCCACAATACGCTCCTTAGACGACTAGACGAAAACCACTACACATCATCATTTTTAGTTAACGTACTATTGTAATTATAAACAAGGATGATGAAAATTCCTGACATAACCACAGGGTAATTTTTTCTACATAAGCTGTGTGTAACGTAAGGATTTCACCATATAGTTAAATATTGAAACAACTGAAGGTATTACTTACAGTCAGTCATCTGGTAATCTCTTAGCTCCTTCCTTATCAGAATCTGAGAAATACATTTGAGTTCTGGAAGCGTCACCTGCTACATTGATAAAGGGCCTATCAACGACAGAATCCACGAAGCCAACCAGGCGCAGCATTTTCTCTTCTTCATTAATGATAAGCCGCTCTATATCCCACCAACTTTCGGCAGTGAGGTGTGAAAAAGCTGCATGTGTTATTTCCAGTATGTTTGGCAGCTTAACAGTCTTGTTACTTCTCAGGCCCAATCCCACAGCTTGGCTCCAGATCAGTTCTGTTGGGTTCATATTGTAATGGTACAATAGGAAATGTAAAAATGCAGCATTTATGTGATGTGCTCGATGCTGTGAAAATGATTGTTTTTCATGTTTATTAGAAACAAGACGATGTATATTATTCATAAAAAATGATAAGTTTAATAATTACAAGATTCAGTTATTTCAAACCGAACGAGGAAATAAATTATAGTGGGGAGATTTGAACCGATGCACGAATAACCGCATTTAGTTCACATTTCTTTCCACTTCCGACTGCACTCCACATTTAATGTGGATATGTTCACCAACTGCAGTATCGGTATATACACCACTGCAAAAACGTAAAAGCCGATTATCTCTGTACATTTATGAAAAATATTAAGAACAGCCTATTTCTCGGCACTTTTTAACCGTGTTCCATGTGCGTGTTTCACTACGGAACAGATAGCAGCCTCAGCCATTTTCATACTGCGCATTAACAGTGCAACAATCAGAGCACAACGCTGCGACTGTACACAATTTTTTAAATAAAAACTACATAGCTACAGCGTGATTACGAAAAATGTTGATGGCTGTTAAAACATTTCAATATCTTTAAGTTTCATTTAACGTAACTTAGTAATAAGATATCTAATACATAAGTACGACCTACTTCCAAGATCGTAACAATACCAATGTTTGCGTGCCACAGCTTCTGACCAATCATCGCATTTGTGTTTGTTTACATCAGGTTCATTCTTATGACGAATGGATTATAGTCACAAACATGGCGAGTTCAGGTGCTGTTTCATGAAATGGCCTCCCTGATCACCAGATCTCATTCCGTGCGACTTTTTTCTGTGGAGCCACATTAATGATCTGGTGTATGTACTGCCTCTACCATGTGATGTAGCAAAGCTCCGGGAGAGAATACAGGAAGTAACTGCCACAGTCGTGATGCCATGCTGGGACTGGTTCGATTACCATATTAACGTCTGCCAGGTCACTCATGGTTCGCATATTGAATGCTTGTAATATTTTTTTAAAAAAACTTTCAGAGTTTCTCTTCAAAATGCAATATGTATGACACCTGTACAATGTTAAGTTCTTGTGCTGTAAATAATTGAAAGTGTTCCCGGACTTTATGTACACCCTGTATTAAAGTAAAATATTAAATTTAAGAGTTTCTGTGAAGATGCTCTTCAATGGAGTGAAAGGAAATGCCGAAAAGAAAGTTCATTAATTCAGTCTTAAATTTCACTATCTTATCTAAATGACATTTAATGTGCTCTGGTTGGTTATCGAATACATGTGTACCTGTACTTAAATTAAGCTCTTGAAGTCTTTGTAGAGGTTCTTTTTGGTCCTAATGTCATATTCACAATTCTTACTAATTTTTAAGGAAAGAGAAATAATGATAATGACAAAGGACATAAATGAATACATGAACTGTGAAATAGTTGCCCAAATAACCAGTCTCAGCAGGATGTTTTTGCATTAACACAACATATAATTTTTACAATACACTTCTGTTTTTTTGAAAATATAATAGCTGTAACTTGAATTTTCCAAGAAAATGATTCTATAACTTGTTAGTTATTGGAAATAAGGAGAATAAACTAACTGCTTCATTTTTAAATCCCCTATAGCAGTGATCATGTGTATCACAAACATAGCTGAACAAAGGAGATTCACGCAACAATTGAGTTTGTGATGTACCTGTTGTCCCAAAAACGTAACACTTTCTACTTCTAGTATTTGGAAACCTACCTTTACAGCTTCCAGAGTTCTGTGAGAGTCTTGAACTCTATGTACTAATCTTGTCAAAATTCAGTGATAATTAATTTGTCTTGAAACTATCTGATGATGTTTCCGAATAGTTAGGCTTATTCTGCGCACTTACATTACGCATTCTCCGACGCCCAACGAGTATTCAGTAGTGTTCTGATCGCTCTGCTGTGAATGCCGTAGCTAATCTGAGCATGAAATGCTATCATAGCAAATCATATAGTGAATTTTTGTTCCATTTGTTGCACGCTGTCACCACTGATGTTCGTAGTAAGTGATACATTCCACATAAGGAGGTGAGACTTAATTTGCAAGATATATGCTTTCTTCAAGCAGAAGGCACACACATGCATTCACTCGCAGATAGGCTGAGAATCTGCAGTGTGCGCATACATCATGCACTTTGCTTACCATCAGAGTTGGGCAAAATTTATTTTAATGATGTATAATGAATATAGATAAAAATATTATTAAATATTTGTGAATAACAAATATTATTCAAAATATTATTCACTTACACAAATAAAAACATTTATTCGTCATCTGCGAATAAAAAGTCTTATGAATATTAGATAAATTTGAAATCCAATGACATTTATTGGTCCAATTCTTTGTCATGTATTAAATGAATGTACCTTTTTTTTCCAAGCCACTTGATACAAACTGCTGAAACTGCTGGCCGCATGCTTCCTCAACGTGTGCAAAGCAAGTGATGGACAGCGAGTGCTGCTGACATGGTTCTGCCATGTGGATGCAGTGCTCTAGCACCTAGGGAATGTGGTCAGCCAGCCATTGTCTTGGAGGGAACATTCTAACTAAGTTATAGTGGAACAAGGAAAAGAAGCATATTCTCAGGTTGGAGTAACCTGGCAGAGAGAAAGCCAATTCTGGAACCTACATTCTTCTCATAAAATCTGATGCCTCACATGATCTCCTTATGCCTCACATGATCTCCTTCCATTTTCCTATTGGTCGAGGTTTGTGACCAAAGCTCTGCCAAGGTGTAAGTTCATTTCAGCAACCTCCCTGTGGGAACCACGCATCATGTGCTAACATGTTGGACGAGGTGGGAGCAGACTCAACAGCAGGAAACTCAGAGCACAGAAGTGAGTTAAAAAATAAAATCTCTAGATAATTTATCCTAACTTTACTTTTTCTCTGCCAAAGCAATATGGCGAAGGCCACTTAATTTTTAGTTTTGGACCTTCGTTTCTGTATGGTGTCGTTTTTAGCTCTTTTTCCACATGCCTGTTTTTAGCTGTCTTCTATTAAGTCAGTTGGGACTGACATATAGTAATTTTATAACTCCTCTCTGTCTTCGTGTTTTATAGTTTTGACTTGGGCGCATGTGACCCCAGTCGTTTTTTGCGCCCTAAAGCAAAACAAAACCAAACAAATCAGATCTGTGACACAACAGCACCTGTTCTGCTTTAAAGAGTGGGTAAGCCTCAGACTTCAACATTCTGTGATTAGGCATGGACTTCTAAAAGCTTATTGCCTAATTATTTCAATAAGTTTCCATAAGATGCTCATGGCAGTAGCACACAAACAGCTTCACTGTTTTTGAGATGCACGTTCCCAGGTTTTTCTGTCAAAGTCACTTATGTCAGTGGATTTCCCCTATTGCAGCCTGTATTGTCACCAGAATGATTCTGATACCCCAATTCTTCTCTACTCTGTTATATACTTACATTACCATGTTACATTCCTGCAATACCACCAGACAGCATTCAATCTTGCTGTAGTCAGTTGTCGTAATGTTTTGGCTCATCAGTGTATGTAATAGGAATTGTGTACTGTACTTCCAAAACTGAACCCATACAATGATGCTTTTCACATAGAGAAGCTACACTTGAGCCACTATTGGACAGTTACAATATTACAATAGGCAACATGATTATGGAACAAGAATGAGTGAACTTGCTCACCTGAAGCTGAGTCATTTCTTCTATTGCCAAATACAGCCGTGGATTCAGAACTTTCAGATCCAAGAGAGGATGATGCTGCACATCAGCCAAGAATGCAGCAGATTTTACAGAAACAGGATATCTTCGAAAATCCCAATTATGTATTACCCTAGCTGGAATGATCCATTCTTCACCTACATGGCATTCAGAACAGAAGTATCCACCACTGAAGGAGCAAACCCTGAAAAAATGATGTAAACGAGAATTTCTTTCAAAAAAGATGAGAAGAAAAACCAACTGCAATTAAATGACAGAAAACATTGCCAAATATCAAGATATCAAAATTACAACATGAATTACCTGTAAAGAACACTAATTTCTAGAAATAAAATAGTTTAACCAGAAAGGGATGTGGAATTGCTAGAAATTAAAATGTCAAACATTTTTATACACTCACAAGGGGTGGAAGTGTAAATTTACAAGTATAGGAGTACAATGGCAAACAGCAAAATCAGCTCATCATTGTACAAATGACAGCCATTATATAACAGCCAGGGTGAGAAATGGAATTATCTTTTACTAGAATCCTCATAGAGCATGCAGCACTGTGGATAAAAGTAAACAATTACAATATCAGAGGAAAATAAGATTCTACTGTAGGAAAGCTGCACATATCCAGACATGCTTTCAAAATGTGCGGGTTGCCATTAAGTTAGATACACGATCTGGTCTGGGTAGTCATCAACCTACACCGATTATAGATGATAACTTGCACAATATTCATTAGACCTCTACATCCTATACACCATGATATTGCTACAGGTGGCATGCTCTGTTGGTGAGAGGTTCAATGATCTGAAAAGCCACAGAGGTGTAGACATATGCCAGTGATAAATTCTTCCATACAATGAGACACATTTGATTGCTCTCTGTCACATACATAGCACTATGTTGTCACTGCCTCTTATATCAGTCCTAAAGGGTGGGGGTGAGGTAAGAGGTGGAGCACTACAGGTCATACATATCACAAATAAGCTTACAATGGAAAGTCCAGGTAAAATATCAACAATATTATGAAAAACATACATTTCTACACATTGCACAGATGAAACACTGAATTGCAGACAGACACAACAAAAAGACAGCTGTAAGTTGAACTTTCAGCCAAAGCCTTCTTCAGAAAGGAAACACACACATTCACACAAACGAGCACACCTCATTCACACATGACTGCTATCTCTGGCCAGAATTCAACTGTGTCAAACTACAGCAGCAATCTGGAATGGAGTGGAAGAAGGGGAGGGATAGCAGGGTAGAGGTGTGGGGGAGAGAGCATGCTGGGACTAGATGGTGGCAAAAAAAGGCTGCTGGGCATAGTGTCAGGAGGCTATGGGGGAGGGAAGAGGGAAACAGGGAGTGGTAAAGCAGAGGAGCAGAGAGGTGGAAAGTCTGGTGGGTGTATTGACAGAGAGCGGTGCACAATGAGAGTGAAGGGACATTAATTGGGAGGGGGGTGTTAGATCGAGGGGAGAGGGTGGGGGCAGAAACTGTTGGGTGGAAGATATGGGTTACAGTAGGTTACCATAGGTTGAGGCTGGGCTGATTTTGAGTGCACAGAATGTGTTGCAAGTATAACTCCCATCCACACTGTTCAGATAAGTGGTGGTAAAAGGGGAAGATACAGATGGCCTGGGTTGTGGGGCAGCCATTGAAATCAAACCTGTTATGTTCAGCTACATGTTGTGCCACAGGGTGGCTCACTCTGCTCTTGGCCACA
Source organism: Schistocerca gregaria (assembly GCF_023897955.1). NCBI lineage: Eukaryota > Metazoa > Arthropoda > Insecta > Orthoptera > Acrididae > Schistocerca > Schistocerca gregaria. The sequence continues at coordinate 116,160,658 of NC_064931.1, read as the reverse complement.
GTTTGGTAGTGGTCGTACATCCTGGCAGACAGGTGGTCATGCCATTATAAAAAGCTGAGTAATGATTACAGCAGAGCTGGTGTATGACATGGCTGCTTCCACAGATGGTCCAGCCTCTGATGGGGTAGGACAAGCCTGTGATAGGACTGGAATAGGAAGTGCTGGGAGGGTTGATTGGGCAGGTCTTGAATATGGGTCGTCCACAGGGACATGATCCCTGTGGCAAGGGGTTGGGACTGGGTGGCCTGACTGCAGAGGAGAGATTTTTTTGTGTGGAAGGGATGGCAGCTATCAAAATGGAGGTGTGGTTAGTGGGTTTAATATGGACGGATATGTGGGTGGAACCATTGATGTGTAATAGTCTTTTTGTTGTGCCTGTCTGCAACTCAATGTGTCATCTTTACAGTGAGTAGCAATCCATCCTTTTCACAAATAAACTTCTTTCTACCTTGTTCACTCAGTTCTCAGTTTCTGTGGAACTAGACTATTTCTGCCACTTTTTGCAATGTAGGGATTGAGACACTCACACATACACCATTGATTATGAGAGTTCCTCAAGTGTTCATGGACGTTTGATGTGGCTTCACAGAAGGAAACTGCATATACAGATCTGTGAATGGGAGAAAGGAGGAAGATTAGGGTTTATTGCCTCACTGATGATGAGAATATTAGAGACATTAAACAAATTTTATTTGAAAAAGAATGGGGAAGGAAACTGGCAGCAATCTTAAACAAGCACTATAATTTGCTTTAAGCCACATACATGCAAGTTCATTTTCCGTGGATATATAAATCATTATGAAATTGTCCAATAATTAACAAATACCCTGAATTAAAGGAAGATTAGGGTTTCACATACCATCTTGTATTAACTATGATGACATAACAGACAGACTATCCTTTAATGAATGCAGTAGTTCAGCTTAAGGACAATGGACACTTAGCACAATAAATACATCACAGTCATTACAGTATATCAGATGGAAAATAGAGAAGGAAGGAAGGAAGGTAGGAAAGAAGATTAAGGTGTAAGATCTTATCGATAATGGGGCCATTCGAGGCAGAACAGGAGCTCAGACTAAGGAAGGATGTGGTAGGAAATCAACCATCTCATCATTTGCCCTCAAGAAATTTAGGGTAAACCATGGAAAACCTAAATCTGTATAGCTGCTGACTTGCAAATGCAATGATTAAAAAAGTGAAGCAGTATAGTACCGTTGGCTGGAAGACCCTGAAGGTGGCTTCAGCTGCCATAATGGACAAATTTTCCTGTCCCACACATACAATGGCACCTTTCCTTCGCAAAGTGAGAGAATTGTGCACATAAGTATATCTGGTAAGTGCAGGTAACTGTAGGTATTTGTGTTGGATGATGATGAGAAAAGGCAGAGGATGAAACCCAGTGCTGGCAGATAGCCTACTCCTCTCAAATAGCACCAAGAGGGCTGCTGAGCTTAACATCCCCATCTGATGGATGGATCACCATCAACTGTACCATGTGCCCTTGCTTCACGAGTGACTGAGGAGAGGTTTTGGAATTTAATCCAGGACATGGGTGTAAAGACTGGTTGACACTGACTTTACACCAACATCCCTCCTCCCTTTTACCATAAGGCAAAGGGAAAACAACCCACAGTGTGTGGCATAGTCAAGTATTTACCCAGTCGAGTACTGACCAGTATCAATGTTGCTTAACTGCAGTGATTTGATGAGAACTGGTGTATTCAATAGGCAAGACCATTGGATAATACAATGATTAAAAAGGAAAAAGCAAGAAAAACATGTTACAAACTGAAATGAGCATTAGATAAGGTCCAGCATACAACAGTGAAAAACAAGAATTAACTGCAAACAAAATAATGAGGAATAATAATAATAATAATAATAATAATAATAATAATAATAATAATAATAATAATAATAATAATAATTGCTACTGAAAGTGTTCGGAGACAATTTGTCAAATCTGTCACAAAGTGATCAACAGCATGAAATATGCACTAGAGTTACATAAATATGTTCCTAGAATTATGTCAAAAGTTTTCAGTCTTACAAGCTAAAGTATGGAAGATTGCTGACTTCACATTAAAATTAAATGAAACATTATCATATATATAGTTAAAGGCTACCCAGCCATTGACCTTCGTCTGTGCGAATGCGCACAAGTTGCCCAAACTCTTACGGGAATCGCCAAAGAGTGCACGAGTAATGAGTGGATGGGCAAATGTCTCTAAGGTACATTACATATGTAGAATTGTGGACAGTTGGGAATGTGAGTCTCATGGGAAGTGTGCAAGGGATAAGTCACTGCAGTCGCGTTATTCATCTGTGTCCTCAGTGGCTCAGATGGATAGAGTGTCTGCCATGTAAGCAGGAGATCCCAGGTTCGAGTCCCGGTCAGGGCACATGTTTTCAGCTGTCCACATCGAGGAATGTCAACAACACCTGTCGGCAGCTGAGGGTTTCAGTTAGTCATCATTTATTCCAGGGAAATGCTGCACGGTCATCAACAGTATTCTGTTCTTTCGAGAACAGTTACTGTCTTCATATATATTATCATATTTCATACACAATATCATTGCCAGCTATGTTAAAATTTGTCCAGTGGTATAGCAGACCTGAGCTTTGAGTCACTAACTGTACTTTGGTAAGTCTTTCATTGGCAGACAGTCACCCTTTATGAAGGGTAGTCACAAAGTTTAAATTATCACCTTAAAAAATTAAAGTTACATAATTATTTTTTACAAAATTATTTAGGCTTTTTCAGCCACTTGCTGACAGACTGCCTGTTAGCTTCCGTCTCGAGTTCTTCAGCCGACATTCAATTGATGATTTTTCTGACTTTTCGCCAGCACAAGTGGCTGACATGGTCAAGGTTTCACCCTCCACTGTGGGTGGCTCATTGGAACTGAGCTCACAGCTGCAGCTCACACACGCCTGTCAGGCCAACATATGACGCCTTTTTCCTGGTCATTAACACTGTGGTTTTGCCTTTGCTACCTGCAATGGTCATTCACTTCAGCATGGGTACCAAGGATACACTCACATTGAAACTTTCCTCTTTCTTGTCATATTTGAGGATCTCTAGGGCTTTTCTGAACAAGTGTGCTTGGTTGCCCTTCTCCACAGCAAGGACTCCTGTGCTGGCAAATTTATTATGTGATTGGCTCACACAGTACCATGGGTGATTTCTCCACCTGTCCCCAACTGCAGTACACCCCAACTCATTATGCTCAGGATAGTCACATATGCTGCTTCTTTAGGCTACAAAATTTCATGATTATCCCCTCACCCCTTCCCCCTATTCTCCTGACTTAGCACCTAGTGTCTTCTTTCTCAGTCCTCAGATAGGGAAAACATTGTGTGGAATGCATTTCTAGAATGACAATGAGATAAATGTTGAGGTAGAATGTTTCCTGAACATCCAAAATGCAAATGTCTCCAATCAATGTCTCCATCAAGTGACCCATTGTTGGGAAATATGTGCCATGTTGTAGGGTAAATATGCAGAGGACTAACACCATAACCAAGCTTCATGGTCACAACTTGATTGTTTTCATGGTGGCAATTAAAACTTTATGACTATCTCGTGTACACTGTTCTTCATGAGAGCACACAGCTCAATGGTTAACAGTCAATATATGAACAGCATGGGGTGAAGGTCACTTCATCACCCGCAGTCCCATACTTGGCATACAATTAATGCAGCAATTATCACAATAGATAAATCTTGTGAGGGTCATTCCATAAGTCATGGTAACTATGGTATCTCATGTGAATGTATGGCAATGCTGTAATCACAGTAAATACATTTGGAAGTCTGTGGCAAACATTACCAAAAGCAACTGACAGTTTGTGACTGCACACAAAGATGGCTTGGTATTAGTGCCTGAAACATTCAATGTGAGGTTGATTGTGCTACAAGATGGATCCTCCCCATCTACTCTACTCATCAGACCTCAACCAATGTAACTTTAACCTCATTCCACAACCAAGGAAACCCTTGTGTGGGACGTACTATGCAAGCAGAGTGAATGGCTTCCTGGCATTTTGGCAACAGGTGGCACACACTGATGGCAGTGCCAATGACATTCAACGACTTTCCCACTGCTGGAAATGCTGTATGCACTGTGGGACTATTTCGACACACAAAAGTTGATTTTGATTCATTCTTGTTCCATTTGTACTCATGCACATTAAATTTACATAGAGTTCCAATGCATGTATTCCATTTCAATCTCTGCTGTGACATTCTGTACTGGAACCCTATTTTATGTCAGCATTCAGATACACACTGCCATACTACTTCAATGCATATCGTGGAATTCTCATGTTGTCGCATTATCACAAGATATACCATAGTTGTCACGACTTATGGAATGACCTTTGTACATATCCCCTTGAGCATAAGTTACTGTTTTTGGAAGGCTAACCATACATCTTATACCATCTTGCTTCACTATTATTGTTCCCTATACTTCCAGCAAAACACACACACACACACACACACACACACACACACACACACACACACACATACATACAAATCTTATAACAGCTTCCTACCAAGTGCTCCACTCCTATCCCTCCAACTTTCACCACTAATTCATACATTATATTTTAAGAGCTGCTGTTTAGCGTTAGGAGACTACAACCATAACCAATGAATAAGAGATACATGCTGTGTTACAGACAGATAATTCCTGTCAAAAGTGAATGGAATAATTTCTCTTGACAATGACTGAGACACTGTCAGACCTAATACTGGAAGTTTAGCAAGAGATAGGCGGGATACACTATGTCAGTGCATTTTAAGGCCAGATTATAGGTGGCTGACAAACACGACATCCCATTTCTGAGGTCTTACATACAATGACATTTTCGTGTGACACAGAGTCAAGGTTGTAATTTGAGTGTCTTGACTCAGGGAAACTGCAGAAGAAATTTGCCGAGAAATGAGCCACATTCTTTCTAAATCTAAGTCACCGACTTCAAACATTACAAGAGCTGAGCCCAATGATCTTCGTGAACTCTGCAAGGATCAACACGTCAAAGTCCTGCCAGCTGACAAGGGAAATGCAGCCGTCATTATTTGGTTGATGCTGGAGGAGGAGACATATCAAAAACTGTCAAAGGACCCAAATTCAAGAATAATGAGGAAGACGTCAGAGTTTCTCAAGAGGTCTTCGCTGGAAGAGAATGTCATCAAAAATCTCTTCCTTTTCCCTCAGGCACCTTGACTACCTACATTGTGTGGCCTTCCAAAGGTTCACAAGAAGAACACTCCTCTACGCCCCATTGTGAACACCATTGCACTGCCGACTTACAGGCTCGCAAACATCTTGCCAACCTCCTTATCCCACACGTTGGTCACTGTGTGCACCACATCAAGAATACAGCTGACTTCATCAGTCTTGGAGAAGGGGATATTATGGTCAGCTTTGATGTAGTGTCATTGTTCACACGTATTCCCATTAAAGACTCTATATATCTGTCACCCAGTTATTTGATGACAGTGTTGTGGATTTACTCAAGCATACTCTGGCGTCATCGTATTTGTGGTATGATGGAGAATAGAATATTTCAACCAGACAGACGGCGTTGGGATGGGAAGCCCATTAGCTCCAGTTGCAGCCAGGCTGTTCATGGAGTGCTTTGAAAACATCACCCTGGATATGGCTCCTGAGAAGCTTAGTTTCTTTTATCGTTACGATGACGACACATTCACTGTCTGGCCTCATGGACATGAAAAAATGGGAGAATTCTTGGAGCACTTCAACAAAATCCATGACAAAATCAAGTTCATAATGGAGACAGAGACAGATGGTGCCTTGCCGTTCCTTGATGTCCTCATCTGCCACAAAGCAAATGGGTGTCTCAGCCACAGCATTTACCGGAAGCCCGCCTACACTGACCGATACCTGCATGCTAACAGCTATCACCATCCATCGCGGGAAAGTTCTGTTCTGAGGAGCTTAGTGCATTGAGCTGAAACTGTCTCAGAGTCTGAAAACTTGCCGAAGGAACTGAGCCACTAATGAAAAGTATTCAAGGAAAATGGCTACAACAAATGCCAGATTTCACAGGCTATCTCTCCAAAAATACGTAAGCAGAAAGACTCCAGGGAGGATTCGAAGAAGTTTGCATTCTTGCCGTTCTGTGGCTCATTAACAGGAAATATAAGCCAGCTCCTAAAGAGGCATAAAATCAATTCGGTCTTCAGGGCTCTGGCAAAAATTCGACAACTCTTGAGGCCTATGAAACACGACACAGGCCTCAGAATGTCAGGAGAATATAAAATATCATGTGGGTGTGGACAGTTCTACACTCCTGGAAATTGAAATAAGAACACCGTGAATTCATTGTCCCAGGAAGGGGAAACTTTATTGACACATTCCTGGGGTCAGATACATCACAGGATCACACTGACAGAACCACAGGCACATAGACACAGGCAACAGAGCATGCACAATGTCGGCACTAGTACAGTGTATATCCACCTTTCGTAGCAATGCAGGCTGCTATTCTCCCATGGAGACGATCGTAGAGATGCTGGATGTAGTCCTTTGGAACGGCTTGCCATGCCATTTCCACCTGGCGCCTCAGTTGGACCAGCGTTCGTGCTGGACGTGCAGACCGCGTGAGACGACGCTTCATCCAGTCCCAAACATGCTCAATGGGGGAGAGATCCGGAGATCTTGCTGGCCAGGGTAGTTGACTTACACCTTCTAGAGCACGTTGGGTGGCACGGGATACATGCAGACATGCATTGTCCTGTTGGAACAGCAAGTTCCCTTGCCGGTCTAGGAATGGTAGAACGATGGGTTCGATGACGGTTTGGATGTACCGTGCACTATTCAGTGTCCCCTCGACGATCACCAGAGGTGTACGGCCAGTGTAGGAGATCGCTCCCCACACCATGATGCCGAGTGTTGGCCCTGTGTGCCTCGGTCGTATGCAGTCCTGATTGTGGCGCTCACCTGCACGGCGCCAAACACGCATACGACCATCATTGGCACCAAGGCAGAAGCGACTCTCATCGCTGAAGACAACACGTCTCCATTCGTCCCTCCATTCACGCCTGTCGCGACACCACTGGAGGCGGGCTGCACGATGTTGGGGTGAGAGCGGAAGATGGCCTAACGGTGTGCGGGACCGTAGCCCAGCTTCATGGAGACGGTTGCGAATGGTCCTTGCCGATACCCCAGGAGCAACAGTGTCCCTAATTTGCTGGGAAATGGCGGTGCGGTCCCCTACGGCACTGCGTAGGATTCTACGGTCTTGGCGTGCATCCGTGTGTTGCTGCGGTCCGGTCCCAGGTCGACGGGCACGTGCACCTTCCGCCGACCACTGGTGACAACATCGATGTACTGTGGAGACCTCACGCCCCACGTGTTGAGCAATTCAGCAGTACGTCCACCCGGCCTCCCGCATGCCCACTATACGCCCTTGCTCAAAGTCCGTGAACTGCACATACGGTTCACGTCCACGCTGTCGCGGCATGCTACCAGTGTTAAAGACTGCAATGGAGCTCCGTATGCCACAGCAAACTGGCTGACACTGACGGCGGCGGTGCACAAATGCTGCGCAGCTAGCGCCATTCGACGGCCAACACTGCGGTTCCTGGTGTGTCCGCTGTGCCGTGCGTGTGATCATTGCTTGTACAGCCCTCTCGCAGTGTCCGGAGCAAGTATGGTGGCTCTGACACACCGGTGTCAATGTGTTCTTTTTTCCATTTCCAGGAGTGTATATCGGGCAGACAGTGCATACCATTGAACAGCACTGTGTAGGACATGAGAGATGTTTTTGTCAATGGTACCCAGAGCAAACAGCAGTAGCAGAGCACACATTAGAAAACGGTCATCATATTGCATTCGACGAGACATCTATTATCACACGGACTAACAGTTTTTGGGATAGCATAATAAAAGAAGCGAATGAAATAAAAATTTGTGACAATACACTCAATAAAGATGGCAGCCTGTAGCTAAGCACAGTGTGGGATCCGGCCACTGGAAGGTTGACATGGGCATGGCAGCCGCACAATGCATACATTACCATATATGGTGCTGGACTGAGTACCATTGACGTCACGGAAGGCAGCGCGGCTAAATAAGGACAGCAGCAGCAACCAGAAGACAGTCACCACTTGGCAACGGCTGAGGATTACTCAGCCGAAAGCTTGTGGATTTCAAACCACTTGACATGGCTGGAAGCCCGAGAAACCTTTATTAATACTGTAATCAGTTTGGCCATTCATGAATGGTCTTCATATTTGTGTTGGCTGTCAGTTGTCCTACAATGCCGACTGCCAACATTTTATGCAGTGCCATGTACTGCAGAAAACACTTATAACCATTGTCTGGCATTGCTAGTAACACAGCTACTCTAATAACACATATGGAATGCTGTGTAATCATTGTTTTGAACTTAATTACAAATAAATGTTTGTAAAAGTTTTCTGCATTGAAGCTAAAATATAAAGGAAATGGCTTAATATACAATAGAAATTTATATGTTTTACAGTTAAAACTTTACATACCTAAAAAAATGTTACTGACTAACCTAGGGAAATTCGTTAACAAATTAGTGGGTTACATTCTGTGGGATTTTGTGGACACCAAAGATGGGGTGTAGTATGTCGCTGATTACCTAGTAATGTGGATGCCTTATTGATAATGACCAAAGATACTGTGCTTCTGTCATACTGCCTTTGGTTTGGCCATGTATGATCTTCATATTTGTATTGTTTGCAAGTCTTCCCTCAGTACAGAACTGTCAGCACGGGGTGTCAGAGCACCCATGTGAACTACACCAAAATCTTTTCCACAGCTCAAAAGTGACAGTGTGATAGAGCACCTCCAACATAGGGATTGTTGGACTTACTTTTTTGAAGAGGGAGGAACCATAGTTACTGTGACATGAGTATGATACATCAAAATGTTAAACAACTTTCATCATTCTGAACTTGAAAGGCGTCATGTGAATATGAGAGAAATGTGGTTCCAACAGGATGGTACCACAGCTCATGTGGTGAGAGCATTAATGAAAGTAGTTCGACATATGTTCCCAGGACATGTCATTTCACGGTATGGTCGTGTCCTTGAACCCTACACTCACCCGATCTATTGATCTGTGAGTTTTCTTTGCCGTGCTACTTGCAATCAAGAGTGTGCATTAACAAGCACTGCACAATCAATGATCTCAAAATTTCCATTTGTCCAGAAATTGTAGCTGCACTGAATAAAATGTTGGAGAGAGCCATGTGTAATTTCCAGGAGACGATCCAAATTTTTATGTCCAGCAGGAAGGACATCAGGCCTCAAAAACAGTATTTTACAAACCTAATTAAGGTAATTAGATTCCAAAAATGCAAAAAGTAATATAACTGAATGCAAGACATTTTGAAAATAAAACCAAGTTTCAGTGACTCAATAGTGAAAAACATGCTTTTCCTTTGCTCCAGCCTGTATTAAGGTTTATATTATACTGTATGACATGTATTACACACATTGTATCCTATTGGCTAAAGGTGATGTAGGATGACGGGCAAGGAGCAGGGCTTCTGCTATTAAACTCCTGGACACAGCCACACAGTTGGTGGTATCCACAGTTCCCTTGTCTCCACACACTATCACTGGGTATAACATCACATAATTCCTGTTACATGTTTCCTTCTATTCTACTGCACTCTAAAAAACAGAGTACGATCCAAAGGTGACCCACATCAGGTCGAAAATAGTCACCAATTATGAATAAAAGTGTTTTTATGCACTCAAGACTGTTCTATATAATATTTTATTACTACATTTTATTACTATATCATTCATATTTTTGCTAAATCTTCCAAGATGAGGGACTACTGCCAATAAAGAAAACTATTCACTAAAATTTTGGTCCCTTTGTCTGTGAGACATCTTCAGGGATAAAATGACACCAAACATCTCTGAAGATGTTTCTTCCAGATGGGGACAAAAAGTTATTTAATTGTTTTGTGCCATCAGCTACATCTGCAAACCCAGAACTTTCAAGAGAATTAAACATCATCCATGAAACCCTTCACTACATATCACTGAAAAGCATTACCTTGCCATAGGGTACAGCACCCACTGCCCCACACAGCAACCACTGAACACTGCACAGCACAGGGTACAGCAATTAGCATGGGAGCAGAATCATCATCATTTAACACACAATGAATGGAAAAAGATTACTTGAAGTCATGAGCTGTAGTACGTGGCAGTTCACTCTGCTGACAGGGTATGTGTATGTTGGAAATCACAGGAGACAATACACCCTGCTTGCCAACAAGGCACCATTCAGGCAGCCAGTTGAGGTATTCTCACATGGGTGATGTTTACATGGGATGAAATGAGGTTCCTGATACTTCAGTCATTGCCTCTCATTAACAAAAGATAAATGGGCCTTATGTCTAAATCATTTACATTGATTTGTTTGTCTACATCGCAACAGTCCACCATGCCATCACTTCTAAATTTCATTAAAATGTGCTCTGGTCCTAGCTCTGATGGTTAATTATGAGTTATGGACAGCATGTGAGTGTTCATGGCTCAAGATGAATTGATTTCTGCGTGTCATGGAGTCCATGACATGCTATGATGCTGCTGTCACCACGGTAAAAGGTGTCCTACATGATATTTGGGAGTTGTTCCCATTTCAACTACAGGTGTGAGTAACATGGATCTATGACACAGGACAGGGAGGCCAGGCAACTAAACCAATGAAACCCATAAGTGTGAACTAAAAGCTTAGTGTCAATATCAGTTATTATGTGAGACACACACTACAGCTATTCATCTCACAAAAACTATTTCAGGTGTTCAAGACCACTCTGTTGTGAAGTTCTGTTCATCTATAGTGAATGTACTGTCATACACACTTCACCTAGGGGGGGGGGGGAGGGGGGGGGGAAATCCAGTGTAAATAAAAAAGGTTAAGGTCAAGTTAACTAAATTATCCTAACATGATAACCTACAATAATTTCTTAGCCTCCAAGGTATTAAACCAAACACTTATACAAATGGATATCAGTTTATTGTTTGCAAAAACCAAGACAGTTTGAGGCAGCCAATAGTAGTTTCGGTGCTAAACTCAAATGTGATTTAACATAAGCAATACCTACACATCTGCATCGATACTCCACAATCCACCTTATAGTGCATGGCCTGCACACATTTTCAATGGTTTATCAATAAAAGGTTAAGAAAAACAAACAGGATACATCATAACATTGTAAAATTGATGATGGACTTAGACTCCTGTCTTCACCTGAGTGATTCATGAAAAGCAGTTATTCTATGGAGAATAAGCTTTAGGAAGCTCTATGAGTCACTGCCAGAAATCACCAATATCATCTGCAATATATTTCATTTACTGCACTGCACATTTACTAAGTTGCAAATTACTTTCTTTACTGTATTATACTTATAAGAAAGTGTTAAAACTTACATTGTACATATTTCATTATGTATCACACTGTTTAATTATTTTTCAATTTCACATTTTTGAAGTTATATTGCCAAATTGCAAGATGACAAAAAAGTTTACAAAATAAATGTGAATGTCTATCAAACTTATTTTACACAGTTATCTTTTTATTCCAGTAAGAAAGATATAAGTATTTTCAGATGAGGTGGAGTGTGCTCATCCATACCTAGCTTTCCCAGCATTAATTCCAACAGCACTTCCACACCCTCTACAAGTATAATTTTGTGCATCGAGGCCAGTTTCTCTTGCAAGTTTCCCTAGCTGCTGAACGAAACACGTAAATTCCTAAAACACATGTAATGTATACATAAGAAAATCTTTGTTGGTAATTTACACACTACAATCATATATTAAAATAAATTGTAAAATGTATTTCAAAATGACTTGTCCAAATGAAGAGATAGTTGCCTCCACTTTCTTATAGTGCAGTAGAGGAGATTTAAAGAGAAATAAGGAATTAAAGCTATGTAACATCTAGAAACACCAAATTTTGCACTTGTGAAGCAGAAAATGACTTTATAATGCGTACAACTGTATTACTTTTTCCCAATACTTCATTAACTCTTTCCAGATTCTAATGCTGAATGGAAAACAATGGCAGGTTGACATACAATACTAATAATTATAAATTATTATAGTTTAATTGCAGTTCAATATTATTCAAGGGACATTTTTAATATGCGGAATTATATTTTTCATAGCAAATTGTTTTGCAGAGTGAAACTGTTGCCAACGGAGAGGGAAAAGAAAGTTTTGACAGCATTACTAATGTGCTGCCTGATGGACAGCAAAGTCCACTCGCAGGGGGAGAGAAAGAGAGCGAGAGAGTGAGAGAGAGAGAGAGAGAGAGAGAGAGAGAGAGAGAGAGAGAGATAGAGAGAGAGAAACGCCCACACAAATGTCTTCTATTCAGTAAGTCCACATTACTATGACCACCTCAAAATTTGATCTCAGCAGCATATAATACATGAGAACCGCCATATCATAAGTTAGAATGATAGGTATATAAGATATGTATCAACAAAGACAGTTCTATAAGCCCTGCTGCATATGAGGTTCCACAGAGAACATCCATTTGCAAGATACTGTATTTTGCTTTCATTACAAATTGATCCTTGCACATCATACACACCCATAAATAATGAATACCTACCCTTTGTCTGACACAGTCTTTTAGTATGACAGTGAAACATAGCATATTGGTGTAAATCTCCAAGAACAGTTACAAGAAAATGATCAGGACTTTCATGTGCTTCTTTGGCCACCCAGTTCCAGGCCTTGTATGGAAATGAGAATTGGTGGGTCCACTTTGCTAGCCACATTGATTCTGTGAATCCTCTGCTACACAGTCTCAAACAGGTATACAGCTACAGCTACATGTAACAAATTACCAGCAAGCAACTGAATGAGTCACTACCAGTCAGTCTAGCTGTTTTCCATGTTGCACAGTATGGTTACTCTGGGTAGTAGCTGGTGGTCATAATAACGGGATTAAATCACATATATATCACTATTCAGATATAACATTTGTCTGCCAACCCTATCCATATATAACTTCCCAGAAGGTATTGAACTTCCTGAAAGTTTTGAATAGCATGTTCATCACTTTCTTTTCTTTATATTCTCTTCTTTGTGAAATGTAATACAAAGTATTTTAGACTTTTACTTACTTGTCAAATACAAACAATGCATATTACATAGACAAGAATCACGTGGGATGCAAAAATAACAATTTTGTTGAAGAGATTGCTCTCACATACACTGAAGTTAAAAGACACATCATGTTCAGTGGAAAGAAGAGTTACTCATTTTTCAAAACCAGAGGGCCATGTCACAGCCGATTTCCTCAATTTGTGTGTGTGTGTGTGTGTGTGTGTGTGTGTGTGTGTGTGTGTGTGAGAGAGAGAGAGAGAGAGAGAGAGAGAGAGAGAGAGAGAGAGAGAGAGAGAGAGATATGCATAAAATAATATTGTTTGCTAAACATTTAATTGTAAATTATCCCATATATTAACAAATAAAAAATGTACTGAAGCCTCAAAATAAAATAATATTTGCCTATGTATTTACACAAGCTGCATTTATAAATTCTAAACAGTAATTATATTTCACCAATTCAGAACAGTGATCTTACAAAATCCCTATATTGTATTAGTCTACGGATTGCAAGAGATCAGTTGGTCTTTGAACAAATTATTATTATTAATGTTATGTTCATGTTAGCACTTCACACAACATGATGATGACTGCACATTCTATTAAAGTTTGTCCAAGATCATTGTCTTCATTCATATATAGATTTCCTCATGGATTTAGGCTGTTTTCCTTGAACTACTTTGCCTCAAGATTTCTCTGTATACTCTTTTCTTCTTGTTTCCCTACATGCTTTCACCCTAGGTCTGACATCTTTGCCAACCCAGAAATATGGAGATATACTAGGAGAGTGGTGGCAGAGTTTGGCAGATAGTTCCAGTTTCAACTGCTGCACCTCCTGGGGTCACCACAAACACATTGCATGAGATGGCTGTTGGCCCACAAGAGAAAATAAATACTCAGTCTGGTGGATTGGATCAGCAGTTTGTATCTCATTTTTGAATCCTTTGATATGCCAATCTACAAATACAACTTGTACCTCACTTTTCTGGGTCTGGATTTTTATATGGGACTATGTTTGAATAAACAACAACAGGATGAACAACAACAGGAACAAAACCACCACATTCAAACACAGGATGGTTATAATTAAACTTTTGTTACTTGACCCAGTGTAGATGGAAATCTGTTTGCGATACATGCATCCAACTTTATAAAAATGAGGTACTGACAGTGCCCCATCAGAGGTTCGAGTCCTCCCTCGGGCATGTGTGTGTGTTTTTGTTGTTGTTAGGTTAAGTTAGATTACGTAATGTGTAAGCCTAGGGACGGATGACCTCAGCAGTTAATGGTCCCATAGTACCTTACCACAAATTTCCAAAGTTCTGACAGTCCACTGCAGTGATGCTGCTCTTCATGAGTATTGGCGTATTGAAGGAATATGGGGAGGTCTTCCTTATACACTGGGGTTGAAGAACATTATTCTGAAGTTTGAATTAACTAGAGATATGGGAGCTGCTCCTGGGGGAAGCCCGTGGCCAATTACACCACAAATCTTGAAGAAATTACCGTTGCGATGGCTGAGAATGCTAGACACAATGTGTGAACTTCAAGAAGTGCACTAGCAGTGTCAGGACAGCTGAACATTCCTCAGTTCACCATCTGAAAAGTGCTGTGAACAACTGTTCATGAAGTTCCCCTAAATGGTGAACACGTCACTGTGTGGTGGGGCTTCACAGCATAGTTCATGAATGATCCAATTTCTTTGAGGAACTTGGGCCCTAAGGACCAAGAACCTGCAGCATGAATGGCACATGTTATGTGATCTTCTTTGCAAACACATGATCCCTGCTCTTTGAGAGAGAAGTGCTTTGGGCTCAACTGTTTTGATGCATGTTGGAGATTCACCTCACACTGCTCATGAAGACACTTGTTTACACTGTAATACATTAGGAGAAAACTGAATCATTGATCAATCTTTCCAAATTATGTGAACACCGAGATCATCACATTTGAACCTAAGCAATTTCTGGCTGCGGGGATACCTGAAGGACGGGTTTATCGGTGGGACACTAATGCACATTGGAGACTGAAGATGAGCATAGTGAGGAAGGTAGCTAATATCCCACTGGAGATGTTTCAAGCAGCAGTAGAGCAATCTCTAATGTGGTTACAAGCCATTGTGGATGCAGATGGTTGTCGCATTGAGCAATATTTGTAACATGGGATGTAAATGTGGTGCACAATTAACAAATGTTACCCTGTCATGTGGAAATTAAATGTCTTTCTTTCAATGGTTTATTTGTTATTGCTCTTCCACAAGTCCTTACAAATGTTTCCATAAAGTTTCACTGTCCTATTATCACTCTTTATTTGTGGGAGCCCTCTCAAGTAGTGAAAATTTACTTAAAACCACCCTATACTATAGAAACAGCAGAATGACCTGCTAGAGCATATAGCAGGGCAAGACAATGTCTGTCAACATCAGCACCACTGGTGTCTACACTTGCACTGTCAGCACTTAGGTTTCTGGGATTTAATGGAACCTTGGAATACATATCTCCAATGGTTTCTGCTGTTTTTCATGGCCAGTACCATTTCTTGTTCTCATGTTCAGTCTACTTTGCTACTGTCCTCTAGCAGCCACATTTACAAGTTGGGTCTACATTACGATCACTCATAGACCTCAATAGCTTGTCATTTGATAGCTGGTGTTGCTTCACTCATTTTGAGACACAAACACATGTAGTGGCTGCTAGACAAAGTTCCAATAAGTGTCAGAAGAATTTGAAGAAGGCATATACACACATCAAAAAATGTTTTGCATCACCTCGGTTCCAAGAGTTCCGGAACCTGTACATAAAACTGGAATAAAGATCAACATAAACATCATTTCCACCCTTTTTATTGCTCATAAAAACCACACATTGCATGTTGTACCACCATACAGTGAGACCTTCAGAGGTGGTGGTCCAGAAAGCAGTCACAGCCAATGCAATTCTATACAGCACAATTCTACAGGTTTTCCTATCATCAAACGTTGACATGTGGCTGTCATCAGTCAAAGCTGCTCACAGTCTGTGTCATACACGGCACTACTCTGCAAAGCATATGCGAGTATCAAATCTCTACTCAAACTGATGATCTAGCTGTTCATCGACAACATGGACGTGGATTTTTTCAAGTGGATATCAGAGCTTCTGTATCCTTAATTAATGATGAACATACTGGCATATTGGCTCACCACCTTTGCAGCCAACTAAAAATTGTCTGGTAACATGTAATAACTAGTCTATTGCTTTAAAAACACAAGTAACAGTCAACATTATGCTAATAACATTTCTTGTAGAGTTTTCACCAGTAGGAACATTCTTTTACAGACTTTGGTTTTCAAATACAAGTTTTAATTAATGTGCTAACTAATAGTATTTTGGTTAGCAACTTGGATGCTTCATGTGAGGAATACTCTGATTTATTTGAATTTACACTAGGCTGTGCACAAAACTTTGAAGCAAACAATTTGATTTCTTCAGATAGTAAGTGGGTAAAAGTGACATACAAAAACAGTATTTAGATAGTGAAAGACCAAGAAAACTAATAAAAGTTTAAATCTAGTACACGGCAAGTGTTCTGAAATTATTTCTGTTATGGATGGTTGAAGTACATTGAACAATATTTGCATAATACAAGAAAACAAAAAGTGTCCTGTGAACAGGATGGGGAGGTAGATTCTCTGACACAGAAAAATAAGGTATCAAATATGATTAGGATCACAATTCATCTGCCAACCTTTATGAGTGGTGCCAAGGCATTATGGGCTGTAGTGAACCAACAAGTGAAAATAATCAATGGACACAAAAGTATTATTCAAGCAACCTTCTTTATAATTGCCCCCTGTTATTCAGACACCAACTCAGTTGCCCGATCTTTGTCCCATAGAGAAAATCAAATATTAAAAGTGACTACAGACAGTAAATGCTGATGGCAGGGTACGAATATGTTGGAAATCACACGAGACAATGCATATGGCTTGCCAACAAGGCACCATTGAGGCAGCTGGCAGAGGTAGTCTCAAGTGGGTGAAGTTAACACAGGCTGAAATGGTGTCCCTATTATGTATGTATGTATGTAACTGCCTTTCATTGGCAAAATCTGAGGGAAAAAATGGTTCAAATGGCTCTGAGCACTATGGAACTTAACATCTGAGGTCATCAGTCCCCTAGAACTTAGAACTGCTTAAACCTAACTAACCTAAGGACATCACACACATCCATGCCCAAGGCACGATTTGAACCTGCGACCGTAGCGGTCTTGCGGTTCCACACTGTAGCACCTAGAACTGCTCAGCCACTCTGGCCGGCAAAGATGAAGGAACATTAGCACAGGAGTGCAGAGAAGTTAAGGATTAAAGCTACATTAAATTTTTCCAAGATAACTACCCAAAGCAGAAATCATACCGAGTACACAAAAAACATCACTGATAACATGCAAGAGCACTTGATTGTGGTTATACAGTACAATGGAGGGATATCCCATTAGATCCAGTATTATTCTTGTATTTCAGAACAACTGAGATACTGCACAGTGTTGAGTACGGTCCTCTCAAGCCCTCTCTTTCCATAATCACATAACTGCGATAGTCGTGGGATTTCTACCATCACTAACAGCAATATCGTGGAATGATAAAACACAATCTCAATATGCTATAATTCTGTCACTGTTGAATTCTTTCACGTGCTAGGTGGCATTTCTCTCTGTTTCACAAAACATAATCTGGTTTTCACACAAACAACCAACAATCTATTCTAATTTTTAAATGTGGAAACCACAGCATAGTGTTCCCTTATGTGAGGAACGCAGATGTGTTACTTCAATCTGTTTTGTGTGGTTGCACGGAATTGCAGATCTTATGAATGTCCAAGCATGAAGTACACTTCATGTATTTTGTATTATCAGTTCACAATGTTGTAATTTTAATCCACACTGCTGTGTATCTTCTGTGCCCTGTCTTTTCATTCCAGGAATAATTATTTTTGTGACCGAGCAAGGTGGCGCAGTGATTAGACACTGGACTCGCATTCGGGAGGGCGACGGTTCAATCCCGCGTCCGGCCACCCTGATTTAGGTTTTCCGTGATTTCCCTAAATCACTCCAGGCAAATTGCGGGATGGTTCCTCTGAAAGGGCACGGCCGACTTCCTTCCCCATCCTTCCCTAATCCGATGACCTCGCTGTCTGGTCTCCTTCTCCAAACAACCCCCCCAATAATTATTTTTGTAAAACAAAACAAGAAAAACCTTGACTCATTTGTTACCAATGGATAAATGCACAAATATGACACACAATCCATGGCAAACATTAATCTTGTGAGCCAAACTGAGTAGAAGTCGTGATAAGATGAGAAATTTTTCAGCAAACTATCCCTATCCCTACCCCAATCTGTTAGGAAAAGAACCAATACTTTTAGAAGTAATGTAAAGGAAATGTTCATCAAAAATACCTTTTATTATGTTGATGAGTCTCTGATGACAAACTTGCACTGGACATATGATCTCATCCTCTCCCCAAAAAATTTAAATCTTACGGAAAATTGTGTTCTGGAAATACTATGTTTACAGTAGTCAACTGTGCATAAAATTTCTTTTTATTTTTGTATCTTGTTCTAAGCACAAATGTTCTAGTTGTTCCATATTTTGTACATCTGTACTTTATAAGATGCATGGACCAAATAAATAAGTAAAAATAAAAGTGTATTAATGCAAAACTCCACCACTTAGAAGCATCACATGTTGTAGCACCAGTCACATCGAGCCAATGGGTGATGCCCACTGTGGCAAACAAAAAGCCTAATGGCATAATTCATATTTGTACTGATTTCAAAGCATATTCAAGGTGCATTCAACAACTAATGCAAGCCTTTTTTTTCAGAAAGGGGTTGGGTTTATTCAGGATTCCAATAGACCATATTATTCCCCACTCTTTTGGTTACACAACTTTATTTTTCAATATCATCTCCATTCAATGTGAGGCCTTTATGCACCCTTAATGGGGAGGTCTGTAGACCCGCACGATACCACTCTACTGGTCGATGTCGGAGCAAAAGCCTTGCTCCGTCAATAACCTCAACATCATCTACATACAGCTTTCCATGGAGTGCATCCTTCATTGGGCCAAACAGATGGAAGTCAGAAGGGGCAAGATTTGGACTGCATGGAGGATGAGGAAGAACAATCCAATGAAGTGTTGTGAGCTCCTCTCGGGTGCACAGACTCGTGCCAGGCCTTGTGTTGCAGAGAAGGAGAAGTTTGTTTGCATTTTTGTGGCAATGAACAGGTCCAACATTGCAGGAGTTACAGCTGTGGATATCGGACAGGTTTGTGCGATCTTCTTGTGATGGTGACAGATGCCTCACCCAGTGACTCACTGTGCTTTTGCTCACTGGTGGGTCTCTGCAGACATTCTGCAAGTGCCTGTGAATATCCGTGATGCTTTGGTTTACTGCCAAAAGAAACTCAATGACAGCTCACAGCTTGGAATGCATCTCCATTACAGAGACTATTGTGAAGGTATGTATAGTGTTGCCACTTGTCAGAACTTCATGAGACTTTAGGGGCTTAAAACAAATTCCACATTTTTTCAACAGAAATTGGCCAAGGGAAAAAATGTGCTGCATTACTTACTGAATGCCCCCTGTATCAGTGTTGAATCTAATGTAGACGTTTATCTGATTCTGCATATAGAAGAGCTACAATGGACTGACATATGGATATATTTTTCTTTGCACTACAGAGTCGGTGTTAATCAGAGGTTCTTCCACTGGCCACAGGGGAGTCAGTGTGCTGGTTTGTGATCTCAAGTTTGATCTGGCCTCACATCCTCAAGATAATACAGAAGGCACACTAGGGGATGTCGAGGATGTGTCATGTATATTGGCCAGGCATTGACCCACCAGTGAACATGCAGCCTGAGCCTGATAAATGTGTGTGAAGTCAGTTGAAACTGGTGCAACACTTTCCTCCATGACTTATCTCTAACAGCCACAGGCCAGCATACACACTGACTTTGCAGGCCTGTTCAAATGGGCTATGTGATTATTTGTGGAGAATCTGTCAAATTTCCCACAGATATCATCAGTGACATCAGCAGTTGTAATTAGAGCTCTATCAATGATTTTCACCACAGAGGGAGCATCACCACTATCACCTCTGACAATGTCCAACAATGCACATTGGGTGAGTCTGTTTCTTTAGCTAAAGAAGTAGCATATTACATCTGACCACCATTCCATTTCACCCTGCATCAAACTCTGAAGCAGAGCAGTTGGTCGGAACTTTACAGGCCCAAGTGAATAAAATGATGATGATGGTGACTTCTGAAATGTTTCCTTTCTTAGTATGGATCCACACCTGAACATGACCACAGTCTTGGTGATGCACTACAAGATGCACCATACCCTTTGCAATCTGAGAATGACTCAGAGGGCCCAGTCCACATAGTCATGCTCATACTATCACATGGACTTTTTTTTTTTGGGGGGGGGGGGGGGGGGGGGGCAAACAAGAGTGCCTCATATGCCATTGCAATCAGCTCTGGCACTGGCAGTCAAATTATGTTATGTCCAACATAGCCTCATCAGTGCCCAAGTAGCCTCCTGAAATGGCCTCCACTGCCAGTTATGCCTCCTCACTGTATCAGGTCCAGATCGCTAAGTCCCAGACTTCCAACACTATCCACCGAAGATCCTGGCCATGCTCCCAGCAAGGCAAGAATATGACCTCTGAACCCCCTATCAACTCATTATGCCAAGATTATCGTGGGCAACAGAATATGGGTAGTTTGCGGAGAAAAAACTACTGCCCACAGCTGTGCAAGTTCCATCCTAACAGGAAGAAAAAATCCCTGTTACAATGCTCATGGCATCTATTGTCACTGAGCTGTTTTCACAGATGCCTGCCCCTCTGTGTCACCACTCTCAGTTTCGCCCCAGCCTCTACTAGCCCTATGGGCCATTTAGAGGGGAGGGTATCTAATATACTGCCATTCCAGCAGTATGGAGACAGACTTGGAGCGTAGCAGCAATGCTGTTTGTAAGGCAAATAATTCAGCTTTCAGCTGCTGCGACTCAAGGGATCATGGCAGATAGCTGTTGGTCTGTAACAGAATATAAATAGTTGACCAGCTGGGTGACTCAGCAGTTTATATTTCGAATTTGAAACCTTCGTTATGCTGATTCAGAAATACAACTATCACTTTGCTTGTCTGGACCAACACTTTGATTTGGAACTTTTTTTGACCATATGTAGCTGTTTAAAATTATTCTGTCTTTTTTCATAACTTCTGATTAGATCTCACATTACTTGCGATCATAACATTCACTGTCTACTGTATTTTCAACCATCGTCTTAGTGTAAATTTTGATCTCCACATGCTACATGGTTCACAGCCATGACCTTCCTCATTGTGTCAGGCAATGATGCAAAAACTGGCATCACACCCTTCCCACCAAAACTACTGGCAGCTCATTTTCTCTCCACTTGTGACAAAGAAACATTTCATTTGAAAAACAATGTATCTGTAACACTGTTGTTAAAGTTTTCATTACTAAAAAGTAAACTACACTGAACTAACAATTTATTTGTATATTACATAAAGTATCACTTTCTTATCTGCACATATGTGGAAAATGAAACAATTTACATCTTCCCACCCCATCCATCCAGATAAACATACATATACAGATGCAAATGTGAAGTATGAAAGCGAAAAATACAGCCACAATACTCACAGGTATATCAAACAGTGAAGTTGGTGACTTCGGAACAACTTCAAATCCCAATCCATAGAGTGCCGAGTACTGTAATGACACAACAAGAAAATTTTCACACTTGGGTTGGCTTTTACTGATGATAATA
The DNA here is from genome assembly GCF_023897955.1 of Schistocerca gregaria. NCBI lineage: Eukaryota > Metazoa > Arthropoda > Insecta > Orthoptera > Acrididae > Schistocerca > Schistocerca gregaria. The sequence goes on along the minus strand of NC_064931.1, from coordinate 116,138,649 downwards.
ATAGAAAGGGCAATACATAAAATTCAGATGAAAAAGTAGACTGAAAATAAAATACAAACAATTATTCACACTGATACATAACCAAGGTTTAACATTCTTAACAGAAAAACTATATCGGGTAATATAAGGGAGTATGTGGATAAAAATAAATGTATGCAAAACTGAGACAATAAAAAGTTATTTCACAAAGCGGTATGAATTGCTATAGGGTGCAATTCAAAGTTGACCACATTGTGTCAGGTTCACGAACTTTTTCAATTCTTAAGAAAAGTTACATGTGTACATTATTTATCAACAGTACCTCAACTAAAAAAAAACTCAATATTTCAGCTGAAAGGGTTCATTTTCCAGGAACATCTACTAAAAATAGCACCTATATTTTGTAAGCTAGCTTTCAGCTCAATGGGGTGTCAGCTACCTGTCTCAAACTTCCAGTGGTTCAAGGCATCATATATTGGCAGTGTGGAAAAGTATATACCCCTAACAAGATTAACCATAGGACACAGTGTAAATGTAATTAAACATAAAATGACATATGCTCAAGAATTTACTAATAACTAAATGATAAAGATAGGAGGCTAGAAGCAGTAAGTATTAGCAAGTAGGTACACAGTTCTGATTGTGTCTCATAAAGTCTTGCCAATTAGTAGTGAATGAAATCATGAACAATGATATGAAAACTAGATTAATCATACTGAATTAACTCTAAATAATGATAATGTTTCTGATTCTTCTGTTATCAACAATACAGTTAACTGTTACTTTATAGATACCACTGAAAATTATATTTGAATGAAATGGGACACGCCATGCAGGTATAACAATAAAATGAACTGAATTGTTGTAAGCTACCTTCAATTACAGCAATTCTGCAGCTAATGAGCCTCATGAATAAAAAAATGGCAGGCTGGAATGACGTTTTTCCTCTTCCATTGAAGATAATGGAAGCAAGAGTTAGCCACACCATTAGTCCACCTAATAAGCTGTATACTTAAGAAAAGTGTATTGCCACATAGTTTGAAACTGAGTGTAGTCAAATCTTTGTATAAAAAGGGGGAAATAGTTGCCTTAGTCCCAACCTTTGGCAAAGGTCCTGATGCTGGGGCAGCGACAGGAAGATGGGGAAGGTGTCACTACCACACAGGTCATCATATTCTCTGCAGTGGATAGAGGGGAGAAGTCCTGGCCGAGTAACTACCATGAGCTACACTGAAATGTGTGGCAGCCACAGTAATTTAGAGGCAGAGGTCGAACTGAGACAGTAAAGCTTCGACATCTCTGCCTCGGCCAGTAAGCACGGTGCCACCCCACAAGGTATTAAGGGTGTTAAAATCTCCCAAAAGTAGGAAAGGTTTAGGGAGTTGATCAATCAGTGCAGCTAATACATTCAGGGGTACTGCGCCATCAGGAGGAAGATATAACATTGCATACAGTTATTTCCTGCGTCATCCTTATTCTGACAGCCACAGCTTCAAGAGGCGTTTGAAGGGAACAGTGTCACTACAGACTGAGTTGAGGACCATAAACACAAACCCCACTTGACACTCGATTATAGTCGCTATAGTTTCTGTAATATTCCTTACAGCCGCAGAGGGCAGGGGTCCTCATTGCCAGGAACCAAGTTTCCTGGAGGGTAAGGCAGACAGCAGGTCTAAAGCTTAACAGTTGCTGTAGCTCAGCCAGGCGGTGGACAAAACTGCCGCAAATCCACTGGAGGATGACCTCACTGTGAGACTGGGAAGGCACGGAACATTCAATGAGGCAGTTTACGCCTCAGGGTCACTTGCTGCCATCGACTTATTGCCTGAGCAGTCTATATCCATTGTGTCTGAGGGTCTGGTGAGATCTAGGTCCTCAGCAGACGCCAGAATCTCCACCCCATTCTCAGACACAGAGCTTGTAGGTAGCAGTGGTGCAGATGCCACCGCAATTTCCTTGGTCTTAGGGGTCTTCTTTTTGGATTTCTCTCACTGCTCCTTGGGGTTTCCCTGTCTGGAAGGACTTCACTGGCTCAGTCTCCGGGACTGAGGATGAGCGTGAAGCCCTATGACCAGCTTCTTTTGAGCTCTTCAGCCACTGGCAGGTGTCATCTTTCCCACTAGCAGAAACCTGGGGAGGGAGTGACCCAAGGGACCCCTTCCTTGTGAGAGAAGCCGAAGAAGACTTACGCTTATCTGGCTTAGAAGTGGGGACAGACGTCACTGATGGTTGGAGGGGGGTTTGCTCCCAAAGTAGGTGGTGTGGGAGCAACAGGAAGGGAAATGCCCCCCATCATCAAGGGGGCAGGTGTAGTCTTCCAGCTCTGAGAGGTGACTGGGGTTAGCAAAGCTGATGTTGCCAGAACTGTTGTAGCAGTGGCGTAAGACGATGTCATACGTACAGGATGCATGCGTTCAAATTTTCTCTTAGCCTCAGTGTAGGTCAGTCAGTCCACAGCCTTGTACTCCATGATTTTCCTTTCTTTCTGGAGAATACTGCAGTCTGGCGAGCAAGGTGAATGGTGCTCTCCGCAGTTGACACAGATGGGAGGCGGGGCACATGGAGTATTGGGATGTGATGGGCGTCCGCAATCTCAACATGTGATGCTGGAAGTACAGCGGGAAGACATATGGCCAAACTTCCGGCACTTAAAGCAACGCATTGGGGGAGGAAAATAGCACTTTACATCAGAACGGTAGACCATAATCCTGACGTTCTCGGGCACTGTATCGCCCTTGAAGGCCAAGATGAAGGCATCAGTGAAAATATGATTATCCCTCGGACCCTGGTGGACATGCCAGATGAAATTACACTTCACTGCTCTAAATTGGCACACAGCTCGTCGTCAGACTGCAAAAGAAAGTCTCTGTGAAATATGATACCCTGGACCATATTTAAGCTCGGGGCATGATGATTACAGAAACATCCCCCAGCCTGTCACAAGCGAGTAACATATGTGACTGGGCAGAGGATGTTGGTTTGATCGAGACTGACCAAGATCTCATTTTAGACAATCCCTCCAGCTCCCCGAAATTGTCCTCTAAATGCTCGACAAAAAACTGAGGTTTCATCAACATGAAAGATTCCCCATAAGCTCTCGAACATACAAGGTATTAGGGCGAATTAGATTCGCTGCCATCCTTAGCCTGACGTACCCCCCCCCCCCCCCCCCCCCCCCCCCCCCCCCCCCCTGGTGCAGCCATGGAGGGGAACGATTTGGGATTATACTTCTGTGCATTGAATTAAGCTTGTGAATGCTTAGAGACTGCTGGTGTTTCACCGCCAGCAAGAGATCATGGACTACACTTCATCGCGTGTCACCTGCCCTGATGCCACCCACTCTGACCAGGGCCCTCCCTACGGGTGCCACCCAGCCACAGCAAAGGACACCTGGCAGGATGGCCATTGCCGGGAGTCCCAATGCCACAGGGGGATGGGCATCTACCCCTTGGCATACGTTGGGAGTTAATGGTGCAGACATCAGCAGAGCAATCCCTGTGAGGTCAGGGGGCTACAATCAACAGGGTACATGGTGGTCCCACAACAACGGACTGGCTACTGTGCTGGATATCAGGTGCAAAGAAGTCCATGGTCACCGCCGATGCAGGAAGCGACAGTGCATAGTTCATGGTGGAAAACACACCCAGGAAGATGTCCTCACCCAAGAGATGGAAAATGATGGATGGAAATGTGATGATGAGAAAGTGGGCTAAAGATCTCAATGCACGATGGATGTGATGCACCCTGTAATGCACCCTTCCTCAATTTGCTCGCTCTTAAGGAAAATTTTGAAGAATAGTGGTCAAACCCTACAGGGGACCATCACATAAAGGCCGAAACGTGTGAAACTCCTTTTAGTCGCCTTTTACGACAGGGCCTATTCTTACCCCCTGGACCCACAAGGTTTACTATTCAAGTATATTAAGTATAGTGCACAGTGTTGCTGTAGTAGTGACTACATTATACACTCTAACACCATGAAGGAATTATCTGAATGGGATAGAAATCAGCAGATGTAACATTCACTTACAGACAAACAAATTTTTACAATTTCAGAATTGGACAATTTATTCAAGACAAAGAGCTTCAACAAACTAAGCAAATCAATAATGTGATGCAAGCAGTTATTCGGCTTTGCATTGATTGATAGGGTTGATAGATTGCTTCCAGAGGGGTATCATGCAAAATTCTGTCCAAAGGGAAATGACGCAAAATTATGTCCAACTGGCACATTAGATCATCAAAATCATGGCTTGTTGGAGGGGTCTGCCCATAATGTCCACATGTTCTTAATTGGGATGAGATCTGGCAACCTTGCTGGCCAAGGTAGGGTTTGGCCAGCATGAAGACAAGCAGCAGAAACTCTTACCATGTGCAGGCAGGTATTATCTTACTGAAATGCAGACCCAGGATGGCTCGCCATGAAGGGCAACAAAATAGGACATAGACTATCGTTGATGTACTCCTATGTTGTAAGGATGCCACAGATGATAATTAAAGAGCTCTTGCTATTAAATCAAGTGGCACGCCAGACCCTCACTTCTGGTTGTCAGGTTGTATGGTGGGTGACAGGTTTGTATCCCGCTGCTACCTAGTGCATTTCCAGACACGTCTTCGCTGGTCATCAGAGCCTAGAATCTCACTGGCTGGGCAGAACTGTCTTCAGTGATGAGTCCCACTTCGAATTTAGCCCTGATGACCAGCAAAGATGTGTTGGACAGCTGTAGGATACCAACTTGACTGTCACCAGGCATATGGTCCGACAACCAGAGGGGTGGTCTTGGGTGCCATTACATTTCATAGCAGGACTGCTTTGGTTGTTATCTGGGGCACACTTACAGCACAGCAGGATGTTGATGATACTCTACACTCCATGGTTTTTTTTCCACCTTTCATGCCAAGCCATTATGGGCTTTCATTTCAGAAAGATAATACCCTTTCACCAATGACGAGGGTTTCTATTGCTTATCTTCATGCTTGCCAAACCCTACCTTGACCAGCAAGGTCACCAGATCTGTCACAAATTGAGAACATTTGGCTTAGAATTTTGACAATCCAGAGCACCAACTGGACAGAATTTGGGACAATATCCCTGAGGACGACATACAACAATTCTGCCAATCAATCCCAGCCGAATTACTGCTTGCATAATGGCTATAGGTGAACCAGCACGTTATGAACTTGCTCAATTTGTGAAGTTCTTTCTCATGAATAAATTGTCCAATTCTGAAATTGTAAAAATTTGTTTGTTTGTACACATGTGTCACATCATCCAATTTCTGTCCCATTTGGATAATTGCTTTGTGGCACCATTTTTTTTTTTTTTTGTTTATAATAGGCTGCAATTTCATATCATTGTTAAGAAGTATGGAGCTTTAACATTCAGATGCCAAATTCACTGTTTTGGGAGTATGTGGTTTAGTACTCTCGTTGGGATGTCGTAACATGCCAATACCCCAAAAAGGAAAATAAGTATACCAGTTTGTACTCGGCTTTACGGAACATGATGAATGAATGAATGGTAGAAACAAGACAGTTCATTGAGTCAATAAAAGCCATCCAGGAACTTAGGCTACATGGCACAGCAGAACAAGATGAAAAAAACTTCCTATGTCTTGTGACACAATGTGTCATTTGATTCTGGGGCACTGATAAAACTAGGCCCAAAGAGTTGCCCATATTTAATATTTTTGGGATACCATTGCGGAACAGGTAGCAGTTAAAAAAAAAAAAAAAAAAAAAAAGGAGAGCTGCCTGTAGGCTGCATTTTGCCATTGCAGTGAAACACAGTCTATAATACCATTTTATTGTAATCTTCAACAGTTGAAGCACTTTCATCTGCAACTAAATTTTGACATTTGAAATTATTGTTGGAAATAGTAAACACTGACTCTATCCTTCATTCTCATATCTTACTGACAAAGAAGTAATACCAGAAAAGCTCATATTCACTTGCACAGATTAGGCAAGGATAAGGAAAGAAATTGGTGGTAGCTTTGTTTATGAATTTAACAATGTATGCCTGGATTGGTTCACTAAAATGACAGGAAAGTGAAGCCAAAATCTGAATGAATATTCACTACATTATTTTTGTACTTTTGCACCCCGACATCACAGAGAATAAACATGGTCCTGCATGCAATAACCACTCACAGACAGCAGGTGGCAGCACTTGCAGTGGGGGGGGGGGGGGGGTTATATAAAGTTTGTCAAGAGGGACACACAAGACGTGCAGGTGTTGTTGTTGTAGTACTGTGGAAATGAAGTGATTTATCTGCTATCCAAAATGGCATATCATTGGCTTTTGGGTCAAGTGTGGAAGCATTTCCAAAACAGCTAAGTTTGTAAACTGTTTGTGTGCTGCTGTGGTTAAAGTACACCATCCATGGCAAACTGGCAATATCCAAAGTTGACACTGAGACAGCTGTGGTGCACCACAGGCAGTAGATGACCAGGGTGAATAACGGCTGCGGAGATGTGTATGACAAACAGACGTGCGGCTATTAAGTGAATAGACATGCAACTACCCACGCATATGAACCAAGGGGCTACCGACAGTTTCTCCTCAACGAGCTTTTTGGCAAATGTTGCAGCGTACGAGCCTTCGCACCAGGTACCTGGTACATGCGTCCATGCTGCCTGTTATTCATTGGCAACGAAGGCTGGAATTTGCACACCAGTACCACAACTGGATATCCGCTGAGTGGTGGCAGTTGGTCTTTCCAGATGAATCACATTTATGCTCCCTCGAACAGATGGTCGTTGGTGTGTGCAGTGTGAAATGTTTGAAAACGAAGAGGCTGCAACAGTCGTTAAAGAGTATCAACGTCTGGGGAATATTTTCTTGATATTCCCTGGTGATCTTGCCATTCTGGAAGGCACAATGGATCAATACAAGTATGCAAATATCGTTGGGGATCATGTCCATCCCCACATGCAGTCTGTCTTTCCTTGGCACAATGGCATCTACCAGCAGTACAATCCAATGTGTCACACAGCTCACAGTGTATGTCCATGGTTTGAAGAGTACCAGGGCAAGTTTACCATAGTCCTCTGGCCACCAAACTCCTCAGGCTTAAACCCAATTGAGAATCTGTGGGACCACCTCGATCGAGCTTTTTGTGTCACAGATCCTCAACTGGGAAACCTTGCGCAGCTGCTCACAGCATGGCTTCACATTCCTGTTGGAACCTTCCAGAACCTCATTGACTCTCTTCCTGCACGTCTTCTAGCGGTCTGTGCTGTAAAAGGTGGTTATGCGGGGTTTTGACAGGTGGACACATTAATGTGTGTGGGCAGTGTAGTTTCAATACAGAATATGTAAATCAGGATATTCAAATGAAGATCTGACACACAACATTCACGAATAAGTGTAGATGTTATCAATTACAAATTTTTTCTGTGTTAATCTCAGCAAGGTGATACTTTCTTGAGTTTGAAAATGATATAGCTACAATATCTTTCCTGTTATTTCAATTGCAGGGTTCTTTGCATTTCTGAAGTAGCAAGTATCACTGAAATGTACACAATTTTAAGTTCTACTTCAATGTGGATATATTTTGATCATTGTAAACTACCTATTGCTAGTTCTGTTTACTTCAAAATCCTTATCTGATGTTGATTCATGAAATAAAACACAGAGCTTCAAAATCAAACAATTTTCTTAGATTCATATACTTTTGTGAGTTATTTTTTTTATCTTGCTCAGCACACTAAATATAATCATTTTTGTAAAAGGTAAATAAATAACCTATTACTGAAATTGGTATCTGACCCCTTGCAGTGTACCAAAAATGATGTAGAATAAGTCCAGGCTGAGCTCCATACGACACAGTTTCATCAATATAGCAATTAGTAGAAATATTGCTCAGTGTGTGTCTGAGCACTGATAAAACAGCATTATCTTCTTGCTCCGAAATGGCTATTATCAGCTGCGATTAATTTCAGAAGCAAACTGTGTGTACACAATCATGAACACAGCCAATCTAGACAGGTATTGTGTTAAATATGCAGTGCTAATTAGACATGAGGCAGTGCAGTATAACATAGCCAAGCCTATGACTTTGGTATATGGAAACTGAAAAAAAATTAGATAGTCATAATTCCCAATATTAAAAAACATTATCTAGTAAAATATGGGAATTGGTAGCACATTTATCCCACATATCCCACTAAAAGTATGTAGAGTATCCACTTCATCAAATGTTATGAACACCATCTCACAATGACACTTTTCTGTTGTAAAAAATTATTTAAGAATTTCAGAAAGCACGTCCTGAGCTAGGTGCTTAATATTGGGGTCCAGATGGTGAGGCTAGTAGATGTTTCCACAATAACTTATTTTATTAACAAACATATCCTCTTGATCTTGTGGTGCATGTGTGATGTTAGGATATGTAATTACTCAAGGTATTAGCTAAACAGAAAATTTACAAACGAATCTCATTTCAAACATATCAACAATGTCAAGGACAGATGAATTTAACTATTCAAAACTGTTCAAATGTATATTAAGATGGCATGCTGAAAAGTGATACATCCGAATTATGTGTGAAAACTCTTACACATTTTTAAATAAAACAAACATTATTAACATTCTTCATGTGTACATATCTGCAGCCCTCTCGCTAGAGGGCTCTGAATTGTCGTGTGTAACAGGGTACTGTGTAAAATAACTATGTCAGTATGTGGGAAACACCATTCTGTAATCAAGTTTCGAATCTTAAGAGCTTGTCCACACATGGAGCTTCCTCTCCTTGAGCATGATAATTTCAGGCCACATGCAAGCACTGTGACATCTGCAACAATCCACTGCCTTGGGATCACTGTCATCGATCATTCTCCATACAGTCTGGACTTGGTCCCATCCAATTTTCATGTTTCCAAAACTTAAAGAACATCTTCGAGGAGGTGAGGTTGTAGTTCCATGAAAAAGTCACACATTCTACAGTTACACTATTGACAAATTGGTCACTCATTGAGAGAAATAGTTTGCCACCAGGGTGAATACATTAAGAAATAAATATTTAAGACATGAAGAATAAAGTGTAGAATGTTAATAAGGTTCATTTTATTTAAAAGGATACAGAAATATTGTCTTATAAAATTTGGAGGCATTAATTTTCAGCATGCCCTCATAAAAATATGAATTTAGCAATAAAAAGAAGGAAAAAATCATTAAAACTTGGAATAATGAAATGAATATATGCAACCACAGAGCTCAAAACTAAAACTGTAGAAATATAACAAAATGGAAAATAGGAAGGAATATTAGAGTTTAATGCCATTTTCATGATGTCATTTGAAATGGAGAACAAGTTTAGGTAGCACAAATATGGGGATGATTCTGGGCTGTGTATTTATCAAGGGAATCATTCTCACATTTGCCTCAAAAAGTTTATGGAAATAATGAAAAACCTTAAACATGGTAGATGGATGGCATTTCTTTTGAATATGAATCTCCTGAGAGGTGTCTGCCTGCTTAGGTGAGTGGTAACGTGCTTGCCTCCCACACAGTGTGCCCGTGTTAGATTCCTGGCCGGGTTGGAGATTTTCTCCACTCATGGACTGGGTGTTGTGTTGTCCTCATCATAATTTCATCCTCATCACTGGCACATAAGTCACCCAATTTGGCATCAACTGAAATAAGACTTGCACTCAGTGGCCGAAATTCTCCAGATGGGGCCTCCCGGTCAACAATGCCACACAGTCATTTAATTTTTTTTTCCCTGTGAGGTGACCACAATAACACCTCAGCCATCAACAACCAAACAAAGGCGATGCATGAAACAGTCTGTGTGTCTCTCAACGAATTTCTCTAAAGAACACGATTTTTATCTATTTTATCTAGTAATTTCATCTTTATTCATTCTAAATAATGCCTTATTATGACATAAATGTAAAGAGTTAAGGATTTTGATATTATTATACTGTACACCTACAGAAGAAGGGATCAGTTGGTAGGACATATCCTGAGGCATCAAGGTATCACAAATTTAGCATAGGAGGGCAGCATGGAGGGTAAAAATCGTAGAGGGAGACCAAGAGATGGATACACTAAGCAGATTCAGAAGGATGTAGGCTGCAGTAGGTACTCGGAGATGAAGGAGCTTGCACAGGACAGAGTAGCATGGAGAGCTGCATCAAACCAGTCTCAGGACTGAAGACCACAACAACAACAACACCTACTAACAACTTTTGTTTTGTTTTAGGGTGCAAAAGCAACTAGGGTCATACAAGCCCATGTCAAAACTGTGAAACATGAAGACAAAGAGAAGAGTTAAAAATGACTACAAGTCAATCCCAATCGATGGAAGAGATGACAGCTAAAAACTGGGACACGGAGAAAGGTCTATAAAATATGATATAGAGAAATGAAGGTCCAGAACTAAAAATTACATGGCCTACACCATTTTGCTACAACGGATAAAAAGTAAAACACGGTTGACAGCCCATGCATCGTTTGCTAAAATGGGCGATAACTTAGATGCAAATCCACACGGGAAAATGGGCATTCCATCAGGAAATGGCAGACAGTTAAAAGCTGGGTGCAATGAGCACAAAGTGGTGCCTAAAAAGGCAGTGCCCAATACGTAACCTAGTTAAAATGACCTCCTCGTGGCGGGAGGGTCGAGAGGAGTTCATCCAAGTCATTGGGAGAGCTCAATAACCTGGAGCTTACTCCCATGAAAGGAGGACCGGTGGCGATGCCGAAGTGACACCAACTCCTGACAGATGGCAACACAGAGATCATCGGAGGGTATATAAGAACTAGTGGACTGAGGTATGAGGCCTTGCAGCCTTGGCAGCAGCATCAGCAGACTCGTTTCCTATCAGAGTGACATGACCAGGAACCAACATAAGCAGCACAGAGATACCATCAAGAGTGTGCAAATAAAAGTTTTCCTGGATCCGTTGCACTGAGAAATGGGCAGCGTACAGCGCAGAGAGGCTTTGAAGTGTGCTGAGAGTCTGAGCAGGTGATACAATTGAAAAGCCTGTCTCAATGGATGTACTCCGAGGCCCGATACAGAGCGAAGAGCTCTGCTGTAAATACTGAGCAGTGTCCTGAAGCTGATACTGGAAAACATCGGCGCCAGTGACGGAAGCACATCTGACACCACGGTCAGTACGAGAGCCATCAGTGTACACAGAGGTACTATCGCAAAGCTCCATGCAAAGGTCGAGAAACTGAGAGAGACAGAGCAAGGCTGGAGAAGTGTCCTTAGGAAGTGAATGAAGGCTAAGGTGAATGCGGGCCACTGCTACATGAAGCCAAGGTGGTGAAGGTTGCAGGTAGTGTGAAGTTAAGCTGCCAGAACAAGAGCCGAAAGTGAACTCCAGGAGGTAACACAGAAGAGGGACATGCTCCATACTGGTGATCAAAGGAGTCACCAAAGAAGGGGGCATAAGATGGGTGGCCACGCATGGCAGACAAACGGCATGCATACATGCTGATGAGAAAGTCACGGTGGTAGGACAGTGGTAGTTTTGGCAGTTCTGCATACAGCCTCTCAACCAGGCTAGTGTAAAAGACGCCAGTGGCCAAATGGATGCCACGATGGTGGATAGTACTGAGACAACGTAATAGGGGCAGACGCGCAGATGCATAAACAAATCATAGTCCAGTTTCGAATGGACAAGGGACCAGTACAAATGGAGGAAGGTGGTTTGTTCTGCACCCCAGGAAGTGCCATTGAGGATTTGTAGGGACCGCATACAGGTGGCTGTCATGTAAGACATGTCGGAGGACCCAGAGTGTTTCCTATAGAGTTTGTAGTTTCAACGAACTGATGAGCAACAGGCCCAAGATGTAAAGATGGTGGGAGAAACCAATTGCACCATCTGAAATTCAAACAAATGGTGTTTTCAGAGGAAAAACAGAAGCCATTGTCGATGCTCCACGAGTACAGATGTACGAGGGTCAGTCAAAAAGTAATGCTTCCTATTTTTTTTTCTACGTTTAATTGTCAGGAAATTTAAATGCAATTACATAGGTTGAAAACCACAACATTGAGGATCATTTTGCCATTTTTCAATGTAATCTCTGCCCATCTCTACAGTTTTGGTCCATCTTTGAACAAGGGCATGTATCCCAGCACGGTAAAAATCACAGCTCTGCTTCCTAAGCCATTGACGCACGGATGTTTTGACGGCCTCCTCATCTTCGAAATGAATCCCACGATGAGCTTCTTTTAGTGGCCCGAACAGATGGAAGTCTGATGGTGCCAGGTCAGGGCTGTATGGGGGATGAGGCAAAACTTCCCATCCAATTTTGACAATCTCGTCAGAGGTGTGTGGTCTTGCATTGTCATGCAAAAGAAGAACATCTGCCATTGATTTTGTTGGGCGAACTCGCTGAAGACGTGCTTTAAGTTTTTTGAGGGTTGTGATGTATTGAACAGAATTTATTGTGCATCCCTGCTCCAAAAAATCAACCAGAATCACACCCACTGTATCCCAGAAAACTGTTGCCATAACTTTCCCTGCCGATTGCACAGTTTTGAATTTTTTCTTCCTCGGCGAGCTTGTGTGACGCCACTCCATTGACTGCCTCTTTGATTCGGGTTCAAAAAAATGCACCCATGTTTCGTCCCCGGTCACAATTTTTTTCAGAAACTCATCTCCCTCCAAACGGAAGTGCTGCAAGTGTTGGGAGGCTATTGTTTTCCTTGCCTCTTTATTCTGATCGGTTAACATTCTTGGAACCCACCGTGCACAAACTTTTGAGTACCCCAATTGTTTAATAATCGTGATCACACTGCCTTTACTAAGAGAAATAATGCGACACACTTCATCTGCAGTCACCCGACGGTCACCACGAATGATGTCATCAACTTGCTGAATGTTGTGTGGAGTCACTGCACTCACCGGCCTGCCGCTCCGCTTTTCGTCAGTCAACGGTGTTTGCCCTTCAGCTTCCTTACAACGACGAACCCATCGTCTAACAGTGCTGACATCCACTGTCACAACACCATACACCTTCTTCAGTCTTTCATGAATGCGTATGGGCGTTTCACCTTCTGCATTCAAGAATTCAATCACACAACACTGTCTCAAACGAACATCGATGTCGGCCATCTTACAAACTTCTGCTGTGCTGCCACCTATTGACACAGAAAGTTACTACTGCAGTGGATTGCAGAAGAAGGTTTGAGGAATGGCGCAAAATTCAAATTTTTCACTTAACTTAATTTTTTTAAGTAGAAAAAAAATGGGAGGCATTACTTTTTGACCGACCCTCGTAGACACCGCTACATGAGGCACATCCGTGGAGAACTGCAATAGCTAGCAAAATCGTCAACAAAAAGAGAGCTGGAGATGCCCAGCACGAGATGGGCCATTAGAGGGTTAATGGCGATGGTGATAGCAAAGAGGACGATGCTCAGCATGGAACCCTGAGGCACACCATTTTCCTGGTGTCTGACAATGCAGAAACTACAAAGACCTTGAAAATTTGGTCTTTTAAGAATTCCTCAAGGAAATTGAGCAGGCAACCACGGAAGTCCCACGTGTAGAGAGTACGGAGGATACCAGTCCTCCAGCAAGTGTCGTAAGCTTTCTCCAAATCGAAAAACACGGCCACAGTCTGGGATTTCTGCAGAAAACCATTCATGACATGGGTGGACAAAGTAACAAGACAGCCAAATGCAGAACAGCGTGCTCGAAATCTACGCTGTGCAGTGTTTAGTAAATTGCGAGACTTGAGCCACCATACCAGCCAGGCATCGACCATACATTCCATCACCTTGCAAACACAGCTGGTGAGAGAGATGAGGTGATAGCTAGAAGGAAGGTGTTTGTCCTTACTGGGATTAGGTATGGGTATGACAGTGGCTTCACACCAGTGTCTGGGAAACATGCCCTCTGCCCAGATGCGCTTGTATGTATTACGCAGAAAGTGCTTGCCCGCAAGAAGAAGGTGCTGCAACGGCAGAGGATCAGGATGAAGTGACAGCGTGATCTAGGTCCCTCATGGTGAAGGTGGCATTGTTGCATTCACGATCCTGAGAAGAGACGAGTGTTGCCTAAGCCTCCTCCACTCACTTCTGATGGAAGAAGGCATGGTGATGGTAGTAAGAGATCGAAATTTCAGCAAAAATGGCAGCCCGAGGTGTTGGAGATAGCAACAGGGTCCATGATGTCATTGTCTGCTACTGTCAGACCAGAAATTGGGGAATGGATACCAGTCCCAAAGAGCCATCGGAGGTTGGCCCATACGACAGAAGAGGAAGTGGAAATGTTAAAAGAACTAATGAATGAAATCCAGCTAGCATGTTTGCTATCGCAAAGGATGCGACAAGACTGTGCATGCATCTGTTTATAATGAAGGCAGTTAGGATGATGGTTAAAAATGCAGAGAGCACTTCCCCATGCACGAATTGCTTCATGGCATACCTCAGTCCACCAAGGGACACGGACACAGTGTGGTAAAGTGTAAGTGTAAGGAATGGAACATTCTGCAGCAGTAAGGATAACGTTTGTAAGATATCCCACCCTGTCATCACAACTGGGGAAACCTTGTTCGACAAAAGTCACCAGGGAGGAGTAAAACTGACTGGCCTTAGTAAGCTGCTATTCGGGTGTGCACGCATGTGGAGTAGGAGTCAGCAAACAGATAGCACAAGGGAAATGGTCGCTCGAGTAGGTGTCAGAAAGAACAGGCCACTCAAGACGATGGGGAAGCTGGGCAGTGCAGAAGGATAGATCCAAATGGGAATAGATGTACAAGGAGTCAGAAAGGATTGTGGGTGCTCCTGTGTTACAGCAGAAGAGGTTAAGATGATTAACAAGGTCAGCCAAGAAGGCACCTCTCTGACAGGTTCTGGCAGAACCTCAAAGGGGATGGTGCACATTAAAGTCACTGAGCAGCAGAAATGGGTGAGGTAGCTGCGCAATAATCTGGAGGAAGTCTGCCCTGGTGACACTCAATGACGGAGTGTTATAAATGGTACAAAGGGGAAAGGTAAAGTGAGGAAGGAAAAGGTGAACTGCAACAGCTTGAAGACAGGGAGATGAATTGAGTATGAATGTCGTCCTGTATGAGCAGCACGACTCCCCCATGAGATTGAATGTAGACATTGGGGGGAAGGTCAAGGTCAAAACAGACCAGAAAGAAATGCGAAAGCTCGAAGTTGTTGTGAGGACACAATTTTGTTTCCTGCAGAGTACAAGTGGACACTGCAATTGTAAAACAGGTGTAAATTCTCTTTGTTGAATCGAAGGCTGCAAACATTCCATTGGAGGAGAGTCATGATGAGGAAAAAATGAAGAGGTGTCACCTTGGTGGCTGCCGAGTGCCAGTCTATGAAGACTCGCTGCTACACAGCACAGAGGCAGGAGGATCCTGATCCATGAGTTCCATGGAAAAGTCAACTTTCTCGTGCTGTTGGCCTGCAGAGTTCAACATAGAAAAATGGTTAGTGGTGGGCTCCGGTGACACAGAGGCCGGCCGGACGAGGGCACCATGTGGCAACACCGTCCAAGAGGATCTTCGAGTCAATGAAGGAAAAGACTGTTTGCCTTTGTCAGATTTCTTTGAGCCTTTCTGGTTAGCAGAGGAAGACTCAGGAGTTGGTTGGCTTGAGGGATGTAGGAAGTCTTCACAGGAGTATGCCTTCTGTCCTATATGACCTGCTGATTGTGTAGCTGGTGACTTCGGCCCATGAGGCAAGAGTGTGACGGCATGTTGCACAGCTGGATGAGGGGATGGTGATGCTACCATGACACTGGGCAATTGCACAACCTAAGAACCGAATTTGAGGTCACATGTCTGTGTGGCCATGTCCTTCATGGCGCGTGATGTAGCAAGAACAGCCATACGGTAGAACGCATGGTTTGTGACTAGCCAATAACTTGCGCGTGACTGGGTAAGGATCTTTTTGCTTCAGCTAGAGCTACTGGATAGCCCAACCAAGATACAAGAGACACTCTCGTGAGGCGGTGGCACGGTCGTCACTGCAGTTGATACAGTGGGGACAAGCAGGCAGACAATTGCCCTCATGCACATCCCAACACAGGTTACACATTTGGCCAGGTGTCGACAAGACATTCGGGTGTGGCTGAAACGATGACACTGGTAGCAGCGCGTCGGGTTCAGAATGTACGGTTGGACTGTGATAACTTCATAGCTCTACTTTGATTTTGGACGGAAGCACCACTCTACACAAGGCGAGAAAATGCTAAAGTGTGGAGGCTAAGGAGGCATCTATCTTTTTCATCACTCGATCGATGGCAATGACACCCTGATCAGAGAGGTATGTTTGGATTTTGGCCTGACCGTCAAGCATTCTAGTGTAAATGACACTACAGAAAGAATTCAGAGTTCTATGGGCCTTGACACAAACAGGATAGCCATGGAGAAGCGAAGAAGCTTGCAGTAGTTGTGCTTGAGAATCAGTAGTAGTCTCCAAAAGCAAAGTGACATTCGGTAAATGAGAGCAGGATTTCACAGGGCCGGCAGTTGCATGAACAACTTTCTGAATAACAAACCAATTTACCACTGTGAAGGTCTGACTGTCTTCAGTATGTGGAACCATGAGGTACCGTGGTGCAGCTGGAAGGTTCTTTGAATGATTAGCCTAATTCTGTTTATGTTTTGTAGCATGTACTGCGAAGGTGAGTTGCTCTTTGCAAGAAAATCCTCCACAATTGCCAGTGTCTCCAATGGCACGCTCCTTCCAACTGGCGTGTCCCCTTCACAAGGGAACCCCCCTTGCCAATTACGTGTTACCCAGTCACTTGTTATGCATCACACCTGTGGGCCAGAGGAGTACACAGAGTGGAAGAAGAAAAAAAGGAGCTCAAACTCCTAAGTGGAGGAAGGATAGGAGAAAGTGAACGAAGAAAGGAAAAGGGAATGAAAAACAATGGTGAGACTTCTTATGTCAGCTATGGACAATGTGGAACATTCCCATAAACACCCCAGACACGTTCCCCAAGGGAGGGGAAAAAGAATAGCAAGAGAATAGACATGCAGCACAGAAGGGAAAAGATGTTGCAACGGCTGGGGCCCCGTGGCAGCCAAGCACGAACCCACCAAAGAGTGGCAAGCCCACGGGGGGGGGGGGGGGTCTGGAGGCTAACAACATTTACTTTGTCTCACAAAGCAAAGAGGGAGAAAATAGCTTGTCTTAAATGTTAAATATATGTTGAATACTACAGTGTCTTCAGTTGTATCAGTTCTTAGCTTACAATAGTAACATGCTGGTAACTATGTAACACTGTCCAGATATAAAAGTGATATAATAATATCTATGTAAGTGTCTTGTGTATATTTTTTACATTTAGTCTACTGTTGTATATAACATTCTGCAAACGCTTATGTGGAATTCTTGATTTCAACATCAATATATTGTTAACATCTTTATTATTTTACTTTAAATTTTCTTGACATTTGATGTTTTTACATAATGACACCAAATTATTATTTTGGTATGTGTATATTTCTTCACATTATTTCCATATGGTGCATTATTTGTCATTTACAAAATATGTAAACTCTTTTTGTTTCTATCTTCTGCCTTTGTTCCCCCAAGACCTATGTACCTTAGTGAGTATCACTGCAATTTCTCTTGTACATTACACATTATCTGATCAAAAGTATCTGGACACCCCTGTGTAACGTTGAATTGACTACTACATGCCATGCGAGGCGGACCTTCCTGTATAAAAGGAGGTGGAGACTATTGTGTTGTCATTAGAGAAGAGGTAACAGCAGAATGGGTCGGTCAGAAGAGTCCAATGACTTTGAACGTGGGCTAGCCATTGGATGTCACCTGAGTAACAAATCTATCAGGAACATTTTAATCCTTCTGAAGCTATCAAAGTCAACTGTCGGTGATGTGCTGTGAAGGAACGACTACAGCTAAACCAAGGTCAGGCATAACTTATGTATCGATGGGCAGGGACCATAGAGCAATATACAGGGTAGTTGTAAAAAATTGCACCACTGGAAGGAACAACTCATGAGTTCCAAAGTGTTACCAGCAGCCCAGTCTGCACAGTGACTGCACGTAGGGAGTTAAAACAAATGGGAGACAATGGTCTGGCTGCTCCTCATAAGCCACACATTTCTGCAGTCAGTGCAGTAAACAGCGATGCCACTTAATGACAAGAAACAAGTGATTTGGAGTCCCGAATCGCACTATATCCTGTAGCAATCCAAAAGAAGGTTCTGGGTTTGACAAATGCCTGGAGAATATTACCTGCCACTGTATGAATTGCCAGGAGCGAAGTACAGTAGTGGTAGTGGTAGTGGTGGTGGTACAATATGGGGATATTTTTTGCGATTTGGTTGTGATCCATTTATTGCGCTTAAGAAAATGCTGAATTTGGAAGGATATGACCACATTTTATAGTGTTGTGTACTGTTTACAGTAGAGGAACAGTTTGGAGACGATTACCAACTGGATAATCACAACAGTGCACCCTGTCATAAAAGCAGCATCTGTGAGATAGACAACAACCTTCCTGAAATGGAGTAGCCTACTCAGTGTCAAAACCTGAATGCAATGGAATACTTTCAGGAGTAGTTAGAACATTGATCTTTCCTCCAGATCCCATCATCACTACTTTCTCTGGTTTTGGCTGTAGGGGAAGATTGGGCTGCCATTCCTTCAAGTACAGACACTTTACTGAAAGTGTCTCCAGCAAAGTTCAAGCCATTGTAAAGGCAAAGTGTAGCCACCCCACACAATTTCCATCAATAGAAGTCTGGATACTTTGATCAAATAGTGTATAGGATTTCTTGTGGCTTATGTTTTACTGTGATTTTATCACTGTTAGTTGCTTTATGACAATTAATACTTTTTGCGTCAAATCTACAATTAACCCCGAGTCACTTTTTTCAATTTATGTCTTGCAGGCCAATTAATATGCATTCATCTCTGCTTACAGCCATATGTGTCACGGTGGCCACTGAATTGTTTGTGCTTTCTTCGGCTCATGTATTTTTACCAAAACTGAATTTATTCTGGAAGAGTGCTGTGGTGCACTGTGTTTAAGATACACAATAAGTGTTTTCATTGTATACCATAGGTGCCAATCATATAATGGGGACAAATAAGAGCAAGTATCAGTAAGGACAGTCACATTGATTTAAGTACAGCAGATGTAGACTGGTGGCAGAAGATGAGACCTCTCTTTGAAAACCATGGGGACGACCAGGTAAGAATGACAACAAAGTCATGAAATACCTGGTATCACAGTATAGGCTATCAAGAACACTATCATTGCACAAATCATAAACAAAATTCAAGAGCCAATTTTATATAATATAGAATTCTTTTTATTGACAAAATATTTGAATACAAGAAAAAGACAAATGATCCAGAAAAAATCTGTCAGCAGGCACTGACAAACTAGATTATGAGCAGACAAGGAACAGCTTGTCAGTGTGCAGGATAGCTCAAAGTGACAGGGGAACAATGGTGATTTATTCATGACTTCCTGCTGGAAGATGCCATCACTGGTGGAGAAGACATCAATCATGAAGGACTGCAGGTCAAGCAGACCTCAGCTGTAACGGTGCATTCAATTACCACCCTAAGTCCCACAGGACACCAGATGAGCTAAATCCAGTTTAACAAATGAGTAAGTGCCATTTGTGAGAATGCTAAAATGATCTTTTATGTTCAATCTGGAACTGATGACCATCCACCAAAATTATTGCATGCAACTGTATAATCTTAGTTTGTTAGATAAAGAATCTTATCACAGATACTACACATGAAAGCAGAATGGTGGGTAGTTTCCAAACTTTCTCAGGCTTGTCATCAAAGAATTTAGATTTCTATTTCCTAACAAAAGGTTCTGCACGAGGGACAATTTTGTTGTTTGGCATAGTACAACGTCTGTCCCAAAAGTTCCTAGAATGATTTTTGGTAGTTGGCAGTGCTGACTGCTGGGACGGAGCAGTTGGTGGGTGATATAAGCTTCGGAACAACAACAGTGTCAGTTGCCTGGATCCAGCTGTTGAGGCAAGGCCACACACTGCACAGATGTATCTACTGCACCCTCACTGAACAATAAATGGACCAGTTTTTGGAGTAGTGTTGTGCAGTTAAGTCATGTGCGAAATGGGGGGAAAAATGGGGTGGAGGCATGCTAAATGCTTTGGAAAGCCTATGGTGATGAGGCAATGAAACAAAACCAAACTTTCATGTGGCACAAGATGTTCAGGGAAAGTCGGGAGTCCAATGACGATGACAGCTCGTGATGCTGACTATCACCACAAATGGACAACTTGGTGCAAAAAGTGCATCAATTTGTGGACAAGGACCAATGATTAAGTGTTCAGATAATTGCAGAGGAGTGTGAAATACCCAAAATAATTTTTCACTCCATTTTAACTTAGGATCTTCAAATGAGGAAAGTCTGTGCCCAAAATCCTGACAAATGAGATGAAGGAGCAGCATTTGTTGAAGTGCCAGGAATTACACGAGCACTATGAAACGGACCCAGAATTTTTGGATAAAGTGATCACAGAGGACAGGACGTGGATTTTGAGTAAAATCCTTAAGAAAGTGTCCGAGCACTGAGTGGCACACCAAGGATTCTCCTCGCCCAAAGAAGCAAGGATGAGCAAATCACGAATCAAGACAATGCTTGTCAAGCCACACCACGCTCACTGTCTCCGAGTTGCTGGCGAAAATGGGTGTGGCCATGCTGCCCCAGTTGCCGTAAAGCTCCAATCTGGCATCAGCAAACTTTTTTTTGTTCACAAGGATCAAAAGAACCCTGAAGGGAACTTGGCATGGGATGCTGGGGAGCAGTAAAAGCAGCTTTGACGACTACTGAAGGAAATTCCTGTTGACTTCCATGGCACCTCCAATGATTGGGTGAAGCACTGGAAATAGTACATCACAGAACGGGGAGAATACTTTGGAAAGTTCTGAAAAAGATTGTAACATGACACTGAATAAATTATTTAAAAAAAAATTCATTCCAGGAACTTTTGGGACAGACCCTGTACTTTGAGGGCTAATAAGCTTTTAATTTTCACTGGTGTTTTCTGGTAAAACTACCAACATGTTTGTGTTTATACACAAAGTACTGTATGTTTTGTTTCAAATTTTGTTTCTTTGGAGTTCCGTAACACAATTTCTATGGTAAATCATGTCTAGATCCTCATTAATTGTTCCACTGAACAAACTTTCAAACACCTCATTCCCATTATAGTTACTTTGCGTGTGTATTTTGTTTTTCATGATTATTAAACCGTGATGCCATTTTAGAACACTAACAAGAAATAACAAGCATTTTTGTGTTATTGTGTGCCTTAGGTATTCCCACAAATCCTGAGACAAATACTTTAGAACAAACACCAGCATGTATCTAGACTGAGTAGTGCACCACCTAATTTAACATACATGTTGTATGTGTAGTCACTGTTGTCACGTAAATCACACACAGTTCATTTATAAACCAGTGCCACATGAAGTAAATGATAAAAAACCATGGGAAACAAACCATACAGCTCTTATTGTTTATTTCTCTAGTCATCCAGAGTGGCCTGTCAGAATTAAGATCCTTTCTTTTCATGCCACACATCATAGATAAATAATATAAACTATCTACATTGAGCTTTTCTTCCAGTTTTCATGAACATTTCTTTATCTGAGAGAGGGGGGAGGGGGGGAGGGGGGAGGGTGGGCGGACGAATGAATCAAAAATAAATGCATGCACATACAAAATAATGACTACTACAACCTTCATTGTACACAAAGCAGTGCCACACACTTTTTTTGACAGCATGTCTTTTTTTGCAGATATTGGCTACACTTACATACAAGTAAATTTTAATAGTTCTAGCATAAAAAAATCAGCAAAAACATAAAGCAAATCTGATGATACTTCAATGGGCTAGAGACACCATAATTTCTTATCACCACCACTTGAACCAACAGAACATACAGTGTACAAATTACTCCAAAAATATTATAGCAATCCTTTTGATAATTTTATCTAGACACAAAATGTTCCATTCTTCAAATAAAATATCTTTATTTCACAAACTTTTCATTGTGTTAGCAACAGTATTTCTTGACAAGTCATGGAACCTGATTATTACAGGTAACAAAATCACACATGAGCAGCACGAAACCATTTTTATTATTTGAAACAGTGTGTCTTTCAACTTCAGTATTAATGATATCAAATATGAGGTGCCTTATCAATGTTGAAACCTCTTCTTTTCTTGATTTAAGTTAATGATAAACAGCTCTGTTCTAACTCTGAAAGGATATTTTAGGCTAATGATACATCAATTGTGTGCAAACAAAGATTATGGCAGTCTGGAGGTGCTGTGCAAGAGTGTAGTCAATGAAACAATCAAGTATTTCAATGAAAGACATCTAAATGCAAGAACTTCAAAGACTGAAATAATGGAATTTAAGAAACAAATAGATTTTGGTATTAATTATGAATTGGAAATGACAATGCAAAAATGAAAAATTTGAAAACATTCTTGGGAATCACAATTCAGGACATCCTCAAATGGGACATGCATTTTGATTATTTAGCCTGTAAGCTGTCTAAAAACATATTTGCCATAATTGTGATAATCAAATATTTTAAGGGTAAGCGTGTACTAAGCACTGCTTATCATTTTCACTGTTTATCAGATTTTAACTATGCTGTGAAAATATGGGTTGCAACGACACCAGCCAACCAAAGCACATTATTAACAATACAGAAAAAGCTATCTGAATTAAATGATAATTGAAACCCTCCCTCAGCTGTTGACAGGTGGTGTTGATATACCTCAATGGGTACAGTCGAAAATGTGTGCTCAACTAGGACTCGAACCCGGGATCTCCTGCTTACATGACAGATGCTCTATCCATCTGAGCCACCGAGGACACAGATGAATAGTGTGACTGCAGGGACTTACCCCTTGCACGCCTCCCATGAGGCCCACATTCCTAACTGTCCACAATCTACATACGTAATGTACCTAATAGGTATTTGCCCATCCACTCATTACTCGCACACACTAAGGTGACGATTCCTGTAAGAGTTTGGGCAACCTGTGTGAATTTGCACAGACGAAGGTCAATGGCTGGGTAGCCATGGATGGGAAAATATCTATTAGGTACATTGTGTATGTAGACTGTGGACAGTTGGGAATGTGGGCCTCACAGAAGGCGTGCAAAGGATAAGTCCCTGCAGTCACGCTATTCATCTGTGTCCTCAGTGGCTCAGATGGACAGAGCATCTGCCATGTAAGCAGGAGATCTCGGGTTAAGAGTCCTGGTCGGAGCACACATTTTCAGCTGTCCCCATTGTGGTATTTCAACACCACCTGTCAGCAGCTGAGGGTTTCAATTAATTATCATTTATTCTAGAGAAGCTGCACGGGCATCAATAGTATCTGTTCTTTCGAGAGCAGTTACTATCTTCATCTATCAGAATTATTTGTGGTGCCAAGATTAGAGAATCATGTTGGAACCTGTTTCTAAAAATAGGCAGGGTGACCATTTTTAGTGAATATACATTAAAAGTAATATTGCTTGTGAAAATGATAAATCCGAACAAACTGACCTACACCAGCATAATACAAGACAAAAATTAAGATAATATGTAAATAACCACAGAACAGCTTTATATTAACAAAGTACACTTGAAGTTGGGTTGAAGCTAGCCAAAGCCTGACCAAAAAGCCTCACAAGCCCTTCTTACCACCAAATTAAAAGACCAATTAAAAATAATTTTAATTTAAAATCCATTTTATTCCCCCAGATAAGTTATTTTATCTTCATGATTGTGCTTTAAAGTATGTCTAGCTCAGAGTTCAAGGCAATTCACAAGTGATCTAATGATAACGAAAAATTCTTGCAACACTTATCTGTATATTAACAAATCTTTAGTTTGCAATATGTAAACTGATGTATTCAGAAGAATAATCTGTACAATATCCTGAAACTATTATTTTTAGGCATTGTATCCAATAATTTAATGTTGAATTATTATTGGTGTTATTATTAAGATGTTAATGTTAAGAATGCTGCTATTTTAATACATATATGTTGCACTAACAATTATCATAATTAACATTCTCCTTAAACACCCCAACACTAAACTGGGTCATTCCATGTCAGTTCAACCAGGGGCTCCAGCTAAGTCTCAGATTTGACTGAAATTTAGTACACTAATTCTACCATGTGTGGAACACTCGTGTACAAAGTATTAGTTTCCCCTGACAATTAGTTCCCGAATTATGACTTGTGAAAGAAGGTTGTGTGACCTGGAAATTGCAATCCGCATCTGGCAATCTATCTTCAGACCCAACTTCAGGTCTTAATAACTTTGGAACTATTCCACACAGACCAGTGAAATTTGTTCAACACAGTAACATCCATTTAGAGAACACACTCCATGAATCAAAACACCAACAACACATTTCTGAGGGAAAATAAAAAATTCCAAAATGTGATTAAAAAAAAAAGTAATACGTTAAAAGGTACATATTGTAGGTGCCCCTCTGTGCCAAATATAATTCGCTCAAAAAGGGTATGTGGCCTAAACACACACAGAACTCATCATGCCCATATCAGTCACAAAAACTGAGTTACATGCACATGAAAATACAAAAATTTGAAAAATTACCTGAAAAACATGGATTTTCTAAGTGTGGTAGCACAAAAGAGACAAGTGGTATCCAAGCCAAATTTCACACACTGCATAAGTAGACCATAATGACATATCTCAAAATTTCAGCATGTTATTGCAAGACATTTGTATACAATGGAAGTTGACAGATGTATTTGGTGATGTGGCCATTGTTCCACAACACAATTTTGTAAAAACATATTGTAAACTGTTCTGCCTCTTCTTATTCTCTCCCACAACTGTTTAATCAATAAGCGACAACATATAGACAGATTAACACAACCTATCATTAATGTTTACCGCACCTTAACTGCTAAAAACCAGTCAATTGTGCTTCGAACATAAGTTCTCCCACACTTTAGCTACTGTACTCAGTACATTGAGTGGCAAATTATACTGTCTTCCTGACACTGTGATAGGAACTGGAACTGTCATAAGAATATGTTCAAAAGGAATCCAACACCTGTCTGAAATGATATTGCTGGTCCTGCTGGTGCCATGAACTTCACAAATACATCACCTTCTGCTTCACATCCTAAGTACCATTTGTCATCATAAACAGCAGTAACATACCAACCTTGTTGTATGTTGCTGCTTTTGCTTCTGAATCCCGAGTCAGACACACTGTGAAGACACATGTTGTGCATGAACCTATAGTTATAACCGGAAAGTCTGCTCATTTGCACATTGTCAGAGTCCCCTGGAGAGAAGTGATGATGGCTCCTTGTGCCTGCAACAGTTTTAATGTGTTCTAGTCTGATTTTTAGCAACTCTTTGACTGATTTCACCTCATCTTTCGAAACATAGAATGATTGTACACCAGAGATATTTTTCTGTACCCAGGTAAATAATTGAAGAGGTGTTCAAATGTGACCATCTGTAGGGTGCTACAGACTAGCTCGTGATGCCATGCGCTTAATGGTAGCACCAATACCATCACACACATTTTTACCATAACTTGTTGTGAAAAAATTCCATTCTGCGTGAATCTGAAAATCATGGTAATGCATGCATAAATTTTTGAGATTTTTTATAGTTTTTGTACTGATTAGCTGCCCCATCACTGAAGTATTTCGCAAAATGTATGTGAGGCAGCTTGTTTTTCACATATGCCACGACAGTGTGAATGTGGGCACGAACTGCAATAGCATCATGAATTAAACAGTCACTAAAAAGGCACAGGTTAATGACAGACATCACCTGATTCACCTCTATAGTAAATCGCAAATGGCTGGAGAGTTGCTTGACTGTTGTCCCAATGATATCCTTGGATGGCATCTTGAACTATAAATGCATAATTTTCAGAAAAGTCTAGTATTACTATAATTTCATCTTGTTTCAAATTATCCTTACAAAACTGGAGACAGCAGATTGTGCTGTTGCTGTGAAGCTGTGTGTGGTCAGTTCGTCCATTTTTTGACAACACATTTCAACAAAATCTTCCACTGTACTTTACTTTGTTTCAAGACTTGTGCGATCCATGTGCGTCCATTTTTATAATAATTAAGTTCATCGTCATCCATAAGGAGTTCACCATACAGTTTGTTATTCATGTGTTCTGCAAGATTTGCCTTACCAGGACACTTTCCACATCTGTGTGTCATCCACTGGTAGGAGCTGATGTGGCACACTAGCAGCTTCATTGCATCTTTTTAATCCAGACCAGAATCCTTTATAGAAGCAAACATCAGCTTAGCATTTTGATGGGTATCTCATACACAAACATTGTGTGTGCCCCTTGCACTTACAGGCACAGCCCATTTTGGCCGAAGATTGAAAAAAGATGATAAACCTACTTTGGTATTGGGATACTTTTCCTTGAATTCTACATATAGTTCTGATATGTTGCATAGAAACAGTCTCTTTTGCATCTTTACACGTACCTTTCCCAGTTTCACCGTTACATAGTCTTTTTCCAGACATTATTTTTCATAAAACTCCGACACTAGCACCTTTATTTCCAAACTCAGTTGCTTACCCTTAGCCTGCTGAAGTTGTGGAAGCACTCCTTGGGTTGCTTTTATTTTCCTAGCTTGCTTTACCATATGTGTAGAAACATTGCATTCCTTTGCAGTGTAGTCAAAAGACAAGCTGGAAGGTGCAAGGGTAAGAATAGCTACTTTTCTCTGGCGTGTGGATATGGCACATTTTTCTTTCAAATCATGCACAATTTTGTCCAAATCAGAGTGTTTCTGGCACAATTTCAGTTCCTTTGGAGCAGATAGTTTCCTCTTCCACCATTAGTGTGTCAGCTATTTTGTGTTTTAATTCCATTTGAGCTTCTTGTAGTTTTCTTCTACTATAGCTGGGCCTCTCTCTTTTCCCAACTTTGTGTGTCTTCATGGGGGACAAACCAAGAGCAGTCACTGAAGTATTTAATTGCTCATCCACTGTGGTTGTAGGTGGCTGATACTCTTCACAACTGTCATACAAATTATCAGAATATTTTTCATTTTTCATTTTTCATTTTTTAGCAGTGTAACACACCTGGAACATAACTTTTGTCCTTGTTTCATGTTAAGTCTCATGCACTGATTCACTTTCAATACTGATTTTATATCAATTTCTCTGAGGCTACACTTCACTGTCTTCTTATGAATCCAAAATGGATCAAAACAACTTCTTTGTAGGAAAGAATACTTATCCAGAAACACTTTAATATGATGATAAACACTAAAGTTTCCTGGAACTGTACTTTTTGTGGCCACAGGGTGTATCCCAGATCTCCACAGCAACAAATCTTGGTCTGATTCATCCAGATCATACAGAAAAAAGCAAATGCCACATTTTGTTCCATATGTTGTTTTATGACATTCAGATGCTTGTGCTATACCAGTAATGCAACTTGTTTGAACAAACGCACCACTAGTACACTCTTCTGCCTCCATACTGACTGTCCACAACAGTACTGACCAGTCTGAACTAGAATCTTAAAAACACAAGTAACCTGTGATTGTTGGTTGTTTCTTTTGTTGTTCCTGACTAACAATGACTCATTCTGCCCCTGAAAACTACCATTGTTTAACTTTCTGTTGCCGAATGGTTCCCACCAATTGCTGCAGCTTTATCTGAAACAAACTGTCTGCATCATCACTATTACTTGCTAAATCATGTTAAAAGAAACATAACCAAACAAATCTCAGTCAACTTTTATTGTACACAAATGCCTTGCAATAACAAGTTGAAATTTTGCCACATATTATATTATGGTCTACTTATGCAGTGTGTGAAATTTGGCTTGGATACCACTAGTCCCTCTTGTGCTACCACACAGAAAATCCACATTTTTCAGGTAATGTTTCAAATTTTTGTATTTTCATGTGCATGTAACTGTTTGTGTGACTGGTATGGGCAAGACGAGTTGTGTGTGTGTTTAGGCTACATTAAGCTCACCACAAAAAAATTTATACCCTTTTTGAGTGAATTATATTTGGCATAGAGGGCACCTACAACATGTGCCTTTTAACGTATTACATTTTTTAATCACATGTTGGAATTTTTTATTTTCCCTCAGAAATATGTAGTTGGGGGTTTTGATTCATAGAATGTGTTCTCTGAGTGGATGTTACTGGGCTGTAAAAATTTCACTGGACTGTGCGGAATAGTTCCAAAGTTATTAAGACCTGAAGTTGGGTCTGAAGATAGTTTGCCAGATGCGGGTTGCAATTTCGGGTTCACGCCACCCTCTTTCACAAGCCATAATTCTGGAACTAAATGGCAGGGGAACTTAAAATTTTGTACAGCATTGGTGTGCTACATTTCAGCAAAATCTGAGACTATCAGCTGGAACATTTTCTCAAATTGGTTGAATTGACATGGAATGGCCCAACTATGTTTTACATAGTTATTAATTGTGATAAGAGTCATGTACATGACTGATAACAGACAACTCACTGCATTACATTTTTCATGTGGAAAGGGTACATATGCACTACTATGACCAATGTTTTGCATGTCCACACATACATTCACAGCATGCTTTGCCTCTCTAGTAAGAATAATGTTCATCATCTAACTTTCCTTAAGAAACTATTTAATAGTGCACTGGATGTACAATGTTATGCAGTAAAACAATGAAGGTTTAGATGAAGTTACCTTCATGGTAATTTACAAAGGAATAAAGATGACAGTAAATTTATTTCATGTTTCAGTACATGAGATATGGTTAAAATTACAAAACCATGGTGAGAAGAAAGAACAATCAATCTTGGCACATGCATGAAATTACAAATGACTGAATCATTCAGAATGAAAGAAAATACTTTACTTATAACACACATGATTCAAGGATATCAGAACTATCACTGACTTCATTTAAACAAAATCCTAATAATTAATATATTTCATAGGTTTAATTAAATATGAATAATGGCAAAGGACTGACTGAATTCTCAAACACACATAAGAAGTTTGAATAATTAATGTGAAAAGATTTATACATACACTCCTGGAAATGGAAAAAAGAACACATTGACACCGGTGTGTTTGACCCACCATACTTGCTCCGGACACTGCGAGAGGGCTGTACAAGCAATGATCACACGCACGGCACAGCGGACACACCAGGAACCGCGGTGTTGGCCGTCGAATGGCGCTAGCTGCGCAGCATTTGTGCACCGCCGCCGTCAGTGTCAGCCAGTTTGCCGTGGCATACAGAGCTCCATCGCAGTCTTTAACACTGGTAGCATGCCACGACAGCGTGGACGTGAACCGTATGTGCAGTTGACGGACTTTGAGCGAGGGCGTATAGTGGGCATGCGGGAGGCCGGGTGGACGTACTGCTGAATTGCTCAACACGTGGGGCGTGAGGTCTCCACAGTACATCGATGTTGTCGCCAGTGGTCAGCGGAAGGTGCACGTGCCCGTCGACCTGGGACCGGACCGCAGCGACGCACGGATGCAAGCCAAGACCGTAGGGGACAGCACCGCCACTTTCCAGCAAATTAGGGACACTGTTGCTCCTGGGGTATCGGCGAGGACCATTCGCAACCGTCTCCATGAAGCTGGGCTACGGTCCCGCACACCGTTAGGCCGTCTTCCGCTCACGCCCCAACATCGTGCAGCCCGCCTCCAGTGGTGTCGCGACAGGCGTGAATGGAGGGACGAATGGAGACATGTCGTCTTCAGCGATGAGAGTCGCTTCTGCCTTGGTGCCAATAATGGTCGTATGCGTGTTTGGCGCCGTGCAGGTGAGCGCCACAATCAGGACTGCATACGACCGAGGCACACAGGGCCAACACCCGGCATCATGGTGTGGGGAGCGATCTCCTACACTGGCCGTACACCTCTGGTGATCGTCGAGGGGACACTGAATAGTGCACGGTACATCCAAACCATCATCTACATCTACATCTACATCCATACTCCACAAGCCACCTGAGGGTGTGTGGCGTTCTACCATTCCTAGACCGGCAAGGGAACTTGCTGTTCCAACAGGACAATGCACGTCCGCATGTATCCCGTGCCACCCAACGTGCTCTAGAAGGTGTAAGACAACTACCCTGGCCAGCAAGATCTCCGGATCTGTCTCCCATTGTGCATGTTTGGGACTGGATGAAGCGTCGTCTCACGCGGTATGCACGTCCAGCACGAACGCTGGTCCAACTGAGGCGCCAGGTGAAAATTGCATGGCAAGCCGTTCCACAGGACTACATCCAGCATCTCTACGATCGTCTCCATGGGAGAATAGCAGCCTGCATTGCTGCGAAAGGTGGATATACACTGTACTAGTGCCGACATTGTGCATGCTCTGTTGCCTGTGTCTATGTGCCTGTGGTTCTGTCAGTGTGATCATGTGATGTATCTGACCCCAGGAATGTGTCAATAAAGTTTCCCCTTCCTGGCACAATGAATTCACGGTGTTCTTATTTCAATTGCCAGGAGTGTATATAAAATTAAGCTTCCGTTTAGTGTGCACAAACATGAAGATGCTTTCCATAAAACAGCTCAGACACAGGCCGTTACTTTTGCATTGTTAACATTAAAAATATATTTTAAATGCATTAAAAATTTAATTTTTAACAACAATTGCCATCTATGTTGTCATCCAGAATTAGTTGAAGGCTCCCAAATGTGTATGACTGCAGACTGCCTATTTGGCACTGTAGTCACTGGAAATACACAGTCTAGACTACAATTCTACATTAGACAGTAAAACTACATTAATTTTCGGTTTGAAACAATTCTACACGAAACTGTACAACATAGCTTGCCTGTTTGGCAATTTTTTTGCAAAGTCCAACAGAATTTTCTGCTCTGAACAAACACAGTAATGCAATATCCTGCTTTAATAATTTGGCAATTAGAAACATCCATTGCATATGACAAAGCCTTCCTACTTACTCGATCCTTGTCTGTAATATCTATTTTCATTTCATTGTTGAGTTTCCATACTGACCTTTATTGCTGGTTTTTCTCTTGGTGAGAGGTTTTGTGCAACTTCAATAGTTAATTTCTAAATTTTATTATTTCTCTTTGCTATGGAACTCTTTCTTTTGGAAGCCACAATTTCTGCTACTCTTGTTAGTGACAATGTTCAGTTTCATTTGGTATACAGAATAATGTGTTTTTTTTCCTTCCACAATCCTACTGCGATTTAATTTCTAATATCTTATTTTATTAGGTAACTGTTTCAGCACATGCACACTTGCACACGCGCGTGCGCACACACACAATGATTTGAAGATGGTGCCACAAGAAGACGTGTTGGTCAACAGATGTGTAAATAACAACCATGTAAATTTTAAAGAGAACATCATGCAAAGTGATACAGAAATGATTACATTACATTTGTTTAATGAGTTTCAAAGTTGTAAATCTGAATTGTTAGTGCGGAGTCGGGATGTACAATCTCCAAGCAACAGTTTTATCGAAATATTACAGTAGCATTCATGCATGTGTTTTAAAATAGCTTGAAAAGGACTCTGAATTAGCAGAAAGGCATGTGACGAGACTAATAACACTGATGAGAAGTGCTAAAGAAAGTGAAAAGGAAGAAACAATTAATTCTCAGGTCAAAAATTTTTCCTCACTGCAAACTGGAAGAGGTGAAACATAAACTTGTCACAATGAAAAGATTAGGGCTGTTATCATTTGAGGATAACAAGACAGAACAACATACAAATGTAAATAGGGCTGTAGAATTTAAACTTCTGCCACAGGTATGTTTTTTGCAACACAAATAACAAATGTGTGAGAGAAGCACGTAAACAGAGTTCAAGAGGGCAACAGTAGCAGGCAGTTATAGAAGAGGAACTACAACTATAATGGCAGATATGCAGACCCACTAAAAATAACAGCATTTGTGAAATCAGGAATTCTCCTCAGTGAACACAAAACTCTGTGTTAACATTAACCAAAAGTGAGAGATGATGTGTGATAATGGGAAGAACAAATGACGAACACAGAAATGAAGGCAATGTTTCCACCAGAGTTCTCAAAAAGACACTGGAAAAAAATTAACATGTACATATTTGTCAGGAGTCAACACAGATATCATCTGATGATGAAATCTTACGTAAATAAGGAAACAATTGAAACCAACATTGAAATTTACAAAAATCTGCAGTATGTTCCAACATCTCCATTCTTTACAAACCACTGAAGTGCATGGCAGAGGGTATCTACCACTACAGGAGTTACTAGGGCACCTTCCCATTCCATTGCATACAGAGTGTGATAAGAATGACAGCTTAAATGCCATGTGACATGCACTGAAGCAAGCACTAATGTGAGAGCATTTCACAAGACATGGTCTTCATAGAAACAACTATGTTAAGAGGGAAGTGCCTCAAGAAGTATTAGAAGCAATAGGCAATAGTATGAATAGGGAAAAGTCTTACAGTACCACTGCCTGAAAAGATACTAGCAAAAGAAAATAGATCCTTGGGTACAAATGCCAGATCACCAAAAACCTCTAACACATCAGCTGTAGTTCCAGAAATTTTAAGCACACCAAGGACCAATGTCACAAAAGTACAGAAGGAAAATTTATTGCTGCCAGGAGCAACAGCAATACCAACAAGGCCAAAACAGGAATTACAAGTAGAAACACAAGAAGAGCTGGGTGGAAGAACAAGACGCACGAAGCCAGCTCACCCAAAAGACCAGAATTTTTTTATTACAAGAGGGGAAAAAAGCAACATAGTACATAGAATAGAGTGACTCAAGACTGTAATGATGTATTTTACATCAAAATCTGCAATATGTAGCAAGTAAATCAAAAGATACTGAACTATTGTACTCGGCTGAGGTGCTGGACATATTCATTAGGACAGAACATGCCATGAAACAAAGTAACATGAAATATTAAAATATAGCAGGCTATGAATGAGCCCTAGATTTCAGCAGGCTTTGACAAGAGCTGCAGTTAATATACACTGCTACCAATTATAAACTGTTCTCAGTTTTTTTGAGGCAGCAGAAGTGGAGGTAAAATGTCTAGTATAGCAATACACAAAACTCTTAGCAGTCAAGTATATTGTTTTTGTGCCATCGCCTGAAGAGTTGGTACTTTGTAATGCAACCCCACGTGAACATAGTCATTGCCAGAATCATCAACAAATAAGCAACATCTGCTTAGGCATGCCCAGAAGGTTTTTGATATGCCCCACTGCTCTCTTACTTACAGTCAAGCACAGTACTGCTCTTCCCCAGTCCTCAATCATCGATGAAGATGACCACATCATCTTTCCACTAGGACAGCAAATGCTAACATTGAATTATTCCGAACTCAAATTCCTGCCAGTTATACTTCGAGTGAAGAGACTTATCTTGTCAGTACCAAGAGATCTGTTAATGCTCCACGACAGTTACAAATACTCATGACATTCCTGTATAAATAGATTTTGTACAAAATTATGTAATTCATCTTTATGTTACAACAAAGTGCTCTAATATTTTGTGTGTTTTAGTATCCACTCAACCTCCACCTGCAGCAACAACGTAAAAGAACCCATAACTGTGCCAATGAGTATTTTTGTCAGGTACAACAAATAAGAAGAAAATTGAGGCTGTGTTAGATGACTATCAGTTTGGCTTTAGGAAAGGTAAATGCACCAGAGGCAATTCTGATCTTGCGTTTGATAATGGAAGCAAGACTAAAGGGGAAAAAAAATATCAAGACATGTTCATAGGTTTTGCTGACCTGGGAAAAGCATTCAACAATGTAAAATTGTGCAAGATGTTCGAAATTCTGAGAAAAACAGGGGTAAGCTATAGGAAGAGGTGGGTAATATACAATATGTACAAGAGCCCAGAGGGAATAATAAGAGTGGATGACCAAGAACAAAGTGCTCAGATTAAAAAGGGAGCCAGAAGGGATGTAGTCTTTTGCCCCTACTGTTCAATCTGTACATCCAAAAGGAAATGATGGAAATAAAAGAAATGTTTAGGAGTGGGATTAAAATTCAAGGCAAAAGGATATCATTGACACAATTTACTGATGACATTGCTATCCTGAATGAAAGTGAACAAGAATTACATGATCATCTGAACAGAATGAACAGTTTAATGAGTACAGATTATGGACTGAGAGTAAATCAAAGAAAGGCTAAAGTAATCAGAAGTAGCAGAAATGAGACCAGCGAGAAACTAAACATCGAGATAGAGTGTCATGAAGTAGATGAAATTAAGGAATTCTACTACCTAGGCAGCAAAATAACCAGTGACTGACAGCAAGAACGGCATCAAAAGCAGACAAGCACTGGCAAAAACGGCATTCCTGGCCAAGAGAAGTCTACTAGTATCAAATACAGACTTGAATTTGAGGAAGACATTTCTTAGAATGTACATTTGGAGCACAGTAGTGTATGGTAGTGAAACAGTCTGTGGGAAAACCGGAGAAGAAGAGAATTGATGCACTCGAGATGTTGCACTGCAGATGAATGTTGAAAATTAGGTGGACTGACAAGGTACAGAATGACGAGGTTCTGCACAGAATTGAAGAGGAAAGGACTATTTGAAAAACACTGACAAGGAGAAGGGACAGGACGACAGGACATCTCTTAAGACATCAGTGGGACTTCCATGGTACTAGATGGTGCTGTAGAGGAAGACAGATTGGAATACACCCAGAAAATAACTGAGGACATAGGTTGGAAGTACTACTTCAAGATGAAGTTGGCATAGGAGAGGAATTTTTGGCAGGCCGCATCAAACCCGTCAGAACACTGATGACTTTTTTAAAGCACCGAGGCTGACTGTTTCTATAGACTTGCCTCACCTGCTTGCAAAGTGTTGGTGTGAGCATGTTCTTCCTGTGCATTTTATGCCTGTGTTTGCCTTTTGCCATGTGTCTTTAATTCATTCTGTGTATTACATCAAGTGTTTAACCATGCAGGAGTCGCCACAGGAAATGTGTCTGAAGTTTCTCAGTTCCGGCAGCAGCAGATTGAATGACTGCTGTTCAGTGTTCAACAGGTGACAACCCTCCTACCACAGCATGCAAATTTGCTACCATTTGCTACACCCAAGTTTCGCACATTCAGTAGTACGGAAGAGAAATGGTCAGAATATCGGGAGAAGCTGGAGGCCCCCCTCCACTGCACACATTACAAGCATAATGCACAATGCATTTTTTCTTTCCATGGTTGGAGCCAATGTGTACAGGCTGCACTTAAAACTGTGCCCTGACTCTTGTCCCGAGATGGTTAGCTACACCGAACCGATTTGTTTACTTAACTCTACAACGTACAGACGGGGGCAGGTAGGTGGAAAGCGGGGGTGGGGGGAGGAGGAGGGGGCAGGAAGGGGGCGGCACCAACAGACTGGCAGGATCTGAGACCCAATGTTTCATTTATGTTACACAATAAGTAAGAAATGATTAAAAACCACATCAAAACTACTACTTTTGCTGATTATTAGTATTTCAATTTACCATACATTTCTTTAAAAATAAGGTTTTATTCCTTTAAAAATCAAATTATACAGTATTTATAAACATTCTTGAACATTTAACACTTTTCTTTCTTTAATTTTACATCCTTACAAGTTATGAATTTAGAATTTTACAAACAGTGTTACACTATATTACACATTTTAAAGCACAGTAAGATCTCATAAAAAATAGTTGTCACTCAATAGAGGCAGCCATTTTTGACAACTTTTACAAAAATAGTGTGTTTTATTGTCTTTGCATTTATAACCATGAGCTTGCTTGCCTTCTGAAACAACTCCCTTCCCAATGGTAATCACAGATAGCTGTGCTGTCAGCTAGCAAATGTTCCTTGGGAGATTCTTCTGGTTGACACCCTGTGCCACATCTGGTTTTATCAGTTCCAAACCCATTTGCTAGAGAAATAGCTTCCTTGAATTATCCTGTCCTGAGTTTGCTTTATGTACTAAAAGTTAATTTGTAACAGCAATGTTCAAAACTGTGTAAAACATGCACAGTGGCCAGTGTCTTGTTTGCTTTTGAACATTATATTCTGAATGCATGGCATCACATTCACTCCATTCTTTGTTGAGTTATCGAATGTAATAATCTCTGGCTTCTTCGAACTACCCGTTTCTTCATCTATTTTATTGTTTGTATCGATTGATGACAACAAAATTAAGTTTTTTCATTGTTGTTGTTGTTGTTTTAGGGCGCACAACTACAATGGTCATTAGCGCCCAGACTAAGTTAGGAACGCACCGTGAGGCACAAGGTTAAAACAGCAACTAAAAGGGACAACAGTATAAAAGACGTATTGACAGGATAGGACATTAAAAAAAAAGCATAATCAAACGTCCTGGGACAGGTGTGTCAAGTTGATAAAAAGAAGAACACGAGCAGGAGCTCCTGGGTCATCCGCTAAAATGGCATCCAGAGTACGTGGCAGGCCAAGATCAAGAAGCAGTGTAGTAAAATCCGGACAGAACGTTAAAATGTGGCGGACCGTCACCAACTGCCCACATGGACAGAACAGCGCCGGCGCAGCCGTCAGCAGATGGCGATGGCTGAACCGGCAGTGTCCAATTCGTAGCCGAGCCAAAGTGACCTCTTCCCGCCGAGAAGGACGTGAGGAGGACGTCCAAGCTGCGGGAAGAGGTTTCAAGGCCCGAAGCTTGTTGTCCGTAAGTGCAACCCAATCGGCATGCCACAGCGATAAAATGCACCAACAAATGACCCTGCTACAATCTGATGAAAGGACACAACAAGAAGCCGTCCGAGGCTGGAGAACCGCAGGCTTGGCCGCGGCATCTGCAGCTTCGTTCCCAGGGATACCGACATGGCCAGGAACCCACAAAGCTAACCACAGAACCGTAGTTCACCAGCTGCTGAAGAGAGAGTTGGATCCGGTGCACGAAAGGGTGAACCAGATACGGATCACTGAGGCTCTGGATGGCACTCAGAGAATCGGAGCAGATGACATAAGCAGAATGTCAGTGGCAGCAGATGTAAAGAACAGTCTGGTAGAGGACAAAGAGCTCAGCTGTGAAGGCCGAACAATGGCCATGTAGCCAGTATTTGAAACTTTGTGCCCCAACAATAAAAGAACACCCGACCCTGTCATTGGTCTTAGAGCCATCTGTATAAATGAAGGTCAAATTAATGAACTTCGAACGAAATTCGACAAAACGGGAGTCTTATACCAAACCAGGGGTAACCTCCTTTCGGAGTGAGCTGAGGTCAAGGTGAACGTGAACCTGAGCCTGGAGCCAAGGTGGCGTGTGGCTCTCGCCCACTCTAAAGGTTGCAGGGAGTGAAGAATCAAGATGTTGAAGGAGGCGACGAAAACAAACTCCAGGGGGTAGCAGGGCAGACATATACAACCCGTACTGACGGTCGAGAGAGTCGTCAAAAATGGAACGATACGACGGGTGTTCGGGCATTGACAGTAGCCGACAGGCATAACGACAAAGCAGTATATCGCGCCCGTAGGTGAGTGGCAATTCACCAGCTTCAGCATGAAGACTCTCGACGGGACTTGTATAAAACGCTCCGATCGCAAGAAGTAAACCCCGATGTTGTATGGAGTTGAGGCTGCGTAAGATGGACTGCCGTGCAGAGGAGTATACGAAGCTCCCATAATCCAGCTTGCAGCGGACGATCGACCGATATAGGCGAAGTAGGACGGTTCGATCCGCTCCCCACGACATACCGCTGAGAACACGGAGGACATTTAGAGAACGGGTACAACGGGCAGCCAAATATGACCAATGTGGAGACCAGCTAAGTTTCCTGTCAAATGTAAGACCTAAAAATTTTGTTGTCTCCACGAATGAGAGAGCAACGGGACCGAGTCTTAAGGACGGTGGAAGAAACACTGTAGTGCCAGAAGTTAATACAGACCGTCTTCTCGGCAGAAAAACGGCCCTAGAGCGGAGGACCGTGACCGGGCAAATGCATTTTCGAGTTACCGCATGGTGAATGGGGCATTGTAACTTTCACGATTCGAGGAGCGGAAGTAAGGTGGCCTAACCTCCTCCACCTGTTTTCGAGGGAGGAAGGCAGGGCAGTAGTGAGCAGAGCTCGAAACCTCTGCGAAAAAGTGGCCGAAGGCATTGGAGACATCCTCAGGGGCCACAAGGACGTCATTCGCGACCGTCAAGCCAGAAACTGGTGAGTGGACCTTAGTGCCAGATAGCCGGTGCAGGCTACCCCAGACAACAGAAGGAGTAAAACTGTTTAAGGTGATTGTGAAAGCAGCCCAGCTGGCTTTCTTGCTTTCTTTAAAAATACGACGACACTGTGCACGTAATCGTTTATAATTTATACAATTCGCCACTGTAGGGTAGCGTTTAAAGGTGCGTAAAGCACGTCGACGAGCATGTAAAGCGTCTCTACATGCTGCGGTCCACCAGGGGACCGGTACGCGAAGAAGTAGTGTGAGGGATGGAATATTCAGCAGCAGTGAGAATGACTTCCGTGAGGTGTGCGACCTGACTATCGCAGCTTGTGAAGGTTTGATCCTGAAAGGTCGCCCTGGAAGAGAAGAGCCCCCAGTCTGCTTTGGAGATGTGCAAGTTGGGTAGTACATACAGAGAGGTCTAAATGGGAATAGGTGTGAGATGTGTCTGAAAGAAAAGTAGGGGTGCCAGTATTGAGGCAGACAAGATTGAGCTGGTTGAAAACATCTGCTAATAGGGAGCCCCTCGGACAGGATGCTGGAGAGCCCCAAAGAGGATGGTGAGCATTGAAGTCTCCAGTTAAAAAAATGGTGCAGCTGTTCATCACTCATTTCGCTTTCTGCACTGTGATCACTTTCAGGTACAAAATTAGGATCTACTTCCAAATCCTCATTATCACTTTCTAGTAACCGTTTTTCAATTTCTTCTTCACTTAGTGGGCACTGTCAAGCCATTTTCGAGCAATTTTATCACCTACAGTCAGTATAACAAGAAAAATGCATAAGCAAGAAAAGCTAACAGACGGACTGGGTCTCTCAGACCCGGAACACTTTTTTAACCATCTCAACAATCAACTGGTGAACAATGAGTTATGATGAAACAAGGAATGGCCTCTAGGAGTATTAACTGAAGGCTACAACGAATGGCTTATGCGAAAGCCGCGTACTATTGAGGATATCTCTAAAACAAAATCCGCCTGGGTCTGTTCTAGGGTTAACAAAAATTACAATAGACACGTTCATATCACAGAAGCAAGGTTTCAACATTTTGGCTAAAGCACCAGCCGACACAAACCTCAAAACAGTGGATTACCAAACTGAGTGCTAAAACAACATTATAGGTTTTAAGTGTTCTTGTGGACTCAGTTACAGTGATGTTATGTTATGTTATGTTATGTTATGTGATGTGATGCAACCACACAAAATGTGTCAGACGCACGTATTTACACTGCTACTCTAAAATTGTCAGATCCTGATCTGAAAATAGTTTTGTCTATCGTGAAATCTCAAACTATTATGGACACAACTGAAGTTGATTTTATGGCTCCATGTACTTCTGTTGTTAATAGTGCTCAAGGCACTCAGTCTAAAGTTTGTGATAGTGTTAAAGTGGATAAAAACAGGACTCAAACAAACATTAAATGTGGATGTAAAAACTTTCAGTTCCATGGTACTTGACATGTACTACAGAATACAGGTAGAAAATCTTGTCTTCAGCGCTTTTCAAATCTTGACTGGAAAGCTTGTCCACATTGTGACACAAAATGATTCCAGTGTGGAGCACAAGGTCATGTTCAAACACTGAGTACTATGCAGTCTGGGCTATTGCAACAGCCTGCACCAGACGGGCACACAGCTTCAGTGTAGATATCGACAAGTGCATATTGTAATGGCAAAGTCATTAGAGTCAGCACAACCAAAAGCTTGTACTTAAACCTTCTGGAAAACATCTGCTGTGGTTCCCAGAGAGAAAAACTTTTTGTCCACATTACAGGGCTCAAAAGACAAGCTGCAGTTAGACATGGGTGCATCTGTTTCCCTTACTATTAAAGACGCATATGGAAAGGACTGGTAGCCCAAAGTTACAGCAGCTTACTTCTATTTTGTCAGACATGAAATTCTAGTAATCAACATGTGCAGTTTGCTGCCAACTTTCCGTGAAGTTAAGAAATGTGTTTTGTTTCTTCTACTCTGCTCTAGAAACAGAG
Source organism: Schistocerca gregaria (assembly GCF_023897955.1). Taxonomy (NCBI): domain Eukaryota; kingdom Metazoa; phylum Arthropoda; class Insecta; order Orthoptera; family Acrididae; genus Schistocerca; species Schistocerca gregaria. The sequence goes on along the minus strand of NC_064931.1, from coordinate 116,098,517 downwards.
CAAAACATTGTTGGTTTGGCCAACAAGACAATGTTAGTTTGGCATACAAGACAATGTGTTAAAAATCAGCCTGTCAGTGTGTTACACTAATGTTTCTGACTTGTGTCTTATGCACAAGGAACTGTTTGAACCAGGTTTATGAAGGGTTAAATTTATTTATTGACTGATTAATTCAGGATTGTTATGGAATTAAATGGCGAGGTCATCAGTTGCGCAATTTCAAAGTTACACACGGAAGAGAGACGGTCTGCTAAAAGTGAACGGATCCAGTCAGAAGATGATGATGATTGATTTGTGGGGCGCCCAACTGCACGGTCATCAGCACCCGTACAAAGTTCCAATTTTTACACAGTGCATTTTTTTCACAATCCAATCTAAACACAGATGATGAGGATGATGAAATGATGAGGACAACACAAACACCCAGTCCCAGGCAGAGAAAATCCCCAACCCGACCAGGAATCGAACCCGGGACCCCATGATCCAGAGGCAGCAACACTAGCCACTAGACCACGAGCTGTGGACCCAGTCAGAAGTGGCAAACTATAAAAACGAGGACATTAAAACACGTGCAGGAGAAGCTATAAAAGGGTAGTCCAATTTACAAACTAGGAAAACAGAGGGATAAAAGAGCAGTCTTCGTAAGAGAATGTGGCCATGGGTCCCAGACTGGGAATACATGTAGAGGGGCCCAAAGCACAACCACCCTGTCCCTGCTCTGGGAGTAAAGCAAACCTTATACCTCAAAATAAAAACCCCTTTCTCAGAGGAAACTGATGACCATTTCAACCATCCATGAATTGTCCGCCAATATTAAATTTAAGGAATCTGGAAGACAAAGGGCCAACAGAAGGGGACATTCCACCAGTTGAGGGATACTGTCAGTCTGGCTCCACAACCACGTTGTGGGGGTGATACGTTATGCAAGAGGAAACAATTAGTGAGCCTAGTACGACCAATGCATAAATGTCATAAGACGATGGCTCTTTCAGAGATGAGTGAAAGTAAGAGTGCCAAACTGCAGCAGTCTTCTTGATTGTGTGGAGTTTATTGCTGAGAGTAGTAGCGTACCAGATGGCATTCCACTTTTGGGCAAGGAAAGATTTGATGTAGATTCGCATATCCACAGTTTGAATCATCAAAGGGAATGGGGAGTATGTTTCTGCTCCTCTAGCCAAACATCAGCCACATCACTTGGGACCCACAGAAAGACAACTGAGCAGGCATCACAGCAAAGAGCAGAGAGAAGGTCATGGATAGCAGAGACCAAAGGATGACGAAAGTAGCATCGGTAAATAGTCTGCAGGCTGCTCATTGAGTCAGTATGTATTAAACCACTGTGGAGGGAGGCCTGAGAAACAAAATGGGGGGCAAGAAATTCTGCCGTGAACACACTACATGATCCCGGCAATAAACGGTATTCTAAGCCAGTAGGAGATATGAAAGCGTACCCCGCCTTGTCTGTCATCTTAGAAAGATCAGTGTAGTAGATTGTGGCACCCTGGAACTCTGCAAGGATGGAAAGAACAAGACACCAGAAAATCATAGGGACGACAGAGACCTTAGGACCCAGGAACACATCGTTCCTAATACTTCGTCTAGGCACCATCGAAGGAAGGGTATGGGAGAAAATACATGGAGCTCATTCCAGTGACTGGAGATGGAGATCCCGACCGACCGGGGGGAAATGAGACGCATCCCAACTGGCAATCCCACCTGTGGGTGACGATCAGGAGGGAGACATTCCTTGCTTGCACAGAGGTCAGGGAATCGACGAATGGCAATCATGTAAGAAGCCAGGAGTTGGCCCCACTGCATTTATAAAGGGGGAATCCCCACTTCTGTGAGGAGACTGTCAATGGGACTAGTGTGAAAGGCACCAATTGCCAGATGCACCCCACAATGGTGAACAGGGTCAAGTATCTTCAGAGTGGAAGGAGCCACTGAGGCATAAACCTGACTACCATAATCTAGTCTGGACAAGACAAGAACACAGTAAAGATGGAGAAGAGTAGCACCCCAAGATGTGTGGGCCAAGAGGCTGATAGTTTTAAGCTTCTGCATGCACATAGTCTTCAGGAGATGAATATTGGGCAGCCACATCAGTTTATCAAAAATAAGGCCCAAGAAACAGGAATGTGCAACAACATCGAGGAGATGGTCACCTAAATAAAGTTCTGGATTGGTGTGTACTGGGAGTCAACGACAAAAATGCATAACCTGCGCTTTAGAGGGAGAAAACTGGAAGCCAAGGGAGATGGCCCACACAGAGGCCTGTCGGATGGTGCCTTGGAACTGGTGCTCAGCAGATGCTACCGAGTGGGAGCTGCACCAGATGCAAAAATTGTCGACATACAATGCTGAGGTAACCACATGCCCAACAGAGGTTACAAAGCCCATTGATGGCTATGAAGAAGAGTGTGACACTTAACACAGAACCCTGTGGGAGCTGTTCTCCTGAATCTGAGGGGTGCTGAGTAGAGTGCCAACACTAACCCAAAACAGCCAGTGGGATAAAAACTCGCAGATAAAAATCTGAAGGGTCTGCGAAAGCCCTAGTCATGAAGGGTAACTAACATGTGATGGCACCAAGCCGTGTCATACACCTTACATGGGTCAAAGAAGAACAACAAGGTGCCAGCGGTTAGTATAAGCCTGTCAGATTGCTGTTTCCAATGTGAGTCAGTGATCAGTTGGAGATTCTTCTTCCCAGAAGCCACACTGATATGAAAACAAATGGCCCCAAGATTCAAGGACCCAACATAATCTGAAGGTAGCCAGCCTCTCAAGCAGTTTATGAAGTACATTTGTCAAGCTAATTGGGCGGTAGCTGTCTAGAGACATTGTGTTCTTCCCGGGCTTAAGGTAGGGATAACTATACTGCCTCACCATTGTGACAACATAGCCATGAGCCAAATGTAGTTGAAGACGCTGAGTAGATGTTGCCTCTGGGTAACTTCCAAGTGTTTGATCATCTGGTTGTAAATGGAATTAGGGCCTGGGGCTGTCCTGTGAAGAGGTAAGAACCTGCAAGAACTCCTATTCATTGAAGGGTTCATTAAAGGGTTCAGCATGGTGAGGGTTGAAACAGAGAGAGGTCTGTTGAACACAGTGTTTCTACCAGAGAAAGGTAGTGGGATAGGAAGAGGATGCCGATGCCGTTGAAAATTGTGTGTCGAGCTGTTCTGCAAGAACCAACGGATCAGTACACAGAGCACCTTGGAGGATAAGCCTCAGGACAGTTGACTGTAGCTGGCAGCCCAGAAGGCTCTGGAGTTTGGACCAAACCTGCTAGGAAGAGCTATATGTTCCCAGGGAGGAAACATAGCACTCCTAGCATTTCTATTTACTCTTCTTAATAAGGTAACAAGCCTTAGCACTGAGACACTTAAAAGCAAGGAGGGTGGTCAGTGAAGGGTATCATTTAAATCACTGCAGCACTCGTTAGCAGTCTGTGGATAGGGGGACAGCAGTGTCGACAGCTTGAGGAATAGGGTCACAGATGCCCTACACAACCACATGAATGCAATTCGAGAGAGGTATTGAAGTGCACCACAGATGTACATAAAAGCCAATTGGCCCTATGGAAGGCCCAAGGTGGGAGTCAGTCTGCCTGGCAGTGGCAGGGGAATGATAAGAGTCACTAGAAAGTGGTTACTGTCACAAAGATCATAATGAGGTGACATGTAGGGAGACCACTGGAGCAGGCGAGGAGATCATGAGATTGGTAAGAGTAAAGGTGCCATGAGCAGCACTGAAGCGGGCAGGGCAACCAACACTGAGGAGAGAGAAATCGAAGTCTAATAAGTTGGTCAATTAGGAGAGCCCTACTGTCGAAGCCAACAGTCCCTCCACAGAGGGTGGTGTACATTGAAGTCCCTGAGGAGAAGAAACACAGCAGAACACAGAATAGAAGGACAAAAGATGTATTTCTGGTAGGTGACAATAGTATCCCTTGCAATTCCACTGGATTATTGTGATGGTTGGTTGGGTGTGGGATTGAAGGGACCAGACTGCTAAGGTCATCGGTCCCTTGTTCCACGGTAAAATCACACGAAACAAAAACTGTCAGTCGTTAAAAACGGAGAACTGAGAGAAGGGACGACACAATACAAGAAAGGCAGACAAAGACCAGACAAACGGAACTAAAATCGCACCGAGTGTGAAGGTGGTTGGCCGACCATGAAAATAAGGAAAAGCCAACCACCAAATGACATTAAAACCCACAGTTTAAAACCACAGGCCAAAGGCCCAAGTCAATACAGGAAATAAAAGGACAAACACTCCAATCATACGATAAAAACCCCCTGCCCGAATAAAACTCAATACGAGGTCCGCCATAGCATCGTCATCACATAAAAGGGCAGGGAGGGTATCAGGCAGCGCAAACGTCTGCCTGAGTCCTGTTAAAAGCGGGCAGTCCACCAAAATGTGGACCACCGTCAGAGCTGCCCCGCAGCGACATAGCGGTGGGTCCTCCCGGCGCAACAAATGGCCGTGCGTCAGCCACGTGTGGCCAACGCGCAGCCGGCAGAGGACGACAGAGTCCTTCCGAGAGGCCCGCATGGAGGAGCGCCACACACGGGTCGTCTCCTTCACCGCCCGAAGTTTGTTGGGCGTGGGCAGGGTGCGCCACTCGTCACCCCAGGCACCAAGCACTTTCTGGCGCAAAAGCGACAGGAGATCACACTCCATAAGGCCGAGTTCCAGAGCCGGTGAACTCACTGCCTGTTTAGCCAGCGTGTCAACCCGCTCATTGCCCGGGATGCCGACATGACCTGGGGTCCAAACAAAGACCACGGAGCGGCCGCAACGGGCAAGAGCATGGAGCGACTCGTGGATGGCCATCACCAGACGGGAACGAGGAAAGCACTGGTCAAGAGCTCGTAAACCACTCAGGGAGTCACTACAGATGACAAAGGACTCACCTGAGCGGGAGCGGATATACTCTAGGGCGCGATAGATGGCAACCAACTCGGCAGTGTATACACTGTTCCCGGGTGCCAGCGACCGTTGCTCACAATGATCCTCTAGAGTAAGAGCGTAACCAGTGCGAACAGAGACCATCGAACCGTCGGTATAGGTCACGGCAGATCCGGGAAACTCGGCAAGGAGAGCAACAAAGCGGCGGCGGAGGGCCGGAGGAGGGACCGAGTCTTTCGGACCCTGTGCCAAATCCAGCCGAATGCATGGTCGGCGCACACACCAAGGGGGCAGACGGAGATTGGCCCGGAAAACAGGCGGGAGAGGAAAAAACTCAATCCCACACAGTAGAGCCCGGATGCGAACCGCGATCGTACACCCTGACCGGGGCCGCCTGTCTGGAAGATGGACGATCGAGTGCGGGAACAGGAGACGGTAGTTGGGATGCCCTGGCAAGCTACAAACGTGGGCAGCATAAGCGGCCAAAAGTCGGTCGCGCCGGATCCACAATGGAGGAACACCAGCCTCCACAAGTAAGCTGTCAACAGGGCTTGTCCGAAATGCTCCTGTGGCGAGTCGGATCCCGCAGTGATGGATGGGATCCAGCAATTGCAACGCTGATGGCGACGCCGAACCATAAGCTACACACCCATAATCAAGGCGGGACTGGATCAGCGCTTGATACAGCCGGAGAAGGGTGGACCGATCGGCACCCCATTCGGTGTGGCTAAGGCAACGGAGAGCGTTTAAATGCCGCCAGCATGTTTGTTTAAGCTGCCTAATATGAGGCAGCCAAGTCAGCCGGGCATCAAATACCAGTCCCAAGAACCGATGCGTCTCTACCACAGCAAGAGGTTCACCGTCAAGGTAAAGGCGTGGCTCAGGGTGAACCGTGCGACGCCGGCAGAAATGCACAACGCAGGTCTTAGCGGCCGAAAACTGGAAGCCGTGCGCTACAGCCCACGACTGCGCCTTGCGGATAGCGCCCTGCAGCTGGCGCTCAGCAACTGCAATGCCAGCGGAGCTGTAGTAGAGGCAGAAATCGTCTGCATACAACGAAGCTGCGACGGACGATCCCACCGCCTCAGCGAGCCCATTGATCGCAATTAAAAACAGGGAGACACTGAGGACAGACCCCTGTGGGACCCCGTTCTCCTGGACCCGGGAGGAACTATGGGACGCAGCAACTTGCACGCGGAAGGAACGAGACGACAGAAAATTCTGAATAAAAATCGGGAGCGGGCCCCTAAGACCCCACCCATGAAGTGTGGCCAGGATGTGATATCGCCAAGTCGTATCGTACGCCTTCCGCATGTCGAAGAAGACGGCAACCAGATGTTGGCGGCGTGCAAAGGCTGTACGGACGGCAGACTCTAGGGAGACCAGATTATCGACGGCAGAGCGGCCTTTGCGGAACCCACCCTGAGACGGAGCCAGAAGGCCTCGAGACTCGAGGAGCCAACTCAACCTCCGGCTCACCATACGTTCTAGCAACTTGCAAAGAACGTTGGTGAGGCTTATGGGGCGGTAGCTGTCCACCTCCAGCGGGTTCTTGCCAGGTTTCAACACGGGGAGGACGATGCTTTCTCGCCATTGAGACGGGAACACACCCTCAACCCAGATGCGGTTGAAAACATCTAGGAGGCGTCGCTTGCAATTAACAGAGAGGTGTTTCAGCATCTGGCTGTGGATGCGGTCTGGCCCAGGAGCCGTATCAGGGCAAGCAGATAGGGCACTCTGGAATTCCCAGTCGCTGAAAGGAGCATTGTACGACTCCGCGTGGCGCGTGTGAAAAGAAAGCCTCCAACTTTCCAACCGCTCTTTCCGGGAGCGGAAGGCCAGTGGGTAATTCGTAGATGCGGAACACTGAGCAAAATGCGCTGCTAACCGGTCCGCAATCGTGTCTGAGTCAGTACACACCATTCCATTCAGCGAAAGCCCAGGGACAGAGACAGGCGGCCGATAGCCATGGAGTCGCCTAATCTTAGCCCAAACCTGCGATGCAGAGGTACGGACGCCAATGGTGGAAACATACCGTTCCCAGCACTCCTGCTTCCGTTGGCGAATAAGGCGTCGGGCACGGGCACGGAGCTGTTTAAAAACGATGAGGTTCTCCAAGGACGGGTGCCGCTTATGGCGTTGAAGAGCCCGCCGGCGATCTCTAATCGCCTCTGCGATCTCGGGCGCCCACCAAGGCACAGTCCTCCTCCGAGGGGACCCGGATGAACAGGGAATCGCAGATGCCGCCGCAGAAACGATGCCGGTGGTGACCGACTGAACCACCGCATCAATGGTGTCAGGGGAAGGAGGTGCAATAGTGGCGAGAGAGGAGAACAAGCCCCAATCAGCCTTATTCAGAGCCCATCTGGAGGGGCGTTCAGAAGAGTGACGCTGTGGTAGTGACAGAAAGATGGGGAAATGGTCACTACCACATAAGTCGTCATGGACACTCCAGTGGATGGATGGTGAAAGTCCGGGGCTGCAGATAGAAAGGTCGATGGCCGAAAATGTGCCATGGACGACGCTGAAATGTGTCGGCTCTCCCGTGTTTAAGAGGCAGAGGTCAAGCTGCGAGAGAAGAGTCTCGACATCTCTACCCCGGCCAGTAATCGCGGCGCTACCCCACAGGGGGTTATGGGCGTTAAAGTCGCCCAGTAACACAAAAGGAGGAGGCAGTTGTGCTATCAATGCAGCCAACACATGACGCGAGACATCACCATCTGGCGGAAGATACAAACTGCAGACAGTAATAGGCTGAGGCGTCCACATCCTTACAGCGACAGCCTCTAAAGGTGTGTGAAGAGGTACACATTCGCTGTAGACAGAGTTAAGGATGTAGACGCAGACTCCACCAGATACCCTCTCATAAGCTGCCCGGTTCTTGTAATAACCCCGATACCCACGTAGGGCAGGGGTCCGCATTGCCGGAAACCAAGTTTCCTGTAGGGCAATGCAGAGGAAAGGGTGACTGCTGATGAGTTGGCGAAGCTCAGCAAGGTGGTGGAAAAAAGCGCTGCAGTTCCACTGGAGTATTGCTTTGTCCATGTCCGAAAAAGGCGTGAAGGGGCCGAGGAGGCAGATCACGCCACTGGGTCACCTGCTGCCACCGATGGAGGACCAGTACAATCTGCTTCCATGGCGTCTGAGGGTCCGGCGAGATCCAGGTCCTCAGCGGATGCCCGGATCTCCACCTTATCCCCGGACGCAGAGCCTGTAGGGAGCAGTGGGGTGGATGCCACCGCGTGGTCCTTGGCCTTAGAGGTCTTCTTCTTCATCTTGTCTCTCTGGTCCTTGGGTTTCATTGGCTGGGAGGGCTCCAGCGAGTCAGTCTCCGGGACGGAGGAGGAGCGGGAAGCCCTGCGATCAGCCGCTGGTCTGCTTTTCTTCCATTGGCTGACGTCACCCTTCCCAGAGGCGGAAACCTGGGAAGGAAGGGACCCAAGGGACCCAAGGGACCCTTTCCGTGCTATTCGAGCAGGGGAAGTTTTTTTGGCTTCCCCAGCTTAGAAGTGGGGACTGATGTCCCCGATGGTTGGGGGGTTGCTGCTCCTGAGGCAGGTAGTGCAGGAGCAGCAGGGAGTGAAGTGCCCCCCACCATCAAGGGGGCAGGTGTAGCATTCCGGCTCTGAGAGGTGGCAGTCTGAGGGAGAGCTAATGGGGCCATAACAGTAGTAGCCGCGGCGTAAGAGGCAGGCATTCGAACAGGATGGAGGCGTTCGAACTTCTGCCTGGCCTCAGTGTATGTCAGGCGGTCCAGGGTCTTATACTCCATGATTTTGCGCTCTTTCTGGTAGATCCTGCAGTCCGGCGAGCAAGGTGAGTGGTGCTCTACGCAGTTTACACAGATGGGAGGCGGAGCACATGGAGTATCGGGATGTGATGGGCGTCCACAATCTCGACATGTGAGGCCGGAAGTACAGCGGGAAGACATATGCCCGAACTTCCAGCACTTAAAGCACCGCATCGGGGGAGGGATATATGGCTTGACGTCACAACGATAGACCATCACCTTGACCTTCTCAGGTAAAGTATCACCCTCGAAGGCCAAGATGAAGGCACCGGTGGCAACCTGCTTATCCCTTGGACCACGATGTACGCGCCGGACGAAGTGAACACCTCGCCGCTCTAAATTGGCGCGAAGCTCGTCATCGGACTGCAATAGAAGGTCCCGATGGAATATTATGCCCTGGACCATATTAAGACTCTTATGGGGCGTGATTGTAACCGGAACATCCCCCAGCTTGTTACAATCGAGTAACCGGCGGGACTGGGCGGAGGACGCCAATTTGATCAAAACCGAGCCCGAGCGCATTTTGGACAAGCCCTCCACCTCCCCGAACTTGTCCTCTAAGTGCTCGACGAAGAACTGAGGCTTCATGGATGTAAAGGATTCACAATCAGCTCTCGTACACACCAGGTAGCGGGGCGAGTATGGTTCGCTGGCATCCTTAGTCTTTCGTTCCTCCCATGGTGTAGCCAGGGAGGGGAACGATTTGGGGTCATATGTAGTTGCGTTGTATTGAGCCCTGGAACGCTTAGAGACTGCTGGCGGCTGGCCACCAGCAAGAGATGATGTACCACGCTTCATTGCGGGTCATCCGCCCTGATGCCACCTACTCCGACCAAGGGCCCTCCCCACGGGCGCCACCCAGCCTCAGCAACGACCACCTGGCAGGATGGTCATTGCCGGGAGTCCCAATGCCCCAAGGAGATAGGCATCTACTCCTTGGCATACGTGGGGAGTTAACGGCGCTGGCATCAGCAGAGCGATCCCTGTGTAGTCAGGGGGCTACAACCAACAGGGTACATGGCGGCCCCACCACAACGGACTGGCTACCGTGCTGGATTTCACGTGATGTAGTCCAATATCGTCATTGGCGCATAAAGCGGCACAGCATAGCAGACTGCAAGAAACCGCACCCAAGAACAAATCCACGCCCAAGAGATGGTAGGTGAGCGGGACTGCTAAGCGATGACGACAAACCTGGCTAGAGATGGTAATGCTTGATGGACACATCGCTCCTTGTAAGGCGCCCTTCCCCAATCGGCTCGCTCTTCGGAAAATTTGGAAGGATGGAGGTCAAACCCGTTAGGGGACCATCTCACAAGGCCAAAACGTTTGAGACTCCTTGTAGTCGCCTCTTACGACAGGCAGGAATACCGTGGGCCTATTCTTACCCCCGAACCCACAGGGGGTGGATTATTGTGAGGTGAGAGTCCAAGTTCGACATAAAGAAGCTGAGACGAGGTCATGCCACTGTCAGTGGTCATCACTTACAAGGAAAGAGTGACATCCATAACTAAAATATCAGACTCGGGTTGCAAGGGGGGAGATGGCAACTCTGGGGAGGGGCAGGGGTGCCTTGTCCTGGGACTCGCATTTCGCGTTCCTCCTCCTCAAGTGAAAGAGGGCAGAGACAGAGAGAGTACAGGCTCCTGCAAGATCTGGTATCTAAAGACAGCGGGAGACCTTGGGGCATACAGATGGTGCATCTCGTGGCCGAGTTGCAGTAGTATGCTTCTGGCCTGAGATATGCCGGGAGAAGGGATCTCCGAAGGAAGCCCCATCAGCGGCAGGTGCTGACGAAGGTGGCCTGTGGCCACTTCTTCAGCCGGGGAGGGGATTGGCCCCCCGAACGGGAGGTCGTGAGAACTAGAGGGGAGGGGGTGGGGAGGGTACGGGACTGACGTAATGAAGACATAGGAGGAGGAAAGGATGTAACAGAGGAAAAAGTTAAGGAAAGTGACACCAGTTGGAGTCTCATTTTTGGTGAGCTTCAGCATGAGACAGGCAACCCAGGGACTCTTACTCTTGGATCTTCTTTTCTCTCTTGTAAGCTGGGCAATCTGACAAGCAAGGTGAATGTCAGTTATGACAATTGGCACACATAGGGTGCAGAACACAGGGGTTTCCCTCATGGAGTGCCTGTCCACAGTCACCACACAGAGGGTCCGCCATACAGTGGGAAGACATATGCCCAAAACGCAAGGCATCACAAGCATGAAGGGTTGCAGATTGGGCAGCAAAAGGAGATTTGATCAACAGGGAGCCCGACCGCATCAAATTGAGACACTCCACTTTACCAAATGTGTCCTCGATATTCTCCACAAAAAGCAATGGCTTCGTGGTGGTGAATGTGTCCTGCCCGTCCTAGTACAAAGGTACCTGGGAAAGCATTTCATCCCAAGATGGCGAGCCTGGCCCTCCTCCCACAGTGTAGCCAGAGAAGGGGAGGCTGCTGGATCGTATGAAGCAGCATTTGATAATCCTTCACCATTCGAAGAGTCTGCCATTTGAGAGTGGCCGGATTTTTGCAGCTTGATATGCTTCACGTGCCAAGCATATGCCCTGATACCACCACTCCGATCTGGTGCTCTCCCCGTGGGCACAACCCAGCCACAGAAAGGGCCACCTGGCATTGCAGTAATTGCTGGGTGGTCTGATGCTCCAAGAAGACAAACAACCACTCCTTGGCATACATGGGGAGGGAGCAGCTCAGCTGTCAGTAGTGTGATGCTTGTGTTGTCAGGTGGCCTCAGCCAAATGGGTACACAATAGTGCAACCACACGGACTGGCTACACCTGCTGGTGACCTATCAGGGCAGAGGGGGCTATGGTGGGGAAGGAAGGGGAAAGAGGAATCCACACTGTAGACACTAGGGGTGGGGGGAGTTCTTCTCCAAATGGCTCACAGTACAGACAGAAAATTTGGAAGTGGAGGTCAAACACCAAAGGGGGATCAAAAACACCACAAAGGATGAAGGAGAAAAATGTATGGGAAACAAAACTGCAAGGAATTCAGGAAATCAGGTAGATAGCCAGGTTGACATAAGAACACAGAGGGGGAGGATGGGGCAGTACAGAAGGAGCAAGGAAGGAGGAGGGAGGAGGGAGGGGAACGTGGAAGGAAATTCAGCCCGGGAAGGAAGAATGGGCTGCAATAGATCGGGGCCCCGTGGGCGCCATGCACGGCCTAACAGATGCCCTATAATATTAAGGAGAAGCGTACCTATTATATTAAATTCATTGCAAATGCTGTGAGAATTGCTGCTCCACTGAACTGGCTCCACCAGAAAAATGATCCATTGTGCGGTCCTGATAATGTTGGGATGCATTATTAAGTGGTTGTTATTTGATTTAGTTAAGCCTGTAGTGTCATCTGTGGAAGCATCATCTTATGGGACTGGAGCTGTGCTCTCCCACAGAATTGGCTCTTCAAAAAGGCCTGTTGATTTCGCATCGAAAATTTTTAGTGCAGTGTAATTACAGTCAGTTACCAAGCTCCACTAATATCTGTACAGCCAGAAGTTCTATTTGCTTGCATATCATTGGTGTTTAACAGCAATCTTCAATCTTTCCAAGCCTGCCCCACCATAGACAGTGTAAAAACTGCAATATTTGGCTCTGATATTGTTCTTGTCTGGGTTACCAGTCAGTGCCAACACATTTGATTCATCCAACAAATCATGTTATCACACTGCTACTATAGTTTGAAAGACATTCCCCAGTCAGTAGCGAGTCCCTATTTTTCAGTCACATGTTCCGCTGTTGCATACAGAGAATGATGCATGTGATGTGATTCCTCACTCCCTGCCATGGGAAATTTTGATTTTATTGCATCAAGGTCATCGGGGCATAGTTTGCATGAAACAACTCACCTGACATCACTGTAGTTGGCAGGGCATGGATGCCTGGAGCGAGTAAATGACAAAATGATGTCTCATTGCAATGTTTGTGTGGAACATCAATCAGCTTCATTGCAATATTTTTTTTGAGTGGCCAGACCATGGCAGCGCATCCATATTTTTTTCGTAGGCCCATTCTGGAACACACTGTGGTTGCTGGTGGTAGACGCATACAGTAAAGTTCCTTTTGTTGTCACCGTGACATCCACCACTATTGCATGTGCAATATTGACTGACTCATTTTTTGTCTTTAAGGTCTTTCTGAGGTCATTGTCTCTGACAATTCAGCATGGAGTTTATTGTGACATTCTTCAATTGAGTTACAAGCTCTCCATCTTTCCAGATATGGTTGAAAGATAAAATATGACACCAATATTCTTCAAGGAAAGGTGGTTTCATTTTGACTGAGTCATGGTGCTTTATCACGGTACAATGGCAGGGCACTATGGAGTTCACACTAATTAAAAGCAACACTATATTACTCTGCAAGAAGTGTGATAAAGGACAGGTGGCTACTCTATGTCTGTCATTATAACTGACAGATGGCAAGAGGGTATTTCTTAGATGCAGATACTTGACCAGAACTTACTATGATATGTCTGAATAGTAAACAGGTCAATATACGAGGCCAACCAGATAGACACTCAAGGACAGTGGATGCCAGTTGGCAATCATAAATGCTACACATCTTGGCACTCCAGATGGGAAGCTCAGGTACAGATGGTGGCAATGTATTTTACACTACACTTTATTAGACAAAGGGTCAAAGCTCAGACTTTTAGAAGCAACTAATTCTTTTGCCTTGTTCTATAAAAGAAAAGGAGCAATATAAGAACAGGCGGGCTTTCAAAGTGGAAGATCTTGCTTTGACCAAATATTTGTTCTGTGAAATGTACAAGAACAATGTGTAGAAGTGTAGAATTTAACTGTCCAATAATATAAGCTTCATCAATTAAAAAACTTTTGACAGTTTATACCATGAATCATTATGGACTATTTTAAGCCTATATGGAGTTCCTGACCATCCCATTGACGTTTTCTGAAATCTCAATCTAGATTCAAGTTGCAGCACAAAAAAGGATAATGGCAACAACTTTCTTAAGCATTCTGACAGGTGTTACATAAGGCTACATTTTTTCACCATTCTTTTTCATAATAATCAGATCTCATAGTGAGAACAACTATGGATAACTCTAATGTGAATGCATGTTGGAATGATTAATCTAGGGTTACGAATCTTGATTCTGCTCATGACCATACTTCCGGCAAAAATGATACAAAGTTTACAACTAATGACTACTAAGTTGGATGGAATTACAAGTTCTGTAGTACTAAAAATGTACAGTGATAAGACATACACAAAGTGCATAAAAAGTGGAAATGTATCTATGGAAATTATAGTTCAAAATATTGGATTACAAGATGTTGAATAATTTTCATACCTCGAAAGTATTATCTGTAATAATGGGAACACAGATGCAGACAGAAGCAGCACAACTGGGAAAGCTTCTGCAGCCTTCCAACAGACATGAGCCATATTGCAAATTGACTATAATTATGTCCACAAAGCTTCAGCTGCACTCTTGTATAATCCTACCAATAATCATATATGCATGTGAGATGTGGAAAGTGTTAATAAAATGAGCATACAATTTCAATGTTCTTCACCAGTGATGCTTGAGATGAGTTTTGTAGATCAGTTATTGTGATCACATTTCAACTGATGAAGAGCTGAGAAGAATTGGTCTATGCAGCCTGCAAAAAATCATTGCTGAAACAAGACTAAAGATTCTGGGCATGTTCTATGCATGAAAGATGGGGGAACCCCAAATCAGCACTATTGTGGAAAGCTATGGATGGATATCTAAGTAGAGGAAGACTTTGTAACACCTGGAAACAAAATTCTGCACAGGATATCCAATAGATAGATGAACTGGGAGGACTCTGGAATCCTGGCAGCTGATCCGAGTTTGTTGGGAGAGACATGTTACCTGATATGCTACTTATCATTGGAGGAATTAAGTCTAAGTAAGTCCATTATCCTTGACAGATTATTTGACTTGCTGGAGGGTCCTTCAGCAATCTTTAATGACCAAGGTAATTTCTTGGTTTTAACTGAAACTTACTTTTGTGGGGAGCTCCTGAAGAAATAGAGATTGCAATCTCTAATTAATGCAGAGTCACACTGATTATATCCTGTAAATGATCATCACTTTCCTCTAGTGTCAGCATCAAAAATTATGGTTGAACTATAAACATTCCAGTAATCCTTCTTGAGGTGACCATTTGAGTGGTGGTATGGTAAGGACAAGATGATTGAAAAACAACTGCTATCACGCAAGTAGTAGTCATTTGATAATTGATTGAGGCAACGTGACTAATGTACTAGTACTAACGGTGTTACTCCTCTAACGTCTGACATTATATTCAATTTTATTGATAACTGTGTCTTAAGTTAGCACACAGATACAAAAATTGCACAATAAGAAAATAACCTAAAATTTGTACACCACCAATCACCACAACCCACACAAGAAATTTTATCACCATTCCAGTTCTACCCACACATTGAAATCTTACAAATATATCTTTCATGAAATATGAAGAAGACCTATTAAACAAAAGACTTAATTACAATCTTACCATGAAAACTGCAACAAGTAGATAAAACACCTCATTGCCACAACAAAAATAGTTACATGCCATAGAACAAGAAATAAAAAAAGCCACGCATGCAACCAATGAACAAAAATGGAATAAAATACTCTTCCAAAAATAAATGAAAATCGACAAAAAACAACACTGTAGCAGCTAAATCTGATAATGGTAGTAGTATAATTATCATTAACCATGATTATTACTTAAAGCAAAATTTCTGAGAAACTAATAACATAACTGAACTATGCATATATCCCACAAATTTGCAGCACAAATCAGAAACCAAATTCCAACACAATATTACCGAAATACAAACTGAAACCAAATATTCCATTGAACCCAAGAACCGCAATGCTTTACAGACAAAGATACATAAACCTTTAGCTTCTATGTGTCCAATTGTTAACAGTATTAACAGCCCAACTTTCTGAATTAATAATACACCCAACAAACTGCTGATGAAATATTTCAAATATGGGAAAAACTACACCGTAAAAATTCCAGAATACTTGCGAATACAATAAATAACATAGGCTACAAATCCCACGCAATGCCAAACTTCTTTTATTGGACAGAACAAACCTCTACACTAACGTACCTTTACAAGAAACAATAGATATTATAGAACATAAGCTCATGACTCTTAAGAAAATTACCACATGAAGGTATACATGAAATCATACAACTTCTCAAAATAACCTATTTGCAAAACTATTTCCAGTTTAATGATAAAATTTACACAACCAGATGGTGTGCCTATGGCGAGTAACATTGCAGGACCTATAGTAGATATATTCCTTAATAAACTAGAAACTAAATTATTGAGTTCATAACATCCCTTCCTAAAAAAGTATCACTTACTATTACTGCTATGTTGATGACAATGCTACTCATGCAAGGAAATTATCACAACATACAAACAATACAACAGGAATACAATACTTCACACCCTAAATCGAAATTCATTTAGAACTTTATAAAAACAAATCTATAAACTTTGTGGACCTCACAAAAATCAACAACTACTACTTCAACTACAAACACATATTTGAAATCTATTGAAAACCAACCACTACAGATG
This sequence comes from Schistocerca gregaria, assembly GCF_023897955.1. Lineage (NCBI taxonomy): Eukaryota > Metazoa > Arthropoda > Insecta > Orthoptera > Acrididae > Schistocerca > Schistocerca gregaria. The sequence continues at coordinate 116,082,169 of NC_064931.1, read as the reverse complement.
GAATAATTAACCATAAATATCCACATCCAAAATCTCACAAATATGCGTTCTTTCTGTGCTAAACAGAATCCTCAATCTGTCACTGCAACAGGTCATACATACAGAAACAAGTACACTACAATATATCACATACAAGAACAATTACGACCCTAATGTCATTTTACAGCTAAAAGAGACCCCATAAATCATAAAACAATGCTAATGAGAGAAACTGCATTAAAAAGAAGACCATCTACATACCAACAAACAATACAGAAAAACTACCTGATAAAATAAAAAGCCTTACTAAAAAATACAAATGTGAAATTAACCTTTAGAGCAACAAATATTCTTAACACAAAATTATGTTCAGGAAAAACCATACTCCCCAAGCACTTACATTCTGGAATCTACAAAAATAACTGCACAAAACTTTCTGTTCGACAGACGGGAAGAAATTTCATTGTTGGATTCAGAACACATGAAAGAAATAAACAACAACTAATCCATCTTTATACACCTCACAAGTGAAAAACATGAAGCTGACAACACTGAAAACACACTACAAATCCTGCATAAAATCCCAAAAGGTCGAATCATTGATATTTCTCTATATGACGCCTCTCTAACCAGTCAGAGGCTAACATCTCAAGGGTATCTTCCATAGATTTCCACAGTCATACAGCTACAGCCTCCCAATATGGTATTAAGCAATATTTGGTCACTAAATATACTTGCAAATACCAACATACACAGTCCTTTTGGTGATCTTGCAAAGTTCAATTTTTAAAACACACTTGAAGTTGTGGATAAAGTCTGTAGGAAATTGAGTTTGCTGTAGCTTTATGCAAACTGCTTTACAAAGGGACAACAATCCCAAGTTCAGCAAGGCAATGAAAGTAGCCATTGCAATTCCACTGTAGGATTTTCATAGTTATATTCAGTGGTGGCATGAGCCCATCATATGCATGGGATACAGTTCAGTTCACTAACAGCATCACCCATCTGTTGAGTGAAGCCAATGTTGATTTGCACAATTCCAGAAACAATGGAGGAGTGGACAGTAGAAGGGCAGTAGAAGGGGGTGAGGTGGGGGATTAAGATGATCTGGCACAATCGACGCAACCAGATCTAATTTCATCATTTAATTTTTCCTTCCCTTCTTTTCCTCTTTATTCAATTTTACACCTGCTCAAGTTAACTTTGGCAGAATTACTCTCTGGGCACGTTCACAAACAGTAATACACTATTTTTTTATTTTAATATATTCATTAGTTATTGTGAAACATGACCGAAAACACATGACAAAACTACATCTTTGTTTCAAACATCTGGCACATTATTTTTTCAAATTTCAAAAAATGTGCTATTACTCCATTCACAATATCCTATAGATTAAGGAAATTGATTATTTCTTCATTTTGGATAAGATACGCAAACTGCACGACTTCCATCACGGACAAACCTCATTTTGGAAAGGGTAACTTAACTCTTCGTATGGATGTCCTAATGATAATTTCTTTAATATTGTTCAAGAACTGTGCAAAAAGATTTAGTTGATTGCTTCATCAGTTTTTCAAAAAATAAAAAACATCATAATGTAAAAATCGCTCATTTTATAGGCTGACAGAAGAGAATGGATCAATAAGATTCTCCCAACGTATCTCAGTCTTGCATCTGCTTTTCCTACCATTTGTTTTATGTTGTCATTCCAATTTAGGCTGCTCCAGATGGTTACTCCTAGGCATTTTACTGTAGTTACTGTTTCCACTAATCTGTTGCCAATAGTATACCCAAATAGTAGCAGACCAATTTACCTATTTAACTGAAATATATTAGAGTTATTAATTTATGTTCAGGTTCAACTGCCAATTGACAAGGGCTGGGAGACCAGTGTGCTGACCACATGCCCCTCCATATCCACATCTGCTGACACCTAAGGGTTGACAATGACATGGTGGCCAATCTGTCCACCTACCTGTATGGTTCAGATCTGTTTATAGACTCATAAGACCAAAGCTTAAGAATTTTAATCAAACTGTTTGACAAAACTTTATTTTGAAATTCAGTCAATTATCCTCGCATTGCTTTCCTCAAACTCGTTTTGGCTCTATTCAGCTTTTGATTGTCTAACAGAGTGAGTTCTCTTCCGAGATGAAGATCTCTTTGCATTCGTAGCAATTAGCTCTTGAGTCACGGAGGGGCTTTTCAATTTCTCATACCCTTACTCATCACATACTTCTCTATGACATATCATACTACACTTTTCAGTTTTACCCATTTGTAATCCACATCTTCACCCTAAGGGCTAACTATTTTATGTTTACTTCTTAGATGCTCTGCAATTTGTTTCTATCAGCATTGACCGATTGTACAAGTTTGGGTCTGCTAGTCACTAGGTGGTCTAAGGCATTGCCCTCACACATCAGTTCTTTAACTATCATACTACAAGCAATTTTCAGACGAGACTATCAGAACTAGTATCCCATCCCTATAACAACAACATAATCAGGAAATTTACTCTTTACATTCTCCATGTTCTCTCTGAAGCACTCTGGCACTAAAGCAAACACACGCACACACGCACAGAATCAATAATAACCTCACTGTATACTACAGAGTTATTTACAGCAATAAATATGCAAACACCACTGGCACCTAGATTTCACTGCTGTTCACTTCTGTTTATAGCCAACTATCTGTTACTAAGAACTAATAAGACTAATTCTGGGGCCTCACCAGGAATGCTTGTGCAGTTTCCTAGTAACGCATTAACATTTTTTTTTTTTTTTTTTTTCCTGATCTACAAGGGTGAAACTTCTCAGAGTAATGCTGCTGATCCAGCTTCAATTTCAACAAGCATTTCATCACTAAGCTTAAGAAGGGACCCCTCTAAATGCCTCCTCCCACCATCACCCTCTCAGGTATGTCACATGTACTCTGCCACCCAATTAGTCATGTCCTTTGTGTTGTGCAAAGACTGCCTTACTTCTTTAAGGGACATAGTTCATATTTATGCCTTAACATACCAACTGCAGTAAGAGGTATCTGAAGATCTATTGACTAAATGGACATGATCTTTGTTATTTTATATGAACTGGCCTATATGTACAGAGTTTTGAATTCATTGGTTATTACTCTGCAGTCCTAAGGTAAGAAGACATGCCTTTGACAGTTGGTTTGTTAATAATGCTCCTGTACTTAACAGGGTTTTACCACAGTTTAAATAGGAACTCTGGTACATGCGGACTACACCATCTATTTCTGTACATTTAACAGACACTATTGTATGGCCTGTTAAAACAACATGCTAAACTGTACACTCTTAAATGACAGTCAGTAAATCATGTTTTAATTGTTTCTACAAAACATTATTTTCATATGACTAGACAATTTCTTATATTATTTTTGTTCCAAGTATCCCAGTTTCTTTGCATTGCCAATTTATGTAGGTGCACTTTAAAATGGCAAAAATCAAAACTGGCCAATCATGACAACGTGAACAAAATAATATAGGACTAACCTGTTAGTCCACAAAATTAACTAGGAAGTCATTTCAGCTAAGACAATATCGAAACATTTAAATTTTTTTTGTTTAGATAGAATTTATAATATTTCACTAAATATTAACTTACCGGATCATCAGAGCCATTTCCAGGATTCACAGCTTCACTGGAACAATTTTCAAAGCGCTGGAGAAATTCTCTCATATCTGGAGTCTTGACATATTGCAAATTGTAGCTTTCAAGCAAAGAATGGTAGCTTTGGACTTCACTTGGGCTTCTTAACCTGCTATGCATCACTACTGTTGCACTAGAAGTCCTCCTTGAAACAATATTCTCCTTCTCATTTGTAGTACTTTCTTCTAGTCTTTTAGAGGAACCTTGTTCCATCACCTCATCAAAGGAAGAGGACCATCCAACTCTTCCGAACAAAGAATTTCCAACACTTGAAGATTCACAACCTTCTTCTGTATGACTAGTATCATTTGGTCTCACAGGTATATCTTTTCCATTTTTCTGTCCTTCCAAATTTTCATCTTCTATTACCTTTTTTGCAGAGTCTTCATCTCTAGACCTTTCTGTTTCTAACCTAAGTCTTTCAGAAATTGGTGCATCATTAACAGGTGTACCTAAAATTATTTTCAAAGCTTCATCTTCACTAAGTGGTAACACATTGCTTACTCCAGATTCTTGAAGAGATGCAGGCAGTGATACTGATGTATTAGGCGACTTCTCAGCTGCAGGCGGTATACAATAATTATCATCTAGGGTTCTAGCTATGTCAACACCAGACATTACTGGACAGGCCCGCAATGGTGGTGTCCATAAGCCTGCAAGGAGCAATGGTGTATTGGTCCACACATTCAGTAAACTGGAATTGCATGCCAGTGTAGCAGTAATTCCTTCTATTCCCTCAATCAATCGCTGAGCAACATCTAACCTTTCACCATCACGAACAAATGCAGAACTTCGATAGTAAGGTTTAAGGGCACTTCCATCTTGCCTCATTGCTTCCAAATACCTTGAAAGCAAGCAGTCATTTAATGCAATACGGAGCCACACTCTGCAACGACCGACATCTGTTGTAACAAGATTCAGCGAATTTACCTGGATGGAGAAAAAAAATATTAACATTGTATTAACTGCTATATTATCTCTCACTTCTACAAAACACATACAACAAACAGCTCTTAGCAAAACTACAACAGACTGATGAAGGCTATGTGGCAGACCTGACAACTAACACTTTTCTAGGCAGTGTTCTTCCTACATATCCCCACGTAGCAAGAAAGAATCAGTTCACTTGCAATGTCCACACCTGTTGCTCAACACCGCCTCTTCCTTAGTAGCAGATTCAATGCCTCATGATCCCAGAAGCAATAGGTAATACAGCCAGAGTATGGTAACATGAATGCAAGTTAAGGCAGATACCCAAATGCAGCAACAAGATGAAAACAAGGACGCAAGGAGGAGGCAATACTGATACGCAAGGGACAACAAGTCACGACCCAGACAGTAATGATTGCTGGGAAAAAATGGACCATGATAAGAAAAATGGCCTAGTCAAATAGAGTGCTAGAACAGAAAAGATGACCAACCATGTAGCTGCCTTAATAATTGGAACAATAATGCCAATCTAAATTTTAAATCATCCAGCCATTAAACTCATTCAAAATTGCAATTGCACACCGCCATTTTTGTGCACATTCACCTACCCAGGCATAACAAATCACACAGAACATAAAACTGTCATTGTTAAAATGCACTGTTAAAATTTTAACTGAAATACACAGTATTGGTCAAAATAATAACACAGGAAAGTGTGTGAGTGGATGAATAATTAATAAAAAATAAATAAAATAAAAAACTGGATGAGCCAGCCAACCTGGTGACACATTAAAACTTTCTCCATAATCTAAGGAGCATATCCGGTGAGAGCTTTGTTTCACCTGATTTCATCTCAATTTCTTGGCCAGGTGTTGGTATGCTAGACCATGTAGTTTACTTTTACCAGCTGCAGCTTATTGTCTTTTGCTTCCAGCAGTCTTGTTTCAACTATCTTAAGACTCATTATCTCACCAGTAAGGATATAGCATACAGAGAGAAATCATTGGGCTACAGCAATTTCAGTGTATGCTTCACGAGGTGATGTCTCCACTAATTCCCATGTAACCCAGTATCCAGGAAACCTTCTCTCAGCCTTTCAGAAGATGAGAGTCCTAGATGTTGCAGGCATTTCTGTCTGTTGGGTAAGTATAGTTAGAGATTATGAACAAATGAGCAATTTTTCAGCACATATACATCATACTGGCTCCCTTGCCTGTATGTAATATTGCATGAAATATATTAAATTCAAATTGTAAATAAATTTTGAGGGCATTTAGGGAAAACAGCTGAGCAGCCATCTTAAATCTGTACCACATGGGTGAAGTTCCGAGCTCTAATATCTATCAGCAAATATAGGTGAATGCAACTCTCAAAGTCTTAAGAAAATCATCTTTGGAGTTCTGTCTTTAATCCAGTAATGCAAGGTCAATTTTTCTTGAAAAGCCATGTGGCTGCATGGTAGAATGATTGCCCACCATGTATGTGGCACAGTTTCAATTCCCAGCCCTGGCAAACTTTTGAACATTTCCCTAAATCATAAAGTACACAAGGATGAAAAAGAAATTTTTAATCTTTTAAAACTTAAACCATCTTTTATAAAATATTAACAATTAAGAATGTACATTTGCGATGAAACCTGGATTTTTCGTGTGAGATATGTAATTAGAAATAAGACAACATGCATTTTTCATTAAAGTATCAATTATTGTTAATTAACATAGATTTGATGAACTTTATATTTGAATGCTGCAGCTACCCAAACTGAACCAAAAAGGGGAGGGGCAGGGGATAAGGGTGAAAAAACAATGAGTAAAACTAGACTTACATCAGCATTGCCTGTCTGGAATGCTACTGATTTTCTTCTGCCATTATGTATTCTAATGCTCAGGGAATTACTAGAAGAACAAGCACGTTTGCTTCAAAATTTGTATCTGCGATTTTGTCAACCTACATGGCAAGCAAGCAATTTACCACACAGCCACGCGGCCTGTCGAGAAAAATCGACATTGCTTCAGCAAAGTAACAACATTCAGCAAACTTCAAACTAGATTTCCTCAAGAATTGTTTAGAGTTGCATCAATTTATTTTGGGCAATTAATATTTGTGTTCTGAACTTCACAAATATTTAAAAAAAAATACAAAAATCAGATCATTGTGTATTCACTTGTTAGACAAATTGTCAAGCACAGCTATATAGCAGTGGTCCACAATTTAAATTTCATTAAACACTGTATTAAAAACATAGGCAGAAGTACAGTATCTCCTGAACCTCATTAAATGCTCTGAATTTTCAGGAGCCAACATGGCCGTTAGTTATGTCCCTGGTTAGGTTTTGCATTTGTTCCACATCAAGTACCACTATGTCGTGCTTTTAATGTATACCATATGACTTTGCTAGCAGACAATTTGTGTGAATTGCTTCCATGGCAAAGTGAAATTGGGAAGACTGCTGCCTATTCCAACTTCTGACTTTTACTGACAGAATACAGTAAGGAAGGCTTCCTCCATTTAAAAGTGTGGCCATACATACCAAGGTCCTTCACAATGTAAATGTGACAGTTATATGGTCATTTGCATATAGATGGGAGGCAACTTCTTGTAGATAAGACAAGGCAGCTCAAAAGGCCGGTGTCACATAGGCCTACTCACTTTGCCAATTTTAAATTGACTTTCCCAGTGAACTTGCTGCACAGACTCAAAACTGCAAAATATCTCCAGCAGAAAAGAAGGGGGCAAGAAATACACCACCAAACAAGTACCTTACATTGAGCTGCAAATACTATACAAATCAATGCAGCAACCTGCATTTACAAATGGTTGAGAAGCCAGTTGCCAAAGTTGACATTGCATACAAACCATTACATTCACTCCAGTAAAAAGCAGAGCAGCCACAGAGTACAGAGGGGGAACAAAGGGTAAGCTCCACTTAGACATATACCATCTGACAAAAGAGTTAAGAAACTGATTTTATTCCTGGTGATAAAAGTGATGCCTGTGTGACCATAGTGCGTGCAAAGTTAGTCCTGCACACCTTGACTCCCGAAAAACACCTATGACATAGGGCTGCTTCTCATGACTTGACTGAAATCCAAAATGCTGGCAATTCTAGTACAAAAATTCACATAAGGGTCAACACTTCGACGACATAACATTCAACCCAATGTGACATGAAAGTTTAATAACATCTGAATGAAGCACTTTTCTGCCAGTTTAACACAGCTGGTGAATCTGAAGAGGACATGTCCGTGAAAATAATGGAATACATAGTCTGTCAGAGTGAAACAAACAGTCCCTCTTTTTAACCCTGAACTACAATCCATCTAATTTCTGTAGCAAAACTGACAAAATAGATCCCATACTGCACTGGAACATGAATGGGTTCAGGACACACAAGAAGGAGCAAGAACAGTTAACTTAAGGTTACAGGCAGTTCCTGCCATAGCTGATGTGCACCCGCAAACCGTCACCGCCACCACCAGTAGTAGTATGAGTGTGCCCAATGAAATGACACTATGCTCTCTGTACCTGCTTCCTAATCAAGATTTATCTAAAGAGGTTCTTGTAATTCACAAACTTCTCAACCATTCCTCCTCTGTGAGGACGTTCGTACACAGGGGTCGACCACCACCTGTTGCCAGGTTCCAGCTTTTGAGAACGTGAATGTCATGTATTTAGAAGTATTACTCTACATCTACACCTACATTCATACTCCGCAAGCCACCCAGCGGTGTGTGGCGGAGGGCACTTTACGTGCCACTGTCATTACCTCCCTTTTCTGTTCCAGTCGCGTATGGTTCACGGGAAGAACGACTGTCTGACAGCCTCCGTGCGCGCTCAAATCTCTCTAATTTTACATTCATGATCTCCACAGGAGGCATAAGTAGGGGGAAGCGTATATTCGATACCTCATCCAGCAACGCACCCTCTCGAAACCTGGCGAGCAAGCTACACTGCGATGCAGAGCGCCTCTCTTGCAGAGTCTGCCACTTGAGTTTGCTAAACATCTCCGTAACGCTATCACGCTTACCAAATAACCCTGTGACGAAACGCGCCGTTCTTCTTTGGATCTTCTCTATCTCCTCCGTCAACCCGATCTGGTACGGATCCCACACTGATGAGCAATACTCAAGTATAGGTCGAACGAGTGTTATGTAAGCCACCTCCTTTGTTGATGGACTACATTTTCTAAGGACTCTCCCAATGAATCTCAACCTGGTACCCACCTTACCAACAATTAATTTTATATGATCATTCAATTTCAAATCATTCTGCACGCATACTCCCAGATATTTTACAGAAGTAACCAGTGTTTGTTCCGCTATCATATAATCATACAATAAAGGATCCTTATTTCTATGTATTCGCAATACATTACATTTGTCTATGTTAAGGGTCAGTTGCCACTCCCTTCACCAAGTGCCTATCCGCTGCAGATCTTCCTGCATTTCACTACAATTTTCTAATGCTGCAACTTCTCTGTATACTACAGCATCATCCGCGAAAAGCCGCATGGAACTTCCGACACTAAATACTAGGTCATTTATATATATTGTGAAAAGCAATGGTCCCATAACACTCCCCTGTGGCACGGCAGAGGTTACTTTAACATCTGTAGACGTCTCTCCATTGATAACAACACGCTGTGTTCTGTTTGCTAAAAACTCTTCAATCCAGCCACACAGCTGGTCTGATATTCCGTAGGCTCTTACTTTGTTTATCAGGCGACAGTGCAGAACTGTATCGAACGCCTTCCGGAAGTCTAGGAAAATAGCATCTACCTGGGAGCCTGTATCTAATAATTTCTGGGTCTCATGAACAAATAAAGCGAGTTGGGTCTCACACGATCCCTGTTTCCGGAATCCATGTTGATTCCTACAGAGTAGATTCTGGGTTTCCAAAAACGACATGATACTCTAGCAAAAAACATGTTCTAAAATTCTACAACAGATCGACGTCAGAGATATAGGTCTACAGTTTTGCGCATCTGCTCGATGACCATTTTTGAAGACTGGGACTACCTGTGCTCTTTTCCAATCATTTGGAACCTTCCGTTCCTCTAGAGACTTGTGGTACATGGCTGTTAGAAGGGGGGCAAGTTCTTCCGCGTACTCTGTGTAGAATCTAATTGGTATTCTGTCAGGTCCTCCTCCTGGACTGAGACAGAGCATACACTTCAATACCACTATATGGCCATTCTCTGCTGTAGATATTAATTCGCAGTCCTGCCCTTCAGACACTGCTCAGTGTCAAGCAGTTTGCAATTTGCATTGCCATGACCAATTTCCCATCTGCATATGTAGGACACACCAAGAAGTGCCTGAAAGAAAGCTGCCAAAGTGGATGCTTGGAAAGGCTAACTAGATGCTGTAGTGTTAGCTTACTTTAAATGTCGAGACAGCATTCAGGAATGGGTGGATCACATAACAGTGACCCATGAACCCACTGACTCGTCTATCCCAACGCCTTCAGGCCATCCATGAAGACTATTGCTATCCTGCTGGAATGAAGAGTGCTACTCCACAATCAGGATCAGGCTGGTGGGAAAGTAAAAGTTCAGATGCTGACTGTCTACTGAGAAACACTCAGCTTTTTGGGCGGCAAGGGCTAAATGCCACTGTATTTTTAATGATATCAAGGAGAGTATGTGTCAAGACTTCCTGGACACACTCAACCGTTCCATCACTTCAGCACAAGTACCATCAGAAGAATTCCCAGGAAGCACAGTAGGAAACTTAGAGCAGCTGCAATGAAAGAGAAGGTCCCCAAATGCCACACCTAGACTTAATCACCATCAGAGTCTCCTGGTACTACACCCAGTCAAGACCAAATCACGTACAGTCTGCTGTTGCAGCTAGGAGAAAACGCCAAGAAAAAACCTAAAAAATAAAATGTGCAGTCAGGCCAAGTTTCCAAACTGGGGAGAGAAGCAACTGCAGTCCACGACCTCAAACCAGGGGAGGACCGAACATGTGTCAGTACTTATTGAAAGCACTTTGTAGCAAATACCTTTGAGCATATGGTTTACTGTTGCCTGATCTGGATCCTAGAGGCCAGGAAGCTCCTGATCACCTCCTATATATTCAGGAGGTATCAATCCACCATCATATAGCTGGAGGCAGCTATAAAATCTACTTTCCTGTACAAGTAACACCTAATATGTACATATATTTTGTATGCAGCCCATTAACATTTTGAAAATGCACTAACTCACAAAACAATGTACGTAGAGAGGTAAAAACTGACACCCATGGCTGAAATTACATGGGGCTTTACTGAAATCAAAACACAAGTGCAAAAAGTTGGCCAACAGATGGCACTGGACAGCAAAACATCAGTGACGCTGCATGAGAATCTTATATAAAATGAGCTATAGTGAGAGAAAAGGGGGGTGGGGAGGGGGGGAGAAATTATCCCGTGTTGACTTTACAAGAAATGGCACCATTAGTGAAGCTTTATAATCAGACTGGAGAATCCACTACTGCAGCTTTATGATCCTATTGCCCTAAGAAGGGTATTTGAATGGTTAATGGTGCAGTTACTGTGTAGAAAATCACAAAATTTTAAGCCACAGGTTGTTTGGACAATCGGCCCCATATTGGGCAACCAACACACATGCTAATGCTGATGAAAAGGTCTCGGGTATCCATTCAGGTGGCAGTATTATAATAATACAACATTTCGACAAGTGACGTACATATAGTCTTCTGGTGAAGATTTTGTGGATGCCGTCCTACTTATATCTGTGGTGTGCCCCCCTCCACCTTGCTCCAGGAGGCTGGGTGCAGAATGGCTGGCAGGCAGAGAGGGGTCAGGTGGTGAAGCTGCTATGGTGGGAGTCAGAGCATTCTGGTCCTGTCTCGTGAGGGCAATGGTGGTAATTTCACCCCCTCCCCCATGCTGTGCCTGTCACCCTCTCTGTACCCAGCCTCCCAAGGCCAGGTGGAGGGGGGCACATAGCAGATATAAGTAGGACAGCATCCACACATGGTTGACACTCGCTGAAATGTCGTAACACTGCCACCCATCTGGAAACCTGAGAGCTTTTCATCAACTGTATACACCAGGGAAGTGTTACTGCTGCTTGGGCAGTTCAGGAAGAAACTGAGACTTTGGTGGGGTCATCTCTGCATAGTGACACCTGTTTGCACATCGAACCGGCATCCCATGCACTACTGTTTGGAGAGCACCAAGGCATTCCCTCCTATGCTACCTGAAAAAAAAAAGAACCAACAACAACAACAGTGTCATGAACTGTTAGCCACTGGTCTTGTGATGCAGAAAGCATTTGCAGTGGGGGAATTCAATAGAAATCTGGGAAGATGATGACTGGTTGTCTAATGTGTTGTGGACCTGTGAAGTCCATTTCACACTCTGAGGGTCTATCAGCACCCACAACTGCAGAATTTGGGCTACTGAAAATCTTAGAACTGTCGTGGAAACCCAACTGCATGATGAGAAAGTTACGGTGTCATGAATTTTTCACATCAATTGTGACTGGAACCTTTTCTTTGAGGAAATGCAAGGTGCTGCTTTTCAAACTGCCAGCGTGCTGTGTGCGAGGTACACTGATATGTTACAAAAGCCCATCAAGCCTAGCCTGCCGAACACCTGCTGGGAGGTGTTACTTATGCAGGGTGGCACTACGCCCCGCATTGCTACAAGTGTGAAAGACCCCTTGTCCACATCATGTGGTGAGGATAACATGCTGCACCATCCCTCCAGTCATGCTTGGTCTCCCACATTCTCAGGCCTCAACCCATGAGATTATTGGTTGTGAGGTTACATGATAGCCCTAGTCTACTGCAATCATCTATAGGGATGTTGAAGGACAACATCCGACAGCAATTTTTCACCATACCTACTGATATGCTGTACAGCGTTGTTCACAACATTGTTCCTCGTCTACAGGTATTGTTGAAGAATGACTGCATACACGTTGAACATTTGTTATTATTAAAAAACATTATCTTCACAAAAACTCTACTGTTATGCTAATTATTGGGAATACGGAAGTGTCCAATCCCACCTGTCTGCTTTGGCCTATGATATCATCAATATGGCGGAAACGGCTATTCTAATCATCTCCAATATGGTGCCTATGATATCACCACATATAACGCAAAGATACGTATAAATAAGACAAGAACATCACCCACCAAAAATACAATCAAAGTAATGGGACATCCAAGGGCAATTGGGGGTTTAGGGAGGGGACAAGCAAAATATAACAGTAAAAAAAGGCTAGGTTCCTCAAGACATTGAAAATGTTTAAGTGCCTTTATCACAAATTTAGACCCTGGCTAGATTATGGATGCACAGTTTATGGAGCAACAAGACATAAGTAGCCATAGACATTCAGTGCTATCAACCAAGAGGGTATTTGGCTGGACCCATGTGCCTATAGGACTAGCCATATACCTAGCCTCTGTGCTGAGGATGGTGAACAACTGTGTGCCATCCACTGTATCAGGTCATACAGGTACTTCACTGTTTCAGAGGTATCCAAGTACCAAACTGTTGCTCACTTTTCCATTGAAGCAATTCTCACAAATTGTATGCTAGCAAAGAGGTCATATGGTATACATTAAAAGCGCGAAGTGATACTTCGTGTGGAACAAATACAGAATCTAACCCAGGGCTTAAGCTAACTGCCACACTGACTGCTGACAATGCACAGAGTAGTTTAATGTAATGAGGTTCAGGAGATACTGTGTTCCTGTCTTATGTTTATAATTTAGTGTTTTATGAACTTTAAATTTGGGACCATTGCTATATAGCTGTATATGCTGATTAATTTTTTTATATTTGTGTTATGCGAAGTTCAACATGCAAATATTAATTGCCCAGAATAATCTGGTGCAACTCTCAAAAATTCTCAAGAAAATCTGCTTTTAAGTTTTCTGACCACTGTTAATATGCTGATGCAAGAACAATTTTTCTTGAAAGGCTGCATGGCAGATTATTTGTCTGCTATGTTGTGGTGTTTTTGGTTCAACAAAACCCCTAATACAAATTTGAAAGCAGAGATGCATGTCGTTCTAGCAATTCCATGAGGTATGAATGAACTGAACTACACATAACTGTATTTATGGTGGTTCAGTTCATTGGTCATCATGAATTTTAAAAGAAAATCAAACCTCTACCTTAAAATATGTGAAGGCCTTTTCAAGAAGAGGGCAACGGCCTTGCCACAGTGGGTCCATCGGTTCCCGTGAGATCACCGAAGTTAAGCACTGTTGGGTGTGGCCGGCACTTGGATGGGTGACCATCCAGCCGCCATGCGCTGTTGCCATTTTTCGGGGTGCACTCAGCCTCGTGATGCCAATTGAGGAGCTACTCGACCGAATAATAGCGGCTCCGGTCAAAGAAAATCATCATAACGACCGGGAGAGTGGTGTGCTGACCACACGCCCCTCCTATCTCCATCCTCAACTGAGGATGACACGGCAGTTGGATGGTCCCGATGGGCAACTTGTGGCCTGAAGACGGAGTGCTTTGCCCTTTTTTTTCCCAAGGAAGACAAATGTAAAACTTACAAAGAAGTCAACACTACAATTTTACGAAGGGTGCTGGCCAGAAACTCCTAATGGTACAATAAATTATTTTCAAAAAGACCAGTGGATGGTTGCAGTATTTCCTATAGTGTAATTTGGGGAAACAGCAGACCAAAATTGATTTAAAAACCTTAGGACTAAATAAATAAAAAAAAAAAGACGTAATACCAATAGGACTATACAGATTGGATGAATTAATCATAAGAAGCAAATTTTAAAATGTACCATTATCTTATATTATTTTAAATTGCTACTTATGTGACTGTTGCTTAACAGTGTGTATGGAATCACAGAAACGGTTTCTGTACAGTCTATTTTCACTTGGTAATGGTTGCAGTATTTTGGTATAGGTCTACACGTAACTTTCAGGGAACAGACAACATACAAACATGGGGAAATAAAGGGGTACCAGTACTACACACACAGTACATGAAATATAGGATTACCAGTATACATTAGATTAATACTTGTTTTATAGATCATGAATAAGACACTTCGAATGATGTGGAACGTGTCAGGTTAAAGAAACATGTCTGTACAAGATATTACATTACACAAAATATTGCATGACACTAATGCTTAAGTTACTTTTTTTCCCTCCCTCAATTTGTATCTAAAAATTCAGCCAATGAGTAGAAGGAGTTGTCATCTAGAAATTCTTTTAATTTATTTTTAAATGTTGGTTGACTATCTGTCAGGCTTTTGATGCTGTTTGGTAGGTGACCAAAGACTTTTGTGGCAGCATAATTTACTCCCTTCTGTGCCAAAGTCAGATTTAACCCTGCATAGTGAAGATCATCCTTTCTACTGGTGTTATAGCTATGCACACTGCTATTACTCCTGAACTGGGCTGGATTATTAACAACAAATTTCATAAGTGAATTTATATATATACTGTGAGGATGCCTAGATCCTTAAATAGATGTCTGCAGGATGATCGTGGGCGGACTCCAGCAATTATTCTGATTACACGTTTTTGAGCAATGAATACTTTTCTACTCAACGATGAATTACCCCAGAACATGATACCATACGAAAGCAGTGAATGAAAGTAGGCACAGTAAGCTAATTTACCGAGATTCTTATCACCAAAATTTGCAATAACCCTAATAGCATATGTAGCCGAACTCAGACGTTTCAGCAGACTGTCAACAATTCTCTGTAAAAAAAATTGACGCTATAACACTCGGTGTGCAATGAACAGAAGTCAAAGGCTTATCTTCCTTCTTCCCTTTCAGTGGTGAAGTTGAGAGGAAAGGAAGAGTGTACAGCCTACATTCAAGTTTCATCAATCAACAACACTGACTTTACCAAATTCGATTATTCTCTTGATAAGTTATGTGAACTTAAAAGGAGTGCTGGAGAAAGTATTAGCACATGAGCTACTAGAACATGTCAAATGAAAGAAAACGTCATTGATACTAACTTATTCCGAGCTATGTCCAGAAGTTTATCAGGTCTATCCACATGCATATCCCTCGTCAGTTCATGCACAACAGTGACAATATAACAGGTAGCCCTATTTACTATTCTAAGAGATAGATAAAATGTAAATGACAAATTTATACCGTGTACGTTGTTAGTGGTTATACGAGATTTCCAATGTATATATACACTTAACAAATAGATAATGGTAAAATGTCTAACCTGATCGATTATTTCGCGATGAGAAAAAACCAATAATGGTCCCCAAAACGTTGGCTCAGGTCTTTGGTCAGGATCTGCACCGATTGCCTGGCTTACTCTATTTAAGAACGTATCTTTCAAGCCGTGAATGAATATAGCTTCCAGTACAGTGCACAGTGAGTTCGTTGTGTCATTGTTACTGACAATTTTTGCAGCATCTTGAGGTTCAGTGTGTTGAAGCTGTATATCTTTCACACTTTCTGATAAATGGCTCATCAAAGAATCTTTCACCATGTTCTCTCTTCCACCAAAAGCGGTAACACTCCGAATTATTGCATTCATTTTCACAGGTCGTCGATGGTAACAAGGGATTGCTGCGATGCCCAAGGGATTTCGTACTGTATGACGTTGTCCAAATCAAGGTATTTCTCGAGAAACAGGTGTTTAAACACACAAACAGGCACATCAACACTTCAAAATTTCTACAGCACAGCACGACGAGTCCATACAATGTTGACCTCTAGAAGCGTAGTAAATCTGTCTAGAAATATCGAACACAAGAACCCGTAGAACAACCCAGGACTTTACTGCGTACCATATTAGACAATTAGTTTGTAGTAATTTCTAGTAGCACTACTTTGTACGCTCATTCTGTTGTGTATCCTTATGCACTTCATGTTGAATAGCGACGATGCAACATATTTCCTTGTTTTACATAAATGCGTAAGGCACAAACTCTGTCGACGAGACGTCTTCTTAGTTCTAGTTTTTCCTTAGTCTTCAATGTATTCGTCATTGAAACTAGAAAAAAACAACTAAGCTGCTATTGCTCCATCAGTATTGTCTATCCACGCAAGCTCTTTCTGAATTGACGTTCTCTACAACACGCTTCCACTTCTCTGACTGTCAGAATCACCTGAAACATCAGTGACTTTAGCCGAGTGTAGTGATATTACCATGTCATAATAAACCAAGGAAGTTAATTTTGACCTCCTAGGTATAAACCAATGATGTTCTACTCTCGAACAAGAATCGACGTCGAAGACGCTACAATTAAGATCGATTCAAACTGGACGTCAATGCAACTGGAGGGAACATAACCATCAAATGGTAGACGTAACGTAAACATTACGTAGCGTCACTTATTACTGAATTGCGAAAATGAGGTTATGAGGTACAGTTCATCTTAGCCCATTAGCGGCGTGCGTTGCCATATGGCAACGTTTTTAAGACTTTTTAAAAACCGTCGAGTCCACGACCTCAACGAAGCGAGAGTGTTGGCAGCACTGGATTCCGTTCCATAAGACTGTAAAGATCACTACAATGCAACAGTTTCAACAATACATTTAAATTCTGCGGCGTAAGCAGTGTTGGAAGTCGTTGTTTGCTGAATGACGAAGAAAAATGGAGTATAAGTTAGAGTAAGTATGTATTACACAATAACTTACGATATATAATTTGGTTTTTTAGTATGGCTGTGCTTTAAATACTCAAATATATGTTCTTTGGAAGTCACTGCTTGCTATGAACTAAATTACGTTCATTTAGGCCGTTTGAACTTCGGTGTTACCATATGGCAACGCTAGGCGCTTGTACTCAGTATAAGGACGAATTTTCTCTTTTTTGTTTTAGAAGAGGATTCTCGCTTGCTGAGGCGCTGGATATTCTTTATAATGACGATATTGAAGGTGATGTGCTTGTTGAGCCCCAGATCCGAATGTAGACACAGATGAAGATTCGGGAAATGAACATGTTGGCGGGCAATAGAGAAGAATGATGGATTATTGTATGTGCGGTGGCTGGACAACTAAGTAGTCATAATGATCTCTTCTTCATCTGGGGCACAATAAGTTGGCCAAGTCAAGAGATTCTTGCAACTAAAAAAGCGAAATATAATGATTCCCAGGTCAAAACTGGTAGCCAAATATAATAGATATATGGGAGGTACTGATCAGATAGATCAGAATCTAGCATACTATCACATTGCAATAAGAAGCAAGAAATAGTACTGGTGTCTCTTTACATGAATGTTAGATGTTGCCATACAAAACAGTTGGATTTTGTATAATAAAGCAAGAAACCAAACTATTTCTCAGCTTGATTTCAAGAGAGAAGTAACAACAGTGTACTCGCAAAGACACCAAGCTTTACCAAAAGGACCCGGGAGACTATCTGCATCAAGGGCATGTTCCGACAGCCGCATATCAGATTCAATTAGGTTTGATAAGACTGACCACATCGTCCAGCACACAGAAGGAAAGAAGAAGAAAAGATGTGCACACAAGGACTATAAATATATTGTGAGAACAATGTGTTCAAAGTGTAATGTGGGATTGTGTATTGACTGTTTTATTTCATTTCATGTAAATAATGGTGAGTTTAAGGTTTGATTTTTGATTATTAATTGTACTGTATTATAAAGTATCAATTGTATGATGAAGACTGAATAATAAATTTGCACAAAACTTGTATATGTAATAAGAAATTTCAACAACCTACTTATTTTTGTTGAAGTTGTAATCCATATAAATTTAGGTAGTCAAAGTGCCTAGCATTGCAAAATGGCAAAATCAAATATCTCGCTAATGGCGGTAATGACTTCTGTCGAAGCAACTCTGTTGTGTAATTTATGCCGTTTACAGACATAATAACGCAATTTCTTTAAAGAATCACGAAAAAAATTAATTCAGTCGCTGATGGGTTAAGAAACATTGAAGTTAACTACAGAGATGACGAGGTGAATTAAAGCTAATTAAGACTATACGGCAATGGAAATAATGGACCATCATGTGACGTCAATGTCAAATGGTGAAGGCTTACACCAGACAAGACGTCAACATGACGTCAATTCGCTTAGCCCAGTGCCGGACTGTGAAAAAGAGGTTATGAGGTACCATCCGTCATGCAAAAGGTCGGAATACAGTAACATAATTAAGGAACCACCAATGATAAATGCTTATTAATGACCGATGCAAACTTCTAACAGAAGTTCCTGACCAATTTTGTATGATACATTGCTGACAAGTGAAACAACACTAGAGAACGTCCTGGCAGATTAAAACTGTGTGCCTACTGGTACTTGAAACTAGGACCTTTGCCTTTCGTAATCTTCCAATTGAGCTATTCAGGCACGACTTACGACCTACCCTCACAGCCCAAGTTCCACCAGTACCTCGTCTCCAACCTTCCAAACTACACAGAAGTTAACTGCATACTTTGCGAGACTGGTTAGGCCAGAGTCGTCAAGCTGACAATGTCTTAATTTGTAAAGTCAGTGTGCAAGCTAGGCCGAGATTACATTTAAGATTTCAGCGCAGGCCACATGTTTGTGACTATTACAGCGCCATCTATCACAAAGCGAAAAAAGTGGTCCAATTAAAACATTCATATTTCTTTACGTAATACACGAATATGTAATAAAAAATGGGGTTGCTTATTTAAAAAACGCAGTTGATATCCGTTTGACCTGTGGCAGCGCCATCTAGCAGGCCAACCATAGCGCCACCTGGTTTCCCCCTTCAAGCTAGACAAGCTTCGTCCTTTGTAGTTTTTTCGTTTGACGCTTATTTCGTGAATTATTTGGCCTGGTCACGATCAATGGACCACTCTGTGTACTCTTCATCATCATGTTGAACAAAAAATTTGATTCAATTCAACAAAGCTATAGTCATGCAGTAGACCTTAACATATTGCACATTTCAGCCCTCTGACCTCTAATACAAGCAACAGTGGACTAACACTCCTGGAAGAAAGGATATTGGGGAGACATGGCTTATACATCCAGTATAGCATGGACCCTCCACCCTCCAAGATAATGTTGCTTGTCAGTGCAGAGGACAATCGACTGCTATTTTGTGTGCAAATTGCTTTCGATATTGAATGTGAGATGTGTGAATGTTGGAGTCATCAGAAGAGAATTTATTGTTGCTAATAGAATAATATGAATATCACAAGTGTTTGGTATTTGTGAGTTCCAAGAGATCCACAGAATAAAATGTCGAACAAGGTGAAATATACTTGGTAGGAAACTGCTGAAGCACTCAGTGGACCAATAGGCAGCTTGAGAAAGAAGTAAATAATAAGTCTTGAGCCAGATGAGTAGCAATTAAAACACAACAACACAAAACACAACACAACAAACAGTACAGTTTGACTGAAAAGTAAATAGACCAAAATACTGCACCTTTTGAGAATAATTTGTCACTACAATACTTTGTGAAAGTTCTTGATCAGCACTGAATTTACACAAGTATGAACTTAAGCTGAAGGCCATAATGGTGAAATAAAGTTTAAGTTTCATTCAGAAGTAGAACAAAGTAATGCAGTGAATGTCAGTGGCCAATACCATGTCCTTGGTCGTCTCCAGTACAGAAGCAAAGCCTTTCATGATGAACACAGATGCTGGGGCTTCCTCACTTGGTGGTGACTGATGTGGCATGGTGTTGGCTGTAACAAAGGTTCCATCCACATTCTGACTGAAGAACTCAGGGGTCAGTCAGCGCCTGACCGAGAGCTCTATGGAAGACTGGTTTGGAATGGTGTTGCAGTTCCCTAAATACCCAGGTCACGTAGAGGTACTACAGGAATTATTTGTGATCATGTGGCCCACAAAAGAAAACAGGTCTACGGGGCTGGGGACCTCTAAAGGTGCTCACACTGCCTCCTGCTGGTCTAGTCAGTGTAGATGTTCTTACATCTCCTGATGTAACCTCTTCTGAGTTAGGCCGATCATATACCACTGGTGTGAAAGGGGCTGTAGATCTGCCCGGCAAATGGCGAATATGCCATATCCCTCTCCCCTGTGACAGATGAGTGGATAGTGTCCACCTGGAAGATTCGTAAAACATGGGCCTGTCCATGTAGCTGGTGTCCCAGGAGACTGTGTGTGACATCCATCGGTGCTGGAGCTGAGAGCAGAGACAGGCTGACATCCCTGGAAGCTGGGGGCTGCAATTGTGTTGGGGCAGTGGCAGGTTGGCAACATCTGGAACGAAAGCTCATGCGAATCCTCTGGTAAGGAGACACTAGTGTTTGATGGGGCTACACCAGGTTTATCTGCATGGATGCATGTGAATGTGGCGGGCAGTATCACTCCTAGTACAGGCCATATCCTAGAACAGGTGACCTTGTGGTGGCAATATCAAGGAACAGCAGTGTCCAAGCTGTCCGGCAGCCATATCTATAGGGTGGGATCCTGACCCCACCATTATGTTGGCATGGGAGGTCCTGGAGTGGCTGCAAAGACTGGTAGCCAGCGACGAGTGAGCTGTCTGGAGCAAGTCTGTAAGGGAACCAAATATAGGAGTAGACATAAGGGACATAGATGGCAGAAAGTGGTGTGGAAGCGCTCTGAACAAATTGTACCCAGAAAGCAGATGTGAGAGTAGGAGAATTTGGAAAGCAAATTTGCGGAGCTCAGAGGGTGGGAGTAGTTGGTAAGAAAGTTTTTATACACAGAGGGCATAAGTGAGGGTGGGAGCATGCGAAAAATTTACTCTATTGGTCTTGGAGGGCGTAAATGAGTGTGTAACATGACAATAACATGAGTGGTTAGTGGGCGACAACGTGCAAGAGACTCTGTGAAAATAATTCAAAGATGTTATTTGGACATTTCAGTTGTTTTCATTGGAAAACTCTACACGTAAATTTGTATTCATGCACCACACAGAAATATGAGTGTAATTCTCTATCTGTGTGTCACATGTCTTGAAGAATTATTCTTAGGAGTAAAACCGAATAATTCCATTTCATTAAAAACAGTGAAATTTAGCATAAAGTAATAATCTTAGAATGCCAAAATGAGTGAAAAATTATGAAAATTATTGTTATTTAGGAGGAAACTATTTTGAATGTCAAGTTTGTGATGGAGACAGCGCAAGTGGTGAGATGCCGAGACAGGTGTTGTTCAGGGTCTTTCCAACTGGGCAGTACTGTAGTGTGGACGTGGAATCGAATTGGAATAAAGTGATATATGTCATTAAATTGTGATTTTTATTTAGCCTAACCACCTGCACACATTAAACGAATCGTAAAATAACGCTAATATTGAAAAGGAATTGAGTGATAGTATCATTCCCTAAAGAACCAACAAGTAAACTGTAGCTTCGAGGGTCGTTTAGCTAATGGGAGCTCTCGTCTGGGATGTCTGAATGATAGTAGACGACACAAAGGATGTGTTGGTTGTCGCAAGAAAGAGTGAAAAAGGCTTTAACAATGATATGGTGCTTCAATGGAAGAGTGGCGGCAGACCAAGCAGCGGGAAGCACAACAGCGGCTGTGTGATGCCACACAAGACTATGATAGATTCGTCATGGCAGCCTCTTCTGGTGGTATGTATTGCAGCAGAAGAGACGTAGGCATAAAAGTTAAGTAAATCTGCATGTGCAAGCTACGTGCAGAAATCATTATCGTGTGATGTAAACTTTCATGTTTTCCTTTCTTTATTTTCTGTAATGGGAGAACCAGCATCAGCAAATAAAGTTGCAAGCAATGTAGAATCGACAGACAAGAATATTATTGTTCCAATGGACATTACAGATATGGGTGAATTAAAAGAAGTTTTGAAATCTCCTACACAATTGAAACAAATTGTAAAGAAGGTTCAAAATTTTGTGCAAGCACAAGATGTGCAATTAAAAACCATAGGGAACTACATGATTGAACAATTAAAAGAAGTTATAGATAGCATGGGTGAAATAAAAAAAACAGTGTTCAGTCTATAGAGAAAAGATTAAATGAGGAGTTGACAGGAATAGAAGGAAAGCTAAGATTAGAAATAGACAGAAATAAAGAAGAATGTGTCAGATTAAACGTTGAGGTAAGGTATGAAACTGATGACCTGGGTGAAAAATGCACAGCTGAAAATTTCAAGTTAGGAGAAAGGCTGAAAGGGGATTTGGTAAAGAGTCGGGTTGGTGCAATGGAGAATGTTAGTGAAGTACACAATAAAGTGAACAGTTGATCTCAGTACTGGGATATCAAATAACAGAGAATAGAAAATAGAATAGAAACTGTATTGTCACATAACATGTCATATACAATTAAATGATTAGGACATAGATTACTCATCAGTTAAAAGCTACTTTCTAATTGTAAATATACAGAGAATAATTTACAGCTGTTTTGTAATTTTACATACCACAAAATGATTTAATGTATCCATTTTTAATATATAGTAAAATTAAAAATAAATATTTACTCAAAGTATAGATTTTAGCATGAAATAGAATAAAGTTTAAGATCAGGTATAGTTATTTGGGACAATCAGTCATAAATTGTTCTACACTGAAATAATAGTTACTTGTACGGTACTTTTTCGAATGAAGTCCAAATGTTTCTGCTTAATAATTTTTAAACTTTTCACAGATTTTATGTCCCAGCTTCACACCCATATATTAAGGCGTCTTTTCCAGCAGTTTTAGCCTATCTACATCTACATCTACATCTACATCCATACTCCGCAAGCCACCTGACGGTGTGTGGCGGAGGGTACTTTGAGTACCTCTATCGGTTCTCCCTTCTATTCCAGTCTCGTATTGTTCGTGGAAAGAAAGACTGTCGGTATGCCTCTGTATGGGATCTAATCTCTCTGATTTTATCCTCGTGGTCTCTTCGCGAGATATAGCTAGGAGGGAACAATATACTGCTTGACTCCTCGGTGAAGGTATGTTCTCGAGACTTCAACAAAAGCCCGTAGCGAGCTACTGAGCATCTCTCCAGCAAAGTCTTCCACTGGCAACTTATACTGAGATTTGTTTCTTGTTTAATAATCATGCTTCAACAGGCTATTCTAAAAAAGTTGTGCGTTTTGTTTAGAAAACTTAATTGTGTCATAGATATAGAGGCCAGGAACAGTCATAGGATCAAGAGCCTTGAACAGAGGTTTGTATGACTGCCCTTTTTCTGCACCTACCATGGCTTTTATGATGCTAGAGCATAGGAAGGTTAGCAATATTGTAAATTTGCTGCCCATAAATAATGTTCAGAATCTTAGTGTTTTAATAGTGGTGGTAGTTTTTGGTTTTGACACATTTATTCTTCACTAATTTTACATTAAGTACAATAAGTAAAAGATACCATTCATCATTAATGCCCATCCGTACAGGCATGTTGCACTAGCGGTATGGCTCGATCACCGATCGTTACTCACAGGCTGAGCAGCACCAGTGGGAGTGTCTCTAGCCATGAGGTGTTGTGGCAAGTTAGGGCAGCTTCCTGAGTCCTGGGGAACTGTTCGACCATGCCATTCGACGCTGGATTGTAGCTTGTTGTCCTGTGTAACTGGATGACATACAGTCTGGCGACGTGTGTGAATGATGGGCAATCAAATTGGCAGCCGCGGTCAGTTGTCACGTGACTGGGACATCCAAAGCGTGCCACCCAGGTGTCAACGAATGCGGTGGTGACAGTCTCGGTGGTTCAAAATGGTTCAAATGGCTCTGAGCACTATGGGACTTAACATCTGAGGTCATCAGTCCCCTAGAACGTAGAACCACTTAAACCTAACTAACCTAAGGACATCACACACATCCATGCCCGAGGCAGGATTCGAACCTGCGACCGTGAAGCACCTAGAACCGCTCGCCAAATGGCTGGCTAGTCTCGGTGGTGATGTCAGCGAAGGGCATTGCTTCCGGCCAGTGAGTGAAGCAGTCCACTATGGTTAAGAGATACCGGTTGCCTTGAGAGAGAGGAAGCGGGCCAATGAGGTGTGAAAGTTTGTGGGCACGGTCGAAGGCAATTCGCCGGAATTTCTCTGGAAAAACAGTAGGTGTGTGCCGGTTGAGATGTCACACCAAATCTTCCGTGCGGAGTGGGGACAGGCACCAGCTCCAGTTGCAGGCCGCTGGAAGTGTCGTGACGGAAGTGGTGCTGTTCGTCATCACTCTCCTGTACTTGGGCGACGTCCTCAAAGTTCACAGGAGGTGAGATAATGGCACACACTCGAGACATCAATCGGCGACGATATTGTCTATCCCCGAAATGTGTCGGGTCGTGAATTGCGACACGTACTCGAATTTCTGGAGTTGGAGCGGTGAACACTTAGTGTGGTTTTTCTGGAAAGTGTGAGTAATCGGTTTGTGATCGGTGAAAATGACGAGTTGTCGGGCTTCTACAGAAGGTCGGAAGTATTTCACCGCCGCTTACACCGCAAGCAACTCTCGCTCATTAGCGGTCCGAGCACGTTGCGATTCGGATAGCTTCTTAGAGAAAAAAACTAGAGGCTGCCAGCTTCCGCCGACGCGCTGTTGTAACGCGGACCGATGGCGGCCTGGCTGGCCTCAACGAGTACAGCTAAGTCCGCGTCATGTACTGGGTGCTCGAGCAGCGTCGCTTCTGCGAAATTCCGTTTTGAATCCGTGAAGCTCTGTTCCATCGCGTCTGTCCAATTCACAGGGGTTTTTCCCTTTGAGGTAGGACCGTGTAACGCCTTAGTCAACGGCTCTTGCACGGCGGTAGCGTTGGGCAGGTGTCGGCGATAAAAGGTCAACATGCCGAGGTAATGGCGTAGTTCTTTGTGTGTCTGCGATCGCGAGATGTTCAGTATCGCTTGCACTTTCTCCGGTAGTGACGTCGATCCGGTGGGGGTAATTAAATGGTCAAGGAACTCGATTTCCGTCACACCGAATTCGGATTTCGCTGGATTAATAACTATGTCGGCTTCACTTAGGCGCTGAAAGACGGTCGTTAGGTGGCGGCGGCGGCGGAGCTCAGGCGACTTGGAATACACCAGGACATCGGCGAGGTACGGGAAACAAAATGGCAAGCCTAGCAAAACGCCATCCACGAACCACTGCCAAGTCTGGACAGCATTCCGTAGACCGAAAGTCATAAACAGGCTTATGAAAAGCCCGAAGGGCGTTACGGTAGCTGTTTTTTCAATGTCTTCTTGCGCCACCATAATGGGGTGTACACCCTTGCGCAAACTATCTTGCTGAACACCGCACAGCCCACCAAAGCGTAACTGAACTCTTGAAGGTGTGTGACTGGGTATCGGTCCGGCACCATTCGCGAATTAAGGGCGCGATAGTCCCCACACGGGCGTCACGAATTGTGTTTTTTGGGTACTAAATGTAACGCCGATGACCATGGGCTGCTCGATGGTCGAACAATGCCCTGTCACAGCATGGCCTCGAACTCTGCCTTTGCTGCTGCAAGTCTATCAGGCGCGAGTCGACGTGGGCGGCACGATGTGGGGGATCCGGGTGTGGTGCACCGTTGACTGTTTAATGTCTCTCAGTGGGCCGGCTGGGCGGGTGAGGTTGGGGAATTTTTCAAGGATGTCAGCGTAAGGTCCGGGGCACTTCACAGATTTTAAACTATAGAATGCGGCCTGCCGGCGCTGTCCTGCTAACTTTAAATTTGTTGTAGCATCAACTAGCTGGACGTTTGCGATGTCGGCTAACAGCCCATAGTGGCCGAGAAAGTCCGTTCCCAGGATCGGCTCATTGACGTCGGCCACAGTAAAAGTCTACGACAATGTGCGGTGTAGACCTAGATCTAAATTGTGGCTTTGTGTGCTGTAAATTTTAATTGCTGAATTGTTCGCCGCTGTGAGGGAGAATGCCTCGACCAGCCTGCGGTCTCATAACATAGAATGGGGGAATATTGAAAGGTCTTAACCCGTGCTGACAAGGTACCTCACGCCCGTACCCCATTCCATGACAAACAGATGCTTCGATATCGTACTGCAGCCAAGTGCATCAAGGTCCAGTCGCAGCTGGCGTTTGAGAACGAGCAAGGAACCCAACATCTGGCTGCTTCGTTGCTGGAAACGGACGTGGTACCAGCAGTAGCCACTTTGTGCGTGCTCTGACATCTGCGCAGTACCATTGGAGTTTCTGTTGTTGTGTTGCCGGCTTTGTGAGCCACACTGCCTGTAGCCTTGTCTGCTGCCAATGCAATGCATCCAGCCCTTTTGCTGCGAGCGTGCCAACCAGTGGACCAGTGTGGAGAGAGCTGCCACCTGTGTGGCCAAGTTTTGCACTAGCTGGTGCAGGTCGGCATCCAATGTGGGTGTGGGAGGTGGGGAGACAGTGTTGTAAGCTGCCGCGGCTGCATTCCTCTTACCGCAGCAGTTGATGCACTCGTTGTTCTTTGGATGACGAGATCCGCTGAATCAGCTCTTCCTTGAGCCGTTCATAGGATAACTGCATCGGCGGGGCGGTGATTATATCCCGCTTTTCGGCCGTGTGATTTTGGTCGAGATGGCTCACTATGTGTTAGAATTTTGCCAGGTTGCAGGTTATGTGGTTGCTCATAAAGACCGCCTCCACTTGGCTGAACCATTACAGGGTCACGCGGCCAAAAGGGAGGTAGCCTGATCAACACTCGTACGGTGCTTGTTGGCGCTCCAGCGATCTAGGAGGCGTCGATGTGGCGGGGATTTGTGCGCCAAAATTATCCAGGGCTGTCTGTGGCTGCGTGGCATCGTGCATGTAGTCCGTGCTTGTAGCTCACTCTCCAGTCCCTTGTTGCATGTGAGTAGGTCTTCAACAGTCTTTTGCAACTTTTCTAATGTCGCCATCTTAGCTCACAGTCGAATACTCACACAAGAGAAAAGCACACAAAATAACATGACAAAAGAAAACACACAAAAAAGAATAACACTAGATAGCTCGCAAACGAAACATACACACACAAAAACAATACAAAAAAAGAGTTCTTGAAAAAAAATAGTTTATCACTAAGGAGCACTGTTTGGGCATGGGCGTGTACCTGCCAGCCTACTCACTGTTCCATGTCACTCGTACCGACGAACTTTCGTCACCATGTGTTTTGAGCCTCAGATCACGTCGGGGTCACCAGTGAAGCGGGAAAATGTGGTATCACCACTTACAGTCATGACGTGCAGTGAACCGGTTTTATTGCCATGTCCATGCACTGTGTTCAAGGGAGGGGCTTGGTGACAGAAACGACTAGGGCAAATTTTGGTCGTGACACATTTATTCTTCACTAGTTTTACAATAAGTAACAAATACCATTCATTCATTAATGCCCATCTGTAAAAGTGCATTGCATTAGCGGTATGCTTCAGTCACCGATCCCGGAGGGTGTACACTCCAGTGATTTGGTTGGTTGTTTGAGGAAGGAGACCAGACAGCGTGGTCATCAGTCTCATCGGATTAGGGAAGGATGGGGAAGGAAGTCGCCTGTGTCCTTTTTTAGAGGAACCATCCAAGCATTTGCCTGGAGTGAATTAGGGAAATCACGGAAAACCTAAATCGGGATGGCTGGATGCGGGATTGAACCACCGTCCTCCCGAATGCGCACTCCAGTGAGGAGCTGTGGCGCAACCGCATGGACTGAACGAGACAAAAGCCGCGTCGCCGAATGTTCAACTCCTGGCGCACTGGAGGTGCCGTGATGTCCAAGTAGGAGTGAAAGCACTGCCAATGGAAGGCTGCACACAGAGAAACAGGCGACTGTGTTTAGGACTGCACATACGTGTTTGTGGTGGAGTTGTGTTAACTTGATGTACGTGGTCCATGGCAGGAGAAGTCGGAGACGTGTGTGCCTCACATTGACCATCTTGCACTGTCTATCTGCTTTGTCCCATGTAGTCTGGTGCTCGACACACTGTTGCCAAAATTTGGCATAAAGGTATAGCTGCACTCGTGAATCCCGGGGATTGCTGCCTTGTGTTAGCTGTGCCGTAGTTCAGCCATTTGCGTGTTTTAACGGTGCAGCCGCCACAATGATTTTCAAATGGACATGTATATAGACCAGAAAAGGGGGATTTTTGTACGAGGGTTGGTTCAAATGGCTCTGAGCACTATGGGACTCAACTTCTGAGTTCATCAGTCCCCTAGAACTTAGAACTACTTAAACCTAACTAACCTAAGGACATCACACACATCCATGCCCGAGGCACGATTCGAACCTGCGACCGTAGCGATCTCGCGGTGTATGAGGGAAACTGAAAAGTTGGCACATTTGGACAAGCCAGTGGGGCCATTAATTGTCATTTCCACTTTAAAGAGACTTCCTGAAAATATACAATGGGATCTCATAAATGCTCCAGGAGATAACATACACTCATTCATTGATTATGTTGGGAGCAGGATAGTGCTTTACTATTTGGAAACATAAAAAATCCAAAACAACAGAAATATTGATTTATGTGTGTGTGTGTGGTGGGGCAGAGGGGGGACGAGAGGAATTACAGAGAATACAATAGAAACTTTCACAGAGCTCTTAGGAATGATGATAGGAGAAAATGGGGCAGATTGTAGAAGGGATTACAATGGATCCCAGTACAATTATGTTGAATAGGCAGCTGACAGGTCAAATAGACCTCACAACTGAGGAAATGAGTGGGTATCCCACCTGAAGCCCAAGCTGGGGTAATGACTGGCAATGGTTGGAAAAGAATCAAGACAGAAAGGCTGCTTAAGGAACCAATGTGTAGTCAGTTTAATTTGTTCCATACGGAGAGAATTTTGGGAGAACATGAATTCCAGGGAGCACTTTTTGAATCTGATGAGAAGAAAAGGGAAACAGAGAGGAAATTCAAAGAAAATATTGTAAATGAGAGTATGAGTGATTTATTAACCTGAGCTGAATTAAGTGATGGAATGAATGGTGAGGACTGAAATGTGTATGATAATGGAAATGCTAGTTCAAAAAAGTTTGATAGTGTTGTTTGTTCTGATACTGCAGATGATAATACAAATGTTGAGAGTGTGTGTACCAATACTAGTGAACAGTATAAGAACACTGTAAGTGAAGTTAATGGCAGTGATGTTGCTTTACATATAGATGTTGCAATGATGGATGATTTATGCACTAATATTTCTTATGCTGAAGAGTGTGACAATGCTGTATGTTAATTTCAAGTGTTGTGGATGCTGATGTGCATTTTGAACCTTGTGTCAAGAAAGTTGCTGATGTTGTGTATGCTATTGCTGATGTCATTGGTAATATAGAGGTTGACATAAAGGGGGGTAGTGGAAGTGAATCTGCATTATTATGTTAACTGTGTGAGTGGTATTACAGGAGATCTTCCTGAAGTCATTATAGGAACACTGTTTCAGATGTTTCTGTGTAGCTAGTAGTACTGTAAGGGCAGATACCAAGTATAATATAAATGTTATTGGTATAACTGTCTCTTCAGGTACTGAAGATAAAGTCTGTTGTGTAGAGGAGGCATTAGCAGATGTATCTAATGCATATGGCAATGTTGAGGTAGCTCTCATTAAATATGTGAGTGGAAAATGTAAACAGAATGTAATTTCATTTTTCTGGGTACTAAATTCAGGGTTAAATGACATTAGTGGGGAATTTGTAAATGTAGCCAGCAGTTCAGAGTAACAAGGACAGAATTGGCAGCCAGAGATACTGAAGCACAGTGCAGAACATATCTGCTGTGGGAAAAATGAAATAAATATTGGCAACTACTGAGGGACATTTTGATGAAACTGATATGGTAAAGGGCAAAGTTTTCTGTATGTCAGTACAGCAGAGGATACAAGTAGTACAGGTGTAACTGTGGGTTTAAAGTGCGTTGAATTAAAATGTAACAGTGTTGCTGGATTGGATGAATGATGTGGGAGCTGTGTAAGGTAGCAAAAATAAGCCAATTAAAAATTGAAGAAAGTGAGGATAATTTAGTCTTTTAATATTACAAGGCATTGATTCTGAAAATGATGATAGCATCATTTGCAGTGGATAAAAGGACGAGAGAGAATAGTGAACAGTTGGGGAAAGACTAGAGACATATGAAGAAGACAATGTCAGAAATTGAACTCAAAGTTGATACTGCAGAAGGGACAAGTGAGAGACAAATATATGGGCTACATGATCTGCTGAGTGAATATAATGTTGTCTTTTCTGATGTGGCAGGAAGGGTGTTATAAATGTTAAGTCACATTAGCCATTGATTCAGACACCATACCAAATAGCTGTTGCACTTAGGAAGGCAGTTGAAACTCAAGTAGAAAGAATGCTGCAGATACGGATAATAGAACGAAGCAGTAGTTAGTGCAATAGTCCACTAGCTCTTGTTAAAAAGAGGCCTAAATCAGTGATGCTAGCATTGTATTCTAGAAAGCTGAATACCATAGTCCATAGGGAAATTGACCATCCAGAAAATGTAGCTGTACTGTTATGTCAGTTCCAACATGCTGAAATAATCTCAAGTGTTGTCTGACATCTGGTTTATTGCAAATTCCCCTAGCAAAGAAGAGAAGGCAGTACATTGCTTTCTTGTATGAATGCAGATGCCAATATAAGGTAGTTTATTTCAGTCTGAACATTTCTGCAGCAGTTTTTACAAGGGAATTGGATTATGTTTTATGTAGGGAACTTATGAGCAATCTGACAGTCTATGTTGATGGTATAGTGATGGCATCTGTTGACTGGGAAAATCACTGCCGATTGCTGAGGGAAGTGCTAAGTGCCCTTAGAAAGGGTGGCATGAAGCTAAAACTAAGCAAGTGTGAGTTTGCAAGAAAGGAGACAGAATTCTTGGAACTTGTTATAGCACCCACTGGAAAGATGCCAAAGAAAGCCAGGATAGAGGCTGTAGCTAAGTGCCCTGTCCATTGTAACAAGATGCAATTCAAGTTCTTTTTAGGAATGTGTAATTTCTACCGAAAATATATCAAGAATCAAAGTCTGAAAATGCCATTCCAACACAGTTACTGAACAAATATGCAACTTGGATGTGTTCTCATGATTGCATGAAGATTTTCAGCTAATACAGGATAGCTTCCATAACAGTGGATTATTGTATCATAAAAAAAAAACGACAGGTGGACATGAAAAACTGAGGAGTACAGTTTTGCATTGAGGACAGTTTACAAACATGAGTGGACCTCTGGCATCACTCAAAAGGAATTGTTAGTAGTTGTGTGGACATTCATCAAGTTCAGAAACTATCTACTGAGTCACGAAGTGATTGGTTCTACCGATCATAAAATGCTGAGCTGTATATGCAAGTGTAAATTGTTGAACAGCAGAGTAATGAGGTGAACTATTTTCCTGCAGCAATTTAATTACAGCATTCTATGCATAAAGGGAATTGAGAATGTTGTGGCTTATGCTGTGTCAGGATTAGCAGTGAGAGATGGAGATATTTTATGAGAGGAAGAGGATGAAAATAAAGAATTTAAAATGTTACACATAAAGGATTTACTGAGTGAGAAAAATATCAGGGGAGTATGTAAGTACATGAGAAGATTGCAGAATCAGGATCCCAAGTTACAACAGATATAGAGGTGTCTGAGAACCAGTAGAGAGGAAAATTTGGATAAATATTATAAAATACACTAGGCAATTTTGTTCAGAAGGGCACACATAAACAGTGATGAGTATAAATTATGACTTCTGGAGTACCATGTCAATTATTAAGTTGTGCATGTGCACTTGAGCTATGGAACCCAAAATAATAAGGGAAAAAGGTGTTTTCAATAGCATGGTCAGATGAGTATGGAAAAAATTTGAGAACCGTGACATCTGTCACAGAGTTAAGGTCAGACAGGTGCGCAGTCAGAGATACATGTAATGTGCAATACCAAAGAATGTTAAAGGTCTTCCAGCAAATGAACTTTGTTGGGGCCACTGTCAACTGGAATAGGATAATGCAAATACATTTTTGGAATAGTAGATATATTTAGCAACTATATCAAGTTTTGTGCAGTAAAACAACCAACCAGTAAGAGACTGATCTCCAAGTTCACACAAGATCATTTTTCTTTAATTGGTGTATGGAAAGCTATTAGAAGTGACAATGGATTCCAGTTCACTAGTACTGACTAAATTAATTACATGGATAAAGCATATAAAAATCTCGGCATATCATACCTCAAGTAACCCTACAGAGCAGTACATGAGAGAATTCAAAAGACGCTGCAGGTCATGGTGCAACAATAAGTATAACTGTTGGGTGCAATATCTAAAAGATTTTGAAACTTTACTGAACTGTGTGGGGCGTAGCTCAATGGTGTTTTCGCCAGGGAGATGGTGCTTGACACAAAACTAACAAATCTTATCTGAGAGCTTGTTGATTCCCCCAGAGAATGAGATGACAAGAGACTAGTAAGGGAGAACATGGAGTAAGGGAGAACATGGAGAGAAAAGCACCGCAAAGAAAGGAAAGAGATGATAGTAAGGTGGTGTAGGCCATAAGAGTTCGGGATCTGGTGTTAGGGAGAATAAAGGAGAAGTCAGGTGAGCACAACAATGAGATAACGAAAGTTTTTGAATTACATTATGAGCAGCACAACAGTTTAAATCAGTAGACTGATGTACAAGCTTGTAGTAGTGGTGTGTGGGATTACCATAAGAAAATATGAAATTACACACCAGATCCTAACTCCAGGTGTGTGTCCAAAGTGTCGAGCACACAGATAGGTTGGTTGCAGTTCTAACCAACATATGGTCATCACTGGTACCAAGAAAGAATCAGCTTTCATCAAAAAACACAAATACACAACGGACCTCCACGCTGCCCTCCAATGAACTCTCGCTTGACACCACTGAAGTCGCCAATGGCTGTGGTTCTGGTTCTCCGGAATGCACACCACAGGGTGTGTGGCTCGGAGCTCTCCTTGAAGTAAGCAATTTGTCACAATTTGTTGTGTCACTGTGGTGCCAGCTGCTGCTCAAATTGCTGCTGCAGATGCATTATGATGCGCCGGAGCCATATGCTGAACACGATGGTCTTTCCTTTTGGTAGTGCCATGTGGGCATTTGGAGCCTGGTCAACTTGTGACTGTACATTCTCGTGACCACCTCTGCCAGCAATCACGTACAGTGACTAGGGTCTTGCCCAGACTTTCTGCAATATTCCAGAAGGAGCATCCAGTGTCTTGTAGCCTTATTGTTCAAACTCAGTGATGTGTTGATAATGACGTCTTTGTCGCCTTACATGCATACTTGACTAACATCAACTCACCACATCCAGTGAAAAAGATAACTGACATTCATGAGCTTTCCGTCGTGTATTTAAAGGAAACCTGATTTGTCCCTTTATAGTGGTGGTATTAGCGCCACTCTTCTGGGACTGGCACGAAATTTGAACAGAAATCATTTTTCAGATGCAGAAACATGCCTACCAATTATCATTGACGTCACACAATTCCTTCTTGGTGTTGTAATTTGTTTTACACCAATATGTGTGTGTGTGTGTGTGTGTGTGTGTGTGTGTGTGTGTGCTGTCTCTTCTGCACTGCTGGGAGAAGTAGCAACAGATGATGGCCATCAGCAACAACAAGATGCCTGTCCTGATCCCATGATTATTGATCGTGGAGCTGTACCGACCTCCACTTTTCTGCCATCTGGCCACAACTGAACAGCAATTGTCTGCCATCCAACACAGAACAGCAGGTTAGGAAGCAACGGTCAGCGAGTAAATGGAAGAGGCAGTGTCGTATGCCTTCTAATGACTGTCTCCATGGAATGTGTGCATGGGATGATGACACTCCTACTGATGATGCACTATACTCCAACACCCCCACTCCACATGAAGTGACATCTCTCCCCACCACCATCTCTGGTCAGCATCCACTTATGGACACCAATCTTCCCCCACCTGTGTCAGATGATGTTGTCCACCTATCTGTGTCTGACGCTAACTGTGGACACACGTTTCAAAGTGTTCCACTGAACTGACCTAATGAGATGTCTGTCTCCTGGGGAGATAATGTTGATGCTGAGGATGAACATTCTGGAGGTGTAAAGAGCGATGGGACTCTTTTGATGCTATTGAGTCCCTCCCTGCTACAGTGATGTGCCCTTCCATGGTGGCCTAGCACAGATATTTCCTCTGTGTTTGCATCACCTGCCCACCTGGCAATGGCAGATTTGCAAACTTGTCGTGTAGCTACAGTCATTCGTGCATATCATAAACTGGCATTATTCCATAAAATGCTACATGCTGTGGACTTGATGTTGGCCTCCTTCAGAAGATGCATGTTGCAGCTTTTTGTGCTCCCCATGGCTTTATGGCATACATCTCCCATGCTTCTCCTACTGGTAGTGGAGTGGTGATCCTCTTACATAATGGTATCCTCACTGATGCAGTTGCCTATCTCCTGGATATATGAGGCATGACTTTCACGTTTGATGGCATCAGGATCATCAACATCTATGTGCCATATGGTTTGGGTGGCCACCATGAACGTTTCACTTTCTTTTCTGATATGGTCATGCCGCTCTTACTGCATCAGCAGGATGCACTGATCATGGGAGTCGACTACAACTTCACATAGAAGCCCAAAGACTAACTGCTGCATCACTCTCCATGGATGGCACTAGCAGCAACTGTTCAGCACTTCAGTCTAGTGGACTCTTGGGAGCCTGATTGTGGAGATCATTCAGGGTTTACCCATTTCACTAGCCATTCTCCCTGTCACCTTGATAGTGTTTATATCTCCAACAATATTGTCGGTGGGAAGAAAGCTGTTGAAGTCTGGTCCATTGCATTCTCTGACGCCTGTTTCTGTGTGATCTATCTTTGCCGCGAAAAATTGTGGCGCAGTTGGAGACCATGGAAACTGAACACAATCTAACTTACTTCACCTGACAGCTGGCTGCTCATCGAAACCACGTGGGCAGCTTTGACTAATGTCAAAATGCATAGCAGTCTGTCTTGTCATGTTGGGTACACTGTGCAAAGCCTGCCTTCTGTAAGGTATTGATTGGTTATGGAAGGGAGCTAGTAGTGTGATGGCGACAAACTCAGGATTTCTTCTTTACCATTCACTGGGACTGTACGATGCTTATTCGACAGACCACCAGGCGATGGTGAATGTGTTCCAAGGCGCAGCTCACTGCTGTACCTCGATACCACCTTGAAGGACCTATGGTGACTACATTAAGCTTCCTAGTAAACGAAACATGGTTTTCGTTGCACTGTGGCTTTTAATTTACCATTAAGAAAAGAGTCTACCATTTATATCCCAACCATATATGAGACTGATGACCTCACTGCTTGGTCCCTTAACCCTCTAACCTACCAACCAACCAACCAACACTAACATATGTGCAGCAGCACATGACTTGAATATTGGAAGACTGTATGCAGCCTCCTAGTATTATGATACACTATTTCTATGTTTTCACTTCGAAGGAACTCATCTGTAAATGTAAAATAAAATGCAGCTACTATCTCTTTGAAATATCGGTCTGCACTTTAACAACTAGCTTTTCTGTGCAAGTTGCTTGCAAGTATCTCAGATGTGACAGAGAAATGATGTAGTTCCCATATTCTTTAGTCAGGAAATACGTATATCAGGGTACTTTAAAAAATCATTAAGTTGGCTACCGAGTCATAAACAGTGTTATAATCTGTGTTACCGATTTCATCACAGATTACGGGTAAGTCTCCACATTAACCATGTTCTGCAGTCATGGAAGACGCTTATCAGAGCACTGAATGAAGTGTCACAGAATACTTGCAGCTAGTTAATTGTTAGATTGCAGACTGATGACTCCTATCCATCGAGGGATGTGTATCTAATTGAAAACTTGAAGGTCAAAGCACGAGAGTGACCATTGATGCGCGATATTGGAGGGCAAAATCTCATTCCATGTGGACGAAAAAAGCTGATGAAGACATCTCTAGAATAATGTGTCCAAAAAAGGAAAGAGGTACCACTCGTTAGCAGCTAACGGTCATAGTATATTGCTATAACAGACCATTAGAGCAGTCTGAAATATCCAAATGTCATTGTCCTTTTGTGTGCTGTGTATGAAATAAGTTTGAGCCATTGTAAAACTATCCTAATTGTGACTAACTATTTCTGTTTGAAACATTTTAATTCTTTAGTTAAGGAATATTTAACTAATAGAATATAGAAAATTGTATTAGGGAAGGTGAATGGAAGTATTTTGAGAAAATGCAATGAATCTTTAAAGGAAATTACATGCAAGACGCTACTGCTGCCACTATGGAGTATTTGTCCTGTGTTTGAAGCTCTTATGAAGAAGACGTGACAACAGACAACGATTTCAGAGACATGCTTCTAGTGTCTCAACAGCTCAATATGAAAGTGTAACAGAACTGCTCAGGGGAACTTATACGGAATTCTACAGAAGAATGACAATGTTCGGTAAATGGATGAGAACATAAGGATGGAAGACAGACATAGGAGTTATTCCAATCATCCAAAACGAGGTGGTCATACACTGTATAACACATACATACAGTGAATTTTGCTACAAATTTACGATATTTTATTGTTTTTCCTCTGTAATTGCAGAGGTATTGTATATTGTGGCATCGAAAACTCTCAAAACTGTGTATTATCGATATGAATATTCATTTTCACGAAACAGAAGGACTAAGAGATAGATTTTCTGGTACAGCTTCTTGCAATTTCATCTAGCAGACCTATTCTCTGTAGAGTAATTTCTGACTATATGTTAGATGCAGACTTCTTCATGTATCTGCCAGTGCGTACGCTACCATTCGTATGGCGTTAATCTAACAGACTTTGAATGAATGCAAATAGGAGATAATTATCACAAATCTACTAGAGGCATATAAAGATGTTATAACATCATACATGGTTCACAGGGAAACTTCATCTGCTGATGTAATAAAGGAAGAATAATTAAATTTTGTTACAGAGGACTGTAAACTGTTTATGCCCCGAAGATGATGTTTGGATTTAATATCTTACTAAAGAAGAGTGTTAACAAAAACAGTAGGGCAGGAACTGCAGAAAAAATACAGCTATGTATGGAGCGTTTTGTTACAATTTTACTGTAGCACAGTGCATTTTCTACAATTTTACTGCAAACTGGGGCAATTGGTTACAATTTTGCTATAAGACAGTTTATTTGTTACGATCTGTGATGCAACACGTGGAAATTTGTTACCGTTTCACTGTAACATGAGCATTTTGTAACAATTGTGCCGTAACATGGGGTATTTCTTACTATTCCTCTGTAACATGGGGTAATGTGTTACAGTTTTATTGTAATATGTTGATGTATGTGGACCAGTGTTATGTAGCTTCTACTGCACAATTTATTAAGTTAGCATCATCAGCAGATGATGCCAACATTTTGTACTGGAAAATACGATTAATACCATAGTATAGAGACACTAAAACGGGTTTGGGTGACTTTGAAAAGTAGTTGAAAGTGGGCAGTTGGTGGTCCAGGTGCTGTGATGGGGGGAGGCATAATATTGCATGGCATACTGATCTCCACATATTTTCACACAGTACACTCATTCCTCAATTTTGTTGTGACACTGTACTCCTTCCCTTTGTGTAGCTTTTCAAGGGTGAATTCAAACATGACCTCATTTTTAAAGTTGATAATGCATGACTGCATTAAAATGCAAAGGTGGAGTAGGTCTTGGATGTTCAGCAAATGGACTGGCCTGCCCATTCCCCTAACTTAAATCCCATCGAGCACAAGTGCGATGCATTATGGGGATGTACTGCAGCATGCCCATTTGTGCTAATGACAACCAGCAGTTGTCAACGGTGGTATCGGCCAGCATCCAGTTGGCCACACTTTAAAACAAGTGTGCTGCCAGTCATGCTACTGCGTTTACAACAGCCGCCACAATGGAATGAGGCCAGTGCCACAATTGCTCACACCGATGCCAAGGATATGCAAGCGTCCCCTCTCCGGAGCTGCAGCAAACATCGATGCACAGGACCCATTTTGAGTGTTTGCCGTTTCGTATCATTTAGAGATTTTCTTAGTGTTCAGGTCTCGTCATCTATGGAATTGTACTGAAGGCTGAGTGAAATGTAAATCTTTGTATCTCTATATATTTCAATATTCAGATCGGCAATTAACAACTGACGCTGCAACTACATCATACAAATTTATGTATTACTTTTAGTACAAGGTGTTAAACTTTTCTTCCTCCGTTTTTTTCGCCAACGTATGAGGCTTCACTGAAACAAACTGGTTACACATGTATCACTCAAAGTATGTTCCATCGCTGGTCACTACTCTCTCCCATCTTTTGAGCAGTGTACGAACCCTACGTCGATAAAATTGTTCTTCTTTTGAAGTGATCCACGAGTCGATCGAATTTGTGGCTTCTTCATGAGATCGGAAGTGTTGGTCAGCCAGGCCATGCGCCATTGATCTAAACAGGTGATAGTCAGAGGGAGCAATATCTGGAGAATACGGCCGGTGGGGTAGGACTTCGCATTTTAACGTTTCCAAGTACGTTTTGACCTCTTTTGCAACGTGGGGTCGAGCGTTGTCGTGCTGCAAAATCACTTAATTGTGCCTCTCGCTGTATTGCGCCCGTTTGTCTTTTAATGCTCTGCTCAAACGCATTAATTGCGTTCGATAATGAGCAGCTGCGATTATGTCACTTGGTTTTAACATCTCATAGTACACGACGCCGAGCTGGTCCCACCAAATGCAGAGCATGATGTTGGAGCCGTGAATATTCGGTTTGGCCGTCGACGTGGAAGCATAACCGAGACATCCCCATGATTTTTTGTGTTTAGGGTTATCGTGATGAACCCATTTTTCCTCCCAGGTCACAATGCGATGCAGAAATCCCTTCCATTTTTGCCTCTGAAGCAACTGTTCACAATCACACAAATGCTGTTCAACGTCTCTTGGTTTCAGCTGTCACGAGACCCAAGTTCCTTTCTTCTGAATCATGCCCATAGCCTTGAGACGTTTTGAAATGCCTTGCTGTGTCACTCCCACTAATCGTGCCCATTCTTCTTGAGTTTGACGCGCGTCTTCACTCAGCAATGTCTCCAGTTCTGCATCTTCGAAAACATTCTCTCTTCCAACACTATGCCGGTCTACGACGTTAAAATCACCGTTCTTGAAGCGTTGAAACCACTCACTACACGTTCTTTCACTAATAGCGTCCTTACCATACGTACTTGAGAGCATTCGATGAGAGTCAGCCGCTGTTTTCTTCATACTGAAACAAAACACCTGCCGCAAATGACGAGAATTAGGCTCGGCAAAAGACGGAAGCAAAGTTGTACACCTTGTATATGATATTAGATGAGGAAAAAATTAGTATTTGAGTTCTCTGTTCACAAAACGCATCTTTTCCTCACTCCTGTATCCACTAAAGAACCACAAAGTGTGCGAAGGAAGTTACAATAAGTTGACGAAAAGGACGAGATTACTGGAACAAGAAGCTTCTGACACCAGAAGAGAACCTTTTTTTTCCTTTCTGTTGAATGTGTATGTGTATATATTAATCTGAAATATAAAATATTTAAGTTGAGGCATTTAAGCAATCATGACAAACAAGAGAGAGCAACGTAGAAGTGCTGAGCACAGTCTAACATCTCTTGTTCAGTTTCAGAGTCAACAAATAACAGAACTGCTGTCAGCAGTTTTTCGTCTCGTACGAATACAAGCAGTCCAACAGCAAAAGGCGCTAGATGCGAAAGGTGGAGTTCAGTTGTCGCCTCCGCCTTTTCGACAATTTGATGAGAAGAAGGAAATACGGAAAGAATACATAACACATCAACATAAACAGTTCGACACCTCCAAAAGCACAGTTGAATCGCGTCATGTATTTTTCTTTTCGTCTGTAGAAGAGTACACGTACTGGCTCTTAGTGAAATTATTTCTCTTCACTGAGCCCCAAACCCAGCCTTACGAGGTCATAATTGAAAGGTTACACGAAGTTTTTGAGAGCCAAAAACACGTTCCTGCTACACAGTATAATTTTTTCCGCACGCAACGTTTAGAGACCAGTCCTATAAAGAATGCACTGCAGAATTGCAGGGCATAAATAGAGACTGAAAAGTCAATTGTGTGTGGGGCATAACCTATCAGGATGAAATGCTTCGCGACGCTATTATTCAGAATCTATCAGATAAGAGATATTAGATAAGAGAATGGGTGAGGATTCAGCAATCTCCACTCATACACGAGACGGGGAAGTAGCGGTCTTCTACTGGTCGGTTGCAGATTAAATCGGTAACGGTACTGAAGGGTGGGTTGGTCAGTGACAGGGTGAGGAGGGTTTTTCACTCTCTAATTTTACCCTAAGACAGAGAGAATGCTCTGTGAATCCACTACACAGAGAGAAAGATCGTAAATTAAGCACTATGCTCGAGGTGTTAGAAATATGTAGAGCGCTGTCTGCTATACTTTGATGGTGTATGTGTTCGGGAATTACCAATAAATGGATGTACTGCACAGTCATCTATCCAAGTTCGCAACGATACTCGCAAAGTGGGGAAGGGGTGGTTTAGCTATGATACTGAAATTGGGAAACATGCTGTCGCATTATTGGTCAGTGTTGAAATCACTCTAAAATTGCTAAAATTGTTCACACTATCAACTGTGATGCTTATTATTAGAGTACATTGATGGTGTTTTTTCCACCCCATCCATCCACTGGCACACTGTTGGTTACCACATAATGATTCACCGACATCGCTTGTTTGAGTTGAAGAAAGAGTTTTGGTGGATGGAAAACACCTTGTGGGGTGGTGGATAGCACCGAAACAGTGATCGCGTACATGACTGCAATATGATGAATCAGTCGAAACGGAAATCAGAGTCGTCAGCTATTCCATGACTGTGACCGATGTGTTTAAATGTAGAGCTCGTGAATCACTTTTGGACTGTAGTTTGGAATCCATCCACAACGCCGCAAAACTCTTCCAATTTCCTTATGTTGTAAC
This sequence comes from Schistocerca gregaria, assembly GCF_023897955.1. Lineage (NCBI taxonomy): Eukaryota > Metazoa > Arthropoda > Insecta > Orthoptera > Acrididae > Schistocerca > Schistocerca gregaria. The sequence continues at coordinate 116,040,796 of NC_064931.1, read as the reverse complement.
TCTCTTTTATTTAAAATGATCCATTGTATGTGGCATGACATGGTAGGTGCAGTAAAAACTTGATTTACACCATGCGACGTTTAGTTTTTTGCGAAAGGCACTGGGTCAGAGCATGTTAACGTCAGTGTAGAACCTGACATAGATCTCGAAGTCGTGGTAGAAAAACAAAATGTATGGCAGTGTACAAAGCGTGTTAGGAAACAAAGTTTCAATCAACGACACAGGGAACTTCTCTTGCGACTTGCAGTATAGTCTGTGGGATACGGTCATCCTCCTACAATGCAGGTGATGAAACTTTAAACTGGTCGGTGCAGTGTATAAACACCTGTATATTTAATAAGATCGTTCTGCATTAGCAGCAGCAGCAGTTAATTTAGTGACAGACGGAGTGTCCTGTTAAGAATGCTATTCTGGGAAGCATTGTGACATCTCTATTCGTGCTGGACCCCCGCAGCAGCAACGGTGCCTAGATGAGTTCTATATTGGAAGAAGTTAGTGGAGCTTTTATAATCCGTAATTATTCTCTGTTGGATGGTACAGAATAACGATGATAGCATTTTGGAATGATAGATGTGAATGGACACATATCTGCTTCAGACTGTAGCATCTGTATCTGGTTTGGAGACGCAACACTATGCGTGCATTTCCAGTGAATGGTCAAAACATGGTCCTGTTGTGCTAACTCAAGTTCTTCTGTTTCTACATGGGTTGCAGAATATGGTGGATATGGCTTTCTCCGACTTGTGCTCAGTTCCGACTTAAATTGGAACGATCTCATGCACAAAGCTGCAGAAATGGGGGCAGTTGCAGGATGTGTAGGGACTGACTAAAACCATGTTGGAATTTTACTATAGCAGACAGGTTCGAGAAAGGTGGTTCGAGATATGAGAGTACCAGAAATATGATTCACTTGTGGCTGTGATCAAATGCACGTATGTGGTTGAATGGAGAGACTTAATTTCAAATCATAGACTTCTTTTCTAGCAGATAGCGTAACACTAGAGATCAGAAAAGCTAGTGTACATTTCTTACAACCTCAATCAGCAACCACGTCTTTCATAGGTAATGCCATACCTCGACTTGTAAAGCGGGTATAGCTTTTAACATGGATACTTGTGTGCACCTGTAGAATCAAGACCGCTTGTGACAGTAACATACAGTAGGTGTTGCGAATGGGTTTTTTAACATCTGGCCGATTACGCCTCTCTTTCTAAGACATGGTGGTAGCACTCATAAGAAAAGCTTATGAGGCATGTCTACCTATCATTGATTTTATCTCAGTATTATTTTGTATCGCCAGCGATCAGTTATTGACGAAGTATTATGCTTAGTAGCAGGGGGTGTGTGATATGTTCACATTTGAGCATCCGGCTTATAAAGTATATGTTTGTGTTCCGACATGTGCAAAGGAAATGACTATGTCCAGTCGTAAGGAAGGTATGGATTTGACGTAGAGTACTGTGATAGCATGGGAAGAGTTTGTCTAGTTATAAGAATGGTACTGATATTTCTATTTCCAGAGCCACAGCTGTCAGCAGGGTGTATTTCCGATACTTCGCTCATTGACAAGTATCATTCAACTCAGACCGCAATGGCAACATTTCGTTGTAAGTACAGGGATAAAATATATATGTGACCGATTTCTTAGGGTGAAGATTCTATTGGGGGGAACTTGGCTTGCAGTGCTGGTGACCTGTGCGGGGATGGTTCTCGTTTCCCGTTAACGGTAGGATCTGTCTGAATGGAGAGACCTGTTGCAACATAGGAATGTGGATGTCTTAACCGGGTTGTCCTCTATACGATCGAATAGCGGACTAATACTTAGTATGTGTTGGATAGCTTTTATGATCGCGTGGAAATCTGAGAAGGCTGAATATGGAGGTGCGTTTGCGCTGGATCGTTATTCCATCCCATGTAAATTGTTCGGTTGACTGATTCTGCACATTTCGCATCTTTATTTAGTTGAAAGAACATCCATTGTGTTGCATACATCTAGCATTCTACGGATCGGAGCGTGGAATGTCAGATCCCTTAATCGGGCAAGTAGGTTAGAAAATTTAAAAAGGGAAATGGATACGTTAAAGTTAGATATAGTGCGAATTAGTGAAGTTCGGTGGCAGGAGGAACAAGACTTTTGGTCAGGTGAATACAGGGTTATAAACACAAAATCAAATAGGGGTAATGCAGGAGTAGGTTTAATAATGAACAGGAAAATAGGAATGCGGGTAAGCTACTACAAACAGCATAGTGAACGCATTATTGTGGCAAAGATAGACACGAAGCCCACACCTACTACAGTAGTAGAAGTTTATATGCCAAATAGCTCTGCAGATGACGAAGAAATTGAAGAAATGTATGATCAAATAAAAGAAATTATTCAGATAGTGAAGGGTGACGAAAATTTAATAGTCATGGGTGACTGGAATTCGACTGTAGGAAAAGGGAGAGAAGGAAACGTAGTAGGTGAATATGGACTGGGGCAAAGAAATGAAAGAGGAAGCCGCCTGGTAGAATTTTGCACAGAGCACAACTTAATCATAGCTAACACTTGGTTCAAGAACCATAAGAGAAGGCTGTATACATGGAAGAAGCCTGGAGATACTGACAGGTTTCAGATAGATTACATAATGGTAAGACAGAGATTTAGGAACCAAGTTTTAAATTGTAAGAGATTTCCAGGGGCAGATGTGGACTCTGACCACAATTTATTGGTTATGACCTGTAGATTAAAACTAAAGAAACTGCAAAAAGGTGGGAATTTAAGGAGATGGGACCTGGATAAACTAAAAGAACCAGAGGTTGTACAGAGTTTCAGTAAGAGCATAAGGGAGCAATTGAAAGGAATGGGGGAAAGAAATACGGTAGAAGAAGAATGGGTAGCTTTGAGGGATGAAGTAGTGAAGGCAGCAGACGATCAAGTAGGTAAAAAGACGAGGGCTAGTAGAAATCCTTGGGTAATAGAAGAAATATTCAATTTAATTGACGAAAGGAGAAAATATAAAAACGCAGTAAATGAAGCAGGCAAAACGGAATACAGACGTCTCAAAAATGAGATCGACAGGAAGTGCAAAATGGCTAAGCAGGCATTACTAGAGGACAAATGTAAGGATGTAGAGGCTTATCTCAAGAGGGGTAAGATAGATACTGCCTACAGGAAAATTAAAGAGACCTTTGAGACAAGAGAACCACTTGTATGAACATCAAGAGCTCAGATAGAAACCCAGTTCTAAGCAAAGAAGGGAAAGCAGAAAGGTGGAAGGAGTATATAGAGGGTCTATACAAGGGCGATGTACTTGAGGACAATATAATGGAAATGGAAGAGGATGTAGATGAAGATGAAATGGGAGATACAATACTGCGTGAAGAGTTGGACAGAGCACTGAAAGACCAGAGTCGAAACAAGGCCCCCGGAGTAGACAACATTCCATTGGAACTACTGACGGCCTTGGGAGAGCCAGGCCTGACAAAACTCTACCATCTGGTGAGCAAGATGTATGAGACAGGCGAAATACCCGCAGACTTCAAGAAGAATATAATAATTCCAATCCCAAAGAAAGCAGGTGTTGACAGATGTGAAAATTACCGAACTATCAGTTTAATAAGTCACAGCTGCAAAATACTAACGCAAATTCTTTACAGACGAATGGAAAAACTAGTAGAAGCCGACCTCGAGGAAGATCAGTTTGGATTCCGTAGAAATGTTGGAACACGTGAGGCAATACTGACCCTACGACTTATCTTAGAAGCTAGATTAAGGAAGGGCAAACCTACGTTTCTAGCATTTGTAGACTTAGAGAAAGCTTTTGACAAAGTTGACTGGAATACTCTCTTTCAAATTGTAAAGGTGGCAGGGGTAAATTACAGGGATTGTAAGGCTATTTACAATTTGTAGAGGAACCAGATGGCAGTTATAAGAGTTGAGGGACATGAAAGGGAAGCAGTGGTTGGGAAGGGAGTGAGACAGGGTTGTAGTCTCCCCGATGTTATTCAATCTGTATACTGAGCAAGCAGTGAAGGAAACAAAAGAAAAATTCGGAGTAGGTATTAAAATCCATGGAGAAGAAAAAAAAATGTTGAGGTTCGCCGATGACATTGTAATTCTGTCAGAGACGGCAAAGGACTTGGCAGAGCAGTTGAACGGAATGGACAGTGTCGTTCGACTGCACTCGCATTACGTTATTTTGTCACGTCCAGCGAAGTATACCGCCAACGGTCACAAATGATCAGAGAGACATACCCGCCCTGCATAAAATCAGGGGAAAAAAAACTTCGCCTATTCTGATGCGAAAACTACCGATCACCGCAGAATGTCCTCGTTATATCGAAATTAAATTAATCATGAGAGTCACTTTGCGTGGCGAGTAATTTTTTTTTCTTTGTGTAGTCGGATTACACTCACCAAGTAGGTCAACTGGGAATCCCTGGAGGGAACACTATGACCTTTTCGAGGAACACTATTGAGAAATGATATCTGAAGCTGACCACAGAGGGACTCTACAGCCCACAACATCCATTTCGTGTAAGGACCATGCTACTAAAAACGCGATCGCCACGACTACATTACCGTCACCCTGCACAAAAAGCGGTCTTGAGTCTACAGCTACACACACGAGCCACTGATAGTGTAACGCTTCCTGGTAGAAATGCTGTCTGCGATTTGGAATCAAGTCTATTCTTTCATCCACTTACTTGCGTTGGATCCTGTAGATACATCTTTTAATGATTACAGCCACTAACGACTCATATTCGTGACACTGTCATATCTCGAAATCAGTCACCTTTTTGTCTCTCAGGCTGAATTCGTGTCTATCACCCATATACATGTAGCGATCCTATTAAATATACAGGTATTAGTTAATTGAAGCAGGTGGTTCGAGATCGAAGTCGCTTCCACAGACCGGGGTAAAGTTTCATCACCTGTACTGTAGGATGACCATATCCAACAGAGGGTTCCTGTATTGCTCTTTCATAAGCTGTTTAATACATTGTTTTTTCTCGGTTGCAACACATCTAACTAGTGTACATCGCCATACACTTTGTTTTTTCTACCATGACTTAGAGAACCATGTCAGGTGCTGCTAAGCTGGCATTAATATGCTTCGATCCACTGGCTCTCACAGAAAACTGAACATCGCATGGCATAAACTTTAAAGCTACCACACCACAGCCTGGTAGGAATGAACCATAGATGTGATCTTTCTCATTGACAAAAATGTGGAAGACATTGCAACAAACGGAAACTGGAAGAATGTGCGGTAGACTGCTTCGAGCAACTATTCAAAGGTGATTACCTGTACAGTTAATCACATCTTCCCATCGAAAGGGTAGCTGATATCTTGGTGTCCTTTTCGAAAAGCATTGTTCCTTCATTTTGCAGTCATGTACATGATTACTGTTCCGGTGTTGACCATCGCTGGGAGGTAGCACAAATAAAAAGAGGTACTGTTATTTTATTGGTGAAAAGAAATAAAAATAAAAACATGTGAACGGTATTGCAGCATACGTAAATAGGACGAGTCTGTAGCAATGAGGAACGCTTCCAAACTACTGTACGAAGGTGATGACCTCTACACTTAATCCCATGTTCCACAGCCGCAGGTAGCAGATATCCAGTGTTCCATCAAGGTTCCCTCCATTTCAACGAAGTGGTGTCAGTCAATCATTATGCAGCAATCAACAGCGTACCCAGTGGACGGTCAGGATTAGAAAGACACCATTGATATGGACCGATGTAGTGTAATACACACCGCAGTTGATAGCAAGATCAATTTTAGCAATTTTACCTAGAAGTCGAAGAGAACAATATCCAACACATTGTGCAACCTGTTGAGAAACAGAGTGAGCTGAGTTAATGCTATAGGAGCGTGTTTTGACTACTCGGTAGGAGTGGAAACATGTTCTCGTAGATCCACCACCCGTGTACAATGTGTAAGGTCAGCGTCGGATGAAACCTGCTCCTGCAACACAACAGTACGAACAGTTATGGTGGTGTTTCTTGCTGGGAAAATTAGGAACACTCAACATTGAAGCAGATCCACGTCCCTCAAGATCCATTCACGTCTATCACCGAAACATTCTATCATCGTTATTCTGTACCATCTGGCAGAAAAAAATTGCGAACTATCTGCATGCAGGCATCGAGCACATGAACGATCCTATTAAATATACATGTATTGATGCATTGCACAGACCAGTGTAAAGTTGCATCGACTGTACTGTAGGTGGATGACTATATCGTACAAACTATACAATAAGTCGCAAGAGACGCTTCATGTGGCCCTGTGTAGTTGCTTGAAACATTGTTTTTTCTGCTGTAACACACTTTGTACACTGACAAACATTTTGTTTTCCCACCACGATTGCGAGGTCTGTGTCAGGTTCTAAACTGACATTAACACGTTCTGATCCATTGCTTCTCGCAGAAAACTAGACGTTGCATGGAGTGAATCATGTTGCTACTGCTGCTACCATAACACACCACACACATTGGATGATTTTAAATAAAAGACAGTTACAACCTAAGGAAACTGGAAGAGTTTTGCACCGTTGTGGAGAGTTTCCAAACTGCTGTCGAAAGGTGATTGACGACCTCTACATTTAAACTAATCTGTCACAGTGACAGATTAGCTGATGGCTAGTGTTCCAATTCGACAGATTCCTCGTATTACTATCATGTACATGATCACTGTTTCGGTGCTAGCCATCTTCAGAAGGTGTTGCCCCTCTACCAAAACTCTTCCTCCATCTCAAACAAGTGATGTCAGTCAATCATTATGTGGTAACCAACTTCATTGAACATAAGTAATTAAATAGATCACTTTCTTTCTGATTGCATAAGGAATATTGTCATGAAATCGACGTCAACGTAACTCAATGCACATAATTATACTGTTAAAAATCTTACGATCATGTCTTCACACTGACCACAGGGTAGACATGCTGAGACATTGCCAACCGCTTTGCCGGGCTGGACCATGTGCCAGTGTGTGAACCAGTTGCACACACTGTCTGCTGGAAGTCACCGGGTGCATGATCTCATGGCACCGCACTGCACCATGAGGAGCACCTGCCATCTACCATTAAGTGCACATCTCCAAGTATTAGCACATTGACCATACAGAGACTGTTGATCAATACTGAAATTACACGATGCATACTCAGCGGCCAGAGAGCTCCACTACCCGCGCCAACAGACACAAGCTATATTTTTTGTGTCTGTTTAGCTGCCAGGTCACCCCACACCCAGGGTCCCCCTTGTTTGCAGCGGTGTCTTTTCCTGGAGAATTTCCACCTCAATTGGCTTGTTCCAGTAGCAGCTCCTGCCCAATCTTCTCCCAAACACACACCTTCCATACTAGGTCAGTGGAAGCAGCTGCTCTATGTGCTCGACCTGCTGTGTAGATATGACTGAGTTAGTTCACAATACCACTGGCAGAGGACGCTGGGAGAAGCAATCTCTCCGCCACATCTCCCTCCAATCGCTTCTTCTGCTCCTCTCGCCACACTAATTACTGTCAGACAAAGCATTAGGTGGTGGTAACTCTTTGATATTGATACCTGATAAATCCCTGTCGAAACACATGCTCTCTCTCTCTCTCTCTCTCTCTCTCTCTCACACACACACACACACACACACACACACTCTCTCCCTCCCTCCCCCCTCTCTCTCAAGTGGCTGCCTCCTGTCCAGCGAGTGTCTGTCGTGTACCGCACTAACTCCTCTTTTGTCCTAACAAAGTAGTGGATACCTGGTAAATCCCCAACCTTCCCCACAATACTGGGCTGTGGATATCAGATTCGATCCCGCAATTGCATGGTTTCCAAACCCTACTCTTCCTCCTTCTGTATTTTTCTCCTTGCCTCCTGGTGGTAGGTTGTTTGGCGGGTAATCCGTTATGTTGGAGATAGCTGAAATGGTAGTGAGAATTTAATATTTCAGTTCAGTTGCACTATGTCTGTAAACAATTTTCAGGAAACAGGGAAGTGTTCGACTGGAGTGCGCTCACAATACTAGTTCAAAATGGTTCAAATGGCTCTGAGCACTATGGGACTTAACATCTATGGTCATCAGTCCCCTAGAATTTAGAACTACTTAAACCTAACTAACCTAAGGACAACACACAACACCCAGCCATCACGAAGCAGAGAAAATCCCTGACCCCGCCGGGAATCGAACCTGAGAACCCGGGCGCGGAAAGCGAGAACGCTACCGCACCACCACGAGATGCGGGCTCACAATGCTAGTATTGGTAACAATAAATTGATTAATCAGAAACTTGACATCACGCTTTGAAGCAGTACTGTATAAAATTATAGTTGTAATTTCAAACTTTTGGGAGAATTAATGCCATCATGGCTGTGTAATTCCCAACCACCTACAGGTCTGCTGAGTATATTTTTTTAAAGCACTGCAGAACTCCCAAGGTGGTTCTCTCTGCTACTCCAGGAAGAAGAAGGAGGGGAAAGGACCTGTAGCTTGATAGGATAGTAACATCAATAAATCCACATTTATTTAAACAAATACCACTCCACCTTTCCGTTGCAAGACAAAGTCCACTGGGATGTATCGAGAAGGACTCAGCACCACACACAGCAGCTATCACCACATGGACAGGGCACTTGGTTAACACATACGCTTAGACCACGTTCCATTCTGTTGTACACACATCAGAAAAAGTTTTGCATCACCCCTGTTTCCAGAACTCCAGAAGATAATCGTTGACTGTAGATATTGTGGCGTCGATAGTGCGTAGGTGCACTCTCTCGTAAATGGGCACTACGAGAGAAGACTAACTACGCCAACCACATCACCCTATGGCCGACGCAGTGGAGCTCAGGGAGTGCCATCTTCATTTTGGCCCATTTCATCAAGAGCAGACGTCCTGGAAATATCGCTTCTACTACCGAATGGCTCAAATGGTTTAAATGGCTCTGAGCACTATCGGACTTAACATCTTAGGTCATCAGTCCTCTAGAACATAGAACTAGTTAAACCGAACTAACCTAAACACATCACACACATCCATGCCCGAGGCAGGATTCGAACCCGCGACCATAGCATTCACGGGGTTCCGGACTGAAGCCCCTAGAACCGCACAGTCACCGCGGTCGGCTACTACCGAGTGGGCTAGCTTGCTATTGAAACTTTGAATTAGTTACGTTCAGCTGAAGTTCGGACAGCAACGAGTATTTGTTAGTTTTGAGAATGTACAGAACAGTCATCCTAACTTCACAGGATTAGACATGGCCACAGCTTCACACCTACATGCTCATCCTAGTCAAAGTTATGTATGCATTTGATATTTACTTTTGTTTCTGACTATTAAAAGTGTTAAAGTTGCATGCAGTACCGAAGTGCTTCACCCCTTCTGCCCCTACTCGCTTCTTTCACTGTCAGCCTATATTACAGAAGCAGTCCACAGGAGTTGACCCCCGCACTGCCTATCCAGGCGGGATACAATAAAGTGTCGACGAGGATGGGATGATTTTTTCTTTCTCCTCTTACCTATGTTTTTTGCTCGGTACTGCTTTATCTTTTTTGTGCTATCTCTGTGTGACTGAGTGAATGTGCACTCCCACCTTCGCTCTAAGAAATCGTTTTGTGTCAACGATGGCTTCGCAACAGGAACAGGCTTTGCTCTCCGATATTGTACAGTTTCAGGCCCAATAAATGACGCAGCTGCTTGCTGCTGTTAATGGGCTTGTCACACCTCAAACTGCAGCTGCCTCGGCGTCTCCAACTCCCCCACCTGTGTCGTAGACGACGGCTACGACGCCGCCATTCCGTGCATTCAATCCGGACTCTGAACGCTGGCCAGAGCACATTGCTCAGTTCGAGGCCCGCCTCGCTGCATACAACATACCAGGTACGTATAGCTGTAATTGCACTTCCACCCTGACACAGACTCTCCGCAGTTTGCCCAATCCGAGACAGGGATGCTGTTAACCGTAAACCTAGAATTTCTCACGCGCAATGTAGATTTCTCCATTTGTTACAAGTTATTTTCGAAGACAGAAGAAATCGGGGCGCACATGCGTTTTCACGTCGTTAAAGTGTTTACTTGTGAAAATCCTGTAACAGTATTGCAAAGGCGATATTTCCTCTAAGTATTCTCTCATCACGTAAAAAAGTGTGCTCTAATCAGCATAATGTCTGTTATGTCCTGCATCACAGGACTAAAATATTAAACGCATTTTAGGCTCATGATGGAGTGCTAAGAGCATGCTCTACCTCTGTCACATGATGGTACCTCACTTTCAAACTCTCTTAAAGTAATCAAATGCTTCATCACATACGAAGCCTTAAGGTAACAGCACAGAGAAGTTATAAATATCGCAGTTGTATTACATATCACTTTATAAATTCGGCAATATAGCTGATTTTATTACGATCGTCATATTTCTCCGTGTAGGTGGGAGATAGAAATTTCGTTAAAAGATCTCATCGCAACGAAAAACCGCCTGATTACCGCTCCAACCCCCAAGTCATATCCGTGGTGCTCGTCCATCTGCTAGGCAGCATCTGGTGAGTAAAATGTATGAGACAGGCGAAATACCGTCAGACGTCAAGAAGAATATAATAATTCCAATCCCAAAGAAGCAGGTGTTGACAGATGTGAAAATTACCGAACTATAAGTTTAACAAGTCACGGCTGCAAAATACTAACGCGAATTCTTTACAGGCGAATGGAAAAATTGGTAGAAGCCGACCTCGGGGAACATCAGTTTGGATTCCGTAGAAATATGGGGACACGTGAGGCAATACTGACATTACGACTTATTTTAGAAGCTAGATTAAGAAAAGGCAAAACTACGTTTCTAGGATTTATAGAATTAGAGAAAGCTTTTGACAATGTTGACTGGGATACTCTCTTTCAAATTATGTAGGCGGCAGGGCTAAAATACAGGAAGCGAAAGGCTATTTACAATTTGTAGAGAAACCAGATGGCAGTTATAAGACTCGAGGGACATGAAAGGGAAGCAGTGGTTGGGAAGGGAGTGAGACAGGGTTGTAGCCTCTCCCCAATGTTGTTCAATCTGTATGTTGAGCAAGCAGTAAAGGAAACAAAAGATAAATTCGGAGTAGGTATTAAAATCCATGGAGAAGAAATAAAAACTTTAAGGTTCGCCGATAACATTGTAACTCTGTCAGCAAAGGACTTGGAACAGCAGTTGAACGGAATGGACAGTGTCTTGAAAAGAGGATATAAGATGACATCAACAAAAGCAAAATGAGGATAATGGAATGTAGTCGAATTAAATCGAGTGATGCTGAGGGAATTAGATTAGGAAATGAGACACTTAAAGTAATAAAGGAGTTTTGCTATTTGGGGAGTAAAATAACTGATGATGGTCGAAGTAGAGAGGATATAAAATGTAGACTGGCAATGGCAAGGAAACCGTTTCTGAAGAAGAGAAATTTGTTAACATCGAGTATAGATTTAATCGTCAGGAAGTCGTTTCTGAAAGTATTTGTATGGAGTGTAGCCATGTATGGAAGTGAAACATGGACGATGAATAGTTTAGACAAGAAGAGAATAGAAGCTTTCGAAATGTGGTGCTACAGAAGAATACTGAAGATTAGATGGGTATATCACATAACTAATGAGGAGGTACTGAATGGGATTGGGGAGAAGAGGAGTTTGTGGCACAACTTGACTAGAAGAAGGGATCGGTTGGTAGGACATGTTCTGAGGCATCAAGAGATCACCAATTTAGTATTGGAGGGCAGCGTGGAGGGTAAAAATCGTAGAGGGAGACCAAGACATGAATACACTAAGCATATTCAGAAGGATGTAGGCTGCAGTACGTACTGGGAGATGAAGAAGCTTGCACAGGATAGAGTAGCATGGAGAGCTGCATCAAACCAGTCTCAGGACTGAAGACCACAACAACAACAGGCTAATTAATTAAAGTGCCGACTCTAGGTGTTGACCACTGCACCACATTTACTAGCAATTTTTGCAAAACGTTACGAGAAGTGATTTCATGATCCATGACCAGAAGTGACATAAAATAGGCAAAATTACGAAAATTACCGGAAAATACGTATAACCGAGAAAAAATGCGCCAAAATTCGGGGAAATTGAGGGAGAACTTACTTCTCTGCTTTTTGCAGTATAAGTCTTGCACATGGGAACGAGTATGTGACAGCAAGAGGAATAAGAGGAAAAGTTAACATGGAAGCACCGAGAACCAGGGAAACAGTCATTTTTCGCGGACAGCAATAGGACGGCTGGAATAGTTTGTTTGCCGTGAATGACTACCAAATGTAGAGTAATAAATTTATATATGTCGGATCACAAGCGCAGGTGTAATCCGAAAGTTATTGACGACCACCTTATAGAATTTTATAGAATGTCCTTTGCTGAAGAACATTGTATTACCAGCTGGGGAGACTGCAATATACAACTACCGAATGGTAGTTTTGTGTGTTTCAAACTCTAACAAACAGTATTTACAATGAGCTTCTCTGTAATCTCTACCAATCATAACCATGTGGTGTCAGCTAACAAATTCTTTACAGAACAGTTGCTGCATGGCTTTTAGCAATATTCCGCTGTATGTCTATTGAGGTGATAGGGATACATGAAAGTGGGCTGCTGTTTTTGATGCTTTCCTCGAAAAGAGAACCATCTGCCTCTAAGCTGACATGGATCTGCATTAAGAGGTGACAGAATATAGATGGAGAGATCAGTTGAGAGGGGTTCTAACGAGACATAATTTAATGGTAGACTGATGATACACACTAGAGAGAGGGAGATGTTGTGGCAGGTCATTTATCACACATTTCACCATTTTTTAAATTTGTTCTCTAGGTGCGTTTGACTTGTATATAGTTTCGTGTTCTGTGTGTGACTTAGAGCGATAGAGGGATAGGAAACTTGCAGGGTGAATGTATGTCAAGTGCTGGAAATACATTTCGTGCATTGGATTATTAACATTTTTTCATTTCACGCGACTAATATATCGCAAATCAAACTGCTTTAACACGGTAGCATGTTTAAGTGCTAAATCGTGTAGCCTTAAGAGTGTATGTTATGTTGTACAATCATTGCCCTCTTCTGCAGTACCTTCTTGGTATGGAATCCAAACACTACAACAACACTACAGAATTGAGAGCACAAGTGATTTACGTACAACGTTTCAAACTCCTTCCGCCTAAGCTCCCACTTCTTAATCATCTGTTATATCACCGCAACACACTCAAATGTATCAGGATCGTATCTACTATACACCAATGAGGAGTGCTGACCTCTTCAGCATGGATGCATCTAGGGAGATCGTGTGTAATTGGATGGAGTATGATTGGTACAGAACAGTATTCACAAGACTATAGTTATGGTAATAAAATGTAAATACCAGTCTATATCGGTTGTGGAAGTTTGGAAGACGTATTATACTCTTTCCAAAAGTCAATTATTGAAGTGTATTGATTCTGTGGAACTCAGCTCGTTCTGTTCCTTAACAAGATGTCGAATGTAGTGGGTATAGTGCGCTCCTACTTCTGGTCAGTTCCAAACTAAATCGGAGACAGTGTTGCAGGGCGGGTTGGTTAAAGAGAGAAGAACAGTTAGAAAAAGCCTAGAGAGAATACCTAGAGTTTTGGTCATGATCCACGAATGTGGGAATACTTTGTGACTGTCATCCACATAGAGAGAGATGGCCAATCGTAATAAAACCGTACCGAATTTATAATGTGTTTCAGGTAAGGAACGTAGTTTTTGCACTACCTCTCTGCTGATGGCTATTTCCTACACTAAGACACGGTATTTGCGTTATATGTAATAGGCGGTGTAGCAGGGTTTGCGTTAAGTCCACGTGTATATAGCCTTAGCAAAGTTATGGAGGGGGTGGTTCATAATCATGCTGCACTATCATTGGCTAACAGCATCACGAGATCAAGGCGAGGGGACGCTTTGTTGACGTGACAAATTGTCCAGAGTGGTGGTCTGGATTCGAGTAGTTGGGTAAAATGCGCTGAAATTACAGAAAATGTGGTAAAATTACGAAAGCTAACGGAAAATGTAGATGAATGAGGGTACTTACATGCTCGCCTGGGTATAAGAAAACCAATGATTTTCTCCACCGGTGTGACTGACAACTGATGGTCCATACCCTCTGCACTGTAGGGCTGAAGTCCTCCAGAATACCCCCTTGTTCCACATGTGGTTTTGCATTGTAAGCCATAAAAATGAAAGACTCAGTGTCCAAAGATTTGGCGGTCATGATGAATGCCATTTAGGACATCGAAACAGTGGTCACATACCTGGATGTGATATGCCCCCAATAAGAGAAATCCATGCTCTTGGTCTCTTTCAAGGGGAACAACGAGACATCTGCTACCCCTTCACTGTGGAACATGATTTTAAGTGTACCTTTGGACACCTATTTGGAAATGCTCCACAGTGCTGCAAACTCTCAGTTTCTGCATGTTGCAATGTCTTCCACAATTTTGTCAATAAGAAACACTACCTCTGTCTTTCATTTCAACCATACTGTGTGTTGAGGGAACAGCATAGTCTACACCATGTGATGTCCAGCTTTCTGTGAGAGCCAATGCATCGAAACGTGTTAATGGCGGTTTAGCACCTGACACAGATCTCAAAGTCCTGGTTGTTGTTGTTGTTGTTGTTGTTGTTGTGGTCTTCAGTCATTAAACTGGTTTGATGCAGCTCTCCATGCTGCTCTATCCTGTGCAAGCCTCTTCATCTCCCAGTACTTACTGCAACCTAAATCCTTCTGAATATGCTTAGTGTATTCATCTCTTGGTCTCCCTCTAAGATTTTTACCCTCCACGCTGCCCTCCAATGCTAAATTTGTGATCCCTTGATGCCTCAGAACACGTCCTACCAACCGGTTCCTTCTTTTTGTCAAGTTGTGCCACAAACTCCTCTTCTCCCCAATTATATTCAATACCTCCTCATTAAATATGTGATCTACCCATCTAATCTTCAGCATTATTCTGTAGCACCACATTTCGAAAGCTTCTATTCTCTTCATGTCCAAACTATTTATCATCCATGTTTCACTTCCATACATGGCTACACTCCATACAAATACTTTCAGAAACAACTTCCTGACAATTAAATCTATACTCGATGTTAACAAATTTCTCTTCTTCAGAAAGGCTTTCCTTGCCATTGCCAGTCTACATTTTATATCCTCTCTACTTCGACCATCATCAGTTATTTTACTCCCTAAATAGCAAAACTCCTTTATTACTTTAAGTGTCTCATTTCCTAATCTAATTCCCTCAGCATCACATGATTTAATTTGACTACATTCCATTATCCTCGTTTTGCTTTTGTTAATGTTCATCTTATATCCTCCTTTCAAGACACTGTCCATTTCATTCAACTGTTCTTCCAAGTCCTTTGCTGTCTCTGACAGAATTACAATGTCATCGGCGAATCTCAAAGTTTTTATTTCTTCTCCATGAATTTTGATACCTACTCCAAATTTTTCTTTTGTTTCCTTTACTGCTTGCTCAATATACAGATTGAATAACATCGGGGAGAGGCTACAACCCTGTCTCACTCCCTTCCCAACCACTGCTTCCCTTTCATGTCCCTCGACTCTTATAACTGCCATCTGGTTCCTCTACAAATTGTAAATAGCCTTACAATCCCTGTAATTTACCCCTGCCACCTTTACAATTTGAAAGAGAGTATTCCAGTCAACTTTGTCAAAAGCTTTCTCTAAGTCTACAAATGCTAGAAATGTAGGTTTGCCTTTTCTTAATCTTTCTTCTAAGATAAGTCGTAAGGTTAGTATTGCGTCACGTGTTCCAACATTTCTGCGGAATCCAAACTGATGTTCCCCGAGGTCGGCTTCTACCAGTTTTTCCATTTGTCTGTAAAGAATTCACGTTAGTATTTTGCAGCTGTGGCTTATTAAACTGATAGTTCGGTAATTTTCACATCTGTCAACACATGCTTTCTTTGGGATTGGAATTATTATATTCTTCTTGAAGTCTGAGGTTATTTCGACTGTCTCATACATCTTGCTCACCAGATGGTAGAGTTTTGTCATGACTGGCTCTCCCAAGGCCGTCAGTAGTTCTAATGGAATGTTGTCTACTCCCGGGGCATTGTTTCGACTCAGTTTTTCAGTGCTCTGTCAAACTCTTCATGCAGTATCGTATCTTCCATTTCATCTTCATCTGCATCCTCTTCCAATTCCAGAACATAGTCCTCAAGTACATCGCCTTTGTATAAACGCTCTATATACTGCTTCCACCTTTCCGCCTTCCCTTCTTTGCTTAGAACTGGGTTTCCATCTGAGCTTTTGATATTCATACAAGTAGCTCTCTTTTCTCCAAAGGTCTCTTTAATTTTGCTGTAGGCAATATCTATCTTACCCCTAGTGAGATAATCCTCTACATACTTACATTTGTCCTCTAGCCATGCCTGCTTAGCCATTTTGCACTTCCTGTCAATCTTATTTTTAAGACGTTTGTATTCTTTTTTGCCTGCTTCATTTACTGCATTTTTATATTTTCTCCTTTAATCAATTAAATTCAGTATTTCTTCAGTTACCTACGGATTTCTATTAGCCCTCGTCTTTTTACATACTTGATCTTCTGCTGCCTTCACTACTCCATCTCTCAGAGCTACCCATTCTTCTTCTACTGTATTTCTTTCCTCCATTCCTGTCAATTGCTCCCTTATGCTCTCCCTGAAACTCTCTACAACCTCTGGTTCTTTCAGTTTATCCAGGTCCCATCTCCTTAAATTAGCACCTTTTTGTAGTTTCTTCAGTTTTAATCTACAGTTCATAACCAATAGATTGTGGTCAGAGTCCACATCTGCCCCTGGAAATGTCTTACAATTTAAAACCTGATTCCTAAATCTCTGTCTTACCATTATATAATCTATCTGATACCTTTTAGTATCCCCAGGATTCTTCCATGTATACAACCTTCTTTTATGATTCTTGAACCAAGTATTAGCTATGATTAAGTTATGCTCTGTGCAAAATTCTACCAGACGGTTTCCTCTTTAATTTCTTCCCCCCAATCTATATTCACCTACTATGTTTCCTTCTCTCCCTTTTCCTACAGACGAATTCCAGTCACCCATGACTATTAAATTTTCGTCTCCCTTCACTACCTGAATAATTTCTTTTATCTCATCATACATTTCCTCAATTTCTTCATCATCTGCGGAGCTAGTTGGCATATAAACTTGTACTACTGTAGTAGGCATGGGCTTTGTGTCTATCTTGGCCACAATAATGCGTTCACTATGCTGTTTGTAGTAGCTTACCCACACTCCTATTTTTTATTAATTATTAAACCTACTCCTGCATTACCCCTATTTGATTTTGTATTTATAACCCTGTATTCACCTGACCAAAAGTCTTGTTCCTCCTGCCACCAAACTTCACTAATTCCCACTATATCTAACTTCAACCTATCCATTTCCCTTTTTAAATTTTCTAACCTACCTGCCCGATTAAGGGATCTGACATTCCACGCTCCGATCCGTAGAACGCCAGTTTTCTTTCTCCTGATAATGACGTCCTCCTGAGTAGTCCCCGCCTGGAGATCCGAATGGGGGACTATTTTACCTCCGGAATATTTTACCCAAGAGGACGACATCATCATTTAATCATACAGTAAAGCTGCATGCCCTCGGAAAAAATTATGGCTGTAGTTTCCCCTTGCTTTCAGCCATTTGCAGTACCAGCACAGCAAGGCCGTTTTGGTTAATGTTACAAGGCCAGATCAGTCAATCATCCAGACTGTTGCCCCTGCAACTACTGAAAAGGCTGCTGCCCCTCTTCAGGATCCACATGTTTGTCTGGCCTCTCAACAGATACCCCTCCATTGTGGTTGCACCTATGGTATGGCCATCTGTATCGCTGAGGCACGCAAGCCTCCCCACCAACGGCAAGGTCCATGGTTCATGGGGGGGAAAGTCCTGGTGGGAAAACAAAATGTATGGCAATGTACAAAGCTGTATTTCTACATTATTTGGATCTATTACAGCAGAAAAACAAAGTATCAAATGTTTTCTTATGAAAGAGCAACACAGGAACCCTCTCTTGTGAGTGTGGGATATTATCCTCCTACAGTACAAGTGGCAAAAATTTGTGGAAGTGACTTCAATCACTGGCCACCTGCTCCAATGGACCAATACGTGCAACAGCAGTGTCAGCACATTTTTTGAGAGCAGGCTGCATGTATTCAAGGGCAAGCATAGATTCAGTGACAAACTTGATTGATTTATGAGCTCCTCTAACTCCTCTTAACCTGTTGTTCTGCTAATTGATTTATGACCCCCCTGAGGCTTGAGTTATGACCCCATGGGGATAATATATCCTTCCGAGAAACCACCCACCCTTCCCCCTCCACCTCTCCCACTTCTCTCGGAAATCCCCTCGCTAACACAAGCACACTTTTGATATCTATTTAATTGTCTAATTAATTAAATTAAATCGATCAATTAATTAATCCCTCTTCCTCTGGCAAATCCCCCAGCCCTCCCTTCGTATCTCCCACTTACCCTCCCCTTACCCATTTGGAAAATGGCAAGAAAAGGAAAGGAAGGATCTCATGATATGAAACTCAAATCAGTATCAGTTACATAGCAGAGGATATACGGTTTATAAAATTTATTTTTTAAGGGTTTGATCTCTCTTTCATTTGGTATGAAAAGCTCAACATTCCCTGCTGTTTTGAAAGATGCAGGTCTTGTAAAATACATCAAAAAGAAGTAATGAAATGGATCGCTTTTTTTCTGATCATGCCAGGAATACCGTCATGAAGTTGACGCCGTCACAACTCACGACAAGTAATTAAACTGTGAAAAATCTGTTGATAGCATCTTTACACCCACCGCAGGGCAGAAGTGCCAGCAGGAACATTGCGTGCCCACATGCCGGCTGCTTTGACAGGCTGCACCACACACCAGTGTCCAACAGGCCACACTATACCTGCTCGGGTCCCACAACCATTGTCGGCAACCGCACTGGCAGCCATCTTGAAGTATTAGCACACCCCAAGTGGCTACTTCCTGTTGTATGCTACTGCTTGAGAGAATTCCGACCAACCTGTCCGAACCAGCAGACCAGAGTGTCTCCGAATACAGTGCTCCTTTGCTTGTGACCATCTGGCAGCCAGGTCAAACCCACAGCCATGGTCCCCTTTGTATGTGGTGGAGTCCTTTGTCACCTCGGTTGCAGCATCTACACAATCTGCACCCAAAAACACACCTTCCATACCAGGTCAGTATAAGCAGCTACTCTATGTGCTGGCCCTGCTGTGCAGATACTGACTGAGTCAGTTCACGATGCCATCGGCAGGGGATGCTGAGAGAAGCAACCATTCCACCCATACTCCCTCCAATTTCCTCCTCTTCTCTCCGTCAGGTTATTTACAGTGAGGCAAAGCACCAGATGGCAGCAACTCTTTGGTATTGATAGCTGGGAAATTCCTCTCAAAACATATGCTCTCTCGCTCTCTCTCTCTTGCAGATAGCTATTTCCTCTCCAGTGAGCACATGTCATGTGCTACTCTAACTGAAAAAGGTAGCGGATACCTGGTAAATCCCCAGCTGTGGATGTCTTGGAAATATTCCGCCACTCTGTCACATGGGTTGACTAATTAATTAGTTAAATTTATACCCTTTGTGTGCAGGCTGTTTTTCCTTGCATCCCATTGGTTGCTACTAGGGCCGGTATATTTGGTGAGACTCAATCCTGCAACTGCCTGGTTTCCAAACCCTTCTGAACATTTTCCCCCCTTGCCTCCTATTGGCAGATATTGGCACAGTTATATTATCTGGTTGGAAGTCAAATACGTTGAAGATAGCTGAGAATTTCAAATTTCAGCTCAGTTGCATTATATGTCCTTAAACAATCTGTGGAGGGTTGGACTGATGTGTGCGTTTGCAGTATCACTATTGGAAGCAGTAAATTGACCAATCGGGAATTTGACGTCTTGATTGGAAAAGATGCTGGATAAAATGATAGTTAGATTTTAAAATTTAGACGTGAATTTATACATCATGGTTGTGGAATTCCCGACCATTACAGATCTGCTAAGTGTATTTTACAAAGCACTATATAATTTAATTTTGTCCATCTTTTACAGTGTTACTTCTGTGACTGTATTACTTTCATAATAATAAAGAACAACCACCTTCACATATCGTGATTTTATTAAAACACAAAAGATGCACTTGGAGCCCTGGGGGCTCATCTTCAGGTGCTTTGACAGTTTACATCAACTTTACATTTCATTTAATTCTGGGCATGGCAAGATCATGCTGTTATATTATAAAATGCCTCATTAGGAAATATAAGTTTAAAAAACTATAATAAATCTAAAAGTAACTTACTGTTTCTAATAGTATGTGTATGGTTCTGGTGAATGTTGAAGTACAAATATTCACTTCCTGTTAAACATTACGTTTGCAGAAATGTTTTGACACAGCACATTTTCAGGCATAATTCAAAGCAAGTCAAGGAAACTCGACTGTGCAGATGCTGCATTTTCACAAATCAATATTAGTGTATTTGAGAAGGCAAGTATGGAAGTACCCTCATCGCTCCACATTTCTTGTCGTATTTTCATCAGTTTTCGTAATTTTACAAGCGACTTGCTATCTCCCCTTTTGGGGATGGGAGTCACAAAATATTCTGGCATTTGTGGGATAAAGTCAGAGACTCAAAGCTCTAGCACTCAGCCCTCTATTTCGAAACGAGATATTCCTTTATTGAACCTATAGGGTAAGGATTCTGAACAAAACTCTATGTGGCTTCTCTCTATGCATCTCTTCCCTTGTGTTTAACCAACCCTCCCTGCAACACTGTCTTCAATTTAATTTGAAACTGACCAGAAGTAGAAGGGCACTATATCCACTACATTCGAGATCTCATGAAGGAACAGAAGGAGCTGAGTTCCACATAATCAATACACTTCGATATTTTGATTTTGCTACGAGCATAGCGTGTGTTTCAAACTTGTACTGACTGGCAGTAGTGATATAGACTGATTTTATCATTCCAATATTGTAACTGCCGTTCTGCGAAGACTGTTCTGCACAAATCTTACTCACATCACCCATCCAATTACACGCAATCTCTCTAGATGCTTGCTTGCTGAGGAGTTTAGCGCTCCTTATTGATGTATAGTAGATACAAGCCGTCCGCTGTGGCCAAGCAGTTCTAAGTGCTTCAGTCCGGAACCGCACTGCTGCTACGGTTGCAGGTTCGAATCCTGCCTTGGGCATGGATGTGTGTGATGTCCTTAGGTTAGTTAGGTTTAATTAGTTCTAAGTCTAGGGGACTGATGACATCAGATGCTAAGTCCCATAGTGCTTAGAGCCATTCGAACCATTAGGAGATACAAGTCTGATACATTTGAGAGTGTTGTGGTGATATAACAGACGATTAAGAAAAAGAAGAAGAAGAAACGTTTGAGTTGTGTATAGTGAAGCTCCAGATGGAAAGAGTTTAAAACATTTTACATAAATAACTTGTGCTATTAATTCCATAGGATTGTTTTAGTGTCTGGATTCCATACCAAGAAAGGCTAGGAAGAGAGAAATGATCATAGAACATAAACACATATGAATAGCAGTGGCTTTTGATATGTGAAATTACACATCATGCTGCACTAACTCTGTGAACAGAACACACCCTCTCCCACACACACAACATTTCTCAATCAGATGTATACATAGGGATTGCAGTATCTCACAAACCCCTTTCACTAGCTTAGAATCACTGCAGTTACGAAGATAACACTCGTTTTATGTCCAAGATGTGGCAGAGAAATGGAGTACTTCGCACACATCTCTGTTTATATAGTGGAGAGTGCTGAAAAAGGTTTTCCATTGATGGACATGATTCATCACACATGCTTTGGAATTCCTCTCCTGACTGTGGTATAGAGAGTTCCACTGTGGTGTGCATACTGTAAGACCTTCGGTACACACACCATCAGATTATTTGACTTGTCGCTCTAACGAAGTAGGCGAGAGTCAGCAATATGTCTCATGGTCTTATCATGGCCTGTTTATCTTCTGCTGTCAGGTCAGACGATAGAAATGCCACTTGCATGCTTAGAGTAGCAGATTGACGGTGACCAACTTCAAACAGAACTTGATTAATTTTCACACACATTTATTAAAATAATAAAAATCATAAACCTCACTTAACCATGCCATCATGGTGAATGGAAGATATAGATTTGCTGGAAACATTCTGGGTAAGTACAGTGCATCTGTAAAAAAATTGCCTACAAGATGCTAGTGCCATCTATTCTATTGTTCGAGTGATTAGAGCCCATATCACATAGGCATGACAACAGGCATTAAGAAAATTCAGTGATGGGCTACTAGAGTTGTAAATGATCATTATAGCCCATGAAAAGATGTAACAGAATTGCTTAGGGAACTTAAATGAGAATCCTTGTATGAAATAAGTTGTAGTTGCCATGAAACTCTATTGGGCTGATTCAGAGAACCTGTATTTGAAGAAGACTGTTTAACAGTCCTGCTCCATTCTATACTTCATGTAGGGATCATGAGAATCAGTTGAGAGAGACTAGGGCATGTACAGATTCATTTTTTTCCTCACACAGTACACAAGTGGAAAAGGACAGAATATCAATAATATTGGTATGAAGTAGTCTCTGCCTTACATGGTATCATAGCTTTCTGAGTATATAAGTAAATATAGATAATTTTATGTATTTATTCTGTTTTGCATCATAGACTACATTTGTGACATCCACATAATGTGTTTTGGCAGCTATCAATGAGACCAGGAGATCAGGAGCTGTCTTATATTAGTATTGTATATCAACATTATCATTGAAATGTGTTGCATATTTTTCTACATTTGTGTAGAAATTCCAACTTGTGCAACTCTCTACCCTATTTCTTCCTTTACAGGTCAAGGTTAACAACTATTTGAACTGTATGAAAAGGAGAAGCCACTTGGAAAAAAAATCACAAATACACACAATGGGTGGCCTTCATTTGTCTGTAGAAGTTGGGATTTGAGTACTGCTAACAGAAACATTTAAAGGTCAAAAAATGAATCTCAGATTTTGGAACTATTAACTCAGTCCTCAGGGAGAAAAGAGGGATCGATTTAAAAGGTCTGATAAAGAGGCAGCTTACTCAAATCCCAAGATAAAGGGTCAGTTCATGAACAGCCCTCGTGCTCAATAAATACCTTAGCTGTTTGCATATTATTACTATAAATGCTTTGTGGATCCTTGCTTATACTGTAAATTCATTTTCACCTACAAGCACATTTGTACATCTTTATACGCCTCAGAAACAATTATCTTAGAGCATCACTTATTGTGGAGATAGATGCTAAAAGCACACCATCTTGTAAAAACCATATGTTGAATAATTTCTCATTTAAACTAGTCATAGCGATAAATTTTTGTATGCCTAGAGCTACTGTTTTAATTAATACAGAGCTGTCCTCAACTCGAATGTTGGTTTAAACACCACACTGCTATACTAGGTGTGATCCTTTTAGAAGTGGTATGCATTTATTCTGATCTTTGAGTTGACTTTCAAAATGTATTGTTTTTTATGGGATGTATTCATTAATAAATTAAATAGACTTTACATGAGGAATTCTTTAATACTGATATGAAAAAATGTAAAACACAGCAGTCTAAATGAGTGAGCAGATATAAGCATCAGAGTATATTTATTTTTATTTGCACCATGTATGCATATATATATATATATATATATATATATATATATATATATATATATATATATATATATATAGTTTTCATATTGTGTGCATAGTCACTGATCACAGTATATAACTTAGACAAAAAATATGCAGCTTAAAAAATTACTTTTATCTCAACAAATTTTTATGTTACCATAATACGAATGCCTTAATAGCATAAAAAATACATCACACATTTCAATAAGCACAATTTTGATTCCATTTGTATCAACTATATGCAAAAAAATGCACTGCCTGGTCCATGAAAGTACAGATTTAAATGCTGTAGGATGCATTCATTATAGTAGTATTGACATTTCATGTATGACATTTGACTATAACATTCACCTCCACATTGTAAGATTGATTTTTTTCAAATACCTGTAAATATAACACAGTATCACATGTATTTAAAACTACCCAGTGACACAAAACACAAAAGAAAAGCCATACTTATTAAAAGCCATTGTAAAATATTATGAACGCAGTTACAAAATTTTGTTGCATCTGATAAATAAGGTTCCAGCACAAGTGTGAGTTACTGTATTTGAAAGTATGTACCACTATGTAGTTTCTAGTCAGGAAATACCTCTCTTATACTGGGTGACTCTCCTAAGAGTCCTCAGGCACATTTTCTCTGGTATTTTGCCCAATATTTTCATTTTATTTTTTGTAAAATGTAGGGGGAGACAGACCAAACTAATACTGATCACCACAATTTTATGTGAAAGATAAAGTCAAATGGAACATGTCAGTCTGTTCCCACAACAGACTAGGTTTTGGTGTGTAATTTAATATGCTCATTTGATAGAATGGCCCCAAATTAATCTAGCATGATATTTGGTCTAACTATACTAACAGGGACACCAGTACTCCATTAGCAACTGAATAGTGCTGCTGCATGATGATAGAAGACAAACAGCACAGTGTGGGGAGGAGGCACACAAGATGGGGAAAATGGGCAAGGAAGATGTGGAAAAGAAATGTCTAGCAATATGATGAGTGTTGCACTGTACCAATTTTGGACAGCTCTGTGGAATACACAAACAAATTCCTACTTTAAATTTTTTTGTTTCTAACAAGAAACTAATCACAAATTTCCATGGATACTATGTGTCACATGAAAACATGTCATGAGCATTAATTACTGATCTTAGTCTGTTGACACACTGAGAAACAAAATTGTAGGCATCTGCCAAAACAACAGAGAAAATTCACCTGGTAACCCTTAGGAGAGGTACTCATCAAGACCACTGGTTTTCCACACAAGAGAGTATATCTTGGAGCATGGAAATCAAGTGTAAGTGGAGTAGTTAACCAAATAGCTCATGTGTCAGTAAAAGCATGATTTGCCAAGCACATAGTAATGTCAAAGTCTAAAGCAAGGTGAACACTACATGACCTGGAGGGCTCTAATAAATGTGTTATGGATGCATCCATTATTTAGGTGTCCTCTTAGTAAGTGATAATGAGACAATTTATTACAGAAGGGATAGAAGTAAGGAACAGAAGCTATTATGCAAAGAGGATTCAAGAATCTGCTAATTACAAGAACAACCAAGTTAAGTTATACTCTCATGTGAGCAGTTGTTACATATGGACCAGAAATGCAGATGATGACAGAAACGGATACAAGCAACCTATGGGCATTTGAATGGAAAATCCTGAAAAAAATTTATAGATGCACGAAAGAGGCAAAAGGCTGGAGAGTAAGGTACAGCCATGAAATACAAGAGAATATACAGAAGAAAAATACAGCAAAATTTATTAAATCACAAAGAATATTCTGGTTAGGACATAAGCAGAGGATGAGAGATGACAGGATGCACAAATGAATAATGGAAGGCAGACTGTATTTCACTGGAAGGAATGGCTGACCAAGAGCTAGATGGCTGGACAATGTGTCAGCTGACCTTACCGAGATGGAAATCTGAGGATGGAAGAGGGAATAGTGCAGAACAGAGAAGTATGGAGGAAGACTGTTGAGGAGCCTGTAGTGGCGGAGAAGAAGAAGAAGAACAACAACTCTTGGGAGAGACACCCAGCTTTAGTTATAAATAAAATTATGCTGCAAGAGAAGTAAGTAATTTAAAATTTATTTTCTGAAAATACAGCCATACATAAATATAAATGTACTAAATATTATAGGTATTAATTTAAAAAATCAATAACAAAATAAATTCTCAAAATGCAATGAGAAGACAGGCATGTTATAAATAAAATTATGCTACAGGAGAAGTAAGTAATTTAAAATTTATTATCTGAAAATACAGCCATACATAAATATAAATGTACTAAATATTATAGGTATTAATTAAAAAAATCAATAACAAAATAAATTCTCAAAATGCAATGACAAGACAGGCATGTTAACATATCCAGAAAACATTCTACAATGTATAGCACACAGTTTTTAGATACTGAAAAACAATATTGTGCTTGAGTTTTACTGAAGTTTCTTAAGAATAAATTATTCTGTTTACAACTTGTGCATTTTTTTTCATATGCAGGATGAACTTTAGACTTCGAAGAAATTGGTGTGAAATATATAAACAATATGAGTATATTATGTATTAAAACATTCAAGTTTATATCAAATAAAATAATGAAAGAACATTTCTATTTGTAATGGCATTGCAGCCACTGTCCATCATTAGCTGCACAGATTTGATTATGTGAAGGTTGTAAAGTGAATAGTTTGTGCCCTTAATTTGAAAATTTCTTCATTCTTTTCAGCAATGAACGCTGTCTGTTAAGGGAAGGAAGACAGTAAAAAATACCGAAATTTTGTACTTCTTAGGTAATAGCCTACAGAAGAAAATTATTTTATGGAAACAGTGATCATTTTCAATGTGCAGAAGTCAGTACTGAGGCGGGTACAGTTTACAACAGGTATTATACCAGTTGGATAAGTTAAAAGACTGCCAAGTAAGATATGTAGTTACAGTATTAGAAAATTACATAGTAATGGAAGCAGAAAACAAAGTTAATAGTTTCTCATAAGCTGTTAAATCGCAGAACCAGAAATATATCTGAATGTTAACACAACATGGACCATCATGCACTGCAGAATAGTAATACAGCATCAAAATCTGTTCTGTGAGCTGTTTTACTTTATTTATGTGAAAGGAAATTTAGATGCCAATAATTAATTTTGCACTTGTAACTGTACTATGTTGATGTTTTTTATCAGAGCCAAGATATAAACTTATATCAGGTGTTTCATTAGTGTAGCCAGCTTTAATCAGAACTTAACAGCTTCATTTTTGGACATACTGATACAGAATTACACAACTCCCTTACCTTAACCATAAATTCATATGAATTTCAATTGCATTCCTACTAAACAATTCATGAGTATTTAATGGACCACCAGAAAGTAAAACAGCAAACTTCATTTGAAGGCAAAGTTATCAGTTTGTAAACCATAAAACTATCCATTTTGAATAACATATGGATGAATACTATTCTTACTTCATACATCAAATTGTGACCTACTACAAATGACTTACATATATTTTAACACCAATATGATGACACATCAAAGGGATTAATTGTTAATATGCCTACACAATACTGCTGAAGTTCCAGTTAATTTACACAATAGAACTTCTCTACAAACACAGAATTAGGTCTATAATTGATTGACTTTTTGAGAAACATCAAATATGACATACACCTACTTTGCCTGTCTTAGTGTGATACTAAAGATGAAACACAAACTATGCTGTCATTATTTTAGACAATCACACGAAAGACATAGAATTTTTTGTAAGCACAGAAACAGAAAACCCTTAATGAAGATTACACAGTTACTTGTTACCAAAGATGTATTTCGATTTTCATTAGTGTAAATGGAAATTAGTCGGAATGGGATAATTAGTTAAACATTTGCAATAAAAACTTTGACAAACACAACTATCATCATATAGGCAAGCCAAATGTGCTAAACACTAAATGTTATTTGTAAAATAATCATTTCAAGATAACAAGCCATCGAAAGTCTGATCAGGATACAGACATAGCAAACCAGTAAAAATAATTGTTGTTGTATGTGAGCTAAATAAGTGGGAGAAAATATTTTAGTCATGTGAGACAGTGACTTATATTCATGGAGATAAACATTTGTTTTCTAGTTGAGTGGTTTTTCATACCAAAGATTTTTAATTAATGTTAATTACAAATAATAATTAGTAAATTAAAGACATGGAGTGAACATGGTAACCTAAGGCAGGTATTGTTATTGTACTGTGATACTTCAGGTCACAATGCTGTCTTTGTAGCTGTGTAATTATGAAATATAATGGCCTGTGAATGTCTCAGTGTGCATGTTTGAAACATTCTTCTGTTGCTATTGTGTTTGTATTCAACAGAAGATTTTGCTTCAGTGCTTTGATTTAAGTTTATTTATTTAAACATTGTTTCATTATACATCACTGGAAATGTTTACACACAACCTTCATGTTTCATTCTTTTTATCAGAAAAACTTTCACTTAACACTAAAACAATATGCAACAATTATAGCATGTCATTCATAATATCAATATCTGTAACATATCCAACCTCAGTTTTTTTCCATACAGCCACAATGTAACACTTCTATCTCAAGATGAAAATAGTATACATGACTTAGTTACCTGCTCAATACATCAACAAACTTTCATATATAAAAATACTTGCTTATAAATATGGCAACTAAACATATGTCTAATAGAAAGTATTGTTTCACAGCAAACAAAAGCACTCAAAATAATGCTTTATTTAAACTGTACTTTAAGGATTACTCTAATTTATCTCAAAATATTTATAATGGGCTTGCTAGTTATATGTAACTGATTCTCATGAGATGTTTGAATACTTAATGGGAAGAGCTGATATTTGATTGAGAAACAGTCAGAATTGTGGTAATCAATCTACAAAAAATAACCATGTTTACACATGAAGAACCTGAAATTCTGAAGTACTTTTTTTTGTTTTTCTATTAACAGTCTTTCACTGATACATTTTGCATTTGTGGAAAATGAACTACACTTACCATTTAAAAGTATTGATTGAAATGGACAACTTCATGTAATTTTTGTACTCATAGAAATTATGGACCAATACGCCAATCAATGGAACTGGCTTTCCTGACAGAGAGAAAAATGTAATGTGCTCAAAATCAACATATTTAAAATATCTGGAGGCAGACATAGGAAAATATATAAGGTGAACTTTTATCTTAATGCTTACATTACATAATTTAAATTATACCACATATTTTAAAATTTGGTAATGAAACAGTACAGTGAAGAAAGCAAGAAACATTTCTGAAAGTGTCACTTTTTGTTTTTGCAGATGAAGCAGCAAGTGGTGCATGAAGTATTCTGGTATGAAAATCTTAAATTTTAGCAACTGCAACTAATTCACAACTGAAAATTAAGTATGTTTCTGCTGTGACAGATTTTAATGAACATATATTTATTTATCACTTTATTTTAATTTTGTTTGAAGTTTACCATTTCTTACAGAATATATAATACTGGTTAGAAATACATGACAGTCTTTGCATCTACAGTCACACATTTATAACATGTGGAACAGAGAAGTGTTACAATAGACTGCAACAATACAATCACATTAAAATG
The DNA here is from genome assembly GCF_023897955.1 of Schistocerca gregaria. Classification (NCBI taxonomy): domain Eukaryota; kingdom Metazoa; phylum Arthropoda; class Insecta; order Orthoptera; family Acrididae; genus Schistocerca; species Schistocerca gregaria. The sequence goes on along the minus strand of NC_064931.1, from coordinate 116,011,444 downwards.
TAGATACTCACTAATGTGTAGTGATTCATCAAAAGTGATGTATCTCATGTTTTGCTATTCATGTATTGCAAGTTGCACTTCTGTCATGTTTCTACAGAGAACTGTAAATCTATCCACACATAGAGTTCAATTTTTATCATGGTGATAGGAAAGTAACTTAGCCAATGGACAGATGTTACTGCTTTTCATGACACAGTGAACATAATCTTTTCAAATATTGTATAGAAATGCATTACAAATGTCATGAAATAAAAAAGGAACTTTGAGAATAAAGGTACCAATGTATAAGAAACATAAAAAGTTTTACAGAAAAATCAATCAGAGAAACCTTTTTAATTTCACACACTGGTTGTTTCTCTTCTGATTCACTTCTATTTTTGAGGATATTCGTCAATAGCACACATGAACACTGAGAAAAATATTGATTTAGGTACATTATATTGGTCACAAAATATTTTTATCTTTCTTAAGTGAACGTAGCATAATGCATTTTTGATAGGAATGTTTTATTGACCTGCAATAAATTTGTATTTCATCTACTTGGCTGCAAATGCTCAAAGACATATAGTCACTAATGTCATTATGGACAATAAATAATTACAACATCAAACATCAAGAACATGCAAAATACACAGTGTATTATTATTTGCTGAAATTAGTTGTGAGGATATATAGTAGCTTTAACATACATATTTACTCTGAACATGCATTTAACATACAATAAATGTTATATCAACACCACATATATCATGTAGAATTTGAAGATCATCTTCATGTTTATTAATTGAATAATATGCTCTGTGTAACATATATTGTAAATATTTATCTGTGAACAAACAGAATTGATGACAATTTTGCTAATACTACTTGAAGTGCTTGCACAAATAATGTGGAAATATTTTAACCATGCAATCAATATTTTGAATACAGTCACAGTAACTGTACTAATTTATGTTTGCAATTTTTTGCAGTTTGCTTAATGTGTCATTGACATGTGATTTAGCACATCAGATTTCATTTCCATCAATATAGTACAACCAGGCCACACAATTCACCCTTACAACTTCAGCTATGTGTTCCAATGCAATTACATAGTATGAGCAAGAGATTACATGAAGACATACAGCATTCCAGTTAGAAGGAGTATGTTTCTTTCATTTTTCATATACACTCTTATCATCAGGAGGAGATGTGAAATAGAAATAATCGCAGTTCTATATTTTTGGTCTTGGTATGACTTGAAAAGAAAATTGCAGTCATTAGGACTCCACTTTGCTATATGTAATTTGAAAGTTTTCCCGAGCTATTAGAACAGCATACCAACTACTAAATTTCAAATTCATTTCAGCAAATAAATTTAAGAACAATTGACAAAAATATATATATTTTTTGTATAAAACAGATATCTTAAACTCAAGTGTTACCTGAGTATTCTTTTCTCACAAACAAATAGTACTTCCTTTAAAACATTAGAACACAGTATTCACATTTGAGTAAAGTTGTGATAGCAGCAGAGTAAGCATCCAGACAACTGTTTCACAGTAATTACTGCAATAATTAACCTTACTCTATGTGTCGGATAAGAAATATATTGATGACAGAACTACAGTATAAACAGTAATACGAATAGTTTACCCTGGATAAAATACTGCAGAAGTACAAATATTACTATAAATACTTTTGAGTACACACATTAAGAGTAGATTAACTGCTCCCACTTTTATTTAGAATACGATTTGTTAACATAGTTTCCAAGTCTGGAATATTTTTTGACAGCTTGTTTCTCCAAATTTATAAGTTTAATAAAGTTAGGCATCTTTTGGATTAGAAATATAGTGTACACCTGCCACAACAAGTAGCAGGGTGTGAAAGACTGGTATAATACAGTTTTGCATTTTAAAATGCCCTGGAAGATGATATAGGCAATAAATATTGATTTAATTGCCATTCATGTTATTTTGCTTGACATTGACAAAAATTATATGATCAGGAAGTTATAAAATACATTTAAAATTTTAAAATGTGGATCTTTCACAAGTAAATTGACATGTATTGGACTGATCTTATGTTTCCTTCATGGGTAAAACTTTGTGGAGAAACTGTGTTTTAGTGAGAAGTCATCTCTTGCATGTACGGCAGGTTTCCTTTTTGGAAATGAGGAGTGAGAAAATATGAAGAAATTGAGTACCTGGTTGACTCTTTGACAGCTAGGGCTTTTATTTTAACATTCCTCACTTTGGTGGTGCAAGGAAGGATGGCTGATGTGGTGTGGGCGAGGATGAGCAGCTGCGGCTCAAGCCACGAGCATGCTCATTTTGCAGTGGCTGTCTCTGTGCAGAGCTCCCTTCAGCACCAGGAACTACAAGACCCCGGGCTCCAGAACTGGAAGCTGAAGAACTTCCTGGATCACATGGTGTTGGACAACGTCGCCCACAGGGTGGAATTGCTCCACTCAGTGTCTGCATTGGTATGCGGAAAAGGCGAAATGGTCTAGCATCTGGTGATGTAGCTGCAACAGATAGATATAGTTTCCAGTTTCATGTCACAACATGCTAAATTTTATTTAATTGCATCATTTACCTTGTTGTGGGAAAACATCGTAGATTAATCTAAGGGAAGTCTTTAGTTATTCAGAAGAGCAATATAAATTCATACTAAACCAATTACAACTGTAGCACTAAGGTATTAAATGAAGTTGTAATACTCAAAAATATAGGGTGATTCAGTTGGCCCTAGTACTGGGTTTTATGCAGCCTGAAATGCTTTCAAATACCATGTGCAAGATTTTCATATTCTCTCCCTCAGTACACGAAAACTACACACATCAAAAAAAGTTTTGTATCACCTCAGTTCCGAGAGTTCCTGAACCTGTACAGAAAATTGGAATAGAGATCAACTAAACATCATTTCTGCCCTTTTTATTGCTCATGAAAGCCACACATTGCATGTTGTACCACCATACAGTGAGATCTTCAGAGGTGGTGGTAAAGATTGCTGTACACACAGGTACCTCTAATATCCACATGGAATGATGCATGCCTGTATTCATCGTGGCATACTATCCACAAGTTCATCAAGGCACTGTGGGTCCAGATTGAGCCACTCCTCAATGACAATTCAGCATATATCCCTCAGAGTGGTTGGTGGGTCACATCACCATAAACAGCCCCTTTCAATCTATACCAGGCATGTTTGATAGGGTTCATGACTGGAGAACATGGGGGCCACTTCTAGTCAGGCGATGTTGTTATCCTGAAGGAAGTTATTCACAAGATGTGCACAATGCCGGTGTGAATTGTCATCCATGAAGACGAATGTCTCGCCAATATGCTGCCGATATGGTTGCACTATTGGTCGGAGGATGGCATTCACGTATAGTGCAGCCATTACGGCACCTTCCATGACCACCAGCGGCATACATCAGCCCCACATAATGCCACCCCAAAACAGCAGGGAATCTCCACCTTGCTGCACTTGCTGGACAGTGTATCTAAGGCATTCAATCCGACCAGGTAGCCTCCAAACATGGCTCCAATGATTGTCTGGCTGAAGGAATATGTAACACTCATCGGTGAGGAGAACATGATGCCAATCCTGAGTGGTTCATTTGGCTTGTTGGGCCAATCTGTACCACGGTAGATGGTGTCATGTTTGCAAAGATGGACCTTGCCATTGACGTCGGGAGTGAAGTTGCGCATCATGCAATCTATTGTGCACAGTTGTAACATGATGTCCTTAGGCTGCACTAAAAGCATTATTCAACATGGTGGCATTGCTGTCAGGGTTTCTCCAAGCCATAATCCATAGGTAGTGATCATCCAGTGCAGTAGTAGCCCTGTTGCGGCCTGAGCAAGGAATATAATCGATAGTTCCTGTCTCTCTGTATCGCCTCCATGTCTGAACAACATCGCTTTGGTTCACTCTGAGATGCCTGGACACTTTCCTTGTTGAGAGCCCTTCCTGGCACAAAGTAACAATGTGGACAGGATCACACTGTGGTATTGACTGTCTAGGCATGGTTGAACTACAGACAACATGAGCCGTGTACCTCCTTTCTGGTGGAATGACTGGAACTGATTGGCTGTCGAACCCCCTCCATCTAATAGGTGCTGTTCATTCATGGTTGTTTACATCTTTGGGCAGGTTTAGGGCATCTCTGAACAGTCAAAGGGCCTCTGTCTGTGATACAATATCCACAGTCAACGTCTATCTTCAGGAGTTCTGGGAAATGGGGTGATGCAAAACTTTTTTTATGTGTGTATTAGTCCTACAGAGAAAATGAACCGGATATTTTTCTAGGAAATTTAATGTAGTTAAATTTTTTTACTGGGATATGTTTTCACTGGAGGCCATGGCTTTTGTCTTATTCAAGGAAAATGCATTTGAAGATCACTTTCGTTCATTTTTCTTGAATAGTTTGTAAACTGTGCTCTCTAGCAAAGACACACCCCAGTACAAAATTAACTGCATTAAATGTACTTCAAAAAGTCCCGTTCATTCTTTTCTGTAGGGTTAATAGTCTGCATGCACCAAATGAGAGAATATGAAAATCTTCCGTATAGTATTTGAAGCCATTGTGGGTTGCATAAAACCCAGCAGTAGAGGTAGCCAAATCACCAAGGATTTGGGGATAATGAGGAAAACCTGAAGAAATGTGACAGCCTATGTTAATCATTTTGAATATTATTGCATCTGAATTAATTTACACAGAGACTACAGCTTAAATTAAATTTTACAGGATCAGGCTTGTCCACAATTTCCAGGAATACTTTTGTGTCATATGTCAACAGTTTCTGGAAACTGTGAAAAATAGCAGTGAAACATATAGTGTGTTGATTAGCTGTGTGTGTGTGTGTATGTGTGTGTGAGTGTGTGTGTGTGTGTGTGTGTGTGTGTGTGTGTGTGTGTGTGTGTGTGTGTGTCCACAAGACCTGTTTAAGGTCCAAAGAACATAAGGTGCTGCCTGATGGTACCAAACTGAGAGTGGTGCCACAGGTGCAACAGGTGTAAGAGTTCTATACAGAACATGTCACAATTAATAATGGCCTCTTGGGGCGCCAAGCTGAAAGGGGCACAGGGGTGCACAGGTGAACGACTTGTATACAGTGGTATCACAATTAGTAGTGAAAACTGACACCACAAGTGTAAGTGTAAGAGGAAAAGGAGGGGGGGAGGGGGGGGGAGGAGGCAGGGCAGGTGCCAAATGATAAGTTGCTTCTGTGGAGAAATGTCCTTGAACTGGCCCCAATTGTATGAACAACAGAATGTAATTAAGTTTTACTTTGAGAAAATCACATGTAGACTGAATCTGGGCCATCACCCAGAAATCTGAGATGTAAAATGTTCCAGCATTTTAACCTAGTGAAAACACTTATATAAAAAACAACAGAAATCATCAGTTATTTGTGCTTCTCTTCATAGTGCATTATTGTTCTTTTTTTCACTGATGAACAAAATGTGAGGAACAAATTCAAACTGTCTGAAAGCTATAGTTGATAGGGAAATTAAAATAATAAAATACTGTTTACTCGTACTTTGAGGTGATGATGGAGGTGTAGCTGTTGATTCCTTTCCATCTTTGCCATCTTTCGTTTCTTTCCCATCCTTCACTTCTTTGCCATCCTTCACTTCTTTGCCATCCTTCACTTCTTTCACTTCTTTACCATCCTTCACTTCTTTCACTTCTTTTCCATCCTTCGGTTCTTTAGTATCTTTTACATCTTTACCATCCTTCTCAGTCTTCACATCCCTTACATCTGTCAGATCTGTTCCATTATTGGTTTCCTTACCATCCTTTGCTTCTTTTGATTCTTCCCCGTCCTTTACATCTGTTGTCTCTGTTTCCTCTTTTTCTGGAGCATCTACATGAACTTGGGCATCTTTGTTATGAAAGAACTCAGGTGCAGTTGTTGCAAAGTATATGTCATTCTGAAACAAAGGATATGTGAAGTTATGTTAGTCACATAGTGAGAAGGTATAGACAAGGAAAATTAACAGAATGAGCTTACCAGTTCAAGAGACAAAATGTTGAATAAATAGATCAAAATGTATTTTCTGTTATGTTCCACTGCAAGTCAGTTCATATAATTTTAAAGAACTGGTCATATGAAATTCACCTAACTATAAGAGATGTAAATTCACTTGATATTTTGGTATAATGTTTACAGTTCATAAATATTAATGGAAAAGTGTTGAAAATGAAACATATTTATTGGCAGTTAGTATTCCATGCCAGCTAAGTTCAACAATGTTAGGTTTAACACTACACATGGATATTATTTTGAATACATACACACAAATATGGTAAATTCTCCATTGTATTCATCCAGCAATTATGCTCCATGTATCATATTATTGGGGTGATCGGGAGCAGAGGGTGGGGGGAAGGTGGCTGTGGGACTGCGGATAGGTGATGCTTGATGGGAATGTGGATTGGCTGTAATGTCCAAATGCAGCTGACAGCAGTAATCCCCTTTGTTTCCATTCCTTTCTCCTCTTCTGCACCTTCAATTTACATATAATTATGTCATTAGTCACATGATCATGAAGTTTCATGTTCATTCATTTGGTTTTCCGTTACAGCAAGTCATTGCTCTGCTTCTTTAGTGTGGGGCAACATTCTTCTTTCTATGAGGTACCTGCATGTATTGCAAAGCAGTGTATTTTTGACATGAATTGGTATGGGATATTTTTATCACCAGGCACAACACTCTTAATGGTGTCTATATTATTTACATTGAGAGGGAAGTACATTGGGGACGGACTGGTGGGCAAAATTTCATTAATTATGTGGTAGATTCCAGGTCTCTGTTATGCTTTATGATATGAACTTATATATGTATGGCACAGTACAGTAGACCGCATGAAAGTAATTATTTCATTCATAGTGAGTAACAAAAAAAAGTGCAAAATTTTAAGCATTTTCTTTAAAATGATTTGAATTAATATTTATTATTCAAGTACTGTTATCAGGAAGGGCATCTGGCATATAGCTGTCACTAACATTGCCAAAACCTGGATAACAGTGCTGACACTGTAGAGAAACAGGAACAGACATGGAAGAATAAGAAGAAGAAGGTGCAGAAGAAGAGATGAAGTTAAAGATTTAGGTACTGGTTATCTGTTTGAAAAAATGTGATTAGTTTAATCAAAAACACATTATTAAAGGGGAACTAATAAAAATTATTAAGTAAAGAAACTTGGAATAATGAAAAATTTCTACAGAGACAACAGTTGTTTGAATTATTTTTTACATACCTTAATTTGTTATCTTTATTTAGAAAAAGTATTAAAGGAAGAAAATTGAAAATTCTATGACTTTTGAATAGAAATTTTAAATTAATTTAAACAATAAATAATATCTATTAGTGATGATAAAATAATAGATTCTACAATTGCATACATTGTGTGCAAATTCATGTTTTAGTTAGTAAACAGTTTTAATTAAAAATATATTTTTAGAGAACATTCTGGTGTGGACAGAGAGGTTATAAATAGATGCAAAATGCACCACTTGCTTTCAGAGCTTCTGTTGTTATGCTGATGCATTCAGATGTTATCCGGTCATTCTCCTGTTATGATGAGCTTTATAAAAAGGTGTTTGTCTGATGTGCATGTCACTTCTAAGAAGTATTTTGAAAAAAAAAACTGTTAAGAACTGTACTGTCAAAAGCATTTTAATCAATATTATCACAAACTAATCCCTTTAAAGAACAAAGTCAGAGATTATCTACAAGAAATGAGAAAAGATAATTACATTATTATATCTAAAAACAAAGATGATGTGACTTACCAAACAAAAGCACTGGCAGGTCGATAGACACACAAACAAACACAAACACACACACAAAATTCAAGCTGTTGCAACCAACGGTTGCTTCTTCAGGAAAGAAATTCATTTCAAAGTAGACACAGGAGTGATGGTTTCCCTGGTGAACCTCCCCATGAATGCTCACCTAGGATGCCCAATGTTGGTGTTACCCTCACACAAGATGATTACATATGGTGACAGCTCAGTTCCCCTTAGAAGTCAGTTCACAACTACAGCAGCATACAATAAGTTTACATGGTTGATAATGCTGTTTGTTGTCAATAGTCTCTTGGCAGGCAACATTTTCAGCATGGATGCCTTCTTGCTGTTTGGGTTTCTCATCATGTATGAAGTTCAGGGTACCCCAACATGGTTCCCTTCCAGGAACTTGATGGCTTCTGTATCTCTTTAGCATCTTTGTTCAAAGCTGGCCTGTGGTGCACCACCAATTTCAAGGCACGTATTTCTCTACATCCAGATGTACTGCCCCATTTCTGTCAGGCCCATTTGCTTTCAGTCCCTACAGATGGCAGCTGAGATCAGACTCAATTGCCTTCATCAAGCTGTGTTAATTGAACCTGTCAAAACCAGCATTTGAGCCATATTCCTCATAGTGGTTAAGAAACCAAATGGCTCCCTCTGACTGTGGAGATTTTGGGTCAACAATCAATGTGTACCCCATGCCATGTCTAGAGGATCTCCTCACAAAGCTTCTCAGTAGTAAATATTTTTATAAGATAGACCTTGCTGGTGCTTATTTACAGCTCCTGATGGATGAGGAATTGCAATGCATTATGGCCATCAGTACACCCTTTGTGTCGAACAAATGCAATCACTTGCCCTTTATGATTTCTTCCTCTCTGGCAACCTTCCAGAGATACATGGAACAGTTAACTATATCCATTCCCACTTGTATCAATTACCTAGAAAACTTAATAGTTATGGGTGCCCAATGCACAACCTTTGCACCCTCTTTACTATGTTGTGTGATGCCGGGCTCAAGTGCTGACTACACATATACCAGTTTCTTCAGGAGCAAGTGGAATATCTTGGGCATTTGATCAGCAAAGATTGGAGTCAACCCACTGACCACAACATTTCACTGTTGACTCCCTTCCATGTCCCCAAAAGCTATAAAAGCTACAGGCTCTTTTGTGTAAAGTAAATTATTATTCTAACTTACTCGCACAAGCAGCACACATTATGCAACCAGTTGCAGAAGAAGAGCACATTCAGTTCCAGTGGTTGGCTGTCTGTGAGCATGCTTTCAGCCAGCTGCAGCACATGTTATGCTCACCACCCCAACTTATGCCCTTTTCTCCATCAAGTCCTCTTGTTTTGGCTGCTGACACTTCCTCCTATGACATTGATGAAGTGCTGGCGCATCATAACAATGATGGTACTGTGCAAACCAGTGCCTATGCATCAAAGACAGTGACACCTGCTCAATGAAACTGCTCACAAATCAAGAAAGAGACTTTTGTGATCATTTTTGTCTTGAAGAAATTCTGTGTGTATGTCTTTGGGGATAAATTTACCCCCATTACTGGCCACAAATCATTATTAGCACTCTTTGGTCCACACTCGTGGCTTCCAGAATGGACAGTCCAAAGTCTCCAGCATTGACCTCATTTCCTTAGTTCTTACAGTTACACCATTTACAAGCCTACCTCACAACACCCTAATGCAGATGTGCTCTCTCATCTATCCTCAGGACCAGACCCAGCATTTGACGAAAAGGAGATCTCCTTGATGATTAAATCTTCTTTGGTTATCAGCCAAGTCAAGGCATTGTTTGAACAAACAGTGCTGTTGCGCAGGGTGACTGGGTTCTGTGATTTGATCTTTAAAGAGGCTGTGGAGACAAAAATTGAGAAGAGCACTCTAATGCAAAACCAGTGAAGGCAGCAGATGGAATCGACAATCCACACCAGGACATCATGCTCACACCCACCAACATGCAGGGAGCCCTCACCACTACCAGCCTTGACATCCCCACTCCCCTGTTCCCCACTCCCCCGTTCCCCACTCCCCCCCCTCCCCCCCCCCCCCCCCCATGGGCCGCAACACCCCATCCAGAGGTGAACGATTGGTGGTGCCGATGCAGATGAGGCAGAGTAGGGTGCAGTTCAGTGGCTGTAAAGAACTGGACGTACATGAACCCGACACTTCACCTGAAGATGACAAATAGGAAACTTGTTGAAATGTTGCTGCAGAATGACATCTTGACTCAGCTGATAACACAAGAAGACTTCATCACGGAAATTCACCAAGAAAGTTTAAATTCACATATAGGAGATCTCCTCTTTCAGCATTGACATAGAATGGCTACACCCCTTGAATGGGTTTCCCCTTCCTCCTATTCACATTTCCACAGACGGGCTCCATGACCCTAACTTACAGAATGTCACACACTATGTGCTTCATGGGTAGCCCACTTATTTTTCCAAATCTGCTGATCCAGATCTCTGGGCCTGGGCTCACCTTTCTCATAATTTGTCTGTTGTTTCTGATATTCTTCTGCTGGATGCAAAGGTGGATACCTAACATGTTGTCTTTCTGATTACCTTATGCCCTCATATCTTGAAAGTTCTCCATTGTGAGCATTGGGGTGTGTCAGAGATTAAAGCCCTTGCCAAACAACAGGACTGAGCAAAGACATGGAGGCCATGGTGTGCATCTGTTCCTCATGTACCCAGCATCAGGCTGCTGCTCCTCAGTCTTTCAACCCTGGGTCCACTCATCATCGTCCCTGGTAACACATTCATCTGGTCTTTGCTGGTCCCTTTCTGGGCTTATGTGGCTCATTGTCAAGGATGCTTACTCCAACTACCCCCGGTGGTTAGAATGGTGTCCACCACTATGACTGCCACATTCAATTCACTTACCAAGATTCTAGCCATCAAAGGGCTTCCTCACATCCTCCTGCCTGACAATATGCCCCAATTCACGACAATTACCTTTGAACAGTCCTGTAATTACAATGATTTAAACATCTATTTAGCCCACCTTTTAACCCATCCTCCAATTGTGATGTCGAGTGGTTGGTGTGTACGTTTAAACAACCAACATTGAAAGCAGTGGGAACATCTGCCACTGCAGTGGCACTTACAATGTTCCTGAGCATCTACATGAACACTCCTGTCCATGACCACAGCCTGGCAGAGCTCCTCCATGGATGACAGCCACGTACTCTCTTCCAACTCCTGGCACTGCAGCCCTCAGAACCCTGGATGTTATATGCTGGACAGTACCCCCAGGCTCAGCAGTCTGGGCCCATTCCTATGGAGCTAAACTTTCATGGATGCCAGTTACAGTAGTGGCCACCCATATGTGGTGCATTATGATGGTTGCTACTCTGCGAGGTTTGGAGCATCGGCACACCAACCAATGCTGTTCCCACTTACTGACTGTGTGACTATTGGTGGGTCACTCGGAGTTCGTGTACCAGCCCTTGCAACCCCTTCAACCATGTGAGTACAATTTTGCACAGCAGGGCACCATCAGCAGTTGCAGGGGATACAGGTTTGGAAGTTACCTCACCACACAGCATCCATCACATCAACAGTTGTCTCCCATGTCACTGATCCCCAGAGTGCACTGCCTGACGTCCCGCTTTCCTTCTTCCACCTGGAAGGCTCCCCCACCAGGACACAAACCATGCCACCAGCCAGTTCACCTTATGAAACATCACCAAGGCATTTCAGGCGCTATGAGCCCATTTTGGGAGGGGAGAGACCTGGTATCCCAGCCCAACAAATTCAAAACTGCACTGGAATGCATAGACCTAGATGACAGTCGCTAGGTGGTGATCCTAATATTTGTGAGCACTGCTGTCATGTGGGCCATACCCCACCTGCCAGCCTATAGGCACCTGCAGCTGTGCTATAAAGCTCACAGTGCAGCGGCCCAGACCTCAGTCATGTTCTGACAGCCCTCTCATATGGTTCATTGTAAACAGGGTTGTTTGGTGCCAGATATTGCTACATTTGATTTACTCCCTGGACTTGTAATTCTGTCATATTGCCTTGTTGTTCATCCACTGTTGTTATTGCCTTTTGTGGCTTTCGGCAAGTCACCATTGATGTCCTTGGCCAGTTAGCCACTGTCTCCTGGTCACGTCCAATTCCGGTTACTATACGCTGGGTTCAGGTCGAGACTCTGGATAGGCCAGTCCATTACAGGTATGTTATTTCCATGAACCATTGTCTCAGAGATGTTGCTTCATGACAGGATGGATTGTCATGCTGATACAAACAATTGTTATCATTGAAGTCATTGAGCTTTCATGACCAACACATCTGTTACTACTTCTCTTTTGGTAACGCAATACTTCCTGGCTCTTGCAACATCTAGTGGTCAACTCAGTACTACACAGGGGTGTTTGGACATGTATGATCACACTGTGTGTATTTAATGTCGGTTTGTAGATACACTAAAAATGTGCTTCATGTTCAATGTTATGGTAAATACTATAAAGGGCGTTCAAAAAGAAATGAGCCAAAGGCATAATTTTAGAAACCAGAACCTTTATGTTAGAAATATTGACTCTGGCTGTTGAGACACTTGTCCCACTGTGACACAAGGTGGTGAATGCTGTCTCATAAAATTCCTGGGGCTGCGATTTTAACCAGTTCCACATATACATCTGGACGTTGTCCGAGATGAATCGTTTGTTCCTCAGATCCTTTTTAAGGGGATCAAAAGTGATGTACTCACAGGGGGACAGGTCCAGACTGTATGGAGCGTGGCCAAGAACTTCCCATTTGAAGTTCTGTAGGAGTGCCATGAGTAGCTGGCCATATGAGGCTTTGCATTGTCGTGGAGCAGAATGACTCCACGGGTGAGATTGCCTGGTCATTTTGATTTGGTTGTTTGGAGAAGGGTGGTTAAGGTTTGCAAATAATGCTGGGCATTCACTGTTGTCCCATGCTGCAGGAAACGAATCAGAAGGAGGCATTCTTGGTCAAAGAAGAACGTGAGCATAGGGATGAACAATTCACCTTGGACGACAACATCCATCTTTAAGTGCAGAACTGGTTAACATCACAGCCCCAGGAATCTTATGAGATAGCATTCACCGCCTTTTGTCACAGTGGGACAAGTGTCTCAACAGCCAGGGTCAATACTTATAACATACAGGTACTGGTTTCTGTAATAATTCATCTGTCTAGTTTCTTTTTAAATACCCTTTATATTTGGATACTTGAAAACATGCAGACGTTGTGCTGGATGAAATATGATGATTTATGTAGCTAATCATAGAAGCATAGTTCCAATTTTGGTTTTTTGTCTGGGATTATTTTGACTTGTGCATATAAGTGTGAAAGAAGTACATTACAAGAGGAAGATGATAACTCTTCTCAGTGCATCAGGCTAGCCATCTAACACTTTATGGCTCTTAGAACATGAGTAGCTGCATCATCAGGACTGTATGTGCTTCCTACAGTACACAAGAAGGGCATTCATCTAAGATCCATGGTTAGTAATATTAGAGTGCATGAATATCAGTGAGCAAAATAAACTGAAGCATTAAAGAAACTGGTATAGGCATGCATATTCAAATACAAAGATATGTAAATGGGCAATGCCTATATAAGACAACTAATGTCTGGTGCAGTTGTCAGATTAGTTACTGCTGCTACAATGGCAGGTTATCAAGATGTAAGTGGTGTTATAGTCGGTGCACGAGCAATGGGACACAGCATCTCTGAGGTAGCGATTTTCCCATCTGACCACTTCATGAGTGTTCTGTAAGTATCAAGAATCTGGTAAAACATCAAATCTCCAACATCACTGCAGCCTGTAATGATACTTGAATTACGTAATCATTATGGTACCTCACCTGAACCTCTCAATACCAGTAATATTGTACTGTGTTTCTGCAAAGTAGTTGACATATTTCTGAGACAACATTCAGATTTGATTTCATTTGTGATACATCGATATGTTTATATTGCAATGATATTATTCTTATGTGTATTTTTTCTTTTGTCACTATGATCTTTGACATACTTGTAACTCTGATTTTTGGGCTTGTAAGCGATTGTTAGTTAGTTGTTAACTTGTTAGAGAGTCGGACCTTGAGAAAGTCAAGTCGTGGACGTCATGTTGCAAAGATGAATATTGTCGTCAGCTTATAAAATGTGAACTTTAACAGTGACTGTGAGGAAGATGTTTTCATGTATGTTTTGTATTGTGAAGTGATGTTTTGTGTTTACGTGATATTGCAATAAAAGCAATTAAAAGGAAGTGTAACTTAAACTCAGAGTGCTGATTATTTTTTTACATCACCATTGTCCTGCAAAAGTACCTGCAACAGTGTAATCTCCAAGAATGATTTGTGTAGCGCATCTACAAAACTTTTGAATATAGCAGAATAAAACCTAGGCCTCTTTGCATCTGAGCTTGGAATCATAACCACCTAGATTTCCAATGACTGAGCCATAATTTTATGATGAGACCAGTGTGGGAAACACAAAAAGATGAGTGCCTAGCTTTTTCATTATTACATGAAATGACTATTAACTGTGCTGTAATGACACCTGCCACATAATATTATTGTTGTTGCCCGATAATGCAGTATTTAGCAGAATGAGCAACACCACAATTGTTATTAAGATTTTGACCTTTGTTGTGGTAGGGTTGTTAGAAGCCGGAAAAAGATCCTGCAACAATGGGAACAACTATGACTGAGGAGAATTCTTCAACATGGCAGAAGTGCAATCCTTCTGCAAATTGCTGCAGATCTCAATACTGGGCCATCAGAAAGTATCAGTGCATGAACCATTCAACAAAACATCATTGATATGGGCTGTTGGAGCTGAAGGCCCACTCATTTACCCTTGATGACTGCATACACAAAGCTTTACGACCCATCTGGGCTCTGTAATGGTGTAGAGCATGTGTGGTTGGAGTGTTATGGGAACCCTGATATGTCGAGGTATGACTCTGACAGGTGAGATGTATGTAAGCATCCTATCTGATCACCTGCATCCATTCATGCCCATTGTGCATACTGATGGACTAGGGCAATTCCAGCAGGACAATGCAACACCCCATACATTCAGAATTACTACAGGGTGTCTCCAGGAACACTCTTCTGAGTTTAAACACTTCCACTGGCCTCCAAACACCCCAAACATGAACATTATTGAGCATACCTGGGATGCCTTGCAACGTGCTATTCAGAAGAGATTTCCATCCCTTGTACTCTTATGGATATTTATGGACAGCCCTGCAAGATTCATGGTGTCAGTTCCTTCCAGCGTTAATTCAGACATTAACTCCATACCATGTCATGTTGCAGCACTTCTGCATGCTTGTAGGGATCCTACACGATATTAGGCAGGTGTACCAGTTTCTTTGGCTCTTCAGTGTACATGAAACACATTCTCAGTAAATATGAAGGGGAGTGCAAACACTACACTCGCAGCTAAAGTCACTTTGTACACTGCCTCAGTCAACTCCAGCTCTGGTAAATGAATATGTCCATTTTGATGCCCTTTCATATCTTAACAGTGTCCCACTTTCTGACTTCTTGGAACTAGGTACTGAAAAATTCAATGATTGTTTCCCTGAAATGTTTAGGCACGGTTTCACA
The DNA here is from genome assembly GCF_023897955.1 of Schistocerca gregaria. Taxonomy (NCBI): domain Eukaryota; kingdom Metazoa; phylum Arthropoda; class Insecta; order Orthoptera; family Acrididae; genus Schistocerca; species Schistocerca gregaria. The sequence goes on along the minus strand of NC_064931.1, from coordinate 115,996,031 downwards.
TCAACTTATTTCATGTTTTTGGAAAATATTACAAAGGAATCAATGGCATGGTATGGGTAGTACTGTATCATCTATTGTGATAATCTTATGCATGTAACACTTTGAAGGACATTGTGCTTCTATTGATGCATGGATGATACGCTTGTGGTGTGACAACATGAAATGAAAAACAACTTATAGAGTTTCTTAAATACTGAAACTCTACTAACCCTAACATAAAATTCTTGATGTAACATTATAAAAAGGGTCAGCTTCCTTTGCTCTGTGTGTTAGTTCAGGGTTACAGTGTGTATAGAAAACTCTAGCAAAAAGACTCCTGTCTCAATGTCTCAAGCTATTATCATCATCCACAAAGAAATTCTACGTCAAAGACTCTAGTGCATAGAGAGTGAACACTATCAGACAGCAAAAGCCTTGTTGAAGAATTACAACATCCGTAAATAGTGTTCTGAAGGAATGGGTACTCAGATTGAAGACAATTGAGCAGGCATTGCTGTCAAAACAAACAACTTCAGAAGAAAGGATAGAGACTGAAAAGAAAATTAAAAGCAAAAAATCACTTATATACTTTACTATGGTCCATCCTCTGGAAATATTGGTAGGTTTCTATTGAAACATGATAGGCAAAGTGTGTCACTCTCTTCAACAAATATAAAAAAAAAACCTTCTTTCTAATGTTAAAGGTGACTTATAAGGGCAATTAAAAATTTTCGATCTGAAACCTGTACAGGCCAGAATTGGTATGCCAATTAGACAAAATCTCCTAGAGCACTGAGGCAATAATCCTGCTGATTAATCAGACTGAAGATACCTGCTTGGTAAAACACCATGTCCTGCTATGTGGAGAAGTTCTTAACTGCATGCTGCATACTCTTATCTGACAGGAATCATTGGCACTTCGAAGCATTTTTTAAGGGATCAAAGGCATGATGATCACATGTGGGAGAAATCAGGACTATAGGTGGGTGCTCAAGTGTCTCCCACCTGAGTTTATATAACTTCTGCATTACCATGTTTATGATATAGGGATGTGTGTTATCATGAGCTTGGCACAACTTTCCACAGTGGCAGTTTTCAACAGATATGCTACCATGTGCATATTCTTGATTCTCCACTGGATGTCTACCAGCGTTTGTACTTTGGCAGCCAGGAAAATAGTAAAAGGATGTTGGTGCTATCTATATGTGTTTGGCAATAATGTAGCCATAATTCATGTTTTGACACTTACTGCACGCACACTGGAAAGAAACAAATGTCACAATAATCCCTTGCCTACATGTCAGTTCTTATATACACACATTGGAGTCATGCTATGTTGCACATATTCTGCAGCAATGCCCTCAAATGAAAACTTTTTGATTGCCTCTTATAAATATCCTAAAGCTGGGTGTGTACCACATTTCAAGTGAATGTAACATGAACAGTGGAGGAGAGGTGCAAGGAACGTCATGACATACCTAACTAAAACAGCCAAGAAAATCAGCTGTCACTAAGTGCTCAACTGTGTACAATCATGAAATGAAATACAAGACCAGAATCATGGTGCAAATATCAGATTTGTAGGACAGTGTAGTTAAGTAGTCTAGAAAAATAAATATCTCAGAAAATCGGATAAACTGGCATGAAAGCTTCTATTTAAGTAAGAGTTTAGATATGGCAAACAACTTTTTAAGATCCCAGCATCCAACTCATCCATCAGAGCTGGAAAATGCAGGGAGAATGTGCATTTCATGGAACAACAGGGGCAGTTTCCAAAAAAACAAATGTCCATGAAAGGGTACCAGGAGTCAAACAGCAGCATGACATAAAAAATATTTTGCAGTCTTGTTGGAGTCCAGCCAGTGAGTATCCATAATACACCTTGCAGCACCTAGAGGTGGCTGGGTTGGTTGTCAAAATAGTATGCAGTAAAACAGAAACAACAACTTGGCTGAACACATGGAAGCACTCCATAAGCAATCACAACAAGAAATCCTGAGAGAACACATTAAGCACTTCTTTTATTACTGATTCACAAAAAGTATATATTTATTTCAAAACCAAAACTAGAATGCAGTGCTTTAGGTATAGCAACAAAGCAACCTTAGGAGTTTCTGCTTACCATTGAAATACAATTTTATGCATTGATTACAAACTGTTACTCAGTAATTAATCTGTAGCAGCTGACATTTAAATTAAAAAAAAAAAAAAAAACATTGATTATCTAGTGAGCCCCAATGAAGAGAAATGACTGACAAAACTCCATTTAATGTTGCTTTGAAGCTTTATGGATCCCCATACACCACTAATATAATGAAAACAGCTATCCAAAAGTTCCTTCAGCATTTGGGTTTCGTGAAAGATAGTCTGAAAAAAAGGCTACTAAAAAAAACTGTAAGTAAACTGGTCTGCAAAAAATAAAATAAAGTAAACAAACAACATTGTTTAGGGTCTAGCACAGACTTTTTCCTGCATATATGGCTATCTATTAATAAAATGGCATCAGTGGAGGAGATTTTAATCAAACAACAATTAATAGGAAATTTACAGTTTTGTATGTGGTCAGCTTTACAAGATATCCTGCAAAATGTTACTGAATGTGTTCCAGAAGAAATACCCAGAAAAGATTGTTTGGAAGCCCATTCATTATGGAAATATATTTGATCTAATATTAACAAATAAACTTGACCTCTTTGTGGAAATCTTCATAGCATTTGGTTTCAGAGACCATGAAGCAGTTGTAGCAACAATGGTTATCAAAGTACAGAGGGCAACTACAACAAGTAGGAGGTTTTATATGTTGAGCAAAAAATGAGGAGGCAGTGATATCATATCTCAATAAGGAATTTGAAACTCTTTGCTCTGAAAAGGAGCTAATGTTGGGAGGGATCTCCATGGTATACAGTCACAGTAAAGAAACTTTTACAGAAACAGAGGCTACTTCATAATAGGCGTAAAACAAAACATAAAGCTATAAATAGAGAGACACTGAATGAAATGCATTTTACCATAAATAGAGCAATGTACAAAGCTTTTAATTAGTACAATAGCCAATATTATTGAAATATCTCTCTCAAAACCTAAAGAAATTCTGGTCATATGTAAGGGTTCTTAGTGATAGTAAGGTTAATGCCGAGATACGTATGGATGAGACAGAGACTGAGAACAAAATCAGAAATGGTTAACTCCATTTTTCAACCATTCCTTTACAAATGGAATTCTGGGGGTATTGCCTTCATTCAGTTATCATATCAGGGCAGAGATGAGTGATTTAGATATCAGTGTCAGTATTTATTTATTTAATCATATGGTGATTTTATACAATATACAGTTGATATAAGGCAAATGATTTTATGCAATTTACATATGATATTAGACAAGTTTAACCTTAAAGTCTGTGTTTTTCAACCAGTTAATTACGCTGGGTGTGAGAGTGAACAAGTCATCGAGAATTCCAGGGTGTGAATGAAGTGGACACCATTGAACTAAATGTTCAATTGTCTGCTCTCCTTGATTACATTCACACATTGGTGAACTGATCCAGCCCCATTTGTACCTGAAGTACCTACAACAACCATGTCCAGTTCTTAACCTGTTGAGGCGGCACCAAAGGTTCCTCGGTAGGTCAAAACCTTTTGGCTTCTTTGTGGGATCAAGGTGACTGGCTCTTGTTCCCAATGTTTTTGTTGACCATTCATGCTTCCAGCTTTCATTTAGATCAAAACCATCCCTGATAAGTTGTCCTGCAGTAACACTTGCTGGTCATCTTGACTGCAATCATTGCTGTGGCGGATGACAGAATGCCTGGTGCAGTGGTAGAGAGGGTGATGCAGAGATTTTCTTGGCCTCCCTCAATAGAGCTTGTTTCCACCTTAAGTGAGGTGGAGGGATGTGACTCAGTACAGGTAACCAGTGGCATGGGGTTGATTTGATGGAACCAGTAATGCAGTGCATTGTGTCATTAAGTTTTGTATCTACCTTCTTCATATGGCACTTTCCAACCAGACAGGTGCACAGTACTTGGCAGCAGAGTACACAAGACTGATGCCAGTTAAATGCAGACAGTCAACAGGGGTTCCCCAGGTGGTACCACTGAACTTATGTAGTATGTTGTTCCTTGCAGTAACTTTATGAGAAAGCTGGGTGATGTGCACTCTTTGTAGCTCAGGGTTCTATCTAGAGTGGTTCCAAGATTTTTTTGGAGAGTATTGTACCTCAATGTTTGTCCATTGAGCAGAACTCTTGGTTTGTAGTTCGCAGCACGATTCGCTAGATGGAAATGAGAGACTTCGGTTTTTGATGTGCTTGGGATCAATCTCCAGGACTTAAAGAAAGTTGACATCTTCTCCAGATCCTCTTTAAGAATTCGTTCACCATCTTTGAAATTACTGCTCTGTGCTACCAGTGTGATTTCATCAGCATAGATGGTGACAGGGACTGATCTACAAGCTACTGCAAGTTGTACCAAGTCAAGAAATTGTGGATCTAATATCCAGCATGCTTAGTGAAAGGCAATTTGAATTGTGTCTAGGCAGCTCTAAAAGCCACAAACAGAAACTAAATAATGGACTACCACAGGGATCTATTTTAGCCCATCACTATTCAATTTATACATTAATGATTTACTAACCACAATCAGTGTCAGTGATACTGAGAAACAATTGCAGTTGCTAAAATTTAACAAAACTCCTGGACTTGACGGAATCCCTATTATATTTTATGCCAAATTTACCACTGTGTTAGCCCGTCATTTAACCATAATCTACCAAGGACCCCATCAAACAAAACACTGCACCCAAAAGTTGGAATAAAGTACAGGTCATATCCATCTACAAGAAGGGTGGTCAGATCTTGATAAGATTTCAAAGTGGTTTAAAGGTTTGCAACTTGCTTTAAATACACTGGAGCATAAAATTGTACACATCACAAAAAAGGAATGCAGTATCCTCTGCCTACAATATCAGTTATATACAACTGCAATACTTGACTGTAAGACTTTGATGAGAGGTCACATAGGCTCGGCTGTAGATAAAGCTGGTGGCAGACTTTGGATCATTGGCAACTTGCTTTAAATACACTAAAACATAAAATTGTGAACTTCACAAAAAAGGGATGCAGTATCCTCAGCCTACAATATCAGTTACATTCAAAGTGGAATACTTGACTGTAAGACTTTGATGAGAGATCACATACACTCGGCTGTAGATAAAGCTGGTGACGGACTTTGGATCAATGCTAGGAAAGTGCAATCAGACTACAAAGAAGACTATTTGCAAACTATTTGCGTGGCCTATCCTAGAATACTGCTCAAATACATAAGTTCCACACTTAATAGGCTAGCAGGGAATACTGAATGTGTACAGAGAAGGGAAGCATGTGTGGTCACAGATTCATTTGATCTGTGAGAGAGTGTAACAGAGATGTTGAGGAAACTGAATTGCCACACACTTGAAGACAGATACAAAGTATCCCCAGAAAGCCTACTTACAAACATCCAAGAACCAGCTTCGTCTAAGAAACTACTATAACTCACTGTGTATCACTCTCACAGGAACCATGAGGACAATATTATCTTAATTATAGTGTGCACAGAGGCATTTAAACAGTCGTACTCTAGACACAGAAGGAAAGAAGCCCTAGTAACCGGCACTGTGGGAAGTATCCTCTTCCACTCACTTCACAGTGGTTTGCAGAGTATTGATCTAGACGTAGAACAGGATTTAATTAGCTATTTACTGACAATATTGATTGTTGAAGTAGTTGGTACCAATAAAATATGAGTGTTTTCTTCTAAGATTGCACTGCGAACTTTACCACTGTATTGGTACAAAATATTGGCACTTTTGACATCATAAGTAAAATGATAATTTTCTGTAATATCTAAATCACCTTGTTCTCTTACTGATTTACCCTGTTTCTCTGTTATCAACCCTCATACTGTTTTAATTTTTTCTCAGTTTTTGTTATTTATGTACACATTCTCAACATGAGGTGAGAGTAGTGATATATCTGCATTTGTGCTAATTATAAATGTGCTATTTTATACATGAAATTAAAACAATATGGTAGAGAGTTAAAAGGGAAACTGCGCACATTGTTATGGAACAAAATAATTCAGATATTAAAGGAAATGAGTTGATCTAAATGACAACACATATGTAGTGGAAATTAATTGAATTCTCTGTTGGGTCTTGGGAGAAAATGAAAATAAATAGCAAAAAATCAATACCATGGAATTTGATTTTAGTTTGGCTATCATATGTCTTACATATAAGTGACCCCTGATCTTATACTGATAACTATAATTACTTCTTTTGTCTGAAACTGAAGCCTAATAATCATGTTCTAATTATGGCAGTGGGATAAAAGTATGTTTTATATTTTGTAGTAATAGGGAAAATATTTGTAATAGCCACTTTCTTCACATAGTAGATGAATTTAGTGCACTCCACCCAAAAGCTAAAACATTGTAGTATATGTAAGAAGCACAATCACATCATTCAATCAATTTGCTGTCAGTGTGATTTCTACTACAGAAACTATGGAAAAAAGGTGTGAAAGAAAGTAAAACCACCCAAAAATTGATAAAAACCAAGACTGACTTCATTGTTAATAGTAGTCCCTGAAATCCTGGTTAAGTTATATTTTATAATGGGTAAGCATAGATAGTGAATGAATCAGAATTTAGACTGAAGAAAGACCTTTCTACTGAAAACTGATTTACCTGTCACATATGACAAAATGTTATTCATAAAGTTTCCAGAAATATTTCTATACAGTTGTATTGCAAAAATCACATAATTCTTTTGGAGACATTTAAATTTTAAGATACCAAACATACAATTGACAACTGGTTTATTTAATATTAGAACAGAAAGCAGAGACAGCTTCATCCATTTGGTAACAGATCATATTTCAGCTGCAGAGATACAAACAATTTCTGAGTTCCATTTATGAATAAACATGATATTCGAAGTGCAGACAATACAAAAATGTGGAAAGAAAATACCAGTGTTGCAAGAAACTGTTCAGAAAGATCTACTGACAAAAAAGTGGCAGTGGAAGCTCATTATCATCACATAATATTAGACATAAAAATTGCATTACTAAATCACAGCAAACAGTGAAGGAAAAAGAAAAATCAACTGGTTATGTCAAGAGACTAGCAGTAATCATGTCTGATATCCAATCAAAGTAGAAAGCGACTGGAATCAAAAAGTCTGAAGCACCAATATAGGAAGTGCTGAAAAACAATGAAGTGCAGTAAAGAAAGGTGTAAAATGAGTCATAATTGAAACAGGAAATGATGTACATAAAAGCAAAAGTAGCTTTGCATTAAGAACACTGAAAGAAAATTTCACAAACAAATGATTTCACAAGCATCCCCCACAGACATGACTTATTTGAAAACTCTGGTGTACATGGATAAATCATCATAATAAACCAAAATTTCAAGAAGATTTGTAGCAATTTTGTACAGACAACTTTCAGTGAATAAACCAATTCTGTCATAGAGCACTTTATTAGACATGAACTAGTTGTGGCACTAGTTGTGGCACCACCTAGATGAGAAAGTGCTGGCTAAAGAAATTCTTCAGGTGATAAAAATGCAGGAGTGGACACCCACATAAAAATTACACTACATGCAACAGGTTTGCTGCCATTTCAAAAAGAACAAAACAATGCACCAGCAAGATATGAGACAGAAGAACCCTCTAGCTCCACCTTATGAGGAAGAAGTTATATCAGCACCAGAATGTAAGGAACCACTGTCACCAGCTGCTCATTGATAGCACCAAAAGCAGTAGGGTAAAATGAAGAAACATCAGAACACCCACTGCTGTCAGAAACAGCAGAGCAAACAGTAGATCTTCTGACAACTGCTAGGGCATGATCTAGATTCATAGAAAGTAGCATCAGAAACAGGAAGCCCACTGAAAAGGACCTTTTTTGTGTGTATCCAGTCAAGAGCAATACCTACAGGAGGTAAAACTGCGACTGCAACAGCAGTGAGAGAAACAGATAAGTGCCAACAGAAGAAGAAGAAATACCTGCAATTGAAATGTGCAATATAGCAAACAGGTGATAAACAATGCCTCCATATTATCTGAAGAATATTTTAATCTCTGACATGAAGAAGAGGAAGCCACTACAATAAGTAGAACCAAATGTTCAGTCTCTAAACAACAAAGCTTAGCATGTAGATCTCCTGGTGGGAATATAGGCATCTTTACCTCAAAACTGAGTCTGGGCAAGGTATCTAGTCCAAAAATTAATACATTTCTTTGTGGTGATTTACATATCAGTACAATGAAGTCAAATATTGTCAGTAATACCTAATTGAATACACTGTTCAATTATGGCATATCTTCACTCAAAAACTGTGCAACTACACTAACTAAACAACCTTCTGTAATGATAGACCATATAGCAAGAGATATTGACAGAAAAAATGCCATATATTTGTTCTAAATCTAGGTCTGTCATGTCATCTCTATCAGTTCCTCAGAATCAAACCTGTACGAATTTGGAGGTCAGTTATAATATGGAAAGTGGGGTCAAGTGTATGCAGAAACAAATGTTAGCAAAATGTTTAATAAATTAATGGTAATATTTAAATTAAAATTTGAAGAATCATTCCCAAAAAACTGTATTGCATTGGAACTTCAGGTAGAAAAATATGGGAGACAAAAGGTATCAAAAATCTTATGAAAAAACTAAGTATTTGACAGCCATCAGATATAGACAAAATGAGCCAGATGTTTTGGAATTTTACAAAAAAAAAAAAAAAAAATAGGGAAATTTACAGGAAAGTACTCCTAGCTATGAAAAATCTTGCAACCAACACATTATTGTTGAAAGCAGAAAAAAGCAAAGGAACCTGGTACATTATCAAGTGGGAGATAACAAGTTTCAAGATGCTGTTGTTTTATCCATCAGGGACTAGCCAGCAAAGTCAGTGGCGCTCTTGTCAACAACTGAGATAGAGGTTAAGCAGGTTTACATGACATTCCAGTCACTCTTCTTAAATAATGCACACATGACATAAAAGCACTATTAACAGAAAGAATTAATTTATTACTCAAATCTGGCTGCTTTCCAAAATAGTTGAAACAAGCTACGTTGCTCCTATACTAAAGAAATTATGAGGCAGAAAATATATAAAACTAAAGACCAATTTCAGTACTGTCTTCCATTTCTAAAATAATAGTAATGAAAAATAGATTACTGCACTGCCTGACTAAACTTAACATTCTTTGCAATGAACAATTTGGTTTTAGGTCCAAAAGAGGTACAGAGTCTGATACAGCATAGTTTACGAAAACTGTTCTTGAAACTCTGGACAAAGGTGACCATGTAACAGACATCTTTTGAGATGACAATGTTAACCACAGAATTCTATTATATAAACTAGAAATATTGTGAATAAGAGGTGTGCCAAATAAGTGGATTGACTCCTATACAGAAAACAGAGTGCAGTGAGATAAAATTTATATACTTCAAGATGATTCACTAGAAAAACAAATATCTGACTCAAAATATTTTAATATAAGAGTACCTCAGGGAAATGTATTGGGCCCTATCCTCTTTCGAATGTGCATCAATGATTTCCCAGACTATGTCAAATCTGGAGAAAATACTGTTTGCAGATAACAGCATCATACTGATCTCAGATGAAACACTGACACAGCTGACAAACAGAAGCCAATTATGCTCTCAAAGGCATTCAAAAATGCTCATTAAACAATAAAGTAACACTAAATGCAAAGAAGACAAACTGTAAAATTTTTGGAGAGAATGAAAAACACAATGGTGCTAGATTAAAAGTCAACAATGCTGTATTACTATGTACCTATGCAATTTGATAAAATTGAAATTCAACCCACTTCTCCTACTGAAATTAGGAAAATAATAAATTCACTCAAAAGTAAAAGCTCACATAGAATTGATGGCGTTTCCAACAGAGTACAAAAACCTTGTTCCCAACAAGCAAGTAGGATTCACAGCCACATATGTAGCAGAAGGTTGAAATTAACACTACAGATAGTCTGCGAAAACCAGCAGAGTCCTCTAACTGGGGAGGTATCAAGAATGGTGTCCCACAGGGTTCAGTCTTGGGTAGCTTATTGTTCTTAATATACAGGGTGTTACAAAAAGGTACAGCCAAACTTTCAGGAAACATTCCTCACACACAAAGAAAGAAAATATGTTACATGGACATGTGTCCGGAAACACTTACTTTCCATGTTAGAGCTCATTTTATTACTTCTCTTAAATCACATTAATCATGGAATGGAAACACACAGCAACAGAATGTACCAGCGTGACTTCAAACACTTTGTTACAGGAAATGTTCAAAATATCCTCCGTTAGTGAGGATACATGCATCCACCCTCCGTCACATGGAATTCCTGATGCACTAATGCAGCCCTGGAGAATGGCATATTGTATCACAGCCATCCACAATACGAGCACGAAGAGTCTCTACATTTGGTACCAGGGTTGCGTAGACAGGAGATTTCAAATGCCCCCATAAATGTAAGTCAAGAGGGTTGAGGTCAGGAGAGCGTGGAGGCCATGGAATTGGTCCACCTCTACCATTCCATCTGTCACCGAATCTGTTGTTGAGAAGCGTACGAACACTTCGACTGAAATGTGCAGGAGCATGAACCACATGTTGTGTCGTACTTGTAAAGGCACATGTTCTAGCAGCACAGGTAGAGAATCCTTTATGAAATCATGATAATGTGTTCCATTGAGCGTAGGTGGAAGAACATGGGGCCCAATCAAGACATCACCAACAATGCCTGCCCAAACGTTCACAGAAAATCTGTGTTGATGACGGGATTGCACAATTGTGTGCAGATTCTCGTCAGCCCACACATGTTGATTGTGATGCTGACATTAGGTTTATCGTCAACTGCACGAAGAATCGCCTCATCCATTGCAGGTGCCCCTGTCATTCTAGGTCTTCCCCAGTCATGAGTCATAGGCTGGAATGTTCCATGCTCCCTAAGATGTTGATCACTTGCTTTGAACATCTTCCTGTTGGGACACTTTCATTCCGGAAATCTGTCTCAATACAAACATACCGCGCCATGGCTATTGCCCCGTGCTAATCCATATATCAAATGGGCAATTGCCAACTCCGCATTTGTAAACATTGCACTGACTGCAAAACACGTTCATGATGAACACTAACCTGTTGATGCTATGTACTGGTGTGCTTGATGCTAGTACTGTACAGCAATGAGTCGCATGTCAACACAAACACTGAAGTCAACATAACTTTCCTTCAAATTGGGCCAACTGGTGGTGAATCGAGGAAGTACAGTACATACTGACGAAACTAAAATGAGCTCTAACATGGAAATTAAGCGTTTCTGGACACATGTCCACATAACATCTTTTCTTTATTTGTGTGTGAGGAATGTTTCCTGAAAGTTTGGCCATACCTTTTTTGTAACACCCTGTATATTAACTCTATATTCATGAAGATGCAAAGCTAGTTCCTTTTGCTGATGATACAGGTATAGTAATCACACCCAAGAAGCAAGAATTGCCTGAGGAAATTGCAAATAAAGTCTTTCAGAAAATTACTAAGTGGTTATCTACAAACGGACTCTCACTAAATTTTGAGAAAACAGTTTATACAATTCTGTACAATAAATGGCATAATACCATTGATAAATATAGACTGTGAATGGAAGTCTGTTGCTCAGGCAGAATACTCAAAATTTCTGGGTGTGTGCACTGATGAGAAATTGAACTGGAAGAAACACATCGATGATCTGCTGAAATGGTTAGGTTCAACTACTTATGCTATTAGGGTCATTGCAAATTTTGGTGGTAAACATATCAGTAAATTAGCCTACTATGATTATTTCCTTCACTGTTTTCACATGGCATCATATTTTGGAGAAATTCATCATTAAGAGACAAAGTATTCATTGCACAAAAGCGGTGTAAGCAGAATAAAAGCTGGAGCCCGCCCAAGATCACCTTGCAGACATTTATTTAAGGAACTCAGGATATTTACAGTACCTTTGCAATACAAATTTGTTGTTAATAACACATCCCAATTCAAAAATAACTGTGAAGTGCACAGCAACAACACTAGAGGAAAGGTTGATATTCACTGTTCTGGACTAAATCTCACTTCGGCACAGAAAGGGGTGAATTATGTTGATATTCATTGTTCTGGACTAAATCTCACTTTGGTACAGAAAGGGGTGAATTATGCCAAAATAATCTTTACTCATTTGTCAAATAGTATTAAAAGTCGACAGATAGCCAATCAACATTTAAAAGCAAATTAAAAGAATTTCTGAATGACAACTCCTTCTACTCAATAGATGAATTCTTAGATATGAAGTAGTTACTGTAAAAAAATTAATTAATTAATTAATTAATTAATTATTTTGTGTAAAGAAAACTTATGTTAAAGTGACACATTCCACATCATTACAAAATGTCATTCATATCCATGACCTATGGAACAAGGATTAATTTATGTATGTAAATGGGATCAAATTCTTGGGCATAAATGTAAACTGCCAACTGAAATGGGCAGAGCATTTGAAAGTTTTGACAAATACAATTTCTACCACTTATTAAGCCATTCAAATCCTTATTCCAGTTTGCAGCATTTCATTTCTAAAAGCATCCTATTTTGGACATATACAGTCAATACTCTTATGGGATCATGGTTTGGGTAATAAGTGCTGGGAATATAACAGGCTGTGTTTGAGGTAAAGAAAAGGACTGTGCAAATAACTGTGTATTGAATTATTTAAAGGATAGAAATTCTGACTGTAGCATGTAAATATATGTTTCAGAATATAATATACACTAGAAAAAATATTCATCTGTGTGTCACGAGCAACTCAGTACACAAGTATGGAATCAGAGTGAGTCATCATTTACATCTAAACATTAAAAAATTCTAAAACATAAAACAGTGTATTACAAAATGGACTAAAGCTGTACAATGACTTGCCACAGGAAACTGAAGATGTAAATGACACCAGCACGTTTAGTCAAAGGCTTAAAAAATCTGGTTGATATCAGTTATTAAACTGTAAATGAATATTTAAAATAGCCCTCAATAGCCTCAATAGTAATACCTAACTTTATTTCCGTAAGAATGTTAGTATGTAACTATATGTAGATTGGAACTTAAATAGTGGCAACACTGCTGTGGAGACACTATGCAATGAAATCTACTATTGTCGCTGATAGCACACATTGCTGACATATCTACCTTACCTCTGAGCAAATGGACTCACCCATCCCACGTCACCAGCATGCACACAATCAAGGGAAACACAGTCACTTGTGAGCGAGTGGTCTAACGTAGCAGTGTCACTATGTTTTCAAAACAGGAACACTGGAGTTGGATCAAGATTGAATATGCCAGAGGTCATACAGCATGACAGTGTCATCAAGGTCTTCAAGAGGCGTGCGGAGAATCTGCATTGCCGTGGCAGACTGGGTAAATAACTTCAACATAGGTTGGCAAACTGTCGCAGACATGCATTGGACAAGTCATCCTAGCGCCTCTGAAGAAGAAGTGCATGGTGTTGCCATGTTAGTGGACAGTGATCAACGCCATACGATTTCTGAGCTCACCCACAAAACTGGATTAGCACATACAACTGTGCTTCGCATCCTGAAGGAATGCCTGGGCATGTGTAAAGCTGCATCACGATGATCACGATGGGTTCCGCATGACTTGATGGAAATGCAGAAATGGATGCATTATGACACTGCTTAGACGCACTTGGAGCACTATGAGCACAAGGGAGAGGCTTTCTTATGCTGTATCATAACACTGGATGAGACATGGGCCACATTGTACGAGCTAGAACTGAAACGCCAGCCAATGAATGGTGTCATTATGGGTGGCCACGAAAGTTGAAAGTGCATCAGAGCCCCAGTATGGTGAAAGTTATGGTGATTCTCGTGTACGACTGTGATGGTGTTATCCTAATGCACTATGTTCCTCCATGGCAGACCATCAATGCACAGTATTACTATTCATTTTTGGAACATCACCTGTGACCAGCTTTGTAAGGAAGCAGCGACACTTTATGTGCAACCCACCCATCATTTTGCAAAACAATGTGTGGGTGCATACGGTGCAAGCTTTGGCTGCACTGTTCAGTTGATGGGACTTAAGTACTTGTGACTTTGATTTAATTTCAGAGATGAAGGGACCACTTCATGACATTTGCTTCAGAGCTCTTCCAGAGATTCAGCAGGCAGTAGACCGCTCCATTCACACCATCAACATAACAGGCTCTGCTAACAGTATACTATGTCTTCCACATCACTGGCAATGGGTTCTACACAACGCTGGTGACTACTTTGAAGGACAGTAACATGTGCAAACATGTGTTCGTTGGGAATAAATAGTTGCCACTACTTAAGTTAAGTATATGCCACAACTAGGAAGGCTATTGGACTAAATACAAGAATTACAACAAAAAATTAAAGTAATAATGTATGTTATTGAATAAAAACCATTGTATCAATCACTGATGATATTTATACAAATGTACACTCTACTGGGAAAGAATAAATAAATAAATAAATCAGCAAATATACCATAGGTTTTGAGAGTGTCTGTACCCATTTCCTGCTTTCGTATTAATTGCCTTTGGTATTATACTGATGAACTAATATAATTCTCTTGATGAAAATTAAAAGCATCATAGTCAAGTTGAGCAAGAAGTGTATTATCAGAAAGGAACATCAATGAAGTATTTGCTAATATTATGGACAGTCTTTTGTGAATGGACTGTCATTTAATTTAATAAACACAGTTTGTACAGTTCTTCAAAATAGGATCCAACATTTTCAGGTGGAAGATGAGGAAAAGAAAAATATAAAACATAGTGTTAAAAACGCTGGGTATTCATACTGGTAAGTACTTGAATTAGAAATTACATCTTTACGAGCTTTATTTTGGGACCTGTTACTGTGTTTGTGTTGCTGACTTTGATGATGAAAGTGGCAGAACATTAGTTATATTAGCATACTTCCATGTATTAGTGTCATATGGATCAATATTCTGGAATATCTTTAGGTCTACAGTTTCCATCTTGCAGTAAACTGTGGATGTAACTAGTCATACAATGACAGCTTCAAAATACATTTACAACCTTAAGGAATTTGTTGTTAATAGATTTCTCATAATTTCAAAACAACAGTGACATACAAGAATATACTAGAAGGTACTGGCAAAAAATATAAATTAAAATCAGGCATAACAGGAAGCACTCGGTCAATTATTTATGTGTTTATGGATGATATTTGTGACATCTTGATGCAAAAAATGTCAATAGGTTTACAAATAAGATACATTTACTCTGTGAAAATATGTTCACATGCTGTTTATTTACATAGCTGGATTTTTATTGTAATTTCAATTATAATAAACATTATTAAATTCAACCCAATTGCACATAGATATTATCTTTTCAGAAATTAATCTATGAAGTAGGAACAGTTCTCAAGAAAAATGATTTTCCTTTGGTTTTAAACTGCTTTCATTGTCTGACATCTCCTTTTATTCACAAGGAAGGTGGTCAAAGATACTTATGGCTGAATACTGTGTTATTTTCTGTGCAATAGTAAGATCAAGCTGTGGAGAGTGGAGTCTGTTTTGTTACTAATGTTATATTTTTGAATGCTGCTATTCTTTGGTTGTTTACAAACTTCATAACAGAGTCAGCATGTTGTGGGACTGTTGTTATACTGTCCAGTTTTTTTAAACTGTTGTCTGCATGAGGTTGAAGGGTGAATACCAGATATCTTCCTTTCAAAACACTTTGTGTCTTGTTTGGAATCATTCCAGAAAATTGCTGCTTAAGACATTTATCAACAGAAGTATGATATTTCATACAAACATAAAAGATAAAAACATTACTCATGTAAATGGCCATAGTGTAGGAACAAGAATAAACTCATGAAGAAAAGTATCATTAGTGTTAATATGCTGGCATGTTGCACATCATAGCATGATATCATGGATATTATTTAGATTTACTAACAAACATACTGAAATATTTTGTGTGAATGCCAGAGCATATAAGTGGCTAATAAAAGGATCTTAATTAAAATATATTAAGCTGTATTGATGAATATAAAGGTAGGTACCTACCTTGGCACAAATAAAATGGAGTTTTGGCATAACAGTTGTTTGCACCAAATTTCCATTGATGATTAGTCGGATTTCCATTGCATCAGTAGTAAAGGCAAAAATGTAAGGAAAAGCACAGACTGAAAAAGACAGAGATACATGAAGATAATGAATTATTTTTTTGCTTGATTTCACAAAAACCTAATTGTAAACTTAACAATACATTCCTACATTTTGTGATTTTTATGAAAGGTAGCACATCAAGTACTTATCAGTATATTAACTTCCCTTAACTGGAATCAGGCATTTTATGGTTCTAATTGCAAACAAGTTTTGATACCGGTCCTTCAGTATATTTCCTGCTTCCTGACTATAGCATACATTATGTTGACAATGTCTGTTAACAAGCACTATAAATGGTTACAATTAGGAACTAGCGCACTGTGGTATGAAATACAGTACTGACACATCTGTGGCAGTAGACAGCATAAGACATAGGATTTTTCATTCTTATTTATTGAAATGTTTAAACAGAAGTAACCCAATAACTATAAGCTGATGAGTAACTGTAAAAAATATGAGGGTCTACATACTTAGTTTGGGTTAACAGAAGTGAAATGTCATTTCCGGTTCACTTGCATGGCATTTGTTAAGGTCAGTATCAATCATTGTATCTTAATCTGAATGACTGAGTGGTGCAATAATTATTAAAATTTGTAACAGACTATCAATTATAGGGTGGTAATCAGTGTGAAACAAACAAAACATTAAAAATCACCTGAAAAAACTGAACTAGATCAGGTTATCATGTAAATATTCAAGTTACAGCATGCTCTGTACACGGCATCATTTCAAGAGGTAATAACATGACAAAGAGAAGAAAGGAGAAATGGCTCTTAAAATTGTTTTTCTTGAAAATGCCTGCTGGATTGAAACTGGTCAATATTACTGAATAAAGCATTTTATTCAACTAACACACAGCATCAATGGAACCATGACTTCACTTAACTACTCTCAAAGTGTAACTCATCATTATTTTTTAATCCTTTTTTATGTATTGTTGACAGTTATTGGTGGATAATGCTTTAAACTGACCTTGAAAACTTTATGTAATTTGTTTGTTATACATCCTGACTCTTCACAGAGCGTCAAGGAAAAATATTGTGATTTAGTGTTCCACTGATGACAATGTCATTAGAGGTAGTGTATAAGCTTTGCTTGTTCTTTTTGAAGGAGTCATCCTGCCATTTGCCTTAAGCAACTTAGGGAAGCCATGAAAAACCTAACTCTGGTTAGTAAAATCTTCTCAAGTGATCAGACAAGTGGTAGCAGCATCTTGTCACAATGTTTCGATGAGTTTTGTACCCACCACCTTCAGGCAAAGTGTCAGGATGCTATACTCTGCATATCTATATAGACCCAGGACTGCTGACCTCTTCTGTGTATATACCATTCTTCCAGAAGACGATGCCACACCAGCGGTCCTGGCAGGTGGCAAGCCCTGATGCAGAGGTTGAGTCCTGATGTCTGTCCATTCTATCTGTAGATGCCACAACCTTAAGCCAGAGGATTCCTGTTGTGCTTTTCCAGTTGGACAATCCCATGCTGCACTGAGTTGAAATCCACTATACTGGTTTATTAGGCTGTTGTACAGACATATTTCCACTGCCTCTTTGACAGTCAAGTCCCAGGACCGGGTTGGCACTGCATATCTTCTTCATTTGTTCAAAATCGAAGGTGGATGGTTGGATGGGGTTTGAACTGCTATTTATCTAAATGTATGAACAGTAATTTACTACTGTGCCACAGTTGAGAGAGTCAAAACGTAATGATAAAACTGCCAAATAAATTTTTCTTGATACTTTGTAGTATATCCATTCATTTTGTTGTTCTGTGAAAAGACACCTACTTTAATTTCTGTTGGCGTTCCTGTTACACAGAAAATCATTGATTACACTAACATATGTGAAAATTTGCACCTATCAAAAGCTACATTTGACTTAAATGAAATTTATACCCATGATTTAATAGATGACAGTATGTCAATCATCTGGGTTACAGACCAGTACATGAGCAATGACTATAAGAATTTTGTATGGTGTAAAGTTCCCACATGGCATAATCAGAATCTCTAAATGGCACTGCAGAATAATCAAGGAGGGACTGCATATCTTTCTCAGAAAACTTGCTCCATACACTTTGGAAACAAATCCACACAACTTCAAAAGAGACTGGTACAAGACTCCGACGAACAGGTTTCTGATCAACTTTATCTGAAATTATGTCAGATGAGCCATGTGAAGCAAAGTGGAAGCCAAAAGAGCAGTGGGGTCTATTATTCTTTGCAGAATACTTGAACATTTCTTGCCACATGTTGATGGGCACTGCCATGTAAAAGTATGGCAAGTGAAGTTGACTGAAGAAAGGACTGTACTGCAGACTCTAAAACCTCCATGATGAAGGAACTGCTGTTCATATCACCATTAGTACATTGGAGTCACCATTACATGTTGTATCCAATAGCACCATAAGTCAACAAACTTGTTCTTTCTCCATTACACTAAGTAATAACACAAGGTGGCAAATGCAGATTATTATAGTAATGTTTAACACATATGTGGTCATCACTAAAGGATTGTTGAAGTTGAAAACATTTGGAAAAAAATATACTTTGGCACATAGTATTCCACCAGCAGCTTTCATATGCCTACAGTGTCACATGTAGTTTCTTGGAAATGTAATGTATCACAGTGATATTGCAGATGGAGCTGTAAAGTACATTAAATTATGTAGACAAGATGGTGGTCACACCGTGCTGTGGTCATACTACATATTTTTGTAATACCTCACAGGTACATAGAAATGTCTTTTAATCACTAGTTTTATACATAATGGGCATAACAAAAGATATGGCCAAACTGTCAAGAAACATTCCTCACATGTAGAGGAAGAAAATGTGTTACGTGGATATTGGAGCTCATTTTCTACTTCTCTTCATCATCATGTTTATCATGGGGAACACACAGAAACAGAATGCACAAGCAGTACGTGAAATATTTTCTACATGAAATATTCAACATAGGCACTTTGTTACAGTATGAAACACTTTGCTAAATGAAATGTACATACCCTCTGTTTGTAAGGGTACGTGCATCAGCATGCTTTTGCACTGAATCCCTGGTGTACTTGTGTATCTCTGGAGAGTCACACCATCAACAAAGGTTTACTGTCAACATTTGGGTGGGCATTCTTGGTGACTGTTTGTTAGGGCTTCATATTCTTGAACCCAGAGTCAATGGATAAATGTACCACTCTTTTTAGAGAACATGTCACCTGTTCTGCTAGAACATGTGCCCTTATGTGTGCATCAAAATGTACTTCATGCATGATGGGGCTCCTTCTCATTTCAGTGTAGACATCTATAGTCTTCTAAATACAGATTCAGTGACAGATGACCAGGTAGACGTGTACCAATTCCTTGGCATCCCTGCTCTCGAGACCTGAAGTCACAAGACTTTTATTTGTGGAGGCATTTGAAAGCTCTTGTGTGTGGAACCCTGGTACAAGATGTATAGACTTTTCACACCTGTATTGTGAAAGACTGTGAAACAATACACAAATCTCTTGGGGTAAGTGAGTGAATCAGGGATTCAATATGACTTCAGGTTGAACATGTATCCTTGCTAACAGAGGGCCTTATGAGCATTTCCTTTAGGAAAGTGTTTCATATTGTAACCAAGAAGGTATGTTGCACATATCATCAAAGAAATTGCTTGATGAAATGCTGATATGTGCTGTTTATGTAGGTTTATCATAAACAATGTCTTAATGAAGAGAAGAGGAAAATGAGCTCGGACATGAAAATAAAGCATTTCTTGACAAATGTCCAGAAATGTAGACATATTAACCAGCATCAGATAAGGAAAGTAGATGGGTAACAAGGGTATTAGAATATCAGACACTTAAATGTCTCAGTTCTTTGCAAAAGAATTACACTAATCCACAGTTCTTAAATTACTATCACAGATACAAAAGAATATACAAGAGGGTACTGCGTCCTGCAAAAAATCATTCAATGACAAAAATATACAATACATAAAATAAAAGGAAAGTAGTATAGGATGACGTAAAACATGAAACTGGAATAGGCAAACACAAGCACTGTGATAAGTCAAACAGAGATGAGAGTAGAGTAGCAAACAATTCAGAGGACTTGGCAGATTTTGTAAATGGCTGTTTCTCAAGTGTTGCAGAGATCTTGCAACAAATTTTGTAAATGGCTGCTTCTCAAGTGTTGCAGAGAACTTGCAACAAACTATTTCCAAAACACATTTAGCACCAGCAACAAGCTACACTGCAAGCACAGCAATGTTGTTTTCCACACCAGAATTTAAAATCAAGGATAATAACTGTGTCCTTTAGTTTAGGTATTTTTTCCAGAATATCTGAAGCACACGTGTGTTGTACCCTTACTGAAGCAAATCATGCTGAAAGTATTGAAAGCTACAAGCCAGTTTCACTGCTGACAGCATTCTCAAAAATAACTGAATCAATCATGAAAGATGGAATAATGAGTTACATGGATACATATAACCTTTTCAATGACGCACAGTTTAGTTTCTGAAGTGGCAGAAGTACAGTATCAGCTGTAACAGGATTCACAAATGTTGTACTTGAAGCTCTTGACAAGGGTGACTGTGTTACAGGCAAATTCTTAGACTTATCCAAGGATTTTGACACTGTTGACCATAACATACTATTAAGCAAACCAGGAACATTATGTGTAACAGGAATAACAAATGAGTGGTTCCTGTCTTATGTGGAAAATGGTATGTAAAATGTAGTGACAATTCATTCATGTGATGAGGATAAATGTTTAGTAAAACAATTGTCATACAATAAATGTGCATATGTAAGTGTGCCTCAGGGTAATGTACTGGGCCAAATATACACCACATGACTAAAATAATGAAGCATCCAGAAGAGAAGGAGGAAACAAAATTAGACTTCAGAGATTGAGAAGGTATGTGATGTTATCTCAGTGATTACAGAGTCAAGTTAAATTTACAAAGAGTATGGAATATAAGCACACATATCAGTGGGATGTTGCACCCCTCTGGCCTAGATGAAAGTCCTATTTCAGTTTGGAAGGGTGTCATAAGGCTGATGTACCTTCTCTTGAGCTGAGCTGACCCACAACTGCTACGACAGTTCCTCGACATCCTGGATAATGGGATGGGATGGAGTTGACGTCCTAACTGGTCATCAATGTGTTCTGTTGACACCAAATCTGGGGATCTTGTTAGCTATGGTAGTATCTCAACATCATACAGACAGTTTTTAGAGACACATGCCATGAGTGGATGAGCATTGTCTTGTTGAAAAATGGCACCACGATACTGTCACATGAGAAGTAACATGTGAGGACACAGGATGTCCAAGGCATAATGTTGTGCTACCAGGGATCCCTCAGTCATTACCAACCATGACTTGTAGTCATACGCAATAGATCCCCACGTAATGATCCCAGAGGTAACACTGCCATGCCTCTCCAAAATATTGGAAGAATGTGACCCCTCCACAGATCACCACTGTACAATGGTCATCCAGAATAATGCAGAACCGGGATTCATCACTGAACACGACATGATGCCATTTAATCAGTAGTCCATGCTTCCCCATTCATGGTACCACTCAAAACATAGCCATTTGTGTAGTGGTGTTAATGGCATCCTATGCACGAGCAGTAATTCCATAGTCCAGGTGCTGCTAGTCTCCAAGCACTGGTGCAGGATGACACACAATGTTGCAGAGAGTTCATTAGTTGTTCTTGGATAACATTTACAGATGTGAAGGTGTTATGATGTACTTGGTGCACAGTACAGTGATCATCTCTTGTCTGCCCTCCCATTCCCACCTGGTCCAACGTATGCCTGCTGTAACATCCAAATGCCCTCAAATCTGGGTATTTCATGATTTGAACATATTCCCAAAGACCTCTTTCAAACAATGTCATGTGTTGATAATGGTGTCTCACACCAGTACATGGCATCTCTGTGTGCTTAAAAGGGATCACTCAACACCTGACACTGTTACACCCATTGTATATCCTGCTAGGCCTGGCAAAAACATAATTATGAACAACGCTAACACCCTCTGATAGTCATTCTACCTACTGCAATGAACTGAAACATGAAACATTTACATACCTGCTGGTAGTGTGTAAGTGTAAAAAGTTACAGTGACACCCGACCATGTCTTTTTGGTGCTTCACTTTTTTTGTAAATCAGTTTATATTATTTATTTTCGAGGAAGACATGGAGAAAAGTTCTCTTTGGTGATGAAAACTAAATCTTACTCACTGATAAAACATCAGAACTCCTAATAGAGAAGGCAAATGAAAATCTCACAGATGTTTACAACTGGGCAGCAGGTGGAAAATTAACACTGAATGAAAATAAAACAAATAGCCTGCATTTCACCACAAAGAGGGAAAATGACTCTGTCACATTGAGCATAAACAATAAGCCTACAGATTGTGTAACAAATAAAATGTTTTTAGGGATGAATATTGCTTGTCAATCAGCACAGAATGAACATGAAAAGATACTGGTAAAAATAATGTCATCGATATGTTATTATCCTCTTAGGGTTTTAGCAGCAGTTTGTAACAGCTGAAATAGCAATCTGTTATTAGTACCTAGTTCTTAGCAGTGGGTTTCTTTTCTGTGGCTCAGATGTGCAAAATAGAACAGTTTTTAAATTGAAGAATAGTGCCCTAAGAATGAGAACTAAAAGTAGCAGTCAGATTCATAGTAAAGAACTATTTAAAATACTGGATATCCTTACTGCACCAAGTGTGTACACATCTATCACTCTGTTGTGCATATCAATAAAAACTTTAGTAAATTTCATACATACATACACACACACACACACACACACACATACACACACACACACACACACACACACACACACACACACACACACACACACACATATACATATATATCTGCTTGTGTCTGTATATGTATGGATGGATATGTGTGTGTGTGTGTGTGTGTGTGTGTGTGTGTGTGTGTGTGTGTGTGTGTGTGTGTGTGTGTGTGTGTGCGCGCGCGCGTGCGCGCGCGCGTGCGCGCGAGTATATACCTATCCTTTTTTGCCCCCTCCCTTAAAACCCACATCCTTTTGTCTTTCCCTCTCCTTCCCTCTTTCCTGAAGAAGCAATCATTGGTTGTGAAAGCTAGAAATTTTGTGTGTGTGTTATTTTATTGTGTCTGCCTACTGGCGCTTTCCCGCTTGGTAAGTCTTGGAATCTTTGTTTTTAATATATTTTTCCCATATGGAAGTTTCTTTATATATATATATATATATATATATATATATATATATATATATATATATATATATATATAAGAAACAATGAACTTGACATTGTTACATGTTTTTCATAACTGAATGTAATTCTTCAATCCAGTGCACAGCCTCTGGTGCTGTTTGTAAGAAATCTTTCTCACTACCATGAAGTGCTTGAATCCAACAATCACTGACAATGTGATATATATTCTGGCCTGGAGCTCCACAATCATAATTTGGATTTACAATTTGTTTTACTTGTGGAGTGTACCTTTGCAACTCTCATGGCCTGGTTGGATTCGATTCAGGGCAGTTCAGGCCTATCATGGTAGATGAGATCCACTTGGGAGCTTAGCATCTGAGAAGGCATTATGCAGGTGCACATCTGTTACAGCTTCCTGCTGACATTTCCATTCTTCAAGAGGTTTAAAATCTCTAGTGAACATGTCAGAATCATCATGCAGAACATGTCATGATTCTATTCTAGCCTTTTAAGATTTAAAAGTGGCAGGTATATATGCATCAGTAGATTAGGATTTCTGGGCATCTTGTTGTAATCCATGATAAGAATAGCAAACCTGCACATAACAGCTGGCATAATACCTGTCAACAGCAGAAACCAGTGAACTTAGGTAGATCTGATAGCTCCAGATATTATGCACATAGTAGTAGTCAGTTGGGTACCAACAAGCTTTTTATGCTGGCTACCAAAACATCACTGATGCAGTCATAGCACCAGCCGAAAAGTGTATACAAAGAGGATAATGAAAAGAATATATTCTGGGATGGAATGATGAAGGTACAATGCTGTATGAACACTTCCAGCAAAGTGGAGACCTTGAGATAACAACTGAGCTTATGTCCATCTAGGACTTAACTTTGAGACAAAAATGGATAGAAACATTCAAAAAGGGGGATTTTCCCACTCGACCACAAAAGGAAGCCGAGTGGAAGGAAGTGGACCAGTATGCAGAAAACTTGTGAAGTGGCATCGGGATGCGATCTATCTGCAAATGATTACTCTGCCCTCAGAGCCTGATTGAAGGAAGTTTCTTGAATAGCAGAAACACTGGTATTACAGGAAAACTTTCAATATGTTCACTGCACAACTTTTAATTAGTGTGACTTTTCAAAGTTTTGTTGTCACTATAAGCAGTATAATGACCAATTCCAGTTTTCATATGACTTAGTTGTTTACAGGCAGACATTTCCACATTCATATGAAATAGTTTGACAGTGGCAGATACAATACACTTTATCATATGAAGTCTCAAATATGAATATCAGTGTTGGCTTTCATTTACACAGTCAATTAGTAGATGCAGTAAGTTTTCCAATGGCTGACAATAATGCACAGTAATGAATATAGTTGACACTGAACAGTTAATACAATACAAGCAGACAGTAACTTTAAAGTATTGCATCACCGGTGTTTAAGAATGAACTGCACTTTGAACACAGATGTCCATGAAGATATGATTACAAAATTACATGATGTTAAGATTTTGTTACTTAGGTGGCATACTGTCTTGGAGATATTAGGTGTGTGATTACTGACTGTAGACTTTATGACATTATTATTGATACCAACAGAGGTGTTACTCATTTATTAGCTCGTCTGGGACTTTCATATAGTAATCATCATCGCTATCTGAGCCCATACTGATTATTTTGGGAGTGGGGCTGGTCTTATAATGACTAGCATAAGAGAATGTTGTGATTTTGGAAATAACATAATGTTTTGATAAGCAGCTAGGTTAGATTTTGCTAATTCAGATGGGCTATATGATACCACAGTCACTTGGTTTAAAAAGTATGCAGTAGTTAAGAATAATGCAAAAGGTCATGAAACCATTTTATATATCTGCACTGGGAATAATACATTTATGAGTACAGGCACCATTTTTAGAGTTATTATCATCAACGCAAATTTAACTGATGCTTAATTAATGGCTTAATCAATTAGTGAAAGGTGTCATTTGATTTGCAAAAAAAAAAAAAGTGTGCCAAGCAAGATCATAAGAGATGGAAAAGAGCCATCATGGTACAACAACCAAGTTAGAAAACTGCTATGTAAGCAAAGGGAACTTCACAACAAACATAAACATAGCCAAAGCCTTGCAGACAAACAAAAATCACGCGAAGCAAAATGTAGTGTGAGAAGGGCTATGCAAGAGGTGTTCAATGAATTCGAAAGTAAAGTTCTATGTACTGACTTCGCAGAAAATACTAAGAAATTTTGGTCTTATGTCAAAGCAGTTGGTAGATCAAAACAAAATGTCCAGACACTCTGTGACCAAAATGGTACTGAAACAGAGGATGACAGACTAAAGGCCGAAATACTAAATGTCTTTTTCCAAAGCTGTTTCACAGAGGAAGACTGCACTGTAGTTCCTCCTCTAGATTGTTGCACAGATGACAAAATGGTAGATATTGAAATAGATGACAAAGGGAAAGAGAAACCATTCAAATCACTCAAAAAAGGAAAGGCCACTGGACCTGATGGGATACCATTTCGACTTTACACAGAGCATGCAAAGGAACTCGCCCCCCTTCTTGCAGCGGTGTACCGTAGGTCTCTAGAAGAGCAAAGCGCTCCAAAGGATTGGAAAAGGGCACAGGTCATCCCCATTTTCAAGAAGGGACGCCAAACATATGTGCGGAACTATAGACCTATATATCTAATGTCGATCAGTTGTAGAATTTTGGAACACGTATTATGTTCAAGTGTGATGACTTTTCTGGAGACTAGAAATCTACTCTGTAGGAATCAGCATGAGTTTCGAAAAAGAAGAACAAAGTAAGAGCATATGGACTATCAGACCAATTGTGTGATTGGATTGAAGAGTTCCTAGATAACAGAATGCAGCATGTCATTCTGAATGGAGAGAAGTCTTCCGAAGTAAGATTGATTTCAGGTGTGCTGCAGGGGAGTGTCGCAGGACTGTTGTTATTCACAATATACATAAATGACCTTGTGGATGACATCGGAAGTTCACTGAGGCTTTTTGCAGATGATGCTGTGGTATATCAAGAGGTTGTAACAATGGAAAATTGTACTGAAATGAAGGAGGATCTGCAGCAAATTGACACATGATGCAGGGAATTGCAATTGAATCTCAATGTAGACAAGTGTAATGTGCTGTGAATACATAGAAAGAAAGATCCCTTATGATTTAGCTACAATATAGCAGGTCAGCAACTGGAAGCAGTTAATTCCATAAATTATCTAAGAGTACGCATTAGGAGTGATTTAAAATGGAATGATCATATAAAGTTGATCGTTGGTAAAGCAGATGCCAGACTGAGATTCATTGGAAGGATCCTAAGAAAATGCAATCTGGAAACAAAGGAAGTAGGTTACACACCGTCAGGTGGCTTGCGGAGGATGGATGTAGATGTAGATGTAGTGGTAAAACTTGGAATGTAACAGGCACAATGGTACAAATGCCTAAAGTAGTTTTGGGTCTACTCAAACTTTGATTACAATTATTTCTTTATTTAATTAGTTTGAAATATGTTACTCCAAGGTCAGAATGCCCGTCTTTCTATTTAGTAATGTCAACATGCTATATTAGACTGATTAGTTCAGTCAAAGGTTGCTATCTCATATTGTAGTAAGCATTTCAGTTGTTAAAAAACTTTTAATTAACATGGTTTTCTGAAATTAATTACATTAATAAAATTAGCATACTGAAGAGGAAAGCCTGACTTAAGTGAAGCAAAGGCTGATTAATAATTGAATGAAAAATTGAGGGAAAAAAATTAATATGGGTGCCATAAGAGCACATGGCAGGTTCCAGCTTGCTCTGTTTCAACAAAATATTCACAATCAATGATTGTAGAAACAAATGTATCAATATCTATAGTGCATGATAGTAATGTCTTGCCATTTTTCTGAGTTCAATAGCTCACTCATTAGGAGAGATGCTGACTCAGTATTCCAGATAGACTGAAGGGAGGACATAGAGTTGTGTAGGTTTGTGGTCCTAGACACCTAAGTAGAATAAGAATCATAACACTACTCTATCATGACAGGTCTAAGCACAATAATGCTGACAAGAAAATGTATGTGAAAGTGAAAAAGATTTACAGGTCTGAAATCAGAGCAGCAAGTGCAAAGTAAATGATACATATACAATGAACTCAGTGAATACATGCAAAGCTCTAAGGGTAATTACTGAAAGAGAAATAAACTATGATGATAAGGTATACCAGACACCAATTCCACCTGATATTCTAAATGCACATTTCATCAGTTCTTAGTCAGCTAACAGCATAATGGAGGATGTGAGTAAGGTAGAGGCACTGCTGCCAGAAATGAACAGTAAGCAGACAGCTTTCGCTGGACTTGTGTACTGAGAAGATGGTCAATGAATCAGTAGCAAAGCTCAGTAATTATAGACCAGAGGATTACCATGGTATCTCAAATTATGTTATTAAATATATCAGAAATGAAATTTTAACCCCACTGGCTACAATAATCAACAAAATTTTAAATAAAGGTAATTACCCAGAATGTTTACACATATCTGTAGTTAAACCAGTACATAATAAAGGAGATATAGCATTTCCAGATAACTATCGACCAATATCACTTAGACCCATAATATCAAAAAGAATAGAATACCACATGCATAAACACATGAGTCAATATTTTCAACATAGTGATATACTTACCCCCTCACAGTATTGTTTCAGATCCAGCCTTTCTACAGTCAAAGCACTTGGGAGTATGGTAGCAAAAATATACAATTGTTTTGAAAATAAAGATACTATCTGTGGAACACTGCTGGAGCCAAGGAAAGATTTTGATATGGTCCCCACAATATTCTCATAAAAAAGGTCTACCAGTACAGAGTGAGAGAGAATGCTCTATACCTAATGCACTCCTACTTGGACAATAGAAAACCATTAGTTAAGGTAAATAATCAAATGTCAGAATGCCTCCCAGTTGAAAAGCGTGTACCTCAAGGATCTGTTCTTTGACCTTTCCTTTTCATTACTTATATAAATGAGTTACCTGCAGTTGTACTATATGATGCAGTGCTATATGCTGATGACACAACACTCATCACATGTGATACCAAACTCGAAAATCTGTAACACAGCATGGCAGAGGCAATGGAGAGATGCACTACTTGGTTTGAGGCAAATGTACTGTAGAAGAATGATAGTAAAACTGAAGCTATTATATTCAATCTGAATGCTCCCTGTCACGATAACAGTAAAAGTATTAGTATTTCAAACAGTTCAAAACTGCAGCAGGGATACCCACACAGGGAAGTTAAGTGGTAAATTGGCACATGTCATCTATCTGCTGTACAGGGTGAGGAGCGGTGCTAGTAAAGAACTTCTGTTATATGCATATTTTGCATTCTTCCATTTCCACCTGAGTTATAGAATACTATTATGGAGCGATTCCATAGGCTCAAAATTAGTGTCTGATGGCAAAAGTAAGCCATAAGGTTCAAGGCAGGACTTAGCCCATATGAATCATGTCAAGATTATTTTAAGAAAATAAATATAATGAGTATTTGCTGTCATGTTTTCATGTCCATTGACAGCTCTTTGGTAATTGAGCTTAGTGTAACACTGATCTTTTCGGTCACATGACACAGGACACTGAAGGATCTACATGTACAGCACCCTTCTGTAAGCTGAACCACTTACTATTGGTAAACAGTTCTACACTTCCTATAACTGTGGATTCATCTACGTTACTCTTTCTTTGTGTTGCAGTTTTAACAAATATTATTGTAAATAAAGCTGTTATAAACTTGAAAGTTTGTTTAAACACTGTAGTGCTTTATCAAGGATGGTCTTAGTGGAGGCAAAATGCCCCCCTTGATGTCTCCAAAGCAATCAAATGAATACACAGCCAATTATTGTAGAACTTACAGTTTAACATGGACTCCAACCACAGCACAACTTGGCATTTCTCACATTAACAAATCATTGCCAGAAGTGAAAGAAGTTATAACTGGGGCACAACCTGGAGCTTTGGATTTGTGGTCTGGTACTTATCCACTGAGCCACACAACACTGGTGAATAATGGAAATACCTTCACTTTTTGAAACAGAGTTTAAACTTCATCTGGATTCAGCTACTGCATACCATATCATTTAATGCAGGGCTGGCCACAGCATGCCAAACTTCACACACACAGTACACGCTGGCCAAGGGAGAACCATGGCCTGGCCTGCAGGTCAGTTTTGCTGCCCAGAACAGCATGACATTTCATTGAGTATTGTGGTGTAGCAGTTTTTAGTCAGCACAACTCCTTCAGTGTGGCACAATCATGGTGTGAGTGGCGTTTACTCTTCACTATTTGTTCATTATATGAAAGATGTTCACAGGTCCACTGGCTGTTTGTACAAAAAGAGGAAATCTAGTGATCTATCAAATCCTTTAAAATGAAAGAGAATGACAGACGTGAGGGATGAGAACTGTCAATTCACTTAAGTGATAGGTTCTGCATATCAGCTATGAAACAACATTACAATACCATGCAAGAAGGATTTTAAAGATTTAGTTGACAATGAAAGAGCAAAAAAATTACAATGATCAATAGACAGGATTAATTTCTCTGCACACCAAGAAACATTTTGTACTAAGTTTGCAGATGTGAAGAATCTGAAGAAAGTGGTGATACAAAAAAAATTTCTGAAGCTGCATGCATTATTCTAGTGCCAGTTGCAACAATTTTCAATGAAACTGAGTGAAGCAAAGAGAGACTTCACATATTACTGCAAAGTACATTGGTTGAGTCAAAGGGCATGCCTGAAATGATTGTTTGATTTAAAACTCACCATTTTTAAATTTATGAAGGAAAAATAACATCTGAAATGGATTGCAGTCTTTGCATTGTAAGTGGAGTTGATTGCACACTGCTCATAGTAAGACACTGAAATGTAACTTCTTTCTGATTTGATGGGGATGCATTTAAAAATAAAATTGCTTTGAAAAAAAGGACACATTCTGGCCAAGACAGTCCAGTTCCCTGAGCTCACTGTCATTAAAGAAACTGTGTGGTTTGAAGAATTCATTCTGGTCTTAAAAGAATTGCAAGGATAGTTTTATAAAGGGTTGGAGGACACTGTCAGTCTTACATCTGTTTTTGAGCTGTTTTTGAGACCATTTGCTGCTTTAGTTAAAAGCATCTTTGTGCATGTGCAGATGTAACTGACTGACCAGCAAGGTATTTCCAGTTATGATGACAAATACACTCCTGGAAATGGAAAAAAGAACACATTGACACCGGTGTGTCAGACCCACCATACTTGCTCCAGACACTGCCAGAGGGCTGTACAAGCAATGATCACACGCACGGCACAGCGGACACACCAGAAACCGTCGAATGGCGCTAGCTGCGCAGCATTTGTGCACCGCCGCCGTCAGTGTCAGCCAGTTTGCCGTGGCATACGGAGCTCCATCGCAGTCTTTAACACTGGTAGCATGCCGCGACAGCATGGACGTGAACCGTATGTGCAGTTGACGGACTTTGAGCGAGGGCATATAGTGTGCATGCGGGAGGCCGGGTGGACGTACCGCCGAATTGCTCAACACGTGGGGCGTGAGGTCTCCACAGTACATCGATGTTGTCGCCAGTGGTCGGCGGAAGGTGCACATGCCCGTCGACCTGGGACCGGACCGCAGCGACGCTAGGATGCACGCCAAGACCGTAGGATCCTACGCAGTACCTTAGGGGACTGCACCGCCACTTCCCAGCAAATTAGGGACACTGTTGCTCCTGGGGTACCGGCGAGGACCATTCGCAACCGTCTCCATGAAGCTGGGCTATGGTCCCGCACACCGTTAGGCCATCTTCCGCTCACGCCCCAACATCGTGCAGCCCGCCTCCAGTGGTGTCGCGACAGGTGTGAATGGAGGGACGAATGGAGATGTGTCGTCTTCAGCGATGAGAGTCGCTTCTGCCTTGGTGCCAATGATGGTCGTATGCGTGTTTGGTGCCGTGCAGGTGAGCGCCACAATCAGGACTGCATACTTCCGAGGCACACAGGGCCAACACCCGGCATCATGGTGTGGGGAGCGATCTCCTACACTGGCCGTACACCTCTGGTGATCGTCGAGGGGACACTGAATAGTGCACGGTACATCCAAACCGTCATCGAACCCATCGTTCTACCATTCCTAGACCGGCAAGGGAACTTGCTGTTCCAACAGGACAATGCACGTCCACATGTATCCCGTGCCACCCAACATGCTCTAGAAGGTGTAAGTCAACTACCCTGGCCAGCAAGATCTCCGGATCTGTCCCCCATTGAGCATGTTTGGGACTGGACGAAGCGTCGTCTCACGCGGTCTGCAAGTCCAGCACAAACGCTGGTCCAACTGAGGCGCCAGGTGAAAATGGCATGGCAAGCCGTTCCACAGTACTACATCCAGCATCTCTACGATCATCTCCATGGGAGAATAGCAGCCTGAATTGCTCCGAAAGGTGGATATACACTGTACTAGCGCCGACATTGTGCATGCTCTGTTGCCTGTGTCTATGTGCCTGTGGTTCTGTCAGTGTGATCATGTGATGTATCTGACCCCAGGAATATGTCAATAAAGTTTCCCCTTCCTGGGACAATGAATTCACGGTGTTCTTATTTCAATTTCCAGGAGTGTATTTTTATGTTAGAAACTGTTCAAGATGCCTACATTGCTTTAGTCAGGTAGAGTTTCCAAGTCTCCATAATGAGGTTGCAAAAGTGTTACAATATTTTGGTTACCATATTTGTGTGAAAGACCTGTTTTTCATTATGATCTCCCAGCACCTAAATCCTGACAGCTGCCAACAACTCCCACATTCAGATGTGTGGCAAAAATATCTGTAATTGGACCTTGATTTGAACAAGTTGTTCTAATGCAATTTCATCATGGCAGATGTCACCAGGCCTCTTGCAGGAGGTGATTTCCTACTCCATTTTCGCTTGGCTGTGGGCCTCTACATGGGAATGTTTCTGTTCTATCAGAAGTCAACTCATTGAAAATTTTAAGAACATCATTCAAGAGGTTCCAGAGACAGTGTCTCATCAGAAGTGCAAACATGACACAATGCACCAGATTCAGATCTCACTGGGGCCACCAGTCACTGCTAAACTAGGAAAACCCCAAAAATTTTTTGGTGATAAAGGCAGAAATTAAGAGGAAAATACGAGAAGGTATGGTAGCACCTTCCCCAGAAATCTACTCCTTGATCATGGAGTCACTCAAGAACTGCAGCGTGAACATTCTGGTCATTGGAAAATCTCTTTCCTCCCAGTTGTTCTTTCAGCTTGATGAAAAGCTGGAATTCACATGGTGCAAGATTGGGACTTACTGATCAGCATCATCCACATCTGTGTAAGCTTGGTCAAATTGTGGAATATATTTCCAGTTGGCGTGCCATTTCACTCGCACACTGTGATGCATTTATTACCCATACTTCAGCAGGTTTGTGCCTGCAGGAAACCCAGAACATATGCTCTGTTGTGACAATGCATCACTCTTATTGTGCAATAGTCTTAGTGTGGGTCAGCATCTGTAACTTATTTTCTAAAGTCCTTACATAATTAATTCTGGCTACACAGTTAGTCACTAGAACATATCACTCTGTTCTTTACATCCAAGTAGATTTAAGTTATTTACCACCACTTTTAGTTGCCATCTGTTTAATTCAACTGTCCATTAATATTGCTGCTAAGTGTGTATTTGTATTATGGTTACACTCAAAAAAACATCAAAGCATTTGTTGCATTTGCAATAATGTTATCAAAAAGAGAAACTCATTCAGTTTATTGTTTCTGTATAAATGCTAACTTTGGATTCAAGTCTGTATTAAAGTCTTTGCTGTTACACAAAACCTATGAGACTTTATTCACTCCATGTCATATGACTTGTAATGGAGCCAATCCAAATGTGTCTTGAAGCAATTTGTTTATGTAATTGGAAGAAGAGTTTTGGCAGGTGATATTGTTACTGTGTTTGTAAATTGGTATATCTAAAAAAAGAATAAGTAAATTTTGTATAATTATTGCATAATGGGTACACTTTTTTCTCTGTAAATAGCACAGAACTATACATAATTGTGATTATATTGCAAAAATAAAGTGTGTGAATATGCAGAAAAATCACTTTTACTGCATGGGATTGGTTTTTAAGGAATGAGTTTGAAATTGAATGATTATACTCTTCTTTAGAATCTGAGTAATACTTTGTACATTTATCAATTTTTTTATAATTTTGACTTTCCATAGTTCAGATTCCAAATTCACAATTATTATTGACTTGAAACTGATAATTATCATCCTTTGTAAGCAGTTTTGTGATTCAGTAGCTCAGTGGGTAAGTGGCAAACTATATTTCTAGAGATCTGGGTTTTGTCCAGTTCCCTATCACTTATTACTTATTTCACATCTGAAAATGATCTTTTAATATCAAAAATTCCAAGTTACAGCATGGTTTGCATCCCATATTAAACTGTAGGTTCCACTGTAACTAGTAGGTAAATCAGTTTAGAGGCCAGGGGAATGCAAGAATATGTCACCTCCAAAAGGGATCGCCCAGTGTAGCACTGTAGAGTTCAAACCAATCTTTGGATGGAGGTCAAACAATGTATAGCTACCAGTACCACTGCAATTTTTGATGGATCTATGGCACTGACAGCAAACAATCATCACACACATAATTGTGATAAGTGACATTTGAGGATAAACTTTGGTACAACCAAATTCTGCTACTCAGCTTGTTTTGGAGCATAAAGTAAAACTTATGTTATGGTCTATGAATATTACATGTTATCGGAATCATGGTCCATTGGAGAATAGATTCATTATATTAACATCTGACCATTTAGATGATAAAATTTACATGGGTACTTTTACTTGTATAACAATTCAGGATTAAAATATTCTTTACAACCTGTATTTAAAACTGTAACATGATATTCTGAAGAATGCTTTCCCATTATTACTATGGTACAAACAAATTATTTGCTATGAATGTGACAAAAGGCTGCTACATTGACATACACCAGCCACCCACATGCTATGATAAACGGTTATGTTGCCATCCCGTCTGCAACAAAAGGATGGAAGGAAGATTAGGGTTTAGTATCTTATTAATTTTGCAGTCATTAGAGGTGAAACACAAAACTGGAAAGGGCAACAATGTAGAAGGACACAGATCATGTCATTTCCCAAAGAATCATCCCATAACACTTCTAAATGTGTTTAGGGAGGCCAAGGAAAATTTAAAATCGGAATGGATGGGCAGTTATTGAAGTATTTACAAAAAAATGAATATGACTTGTGAGAAAATAAAATTATAACTGATTTGGTTTGGATTTGTGCTTATAAGCTCACTGGAGATGACGAAAAAGAAAACATCAAACATTTTCTGAGTGTATTGAGAGTAATTGGGTGAGGGACCAGAGGGGGATGGGATATATGAGGAAGTAAAAGCAAAGGTAAAATGTGAGATATGATAAGAAGAGATTAGAGTAGCATATCTTGCATTTTAAAGGACCTAATGTGTCATAATGGATATGGCACATAAATTTACAGTAGTAAATCAGTTTTGAGTTATTTTGTACATATGGATTTGCAGAGTCATTAGTCACTGTATTTTCCACAAATTCATTCCTAGAACTTTTGTGTATGTAGTCACTCATTGATGCACAGATCAAGCCTCTGTCACTCTGAGGAAGCCATATTCACTAATACATTTTATTAGAATTTCACTAGGTAATTAAGTAAAACTGAAAATTACATCAGATTACTGTAAGAATGCGAACCTATTGCAGATGGTATTGCATTCCAGCGGAAATCATAGTCAGTTGTTGATTTTCCTGCTACAAGTTTCTGGAAATGACACGTATCTGAAAAGAGGAAGAATAAAAAATTTTAGGTACCAGTAGTGTAATTAATTATCTTTTCAATATTTCTCACAGTCAAAAATAATATGAAATTAGAAGTAAAAACTTCAGATTCCAAGATTGCTAATTATAATTTATTTTTGATGACAGGTTTCAGCAAATCTAAATTGTCATCATCTGATCGGTAAAGCATATAGATCACAAATTACAAACATAATCAGGTCAGGTATAGAAAGGGGGGTACATATTTTCACAAGATGGATATATACAAATACCATATACAACTACACATTAATACATCTCATGTTACGAGGCTGCATGTTTCTATTTTGATTTTATGTCAGTTGAACACTAGTGCCCTACACTTTATTTGTATACTTTACATTATTGCTATCCTTCCCCCTGCTAATGGCTGTGTATTCTACATCCAGACCTTGAGCTACTATTATCTCATAGGGGTGTTTTGTAATGTTTGGACATAATTTAATCACATTTACCCTGACATTCTACTTATTTCAATATGTTAAAAAACTGTTTGCATATATATTCATTATCTGCTGGTCTTGTACTAGATGCTTCTTATACCAAACTTAGACTTTGAGCACCATGTTATGTTAGTACAAACACCTTGTGTCAGACTGTATATTTTTTGTTACACTATTTTATTCTGGATTTATGTCAGTTGAACACTGTAATACGATACATTTTATCAGTACACTTCACATTGCTCATGTCCCTCCTCATGGTTATGGCTCTATATGCATTTTACACCTAGACCTTGAACCACCATAGTCTTTTACGATTTTTTTGTAATATCTGTATATAATTTCAACACAGTTAGTTGGATATTGTACTTATATCTCTATACTGGAAACTGTTTGTACACAATTATTCATTACTTAATTCCTAGTCTCATACTAGACTCTATTACACCAAGACTTTGAGCACAATGATACATTTAGCACCTTGACCTTGTGTTCTACTGATGTTCTTCTATAATATTGCAATTTGAATATAGTATTTTAAGAGTGCAATATTTTAGGTGTTCCCCTTTGTTACCTACAATATTATGACATGTACTTCATGCATTGTTTCTGTATTCGTATCACCTAGACTTCAGTGATCTTCTGTACCCTTACTCAATGGTGATATACTTTCCGCATTGTATTTCCCTTATAACAATATTGGCTATGTAGGCAATGGGTGTACAATTGATATACACATATCAAAACAAGTTTAGCATCGCCCCAGTTACTAGAACTCATGAAGATAGACATTGACTGTGGATATTGTATGATAGACACAGTCCCTTTACTGTTCAGAGAGGTCACTAAACCCACCCAAAGATGTAAAAAACCATGCGTGAGCAGCACCTATTGATGGAGGGGGTCTGACAGCCGACCAGTTCCAGTCATTCCACCAGGAAGGAGGTACATGGCTTGTGTTGTCTGTAGTACAACCATGCCTAGAAGGTCAGTGGCACAGTTCGATTGCGCCTGCATTGTTACTTTGTGCCAGGAAGGGCACTCAACAAGAGCAGTGTCCAGGCATCACAGAATGAATCAAAGCGATGTTGTTCGGACATGGAGGAGATACAGAGAGAAAGGAACTGCCGATGACATCCCCTACTCAGGCTGCCCATGAGCTACTACTCCATTGGATATCCGCTACCTACGGATTAAGGCTCAGGGGTATCCTGTCAGCAACGCCACCATATTGAACAATGCTTTTCGTGCAGCCACAGGATCTTGTGTGATGGCTCAAACTGTGTGCAATAGGCTCCATGATGCACAACTTCACTCCCGACGTCCACAGCGAGGTCCATCTTCGCAACCACAACACCATGCAGCACGATACAGATGGGCCCAGTAACACGCCGAATGGACCGCTCAGGACTGACATCACCTTCTCTTCACCGATGAGTGTCGCATATGCATTCAACCAGACAATTGTCAGAGACATGTTTGGAGGCAATCCAGTCAGGCTGAATGTCAGACACACTGTGCAGTGAGAGCAGAAAGGTGGAGGTTCCCTGCTGTTTTGGGGTGGCATTATGTGTGGCCAACATACATCGTTGCTGGTCTTGGAAGGCGCTATAATGGCTGTATGAAACGTGAATGCCATCTTCCAACTGATAGTGCAACCATATCGGCAGCATATTGGTGAGGCATTTGTCTTCATAGATGGCAATTCACACCCCCAACGTGCACACCTTGTGAATGACTTCCTTCAGGATAACGACATCGCGCAACTAGAGTGGCCAGCATGTTCTCCAGACATGAACTCTATCAAACATGCTTGGTATAGAATAATATATTCTCAGACTTCTTGCCGCGTCAAATCTTGGTAAAACTTCGAGCTGTCGACGATATTCACCACCATTGTCATTGTCACGAAACTGACTGGGTAAACACCAGATCTGGTGGACCCCAGGACGGCTTGTGATTGGACGGCTCCTGATTGGACGGTGAATATGTCACGGTGTCGCAGATGTTGTCGAGAGACTTCGTTCTCATATGCTTGGTATAGATTGAAAAGGGCTGTTTATGGATGACGTGACCCACCAACCCCTCTGAGGGATCTACGCTAAATCGCCATTGAGGAGTGGGACAATCTGGACCATCTGTGCCTTAATGAACTTGTGGATAGTGTGCCAAGATGAACACAGGCATGCATCAATGCAAGAGGACGTGATACTGGGTATTATAGGTACTGGTGTGTAAGCAATCTGGAAGACCACCTCTGAAGGTCTCGCTGTATGATGGTATAACATGCAATGTGTGGTTTTCATGAGCAATAAAAAGGGTGGAAATGATGTTTCTGTTGATCTCTATTCCAATTTTGTGCACAGGTTCTGGAACTTGCAGAACCGAGGTGATACAAAACTCTGTTTGATGTGTGTAAAATATACACTTTTATAATTTTATAAGAAATTTAAATTTAAAAATTAAAAAAGAATTTTTTTGAAAAGGAATTTTGTTATTCCAGTATACTCTGGTTTGGATTTCATATTAAAATGTATATATTGCATTGTTTTGTTGACTCCTTGGATGTAACTTATTCCTTATGCTTTCTATGTTACAATTGTATTTCTGTATGTTAAATGCCACAGTGCCTCCTGTTGGTAGTTTGTAACATTTTTGCTTTGTCTTGTGATTGTGTCTCCTTTCAGCTGTTGTGTGAACATGAGGTTGTGCCATTAGTACAATATGCATGGTATTTCATGTAAATCTTAACAAATAGTACATGGAAACAAAATTAAAAGTCAAAATAAATTAAATGTTGTAAGTTATATTTGGTCTCTGTACATTTCTGTTCTCTCTGGTAATGCCTTAAAGTAATAATAATAATAATAATGATGATGATGTAATTTACACTGAGACAGCAAATCAAACATACAATTGAGAAATCTTGGTATTGTAACACAAGTCATTCAGCTTAGGTTTATATTTTCAGAATTCAGATGCCTATGTAAACATTTGGCAATAAGTCAACATCATATGTCATTTGACACTCATTGATGGGTAAAGTCTTCCACTAGACTTTTGCATACATTATGGTCTTCAGTTATTTGCAACCATGTTGCTCCTGCATTTTTTGTAATGCTTTGGGCCCATCTTCCATTAGGATATTACTTCAGTCTTTTCCTATATCCTGGAATCCACCGGTGAATTTCTTCAGTCCATTTACCATCCACAATGATGGTTTCAATATATTTCATGTACAATTATGCCTTCTTCATTTTCCCATTTTAAGACTCTGAAAAATTCTTCAGAGATGGACGACAGTATTTTTGGAGGTATGGATTTTCCTTTTCTGTTTCAACAAGTAATTATTGCACACTTATCATGCTACCTGGTACATGGCACAAACACAATACAGTGTCTGGAACATACTTCAGAGTCCATTGGCTGCACTTGACAGTTTGTCCATAAATGCATCCTGCACGACAATCTGGGAAAAGTCAAATGCATGCTAACACTCAGGAGTCTAAAGATTTAAGTCATAAGCAGACTCCAAATCACAGCAGTGTCAATGACAGTGTATGAACCTGAGGTAGACAGAGTATAGCAAGAATCAAGCATGAAGTGCCTATAGCTGACTCTGAGCAGTATTTTAGTATACAGCCCTGGATGAGCAGAACCACACAGGTCTCATGGTACCACTGCCATGGCTTGGAAATCAGTGAAGATCAAGGCATCTCTTGGCTATATTACATTGCACGGGAACTAATGTTAGGTTGGAGATGCTCTCCATCTTGTGGTTAGCTACTTCCATAATAATTTCCATCTTTTTGTCTACTGCTTGTATACTTTCCTCAGTAGTGCCCTCTCTGTTGTTGTGGTCTGTCTCCAGAACTAATTCAGTATTTACATCTCCTGTTTCCAGCGAAGGTACAAGATTACCTTGCCTGACACCACTTTCTAGTATGAATTTCTAACTATTATGATGAAGTCTAATCAGAGCTATCATAATCACATCCAATGGAAGCTGTAGTATTTATGTATGCATATTTCAAATAAGAATGTAGGATGAATCAATTCCTTGTTTCTCAATGACTGTTAGCATCAAATTTATTGGAAGTGAGTGAAATATTAAAGACAGAAAGAAATATCACTCACAGATAAGGCTCTCAAAATTCTAGCGATTAAAGCCTTCAATGATGACTAGTAGAATCTTATGAAAAGATCTTTCACTAAACCAAAAGAAATGCTGGTCTCATGTAAAAGCTTTCATTGGCACTAAAGTTTGGTTCCAGACACTAACAGTTGATACAGTAACTAGAGGTGAGGATGTCAAAGAAAAAGACGTGCTGGATTCCATTTTCAAATGTTCCTTTA
Organism: Schistocerca gregaria; assembly: GCF_023897955.1. NCBI lineage: Eukaryota > Metazoa > Arthropoda > Insecta > Orthoptera > Acrididae > Schistocerca > Schistocerca gregaria. The sequence goes on along the minus strand of NC_064931.1, from coordinate 115,955,835 downwards.
CTGTTATTATTTTTGCCAGTGCAGCTGTTTGAGAGTCTCACAAATTGGGCAAATTCATGGATTCATTCCCAGATTCAAAAATCCACTTTACACCTTGCTGTAAAGGATAAAATCTCTACAAGGAATCATTATTACCTTAAATGTTATACCAGCAAAATTCATTGCTCAAATTTTCTGTCAAAATTGGTGGGAAAGATGCAGAAATAAAATTATTTTGTGATTGCAATTGATCTTTCATACAGTAATCAAGTACTAGTCTATATTATTATTAGTGTTGTTGCTTGATTTAACATAATTTAAATATCTGTTAATTTGCTATTATAATGTTTCTCTGTTTTAAAATTATTACTTGCAGTTTGTTACTAAACTCAATTTTATGCGATCTGAACACTGGAAAAATTTGTATGTATAAAGAAATATGTTGAACTGAATTTCTTTTTAAAGCTTTCTCTAAATGCTTCTATTGCTTTGCCATTAATCACACTCTATGAGTGTGACTGAACTGTTCTTGTAAGTATGTTATGTAATGTAATTAAATGAGCACCATGTGCTGCCAATCCATTTACAACAGATAAATATCGATCTGGTTAGATTTTACTGGATGTAAATATGAAGGAACAGATGAATTCTTAAATATCTCAGACATAGTATTATTGAAAGATGTGTGAAATTAACAGATTTAAATTGAAATTTGTGTTGTTTTTGTGATGCATACAATTTTACTTTATAAGTATTTTCTTTTGTTATTGATATTATAGGTAAAATTTGAAAGTTTCACTTACGATTGTAGCAGAGTAATAATTCTGGCTCTTCATCTTCATAAAGATCAATAGCAGCAACAAGATGTGCCCGTGATGACTCCACTGTATGTAAGTGCTTGTACTCTCCTGAGTGTTCATTCACAAGGTCAAACTGATGACGATATCCTAAGCATATATTTGTTTCAGTACTAGGTGTTAGGCCACCATCCACAAATGTCATCAGTGATGGATGTTCTGATAATGGTATCTCCTGTTAAGGGGGTAAATGAAAATTTTGGATTAAAATACATTAACTTATCGTAGAAAAATGAAACATAAGACACTGAAAATATACAGAGTGTTTCTATAAGAGCATGCAAAATTGTAACACTGCATAGAGCATGCTCCACTGAACAATTTGGGGTAAGGAATCTGGGGTCGGAGGAGCCAGCATAAGAATGCTGTGTACAATTTTACATGTACCATGCTCTTTATTTACATGTACATTCATTATTTCCTGCAAGGAAACAAGGACAATGAGTCTGATTACTAGGAAGCCATGATGCAGGTTTTATTTACTTTACTTGTCCATAATGTGGCTCTGTTTTATCATATGTACATTCTCCCATGACACAATATGCAATGAATCAATAACAGACCCATTTGTTACTCAGTGCTGTTCAGAGACACACAGTACAATATGATGGAGCAATACTGGTACAGTTTCACAGAACTCATTGACATGCATCTTTTGCGTGGGGAAGTACATTGCAATGCTCTCACTATTGGAGGGCTGTACAAGGAATGATTTCCTAACAGGCATCATCCATCATGATAAGTGTTTATTTCTCTTGGTTGGAGAATGCAGGACACTGGTTCATTGGGAAGAAGAAGCAAGGGACCTGGCAACATGAGGACCACTCCCACATGCTATTATGTCCTTAAGCTGGCTTCTCCAACCTCAGGTTCACTACCTCAAACTGTTTAGTGAAACATCCTTGTCGTGTTAAATTTTTCCATACTCTTATGGAAACACATTAAGAGTTAAGAAAAAGAAGCATTTATGTGAGAAAAACAAAAGATCAGCTTTTGCATTATACTAATGATATTTATAAAGTATTTCATGTGATTCCTTTAACAATAAGTGTTTCCAATAAACTAACTTATTTAACAGCTCCTTAATATTCATTACAGTAAGAGTTGTTTGATAAAATGAGACAGTGATTCAGCTTTGCATTGTCCCATACATTGTTCTCCAGGATATGGTTGATAAAATGAGTGTTTAATACACTGCTTTTTATGAAAAGTGCAACACCAAGAAGGAATTATCTGAATAATGCCACACTTGGTGGAAGTGGCGACGGGTGTGCAAGCAATACATGATACATTTTGCAGTGAGATGGGGTACACGTAGGCCGAGCAGAGCCCTCTCGTGTCAGTCCAACAGCATCAGTGTTGTGTCTAGTGTAGTCGGTGCAGAGCTGTCACACGAGGTGGAAACAATACAGTGAGTGACAGTATGCCTTGTTGACATCAAATGGAGCCATATGGGCATGTGAGCTTGTTTGAATAAAGCAGAATGCTCAGTCTCTGGGTGATGGGGTTATCATACCATGACACTTTGGTTCACACAGGTCATGCTGCTACTACAGTGATGCGTGTGTGGAAGCAGTGGATACAGGAAGGTCGTATGCAGCATTGAGTGGGAACTGGACCACAGAACATGACCACAACACAGGATGGCTGTCATCTTATCCACATGGCCATTATGGACCATAAAGCATCATCCACAGCTTTGGCTCATCGCTGGAGCTCTGCAACAGGTATGAACTTGTCTGCATCGATGGTTTGTCGCCATCTACTGCAGGTTGGACTGGTTGCATGCATGCCATTATGTCGGTTTCCATTGTCCAGAAATCACAAGCTCCTCCAACTGCAATAGGCATGTGAGCACTGTCGCTGGGGTGCTGAGTGGCAACATGTAATCTTTTTGGATGAGTCCCACTTCATCGTGTCCTACAGTGATAACCATATACATGTCTGATGGTACCGCAGTGAGTGCAACCTGGAGGGCTGCATTGTGGAGTGGCATAGCAGACAAACACTAGGTGTGATGGTTTGGGGCATCATTGATAACAACAACCAACCTCACCTCACATATATTGTGGGCACTTTGAGCAACAGCCAGTAACTAACAGAGGTTGTGGAGCTTAAGGTACTTCCCCTGCTTCAGGCATCTCCACAGGTCACATTTCAACAGGACAAAGCCCAGCCACATATTGTGAGGAATGCATAAGCCTTCTTCAAAGAATGACAGGTACCATTGTTTCTCTGGACTGCACATTCACCAGACATGTTGCCCATCGAAAATGTCTGGGATATTGTTCGTTGGCATCTGGTGCATCACAGTCCTCCAGTAACTGGAGTCACATATTTGTGTACTCAGATACAAACTGCGTGAAGGTAAGTCTCACAGGAACACATTCAGAATCTTATTGATTCAATGCCATGCCATGTAGCAGCTCTAATTGCAAAGCATTGTGGCCATATGACACATTAAATAGTAGAGCTCGAAGGACATGAACTGATCTGAAAAGGTAATCATTTGTTACTTATCACGTATCTAACCTGTGGTATTAAATAAAATGAATTCACATGTTTCTTTCTTGGTGTTGCAATTTCCCCAAATGGTATTGTACGTTTGGAAAGATTAGAATAGCAATGGATTTCTTTTGAGAGAGATTAGAGTTTAACATCCCATCGATAGTGAGGTCATTAGAGGCTTTCTTTTGATGGTTACCTCTGTGTTGATGACCTCCCAAACTACATTACACGTGTTGATGTACTAAGAAAGTATTCATTATTCACTTTGGATTTTGATCCTTTGATTTCTGTCTCTTAATACCTTTTCATTTTTGTGAAAATTCTCTTGTAAGCTTGAAAGTGATGTGACCTATCACAGAACAAGAGTGTCAGGATTATTACATCTTGTAGTTGTGTCAGTAAGCAGTTTTGTAGCCTTTAGATTTAATGCAGGGTTCATGCTTGCGACACAATGAAATCAAAATATGCATCTTAGACATTACAGATTTGTATTTTGCAAACAATCTAATAACAAATACAGTACGGAATAAGTATCCATTGACCCCACCTATAGAGTTAGTCACCAGAAACCTGGAAAACGTAAGTGCAACCAAGTTTCTTAGACTATGGATTCAGGAGGATCTGAGATGGGTTCAACATACAGAATATATAACCAATAAAATAGATATCATCTGTTACTGCATAAAAATTCTGTCAAGTTGCATATCAAATGATACAACAAAAAATATGTACTTTGGCAAAGCAGACTCTGTACTGCTGTATCGTATAATTTTCAGAGAAAATTCAAGCACTAGCAGAAGTTGTTTCATAGCACAATAGAGAATAGTATAAGCCATGGGAAGTGCCACTCTCAGACTCTCATTCAAGCCTGTATTTCAAAAAACTTCAAGTCCTTCCAATGCCAATGCCAATAATTTTTACCAGGAAACCCTTAAATCTTAATAAGCATTTTCTAGTTGAAACCAGGGTATTCAGTCCCATAACACAAGAAGAAACTGGGATATCACTGCCAAACACTCAAGTACACCACTAAAACAAAATTGACCATGCCAAGCAGGGAATTAGCTCTACAGCATACAACAAACTATCTTGTGACATCAAAGTGATCAGAGATAATTCAGCATTTAAACCAGATAATGGTTCAACTACAAAAAAAAAAAAAAAAAAAAAAAAAAAAAAAAAAAAAAAGAGAGAGAGAGAGAGAGAGAGAGAGAGAGAGAGAGAGAGAGAGAGAGAGAGAGAAAAAACTACGAAATTTATGTACAAGCTTACCCGGATATACTGAAAGCCTTCTACAGTATCTGTGTCACTAGCAGGACACCAAGCAGTCCAGGCAGCTGAGTGTCTCCACTGCATTATCAACAGTTTCTTCTGGAGAGCTGCCACCTTTAATTGAAAGTAGACAAGGGTCAATTAGGTAACACTAACTGATGTATAAATCACCCTTATTATTTTGCTTGTATGATCAGGTAGACCTGTTAGTCCTATGGAAACAGCCAATTTCTGTGTGAGGGCAAACAGAGTCTTAATCTGCAATATTTTCACAAAATAATTTGATGATGTCTGGTTCCTAAAGTCACAGAATCTTGGCTTAAATACATGTGTTAAGCTCATTGCTTAACACGTGTATTGTCATAAGCAATTATCACTCCAAGTTAGATATCAATGTTATTGATGTAACTAACATATTGAAAAGTATGTCCATGAAATTGGTGACTGATGGGTCATGATGTGTTTTATACATATTCAAGTATTTGAAGGGACAAAAAGCATAATTTATGATGTTTTTATTTCTGGATAACAAGATATAATTGTTGAGCACTGAAAATAACTGGAAATCACAACTCACAATTGTCACAGGCTAGTCCTTTTGAGTACTGACATATATTTTCCATAGCATTTTTTACTTAAATGTAAAACATTATATTTATTTGACTTAATTGCCAAGTTGACTGAAATATATTGATCTTTAAATTAGGTCATTTGATCATGAACATGTTCTGTAAGACATCTTGAAAATATAGTGAGTGCTCCTTAAGGCAATAAACATTTTGGGTGCCATTATGAAATCATTTTCACTGCAATACAGGAAAAATCACCTTGAGTTTATGTGCACTATGTAATCTCAATTACTTGGCATGTCAAACTACAAAACATGGCAATATCATAGTAATTGTCTCCATAAATCATAGCATTGTCACACAACATTGTCACATACCACATTATTATTTTTCATTACTTGATCCATAGTGAATTGATGTAAATAAGTAATAGAATGAGGAGATAGTGAGTCAAATTTCTGACTGTTGAACTGAAAAGAGATTATCTGAATGAGACTGAAAATTTTTGTCATAGCAATGAGCAAATACCTATAGTGAGATTGGTTTTTTATTTGTACTTATCCATGTTGACCAGGTTGCTGAAACACTGGGCTCATTTTTGGGAGGAACGTGTTCAAATCACTGTCTGGTCATCATAAATCAGTTTCCTTTGATGTCCAAACTCATTTCATGCTATGAAATTTTCTTAAATAAGGCCAGGAACAAAATTCCTTTTGTATCCTTATCAGAAATCTATCTACTGGCAACATTGGTAGGATGTTAAATATTACTAATCTTTGTTTCTAACTATTTCTATTTGTCACACAATTAATTTTAGCTACCTCTACAGCTAGGAAAGTGATATGGATTTGTTGCATACCGCTGACACTCAGTGATTGAGTCTGTGTATTTAGTTAGGAAGGTAAAGGTTTCCTTTCTCTGGTGTGTGTTCTGCAAATTACATTCTAATGTAGACTATTCAGTGGAAATAAACTCTGATGGCATATTTAAAACCAATGCAAATCAGATCTTCACTTATACTCCACAAGTCACCTTATGATGTATGCGGTGAAAGGTACATGTGACATTACTATCATTTCCTGACTTCCACACATTCCTGTTCCATTCATGAATAGTAGGCCTACATGGGAAGAATGACTTTTCGTAATTCTCTGTATGAACTCTCATTTCTCAGATTTCCTTGTCACGATCATCTCATGTGAAATGTATCTGGTATAAAATAATATGTCTCCCGATATTTCTTGGCTCACAGTACTTCAAACAGTAACCTCTCCACGATGCGCACTGCCTCTCTTGTAGTGTGTACCACTGGAGTTTTCTGAACATCTCTGTAACAAACTTGCAGTTATTAGATGAGCCTGTGATGAAATATGCCACAGTTCATTGGATCTTTCCTATTCCCTCTATTAATACTATAGCGTACAGGACCCAAACTGGTGAGCAATAATCAAGAATCTGTCCTATTAGTATTCTGCACACCATTTCTTTCATGGATGAATTGCATTTCCAGTGAATATCAGTGTGGTAACTGCTTTTCCTGCAATTACTTTTATGTGGTCATTTTAGCTCCACTATGTTGCTCCTCGGTATTTTTGATTTTTAAGCAGTTGTGTAATTGAACAGTAATGAATCTCTTGCTCAGTTTTCATACAGTTCTGGTGTTGCAGCCTTGATATAGTCCGCAGCATCGTTTGCAGACAGATTTATGGAGCTTCCAACATTATCCACTAGCTCATTTATATATACTGTAAACAGTAACAACCCTATAACAATTTTTGAATGTTCTCCCAAAATCGTCCTTACATTTATCCATTTCATCATGTTAAGAACAAAGTGTTGGTTTCTACCTGAATCTAATAAAAAATTTTGCCTGACTCTCAGTAAGCTTGTATTTTTTGCACTAAGTAGAGAACTGTATCAGGTGCCACATGGAGGTAAGGAACATGGTCTCAATAAGACAGTCTTTGTCTATAGTGTTCTGTATTTCATGAATGAGCAGAGTTAACCGAGTTTTACATGATCTCTGTTTATAGAATCCATGATGATTTCTGTAGAAGAGATACACTATGTGATCAAAAGTATCCAGACACCACTAAAAACATACGTCTTTCATATTAGGTGCATTGTGATGCCACCTACTGCCAGGTACTCCATATCAGCGACCTCATTAGTCATTAGACATTGTGAGAGAGCAGAATGGGGCGCTCCTTGGAACTGACAGACTTCGAACGTGGTCAGGTGATTGGGTGTCACTTGTGTCATGTATTTTTATGCGGCATTTCCACACTCCTAAACACCCCTAGGTCCACTGTTTTCGATGTGATAGTGAAGTGGAAACGTGAAGGGGCACATACAGCACAAAAGCGTACAGACCGAACTCGCCTGTTGAGTGACAGAGACCACTGACAGTTGAAGAGGGTCGTAACGTGTAATAGGCAGACATCTATCCAGGCCGTCACACAGGAATTCCAAACTGCATCAGGATCCACTGCAAGTACTATGACAATTAGGCGGGAAGTGAGAAAACTTGGATTTCATGGTCGAGCGACTGCTCATAAGCCACACATCACACCAGCGAATGCCAAACGACGCCTCGCTTGGTGTAAGGAGCGTAAACATTGGACGATTGAACAGTGGAAAAACGTGTCCAGTGACAAATCACGGTACACAATGTGACGATCCGATGGCACAGTGTGGGTATGGTGAACGCTCAGTGAACGTCATCTGCCAACGTGTGTAGTACCAACAGTAAAATTCGGAGGCAGTTGTGTTATGGTGTGGTCGTGTTTTTCATAGAGGGGTCTTTCACCTCTGGTTGTTTTACGTGGCACTATCACAGCACAGGCCTACATTGATGTTATAAGCATCTTCTTGCTACCCACTGTTGGAGAGAAATTCGGGGATGGCGATTGCATCTTTCAATACGATCGAGCACCTGTTCATAAAGTAGTGCCTGTGGCGGAGTGGTTACACGACAATAACATCCCTGTAATGGAGTGGCCTGCACAGAGTCCTGACCAGAATTCTATAGAACACCTGAGGGGTGTCTCAGAACGCCGACTTCGTGCCAGGCCTCACCGACCGACATCGGTACCTATCCTCAGTGCACCACTCCGTGAAGAATGGGTTGCCGTTCCCCAAGAAACCTTCCAGCACCTGATGGAACGTTTGCCTGCGAGAGTAGAAGCTGTCAAGGCTAAGGGTGGGCCAACACCATTCTGAATTCTAGCATAACCGATGGAGGGCGCCACGGACTTTTAAGGCATTTTCAGCCCGGTGTCTAGATACTTTTGGTCACATAGTTTACGTATATATGTATTTGAGTATGTTCCACAACTTCTCCTGAACCACTTGACGAAACTTGTCACACATATTACTTACGGTCTGGAAATCACAGCTGTGGGGCTAAGATTCACTTACCTATCAAAGGGGTAGAACTGAGGGTGCAAAAGTGCGAATACCAGCACTTTAGCAATCCAGAAGTTGAGAATGAAAGCACTTAGAGACATGCAACAAATTTTACTTCTCCTCAGTGCAGCACTCAGTGAATAATAAGCTGCCATTCCCCAAGAAACCTTCGAGCACCTGATTGAACGTAAGCCTGCGAGAGTGGAAGCTGTCATCAAGGCTAAGGGTGGGCCAACACCGTACTGAATTCCAGCATTACCGATGGAGGGCGCCACGAACTTGAAAGTCATTTTCAGCTAGGTGTCCGGATACTTTTGATCACATAGTGTACATGATACTACCGAGAGGGAAGACCATTGTGTTGGCATATGGCTTTGGTGTACATACTCCTTCTGCTACAGGAAACTGAGCGGCAGTTGACATCACAGTGACGCAACGAACTATTACAAAACGGTTATCTCAAGGATAGCTCCGAATCAGACGCCCTATAGCGTCTACTGACCCCAAACCACCACCATTTGCTGCTTCAGTGGTGTCAAGCGAGAGGTCCCTGGATGTCAGGGCCGAGGTGTGTTGTGTTTTCTGACGAAAGCTGGTTGTGACTTGATGCCAGTGGTGGCCGTGTGTTGGCCGGGAGGCCAGTTGAGAGTCTGTACGCTAGACACACTGCACCTACACCTTGAGTTATGGCCTGGGGTGCGATTTCATATGGCAGCAGGAGCACTCTAGTGGTTATCCCATGCATCCTGACTGCAAATTTATACGTCAGTCTGGCCATTCGACCTGTTGTACTGTCATTCTTGAACCGCATTTAAGGTGGTGTGTCCAACAGGATAACGCTCGCCCATATACTGCTGTTGTAGCCCAACATGCTCTGCGGAGTTGCTTGGCCAGCTCGATCACCACATCTGTCTCTGATCGAACACCTATGTGACATCATCGGACGACAACTCCAGCGCCATACAGAAATAGCATTAACCGTCCCTGTAATGACTGATCAAGTGCAACAGGCATGGAACTCCATCCCACAAACTGACATCCGGCACCTGTACAATACAATGCATGCACGTTTGCATGCTCGCATTCGACATACTGGTGCTTACACCAATTATTAATGTACGAGCATTTCACATTTTAAATGCCTTATCTCGCGCTTACTTTAACCTGTGATCTTCCAATGTTAATCTCTTAAATATATTACCTCGACAAATATGTTAACGAAATTTCTTGATGCCACAATAGTTATTTTTTGGTGCTGCGATTTTTTCCATCAGAATATGTAAAATGTGTTTTAATAGTGTAGAATTATGATGATTATATTCAGATGTTCGAAAACAGTCACCATTTGACGACAATGATTTGTATTTAGAGTGATTTAAATGTACTGAACTAAAAAGTACACTACTGGCCATTAAAATTGCTACACCATGAAGATGACGTGCTACAAACGCGAAATTTAAACGGCAGGAAGAAGATGCTGTGATAAGCAAATGATTAGCCTTTCATAGCATTCACACAAGGTTGGCGCCGGTGGCGACACCTATAACGTACTGACATGAGGAAAGTTTCCAACCGATTTCTCATACACATATAGCAGTTGACCGTCGTTGCCTGGTGAAACGTTGTTGTGCTGCCTCGTGTAAGGAGGAGAAATGCGTACCATCACGTTTCCGGCTTTGATAAAGGTCGGATTGTAGCCTATCGCGATTGCGGTTTATCGTATCGCGACATTTCTGCTCGCATTGGTCGAGGTCCAATGACTGTTAGCAGAATATGGAATCGGTGGGTTCAGGAGGGTAATACGGAACGCCGTGCTGGATCCCAACGGCCTCGTATCAACAGCAGTCGAGATGACAGGCATCTTATTCGCATGGCTGTAACGGATCGCGCAGCCACGTCTCGATCCCTGAGTCAAGAGATGGGGACGTTTGCAAGACAACAACCATCTGCACGAACAGTTCGACGACATCTGCAGCAGCATGTACTATCAGCTCGGAGACCCTTGACGCTGCATCACAGACAGGAGCACCTGCGATGGTGTACTCAACGACGAACCTATGTGCACAAATGGCAAAACATCATTTTTTCGGATAAATCCAGGTTCTGTTTACAGCATCATGATGGTCGCATCCGTATTTGGCGACATCACGGTGAACGCACATTGCATGCGTGTATTCGTCATCGCCATACTGGCGTTTCACCCGGTGTGATGGTATGGGGTGCCATTGGTTACACGTCTCGGTCACCTCTTGTTCGCATTGACGGCACTTTGAACACTGAACGTTAAATTTCAGATGTGTTACGACCCGTGGCTCTACCCTTGATTCGATCCCTGCGAAACCCCACATTTCAGCAGGATAATGCACGACCGCATGTTGCAGGTCCTGTACGGACCTTTCTGGGTATAGAAAACGTTAGACTGGTGCCCTGGCCAGCACATTCTCCAGATCTCTCAACAATTGAAAACGCCTGGTCAATGGTGGCCGAGCAACTGGCTCGTCACAATACGCCAGTCACTACTCATGATGAACCGTGGTATCGTGTTGAAGCTGCATGGGCAGCTATACCCGTACACACCATCCAAGCTCTGTTTGACTCAATGCGGAGGCGTATCGAGGCCGTTATTACGGCCAGAGGTGGTTGTTGTGGGTACTGATTTCTCAGGATCTATGCACCCAAATTGCGTGAAAATGTAATCACACGTCAGTTCTAGTATAATATATTTGTGCAATGAATACCCATTTATCATATGCATTTCCTATTGATGTAGCAATTTTAATGGCCAATAGTGTGTTTTATTCTCAAT